>NC_045478.1:105024390-107424390 GCF_009650955.1 Corvus moneduloides | reverse complement strand
GTTGTTGAGCGCTGGCCTCCTCTCGCCCCGGAGTCGGGCGGGGACCGGGACCGACCCGGGCCAAACTCGCAGCGGCGCTGCCCAGCCCCGCGCATCCCCTCGCGTGGAAGTGGCCCGGAGTCACTCACGGAGCGAGGGCAGAGGGATGGGCGTCCCCGGTTACACACAGACACCCCCGCACCCCGCGGTGTCCCCGTCCCCGGGGCTGCCTCCCCGCCGGCGCAGAGCGGGCAGGGCAGCGGCTTCCCGGGCACCAGCCCGGCTGCCTGCGCCCTGCACCTTTCCCCGGCAAGCGGCTCCGCTCCAGCCCCCCTCCTCCCGGCGCCTCCTCCTCCCGTTCCTCCTCCCCTCCCCTCCCCTGCAGAGCATGCACAGCCCGGGACTCGCATCGCCGGCTCCGAGGCGGGCGGGCGAGACCCTCGTCCCCGTCAGCCCCGCTCCCGCTGCCCCCGGAGGCGCCCGCGGCTTCCCCTCACCGCCTCCCGGTGCCCCCGCCGGACTTTTCCCTCCTCCCGAGGATGAGGCGGCCGACGCGGCGGCTGGCGCTGTCTCTGCTGGGGGTGCTCTGGCTCGCCGCCCTGCTCCTCTTCTTCTTCGGGGCGCGGAGGAAGTTGGAGGCGGCGGAGCCCGAGGGTCACACACCGGAGGTAAGGAAGGGGCGGCGGGGCCGCGGCTGCTCCGGCGGGACTTGGGCGCGATGCCGCCGCTGCCCGGGGAAGAAGTTCCCGGCGGTTTTCGGGACCCCCCCCCCCCCCCCACCCCATCGCGCTCCCTTTCAAGTTGGGTACCGGACCTGTGCCTGTGCGGGGGGGGCATTGCGGCCCTTTCCGTACCCTCCGGTCGTGGTGTCCCCCTCTCCTCGCTCCGCTTGGTCTCGGACAGCGGCAGCCCCAGCCGCCCCCCCGCCCCGCTTCACCGGAGGCTGCGGCCGTCGGGGCCGCCGGCGGTGCCGGCCCTTTGCCCCAACGCCACCTTGGAGCATCCCAGGCTCCGGGCCCTGGAGGGCGGCGGGACCGGGGCGCCCCAAGGAAACGAAACGCGTGGTTTGTGTCACGGGTGGGCGGCCGGCGACCCCGTGGGTCACGCCGTGCTCCTGAGCTCTCCACTAAAGGAGAAGGGCTCGATCCTCTCTGGGCTGAAACGAGAGGGGTGCAGACTTTGATGGTCCGTGCTTGGCGTACGCGGGCTGGGCGAGCCCGGTTAAAGCGCTGGGGCTTTTCGCCGCTGGTTGTGATGGAAGAGCAGACACGGGCAGGATGCTGCTGCCCTGGGAGCCCCAGCCGGGCTGGGAGGAGGGTGCCTGTGCAATCGCGCCTTTCTGTGTCATGTTTGAGTCCCCGGAGTGACAGCACGGCAGAGATGTGAGGAGCATCTCGCTCCACACAGGGAATGAATCAGAGGAGTTTCACTGCCCAGACGAAAAGCAGGGGAGCTGCGAGCAGCTGCGGCTGAACGAGGTGCCGTGTCCTCTCCGGGTCCCTTGTCCTCTCCTCTTTGGCTGAGAGCGGCTGGGGCTTAGCCGAGGGTTAACTTTCCAAAGGACGTGGATTAGTTACTGCTTAGTTGTACTGTTGTAAATCTTGAATTAATTAATCCGGGTTGGAGTCCAGCTTCTGAAAATACACCGAGATTAGGGTTATTGTGGCAGAGGAAGGATGTGAGACCTCAGCTCCTTTTTTTGCACCAGTGACACCCAGCAGTGTTTGGCCCACAGTATGTGACAGGTTTACGTGTTTGCCACGTCTTTGGAGAGTCTCATATATGTGTCTGTCACCTCAGCAACTGAATTAACGACCTGATTGGAAAAAAAAAAGAACTCATAAAGCTTACTTTGATTTTTTTCATCCTGAGGAATTATTGGTTTTCCATGTTTTTTTAAATAAAAATGATTGAGGAGGTTTTTTCAGGCTTTCGTAAATCTTTCAATCCTAGAAGAAGGGAATGAATCTATGCAACTTCAGGCCCCAAAAAGAAATAATTATCTATACATTTATTTATTTATTTATTTAAGCTGGGGAAGGCAATAAATAAGTCACTGAAAGCAGAGTTAGAATACAAGCACTTTCTTAACCAGAACTGTGCTTTGGTGTCAAAACCGTATTTGTAAAAACTGCAAAAAAAGACTTCCCCTGTTTGACAGGGGCTACTATAATCTCCTTGAAATGAGCCTTGCTTTTTGCTTAGCACCAGCCGCAGCTGAACTGCTGCCATTTTGCAGCCCATTTTGACTTTCTGCTCCCATTCACAGCTTCCCCCACCTCAGGGTGCAGGTTGCTGATGCTGTTACAGGCTGGTCTTGGCTCCCGCAGCAGGTGAACTTCTGCCACACAGGATCCATCCCCATGTTTCAAAGCTGCCACTGCCAAGTTGCCATAACTCCAGCAATTTGACTGCTTAAATTGCCTCTCTTTCATTTCTTCTGAATTTTCCATCCAAATGGTTGCATCCCCTTGAGATCCATAGAGTGCAGATTGTTTTTTATTTTTTAATGCATTGCGTTTTTTGGCTTTGGAAGCTGCTTTGGAGCAGTATGACTTATAAGCTGTTTATGAGCGTGGGGACGTGGTGTAACTTCAGTTAACACTTCTGAATGGCTGCAGAGCTGACTGGGGTACCAGAGACAGGAATGCTGTGGTCCAGAGAGGAGCCTGGTGGGGTATCCTGTTGCCCTGGCCACCGGGACTGGCTGCCACTGATGAAAACTTGTGCAGTTAGGGGATGTCCTCCCAAATTCCTCGAGAAACAGGAGGAAGTGCTGGGTTGCTAACAGCACCTCAAATGTTGAAAAACAGCTACAGAGGGGAAATGGAGCAAATCCACATAAACTTTCCTGGCAGCATTTTCCAACCTGTTCCCTCCCCTACTTCTCTCCCAGCTGAACTGTATTTCTACGGACATGGGCACACCATGTATCATGCCTCGAGTAGGTTTAACCTTTAGACCTTTCCAGTTAGGCTTCAGCTGGTAACGCTGCATCCTGGCCATGCCTGTCTCCTGGCCGTGCCTGTGTCCTGGCAGGCTCTCGGCACACATCCCATGCTGGAAGGCCGTGGTGCTTGAGCTCCCTGGCTGGCTGTGGCACATTGGTGCCTTGCTGAGAGCCAACAGCAGAGCTGCTGCTCACAGATCTGCCGCCCTTGGCTCCACAGATGCGCCGCCCTTGGCTCCACAGATGCCCATCGATCACTGTTACTTTGGTCTCACCCTACCCCTTGCTTTACCCCAAATCCTGAACCAGATCCAGGCCTCAGCTTCCCAAAGGAAGGCTTGTGATGTTTTTCTTGCAGCCAGAGGATCCTGTGCTGGGGTGGGCAGGGCCTCCAAAGGGCAGGCCCTTGGTGTGAGGGTCCGACGCAGTCTTTAAGTCCTTCCTTTGTCCAAAACACACTGCTGGCTTGGCATCTCAAAGATGTGGTGAAGACAGGTGTTTGGGGAAGGTCCTGCAGCAGTAGCTGGGCTTTCTCAAGCTGTTCGTGCCCGAAGAGGTGGGTGCAGCAGTGTCTTGTAATTAACTTGGCTTCACCTCCCCCTGTAATTTTTTTTCCTATATTCCCCTGCAACCCATCTCTATGGATCCCTCGCTGCTGCCCAGGGGCAGGCAGGTTTAGAGGGCCCCCCTACTTGCCAGCCCTTGCTTCCCTCAATCTGTGTCACCTCCTTTCCCTCCTCCTCCTCCCTGCTGCCTGCAGCCGCTGGTGGTACGTGCCAGGGCGGCAGGAGCAGGTTGAGGCTGGATTTTAGGGTGTGGGACTCCCTCCTGGCCGTGAGGTGTAGCAACCTTGCAGGGCTGGTAGGGTATGGAAGAAGAAAGCTGGCAGTGTTTAGGACCATGAAGTTGTTCCTGGGACAGCTTTGCCGGTCCCTCCAGTGCTGCTTTTACTGCTGTTGGCTTGGGGCTTCTTTTTTCTTTCTTTTCCAAGGGGCAGATCAAGCCCCATTAGTGCTGTAAGTAACACTCGCCCTTTCGCTGCCCTTTGTGAAGTCCCGTGACTTGGCTGGGAAGAGAAGCCGTAGCAGGGTGCCTGCCGCTGCCAGGGAGCTTTACCCGGCCGGGTGCCGGGTTAGCAGTGTGGGCTCAGCCTGCGGGGAAGCCGAGCCTGATGGATGGGGGTGTAAGGACACGGGGCTGGCTGGGGTCGTGGATCGGCTGGGACTCCTTGATGCCTCCTGCCTTCTCTGCCTTTTGGAGGAGGGCTTCGAAACACTTTGCAAGCTTTAATTAGTTCCAGCCTGTCTCCTTGTCCCGGCAGTTTTCCAGCTGGATAAACCAGGACCCGGAGAGGCTAATTGAACTTTGTATCCTTCTGTCTCGCATGGACTCCGGAGGAATTGGAATCGTTTTATCCTCTTGGAAAAGCAGGCTGCCAGTGACCTACCTGAAGTCGCTCAGGGAGGCTGTGGTGGGGTTTGGCTTGTGCTCCAGTAATCTGGGTTCATGGCCCTGTGCTACCGCCTGGCATCTCCCCTGCCTCCCTCTGATCCCTCCCTCTGCTCTGCTTTGAGGGGGGGACATATAAACTAATAACTTAATTACATTAAGGAATAATGAGGGGAACTGATATGCGGGATTAATTACAAGCAAAATCCCAAATTAATTGTGAAGAGTACTTGTAGCTGGCTCCGCAGCGATGCTTTGCTGGTGTGCTGGCTCCTGTGTCCTGTGCCAGGCTGTGGCTGTGTGGCCCTGGGGGATGCTAATGAGGGAGCAGGAGATGAGTAGGTGGATGACAAGCCCTTGGTCCTCTCATTTCCTGCACCTGTGTGAGACCACAGTGGCTGTATAGCAGAGCCCTGCAGCAGGGAGGGGGTTTCAGGGGTCTGGGCTCCTGTGCTCAGGGTCAGCAGTGTGTGCAGGAGGGGCAGGAAGATAGTTTTTGTTGGGTTTGGTATTTTATTTCTCTTCATTCCCTCCTGCATGCTAGCTTGCTCCCTTTGATGAATGGCTGAAGCACAGCTGACAGCCTCTGGAGGGAAAGCAGGTCTGTCACGGGCTTGACTGCAGGAGAAAAGCTACAGAGGAAAAGTTTCCTTTATTAAAAAAAGTGACCTGTTCTACTTGACTTATAGTAGTGTTTGCAATGCAACAGCTCCTTTCTGAGTGTGCAGCTGGGGAATGGCTCCTGGGAGATGTGGAGAAGCTCAGCAGCCTCACTGCCTGCTCCAGGTGTTCCAGGGTGCTCAGCACGCCACAGGGTCGGACCTCAGTGCAAAGGGACCCTTGCCAGCTTTGTGCTTGTGTGCCTTGCACCAGCCTGTGCTTCCTTCTGCATCATTGCCGTGTAGAAAGCCTCAGCACCTGGAGCTCAGCTGACAGTCTCCAGATACTAAATTCCTGTCAGTTTTATAGCAGCAGAGCCACTTAACAGATTAAAATAACTGTGTATCCTGCAAAAATTCAGATCTTGACAATTAGGGATTGAAGTGGCAAAGCTGTTGGGAACAAAAAAAAAAGAAGAGGCAGAGTGTTTAATACCCAGGAAGCTTATGTTGACTGGGACTTGGGACTTGGCTGGGGGCATGGATAGGTCCAGGATGTGAGAGAAGGGGAAACTTCTGTCATGCTTTGCTGGTGAAACCCCACTCTGAAATCTAGGAGTAAATCCAGGCTTTTTAGGATGTGCAGAGCTTTGCCTGTGCAGGAGGTGTGATGGAATCCAGTTCCTCTCTCTCTTGCTTGTGGCCATGGCCAAGCTGCCCTCATCTGTGGTATTGGGCAGGACAGGTCTGGTGGAGCAGGGGTGAGGTGAGGAAGTCACCTCGGTGATGAAACCAGCTGTGGGCAAATGGTGAGCAGCCTGCCTGGTGCACCTTGTTTAATTAACCTGCCCACTGTGCGTTACAGCGCTCCCTGAGATACCTGTGAAACAATAACCCGTCAATGAAAACCCTCCTAATTTTTCACTGGTAATTGCAATGAATGAATTTCGCCTCCATTACATTCTGGTAGAGCTCTGTGTTGCAGCTGTGACTGATGGGGACATAAATATCGATTGAACAAGACCTGTTTGCTTTGCAAAACAGTGAGCATTGGAATGTACAGGTGCCTTTCATAGCTTGGTGCTTTTAAAAGAGGTATCAGGGAAGGAAGGACAGGAGGCAAGGATTCTGCTTCTCTCCTGGTAAGAACATAAATAAATTTCTGTGCAGGTGGTATGTGTTTTGTTGACAAGAACTGTTGAGCACCAGAAGAAGAAACGTACTTTTTATTGTGCTCTGGAAGAATAAAAAGAGTTGGAAGAGTCCTGCTGCTTCACTCTGAAGGGGTGTTGGAGGTGATGGTGCTCTGAGAGTGAGTTGGGCTCAGGAGTGTCATGGTTTCTCTTGTGAACTGCTTCTCCTGCCAAGGTCTGTGTGGAGCACCCTGCATGTGGAATTAATCTGGGCTGCAGCATCCCTCTCCAGCTGGTGTGACATGGTGTGGCATCATCCTCTCATAGGTGACAGGGAAGGGCTTGAGCCCTTGCTGCTGGGTTTTTGGGAGGACTAAGCTCTGGCTCACGTCCTGGAGCCCTTGGCGACCTTGAGGGGGTGGGCTTGACAAAAGCAAGTCCTACTTTTGAGCAGGGAGGTCTCCAAAATCAGCTCTGTGTCTGGATGCCGAGGCTTCAGAGACACAGCACACATGTTGAAGTGTCTCCATGCTTGAGAAAGATGTTGACTGTCAGGGAAGATGTTTTGTCTTATTTATCCTTTCACCACCTCAGATATGCACAGAGTTGGATTGTTTACTCAAAAGCCCACTGTTTTCTCCTTGCTCTTCCTTCCCTTGATAAGAAAGCATCATCCTGATTTATTTTGATGGGCTCATGGCCCAGGGCCTGTCTTGGTTGGGTTTACTTCTTCTTGCTCTGCTGAGACATCTCTTGTCCCTGGCTCTGCAACGTGACCCGTACCTCCCCACGGGCAGGGGACTCAGCACATGGGATGGCTGCAGGGTGAGAGCTATAAATGGGAATGCTGTGCCTGGGGAAGGCAGGTCCAGGGAGCGTTTTATGGTACTGTGACTGGAGTTTTCCTGTGCCTCCTGAAGCTGAGAGGTTGATTGTATGTGTAGAGACCAGGGCAGAGCACGGAGGGCACACTCTGCTGAGCTGCTGTGGCTGTGATCTGGGCGAGCTCTGGCATGGGAAGGGCACTACCAGGAGATGCAGCCTTGCAAATAACGCTGTCTTGTGATCCCACATAAATGCAGGTGCAGTGTTATTGTCCCAAGCTGACAAATCCCTGGGAAGCTGAATATTGGGGTTTTGTGTGCCCAGTGTTTTTCTAGGGTGTGTGGATGTGTGTGTTCTGTGTGCACAGCTCACGGGATGCCACTTTGATGACCCTGGGTGTGTTTCTTTGTGCTGTAATCTCCTTGTCAGTGGGAAAATCAAGCTTGGGAGAAGTGGAAATGCAAAAGCAACGTACTCCGCATGGGAGAGTCTCATCTGTGAGGACAGGCCAGCATTTGGTGCAATAAAACCAATTAAGGGGAATGTATCTGCGGAGAAAGCAGAAGTAGGATCTGTTTAAGGAAGATGTTTGCGTGAAGGAGTAATTACGTGCAGCCTAACGACAATGGGTGCAGCGGATTGACTATTAATTGGAGTAGCAGGAGAGGGAGATTGCTGGCGTTAGCTGTGTGTTTCTTGCTGGCTTCCTCCTGTTTAAAGAAGGAAGGGGTGAGGAGCAGATGATGGGGGGGAGTTTGCTCTCAATCCACTTTCCTGTGCAATGAAAAAGCCATTTCTCCCCCTTTCTCTCACAGCAAAGTGTTCAGATTTTGCCAGCGATACTTAGTGCAGTTGCTTACTAAGCTGCAATTAAATTGATTTCCCACCCTCTTTACCCTTTTTGGTTCCAGAATCGCAGCAGGAATCAGTGTTACAGGAAAAGTAAGCCAAGGAGGAGATCTTGAGCCCCATCTCCTGCTCATCTAAATCAGTATTGCTCTACTCTTTATATGTATTTCCAGAGGAGCTGAGAAAGGGGGGCTGCCTAGATACAGGTTTTCCTATATAGCTGCTGCTGGGGTGGGAAGGGCAGCCCTAGGTCAGGC
Source organism: Corvus moneduloides (assembly GCF_009650955.1). NCBI lineage: Eukaryota > Metazoa > Chordata > Aves > Passeriformes > Corvidae > Corvus > Corvus moneduloides. The sequence goes on along the minus strand of NC_045478.1, from coordinate 107,416,349 downwards.
TGGATCAGTCTATAGGGTACCTGGAAAGCCTCCCACTGTGGGATGGGCATTGGGTGTCCAGGGAGGGGCTGGGGCTCTGGGTGCCAGTAGCACAGAGTTCCTGGGAGGAGCAGGAGGAGGGTTTCTTGTCCTTAACATGTCCCTTTGGAAAATGGTCAGTGGTGACAGGTTCAGCAGGAGTTCACCCCTTTGTTCATGGAGGCAGCATTAGTCGTACTAAGAGTTTGCCTCAATCTTGCTGTTTGGAAGCCCCTTATGAACCTTGGCTAACCCTTCCTGCAGCCCAAGGGCGTGAGAGCTGTGCTGGTCCTTTGGGGGTCATTGGAGAGGTGTTTGAATAAGGGATGATGTGCCAGTGTCACTTCTCCACGGGGGGACAAGGTGACATGCTGGACTGTCCCCAGAGAGCAGGTATGCAAATGGATGGTGGCACTGGGAGGGTGTGGCAGGACTTGTGTCCTCCATCAAACCCTGCCTTGCCACACATGGGCAGAAATTAGTGATGATTTACTGCAAAGCAGCTTGAGCTCCGGCTTTGTGATATTATTTGGAGGAGCAAGTGAGCTAATGATTGCATCTCATCTCGGAAAGTACTGCGGGAAGTGCAGTGCCAGGAGAGAATTGATTCAGAAGCAAAACAGGTTCATTTTCAGATCAGGCCGAAAGACAAGGGAGAGAGAGAGATTCTCCTTTCTTTTTTTTCTTTTTTTTTTTTAAATTTTTGTTTTTTCCCCTCAGTCTCAAGTGAGACTGAGTGTCGTAGCCTTTCCCTCCTTGATTTTCTCGTGGAAACACCAGCTATAAACCTGATTGGAAAGTGATGCGAGGAGAGCAGGGTTCATATGGTGCAAAAACAAATGAGCTATGAAATCACCCTCTATTCTCCAAACATTATTCACAGAGCCAGGAAAATTGAGACGGATGATTCTTTTTCTTTTGAAGCCACTGAAGGAGTAAGTCCAAAGGATGTAATTTGGCCCATGCCAGGAGAGAAAGGCTGCTTTGTCCTGGCTTTCCAAATAGCTTTGCCTGCATTTAGACACACACCATTTCCTCCTCAAGGACCACCGTCGGCATCCGCCAGTTACAACCACACCTCATAACCCATTATGGAGACACACGGCTCGCAAATACGGCGTGGATATGTTCAGTGGTGTGGGCCTTGGCTGCAGCCCCCCCGGGCTGGATGGAGTTCGTGCACATCTTTTCTTGCTTGTGTGTTGAATTTTTAGTTGCTTGTTGTTAGGTGAGATGGAGGAAAGATGAGAGGGAGGAGTTACAGGTGTGAGCAAATTCACTTTCAATGGCTGGCTCAGTTCTTCTTATAAAACACTGATTTTTTTAAAATATATTTTTATTTAAAAGAAGTTTTTTTCATCTGGGTCTAAATAATCTGCTTTACCCAGTGGGTTGATGCAGGGTCGTTCAGGATGGAATAGTATCCTCTGATGTCCTTTGGGATCTGCCTTGGGGGTCATTTGGCATGCAGCCCTTTGCACTTTGAGCTTGCCCAGATGAAATGCAGGGTCTGGTTGGGGAAAGCAAGTGGTTTTTCCAGGGAGGTGGACAGTGGGAAGACACTGGGAGCTGCTGGAGCTGGTGTGTGGGAGCCAGGCTGGGAGGGAGACTTGTGTAGCATGGTCCTGCCTTCAACAGGAATGGAGCTGGATGGAGAAGGAGGAGGGAAGAGTTGCAGCATTCATAATGCCCGTTGCATTTTCCTGGTGCCGTAATACAGTGTCATTTAGAGAGAGGCAGACTCAAACATGCATTACCCAGCCATCTGCTGCTGCCGCTGGAATCCAAATGGATGAATATCTGCCTAGTGCTCGGAGTTAAACCATGTATGATGTGTAGGCTGCATATTGTTTTCTCCCGGTGGTACAGCAAAACACTTTGTGAAGAACCCTCCTGTCCTGCCCTCCCATCCTGCAGGAAGATCTCTGGTTTGAGTCTCTTTAGAGAAGAAAGAACCAACCCCTGTGCAGCCCTTGGGGATGTGGCGTCAGCCCAGCAGTGTGCTGGCAGCCCTGTCTGCTGGCCATGGCGTGAGAGGAGCTGATTTTGGGGTGGAGACCCCTTGCAAAGGTGATGTGTGAAGGGTTTGGTAAGGAGCAATAGAAAAGGTGAGAAAGTGAAATATCTGAAACTTGAAATTAGACTTGCAAGTGGCGAAAAAGGGAATGGAATGATGAGAAAAGTATTACGTTGCCCGGTGAGCAGCCTGTGTTACTGCACATGGATGTGGATGTGTCTCCTCAGCAGGGACCTCCTGGATGCACCTGTGCACTCAAGAAACACAGCATTTCCAAAATCAAACATAAAATATAAACACAATCTACCTTGCAAGGTGAGAGTGAGCTCCAGCAGGCATCTGAGTGCCAGAGAAGGTCGTTCAGATGTTGTTCTTCACCTGAGGCACCGCGGGATTCAGCAAGGTGAGGACACCTTCCCTCCTGAAGGCAATGTCAGCAAAGGAAAGTCAGTTCCAGTTTGGGTTTTGCAGGCAGAAGCTCTCCTAGCGTGTGGAGATCATGTTGGTACTTTAGGGCACCAGCTGCTGGGAGGCGGAGGGCGGTCAACCTTCCCCAACAGGCACAAGGGGTGTTCTGGAAAATGGGATTTCTTTGCTCTTGGTGCCTTACTGCACCCTTGGGTGGCAGCTCCTGCTGACATCATCGTGGCCAAATCCTGACTGTGAATGAAAGAGAAGTTTCGTTCACAGAAGTGAAGATATCTCTGCTGTGTAACCAAACCTTTGCACATCTTCTGTTTACCCAGAGCATTGTGCTGGGACAGCAGCCGTAGCACTGGAGCAGAGCTGGTGCAGCAGCAGGTGCAGGCCCAGCATGGGGATTTGCCCATGCCATAGCTGGAAATTAACTCATTAAATAAAGTAATTTGCACCTTTTAATCTCAGAGATTCCTGCGTGTGGGCACCTGCATTTAGGAGAAGAGCTTATTCTGCTTCAATTAATTTTATATCAATATAAGCTGAATAATTAAAGGTGTGAATGAAAGGCTGGGTAGCTAATTCCCTTCCCTCTGGTGCACAGGCTGCACTGAGATAACCTGGGAGTGGGAGCTCCTGGCAGTGCAGGTGTTAGTCCAGCCAAAACAGCCAAACAGTTCTGAGTTTCTATATGTAAATAGCAACTGGGATCAACTAATTTTTGATGTTGATCTCCTGATATTGATCTCGGTTTGGGCATTGGCACCAGCTGTGCATGTGGCTTTGGGCAAGCCAGTGTTTCTCTGAATGCAGACCTGGGTCTCAAGATGTTCTCCCCACCTTCAGGCAGAACCAGCAACCATTACTGCATCTGAGAGATAAAGCAGATGAATTCCCACTTTTTTCCCTTATTTCCAGAAGCTGTGTTTCAAGTCTGTAGTCCAGGAGTGGCTCTGTTTCACAAGGTGTTTCATTACCACAGGACACCAGAGATAACTGGCCATTTCTGCCTCAAAATCACAGGGAACTTTTCAGAATTATATTAATGCAATAAAAGAGTAAAAGCTTTCAAAGTGCAAAAGCTGGGGACATTTCTCCTTTGAGAACAAACCAATGCTTGACCTAAAAAGTATGATATATCTCAAGTCCTGAGGCGCAGCTAAACTCATGCCATGCTCAGGATTTCTTCTCCTCCCCCAGTAATCCTTTCCCACTGCATCGGACAGGTACAGGAGATTAATTTGCTCGAGCTCTTAATGTTTGCTCCATGTTACAGGGACCCAAATTCCACAAGAGGCTGGCTTTCACTGAAGGAGGCTCTCAAGCCACCCAGTTCACCCCAGTGTGTGTGCTTAAGGGCTTTTGCAATGTGGGATTTGGTTTGGAGAGAACATGCGGGGAAGCCAGCGCTCGCTTTGCTGTAAGCAGGGTTGATTTCAGCGCTGTACGGAGCACAGGGAAGTTTGATAACCCAGCAGCATGGTTCAGTGCCTTCCCTTGTGCTGCCTGGCTGTGTTCTTGCAAGGAGCCACAGTGTGATTACAAGGGCTGTTAAATGCCCTTAATATTCACGCTGTTGGAGAGAGCATTACTCCTGCCGGCTCTGCTGTCTGCTGCTGTTTGCAGTAGCATCGCACTGATGATTAAATCACCAATGCCGCAGTGAGTAGCGTGTGAAGCCCCTCCAGCCAGGAGATGCAATGGCAGGGTTAAATCCCTCCTGTTTGTCCACTTATTTTTTTTTTTGCTGTATCTTAACAACATTTTTTTAAGCAAACAAAGCACGGTGGAACAGTTTGGAGCCGTTAAACGAGATGGGAAATGAGCCCCTTGCAGAGAGGTTAAGAGAACAGGGTATGGACGCTGTGAGGGGAAGGAGCTGGAGGGCTCAGGGCAGCCCATGCATGATGCAGCAGTGCTTTGCATGCTTCTTCTCCTCGTCCTCTTTTCAGGCATAGAGGGGAGAAGCAGCAAACTGAGTAATGTATGTGTGTATATACACTGGTACGTACTTGGTGGTGCAGCTGAGCGGGGAGTGGCAGGGGGTGCTATGATGGTGGTGTGGGGAGGCTTTTGGAACTGAAGCCAGGGTCTGTTTGTTGTGAGAGAGCCTTGTTCCATCCTGACCCCTTCTGGGTGCTCAGGGGAGCTGCTCCCAGTTGGTCTTGGGTTTGGAGAGTGTTTGTTCCCCATCATGCCTGCACCATTGCCTCAGCTCCCGTGTTTCCTTGTCTGGCACTGAGATGCAGCTATTTCTCCAGCAAAGCCTTGTCCCTCATTTGCAGCCTCAGCTGCCTCAGACAATCTTCAGTATGCCAGGTATTTTAGGGAAAAGAGCCAAAAAGCAGATTCTTGGCACCCTGTTCCACTTGTTGGTCTGCTCTGCATCCCTCTCTGACCCCCAGGGCTGCATTCTCACTTCGTCGTGTGCCTTCCTGCTCAGCCGCAGGTATCGCAAGCAGGTGGCTTGTCTTGGAGGTGTCCCCACACTTCCTGTTTTGCCCAAAATGTGCAGTGTCTGTCTGGCCATAAAGACTTGGATTTTGCTTGTGGGGCCAGGGGCCTTGAAACTTCAGTGGTCATTTGGGAGAGAGGTACTGAGCCGAGCATCCTTGGCTGCAGGGAAATGCTGGGGACTTCCCCAGGGCCGGTTCCCGGCGGCACTGCTGCAGCCTCTCTTCTCTGCACAGGTACTGCCAGGGAGAAGGCTGGCACCTCCACAAATGACTTGTTTCCTTGGCCTGCCCTGCCAGGGTGTGGGTGAGGAGCCCTGACAGGGTGGCCATTAGCAGAGCTGTCGGGTAATCGCTCCCCGTCGGTTTGAGTTAGGGAGAGCAGGTGCCGGGGACGCCTGGCTGGGCGCCGGCACGAGCTGCACTCAGGGTTCGCCGAGCCTCCATTGATTTCTAGGCTTGTCACGCTGTTCATTAGGAGAGCGAGAGCAAACGAGGTGCTTAGCAGAAGTGCTCCGAGTCGATCCTGATGGAGCAGGTTTCTCCGCCACCTGCTTAGGGGCAAAAAAAATTCTTGCCCAAGTCTGCTCTGCTCCTAGAGCCCTCAGCTTCAAACCTCGTGTCTTCCAGGAGTGCCTGGCAGGATCTGTCCATCTGCCCTGGCACTGCCCTATCCTTGCAGACTTGCTGTACTGATAGGGAATGCAGAAAGTTGTGCTGTTGGTGCTTTTGGTTTGTGGGGTGACTGCATTCTCTGTCACTCCCTCTTGTCCTTCCAGGTTCCCACAGCTGGGTCCCTGTTGCACGCTGAGCTTGCTGTGTCTCTTTTTCATGCTGGAGCTGCATTGATCGAGGCAGTAAATCAGCTGGCTAGTGCTGTGGATATAAATGATTGATGTAATGAACCAAGGGGGAGAAGAGGCAAAAAAAAGGAGGGGGGAAACAAAAGGAAAAATTGGTAAGAAAATAGCATACTCAACAATGGATGGGCTATGAGATGAAATCTCTACCTCAGCCAAGCCCCTCAGCACAGGAGCATGGTCCTCGTGATGGCTGGCGGTGCTGCAAGGGGACCTGCTGAGGGAGGAAAAGGGGGCTCCTGTGCATGCAGAGCTGTGCTGGCACCCTGCCTTCCCCCCATGCTTTCTGACAGCAGGTAATGGATGGTGGAGATAAGGATGGAAGCTGGTATCTGCTGCGTGGGCCGCCCTGCAGGGCTGGATAGAGGGCACCAAATGGAGCTAAATCATAGGCCAATTTACAGTCTTGTTGGCTACAGCTGCAGGGAAGGTTTGAGATACTATTGTTTGAATGTCTCTGCAGCTCTTAAGGTTGCAACCCCTTCATTTGCTTTCTGCCTTAGCTGGGTTTCCTTTTTTCTTTTAGTTTTAAAGCACTTTCCTGCTGGTGAAAGGCTGAGAGCCCCCAAGGCTTAAGCCTTCTACTGATTTCAGCAGTTCCTACATCCCTGAGCTGCTTGTACTCTGTCCCTCAGCCTGGCCCATGATTTGGGGATGTAGAAGGCAGTTTGGAGCCGAATCAGTGGCATCTCCACCAGTGGGTTGTTACCCAGCTGAACAGAGCCTGGCAGCTCCCCATGGGCCACAAACCAGATGTTGTGTGGCAGTGATTTACAGTCTCCGTCATTTAGAGACAAGTCAGTGATAATGAGTCTCTTTTTATAGAGAGGGACTTTGAGGCACGGGAAGATTTAATGTGAGATGCTTTTAGCTACTTAGCTAACTTTAGCAAAATCTTAGCCAAATTAGCTAAAAATGAGCTAAATTCAGCTAAAATCATAGGAGAATTGTCAGTCTGGATGGCGGAAAAGCAGAAATTGAAGGGGAAAGTGAAGCGTTTGTAGCACTGATGAAGTTGTAACATCAGTTGGTCGTTCAGGAATGTGCCCCTGACTTGGCTGTGCTGCTGAGTTCTGGGTGTCTCATTGGGATGGGTCCTGGCTTGGAAGAAATTAAGGTGGAGGATGGGAAGTTACTTGCAGAGAGAGTAATTTCCTTGTGGACCTCACTTTGGCCAGGCTTTTGCAGTGTGAAGCACTTGATGGCTGGCATCAGGAGGCTTCAATGCCTTCGTGGCCACCCTCAGCCACAGCTTTTGTAAGAGGAGGAAAAAGAGATGGGGGAAAAAAGTGTCTCGTGACGCGGGATGTTGTCTTGAGGGCAGAAAAGTGGGGAAAAGCATCACTCCTAGGGGAGTTGTGTGTAGCTGCCAGTGCAGAGAGGTCTGCCCTGTGTTGGAGGCAAGGTGTCTGGTTGTATGGTTCGGGAATGATTTGTTTTCTGAGGTTGGGTATGGAGAAAAAACAGGGCTGTTTTAGTCCCATGCCCTTGGAAGTGAAATACGAGGAAGGAGAGATGAAGAAAAGCCTCTGAAGTGGCTGAAGGGGGAGGTGAAAGAGGGTAAGATAAAATGCAATTCTGTGAGCCTGGCCCTTGGCCAGGAGGATGTGGTGAACTTCTGTGTGCCTTGAGATCTGTCATGACCAGGAGCACTTAGGAGCTGTTTTTCCTCCAGCAGGGCTACATCTTTCTGCAGATGTTAAGTTGACAGAAACAAGATGGATTGTTGCAGAAGTACAAAGGGCTTGGATGTACATTTTTCCCTTTATCCCAATTTATGCTCGAGATAGTTGTAAGCCCCATGGAAAATTATCCTTGGCAGAGGATCTGGTGATGTGCTAGTGGCTTTCTGGCTTTGGGCTTTTCCCAGAGACAATTCCAGTGGACTAACCAAGGGTATCAGTGTTATTGGCCTGCAGTGGTGAAGCCAGTCCATGGGGTCCCCATGTCCTCCTCCATTATGTCTCCAGCTGATCAAGATGGTCTGGAGTTGTGGTTTTGTGGATTGTGCATGCTTGACCTGGCTCTTATCTGCCCATCTATTTTCAGCTCTTGGAGCTGGCAGAGTCATTTTATCTGAGTGGTGCAGAGTCAGGAGGGCACATGCCAGGGGAAGCCTTGTGTGGAAGTATCCTTGCCTGCAGCTCGGGGCTGAGGACCACAAAGTAGGACCTAAGGCAAATCCTGGAGCCTGCACCCCTGGGAGGTGAGAAGGGAATGCAGAGCTGTGCAGAGCAGTGCAGGGGTTTGTTCAGCATCCCCAGCTCACTTCTGGGACAGGAATTACTGTGGTGTTTTCAGGAAAGTGGACTTGGAAGTAATACATGGAGGCAGAAATCTGAATAATCTCTCAGTTTGCTGACTGCTCTGATAAACTGTTGTCTTCAGGAGTGACAAACAGGTCATGCAGTTTTTGTGCTTCCTCCAGAAAAAACAATCCCTAAACCCCAGAAACCCACCCCCTGCCATTTAACATGGTGGGTAGGGTAAGGAAGAAACACATCTCTCTGTTTCTTTCACTTTCATTAAACGTGTTACCAAGAAGCGTTGTTTAGTTTATGAATTTATTTCTCCCCCTCTGGAAACACTCTGCTGACAGCAGTCCCTGTGGTGGCTGGGCAGGCCCTGGCAGTGCTGGGCAGTGTTCAGGATGTGGGTGAATGTGACCCATAATTTCAGTTTAATAGCACCTGTGTTGGGCAGAGGGGCTGGTGTCCCATCCTAACCCTGACCTTGGTTTTCCTCCTGCAGCTCCGGTGTGCCCAGCAGGAATGTGGAGCAGCTGGGGCAGCTCTCACAGGCCAGTGTAGCTCTTTTGGGTTTGTGGATAATAATGAGCTGCCATGGGAAACAGCAGTTTCTTTTAAAGCAATCTTCTCTACAAAAGTCCCCTTGAATTTAATGAAGACTTAGAAAGTTGTTCCTGCAATTTTTACGCTGGCATATAGATATCCATAAAAGAGCCCTCCCGTAAGTGGAACAGAAAGGAAACCATTCATTTTAGCGTCTGAGCATTTATGGATTGATTTTTACAGAATCCTATTAGTTTCACTGCCAGTAAATGGCATGAAGACTCTATTTCAAGCCAGACAATGTCAAAATATAGAGGTGGGCATTAAATATCATCCTACCTGTTGCTGTTCAGCTATGCTGCTTGTGTCTGAGCAGAATGTAGTGGCAGAGGCCAGGAATGGCAAGTCGATCTCTTCCAGCTCTTTGCTTAGTAAAATCATTAGGAGCCACAATAACGTAAGAGGCTGGCATTACACTGTTTCAACAGCCCATTATACATCTGATCATTTTTGTTCAATGCTTTCTTAAAAGCAAAGGAATACTCTCCTGTAGCTGGTCCTTGGTGCCTGCTTTTGAGAAAAGAATGATTTATGAAGCTCCTCCTAAATAAACAAGTTAGATACAATGAAAACAAACCCCAACCCCATAAACCGCAGACTACTTCTGTCCCCATAATGCAGACAATTTCTAGAATTTTTTTCTCCTCCCCCTTGGTAAGGTAGAGGACAGAACATCCTCTCCCAGCCCAAAGGCCTGCTGACAGCTGCTCTACCTGCCCATTTTACACTCTTCCTTCATGTGGTGTTTGAGCTGCTGACAGCCAGATGGTTTCATAAACAGCCACCTCTCTTTGGGCCAAGGGTAGCTCATCTTCCAGTGTCATTACCCAGCTCTCAGGTTATTACCAGTGGAAACATGCTCTTAGTGTGATTTCCTTCCCCCCCCCCCCCCGCCTTTAAGCCCTCTGCTTTGTGCATCCCACTTGATTTTTGGCAGTGTGATGCTTTGATTTTTGTTGGTGGGTGGTTTTGCTCTTCGATTTCAATTCCAGCTGCATTTGGTTTGCAGAATGTGGGGACTTTGCAATTAAAACCAAAACCGAGCTGCACACATGGAAGCGAGGCAGGGAAAGCAAAAGGCTGACACTTTGAGTGTGGCACAGCAAGTGGGGGACATTGCTTAGCCATGGGCTTGGCAGTCTCCTCCTTGGGGAAAGCAAATCTGTGAAGCCTTACTGGACTGTTTAGAAATGGCAAAGTAATGTAAAAATCATATGTGTCTATATCCATATGTATATTTTCCTATATATAGGTTTTCTGTAGCTGAGAGGGAAGGGGTTGTCGCCAAGATCAGTGGTATAGCCCCAGATGCCATGTGCTATTTAGGGATTTGATGCTGCTGGTTCTCAGCCATCTGATCACAGACACAAAAATGTGCTTCAGAGTTGTTTCTCCTGTTTTACCTCTGTGGGCTGACCAGGTCACCCCTGCGTTGATGCTGTTGTTGCAGTGGAGACTTGGAGGATGTCACTTCAGAAAGAGAAAAGGACCTTTTTGAGGGTCAGAAAAAAAAGAGAAGAATGTTAATAAAAGAGCCTGACCCTGAGCTTATCCTCTCCCTGGCTGTTAGGTTACTGCTCACACCCTTTGTCCACGGTATCTTGCAGGCTGTGGAAGTAGAGTGCTGTCAGGATGGACACTGGTGCCCCAAATCACTGCTGTTCTCCTGCCCATGGCCAGCACAGCCTTGCCACCAGTGTTTTCCTGCCTCAGTGCTGGGGAATGGTTTCTAGGGTTGGAAGAGCACGTGGCTCTTTCCTCCCTGGGCAGCCTTGGGCTTCCCCGGCGGAGTGAGCACGGAGCTCTGCTGCTCTGCCTGGGAGCTGGGGAAACTCGTGGGGAGCCAGCTCAGCTCTGAGCTCCCAAAAACACTGCAGATGCTTTGAGCTTGCCCTTTTTGACGTGTGTAATTTCTGAGTGCAGCAGATGCTGGGAGAGGCGTTTGGTGCGCGTTTGTGCCAGGGCACCTTTAAATTGCAGGGCTGGGCTCCTGGCAATAATAGCATTTGGCTGTAACATCTGTAGCCTAAATTTCATCCTGTCCCAAAGCTTCTGAGACTAGCTGGAGCTGGATTATTTTATTTTATTTTATTTTATTTTATTTTATTTTATTTTATTTTATTTTATTTTATTTTATTTTTTAAGGCTTGAGTTGTACTGTACCCAAAGAGCTGCCACATACACCTGCAGCTCTGGGATAGCCCAGCATCTGGGCTAACACCTTATAGCACATTCCCAGTGGGTTTACATCCCATTGAGAATTCCAGGGTCTCCGTGGGCCAAGCAGTCACTGTTCCACACTTTATTTGCCCCATCAGGACATGGGGAAAGGATAGGGAGGCCTGGGTGAGGCTGTGCTGTGCCCTGGGGGCACAGAGCAGCACACCCGGCACTCCCTCACTGCTCTGTGCTTCCCAGTGGGAGGCCTGGGAGCACGGCAGAAGCTCATTTTGCTGCTTCCTTCACCCACTCTGATGGTGAAAAGCAGCTCCCAGTGTAAGGCTTTAATGAAAGTTACATTCAAAGCAGGGCTAAAATCCCGTTTCTTTTGCCCTTTAATTATTTAATTTATTTCTATATTTAACGTGCTTGCTCTTCGTGAGTCAACTGAATTTTCATGTGGTGGTTTTTTTTTCAAATATTTATCTGTGTTGGCGGAGGGGACGTTTTAAAATGAGCCTCTCAGAACTTGCCCTAGATGCCCTAATGTTTCTCCTGGCTTCTTCTGCTACGGAGGGGTTACTTGCTCCACATTTCCCACATGTTTTCCCTGCTGCTTCCAGTACAAATAAAATATTAAATCAAAACACAAAGAAGAATTTTCATTTTATTCCTCGTCTTCACCGCTTGTGTCTCGGGAAGTAAAGGGCTGGTGGGCTTAGCCCGCTGCTGGCAGCTGAGCCCTGCTCTGTTAGTGCTGGCCGACCATTCCTGTTTGGCATCGCTGAAGCTGGGCAGGAGTGAGGGATAAGCCACAGCCAGCCTGCTGGAGCTCAGCTGTGACATGTGAAATAGCAGAGCCCCTGCCAAATGCCCTGTGGAGGGGAAAACCATCTTGTCCTGGTGTACCAGGATCCTGGTGCCTTTTAGAAGCCTGGATTCATATTTCAGAATAATGAGGCCTTTGCTGCTTCTTGCTCCCTGCCATCCTGGAGAGGTGGAACTGGTACAGAGGGGGACACAAGGTGATGGCTTCTCTGCAAGAAGTAGCCTTGGGCAGCTTAGCCTGGGATGGAGGAAGGGGGTTGTACTTCAGATCTGGAAGATCATTAATGGCAGACAAACAGTGGGTAGGAAATAGTTCCTGTCTCTTCCTGGACAAAATCTGGGATTGTTGAAGAAGGCTGGCAGGGGCAGGTTCAGTGTGCTTGGATACAAGCTGCTTGTGGAGCCCCTCTGCAACAGCATCTCCTGGGTGCTGAAAGCCTGGCTGGGTTCAGCAATGACTGGACAGGATGCATGGGAAAAAGGTGTGGGCAGGTGTTAAATGAGATCTGCCTTTTCCCTGCTCCTCTGAACACTACATTCCTCAGCTCAGCAGTTTTAGAGCTGGGTGGTACAATCAAGTCCAGCTGACTGGGACAAGCCCCCTGCCAGTGCAGGGAGCTGGGCAGATGTTTCTGGTGCCTATCTAGGACAGGAAGGCGGCTGCATCCCTGCTGGGGCTGCTGTGCATCCTGCTCAGGAGCTTTAAGCAGTGCTTTCTGGGGCCAGAGCACAGCACCGACCATTAGTCTTGCTGAGTACAGCTATGATTGTGCTTAGTGCTGCCTTCCTATCTCTCCTGGCTGAACCGTAGAGCACTTTGCAATGATTAATTCAGCATCATGAGACTCTTAAGTGAGCATTATTGCCCCGTGTTAAAGCAGACATAAAGGTCGCTGGCAGATGAGGAGCAGAAACTCTCTGCCATACAGATGTTCACCAGCCTGGCTGGCTGTAGCCACCAGTATGTCCCACTGGCCTTCTTTTGTCACAGTGCTTTTTTTAGGTCAGTTTTCTTGCCCTTGAGATGTTGCTCCTTTTGCTGCAAAAAAAGGGGGATGCCTTCAGATGCTCAGCTGTACCCCATAGTTGGGGATTAAAACTCTCTTTGACTGCATAGATGAAAAGTCTTGGCTTGTTTAACGGGTTGTTTCTGGTCCACCTCTCCAGGCACCCGCATTGATGTGGGCAGCAGCAGCATATGCTGCCGGCTGCGGAGGGACCAGTCCTGTCACCATCTCTGTGCAGGCTTGCTGGGGCAGTGGCAAGCGTTGCTGCTGGGGCTCTGTGTCCCTGCCTTTCCAGGGACCTGCACGAGCCAGGGGCAGATCATCCAGCTCAGAGCTGGGAGCCTGCGGTGCTGTGTCCGGGGCTCTTCACATCTCATGAGTTTTTTGTCCTTCAGGCTCTAGCAAAGGTGTAAAGATTATGAAAGCTCTCAGCTGGAGCTTGTGCTCTGAAGGTGCCTTTACAGCAGTAAATCAAATATAAAAGCAGTCAGGTGGGTTTTTTTACAGCTGTCAGGACCAGTGCTGGTTGAGATGCCTCATACACAGCTTATAGGACCTCTACATTGGCTGCTGTATTTTTGGGAAAGATCCATGGAATAGCATGTCTGCTCCTTGGCACATCTTCTCTATCCACCTGGTTTCTGCTCTTCTCTGAGGCGGTGTTGCTTTTGCTTGCTCCAGTGTGCCTCTCAAAGCCTGAGTGTACCCCCAAGCACCTTCTCCCTTATGTTTGAAGATGCACTGTGACAGGTGCCAGGGGTTGGGGGAGCAAGGGGAGATAGAGGCATCCCTGTAGCTGGAAGGGAAGAGCTGCTGGAGAGTATAGGAGAGGATAAGGATGGAAAAAGATCTATGAGAAAAAACAAGCCAGTGAATGCCTAGCATTAAGGGAAGCAGCATCACCAATTTGGGGCTTGCTCGTGCTTTCAGGAACATCCAGACAACAGAAGGTTGTGTTTCATCTCTTGTTACACAGGCCTGGCAGGGGTGGTGTGAGCCACTTCCCTCCAGCGGCATGAGCCTCTTTTGCAGTTTCTACTCCCCTGCTTTCCACCAGGAAGCCCAGCTGGAGACATGGCTCCTCAGCAGGGAGAGTCCCTTCCCCTGTAGCTGTGGCCCATCAGGCACTGTATATCCAAACCTGTGGGCAGAGAAGCTGCATTAGCCTGGTCTCAGCCCTGTCCCTCCTTTCCTTGCCTGCCTGGCCAGAGTTTAACAGCATCTTGTTTCCCTCCGCTTGGAAAGACTGGCTCCTCATTTCCTTGCAGCTACTGCCAGCAGCAAACACGACCTCATTTGTATTATCCCATGTCTGATCCCACCTAATCCTTAATGCAGCTCTGCAGGCAAGGGAAGCGTGTTGCTGCTGGAGCAAGAGGGATCAAAGGCATGTGGGATGGGATGTGGACCACGTGGGCAATGGGGCTGCCTAAATGTGGGTCCAGCCTCTGCTCTCCACTCGTTGTGTCATGTGGGGACTTCCCCTCTCCTCCTATGGCTTTCTGAGGGCAGGGAACCTTGCCTTCAGCAGATACTGCACAGCTCCTGGTGGATCTGATATGTCCACCCCTCATGAGATGTTCTCCATGGAAGCAAGCATGGGGCTGTTCCAGTGCTGACTCTTTGGGTTCAGAGGTCCTGGAAGTGTTGTCTATCAACTTGTTTCTGGTAGTTGGGTGGACAAGCCATGTGTGGTGACACCGCTGTGCTGCCTAGGCCAGTAGTATCATTGTCCCTGAGTGTAGTAGGTGTTGTCTTGCCACCCAAACTGTGCTGCAAGAAGCTGTACTGTGCCCATGGCCACTGCCACTGTCCAAACCTGATGCTGCCAAAGTGTGAAGACCTAAGAGATTTCGGGCAGCTTGTTTCTGCCTGGATTTGAGCTTTGCTGCTGGCTTGTATTGTGATTGCTCTGCTTGCCCACATGCATCGTGCAACAAAATGTCATCTACAGGAGTGCCTTGGTGTCTGCATGGAAGGGGATGAGGTTTGGGGGTTTGAGACATTGAGATATGTGGCAGGGCTTGCTGCCTCCACAGTGTGTGGAATTGTGTAGCTGAGCTGGAGCATGCCGTGAGCCACACTGCCTGGGTGGAGGAAGCCTCTTCCTGCATCAGACAAGGGGGCTGGTCCAAGCCCTAGCAGGAGCTGCCCACCAAGACTTCCATACTGTGTTTTCACGACTGAGGACTCCAGAAATGCTATTTTCCTTATTGCAGTGAAACATGTGTTTGAGAATCAAACAGAGATGACAGAGAATCAGTGCCAAATGCAGATTTTATTTTTTTTACGATAATAACAACAAAGCTCAGTGCTGGTTGCTGGTTTCCATCCAGATCCCTACGCTCTTGGGGGATGTTTTGAGTTTGCTGCATCAGGAGACTTAACATGGGTTTGGTTTTTATGATGTTTGTGCTGTGGCTCCCATGCCCAGATGCTCTGCTCAGGGTTTTCCCATGCAAGCATCAGGGCTGTGCTGCTGGAAGATGGCTAGAGCCCAGGGATCTGCCTGTTTTCTGCCTGGCCAGGTCATACCAGCCATGTCCTGCTTCTGTTTTCCCCCATCCCCAGCCAAGCCTGCATCATCCCAAGGCACAGCGCTTGAGGCTTGTGCAGCACCTGTGCTCTTGGCTGGCTGGGACCCACAGTCCTTCCCCAACAGGCTTGATGATTTTCAAACTTGCCATACCTTGCTACAGTGCATTTCTCACTAGCCAGGCCTGATTTTTTTATTTCTATTACTGAGCTGAGATAGGGGAAGGCTGGGCTGACACGTATGCTCTAAATTATGCTGCCGTATCTCTGGTGCTGTCAGTCACGGTGTGCCCATGCCCAGGATCGTGCAGCTGTTCTGGCAGCAGGCACCTAAGGATCAAAGGTTTAGATCCGTTCTTGCTGTCACAAATGTTTTATATCTGATTTCTCCTTGAGGGAAATTGGGGGGTGGATGGGCTGGTACATCTGAGGAGTATAGGCACCATGGAGCATCGTTTCTGTGACCTGAGCTTCATCTCCCTGTGCCTGTGTGTTGAGGACCAGCTCTGGGCTACAGAAACACCTGCCTCTGCAAAATGTGTGTGTGTGAGACGAGGACATGGGTCACCAGTGCTTTTTGATGGGGGGATGGTGTCTGAAAGGCAGGCACTGGCAGGCAGCTGAGCCCTGAGAGTTTGCCCCATAGGTTGGTACCCCACAGCCTGTGCTGCCTCTGCCAGCTGCAGAGAACCTGCCCCTGCATTCTGCATCCTCCTACATCATGTGAGCTACGGCAGCTCGCGTTTCCTGGTGATGCTTTTAAATCTGTTGGAGAAGTCATACTCTGACCAGGAATTTCTCCACTGCTACCACGATAGCTGCTTAGTGTGGTTTGGGCTGGGCTGGGCTGCAGCACATCACTGCACAGTGGGCATATGGCAGGAAAGCTCTCTGTGAGGGCTCAAGGCATTTTGGTTAGTCTTCTTACTGCTTTTCCTGTGCTCTTCCCACTCTGCTAGGGGTGTGAGAGGTGTGAAAATGGAAAAAAGCCCTTGTAGTGGAGCTGCTCAGCACAGGTGATGCTCCCGCCCAGCAGGAGCCTTGTGAGTTAATTGTAGGAGCAGGGAAGCTGAGGCATGGCTGGAGGGAGTCCAGGGCTTTTCCAGAACCAGAAATCAAAGTGCAGTAGTGGGGAGTTTGGTCTGACAGCATTTCTTGTCCTTGCTGAGCTCCTTCCTTGGAGCAGGTTGTGCCTTGGTGCTGTCTTGGTGCATCTCTGCTCCCCAAAGCAGTTAGCTGACAGAGGGAGGGGGAAAGGTGAGCTGGTGGCTTCTTGGAGGCAGCTAAAGCCATGCATGTAACTGTCCTGTGTGTTTGCAATTATTTTATTTTCCTTTCATACCTGTTTTTCTAATATATGTGGTTTTTTATAACCTTTCCCTCCCTTGGAGACACTTCACATTCATATGCTGCTGTTACCATCACCCCTCGTTGCTGCCTGGCTCAGAAGGGTGGCTGCTCAGGGAAGGATAGTAGCGTTAGTTTCTAAAGCTGTGTAAAGATCCTCATGGAAGCAATTACCAGATGGATTACCCCTGGCTTTGCTGCTGTGAAAAGCCCATGTTGGGTCGAGGATGCTGACTATATTAACAGCACGATCCCTTCCTTCTTGGGAGGAGTGGTTTGGATTAACCTCCTGATTTTTGAAGGGCTGGGTTGAAAGCAGAATGTTCAGAGCAGGGATCTGGCTGTCTGGCTCCTTTATTCTTCTCTCCCTGTTCCCCTTTTCCTTTCCCCTGATGTGTCCTGTCCCAGGCTGTCCTCTGGCACGTGGGATCCACAGCTCCATGGGGAAGGGAAGACCTTCCCCAGCCTCTGAGATGCTCAAGCTCTGTGGTTTGGTAGGAGTTTTGGCTGTTATGCAAGAGGAGCTCAGCTGGAGACTGAGTACAGCTATGGGCTCCTAAGTACTAAATCATCTGCTGCTCCTGCTGAAGCCTGGGAAGGCTGGTTTGACCTTCATGGCTGGGAAGCAGCTCATGTCTGTCCTGAAAGGCACAGAAGGAAAACAAAACACCGTCTGTCCATGTAGGAACTTGCTTTTGCCACTTTATTTACCCACCATGGCTCTGGGCTCTTCTCAATATATTCGACCTCTGATGATCCTGGGAATGTGCTGAACCTGGCTGGTGTGGGGGGGACACATGGGATGTTGCCTTGATTTCTTTCCCAATTAGTGCCCTTTGTAATTGCTGGCTACCTTTGGGGAGCAGCTCTTGCACTCACCCACGCACTGGCCGTACAGCCAGCAGAGGATGGCACTGAGTGGTGGCAGTGGGCTGGGGAGGGGCTGCTTGTGGTGCACCAGTTAATGTGGCACCATGGCCTCAAAGATGCTCTTTGGCATCTCCTGGCACCCTGGTGAGCCTGGAGAGGGCTGCCAAGAAGATCCCTTCTGGCAGGGGGCAAAGGCGCTTTTGGGAGGTAGCAGGTGGAGAATGATGGAGAGAGCCTGGTGGAGCTGTGGGTATCCCACTGCTGATGGCATAGGTGGGGGACTATTTCCATCAGCTCAGGGGAGCTGGCTTGGGAATTGGTGCTCAACTCACTGTGAGGCTGCTGCCAGTCCAGCAGTTTTCCACTTATTTTGGTTTTTTTAAACCTGAAATCTTAAAAAGTCTTAATGAAAGCAGAGACTCTTAAAACCTATCTGGTTTTGTTTGCCATCCAGATTTAGTATTTGTAAACCCATTAGGAGGGTTCACAGGTGCCAGTGGACTTGGATTGGCTTTGCTCATCCTTTCCTGAGGGCTGTGGGAAAACCCAGAAGACCATTTTTTGATAGAAACTTGAGGAGAGACTGATGCAGCCCAAGGACAAGCAGTTGAACTGAGAAGTCCTGCAGCATCCCAGGAGAGCTGCGGGCAGGGGGAGGAGGAAATGACCAAAAATCTTCTCCATCCTTCTGCTTGACTCCCAGCACAGACAGAGCTGGGTCTTCCCTTTTGTCCAGTCAGCAGCTTGGTTTGTGCTGACCTCCTAAATATTCAGCTCATTATACACTGTAACGTATAAATAAAACAGAAGCAGGCAGCAATATTCTCCAGGAGGATATAATCGGCTTCCTTTCCTTTTTAATTATACAGGATTTGTCTCCATGTGTCAGGCTATCCTATGGGCTAATTTATAATTTTAAAGAGTTAAGGTCAGTGTTCTTTATGCAGTGAGACACGTACACACCTGATTTTGGGGGTCCAAGACGAAAAAGCATCTTTCTAGGTGGAAATGCAAGGAATTTTGTTGCTGGGTGTTGTTTCAAGAGGTCAGTGGCCTGGATCCTGCATTCCTTTCCATTGTCACAGAGAGACAGGAGGTTCTTCAATATGTTGGAGGCAGTGAAGGTCACCATGGGAATTCCTGGGATCTGTCTGGGGCGTGTGGTGCTGGCTGCTAGCATGCATTGCCTATCCCTCTGCAGAGGCAGGATGGTGGCCTGGTGCTACAGCCAGTGGATAGGAGCATTGTCCACGCATGGAGCTCTGGCCTCAGCTGCCTGCAGGAGATGTGTATATATTTTAACCTGGCACCACTGCCAGTGCAGCAGTTGCTTGCTGATAAGTGTGGTGTGAACTCTGAGCTGACTTGTTTTTTTCCTAAGGGAAGCCCTTGAAAGAAAATTTGGCTTTTCATCAAAGCAATGAATCTGTCATCTTTCCCTCTGTGCAGCTCAGAGTCCCCTGCTTCTGATTTGCGAATAAACTCCCCATTTTGGTGGCTGCCCTGGCCATCCATTTTAAAACTCAAGCTTTGGTCCCCTTACTGGAAAAAGCATCAGTAATTCTCCAGTGGCTTTTCATGCTGTTATATTTGGCCGGAGACTTCAGCAGATTTAAGCCTCTGGAGGGTGTTTCAGACCATGTATATTGTTTACCACAGATACAGACAAGAAGATACACAGACTGCTGGTTCTAGCTGTGATTGACTTAATGATGGCCCAGATTCCTTAGCCCTGGGTCAGCTGCTTGCACTGAATCCCTGGCCAACAACCTGAGCTGATGCCAGCTGAGTGTGGGGGTGATAAAAAGAAGATGCTGAAGAGCCTTCTCACAGGCCTTGAGGGGGATTTTTCCATCCAGGCTGAAGTTGCAGCTGTACTTCGTGAGGGTCAAGTCGTCTTCAAGTTCTTGAAGGTCACATCTTATTCCATGGCCCCTTTCCAGCCTGTCATTCCTATTGCCTGATGCAGTAGGTGCCGTGATTGCGTAAATGTGTGTGTGCACCACAGGAGAGATCCAGGCTCTGCCCACACAGGAGCAGATGTTACAGAGGTGGTGAGCAGCAAGGGCAGGAAAGGTGGGGGACAGTGTGGGCTTGCCCTCAGGGCCAAGTGAGAAAGTGGGATACTGAAAGATCCTCAGGGACTCGTGCTCCCTGCTGAGGCAGCAGAGGAGGAGGTGATGCTCCATCCTTTGAAGATGAGCGGGATGCCTGTGGATGTGCATGAGCGGGAAAGGGTCAGTGGCAACGAGAAGTTTAATGGTGGATGCTCAAAGCTTCTCCAGGGACCCCAGCTGCAGGGCAGCCTTTGCTGGAGAAGTGGTTTGCTTTAATTAAGTATCTGTATTAATATTTTATTTGATTTTTCTTTTGTTTTGTTCTTTCTTCCCCCAAAGTGGGGTCAGAATAGACTCAGATCTGAAGGTTTTCCTTAAGAGACAAAAAAAATCACCTCCAAGCAGGGGGAGGTGCTGGTCCTTCCTGGAGCAGGGTGGGATCCTGGATCTGCTGTGTGTCCCCATGGGGTCCCAGAGGAGCTGCCACCAAGGTGCTCATGAATGTTGTGCCCAGGTACCAATGCAGGAGGAAGAGGAGTTTCACAGCCCTCAAATAAATGAACTGCAGCTAAAATCTCCATGGGTCAGAAAACTAATTAGGGCAGATCATGGCCGGGGCCCAGAGCTACCTCCATTCCCAGTGTGTTTGTGTCAGCACAAAGCAGGGGCACTGAGCCAGTGAAGCACTTAAGCAAGTACTTAACATCAGGTGTTTAAACAGGAGTTTCTCTCGGTTGCTACAAATGCCTGGAGTTGCTTAAGTTTGTATTTAAGTGCTTGATTGGCTTAGGGATGTGCAGTTTGGGGAAGGAGGGTAAGAAGAAGGACGTGATTTCCAGGGTCCGTACCGGTTTGGTGCTGAGCAGTACCTGAGGTACCTGGAGGATGTGATGCAGGATGAGTACAAAGCCTGTTTTCCAAAGACCCACAGCCTGGTTATGGCACTACTACATCCTCTTTGGATGGGGCAAAGACTATGGCCATGGTGCTGTGTCTGTCTCCCCCTTGTATCCTGGGGCTGAGGCCATTGGGATGCACAGCACTGCTTGCTCAGGGCTAAGCCAAGGCACTGGGGTTGAGAAAACTACACCAAACTTGACTGAAGGATCTTGTACCTCGGTGCCCCATCTGGGTTATTCAAAGATGAGGACGAACGCGGTGTGATGCTGTCCCACTTCTTTTCCCTCTGGTGCTGCTGACCCTCTTAAGTGCATGTGCTGGCACCAGGGGATGAGGCGGGATGAGCCCTATCCTGTTTGAAGTATTATAATCCTTTCAGATGGCATTAGTGCCTGGGCCAGCAACAGCTCTATAATTGAACCTCCTGTTTGCAGGGGCCCTGCGCTTCAGTGAGACTTCTAAATCTCATTTGTATAATGCCTGGTTGCAATTCCTGCTGAAAGATTGCCCTCTGCCTCCAGTGCCCCCGAGCCTGCTGAGCACAAAGACGTCCTCGCTGGCAGAGGAGTGACAGAGCGTGACTGGGCAGCAGCGTGCTGCACGGTGTCTGAGTTTCCAGAGCTTTCACGTGTTTATTGCATCTTTTGATAGGCTGATGTAATTTTTTATTTCCCCTTCCCCTCCTGTTTTTTAATGCCTGAGTCCCAGAGAATGGGCTCAATGGCAACTGCTGGGATGGGATTATTTAGGGATGAGATTTTCCAAGGAAAGCTGGGTGTGAGGGGAATCGAGGTAGAGGGTACATTTGTCTGCTGCCAGACTCCTTTGAGGTCATCATTGCACCTGCATCAGCAAAACCCCTTTTCTGGCCAAATGGGTTCCCTGGAAAACCCTGTGAGCTCTGCCAGCCCCCTGGGCTGGCTTGGGTTTGCTGCCACCTGAAATGATGCTCATGGCAGTGGTCTGATTCACTCCGGTCTGAAGGCAGAACACAGCAGCCCCAAAAGGAAAACGGCTTGTATTTTAGCAAAGGCTTAAATTCTCTATGCTAAAATAGTGCCACAAAACAAGAAAGTGAGTCAGAATCTGCCTTTGGCTTGCACTGCCCACTCCTTGTCTTGCTGGGCAGCTGGAGGCTGGCCCTGGGGACCGGTGTGACCTGTCCGTCCCCAGTCACCACTGGCTCTTCTTGGGCCAGGCTTTTCACCTGACATGCCCTTTCACTGCTGCACTGCCTCTGGGTGGCCAAAGTGCTACCACAGCACGTTCCCTGCCCAGTGTCCAGCCTGGCCTGGCCTCCCGTGGCGGGAGGGGTGCCAGGGGCTGCCTGCCGGAGCAGAGCATCCCGTGGGGATGCCCCGGGCCCCCCGCAGCAGCCAGCTGGGCTGTGTGTTCCTCCTTCCCGCTCCAGCGATCCCTGCTGTACTGTAATCACACAATTATTATGCCATTAAAATGTCATATTTGCAGAAATCCACATAAACAAGCCATTAGCAGTTGCCAGAAAATTGTAGTTTTACCGCTAATGACCCATTTTCCCCCCACAGCACCACTCCTTTTTTTCTTAAATATTATTTTTTCCCTTTGTTTTTTGGGGTGTTTTTTTTTGTTTTGTTTCTGAGCTGTGATTTAAGAGGCAGATGACGAATTACATCTTCGCACTGAGAGGCTTTTAATCTTTAATGTACAGTTACAGTGAAAAGCTGCCTCTGTGCTTGCTCTGGGCTGTGTGCCCTAAGCCAGCGAGGGTGATGGGTGGTTTTGGAGGAGGTGCCTTTAGTGGGTCATTTTTTGGGGGGTGCTTTACTGAAATGGCAGAGAAAGCTCTTGGTAAGCCCTGCTCTTGGTTGGGTGCTGGTGTGAGGTGGAAGCTTCTCTCCGCAAGGAGCTTTGTCCATGTCTTTTTGTGGGTTGACCTCTTGTTGACCACCCCTTGGGGACCCCCCAGTGTGGTGTTGGAAGAGGCAACACTTGTTTGCCAAGAGCAGGCAGCCACCCCTTGGATATATTTTTCTTCTCTTTCCTTCAGGCTCACTGAGTCTCTCAACTCTTAAGCATTGACTGTGTTTCCTATAATTAATACCAGTCATTAAACTTCAGTGTTGAAAGAGAAATTACCTAATTCCAAGAAAAAAAAAGAAAATTTATTACTAGTACGTGAGAGAAAAAGAATAGGAGACTTGGAGAGATGAGCCCTGTAGAGGATAAATAGAAAGGCAAGTGGAGTATTGACTTGATCCTTTTCTAGTGCAGGGTAATTTGGCCTCTAAAGTGAGTTAGATCATAATAAATTAAATTTAGATTTCTGCACATCAGTTATATAACTCCCAAAACAGAATTCTGGTGTGAGGGAGAGGTGATAATACATGGCAGAATTACTATAATGAAGACCTTATCTGGTAACCTGTAACCAATGTGCTGTCCCTGGGTGAGCAAAGGGGATTTCTCCTGATGCTTTAACTCTCATTCCCTGTCTCGGATCAGGCACAGGTGAGAAACATATGAGTCCCTGTGCACAGGCTGGTGAGGTCTCCTGCCTCCTGCTGCTTGCACAGCTGGGAGCTTCTCATGCTTTCCTCTTCTGCTTTGTGCAGGTATGGTTTGCAGAGGTCAGTATGCACCTGTGTCTGAGCATCCTCCTCCAAATTCAGTTACCCTTGTAGGGAGGCTTGGGATGGAAAGAACACCCAGAAGATTTGGACAGGTGCTGTGGATCAAAAGCAAATGACTGACCCCCAGTATCTACTTCTGGCTGAGAAAGTCAACCCAATCCAAGTCTTGCTTTGTGGCCAGATAGGAATTAAAAGAACTCTTTAATCTCTGGCATCTAGTTACTCTTGATCTCAGGTGTGTATTTAATTACCCAGTATTTAATATCTGCCCTACTGATAGCTTTCCTCAGCCCAAAAAGGAGGGCCTGGGTGAATCAAGGTGGGCTGGTGTCTTTCAGGTGGAGATTGCACAGGAGTATTAATTAGTCACTGCAGAGTGAACCAGGAATGCAGCCCTGGGATGCAATGCTCATCCAGAGCAGGATGAGAAGTGAATACTATGGGATAAGGCACTGGTATTTGCCCATGTATCCATTTACTGCTGGGACCCCAGCCCTGGTAACAGGACATTAGTGGGGTTAGATGGATGCAGGGAAAATGCCATGCCAGACCCTGCCATGTGCCAAACCCCTGCTTCTGCTGCCTGGCCAGAGCCTTGCTGCCCTTGTAGCAGGTGCAGAAGCTCCAGTGTTCATGAGAGAATCCACCAGCCCTCCGACCTGAGCCATCAGATTCTTGCCCAGCTGCACCCTTCTAGCTGATGCAAGGCTGTTGGGATTAACTGACATTAAAAAAACCAAAACAGCATCAATACACACACATGCACACACACAGCTTACAGCCTTAAGTGCTGTGTGGCCACTTTTGAAAGCCATTTCTCTTCTTATTAAGTTTGATAAAACCAACTTTTATTTTTCTTCACAGCATTAAGATTTAGGGACTGCAGCTCTGGCTGTTGTTTTAGCAGCGCCAGGCCTCCTGGGGTCATCGTGAAATCTTATAAGCATCAGGCTGTCGGTGGCTCCGCGATGCAATCGCCTCACTTTCCCCTGATCTTTTACTGCGGTGCTAAGTAATGTTTTGCAAGATGTCTTAGCAAAAATCCAACATAAACAGCATTTATCACCCTGTGCACGTCAGCCCTCCCCGAAGTCCGCAGGCGGGCTGTGAGCGTCCTCCTCGTAAAACTCCTGCAGGGACCTTACTGGTTTCATAACTTTCTCCCAGCCTTGAATAACTTTCTTCCAATCCTGAATAACTTCATCTCAGTGTGGCTGGTGACTTGGGGGTTTCTTCTGATCTTCTCACACTGGGGTAGGTGCTGGAGGAGGTCCTGAGAAGGCCATGGGGTCACACCAGGGGAGGATGAATATGACCCTGTGTCTGGAAACCCCTGCATCCCTGGAAGTTGTTGGCTTTTTGGGAGTGCTCGTGTCACTGTAACCCAGAGCGATGTGGGGCATCCTGTGGCTGGAGGTGCCTGGCTTGCTCCTGTGGTGGTTCACTTGCAGGAGCCAGTGCTCCCTCCCCCCCTTCCTGTTGCTACAGAAAATGCACTGCCAGATGTGAGTAAAATCAATTACGGGATAAAAATCGCCCTTTTCAAAAGCTTCATTTTGCGCTATTAGCAGGCAAAATCAGCTTTGAGATGGTATGAACTGAGGAGGGGGGAGAAAAAAAGCAGAAGAAAAGATCAATTATTGGATAAGATCACAATTTTCTTTAGGGCTGAGATGTCTGTAAATGTTTGCATCTCTCAGTGTTACAGGTAGGCTGAGATCAAAGAGGTGGTGCTGCTGTAGCGATGAGATCTTATCGGCGCTGTTTTGTGCTGGCTGCCTCAGACACTGCCAAAGGATGCTTAAACCCCCGACAGCTTCTGCTGCTCAGGGGTGCTTAAACCCCGACAGCACCGAGCCACCAAGAAATGCTTCAACCCCTGAAGATTGCTGGAGCTGCTGGGTAACCCCAAAATGCAGCTCCTTCATCCTTCTGGAGGTGAGGGACCACACAGGCACATGCTTCCCTTCTCTTCTCCCTGCGGTAGGGCTGAAGTCCTCAGTGGGAGAGGTGTGGTGGCAAAGATGGACTGAAATTGGGCTGGGAGCATGATGGCCCCCTTCTTCCAGAGCCCTGTTGCTGGAGCCAGCTGTGGTAATGTGGGACTGCTCCTATCTGATGGCCCTTTCCAGCCTGAAGGGTTACAGGGGCAGTGGGTCATGTGATGTAACATACTTTTGATTTTTGGCTGGAGAGAAATTAAAACCCTTACAAAACATTTGTGCTTTTTTATTTTCTTGAGACCGTGCTGCTTGAGAGGGGAATCCACCAGAGACCTGAATTCAGTTTCAAATTAGTCATTTTATTTCAAATTGGCAGGCTGTCTTTGACGTGGTGTTTCGGGACCTAAGGACCAGATATAAACCCTGAAAGCCTTATGGGACTCCTTGTTAACCTGCTCTTGTG
This sequence comes from Corvus moneduloides, assembly GCF_009650955.1. Lineage (NCBI taxonomy): Eukaryota > Metazoa > Chordata > Aves > Passeriformes > Corvidae > Corvus > Corvus moneduloides. Next base: position 107,391,010 of record NC_045478.1, on the reverse strand, counting down.
ATGCTTGCCTGTGCTGCAGGGCTGACTGACCTCCGGCGGGGTTGGGAGGAGCTCTGGAGCTCTGGGGTCAGTCGTCCTCCAGTCTCTCCTGTCTCTAACGGAGCTGACTTTGTGCGCGCAGGAATCGGACGTGGACTGGGACGACCTTTGGGATCAGTTTGAAGAGCGGAGGTACCTGAGTGCCCGGAGGTGGAAGGGCGGCGAGGACCCGTACCGGCTCCATGCCTTTAACCAGCGGGAGAGCGAGAGGATCCCCAGTGACCGCGCTGTCCGCGACACCCGCCATCACAGGTTCTGCCTCCCCCCGGCTCCTCCTGATCTTCCTCACCAGACTTCATGGCATGGGGGCATAGTCCTGGTCCCCTTCAGGGCCGTGGTTTTGGGATGCCAGTGGGTGCTCTTGGGGTTGGGTCTGCCTGGGTTGTGTTTCTGGGATCGAGTTGTTGCTTGATTTCTTGGCATGTCTGGAAGCCTTAAACCTATTAATTGAAATGGTATAAATTATTCCAGGATGGAAGAAAGGAAAAGTCTTTATTTTACCTTCAGAAAAGTAATGCTTGCAAGAGCAAGTCTCAGTATTGGGCTAAGTCTTCACTGTTGCTGGGAACTCTTGCTCTGCAGACGATGCAATGAGGTGGTGCAAGGGGGATAAAATAACTGGTGGGCATTGATTTTGCTCTGCAGAGAGAGAGGAGTGAGGAATAAGGGATAATTGCTGAGTGAGGAGGGAAAAAGAGTAAGAACTTGATGGATTACTAGCTGCTCCAGCACCACTGAGGTCAAAAATACCCTTTGGTGCCCAAAGGAGCTCTTGGGAGAGGCAGGGAGGATTGCAGGAACAGTTTCCTTGTAGATGAAGCTGCATTCCCTTGTCAGTGTGAGAAGGGTGTGGTGGGAGTTTTGGGGCACCCTTGCTTGCTGAGGTCTCAGCTGTAGTCTCCCTCTGGTTGTCTTTCCAAACTCACCAGGGAAGAGCGGTCCTTCATGCTGAATGTCAGTGGGGTAATTGTTAGTTTGCTGGATGGGGTGATGCAAGCATATCCCAATGGTGAAGGAAAAGCTCCCAAGGTCCCCTCAATGCAGTTTTCCTCCTTGTTCTCTGAGGACACAGCGTATGCCTGGTCCCTGCTGTTAGTCACCAGTCTACATGCAAGCTCTTTCCATGGAGCTGTGCCTGGCATTATGTCCCAGCTTTCTGGCAGCAGCTGTCTCTACTGCCTTGTCCTGGGAGCCCTTTGGGGGAAGTCTTGCTTTGGTGGGAGCTCTGTGCTGGACCCAGCCATGGCATGTGCTGCCCCTGCTGCACCTTGCTCCCAGATCAGAGTGACTCCACTCCTGGCATCTGACCCAACTCTGAATTTCCCCTATTCCAGTTCAAATGCAGCACTTAGGCTGAAATGCTGAAACAGCACCAGTTCCCCAGCCCTGTAGCAAGCAATGTGCTTATTTATTTATTTAGCTTCTTTTTGTTGTAAGGACCAGATGCTCCTTTCTCCGGAGAGGAGCTGTCAGCCCTGACGGACGCCTGTTATAGCTGAGCAGAGAGCGAATGTGCTATTCCTGGAGAGAATTAATGCCAGGGATATTAACCATCTGCCCTATTAAAAGGGAAGATTGACTCGGCTGCCCCTTGCCGTACCCCCGCTGCGCAGTGGCAGCCACCTTGTTCCTGGGCGGGCAGATGTGGCACTGAGAGCTCCTGTGAAAGAAAAGCCCTCGTTAAGGAGGAGGTGAGGGCACAGCACATGGGAGGGGCTGGGGCTAATTTAATTTGTTTCCAATTTCCTTAACCCGGTAATTGGATTCTGATTTATTGAATGTGCCTGAAGAACGCTGTGGATGATGAGCCATTAGCCAAGCATTAGAGTGGCCACTGAGGAAATGGGGCTGCCGGGAGATCTGGGGGAGGCAGGCGCTGATGGGGAGGATGGAGGAGGGAGAAGGATCTGGGATTGGTGGCTGAGGGAGAGAAGAAGGTGCAGATCTGAGGCCTCTCTGGGAAGATAATCCTTACTTACGGCACAGGTGTCCTGAGAGCTGCTGCAGGTGATGCTCAGGCCTTGCTATGCAACCTGGAAGCTGATCTTGAATTGTGCACCAGAACTGTGGGAAAGCACGGATACACATGGCCTGCTCTTGGAGCAGGGAGAAATTGCTCATGGCTGTGCAAGAACATGTAAGGGGAGTCCAGCATGGGGCTGACTAGATGTCCCTCCTGCAAAGGGGAGAGCAGGGTTCTGTGGGCCAGGCTGCTGTGGGAGGACACCCCTAGTGCTCATGCTGCTTGTCCTACTGGAGGCTGTGTTTAGAGGCTTAGTTTCAACGGAAAACCTGGATTAAGCTGCTTTGTGTGAGCCAGACTAGAAGTTCTCAGGCTTGCTTTTTTGAGAGTGAGCCCAAAGTGTCGGACCTTGATTCTACTCCAGCTGAATTGGAGCAAGGTACATCCTGTCATGGACCTCACACTGTGCCAAGAGGCTCCTGCCCAGCTTGCACGAGGGTTTAGGAGGCTTTGGAGAGAGTCTTACCCATCGCTTCAGCTTGTTCCCATACACAGGCAGGTTCTCCTCCAGCCTCTCAGGTGTTGTACTCTGCTCTGTGACCAGGTTCCGAGTGTGTTGGCTCTCCATCCTTCATTGCCTCTGTACGATGTGTGGTAGCACTGAGATGCACAGACCTACACAGCGTGGTAATGCCCAGAGATCCATGCATTGTATCCTAATCCTAGGGACTGGAATGTGGGGAAGCTGCTCCTTACAGTATCTCTGTGAGGTGTTTTTCATTAGGGTGGTTGCAGAAGGTTTCCTGGTGTTTTCTCTGCTAATCCAGCCAAGCATCTGGACTTGCCAGCGATAGCTGAGTATACAGAATCTGGCAAGGGCTGAGCAGCAAAGCTCCTTGCCAGGAGGTCATGGAGAGGGCAAATACTTTCAATGGGATGGGATGTGGCACTGACAGCCAGTTGCTTAGCAATGTTTGCTGGATTGATTTTGTTTTTAAATTGCAGCCAGTGGAATAGTTTCAGATGGAGAGGAATTGCAGTGTTCCAAGGAATCAGAGCAGGAGAAACTGTGGTGAATCTCTTTGTCTGCCTCTGGCTAGTGCAGAGCTATGAATTTCTGCTTGATTTGTGGGTGATTTCAGCCAGAGAACTGTCATGCTTTCTGTGGATTACCTTGTGTTACTTGGCCTGGGAGATCTCACAGCTGGAGCATTGCTCCTGGTGACCCTCTTGTGTTTTGCTGCCATTAACTCCATTCCTGGTTGCCTGTTGACTAAGCCCTTGGACCACATAAAAGGCTGCCTTTCTCCAGGAGAGACCTTGGATGGTCCTGTGGTGGTACCTCCCATGCCCACCAAAAGTCAAGGTTAAAACATCCCTGTGACTGCATCAGCAGACTGGACCTGGACCTTGGTGTCACATCCACACCGTGCACAGCCAGCTTGTGCTGCTGGAGTGGGTGGCTAGTCCCCCTCCACCACGGTAGCCACATGCAGTTGGGATTACCTCATCCCCACATCCCACCTCCTACAACTCCCACTGGCAAACTTTGGGACTGAAACGGCAGTGAATGAGTCAGTGCCAGGCGTGAGCATGGTGAGAGAGGATCTGAGGTTTCCAGTATTGCTCAGCGGCTTGGAAAGCCGACAGGGAGGATGCGTCGCCCCGAGCCAGAAGATTTTGTCCTGATGGCTCCTGGGCTTTTTCCATCTGCAGCAGACAGCTCCTGGGGAGGCTGGTATTCACCACGCCAGTGCTCCATATGCTGCTTGGGCTGACCTCCACCTCCTCATGCTCCGTTGGGTTTGATGGATGTGCAGATGCTGTTGTGGCTGCCAGGCTCAGCTGGGACCGCGAGGCACGGCCGGCACCGGCCTGAGCGGGGGTTTTTGCTGGCTGAGGGTGGCAAAGCAGAGAGGGGAAATCAGGGACAAGGAGAGGAGATGAGAGGCTAGAGGAGAGGTGAGAGCCTCCAGCAGACGTCTCCAGCTATTGCAAATCACGTCAGCCAACTTCAGGCATCTCCCAGTGTCTGTTTTCCTCTATTTGTCTTGCTTTTTACTTCAGCAGTGCCGATACGTGTTTAGTAGTGCTGTCTCAAGAGCTGATAAAGCAAGAAGGCCAAGGATGGAGCCCTCTCAAATTCTAGCATAAGACTCCGCATTTTTGAAGTTCCCTCCTTCCTTGAGTCCTAAGTGCTTTACAAGAGGTCCTACCTACCCAGCTAATGTTTAATTTTACAGCTGCTTAGGGGTGTGTTTGTGTATGTGTGTGTCTGAGATAGAGAAAGCAGCTGCTAAGATCAAGTTGTGATTGAAACACGAGGCTGGCAGGGATGTTGCAGGCATGAAGATCAGGTGTTGCATTGTCAGCTGAAGGTGAGAGCATCCTGGCAGCCCAGAAGCCAGGTACTGCCAACTTGTGCCCCCTAGAAAAGCTCTGCTGTTGTAGTCTGTCCTGTTCTCTGTGAGGGGAACAACACATGCTCTAAGGTTTCCCCGAGGTTTCTCCTCTTAAACCCCTGTGCTGTGCCAGCTGGAGAGCGTCCCTTGGGTAGGAAGGCTGCTTAGGACTGGTTGCTCTGCTCAAATGGTCTGTTCATGGAAGGATGGGAAGATGTAGGTGGTGCCTGTGATGTTCCCCTGAAGCAGAGAGCTGCTGTCTTGTATTCTCAAGGTCCGGGAATGTCAGGATTTCAGCCCTTGAGCAGGAGCATTACACACTGGAGTGCTGTTTTGACCCATTAATTTCAGTGTGCATCCCGAGGGTGCAGAGCTTGCACATTCCACTTTGCGGTGGGGCAGCTGTGGTTGGGGTAGGCAAAAATACCTGGCTGTGCTGAGTGTGGGGATGACTGGGAAGAACAGGTGGTCCTGAGGGTCACCTCTGCTGGGTGTGCTACCTGTGTACACCTGGGGCTGAGTGCGGCTCTCTGCCCTTCCCTGTGTCCCACTTGGACACGGCTGGCACATGGCACACGGGAGCGTGTGTTGGCATCCCTGTGCAGATGAAATGAGGGCAGCTGTGTCACGTGCAGGCTTTGGAGTGGCTCTGCTTTGAGGTGAGTTGGTGATTGCCACCCGAGAGTGGCAAACAGTTGAGCGGACTGAGAATATTGTGATATCTTCTTGGGAGTGAGGAGTTGAAGAGGAAAAAAGGAGGTTTTGACAGCATTGCTTTTGGTTTGGCATGTTTATGATGCCCTTGGACTTCTCACATTGCCTTGTCTTCTTCCAGCTTCCTTTTCCTCCAGACCAAAACCACTTTGAGGTTGTTCTTGAGGTGAACACTGGGTCTCAGCAGCTAGAAATGCATTTTTTGCCTCACATAGGGATTTAAGCATATTGCTTTTCTTGCCTGGTTTCTTGAGTGTCCCCAAAGGAGGAACTTAATGTCTGGAGGAACTTAATGTCCAAGCAGGACAGAGTGGGGGCTCTGCTCTGCTGTCCTCAGTGGTACCTGAACATCAGACCTGCAGAAGCAGGTAAGTCCCTAGGGTCCCTAGCAGGTGACCAAACCTAGTTTGAATTTGAGGGAAGGTTTGCAGGGACCTAGATGGACTTTGCACAACTGAGAGCAGAACCAAATCTAGAGATTTTTGAGGTCTCCTGTTATCTTTCACTTTGCTGACTCCATACATTTCGTATTTTGGCCTCTGGGCTGTAGCTGGGCTAATCCACTTTTCTGTGGAATGCAGACGAAGTCCTGAGGGTTTATTATTTTTAAAATGTGCTTATTCAAGCAGTGTCTCATGAGTTGCTGGCTTGGGGTGTGCTGTGTGGTAGACCAGGGCAAGAGGTGGTGTGGGCAGGGGTCTCCCTGTGCCTGATGCTGCTGGGTGCATCTGCTTGGGGCAGAGGGTAGTGGGGCAGGTCTGAGCCGAGGAGCCTTGAATGCAGTGCATGTGGATGGAGCCCTGCCCTTGAGGTCGGATGAAGGAGCGAGGCAGGTGAGAAGGATGGGGGAGAGGGAGTCCTCAAATGCTGCCACATCTGTGGACCTGGCATTGGTGAAAGCTGGAAGAGGTGTCTTCATGTGGCCAGATGTCTGTGCTGCTGGCTTTGCTCTGTCCTGTACCCTCTTGTGTGGGTGCTCCCCCATCTGCATGATGCTCTGAGGGGAGAAGGGTGGCAGCACCTTGTGTGAGCTTGGGGTGGCTTGTTGTGGGGGGGCTACAGGTTTCTTCTTGCTTTTGGGACTCATTATTAGCTGCTGGGTGGCTGCCAGCAATATCCTGAAGAGTTTTTCTGTTCCTTGGTTTGTTGTTCCAGCTGTTACTGTTTTCTGGGCAGAGCCAGGATGTTTGTCATTTCATTGCAAAGTAAGATTTATCACATTTGGGCAAGGTTCTGTATGCGTGAGGGCCGTCCCTGGATCTTTTGCCTGCAAAGCATTTTGGGGCTGAAACAGCTGGGTAAGAGAGGATCTGGGATACCCCTGCCTTTGGTCTTGGTCTCCTTACTTCTAGTGACAGTAAGAGCAGAGCACGACCCTGCAGGTGAGCAGGTACACAAATCAATGGTGGAAAACAGCTTTGAGATGGAAGTATCTCCATTAGGAAGCAGCATGGTTGCTTTTGTCTCTTGGACACCAGAGCCCAAGAGGTTAGCTCTCAGCACTGTGTTTTTCCATCACCTCCTTAGGCTGAGATCTCTCAGGATGAAGATATGAGAACAATCCTTCCAGTAGAGTAGGGGCTGGCGTGTCCCTTTGGGATAAGCTAGAACTGCCTGCATTGGCCAAGGTTTTGTTTCTGCCCTTGGTCAGACAGCTTTTGTGGCCTAAGTTTGAAACTTGTGGGAGGTGGGCAGAGAGAGAATTGCTTGTGATTCTTTTGTGCAGCCCAGTCACCCTTTGGCAATGGTAGAAATAGCTGACAGAGGCTGGTGATAGGAAGGGAAGCATGTTCTGTAGCTGCTATTGAAGCAGTTGGGCAGCTGGATGTCAGTGAGAGAGGCGGCTTTGGGCAGCATCTCGCTCTCCACACACTGTCACCAGCCACTGACCAGCCATTCTGAGATCCAGCCACACTGTTGGTGTAAGAGGGGATTGTCATGTGGTGCTGGGATTTATTTTATTTTTTAGGGAATTGTTGTTCTTATCTCTTCTCATTGTAGTTACTCTGTTTTCAAGCTCTACAGCCCCCCAGGAATTTAGATCCACCCTAAACAGGTTGGTTGCTAGCACAGCCAGGTACCCTGGGTGGGAAAATTTGCTGTCTGCTGGCAGAAGACCCAGTGGGGAGCTCCCCTTATCAAACCCCATTATCTGTAGCTTTGTGCTGGAGTTTTTACCTGCTGTCATTCACAGCTTGGACCTGCGCATTGCTGAGGCTTTGGAATGAGCTGAAGTGTGAAGCCCCAGGTGCAGTTTAGAGGATGCAAACTGGGAAGGCCAAAGAATTAATGGTGAGTTGTACTTGGAGAAGAGGTGTGCACTGCCTCCCTAGACTACCACACAGCAGTTATTTTGCCCTTCCAGCCCCTGTCAGGCAGCTGTGCCAGCATCTCATGGTTGTGGTGGCCAGTTTTCTGCCCACATCCTGAGACGACACTGGTTTCTGTCTGTTGGCTAAACCTGACCCATTTATGAGTATAAATGGGCCAAAATCTAAGTCTTTCACTCAAAAGAGCTCAGTTTTGCACAGCGTAGATTCAGTCTACTTGGAGTGCTCACCTCACATAGCAGCATTTTGCACTTGGTTTTCTGGGTGAATTTGGACTTGAAACTCCAAGAAGGTTTGAGGAACAGTTGTGTGATCAAAACACAGAGAGACTTTTTTCAGGTAGCACAGAGAACAAGGAGTATTGGGATTGGCAACTCTTGGCAGCTAAGCGAGGAAAGCAGGACAGCTATTAATCAGAAACTGGCACTTCATAAAATCATAGAATAATTCGGGCTGGAAGAGACCACAGGAGGTCTCTGATCCAGCCTCCTGCTCCAAGTTGGGTCAGCTCTGTAATCAGCCCAGGTTTGTCTCAATGCAGAAAGCAATGAGCCCACTGGGACTCCTGCCTGTCAGGCTTGCCCCAGCATGTTGTAAAAGCTGATGTAATGTAAAAACTTTGGTTGCAGCACATGGAATTTGTAGTTCTTTCCCCCCAGCTACCTGCGTTTGTGTAACAAGCTTTGAAGTTGCTTGAGGTGCTGTCCTTGCAGTGCTTGGGTTGCCTGTATCTTCTCCAGTCACCCATAGCAAACGCATTCCAGTGAGAGGAGGGGTAGGTGCCTGCCAAAGCCTCCTGTCCTCACTGCCTGCCATCTTTTGCAGGATTTAGCATCATCTTAGTACCAAATCTGTGTAACAAATCTGTTGTCACCTGATGGAGAGCTGCTGAGGTGACTGGAAGTCCTTCATCCATGTCATTAACAAGCAGGAGTCTCTGCTGCTGCTTGGGTGATGCTGATGTGTTTGGTGGCCTCAGGGCATTTTGTGTGGGACAGCAATGAGGGGACTTTTGTCATCTCCTCTTTTGGTGTTCATCACTTCTGGATGATTCATGTAACTACCACACTCATGTGTGTTCTCTGGCTTAACATTGCAAGGCTTTGCCAATGGTGAGGTTGAGGCAGGCTTGAGAAAACTTGGTCAAAGACACAAATCCCATGGAGTCTCCATTATGTTGCCTGAAAGTGGAGAAGAATATTCACTGAATTGTTTTAGTACTGCAGAAATCCAGTGTTTCGTGTTCTCCTGCTTCTGCTGGAGTATAGATGGTATAGATGTGGGAATATCTGCATCAAGGTGCCTCTCTCTAATAGTTGCCCCTGTTCCCAGAGAGCTTGTGCAAAAATGTGATGGGTCTCTCTGGGGACTCACCAACTGCAACCTGAGCTGGACACTCACAGTCCTGGGAAATAGCTGTTATGTGTCCAAGTCCCCATACTGGGAGTATCTGTGGCCAGATGTGCTATGTCTTCCTCACCCTGGCTGTGCAGCAGCTCCACTCAGGTTTTTGGAGCACAGTTCAACTGATCCCAGGTTGCAGATTGCGCCCTGGAGTCATGGGCTCTGACTCTGGATGTTGGCAGTCACCAAGGGGGCAGGAGCTGAGGTGAAGTGAGATGCTGAAGTTTTGTATCTTGAGGGGCTGCCTAGAGAAAAGGCTTTCCTTAAAAATGGCTTTGGGAAGGAATGCTGGGGCTGGGGGAGGCTAATGTTTCTTCAGGAGCAGGGTTGATTGTGTTTTGATTGTGGCTGCTGTAGGGAGGTGGCAGATGTGACAGTGCTTATTCTGCAGTGGTGGATTTTCAGTGCTATTCCTCCCCTCTCCTTTTTCTCGCATGAGAAGGATGAGGGTAACTCTTGAGAAGCAGCTGAGGAGTGAGCTAGGCTCTCTGAGGAGCTGATGCAAGTGTATAGGCGGGTGTTTGGGATGCAGGAGGATGTGCCAGTTAAGTGGTTGTGTTATTCATTTTTTTTCTGGAGGGCAAAGCTACTTCCATCTGAATGGGCTGTGAAAGGAGTGTGAGTTATGGCACTTGTCGGCAGAGCGAGTAGAAACCATTCCTGAGCTGTATTCTTGGCTGAAAGATGTCTGCAGGCCAAAGGGGATTGGCAGTGTGGGTACTGGGGGAGTCTGTAGGGACTCGGTGTCTTGGAGTCTGGCTGCTGGCAGTGGGGATGACTGGACTGTTCCAGCAAATATCGTGGTATAATACTAAATTTTGTACTGCTGTGTTTTGTTTATCCAAGTTGTCCCTTCTCCTGGTCCTTCAGTGCCTTGCTGATTAGGAAGAGCATCTGCATGGGACAGGCATCTTCCCAAGGAGAATCTGAGGAGCTCACAGGGGAGCAAGCACAGCTTCCATCCCAGCTGTCCCTTCCCTGAAGAATACCTTTTTTTGTGTTCCTTGCCAAAAATTGCGATTTCAGAGAGAAAGCTGAGAACATTTTTACCACCCCCCACCCTCCCCGCAAGTGATGTATTTCTTTCCCCTAAGTAATTTTGGCATTGTTTCCCTGTGAGACAGTCTTGATTTCATTTTGGAAATTCCCCGCTCACCCGTCCACTGCATTTTGCCAAGAAAAATGCATGCACAAAACAGTTCTGGGTCGATTTGAAATGACCCTTCCCTCGTCCTTTTCCAGTTCCTCCATTTTCCCTGCTTCCATCCCAGCCCTGTGGAGAGATGTTGTGTGCTGTACTGAGAACTTCTGTGCAAGCACTGGGGGAATCTTCTTCTGCGCAGTCCCTGTGGGAATTTGCTTCAGTTGTTGGTTCCCTCATGAGAAAAGGTTTGGCTTTGGGATGGAAGAGTTAGGAAAGCCCTTGGGATTTCCCTTCTGTTGTACAGACTGGGGTGCTGGAACAATAAGGGAAGAGAGTGCCTGGGGAGAAGGGATGGGGACTGGTGCTCTCTTGGCTGAGCCGCAGTGCCTTGGTTTAAAGCATCCCTGCACCAGAGGGCATGGAATGCACAAGAAGAACGTGTGCAGCCTTTGGAGAGAGGTTTTCCTCTGTTCATATTCTGTGGCAGGTTGGTTTGTGTTGAGGAGTAACCGCTGGTGAGATGCACTGTTAGCCCAGAGTTGAGCTGCTGTCTATCCATCAATACCACGTGTCTCTCTCCAGCCTCCAGTCTTTTGCTCAGTCCCTTGGGAAATGGCAGAGCTACTACTGCCAGGGCTAATTATTCCTCAAGACAGAAGACATGTGATAAAATATTAACCTTTTTCAAAAACAGAGTCCCAGTTAATTAGCTTCACTTTTGTGACACATTCACCCAGAGATAAAAGCTTGTTCCCCAGATATCTGTCTGTGGAGCAGTGATCTTTCTGCGTGTCCCTGTCACAGTGGGGGACATGGAGGCAGAGCTGGGAATTTAATAAAAGACAGTGACCTGCCAGCCACTGCACCCTGAGGACGAACTGCTCCATTTCAAGGTGAGCAATGCCTCGGTACGGGCACTGCTGCTTTTGTTCAAGAGCGTGAAGCTGGAAACAGAGTGGGTGGTGGCATCCACCTCGCTCCCCAAACCTGGGCTGTGTCTATATTGTCAGTGCCACATCTCTGGAGCTTGAATTTGGGGGCTACATGGGTAGATAGGGCTCAGTAGAGCTGAGTGAATAATGGTGTTGCAGTTCTTTGGTTATTTAAGAAAAAGAAAAGCCAGGAGATGGCAATTTTCAGGATAAACCAAAAGCAAAGCTGTTGGCGAATCTGAAAGTAAAAAGACAGGAAGACTTAAAGCCAAAGGGATCTGTTTTTCTCGTCCTCAAAAGGGAAAAATTTCATTTAGATCTCAAATGTTTTTGACACTCCAGTCATCTAAAAATGACAAGCTGTATTTAAAAGCAAGTATCAGATGGAAAGTACACATTGGGCTCCTGAGGAACAAACGATGTGCTGGAGTGGAAGTGATGCTGCAGTGTGTGTTGGTGGATGCAGGAATCACTGGTGGGAGGCAGTCACTGCACCAGGAGAGGCTTCTTTCCAGTGGAGGGACGGGGGGGGGTCTCTGACAGACCAGGATTGACTGCAGAGCCAGCCGTGGCCCTCAGGGTGGCTGTACCAACGTCAGCCAGTCCATGGGGGCAACAGGATCTCTTTTCTTAAGCTCCATGTGCCTCCTTCCCTGCAATGGACTGGAAGCATCCTGGGGTTGTTACAGGGAAGAGAAAACCTTGCCTGTCTCGGTGCCCTTCCCAGGCTGCACCCACCTGAACCACAGCAGGGCCCAGTGATGATTTGGTGCTGGCCATCCCTTCATCACCAAGTGCTTCAGCATTCCCAGGGTGCCATTGATCACTCTCTGCTAGAACCATCCTCTGCCTTTGACTGCTGTAACGTATTGACCACTTGTCTTACAGTTATTACGTGCCATCGATTACTTTGATAACTTGCTCCAAATAATTCTGACAGAATGAAGTTGTTTGTTTAACTCTCGTGCTTGTCTCACTATTTCTATTGACCTAATATGTTTATGTAGGCTGAAATCAAAGTCAAGTATTAGTAAATAATGGAACTAATTCTCTGAGACTCGCTCCTGTAGATAATTAAGGCCATGAGACAGTTTTCTCCATCAAACTCTTGTTTGCTTTTTTCAGCTACCCAGCACCTTAAAGTCCTACTCCATCAGCTGCAGCAAAAGGGCAATTTGTTTCGGGGCCATTTGGGTGGATTTCTGATGTAAGCACTGCAGATCCCTACATGTTGGAAGTGTGTTTGAGCTATCACAGCGTGGAGCTGGGTTTGTGCTTCCCCAGCTGTGAGTACGGAGGTGGTGTGAGGATGGGGACTTCCTCTGCTTTCATTTGCCACGTGGTGCCAGGAAGCTCTGGTCAGGAAGCATCTTCCCTAAGGAATCTTTGCATCCAGGGTTTCGACCTTCTGAAATGTAATTTCAGGTTGTCCTGGCTTCTGAAGACCTTTACTAAGGGGTTGGTGGTTTTCCATGATGGTGCAAGGTACCAGATTTTGCTTTTACTTTCACCAAGTGCAAAACTTCGCTGTCAGCTCTGGTATTCCAGTAAAACTGGCCTCGGTTTAAAATTCTGCTGAATTGTACTGGTTTTGTTTTCTTCTTTTCACTTTTGTTGGCTCCATTTTTCTTTCTGCCTCAGTTCTGAGGAAGGAAGGGTGGAAGGAGTCAAGAAGCAAGACAGACCCTGAGTCTGTGTGGAGGGCCCTAGAAGTCTGAATTATTCATGAGCTGCTTTGAAAATCAAGACACACAATCTGGTTAAACTTGTTTTTAAAGGCAGCCGTGCTATTCTTTCCTTCCTTCTTAGTAAATTCTCTTTTTTTTCCCCCCTCCCCTTTTCTGAAGACAAAAATCCAGCAAATTTTTAATGAATTATAAATGCATCTTCTCATCAGTTTTGAGGTTCACAGGCAGCAGCACATCATGCGCACAGAAGGTTATTTTTGCCTTCTTGCATTTCCCCTTTTCTTCAAATTTAGTCGTTTGATTAATTTTTTAGATATCTATCTTGCAGGGAAAAGAAAGAAAGAGACTGAAAGAGGCAGTGAGTTAGAGGAAATATTAATTGCACACTAGCCAAATACAGCACTGCTTCGAGTTCCAGAAGTTGTGTAGAAAAATGTCCCTTTTGGTCAACCCAAGGAGGCTGATCTCAGGTCAGCCAGTGGTTGAGTTGCACCAATTTGCAGGACTCTCCTCTTTTGTGCATTTTCTAGGTTTTTTGTGGGGTAGGCAGAGGTGCAGGCTTGGACAGGTTCCTCTGGACCTCTAACCTACAGCCAGAGCTGGTTCACTGCCCCAACAGATTTTTCCTGATGGTCTTCTTTACAATTTTATCCAATTACATCTAGTTCAACCCTGCTAAATAACTCCTTGTTAGCTCTGATGCCAACCACCGTTTAGTATTTGTTGCAGATGTACCTCCTTACCCTTGCTCAAGCCCTTGCACACCCTGAAGTCATCTGCTCAGCCAGGGATTCCTCTCTTTGGATCACCACTGTTTCTCCCAGCCCCAGCAGCGTCTGTCACATGCCACCTTAGGGATTTTTCAGTCCCTTTTTGGGAATGCAAACCTAAGGCACATGCCAGTCCAGCACAGAGGAATCCTAATGACCTTTCTCAAGGGTATTTTTTCACTTTGGCAAGCCAAACTTGAGCTGGCATTCCCTGCAATCACGTGGCACTGCCAGCTGACATCTGACTCCGCGTCCTTTCTTCTTTCCTTTTGGCATGGCTGCTTTCCGGACTGTTGTGGCTTCCAGCTGTGCTTTCAGCCTCTCTTTGCTCTAGGCCTTTTGGTATTTCAGTAGCACCAGCCTGCCCACAGCCATGGCCAGCCCGAGGTGGACGTGCAGGACCAGGTTAGGCACAAGAGGGTCTGTAGCTGGCGGCGATTCCTGCAGGCACCGCTTTTCCCGTTGTGCTGCGAAGGTCACATCTGTGCTCTGAGCAGTGATGTTCATGCTCAGATTGTGGTGTATCCTGGTGGAGCTTAGGGAGAACACCAGAGGGAATCCCAGAGCTTTCTCAGTAGGTCTTTGTGCTTGTGTCTCCCCACGTGCAGGATGTGCCAGCAGTTGTCTCACTGCTCCCAGCTGTGTCCTGGCGAGGCCCTGGGTGCTGTTGTGGTGCTGGAGATGCACAGACCATGGTCAGCCCTCTGTTTGGCAGCCTCTTCCTGACTGAGGAGGGGCAAAGCATACCTGGAGAAGGAGCAGGAGATGCTGGTGTAACTTGGGAAGGCAAAAGGGAGTTTTGAAGGTCTCTCAAAACTGAGTGAAAAAGTATTTTGAGGCAACGTGCAGGAAAGGTGGCTTGGGGAGAGCCAAGAAGAACTGAGGGTGTTGATGGGAGGTGAATGCCATGAAGAAGATCACTGACCCCTCTATGTGCTCTGGTCAAGCAAATTCTGAATTGTTGTATCCCATTTATACTGTTGTATGAGACTGATGCGTTGACTGTAATGTGAACAGCACATCTTGGGTTTTTCACCTCTGGAGGTCATCAAGTAATGATTTTTTGCAAGGTACTCTGCAGTCAGGGTCAAGCCACTGGACTTAATGAGTGGATGACTGAGAAATGCAGAAATAACTGGGAGAAATGCCAGAGACTGTGTTTCCCAGAGGTCAAGTGAGGTGGTGCACAGTCCTGTCCAGCAGTAAGCTCTATGAACTTACTAGATTCCATATGAGTTGGCACATACGTTGCTTTATAGTTCTGTATCAATCTGTGTCCAGGGTTCCTATTGCTAGAGTCTTTTCATGGAAGTCTCCTAGGTTAGTTATTGGGGAAGAATTCTCTTTTGTGAGGGCCATGAGACACTGGAACAGGTTGCCCAGAGGAACTGTGGAGTGCCACATCTTTAGAGTTGTTCAAGTGTTGGATGGGATTTAGAGCAACCTGGTCTAGTGCAAGGTGTCCCTTCCCAAGGCAGGGACTTGGAACTAGATGATCTCTAAGGTTCCCTTCCAACCCAAATCATTCTGTTTTTATGATTTATGAATTTTGCTTTAGCTCCAAGACAAGGTTTAGACACAATGGTTTTCCACCATTGTGTATGCCATCCTGAGAGGTAGTCCTGAGAGGTATGACCAAGGTGTCTGCATGTCCTGCCATCCATCCCTACAGGTGTGCAGAGCCTGGGTAGGTTTGCTACTGGCCAGGACAGCTGGGACTCTAATCTTTTGTGGTGGGCAGTGCCTTCCTCTCTCCCTGGGGCAGTAATTTTCATTTTCCTCCATGGGAGTAATTTTTCACACTTTGGGGAGTGTCATCTGAAATCAGAGTGGTTTGTCCATCAGGGATGGTGTGAACCCATCCTGTTTGTGGTGGCAGGTCCCTGTCCTCTGGGCTGATGTGAGAGCCTTGTGGCTGCAGAGTGCAGACCAAACCCAAATATCCTTAGTTTGGATGTGTGGTGACGAGACTGCTCTCCCATGTGTTTCCAAGGAGAAGAGAGGAGCCAGGAGGGAGGTGAAAGATGCTGTAGCCTGATGCAGCTGGCTGTTTGAAGTAGATATGCAGAGAGTGCTTCAGAAGTGGTGAGCTGTGTTGAGGGAGAGTTTGGACTTCATGGAAAACATTAAAAATTCAAAGCAGAGTTTTTGGCAAGTGATGGCTGTTGGAGTAGAGCAGAGAAATGAGCAGAAGCCTGACAGGGGGAATCTAGGGGAATGGGATGAGGATAATAATTTCTTGAAGGAAGTTGACAAGGCAGAGGAGAGGGTGAATGTAAGAGGTGGGTTTTGAGAGACACACCACAGCTCTGTGGGCATGTGATGTGCCCTTGGATGAGCCTGGGGGCACCTGGACAGGCTGTGACACGGGGTCCCATCTCTGCTCACACTGTTAATCTTTACCATTGTGCTGTGCAGCTGTGTTGGCAGGGTGGGCTGTGGTTTGGTGAGGGGCACTATGAGTGAAGTTTGCCACTTTAAATGTGAAATGGGTTCAGATTCCCTGGGAATGGGCACGTGCTGCCCTGTCAGAAGGATCTCTAAGGATGCAGGGGCAGTTGTGTGCAGAGCCCACCAGTCTGTGATACCACACTGCTAACCAGGAGCACAAGAGCTGAAGAAACCCAAGAAAACAATAGTGAGTAAGGGACTTTGGAGGCCTGGGGGCGATGCTGGAGTGTCCAAACTTTGGGACTTCGCTGTGATTCCTGCAGTGAGTGCAGGGCTCTGGCTGGCTGCCCCCTGTCCCCACAAACAGGCGCTCCATAATTTATTCCTGACCTCTTAATGGCATGTTGGGAACATGGAAATGAGATGTGCTGCTCTGTCCAACCTGAAGGAAGTAGGACAGGCAGTCAGTCCAGGCTGGGATTTTCCAAGGTGTTTGTAGCCAGACTACCCCTTTCAGAACTTTCTGATTCTGAAATTATTTCCATTTTGAATGGAAAAAAAACTTTAAGCAAAAAAAGTGACTCTTCCCATCAAATTAAGTTTGACTTCTTACATGAGGAAATAAGAATTGTTCTCCATCTGGAGACAATCTGGAGGACCCTGGGGCTTTTAGGGCAGACCAGCCAGGCTTCTGTCTTCTTTGACCCCACCCAGTTGTTGGGAGCCTGCAGCGCAACCTGGCACCATTCCTGCTTGCACTTGCTGTGCTAGGATTGCTCCCCAGTCCTGCTGCAAGGTTTCAAAGCATCAAACTTTAAATGGCTTTAGCCAGTGAGTTTCAATACACTGCAAATACAGGCAGTGCAGTTATTTTTTTCCCTTTTTTTTCTTTCCTTTTTTTTTTTAACCATCTAAAAAAACTCAAACTTTCATTGGTTTCCTGAAAATGTTGTGGGTGTTGTTTTTGGTTTTGTTTTGGTTTTTTTTGTTGGCAATTGGGTGACCTATGAAATACCATCAGCAGCATAAAACGTTTATCCAGTGACAGCCTGAGGTAGCACAGGCAGCTTTTAGCTGGTTTATTTTCATTATTACAGCAATTTTAGGGCTGCATGCTGCAATTTTCACTTGCAGTGAGGTATTAAATTGAAATTACCCCAGATGTAATTGTCACACAAAATAATTCTGGACATGCTGGATTTAATGCTTTTCCAAGCTGTGGTTTTTATTACCCCAGTAAGTGCCAAAAAAGACACTTGCAGTCAACAACTTAGACTGAAATCTGCCTTCTGGGGACCCAGGATGTTTAGCTGCAGTTACACTGGGGGAGGAAGGAAAAAAGAAAAGGGACCACATGGAGGAAACTTTGGGAGGGCTCCTGAAATAAGAACCCAGGGGTAAAATCCTGAGCAAGGGCAGAGTCAGGGCCATAAGGGACCCAAGAGGAGAAGCCCTGGATAATACAGCAGCTCTGCCTAACCCTTTTTATGCAGTTTTTGGAGAGGCAAGTCCCAGCTGTGGTGTAGTGCTGGTCACAGAGGCAAAGTGAGGTTGGGGGTCCATAGCAGCATCATTCCTGTCCTTGGGATGTGACAAGCCTCACTAGACAGAAGCCAGGGGTGAGTTGCGGTTCTGGAGGTGCCTGTGTGTGACATTCCAGCTTTCCCCACATGCACATGGCCTGGTTGGGCCAGTCTGGTGCACCGACGTCTGGAGTTTTAAAAGCAAATTGTTGCTCACGAGCAGCAGCCTCAGCCAGCCTGCAGCATCCCCAGCACTCCCACCCGTGGGAGGCACAGACACACCCAGCTGCTGCCTTATTTACCAGCTCCTTGGCTGTTGTAATAGTGTAAGTAAAGTATTGGTGACTTTATATTTTCCACTCTTTCTCGTTCTTCTCCAGAAATAGCTTCCCTTGTTTGCTCCACAGAACCCTGGTGGAAGTGGGTGGCAGGACACGCATCTGGGAGCGGGGTATAAATAGCACAGGGAGAGCAGTTGCCATGGTCTGTCCCAGCAGCTCCACAGAGCAAACGGGAGCTGAGCCTGAGCGTGGCAGAACTGAGCAGTAGCTTCTTTCTCATCCTATCAGTCTGGGATGGCTCAGCTGAAGTGGGCTACTGGATGATGCAAGGGGCTGCAGTGACCCAGAGAAGCGGCTCAGGGCATGACCCAGTGCTGTTTCATAATTCAGAAAGCCTCTGTTTTCAGCATCTCTGAGATGCAGTTTTGATGGATGAGGGTGTTGTTGCACAGGGCAGTGTTGCTGAACTTGCTCCTGCATATGGAATAGCTGTGCGACTTTGGTGTCCTTTGGGGATGGACCCAGAATTAGAATTGGCTCGAAGGTGAATTTCTGCTGTGGATGACTGTGCTGAAAGAACAGGGGAGTAATGAGAAACCTGCTTTTGGCCAAGTTGAAGCAGGATTTGGAAAGGGTTTTGAGTGAAACAATGAGAGAAAGCAGCAACTAATTTAGCATGA
This sequence comes from Corvus moneduloides, assembly GCF_009650955.1. Lineage (NCBI taxonomy): Eukaryota > Metazoa > Chordata > Aves > Passeriformes > Corvidae > Corvus > Corvus moneduloides. The sequence continues at coordinate 107,372,749 of NC_045478.1, read as the reverse complement.
GTTTGCAAATACTTTGTCCCACCCAGGGTATAATTTTTTCTTTATCTTTGGAATTGTTTCTCCTGTTGTGCAGCCTTTTTTCCCTTTAATTTAATTCACTTTGTAAATAGCCAGAAATGCAATTTCAAAACTAAAATATGGAAAACCTCATTAAAAATAATATCTGGAGCATTTTGGCATTTGAGAGGTGCAACGTGCAGTTCTGAATAGCATAAACCAGCAATATCTGGCTGCTCTTGCGTGCTTTCTCCTCTCCATCCTCAGCTTAATTTCTCCATCTGTTTTTACTTCACCTTGCAGGTACTGTGGTCCAGAACTTTGGGGGAGAAAACTGATGGTTTGTTGGAAGAGTGGCTGCTCAGGGCTCTTTCCTGCTGCATTTGAGGATGGTAGTGGTAGCACCTGGGCAGTGACACAAGAGCAGACAAGTGGCATGTGGATGGGAAGGGACAGGATGGCTGTGATGGAGAGCTACTGTTTTGTCATCTTAAGACCATCTTAAGGGACTGATAGGGACCTGGAAAGGGCAGCATGGATGTAAGAGGTTTTCTGAGCTAGGAATATATTGGTGTCGGTCTATAAAAGCCACAAATTTAATCAGATAAAGGTCAAAATAATTACAGAGTCTGTGACATTTCCTCCTGGGAAGGAGGCAGCAGGGGCTGTGGTTGCAGCTGTGGGGTTTTGCCTGCTTCAGGTTGGCTTGGAAAGTTTTAAATCCCAATCTTCCCTGTCGTCTGGTTATGCAATTAAGGCAGAATTAATAAGGAAACAATCAATTTAGAAACAGGGCTTGGCTTACCTTGCAACTGGCTGGGGGGAATTGCTTCCTCACAAGGCTGGCAGTGAGGCAGCTTGGAGCTGGAGCTGCAGGGATGCTCTCACCTCTGCTGGGGCCACGAGCCAGGGGGGTTAGAGAAGCACTGGTGGGTAGCTGGGAAGCACTGGGTAGAGAAAAGGGCTGCCAGCTGGGTGTCTTCCTTCTCATCCCTTCCCATTAATGACAGTTCTTTGCTGCTTTAATCCTCGGTGACTTACTTGGCATTTTCTGGACTCCTTCAGAAATGATTCACACAGAAAAAGTCTTGCTTATTTGTAATAGTGGCTGGAGGACCATTTACTGATGGAGTCTGCTGCCTGTGTTAATGAAGTGAGCTCCCTCTTCGAATTCCAGCCTTTTCTGCTTTCTCCCTCCCCAGGTGTACGACTTTGCACTACAGCCAGGACCTCCCACCCACCACCGTGGTCATCACCTTCCACAATGAGGCCAGGTCCACCCTGCTAAGGACAGTTCGGAGGTAAGAGCTCCTGGGGATCTCTTAAAGGAGGATGAGTGGGCCAGTGGTCATCACGAATAAAAGCAGAATCTGTTTGCACTCACCACAGCAACAGGACCAGACCTGCCAGCTGTGGTCTCAAATGGTGACCGAGAGAAATTAGCCTGAAAGTTGCTCTCTGAGAAGTAGGTTTTACAGTGGTGTGCTCGGGAAAGTGAGGAGCTGTGTTCCCTTTGCAGGGTCTAGCATGGGAAACTCTTGAGGGATCATCAGCAGATTACAGAGTCTGGGCTAGGAGCTTTTATATCCAGCTGGGTGTGCGTGCTCAGCTGTATTTTGTCCCAGCCCTCTAGGGACAGCTATCATTCTACGGATGTCTGCTCCAGTGCTGCTGTTTGAGCTTCTCCAGTGCCCCATGGAGTGCCAGAAAGGCTTGCTAATTGAGAAGCCCTAATGACACACATGCAGACCAGATTTTCAAGGATGGTTTCTGTACTCCTGCAGTGACACGGTGGAGCACTCTGGGCATGTGGCCATTCCTTCATTTGTTGGTTTGTTCTTGGCTGTGTTTTTGCTGTCGTGGATAGACTGAAGGCTTCATTTTCACTGCAGGTTTTTGAAATCAGTGTTTAGTCCCAGTGTGTGCCTTGAACCTGCAGGTTCTCTTGTGGGAAGATCTGGTGAGGTGTGTCCAGGTCTAGGCTGGTGGGTTCCTCTCTTGCAAGCGTGGGTGTGCTGTGGTCTGTGCCAGTAGAGTTTTGCAGCTGCATCTCATGCACACGTAGTGACAGTCTGTGCCCTGGTGCAAGTCTTGTCTTTTAAACCCTGGCATCCCCAGGGATCCCTTGCCATGGCTGGTACTGGTCAGACTGGGGTTGCTGGTTAGGGGGAGGCTTTAGCTGTGCCCTGTTCCATGTCATGTCCTTGCTGAGCTTTTCTCTCAGCATCCTTCCTCAGGTGAGCATATCCAGGGCCACAAGTGAGTTTGACAGTCCTGAAATTGAATTCCTGCTCTGCTTTATGGTTTCATGCCCAATCCTGTCTCCTTCCTTCACACTCAGTAATCTCTCACTGCTTTCTCTCTCCAGGGTGTGTGGATTTTGGGTGACACTGATGCTTGGTGCTGTGCACCACCTCCTTGAATCCTGGACCTTCTCTTTTGTCTTTGCAGTGCCTGGCATGAATTTGCCATTCTCCAAAACCAGTTGTAACAGAGGTGGCAAGTGCAGTCCTCTAGCCCCTGAGATATAGGGTGCTTGTAGCATGTGAAGTGCAGGGATGGATTTTAATCTCATTTCTCCCCATAACTCAGCACCTGACTGTCCTGCCAGGTGTGATCATGAGTGATGATGTCACATAAGAAATGTTAGACCCATGGTACATCTCTTAGGCCTGGGTCCCCCATATCTGCCTTCGTTAGAGAACTGTTCATTGCAGCGATAGCAAGGTTATAGAAGTACAGGTACATTGAATTTTTACTTCTTCCTCTAGATGATTGTCTTTTGAATTTCTTATTTCCAGCATAAAAAGACTTTCTTCCTTGTTCCTCTTCTTTTCTTTTGCTTGACTTGATTCATTGCCTTTACTGCCTTCCTTACCTGGTTGTGTGTGATTTCCACCACAGCTTTGCCCTGTGCACTGCTTGTCCTCACTTATAGGCCCTGGCAATTCCAGTGCTCATGTTTTATCTGTGGGGAGGTTTTCCCCAGCTTTGGGGATCCTTCTGAGCTCCCTTTCTTGTAGGTTCATCTCCCCACAGTGCCAGAGCATCCCGCTGAGCTGCACCACAGAGGCAAGTGCAGGAACTGAGGAACTGCGATGAAAGCATGGGTCCCCGTCTCCTCTGCCCTCCTTGGGGCTGAGATCCTGAACTGTCCTGAGCTGACCCTCTTTTTTCTGGTCTCCATGGTTGGAGGTGGCCTTTTGGCACCAGGGTTCACCATTTTCCTCCTGGATGCAGTGCACAGGGGCTTGCTTTGATCCAGCCAAGCCTAGGGATACTACTCCTTGGTGGCAAGCTGGTGACGTGGCTCCTGCTCTGTTCCTCTCCAGATGTGGTGATATGATTGTGCACATATTGCCTCCTCCCTGCCTCTTTTTGGACCCAGCTGGGAGCTCGTTTGCCTCTTTATCCTCTGTAGGTTAATTTTCTGTGCCTTCCGACTGCTTGGGGCTTTTTCTCTCTTGCTCGCCAAATACGCAGTTTAATTAGATCTTCCAGATGACTCCATCCCACAGTGGCTGTAACAACATGGATCATTTTCCTTGGCCATTCAAAACAAACTCTGTCCTCCTGACAGTGCTTTGTTCCTTTTGAGGCCGTCTGTGGCCAAGTGCTTTGAGCATTGGGCACCTCTTCTACCTTGTTCTCCCCAGTACATCTCCACAGTGGTGTAACCCACGTGACAGATAGACAGACTGAGGACGGACAGACTGAGGAGCAGAGAGGTGATCTCTGTGTAGCTGGTGGAAGATTTTGAATTGCAAACCTGGTTTTCTGAGTTCCAGTATGCTGGATTTTCCAGCCTCATTGCAGAATCAGTGTTCTCAGTTAATTGCCATGGCAGGAGCGAGAAATAGGACAAAGGGACATTTCTTGGCTTTTCCAAAGCTGTGGGTCATGGGGCACTGTCCCTGCAAAGGGGGCACTTCCTACAGGATCCCATGTGAACACAGAGGAGTGGCAGAGGGAAGTGCTTGCAGAAGGGACTACACCACGTACCTGATCCACAGGGGGATTTTGCTATTCCTGCAGTTTTCCTGGGTGCTTGAGAGCCTCAATGATCCCCAAGTGCTGAAGCTGAGCTGTTTTGCAGGCTCAGTGTGTTCTGGGCTTGTGGTAGGAAGCAGCAGCACATGGCCTCCACAGCACCCCTTACCCAGGTTACGTTGGGAGCGCTGGGGATGGTTAGTTTATGGATGGTTTGCATTGTCAGAGTTACTGAGAAAAGCTGGCAGACTGTGTTGAATAATGAATTCATTTAAAAGTTTCATGATCTTTTCTCTGACCATTTGCCCGCTGGAAGTAAAGCAGAGGGAAAAAAAGAAAAGGTAAATTTACTGAATGCCCAAATCTCTGGAAATGGTGAGGTCAGCATTTATAAATGTGTGTGCAACTGTGCTTGTGTACAACTGTCCAGGGAGTAAGGGATGGGTGTCATGAGGAAGGGAAACAGAAAATGGGAGAAGAGGCCAGAAAGGAAGGAGGACATGGTGAATAGCAAAGTAGCTCTTGAGATTTTTTAAGGTTTTGGTTTTTTTTACTGTGCAGATGGTGAAGAAGGTTTCATTGGGTTGTTTCAACCACTCACTTTTCAACAAGTTCCTTATCCCTCTGGGGTTCAGTTTCATGTATTTCAAGCTCCAGGGCTCAGTGCCTAAAAAATGGTGAGAGTCTCCAACAGTGCATGAGGTGGGACTGTGTGAGTAAACCCAAGGTGGGAAGGCAGGAGCAAGGGAGAAAATAAGCAACAGAGAGACATTTAAAATAATATAATAATAGTAATAATAATAATAATAATCCCCAAACAAATTCTTCTGTCCTGTCTTTCCATCCTATAGTAGCCTGGATTTAGCAAGGGAATCCTAATCATCATGTGGATGACCTGCTGGGCAGACGGTGAGACAGTTCCGTTTACTCTGCTGAGTGGTTTTTATTTATTTATTCTTCAAACTTGCAGCTGGGGAGCTCAGGGCAGGAATAAGAAAACTTAAATTATTTACCTCTTGCTGACAAACCAAAACACATCCTTTGGCAGGAGTCCTGATGAAAGTGCTGTGGAATACCACATCAAATATTTAGATCATTAATTAGCAGAGTGAATATCATGCCTTTCATTTTCCACTGCTCATAGGTGAAAGAAGTGATGTCCTGGGCAGCCAGCACCTTGCACCTTCCCCTCGTGCCACTGCCTTTTCTGCATCCAGACACATCTGAGACAAAGATGAGGAGGTGACAAAGCCTCCTTGCTTAGGCACCATATAGAGTCTGTGCCATAACTGAAATGAGCCTGATTAAAGAAGCAAAAACAAGCCAGGTGTTGTACAGAAACTGTATAATTAGCACTTTGTGCTGACTATTTTTTCATTTCTTTCTTTCTTTTCCGCTTTTTACTTAAACCCCAGACTTTTTTTTTCTCTTAATTTGCTAATCATCTCTCGTGGCGACCGAGTACACAGCCCTCTGTGCGCTTTTACCTTTTGATGTTAACATAAGAGAACTCTTGAATTTCAAAGAGCTTGGCGGGTATTTGAAAGAATAAAATGCGAAAGCCGCAGTGTAATCAAAGCTCATTATGGTTATTCTTGGCGTGATGTCTTTCTTCCTACATAATTAGCCATTTGGGGTTGTTGAAGCAGTTCATTTTGGTGGGTATTTTCTCTCCATACTTTCAGTCTGATTTCGATAATTGTGACCCGTGGCCCTTTTCATACTTTATTATCCTCCCAAAGGTGTTTCTTTATCCCCCAACAAGTCCTAATATGTTGCTATGGAGAGAATTAGCAGGTTCATGAGTTCTCAAGGATGGGTGTCCACAGTCACCTCTCTAAAGCAAGTGGGTGGTGCCCAAAATCACACTGACTTGGTCAGGTCTAAATTCCTTCCCACAAACATTTTCCATATCTTACATCGTCAGGGGGACTTTTGCCCTGGTGTTTATTTGGAGATGAAATTGTGGGATCCAATGCTTACCTCTGGGTAGGTGGAAAGGGATCCCAACAAATTCTTGAGGAGGATGGACCTTACAATGAGAATTTAAGGTGAAATTCTCCATGGCTCTGTCTGCATAAGGTACATAAATCGGAACAAAGAAAATTTCAGCATTGTCTTTTCAAGATAACTCAGTGGCAAACCTGTTCTTTTTAGGTTAACTAAGCACTTTCTGGACTGGAGGCATGGACTTTCATTCTGATGGTAACAGGTCTTTTGGCAATTTAAGGGAGAAAATGTTGTGATCTTTGGCTCAGCAGAACTTAGAAACTGTTTTGATTTGTTCAAACATGCCCATCATAGCAATATATATCTACCTATATTTGATTTCAGGGAAAAAAATCTATTATAACAGAGGGACTTCAAAGCACTATAATATTGTCTTCTGATTTTACCTGTATAAAAGGGAAAAAAAAGCCATGCACAGACATAAAGAAAGGAAGGTATTAAAAAAAAATCAAAGCTGAGCAGAGGCACAAGTAATAGAAAAGCTGGCTTTGAATTTTTAAAAGTGCTTTTATGGTCTGTCTGAAATAAAAAAACCCAAAAACTGTAACGTTGAAAACGTGGAGGATTTGATGCCTCTTTTTCCCATCCTCCCTGAGGAGCACTGCAGGAGGGGTGGTTATATTCTGTGTGTCCAGAACCTGTGTGTGTTATTATGTGGTTAATAGAGCACCAGGCAGAAAATGCGTTGGAGACACGAATTTGGCTTTGCTGGGGATCTCTCTGTGCCTGCATCAAGTGGCCCTGGGCTTAGCAGCAGTTTTGGGGCTTGCTGGGGTCTGTGCACTGACTTGCAGGTGCAATAATGAGCTCAAAGTGCACTGAAACCAGTGGACATCAGGTTCCATAGAGCCAGCCTTTGGACCACCCTCACCAGGGTGAGTTGTTCGCTTGAATTTTGGAAGAGTGTTCTGTGGTGAGGGAGTCCCACAAGGGGTTTGATGGGAGAGGGCTCTGGTGGTACAGGTGGGGGGATGCTGTGCCACCCACAGTGGTGTCTGTCATTAGCCCCATGGAAGGCTGACGGTTTATGGAGCCAGAGGAGTCCTTGGAGACATCCTTCCCTTGTGGGTCAGCATGCTGGCCCTTTCCCTCTTGCTCTGGTCAGTCCCACCAATGGCCACTGTTGGCATTCAGGGGTCACCTTCCCCGATTTATGGGGTGGCAAGGCCAGGCACAGAGTTGGCAGCAAACTGCTTGACCTGGGAACAGTGGGAGCTTGCAGCTGAGCAGAGACTGGGCTGTACCTCTGCCCAGCCCAGGGCCTTGGAAATGGTCCATTTTCTTCCGTAAGAGGTGCTCTGGCAGGAGTTCCTCCAAGGCACTGAGTACTGCTTAGAGCCCAGGCCTGAGTCTACACAGCCCAGTGCCACGGTTTTGGTTGAGTTATTCTGGCTGGTACCAGCAAAAGCAGAATAGGCCCCTTTGCAGCCACCTTCTCATAGAGTTAAGCCTTGTACTGCATTTCTGGCAGCCAAATCTACAGGGGAGACAAGGCAGAGGCAGGCCTTGAATGTTCCAAGTTGCCCACTGCCTCCTCCCCTCCCTCTCTCGGTGGGTTATTTATTTATTTTGCTGGCTTTCTTACAATCCTCCTTCTTTCCTGCAGGTTTCACAGAGTTAGGTTTCCAGGCAATCAGCACTTGTTAAATATTCCACTGAGCATGATATTGCTCTCCTGTCTCTGTCTACTGATGCTCAGCTACGGTAATTTGCTGAACTCAGCTCTGGCGTACGGGGATTTCTAAAAAATAACAAGCCTATTAATAACAATAATTAAAAAACACTTGACAGGTGGAAACAGCACATCTAAATTGTTCTGCGTGCCCCAGTGGGAGGAGGGGCGCTGAGCCACTTTCTCCCAGTACTTCATGCAAGCTCTTGGAGAGGTGGTGTTGTCTAACTCTGCTTGGTACAAGCCAAAGTGTCAGGGTGGACACAGCAGCTCCTGACTGTTGCTTAGGGAACTGTGGCTTTCTCTTCCTTCAAACCTTAGCATGCAAGGCATCTATAGTGGGGGAAAAGAATGGCTTTTACCAAGATCCTGAAACTGGAAGAGGCAGGGATTGTGTTTCCAGGGAAAGTAATTCTTGGAAGTGATTTTTGAGGCGCTCCACAAGGGAGGTTCCAGGCTTACTCACTCTGGTCTGATAGAGAACCCCCCTCTTTGAGGATTTCTGCTCAGGGAAAAGAGAAACCAGCCTGGAGGAAGGATTCATTATATATGGAAGAAATTACTTTCTGTGAGTTGCCCAGAGAAGTTGCACATGCCCATTTACTTGAAGCGTTCAAGACCAGGTTGGATGGGGCATTGAGCGCCCTGGTCTAGTGGAAGATGTCCCTTCCTGTGGCACTTGGATTGGAATTGGATGAACTTTAAGGTCTCTTCCAACCTAAACCATTCTCTGATGCTGTGATTCTATTTCAAGCATCTGCCTTGTGATGTCCTGTATGCCTTCCAAAACAATCCAGTTCAACTGTTTCTCTCTGCAGGGTTGTAATTCCAGCACCTGGAAGGGAGGGGGTACGCCAGTGCAGGCAGCAGGCACCTGGCAAAGGGGAACCCCCTGGGTGGGGTGGGCTGCATTTTCTGCCAGCTGGTTGGGTGTCTCCCAAGTCCCCTGGGGCATCTGTCCTTTGTAGCTCTCTTTACTGGGGTCTGGGCCAGGAATGTGGTTTTTCCAGACTTCCAGGCCTTTTTTGGCCAGAGTTTTGGGAGCCTGAGAGACTGGGAAAACCTGTTAATAGGAATCTGGCAGGATCAGGGGCTGCAAGATTGTTAGCTAGTTGGGTGACTGCCCTCCTGTGCCAGTAGGAGGTCTGAAGATCTGAAATTTTGGGGGGATTTTAAATCCTGTGTGGAAAAGGAACCGTGCTCAGGATGAAGGCAAAGAGGTTTGAATGCTGTAGAATTCTGTACGATCTGACTGGCATTATCAAAGCCCAAGTCAAGCACTTAGGTGACTTTTGGGATGCTCTGGGGCTTCTGCTTCAAGCAGACAGCCTTGACCTTTTGCTGGGGCAGGATTTTAAGCATGTGTAATAGCAACTGCAACTCCTTGTCTTACATGTCAGGGTGACTTTGGCACTGGTGTTTATTTGGAGATGAAATTGCTGGAGCTGGTGCAACCAATCCACGACTTCTGCGCTGTGAGAGAAAGGGAAAGAGCCGGTCTAGACTTCTTAATAATAGTAACAACAATAATAACCCTTGGTGGCATAATTAAGGGAAGACTGTAGCTTTGTGCCACGTTTCACAGTGCCTGTCCACACGGAGGGAGCTGTGAACCACATCCTCCAGCCTCTCTCTTTCATTACCTGGGTGGGCTCTGACCCTGCTCTTATCCTCTCAGCAGCCTCCGAAACACAATCAGCTTGAGGATAAAAACAGGAGTCATCCTGCCACAGCTGTGAGCTGTGTAAAGATGGGTTTGAGCTGGGTAATTTTCTCTGTGTTGGCCCTGCTGTTGCTGGACACCGTATCATTAGCCCCAGAGGAGGTGGAGAGGTGACAGTAGCTTTGCTGTAAGCCCAGTTAGGAATCTTGGTGTAATTTGGGGAAAAAGTGCCAGTTTTTCCTGGCTTTACGTGGGGCTCTGCTTTTGCTCACAAAGGTGAAAAGGGTGAATTGCAGCTATTTCCTAGGAATACAGAGCGCTTGGCTCCTAGATCAGGCTACAGGGAGTTGACAGCCAGCCACTGGAGATTATTGGGGGGTGGTTTCTGGGTTCTTATCTAGTATATCCTTTCTGGAAATCCAAGCCTGGTCTCCTGTGCTTTGGTGGGGGGGTCAGTTCCTCGACTCTTCCACTCCATTTGCCGGGTTGTTAAGTTGGTCAAGCACTGTCATGGATTTTCTCTCTTCATTCCTTAGCGTGCTGAACCGCACCCCAGAGCACCTTGTCCATGAAATCATACTCGTGGATGACTTCAGTGATGACCGTAAGTGTCCCCTTCCCTGTTAAAAGCAAAGGGCCAAAAAGCCTGTGAGAGACTGGGATTTGTGCTCAGTGGGGGAGAGTTTGCTGGAGTGGAAGGAAATTTAAAGCTCTGTAGCTGCGAAGAGCAAACCCTGCTGTGCCGGGTTTGCATCGCCATGTGTAGAATTCAAATTCCAAACGATCCAGCCTCTTCTCATGAAAATAATGCAAGAAAAGTGCAGGGCAAATTGTTTTTATGCCCAGTAGACGTGAATCCAATCCTTACATGGCTGTACCCCACCACGGCCATGGTGTGTTTGATCTGGCTTTCAGCTGCAGCCAGGAGCAGTTCTGGGTTGACACCACTGGAATTGCACGGGACAATGACAGTGTATATGACAATGATCCTATGTATATGTTCTGCATACGTTTACGTAGGTGGTCAGGTGGTCCTGATTTTTTTTTTTCACCCATGGAAAGAGGATTCCCTGCATGGGTTTCCCATTTCTGAGGTGCACCATAAATAGTGTTGTACACCACAGAGACAGCCCACATCCTCCTGCTGTTCCCTCCCAGTTAATAGTGTGACTCAAGGGAAATCAATAGCTCTGGTCTCCAGCAGAAGGTAACTGAAGCCCCAGGGGCTGCCAGGGAACCACCCCAGCTAAAGACCTTGCCTGGTGTGGTGGGAGAGTTGAAGATCTAAGTGCTCAAAAATACTGTCTCGGGCATAAAAAGGATGATAAACTGGCTGAGTGGTCTGTGGCACTTATGTTTCTAGGAGCTGCAAAATAAAGCTGTTTACTTGGAAACGTGAAAACAAAGCCAGATAGGTTTCTTTATAAAAATGGATCTAGGCTTTGCTCTTGGATGTTATAAATAGGCACTGCCTTGGAGAGCATTAGGGACAGATTTCACACAAGACCCACTTCTTGGCATTGACGCCTCGCTGGGAAGTTGCTGAAGCTAGGGGAAGGAGCTGCTGTGATTACGGTAAGCCCTGGAGCAGCTCCAACACACGGGGCGGGCAGGCCGGGCGAGTCTGGGAACTGGCAGAACAGGGAGGAGCAGCAGGTGCAGGGACTTGAGCTGCCCTGGAGAACAGCAGAGCAGGATTTTTGGAAGGTGGAGGAAGTAAATGCCGGGTATTTGGCTAAATAGGCAAAGCACTTGCCTTCCTGGAAGTAGGCAGGTTTGTAGGAATGCAGCTCCCCTGTCACAGCGTGCCAAGTGCTGTGAGCCCGGGAGAAGGAACAGGGCTGGGTTTTAACTCATCCCAGGGCACCAGAGGGGAGCCTGTTTCCTGTGTAACTTAGGGCAACCCCTCAGCTACTCAGCTCTCCTCAGCTATCTGACATCTTCTTTCCTGTGATAGTCTGAGCCTGCTGGCATCTGCTCTGCATGCATTTACATAAAATACATGCATTTGCATAATACACTACACACACATGGTCAGTTTTTTTCCCTGCAACCCACCCCAAGCAATTAGTGCTTTTATCTCATGCCCAGTTGTGTCTCGTTTCTCACCTCTCTCTGCCTGCTGACTTGTTATTCACTGGGATGCAGTTCTTCAGCACATGAGTTCCCACTATCCCCAGCAGGTTTTCATTGTGAGTCCGTAGCCAAGCCCTGGCACTTCTGCTCCCCGTTCCAGCTCTGTCCCTGAATTGTTAGGGGTGTGGGTACAGTGATCTCTTGCTGCAGAGGTTTCTGGAGGGGGTGAAGGTGCTCAGGGGGGTGTGTGGGTGCAGGGGTTGGGCAGAGGGAATGGGGCTCTGTGTTTATAGCGCTGAGGAAGAGAAGGCAGAGGGGTGTGAGCTATGAAGGGGTTGTGGAGGTCACAGCGTGGGTGTGTAGAGGTGGAAGGGACTGTGATGGGTGCACCTGACATCCTCCACTTTGCTGGGAGAAATCCAGGTGAGGAGGGATCCTAAGGCTGCGTGTGGGGTTGCAGGACCTCCCTAGCTCAGGTGTAGGTGTCTGTCAGGCCTTTCTGCCCCATGGAGCTGTTGCCCAGGGTGTGAGGAGCCCCCAGCTGCTCCACAGGGCTCTCTTTGAGCATCCCTTTCTCCTCACTGAAGGCTCCAAGCCACCACAGGAAGCTCCTGCCCTGCCAGGCAGACACGCATCAACAGCTCGTGCGTTGCTTTGCAGCTACCAAAAATAGTCATTTGCATTAATGTGCAAAAATTTAGATTCTGACCTGAACCACAACTTTTCTATGCTGATTTTAGAGCATAATTCAGCTGCTCTCAGTGTAAATCTGCTGAATTTACACTAGTTTTATGAAAACTGCTGCTGTGCCAGGCCCAATTTATGCTGCATGAGCTGAGGGGTAAGGCTGTCGTGACCCAGCAGTGCCATTGCCCTAACAAGCCATCAGCCAGCCAAGGACAGGGGCCTTTCCCTGCTCCCAGTCTCTCCTAGGAGTCCCCATTTCTGCTGCCAGAGCCACTGTGAGGGCTGACTTGTCCTCCTTTGTGTCTCCCAAGCTGATGACTGCCGCTTGCTGGGCCAGCTCCCCAAGGTGAAGTGCTTGCGGAATGGACGGCGGGAAGGTAAGAGCTACCTGCCCACATGGGGAAACGCAGATTTTGGGAAGTGTGAGAGTGATGGAGCTTGGGGGAGCCTCCATGGTGTGGTCAGCAAGGAGGTCAGTGGCTCCTGGGAGTAAGGACGGCCCTGATAAAAGGAAATGTGATGAAGGGCTGGGATTTGAAATGGATCTCTCCTCTCTCGCTGAAAAAGATGGGACTATTAAGATATCCAGTGAGGCTCAGCTGTAGCTTATTAGCCAGAAAATTAGAACAGGCAAAACAAAGCCCGGGGTCTTATTTGTAAAGATGTTTGCTCTAATGAAAGAGAGAAGATCTGCTCCTGCTGCTTCTGTGGGATTTTTTTTTTTTTAATAATTAATTATATTTGAGAGATTAAGAAGGGCTGTATGGAGGATGAATGTGTGTCCTACTGGGATGCTGCTGGCAACCTTTTGAGACATCTTCCCATTCCCCATAGTCTGAATGTGTGTTTCAAATCCTGCTTTACAGTATTAGGAGAACTAAAAACAAAGAAGTGTTTTCATGCTGCAGATTCAAGCTGTGAGTCCAGGTCAGTGTTGGGTTGAGGAGAGTGAGGAGTGGAGAAGGTTTTTTTTCTCTGTGGATTCTTTCTGCAGAGGGTTTCAGCTCTGCAGGTATGGTGACAGGGTGGCATCAGGCCCCATGGGTGTAAGAGACATTCCTGCTTTGGCAGGAGAGTAAGGGAGATCTCCACAGACCTGCCCCTCCTTCTCACCTTTCTCCCGTGTGTTATGGGGGTATGTGTGTGCTCATCTCCAGCAGCTGATAGACCTGCAGTTATTGGTGCTCTGTAAATCAGTCAGAATGTGGGAACTCAACCTTACCTTGCTGAATACATCTCTTAAACTGTATCCCTCAGGGGCTGCCAGGATTTGGGAAGGGCAAATGCTTGGAGGCTGTTCCTTAACCCCTTTCCCCTAGGGAATTTTAATATGAAAGTCAGTGACCTCCTGCACAGTCCTAATGTGTGCTGCTCCCTAAAATCCTTCTGTCTCTCTTTATCTGCCTCTATGTCCCCTTGTATTGCCACTGTTTCGGCTTCATAAAGAAGTTCTGCTCCCCTTGAGTCACCTGTGTCTTCTCTTGTTTGCCAACAAACCATCTCCTTTCATGGTTCCCTTGAGCAACCACTTCAGGCAGGAGAAGTGTTGGAAAGCTGGTTAACTCCTGCATAAGTAGGAACAGGGCATCTTCAAGAGCAGTGGTCTTGCCAAAGTCTTGTGTGAAATCCATGTGTGGTTTCCATGACCTCCCTCTTTTTTCATTTTTCTTTCTCACAAACGTGTGCAGCAATCCCTTCCCATCTCCACATGATTCCCAAGTTCACTGTCAGAACCCTGATGAGCCAAGCCTCTTTCCTAGGTGGAAAATGTTGTTCCCATTGAGCAGTGCCCTCAGGGTGGGAGAGAAATCTGAGAGTCGCTGGGACATGGAAAGGATCACAGCAGGGAAGAGGCAGCGGTCTAGGAAAAGCTTAATTTTGTCACAAGGTGATCCCATCCTCAACTTCCCTGGCCCATTCCCCACTGCCTCACATCTGTGTTAGATTTGTTGCCTGCAGAGGGTTATGAAAGCACTTTGAATCATGTTTTGTCCCAGAAGGTGACAGCAGAACTAATTGTGCAAACTACATATTGTTATAAATGCCATAAGTCAGTAACCTTGGTGGAGCCATTTATTTGTGTTGGGGATCTTAGGAAATGGTTTGCATACCTTGCAGCACTGGGAAGGATCCAATGAACCTGGGCCATGTTTTATCTGGATGGGATTTAGGCAGGTCAAAACCTGGGAGAAGCACGAGTGCAGGAGACCCTGGTGGAGGAGGCTGGGGGTGTTACCCAGCCATCTGGGCAGCAGCTGACGTGGTGTGTCCCTGGACAGGTCTGATCCGGTCCCGAATCCGAGGAGCAGACACGGCAAAAGCAGCTGTCCTGACCTTCCTGGATAGTCACTGTGAGGTGAATAAGGACTGGCTGCTCCCTCTGCTGCAGAGGATCAAAGAGGTGAGTGCTCCTGAGAGACAGGGTCACCCTCAGGGAATGCATGGCCGATGGCCCCCTCCTCTTCCTCTTAGTGGGCATGACCATCCAGCCATAACCAGCTGCATCCAGGCATCCAAGTAAGGGGTACAGAGGGGCTCTTTGGGGTACAAAGTGGTGTTTTCTGGCCTTCCTCCACTCAGGAGGCAGGTGGGATGTCTGTGTGACTGGGGAAGCATGTGGGTGGGTGGGACAAGGTGTCTCCCGGGGCAGCGGGACTCTTAACTGGCAGGCACAGGTTGAGTGGTGATAGGGAAATATGGCAGTGCTCCAGCAGAGATTTTAATTAGGCTCATGTAAAATGCTCAGTGATGATGATTTAAGGGAGTGACGGCTCCTTGAATAGGGGCCGAATTTAATTTCATGCAAATTAAGTGCTAATAAATTGATTTAATAGGATTTAAATTCTGCTGATTTCGGAGCAGACAACGACATTCGCCTTTCTCCGGCGGCGCGTCTCTTGCCAGACGTGCACACAGAGGCTGCTGCACCTTGTCACTTGAGTCAGGGGAGCTCTGTGCCCGTGACCTGCTGGCAGCAGAGTGCAGGGATTGAAGCCTGCAGCTCTGGTGGAGGTGCACCATCCTTTCCCTTTGCCGTGCCTTGTTTGTTCACCCTTGCTAAACCTCTGGCTCCTGATTGCTAGTGTTAATTACTCAGCAATTTTATAGCTACTGAGCTACATTGACATAAGGGCAGCTGAGGAGCAAGGGGAGGCTGAGGTGGTGGGTCATGGAGAAACTGCCTGGCTGGTGTTCACGATGCCCTCATCTAGGGCATCCTGCTTTTCACGTCTGCAGATGTGACAGCTGTGATGGCTGGGCTGTGCATCCACTCTCTGTGTCAGCAATGGGACGGGGGAAGGGGGGCACAGCACCAGGTCAGGTCCCTTCATGTGGGCGAGGGCAGTCGGTGCTGCTGGCACTCACAGCATAGCCAGCGCTGGAGAGGTCCCAACCTCGGTTTGCAGGCTGGGCCACAGAGCTGCTGATAGATGGTAATGTAATGAAAATGGTCTTTTCACATCATCGATCGTGCCTCCAGTAGAGCTGTGAGAACACATGCTGGGATATCCTACTGGAGCCTCATGGCTGGCCTGGCCAGGGTGGGATTCACTAGTGAGCTTTACAGCATCACTTGTTCCTCTGGGTGTTTTTAAGGCAAGCGTCCTTGCTTTTTGCCAAAGCCCTGCTGTTCTTCAGTGAGGAGTATCCAGAGCAATTGCATCTTTCCCAGGCAGAGCTTTTGATGTGTTTTGTCAGGAGAAGGACAGTGAAGGCGGCAGGAAGGGGGCTGGCAGATCTGCTGTCCCACGCAGCTCCGGGACGGTGCCCCATGTCCGGCACCCATGGGGTGGGTGAGTGTGAATGCCATGTGCAGCATCGCCGTAGGAGTTTCAGTGCCTTGTGGTCTGAATGCAGCATCAAACGCACACATCACCTCTGTGAACTCTCCTGGATTCAATCTTTCCCCAGCTGGAAGTAAGGCAGTCTGTAAGCTTGCAGTGCTGCTCGTGCTGCCCTGACCTTGCCCAGTATCTTGCAGCCTCAGGCAGCAGGGGAGATGTACTACAAAGAGTGTTGAGGGCCCTGCAAAGCCAGAGGGGTCCCACTTGCCTGCTTTTTAGCTGCTCACAGAAGCTGTGGGATAAGGGCAGAGTCCTCAGTCTCCTCCTTCCCCGGCCCACCATACCCATCTTTGTCAGCAGCGTTGAAGTACTGCTCAGTGAAGTGTATGAAATGTTACTGCTGCCACCTTCAGGCTGTGCTCAAGAGATGGGCTCCCTGTCCAACTGCTCCATGAGGATCAGCTGCCTAGGAAGGGCATTTTCTCACTCTGTTGCACCCAGGAACAGTCTGTTTTGAGCTAATGTGGTTTACGTTCCAAGCAAATGAGCGGTGAGTGCCTCAAAGCACACCCATCACTTTTGCACTGCAGCCCAGCCGCCCTGCGCATCGCTTCTCTTATTTTCTCAGCCAGAGCAGCTATTCCTGCCACTTTCCATGGTGGGAAGTGCCAGAGCCCATGTGTGCCACCGTGCACCTCTGTGGAGGTGCCCCTTAAGCTCCACCTCGAGCTCTCCCAGCAGCTGATGGTTTTCCCCCCACGGCTGATGCTCACTGGTGGGCGTGGGCAGCACGTAACCAGCATATGGATTTGGAAGCAAGCAGGAAGAGCAAGTGATGTAGTGTGGGGGAAAGATAGAAGGTCTGGGGGATCTCAGCCCTGTGCCTGAGAGGGTGTTTGTCTCAGGGAGCAGCAGTGATGGTCAGTGTCTTGCACCAGCGTGTTTGCAAAAGCGTGGTTGGGAGTGTGTGGGCCTGGGCTCTTGTTTTTACTTATGGAACAAATATCTCTAAAGCCATTAATGGTGCATTTCAGGGCGGCTCTGAGTAACTTTTCTAAAAATGTAATTATCCATCCCGAGGTATTTTTACAGTATAACTCAACAAGCTCGCCCCAAAACTAGATTTGCAAATGGGCACTGGGATGAACCAGTGAATGGTGACCCCCTGCTCCCAGCTCAAATACCCCCCAGTCTGATGCTTTCCTGGGAAAAAGGAGACACATGAGGGGCAGCCTGCCTAGTCTTTGCCTAATCCTGCTGTGGGGCCAGAGGAGCAACTGTGGCCTTTTTTGATGACCATTACAAAGTCAGGATGTAGAGGCTAGGAGCCACGCTGCAGCCAAGGTCCTTCTCCAAGTCTGAAATATATCTGTAATCTTCAGGCCCATTCTTTAGAGTTTTTTCCTGTTGGTTTAGGTGCATATATTGGTGTGTTTGAGAAGTGCATTGCAGAAATGAATCTGAGGTTTGTGAAAGAGGATTGGAGGTTTGGGTGTTGTTAATATTAACATGCCCTGGCATGGGTGGGTATCAAAAAAACCAGAAAGATGAAGCTGCCTATAATAAGATTTGGTGCTCAGCCCAAAATAAATCATAGCAACAGCGCTGTGCTCTTGAGCATGCCTTGCTTTTCTTTTGAGGGTCAGAGAGACCTCCATGAAAGCTGAGTAAATATAAATGTTCCCAGGATGTGGCAGGGAAAGTGAGGCAGGAAGAAGATAGCACTGCACAAGGTTAGTATTTTGCAGTAATGCACTCAGCCCCAGATGTGAAGGGGATTTTTCTTTCAAGAAGTTGTGCTGTGCAAGGAGTAGCAGTGGAATTGAAATTGGGGGTGAGTGTCAGCTAGCTAGAAGTGCTTGCAGGTAAGATGTTTGAGGGGCAGGTTTTAAATGAGTGGATGCAATCCTTTCCCTGCAGTGCTCAGCGCACAAAGCAGATGCTTTGCTTAAAACCTTTCCCCTAGCCTCAGGCAATTAAAGGATGCTTGGCTGTACTGAGCTGTGGCAGCTTGTGTGGCACTGTGCAGCAGCCACGATGGAAAGGCTCATCGTGCTCGGATATGACTTGTGTTTCCCCATGCAGTACAGAGGTACAGCAGACCTTGCCCTTTCAGTGAGATGTTTGACTCACAGAAAGTGATGGTGAGATCCCTGGCTTGACCCTGTTATGGAAATACCAAGTATTTGTCATGCTCAATTGGAAAATCAGCTCTCGTCCAGCTCCCAGCTCATGGCCTCTGGTTGCTTCTTCCTACAGCTGCATTTGAATACTTCTTTGTCAGGACTAATTTCTAAAACAAAGTCTTTCCCCAGTGAGAGAGCAAGCCCATGTGTGCTCAGATGCTTTCCTTTGTATAGCTGTGAAAAAACAATTTGATCTGGCGAGGGTAAAACCTTGAAGTTTGAGCTATAATTGGAGTTTGGGATTTTTGAAAAGAAAAAGGGAGATAAGAGACCAGTCAAAGCTGTCAGAGTCTCTTCCTCCTGTAGATATTTTTGTTCATAACTGTTTGTATAATCTCTTTGCCCATAACAAGATGTTAATTAAATCACCACCAACTCTTTTGAGTAAATCAGGTCTTTTTTTTTTAACCCTTTCATACCTTTGGCAAAACTAACTGTATTGCCATAGTTGGTGCATTAAAAAAAATACCCATATTTAAGCTATTTGGCTGTGTTTTTCCTCTGTCATTTCAATTGTCTGTTTGTCACTTGACTTCTGAAATCCAGTTAAAAGTACTTAAGGGAGGTGAAAGGGGAATATTTTGGTGAATTTGCAAAAGGCAGAAGGAACTTTGCATCCAGCCCAGCTGGGTGCCAAGTACAGGCACAGCCTGAGGAGGAGGAGGCAGTAATAGGCACTTGTCCCTGGCAGACCTGAATGACGCCAATGTTTCCAGCCCCTTGGTGTCTCCAGGAGTTTGGAGTCCCTTGCCCAGTTTGAGTGGTGCCCTCTGAAGTCATGGGTCTGTTTGCTTCTGCTTTGCAGGATCCCACCCGAGTGGTCAGCCCCGTTATTGACATCATCAACCTGGACACTTTTGCCTACGTGGCAGCTTCCTCAGACCTCAGAGGAGGTGAGTCCAAGCTTTGTGCGTGTCCTGTGGGCATCCATTCCATGGTGGGAATGTGCACTGGCCTTTGCACCACACCTCTCTTTCCTGCTGCCCCACAAAAATGCCCAGTAGCACTGCTTGATGCTCCCGCTGGTGGCTCCACACACAGGTGGGTGTGGCATGAGGAATGCTCTTGCACTGAGGAATGCAGTGGATAAGGCGGTCAAGCAGGAAAGAAGGGTCACATCAAAGCCACCCTGGGCAGCACTGGAAGTGACAGGAGGAGATGGGGGATGTCTAGGCAGCAACTGGAGGATGCGAGTGTACTGCTTATTAGTACGCCTGTGCTATTTGTAGCACACAGTATCCATCAGAGCGTGCTTCTGTGTGCACAGGGGGACTAAGTGAGGTTTCAGCTGCAGCTTTAATTCTGACTTTTCCTGCCTTTGGAGCACTTGACTTTGCAATTGTAATGCAATGTGTTGTTTCTTGTTCATATGTAGTTGTAAAATATGTTAGGCGTTGGACTTTTCTCCCAAGAGCTGCGTCTCTGTGGCTTAAGTCATTTGAAAGTGGGGAAAATGCTCCATCAAACACAGCTTCTGCAGCCTGCATTGCCTCCTAATCCATATCAATTTCTAATTTCCCCATGGCACTTCTCTACTCTGGTTTTAGGTTTTGACTGGAGTCTGCATTTCAAATGGGAGCAGCTTTCCCCGGAGCAGAAAGCCAAACGACTTGATCCCACGGAGCCCATTAAGTAAGTCAGGAGGGGGAAGAAGGCACCTGGCTAACGTGGGGCAGGACAGGCCTCTCATGTGACCTCATGTGTGTCCCCGTGGGGCAGGACAGGCCTCTCATGTGACCTCATGTGTGTCCCCATGCACTGTAGCAGTGTGCTATTTCTTCCAGGGCTGCTCTGAACTTCAGGTGCCTCTGGCGAGCTCCTGGCTAGCCTGGGTTTTGCAGTGCAGCTTCGTCTTCCAATACTGAAGCCTGAGATTGCCACAAAGATAGAAGGGGTGTATTTATGGTTACTGGGGTTTTGGGAGTGCTAAGGATTATGGTTAGGGAAAAAGCCCAGTGCTGTAGACTACTGCTTCCCTCAGCTCAGCTACCACTTTAAAAATAAGGCAGTGTCCTCAGCCCTCATGATAAACTTGGTGTCTAGTCCAGCCTTCCCAGATCCGCACTGCTCTTCTGGACCTCACTGAGGACTCCTCAGAAACTGGGGTGTGCAGGAGAGGGAGCAGAGCTGAACAGGAGAGGAGATGCCATCTGTCCTCATGCTGTGGGATGGAGGGGGTCCTTCATTCTGCTGGGAACTGCTGCTGGCAGCAAGCCTGGTGCTGGTGTCTACAGCCCCAGCCAGGTGTGAGGTGTGGGCACCAAGTGTTGGGGGGAGCTCAGGGCCTCAGAAGGCTCCCAGGGGAGAAAAGCACTGCTTCTCCTTAGGATGCTGCTGTTAACAGGAGCTCTCACTGGCTTCCCAAAGGCTGGCCTTGCATTCGTGATCACTCTGCAATGTAGGGCACAGTGGAGATTAGCCTGGGCACAGCAGTCACCCCAGCTCCTCCCAAGCCTATGCTGAGGCATCCACAGTGTCTCCAACTGAATGGAGATGGCACTTGTGCCAGCAAACAGCAAGTCTCCTCAAGCTATCTTCTGGGTCTGCCCTCCCCTCCTCCATGGGCTTTCTCTGTGCAGTTTTCTTAGCTAATCCAAAGAAAGAAAAATAACCCTAGTTTGAAATAAAGATCACACAGCTAGTGATGGCTTTTAAAAAGCCCTTCTGAATTGGCTCTGCCTTCCTCTCCCCGGTGGAATGGTGCTCTTAATAGGCTGGCTCCAGGCAAAAAGCCCATCTGAGTGAATAACTCCTCAGTGCTAAGTGCATTTTTGATTCTGAAGCCTACAATCAGGGCTGTGAACTTTGGGCTTGTAGGAGTTGTGCTGACAGGTGCATTAGCCAGTCATTAAGTGCCAGGCAATTTATGATTGACAGCAAAACACCAAGGCAGCCGAAAGAAAGGCTCAGATGCATTTTGAGGTGTTTTGTCCTTTTCTCAGTGAGAAGGTGATACGTAGGTAATGTCCTGGTGATGGAAGAGGAGGCAAAGGGAAGGGCTGCTTCTGTGCATCCAGGTGCTACAGCAGTGCTTGAGAGGGTGTCCTCTTCTCCTTGTCCCTTCTGCAGGACACCCATCATTGCTGGGGGGCTGTTTGTGATCGACAAGGCCTGGTTCAACCACCTGGGGAAGTATGACAGTGCCATGGACATCTGGGGTGGGGAGAACTTCGGTGAGTTGTTCTTCATCTTCCTGTGCCATGCTGTATTGGCTTCCTTTTCAGAGTCATGCCAGATGGATACAAGGTCATTTTGGACTTTGCTTTGAATGCTGTGGGTGGTTTCCTTCATTTACAGTCATAGGTTATGGTCTTAGGAGAGTGAGGGATCCAGCAACCATGAATGATGGGAAGTGAGCAGTTGTTGGTACTTGGGACTGCCTGCTTTGATTTTCTGTAGGTAAATACCCTAAACCACAGAGTTTTCAGCTTTGGTGTTACCAACAGATGAGAGAACACTCCATGCACCCTCCTATTCCTTCCTGATCTTATTTTCTCCTTAATAAAGCAAAGAATATGTCTTATTCCATTAATGACAGCATTTCCAAGCTATGAACTGAGGTATCAGTGCCTCCTTGAGTTTGCAGAGTACCTGTAGCTCCATCTGCATACAGCAAACAGGTAGCAAAGTAACACGGCTGCTTATCCATTCCTGTGTTCCTGGGTGGCTGACTGCTGCCAGGCTCTCTGTGATACCATCGCTTCTCCTGCACCAAAAAAAAGGGTTGAGCTGACCTAAATTCAGTCACCTCTGGCCCTTATCATGGGACAAGATGGGCATTAAGAAATCTTCTGCAAGCACACTTGAGAGGGCACATGAAAGAGGTAACAGCCTTGTCCACTTGTCAAGCAGAGCTGGATCGGGCTGGGCTGTTCTCCCTTTGAAGCCATAGAGATGCTGTGGATCAGGACAATTGACTGTACCCACGAGAAAAGGGGGAAGCACTTGATGCCAGGCAGATGGATCAGAACCTGGCTTTAATAGCTTGCACCTCTGGGGAGTGCGGCTAGCCAGGAAGGAAGGCTCTTGTGTCCTAAAACATGATGCTGTCAGTCATCCAAGGGAGCAGATGCTGCCGCCTTGCAGGAATCCATCCGCTGCCTGGCACTGTTGTTTCCTTCACGTGCCTTGTCCCTCTAGATACATTTTATTTATTTATATCGTGCAGTAGGAATCTCACTCTTTCATGCTTGCTCTCTGTGGGCGGGTATCTTGCCTCTGGACTGACCTGAAGTATCTGAGTGAGGTGGCTGTGAGGAAACCTGGGAGGGGAGTGACAGCCCTGCCGCCTCCCCTGCTGCATCAAAAGCCCAAAGAAAGCACTCAAGAAGGGAACTAGACAGGAGAAAAGGGGGAGAGGAACTGCCATGCTGTGCCTGACCTGCTGCCTGTCTGTGCTCATCATTCGTCTCTGAGCTGCTCCTGGGACATGAACAGTGACAGCACAGCCTGCTCTTGGGGGAAGCTCCATCCTGGCAGCTTGTCCCCTGCCAGGCTTGTCCCATGACACGGCAGGCACTGTGCTCCTTACGCCTGGTTATGGCCCATCCTACAGAGGAGAGGTTTCCCTTAGGGATGCTGTGCCCCAGGAGGCTGGGCCTGACCAAACGTGCACTGGCTGGGAACTGAATGTGCTGCAAGGTGTACCAGGGCCTCATGTGACAAAGGAAAGCAAAATCAGGGTTAACATTGCAGCAAAAATGTGCAGGCCTGCATAGCAGCAGGGCAGAGCCTGTCTTGCCCATTGCCCTGGGAGCAGAAGTGTGCCCAGCTCACAGCTCCATCTCCTGCAGGTGCAGCAGTCAAGGGCAGCGTGTCCCATCTCTCCTTTGCACCCTGCTGGCCCTGGTCAGCTCTGGGCAGGGAACGGACAGCAGGAGCTGACCTGCTCATTTTGGGTGCTTGCAGTGAACCATGCTCTTCCTGGTAGCTTAGTCCTGAGGGGCTGCAGGACTCTGGTCCCCAGGAGTAGGGCTGCTGCCTTTAATGTTACTGACAGGGCAGCTGGAGGGGGCTGGAGGATTCAGGCAGAGCAAAAATGAGTGTGTTTGGCTTTGAAGGAGGACACCATAAGTGTTTTGCTTCTTAAATTTACTGAATTCCCTGTAGATGAGTAATGGCAGAATGGACTTGCAGGCCAGCAAGAAGTGCTGGAGGTATTTTGCTGAGTGAAGGCCAAGTCTAGTGCACCCCAACATGTAGTGCTCACACCCCTCCTGGGGGTCACTTGGAGGGGCCACTTGTGCTGGTGACATCTCTTGAGGGTCAAGTGAAGGACACTGTTGATTCCTGCTCCCCTGACTCCTCTGAGCTTACCCTGTACCATGCTTCAGTTGGTGCCTCAGTTTACCTTCCATTAGGGCACTTTGCTCATGGCTGCCTGTCTGGAGACCTTGTTTGTTACTCGCCATGGATGGCTCCATGGATCATCCCTACCTGTGGGAACTCGTGCTTTCATTGTTTCTGCTGTGCCTGGAGCAGGCTCTGCAGGGTGCAACTAGTCTGAAGCAGAGAGCTCAGACTCCTCAGCATCTCTTGTGCACTGTGTCCTTATTCCAGTTCACAATACACAGAGATCACCTCTTCACTGGGCTTTGAAAAGATCAGGCAAGGACTGACTGGTGTGAGTCTTTCCCTTTTAGCACATCAGGGAGCTGCTCTTCTCCCAGGCCGAGCAGAAGGACCAGAGGAGGGGAAGGCACATTGCAGCAGCCACGCTGTGCTCCACAGCTGCTCAGCTGGTTGTCCCCTTGTATCAGGTGCCCTTGTGACTGACACAGCAGTGGCCAGTGCTGTGACACGCAGACAAGTGACAGCAACGGCCCTGTGTGAGGGGCAGCGAGAGCAGCAGCTCAGAGTGGCCACATCCTGCCATAATCTCATTTCCCTGCACCTGTGATTAGGGTTGCTCCCAATATAGCACCAGGACATGGCACAAGGGCACGTTTTATTGGCCTCTTAATACCCAGCACTGGGGAAAGTGGTGAGGCTCCAGCTGCTGTTGGCAGCTCTTGCATGTAAACACGGCAGTGAAGGGAAAGGGAGGGAATTTCTGGAAAGGAATACTGCTCCCTGCTGAGCTTTCCCACTCCTGCCATTGCTTGTCCCTGCTGCCAGGGCCAGCTGTTGGGGATGGGATCAAAGCCTTGAATTTTGGACTCAGGCATCAAGGCAAGAGGGCTTTGCAGCTGTGCCAGCCTCCCATTTCCATCAGCTCAGGAGCAGGCGGGTGTGCTGGGAACGGGATGGGAGCAACATGAACCTGGCTCCCACCTCTGCAGCAACTCAGGGCTGAGCTGTGTGTGCTGAGAGGGCTTTGGAAGTCCGGGCTCCATTTTGCCTTTGCTCCGTGAAGCTGTGAGCTGTTCTTGGAGGGATGGAAGCTTTGTAAGCCAGCAGTGCCTGCCCTTGGAGGAGGAGGAGTCCTGTCCACACTGCCCAATTGGCCTTCCTGCCACAGGTGCTTGTCTTGCCAGCATCCGACCTGGGGACAAGTGCTGGCATATGTGAGGGGACTGCTGGGAGCACAAGCAGGCAAAGACAAGAGGTGTTCTTCTGTCTTAACTCTGTACTTAAATGGGGGTGTGCATGTGAAAAGGAATTATTAGTTTTGAAGTAGATACATGCTTTATGTAGCTCTGCACTGTCCATGGATGATAAAACAGGATTTGAAGAACTGCAGAAGCCTTTTCATTTTAATTTCATTTCTTTTCCACGCTGGTTCTGTCTGAGCATGACTGTCTGACAATAGAGCTACAGATTCATAGCTTCATAAGCATCAGGACCAGATGGGCCCATTAGATCAGCCATTCTGCTTACCCATCCTACCTCATCCAGCTCCCTGCCAAGAGCTTTATAACTTCTGGTGTCAATTGTGCCACAAGCTCATTTTCCTAGAGAAGGGCCCTGTGGGCCAGCCATAGAGCGGCTTGGAGTGACTGGGAGACATTTCCCATACTGAGAGCTTATCCAGATTTTTGGGATAATCCCTCCCACCGCTGACCTTTCCTTGTGTGAAGGTGTGTGCCTTACTTAACTGCAGCATTGGCACTCAAGGCCCAGAGTACCTGGGCAGGGTAAGCTCCTGTCCATTTTGGGGCAGGTGATGGATGCACAGCTCTCTGTTCACTTTGCAGAATCAATGGTGGATTGATAATGACAGCTGTAGTCATTAATGAAGAGAATTCATAGCCTCTCCTGGTGAACTTGACAGCCCTTTGGAGGGAAGTGACTCTGAAACAGGCAGTGCAGAAGTAATAAGGGAGGCACAGAACTGGCAAGATGATTCTGCGATGTATGAAAAGGGACCTGCGTACCGTCTCACGCTCGCCATTGTGGTAGCACCTGCTGTGCTAGAGGCAGGTTTCAAGTGCACTGACTTCAAACAGCTTGCAAAGAAGCTTTGAAATGCGCTTTTAAGGCTGTTGTGCCTAGGAAAGCCCGTCTGGTAATTGATTTACCCTAGTTTAATGTTGCAGAGGATGAAGTAAGAGCTAACACCAGGATTCAGACTTGTCTAGGACAGAAAGACAAAGTGCTGAAGCTGCTTCTCTTACAGAAATCTCTTTCCGGGTGTGGATGTGTGGAGGGAGCCTGGAAATCATCCCCTGCAGCCGTGTTGGGCATGTCTTCCGGAAGAAACATCCGTACGTCTTTCCAGAGGGAAATGCCAATACATACATTAAGTAAGTGGTTTGTACTTGCTTTGTTTTTTCGTGAAACGGCCTTGTAGGGAGTGGGGGAGCAGAGAAGACAAGCAGGAAAGTTTGGACAACTTTGAAATATCCTTGGGCAGGAATTTCTTGAGCTGAAGAAAACGTAAGTCAATACAACTGTCCCATAGGATTTCTCCAGCATCGAGAATGTGACAGAAATAGGACATTTATATGGTAACTTTCATCAGCACAGAAACGGAGGGAGGGCCCCAGCACATCCCTGAGCGCTGGCTACCGGGACATAAAATGGTTTAGACCTTCAGGTCGTCAGAACACATTTATAATGACCTGAAATCAGGCTGCCAGCAACGTCTGTCAGTAGCCAGTGACCTTGGCTGAGGGCTCAGTGTGGCTCAGCTGAACCAGAAAATTTGGTTCCCAGTGCTTCTCTGGGAGTGGAGCCACACAGCTTGCTGGAGTGGGTGGTTCTGTCTCCAGGCTGGTGCTCTTTCCTGAGCAGAGGCAGCAGTGGGCTGCACCTGACTGGCATGGACACCAAAGGAACTGCCAGGGCATGCCAGCTGAAGGGGACCTCTCCTCACACACAGGAACATAGACTGAATCAGGTTCTGAAGGGCTGCCTGAAATGGGTTAAGATCCAGGAACCATCAGGCAAAGAAGGAGGAAATCCAGAAGTGGGAATAGGCATGGGAAAGATGATGAGAGCAGCCAGTGAGGTCAGGAAGGATATCCTCCATTTTTAGAGTTTGAGGCTGAACGTTGTTGCTTAAATGAATGACAGAGAAAAGCACTGGGGGCACTTAGAGTAAATGCAGGGTTGTTTCTGAGCTAGCCTGCAGCTGTGAGTGCTTGCACACCAGGCTTGCCTTTTAGTGTGGGCTTCCCACTGTTAGAAAGAGCCTGCAGCATTTGTGAAGATCCAGAGTTACTGCTGGCCCAGGCTCTCTGCAGCTTCCTCAGCCTTGAGACAAGGAACAGGGGGAGTGCAAATTACACCTCTCACTAACACCTAATGTGTGATTTCCAGCCACACAGTGTGTGGAGCAGGAAGGGGATGGCAGTGATGGGCACAGGGCATTGCTGGCATCAAGGAGCAGAGCACAAATTTGAGAATCACTAGGAGGGCTCTTGCTTTCAGTAGTGAAGCCAGACTACTTCAGAGGGGTCTGGGATGTGGCATGATCTCCACTGTCAGTCACTGCGAACCTGAGTGAAAAGGTGGTGCCTGCATTGCATCACCTGCAGGAGGAGCAAGGGGAGCTCGAATGGGTACAGCTCTTCTGATTCCTTGTCAGGAACCGGCCTCTGGGGACTTAGGGGACGTCTGTGTCATGCCTGGGTGTGAGCCTTGGCGTTTTTCCCCGTGTTTCTTGTAAACTCAAATGAGATCAGGAAGCCAAACAAAGGAGCCCTGCACTTTGGGGAAGGTTAGGTACAGATATAGACACTGATTTAGTCATCTCTTGAGCAAGAGCACTTAGACTACTGCCCTAGAGAGAGAGGAAGAAGCCCATTAATCAGCAAGGAACTGAAAAGCAGTCTGGAGAAATGTACCTGTAGGCATCAGGAGCTGGGGTGTTACTAAGCTTAGGGTATCTGCCAGCCTTAATGTCATAGTGTATAGATTGAGAGGAGAAGCAGCTTCTGGATTGAAACAAAGGAAATATTTACAAATCTTTGGCACACTTTCCAGAGCTCCATCCCAGCCACTAAATAAAACCCCAGGCACTCCTGCCTTGGAGATGATGCTTAAGAGAACATGCAGTTCTGAGTCTGGTGGATGCAAAGCATCCAGCTGAGTTTGAAAGGGTGAGTTCTTCACCCGAACTTTATTTGGCCGGATGTGTTTGGTCCCTGGGTACTGGCAACAAAGCACTACCTTCTCTAGTAGTGAGGGATGGGCTGGCTCAAAGGGGGCTTGGGTGAAGACCGAGCCGAGGGGGGGGAGGAGGGCAGGATGGACCAGTTGGTGCGTTTTGGGAAGTGTCACCTCGCAGGCCCCCTGGGTTTCACGCGCGTTCCGTTGCCTCCCTCAGGAACACCAAGCGCACGGCGGAGGTGTGGATGGACGAGTTCAAGCAGTACTACTACGCCGCCCGGCCCGCAGCCCAGGGCAGGCCTTTTGGAAAGTAAGGGTTCTTCCTCTGCTGCCTGTGCCCTGCCTGTGCCCTTCCTGCTGCACTGGGTGCTCACGGTGACATCCCCTGCTGTGGAAACCCGCCTGCATTGTTTCTGTAGTAACAATTAAATGCTAATGGCAGGCACGTGCTACAGCAGTGAGGTGGATAAACAGCCAGTTTAAATGCTGTGCTGGTTTATTGCAGTGAATAAACCAAATCCAGGTGGGGGAAAACCCCCTCTGCCTGTGTCCTGCCCTTGGCACTACATACAACTACTTATCCCAGGGCGGAGTTCGGCAGAGAGAGTCCAGAGGTGTTGGTGGCAGCTGGCAGACAGGAAAATCATCAAATTTTTGACCTGCTGATGCTTTATTGGAAAGCAGCGAGTGCTTTGTGTGCAGCGAGTTTGCCATTCCTTCTGTGAATAGCCAGAAATGCCTCCCTGTCAGGAAAACTGTAAATATCTTTGTTGTATTTCTCATTTTCACATGCTCCTCTTTGCCTCTTTCCTTCAGACTCCAGGGGGTTCCGAATCCAAACCCAAATTCCTTGTGACCACTCTTCAATCTCCAGGATAAATAAGTTGAAGTCCTGGTGACTCCCCTGTTTTTAGTGAATGAATATATCCTCCTCCCATCCATCAGCACAGAATGAACAGCTCTGTCCTGCTTAGTGTAGGAGGGTATGGAGAAGTTGACCTATGTGAAAAGGAGGTACTGGAGGCTTCTGACTACTCCATAAAAGCCAGCTCATAACAGCTTCAAGGGTAGAGGTTGGCCCAGGGAGGAGCTGGAGTTTCTAAAATGTCAGTGTACATAATCCCTCAGTAGAAATTTTGTCCTGATTCATGAAAGAGAAAAGTATTTCACTGTGTGATTAAATTCTGCTGGCTTACAAGCATGTTTAGGTGCTCTTGCAAATCAAGGCCTCCTATAATCCTGTAAACCAAGAGTAACTTAGAATAGCAAGTAGCATATATTAATTTCCTGGTACGTTAATATATTCAGGTAAGGGTCATTGCATATACTAGCATACATTTTTTGCTAATCATTTTTAAATGACTGCTCTTCCATGAACCTTTTCAGCTCCAGACTCCTTGTTAAAATGACAATATGTCATCATGCTATGTTACCAAGTGAGACCTCCAAAGAGACAGAGATCCAAACAATCGCTCAAGCTCACGCAGAGAGAAACCAGAGCTGCTGATGCTCTTATGTTTGCTGGCTATGCATTTCTGTTGAGTTTCTCTCAGCTTCCCTTTTTGGTGTGTTGGGTCTCACCTTCATCATTTCCATTGTATCTCTGTGATACTTTCTTCCCACAGTGTCCAGAGCAGAGTGGAACTGCGGAAGAAGTTGAAATGCCACAGCTTCAAGTGGTACCTGGAAAACGTTTATCCCGAACTTCGGTATGGATGTGCGATCTCCACCTGCCTCCAGCAGGCCAGTGGGATGCTCCATCCCTCCCTCCTGCCCCACAGAGCTTTCCTCTGCCCCAGAGACATAGGCACCCCCTCCCTCAGGCCTCACAGAAGGGCAGAGTGAATTTTGTGCTGGCTTTAAACACAGCTTGCTCACAGTGTGACATACTGCAGGGCGTTGGAGATCCTTGGGAGTCCATTCCAACTCCGGATATTCTGTGATACCTGCTTCCTCTAAGCTCTTTGCTGCAGGGCTGGTGAGGGACAAAGCACCAGTTACTCCCATTTGCTCTCGGGGATTCATTAGGTATCCTCCTGCCTATGCTGTGGAACAGGCTGTATAGGGAAATAAGAGAGATTTCCTCACGGAAGTATCCCAGGGCAGAAAATCCACCATAGCGTCTGCTGGGGTGTTTTGGTACTTAATGACTCTTGCTTCCTAAACAAGCACCTAATTTCCAGTCCTTTCACAGTGTTCTGTGGCACTCAGGGCTTCTCTGTTGTGAAACCATTCACTCTAGGATTTTATGATTTGTATTCAGATGGCTCTGCCTTGCTTCTAGCCCAATGCTTTGCTAAACATTGTTGCTTTTGCACAGATATCTTTTAGTTACCAATTTACTCCAGAAACCATTGCATTCATTCCCCTGGTGCCTATCAGGAGCCATCCTCAGAAACGATGGTAAGGTTCTAGAGATGCCTCCATGGACCTGCTGGTGCAATAGCTGAGTGCAGAATCACTGTGTGAAAACGATGATTTATAGCCATTTTCTTGCTTTTTTGCCATGGGTGGCATTGCACAGCAGCATTCACAGGCAGTGCCAGGGCTCTGTGACAGTTTGTTATAAAGTTCCCTTCTCCTGTAAGCTGAAGGCTGACCTTCAGCCTGCTCACAGCCTACTCCTGGCTCCTCTGTTTGCCTTGTGCAGTTATTTATTTTTTCCTCTTATAAAGGTCAGCCATCCATCTCTGAGTGCTGCTTCTGCAGCGTCCCAGTCTGTGTGCTGCTCTCAGTGCATCAGTATTGTAGTAGATCTTGCCACCCCTCATTTTCTGGAGGTGAAATGATGCAACCTCACCCCACTGAGCCTCCCTGCGTACGGGGCAGTACGGATGTTGTTTTCACACTCTTCCCACAGGATTCCCGAGGAATCGCTCTATCAGACTGGGATAATCAGGCAAAGGCAGAGCTGCCTGGAGTCACACAAGTCTGAAGACCAAGAACTCCCCATCCTGAGCTTAAATCCTTGCAACAGCAGCAAGGGCACTGTACCAAAGGCACAGGTAAGATGTGTATCCCTGTGATGCTGGATGGGAAGAAGCCATGGGGGCAGCTTCAAGATGATTTCTTAAGGTTGCTAAAGCTCCGTTGGAGGATTTACCTATTCTGCCAGTGTCTTCCCTTAGTTAGCATGTAGTTAAACCCTGGCAACTCCACCTGACCTTGGTGGAGGCCCTGGGCAGCAGCAGGGACTGGTGCAGGAGCCATGGGACAGCGTGTCCTGCTCCATGCGAGTCTGTGCTGAGCACTTCCTGCTGCCCAGGAACGCCACATGCTGCTCATCTGCACAGATCAAAGGCAAAGAGAATTACAACCTCCTCTCATCTCCTAGCCTTTTTTCCTTCAAAATACACTGAGTTGCAGTGGCATTTGTAACTTCATAGTCTGCATTCTCTCAGTATTGGATTGCATTAAACTAGCAAGAATTCAATGAGGATGATCTCGGGTTTTTCAGTCTCATTGAGACGAGAAAGCGCTGTATGAGTTGATGTTCTCAAAAGTACAGCCTAGGAGATGTTAGAGCCAAGAGCAAGAACATGTGCCTTGCAGCAGAGTTTCTGGACCAAGACAGCTTCAGAAAAACCCACCTTTGCTTCAGGCTCCCTTTGTGATTTTGGGCATGTCAGTAAGTTCTGTGTTTCCATCTATAAAACAGGGAGGATAATAATCCCTTGCTTCTCCATGGTTGCCATGAATTAATTCAGTGGGAAATGGTGTGGTGTGCTTGCTTCCACTTGTACATCCTTAACCCTCATGGTACATATTCAAACCAGGTAGCTGTGCATATGAAAGGCCCAGCCTGGGGAGACTGCTTAAAATGTCCCTGATTTGTGTGTGCAAACAAAGCATGTCATTATGTGCATCTCTTTCCAAATGCAGTTGCATGTCTGTCTCTAGGCAGGAAATTAATATCTGTTTCACAGCATGGCAAAATCAACATTGACTACTTGAATATTAGTCAGTTCAGAAAATGTAGTTAATGTAATTGCAAGTGCCACATGGTAACACTTGGTAGGGTTTCACTGGTTTTCAGCTTCCAGAATTGTTTTTCTTTCTTCTGCTACGTGGACTTTTCACACAAACAGCAAGCTGATGAGAGCAGGTCATCATGTTTTTCAGGGCTAGCTCTGCAGAAGAAAGGAAAAGTGTTCTAGCGACAATAGCAACTTCCAACGAATTGGCTGTTTTTAAAAAAAGACCTGGGAAAATCAGAATGAAAAATGCTGCTGCAAGTTAGTGTTTCAAAATGAAATGGTACTGGTCTTTCTGAAATACCAGTTTGATGTGGTATTTTAAAATGAGAAATGTCATGCCAACAAATTGGATTGTTTCATTCCCACCAAACACATTTTGTTTTGACATTTCTGTGCAGTAAATTTTTGGAATTTTTCACGCCACAAACTTTTCATCTTCCTGTTCTGATTCTGCAGCAGTTTGCGATAGGTCAACACTTCCCACTGGATGGCAACTCCATTTCTTGTGCACGTCCAGCACTAACTCTGCAAGGGAACAGAAAAATGCACTACAAACAGATTGCAGAATGGCTGCACTCAGTACACAGCAAGAATAGAGAAAAGCCTTCCCTTTTTATCTTTCTCTGTTTTTAGGCTAGTTCTCTGTTACTTGTACTCATGAAGAATAGTTCAGATTAAAGCAGGGTATTTAAACTTCAATTGTGAATAGAAACTTATATTTTAATGACTCAGTTGCTACAAGACCACCTGAACTTGTGGATGACATGGGTGTTAGAACCACCAGGCTGTGTAGAATTGATTATGCAGCAGTCTTGAATGCTACTTGGTTTTGCATTTGATATACCAGAATAGAGCAATAATCTTCACTTTTAACATACTGCAGTCACGTCTTGTTTACCCTAAGCTTCATTATTTGAAAAATAGGCTTAGCTAAATCAAAGCTCTGCTTTCCTGGTGTTCAATAAGTACCATGGAAATATCCTGGCTGTCCAAATTCCTTATTATCACTATTATAGTAGCAGTAATTTGGTTGCTTTGATTGCCTTTCTGTAGCTGTCTCCCTGCTGGGCTGCTGCAGCCCTTTACCAACATTACATCCATGAAATCTTGGGACTGGGTATGGGAAGATCTGAGCTACTGTGGTTTAAGGAGAGAGGCACAGGAGCTGTCAGATGGCAATCAATTGCTCTTTATTTTAGGTTTTTGTACCTGTAGTGTAGGGGAAGGGTGTTGTGAGACCTCTGGCTACATCCATAGTTTGGGTAAATTGAGACAGGTGCTCTGCGGTGAAATCAGATTTACACCCTTAGGAGATCTCAAAAAACCTCCCTGGTGGTGTCTGGTGTTGGTCCTGAAGTACTGAAAGGGGCACTGAGGCACAAGAAGACCCCTCATCTTTGTGTAGGAGAGCTCTGTCTTTGCATCCCAGGGGTCCACTTGGCCCTTTCCTCTCCAGGTCTGGCAGTGGGCAGGGTGGGCTCTGTCCCCTGAGATGTCTCTCAGAGGGATCTTGAGGTGGTTGAGGACCCCGGGGTGGCTCACAGGGGGCTGCTGAGTTAGTGACTGGCAGAGACGTTTCCGCAGTGCCCATCCCCAGGGCAGAGCAGGCTCTGCCTGTGCTCCTGCCCACTGGAACCTCGGCGCTCTATGCCTTGTTGAGTCTCATTTGCTAAATGAACAGATTGATTTAGTTTTTCATGAGAGAAATGCATCTGAGGGAAAGTAATTGATCATAATTTTGTCCTCATCTATCTAATGAAGATGTGAGTAGTTGAGGTTTTTTTTGAAACCAAGTGTCAGTTGATATTAGTTCATAGAGTTCGGAAAAGGCATCTGACTCTGGGATTTATTTAAGTCATTAGCAGCTTCAGGAAATCTGACATACTTCAGATAAAAAATTTGAAGATGCTTTTACCTGGATATAACACACATGTAAGCAGTTGCTGCAAGAGGAATGTAAAGCTCAGGCATCTTTCAGACAGGCAAGGAAAAAGGGGAAAGGCTGCAGCATCCGTTTCCTGGGCCTGCACCCCAAAATATCTGGGGTTTGCAGCTCAGTGGCTGCCACTGCATTTGAATGGCATGTCCTTGACTGTTCTTGTGAAGGAAATACAGTGTGATAATCTGCCTGGTATGGCTTTGATGCTCATCCCAGTTGGCTTGAGGTCTTCTGTGTGCTGACTAGATGTGCACTTTTTTTGGAGAGCATTTAGCATCTATCCAAACCCAAGTCCCTCCTGAGACATCTCAGCCATAAACATTCTCTTCTGACCTTCTTCCCCTCAAAAGCCTTCGCTCTTCTCCTCCGTGGGCATGACCTGCCTCGGCTGTAGGCTGGCTGCAGCTGTGGGAGCCAGGCTGAGCGAGCAGAGCAGAGGGGCAGCAGTGTTATCTCTGCACTCAGGTGGTCCTGGGCACCTCATGTACTCTGCTTTCCCTCTCCTGAGATGTGTGGAAGTGCCAGTTGTATCCCAGGGTCTTTGGTGAGGGCAGCACTTCGGTGTCCTCAGGTGCCTTGGGAAGTCCTTCCCTGTGATTTTAAGAAGATAATTGGATAATTAGATCGTTGCACCTTCTTCAGAAACACTTTTCTCCAGCTGCTACCTCAGCTTTAGGGTACGGCTGACCTCTCGCTCGGCAGCAGAGGCCTCGCTGTCACGGAACGCTGGGCTCCCGTGGGACTGCTCCTTCCCGGGCTGAGGGGCTCCTTCCTCCATCTGCCAGCCAGGCTGTGCCAAGCCAAAGGTCACTTTTGAAAATAATTTCCTCAATTCACAGTAATGCTGAGCAACAGTGACAGGTGCCGGCTCAGATGATGCTGAAGCCTTGAGAAGCAGTCACCAGCCTCAGACGAGGGGGTTAGTGTTACCTGAGGCTTTGGGGGAAGGGGGTTGCTGGTTGTGCTGTGCAGCTGGTAGCTCTCTTCTCCAAGTCCACCCTCTTCCTCCTGGCTCCACCACCACTCCTTCTTTGTCTTCGAAAAGGCAGGAAATCTTGATCTTTACCTCATGTATCTGTTTTTCTTTGGTTCTGGGGTCAGCTCTAAAGCCTGATGGTGTCTCCTCAGGCCAGTCTGCAGCCCTGAAGCCATGCTAGCTCCTTGCGGGGCTCCTTAGGAGTTCCATGGGCTGCTCCATCCACCACAACCTCCATGATGCAAAGCTCTGCTGCTGTTAGTGCTGTGCTGGCCATGTCAGTGCCAGGGACTAGGAGATAAAGTAGTTCTCATGGGGAAGAAAAAAAGAAAAGAAGAAACTCATACCCCAGCTCATACAAATAAGGGAAGAGAAGGGGTAAGATAAAAATTTGCCTGGCCATGGGTGTGTATTTTAACTCAAATCCCTTCATGGATTCTGTGGTGTTCAACTGACTTCCCTCTCCTCCCCCCCAGATTTCTTCATTTTCTGAATAATTTTATTTGGCTTTCATCTAGGGCTGAAAGGGAAGAAGACATGATTAGAGCTGGATAAAATATTTTCAACAGGACTGGCTTCCATAAAAAGCCATTCTGCCGAGATAGATGAGCTGTGTGAAAATCTGTCAGCTGAGATAAAGACAGTGAAAGGACAGCCTAGGGGCAGGAGGGTGGGATCCAGTGTCAGCTGTGGAACTGACACACACATCTAGCTCTGGAGCCCTCACTTCTTGTGGTGAAAAACAGCTTAGGGAAAATGGTTACTGCCATCCTTCCTATCCCATGGTCCACTGCTGGGTGAGAGGATGGTCCTGCCTGGAGAGGAGGTGAATATTGTGGAGGCTTGAACATAGCCTGGTCTGGAAGAACCCATGGAGAACCTGTGGGAGGAGCAGTCTTCCATGAGATAACCTCAGTGAAGGAAGAAGGTTAAGATGTCAAAACAAACAAACAAAAAAAGTCCCATGGCCCAAGTTAGTTGGAGAATTCAACATACACACAAGTTACAAGATTAACTGGCTGCTGCTGAGGAGCCTTGTGGGCACAGCTTCAGCCCTGTCCTGAACTAAAATGACAAACAATTGGTTAAAAATGTAAAGCAGGTTTTCAAAGCATCTTGTAGCAGCGTGGGTGCCAAGAACAGATGTTGCAGCTTGCCCTGTAGGGTTTGGTTCTTCACAGATGCTGGACTAATTTGGCACCTGATTTCCCAGGCTGGTAGTTTACACAGCAGCTGACAGGATGCATGGTTGGGATGTCTGGAACGTGTTCACTGTAGGATCAGGTAAACCCTGCTCCATATGACAAAGAAAAGTAGTTGCCAGAAGGCCCTTTGGGTGTGGATTTGGCTTTGAAAATGAATGCTTGTTATGTGCCCAGATCCTGGGCAGCTCTTGCTGAGAGGCCTGTGGGTAGGCTGTTCAGAAAGCCAGGTTTGATTTCCATGAGCTGGTGGGGAATAGTGGGCTAAGAAGCATAGAGTATGAGGATCACAGTGTGAAGTCCTTGTGGAGCTGGGTCTGCCATGGAAGAGCGTGTTTTCCCTTCCAGGTGGCTAAGAACCTGAATGAAAGTGGGATTTATATTCCCAGGAGTTAAATGCCTGTAGCTGTCTGTTTTGAAGTTGAGAGGAGTTAGAGCTGCTGACGGTGACAAATACCAAAGGACTGGAAGCATTTCCCTGCTCTAATAACTCATGCTAATGCAACCCAAAACCTCCACCATTCAAAGTCAGGGGAGCTGCAGGCATCCCAGCTCTGAGAGTGGGGCAGCCATTCTTCACATTCCCCTCCAGCACTCAGAAAGGGTTGAAGTCTCCCAGGAGCCCCATTTTTCCAGCCCCAGCCTCGCAGCCGTATGTTTGAGCACTGCCTTTCCCTCTGCTGCCAACACCGCTGCTCACTTCACTTCTCACCGAGCTCTGACTCCTCAATGTCTGAGCTCGCAGCTGTTTTGCTTTCTCTTTGCACCTTTTCTTTCACAGCAGGTTCAGAGTTTTCATAGCCTCTATCCTGTCAACGCATCTGCCGTGGCTCCTGGGTGCTCTTGTGGGAAGCCTCTTGCTCCCTGGCCTTGCTGTCTGCAGCAGGGTTATTGCCCTCTGATAGTGAAACCAGCCTACTGTTGGTCCTCCAGCCCTGCTCACCTGCCCTGCCACGGCTCAGAAACCTGCTTTCCATCTGCTCCCACTGCTGCTGCTCAGAGCCATTCACACAGCAGGAGTTGATCCTGCTTTGTACCCTGGCTGGGAGCCCTCAGAAAACCCTTCCAGTCCCGCTCTTTCTAATTTTAAAGTTGATGCTCACACAAAGTTACAAGCAAAACACTTGTTCCAGAAGTCCCTCTCCAGGGTTATGTGAAAGCATGGTTTGTGGTTTCCTATCAGCCAAACCAGCTCTTGTCTGCTTGCGCACACACACGGGTAACAGGGAGGCAGACATCCCTTGGCTGGGATCCTCTCAGGAGGTGCTCTTGGGTAATAAGAGGACAGGTAAGGACAGAAACTGCTCAGCTGGAGTAAACTTCTGTGAAACACTCCTGGGCTAAGCAGTGTGTTTGTACTTCCACTGTGCTTTGTCCAGCACATTTGAAATCCTCCTCAAACTATCAGCTACTCCTCTTTCTCTCCCAAAAACATTCAGTGGTGAAAAAGATGGTAATTCCAGAGATTGCCTGTTGTTTGGTAAGCATCACACAGGACAAGAGTCTCTGCTTGATGCCTTGAGGTGGCCTCCTAAAAACAGAGGCTAGACAAAAATAAGAGGATAGAAGTAGGTATTTATTTGAAGGGCCTTCAGAGGAAGGTACACCCTGGGCAGCCAAAAGGCTCCACCCAAGATGGACCCTGGGTCATGGGTTCTTCACACTTTTTCTAAGTTTGGTTCATTTGCATATCAGGATTAATTCTCCAATTATAACTTCAGTTAATGAAGTCATTACCCCAAGTTTGTCCCCCCCCCCGCCCCTCCCCTTCTCTAGGCTTTAGTTTACACATTTTGGGGCCAGGTGTCCTTGAAGAGCAAACCTAGAGAGGCTGTTCTGTCTAACTAGCATGAGAGAGCAGTAGTTAACAGGGCACACGAAACTTCAGAGTTACACACTAAGCAGTACAGGACTTGAAAAATATAAAAGTTAAAACCTAAGGCATCAGCTCCTCCAAAGTTTATTTCTGGAGCTGAGAAGCTGATAAAGAGCTGGTGAACATGAAAAGCAGCAAAAGAAAAAACCTCCAAGGTGGACCAGTGGAACAGGAATAACAATGGTCATAGCAAACCAGAACAGCAAACCTTTGAAATTTGGTCCCACTGCCTTGATAGAAAGCAGAGCTTTACCCCTTATTTTTGTGGTACTTGGGAACAGAATCCCAGGAGTTGCAGGCATTTGCTAGGTATCACCTCTCTTCTCCCACTGCCAGCTGGAAAGCATCTCTGCTGCTCTTCCCTGAAAAAAGAGGATTGCACATTGTCTGGTTAGTAGTATTCCTGCCTCTCTTCTGCTTTTTTCCCATCCTTTTGTTCTCCAACCACAGCCCAGTTCTGGCTGTGAAATCTTTTGTCTCGTGAAACATGTTCTTCTAGCATCTTTTGTAGACATTTTCTTTGGTACCTGCAATCCCCCAATGACAGCTTCAATTTTGGGGAGGCTTCAAACATCCTAATGACCTCTCCTGGTGCCTCTTGAAGTCAGTGAGGTTTGTGCTTGATTTTGTAAGGGGCAGGATCCAAGCCAAAGTGTTTGTTTTCCAGGTAAAAGAGTAGCAAGAATCAACACTGATCTTTCACCACCTTTCTTTTTCTTCCTCTGTGCAGGAATGGACTTACACATACAACCACCACGTCCGCCAGCAGCAGCTCTGTTTGTCTGTGTACACCCTCTTCCCTGGTTCCCAGGTGCTGCTGTCACCTTGTAAAGAAGGTGACAACAAGCAGGTGAGCCCCTTCACTGATTCCCTATTTTCTTGGAAGTTCCCTTTCTTTCATCACAGTGTTAGTGCACATTAAATGGCCTGTGCTCTGACTTCATTTGGGAAGCACAGTCATTTTGGGAGTATGGATTCTGGCCTGTTGAGCCCTTTGCCTCTTAAATGAGTGTGTTGATAAGGATGTCTATTAGTGAGGGTGGTGATCTGGATACTTCAATGCAGAAGTCAAACCCAAACTGGCAATTTAGTTCACATGGGCTGCCAGTAAGGCAGCAGATGCTAACATTTCCCTGCAGTTAATCACTGAGCTGGCATTTGAACCAGTGACCTGGGGAAAAAGCTGTTAGTAATATATTATTTTCCTGAAGCCAGGCAGAGGCTGAGTTGAATGAGTGTGCTTCTGTTGGGAAAAATGCTCAGCATGTGCTCTGCTTGGTGTGGGTTTGGGGACCTTGTACTTGCCAGCATCAGGCCACAAGGGCTTGGTGACAGCTGTCCTCTTGATGCTGGAACAGCACAGTAAAAGCATCGTGGGGAGGAAGCTTGTTCACCTCTTTCTCCTGCTGTGTGTGTCTCTCCTCAGCGCTGGGGCAAAGTTGGGTCACACATTGAGCACATAGCTTCACGCTTCTGCTTGGACACCGAGACCATCGGGGACACGAACGAGAGCATTAAAGAGCTCGTCATCAACCCCTGTGAGAGCACAGCCATGAGCCAGCGCTGGGACATGGTGATGTCTTGACCTGCTGGAGGATGTGCACGGCGGGGACGGGCACCGGGACGTGGCCACACGCGGCTGAGATGCACCGGATGGGGCTCAAATCCAAACCACTGGGCGTCCTTGTGTGCTGTGGGACAGGAGGAGAATCGTTCAAATAAAAATGGGACACAGCACTCCAGGTGGAACAGCAGATGTTAACTGCCAGATATGCAGCTGGTATTGGCCTGGTGATGGTCAAGGAGAAGGGGATGGCAGAGAACCAAGCTTGAAATGTTTTAGAGGGATACTGGGGCTTCTGTAATGGGCTGTACAGAACTTCAGCATTGATTGATCTCCCTGAAAACGCAGGTAGAAGGGCCTTTAATACCTAAAGAAGACTTGGGCTGAGCAAAACAAGCATCCCAGTGGCTCTTGGGGGTTGAGGCGGGTGCACAAGGTGGGATGTGCCAAGGGCTGCTAAGAAGCATCGCCAGGGATCAAGTGGAAGACCCTGAATTACCTTGGCACTTTGCTGTGGATGTTTCTGTCTTCTGCCAGCAGCATGGGTGGAGCCGTGTTGCACATTGGAATTGGTACCTGATCCACATCCATGTTGTGTGTACAGAGGCAGAGCAGCATTTACAGCTGTGGCCAGGATCAGAACAGTGAGTGATGGGGGAATCCTGCTCTGTGCTAGCTGCACACAGTCCTTGTTGAATTTCCAAAGCCCAAGCAAACAGAGGATTCACTGTGTGAGATTAAAGGATATAAACTTCTGTCAAGCTGGGAGGAAAGGCAGGAACATGATTATTTCTCCTCTCTGAAGGCCATGGGTCACTGAAAGCTCCCCTAAAATTTCACTGTCTCTCACTGCTCTGCTTCAGATCTGGACTAAATCAAATTTTCACTTTTCTTCCATAAAAGTAATATTTTTGGTAATTGAAGGTAATTGTGTCATATTTCTGTCTCCCAATTTCCAAACTACAGATGAAGGGACTCCCATAAAATGCTGCTACTGAAGGTTTAATTTACAATTAAAATTAGAGACTGCTCTGAGAAGGGGAAAGGGATATTACCTGGGTTTGCTTCCCAGTTACGTTGTGGGCCACGACGTGAAGTACTGAAGAATAGGTTTGGGATTCCCCATTCACACCTGTGAGCAGGGAAGCCTGGGGCACAATGTACCTCTCTCTCAAAGTCACTTAACATAGGCAGACCAGGCAGAAATGATTTATTCAGCTTTTGGAGATCAGTCGTTTCCCACAGGTCGTGTCAGGTGCTGTCACTGTGTGGGAGTGAGGTGACTGCCCAAGGAGACTAGGACAGACGCCCTCAGGAGGGATGTTAGGAATAGAAGACTGGAAGGTCCTTTTCCAGCCTTTCAGGGCAGCTGTCCCTTCAGCCACAGGTAACAGGCATCACCAAGAGCTGTGCACACAGCTCTCCTGTGGTAACAACTCTCAAAGAGAACTTCCACAGGACTATCAATGTGACTTGAAAAAAAAACCCAACATAGTTTCTGTCTCTGAAAATGCTAGGATTTAGCGAGAATCCTATCCATTGTTTCTTGTGCCACAGACTGCAGGTAAAATACCATAAGCTTTAAGCCTTCAAGTGCTCTCAGCATCCCTTCTTGAATAAATTGCTGGCTTTCAGGATTTTACTGCCTCAGTTTCTCCTCCCTCAGTGCTGGGAGAAAGCCATATGTTTAAATCTCTCCAGCTTTAGAAGCAGAACCAGTGTAGCTCTTTATGTACAAAGGGTCGCAGTGCAAAATGCTTTTCATGTGCTGCAGTGATTACCAACCTCATCAAGCTCCCTTGGTGCCAGCCTCAAGGGCTTCTGTTATGAAAGGGCTGGAGCAAGCTGTCATTTCGTGGCGGGAGGTGGCATTGTTTCCATGCCACCACTCCGAGCAGGAAACAAAGGGGAGCACTTAAAATGGAATGGACCCATTTCACAAAGGAGGGCAGTGACCTTGGGCTTCTTTTTAATTGAACAGGGAAATATCACATCTACTTTTCACAGTGGTGATGACAGGCAAGGGGTGGTTATTCCCTGTGTAGTGTTTACAAGGGAAAGCAGCTCCCAAGAGCTTGGAGCTTAACACGTTCACACCTGTACTGTGCCCACAGCCTGGGACTGCCCAGCAGCTGGCAATTCGATTGTGAAAATTCAAATTGCTGGACAACTCGGCGTGGGTTTTGAAGTTCAGCACCTGGCAGGTACACTCTGAGCAGGACCTCAGACCTATCTAGCTTTACTGTTTTCCACCAAAGCTGAAAACAAATCTCTGTTCTGCTGACAGCCAAAGCTCTCTAAACTGTTCTTTGCCTTAGCAGAAACAGCTACCTCACTACATATGTGTGTGTGCTTGGGCACATGGACCCATGGGACCTGCAGGGATGTGTTCTAGGAAGGAGTTGTTGGACCAGCTTTTCAGCTCTCTTGCCTTTTGGGAAACACAAATGCTACAGCAAACCCCTCCTGTTCCAAAACATGGGCTAAGTGATCACTGTGAACATGTCTGGGGACAATGGAAGGCAGGCAGTGGAGAGAGGGACATCAGGCATGGTGTCCCCTACCAGAGAGCAGCAACTAAGTTCAGCTAAGTCTCTTGCAGGCCCAGCAGCCACCAAGTACCTCACAGACCTGGGGAACAGCAGCACTTATCAAACTGGTGATGGTGTCTCACACAGCCATCAGCTGTAACCCTTAGGCTACAGCTTATTTCATGGTCCAGGAAATGAGATTATCCCTGTGGATCAGCAGTGTTTTCAGAGACGCCTGAGAGTATCAGCCTGTGACTCCTGGGGAGCTTTATATAAAGCTGGTGATGGTCTGGCAGTCTCCAGAGTTAGCCCCAATATGGCATTTAGCAAATCTGCTTAACACCCCTGCAGAGAGACCTCACATCGTGTCAGGGAAAAGGTTAACTGCTGCTGAAATCCAACTCGTACCTTCAGGTTTGTTTCATTTATTAAAATACACTGAAAACAGATGAACCCTTTTTGCTTTGTGTTTTTTCAATGCCTGGACAAATTATTATCATGGTGTGAACAGGGACAGGAGTGACTGATTGGGATCTAGATGGGCTCCCATGCCAATGCTTCCTAAGCCCCAATGCCATTTGGTAGTAATGCTATTTGGTAACATTTTACACTGACTTGAAAGAACAGCAGATAAAGTAGAAAATATGATTCTAATCCTGACTGTTGAGCTTTGTGACAGCCTTTATGAACTCTGGGTAAGTCACTTCTTGTATCTTGGGAAAATTACATTCAGAGCAGGAAACTCAAGGCTAGAACTACGACTGGCTTTTAAAGAGCCAACTAAGGCTAGCAAAAAAAAAAAAAAAATCCCCAGAACCCCAAAAAACACCATAAAAAAATCAAAAAACCATTTCCCCTCATGGAGGAGATCCATATTCCAATGAGAACAAATCTGTCTGGTTTTAGCTGGGCTGGAGAAGTCTTGCACTCCTTACGTTGCTGCTTACGTGATTTCTAGGTGTCTCGTGCCCATCTTCTCCCTGTACCAGTGCAGTGCCATAAGGTAACAACACAAATCATCAGTGCACAGAACCTCAGGTTACAACATGGCAAGGTAGTGATTTGGTGGTACAGAGGTGGAAACTGAATTCAGAGATCTTTGATAATCCAGCGATGCAACAGCAAAATGGGGCTGGTGGATAAAGACTGGAGAACTTGTGGTGGTTCAAGACAAGCACAGCCTTGAGTGCTAATCCCTTCTGCTTCTAGGAGTGGCTTGGGATAGCTTGGGTCGTTTTCCTTCACTTACTAGACTGTCTTTATCTTGATTCACAGGTTTTTCTCACTTTGCCCTTTTGGATTCTTTCTCCCGTCCTGTTGGGCAGGGAGGGAGGGAGGGAGTAGGGACTGAGCTGGCAGACAGGGTCGACCCCACTGCCCTAAGCAAACCAGGATCTGTGGTATAACAGGCTGGTGTTCCTTGTGGCTCAGGCTCTGATCACAGCTCTTCAGTAGGATCTGCACTGCTCACATTTCAGATCTTAAAAGCTTCAGTGAAAAGCTGGGGGCTAACATTGTTTGTAGAACGGGTAAAGGAAGCAAGGTCAAGCAGGTTTCACACAAGCAGAAGAAGAAACTTCTGCTGCTCAATAATGTTCTGGCTAAATTAATTTTGAATGATCAGTCCAGCACCAGTTTTAATGTGCAGCTACTTTAGATGGCTGGAGAGTTAAAGGAAGCCTTGTATGGGTGTCCAGCTTATGTTGAGACTTACGTGCTGAAATCCAGTGGCATTTTTCCAGATGTATGGATGTTTTCTCAGTGTCCACTGTTCTGTTTCTCACTGGAAGTGCCTTCAGAACCCTGTAAGAATAAAAACCTCTTGCAAGCTACTACCTCTCCAAC
Source organism: Corvus moneduloides (assembly GCF_009650955.1). NCBI lineage: Eukaryota > Metazoa > Chordata > Aves > Passeriformes > Corvidae > Corvus > Corvus moneduloides. Next base: position 107,329,278 of record NC_045478.1, on the reverse strand, counting down.
TGAGTGTAATTAAGTTTTGAATAGAGCTGCATTTTAGCACAGAGCTGACAAAAAGCAGCACATAAATTTACAGGTAAGGACGCTCCTTTTGTGGTGCTGGGGGCTATTTTGTTTTCTCTGATACTCTGGGCACTAAAGAAATCTGAACTGGTTCTATGTGATGTACAAATGAAATCATGACTGGGTTTCAAGGCTGGGTTTTGCATAAGCACTCATGTAGTAATTGTCTATCAACTGTCCATCACAATGAGTGATGTCTCTCATTTTCCTATGACTAATGGGAAAGAAGTGTCCAGACCAGATATTGCTACTGCACAGGGGTAAATTCAGTTGTAAAACCAAGCAGTCATCCAACCAACCAAGGAGATGAAAAAGGAGAAGGAGCACTGAAAGCTTGTATGTAACCTGATATATGTAGTAAAAGAATGATACTGTGAAATTAGGACTGTTCCCAGGGTGAAAGGTTTGGGAGTGTGCAAGTCAGTAGAAATGTGTTTAGGGTTATTTTTAAGAGTCCCAGTGACTTAGAACTACACAATGGGGACAGGTTTATAACACAGCACCTGAACAAAGTTGCCCCAATCCGCACTTCTCTGAAGGAGCACAAGCCTCTGCACTGCTCCTGTGGTCCTTCAGAGCAGCTGTGCTTGTGTCAGGGGCTAAACATGCACGATGTGGTCCCAGCTCACTCTGGCCATGGAGGCACCTGATGATCCACGTGTCTGGTTGTGTCTCTGCAGCAGACAGATAAAACCCCTGCCTCCTTCTCACGGCTTTGGAGCAGTTGTGTGAGCCTATTCCAACAGAGATCGGCATCCTGGTGCTGTAATGGTGCTCTGGCATTCGAAATGTTTTCAGAAGAATCAGTATTAGAAGCACTTAGAGCAGTTTTCATGAATTCTGGTCCTGTTGACAATTCCTGGATCATCCCCATGGAGATCCAGCCTGTGTTGTGTAGCAGAGATGTTTGTTTTCTCTAAATGTGGAGTCAGGCCCAAAGTCTGCATGTAGTCACAACCAGATCCAAGGGTATTACTGCCATTAGCTCTGACCCTCTTGGCCTAAGCCCACACAATTTAGATGGCTTTTACAAATTTTGCTGGACTGCAGCTGCCTGAGGCCACTGACAACAAGGACGTGCAGCAACGATCATCTCACCAGAAGCAGAAGAATGTGTGGTGTTGGGAGAGGGCCCTTCTAATCCTCATCCTGAAGCTGCTGTCACCTCCTTACTAATCCTTGGGAAGTTGATCTGGGGAGGGCTGTGCACAAGGCAGGGTGAAAAGGAGGTTTCCTGGAGGTTTGGCAGTGGTGGGAAGCACTGCCTGACAGTGGAGCTGATGGAGGGCAAGGTGGGTGGGTTCACAAGATGTGGAGGTGTGAGGCTGGGGAGTAACCAAGGGCAAGTCAAGTGATTTGAGCATGGAAACACCTGCACCCACGGGTGCAGAGAGCCTCGGTGGATCTCAGAGCAGCACCCTACTTTCAGGGGGGGTTTATTTTGACTGATAACTGATCCAGTGCTTGAAATGGCTGCCCCAGAACACTGTAGGGGTTAAAAGAAATTTGCTTATCTGGTCACAGCATACTTTGACTTCTGTTAATGGAACTGTTGTTAAAGTGGTAATGGATTATTCAGTGCCCTGCACGTGAGACCTTGGTTTGGACACAGCCCATGTGTTGGTAACAGGCACTGCTTGTCCTGTCCCTGCAGCTGTGCAGTGCCAGACATTTGGTATGTTTGCAGTGGATCCTCAGCGTGAAGGATCACAGTCATTGCATCTTGAAGTTGATTTTCTTCTACGGAAAGCTGTTTGAAGCAAAAACCAATTTGGTTTGTATAAACTACATTAGAGATAAGGAGATATCCCTCAGAGTGCACAAGATCACCTTTGAAGACATTTTCACCCTACTACAAGTAACAAGTCGCACAATAAAAAGAATTTCTTACAGCTGATCTGATCTCCACCCACCCGTGAGTTGGCTCTGAAGTGAGATAAACCTATCTCCTCTAATTCAGGACAGGTGTATCGTATTTCCCAGTCCTATTATGGAGGCTAGAGAGGCCCAGTGGTGTAGCCCTGAGCATATAACCAATGCAAGTGAGGCAGCTTTATCTGCTTTGAGGGACTGGCCTTGTAAATAAGATGGTAAACTGCTCCTGCTGATCTGGAAGCTGGTCTGCCTGCGCTGCTACCTAGTAAGTGGTGGCTCTGGAGGGTCACCTATGTGGCTTTCTTTTCTTTCTGGATAGATTCAGTGTCTTCTATCTTCCCTCTTCCTCTGTGTGATGCTGTCTGTCCAGTCTGGTCCTCAGTTGGTGCCTGTTTCTTTAGGTAGTGTGGCAGCCAACCTACAGAGAGAGTAAAACAGAAAGTATGCTTTAAAGGGAAGAGCAGTGAGGGGAAAAAAAATAAACACAGCAAACTCACCACTTTTTCCTCCCTGCCTTCTCCCAATCTCTTGTCTTTTGTAATAGGTATCCCTGAAGTATACTAGCATCTAATTTGTAGGGTATCTAAGAGGTATCAGGGCTTGGTAAACTACTAGGGTATTGAAGATCCAGGTGGATTTGCAGTTCAGCTCTGGGCTAGAGCCATCCCCTCTCTTCCCTAAACAAAAGGTTGCCAGCTCCAGTTCTAAGACTGGTTATGTTTTATGGGTCCTGCGTTGCTGTTTCCCCTCAGCACAAGTGTCAAGTTAGCTCAGGAGCACTGAGAAGTTTCCCTAAACAGGAGCAGATGGATTCCTTAGCCAGAGATGCCAACTCAGGTTGTCCATGAGACTACAGGGGAAAAGACCATGGCTCACCAGGCCTGGGGTAAGCACTGGTTGTTCTGCAGGGAACAGGGTGATGTTCCCAGCTGGGCTCGTTGCCTTAGATGGCAGAAGGCACATCTTGTGTTGGTTTGGCTGTATGCAGCTGTGGGGGTGAAAGGTGCCATGTTCGTGTATCACAATATTCATGGCAGTTGTCAAAAGGTGCCTGAGAACACAAGCATCCGAAGGGAAAGGAGAGACTTGTGGTGCCTCAGCTGGATTTTGTAAGACGTTAGTGGACTGGAGAAAGAAAAAGAACATGTCCTTAACCTGATTTCAGCATTTTCTAACAAACAGTGATGGTAGCAGCCATGGGTGTGTAGGAAGGGACTGTGTGCTGTCCAGTCTGTGAGTGAAAAGATCACCCCTGAGCTGTGAGGCAGCGGAGAGTTAAGAACTCTGCTTGCTCTGTCATGTGTGCTGTGTGCTCAAGAGTGCAGGGCTGTGCTGGCCCCCGGAGAGCCCTCTCTCTCTGGGCTGTGGAGGCTCCATCAGTGCTGGCTGCTGGGGGATCAGTGGCAGTCTGCTGTGCCCCCCCGGTTGTGCTGCACCCTCCCTTCCTGGTGACATGCCTGCTCCTGGGAGCCCCGTGCCCGGTCTGTTCAGTCACAAGTTGTCCCTTGGAGGCTGCTCTTTCTGGGACACCTGGCTGCCTGCTGCATCCTGCAGTTGTTGGCATATTATCAGCTAATTTAAAATTGCTCAAACAAGCCCTTATCAGTGCATGAGACCAAAGGGTGTTAGTGGGCATAATGACAAGGAAGGTTTTATGAACCACTCATGAAGCCAAATCCTCAGGAGCTATTGAGGCTGTAATTAGATTTGAGGATAATAAGATTTTTTTTCTTTTTTCCCCCCCCCCCCCCACCCCCCTCTTTCTTTCTGGTAGCAAATCAAGGAAAAAATTGGAGCTCTCAGTTCATTCTTGTGTATTCAGAGTGTGGCTGCGGGCTCTACTCAGTAACACAAAGGGATTACAACTTGATATCAAGTAGCCTGGGAGAAGTGTGAGCATGAAAGTACGGTGGTGTGTTTTGCTGTAGACTATGTGGATCCCTTATGGATGTGCCTCAAAAAGGCCTCCCAAGCCTTAGGAGCGATTAATAATGAAATCAACTAATAACAAGATCTGTGATGTGAAGAGAAAGCTAGCCAGTATTTTGTTATGGGGAGAAAATGAGCAAACCAGCAGGGGACATGCTGATCGTGTCTGATTCATGTTGTCTCTATAATCTCAGCTAAAGTTTTAACAGCCCAGGAAGATGAATTACCCACTCTAACCAACACAGGGATCAGCATGGGGTTTATTAGAAGCAGGCTATCATTTAACAATGTCAGGAGTGTATTTATTATTAAGCAGTAGACTCCACAGTCTAAATGGAAAACCATCACTCCTCCTTAGACACCAAACAAGGTATGTTTATAAAGCCAAATGGCCAATACATTGTATTGCCTGAACACAAATGCATGGTCTGCTTTACTGGACCTCAGGGCTTTCTGTGTTTAGCTACAGACTAATAACCCAAAGTGTTTGAAGCTACTGGAGGACAAAGCTCTACACCATATGCTAATTTTGACTCTCAAAACTCCTCCCTGGTGACTTCACTTCAGTGAAGAAAGAAGAGAAGGAAACCAGAGAGAGATTTCTGGGTTCAGCACAGAAGGGTTGGTTAAAAGTGAATGCTGATGGGCCAGGGTACAAAACTCTCTGAAAGCAACTCTGATTTCTAATATGCACTGTGTACTTTCAGCTCAGAGATTGGTCAGTCCTTCCCTCTTCCTTAAGCCCAATGCCTTTGTCCATAAGAAGATCGATTGGTAAAATATCTGGTAATAAAACATTTTGGTTTTATTTATCGCCACATTAAGGTACTCATTGAGGAAGCATAAATAATACAGTTCAAGTAAACTACCACTTCATGTAGTAATATTTCAAGCTGGATTTGTGGGAAAGGCTTGGGCTGGACATGTTTACAGTCCAACTTTGCAAATCTGAAATGTTTCTGGACCAACAAACATACTGTGCTGTCAACCTGTAGCATGGCCAAGCAACTCCTACATTTTGCAGTTCTGCTCTTGCTGCACAGTCAAACAGCAATCACAGCAACAGTCTTTTGGTCTGAATGTGGGAAAGAGTTCCTGGGCACAGCCATCTGAGTGATGTGACTGTAACTGTGGGCTGCCACAATTGGCTTTGAACATGACCAAAAAAATCTTTTCTTTGCGATTTATGAGGCCTTTTCAGCCATATTTTTAACATGTCCTCCTAATGGCCCTCTTGGGAGATACCTTGAAATATGACAAAGTGAATATGAAATATGACGAAGCTTCTCAATTTTCAAAATTTAGAAGCCAAACTGCAGAATGAAATGTGAGAGCTGAGTCAGGCATGGAGCAAATACATCAAACTAATTTTAAGTTTCACCTATTTTTATCAGCTATCTGGGCATACCTGAGTTCTGAGGTTTAAGCAATATTACAGAAGTTTCTTAACATTTCATGTCACTTTCAATTACTTTCTTTAATTTCTCAGATTAGGGATTTGTGAATGTACTAGAGTGGAAATGCAGGACGTAGATTACGCCGAGTTAATGCTGATCTGGAGGGTCTTGCTATAGCAAGACTTTTTCAGTTCTTTTCACCTTCAGTGCTCAATTTGTCCATTCAAAATTAAAGTCCTTTTGTGTTTCATTGCCATTCCCATCAGCTGCTTCTGCTGCTGTCACTGTTCCCTGAATTCCCCATAACCATTATCCCTGATCAAGTCATAAAAGCAGATATGATACCATCTCAACAGGAATGATTTTCATCTAGGTGTGATGAATACCTCTTGCACTGCAATAGCTTGGATTCGAGCCATGCATAATTTTTGCATTAATTATGTCATTACTGTTTAATTACTGCAATTAGCAGCATCACTTTCTCTGAGCCATCAATGTCATTATATGGCCTCCACATTATAGCAGGATCCCACCTGTTAGGGCATCCTATGCTGATGTATGGAGTGTCCATATAATAGCAAAGAGCTGTGCTTACCTGACCACAGGAAAGGGAGTATCTGAGCTAATACCTCTTCTCTGTGAAGGCACCTAAAGCCCTGCAAGGTGACTGCAAAATGGTGCCTCTCTGAAATGTTTCTTTTTTATGTCCTTTTCCTGTATCTTCAGATGGCTACACAAAGTACAGGAAATATGGAATCAGGTCTCAACCTGAATTTTAAGGAGCTTCATAAGCTCAATTTATTTATGTCACATCATGACAGTGAGTGCCACCTGGAAGTGATAGGCACGTTGCTTAGGAAATGAAGAGCAGGCTGGGGCTGTGTATCAGGAGGCAGACTGATAAGAGTGTGACCACACTCTTCGTAAGCACTGTAGCTGGTCACCCCATGCAGAAAGGGATTCAGTTCAAAGCTATTCGGATGATGTTTCTGAGTGATCTCAGTGTTTCTGGAAGATCTGAGTGCTTCCTACCATCTGGTGAAAATGTTAAATGGTGGATTAATGACAGGAAGAGTGTCATCTGGGAGTGCTTTAGGAATCTCCTCCCACCTCACCCCCTGCTGCATGTGCAGTGGGGAAGCTCTGTGCAGAGCCAGTTGTGAGCTTGTAAGATCTCAGGGAAGGCTGTCAGGATGAACCAGATGGAAGCATCTCCTAGGCAGGCATAAGACCCTCTGTTTTCATCTTACAGCAGAGCTGGCCACAGCACAAATTGTTATACATGCAGGCCACATCTTTGCTGTTTGTGCCTTTTAAGGTAAAATTATCAACATTGCGTCTTGTTGGTCTTCTGCACTAAATTAAAATCCATGTGAGATAACGTCAGAAGGATGGCAGTGCAGCAGGTTATTTGTTAATCCTACAGCTGTAACACGTGGAGAAAGCTACCGGGGCTAGGGTACACCCATGATATTAGAGTAGTTGGTACTGTTAGATTATTAGATGATATTGTTAGGTGAGTACCCAAGTCTGCCTTTCTGTTATGCAGAGAGGGAAGGGCTTGTTTCCCCGAAGTAATCACTCTTACTTGAGTAACTTGACCAACCCTCAAGAGATTATACAAATTAAAACTGCACTTTCTTATTCAGAAGCAAGATTAGCTCTTTAAGGAGAGCCGTACTTTGTACTGTGGTTGTTGGGCTCAGGAGGCTTCTGACTGTGTGACTCTCAGAACTCCCATTCGGCGTTACGCTGTCTGCTAACAGCACCATCAGCCAGCGTTACTGCACAATATCCATCAAGCAACAAGCCCTGGTATCTGTTTAGCAGCAGGGGATTGTTACCCAGGAGGTGTTCTTCTGCCTTAAGACACTCTGCCTTAAATAAGGGTCAGCCATCCTGCCAAATGCATAAAACTCACTTTACCCAAACACTTACTTTTAGTAAAGCAGCTTCTTGCATTGCTTTTAATTCGCAGTGAATTTTGCTTTTACTTTTTTTTTTGGTGCATGTGCTTCTGGAGCTTTTTTTTTTTTTTTTTTTTTTTTTTTTTTGCGATAGCAATGGCCCTGCTGGGAGTTCTTATGATTGTTGCATTCATTTGAGCTTGCTTACACATACAAAACTCACTCAAGCAAAATCACTGCTGATCACTCTGCAAGTGGGAATGATGATGAGGTGACAGTTAAACGGGCTCAGTTTCATGGACATAAACCATCTTCATTGGCTGGAAAAGCTGCCTTGGGAGGGGTTCAACCTCTTCGTGTTTGTTCCAAGTGCTCAGGAAGAAAGGCAGCAATTACAGAACGTGGCTTTAGGTCGCTTTAAGTCACCCTGTGATGAACATTTATGCCACATATTACCAGCTTTATAAATGGCACTGTTCTGTGCCAGTGGTTACCCACTGTATAGGTAATTGTAAAACAAACTCCATATTCCAATTGACACCCTTTCTAATTACATCTCACCTTCATTAGGCTATTAAAGTGATAAATGCTAGCAATTACATTGAACTCCAGTGAAAACCCTCTGTCTGTGGCATGCCCTGACTGTGGTGTGAGTGATTTGCCCAGGAGCCTGGCAGAATTCTGCCAATGGAGTGAAGCTCTGAACAAAACAATCCCAAAAAAGGAAAAAAAAAATTTTTTTCCTGAAAAATAGCTCAGCTGATTAGAGAGTATCTAACAGCAAAGTCCACGTCCAGCATTGAACAGCACGGCTGGCTGGGGCCGATCCTCCAGCCATGAGTGGCAGCTTCTCTTCATTTTAATTAGATCTCTGCAGGAGGGGGAAGAGTGAGTGGATCTGGCATGTGCTTCAACATGGCTTAAGGTGTTCCTGTCCAGCACTGGTGGTGGTTCTGTGGTCATCTTTCTTGCACGTTTTGGCTCTCCCGTGTTCTTGCACAGGAGATCTCCCTCATGTGGAGGGACAGGATTCCTGGGACCGGCATGGATGGACGTGTGTGTGTAGGATTTAAATGTGCATGGTTACCTGTGTTCTAGCTCAGGTGTGGTCTCTTCTGCATGAGCCAGACGTGGGTGGGAAGACAAAAAGCTGCTTTCTGTCACGAGGATTGGATGTGGTGCAGCCCTGAACAGTGGGGGAAGCCATAAGGAGGATTCCCAGGTGTTGAGGTGCCCTTTGGCAGGGCTGCCCTGGCCTGGTCTCCTCCTTGGCAGTCCCTTCTAGAGAGCCAGGGAAGAGAGCTGGAGATATTTGGGTTTTGGGCTTCTCCCTGTTGAGTGATTTGGGGGAGCAGCAGGAGGGGGAACAGGGGAGACAGGGAAGTGGCTTTTTTGCTTCAGTATCAGCAGCACCTCCTCCCAGCCTGATGTAGGGGAGGCATGGTGGGGACCCCCAAATGGGAGCCTGTCTGTGTGGCATGGGAGTGGGACAGAGGGTTTGGGGTCACCCTGCAGGTCTGCCTGGTTTCCATCTCATAGCAAATTTAATTTTAAACCACATAATGCTTTGTTACAGCCATGCCTGCAGTTCAGTGAAGACAGCAGCCAGCCACTGCAGGAGCAGATGTTTTCCTAAAGGGTTGAGCCAACACAGGGGATGAAGTGACAGAGATTTGTATTTATTTTTTAAATAAATATGATACTTCTGCAGACTTTTTCCTGAGGGTTCCTGCAGGGCAGCTGCTATTACTGCCAAGAGCATATCCTGAGCTGGACACAGGCTTGCCCAACTCCTCAGGGATGGTTTCTTGGGGGCCAAACAACTGGGGCTTCCTGTGAGTAACATATTTGCCAGAGAAGGACAGCCAAAGTCACCTCCTCTTATCATTTCTGATCTTCCTATGGACAGATTGAGGGCTTCTCAAATGCAGTCGCTGTTGGAAATTATTTGCTGAATGCAGCCATTAGTCACTTCTGATTTATGAATTTTTCAGTCTGTGAGCACCTCGAAGTAAGGTATTTGAGATTCAAAATCCTGGCTGTGCTGATGTGTTGATTAGCTGGTCTGAATGCATTGAGGTACTTGATGTGTTTCTATTTTGTGACTAAAATGAGTGTGACCTTAAAATGTTTTTTACTACTAAAAATAATAAGCCATTAAAATCCTTAGTAGTTGGCCTATGCCTTGAGAATATTCTCCAGAGTTGGGAAGGAACAGCTGTGGGCTGCTTATTGACAAATGATAGCAGTGAACTTCCCCCAGCTTTTGACAGGATTGCTTTTTGATCTGTGCATTTCCATGCCATGTCTGAGAATCTTGCAGAAAAGCCCTGAGCAAAGCTATCAGCACCTGTTTTATTATTTCTTCCATTATACCAGAAAAAGACACAGGTGAAAGGGGATGATTTGTTTTGGTGTGAATGCCTTCTCTAATAAGGACTGTTTCTAGCAAAGCTTTCTGCATTTCATTAGCTACAGGCTGGACACTGCACTAGTCTGTTGATGTGAAAATTTTGTGAGTTTTCACCCAAATGGTAGAAACTCTGTCTATTTTCAGTGACTCGTGCTGCACAATGTGAAATCTGTTTTCTGAGACTATTTTCTGCAACTGAAGTATTTTCTTAGAATACTACTTTTGACTATATTATTGCCAGTAAAATTATTTAGAGTGCATTTGTAGAAAAGTAACATGAAGTTAGCAGGAACCTGGAAGAAAAAAACAAAAGAAAACAAGTCTTTTTAAAAGAGGAAGGATAATTTCTCAGGAAAACAACACAGATATGATAAGCCTCTTCCACTGAATACTAGTCCAGATATGATAAGCCTCTTCCACTGAATACTAGTCCAGCTGTGATAAGCCTCTTCCACTGAATACTAGCCCAGTGACCTCAAACAAGGATGTACACAGCCTTCCTGAGCTACCCTGCCATTCTGAAAGGCCCTCTCTGACTCCCACCACCCAGTCACCTCCTGGAGAGGAGTTCTCTGGGTTGCTGGGGGAAGAGAGAGAAAAATCAGTGGGAGATGCCTGGTTATGTGCAAGGGTGGGGTTCATACCTGGTGCAGCTTTCTGTGAAACCAAAGGTGCTGGTGTGTGTGTTTGGGGCAGAACTGCCTGTGGTCCTGCCCTCCCTGCAGCCTAGGCCACAGGGGTGGCTCAGGGTGTTTGTGAGTGGTTTACTCAATCAAGAATGAACAGATGCATGTGTGAGTCGAGTCTCCAACACCTACCTCAGACAATGACAGCAGCACGAGTCAACAGATTTGGTTCCTGTGTTTTGGTGACACCCGACTTGCTGCCCATGAGGAACCCAACCCAGGTTAGAGCCAGCAGGTAGAGTCAGTGGACCTGGTCATTGCAAATATTCACTTTTCAAGCACTTTTGACACAAATTTTAATTAAAGGCCTTGCACAGATGCAGGTGCGATGCAGCATCTTGTGTTAAAACTATCAATGTAGGTGCAGATGAAAGGAAACAGGGAAATGTTCAGGCATGGGGGTTTTTCTTCAGGTCTGAAAGCAACCCCAAAAGGTTGCCTTTGCTGGCTAGCAAAGAAGCACTACTATTTATTTAGCAGATGGCAGTTTGCAGATGCCCATCCCCTCCAGCCTGGATCAGATGCCTTCTTTAGGGCTGGAAATAAGTTTGTGCTATGGGCACATGGCTCTTGGCCTCAGGGCCAGACACAGGCCATTGGCATCTCCCGTGGTATTTAGCAGTGGGGATGAAACCTCAGTGTTTGTGTCTCGTTCCTGATGTGGCCATTGACCCCAGGCAGGGCCAGGGTGCTGCTGCCTTGTCTCAGAAGGTGTGCTCCAGGGTACACTGAAGTTACTGGATTATTCTGTCAAAGTCAGTGGCCTTTGGGTTAGATCCTGGAGTCAGCAGGCACTTGGGCATGGTTTTGTTCAGAAATCCAGGCCTTGAGCTGATCCCTGGTTAGAGAAACAAGATTTTCAGGTGTGTTTCTGAGATGGACTCTTGAATTATAAATAGGAATTAATTTTCCAACTAAATGGTTTCTGATTTCACTTTAGATTGTCTCTCTGTGAATGTTTCACCAGTAAAATTTTCGCTCTTCTCTTCCTGCTCCCTGCTGATTGAGATGACAGGGTCTAACCTGCCTCTACCTCTACACTGCCACCAGAGGTAGGGGCTAAAGAGGTGAAGGTGTGTACTTAAGGGAGGGGGAGTTAAAAAAGTGACTGTGTCTGCACTGGAGCTCTGTGGCCTGTGTTGCTGGCCAGGTAAAACAAGTAGAACAAAGGCATAGAAATCTTCATGAAACATAATTTTTATTATAATCACTTGGCTTTTCCACAGCTCATAACTTTGCTCATTAAAAAAATGCCCAGAGATTTATGAAGTCTGTTAAAAAAAAAATAAAATTAAAGATTAACTATTCTGAAACTTCCTTGTCTTTTTATATATCCAACAGTTAAAACACAGCAAAATGATTTTAATCATTCCTCATCCTGACACGGAATAATTGTTTGTTCTTACTGTTTGGATTACAGAGGGCTTTGAAAATCCAGTCAAAGGATCAAAGTCTTACTGTGTGAGGCACTGTACACACAAAATAAATCTGTGGCTCCAAAGAAGCTGCAGGATGGGCTATTTTTCAGTTTTTGTCTCCCAGCAATGCAGTGATGTCTTCTCCTGCTCTCTTTCTCTGACAGTCCAGTTATTTAGTGTGAAACCCATCTTTGTGATTTCCTCCTAAGATGCTGCAATGCTCAGTGTAGCCCATAGTTAATAGGACCATCCCCAGTGCTTTGGCAGGAGGATATAAAGGGAGTGGAGAAGAGGAAGGTAATTCTTTGTTCTAGGAATCCGATCCATCACAGCCTGCGCTATTTCCTCCTCAATACCATTCTCTGTCACTCACTGGGGCATATATTGGGTCAAACACATTACAGTTTGATTCTCCAGCTAATGGCTACTGAGGCCTGGTCTCAGTACGCTGCAACAAGCACAGTAATTGAAATTCAGACTGCAGGAGAGAAGAGGCTTAGTCTTCATTTCAGCGCATCACCCTCTTGCTTATACACAGTTTTTTCCTGGATGCAGTAAACAAGGGGCTTGATTCAGTATTGCCCTGAAGTCTTATCCCTTATTAGTAAAAATAATATGACAGTACATAGAGATCCCAGCACTGATTGTTTTTAGGTTCAAAGTGTCTCATCTTCTTGCTCTGGAGAACAAACTTTTGATGGTTCACAGTGGCAGACTCAAGGTCCTTGATTAGTTCCTGGGAGTTGCTAGATTTGTGTTGCCTTTTCCATTAGTGAGTCAGGAGAGCTGCTTCACTCAGCTGTGCTCTACTGCCTTTCTGCATCTCCCTGTGGCTCACCAGCATCAGAGTAGCTGGAAGAAATCAGATGCCTGGGAGAGTGACAAGACTTTTCTCATCGGGTGGGCTGAGGGGGGAATGTGACTGCTTCTCATTCAGCTCTTGCTCCATCTTAAACTCTCTCTTATATTAGTGTTGACATAGTGAGATTAGTGATTTGGTCTGGGATTTTCTAACAAGCTCACCAAATTTGAAATTAACATGTTCTGTTTCAGAAAAAGTTAAAATTAAAAATGCACCAGGAATCGAGGCACTGTCATGTTGTTTTCCAGGCTGCCTTTACTCTCCTGGGTGCTTCCCAGCATGGTATTGTGCCAGTTCTTCTCACCTCCATGGGAAGCAATCCTTTCCAAGTCTGTCTCACCCTAGGGCTGGTCTTGCTGGGCCTTGTCCACTCCTAGAGTCCCTCTTCCCTTTCAGGCATTACCTTGCATTTTACTCTTTTTTACTGGATGGAATAATTTTCATGGACGTGATCCTCTGTAAATTAACTGAGACTCTGCTCTTCTATTTACATTCTTGTTCTATGTTTTGGCCCTGTTTCTATCCTGTGACTGTTACCCGAAGCCTCCTGTGTTTGTCCACAGAATTAGAGAGTTTAGTTCTTCTCTTCCTCCTCCCCCAAGAAGGAGGAAACATTTAGAAAGATGGTGCAGTTTGGCTGAACAAGTTAAAGGCAGTGTCTGATGTGCTTCCTTAATACATTGTAGAATACAGATTATCAGTGAAGAACATTAGTTGAAATGTCAATGAAAAGTGACAGAAACATTCACTAGGGACCATATGCTGTTCTCTGCACTGGCATCTCACTCTCCATACATGGCTCTGAGCCCTAGCTAAGTGCCTTATCTAGCTATTTAAGGTATTTAATTAATACCTCAGATAGAGTACCAATCCTCATTTTCCCATGTACTGATAGAGCAGAGCAAAGAGAGCAGCCCTGTGTTATCACAGCACACTGTACAGCTCTGAGAGGAGCCTTTCATCCTGACAAAAGAGCTCAGGGCTGGAGCTGCTCTGAGGCAGTAAAAAGGAGCCTGCTGCCAGCACAGTGTGGGGACAGGGGTCACAGTGCAGGGTCAGCCTGGGAAAGGTTGTGCCAGCTGCCATGCCTGTGCTCCGCAGGCACATGGCAACGAGCTGGAAAAGGAGAGCAGAACACACAAACCCTTTCTTTTCAAGGGAGCTGCACTGATGTGCTGGTCTGTTTGTCCATGCAGGTCACAGCTGGCCCCTCACAGCTCTTGGGAAGCAGAATCTGTGGAGGGCAGCTTTCTTCATCAGGGATTTGTGTGTCTGAGTCCTGTTGCTGTGCTGCTCCAGATGACTGCCCCAGGGAGGGCACCACTGGGCTCTGTGCCTCAGATTTTCCATTTGCGCTCTAAAACTTCACCACTTGATCTTTGCTTCTCTTTCAGCTCAGATGGGATTGGGGCTTTCATGTGTCCTAGAGCACCCACCAGAGCCATCCTGCAAAGGAACAGATACCCTCTCATTCCAAGTCTGTACAGTTATTAAAAGTTCATCCTGGTAAACCCCTAAGCTCTTTCTACACAAGATCATCATGTTGCTTTTTTTCCTTCCTCTCTTGACAGCAGGCCTCAGCAGCAAAACTGTCTCAATTACTGGATGAGCCCACTTCTGTCCCGAGCTTTTCTCCATGGATTTGCCACTCTTCCTATGCCTTTCAAATAAGAGGCCACATTCTCCTTTGGTTTTGGGCTGAATAAGTATAGCCTCCACACTAAGCTGAACAGCCTTCTTTATAGGTAGTGCTTTGCTTGTCACTTGTGTCAGTCAGATGAGCAAGCTCAGATGCATCTGGCTACAAAGTCATCAGAATGAGAAAACCCAGGCTGGTAATGTTTTAGGTTCTTTGGGGTTTTTTAACTCCCCAGTCCTGTAATGTTGGCAAGTGCTGATGCTGTTATGAAAGCTGTGGCCAAAATAATTCTTAGAGAGAGACCAAATGGGTCTCTGGTGAAGTGGGATACAAAGTGTGGACTGCTTTTTTCAGAGGAAAAGCACCTGGTTTAGGTACCCTGTATATTCCAGGGAAACAGAGCATGATCCTGGGAGCCTTGCACTCGTGTTCCCTGAGGCCAAGGAGAGCTGCCTGCTGTCCTGTCCAGGAGGCAGAAAAGATCTGTACCACTCTTACCTAACATGGTAACTGAGGTGAACACAAACTTTTTTCAGACATTACCATCAGGTCTGTAGGAATCTCACCATCCTCTTTCAAGACAGCCTCTCTTTTTAAACTGCCTGGGTACCTTGCAGGTGTGTGTTTGGGTGTTACTGCTTCAGACGAGGTCGCCTCTGTTGGATCAAGGGAAGATGAAGCCGGAGTCATCAAAAGCATCTGATTGCGGGCTTTTTTTTATTCTTTTAAATTTCCAGGAGTTTGGTGATGGAGTTGTTAGTCTGAGAGATTAATTCAATTTCTCCTTCTATGCCATTATTTGTGTTTCATGGAACCAGTATAGTCAAACAATGGCCAACGCTGTCAGCATACAGCACACTGTTACTGCTCCTCAAGCTCTTCTTAGAGGATTGGGCCAGGATGTCACGTCTGTGACTTCCATCCAACTCATGGCTTAATTCCACTGTGACAGTGGTAGGGTTTGCCATAATTTAGCCTCAGATCCCTCTGCTCTGATTTGGGTAGTAACCCCATTTTCAGGTTTTGGGTATGTGCTGAAGGACATGGAATCCCAGAGGAGCTGTCAGGCTTGTCTCAAGTTGCAGCCCTTAGTTTCTCCAGGTGTTGGATGTCTTGTGGGAGCAAGGAGGAGAGGTGGACAGCAAATTGCCTGACTGGAATACCAGCAGGGCACCCTTGCTGGCGCCTTACAATTGGCAAGATGTCCAGGAAGAAGAAGCTGGGCTGTGCAGTGCATGTCAGCAGTCAGCAAGGACTGAGGTGAGGACTGGGAACTGCAAATGTTTTCAGTAAGCTGTTGGAATGATCTGCAGGCCAAGGATTCTCCATCAGAGGATGGCGGGAATGTTTCTGGAAAACAAACAAATGCGAGACTGTCGCAATCTGTTCGCACCAAGACAAAAACAAAACAAAAAAGCGTGAAATAAATTTTCTCATACCCACAGGGCTTTAACAAGGCTGGAGGCAGAAATGCCAAATAAGGGCTAATATGCTGATGAAAACAAGAGCTTCGTTTTGATGTGCCCTCCACAAAGGGCTGTCTCTGGACCCAAAAGCTGCTGATGAAGGGGTAGATGGGGGACACCAAGTAGAGAAGGGTAAAAGTGCTCCTTTGGTTGCTAGCAAGGTTTGGTAAAGCAGAGCAGCAGTGCTATGACCAGATGGAAGGGTGTCCGTGTCACTTTGCAAGGATGATGTCATGACGGCTCTGTTTAAAAAATGCTTTGATGTTACTCCTGGTGATAGGATGGGCTTATTCTCAAGGAGAGTTTCACTGCTTGCTGCGGAGGGGCCAAACTTTTGTAGAGGTTTTGTAGGGCTTCAGTATTCAAAGTGCTATCATATTCTGTTCCTCATTCAAATGAAAAACAAAGTCCAAAATTTCCTGGGAAATCACATTCTGAAAAATAATGTCAGATCGAATGCAGAGAGCTACTGCAATAACACTTGAAATCTTTTTTACATTGCAATGTTAAACCTTTTGGATAATGCAGAGATGAGCCTGAAGTGATGGGTTTTTCATAAGCAAAAAAATGCAACTGTTGCAAAATCAGAATGGAGCCCAATGGCATTATCGAAATGTATTGTGCCTTTCTCATAGTGAAAATTCATTGTTAGTGGCTTTCATCTTTGACAGAATTGCATTTTTCTGAAGGAAAAATATTCCACTGGGAAATTCCAGTGCTAATATGGGTGTCAGTAGCAGGCTGCCTATTTTTTTATTTTTATTTTTATTCTCGAAGAATTCCCACTGTGGTTCTGAAGTCGGTGGATATTTCTTCTGAAAATAGGGCTCTGGAGAGAGATATTTTTCACACCAAATCCCCCCTCCCCCAAGTGGCAGTAGGATCTAGCTCTGTGGATTCATTATGTACTGTTAAGCAGCTGCCACATTTCACTCCGGCAACAGTTGTACTTCATTTATGAGCGAAATGATTCATATGTGAATATGGCAAAACTGCTGCAGCTCGTGGTGAATTTGCACTGAGGAGCAGCTCGTGGGTGAGGATTGGGTAAAAACAGATGCTGAAGTAGGACTTTGTTACTTGCCTGATAGTTTTTACAGTCATAAAAGTTTATGTTTTAGAAGGGCAGGTCCTGCCAGAAACAGGAGTGCATAAACACAGAGCAAAGGAGCTTGTTTATGACTAAAATTAATCACAGCTTCCCTGCATCTTGTGTAAGAGAAGCAAATAAATGGTAACACTTGACCTATATACCAAGTTATGAATGAGGAAATGAAATGGATTGATAGTGTTCTTACATTAGTCCCATAATGCAAAAACAGCGGGATGCCCAATCACTGCAGCAAATGTGACAATGACTGAAGGATGATTCCTCTGTTACACAAAACCTATTTGTGTTCACTACCCTGGAAAATTTCCCAGCCTGTTTCTTTTATTTACCATGGTGTAAATTAGGAGTCTTTCTGCTAAAAAGAGTGTGATCTTCACAGGGCTAAGAGCAGCAGAAGTAAAAAATTAAGGCATATGTCTGAAATGTTGCAAAAGATAACAATGTTAATACTTCAGTGCAGAAGCTCCGTGGGTGGAGTGAGGAGAGTTCCCTTCTTAAGGCCAAGGCTTCCACTAGTATTGGGACAAAATTATGCAGTTCCTCCCCAGACAGCCTTGAAGATGATAAAAAACTCACTGCTTCGGAATTGCCACTGGCTACTGTGCTGGTTTTAACTGGGCTAGAGTTGATTTCCTTTACAGTGTCTGGTATAGGGCTGTAGTTTGGATTTGTGCTGAAAACAGTGTTGATAAAAGAGAGATGTTTTTGCTATTGTTTAGCAGAATTTGCACACAGTCAAGGCCTTTTCTACTCCTCACCCCACCCCAGCAGTGAGCAGGCTGGGGGTGCACAAGGAGCTGGGAGGGGACACAGCCAGGACAGCTGACCCCCACTGACCAAGGGGACATTCCACACCACAGGGCATCACGTTCAGCATATAAAGCTGGGGATAGAAGGAGGAAGGGGGGGATGTTTGGAGCTGCTGTTTTCCCCAGTAACTGCTATGTGTGATGGAGCCTTTCTTTCCAGGCTGAACACCTGCCTGCCCATGGGAAGCAAGGAGTTAATTCCTTGTTTTGCCTTCCTTGTGCACATGGCTTTTGCTTTACCTTTTGAGATGTCTTGTCCTCAACCCATGAGTTTCTTCACTTTCACTCTTCCAATTGTCTTCCTGATCTGGTGGTGGAGGGAGTGAGTGAGCTGCCAGCTGCGGTTAGACCATGACAGCCATGCAGAGCAACAGTCTACCCTCAGGAAAGCCAGGCAAAGAGGAGATATATGTGTTTAGTTTAAAATCTATTTCAAAAGAACCCCTGTGTTGTGCAATTTTTTGGGTGTATTTTCATCCCAGGGTAGAGGGGAGTAAGATTCACTAAATTCCAAAAATCTGTGATGCCAAAAATCTGTGGTGCCAGCTGAGACCTCACAAGCCGTGCTGGCTTCACATAAAACCTGGGTTCAACAGCACTTGTTGGTATTTGCTCTCTGGTGCCAGTACCCACGAGGAGAGGAAGCTGTTGGTCCTAAGCAAAGGGGCCCTCCTTTATTTGGGCTTTACCAGCCCTAGTGTGGTAACTTAACAGTGTAGAAGCAGCTTTGATTTTTCAGTGATCCTTCTGCTGAGGAGTAGATTAAACTGCACATCTACCCTTAGACAGATTAATGTCCTTGCTCTGCAAAAGCAAACTTCAAGTCAGGGGAATTGTTGGCACCTGCCACAATCTCACAGGGTACCACTGGAAGAAAACACCCCTGCTCTCTCCATGCACAGCCCTGTGCTTTTTACTCAAATCCTTCTTTCTTATTTTTTTTTCTTGCAGGTTTCCACAGACACTTAGGATAGCAAGTAATCCCAAGGCTCATTACTGCACATAAATCCCTCAGCCTTCTGTGTTTGCTTCTCTGGAGCCACCGCAAAAATGGACACATCAATACAGCCTTCTGCAGGAAAGCTGGCAATCTCAAAATGGGCTCATGCTGCAATAGCTGAAATCTCCTGCCAGGTTGGTGATGGGGCTTTCTAATCAACTTTGCAATGAATATTTCTTAAGTCATGTTAATCCACCATTTAAGCAGAGATATCAGTTCCAGACAATGAATCACCATACCTGGAGGGGAATATACCTGCCGTTTCCCCAGAGAGGAGGCGATTAACAGCCCGCGTGCTGTCAGATGAGCCAGCAGCTATGGCATTTATCACCTCACAGCTCCTTTCCTGCAATGAAGGAAATCTTTGCTCCCTGCTTCTATGCAATCAGCTTTTATTTATGTAGTGGTTATGGAAAACAGCTCTTAAAGGAAAACTGCACCTGTTTTGCCCTCTGAGGCAGATTTTGCTCTAATTTACATGGATGCATTTCCTGTTAAGAGTCTGCTAAATGTTGGGCTCTCATGAGGAAATGAATGCCCTTAAATATGAGCAGGCAGAGTGCAGTACACAGCTTTAGGCCCACAGAACTATAGTAAACATTGATGAAGAAGATGAACTGTCTTTTTCATGAGCACTTTTATGTTCTTATCTCCCATAGCTCCTAGGAACCAGCTGCTATGTGAATTGTTAACATCCCAGCTCAAAGAGACTGCAGTCCAAACAGAAAGCCTTGTTCTGGAGAAATTCCTGAGCACAGGTGATTGTATGATTGCTTTGGGTAAGTGAAGAACTATGGATTGGTAATTTTTTCTCTTAATCCCCAAGGTAAACTTCATGAACATTCACTGCAGGGTAACTTTCCTTTTCATGAACAAGCTGTGGTAGCTTGAAAAAGAGAGGGTAATTTCTTGGGTCTTTGAGTCCCACTCCAGCTCAATGCAGGCTGACTTCTGAGTTAGGTGATGTTGCTGATGTCCTTATCCATGTGAATATCTCCAAGGGCAGAGATACTCCCGGCTCTCTGGGCATCTGAGCCACTCTGAAGATCTTTTTTGTCTCCAACCATGTGTAATTTTCCTTGCTGCTCCTTGTGCCTGTTGTCTCTACCCATCTGCTGTGCAGCTTCAAGAACAGCCTGTCTCCACCTTCTCTGTAACTTTTTGGATAGTTGGAGGCTGCAGTTAGGTGTCCCTCCTGGGTGAACAAACAAACTCTTTCACCCTCTTCTCTCACACCGTGTGCTCCAGCCCCCTGACCATCCTGGTGTGTCTGTGCTGGACTTGCTGCACTTTCAGTGCCCCTCTTAGGCTGGGCAGCCCCAAACTGGGTACAGTACTGCAGATATCATCTCAAAAGTACTGTGCAAAGGGGAAGGGTGCCCTGCCTTGACCCACTGTGCTGCAACTCGTGCAGCCCAGGGTGCTGGTGGTTTGCTTTATTGCAAGGTTGCATCGTTGTCTCTTGTTCAGGTGGCTGCGTGCCAGGACTTTTACTCAAACACGTGTTTGCAGGCTGCAGGAATACACTTAGGATTCCTGCCAGGGAATGTGTCCCTGAGAATGTGCTGCCCACATTCCCTTGAATTTTGGGCCTTTTTAGGCTATCTCAGTTTGGTCTCCCAAAAATAAACATTTCCATATTTTTGCTAGATACTCTTTAATTATTTGGTTTGGGGCTTTAGGATAATGGAGGTCAGTCCCCTCCTAAATATAAGTCCTACTTCCTCAGGCAGTCCTGGAGGAAATGAGCTGCCCAAGTGAACTGATGTGGAATTTAAGTAAGAGCCCAGTGTAAATGCTAAGAGGCATTGGCCTAAAAATATCTGCTGCTTTTACTGCTGCAGAAAGAATGACATGCACCTCTGATAACTTGTCTTGTGGTGAGTCCTGCCAGGCTGTGCCTGGATCCAGAGTGATTACTGCACTTCCTGGTGCTTTGAGGAGGAAAACAGATGAGAGGTGCAAATAAACCTGCTTTCCTCTAAGAATAGCTGCAGCTGAAGCCACTGCTGGCCACAGGATGCTGTCCACAAACGTAGCTCGATAGAGAACTCATTGTGCATGGCTAATAGAAGTGTGTGTGTGTGTGTTACCTATCTCTGTATATATATTTTCAAGATACGATGAAGTCTGTATGAAACTATTACACCCAAGCCAGAACGGTCGTTGAACATCAGCTTGGTTACGTTTACTTAAGGCGTGGCAAAAGCTCCCCTATAAAGGAGAGCAGGGGCAGTGCCAGCCCGTGTGTCTCCGCTGGTGCTGGCTGGAGTTACGCCGGAGGCACTGCAGGTAAAACATCCCTTTGCTGTTTTATTTAGCACAAGATGAAGCAGGTAAAATACAAGTAATAGGGCTGGAAAAGCACCACAGACACATGGAGAGGGATTGCCTTGGAGAGACAGGATAAATTAGAGTCCCTATCCTTAATGTTACCTGGAGGGAAAGAAAAGACAAATTTGCCATCCTAGAAAGAGCCTCCTTTGTAAAACGGTAAGTTGTCAGAAGTAATTGGATCAAGTGGGAGTAGAGCTTCTAAGATGAGGAGGATGCTATAGTTACTGTAGGCTGCTGTTAAATGAGGTAGAAAAAAGGTATCTGGAACTGTCCTATGCTGTGTATGCAAAACGAGAAGAAAATTGACTTAATAAATAGCCAGAAGGGAGTACTTCACAGGCTGTTTGGAGCAGAAGGTCGTGCAAGATGCCACTGGGAAAGTAATCTCCTGCAGGGTTGCCAGAGTGCCTGGCTTTGGCTTTGATTTTCTGTGGTACTCGAGGCTTTCACACATGGTGTGTAAAAGGAGCTGCCGTCCGTCTGGGGTTTGGGATGCCCGCGTTCTGGTCCTTGCACTGCCTCCTCAGCTTGCTGTCTCTGCAGAAGGCTGCTGGCTCTCTCTCTCTTTTTTTTTTTTTTCTCTGAATGCAAGGAGAGATAATAAACTCACACTTTCCTTCACTATAAGATAATTCTGGAACTGAGTTCCCGAAGTTTTTACAATGCTTCAAGTACATGAATGACAGGATCCTAGAGGAAAGAGTGCTGGCATTACTGTAGCATGTATTGTCTACTATGTGGAGATGAAATGTAGCTTAATAATTTGGAGTGTTTGAGAGGAAACAGGGGAAGAAGGGCTGTTGGCTTTTTGGCTTTTCTGGTACTCTTTGTTGTGTTTGAGAAAATGAGTTGATCTTTTTAAAGTACAGAAACTCAGCTAAGCCAACATGGAATGGAAATGTTTTGAGAAAATCAGTGGAGAGGAGAAGGTTCAGCTATGAAGTACACATGGTTTCTAATTGCCTATTTCTACTTTCTACTCAGTGAAAAATACCAAAGCCATTGAAGGAAATGATGTCTGTACTGTGACATAAATCTTTATGCGACGTGTAATTAGCTGTCAGTAGGATTTGCCACCATTGAGTACCTGATTATAGTAGTGGTTTGACATCTTTCCTGAATGAGAGCTGGAGGGAGACAGGGCACACCTTCAGTGCTGCCTTTTAAGCTGTTCAGTGCAGAGAATGGTGGTTGCTTGGGGTTCCCCCATTAATTTCTGCAGGAGTCACCAACCTTTTTGCCCTGCTATGCTCAGAGACTCTGCTTTCCTTCCCATCCCTTCGAACTGTATCACTTGATCTCTTTTTATCCTTCTCTCTGTAGCTTTTCCACTGCTTACCTTCTCTCCCTCCTTCTTTGCTGTTTGTGCCTTTCTCAAGGACAGACAGCAAGGATGTCCCTCTGCCGAGAAGGAAGAGGAACCAAAAAAGAGCAGCAGATGCCAAGTTGGGTGTGATTCCCTTCTCCATTTCAGATAAGTAAGTGTGTTGAAGGAGATCCCAGGACTAAGTAAATGTTTGTTTAGCCCCTCCTGAATGTTTACCCCTTCTGAATAATCATTTCTTTCCTTAGTTGAGTGGCAGTCTCTTTGCTTTTCTTTGGAGTTTGACAATATGTGTGAACCAGCTTTTGTGAGTGTTTGAAATCCCTCCCTCTCTCCTTGCATCTTGTGGCAGGGAGCAGTCCAAGGGCAACATCTCCGATATCCATTCCATTATAACTCTGTCCCTTGAAAGTCTTTCTGGCTCTTGGGGTAAGTAACAGTGAGAAGCTCACCAAGGAAGCAAGGCAATATTCAGCTTTAACAGCTTTTGTGATCTTTGCTGTTGCTGACAGACCCATGAGAGCCACGGGGAAGAGCTGTGGCCAGGATTCAGGACACTGCTAGCCAGGTCCTGACCCCAGGGACTGCCTGCACAGGGGCATGGGTGGGTATAGAACTCATGTGTCTGTGCTGATGAAGACATTCCTGCAAGGGAAAAGTAGTTAACTGTATTATTTTCCTCAGTCTGGTTGCTAATTTAATCCCAGTATGTTA
The DNA here is from genome assembly GCF_009650955.1 of Corvus moneduloides. Taxonomy (NCBI): domain Eukaryota; kingdom Metazoa; phylum Chordata; class Aves; order Passeriformes; family Corvidae; genus Corvus; species Corvus moneduloides. The sequence goes on along the minus strand of NC_045478.1, from coordinate 107,306,331 downwards.
AACAACGTAATTAAACACACACACACACACATGCTAAAAACTCTTGTTCTCTGTCAGAAGAGAGGGAATGCGTGTCAGACCCAGCCTTCAAGCTCTGTTAATTTTAATTTGAGTTTTGGAATTAGTAATCAGTTTTGCTGGAACACTGTTTCAAGAAATAGATCTTAGCATGCATGGAGCCTGGGCACAGTTTCAAATGAGTATTTGTTAGGAAGCCATTCCCTTGTCGTGTTATGGTACATTACATGAGATTTATTTCCATTGTATTAAAAAATGCAAACCCAAGGGGAATGCTCTCTCTCCTTGTTGGCCGAGGGTGGTTTCGGATTTTTTTGTGGGGCTTTTAATTAAAACAATGAGATGCAAAACCACGTATTTGTTTAGGCTGTTGTTACCATGCCAGGAGGCTAAGTGAAAGGTGATGAGACTAAGTAAAAAGGGTGTAGGGAGGGGGAGTGGGGGGCTGTATCACACCTTCATTGTGGCTGAGCTGTATTTTTGACATGTGGGAAGAATTCACAGTACAAACCTGCGGCTTTGCTCTTACTGGAGCCATCTGCTCTATTTGTGCAGCACCAGGGACATCTCAGATCTACAGATAAGTTTGTTTGGTAGAAAAGAGCCCTTTCATCTACTAAAAAATTAAACAAAAAAGAAAAAAATCAAACAAGCAAACAACACCAACCAACCAAAAGAGCTATGGCATCCGGTTGCTGGAAAGTGAAACTGGGTGACTTCTGGTTAGAAATTAGCACAGCAAAGTTAATTAACTGTAGGTGAGGCTTGCCCAGGGCATGTGGTGGATTTTCCAGTGCTAATTTATGAGAAGGTACATCTTAAGTGGAAGCCAGGAGCTAGGGGCAGGAATCCTTGGATCAGGTGTGGTGGCATCCATAATGCAAGATGCCAGAGGAGGACCACAGGGATTCATGCCTTTAAAATTCAACTAATACAGGGCTTCACCATGGGCTTCTCTTTTCATAAGAAAAGAGGCAAAAGGGGAAATATGGCTCAGGATAGTTAGTATTTTGGTTTTGTGAGGGCAAGTGATAACGAAGGGTGAAAACTGGTGTGGAGCCTGAGTCATGTTTTTATCCAGCAACATGTAATTTTGTGTGACAATAGGGGCTGACGGAACCAGGAGGCAGGGCAGGCTGCACAACCTTCCTGCTGCTTCTCTGAACCCTGAAACCCACAAGAGAACCTTTCAGCTGAAAGGAGATCCCCAGGAGGTGGTGCACAGGTGTGTGTGTCTCTGTACATTCATGTGGCTCTGGGGAGCACACCTGAAAACTTGTGCTCTGCTTGGACAGAACAAATTGCTTTCTTTAAGATCCAGTGCCACCGACCCCTCCAAAAGTGCAGCTTTTCCTCTTTCTTGTGCCCTTCTCCCACTTCTGTTCTAAAAGCTCTCCCATCCCACAGTCCAGTGTCTCCATGGAAGATGAACTACCTTCCTTTGGAACAAAAGGAGATCTTTGATGGCAGGAATCCTGCTGTGCTTTTTGATGCCTGTAAGGGACAAAGCCCTCAACAGGAGATTTTGGCTCCTGCATCCATCCAAGCTGTGCCAGCAGGTGTATTAGCAGGTCTGTTCAGTCCAGGGTTTCACTGTATAGATAAAATGTTCATTTTTCTTAATTAAAGTGCTCCTTTCCTTTAGACACATTTGTTGAGCTTTTGATGGGATACCCTTCCTTCTCAGACCAGGGTAAGAGAGCAGAGAAGGCTGCTGTTCTGCTAAGTTCTTTATTTCATAGTCTCATAGCTTTCTTGAAGGCGGAGTTCAAGGGGGTTACATGATAAAGCCAAGCAGCAACAGCAAACAGCAGGCAGAAAACAGCTGCTTCTTCTAATTCTATATACTCTATCTTCTTTTCTTACAGAAGTGTGGATTACATTTGTTAATTGACCAATAAGATTAACACACGATTCTAGTTTTCCTTTTCTTAACCTATCCTGGTCCAATTCTAACAGTTGTAAGCCTTACACAAGTGTTACACAGGTATTACACAGATTTGCATATATAGTTTCTATCAGCTCTTATTGTTCATGGGAACACTCTATCTAAAAAATGTGAACAGTACAGTTCTAGCTATATTTTGTCTAAAGAAATTCTGTGAAAAGGCAACACTGCTGCAGTAAGAACTGTGTTTAAGGTCTCTGCTGCAGATCTTCAATGTTTCAGGCACTTTTTGAGGCACTTAGTATTTATTTCTACTAAAAGTTAAAAAAATCTGTATTTCTATTTCACTTTGGTGTGACTTCATGTATCTCAGCTTATCCAAAGGTTTTAATTCAACCCCTGTGCTTTGGCTTCCCTCTGGGCCTGAGTCCAGAGAAGCTTTCACTCCAACACACATTAACAGAGAGGGGTTTGACCATGCTTCAGACTGGAATACCTGTAGATGCCATGCAATGACTGCCCAGTTTAAACAACAATTTGAAGTCCTGTGCCCTGGGCACAGCTGTGATACCTGGCCAGAAGAGTCCTGGGTACCTCTGGGCATCGTCCCTGCTCACACTCACACTCCCCTGTGTCTGCAGCTCCTGTTCCATGCCCTGTGCTCGCTTCTATTGCAGCTGTACCTCAGTGCTCACACAGCAGCTCACTTGCAGCTTTGCTCTCTGTCCTCAGGGAAGACTCCAAATTGAATTTGTAGCACTGACAGCACTGGTTTAAGATAAACCAGTTGGGATTTGACAACTACTCTTTCCCCATGCATTTCCAGCTAATAAGGATTTTGTCACTGTGGCTGCCCTCAGTTCTGCAAGCTGCTGCTCCACAATTCTGCTGGTGGGAGGGGGAGGTGTTATCCCACATGCTCCTAATGCACCACTTTCGATCAGGAAACTAATGGCAGTCCCTGTCTCCCCCTCACAGGAAAGGGGCACGATGCTCGCCCCCAGCTCTGCTCCTGTGCAGGGCTGGCAAACCACAGGAGCAACAGGAATTCTCCAGAACCTGAAGAAGTTTAACAGCCAGGACTTCAAAGACCTGAAAGCCTTGTGCCTGAGCCAAGGGCTGCTCTTTGAGGATGCCACCTTCCCCGCTCACATCAGCTCCATTGGTCCCAACCTGCTCCCAGAGGAGAAGCTCTGGCAAATACAATGGAAGAGGCCAACTGTGAGTTCCACCAGCTGGGGTTTTTTGTAGCACTGCTGCTGAATGGGAGCAGTGATGGCCAGTGGCTAAAAGCCTTCACTCTGGGGTGGGAGGCCCGTGTTAAGTAGGAAAGTAGACCTCAAGGGGAACACTGCAAGCACACTTGCAGGGAGGGATCCTTGCTGTGGCATGTGGGGAGAGAAGAAAACCTCTGCAACGTTAATGATTTCACCAGGTACGTTTTTGTAGGAAGCTTGCTTCCACCTGTGAACCTGACTAGAACTACTGTTCCAACTTTGATTTGCTTCTAGAGGACTTTGTGCAAACCTGAAAAGTTGTTAAATTCTATTGAAGATCTCCGATTTCTGTAATCCAAGCGACTGACTCAGCAATACCTATTTTGAAGTAACTGGGACAAGGCAGGAGATGAAGTACGTTTGTGTGCTGATTCCCAGTTGCAATTTAATAGGCAGTTATCATCTGGCATATGGAAGTTTAGAATGGGAGGTGGAATCACATGCTCAGCTCTTTTATCCTAGGACCTAATTTAGGAAATCTTCCCATGGTCCAACTGCTCTGTATAGCACTGCTGTGTACCATTTGCTGCTGGTGCAGCTCCTGGATTAGCCACGTGCTGCCCTTTTTCTGGGTTTTGCTGAGCACACTGCTAGTGCCTGGGGCCTTTGGCTTCCCTGGGCTGGGACAAACCAGCTCATCTCCCTGGAGGCAATGCCTCAGGGTGTGGAGACAGTGACTGTGAGACTGTGAAGAGACAGCACAAAACAACTGGAAAAGATTTATTTGGATGGCAGATGCATTAGGGCAGTGAGGGTATGCTGGAGCTTGGCAGCGTGGTGGCCTTGGCACAGCAGCAGCAAGGCTGTGGCCAGCATGGATGTTGAAACACATGGATCCCAGAAGGGAAGCAGAACAGCCTGCAGAGCTGCTAAATGTGGATGCCTGTGTGGAAAGGTGGGAAGGAAGCACAGCACAAGGCGTGGTGGGTGTGGAGATGCTGGGTGCAGATATTTGGGTGTCCTCTGTGAAGGTGCCATGAAGGGATCATTCTCTTCTGCAGAAGCTGCTCCTAGCACAGGCTGCATGTCTGTGCTTCTCCTTAGGCAGTTCTCCTTCAAGTCTGTGTCTGGTGAGAGTGCAGCTGGTGCTGTGTTTTTTACACCAGCACTCTGCTTATGGGTTCAGAGCAGGTGGGAACAATCTCTCTTGAAATGGGGGTTGTAGTAAGAAAGTGACTAAAAAATGCAAAGGAGAGGAGTTAGTTGCCACTATTTCCAGTCTAAAAGAAAAAATACGATAACTAAGCATTAGACTCACAAAAGACAAGCACATATTAGAAAGGACTCTCCAGGGGCATTTTAAAGATGAATAAACTGGAACAAAATGTTATTATACAGTTCTGTGAAATACTAACACCCCAGTGCTTTTGCAGAAGAAGGGTGTAGGACTTCAAAAGCATACAAAGTGACTTAGAAACCCAAATACCACTGATTTTGAGGCACCGCGCTGTGGTATGAACATCTATCCTACTCTAATATCCTGAGAGTTTTTTCATGTGCAAAGGGACTGATGTACCTTGCCAAAAGCAGAATCTGCTGCTGCTAGTGCTTGAAGTTTGTCAGGTGAGGCAGATACTGGAGAATTCCCTTCTATTTTGCTGAATCCATGAATACTAAGCTTATGAATAAAAGTTTTTATGGAATTGGTTTCAAAAATTTGCATATGTCCTCTCCATCCCAGCATTTCCCTTCTGAAGAATTTTTTTACAGCAGCCAACAATTTTCCAGAGTTTCTTTTTCAGGAAGGAGCAGGATCAAAATCCTTAGCTATGCCAGAGCTCTCCTTCAATAAATTAAACCATACGCTCATGGTCCAGGGTTCATGACATGAGCATTGAAAAGCCTTTTGCTGTTTTATAGAGGCTAAAGCAGCATCACCAGCTGCTCTTCCATGACAAGGGACAAAAGTTGAGACTGCTGACTCATCTGGGTCATCTGGAACAGAAACTCCGGATTCCAGTGCTGAAGAATGCCCCATTTTTATTTTTTTTCCTCAGTTTGACCTAAATTTTCACCTGTAGCTGTTTCCCAACCATGAAGGATTCACCCTGCCAGACAAGATGCAAGATGAAGGGCAGTGGCATCAACTGCCTGAGGAGACCAACCAGAAATTCCCAAACATCACCACAACAGCCATGCTGTGTCATGGTGACATCAAAGTGTGGCCTCGCTTTCCTGACAGAATGAAGCAGGGGTAGAAGAAGTTGCTAAATCACAGTGGTTTCTTTTCATTTATAGAGCTGCAGAGGTTGAGAGCAAAGGGTCAGGAAGCTGTGTTTTGTGAATTTCGTAAGTCCCAAAAGGCCAGTGCTGTGTCCAGTTGCCCCTGGGAGTTGGTCCCCCAGGAGGAAGAGGGAGGTATCAAGAGCAGCAGTGCCCCCAACCTGAAGTTTTTCAGCTGGGCACCTTTTACCCATGCAGAAATGTTGGTACAATCTTTGTTCTTAGGCCATTGCACTGCCAACTCTAAGGATATGCGATCCCAGGTGTTTAAGCTACCTAAACAACTCAGCCAAGAGATACCCATAATTTCCTCAAGAGAGACTTTTTCCTACCTGAATACATCTCCCAGAGACTCAGTGCAGTTGTACCCTGCTGACAAAGCATGGCCAATTTAACCTATGTCTGCATTTTTCTCAGCCTCCACCATTAGCTCCCTCTGACATTAAAATAAATTTGTCTGGAAATGTACCTGTGACTGGCATCTTGGTCCTAATAATCTCTTAGCCTCCATTTGCTGTCATGCAGCATCTGGTTATTTAAGTGGTAGATAGCAATTATAACTGCTGTCTTTGTTCCAGATCCAACCGAGCAGTTGGGCAACATGCTGCTTCTATTTTACCTTGTACATTGTCAAGAGAATTGCCAATTATGCTCAGAGTTTGGAGTCTTCATATCGGGGGGTAATGTATGAAGCAGAGAGAAAACAGCTTGATTTCAGACAGTAACAGTCAGCAGTGACAGTCAGAAACAACTTTTTGACTTGTAAACTGGTCTTGTTTAATAGGGATGTGCCTGAAAAGGGAGGGAAGGTGGCTCAGGAGCACCAAGACAACATTTGAGATGTTTCTTTTCCCGACTCTGCAGTAGTTGCAGTTTCCCATCAGATGGGGGCTGCTTCAGGCTGTGTTTGCATCCCCAGGGCCTCAGTGTACGCCCTGTGAAATGTGCAGTCTGTGACAGAGATTTTGTATGTGGTACCTCAGGCATTACTAGAGGCGGGGCTGAAGGTACCAAATACAGCAGGACCTCACAATTAACTATTCCTTTGGCTCACCAACAGTTTTGAGAAATGGAAGAGAAATTCTACTTTAGACTGAATAAAGTATTTTCTATTGCTATGCTTTTCTAAAGATCAGTCAAAGGGAAATTCTCTGCGAAGAATTATGTCAGATTTTAAAAACTGAGATGCTCCTTTTAAAACGTTCAGAACAATTCTTTTTCATCGTTTGCTGCTTTTCCTTCACACGAGCTATTGATTGGAACTGAGGAAGCCATGAAATGATTAACTCTTGTGGAATATGCATTTTTATTCAGTTAATGTTCAGGCTAAAGATTTCTCTCTGTTCTGATCATAGTGCATAATACTGTGCAGATGCAAAAAGAAATTGAAGGAGGATGGTCCAGACGATGTGAATTATGGTGATGCTAAATGTGGAACGCTTTACTTCTGCTAACATTGGTTATATTTTCAGACATGAGATGTGTGAGGGGAGAGAGATTACCATCTGTGCAGCAGTGCCTTGGCCCTGCTCCAGGGATAGCCCACCACTGTGCTCAGTATGGTGCCCGTTATAAATGTGAAGGATAGTCCGTGCTCTTCAGTGCTTATGATTTAAAAAAAGGCTAAAAAGGGCACAGGGTGAAGTTGCTGAAGACTTTTCTGAAAGGTCTTCAAGGTTGCAGACTACTGTTCCTGCCCTGCTCACCCTTGGTCTCTTGGGGACCCTGTAGCTCCCTTATGGGATGAGGGGATGCTGAGCAAGAGCTGGCATAAGAAAGTCTGTCCTCTGATTAACATAGACAGTTATGTGTGTGAGCAGCTGGGAGAGATGGAAAAGCTGCAGGGTGGCCAGTGGCAGTTTGAGGATCAGCATGAGAGGAATCCCCGAGTGACTTGTAGTGGGGTGCGTGGTGAAAGGACTGTCTGAAAGAGCCGACATGGGCTTTGTCTGCATCATCAGTCTGTTCAGAGCATCAGGGCGTGGACTCCTTGGGGTTAGCTGGTGAGAAAGTGTCTAAAAGAATTCCTTGGATGGAAGGTGCAGAAAGAGGCACTGTGAACTCAGGCAAGGGATACACCTTGTTCTTATAGCAGAGCCCTGTGCTACTGCACTTAGCACCTAAAAAACATTGGAGAAAATTTTACACATTGAGCCAGTGCTTGTTTGCTGGGAAAAGTGATCTATCATTTAAATCAGTCATTTGCAAAAGGGCTTGTTCATGTTTTTAATCCCCTTCCTCTGTCCCTTCCCAAAGAAAATGTAACCATCTTTCAGGAGCAGAGTGCCTATTGTGATTCCTTGCAGCTTTTGGTGATTATTTGTTCCTTGGCCTGTTATTTATTTCCCAGAAATTTCCAAGAATTAGCATCAGCATTGTGGAATTTCGAATCCAGCAACTGACTTAACCAAAATGGACCCCTAAAAAAAAATTAATTTTGAACTTAGCATCCTTCTAGACAGATAAGCTGAGCTGGATTTCCTACTGCATCAGCCTTGGCCTATCTGTAGCTGGAGGGGAGAAAAACCCCAGATTTCATTCAGGCAAGAATTTAGACAACAATTTGAAGTTAACCTAAAATCTTATCTCTTAATAGAAGAGGGGAAAAATGAAGAAAAACCTACCAAAAACAAAAAGAAGAGGAAAAATAAGTACAGGTTGTCACATGAGCTGCTTTAATGAGGAAAGTTACGGGAAATGTGTGGCAGCGAGGGATACTGGTGTCCTGCAGATCTGTCACTTTGGGGCCATTTCCTGGCATGAGCCAAAGCTGCTCACCAGCTGTTCATGGTGGAGTTCACAGCTTCAGTCTTTCCCAGGGGCCAGGAGGCTCTTGGATCCTGTTCAGTGTTTCTTCGTGATGAAAATCAAAATCAATTCGCCTTGTTCTCTCCAAGTATGCGTGTGCAATCAGTGTAATTGAACGGGAGCAGCATCCCCAGGCTGCCGTTGTCTCAGCCCTTGCCTACTCAGCTGATTGCACCTGACCTCGACTTGGAATTCATCCCTGTGGGCCAGGGAAGCTGCAGTGCATCACCAGCTATTACATCCCTCTTCCTGGAAGACAGAAAAGGTTTATTTGTGTAGTACTTCCCGACTGCATTGATCTTTGGGAAGGGCTGATTGTGAGGGGCAATTCGTGCATCCTGGGTGGATTGGAAAGCAGTGCTGCTGTGATGGTCTCCTGACTGCCCTGCTTCCCTGTTTCTCAGGCAGGATTATATGGCTGTGGTGGCCGGAGGGTAGTTGGTAACTCCATGGCACTTTCAGCTTGTACTGTGTGGTCCAAGGGGGAGGTTCCAACACCTCTAGGGAAATTGCCTCTCCAAGGCTTCGGGTGCACAGGACTACCTCCCTTGATTACCTCCTTTGCCTCCTTTGTTTGCAATGACTGTTTAGCACTGAGCCACACAAAGCAAACAGGTTTCAGGTAAAATCCGATCTGATTTCTGGTTTTGTCTGGTTGTTGCCATCAGTCCATCCTCCAGCAGGACTTAGCTTTCACATTTGTGGGCTCCCCCACCTGTGTGGAGTGTGGTGAAGTCATTCTTCCATGCAAAAGAGAACTGGAACAGAGCATGGCTTTTATAAGCAACCAGTGCATTTGTATTGAAATCAGGCAATTAGGAATTGAGCTATTCTGCTGTAAAACAGGGAATTGAGTTCTGTCAGTGTGAGCAAACCCCTTGAGAGCAGTCTGATTTTTCCTACTAATTTTGGCTTGCTCAGTTATCCTCTCCCTCTCCAGTCTGTCAGAGACAAGTCATTGCAAGTCAGATCTTTGGTGTGGCCCAGCAGATCTTTGGTGTGAAGCCAAGCTGAGCAGGGTCCAGCCCGGCCCCGCTGCGCTGCATGAGCCCCCCCAGTTACCTGTCCAAAGGCCGGAAGCAAGAGAGGTTTCCCAGGGTTTATTTGTTCTTAAATGTGGATCACAGAGGTGTGTCAAGCTCTTAAGTGGCTTTAAAAAGTTGCCAATATTCAAACTAGCCAGGGGATTGGTTCTATTGGGTCTGGAGGAAGCTGTAAGCACTGCTTTGCAAAGAATCACTTCCGTGACTGATGGAGCCTTAACTAAAAACCCAAACTATGCTAAACCATGACCACATCTTATATTGTGTGGGTTGGAAAAGACCTTTAAGATCATTGAGTCCAACCATTAACCCAGCACTGCCAAGCCACCATGTCCCCAAGTGCCACATCTATGTGTCTTTTAAATACCTCCAGGGGGGAGACTCTGCCACCTCCGTGGGCAGCCTGTTCCAATGCTTGGCAGTGCTTTCAGTGAATGAATTTTTCCTAATATCCAACATAAACTTACCCTGGCACAACCTGAGGCCATTTCCTCTTGTTCTGTCACTTGTTACCTGGGAGAAGAGACTGACTCCTACCTGGCTACCACCTCCTTTCAGGCAGATGTAGAGAGTCACCCCCCTGAGCCTCATTTTCTTCAGGCTAAAAAAACCCAGCTCCCTCATCCATTTATCCTAAGACTTGTGCTCCAGACCCTCCACCAACTTTGTCCTTCGTTCTGCTCTCCCTCATTATTCCAACTGTTTTATTTGTCTGGAGGTTCCCTGTGGTTATGGGATGTATGACAGTGGTGTGACTGACCCCTCCTCAGCACTGCTGGGCAGTGCCTTCAGCCCAGGGAACTGTAGTACCGTGTTTGCTTCTTAATCCAGAGCAACACTATTACAGGCACAGCAGTGCTGCTGAATTAACATTTGTCCAGCTGAGAATGGTTTGCCTTTCAATCAGTAGCAGCCTTTTTATTTGTCATAATTTGTGTGTGTTGAACAGGGAGCACCATGACTCATGATGGCAGGATGTGTAAGGATGGTGGAGCTGTAGCACAGGGGAGCAACACAAGTGTAGCTGAAGGGAAAGATGTGGACCTGTGGTAGGAACAGAAGCAAGGCTGGGATTTTACTTTAGGGTTAAGGTGAACTGACCAGGAGGTGGCTCTGCTATCAGTCATCTCCAGCTTCTTAACCCTCAGTGGCCTTGTGCCAGCACTCAGAGTCAGGTGGGGAAATGTGTGGGAAAGTGGCCAGCACCCAACCACAGCAGCCTGCAGCCAGACTGTCTTCCACTGCCTGGGAAATCCCATCTCAGGCTTCCAGTTTTTCACAAAACTGTTTGACTGCGTCCTTTGCATGTCTGCATGTGGTCTACTTCTACACTACCCACCTCCAGCTCCTTCTGGGGACTTGTTCTTCCCTAAAAATGTCAAGCAATTATAAAAAGAGATTTAGAGATAAATGCATGTACAGGACACTTTCCTTCCACCTCTCAGATTAATTCTCCATCTTGCCCTTTAGATGAACAGTACTTCTGTGGTAAGACCATGCTCTAGAGGATGAACTGGTTTGAACTTGAACTTCTCTTTCCTTTTGAATACATAATGAAGTCTTCAGTGGGCCAGGGAAAGCGAGTGATGAGAGCTTTGTCCTGAGGGGATGAGTTCAGGCAGAGTGCTTGACTTGCAGCCCGTATGGTTGCCTTTACTGCTGGGCTCGTAGATACTCTGAGAAGAGACCACGTGCCTCCCTGAGCTCCCTCTTCTTTCCCCCTGCAGCTAAAACTGAAAAGTCTCAGGAATAATGCCACAAAGCCTCATCATTTCTCAGTGAAACAGGGCGCTGCGTCTGGACAGACTTAGAGTTAAAGCTGTGGTTTCTCTCTTTGTCATGCAACTCGAGCAGTAGGAAATAGTGAGGCTTGCACATTTTGTGCAGTGGTAACTATGTGTTTAGCTGTGCTTTGCAATAATGGACAGTGTGGTGTTGTATGACTGCTGTATTCTTGCCTTTGAAGGAAGAGGAGCTAATTGGAGACGTCCTTTCCTCCCGGGTGAAAGGGTCCAGATTTCCAAAGCACTTTACCCATCACAATTATGTCCTCTCTGTGCTATTTCAGGAGCCCTCTGTGGGTTCAGGCAGCTGCTGAGCTGCCCCTTCCCCTGGCGAGTGGAAACTCTGTATTGTGTCCTAGTTATTGCCCCGGAGCCCGTGGGGAGTGCACACTCCTGGAAGCAGAGCTTGGTGTGCTGTGGGTGCTGGGAATACAGTGTTGGAGTGCTCCCTCTGACAGCCACAGAGATGTTTGTGTGCACAGTCCAGGCGTGTTGGCTGGGGCTGACTTCAGATTATGTCTTTTCTGGTTGTAGACTAAATTACCAGTTTCTCTCAGCAAGGAACCTGCTTAATGACTCAGCTCATCCCTGTTTGCTCACTGGGGAGTCGGACACCTTGGTGGGCAACAGAATGTTTGGTGAGGCATCTAATGGGCTGACTTTTCAGCCGCTCTCCACAACAGGCTAGCAGGATCCACAGAGCACTTATGAGCTTTAGCATTCTGGCACAGAGCACAGCATCAGCCCTTTTCTTGGGGATCCCATAAAGACACAGCTGCCTTCCCATTAATTACAGGCTCATGCTTCTGGATGGTGCATACCCCCATGGCGTCTGTGCACTGTAGCCTAGCCACTCTGCTTCTGGCAACTAAGACTTCAAAGCCCTCAGAAATGATGGGGGAAACAAAAATACCCATTCCTTTATGCTGTTGGTTTTCTGGGATGACTGCTGGCAAGTCAGACACACACAAAGGCACAGGCAAGTTCAGAACTTTGTCATGCAGTTTAATCTTTCCTGCTTGTGGAAAGTTCTGAGTTCACCCTGGTGAGGGGCACAAACTGCTTTGGGAAATAGAGGATAGGGGGAAGGTAAAGCTGGGATGGATGTAGAGTGGAAAGGAGAAGGGCTCAGTGCTGCTGTTTCCCTATACTATGAGCAAGCACTGCTGCTTGTGGCCACACATCTTAGGCCTGCTCCCAAGCCATGGGTAATCTCTTGCTGCAAATCCCCAAAGTCCTGGGATAGGTGGGATGGCTGTAGGAAGGCATCTCTCAAGGAATTTGCCTGCCTAGGTTGTTTTCCCCCACATCAGCAGTGCTATGGAATCATGATCCGCCCACCAGCTTGGAGCAGTGACGTTGCATTGCATCTTATCCTGACAGGGAAACTTTTTAGAGGGGTTTGATCACTGTGAAGCCATTTCAGAAAGCTGACTGCACTTACTAATGCTGAACTCATGCAACCATGCAAGTCATGAGTCACATTGTGAGCTGGTCTCATTTTTGTGCAGCATGTCAGATCAGCTAGGGAGAAGGAATGCCAGGGCCTGTTCAAGGAAATTTTTCTTACCAGGATGGTTTTTTTCCTCCTTTCATCTCTTTGTTTTCTTACGTGTGTGATGACTTGCCTGTTTCAGGCTGATTGCTCTTTCAAAACAGAGCCTTACCACACTGGAATGTGCCAAGGGGTTCTCATGGGGGATGCTGAGGCCGTTCCTTCCTGAGCACTGAGATATCCCAGGCCAATAGCAGACACAGCTGGGAGAATGGTTCACGTATCTGTGTGCAAAGCCAAGCTCTGAAGTGCTTCCCCCTTCACTGCCCAAGCAAGACTCTCAAGGAAAATTCTCCCTGAATCAAAAATGTCAGCCAGGCCTATGGGATTTTGCAGACAGAGATTAAGCTCTCTTTCCGTATCTTCCTCACCAGAGTGAAAAAAGCAGCCCAGGCTGACCTGTATTAGACCTGAACAGAAACACAAAAGACTCAGAGTGTAAAATGCTCCCAGACCCACTGCTGAGCTGAAGGATGGACCCTGTTCCACTTTGCTTGGAGACCTGTGTGTGTCTCTGCCCTGCTGTGCTCCAGGAAACTGCGTGATTTCACTTCCAGGCTCAGACCCCTCTCTGAAAGGTGTCAGTAGCATCAGAAAAACCCAAATGAAAACTCAGGGAGCACCCAGCCCTAGGAATCCACCCCTGGGAATATCTGAGCAGATTAAAGAAGAGATGCCTGAGTATCTCCTCTGGTTTTGTTGGTGGCAGGCAGCAAAACACCAGGGCTCAAGAAAAAACAGTTTTCAGATGTGGAAAAGGTAGGCAAGGTCTTCAAGGGGCAGGAACACACTGCTGGCAAAGGCTGGGTGCTCACACTGTTCTTTGTATTTTCTTTCCTCCAGGAACTTCAGAGAAACCCTCATTTGATCATGGATGGAGTTAGCAGATTTGATATCATACAAGGAGAAATAGGTAAGGTTATATTTATGTTTTGGAAGAGATGTGCACAAAGCAATAACCCGTGACTGCTTTGCCGTGTTCTGAGTGCTTGATGGGAAGATGTGGACCATGGTAGCTGCAGTAAACAATCAGTGTGGGTCAATCTAGACTGGCATAAGTCCACACACAACTTATTGCAGATATTTAACAGGATTCCCAAAGGCAGCAGCTCAAATCTTTGTTACTTTTGTCTGGCATCTGCTTTCTGGCTGTGTAAGGCCAAGCATAGAAACAGAGGTCCAGCTGAGAGCAGGCAGATGCTTCAAGTGCACGGGTCCAGCACAGCTAAGTGTATGTAGGTAAGTAGGCACAGCTCCAACAGGTGCAGGACAGAATTTTCTTTCTGTCCTAATGTCTTCATTTGACTGTCAGCGTTTTCTTTCCTGTGGATATTTCCATTCAACTCCTCTGATACTTACCCACTATCAGAGTACGTATCTGCGTGCTGTGTCGTTTCCATCTTGTACTCCTGGACCATGTTTGTTTTTGGGAGCAGCTCTGCTCCCAGGTAGAAAGAAATGCCTTCCCATTTCCCACTCCACTGAGAAGTTTGAAGGTTTCCTAAAGATCGTTTTGGACTGCAAGTCTCAACATGACTGCAAAAGGTGGGAGCAGCCTGAAAGTAGAAAAGGATGGCTGGGTGACAGTAGGGTTCCCAGTGGACTTTGCTAGTGAACACTTCAGCATTTTGGAGGAGGAAAAGGTGACAGAAGAATGTTGGTTGCTTTTGGCAAAGTGTTTCTTGAATGTCCTAGAGGCTGTAGCCCACTCTCTTTAAAAAGAGTTAGCTATGATCAACAGCAGTGAGTAGCTGACTGAATACACTGGATTCTTCCCTCCCCTGAGGTGACTGCTGGATGCTGGCTGCCCTGGGCTCCTTGACACTGCGGAAACAATTTTTGGAAAATGTTTTACCGAAGGACCAAGGATTCCAGGACGATTATGCTGGGATTTTTCATTTCCGGGTATGTATTCCCTGTGGTATTGGCACCTCTTGAGCTTGGCTGGTTGGATTGCATAGGGGTTCAAGCTGCGGCCCCACATCTCAACATCCTTGAAAGCTTTAGTTCTTCAATGCTGACTCCCAGTTCGGAATTTTGCAGAAAATCACGATTTTTTTTAATGATTCTTTGTGCTCCAGGGGGTGCAATTGCACTTCAGGGAATTTGATGCCCTTTTCAGAAAGTTATGACTGCAAAGGCAGTGGTACCAGCTGTTCAGATAGATTTGTGTACATATATGTTTTAGATGGCATTCTGGTGGCTGCTTTGATTTGGGCAGTCTGTTATGGCTGTCATCTCACCTGCACTATCTATTTGGGCTTGTTTTCTGTTTCCCTACTTCACGTTGCCCTTTTAGCTTGTTGAAATGGCTGGAAATTACAAATCCTTGGAGACAGATCAGAGGAACAGGCTTTTGATATTTTGAAAAGAGATTTGCTTCAGAGAGAGGAACAAGGCTTTTTAGTAAATCTCACTTTCTACCAAGTCCTAAAATTGTCTGAATCTCCCAGGAGGGTGACTCGGGTAGCAACTGGCAGGCTCTCCTTGCTTGTATCTGAGTCAAACAAGTATCTGGTGGGATTAGAAGAGCTAGCAGCACCATTAAACTCCAGAAGCTAAACTGGATGTGGAGAGAATCACAGTATAAACTCAGCCATTGCTCATCCCTCTTATTTCACAAATCTCTTTTGTTTCATGCAGTTCAGCACCAAACAAAGAGCTCTGGCAGTGAGACTTCTTTGACCTCCTAGGCTCTTGTGGAGCAGCACCAGGAGGATTATCTTCTGGACAGTCTAAATTTTGCTCTGTTCCTCTGCTCCTCGGAATACCAGATGTTTCTATCTTGGCCCATTTCCAGCATACAGAGCCACACTGTATGAGATAAACCAGCTGAAGACACCCCAGTCTGCTTAAAACACATTTAAAGGATGCAAGCTAGATTGTCTTTCATGGGAGCTTTGAAAAGATTAGTTAGGCGCAATCCTTAAATCTTAAGCAGTATAAATACCTTACAGTATTTGAAAATGTTTTCCCTGTCATCTCATCTGCAAATCAGTGCAACTGTTTCTGGCTTTCCTTGAGCAATAAACCCCTGAGAAAGCTTCTCTGAATGGAAATGCTTCTCTGCAATGCCTGTCAATTATTCCATCAAAGATATTTTACTGCCATCCACAGGCTAAGCCACCCGTCCTCAGTTCAGTGAAGAATTGCAAACAAGGCATATCATATGCTAATATAAAAATTTTATCTTATAATTTTTTTCCACCTTTTTGGAACTGGAGCATGTTGCCTCTCAGGAATACAAAGGGCTGCTCCAGTCTTCCTCTACAGCACAAGCTGTTCAGCTGCAAGAGTCAAGGGTGTTAAGCACTTCATCAGCTGTAGTTAAGATGGGTTGTGTTTTTATCTAGGGAATAATTACAGTGATGCTATTTCCCCAGGGATTAAGTTAGTCCCGTGTTTGTATAGGAATCACTTTCTCTGCCACAGAAACTGTGGTGCCCATGAGGCAGAGTGTGTCACTCCTTGTGACGGTGAGGAGCAGCAGCTCACCTTGGGAAAAAACCAGAAATATTCTCCAGGGACTATAGGGGGTTATTGCACAGTGCATCAACTCATAACTGGAGGGATCTTCCCTGAGTGTTAATATCCCTGCTCTCAGGGAGAAACAGATGAAATCTTGAAAGACTATAAGTGGTCAAGAACTCAGTTTCAGGAAACATCCAAAACATGCTTTTTAACAGCATAAAAAAGGTTGGTGTTAGTTGATAGACATGTGATTTTCCCCTTACTCGATTTCAGAACTGGATTTTTCTAAGATCCCAGTCCAGGAAGGAAAAAAGGAGGCAAAATAACCACACAACATTCCCCCTTTGAGCATCAGAACCCTAGATGTGTTGTTGTCATCTTGGAACTGTCCATTTTTTTTCCCTCCTCTTAAGCCCAGCAAAATAAAGTCCTGATTTAAAAGGCTTATCATAAATGTGGAAGCGAAGAACTTCCCTCTTTGCATCCTGCCTAAACAGCAATTCTTGGTTTTATTTACTACCATGTTCACAGCTGCAGTACTTAAATCCCATAAAAGGGTATAAAGAAATTTCATTAAGCCAGACTCAAGCCAAAAAGTGAAGGCTTGGACCTTCTTTGAAGGCAGGAGAATGACTTCTCCTGTACCACTCTTGCAACTTCCAGAGCACTCTAGGGCTTTCCATGAGGTTTCTCATTCCCATTGTGGCTTTTCCCATCCTTGTGAGCACAGATGAGACCACCATCTGAAAGTCTGTGACAGTCAGGACAAAGCAGCTCCCTTTAACCTGCTGAAGAACAATACAGTGCTGCATTCGGATGGCCTCCAGGCTTGAGCTCCATACCAAACATGGCCAAGGAACCTGACTTTTGGAAAAATGTCTCTCAGTGGGTTTGGACTGCATGAATCCCTACTGCAAGTTCTGTATGTTGTGTTTGCACATGAAGCACCATGGGGAGGTGTGGCTGGATGTCACACCTTTTCTCCATACAGTCTTGCTCCTAGGTGTTGGCTGGTGACAGAAGGGCTCCTTAGGTGACTGAAAGGACTGCTCCTTTTGGGCAGTCCTTTTGCCTGTCTCTCCTTCGGGCAGAGGACAGCCAGTGGAAGGCTTTTCCTTAACCCCCTCCTGCCAAAATCAGGCAGAAGCCTCAAATTGCTCCTGGAGCTCAAGTTAGAGGTTCCAACCCTGCCACCTCCTGCCACCACTCATGCAGGAAGGGAGAGGCCTGGGTGAGGCAGAGCCTAAGTAGGATCAGACCTCTTTCAGCTGAGCAGTCTGTTAAGCTGCTTTGCTGCTGGGCAGATCTGGTCTTGTGCTTTTCTAGTGGAACAGCTCATTTTGGGGTTTTGCATTGACCGAAGCTGTTGAAATAAAATCGTGCTAGACTAAATCTATTGCTGTCATACTTCCACTGGAGTCCTTAGCGTTACTGCAAATAAGAGCTTGGCCTCTTATGATTTCGAATCGTGCTAAGCTACATTAATCTGCTAATGACTCTGGAAATGACTCCTTTAGTTCATCCCCACAGATCTCTATTCCTGTCTTTTCCCTTGAAAAGTTTCATCAGCTGGATCAGCTGGAGAAACACCTGCTCTGTCCACATGCTGGAGAGACTGCCTGTGTCCTTCTCATCCATCAAGGAGATGGATAACACCTCAAAACAGTCTTTAGTCACTACACTGTCTCTGTCCATGACAGCATGTCAGAGTCTTAATTGAAACACAGAGGAAAGAAAATTTAGGGGCTGGATCCTGACAGAGGCTCTCTGGGCAAAAGCTGTGCCGTGGGGGAAAACCCAAGTGCGGCTGAGGAGTGAGGCTCATGGAATCCACCTGCATAATCATTCTTTATCTCCTTGAAATCTTGCTATTGCCCAAGAATATTAGCATATTCCCCATGTTGAATCTCTCCTCCCACTGACTGCAGGACTAGATATACTCCCCAAGGACTTGCCCTGCCACTGGGAAATCCAGCCTCTTGGTAGCTTGTTTAACAATGTGCGCCATTAGCCCGAGGCAGTTCAGGAGAGAATTTGCACATATCCACGCTTTAGGTTAATTCCTGTGCTAGTTCAGGACTCTTTTTCATGGCATGGGCATTAGTGCTTAAAGGAGGCTTGTTATTTTCTTTTCTCTCTCTCTCTTTTATAAAAATACATACTTTTTTTTATTTTATCTCTTTCCAGTTCTGGCAATACGGAGAATGGGTGGATGTAGTGATAGATGACCGACTGCCACTCCTAAATGGAAGATACCTGTTTGTACACCCCCGAACTTCAAATGAATTCTGGCCATCCTTGCTGGAAAAAGCATATGCCAAGTAAATATACCTGGTCTGTTCTTCCACCCAGTGCTGAATGCTTTCTGTGGGTGGTTTCACCCTCTGCCTTGTGCAAAGCACACAGGGAGGAGTTCAGGCTGACAGCTGCCTGTGTGGTGCTGTGCTCATGCAGGGAACCATGGCTGCAGCAAACTTAGGGCCAACATAACCTGGAGATGCTGGTCGTGCATTAGACCTAAAAGTACCCGGTCCTAAATCAGCTCTGGGGTGTTAATGCCTGAGAAGCAAACTGAACAGGGCAATGGTTGGTGACACACAAGGGCCTGGAATCTCCTCCTGATTTTAGGCAAACTTCTTTGCCCCTGTTTTCCATGCTGTCCTCTGTTTAAAACTGCAGAGTCTAAGTATGGATTACCTGTGTTTACAGTCACTAAGCAGAGATCATGTGGATATTTGGGGCAGGCAATGAGAGGAAGCATGACTGAAGAACATGCCCAGGCACAACACATGCACACTTAGGACTCTCTGATCAGCTCTCACTTTCCAGAGAGCTCTGACTCTCAGCTGAGGTCCCCAGAGTATGCAGGGTAAATAATGCCTAATAAAGAGATGATAATTTTAAAAAATCCTCTGGGGAGAGAAGGGATCACACTGTGCTCCCTTAGCATTTGCCCATTTCCCATTATTAAAAATGCTGAAGAAAAAGTCCTGTGTTAGGGGTGGTATGAAGGGCTGGAATTTGGTACCTGAAGCTGGTGTAGCATTTGCAATGCAGTGAGGAGAAGATGAAGAAAAGAGATAATAATTTTGGCAGATTTGGTCAGGAATAAGCAAATGTTAAAGCAGCATGAGAGCGACTCAGGAATAAGATGCATTTTGCCCTGAGATATCTCAGAAAAGTTGACTCGGGATTCAGTATCAATTTCCTGCATAAGATTTTAATTACAATGCATACCAAACCTCTATTAAATTAAAGTTGCAAGCAATGCTGTTTATGAGATTCCCATTTGAGAAGTTATTCCCCAGTGCCCAAGACAAATTCTTTTCATCAGTGTAGGACAAGGACAACTCTTCAAAATACAATTAGCTGCAGCCTTCATTTGATTACATTCATTAAATACAGTGTGTATGGTGGGGTTTAACAGCATGCTCTACCTGCTCTAAGTACAGAATGTTCCAGCTTATTTGCTGTCTCAATAAAAACCACATGATAAAAACAACAAGGACTGTGTTGGTAATATTAAATTATTATCCTATTACTGCGCTCTAGCAGAGTGAACTGGGAACAGTGCTGAGAGCTCGTTTCTGCCTTGCCCTGGAAGCATGGGTAAAATACTTTCACCTCTCTTCTCCTTTTTCTCATTTGCAAAAGGAATACTGGCCATTTTTGTGAAGAGTCATGTATAGGTATGATGTAGAAACTAACAGTTCAGCTCCATTTGATCTGAAACATCCATTTGAACTAGTCACCTTTGGCTCCCTTCCTGTTCAGAAAAAGGAAACTGAGTGTTTCAAGATGAGATGCCGCTCACTTCCCTAAAATGCCTGTGCTGGCAGGAGATGCACCTTAATGTTTTCCACTGTCTGTAAATGGCTCTGGACAGCTGCCTCAGATGGGGATGAATACACAGAAAAAGCTCCCCCTTTGTCTCATTCCTTCCACAAGGCATGTCTTGTGCCTGGCCAAATATTTCGATCACGTTTCCTTCATTACCTGCCCATAATGTCTGCACACCCTGGGCTTCCCTGTGCTCACCACCTTGATGCACATGTTCATTTTTAAAGCAAGCACTGTGCATTGTTTATGAAAACACAATGTAAGGACTAATTAACTTCACTCTCTCTCTTTTTTTTTTTTTTTTTAATCTTTTTTAATTTTTCCATAGGTTGCGGGGCTCCTACCAGAACTTGAATGGAGGCTTCCTTTCAGATGCTTTAGTAGACCTCACAGGTGGAGTTCAAGTACAGTTTTCATTGAAGGATCCACCTCCTGATCTGGAGGAGATCCTGAAAGCAGCTGACAAATCTCGGTGCCTGATGGGGTGCAGCACCACAGGCCAGGTGAGTCACAGGGCCAGTCACATGCCCCGTGCCTGTCTTGGTTTACTGTGTTTGCACAAAGGTTGCTCTTTGGAGTGGAAAAGGAAGTCCATAATCACTCTGTAAAATAGTTGCAGTTTTATAGTTTATGGATGCCCGAAGGGATCTTGGCAGCAGAAAGTAAATAAGGTTATTTGGTAAGGAATGTAAAGGCATTTGGGCAGGTGTAGCTGGATCGGTCTGTCAGAGAGGGGGTCTGTGGCTTCTGTCCTGGCTAATTCCACTGCAGTAGAGTGGTGTCCTCTTGCAGCAGGCCTGATTTTGGCCTTGTAGCTTTTTGATCAACTCTGGCAGGGCCAAAACACACCTCTCTTCTGTAAGAGGATGCAATTTTCTCACGATGGCTTGCAAGCTACTGGTATTAATGCTGGGAAGTTGCAAAAGGCTTTGTGGTACTCAGCAAGTACCTTTGGTAAAACGTCTCCAAGGCTTCCCTTATGGCATGTGACATGTGACTGCAAGGTGTGTGACACTGCTCCTGTGGTGCCTGCTTCCTCAGGACATGAAGCTTGGCTGCTGCAAACAAGCCAAGGACTATTCCCTCAGCTCAGGTGGCTGACACTGGGCTATGAGGGGCAGGGAAGTTCCGCATTCCCCAGTCTGACTGCAAGTCACCCAGTCCAGGCCATTCAGCAGTTGCAGCAGCTCTGGACTGTGGAAGAACTTGCAAAGAATTGTTGATCTGTAGCTTTGTTAAATTTCCTGGCTTGCTTATGGCTGCAGTGGGAACAACAGTCACATTCCTGTGTAGCATGTGGTCAAACCCGAGGCTTTGTTTAGTGCTGTGGCAAATGGCAGTTCTGGGAGCTGGTGGTTATGTCTTTACAGTGTGGCAGAGAGCTGAAAGCTGTGCTTTCTTCCTTCTGTAGGCAAGCAGGAACGTAGAGCTGAGGAATGGGATTGTACAGGGTCATGCCTACACCATCACCGGAGCTGTGAAGGTAAGATCGGGGACGTGTTCCTGCCTGGAGATCTTGCACTGATGATCCACTATGGGGCAGTTGCACTGCTGTTCCAGTCAGAATCATTTGAATGAGCTTCACACTTAGGAGGGGAGAGCACATTATTCAAATTCCAAGAGATGGAAGGAGTTTGGAACAACAAGAGGGAGAATATCTGAATCCATAATGTTTTCTAATGGAAAATGCAACTTGAATTTACTTCTGTTTTGGGACACTTCAGCAGCAAATACAACATTTCTGGAGATTTTCATTCCATGCTGACTCTTAAAAAAATGTGCTTTTCTGTTTCACATGGGAGTAGAGGAACTGGCTGAAATTGTGGGATTTGTCATATGATGCAAATCTACATTTGTTCAGCTCAATCACAAGCTGCCAAAAATCACTGTGTGAAAAGTAAATCGCTGGTTCAAGAACAGCGTTTCTCCATCTTTTAAAGCTACTGTACTCATGCAGAACTGCTCCTGGCTGGATATTAATATTGATGATCTGAGAACCAATTTATCACATGGATCAAAAGAAATTAAGGATTTTTTACAGCCAGAAGTCAGAACATGGCTTAGCCCAGTAAGCTGTAGTGCACACAGGGAGAGTTAACAGTGAGGAAGGAAACCAAACAATAGCTATGCTGTCAAGCAAGATAGCTACAACACATTTGACTCTTTGAACCTAAAGTACTTTGGAAAGGGGATGTTGCTTTCCCTAAGCTGTTTTCTCCCTTATCCCTCTCTCTTCGTTGGTTTTCTGTGTGAGCTTGGCTTTGGTTCGTGTCCCCTCGTGCCATGGCATGCTTGGTGCCATCATCACAGTCAGCATGCTGCTTCTTGGAGAACACTTGCTTGTAGCCAAGGGGCTGCAGAATGGACAGATGGGGGTTGCCAGGCTCCAGAGAAGGCCCCAGCTGTCTCTTTGCAGGGAAGGGGCAGAAGGGTCTGCAATTCTGTTGGAGGAGAAGCGGGCTGTTCCAGCCTCCTGCTGCTCCTGGTGTGTGCATAGAGGACAGAAACAGTCTTCACCCCACTTTAAGCAGTGCCAAGGCATCCAAGGGGTTGTCCTGAGGGGAAATGATTGAAGGCTGGGCCTTTGCCTGGGAAGAGACTGCCACAGTACTCTTTCCAACACTGCCTGCATGCATAAGGAGAGCCAGAAAACAGGTTTGCTTCTCCTTTCGACTTCCACCATTCACTGGTAAAAGGTAATTGCCTCTGACTTAAATCAGTGGCAGCAAAAGGAGGAAAGCACCAGAAACCCCAGCTGTTGCAAACCACAGTGCTGTAGATACAGACCCACAGATTCTGTTCATCATCAGCTCTCTGTGCTGACTGTTGGCTTTCACTCCAGGCAGTCTGGTGACCTCATTCCTCAAAGTCTCTGCCTTTGCTGACTCACAGCATCAGATGTGCAGAATTAGGCACTGGAATTTCCCAAGGCTGTTGAATTCATGCAGTGTGACAGGAATGCTGCTGCTTCTCTCTGTGTCAGCTATTCACTATCCTCAGGAAAGCAAAATGGGTGCAGTTTTCTCTCACACATCATTCCTTTGCAATGTAGCAGAAGGCACTGATTTTTCACTGCTGGGAAAATGAGATCAGATGTCAAACCTGGTCTCTAAGGTGTAGAGGAAGATCCATTTTATTACCTGTCTCTTCACTGAATATCACAATTGCGAAAAGCTGTGACTAAGTTTGCTTTTCTTTCCTCTTTACAGATCCCCTACAAGAATGGCTGGAAACATATAATCAGGATCTGGAATCCGTGGGGCCATGGGGAGTGGAAGGGGCCCTGGAGTGATGAGTAGGGTCTTAAAGCTTTAATGTCAAGAGAGAATCAATCTTTTTATAAGAACCTCTGCCTCGCACCCATTTTAACAAAACAGATATTTCCAAATCAGTTCATTATAAGCATTATTTCCATCTGCATAGAAATCCAGTCCAGGGAAAATTAATGCAGCCTCTCTAGGCTCAGGTATCACTTCTTGTCTATGTGTATGCATTTTACCCAGTGCATAATTCTACGTAAGTCATGGATGAAAGAGTTCTTATTTCCTGGAGTAAGCTCTGACCATGTCCCTAGATGCTGGCTGGCTGCTTCTATTGAATTCTCCTGCAGCAATCACACATCCACCTTCCTCCTCTTTCTTCTGCTTCCATGAGTCTGACTGGGAAGAGGATGGTTAGATGAGTCCATGGAACAGGGCAGTATTGAACACCGAAAGGGTCCTTGGTTACTGCAAAGGCAAAGTGCCAGGGAATGGCTTGAACTTTTGGATCCTGCATGCAGCTTTGGGGATGCAAGGACCACTTGCTGCCTGTGGGGATAATCTAACATCTCTTTCCTAAGGGAA
Organism: Corvus moneduloides; assembly: GCF_009650955.1. Taxonomy (NCBI): domain Eukaryota; kingdom Metazoa; phylum Chordata; class Aves; order Passeriformes; family Corvidae; genus Corvus; species Corvus moneduloides. The sequence continues at coordinate 107,282,579 of NC_045478.1, read as the reverse complement.
GGAATGATACAGACTGCAACAGTGTTTTGTAAATAAATAGATGTTAGTTTTCCTTCTGGAATTGCATCAGCGTTTCCATGATTACAGAGATGTTCTTGTGCCACTCTTAGGTTATTTGATAGCATCCCACCCCTCCCTGTTGCTAGGACCACACACAAGCACTCTGCTGAGAAAAGTCAGGCTAGAGTGTTGCATCTGGAAGGGTTGGTGGGTTGTGTAGAGGTGTCTAAGGCTGGGATAACAGCTCTCTGCTCAGACAGCATCCTCCCATCCTTTTGGAAGGGTAAACTACAATCCTAACTGTAATTGAAATGTCAGTAGCACGTTCACAGGTAAGCTGCACAGATCAATAAATTATTGATTCACATGCTGTTTATTTATCTTAAACTCTGCAGAAAGTACAATTATCACTTAATTATAAACATGCTGCTTGGAAACAACACATTTGACTGGGTAATGTGCTCTCTACGTGTCAGTGTAATACCAGTGCTTCACAGTGCTATGCCTTGGTGCCTCACTTCAGCATGGAGACAGCTGACCAGGCCAGGGGGACAGGATTCCTCACCCCAGGGTGGCAGCTCAGGCACAACAAAGGCACAGAGCTCTATTTGCTGGCCTTGGCTATGAAGGTATCAAGCACAGTCCTGTTTCCAATGTGCAGTTTGTTCACCTCTCCTGATCCCTCATGACTTGACAGGCTGGTTAGAGAAATGGGCCAATAATGAAAAATTGTGCTTCACATCTTGTTGGTTTGTCCTTTTTTGCAGGTCTCCTCAATGGAACCGTGTTGAGCCCAAATACAGAGAAGCCCTCCTCAGAAACAAGGATGATGGAGAATTCTGGTATTTCCCTATTGATCCTTTGTCTACCAGGTTTTCTTTTCACTTTCAGTATGAAAAAAGTAATTTTGGCAGTTGTCTCTTCTTGGTGGTGGCTCAAGGCACCCTTTTTTAGATGTGTGCAAACAGCAAATTGGAGATTGTTCTGGCCCCATGGTTTCAGAGGAAACAAGACCTGAAAAAATGGAGTTGGCCAAGATTAAGTAACAGGCTGATAAAAAAAATGAGAAGTGAGAGAAGTGAAAACCCAGCCCCCTGAGACCTGGTCATTTTGTCCCACTGCCTCTCCTCATAAAGTGTGTGGTTTGAACCTTGGACTGACAGATGCTTGAAGGGGACAGCTGGCTAAGCAGGTCACTGAGCTTGTGCACTTGACTGCTCTGCAGGTGCTTGTAGTTTTTCACTGCCTCAGATACAGCTTAGCCATGCGTGGGCTGTCCCTTAGAAAAAACTGATCGTTCAGAAAGTGCACCCTTGCCCTGTGAGGCTCTCAGGAAAGCAGGGCAACAGCAGGTGGGTCTGAAGTACACACTTGAGGCTTGAGTGAAGCATGAGTGTGGGACAGAACACTATGGAGGGACAAAGGCAGGGGACAGTGGCAGAGGTGTGCTAGAGATGGCAGGGCTTCACCAAGACACCCCTGAACTTGCCTTGTGCTTTACTCTGGGCATTAGGGGTAGTTAGGGCAGCCCAAAACACATTGAGAGCTGACCTCTTCTGCAGAGTTGCAGGTGCCTGCAGTGTTCTCATCAATCCCCTTTTAAAGACATGGGGGTGAGTGTGGGTGCCTAACTGGTGTCTTCATGGAATCACAGAACGGGTCAGGCTGGAAGGGACCACAGTGGGTCATCTGGTCCAACCTTCCTGCTTAAGCAGGGTAATCCCAGAGCACACATGGCACAAGACAGTGTCCAGATGGTTTTTGAATACCTCCAGTGAGGGAGACTTCACACTCTCTCTGGGTAACATATTTCATATGTGGTCAGTTGTGCAGTAAAGAAGTTCCTCCTCATATTCAGGTGGAACTTCCTGTGCCTCAGCTTCTGCCTGTTCCCTCCTGTCCTATTGCTTGGGACCACTGAGCAGAGCCTGGCTCCCTCCTCTGACACCCTCCCCTCAGATACTGACAGACACTGATGAGGTTCCCTCTCAGTCATCTCTTCTCAAGGCTGAACAGGCCCAGCTCCCTCAGCCTTTCCTCGTAAGAGAGATGCTCCTGTCCCTTGATCATCTTCATAGCCCTCCACTGGACATGCTCCAGGAGCTCCATGTCTCTCCTGTACTAAGAAGCCCGGAACTGGACACAGCACTCCAGATGTGGCCTCAGCAGGGCTGAGCAGAGGGCCAGGATCCCCTCCCTTGACCTGCTGGCAGTGCTCTTCTGTCTTAAGCTGAATGATGAGATTTTCCTCCTTCTCTGCAGGATGTCCTGTGAAAACTTCCAGGAGCAGTTTTCATGGCTGTATATATGTAACAGCACCCCAACATTTCTGGACTTTGGAGATGAGCACTGCACAACGTGGTCTCTGAACAGCCACATCAACCTGTGGAGCCCAGGCCTTCCCACACGAAGGAGCCGCTACTCCCCAGGTAATGGATGCTCCCTGCAGTCACCCGGTCATCCCCTCCCCTCCACTGATGCTCACGGTGAAACATTCACTCTGAGCACCGAATTGCAGAGGTATTGATTGCCAGTTGTTAATGCCTGCCTTTCCCATTACTGCACTTAGCAGCTAAACAGGCAGAAACAAAGCAACAGCACTGTCTGCTGAGTTAGAACAGGAGACTTGTGATTTAGGAACCCTGGACTCTTTAAGTCAAGATGAGCTTGTGTATCTTCTTTCAGCCAGTTGCAGTAGGTGTTACTGGGGGCCTCATCAGAAAGTCTGGTGTGGCAAATATGCAGTTGATTTTACAGAGCAAAAAGTACTATTTAAATGTATGTGAAATGAAAAAATTGTGCTACAAAGCTCTATTTTTTAAGGTGAAAAGGTCTTTAAGCTGATAAAACCATTGGTTTTACTGCCTGTGCAAGGACTCTTCTGGCATTGTAAGCTCCAGTCAGTAATAGTATTTTTTTTTTCACATTTTAATCTTAATTTATCTCACTTTTTTTTTTTTTTTTTTTACAGCTGCATCACTATTTGGGCTCCATGTTTTTACTCTAGGACGGTAGTATATGATCCATGAAGAGGCTTCTTTTTTTCTCAAATGGCAATCCTCAACTTAGCAGCACACAGGTTTTATATTTAAAATATGACACAAAATCTGTGTTTGCTTACAGATTTCAGGCTCCTGCTCCTGATCACCAGGTGTGATAACAAAGCAATGCCTGTGCTGCTGCACACCACAGTCACTGGGACTGAGCAAGGAGATGCAGGGGCTGAACTGAGAGTGTGTGGGCAGAGCCATTTTCCTTGGAGCTCTGTTTTCCAACAGCCCTCTAGTAAAGTTCCTGTCCAAGTACAGTCATCCTAATTTGCAGGTTTCAAGGCCACCCAACATGGGGATCTGGCTTAAATTCTAGTCTGCTGCCATCTCAGTCCTTTTTCTCCAGTCTGGGTATTTCATTGCTTTTTTCTTTTTTTTTTTTAATCAGGAGTGCTTCCTGTTAAGCAAAGTCTTGGCCAAGAAGCAGCTGTTTCTCTCTGGTGCTTGACGTTCTGTCTGTCCCTCACAAACCCTAGCAGGAAGGAAGGAGAGGATGGCTTTGCGCCATTTTGTCCTTTTCTATGTGTTTATCTTCTCAAAGCCGCAGTCTTTTTCAGCTCAGTCACTGGGGCAGGTGTCTGATTAAGAGTCACTGCTTTTCTGCTGCTGGGAAAGTGTGCCACGGAGGTGAAGCAGATGTAGGGGGGGTGAGAAATCTGCATGACTTCTGTGACTTTGCCAGAGATTTCTAAAATGATCAATGTGCAATTAGTTTACCTCCAGATGCCTCAACTTCTAGTGCTAATGTGGAGAGTAAGGTGCTCTGTTGTATTGAAAGGATCTCGGAGCAGTCACTCCTCTGGGTCCACACAAGCAAGATCTTACACAATGGGCTACTGCTGGAACATCTGTGTGCCTACTGTTAACCTATTAACACTTTCTTGGCAGGTGCAGTTTCAACAAACCCTCAGTATTTTTTCAAAGTGCTAGATCACGACCCAAAAACCTATAATGTAGCAATTTCACTCATGCAAAAACACCCTGAGCATATGCAGGATGAAAAAAACCTGAAGATCGGCTTTTTCATCACCATGGTAAGCACAATCAGATATCATGTGAGCACTGTTGTTCTCTGTGTGGTTTATTTTACCTGTATGTGGGAGTGAAAGGCTGAATTGCCTTTTGGTCTGTAAAAAGTCAGTATGTGGCGTGAATTTCTGGTTGCCTTCTGTTGTAGAAACTCAGAGTAAAAATAGAATTAAGCAGGCTTAGTTCCTTTTATTCATGTCTTAAGGAACAAAGGTGGCACTTTTAGTTCTGTAGCATCCCAAAATAGCCTTGGGAAACTCAGGGAGTCCCCCAGCCAGAAGATGTGCCAGGGCAATATCCTGCATACCCAGCAGTACTGGTGACATGCCGTGCTGGCTGGGCACAAGGCATGACAGCCAGCACTAGCCACAGCCCTTGAGCAGCACTCCAGGTATAGCAGGGAAGCAGATGGTCTCTCATTCCCCAAAGTGGGTCTGTCGTGCTCATCCTCCTGTCTTCTATCTGAAGAGCCAGGTAAAAACATTTATGAAATACATGGGAGCCTTTGCCTGAGACCAGTGTAGAGGAAATCCACTCCGATACCTGGGACCTCCACTACAATTTCTCTGGTTTTTTTTTCTTGGTGACTGTCCAGAGAGGTGCCTTTTCAAGCTGTTCTCAGAGCACTACCAGGCTTACTTTTTATCAGCCTGTTACTGAAAGCACAGGTGCTAGTGTGGATGGATGCTAGCCTTTCCCAAAGTGTTTTTGTTGTTGGCTGATGAGTGTGGGAGGCTATTGTTCTTAACCCAAAGACTAAAAGGGAGGCAGGGATTGCTATAACCCTAATTTCACATTCTTCTAATTACTGGAGAGGTTTGCCCTAGTCCCAGGCTTTAAATAATTGATGCCGTAAGTTTAACAGCTCCTCGTAAAGGAAGAGCATGGCTTTGTAGCTCATAAAAAAAATGTGTCTGAGAAATAAAAAAGTGTCATTAAAAGATCATCCCTCCAGCAAGTGGAGTCACTATCCCTTTATGAGGATATCCTCTGTCCTGTGCAGGTATCAAGCCTGCAGGACTCTGTGGGGCTAGCTGTGCCACTCAGAAAGAGCTGCTGCTCCTGGTAAATGGGGAATTGCTCCTTCCAGCATCCCCAAAAGTCACCAGACATGGAGGCCCCTGTGTGCTCTTGCACGATGCTCATCCACCTTGATTAGCTACCCATTTTAACAGAAATGACATTCACTGGGAGGTGATGATATAGGTCTTGGGTCCCTCAAAAAAAGAGATTATTTAATCAGAAAGCAGTCTAGGAGACAGATTTTCTCTATTCTTGTTTTATATTTTAAGTTTTTCCTCCCATCCAGTTAATGCTCAGGTGTGTTTTCTCTGTCTTGGTATGAGATGGATCAAGGATGGATGGACCTCGATGAGTTTGTCAAGACTGGATGACATGGCCTCTGTGGGCTGTCAGCCCATAGCTCACCTCAGGCTGGCTTTGGGCTCAGGTCACTTGGGCTTCTGTCCTTAGGGGTGATCTACACAGGAGCTGAAAGGCGGGGCCAGAACAGAGCATTACTGGAGGCACCAGGATTACTGTGGAGCCCCTGGACAGTGAGGGCAAGGGAACAGTTATGCTGCTCTGTCACACCACAGCTTTTATCAATATAACCATACTGGTGCACATTCACACAGAGGACTATACAGAAAACATTCCCTCATAGACACACATTAAGTATTTTAATATGAGAGCTGCTCTACCAGCTCCTCACAGCCAGCCTGGTGTCCTGTCCAGGTAGCAGCAAAAGCCAAGTTCAGGAGCTAAAACCTGTAGGTGTGAGTGCCATTCCCTCAGTTTATTCCCCAGTGTTCACCCTCAGAGCCTGAGAGCATCTTTGGGTAGAAGTTTACAAGGGGTTGCTTTGCACAAGGAGAGTGCAGTTGGCAAGATTCATGTGGCTTCACTCTTCCCCCCTGATCTGCTCTCACTGCTGTGATTCATTATCAGCAGCATCCATTGCTCGGTACCTTTTGAGATGCATCAAATTGTTGCTGTGAAGTAAGAGGAGTATTATCCCTCGATAATAAAGGATGAGAGGAGAATGCAGTGCAGGCAAGGATGCAAACCAGAATGGACGTATCTGATAGCTCTAGGAAGCCTTTGATTAAATATAGACTTGGAACACTAATACATGGCTGTGAGGGAAGTTTAATGTTGTGTGATAGAGCTGAGAAATGTATAGAGGCTGATTCTTATCTCACACCGATTTTGATTCCATTGAGATATTAATCTGCTTCTGCTTTTTACCACAAGGAATGTGGAATAAGGCTCAAAAGTGGGGAAAAAAAAGTATTACACCATTTATTTCTTTGCAGCACTGTCCATTTCTATCTGCTCAAGATCTGACCCATAATACTCGGCAGTCTGTGTACCTCCCAGCCGTCTGTAACAGTAGTCATCCTGGTTTTTTTTTCCCTTCCAAAATAGCAGTTTTATGTTATTGTCTCCCAAAGGCATGGCTCATAAATAACTCTGCCACGCTGTAGAACCATTCTAAATGGAATTTATACACGCTGATATATTTTGGGGAATATGTTAAGGAAGGGTTTTTTATTATGCTATCTTTACATGTCATCATAGTAATAGCTGTTGCATTATATTTGTTTCATCTCAGCAGAAAAATACTGGAATAACAGATGAAAGATCAGAATACTCCATTTTCTTGTGACACTTGCTGGTTTGGATTGTGATTCTTGAAGCATTGTCATCTGGATGACATGCTTAGAGGGCTCTCTGACCCCTCTGAGTCACAGAAGATCTCAGGGAATTTTTTAGTAAGAGCACTCATCCTTGATTCCTTCATGAACTCCAGTCTGCTTAATGTTAATTGAAGTTCTCTGCAAATCTACTTACATTCATTTTGCCTTCTGTTTCTTTCAGTTCCTCCACCACTGAGCAACTTTGATATGTCCTTGAGAAAAGTCTGTCCCCCTGGATGGGCTTTTCAGGCCACTGGGGGGGGCCGAGGCGTGATAGATGCAGTGTGTATTCAGAGAGGTGTGGGAATGCGAGGCTGCTGTGAGTGTGCTTGCTGATTTACTCTGGCTCCTAACAGGAAGGGAAGATAGCTGGCTATATTTTTCTTTCAGGAGAACTCCAGACTTCTGAAACAAATTTTTATCCGGACTCGGGATGTGACCAGCTACTTTACCTTGAGCCCAGGAACCTATGCCATTGTTCCTGCTGGAGCAGAGGAGCAAGAATTCGAATTTCTCTTACGAATTTTCATAAAGAATCAAGACTACGCTGAGTAAGATGATATGCACTCCTTAAAAGCCCCAGACTCACAGTGTGCCAGGAATGAACTATTTAATGTCAAGCTAACTGATGTGGCAATTTGCTTTCAGTGTGTCCTTGGAGGGGGTGGGAAGGCACAGAGGAGTGTAAAACAGCATGTTGAGGGGGATCAGGTGCACAAGGGTGGCCACTGCAGAGCAGGGCAGGAACTCATCTGCAGCCACCAAGGGTCTCAGCTTTGGTACAAAGAGCCACACAAGGGAGCAGTAATTGTGAGATATGTCCTCTACCACTGATTGTGGGGACATTTCTCTTTGCTGAAGGGAGGACTGGGAGCTTGTTTTCCTTAATTCTTAACAGCTGTTTGGTAGTTTCTTATGTTCTGCTGGCTGGATGCCAGATGGATTATGTCCCATTCTGCTCGGAGTGGGACGTGGAGAAGCCAAGAGCAGTGAAAGGCCTTGATCCTTTCACTCCATAGACAGGCTGGCAGGGCTCCCTGTAGGTGTGAGAGTGGCCTTGAAGATAAGTTTAGTGGAAAAATGGTATCTGAGTTCATGCAAAGGCAGCTATTACCACACACACGTTCACATTACCACGTGAATACCTGGGTGTGGTTTACTCCAGATAAGCAAGCCCCAGCATTCAGCCTCACCAAATGACCTGCAAGCATCAGCTGTGCAGTGCCTTCCCTTCAGCAGGCTTTTTAGAGGATGTGATTGCAGCTCTTACCTCACTGGCCCATATCTTACTAATGAGATTGCTTTCTAGGCTTTGGCCCCTGGCAAAAATAGCCCAGAACCAAGTGAGGCAACTCCTGAGTTATGGAAAGCAAACACAAAGAGTCCGTGCTGTGGGCTGGACTGCCGTCAGCAGGATGAGTCATGTGTGAGACAGCTCAGCCCTGGAAGTGAGCTTTTCAGGAGAGCCTCTGGCTCTCACAGACCTTCCTGAGCTAGGCCAAGTGTGGAGATGACCTTCCAGTGGGTCTTTGCAGCACTTACCTATACAGATGTTACAAAAATAGAACCTAGCTTGTCTGATTGCTCTACCGAAAGCAAAACTCAAGTACTGAATGTGGCTGCTAAGTGTGTCTTAGGAATGGTGACCCTGGCCCAGTTTCAGGCAGTCTGCAGGCATTTAGAAGATGTTGCCTTTTAATAGCCCAGATGCTATTTTTATTCCTGACTGTTAAGCTGGGCAAAGAGAAAGGAGGTGAAAAATTTCTGTGTCTCAAGGCAGGGCAGCCCTGTCTTCTGCATGGTGAGGTTAGTCCTGGCATGCTCAGCTACCCTTTCTCTGCTGCTGGTGCCAACAGAGCTGGCTTGGGGAAGGCAGGGGCCCCAGAGCAGCCAGAGACTCAGACCTGTCTGTGCCTGTTTGCACTGAGAGACCCAGGACTGGTGCAGCAGCCTTGTCTGAACTGGGCCAGGCTGGGCCATGGGTGCTGAGCCTGTTGTGGGGCCATGGGCTGGGTGAGTGCTGCTGCTGGTGCCTGGCTTCCTCCACAGCTGCAAATCAGTGCTCTGGAAAGGCCTCTTTTCTCCCAGTTTGATTCTTGTAACTCTTTTCTAGGAACTCAAACTCCCTGACTGACCCAGTGCCTCCTATGGTAAGAGTCTGAAAACTGGTGTAGATTCTGGTGGTGGTGAATGGTTCCCAGAGAGCTGATCATTTGGTCACCTCTACTGGTCATCTCTACTCTACACCTCTTCTTCATCTGATCTTTTCTCCCTTTACCACCCACTACAGTCCCAGAGTCTGACTCTGGCACCCTGCAACCTTGCTGGGAGGGTAGGACACCTCTCTGGAGAGATGGGAGTGGCAACAAAGCCCTTCCTCTTCTCATATGTCTTTTTTAGAGCCTGATTTTTAAGGAAACAGGTCTTATGCAGTCCCTTTGTCAGTCTGTCTGTGTGTCCTTTTCACCTCATGATCTTTAACACTTTGAGAAACCAAATATAGGAGGGGAGAGAGCACTTAAAAGGTTCTAAAGTCTTTCAATGTCTGTAAAATGGGTATATATCCGTGGGGGAGAAAGAGGGAAATTTAATTCCTGTAAATGGGGTTGGACATGCCTTCCCCATGGGAATGATTTCATTTAAGTTCTTGTACCCTATAAAGCCCAGGAATCCATAGGGATGAGACTCAAATCAGATTTCTTTTGATTTTCATCAAGATATCTTCAGAGACAGAGACATAAAGCAAATTACACTTTGGAACTGGCTGCATCTCTAGTTCAACACACATTTTTGCCTGTCCAGCCCAGCTACCATGGGTTTTTTGACTTCTTGCTGTGAGCTGTGTATATTTCCAGGGCTGGTCCAGTCCCTGCTGGTCCCACCAGCAAAACCCTGCCACTGAGAGGCTGCTATTTACAGCCTTCAAAGACACAGGTCATTGAAGCTAGAGGTGTGAAGCTGCTTCAGGGGAACAGAAAACAGTCCTTTCCCTGTGATTCGTTTTCCAGCACACAACTAAGCCCCATTAGAGGGGTAGTGTAAATGGTGGCTCACTATCTCTTTCCACTGACAAGCTGTCAGTCTACTTGGCTGTTGTCCTTAGCAAGTGTTTTGACTTTGATGAATTGTGGTTTCTGCTCTTGATCAGGTATTTGGGCTTCTTTGGTATGAAATATCTCACACAGAGATAAAGGCATTGGGTCTTGGGCTTAGATTATTTTTTTTTAAACTTTTTAATGTTAAGGATAATTCCCCTTAGTGCCTGGTGGACCTTTTCCACTAGAGGGTTGAAAAAAATCACTTAACTATTGAATTGCAATTGCTTAGGTATAGTCAAGTCTGCCTTGGGGTTGAGAAGGTACAAGAGAAAGGAAAAGCCAACTCCTGCTCTATTTTCTTGGTTCACATGAATCTTCACATGCCCTGAGCCAGTGGTACCAACCAGGGTCCAGCAATAAGGATCAGGCTTTGTATCTCTATATTCATGTATTGACTTGCTGAATTCCACCCTGGATGTGTTCTGTCATCTTCCTTAGGCCTTGAACTGCTCCTTCCTAGTTGTGCTAACTGCTAACATCCAAAATATGCTTCTTTCTTCATTGCAGTAGCTGTTGCTCGCTCCTAGTCCACTTTATTTTGGGGGTGTGAAAACTGCAGCCCGTGCTGTACATTCCCTGCCCCTCCAAAGTGCTGTTTGGATCAGCAGACTTTTGCCTCCAGTTGTTTTGTAGCTGAATTATTTATGTCTGCACTTTGTCTTTGATGCAGGATGCACCAAGATGGAACCAGGACAGCTCCTATAAGGCTCTTTTCCTGAAATACGCTGAGCAGGTACCCTCTCTAAAACATCTTGTTGAAAAAAATAATAAAAAAACCACAAGTGGACTTGCAAAAAGAAAAACTGATCTATGATGCTGATACAAATCCATTTAGAATTTTTTTTTTTGGAAATGTAGCTCCATCCTCAAGTGGATACCCTGAAAATGGTATTGATTGACCTGCCAAAACCCCCAGAAAAATGGGACATTCAGCTGGGATAGATTGTCTAGTGCCATATATCAGTGGAATATTGGAGATTTATGGTTGTGCTGGTGATGGGCTTGCATGTGTACTTTTCTTTTTTTTTTTTTTTTTCCTTGCTTTGGTTTGTTTATTTGCTGAAAGCAATTAGAAAGCCCTGGGTAGTTCCCCCCTCTCATCAGCATCACTTTCCATTTGCCTTCTCAGCACTTGGAAACCAGACATCAGTCAGCGTTTGAGTAATTGATTCCTGCTCTTTCAGAGCCAAGCTCTGTGTTCACAGGAGATGCTTTTAATGGTTTAATAAACTGTTATAAAGAACTCCTTGACTTAGTCAAGAGGAAAAAAATCACTGTCAAAAGTCTCTGCACAATGGACCTCTTGCAGTTAATGGTTATATCAATGTGTGACGGTGAAAATGAGCACGGGCTGCCACGCTGAGTGTCCCGGGGCTCTCTCGGGAGGGAGGCGGCCGGGATCGCTGATGGGATCGCTCCGAGGGAAGCAGGCAGCAGTGCCTGCGCTCCCAGCCTGCTCACACAGCTGCCTGCTGGGCTTGCCCATCCACAGCTCCCCAGCTCGGGGCTGGTGGAGTCCCATCCCTGCTGGACAAACCCCATGGGGATGGCAGTGCCTGTAACTCCCCTGCAGTTGTAGGGGAGGACCAGGAGTGGGCTGGCAGCGTGGAGGGCTTTGTTATGTTCCCATGGGGATGCTGCTGCTCCTTTGATATATAAGCAGAGGTTCTTGGCTGCCACAGTGCCAGAGAAAAGAAGTTTTGGGCAAAAGTGACACAGGAGAAAACTTTATGCTCACAGACCTCTCTTTGTGTTTTATTTTTCATTAGGGCTCAACTATTGATGCCTCGCAGCTGCAACAACTCCTTAATGAAGTGATCTTGCAAGGTAAAGCTTTTACAGCCCAACTAATGTTTTTGGTGCTTCCCTATCCTTAGACTAGAGTAAATTAGGCACAGGATTTAGTGATGTCCTGATGGTCCTTTAAAAATCCTCATTGTGGCTTACTGCACAGGGGGATCAGAGCATGAGAGGGGCACAGCTGGAGGGCTGGAGCCAACTCAGCCATGCACAAGGCTTAAAGTGCTCTTAGGACTTGATAATTCAGCATAAGTGGCCTTTCTTTCACTGTTGTTTCCCTTATCCTTATTTCAAGAGGGAAGAGTTTCCGTCCGGGCAGGGAGGTGGGCAGGGACTGTGCAGAGTGAGCCCAAGCAGGACACCTGTCCTTGGGGAAGGTAGAGATGTCTGAGATGTGCGGATTCCCTCAGCTTGGCACAGAGCCCTTGCTGCTGTTCAAGAACCTGAACCAGAGCTGGGGCTTTTCAGCTGTGTGAGCCTTCAGCCTGGTGTCCTCCTTCCCTCAGAACAGTGTCCTGATGCCTGTCACAGCCCTTGCTCTCACTAATTCCTTCTGTTTTGTCAATCCTTGCAGATGAGATGACCAGCCTGGGTGGGAGATTCACCTTTGATTCATGCAGAAGCATTTTAGCCCTGATGGATGTATCCTTTCAGCAGAAGCAATAAACTTCCCTGGTGCTGCCCATCCTTGCCTTGAGTTATGGCTGAGCTGAGCATCCGTGTGTGAGAACCTGCAAGTAAATATCAGCCCCAGTCCCCAATAAATAACTGTCTGTGCAGGACTTTGCTGTGCATGCCCTGGCTCTGGTGTGTCTGCTGAAAGGTGAGGGTCAACCTTCTGCTGCCAGCTGACTCTTTGCTCTCTCATTTTGCCTTCTCTGGGGCTTGGCTAAGCTTCACCTTTGTGTGGGGGTCTAAGGCAGAGCAGAGACAAGGAGGCAGGACAGAGTTTAGGCATAGCTTAGCTGTTCTGTGTTGGCTGCACCATGCTGGCCTGGGGTGGCACCTGAGTAGGCTGCCAGCAATGCTGGTGTCAGGGGCAGAAACACTGTCACTGCTGAATCCCAGGCACTTGCCCGGCAGGCCATTCCAGTATATCTTTCCAGTGTATCTTTCCTATTTAGCTGAATCACTCAGTCCTTTTACTGTTAACAAGACAACATGAGAAGTACATTTCTGGCCACTGTAGAACAAGAGGGCTCCTTGATGAAAACATTCATTCTCCCTCGTGTGGCTTTCCCCCTTGCTTGCTCATTGTCTTTTTTCCTCCATGCCTAGAAAAACCTTTGAGACATTTTCAGACCTTTAAAAACTGCCAGAGAATGAATAAAAATGACCAGAAGTCACTCTCTCTTTCCAGCTTTCAGCATCTAGCTATCAAAAGAGACATTTCCCCCTTTGCAAAGCCTGTCCTGGGATAAATGGGCACTGTGAATGCATGGCACGTGCAAAGAGCTGACAAAGCCTCTGCTCTGCTATAACTCAGGATGGATTTTTAATTCTCTGGCCTGCAGATAATCCATGTACAGTGTGACCTATCCTGGCCTGCAAAGCCAGGATCAGCTTTTTTCACTCAGGTTCCACAACAGTAGCACTTGTCTGCTTGTATTTCACTGGTGATGAGTTTTGCTTTCAGGGAGTTTTCACCATCCTACATTAGGGTGGGAGCTTTGGGTCTGCCCAAGACTCCTGGGTGGAGTGTGGAGGGGAGCAGGCACACTGACACAGCCCTTCATGCATTCCTGGGGAATGTCTGCTGACACCCCTGGGGTCCTGTGCATGGCTCAGAGGCTGCTGCTGCCTTTTGACAGAAGGCATCAGGATCATCTCGTGCTCTTGGCTCCTCAGTGCTTGTTCTCCTGGAGGATCCAGTAAGAGCAGATCCTGTGGTGCCCCATGCAGAGGCAAGGCCGTGGGGCCATGTTCATTCATAGGAGTGTCTGTGCTCCAGGGCTAAATGTCACTGCAGCTTCCCTTCTGGTTAAAGGCACCTTAGAAATAGAAACCTTTTGTGGTTTGTGAGCCACAGGCATGAGCAGCTGTACAATGAGACAAAGAAGGTGGATTTAAACACAACTGAGAGCAGAAAAACTCAACACAAAGTAACAGAAGAGGCAGCATCCTCGGGAACAAAGACAGCCAGGTTTAGCTCTCACTAAGTGCTCGATTCTTAACTAAATGCACAGCTCAACTCGAACGGGAGACTCACCCTGCAGGAGTTCGGGAGCCTCTGGCAGAGTCTCACGAAGTACACGGTACGGGGCGGTGGATCTCTCTTGGCTGTGGGTGGATCTCTCTTGGCTGTGGGTGGATCTCTCTTGGCTGTGGGTGCTGGGCACGCTGTGGGTTCTGTACCCTGGGGTTTTCCAGCAGCAGGGAGCAGATGCTCCGTGCTCTCAGAGCGCTGCGGGGGGGAGTGTTGCAAAGGCTGCTTGCTTAGCGGGTCAGAGGTCCCTCCTCACACGCTAGGGAGGCAGCGGTGTGTGTAAAGTGCTCCAAATGAGCAGCCCAGGCTTTTCCAGCCCAGGGAACATTGAGGGGAAAGGTAGGAAGGCCAATTAGGCTCAGAATTTGATGGAAATCGCGGTGTCTGTGCCACCACTGGCATTTTTGTAGGTTTTTTTTTTTTTTTAAACAAACTTTCTACGCTGAAATGACTTCTTGAACAGAGTCTGAAAAATGTCATTTCCTCATTGCTGCAGTTTCTAGTGGAAATGTATAGGAGCTGATGAAAGCTTTGGGAGAAATGTCTCTGTTCTGGGACAAGCACTAGGTCTGGAAGCAGTGAGCATGGTGTTTAGGGTCCCATCTAAATTCACAGCCAGGGCATGCATGGCAGCTTCTGTCATGGCCCTTCTCCCTCCAGCTTGGTGCGGGATGGGTGCAGGAAGGTTTCCCGAGCACTCACATTTGGGTGGGCTCCAATTTTTTTCAGCCCTCTTGAGATGGTCTGAAGCCACCTAGGACACAGAGTGCCAGTTCCCTAGACACAATGCTCTTCCTACTGACAGCACCTCAAGTGTGGCTTGTGCTGTCTTAGGAAAGATGATCCCACACCATTCTGGGTATGAGGGACTCTTGGCTTAATCTGCGTATTATAGACAACGTCTTTTTGTCAATGAAGTTGATTATTCTCATTGCTTTCTCACACACATAAGCCATGGAGAGTGAGCAAAAAGGCTTCTTCCCACCCAAATCTGTGGGATTTCTTTCACAGTAACATTCTCTCAGAGCCTTCTGAAAATGGGTCTCCCTCGTCACGGCCTCCCCATCTCACCTGTTAAACTTCCTCGCAGCGTGTTTGTTAAGGGAGGAGAACATACGTAACTGCTTGTGGTAGTAAGTGTGGGGAATGCTGGTAAGGGCTTGAAATCTGTCTTTGCACTGTATTTTAGGATATCTTCAGCAAGGAAGACAGAAACCATTCTGGATTTCTTGATGTTGCTGAACTGAAGAGTGCGATACAGGCAGCAGGTACGCCCAGAGGTGCCAAGCAGCTCCCTTTCTTGTCCCTGTGGCAGTGAAGGAAAGGATGAAAAAGGAAGAGGGGAAAAAAAAAAAAGAGCTTTAGGGAGAAAGTGGGTTGGATTTCACAGAAATGCCAGTTAGATCACAGCTCTGCTCAGAGGTCTGTGTTGGGGAGCCAGCAGAGAGATGCAGAGAAGTGCAGCACTGGCCAGACTAGCTTATCCATATTCTCTCTAGGTCATGGATGAAATACCCAGTAGAGGAAAGGAGCAAGGAAGAATGGAAGGAAGAGTCGCCCCAGTTCCTGCAGTTTCTCTCCAGGGCAGCGACTAAATCTAGAAGGGAAAGCCACACTGACAGGCATTTATTTAGTTTGCACTGACCTCTGTTGGCTACTGAGCGCTGAAACTCTCAGTGAGTGCGCGTTAGCGAAGCACTTCAGCTGGGTCGTCTCAACAGAGACTTTGTGCATGAAATACATCTCTGACCCAGCGATCCCCTTTTAACTGTACAGTAGAGAGGCTCTCATTTGGCTCCCTGGAGCTCGGAGGGGTGCTGTCCCAGGAGGAGGCTGGTGCAGGATTCCTATCCCTGGAAGCCATCAGCTGGGGGGATGCATGCGTAATTTTTTTGCTGCTGAGAGCTGGGCAGAGCATCAGCATCTGCCTGAGGAGCGCAGAACTGATGAGCCAAATGTCAAAGGAGAAGTTGCCAGGGCCATTCTGTGAGAAAGATGCTGAAAAGTGGGAGGAAATTGTGCATGGAAAAGTCCTGTCAGCCAAAACAATGCAGCTGTTTGAAGGGATAAAAAGACAGTGTTAAATGGCAAATTCAATACATGTTTGGCTACAAGCCGTTCTGAGTGGAGAAGAAAATTATAAGCTCATTCTTGCTGCCCTGTGAGCCAGACAGCTGTGCTTGAATCTGGTTTGGCAATGGGATGATCCCTGCCCTGGCTTCTAAGTAGGAACCTCAGAAGGCATTTAGGAGCTTGGTGCTACCTCTGGGAATGGTATTAATCTATCTAAATACAGCTCCTAGCCAGTTGTTCCCTGAAGTGTTCAGTGCTTTCCCCAACAAAACACTGCAGTGTGTGCCTAATTTTCACTGTTTTCCTAATGTTTCCAATAACAATGACGGGTCAGAGTAAAGCACACCAGCTGCATTAACAGCAGTGCTGCCCTGAAATGCAGCAGCACTGGCCTGATGTGTTTACAAAGTCCTCTGTGGCAACAGTAAATGATTAAAATTAATTTTTATAGATAGGGAAACGTCAAGTCTGTATTTTAAAGCTTGGCTAAAAACAGAGGGAGGAATCCAGCAGATAAAAGGTTTGGGGAGCAGTCTTACAAATCAGCTGAAAAGTCTTGTGAAAAGGGAGGACTGACCATTCAGTCTGCTTGATGAGGTTAATTGAGAGACATTGCCGGGTGAGCAGATTTCAGAACAAGTATATCCCAGACTGACCAGGCCAAATTGTTGGTGTTTTACTTGTGTAAGACATGATTATAGCATCCCATAAGCAATGTTTGCTAGAATCTGCTCTCTGGAGAGAGCTTGATTGAATTTCCACTGTCTTCAAAAGGTTAAAAATAGAATTCATTGCTCACTGCTACAGTGGTTTAAAACCAGAATCACAGAAGACATTTCATTAATTAGATTTATTTCTAATTACTATCTTTTTCTCCTATGAAAAGAATATAAAATCAGGTTTACCTCAATTTGAAATGTATCTTAAGCCCAAATGTATTTCCATTGTTTAATTATTCAGCACTGCGTACCTGCTTCCTGCTGGAGACCTCCAACTAGGCTCATGCAACCAGAGTTTGTCAATGTTGGTACTGAACAACTTCCATTGGCTCCCTCTCTCCCTACACAGGTGTAGAGAAGCCATTTCTTTTATTTCTGCTTTTTCAACTAATTTAGCTCCGTGATGAGTTCATTTAAAACGGAAAAGTTTAGACCTGGTTGAAAAAGCAGGAAAGTTACTTCACATCC
This sequence comes from Corvus moneduloides, assembly GCF_009650955.1. Lineage (NCBI taxonomy): Eukaryota > Metazoa > Chordata > Aves > Passeriformes > Corvidae > Corvus > Corvus moneduloides. The sequence goes on along the minus strand of NC_045478.1, from coordinate 107,265,434 downwards.
AGCTGAGCTACTAAAACCTGGAGTGAGCAAATGAGACTTTTCTGAAGTCTCAGAGAAGGCATTAAACTAAAGCTATCAGTCCAGCTCTCTGCAGAAAATTTTCCTTTTGTTTCGCAAATCAGCTTTTAGTGCAAAATATATTTAAATTATTCCTCTTACACAGCCAGCACATTCAGGGTAGTTTTATTTAACTAATAAAAGAATCATTCTAAAAAGCAATTTTTGTTCATTCAGTTGAATACCAATTTCCATCCAAACAGACTGTGACACAAATACTGAATTATCAGCTAATAAAAAAGAAATGCACCCTTCACCATTTTCTAATAGAAGAGAAAATGTAAAAATTAAGAATCCCAGGCATGCTATGCAGCATCTGCCTCTTTAGCAGAAAGAGCCAGTGGTGTTGTGCTACGCTCACACTTTTACAGTTATGAGCCAAAGAAAATCGCCCTTTCTTATAGAAAATAAAAGCTAAAAAGGCAAAGCGAGATAACACTAGATTAGTTAGCTCAGTGTTTGCTGCTTGCTGACTTAAGCCACAATGGGAGTCAGTGAGTAAGACAGCTTCGTTTTTCCATTACCCTACCCCGACTCCTAGGCACGAAGCTGGGGAATGGCTGTCCAGGAATGCGTGCCAGGGCGGGGGGCTGAGCATGCCCCCAGCTTGTTGGCAGGGTGCAGGAGGCCCTCAGAGCCTTTGCATCCCTCCCAGCACGTCCCTGTCCTCTTCCCTCGGCAGGTCTGGCCGCCACGGCGCAGCTGCTGCGCCTGATGATGCTGCGCTACGGCGATGCTGCCGGCAGGGTTGGCTTCTCGGACTTCGTGTGCTGCATGCTGCGCCTCGACACCATGACCCGTGAGTGCCAGCACCCACCAGGGCACGTGGCAGCAGGGTGGCCTGCAAGCCAGGCTGAGAGCAGCGGCAGGGGACAAGGGACACGACGCAAAACACAATAATACGCGTCTAACAGCGTCTCTTGGAAGTGACAAACCTCCCCCAAGTCCAGGTGTGGCCTTTGGGCAGCCTGTTTGCCAGGAGCCGGGTTTATCTCCTGCCCGCTGGAGCAACTGGCTGCTAGAGAGCAGTTTAGTGTTCAGTGAAGTTGTCTCAGTTTTTCGGTAAGGAGAAAGCCCAGTATCCTCTGTGGATAAACAAACCCGTGCCCTGTGTTGCATCCACCTATTGCCTGGCACTTGCAAGGAAGGAGTGTCTGTAAATGAGCTTTTGCCTGACTGGAAATGAAATTCTGTTTTACGAAATCGTAGTTTTTGCTGCTCTAATAATAAGCATTTTGACTGGAGTCTGGTAGTTAAAAGAAGCCAGCAACTGTGACCCCTGTGCTAGAAAATCGCTTCAGCAATTTATTCCGTCTTTGGAATGAGCTGGGTTTCAGCAGTGCGTGGAAACGAGTGTTCATTTTCTCCCATGTGTTTTTAGCACTGATGTTTAATGGGCTAATAGTGGTCAGCAGATCTGCTTGGATGACACTGCCTAAAATCCCATTTCAAGGGAGTGCAGCAGAAGCAGCTCTGAAAGTGGTGTAAAATCAGAGCGTGTCCCGATTTTAATGCTTTCATTTAAAAAAAAAAACTTGTAAACACCCATTTGTCATGATTATACATGTCACTTGCTGTAGATGAAAGTTCTTATGCCTAAATTAGTGCCATAGTATTTTTTTTTTTCATTTAAAAAAGATCCTTTTACATTTTAAGTGCCAATGTAAAGACAAATCCTTTGCATCCATGCGGAAAGGAGCCTCTGAAAGTTTCATTGCTGTCTGTAATGAGAATCTTAAAATGCTCTCCACTCTTTCAGTTACCACTTTACAGAGGGGTTAATGTGGAATACAGTTCTCAAACTTTTCAGATCATTGTGAATCAGTTTGTTAGAGGAGAGGATAAGGGTTCCAAGTGGGAATAAAAGGCAGTCAACCTTTATGATGATGTGAATGCAGCAGGGAAGATAAAATCTGTCCCATTAAATCATTACTCATCCTTTCAAGATAGCCAGAGATAGGACTCAAACCAAAAGCAGCAGCTTCTTTGCAAATTCTATTTAACTGGAGTTAATGAAGCAGTAAAGAGGCACTTACCTCTGCCCAGAGGAGGTAATTTCGGTGCTGCCATTTTTTCCTAAAAAGACTGCTGGGTGCAAGCCCAGCCCTGCAAACACAGCCTTGTCAAGGGACTGGGCACAACATGAGGATTTCCTTGTTCTGTGCCTTTCTTCAGAGCAGTGTAGGCTGGATGTGCTACCTTTCCTCTCTGCTCTGGGCCATACAGGTAGCTCTGGTGGCCTCCTAAGAGGCAGGTGAGCCCTGGTGCCCTCTTCCTACCCTCTCCCAGAAGCCTTTTTGCTAAGGCTGGGCAGGTTTTGAAACATTCATGATCTTAGAAAGTATTTTCCATTCAGGGTGGGAAACTCCAGGCTCCCAGAGAAATGTGTTACTCAAGGATAGACAGACTTAAATTTGTTTCAGCTTTTTATTACTGTTTATAACAGCACATTTCTAGGGAAAAAGTAATTTCTAAATAAATAAAAACCCTCAAAATACTGTGTTTTGAGTTTATCCAAACACTTGGGTTTGAAGACTTCTCCTAGACATGTTGCAATATAAATATGCACATAGAATAACAATATTTGAATGGATTTAAATTTTTTGATGGCAAAGTGTTCTGTCAAAAAAAACTTTCAGCAATGTTAATTTCAAACTCTAGCTGAATAACAGCAGCATCTGCATTTATATTCCCTGCAAAAAGCTTGCAAGGCATACTAATGACTTCAAGAGAATCACTTTCTTTAGGGCACACTGCGATCACTCGCTGCCAGGGAGGATGGAAAAGGACCAACAGGAAGTTTCCCTGTGGGAAGATGTGTTTCATTAGTTCACCGTGCTCCTGTCAGTCTTCAGGCAGGAAAACAATTGAAACAAATTATGAGAGGAGATGAAAGCAGCCACATTCAGCACTGCCTGTCCCTACACTTCTGCCAAATTCTGGCCCTGAAATTGGAATGCCTTCCCAGGCTGTGATCCGAGGCAGAAGAGGTACCCAGCACGGAAATGAGACGTGGCCAGGCAGGACACCTGAGCCAGGCAGAGCATCCCAGCACAGGGATTGCAGCTCTGCTCCTCAGCTGCCACGGCCTTATGTCTGCATTGCATTCTTGCTTCCTCCTCATGAAATAAGATTTTCTTTGTTCTGCCCCTAGATGCATTCCAAAACTTAGCAGAGGGTGGATCACAAATTCTGATGACGACAATGGAGGTAAGAACACACCTGCCTTCTCTTCTCTCCAGCTCCACAGTGGGACCACATGTTAGCAGAAGGGTGAAGTTGAAGATGATGAGTGATATATGTTGCTAGGGCTTTTGTCCTAGCAAACAGTGCTAAAGGTTTTGCCTGGCTGGAAGTACATCCTGTGTGGGAGGTGTTTCCCTGGTGTTCCCCGGCCCCACTTGTACACAGAGGTGGCCATCCATGGCCAAGGCACAGAGTCTTCCCTTCCTGACACCAGCCTGTCATTGCTGGAAACACTGCTCAAAGTGTCTTTGAGGAAGTGACAAAAAAAATATACATGCCCTCATTTCTTACTGCCCCATCTGTTAATCCTGAATTGCAAAACATTTGGTTTTAAGAAAGAAACAGCAGACAAATGCTTGCTGCTGCTGTTTGTCTTAAAAGCACAGCCTGAAGGATAGCTCACTGAATGGGGATACATCAGACTTTTTATCAGCTAGTCTGAAGCAAAAATCCTGCTGTGCTCCATAGTGATATGCCTGAGTACTGCATTTTATCAGTCTGGGGACTGTTATTTGACAACCCAGTGTTTAAAAGGATTTTTTAAAAAAGCCTTTTACAGTCTCGCCAGTTCCTGTTTACACTCTGTGGTTAGTGCAGAGCCTCATCGTTCATTAAATCTGTTTTGCACCAAGGGCAGAGCACAGCTGGCAAGCAGAGGACTTGAACCTATTTTATAGGGTAGTCTGTAGGGCAGCCAGGTTCCCAGGAGTTGCTATCCCTTCCACGTGCAATCAGGCAGGTGCCACCCTTTCCCAGCAACTGCTCCTACTGCAGCTGCTGCAATAATTTATCATGGAAAACAACATATGGAAAGTGTTTCTGGGTCTGAATTGTAATAAGGGAAAGAGGCAGTTCCAAAATCCCTTCCCTATCCCTGTGCAGTACAAAAGGACTACAGTCATTGGGTCACCCCTGTCCTGAGACACGTCTGAAGACTTGGTGTACCATCCTTATCTAAACGCACCTTTCCTTCTCCTTTTTCCAGTGGCTGACTCTTGTCATGTACACGTAAAGAGATGCAAGAGCTCATGGTAAGATACCTCCTCGGTGCTGACAAGAGAGGGTGGGGCCCTTAGAGTGGCCACAGTGAATGTGAGTGGGGCCCTTGCAGGAAGCTCAGCCTGGGGTTATGGGGGGTTTTCAGAGAAGGAGCTGTGAGAGGAAAAGGGGTGAGAGCTGCAGCATGAGAGGGGCTTCAAAGGGAATTGGACTTTGGGCTATTTTTTCTGGGGAATTGCTGATGACCTGACCAGTCAAGCAGACGACCAATGGCTCAGCTGAAACTTGTCCCCCCACCTGAGATAATAGATGAGTGAGCAGGACTTCTTTTTTGTTTTCTTCTGAGGGGTGCAATTATCTCTGCATATCTTACACAGCAGCAAATGTAAAGTCAAATAAAGGGTGGGTATACACAGTAACTTAGATTTCTTGGTCAATCTGATTTCACATTTTTAACTGAATTATGTGATTTAGTTTACATTTGAACAGCAGTCCCAACCTTGTGCTTCTTTTGATGTTTGCTCACTTTATGTCACACTTAGAGAGGGACTTCCTTCCTCTAGACTTTCTGATTTTGCTGCTTGGTTCTCCTGAAAGACTCTGCCCTTTTCTGCAAAACTTGTGCTGTTTATACACCAAGAACCATCTCAGCCATCGTGCTTCTGCTAACCCTTTGGGATGCCACTGTTCCAGCTGCAGTGTTAGAGTGTTAGTGCTGGTCCCAGACATTTCTCACTGAGGAGAAAACAGGGATGAAACCCAATCCTTAGAGAAAACGTGCAGTGGAGGGGTGGTTGACCCCAGGAATTTGTGGACCATCCTTGGGCAAAGTTGGACACTTTCCTTGTCAGCCTGGTCCAAAAATGGAGTAAAAAACCCAAACCCTTGACATTCTTTGAAATCCATGAACTGCATCCAGATAAGCCTTCCTATAGACAGGAATTACAATAATAAATAAATCAGGAACAGCATCTCTGGTATTCACACCCTGTTTCTGAAGGCAGTTTGCTCTGGATGCCAGCTTTGGTGAGAAGTTGGAAGGGGCAATGTATAACGGGGGTTTAAATTACACTCCCCAAGGGAGAAAGCATGGTAGGTTCAGAGCCAAGGCAGGGATGGCTCCATGTCTTTCACCTTGACTCCAGGATAACATTTATACCCAGCTGCTCCTCTCTCTTGGCTCCTGGTTACATCCAGTGTGTCCAGCTGTGGCAGGAGCTGGGCTTCAGCACTCAGCACTGTGATGCTTTCACCCCTCTGAGCTCTGCTTGCAAACAGTGGTTTGTTTGAAAGTCTGCCCTTTGCATTCAGAGCTGTGGACAGTGCAAACCTGCATTTTGATGTGTGGAAACAGAATATTCACAACAACTGCACCCAGCACTTGCACTGTAGACTATCATTAGGTAAATATGAGAAAGACCTTGCCTTTGGAGATGAAGTTGCTTAAATTATTGCTTGCAAATTATATTCATAGTCTATTTAGTCTTTTTTTTTTTTCATGAATCATTCATAAACTGATCATAACTTCTGGGAATATATAATTAATCATAATTTTCACTTACCAGTTTGGAATGAAATCCTGCCTGTAGGGTGTTTGTAAGCAGTTCACTTGAGCAAATTAGCAGACACTTGCAGCTGGAGCCTGGGCAGTCATGGCACAAGACCCTCAGAGGACCAGAACTGTTTAAACTGGAGCCTAACAAACTGTGATTGATATGGGAAAACACACTTGGCATTCGCTGAAGAAATTCTCTTGGCAAAAATATTCCCATTAGTGATCCCTAAAGGCTGACATGAAGCTGGCTGTGTTCTGAGTCTCTTTACCTCTGTTTTAGGTGACTTTTCTTCCTCCTCAGTAGAACAGTGCCCAAGGCCATCCCATACAAAAGCCATCCACGGAGTTCTTGAAAAACCACTGTGAAGGAGTGAAGCCAGGTGTCCTTCTGCTTGGTGGTACTCAGATGTTGTGATGAAGAGTCCTTTCCAGGCAAACTGGAGGTGCCTTGGAGAGAGAAGAATTGCTAATGAAAGCGCTCCATGGACAAGCTGGTAGTACTTAATGGTCTGGGCAAGCTGGAAATGTTGACTGTAATCTCCTCTTGTCTTCCTGTAAATAGTACAGAAGCCAGGAACAGCTCCATTAACTCCATTGTGAAAAAGAACAGATCCCTGCCTTTTGTGTGAAAGGAGTGTATAAGATGTAGGTTACAAAAAAAATTAAGACACACTTTTATTTGAATTATTCCTTAATTTTCTTGTGTGCCATTAATAAGTGCCAGAAAATGATTGAAGAAATTAGTCATAATTCATAAATAACACCCGAAGCTTTTTGATTCTCTTTATAATTTTTATTAATAAATTAGAAAAAAAAAAAAGTCTGGAGCATTTTTGAGTTCATCAACTATAGGGATTCCATTTTATTTGCTACAGCAGTGGGGTGGCATATTAGAGATATAGAACAGATTGTTCAGTGCTTTTTTCTGACTTCCTGAATCTATATTGGGGCTGTCTGGGAATAGACAGGTTTATCTGAACTGCATTCTCTTCCTCTGTCCTGATGTCTTTAAAAATGTAAGGCTTCTTCAGACATAATTCCTGCTCAAAAATTTAACTTAAACCTGGAAAATAACTGAAACCTTTCTGTACCCACACATGAACTTCATTTTCATAGTTTTTTATCATGGCAATAACAGCAAATTTAGTGATTTATTCCACTCAGCTATTGAAAAAAAAAAATCTTTGAAGAGTCTGTGAAAATGCCAGAAAAGAAGGATGCAAATGTCGATGGATGAAAGAAATCCAGGGTTGCCATGGCAATATAATTCACACCGTGCCTCACCCAGACCCTCTGCACAAGTTTCCATTGAGGCATCCACATGCTAGCAACAGATTTACCCCACTTGGCAGGGAGATGTTGCACACTGGAGCAACAACTACATCACAAGGTAAAGAAGAGACCCAGATCTTTGTTATCATGAGCTCAGTCTGTGTCAGTGTCTCATTCAGCAACTTGGAGAGCACTACTCATGTAGGTAGGTCCTAGGCAAGAGGGGCCACTGAACTCACTCTTCCACTGAAAATGAGAGGAAGGGGAAATCAGTAAAATTAGACTATTTTAATATTTTTTCAGTAATTTTTGAACAAACTGATTCCTTCTCCAAAGTGAGACTTACACATTCCACCTGAAATCATTAATCACTAATTAAGCCCTCTGCAAATGTTGGCAAAGAGAGAAGATAAAAAGGGGACCGTGGCAAAATAAATATGCTTTGCTAAAAAGGTTTATTAGTAGAACCATTTCAGAGAACGGTTTATGTAGCTTAGCCTGGGAATTCAAAAAGGGTAATTGAAAAACTTGAAGTACTTCTGGATGGTTTCCACCACACAGTTCAGGGGTGCTTGAGATGGCTCAGACCTGCTGGGAACAAGCTCTTTGTAGCTACAGAGAAGTAATCTCTGTTAAAGTTGCAAAATTCAGTTCAAGTCGACTGGTTTAAATATATTCTTGTTGTGTGAAAGCCTCATCTATAAAAATACCAAGCCATTAAGATCAATCTTAAAAATCTTAATTTGCAGCCAATGTATTACTTCTCCTTTTGTTGCGATGTGTAATTGCCTTTCTGTGGAAGGCAATTCTGCCTGTCAGGAGGCAAAGATCCTTGCCTCATAACTCAGTCTGGCCACAGACTGAAATGTCTCCTCTTCATTAAAAAGCAGGCACAGACACCAGGCACCCCAGGTGAGAAACATCAGCGACCCATGGGTTGTCTCCCCGTGAGCAGCTGCTGGGGATGATGCTCTGGGGGGTGTCCCCAGGCACGGAGCCCCTGCAGAGCCCACCTTCAGCTCCATCCCACCAGCCCTTCACCCAGCCATGTGTGCTCTGTGCACACCAGCACTCTCAGGAACCCACCCATGTCCCCCCTGGGTTTGCAGGCTGGTGCCTGCAGGCTGATCCTGCACTGGGGCAGAGTAATAACTCACTGCTGTCAAGCTGAGCATGGCTGCCTGTCTGTGGCATTGGAAGAATTGGTATTCCACTTGATTTATACCTCCAACCAAGCTAATTAAGCAACAATTCAGGAAGAATCCATCATTGTGACAGACTTGTTGATTAACCATCGCACAAGCAAAGTCAAGGGTGTTTGGTAGCCGGAAAAAAAAGGGTCAATAAGGGAGAAAAGCAATGATTTGGCCATAATACAGCAGTGACTATTATTACCAAAAGCAACAAGAAGCTTAATACATTTCACAAATACAGGGGCCAACACTGAAAACAAAGGCTGCTCAGATCAGTGGGGTGTTAGATACAGAGAGAAAACTTTCTCATCTGTGCATGATTAGGCTGTGAAGGCCAACTTTGTGGGCATGGTGCCTCTATTAAAATCTTTGTGTCCCTTCAACTGTGTTTGCCAGCACTGAAATGTGAGTTCAGGCCCCATGAGGTTTCTGGCACTTGTGAAGGCTCTGAGATTCATCCAACTATGATAGTATCATCTCTAATTTTTTTGATTAAAATCAGTTCCTGGTCCTGAGGGACACAAGTCTGAAAAGCCCTAAGAGAATCTGCTGTTAGAAATTGAAGAGAAGGACCTCAAACAAATGCTCTATTTTTAAATCTTCATGAGGCTAAAGCCCTTGAGAGGGTAAGAAGCAGGCTGAAGCAGATGAGATTAGTGATGCTGAACTCCCTAGCACAGGAGATGGGATATAGAGCTGATGAAATTAGGTAGGATCTAAGCCAACCATTAGCATTAGAAGGACTTTGGTGCAGAAGTGGTGACAGCTGACCCTGCAAGCATAATCTCTGGATGTAATCTTGAAGCCCTGCTGTTTGCTGCCCTCCTCCTGAGACCCAAAGGCCCCATGTCTTACATCTGCCTGGCAAAGGCTGTGCCCACATCATGCCAATATGGACAGAAGAGGAAGTTCTCACATGTCTTATCTACAGGGTCTGTTTCCTGAGCATGCAGCCTGGATCAAGGCTTTCCCAAGCACCTTGGAGGCTGTGGTTTGATGCCCATGCCTCAGTGAATACATCCTGCTGTTGTGGCATGGGAGACTGGGGGTGTCCATGGCCAGTTTTGGGGTAACTGAACCTCCCTCTCCACCTTTTGCTGCGCCTCAGGTTTCTCACAGAGGAACTGCTGCTTCAATTTATACAGAATAACTATAACATTTTTCAAGCTACAAAAAAGGCTCATTATTCCATAACCACGTGCATGGCTAGAGAGGGGAGGGCTGGCTTTGACTCTGGCTGTGGGCAGCCCACTGGCCTGTGCACTTTATGGTGTGCACTAATGATTTTTATTTTTGTTTCTTAATGCAATGCATTTCTCAAAGCAGGGAACAGCCACAGCAAATGCCCTGAGCATGGGCTGCAGACCCACAGGCCTCTCTCAAGCAAGGGTGCAGCAGCGAGGGACTGGTATTCCAGTGGAGGAATACCAACATGGAGGGGTGCCTGGGAATGCTCAGCTCTTGCTGCTACCCTCAGCCAGATGGTGGCCCTTTCTCAGAAGAGCTGCTTGTACTTCTCTGAGTAGGAGGCAATGGAAGTTCTGTCAGGAGAGACTCCTCCCCATGCTCAGGTGGCTCAGCAGGAGCACAGACAAATGCTGGGATCACTTCTGTGGTGGGCGGTGCCAGCTCTATTTGGCACTATGGAGCTTAGCCTCAGCACCTGTCTTTAGGATCTCCTTGCTGCAGGGCTGCAGCTCAAACATTTCACTCTTACCTGGCAGTTCCGTACACGAAACACCTGGACCTGCAATTCCTGGCCACGCTCCTTGCACCTGGTCCCACCCTGCAATAGCTGCACGGTTCCAGCCCTGGGGAGGGGGATGCCCGGGCAGTCCCAAAGCGCAGCAGCCTCTTCAGAGCAGGTTTCCCAACGCCCCCACCAGCCTGGCCATTGCTACCCTGTGTCCCTGCCTCCAGCTGTGCCGGGGCTGGGTGTCCCCAGCCCGCTGTGGCTCTGGGGTCCATTTCTGCTGCCTGGCAGTGACATCTAGAGGCTCCCTGGCCTGAGCTTGTCTCACTGCTCGCAGCACACGGCAGGCAGAAACCTGTTCCTCACAAAGCCCCTGGGAAGGGCTTGAAGTATTGCAAGACTTAAATCCAGGTCCTTCCCTTGCCCTTCCCTCCCTAAACCACCATGGGAAGGATCTTTGTTGTAGCACCTCAAGAAAATTTGGCATTATTTCTGGGATACCAAAGGTCTGGGAGAGCCAGCCCATGTCCCTTCCCCGAGAGAAAAACTGGTCCACGTAAGGCTGGTGCAGGTTAAATAATACATACAGCTTTCCACTTGAGGAAATATTATTTCCTTGCTTTACATGGCATCCATTAGATTTGATGGCATCCACCATCAAAGGCAAAGCTGCCACAGAAATACCTCTGTATCGTGGCTGGCTGTGCGAGATGAAAGATTATTGTGCAAACAGTACTATGCATTTAAAAGCAATGCATTCAAGAAAAGGGGAGGAAATAGATCATCTCCATATGCTGAATTATTCAGCCAGATGATGAATGCATCTCCTGAAGCTTTCCCAGGGTTTGAACTGAAATACCTACTGTGGAGAGAGGGAGGGAATACTATTGCCTATATGAAAGGTACTTGGCATTCGATAGAATGTGTATTCTCTAGGGTGATATCCCATAGGCATTTTGAGTCAGCAGAGCAGATTGCAAAAGTTCTTCTAACCTGAAATCAGGGAAAAAGCAGCTTAGTGGAGTAGAGCTTCCTCACAATAAAAATTTGCAGGAATATTGCAGTGAAAAGTGGGAGGAATGGCTCTTGCCCATCCTGTGTCTTATATCCACCCTCCTGTCCTCTTTCCTTGTTTTGTCTGCCTGATGCCAAGGAGCTGGGCTGTAGTGATGGCTCCCAGCTCCATGCAGGGAGAAATGCTGAGACAAGGTGGGAAGCACAGCTGTGGGGTGAATCTTCTCCATCATCCTTGGATTTCGTGGCCGAAAACCCCTTCTCCTTATCTCTGAGGGACACAAGTTACATCTCCATCCATGGAGCAGGAAGGTGCTTTGCTTACCGACGGTGTGTATGATTTGAAGGACCTAAACACAGTCATTAACCTGTAGAAATGTTAATGTGTCTAGTTGTTTGGATTTTGGGTTTTTGGGTTTTTTTTCAAACCGGCATTCCACATGCTCTAGAAGTCAGAGGTGATAGGAGATGTGAAATGAAATTGTCAGGCTTTGATTTTACTGGATTGCAAGAAGAATGGTTAAAAGAAAATTGCAGTTGTGAGTGCCAGATTTTTCTTCTTCTGATACTTTTTTTATTTCTCCTAGACACTGGCATAAAACCTTTCCTTTTCATTATTATATCAGATGAAACCAAGGGATTTTTTCCCCATTAGAAAAAAATTAACAGTTTCAAGCTTTCAGGGTAGTCAGTAATGGCCAGCACAATGTTTAATCAAATTTAGAAGACGAATTGGACACCTGACCCATGGCTTCCAGATATCATTGGTTCCCACTGAGGTCCCTTGGACAAAGCCTTCCACATCAGGCTGAAGATATTAGGAAGCCAAAAGGAGCAATGTGCTGTGGTGAACCTGGGCATTTTCCTCTGGGCCTTGGTTGCCAGGCAGAATTCTCACTAAAGGCAGCAGAGGGGAATTCTGAATTCTAAGTGGCCTTTGTAACACTCAGCATTGCAAACTCCTAATTTGGGTGTTGGCTCTGGCCCGGGAAGGGGTTGACATCATTCCTCCTTCCCGAAAGGAGGCGTGAGAAACTCCCTGAACTTTGATGGGGCAGGAGGATACTCCATGGCCTGGCTGGAATAAAGAACGAGGAGCAGTGAATATGAAGTTGGGCATGGATGGGCCTGAGTACAGGGAAGCAAAGGCAAACTCAGAAGTTTCCTGGTGGAAGCACCAACCCCTCCAGCAAGTGCCTGTGCCAGAGGTGACTGCAGAGATGCTCTGGGGGGGTTTCTGTGTTTTACTGCCCTGGAACAAAATCACGGGGCCTGGGAAAGTCACCGCAGGCAAGCTAAGAGATCTCAGCATACTCCTGCATGTGGACCTGGGTCACCACATCCATGGGAAAGTCTGTTTCCTGCAGGCTCTGACAGGGATAACCTGGAGGGCTTACAAAGCCCGTGTCCCTCCAGGCACTGACAGACAGCTCACCTGACAGCTCCATGCTAACAGATGCTGGGAAACAGCACTTCTGGCTCAGCTCTTGGAGCAGGCGATGGATCCAGCTCTCCTTCTTAATGTTTGCTTCATGTGAACAAGTCTTAGGAAAGGCAGACATCTGTAATCACTCAGCTCTGCTGCTGAGACGTGAAGGCATGGCCTTGCAGGCACTTCTTAGACAGCAGGCTGGGTTTAAAGCCAAATTCAGAATATGCGATAGAAGCAGCCTTTTCCCATTAAACCACATTTGTAAAAATAATTCCTGGGGTTTTACCCTTGTGCAATTTCACTTTAAGGCCTTATTACTCTCCTCGTCCCTGAGGTCGGGAGAGGATCATGCTGTTGGACAGCAGTCACATCCAAGAGGCAGCAGGCTGAGTGAACAGCTTTGGTTTTTCGAGCTGGAAGCTCCAAACTGAGGAAGGCAAGGGCCAGAAGCTGCTTGCAAAGCTGCTGAGAGATTCAGGAAGCTGTGGTGTCATCACTGAGCCATCAGGGCTGTGCCTCAGGATGTGCCCTCTGTGCTGGTGGTGGATTGACACACATTCCCACTGACCTACATTAGAGGGATTCATGAGTCACACATTAAAAAGAAATCATTTCTCTAATGAACAGACTACTGTTACTGAGATGGGAATTTTGCATGAGATACTAAGCAAAAGCCTTTGATTATTTAAATGTAATGATGTACTTCTAACATAGCATTAACCAAAAAATAACTGGCATTCGGCCTTTATGCAGATATTCATGGCTTTCAAGACGCTTTATGGATGGATTGATTCTGTTCAATCAACCAAGACATAGAAGAATTATCTCCTTCTCTAGGTCTACAGTGAGTCAATAAAAAAGGGAACAGGATTTCCAAAACTTACTTTTGACTGAACAATGGAAGAGCCTTAAGAGAGGCCTGAGACTCAAGTGTACCCAGTGATAAAAAGTCAGAGGTAGGAATTTTTAGGTCAGGAACAGATTGTTTCTCTTTTTTTGATATTAATGAAGACTTCATTAATCCTGGGATGCACCATGTCATGTATAATACAGGAGTTCAGATGGATGGAGCACAATGTTCTCCTCCAGCACAGGGATCTGAAGTGGTATCTGGATTGGAATTGTGACAGCTCCTGGAGTTAGGGTGGGATCCAGCTGGGAGTGGCTCGAAGGGACACGCTGGCAGGAGAATTGGTTTGGTGGCAGGGGATTGATCTTTAAGGTCCCTTCCAATGTAAACCATTCTATGATTTTATGAAAAAAGCATTGAAAGCATTCAAAGCTTTGGCAAGTGGGAATTTCCTGGGTGAAGTATTTGGACAAACATTTTTTTCCACTTGAAATGGATAGATTGTGTCAGAACTTCTGGGAAACAACGCAGCTACACCCCCTTGTACTGCTGATAAGCAGACTCTCCCCCGAGGCTAATCTCAATTTGTCAGGGGCATGTGTTTTAACTACTTAATCATTAGATAAAAGACTTTATCTCATGTACAGCATATTCATTCCTCTTCAAGCCCTGTTTCTCCCGTTCTCACCTCCGGGAATTTTAAACCCAGAAACCTCACCTGAGAAGGTTCTTTAAATAAGGGGTTGTTTGCCCGTGTCCAGGCGGGAGCTGCCTGCGGGGCAGGAGGTGCTGCCGCAGTTCCAGCCGGGAGCTGCAGATGGCAGGATTGAACTGCGGACTCCGCTCGGACCAGCGCTCGCTGCTCTCCCAACCAGCAAACGCCTTCAGCCGAGGGAGCGAGGTACAAGCACCTTGTGGGTGAGGCTGGGAGCACCAAGCACACAGCTTCCTTTGGAGGTGTTCAACCCCTCTTGGAAAAAGATTCTTTTCCGCCACAAGCACAGAGGCTCGCAGCCAATGTTGGTACTGCGGGGTTGTCCTGAGGGTGCCGCACCCACCTCCTGCCGCACACGGAGGAGTAGAAAAATGCGCAGAGAAAGGCACCGAAGGTAATCAAAGTCTTCTGAGCAGCTGCTGGTTGAGGAATCATTAAATATAAGGATATCTTAGTCTGTAGAAGAGCTGCTTACAATGATGAGAGCAGGTGCACAAAAAAACCCCCGCTCATTGTCCTGTAAGAGAAGAAGCAGGAGCAGCAGATAAATCACTTGCTGGTGTGTTCAAATAGGCCAGATGAGATACTGCTTTCCATGGCCTGGATATGGAAGAGCTCATCTCTGTGAGGTGCTGAGGCTGCCAAACCCTTGCCGAGCTTTGAAAAGTCTTTGGGCAGCTTCATAGAGAGGAATCAGTCAGGGGGTACCATGCACAAAGGCATCCCTTCCTGTTCATGAGGAAATTAGTTCCAGGCATTAAACCCTTCCCAGGGTCTGCTGTTGGAGTCAGGAGACTTTCAGCTGGCCTGATCCAGCACTTCAGTGGCCTTGGCCCAGGGATCCAGTTTAGGGGATGCTGTGAGCTGCTCAGCTTTCAAATTCAGAAGTTCTTTTCCAGGACAAAACTCAAGCCTGTGACCCAGCTACATTGCAGGAGCTCAGAGGCAAGAAGATCAAAAAATGTACTTATAAAAAAAAGAAAAACCTTTGACCTTTAAGTGGGTTTTGAAGGGGAGAAGGTGGGATTCCTGGGTCGGGGTTTCCAAAGGCATGGGATGGCAGCCTAGCATTTTGTCCTTCAGCCTCTTTGCACTGAACTGGAGCCAGTAGGGAATGGCAGGGTGAGTCCCTGGTGTTAGGATTGTTGAGCTGTAGAGCACCACTGAAATATAGAATCATTTAGGTTGGAAAAGACCTTTAGGGTCTTTGAGTCCAACCATTAACCCAGCACTGACAAGTCCCTAAGTGCCACATCCACATGTCTTTAAATACCTCTAGGGATGGTGACTCAACCACCTCCCTGGGCAGCCTGTTCCAGTGCCTGGAAACCTTTTTGGTGAAGAAATTTTCCCTAATATTCTTCTCCTGTTGCCTATTACTTGGGAGAAGAGACCAACCCCCAGCTGACTACAAATTCCTTCCAGGTAGCTGCAGAGCACAGTAAGGTCCACTCTGAGCCTCCTTTTCTCCTTAGCATTTGACAGGCAGAGCTTGGGCGTGTTTCTCACCTCCAGCTGGTGCATCGGCCAGGCCCTTGCTATTTGGGTGCTGCATCTCTTCCATGGTCTGTATCCCAGAGTGCAGCCCCAGCAGCTGGGGAGCCTGGGTTGCCCTTGGCTGTCCAAGTGCAGAGCAAGGCTGGAGCAAGCAAGCCCTGGGTTCAGCATGGCTTTCCTACCAAAAGATCTAGTTAATGGGTCTGGATCTGTGTGATGAGGAGGAGGAGGAACAGAAGTAAAAGAAGAATCAGACCAACAACATCCGAGTTAGTGCCTTTCTCAAAACCTATTTTCTCTTTGAGGAAAAGCAACTCTTTTCCCATTTTAATTAGGCTAAATTGGCAATATGGGAACAGCCCTAATTCGTAGCCATTTCCTGGCAGGGTGAGATTTAGTGCAGCATGGTGAGGATAGTAGCAGCAGCACCTTGAAAACCAATAGGGGAGAGTGGCAGGATCTCAGTACTAAACCCTGCAAGCGCTGATGCCCCACTGTTAACAACTAGGTAATAGGAAATGATGATCAGTGACTGCTCAGGTCCATTGACTGGCTTCTTGGCATCAGCCAAGCAACCTTTTATGCTCTTCCTGACTGGACTTGATATTCAGGCTTTTTAGCTTGCTGGCTGGTCTGGTTGGAGAAGAGGGCTCAGTGCTCCTGTCTGTAGTCAGATTTCTGCTGTTATAAGGTTACCATGTCTGATAGAACAAGAGGAAATGGCCTCAAGTTGCACCAAGGGATGTTGAGGTTGGATATTAGGAAAAAAGTTTCATGGACAGGTTTGCCAAACATTGGAACTGACTGTCCAGGGAAGTGGTGGGGTCACCATGCCTGAAAGTATTAAAAAGGCAGGTGCAGTGGTGGGAGTGACATTACAAGGGAAATGGAGCATGTGCTGATGTCAGATCATTTGCAAGATTGTCAGGAGCCAGTGAACAGGACTATCAAGGTGGAAAAACCTGCTGCTGGCTAGTTAATAACTATGGGAAATGAATAGTCCTACATGTTTCTGACCACCTGTGCTTGGTGAAGTTATGCAGGCAGAATAAGCTCTTCCTCACCTTGTGTAGCTAAATGAAGAAAAGTCACTTGGTTACTGACAGGCCAGAGAGCAGAACAAGTCTGATCTTTGCTTATGCCATGCCCTG
This sequence comes from Corvus moneduloides, assembly GCF_009650955.1. Taxonomy (NCBI): domain Eukaryota; kingdom Metazoa; phylum Chordata; class Aves; order Passeriformes; family Corvidae; genus Corvus; species Corvus moneduloides. The sequence continues at coordinate 107,248,760 of NC_045478.1, read as the reverse complement.
GCTTTCTGCTGTGGCAGGGGACAGGCAGAAGGCACCTACTCAAATGCTGGCCTTGGCTGTCCACACTGGAAAAGGGTCAGCCTGGCCCAAAGCAGCATCCAAGCAAACACTGACCAATGCAGGTAAGGATGTTGGGACTTTTCCTTCAGCAGCATGCACTGTCCTGCTTCCAGATCCTTGGTAATCTCCATGTCCAGTGCCTAATCTCCCCTTACCCTAAATTTGCTCAAGGCCTGGCTGGAATCCATTGCTTGGGTGGCAGAGCATAATTCTATTTATTGGACTGCTTTTCTATAATTGCATTTGCCTGTTGTTAGCCCTCTAATCTGCCTTTTCCCAAATCTCATGCAGTCATGCTGGAATCCATTTATGGCTGCATGTGCAGGGAGGGCCCTGAGGAGGCAGCTGGACACACGTGTGTGTGTGTGTGTGTGTCCATGCACATGTGTCCAGGGGTGAAAGCACACCTCCTGGCATGGCATGTCCTGGGCAGTGGCTGCCTCCAGCCCTCACTGGGCTAAGCTTTGCCTCCACGTGACAGTGGCTCCCATCCCAAGTAATTTTGTGAAGCTGCCGTATGCCAGAGTCATCTGTTCTGCTTCAGAAAAAGCAAAGGGCTTTCTCCACTATTTGTTCATACCTACCTCACGGGGGGAGGTAAACCAACAGGAGCAGAGGTAAGGCAAGGCCTGGTGCTGGTTGTGACCTGGGCTGTTCTGTCCTGCTCCATCACAGCAGAGCCACTGTCACACTGACAGGACCCACCTCCAGGGGCTTGCTGCTCCAGGCAGGGATACAGCCATTTGGCTTCATCACTTTCAGCAGGAAGGTTTTGCAGCTGTGAGCTCCAATTGTGGCTTGGGAATCTCTGTCCCTTGTCCTGCCCTCATGTGGGAGAGCCTCCCGCCTCTGCCCCACATGCAGGGCCCAGGGATGCTCGGCTGTGTGAGCTGAGTGGGTGCTCACGGCTGGTGGGCATCCCACTCCCAGATTAGCAGTGCTTCAGGCAGGGAAGTCAGCCCAGGAAAGCTCCTCAGGGGCTCTTTTCCTGGGAGGTCTCTCATCTATTCCTGGAGTAACCCCAAAGACATTTTGCACAAGAGCACATGGCCCTTGACCGTGCAGTTTTCCTTGGACTGTGATGATGTTGAGCAAAGATCAGTGCAGTGCTCTGCTGGTCCCCCTGCTCTGTGCCTCCCACAGGGACTGTTTCTTCCACCCTGAAGAGATCTGCTCCTGCTCTCCCTCTCTATCTGCAGCCCCATCAGTCCAAGAGCAAACACACCAGAAAGCTTGATGTGAACTTGCTTGCAAGAACAATAACCTGCAGGGATGGGGCTTTGGCTGCTGGTATACAATGTTTGGCTTCACAGATGTTTTTGTGGGGTTTTATTTTGTTTGTTTTGTTTTGTTTTGTTTTGTTTTGTTTTTCCAGGAAAACCAGAGGGAGTGGGTCACAGGGGAGAAGGGGATCTCAGCATAAATTTTGTTAGAAGCATTACAGTAAGCAGCCCTCCAGCACTTGAGCTGGATCATAAATTTTGTTTAGGGGGAAAAAAGAAGCACAGAAAAAAACATTCATTGAAGAGGGTCTAACAAGCTTTGCCCTGAAACACGCTGGAGTGTTTTTGAACAGTGTAATGCAAACCCTCCAAAGAGCAAGGCAGTGGAAGAGCCGCTGTTACAGATGCCCTGAGACCCAGCTAGCTTAACTCCTTTATTGATCTTCCCTGGAAATGAAGAGAGGTTAAGGGAAACAGATCATAAACAGGAGAGACTTTGAACACATGAAAGCTGGGATGACAGTTTTAGGGAAGACATCTCAATGGAAGCACAGTGCCCACCTCCCCAGGGTTTTAGCCAACAGGCATTAGTAACCAAACACCGACTCCACTTTCCTGGCACTGAATCAGGAGGTGAAAGTCCAGCTCCTTGTCTCTGCAGGAAGGGGCAGGTCGGGCAGCAGTTAAAGTGGAAGGGAGGAGCTGCATGTGAGTGCCAGACAGGACAATCAGGGCTGGACTGCAGCTCTGGGCACCTCTTGGGAGTTTGGGTCCTTTGCAAGGCAGACCAGTTAGCACCACACCTTCACATTAACTCTGGTCTATGCTAGACTGGGACTACTTTCCTATTTGGCATCCGTTTCCAGATCCAGTCTTTAAAATTCTAAAGAAAATTGCCCATTGTGCTCTGCTGAGACACCAACCTGTGCCAGTCCCAGGTCAGAGGTGTCTCCACTGCCCAGGGGAAGCAGGCAAGGAGAGACTCCAGTCTGAACACTTGCCTGCTGCTGCTTGTCCTCTGCCCCTGGGTCCCCAAGGCTTTGCTGAGGGAAGCAGTGGCATCTCTTTGCTCCAGAAGAAGTTAACACTGAGCTAACAGTGGCACAGAAATGTGCTGCATCTCTTTTTGAATTGCACAGCTGCAGCTTTGCATTTTTGAAGGTTTAGCACCTAGGGAATAAGAAATGTCAATATTACCATATAGTTTTCCTTGGGTGATACAAAATCCTCCAGCTGCCAGGTTAATTTAAAGCCAAAAAGGAAATCAAGTTTAATCACAATTTTGTGATCATTTTTCCCCTCTCACAGGAAAACTTCCCCTGGCTATGCTAAAAAGATGTTAGATGTTTCAAGGACATTGATTTGCTAGAGAAAAACTTGCATTCCTCGAGCTGAACATCTCCCTGAGCGAGGGAGGAGGGCATATCCCAGGATCAGGAACCAGGACCTGCTTGAAATACATGCATTTCAAGTTTTTATTTTAGATCAAGAAACTGCTCTTGGCTTCCTGGTGGCCTTCAGACAAGCTAATGATCACCCTTGGGAAATGCAGCTTCTGAAATCACTTCCAAGCTGCCTCAGCCCACACAGGCAGTCACCCAGCCTAGAGCAGCACCTGCCTTGGGGTGCTAGAACACCTCCAGAGGCACCGCCACCCCTCATTCCCAGCACAGCTTCTCCTTTGCAGCTGGTCTGGAACCCTTGGGAACCAGCCCCAGGAAAGGGCTTTCCATTCCCCATTCCAGTTTGAAGGGGAGGGAAGGTAGAGGAACAGGGAGATTTGAAACAGGGAGATTTGGAACAGGGAGATTTGAAACAGGGGAGGGGGAGAAGACTCTTGCCAGGGGAAGAGCCAGAAGAAATTCCAAGGAGGTGTGAGATTTAGAGGGCCAAAGGCCCCAGCCATCATTAGCAAGAGGAATCCAGCACAGCACTGCTCAGGAGGGGCAGGGCTGCGAGTCTGCAGGGTGGAGGGCAAGGGAATGGAAAGGACTGGAGAGGACATTGATTTTCTTAGAGGAAAAAGTGAGCAAGAATGACATCAATGGAAAAATATTTTCTGTCTCTCTCCCTTTCTGTCTCACGGACAAATATAGCCCTACACATTATGCAAAGGCAGTGTTCAAGCATGCTTGGAATGAGCAACTTGGGAGGCAAATTGCTACCACTTGTCCTCACCCTTGTTTTTGACTTTTACTTCTTCTTCTCACTCTGTCTTCTCCTCTTCAGCATGGTCCAGCTGCCACAAAGCCACCTCAGAGCGAGCCCCTGACTCGAGAGGACAGAGGGGTGCCCAGGGGGCAGCCGCCAGCAGCCACAGTGACAACCACCACTGGTGTTCACAAATGACTTGAGAGGAAAAATGGATTGAACCAGGGTTGTGTGGGTTAAAGAAGGGAGAAATGGTTGGGTTGGGTATTGGAAAGGTCTTTCCAACAGTAATGAAGTGCTGGATGGTGAGCAGGTCTTTCCAGCAGTAAGGAATGCCTGGAGATTTTGCCAACAGCCATGCCAGGGCATCCTTAGGAAGCAGTTCAGCAATACTCATCCAGAAAGGCACAGGCAGTCATCCCCCCTGACAGACTCACTGCTCAGCAGCAGCCCAGACCATTTTCTTACTTCTCTATTTCTGCAAAATTTCTTTCTCTTCCACTGTGAATATTACAGAACATTTCTGCTGGGAGTCAAAAGGCTGCCAAGTGCCTTTAGCTGTTTCCATCATCTCCTGTTTTCCCAGCCCCAGCTGTGTTTTACCTGGAGGCTGCAGCTCCCGTGGACCTGCTCTGCTTCAGTGGCTTCACTGCTGCTTGTCTTTGGTTTGCTTCTCAACAGGAGCCAGCTCCGAGGGGCTGGAGGGGCCCTGTGACCCCTCTGCCCCACAGCCGGTGCCAGCCCCAGCTCACACCAACATTCCATGGGGAGAGCAGCACAGGAAACACCCGGGGGCCGCCTCTGAGCAAGGCTCCCATCCTGTGGTTACCTCTGCTTGTGTTTCACTTGTGGGGCTGAAAATCTCAGCCTTCTGGTGAAACATGGGATTGCTGAGGAAAAAATCCAAATGCAGAGGTGAGTGGCTGCACACCCATGGCTGCTCCAGGAGCAAGGAGAAGGAAGACCCAGGCTTGGGTATGAAGCAGGAATCCTGGCTTGCTTTGTCACCAGTAACCAAATCCTGCCTTATCCTTCTCCTCTAGCACAGATAGAAACAGCTCCCAAGCCTTGAAGCCAGCTCTGCAGCCAGACTTTGGGCTGAGCAAATCAGGACAACACTCTTGCTACCCTTCCCTGCCCCCACAGGCCCAGGACAGAGTTGGGTTTTGCAGCCAGGGTCTCCCAGGACAGAGAGGCAGGGCTGGGAAGATCCAGAATTAAGTTGCCAAAGGGCCCTACCAGAAAGCTGGAGAGGGATTTTTTACAAGGGCATGTAGTGACAGGACAAGGAGGGATGTCTTTAAACTGGAAGAGGGTGGGTTGAGATTAGATATTAGGAAGAAATTCTTCTCTCTGAGGGAGGTGAGGCACTGCAACAGGATGCTCTGAGAAGCTGTGGATGCCCCATCACTGGAGGTGTTCAAGCAGCAATACCAGTATCAATAATAACAGCAATAGCAATGGCAGTGCCTCCCTTCCAAGTGCCAGAATTATCCCCATGTTGTATTTATGTGACAAAAAAGAAATAAAAATGAAGAATTCAAATGTCTTCTTCAACCTCAAACTGTGGGACAGCTGGAAAGAGGCACAGATATCCTTAATCCCCTCAGCTCAGCCACTGTGTGGAGGAGTCTGCAGAGCTGTCTCTAGGATGTGTTACCATTCCCAAGGGGGAAGTGGGAAGAAGCAGAACCAAGGAGCTGTAGTCACCCCCATGGGCAATGCCATGTCCAGCACAGATGGTGAGGGCTGGTGGCCTGGCAGTGCAGAGGTAAGAGCAGCCTCTGCCTGCCATTCTCCCAGGTTTGCATTCCCTCTTTTCTTGAACCAGCTTGATGCCGAGAGCATGGAAGAGGTCTCCTCCTCCAACAAAGCTAGTTGTGATGGATTTCCAGGAAATCAATCAAATGGGACACAACTAAAGCAAACAGATCAATCTGCAAACAGAGAGACTTTTCTCAGTCTTTCATAAACAAAAAATAAAAGGAACAATTCCCTTCCCTCAAAAAAACCCCTGCAAATGTCATCTGCCAGCACCGTTATTTCTACTCCTGGGAGGGAAGCAGACTGGTGCTGCTCCCAGATTTTCTGTGAATGGGCTGGGAAGCAAAGCAATTAGGCAGAAGATAATAAACCATTCACCCAAACACAACAGACAGCAGAAGGAGGGCTTTAAACAAGTCAAGCTTTCTCATCTCCTTGAGGTTTCCAGGGGTTCTGTGATACACCCCCCGGGGCAGGGTTTGTGCCTGGTGAGAAGCCTGAGGATGAGGTGGTATTTGCCCACATAAGGAGTCATTTGTGTTTGCAGAGTATTAAAAATAATAAAATTCCCCAAGCTTCATACAGAGTTTTTGTGCTTGTAGCCTGCAAGAATTGGTCCAATGCTGGTGGCTGGTGTCAGGCCAGTTTGCAAACCAATTTATATTTCCAGCCCTTGCTGCTGCAATGCCTGCACTAGCGTGGCAGTGTTGAGACAGAGGATAGGCTCTTCCTTGTGATGGCTCTGGTAAAACCAACCTTCATCCAGTTCTTACCCCAAATATTCCCCAAACACTGTGGTTGCAGCAGGCATGTGGTGGGAGGCAGAGGAGAAGTCAAGGGGGATCCTGGCTGGACCCAAACCCTTCCTGGTGGCCTCACGTTGGAGACCTGCTGGTGGCCAAGGCTGCATGGAACAAGGAAGGCTTCAGGGAGAGACCCCTCACTGCCAGGTGGATGCAGGTTTGGCCAGAGAGGTGCCTTTCAGGCACTTCCAAGGGGTTCATAAGCATACAACTTCCCAAAGAATAACAAATCTGTCATGTCCTCTATCACATTGTTTCCAGGCGTTTGAGGGTTTTGATGGAAAAGCTGCGTTTCTCTCAGAAATGCCACCTTTTTGGCAATAAAGAATTCAGTTTTCAGCCAAAAATGTTGCACTGGGGAGAAAATGCTCCCATGTGAGCAATCCAAGTATTCCTACCTGAGCCATACAGCCTCGGGCCTGGGGCAGCCCTGTGAGTGAAGCTGGAGATACTGCTCCAGGTGTATCCCTTCAAAGAAGTTACTTGACTAAATGGGACAGGATAGGATGGGAAAGAAATAATAACTGCAGTGTTTTAATATCCAAAAGAAAGAGAGAACAAATTTAAAAAAAAAAAAAAGAGAGAGAGAAAGGAAGACTCTCAATTTATGAGTTATTGGAAAGAGAAATGATGGGTAAGGTGATGAGAGAAGGAAGAGCTCTGCTATCAAGGTCCATGACACAGAAGAGGCTTTTTAAAACCTGCCACAGCCTCTCCTAGGCACATATCTTAAAAGACAACAGTAATTTTGTTTAGTTTGGCACTTCCACAGCACCTGACAAGGAGGCATCTAGAAAGGCTCTTTTGATTTTCGCTCCAGAAACACAGGCTTCACAGGAGGAAATTTCTGCATGATGATAATCCCTGAAAAATATCAAAAAAGCAGATTCCAGAAAGGGCTGCTTCAGGGCAAGAGTTAACTGTTTGACCACTGGGGCTGACTGCCTGTCTGCCATCAGACCTTGGGAGCTCACATGCGAGTGACCTGGGGAAAAGCACCACCAATTTGGTATTCTCATTTTTCAGGTTCTGTACAATTTACTGGCAAATAAATAAAGTCTTTGTTGAAGTATTTTTTTTCCCCTCTGTGAGCAAACAGGGTATAAAACATGGCTTTGAGTGAAAAGCCTGAAGCCAAACAGTGACGGATTCCTTTTTACTACGATCGATCATGTGGGAGAACTGTTTGGAGACTGCTGTCTCTAAAGAAACACCCTGCATGTTTGAGAAGTGATGTATACAGCCATTCCATCTGTCTTTGGGATGATAAAAGTCTTCACCTCAATCTCCTTATAGATTTCTTCATCTGCATCCCCTGGACCTGATGATGAGAAACCTGGGAAACAAATCTCTTCTGGCTCTTTTGAAACCCTTCGTTGCAGAATTGGCAGTGCCATATTGATGAAACCTGACAGCAGTATTTTTTATTTATTATTTATTACATTATTTACTTATTTATTTTTCATGATTGGTCCTTCTTAGATTTTGGAATTATTGGGACATGCATGGATTTCCTGGCTGAGCCAGGGGACTATTTATCCTTTATACTCCAACTCACCCAAACCACTCAGGGCATTGTCTGCTCATGAATGATGGCATGGATGGCGTAATTTGCTGGGTGCCCACTCTCCTCATCCCATAGATCACAAGAAGATACAGGCACAAGTCTATAAGCAGGAATCTGTTGTCTCCATCCTGCTCTCAGCAAGGGCAAGTGGCTGACTGAGCTGATCCTGGCCTCCCCCAGAACTGCTCTCTCCCTCTCTGTTACCCTGATAATGCAGATTCTCACCCATTAAAGGCTTGCTGTCCCTTCCCTCTTCCAGGCTGTCTCTTGTTGCTTCTCTCCTCGGGTCATACATAGCATCACCAGAAGTATTTCATCACTTCCATCGATCTACATAGCACAAACAAAGGGCTAAGCAGGCAGAAATGGATAGCCCAGTAGATCTGGAAGGACTTGCTGAATGTTGTTAATTCCCCAGCTCTAATTCAGCTTCCCCTGTTTTGAACTGTTGCTCTTTATTCCCAAATGATATTCTAGCTGATGCTCACCCCAGGGGTCCAGATGACTGAGAGCCCATCATGACCTTAGAGGAAGTGTCAGAAACAAAGCTCTTCATGTCAGCCTGGGACTCTTTCTCACCCTTACCAGGACAGTGGGGGAGTCTGAGGAGGAGCTTTGCTTTTCCTACAAGATGTGTTCTGCCTGATTTGCACATGTGCTGACTGGTGTAGGGCCCTTGGACACCCCTCTCCGAGCACATTTCCCTGGTTGCTTTGTGCCTGTGGCTCACAGGATCTGCCTCCCCACGACCTGGAGCAGAGCAGAGCTGTCTGAAAGGCCGAGCACTTTGTGCTAATTGAATTAATGTCTTCCATTAAGGCCACTGGCTATCAAAGTGCTAATTTGCTTCCCAAGGCTGAAGACCAGATTTTCCAAAGCAAGGAGAAGACTGGTGCAGCATGAGCTTCTTATGAGCTGCCTCTCGCATCTTACCTGTGTCCTCACCATCACTGAGCTGAGACTCATTTAGCAGACCCCTCTGGCATCTGTAGATACTGATTTGGCCATCAGCAGAGACTGAAGCCACACCCATCACTGTAAAGATATTTTTCTGCTCCATATAAAGAAACACACCCTTAAGCAAGAAGGATGTTGCAGGCTTTTGCCATTTCACGTTGTGTACAGAGATTTAGTGTGACTGTGAACAAAGATTTAGTCTTGCTGTAGTGCAGATGACCCATGAAACAGCTAACGGGTCACTCAGCTCTGCAGGTACCTGGTCTGCACAAAAATCAGGCCTGCAGCTTTCCCTTACAGCACTGATGTGCTGTCATGCTGTGAAAACATCAGACCTGTTTACAGCTGCTTCATGCCCAAAAATATTGTACCTTTGACAAGACTAATGCTAGAATCAAGAGGGATAGCTTGAGACAAAATCACTTAAAGGCATCTTTGTGTCTCCTCAAGTCTGTATTGCACAAAGCAGTTACAGTAAGTACAAGATTAAGTACTACCTAGCCTCTAAAAACAAGCTGTGCACATTAGTGCCCCTGAACAAGGCAGTGCCCGGGATGAGGGCTCTCACAGGAGACAATCTCGGTCCCCTCCCCTCTGTGCACACACAAAACAACACTCTCATCATTCTGATGTCATGGCACGTCCAACCGATGAAAAACCCCAGCTAAAGCCACCACAAATCTCCCAGACACATCGGAGGAGTGCAGCCAGCAGAGGAAGCCAGCACACAGCTTACATCAGCCTGCATCAGGTTGCTGAGCGACCAGGAAATCTGCACGTGTTGCCATGACGATGTCACTTCATCATCATTCAGTTCACAGTTCCGAGGAGTGCAGCCAGTCCTCCGTGCGCACATTCCGGGACAGAAAAATGCGGGATCAAGCAGGAGCTGGGCAGCGCGGTGGGCGGGGGGGCCGTAGGCAGAGCCTCTTGCTCGGGCAAGGCACGCAGGGCTGCTGGGAGAGGTCTTTAACCTTTTCCTCTTCGTACTTTGTGGTTCAGCATTTTCCTCTGGCGTTTCTCAGACGATGCCATGTCTGATATCTGTGACAGCCACGCACAGCATGCAGATGGGCAACCCACTCTGCGGGAGGTGGCAGCACACTCCTACCCTCACCACGGCCAGGGGAAGCTCGTAAAGGAGGGTAAATACTCTGTTTGGGAGGAGAGGGAGCTGCTGGTGTGTCACTGACAGCAGCACATGATGCTTCCCAGGCTCTCACAGCGATAGTATGACTACTACTGTGCATGATGCTCATGGTGAATAACACCAAAAATAATACGGTGACAATGTTAAAGACAACTGGAATGCCACAGGATGCCTCACTTACCCAGGAAGGATGAGCAAGCTGGAGCTTGTGTAGGTAACCTCAGCTTGGTGTCACTGTCCCGATTTGGCTTGCGATCTTTAAGGTCACTTCCAACCCAAACCATTCCATGATTCTATGATCCTGCAGTGTTGAGCTCCTCGGAAATGGGAAGAGAATAAAGGCTTTGACTGGAAAACAGGCACATTGTTAACCAGGCCTCAGTATTGAACCCACAGGTCAGCAAAAGCCAACACCTACAACCACACTGCAGCAAGCAGAAAGGGATGGTAGTGAACAGTCTCTGCCCCACTGTGGAAAATAACCACTGTGGTCACCAATCACCTTTACTGCTCCACACTCACCTTCTGCCACTAAACCACTGCTCATTTGCAAAAACCATCATCAGCTGCCACTGCCCCAAGCACTGCAGATTATGGAAAGGTTTTAGAGAGGAAAATCTTGCCAGGCAGGTGCAATAGTCAGTTCTGGCCCCAAAGACACTGGAGGGATCACCACTGGTCTGTGATGACCAGGCAGATGAAATGACAGATGATCTCAAGCTTTCAGGTGAATTATTCACAGCTGACAAGGGACCAGCCCTGCCAGATAAAACATAACAGCAGAGAGGGAGAAGTCCTAGACAAAGACACAGCTGGAGAGGAGGATTTGAAACAAGTCACACTGAGGAGCTGTTCAAAAATAAGATTGCAGCCCAGTGTGATGTAAGAAGGGGCAGCTGGTGTTGAACACTGTGGGAAGTACTCCCTGCACACTGGGATGCAAGGGAGACGGTCAGTGTTGGGGTTCCTCCCCCCTGCCATGTGGTGCTGGGAGAGGGGCCCTGGGGGGGACACATGGGCTTTCCCTGCTCCCTGGTCAACCTCGTTCCCATTGGTTGTTTTGTGTTCCCCTTGCCGGGGGAAGGACCCTCCGGTCCCGTGATTGCCACAGTTTCCTCGGCATCCTCAGGCATCCTCAGGCTGGAAAAATAAACATCTCTGGAAAACATCTATCAAGAATTGGTCCATATATTCTTTTCCATGGGCCTCGTTGTCTGATACACATGTTGCAACCATCCCCATTGCAACATTTGGTCGGAGAATGCGACCAGAACTATCCCTTGGATGACAGCGACTGTGATTTGTGAGTAAACTCTGGATTTCTCTTCTTGTTTTTGTTTTGCTGTTCCATCTCTAAACTATGGAGGAACCGTGGAAAAACGCGTGGCTTTCCAAGCCGCATATGGACATTTATCTCAAACTTGAAAAGATTCTTGAACAACGATTTGTAAATTTTAGCTTAATTCAAGCTCAAAAGGAACTGAAACACTTCCTGGCATGGTTGTTTAAGAACTTTTTCTACGTTTCTTGGGACTTGATTCTTACCAAAGACTTTTGGAAGACCGTTTGTACACAGTTAATTTCTGAGTCAAAATATATGCCGATGGAAGAATATTTTTGTGAAAATTATTTAATTACCAAGACTGTTGAGCAATGTCAGCTGTGTCCTGGTGAAGGGAGGCATGCCTTAGGGACCGTGCGACCCAGGCCATGTGCGCCGAGTGCTCTGCGAGCAGCAGCGAGGCAGTTCCCGTACGCGGGCCGAGCGACGCGAGCTGCAGTGTTGGCAGCAGAGCGAGGCTCGGCGGTGCCCGCCCAGCCCCGCGCAGCGCGTGGTGGAGCGAGCCCCGTGAGAGGAATGGCACGTGGGCAGTGGCTGGCGGCAGTGGCGGTGGAGCGGAGCCACGCCCAGCCAAAACGCACGCTGGAGCAGGGCACGGGGGGGCATCACTCGGGGGCCCGGCCAAGATGTGGGCACGGCCCCAGGCAGCGGCAGCGCAGCTGAGAGCAGAGGAGACGGCGCAGGGGGAGCTGAGCAGCATGGCCCAGCCTGGCCCGGCCCGCGCGGCCCCAAATGTGACCCCGGGAAGAGCGCACAGGCACGAGCAGCCCTGACGGCCCCGGCAGCACTGGCATCACCCACAATTCCAACACGGGAGCGAGCAAAACCAAAAATGAAACCAAGAACATGAGACAGAAAAGAGCAGCAACTCGGAAAAAGGAAAAAATCACCGTAGCTAAGGTTTTAGGAATAGTAAAATGGTATAATGTTAAACAAAATTATGGTTTTATAACAAGATGTGACAACCAGGAAGACATATTCGTTCATAGAACTGCTATTAAAAAGAATAATCCTGAAAAATATATCCCAAGCTTAGGAAATGGAAAAATAGTAGAGTTTAAAATAATCCAAGGAAGGAAAGGGTTACAAGCAGCAGAGGTCACTGGGCCTTGTAGTGCTTCTGTGAAAGGCAGTATATATGCTGCAAATCGTAGTCATGTCAACCAACATCCCCATTATAAATCCCCCCTACAGTCTCCTTTTCCTAATCCCACCTTTCCCTTTTACCCTATATCCTGTTACCCCCAGTGTATTCCCAATCTGTTTTTTCACCCATGGTTTCCCTCACAAAACCATGCCTTTACCAATTGTTTTCCCAAAAATCCCTTTCCAATGCCGAGTGGGGGATGACAAGGGCGAGAGAAAGAAATTAACTATTTTTGTTTAGAGTTCCAACAGGTACATATAGAAGAAACCCTCTCCTGCCTCTGTTGCCCCACAAAGCATGCTCAGAGAGTCCTGTCTCTCTTCTGCCAGCCCTAAGATGTTCCAGAGAAAAAATCCATTTGGACAGACTCAGGAGGGTGGCTTGTTTTGTTTTGAAACTGTCCTTGTTATCTCATGTTTATCCAGTTGTTTTCAATGTTAAGTTTTAAATCTCTTTTGTTAAAAATAAACAGGTGAAATGTCGGGGTCCCTCCCCCTGCCATGTAGCCCTGGGAGAGGGGCCCTGAGGGGAGACACGGGGTTTCCCTGCCCCTGCTCAGCCTCGTTCCCCATTGATTGGTTTGTGTTCCCCTGCACGGGCAAGGACCCTCGGGTCCCGTGATTGAGCAGTCCCTCAGCAGATCCTCAGCCATGGGGCTGGGGAAATAAACATCTCTGAAAATATCTACCAAGAGTCAGTCCATATATTCTTTTCCACAGGCCTCCTTGTCTGATACACGTGTTGCAACCATCCCCATTGCAACAGGTCAGCCCTGAGGTGGTTGGCCTGATGGCTCCTCTTTGCAATGTCAATCACCTCATTCGGGCCAGGGACTGATTTCAAGACGGACTTTTCTGGTTTGAGCAACAACAAGCCCTTTTCTTTCCTGTTCTCAGACAAGGTTTAGGCACAGATGAATCCAATGTGAACTTGGCCAGATGAAAACCCAGAAACTGGACATGCAGGAGCTTCCTATGAATTCAGGTGTGAAGGCTGCACGGGTTTCTCCAGAAGCCCTGCCAGCCTTCTGCCTGCCTTCTCTGGCTGCCTGTGCCTGGGACCAACTCATCAAAGTCAACAGGCATCATTACAGAGGCTTTTCAGTCAGGTTTGGACAAAACCAGCCACATTTCTTTCTCTGAATACCAAGTATCTACTCCAGGTTGTACTCAGGGTTGAAGAGCTGAAGCACTGAGAGCAGAAAGAGAATACTCTGTTTCATATAGTCTGAATCCCAGTCCTGCTCACTGCTACTCTTATCCCAGGGCAAGGTGTCCTGGCAATGAAATATCAAATCCAGCCCTTGCTCTGTCAGTATGTGTTTTGCCTGGGTACCCAGCAAAATGCTTGTTCTTTTCCTTTCCCTTCTTAAAATTTAAGTTTGCAATGCCAGACTATGTGGTAAACACTTTCATAGGAACAATATTAAGGAAATGGAAAAAATCACATCATTTGCCAGTCTGTTCATGCTTGGAGCAGCATCCAGGGTTTGGGTTTGAAAATAACCTTTACATTTCATTTAATAACTGCTATCAAAATCCTATCTGAACCCTAATGTAATTATTTTTTCTCCTTCCCATTTTCCACATCCATCTGAGGGAAGAATGACAAAATATTGCCATTATGTGTCCTTCGTGTCTTCATACAACTCTTTGTGATTTAGCTGGTATTTGACTCAGCCATTTGAAAGAGCAGACTGTACACCACATATCCAGGCAACTCCTTTCTCAGTGAAGGGAAGGAAAATTGCTGGCACCACACAAAACCTTCTGTATTTTGCTTTCCATGTATGTTTTCACCTTTGTGTTCTGCGGCTTTTTAAAATGACCAGACTCGCCCAACCAACACAAATCTATTTTCTTTCCATTTCCTCCTTCTTCTTCTTCTTCTTCTCCTCTTTTTTGTTTTTCAAAGGGAGGTTGTGTTTGTATTTCCATTGGACACCCCCAGGGACTGATTGCGAGGGGGAGGCAAGAGTTTGTGTCTCATCTGTGCCCCAAATGTCAAGCTCTACATTTGATCCGTGGGGTCACAGTTGTGGTGACACAGGTCACAGGCAGGTGGCCCTGCCCTTTTCCATAGGGAAAGGTAATGCTGTTCCTTCTTTGCAGTTACCGTGAGGAAAGATGTGGGAAAAGCCCCTCTTGTTTCAAACCTAACACTTAGTTCAGAGTTACCTTAGGACAACACGGGTTTTACCCAGGGTGATCATGAGAGTGGTTTTATCTCATTTGTGGTTTCACAGTCACAACAGAGGTGGAAAAATAGACAATGGAACTATGGGAAAGATTGCTTGGTTCCCACATCAGGCCAGGTAGAAGCTGGTCAGAGCAAAGGTTTGCACAGCCCATTACCTGAAAAGGGGCTCTTGGGAGAAGAATAAAATTAGGGCAAAACCACAAGGGTTCTTACTCACAAACCCTACACATCTCCATGTTGTTGAGGAGCTTGGCACTAGAGATGTTTTCTGGGCCTCCAAAGGGTCTTCTGCCAATGTGCCTGCTCTTCCCTTGGACTCTGCTTTTTTCTCACCACGCAAAGGCCCAGCTCCTTGTTGCTGTGGCCCCACAACCACAAGCGATGCAATGAGCAGACCTCCTGTTGGAGGGGCATGGGGTGAGCCTTGCCACATGTGATTGCTGCCACTGCCCCTCTCCTCAGCTCCTGCCAGCCCCACCCATACAGGATTCCTTCCTGGCCCCAAAGCAGTGCCAGAGTGGAGTGATAGCTTTCTGTTTCTTTGTCATTCAGGTCAAAAATGCTCAAGCAGGCAATGAAATGGGGACTGTGGGATGGTGGGCAAGGGCACGGAGAGGGAGCCACAGAAATGGCTCCCAACAGCTGGCAGGGAATAAAAATATCTCTGCTGGTGCATGGCTATAAAAAGGTTTATATGCTGCACTTCGAAGGAGAAAATTGACTCTATTACAGTCAAGTGGCTCAGTGCCTTCAACTGTGTCTGGACACATCTGATTCTCAAAGAAATTGTTTTGATGCTTTTTGGTGTGCTCCTTTAACAGAGCTATGCAACCCCAGTGCTCAGGCACCTGCTCTTCACACCACTGCCTTCTCTGTGCCCATTACACCTGGAGGAGGCAGAAATAATTGCATCTGAAGTCTCCAATCTTCCCTTGGTCCGGCTAATGCTTTCCCAGGTGATTTCTAGCCTGTGGTCCCTCCTGTCATAGAATCTTCTCTGTCTCTGACAGTGAGAGTCTTTTGCATGTGCTGGGCTGAGGTTCTGACTGCAGATGCCCCTGGCAGCCAGCAAAGAGCGCTCATACCAACCATTGCTGCGTTTTAGCTTCGTGTCCCCATCAGAGATCCTCCTCCTCATCTCCTTCCCACTCTGTGGCCCAGGGAATGCTACCCTTGACTCCTCTGAGGTTTGGGAGATGCGAGATCATGGCTCTTTGGGACCGTGTCCATGCTTCCAGCTGGGACCAGTGGTGCCACGCATCATTTTTCTGTGGAAACACCCACCTGGGTGAGGACCCTCACGTCAGCTGTACTGTAGGACTGTGAGTTCCATGGTGCTGTTTCCCAGTCTTGAAGCATCTGCTTCTCTGCTGAGCTATGGGGACATCAGCAAGGGCCACCTCTCCCCAGTGAGCCCACACACATCCATGACAGCCCTGTGTGGGCATTGCTGGCGCTGGATCTGGACATCTGTGAGACAGAAAAAAAAAATCTTTATCAGAATTTGTCAGATTGGACTTGGGATAGGGGGTTCTGCTTCCAAGGACTTTGATTAGAGCTACATGGGTTAATTGCTGCCGAGAATTTGGCCAGGTGTACAAGTCTCACGTGAAAGCCCAGAGTTTAAAGCAATTTCTGGCTTTGAAATATCCTGTGTGTTGGCTGCTCCTGCCTCAGTAAATGACTCATTTTGTTACAGTCACATATGCTTTAGAGGCACGGGCCTTTCTGGCACACCCAAATTCTCTGTGGGAAACCCAGATGCTGATGTTCCCCTGCATGGGCACAGCCTAGCAAGCTGCTAACGGGGCACCATGGGTGATGGAGAATGAAGTTTCATCTTCATTTCGGAGCAGCAGCCCCAGCGAGCAGATGCAGCCAAGTGACGCTGACATTTAAAGCAACTCCCCAGATTACATTACGGAGATTATATTTAATATGGATGGCCAAATCTTTCAAACAAAATCAATGTTCTTTTACTTAATAATACCCTTGCCACATCCTAATGAAGGCTCCTCCAGCCCAAGGCCCCATTCTTCTGCCGTCATTTGGTTGCGTGACTTCGCTGACTGCATCAGAGGGTGCATAATGCTATTTTCATCCCTTTCTATTGGATTTTATGCATTCCCATCCTTGATTTGTCAATCGCTGGATCAATTAATCAAGGGACTCTTAGGGGAGAAACATTTTTATTACTGAGAAGGAAGGGGAATTCATTTAAATTCTGCATCTTCCTGCAGCATCCAACATCTATAATTAACTCTCCCCACCGGGCAGGGAGAGGAGGACAAAGCATCTACAGGCAGATCTGTGGCCATCTGAGTTATTTGCAGAAATAAGAACCATGCTGGGCTGATCCCTGGTCTGCCCCTTGGTTTTCACACTTGGAGAGGCACCCAGGCAGCACCCCTGAGCCAGGGAAGCCTCAGGCTCCTGCAGCAGGTCCAAACAGGCTGTGCTGGAGCCTGAGCTGCAGTTACAACATCTGTGGCTGAGAGAGACACTTGTCATCCCAGTAAATTCAATTAGTGATGCCTGAAGATATTTAGTTGAGACAGGAGCTGTACTAAAACTTTGTGAAATTACAGAGCCCAGCATCAGACTTTGTGAAAGCTGGGGGGAAAACCCAGTTCATTTATGTGTCAGCTGGTGCCTGTCTCAGGGTGAAGTGAACCCCAGCAGGGACTCCTGAGCATCCTCATCAAGCTGTAAATTTGCTGCAGGCCCAGCTCTAGCCTGGTCCAGAAAGCAGACTCCTGGCCCTAAACAACTACCAGCAACCACCTTTTCTCCTGCCACCTCTCTCAGGTGTGATTCCTGAGCTCCCATCCCTGGGTTCATCAGAATGTTTCATTTCGGGACTCCCTCTTTGCATGTACCAATCTTTGCAGGCTCTCTTCCAAAATGCAACATGGCCTTTCCCCCAGGAGTCTCTGTAGCAAGGTTGGTGGCTGGAGAAACCAGCTGGGAGCTAATCCCAACCAAAACACAAGCTTCACACATCTAGTCCAAACATTTCTGAAAGTTTGGGCATTTAAGGACAAATCAGACTGAGTTTTCCCTGGATAGAGAGCTGCATCAATATCCCTGCATGATCCATCCCTCCCTGCAAATTTTCTCTAGAAGCAGCCCTCTCTGGGGGTCAGGTTGGCACCCAAATTGCCCCATGGACACCTCCTCACACTCAGCTGACCAATGGCTGGTAGTCCTCCTGCTCTGGAGACATCCTCCCTCAGGGTCTGTGCTACAGAGATTAAAAATAAATTAAGAAAACGGATTATTTAAATTGTGTCTCCAAAGAGGAATATGAAATTGCACAGGCCATAATCCAGTTTGCCTCTTTTCCATCTCAATAAACCCCCTGTAAGGAACCATTATTATTATTTGTCTGCATAAATTTGAGCAGGGCTGGGATAAACTCAGTCTTTGCAGCCACCTGTCCCCACGTTGCAGTGGAAAGGCACAAGCTCATTATTCCTTTGGGCTCCTGACCGCCCTTCTCCCCACCCCACAGGGAGGACACCCCCTGTACTTGGCAGCCACAGGGAGCTGGGACCAGCTGTGGGCACACCAGGCATCTGGATCTCCCTGGCCTTTGGCGCCTGTCAGATGCACTTGATGATCAGTGGTTATTTAATGAGGATACGTGGAGCTGCTGGGACTGCAGGCAAATGATAAAGGTAGGGCTTTTGTGTCCCAAGGTTTAAAAATAAAATGCAATTTAAGCAGCCGTTGCAGGAGAAGGATGTGCCTTGTGAACCTGACCAGGAGATGTGGGGCCAGGGGAGGAGGAGCTGCTGTGGCAGCTGAGTTATCAGCAGAGAGGACTGATGGGAGCAGAAAAATGTACTCAAACATCTCTGCCAGGACCAACTCTCCCAAATAAATTACCTTGCTCAGGAAATGTGCAGTGGGCAGGCCAGCCCCACAGCTATGTTTGAATCAGTCCTTTTCCTTGTTTGCTGTGGGACAGAGCCTGATCCCAGAGAGGCCAGGGATGCTGGCCAGTGCATCCATCCATGTGGTGGTGGGTTGGGTCTCTGAGCCTCAGCCAGTGACATTGCTGGGAACAAAGAGCAGGTGGCACTCAGGTGCTTGGCCAGTGAGAGCCCAGGACTGATCCAGTGCCACCAGTGCCATGGGTGGACTTTGCAGTGACCACAGAGACCCCAGCGACAAGAAGAAGTAAGAGTGTGATGGGAGAACATCCTCCTGTGGTTTATGTTAAACCACCAAGGTTCACACTGAAGGTAGGACTGAGACTCTGCACAACACACATGAACACCTTACCTGGGCACACAGCACAGATGTGACCACTGGTGTTCACCTCCTGGTCCTTCTCCAGGGGTCTGTCCATCTCCAGGCATGGGGAACAGGATCCCAGCTTGTGGCTGACTGCAGAGCTCCACCTGGAGCACCACCACGGTGCCTGCACCTGCCTGCATTCCTCTGTCCTGTCCCTGAACTCTTCTCTCTGACCTCTTCCTGTGCTGCCCCCACGACACTGCTGCTCCTCAGAGCTCAGCAGGATCCTCCTCTCAAGCCTTGGTTTATACCACCTGGAGCAGTCGGGAAGCTCCACTGCTCCTCTAGGTAACCTCCGCCCTGACTTCCACGGGGGAGAGCTGTTCTTCAGAAACACACAAAAATACCAACGAGAAAGCCCTTTCTGACCAAGCTTTTCCAAACCATAACAAAGCATGGAAGCTCCAGGTGGATCAGAGGGAGTCCCTGGGAGTGCAGCATTTGAATCTGTACCATTGCTCTGCAAACCTCACCGAGAGGGACATCAGCCCTGGCTGTGATGGGTCACTAACTTAGCAGCTCTGGGCAATTTACCCCTCTGTAGTTTTAGTGTCTGCCAAGTTGTAGGCAGAGCTCAGAGCTTGTGTGAATCATGTGAAGCCAAGGACCAAAACGTTACTGGGGATGTGGCAGGAACACACAGCCATCGGGGCCATGGCCAGTCTCAGGACAGGCTGAGTGTCCAGGCTCTGCTCTCTGCCCTGGGCAGACAGGTCCACCAACCCATCTGCAGGAAGGCAGAATCTGGTCCAGGGCACAGCATTCAGGATCTTAAAAAGGTAAATGCCAGTGTGGACACTGCACAAACACAGCATGGGGTAAGGGCCTCTGTTTGCCTACACTGCCCTGAGTAAACCAGGGCACTGAGCTGAGCTCCCCAGCACCACAGGCAAACAAATTCCCCTATAATAGCAGAAACCAAGAAAACAAAGATTATCTGTTATTTCCTCCCACCTGCTCCAGTTCCCTAAAAAAACCCCTCGTTAACCATGTCTATCCAAGCAAAGTGGCAGAAACACCCCTCCAGCTGCTGGCTCACCTCAGTGTCTCCAGTCTGACCGGGGTGGCTGTGGGCCACTGCTGATGCGCTGCAGCTTCCCCACTGTGATAACAGCTGGGGGACTGTGGGGTGGCACAGCTGCTCCTGAAGGCTGGGCACCGAGCGTGGCGGAGAGGAGCCTGCCCTGAGTTTCCCTGGTGCTGAGGAGCAGCCACCAGCACCGACAGCAGGGCTCAGCACAGGGAGCACAAACCAGCCTCCATGTCTGGGACCAGCCAAGGACTACTCTGACCCTGAAGGAAATCAAGCATTTTTAGTGCTTCTATGCCCTGTAAAGGAGGATAAATCCCACAGGTGTTGAGATTTCATGCTCAGAGGGAAAATGGTGCAAAAAGGAGGTTGACTTTACAATACAGTGGTTATGGCATGGATTGGGGGTCTTCCTCCTCCTTTAGGCTCAACATCCAACACCACAGCCAAAGTTTGAAAGGAGTTTAGCACAGAGTGGATTTTGCCTTTTCTGAGGCAATGGCTATCAGAGCACAGCATCACCACGCCAGCCAGAGCTGGAAAGGCACATGGGAGCCTTCTGACCTTGGCTCCCTGAGCCACCCAATGATGTCCTTCTGCAGCCGAGTCATATTTTTAGGTCCTTCTCCCTGCTGATTCATTAGTGGAGCTAATGTTCTCCAAACTGCTGGGCTTCTGACCCTCGAGGTGTGTACGCCATGCACTCCTGATAAATATAGACCACTTCAATAACATAATAAGCAGCACCCGTCCTCCCTGCGGGCAGGCGGGGACTGGGAACTGAAATGCCTCTGCCAAGGGTGTGAATGGAAGCCTCACTCTTCATTTTCTTTCCGTTGTCTTCTGTTTTCAATGACTTCCTGCTGCATCATCTTAACGAGTGACTCAGTGAGGGTCGATGGCCCTGGAAGTACTCCAGGTTCAGGGCGACCTCTCTGCTCTGCCCACCACTGCCGGTGTGCAGGGCAAGGGCCCCCTTGCTAATCCTCCCCTCTGCTCTGGGAGATATGGTAGAGTGAGAGGACCAGGATTTGGAGACACTGAGCTAAAAGGTGGGTTTGTTTCCTACTGGGATGTGTCAGAGCATTTGGCAGACAAGGGGTAACCAAAGGATTTTATACCGAGGGCTGCAATGGTCTGTCCCTGGAAAAGGCACCCGGCTTAGCTAACAGAGCAGCAAAAGCACCTCCCTGTGTGCTGTGTCAGTACAAAAGGCTTCAAAAGTCCATGTGCTTGGCAATTAAGATGTCTTGGTATCAAGGAGTGAGACATCAGTGGAGTCGGGCTGTGATCTTACAAGATGAATGTCTGATAACTTTAGGACTTAGATGTGACTGCAATGGTTGAGAGGCAAAATGCAGAGGAATCATTAAAAAGAGCATTCAAAGTACAATGTGAAGTACATTACTAATAGACTTGACAAATGCATGCACAAGTGGGATGATTTCTTTTTGTGCCGTGGTTTTTTAACCCCTGGCCTCTGGTTCCTTGCGGCACTTGCAGCAAGACCCCCACGGAGAGGACCCAGGGAAAGCAGGTCTGCCCCAGAGCAGGAGGTTTCTTTCCCTGAGAAGGCAAGCCTTGTATTATTCAGAGAGAGAAGGAGCTGTTCCCACCAGCTGCACCCAGGGCTGCCATGGTTTGGCGTTGCTGAGCCAGGCTGGCTGCGAGCAGCGTCATGATGGCAGAGGGCTGTCAAAGCTTGAGTGATGTTTATGACAAGGACCACTCTACCTATATTTGCTGTTCCTGCTGTGCCAGCATCCAGCGTGTCCTGTAATAACTTTAATAGCTTTTATGGAATGGCTAGGAATGATGAAGCTAATTCAAGGTAAGGTATTTAACCTCCCTAGTTTTATTCCTGTTTTTATTTGACCTCTTCCAGCTTCTCTCACTGTTGGATTCAGGCTGGAGCAGGGCAGAAGACTCGTCCCAAAGCAGTGGGATCTGCTCTGACCTTCGCTTAAGCAAATAGCTGTGCTTTTGCTCCTGGACTGTGCCTCTCCTGACATGCTGTGGCTGCCACTGGGCGCCACCTGCAGAGATGTCTCCAGTCCTGCTGAACCACCTGGGATGCAGGAAGTGTGTGACACATGCCACTGGACAGTGGCAGAGCCAACAGTAGAGCCCAAGGTCTTTGCCCCAAGGTTCACAGTCCCCCCATGGGACCACAGGTCTGGGGCCTATCCCAGCCTGCAGCAGAGGACACCAAGCCTCATCACTCCTTGCCTGCAGTGCCCTCCTCTACCTCCTGTCCTTAAATGATGCAGAAAGTCTGCTAAGGACTTTCCTGCTGGAAGGACTCAGCAGGAAGCAGCTAATGCAACCTCTCTTGTTCATCCACAGGACTGATGTCCAACGGGTAATAAAACCACAGGCTCCTTTCTCATTAGTCCCTAATTATGCTCTCTCTCACTCACAAAGCACTTTCTGTCATTAGCAGTGGAAAACTGAGAGCCTGCCTTTAACCTTCACATGTTGTGAAGAGGCAGACCTGAACACCTTGCTGTGATCTTGCATAAAACATCTCCTTGTGCTGCCTCTCAGGGGCCCCTGGAAAAGAATCTCCTTTTCCCGAGTGCAGGCAGAAAGCAAAACCTCTGAAGGAGCACAGCATCTGTAGTGAGAGGTTGGAGATATCCACTGGGTGTGACACTTGACCACTGAGTGACCACGGGATGAGGCTTGCCCTTGCCCTGCTGCAAGGACCCCAGGATGGACTACAGAGGCCTGAGCCAGCTGCCCTGCCCCTGGTGGCTCATCCCAGTGTGGGAGTAGAGAAGGAGACCAGACTGTTCTGAGAGCTTCAACACCTTAATTTAAAGCCAGGCTGGGCATGAAGGCTGAGGCACCCCGTGTTCTGAGACCGCAGCATCCCTCACGTGGTGCAGGAGCAGGAACTGTGAGAGAGCAGAGATCACAGAACATCAGCCCTGCTCCCAGTCGCGTCAGACAAAGCCCCACCAAATCAGTAGGATGAAGCCTCTGGGGTGGGTGTGCTGGGGACATGGTAGGGACAGGCCCAGGCAGGCAGCTGGGTTACTGTAGCCGGAATATCTGTGCCAGCCCTCACTGCAGGTATTATCCTGCTGCATCCTGCACTGTCCTGCCCATGACAGGGGGGATTTACTCCCAGTCGAGGCCTTGGGAGCCAGGAATAATCCCTGTCCCAGATGGACATGCAGCATCAAACCCACAGGTGAGCGTTAGAGCCTGATGCCAGACACAGCCCTGGCTTGCAGTAAGTGCTGCCTGTTCTGCCCCCACCCTTGGCCCACACCACTCACAGCACCTCTGATAAGACCACCAAGGCCCCCTGAGGGCTGTCGGTCAGCACGTCCTTTCCCAAGCAGCTGCACCTTTCCCAAGTGCTCCTCTCTGGCTTCCCAGCCGCTGGCTGAAGCTCTGGGATCCTGTGGGATGATGCTCAGTGTCCCTTTGTGTTGGCCGTGAGGATCTCACACTGTTCGTGCAGATGAAGCAGCTGGCAGACGGCCACACAGGAGCCCAGTGTGGGTGAGGAACTGGATCCAGTCCCTCTCCTTGTGTGTCTCTCCAGGGACAGACAAGTGCAAGGAGCCTGCAGTGTCAAGCAGCCCTCAACTCCTGCCTCGTGAACCTGGCCAGCACAGCCCGATCCATGTAGGACAGTGGCTCTGGGATCATTGTTCTCCTGCTTTAAGCAACTGAGGGTGTCCCAAAACCTTCTCCTCTCTCACTCCTTGGAGGGAGAGAGGAGAAGGAAGGCACAGAGCAACAGAGGAATCAGAGAAGTTTTGTTTGCTGCCAAAAGAGGTTGTTTAGAACATTGCCTTTAAATGCTGGTTCTGCTCCTGCAGGGATTGGTGTTAAGGCGTGTAAGAAGCAGCACAAGTTCAGATCCTGACCTGCCCATGTCCAGGACTGCACATGGTTGTCTGATCCACAGGTGCTGGAAGGTTTCCCTGCTGTGACCTTGAGACTGACCCACTGACTCTGATGATTTGTGCCTGTCACAAAGCACCAAGGAAAGCCCTGGGAAACTGGGGACCTTTGCTTAGGTAGCTATATAAAGGGCACTTGAGTGAAGTGAGTTCAGAGCTGAGTTTCAGAGAGCTCTTTGAACAGCACTGGCAGGGAGTGCAAAGCTGTAGGAGGCAAATGTGGGGACCTACCAGCAGGCAGAATATCTTCACTTGAATAATTTCAGTGGATAACGGGA
Organism: Corvus moneduloides; assembly: GCF_009650955.1. Lineage (NCBI taxonomy): Eukaryota > Metazoa > Chordata > Aves > Passeriformes > Corvidae > Corvus > Corvus moneduloides. Next base: position 107,224,861 of record NC_045478.1, on the reverse strand, counting down.
AGGGAAACCGTGCTGGTGGGGAGGGGGATGATGAGGCAGCTCCTTGCCGGGAAGGTGAGGGAGCACGTGGCTGCCAGGCAAAACATGGATTGTGTAAGGCAACCCTGTTACAAGTGATGTTGCAAGCTTCCCTGGAAAGGTGAGTAGCTTCCCAGCCTGCCAGTGGGAATCTTACTGACAGTGAGGGATTATTCTATCCTTAAAGAACCCAGGGTCTTGCACAACTGCCAGGAAAAGAAGCAAGAGGAGCCATTTGCATGTGTTTAAACCCAGGACATCAAGTGAGCAACTTGAGCACAGAGGAGACAGCACCCTGAGTAGCTACAGGGACACCCGGGCAATGCCAGCACTGGTGGGCAGCCTGTCAGGTAAGAACAGAGAGAGGCTCATCCTGGGGCAGTCCAACCATCCTGCTGGGAGCCACCCTATGGAGGATGTTCTTTCTCTGCTCACTTTCTCAAAAGTTGCCTAAGTAAAGAAGTGTTTTAGCACAGACCTTTTCCTCCAGCCTCTAAGACAGGATGACATGCTCCCAACAGCTGTACCCAGCACCAGGAGGAGCCAACACTTTCTCTAGCACCTCTATCCTGTTATCCCTTACATTTCCCTCCCCCTTCAGTGTTAATCTACATCCATTAATCTACATCCATTCCTCTGGCTCACTGGCCACCCAGCAGTTCAGAGAGCAGAGCGAGCCTTGAAGGCAGGGAAAGAAACAGTGCAGGGGGGCAGAGGGCAAGACCCAGCAGCGGTTATTGCCAGGTTACAGCTCCACGGAGAGCAGTGCCTCCTGCTCCTCCCACAGCATCTCCTTGTGCTCTCATACCCTGCAGCAGCTTATCCTCCTCTATGTGTCCTGGGGGTGCACAAGCAATGCTGAGGCCTGAGCCCCTTTAGCTCTTCTCTCTGGTAAGGCTGAAGGTGCTTCTCGGCTCCCTGCAGCTGTGAGTGAAGGGGTCCTCACCTCCTCCCTCAGACAAGCAAGATGGAGAGAGAAATCTAGGGAAGAGGCTGCTGACCACCAAAACCATTACACTTACCTGCACCTGCACCTCTGTGTCTCTCATGCAGCCCAGCACGAAGCATCTTAGATGCAGCAAACACTCTCCCACCTTCTACTGAGAGCAGCAATGCTCACCTGAGAAACACACACAGTTTTGTTCAAACTCTTCCTGTCAGTCTCCTGCATGTCCCACCACCAGAGAAACAGTCCTCCCAGATGAAGACCTCCAGAAAAGGGGATGACAAACCATCTGGAGGCCCTACTGTAATAGAACAAAGACATCTACTTAAAAACTTGGGGCCTGATAGCCACTCCTGATAAAACTGCTTGCCCAGAGGCAGAGCAAGGACAGAGGCAAACTCTCTCCCCCTCACATGCCTCAGCCCAAGCCCTCTAGGGTGAAAGTCACCTTTAATGTTATACGCACAGGCCATGCTCCCTGCTCCCAGGAGCAGTTTCTGGTTGAGATTCTGTGTGATTCAAAGTTCTCAGGAAATAAGACCACCTTTTCTCCACAGTACTGAACTGCAAAGGAGGGGTTTGGGGCAGCTAGAGGGTGAAAGCTTTGGCCTCCATTACTAATGCTTTCTGTAAGGACAGGCAAAACAGAGAAATACATTTTTTAATTACATATTTGTGAGGAAACCAAGAGGAAGGGACAGCCACATTTCCAGAGTGCCAAGCCATTCATTTTGACTTTGGGGAACTCATTTGAATGCTCTGAGAATCCACAGACATGGCCAATATCACCTCCAGCTGCGCTGTCTGCTACCAGGGTCTCCGTTTCTTCTTTCTGACACAGGATACCTGCTGGAGATGTGGGTCTTTCCCTAGGGCCATTATGGCAAGGCTATTCCCAACTGGGTAATGAGGAGCTGAGAAACAGCCCTTGTGCCTCTACATCAGAGTAGCACTCAAGCAATGGAGAGAGAAACCAAGGGGCCTGAGACCTGAAGTTACATTAAAAAAAGGTCCTCTAAGAACATGAACTTTGCCATAGATCATTTCTTGTGTCAGTAGTTACATGGGAGGTAACAGAATATGGCTAAAATGGAGGACTTACCCACCTACCACTGCCTAAGGCTATTCTTTAACAATCCTGGTTAAGCAGCACAGCAAGGCTGAAGCTGAGCTGTGGTTCTTGGACACTCAAAGGTTTCTGTGCCCCTTTATGTAGATGCTGAAAAGGCTGGCAGAGAATTTTTCCTATATTTTACAGCTGCTTGTGAGAGTCTCCTTTCTCATGCAAGCTAGCTGTAAACAGTGTAGGGGGTTTTTGTAAACCAAGACTTTTATCTCACAGGTGCAAACTTGTTATGCACAGTCTTGTTCTCCACACTGAAGAAAATATTTTGAAATAGGTGTCGTAGCATTCAGCCAATCACTCTGGGAGGTGTATGGTCAATACACGTCAATATGGTCAATATCCAATAATGTCATTTCTCTATTGTGAACCAAGTTATATAAATGAGGTGATAATTAATTAAATAACCCCATTTATCCTGGACTTCTGTGTCGTTATTCGCACCGTCCCTGCGGACAACAGTGACACCTTTACATGAAGAAGCTGGAAGGGAGGGTAGAGCCAGATGCCCCTTTCCAGCCTCCCATGGAGAGATGGGGGATTCTTCTTCCCTCAACAGCCACAAACCATGAGTGGAGCATCGAAATGGACACCAGTCTGCCTGAGCCAGTCAGCCATATGACTGAAGACAAGTGCAGTAAAAAGAAAAGAGCAAAATTAAACACATGCAATGCTTCAGGTCTTTATTGTTGCTGTAGAGTAACTGGTACATGGTTAAAACATTCTAATAATATTATCAGTGAAATCTGAAAACTAAGGCTTTCTTCTGGTGTTTCCTTTCACACAGTGCACATATAAAATCAAGTTATAAAAACATGGATCATTTTTAAACAACAGCGATTGATGCAATGCACAGAACTAGGAACTACATCTCCTATGATCAAGACAACACCTTACAGAGCAGCTTTGGGCCTTGCAGCTTTGAAGCCAAGATAAAAATGTCTTGGCCTGACATGCTGCTACCCAGATGAGCCTGATGACACACACAGATGGCAGGATTTCAACCTTCTGTTCCGAGCAGAGAGAAAGAAACCCCCTGATGCTGATGAGGAAACATTTGATTGAGCAAAGGGGAAGCAGCGTCCTTAAAACACAGCCTTGATCCCAAACAATATATACAAGACCCAGCAAGATCTGTAGGTCCTGCAGACAGAGCTCAGAGGTGCAGCTGCTGGGCTACGAGAGAAGGTGAACTGGGACAAACCAGCTACTGAGACGAGTCCCAGTGCCAATCCATGTCTCATGGAAGAGGGTGATGTGATTCCTGGAGTACTAGCACCTTTAGCCCAATAGCATTGAAAAAATTTCAAAGTGATTTACCCAGCACAGAATCACAGAATGATTTAGGTGAGAAAAGGTCACTGAGTCCAACTGTAAACCCAGCACTGCCAAGTCCATCACTAAACCATGTCCCTAAATGCCATCTTGGTGATCTTTGAAAAGGGAGACAGGGTAGGAACAAAGTACTCTCCAAGAAATCTGTATATTAGAACCTTTTGAGTAAAAAGCTACATTTTCACCAAAGGAAAAAAAAAATTCTTCCCCCAGTTCCTTAATCACTTTTTATACAAAGAATCTTCTCTATCCACAAAGTTTCTAGTTTTTGTTCAACATTTTTCCCATCTTGCATTTCTAATTGACCTGGAAAACGATGCACATAATCTAAACATTTACATCAGACACAAACCCAACACCCTTCCCTGTGAGAGGAGGATTCTTCACTCACCACTCACTCTGCATCACGGGCATTGCAAACGTGACATTACCAGCTGACAAGCAGATTATTCTTTCTTTGATCCAAACACGTGAGAGAGGAAGACAAGTTACAGATTTTGCAGGATGTTTTTACCACATTACAGTAGGTCACATTTTTGGCTCCAGCTGGGAGAAAGCCCCTTGTAAGGGTCAACGATGGATTGCATTGACTTCATTTTCAGAGCTCAACTTTAACTACACACAGACATAAATCCTGTACTGTGCCATGACCAAGACTCACACTGGTGTTCCTGATACATTTGATGACACCACAAAGTTCTCTGAATGACTGAGAAAAGCATAGCTGGTATTTTATGTCACCAACACATGAACCTGCCCTCTGAAGTCATTCCTGAAGATTATGTTAAGGCTATTGGAGTAGGCTGCCTATGGTTACTCCTGGTATGAAAGCACAGCCGTGGCTCAGGGCAGACTGGAAGAAGCCTTTTAGGTCTCCTCTGCATTAACCACAAATGAGGCTTTTAGGTTTTCCCTTGCAGTGGGTTACCTGAATGTGCAGGGTATTAGCTGAAGAAAAACCAGGCCATGGAGGTTTAAGCTGCAACCATGCCTGTGATATCACAGAACTGCTTTAAAAAAAGACCTCAAGGCGCAGAAATGACCTCCTTCCCCTCATGACAATGCAACACCAGTTGTCAGGTACACAAATACAAACACGAAAAAATCATTAAGAAACATAACCCTAAATAGAAACCTAGTTTTATTATTTTTAAGAAAAAAGGGATTAAAAAAATTGGAGTAAAACAGATGGCTTCAAGTACTTTCCGCATAATAAACTATTAGTTTTTATAAGCATAGATTAAAAAAGACTTGTCACCTTGCAAGGGACAGCTGAATAGAGGCTGGTGATTCGTTCAAAAAATGGTCTTTGAAACAAACACATTAGACAACATGCTTAGTGTTGTAATTTAGAAGCAAACAGGTGTGTCCACCACGCCGACCCAACACTTGAGATATGCAGCACAGTACGAGATACATTTTGCACTCTGGACTTGCATATTTCACAGCAATGTCAGTCAACAAACGGAGCCAGGCCATCTGGGTCCAGCTCAAACAAGCCCTCATGCAATAAAGAACAAACACTTAGTAAGTGAGGAAGGTTTTGCAGCAATACAATTGTCAAGTTGCCTAAAATTTTTGAGGTTGCAAAACAATCTAACCTGAAGACCTGAAGTGTCTCCAAAGTGCTGGCAATGTTTTTGTCTTTTTCTGTGTGAGCATGAATATTACTTTTATTATATATGACAAGGGATACACTTGAAAGTGCCTTGTCTAAGACTTCAGGTTTTCTGAATGGCATGAAAATAAGGGAGAGTACCATAATGTGAGCCCCAGAAGAACCCCCCAAAAATTGCGAAGGAGGTTGAAAAAGTGATGTCATCAGGCAAACAAAGCCAGTGTGCAAAGGGAAGATGCAGCTCTTCCCTGTGCTAAGTCTAAAACCCAAACCCATCTCTTGTACCACCAAGGAGAGAACTTTTGCATTTCAACAGGTCTGTCTGACATGCACTGAACAAGCAGTCTTCCTGCTTATGTACATGGACACGTGAAATGCCAAAGGAAGCAATGTGAAAACCAAAATTAATACAAAAAAAAAAAGGTATCTTGCCTACTCTAAAAATGAAATAAAATGCTTTCAGCCAAAGAATGTCTACAAAGATACAAGGAAACCTTTTTGAAAAACATTTTCCAGTTACTCAGAGAGGAACAGCTATTTCTGCCTCTGTGAGAAAAAAATACCATTAAACCAATAAAAACCAGCTCCCCTATCCTGCAGCTCTGCATACTACAGTAGGAACAAGTCTCCCACAGCTAACAGGGAGACTGAAACAGAAAGAAACAGTGAGAGATAAAAACTTAGCTGCACAGGTCTATTAAATAATCAGCAAACACTTAAATGGAGACAGAGCGAGCACTGTACTGTTTTCTGTACTATGACACAAGACTGCAAGGCTTGAAAATCCTCCTGAGTGACCAAGCCAGAACAGTTGAATAGTTGGTAGGTTCAGTAGTGTTTGAAAAAGCTTATGCAAAAATATTACTTCAAAATAAGTTTGAGTATTTGAAATAGAAAAAAGAAACAGAACAACTTCTCCTTCAACTTTCACCTACCATCAAAACTTACCAGTTTTCCAAATCCGGTGCTTACTTCATGCCAATGTGACTACAAAGAAATCATACATCTGCCTCTCTTAGCCAACTGTTTGGGTTTCTACATGAAACTTCAGTGCATGTCACATTTATTAATGTCTTTATGATTGTTCAATAATTCAGCAATTTGTTTCCTAATGACAGCAGAATGCAGTTGCTAGCTGCTTGTGAGAGCAATGTCGAAATTACATTCAGAGATTAAAAACTACCATTTTCACGTGTAGCAATAACTAACATTTTTCTTTCTCTTCACAGAATCATGTGCAAATGCCTAACAATGGCGATAGTAAAAGACAATTCTCATGCAAAAATTGTTCCCTGTGCATCAAATTTTCAGGGCATCTCAAAACCACCCTTCCTTGACCCCAGAACTAATTGATTTTTACTTTCGTGTCATGAAATTTCTGTTGCTTTTTAAAATACCGATGGCAAGCGAGTTCAATGAGTTCCAGCCCACCAAATATCTTTTGCTGCACAACGAAAAAGACGACCATGGCTGCAAAGTACCACTGTGCAAAGCTGTACAGGTACAGCAGCACGAGCATTCCCAGTGGGAACACTGTCCAGTACAGCAGCGAGGCGCACTTCACCGCCAGGACCCTGAGCTCGGATTTACAGGGCGGGACAATGCTCTGCCCCGTGGCACTGAAGCGTTTTCCACCTTCGTAGAAGTGTCGCAGTCTCTCCTCTTTCTCTTCCCAGCGCTTCTGGCACCAAAGCTGCAGCTCCTCCTTAGAAGTGGGCACTGTCTCTATGGGGTATCTCTGGACGTGGAAGTGAATCTCCTTTGGGAAGTTTCCTTTCAAAAGGTGCTTCTCTGTCTGAGGAATGTTTTGGGGGTATGCCACAGTGATGTCATGGATGGCATCGAGATTGTCACCTAGAAGAAAGGTTTGGGGGAAAAAAGATGAATACAGATCATGCAACACTCAGAACACTAATTTGCTTCAAGACATGAGTGAAAACTGTCCAAATTATGGCAGAAATCCCAGAGATACATTAACTATGCAGACTGTGTTTCACCCGCTAGAATATCTGAAGGCTGAGAGGTTGAATTTTTCCCAATCACTGCACGTTCTGAATCTGAACAAAAAGCTTTGGGAACAAGATTATACACAGCACACACTAATGCAGAATTACAATAGTAAGAGAATTAAGTCAAATGTAAAGGAGAGAAGATGCACATCTGGTCTTGGAAAACAAGAGCTGTATGTGAGTCTGACGTTCAGCTGTTTGGGTGAAGGGAGCATAGCTAACCATTCAAACAGCAATTGCAGAGTAGAAATTCAAGGGGATATTGATGAAAAAACCCCTACTCTTCATTAGCATGCCTGATTGAGCCAACATTTTTGAAAGGATATCAGTATTGCCAAAGCAGGGCTTGCTAGAGCATCCCTTGTACTAAGTGTTTTTACATTTTGCACTTTCTAAATACCGTCTTTATCCCCCAGCCTCTGAACAGACATTCTTTTTAGATTTCATAAAGTAAATTCTGCTAGTGTAAAACTGATCTAAAAATAGGCATGTGGTGCACTGGACGTTGCATAACTGTTAAGTTCTGCCAGCAGTGATTTATGTTGCTGTTTTTATTTGGCTGGCTGGCTCAGGGCAAAATAGAATTGGAGACTAAAAGCCGTCTCCAGTTGCAGCAATTGAAGACCTTTGTTCTCACAGATGATGCCACCTCTTGCAAAGATGATCAAAACCTACTCTTTAGCCTCACTCTTCGTTTTCATTTCCTCCCCATCCCTGGCATTTTGGTTTTCCTTTACAGCCCTAAAAATGACAGGGCCAGAATAGAAAGTTACTTTAAAAGGCCATGTTCAAAATGATGTATCTAAAGTTCAACTCCAAATATCACAAGAAGGGGAAAAACCCTATTCAGCCTTTCAGAGTATTTTATGATTGTGCTGTTTTGAAACGATCTCTCGGACAGTTTTGTGGCAGGTTACTTGGGGTTTTAAAGAGATTTATATGGCTCCCTGGAGGTCTATCAGGGAAAAACTCAATATTCCATCTTTTGTCTAGCTCTGGGATCACCTCTGAACTGAGCAGAGAATCCCGGTGTTCTACACAGGTACAATCTTTCAGATCTCCTTCCAAGAGATGCCAAAATTGGACATGCCTTAGATGCCCAGCCCCAGCAAAGGGAAATAATGGTCAGCCTGTTGCACCTTAGCACAAAACGTTTTAGTTTTGAGAACAGCTTGCACTTTTCCTCCCCTATTCCAAATACTTCTACCATCAGAATTACAGCCATCCTACAGGACAGACATCCACCCCTTAGTTCCTGGCCCAACCAGGGGAAGGGCTGCTACATAAAAAACCTCCAAGAGATTTCCGTCTCTTACAATCTCCTTCCGCCCAATCCTCCATAGCTTCCCAGCTCTAGTGGAACATAAAACCTACACACTTTACCCCAAGAGGGAGGCCAGAAAGGTCCAGTCTTCCTGATATCCTTGCATCAAAAAAGCCTTTTATAAGAAGAGTTTTTGGCTAGATGAGTTTCTTGTACATCTTGCAGTCATTCATGTCTGGGCAGCTGAACTATCAGTCTGCCAACTACATGAACTACTTGAAAAATCAAGGCTTGACATTTAAGGGCCACTGGCATACAGATCACAGATAATAAATCATCAGATATGCTTAAGACACAGATTTTCTGACTCTGTGCAAGCAGCACTAGCAGGACTCCCTGCACTCACACAGCTGGTCTGATCTCTTTGTTATGCAGGTGTATTTCTCTCCATGAATTCCTGATCAGAAATAGGAAAGCCTCTACTCCTTGCCTATGGATCCATAGCATCCCCAGACAAGATACCTTCCAGTGGGGCTTCCCACCAGACTCTAGAAGGTCTAGACTACAATATGGCTTCTTAGTCAGCCAGAACAAAGTTCAGAGCTGCACACAGGAGGGTGAACGTTACTTTTTCCACATGTGGGGAAATTAAGGCAAAGGAGGTTTACCTGGCCTGCTCTGTGTGTCCAGCTGGAACCAGTATCTCCTAATTCCAGCTGCAAGGTTCATCTATGAAAGTGTATTTTACACAAGAAGAAAAGAAACATCAAAGGCAAATTTAGCATATCTGAAAGAGCAGAAATATCAGAAAGAGAGAAGACCAGAATACTGGGTTTCGTATGCAACAGACCCCTTGCTTGGGTCATACATATTTAAGAACTCCACACAAATGGCAGCCTGAAGCTTTAATTCCCTGGCAAGGCAAGTTACAAGACAATCTGCTAAGAAGAAGAAAAGTCACCACAGCAGATGAAGGTAGACCATTCATGAGAAGGGACAAAATTCCCTTAGGCTAGGTTTAATCAGGCAGCTCTGAACCTGCATCCTTGGAGCATCTTTACCTTCTCTTCCCCTGTGAAGTTAGGCTGTTGTCTCTGCAATCTGGAGATACCTAACAGCACGTGTTTCAGGTCAATAGCAAAGTGCCAGTCAACCAGAAAATCAAGTGATCCTAAGTGAAGACACAGGGCAGTCACTGACTTAAAGATGTTTTTTCCACCTGAATTTAAAGACCTGCTTCAAAAACCTGTTTCTGCTCATTTTAAGAAAAAATTTCCCTAAGGGAAACTGCATCATCCTACTTCTCTAGTAGGTCAAAAAAGAAATAAGCAAACTCAGATACTTAAATATCTGTTCATAGCTCAGAGAAGCTGTTGGAGGACAAAACACTTCTTGCAATATTTTTAGTGACATCTGAGGATCATCTTTGTCCTGTGTGTATCCATGACCCCTTGAGGAAGGAATGAAGGACAAAGGAAATCAAATAATGTTCAGAGATTTGCATCTGAAATCTAATCAAACTAAGAAACTGCCATTTAGGCTAAAATGTCAGGCAGGTAGCCCAGCTCCTCAGGACAAACAGAAACACCAACTTCAGTAGCTTTACAGTCTCAAGACTCTCTTCCTGGAGTAGAACTATGTATCCTTCATACCCATGAATAATATTTTGTCCTATGCTTTATTAAAACACCTCAGAAAAGGAAAGCTTACTGCAGTGCTCAGGAGTGAATATAAAGTCTGTTTCAAATTATTGTTAAGTGGCTGTAAACTGCACAACATGCAGACGATGATTAATCCATGTGGCAGTCTCCATTTTGGGATGACAAAATGCCTCAAAAGCACTATTCTTTAACTTACTGAAATTTCTGTGCCCTAATCAAAGTTATTTATATTTCAGCTCCGTTGATACACGACGTTACTTCAGGCGATTACAATGCACAGCTGGTTGCTTTGGGCACTGTGCTCAGAGGTGGCACAGGGAGAACTTGACCAGGCTCAGGATGAAAATACCAGCACCAGAGAAAGACATGTTTTTTAAAGAAACACCTCCAAGGAAAAATGAGGACGTTTTCCTTCACTACACCAGTTGTTCCATCAGAATTTTTACCCTGCAGTATCTGGTAGCCCAGTACAGCTCAGTTTCTGAAGCCCCCTGCCCCAGCAAACCCGAGCACACAATCCCAATATGCTCACACACAACACAGGTGTACTATACATGGGCACAGCCAGCCAGCCACGGGCCAACACGGATAGAAAACAGCTCTCAAGCAAACAAAATGGCCCCATGGTGTTCCCCTCTCTGGCTCATTAGGACAAAGACCTGTCAGAGGGAATTAGACACAGGCTGTGGATGCCTCTATTACTGCCTGTAGCCAGTCTATGCTGCAGCTGGCCCGGATCCTTGGTTCTCCCAGGTGCTGGTACACCTGGACACACGAGCCCCCAGGGCCACAGTCCTTCTGCAGTGGTGGTCCAGACTCCTTGCACGCACTGCTGACCTCTCCAGTAACTGGCTTTGCACACTGAGGGCCATCCAGTAGCTGGTCTTTGGATCCTCTCTTTTTCAGCTGCCTGTTCCTTCCCTAAACATCCCATCATAAGCCTTGTCCAAACCCCAAATGCTCCTCTTTGGCATCCTGTAGTGACTCCCAGAGCCCTGCCCCAGTCCGTAAGGTGACGGACAAGGCCCTCTCGCTGTGACAGGTGTCACTCCTGGCCCATGGGCTGATGGCCCCCCTGTGACAGCCCTTGGAGGAGCTGGGCTAAGGGTTCTGTTCCTCCATCTGAGCTTTGGGGTTTTCCCTGCCTGCCCTTCTGCCTCTGTGCTCCCTTGTATGGGTCCAGACAAACCTTTTATCTCATTACCTATTATAAACTTTACAACCAAGAGCCTCTTACTAGGTTCAAAATAAAGATGTTACAGGTAAACTGAAAATTACTTTTAATTGTGTGTTCAATAATACCATGACAACACAGTATTTTAATTCTAGGGGAAAAAACCCAGCCTGAATATAAAAGGCAGTATTAAATTATTTTCAGCTTCCTTCAAACACATTCACAAAGAGAATATTGCAGTGCAGCTACAATTACAGACAACTGCCAGAGGTGAAGCTCAGCCCTACAGCACGATCCCAAATAAGTGGAATAAGCCCCTGGTCCTGGATGGATGGGCCCTTTCCCTGTGCTAAAGCACTGCTTGGGAGCTCAAGCACAGCCTGTTTCTCAGTTCTGACTCACACCAACTACAAGGACACTTGCTCCTACCCAGCAATGCTGAGCAAGCTCACTGCGAGACAAAGAGATCTGTACAAACAGGGACTCGAGGGCCAAAATGATTCAGAACAGGAGCTCTGAAAGCCAAAATGACCACCCGTGAGCTAAAAAAGATGATGGCCCCAAGGCAAATCCATGCAATGAACTGCTCAGACTCTCAGCAGCCTCAAAGGTGAATTCGAGTCTCCTTAGCATTAACAGGGGTGGCTGTTACCCATTTCTATCCCTAGAAAGGATCTCAGCAACCCTAATTTGTCCTACTTTAGTTATCATTGACATTCCTTTAAACCTTACAAGGATTATACCATCTCTTCCCCTGCTCTGATCCAGCAGAGAGGATACTATTCTTAACCAGGGTACATCACAGCAGCAGCTGATGAGCTGCTGAGCCACCAGGGGAGAGGCACACGGAGATGCTCTCACAACAGAATATTCATTCTTCAATTAAGCTGCTCTGTTGAAAGTGGGACCTCTATGCGAGGCCCTTATCCATTCATTCCATCTCCCAGCTCAATGTAACTGCTTTCTGCTGCAAAGTCCCTTCACTGCACAGCTCCAGATATTTCATACACTTCCAGGCTTCCATAAAACACTGGCAGTCACTCGCCCACCTATGCCTTAATATCCTCCACCCTATACATATTTCCTTAGGAAACTCGACAGGAGGAGGCTTGGCACTTCTATAAATAAACTGATCAGCAAGGTCATCAAAGAAAAGATAGAAACAAGTAGAAGAAAACTTGTCAGGTTATCCAGTATGTGAGTATTGTATGTCAGCCTTAGATACACTTTTAGACATTAAAACAAAAGCCATCTAAAACTGCTTACTGGGAAATATTACTGTCTTGGCTCACGAGATTTAAGTGATTTTTCTCTGAGAACACAGTATCAGGAGGGAGCAGCTTCAAGGATTTACAGCCCCTCCTGGCAAGTATCATGCTTGTGAGGATTTAAAACCTCAGGCAGCCCTCCTTAAAGCAGCGGTGTCAGCTGGGGTTAATCTAAATCACTTTCAACTCAGTAGTTAATGGAAATCTTTTTTAGGTAAGTGTAGCAATCAAATAAGCAAACAAAAAAAGACAGAATGATAATGCTGGCTTTGATTAACAGGGAAGAGTGATCCTGCATACCAATTCTTTCTATACCTATCTGATTTTCCACTGGCATTGTGATACAAAGAGAGAGGGAGACCTTCCACCTGCTGACACGAAGGAGTTAAGGACACTGCACCTCTAGTCCCTGAGGGTGGGAGCCAGGGGAAAGGACAGCCCTGTCTGCTTTCTGCTCCCCAATAGGAAGGAAACGTGTTCTGGGTGCTGCATACAGGAGTAGAGGACTACTGGGATCCCACCCCAGGAACCTCCAGCCCAGATAGTAAAAAGATCAAGAGATCCAAGGATATGCTCACAGCTATCAGCAACCATTACATGTGCTTAATTCTTCCCCTAAATACATTTAAATCACATTGTTTTGCAGCCTGATGCTACATCTCATTAATGTGTAAACAATACCACTAACTGAAGTTGCTGAGAGAGTGGTGGTGGGGAGGGAGATCAGCTTTGACTTTGAAATCTCTGTAAATACCTCATTTAATTACTTTAAGACCAGACAGAACGTTATCATCATCTAATCTGATCTCCCGAATGACATAGGAGCTTATGCGGAATGCTTTTGGTTTTGCCATGGGATGTGGTGAGACAGACATCCGCACTGCCCTAAAGCTTTTACCATGAGATAAGCAATTCCCCGTACTAATCAGGGGGGCGTGTATGTGTCTGTGTACATTATTTTTGTACTTCTACTTCCTGACCACGTAACTTGGCTAAATTAGAGAGCTGTCTGCTCACAGAGGTAAGTGGTGGTATGATCTGTCAACTTCGTAAGTTGCTCCTGAACAAACTCAACCTACTCAGTTTCTGAAATCTCAATATGAAACGTGGCTTTAAAAGCTCAAATCCCTTTAACAGCTTTTTGAATATCTTCTAATATTTCAATATACTTTTCAAAGCCTGGGTGCTGGAAACAGTAGAATTTTCAAAAAATGGCCTCATTAAGTCCATACACAGGCATCTAGTACTAACATTCCTACTTGCTTCTTGTTTTTCCAGTCTTACCTGTGATAGAGCCTGAGATTCCCTCACCCCAGGCTGGTGTCTGCTAATTGGCTCCACCAGCTGCATCCTGGGCTGCATCGAAAGCAGCGTGGCCAGCAGGTCTAGGGAGGGGATTCTCTCCCTCTGCTCTGCTCTAGTGAGACCCCACCTGGAGTGCTGCATCCAGCTCTGGGGTCCTTGGCATAAGAAGGACACGGACCTGTTGGACTAAGGCCAGAGGAGGCCATGCAGATGCTCAGAGTGCTGGAGCATCTCTGCTACAGATAGGCTGAAAGAGCTGGAGTTGTTCAGCCTGGAGAAGAGCCCCATGGAGACCTCAGAACACCTTCCAGTACCTGAAGGGGGCTACAAGAGAGCTGGAGAGGGACTTTTTATAAAGCATGTAGTGACAAGACAAACAGGAATGGCTTTAAAGTGAAGGAGGGTAGGGTTAGATCAGATAGTAAGAAGAAATTCCTCACTGTGAGAGTGGTGAGGCACTGGCACAGGTTGCCCAAAGAAATTGTGGATGCCCCATCACTTGAGGTGTTCAAGGCCAGGTTGCATAGGGCTTGGAGGAACCTGATCTAGTGGAAGGTGTTCCTGCCCATGGCAGAGGGCTTGGAACAAGATGATCTTTAACGTCCCTTCCAACCCAAGCCATTCTATGATTTTTGATTCATATTTATTGCTTGAACACGTCTCTCCCCTTGCCCTCTCCATCAGTCAATTAATAAGAGGGACCGCCAGTAGGCCTGCCAGCTCCCTTGCAGCTCTCCAAACCGAATCAGATGGTTTAATATGGAGTAGTCCAGTTATGTTATGAGAAGTCAGTACTGTGGGAAACCTAGGAGCAGACCAAGAAGTATCTTATCCTGATCTGCAAGTTAAGATGTATTGAGTGCTAAACTGATCCTTAGTTTGTGGATTAATCTGGACGAAAATACTGGGCATGGGAGTTGAAGCCAAACACAGAAGATTCAGCTCAGAATTATTGCAGGCATTGTTTACACATTGTGCTTTACAGGATAAATACAAGTATGGGTCGTGGTGGTGAATTTAATGCATTTCAGGACAGCTTACAACCCCCACCAAGGTTTCCCAGATAAAACTCAGCCTTGCCACCTCTCCAGACACAGGGCCTCTTGACCCTGCTGCTGTCAAAGTCACAGCCAGCTGGTTTGAAACATCTCGCGTGGCTCCTGTCAACACAAACCCATTAATGACTTCAGGAACCAAGGCTGCTTGTTTAAAAAAGAAATCTCTGTGCAGATGAGGGAAGGATGTGCATGGGAAGGTGGGGATCCGGCCTTGGCAACAGGGAATGATCCAGTGGCTCCATCCACAAGACTGCCCAGGAGCTGCTGCTCCTCAGTCTTCCCTCCCTGACTCTGAAGGGTTATTTTACAAATTGCAAAGCAAAAGCTGGTCGAGCTATAAATAAAACACAAAAATATGTGGAGAGAAGGGAATGAAGGGATAAAGGGGTTGGAATAACAAGTTATTTCAGTCACTAGAGATGACCAGGCAAAACTGACTCACCACTCTTTACTCTATCATTCCCAAACTATATTTACCAAATCCAGATAACAAAAATGCCATGTTTATTCCTTTGCCTGCATATCTGCTCTCTCCCAGCCTCCCATACTACAAGTCTTCTCTACACACACATGTGGGATTTGGTTTTCAAAGGTATGTTACAAGTTAGGTAGAAGAAGACACGCTGTTTCTAGGCTTATAGGACACCATTAGTTTTTCAAACAGAAAAATGATGTTTCATGTAACAGAGAGACACTGACATTCTGGTATGCAACTTTCCAACTCCTCTGAGCTCGAACATGCATTTCCCGGCAAACTGCCAACCAGCTCAGACAAGAATCACAATTACGCTTGAAATGAAGATAATTTACTACACTTCAGTGAAATCTTTTCAAAAAACATCATGTGTACTCTACCTTGTCACGATAAGATGTCTTGCCAGGCAGGCAAATGTACCTAAATTAGGAAATGGCTGAGTTATTTTTATTTTTTAAAAAAATGCTAAACTACTCATCCAGGTATTTCTGGAAAGCTAAGTATCATTACAATTAAGTAAAAATAAGACACCAACTACCCTTAAAATAAATCATACACAAACATATAGAGCTTATTCTTATCTTTAACATAACAGACTATCCACCTAATTCTTCTGTTATTTGTTGGGCATTTCAAATCCCTGGGAGTCTGAGAAAGAAGTAATCCACCCCTGTACCCTTATTTCTTTGCTGTCTGCTTGAATGAACAATCTCTCTCCAATGCAGATGAAATTAAGCATCAATCTCTACAACAGAAAACACATTCCTATTTGAGGTAATGCAGTTCTACCAGAATCCAGCTGTTGTATCTGCAATTTCCACTGCCATTTCTGACTGGCCTCACTGAGTTAACAGTAAAGCAAAACACTCTGGAGCAGTTTACATACACAACTGTCATACCAATGATGCTCAACATTGCAGGATGTTGCTGCTAGGTAAACAATGGAGCTGGCTTAAACCCTGGAATTTTTGGAGAAGAAAAGTGGTACATTTTTAACGATGCGAGCAGTAGCAGTAGGTATGAATTGCCCTGTTGTAGTACAACAGCATATGCAGGCTTTTGGGATCCCAATTAAAACACAAGCATTAAAGAGGTTATACTTCCGAGTCTCCCTGGTCTTCTTATTAGGTGCTATTTATTTCCCTCAATTCTTCCAAAACCCTTGCTCATACTCTTTTCAAATGCTTCTATCTCTTTTCTGTACTTCTAGGACTTGTCAGGATATAAGGTAGGAATTTTCTCATAATTTTCTCATAATTTTTAAGCACTTGCACATTGCCTCAAATAAATATTTGCCAAAACTGCAGACTGAGCATGCAACTTATTTTGAGCCTTGTCTTTGGTAAAGTCACTACAAAACTAGTGTGAGTCACTGTGAGTAGAGGAAACTAATTCACCACAGATACTCAGAAGGAAGCAGTTGTGGCAGTTCTTGCTTGGTAATCAACAGCTCAAAGTGCACCCCACCTCCTCGGAAATGCCATGGATTCTTGCTGTCCATCAGCCCTCACTTCAGGCCCGTGGAAGGATGGTGCTATGAATAGCATAACACCATCCACTGCTGTATTGCAACAGTAGCAATTAGTAAATAAATGATGACTATTAGAGAAAAGACATTTTATTCTTGGCTTCTAGTGCATTACAACTATTCTTTTTCGTAATTCAGATATGAAGGTCAGCTTCCTTTCCTCACTTTACTCTGTTTCTTCCTTTTTTCAGTAGCTACTGATGAGTACCCTTCCCTTAATTCAGTGCACTTTGCTATCCGTCCTCACTACCCACAACCAACCGCTAGAGAGAACTCTTCAGCTGTGCACTGACCTAACACTGCCTCCAACCCTGCCCCTTCACACTGTCCCAGGCATCACTCAGGGGCCTTCAGCAGCCCCAGGAAGAGCAACCTGGAATCAGGAGACAGCTCTGATTCCATGAAATATGACGGATTGGCTAGATGATATACCCAGTACCATTACATTTGGGATACCTGACACTGAAAACGCATTTTGAGATACTTGATATTACAAATACGGCCCATCCCAAACCAAAACACTAGATGAAAACATACCCTGCACCAAAAATAGAGTATGAACTGGATATTGAAAAAAACACCTGCTAGCTACCACCTCAAATATTTGGATGGAGTGCTTCTGCAGATGTCCTGAGCCGATCTCTTGCACGCCTCACCGATTTGTGCTATTGCCATTCTTGGTCACAGTGGTTTGTTTTCATTTCTGTGTACAAAGCAGGAGGAATGCAGAACAGCACCAGCAGCCCCACAAGAAGGCATAATTTCAGCACACAGAAAACAGTGATGCTTACAAGCTCTCTCCAATGGATATAGACACTAAAGCCATATCACGCTTTAGTTTCACCTTGATTTTTAAACCCAGGACAAGGGTTTTGCTCTGAAAACATTTCATTCTCTGCTGTTAGAAGAACTTCTGTCAGGAGCATCTGTTTTATTATCTGAGTTTTCAGCTGAGGCATATTTACATAGAAATGAGCTCATCTATACATCTCCAGGAGAGAAAATGGTTTGGGGTAGAAAAGCACTCAAGTCTGAACTCAGCAGCAAAGCCCTAGTCATGAAAGAGTCAAGGAAACAGAGCCTCTAACATACTTTAATCTTCCCTTCTTTATTGTAACCCTCTAGATGTAACTTCACCCTTTGAAATTCAACTCTAACACTGCTAATTCAATTCCCATGGTTTTTTTCCACTGCTGACTGACCACACAAACCATAGAGCCCCCTGAAACACGAGTGTACAGCACTGAGCAAAACAGGCGTTTAGACCCATGGCTGCCTGCACCAAGATATGAACTTATAGTTCCCAATCCCCTGGTGCTAAAACAGTTTCCACCAGACCACGATACACACAAGTGAACAAATCTTATTAAATTTAATCAGACCAGTACTTGGGGGAGCCATCTTAATCAGAAAGGGATTTAATGAAAAGCCGCAACGCCAATGAATACTCTTTAATTACGACTGACTAATATTTATCCACAAAGAGGAATTTGTTTCAGGATTAGTCTGAGACCTGGAAGAAGCCAACGACATCAATTTAATAATGGAATGCCTAATTAAAGTATAATGGAAACCTAATTGTGATATACTGCTTTGTAGCGCACATGATTTATTTAGAACAATTGCTTTTCACTGGGCTCATTAGGGAAAGTTAAACAAAACACAATAGTTAAAAAGAAGAGGGAAAAACAGACGCACTGGAACTTCCAAGATGATTATAATCAACTGATGAAAGACAGTGACATATTTGTCAGATAAAACACCGCCATCCCTCTGCAGGCTGTGATTAAACTTTCTAAAAAGGATAATGATTATACAGTCTCTTTCCTTCCTAATGACACAGGATGAGACCCAAACCCTACTGCAGCTACGTGGTGGAGCTCCTCTGATGGAAATGAGACATGAAGCTGAAGGGTCTGACGGCCTTTGGATCCTCCTCATGGGTAGAAGCCTCACACGCACACGTGCACCCTCCCAGCTGCGACGGAAGGAGTGAGGATAACCAGTGCAGACCCCTCCGGTCCTTCCCACCTGCAGGACCTGACTGCAGGACTGACTGTTCCTGATCAGGATGCACTTCTAAGAAAGGATGGCCCTACAGGTACCCATGGCACATAACTGAATGTCTCCTATTTTTTTTCTCCTAAATAAAAAATAAAAAGCTGCCCAATCCATTCTTATTGAAAAACCAAACATCCTCCTGATGGCATCCTGGTGGCACTGGCATGGTGGTCCCCGCAGGATACTGGGCTAGTTGTTACCCTCCCTTCACTCAAGCCAAGTTAAGGACATGCACTGTTTATCCTGCATCACATTTCTAGAGTGTCAGAGCAAACAGTGTTTCTTCCCTTCACTAGCAAAATGGTAGGAAAACTGAAGGAGGTGCTCCTCTGTCCTGCAGTGCCCTGCAGAAAATAGACATGGGGAGGTCCAGGAACAGATGAGCGTCCTCCGACAGTGACTGCTGGAAGCACAGAACAATTCCCTGAGCTCCAGCTCGGTTATGTTTAACTGGTGATGTGAGAATGGCTGTACCAATGGAAGCTGTCATGACAACAATGCCACAGAAAAGAGAAAGGGATGCTCCATACCACGGGATGTGTGAAAACACAGTACCATGGCCTTACAGATGCATGAGGGAGTGCAGCCATTTTAAATGCACAGCACCACAAAGATCTGTCTCCAGTGATAAAACGATTTGCTAATGTTTTTCCCCAACTACTGCTATGAGTGCCTGGACAGTCATTCCTGTGCCCAGACAGAAGTTGAATTTTGGGCACCCATCTTGTACTTCCATGTGTGTGATGCTGTCAGCCAGCAGAGAAGTAAAAACCAAATTCCTTTTGCAAGGACAGCAAAAGAGTCAGATACAGAACAGTGGTTCATCTTCCGATCTGGTCTTAATGTTGCAAGAACAAAGCTGAGAGAGACCATTTACCCCAGTACGCAATGGCCCAACACTGAGGCAATGTGTTGCTCAAGGCTTAGGGTCATCCTCTATGCTTTGTACCCTCATATTAAAGATGTGTACAGCAGGGGTGTGCTGGTTTTTATACTGATCAGAAGGCAAACCCATGCTGGCAGCTGAAGTCACAGATGAGAAATGTTGTAAATCCTTCTTGTACAGGCATCTTTGAACAGAAGTCTAAAATCGATTTCCTGAAAACATCTGCTATAAACTTCCATTTCTGAACTCCAGTGGAACGTTTAACTCCACCAGCACTGCATGCTAGAAAGCTCTGAAAGCACTCATCACTAATGTTTTTAACATTGTTTTTTAACACAAATATGAGTATGTACATAACTAAACCACAATGAATAGGATCAACTTAGGCAGTTGAATTTATTTCATAGGAATTACAGAAACAAATGGCCTGAAATTTAAAAAGCCCATTGTTGTCAGTACACAATTGTTTTCCTTCAATATTTTAACTCAAGGAAAAATGTAGCCTCCTAAATTTCACACAGTGCATGGAGAGGACAATGCTTAATTAAGGGGAGAAACTATGTGTCACAACAGAAAATCCTTCTGAGCTATGTTTTCCACAAATATACTTTGCTATCCCTAACACATTTGAGTTCAGAAACATCTTCCCTCAAAACTACCTGAACAATCAATCTATCTGCATATTGATCCCCTAAGGCTTACCACTGACAGCACAAAAGGCATCACGAAAATCCTCACTCCACAGCTTCCTCCACTGGGAGATCCCAAGGTGGACAGGAACAGCAAACAGATGAGAAACACATTGGGAGGACATCCCAGAAAATTCCATGTTCCTCAGCAGAACATTGCTATTTTCCCTCAAGTGCTCCTGAACATAACCCTGTGTACTACAAACAACATTTAGCCTTGCTAAATTCTGCCTCAGTGCCCACGGACAAGCTACACACCATCTGCACAGCCTTTAGGGAAAGACTGCTATTCCCACTCCTATTTGGACTATGGACACAAACAGCTGTGGAGGGCTTCAGGCAGGAGGGAAAGGAGAAGAGCCCTCCTGAACACCACTAAACACACCAACACCTCTGCTCTGGAGGAATGAGAGCCAAGGAAGAGACCCAGCCCAGGGCTGATGTAAAACTCTCTACTGCCTGCAGGAGGCCTTTGCCATGGTACAGCACGATGTCTTCACCAGCCAGGTGCAAATGGATGTCTCTCATGTTCCATCCCAGTGGGAAGGGAAAAGGCTGTCCTTACAAATGGGAACAAAGAAGTTGCCATTGGGTCACACAGCAGGTCAGCAAAGGTGGTGAGAGAGTGAAAGTTTATCTGAAGAGCATAATCTCTTTTCTGAGGAACAGTTAGGCTTTTCAAGAGCTGCTGAATGATGAACTGTCAGTTAGTCTTCCAAAAATAAACAGTGGGGTGGGTGATGAAAAATCCAGTGTAGCTTGGCTGGGCAAAGATAGTTTAGCTCCATGAGGTAATTCTGGTTGAAACCTTTCTCTCTGTGGGCAAACACAAGCCATGGAGAACTTCAGTAGCTTTGATATACTTTTTGAAATGCATGGAGTGCTGAAACCTACAGTCCACCACTCAGTATATCTGCTGCCTAAGCAATGGTGACACAAACTACCTCCCACCAACTCTTCCATCTGCCCTGCTTCCAAGAGCACTAAAACAAATAAACACACCAAACAATAAGCAATTATAGCATGAATATCTCTGGAACTACACACACTTAGTGACTGAGACAAAAGAAATGCAAACCAAACAGCAAGACCTCTTATTTTTATTCTCCCAAAGCCATGTCAACCCACAGTCACGAGTTCATTAAGTGATGACAGCAACTTTAACTGTGTCGCTCTACCATAGAAATGGCCTTTCAAATGTCCAGGCTACAACAATATTCATTTGGCCATCTGATGACAACTGTCCAAACACCTGCAGTAAGTCATGTTTAGGTGGCCTGCACACCAAAGTGATAAATTCTTTGATTAGCTTATAAGACGTTTTGAAAGACAAATCCAAACACAGTGTTGGAAGAGTGAGTATGCTGCTGCAATAACAGCTAACGTCTCAGGTTACAAATGGAATATTTTTCTAGATCAGTGTGTGATCTGAGAAGTCGTCATAGTATCACTCCACTCACCAACTGCAGACATGAATGAATAATTCTATCCATAGAGTAAAACCCTGGCACACTTTGGCATTTTAAATTGACTAGTACATTGAGTTATGGCACTGCCTGTGATGAAATAACATTGTAGGCAAGGGACCCAAGATGGAAATGAATTGGCTACTGTCCATCTGTCTTCACTGACTTTCAAAAAACTTCTCCCTCGACACTAAGAGTGAAAAATTAGGTAGCAACATGTTTTTAGACTCGTTGGTAAATTATCTTACTTAATCTGAAATAGGAAACTTACGGAAGTCTGGAACGCTAACTTTATTCACACCTTTTAAGCTATTTTGGCTACTTCTCAGTTACAATTACAGGGCACATTTCTCTATTGCTCCTTGTGAGAGCAGAGAAGTAGCAGAGATGTACACCGTAGTAGACTGGGAGAGTTACATCTCCACTGCTCTCCTGGCAGTCTCAGGGAAGGCAGGAGGCCAAATTAACTATCTGTTCCTAGTTACTTACCTGGAGCACTCTCCTGGGGCCAGCCGCAGGGAAATCCCACTGAGACTCCCAGACGGAAAACTTTGGATGTGTCCAGTGCTTAGCAAGGAAACCCTCCTCTATTTACTGTATTGTGATTTGGTGATCTTTGTCCTCTCCATCCAGGTTAACACCAGGCAGACCCCATGCATTGTCCAAGGTCCTTCACAGAAGAGCCTCAGCACCACGTGCCAGCAGGGCCTCAGTGGGATTTGTACAGTGCCTAAAGTGTCAGGATCTGCCAGGGGGGAGCAGGAGGACCATGCTGCTGAGTGTTGTCACCAGCCCAGACCCAAGTGTGCCATCAGAGCCCTCTGGCTGAGCACAGTGCTCCTGAGCCAGGCAACCAGCAGTGGGTCCTGAGAAGCCTAGACCCTGAGCTTTGGATTTACCATCTGCAACAGGAGTGAAAAGCTCATCCATCTACAGGTGCCACAGGCACACTAACACATAATAATCATTTTTACAGCACTTGGAAATATACCCAAGAGCACTTGTACTCTTAAAGAAGAACTGCATGCAATAAAAAGGGAAAAGACCAGATGAACAATTACCTTCTCTTGTTTTCCTGCACTGAAGACACACTTCTACTGCCAACAGTCGAACTTGAACTATGACATACAGTTTTGAAGTACACAACCAGAAATGTATCCTCTAAAGATGAAGATGACTAAATGCTGAGGAAGTATATATTATCAAGGAAGGATTCCAAAATTGAGAAGACCATCATTTTGTCCTGACGTAAGCAGGACCTCAGCTAAAAATGCAGATGCTATAGCTACTATATAGCATATCTACATAGCTGCTTCTGATTTACCACACATTGCTTTCCTTTCATGATCCGCTGTCTGAAAATGTTAGCCAGTAACAATACCTGTCTCATTTTTAAATACTGGAAAAGGGAACAGCAGAACAAAATACCAGGAAATGCATGATGCCTTGAATTCCTTACTCTTAAGTATACATTCTCAAAGGGCTGTTTTAAGAAAATATTTACTTTTTCGTTGTTATGGTGATCATCTTTTCACAGCAGTTTATAAAAATAGGGATGGCTAAAAATAAAAATCCAAAGGAACCTAAGACACTAAAAAGGAATATGGCATGCAGATTTGCCTGCTTCAGAATAAATCTGCATATAGTGTCCTGCAGCAGCACGTTTTACAAAGGGAATTAAAGCCATGAAATTAACATTTTAATGAAGTAGAGAGACCATTGACGTCAGGACTACTCACTGATTGTTGCTTCCAGGTGGCCTAATGAGATGAAAATGAAGTTTATATCTTCAGCTAGTCTAAACCAGGCTTGTTTTGTGACTGTGATTGAATTTAAATGAGAAGATACTGCTGTGTGCAAACATGCCTAGGCTGGTAAGTAGCCTTATCAAATCTAGGCATAATAAATGCTTGATTTTAAATATTTTATGTTAAGAAAGGGGATTTCAGTCTTCCTTTCACAATTCAACACAAATGCAAAGCCCAAGTCTTATCATTAATTGTATAGCACGCCCCAGGTTTTGTGCTGGTCGCTCCAGGAATTCCCACATAAAATTTTTACTGCAAGATGTGCTTGTTTATCTATCCAGGCACAGAATACATTCTGCTTACGAAGGTGAAATAGGAAATTGTAAATCCAGCGTAGCCTGTGGATAACCCAGAATGAGATGTTTTGGCACCAGAGGCATGTCAGGCATTAAGGCACACTGATGGATATGGGAGACCACCATATATTGTGAAACACAATAAACAAGGAACTGCAGCACATCATAAATTCCATGTTCCTGAATGCCACTGAGAGTGCTGCGTTTCATTTTCTGCCTTCACTATCCATAGTGAATAGACGTGTATAAATATTTTTCATTGTTTTTTATTAGAGGAATGAATTGATACAGGTTTTGCTTTAAATACCGTATTTCTACCTAGAGAACAAGACAATCATCGTGCTGGGGACATACCCTCACAATTTCTGTGAAATCCTGTGAATAGTTAGTACTGTCTCACTTTTGACCCCTTGACACCATATCAAAAAATAAATAAAACCCAAAAGCCAGGCTCAATTCTTAAGACTACACATATTATTTAGGTCTAATTCTCACTTAATTCCTGGGTTGACACATCTGTGAAGTAGTCTTCAACAGTTCTAATTTCTCACTTCCAAAGATGTCCTGACATGCAATCTGCTACTGCTGTTATAACTGATCAGCAGCAAAGGCTGGAGCAGGGCTAGAGAAACCCAGAAAATAAATTGACTGGCCCTCCAACTCAGATCTTCTCTGTAATCTAGAGCTAAAGAAGAGCTATGAGGGGATTTATTTTAGATATTCTCTATTTTGTCCATTATAACATACATAGTTTTACGTTCATAGCAAGAATAAAGGTAGCCCATCAACAGCTCCTTGCTCGTTTTAAAATCTAAAAACCTCACAGGAAAGCCCCCTGTTCCTCTGCAAGATGGGGCCACTAATATTTACTACTTTTAGCAGACTGCCTGCAAGCCTTTTATAGACATCAGCTTTCCAGTCAAGATGCATCTCTGGATACAATATGTATATTTACATTCCTTTTTCCTTTCCCTTCATTTTTTCTTCCCCTTCTTTTTTTCTTCCCCTTCTTTTTTTCTTCCTTTTTTTCTCTTCCCCATGGGAACAAGGATTGTTGTATTTGGATTACATCTAAGGACTCTGTAACTAGGTTTAAAAAATGGCTCCACTGCTAATGTAACAGTCATACCATGCCTAAGCTACCCCTAAACCCTACACAGCATGGCCAAATAATCTTCCTGCCTGTGAAGGTGGAGATTTCCAGAAATTTCTTCCTGTTTGAGATCTTGAGATCTCGAGATCTCCAAGAGAGCTGGTGAGGGTCTTTTTATAAGGTCACGTAGTGACACAAGGAAGAATGTTTTAAACTGAAAGAGGGTAGGTTTATGTTAGGTAGTAGGAAAAAAATCTTTACTGTGAGGGTGGTGAGGCACTGGCACAGGGTGCCCAGAGAAGCTGTGGCTGCCCCATCCCTGGAAGTGTTCAAGGCCAGGCTGGATGGGGCTCTGAGCAACCTGGTCTAGTGGGAGGTGTGTCCCTGCCCACGGCAGGGGGTTGGAACTAGATGATCTTTGAGATCCCTTCCAACCCAAACCATTCTATGATTCTGTGATCTTACTAGGTATGAGGCACAGAGAGATTGTTTGGCAGGACTTCATGGAATGTTCTCCATGCCCTGCAATAGGAACTTGAACACAGGGAATGGGGACTGCTGGGAGCAGGAGGTACAGCTGGCAGACACATATTGGGGATGCTCATGCATCATCAGCACAATGACCCATGTTCTCACAGGCAAATAAACACATCTGAGCTCAGGACCACTCTCTGGCTCCTGGGAATACCTTGAATATGGATCTTCTGATCCGCTGCTTGCGCTCCTTTAATTGTGGGGACAACTGTCCTGGACAGAGGGCTAGATAAGAACGTGAATGTTCAGCATGCTACCATGTTGTACCACAGGCTACCACAGTGTAGCTTGTTCAGTCTGACAGCAAACACTTTTCCCTCCAAAAGGAGGTTTTAAGCCTCTTTTATTCTTGGGATGCAGGTGATACAGCAAAACCAATCCAGTAATATCCCATCTCTGAAAGGAATTATCTTCCTGTCTCCTGCCCCACACTGGATGCTCCCTTTGCTTCTCCAGATCCTGCACTGAGTCCTTTCAGCACATGGAATCAGCAGAAGCCAGGCCTGTCAAAGAGCTGTACTCGGGCTGCTGTGGAATCTGAACCCCTGACTATGGATGGAAGTGGGACACAGGTATTCCCACTGCTAGCCTGCAGAGCCAGGGAAGTTCATCAGGCTGGATGCTACAGGCACAGTATGTTTTCCCATTAGAAACCCCTTCCTTCATCCAACAAAGAGGGTAGGTGCTGTTTCCGCCACCCACCCAAGATGTAGGTCCAGGCTTGTCTCCTCAGAGCAGAAGACCCAACCTGCAGCTGACATCTGTTGTGTTGGTAAGATGCAAAAACAAGATTACACAGAACACAGCGTCCTCCTGCAATTCATATGAATTCTGGGCCAAGGGTTGGAACATTTTTTCTTCATTATTCTCCCACTGCCTAGAGTAGCATTTCCTCTATTAGTTGCTATTGCCTAGTTGAAGCATCTGGAACAAGTTAGGTAGCCAGAGGAGAGTAACAGACATGAGCTCAGTGTGTTCCCAAGACCTGATTTTCAGAGATACAACACACCTGCAGCTTTCAGCAAATTCATCACAGAGCTAAAGGGCTCAAAGCTATCTGAGCAAATCAAGCCCATGCTGATTAAACCCTCTTGGGAAGTATGCCACTGCTTTGTACACAGCAGCTAAATGCTCGGGAGACTTAGGAACATTTGCTCCAAGTATGGATTGCAGTATTTCAGCCTGGGAGGTGACAAAGACATGAATAACCTCAGCAAGATCCACATCCGAGAAGGATGTTCACAAATTCCTGGCTAGCAACAGATGGAAAAAACAAAGGCATGGAACCACAGCTGTTGCTTTTCTGAAATGGTGATGGGCCCAAGAGGACCTCCGAGCTACAGACTCCAGCAGAAGTGAGGGGCACACCCTCCCTCCTCCCTCCGGAGGTGTAGGCACTCACTCCATCCCTGCAGACAAACACGCTCTGCCCATCAGCTCTGCACGGCACTGCTGCTCAGAACCAAATCTCTTCACCACTGACAAAACACAAGAGAGACTGCATTACAGAACAGTCTACCTGCCTCATGTGCGTTATCACAAACATCCCCAAACTAGGTGAGAAGAAAACAGCAATGATGAACTCAAGTTGTCACAAAGCTTTATGTGGGGTTTAGTACTTTTTAACCCTTCCCCAGTATCCTTATGCATTCATTTATCTAGAACAGCAGAAGTTGCCCCATATTCCTGAAGTTAAAAACTTTCAGGGAGGAAGAAACTCATATTAAATATCACCCTGTGCCATCAGTCAGTGCTCAGCTCTGACACCTTCACACTAACAAAAAGGTTGCTGTTGTCAATAGGAGATACTTAAAACAGCAGTGCCTCAAGAGAAGAGCAGAATGACTGGGCTATGCCACTGCCTCGAGATGCAGAGCCCTGAACTCCTGGATATTGGAATTTTGCAGATTCTATCTAAAGAGCAAAACAAAAGCCCAAACAGAAAAACAAGTGGAATAGTTCCTTAGGCTGGTTTTTTTTTTTCTCCCCCAGCAGCAAAAAAAAGCCAGAACTGACTTGAATTTATAATTTTAGGTTTGAGGGTTGTTTCTTTTTGTTTCCAAACTGAGGGTCTGTGTTTCAATACAGCAATTTTTACAAGATGTTTCCTGCCTCCCATCAGTCACCCAGCTCTTGATCTTAACTGATGGGGAAGTGACAAGACACATACATTCCTTATTACACTGCAAGATGCTCAAAGCTCCCTCTGTGACATACTGAGCTGATATTGTCTTAGCAAACAGTGCATTTCTGTCTTTCAGTGCTTTTCAGTTTCAACATAAGAATTCCTACCGAAGGCTTAATGCATACACTTGTAAACTGACAGATGAAACAGCACTAATGCTTGATGCAACATAATTACTTCTGCTACAGAAAGCCCTGTTGAAAATGAGTAAGCATGCTTAAAAAACAAAAAAAAAAAAAAAGAAAGAAAGAAAACAACCCCTGCTTTGCCTAGTCCTTCAGTCTGGCTTCCTCGACTTTATACTGCTTTCCAAATGACAAAGTGCTTGACCAAAGAATTAACTGCAGACACAGAAACAGCAACCAAAACCCACCTAGGATTGTTTATAAGAAACCATGTGAGGCCCAAACGCACCTATTCAGTAATAAAACTCTGAGTAAACATCTGCAAAAAACCTGGTTCAGACAAAGAAAAAGAGATTTGCCATCAAAGGAGCATGGAAAAGACAAGCCTGAACTAGACACAGGCATTCTCCACCATGACTTTTGTTACAGCTATGAAAAAGCAGTTCTAAAATAATGGTTAATGCATTTTCTCAAAACCAGGTTGTAGTCTGTACACCTAATACTTGGAATTTACAATGCTTTAGGAGACAGGAGTATTTTTTCCACACACAATGCATACAAGAAACATGCATGCTTAAACCCGTCTAATTATATTTTCTGCCTTTATGAAATGCATCTAGAATTTCCATCCTCAATTACACCTTGGATTCTTCATTGCAAATGACGTGACTCACCCCTGTATAGGTAATCTGCCAAGAACTGCATGGCAGGCACATTACTGGCACCCCTGCACGTGAATTACCTCAGTCCCTGCTCTCCCACCCACCAAAAAGTGATCTCCAAAGTGTTCAAGTTCAAAGATGCTTCATGCTGCTTTTTGGGAATGCTCCCGCCACATGCAAAATGACCAAATTTCTGCACGGAAACAATTTTCTTCCAGGGAGGATCTGTATCTTTTTGTCTGTTTATCATGTATTCTCTGTGCTTGGCAGATATGAATCAAACCTTTGGGTCCTGGTCGGTACCTGCAGAAGATTATTAAAATGCAGTTCATTACAACAACTTTCAGCTTTATGGATGAATTTCAAAACAAGCCTGTGTGTTCCAAGGAGGCTCTTACTAGGACAGAACACATAATTTATCTTTAAAATTACCCAGACTGGTTGCTGAAAAGCTTGGTTCAGGTTTTTAAATGGTTTCTATGATGTTTCACTGCCTGTTTCTGAAAATTAGCTTCTAAGTGTAGTAGATCCACGTTCTTCTGTTGCTTAACTCAAGTACTCGACAGTTTAAGGATGCCTCGCTTAAACAGAACTTGAGCTTGTACTTTTCCATTTCTCAAATGGAAATAAGATCACAGAACTAAATGCTGTGTTCTCTTCTTGTTTCATGCACAGAATTGCAATTAAATGTTAACCTCATACCTTCAGAGAAGAGATCAACCAAGGTTTCAGAAAAGGTATTTTTATATTACACTCCAAAACAGAAAGGAAAGGGGCTATTTGGAAAAATAATGCAGCCATTCTGAATTGAGGATGATTGCATTGCATTTGATGAAGTCAAAATCTGCATCCCTTCACCACATTATAGCACTGGATATCCTGTGTGTGAAAAAGACCCCAACCCAGGTACTACACAAAAAGATGGCCAATTCTGGTTTTGAGAGAAATGCAAAGACAATTATAATCTACTTTAGCATTCTGTAAATGTATTTTCATATATCAAACCCTACTAAATTAGCCTAAAAAGCAATGCAACTAGAGTTTTAAAAATTTACTATTAAAAATATCAACTGCTCATCTGGAAAACTACATATTTTTTATATATATATATATATATATATGTGCAGCTGTATCTGTTTATCTACATGTCTTAAAAAACAAGTAGAAGGTTTTTATTCCTGTGGTTTTAGAGTAAAAAATTATTCAAATTGGACAGAAAGTGACTACTGACAGCATTTAATAAAATGTGCAAAATACGTTTGGAGGAAAAACACAATAAAACAGAAATCAGGCCTGGTTTTTTTAGTTGACAGGGTAACTAATAAAAATATATTGTGTTTCAACATGTTTGAAAGAAAGAAGATGCCTGCAGAAGATGAGTTACATAAGGAATGCTGTTTGGGTTTCATGTAAATTGCTTTATTTTTATTTTCAGAAACCTAATGTACTAACAGTCCTGAAATCAGATGTGCATAACTTGCCCTGTGTAGTTGTGCAGTCCCTTGACCACAAATGAAATTGCTACATTAGGATCTAAAATGTAAAGAACCCCCTTTCACCTCTTGCACCTGTTTATTCATATGCACGGCCACCAGTGCCTTGAACAGTTTACAACCCCTCTGCATACGCTTATTAATTTTCCCTGTGCCAGCTCTTTCATTTCTCCTTATTTCCTGCAATCCACAAACCACATTCCGTGCAGGCAGAGGAAGCCATGAAGTGGCCAACTGTGCTTGCTGAGGCAGTAAGTAAGAGCAGCAGAGCATTATATAACGTGTTATTCTCTGCTCACGTACGTTATTCAATTTTCTCGGACACACGATTTGAAGATGAGGAACACAGACCCCAGGTCACTCTGTTTGCACATGCAGTTGCTGTAACAGGACACAGGTCAGGTGAGTACACACACAGTCATTTTGGAAAGTACATCTGCATACCCCGACCTACAGAGTTTGCTGTAAGCCCACCTATCTTTACTGCTATAATTTTTGAAACCAGCACTAAAGGTTATTTTCATAGATTTGACTTAGCTCATGATTAAAAGTATTACCTCTAACATTTACCAAAAAAGACTCCTAAATCTTTGTTTTTTAAAATCTGCCAGCGAAGCTAGGGAAACCTTGGCTTTTTTACAGCTTTGAATTGAAAAGATTTAAAGAAAGATAATACCTTTTAAGTTGCATCTCACAGACCCTTAGTCCTCACTGGAAAATGTTTATATAACATTTCCAAGTTATTCTATGTTGATATATAGAGCCTGAATTTTATTAACAGAATTTAGTGTGATCAAAATCCCAGTAGGGTATGCTGACATTGCTCTCCCTCCAGCTGCTCTTCTCCATCTGAAATGTTCTCCAGTCCATAAACAGGAAAAACTACTAAGAAGCCGACAGCATCATATGCTGCAGACACATGTGTCCCTGCAAATGTGCAGTTTACAATATCAACAGCTGTACGGAAAAAACCACACAGAAAACAAAAAGGAACATTTCATAACAAGATTAAACAAAAAACCCCCTCTTAACAATTAAGCAGTTTTTCATTGAAGCTTATTACAAATATCCTGTCTAAAAGTTTCAGATTGTCCAGATGCAGAAACAAAGATAATATACAAAGACAGATGTCACTCTGAAGATGGTGCTGCATGCAAAACTGTCCATTTTTACATCTGCTAAAACACAACTGAGGGTGTGCAGGAGGTGGAATCCTTTTGCCAAATGGACAGAGGAAAAAAGAGAATTTCGATACGGGATCTGTCCAGAGAAAGAGGTCAGAGAGAAGAGAAAGGAGAAAAGGTCACATTCAAGCTTTTAATAGGCAAAAACATTTTCTGGAGGATATAATTCCAAAACTATTTGGCAAAACTTCAGGACATCCATCAGCACAAGCAAAATGAGGGTCAGTTGGCTATTCTGTGAAATATTGAGCATTTTATGAGTCATAAATTTAATAAAATGTGGATGTGCTAAATTTACTCCACTCCCAAGTCACACCCTTTTTTGGTAACCTCTGTCCATGATATTCTTCAATGCATCAATAACTGGAACCCTCCAAAAAAACTAAACTCAAAGGAATTAAGACTGAACAAAACCAGACAATACATGAAAACTTAAGTCCCATTTAAGGTTACAAAACAACAGGGTAAGAACTACAGATACGCACACAAGAAGACCAGATATGTTGTTTTTGCTACAGGGTTGTAATTAGTGATGGGAGAACCAACATTTCACAAGGCTCCCATAGCTGAAGGATCAGAATCTCATGAATAGTTTTGCTAGTCTCTGATAGATGTTTTGCAGCTCTTTTACTGAAAATCTCAATTTTTAAGCTAAGCCATTTCCTCATATACCTGGTAAATAACACTACAGAGCTGCAGAATGCGTCTCTCCAGTCCGTCTGCCCCTGACCTCACTGCCACAGCTCACAAAAGTAAATTCCGCTAGACACAGATTTAGAGCACATCCAAACCCATGTTCCTCTCTGTAGTAAACCAGCAATGATCTAGGTGGCAGACTCAGAGCATTTACATCTTCAGGTGACTCCTAGACAGACTGATTATTATGCAATTTCTTTGTTTCTTGTATCTCTTCCCGAAGCAGCGGCTGAAGGAGTTCGGATACTCATTATTTTATTTCCCTTTCCTTTAAAAGACCTTTGCCACTGCTCTGCAATGCCTTCTCAAACCCCACCCTCTCAACCACAGTTTCAGTGGACAGGGCTCTTTTTCCTAAAGTCTTCAAAGGGAGCATGGGAGACTTGCTGCTACCCCATCCCTTTGCAGAGTTCTGCCTGATATTCTGCCTTTTTATTTTGACTGTGAGTTCCTTGGTTCAGCATTTAAAATTACAGTGGAATGAAGGAAGAACTATTGCTACAGTAAAAAAAAAAATCGCAGAGCAACGTGCCCCGAACAAGGCAGACTTTACATGAGTTACTAAGAGGTGGAGACTCAGGAACAATTTGCAGAAGGCCTCACAGATATGCTCTGTTAGAGTTTTAAATAATTCCTGGAAGAAAGTCAGTAGTGGCAAAGGGACAATCTGTAGATCCCAGTACTTTTACTACCTACAAATTAGCATGAGTCATGAAGAAAACGCTGGGTGGAGTGGGAGGGCAGGGGAAGCAAGGCCTAATTCAAGAAACCACCAAATGGAAGCTTTAACTCAACCAACACTTATATGTTCCCTTTTCAGGAAAACAAGAGAGAGAAAAGAGGACAGGAGGCTAAATAGAACTGAAACTGGCAAAAAGTCAGGTTCCCAAACAAATCTTCTTGTAAGAAACTCTATCAAAACCACAGATTAACGGACCTTTAAAGACACTGTTTTAAGGAAACCTTTCCATGGCTGAGGCTCAGAATTTCAAGGTCCAGCCAAGAAAGAAAAACAAGAAAGTGTCTCTTATTCTTGGAAATTCAGAGGAGAAAATAGGTTATCACTGTTTTACAAGCATGACTTAGCCTGTATTTTGGCATCTTTCAAAAACACATTTGTTTTTATATTCACTTATTACAACTGACTGCATATTTCCTTAGGAGTTTCAATTCATCAGATGTTCTCAGAGAAGCTACAGTGGTCAGCACAAAATGAACAATTTCTTAAACTGCCAGAACTACAGTCACCACAGGTGACAGAGTTTGTATTACAGATACATGTAATTACTCTTGAAATCTCCAAAACAATCTTCTGAAAATAGTCCTGCTTAGTTTAAACTCTCAGGATTGTCAAGAAGAAAGGTGCTTGCTCCTCAGGCCGTGCTTGCAGATAGGTTTGCTCTCATTGTTACCCTAAAGTTGGCAGCACCCAGACATTCAGCTTTTACAGCTCATCTTGAAGTACTCACGTGTTAAATTTAAATTATGCAATCTCTTGCAAAACCACTAAAATTGCAGCTGCTGGTAAGGCTACCAAACATTCTCATAAAGTACAAGAAGTTATTTTGTTTCTGTCTAAGGGTTTTTGTTTGTTTGTTTGTCTGGAGTGAGGAGGATATTTGCTCATTTTAGAATCATCCTGTCTCATATGAAGTACAGCAGGCCACGTTTCTTTATTATGGTCAAGCCACTTCTGTCTTACTAATTTCAAGTTAAGTGGCTTTAAATACAGGATAATAGCCACATTTAGGGGAACATTTAGTTTCTTTTGTTATGACTCCTGCTGTTTAAAAAGCAAAACAGGAATTAAAGCAAACAATATCTGTAGTATTTGTATAAGAAAGAGCATATATTAAACAAAAACAAGTGATGAAGCTCTATAAATTCTGGTAAGTATCTTTTGTCTTTTGGTATTTCTAGAACATTCTTTTTCAAAGAGAGACTAATCTGAAAATGGAGACTACCAGTATTTTACTGAATTATTTTATACCAAGCACAGTGTTTTTGTTAAGTTTAAAAAAAAAATTAAAAAGCAAAAGAATCCCACAACCTAAAAGATATTCTCGAAAAGAAAAATGTTTAACTGTTCCTTGTTAAATATTTGTAATGAATTGCTTTGCCAGGTTGGATGGGGCTTTGAGCAAGCTGGTCTAGTGAAAAGTGGCCCTGCCCATAACAGGGGATGGAAAAAGATGATCTTAAAGGTCCCTTCCAACCCAAACCTTTCTATGTGTTTGTGATTCCTACTTTTTGGAACCCAACATGGGGCTCGAAGAGCTTGAGATAATAAAAGATTGACCAGGGAGTATTAGAAGGCATTTACACTTGTTAATAGCTGTGGGTCATGTTTTTGATTCATCTGTATCTACAAGACACAAGCAATTTAAAAACAGCAATGCTGACACCTAATATCAAGCCGACTTCTAATGAATTCATGTTTTTTTCTCGATCAATAGAAATAAAGCATTGAATTCTCAGCAACCTCTGCTCATATACAAGAGGAGACAGCAAATACTAAATTTCAGAGGATGACAGTCAACTGGAGAAAAAAAAGAACAGTATCCCTGAAAATGGCCAATGTGCCAGATTTACCAATTTATTCTGTAGCACAGCGAACACAAGAGTGTGAAGAGGAGACCTGGACTCTTCATGTGCCCACCCCCCATGAAAGTAAAACAGTTCAATACCCCGTGGTCTTTTCAGATGTATCAAACTGAGTCATGTGCCCGTTCATACATGTAAGAATGTATATATGTAAGAATGGTTTTATTTTGCCACTTGGTCTGATTGCCCTGCTGCTTTAGATGAAGCCGCAGCACTTCAGGTGGCATTCTCTACTGTCATTAAAATGAAGCAGCTTCATCCACCTCCCTTGCTTTCTGGCTGTGGCACTGTAGGTTTGCTCCTTCCCCCTACAACCAGTGCTACGACGTAAGGACTTGCAGGCCAGATGGTGAATCATATAAGAAAAATTCTCCTGTTGTACAACAACCCTTTTCCTTTATTTTTCCCCAGTGGCAGTCACTGGTTTACATGCACATAAAACTATACAGTTGGTTACAAAGCTTTTGGGTGGACTAATAATCCCCCCATCCCTTCCACCCCAGTTGTATAACTTGTTGAGAACCAAAGCAACTTATACGCGGCTTCCTGGTTAATCTTTACTTAAAGTTTAGCTGGGAAATTAAAACCTGAGCTTCCAAGTGCAAATCCATACATTCTAGCTAAAAGAAGTGCAAATACTTGACTGGATGTACAGTGACAAATCTGTAGGTATTTCATGAGAGCTGAACTAATTCACCCCAGCTAAAGACTCACATTTACAAAAGTAAGGCAGAAAAGCAGCAGATCTGCACTAAAGTCGGCAAAGCTGGATTCAACTTGGAAGGCAGCAAAATAACTTTACCCATAAAGGGAAAGATGCTATTAGTAACAAAATTCTTCACATTCTTGTTGCAAAAAGATGTTTCCTATTGCAAGACGATCTCCTAACAAACCAGCCTTAGATGGCTGGACTGAGTCTGCACAGTGGCAATGCCAACATAGCACACGTTCTCCCGACCAAGCAAAAATCGAAGCAGGACAGATTGTCCAGTCCAGATAGGGCTATTTCATCTAAAAATAAAAGCTCCTGAACACCAATTTTATGCTAGTATGAAACAACTCAGATGACAACAGCCAATTTCTTTTACTATAAAGCAGGCTTAGTACCTCCACATTACAATTTCCCAACTCTTTCATTACAAGAACCTCCTGTAATTGCTATGTGCAACAACAAGTTTAAACCTCTCCGACTGAAGTGGTTTAAATTTCCAGGCTCTTTCAGACTCAGATTCTTTCTTTTATTTTTTTTGAAGGGAAGAAGGAGCACCACAATCTCAGTTAAAGCAATTCAGCTATATCAAAGACTGAGGCTATGGAAAAAATGTTTTTGTTACTTAAAAAGTCACAAAGAATTTCAGATGGTTTTTTCTTTGGAAAGGAATAACATCCCCAAGCCTTGGAACTCGGACTTGAAGTTTGGCAGGAGATGGTATTTGTGTCAGTAATATGCCTTTTGCCAACTTTCAAGAAAACATCCCAAATTTGGCCAACAACTACGAGGCTTTGAAGAATCCTAATTTTGCACATGCTCAGCAAACATTTTGTAGAGTTTACAGCTGAAATTTAAAAAGAATCTGTCCTTACTGAGTATTCTCAACTTCTAGTCCTCATTCATGCACCATTCCCTCTGAGTAAAGGACTACATCCCCATCCCCTTGTGGCTCCTGCATGTGACCACCCATGCAGCACGGGGAAGGAAGCCATCTGATTCAAATGCAAAGAGGACAACTATTTAACAACTCTGGAAGGGAATTTGGCAACCAAAGCAGAGACCCAGCCTGTGGAGGGATGGTGGCAGTATCTGTTTGGTGATCAGCAGCTGATTTAGTGTTTGAAAACATCAGTAGTGAAGAACATTAGGTTGTAAAGTTCATTTCTCAGATGTAGGGAAATGCCAGATCTAAGGCTGCCCCTGCCTGTATAATGGATATTATCTTTAGTTCTGTGATGATATACTACTTTGCCCCAGGACGTGAACCTGCAGTGAATCAGGGCTGTCTAACAACTGAATGCAGGAGCTTTGCTTCATCTGCTGCATAAAGGTCTGCAGCAAACAAAACAGAGAAAAGGGAAAGCAAACAGGACAAGTTCAACTTTAGGCAGCTGAGTCTCAAACCAATCTTCATGCTAGATAAAACCCAAGAGAACTGAATGCTATTTCTGCCTTTTTCATAAACAGACTTGAATTTCTCAGCTTCTGGCTGGGCCGAGTGGACGTTTCTGGGGTCAGTTTTACAGCACTGCTGAGCAGGCTGAGCTGCAAGGGGCACGGAAAGTACCACGACTGGAAAACAAGCCCACAGGTGGCTGAAATCACGCAGCAGACCTGACCTCAGTCTTGCTGCACACTTCCATTTCCCACACACATGAGAAATACAGGCATTGTGAAAATAAATTCTTTCAAAATCAGGAAGCACTCTAGTACTAGAGCAGCAAGCAGCAGAGATGCTTATATAGAAAGTCTGTTTTCAGAGAAGGGTTTGAATAATGCAGCACATAAACCCCAGGGCCACACACTGAAGATGAGAGGAAAACAAAATATTTAAAAGTTGCTCCTTCAGTGAGTGCTCAATGAGGCAGAGGATGTGTGTGTGGAGACAATGGCATGCAATCATTTAGCTAAAGACCAAATCATCTCACATATACATGTAAGAAAGCCAAAATAAGATTCCACAAATAGCTTTATGATGTTTGTCAACTTCTGAGTGTCGAATTTTTTTCTCTTTCTCTCTCTTTTTATTTTGCTTTCATTGTTGGTTTCATCCAATCAAAACTACCAGTTCTACAACTAATGGAATAAAATAATCCTGTAACATTTAATGATACTGGATGCAGAAATGTGTTAAAGAAATCTGGCCTCAGTCCTAAAGAATATGTTTAGATCTTCAAATATTCAGTTTTGCCCCAGCTTTTAAATTCAAAGCCCAAACCTGACCTCTGAAGGAAAACTCAAATTTTATAATGTCAATGACCAAGTCTTAGCACTTTCCATGTATAAAACCAGTGCTCATTAGCAACTATAAAGCTAATTCACTATGATTTTTCTGATTCTGTTTCTCAGACATTTATAAATAAAATTATTCATTGATTTTAGGCTTCAATTCCGTGTGAAAGTTGTAGATTTGGAAACAAGCTAAGGAAAAAAAATTAGAATCTCGTAATTTTGATTTTCAGCTCAATTGTTAAAGCCTCATCTACAAACTTTACACATATAAACTGTTTGCAATAAGGGCCTATTTTTATTTTTGGCCATTATAATATGAACTCAGATGATGCTTTTAATTTTTGTTAATCATCCCGAATACAAACACTAGTCCTCAGCCCTTCCAGAGTTATTCAAACCTTTGTAATACACAGCACTGTATAACACAGAGGTAAAACACTGTGCCCTGCCTGCCTCTGGCAGTTTATTTACTGCTGCTGAAGGACTCCTGTCTTACAGGAAGCTGAGTGGTGGCTCAACTAATCAAATTCAACAGTAGATTAGAAAGAAGGAACAGCACCAAATTTGCAGCTTCAAGCTGAACTCTCTGTCATGACAAACTGCTTGACAGGCACTGATCTAAATGCCTTGGGATTTGTATTGCAAACTTGAATAGCCATATGCTTACCACTGAAACGTGCCAAAGGCAGCTGTTCCTTCACAGGCCTTGAAGTTTGTTTACCAGTACATATTAATTCCAACATATTTCATAATGGCTTTAATACCCTCCTCCCTGACCCTCAAAGACTAACAGCTCCAAGAGAGTTTTAAAAGGTATATACATCTACTCTGAACTTTTTGTGTACCCATGGACAATTCTGAAATGAAGTAATATGAGCAGCATAAATAAACCATGCATAAAGTCATGATAAACATTGCCATCTATCAAGCAATCTCCAGTAGAAGGCTAAAGACAAATGCACCCTCTTTTTCAACTTTTTCCTCGTCCTTAACCCTTCACAGTTTTTATTCTCCACTCAGTCACCACAAGTGAGTTTTCTATCTGTCAGATAACAGTCTTGAGCTGAATTTCTGCTGGAGCTATTCCCCAAGGAAGCAGTGTGGTGCAGCTGAGCCCACCTTAGAGCATCTCCACCTCTGCCACAACAGTCTACCCACAACACACTCCCTTTGGAGGGAGCACCCTTTTTCATTACTTCCACAAAGTTTTGGAAATAAGCAATCCTTACACAATCTTGGCATTAACTATGCCTTCTTATCACACTGATTCAACACGAGCCTCTTTAATCATTAAAAGAGAGAACACAGACATGAAACCCACCAAAAAATTAAATTAGCTTTTTAAAGCCTAAACTGTCTGATTGTTTCTGCACAAGACGTCACCTATGAAGACCACATTTTTACAGGGAATAAAGCAGACATTAAAATATCTACCCAGGAAAAGACAGTTTAAGAAGAAAGGCTCTATTTCAAGTGCGAATTTGCTGCTTTGTTCTATTCAAATGCAAAACAGTGTTGTTGCTTATTATATTGCCACTTTCAATGTTGCTTAATTTACATAAAAATTAACTAGACTCTTCTTTTGCATGCATCAAGTATTCATGGTTAGCTATCTATGTATATTTAATATATTTCCATGTCATCATCCATTGCTAGGTAATTAGTTCCTGGAACTCTTACTGTGTTTCAAACGGTGAAACATAAGATGATCTTATTTAACATCAAGTTTCCATTCAACAGATGAGTAGCAATTTCCCACTCATCTTCACCTCTTCTGTGTTTTGATTCTTTTTTTCGGATGTTTTACACTTAAAGGGGATGCATATTTCAGTTTCACCCGAGTTCAAACACACATCTAAGCTCTCCCCTCCTCTGTATTGCCTTTTCTCAAAGTCATTCCACCTATCCCAACATACTGATATACAAGATATGCAGAGAAAGCCTCACTGAAATTCAGAATAAACACATCAATACCCGTTTGACACACTGGGATTTAAAAAAAATGCTGTTTATCGACATTATACGTTATTTTTGTCACATGCGAGAACACATGTCACCACCTTTCTAGTACAGTCAATATGAAATTTTCTGCTAAATTCACCAAGTGAGGGATTCTGCAATGATCTGGTGGCCAAACCAGACACCTAAAATTATCTTACCGCAATCTTACAATAAAAGCCACTGAAATTTCTGGAAAGGAATTTCTACCTTATGAGTAGATAAGACAGAACTGCTATATTAAACAAAAAAAGCCCCAAAACATTAAAAATGTTTGTATTTTCACAGTACACTAAGACTGATCAATACTGAGGTATTGCAGTAGCTGGGGCACAGGTTTGACAAAAATAACTTTGCCATTTCCCTCCCTCTTAAGGCACTTTAAGCAGTTTGCAGTTCTGACATTAGGTTCCACTCACATCTGCTATTCCTGGGCTAGACACTTTGGACCAAATTTTGCCTACACTTACCAAGGTGGCTACCTGCTGTTTGTTTGCTAGCAGAGGCTTAATCTCTTTTCCTTTCCAGACTTGGTGCTTCAGGCATTTATTTTCAAACCCAGTCAAAAATTCATGGCAAAGCTACAGCTGGACACCTGCCCTCAAGTCTCTGCCTTCTGCTCAGGGCACCATTGAGGTGCTGGTACAGACCTTCCAGTCCCTCACGGAGCCTTACTCACACATCCTCTGGGAGCTTTTCTCAACATGGAACTGCCTTCCAATCTGATAGATAAGATCATTCAAGCACATCACCCGCTGGAAGCAAATTCCTTTGAGAGTGACCAGCTGGCTGGCTGTCATCTAAAACACAAGTTTGGGAGACTCAATTGTTCATGACTATTTATAAAACATAGCTAATTGAATTTCACTCAAAATGTCATCTATGGGGTGCATTATTTACACTGAACAAAAAAAAGGAACCAAATATCTCGGCAGTGTTGAGTTGGAAATTTTACTATCACAAGTGCCTGTTGTATGGCAAGAAATTCGATCAATTACATGCTGGATTGAAACATTATTGTACTGGGCAACTTCTAGGCATCAGCACAACCAGGGCTGCCTCGGATGGAAGTATGCAGAGCAGAAGTCTCACAGGGGCTACAGAAGGGTCCTTCCGACAAACACCTGATCTGGAGTGCCTTTGTTGAAGAAAATTAGCAAAGCATCATGTTTTTCAGGCTTCAGAGAGGGGCCTATCCAAATTATGGCTTCTTTCAAGAGAACAAGCTGAGCAAAACACACAGGAATTACCAGCAGTTAATTGCACTGTAGTTGGTTCCAGAGCAAGAATGTGGTGGTGAGTGCACAGAGAAGAAAGAAGAAATGTCCAATAGACAAAATCAGGAAAGCTTGAGATTTCTTAGTTCTCTTGAAGTTGAGAGTTTCCTGCCTCTGCTCTCAGATGAAGACAGAAAAAAATCAGGTGGTGTAAGAGAGAAGGAACACTGAAGAATGAACTGTCTTCTGCAGAACTGTGATGCCACTTAGGACATGCTTCAGGCCTATCTGAGGCAGGGGCATCAGGACACACAGAGGACAGACCCACAATGGCTTAAAAGTATTACATGAAAGTGTATTTGGAGTGTTTAGAGCAGGCAAGTGTAGGAAGAGAGCCTTCATAAAAATCCTGCTAGTGTTCTAACCAAGTATGTGGAAAAGACTGAGAATTTGGATGACCCTGAGCTCTTGTGTAACAGCTCATATTGTAATTGACCTAAAAGATCTTACTGGCTGATGAAGAGGTAGCTGGCCATCAGGCTCAACGGGGTACACTGGCAAAGGCACCAAATTCCAAAGCTGCTATAGGCTGCCAGAAGGTCAGCTCCATTTTAGAAGAATTGCACACTATGGTATTAAGGCTGATCTAATTTGACCATTGAGACAAACACAACTGCCCTGTGGTGACAACAGTTACAAAAAGGCACTCTGCTTCCTCATCTACCCCTTCCTTGTCAGCAATTTGCATCTGATGGCTTCCAATTAATCTATTTCAGCGCCAAGGTTCTGCTGATAAGAATCTGCTCCTCTGGACTGGATTGCTTCAATCTCATTTTACCTTGGTTGATAAATCAGAACATTTGTGATCTTCATGTAAATTTGAACCACAAGTATGCAAATATATTAGTTACTGCTCTTTGTTTTTGACCAAAGTAGACTATTATGGAAAAACAACAGAAAGAATAATTTATCTCATCTATGTCAGCATTTTGCTTCTCTTGTAACTTTAAGTAACTCCTTTGGTTTATTCCTATTTAACCAGGCTCCCTAGTGTATTTATCTGGTTCTGAACATTCTTTTGTATAATAAACACTGCTGAAAATAATATCTTATGAATTACAATAACAGCCTGAGAAAGACACTTTATCCTTACACCATTCTAAAACCAGTTCCTGATAATAGTCATATTCAGATATGCTCCAAAATTCACCCAGCATTTTCAAACACAAAATTTATTTTCCCAAACCTTATTTCCTGTGAGTAAGAATACCTGGTTCTCAGAGTTCATTGTAATGCTAATGAAAACCTTTTTTCATACTGCCTTAGTTGAAGGATATCCTGTCCTTCTGCTGCATTATTAATACTGCCAAACCACTGGAAAACTAATTGCAAATGCCAATTCACTTAGTGCTATCATTCGGCTCTACAGAATTTTCCATTTTAGCTACAGTGTGTGCTAAGTAGCAGACAAAATATATTTTACATGCAGGTCTCAACCGTCTTTGTTTATTTTGTGACAAAAGCCTGACCAGCATACTGCTCATGTTCCTATTTGTTTATAATTGCTTTCTTAGTGTGTTTAATATTTTTCAGAGAACGATTTTTGTGAAGTGTCATACTTCTGGGATTAAAACTATGCTGGTGCTTCTTTTCAAGATAGCTCTTGATTTTTTTTCTACATCAGGTATACATAGCAGATTCCAGGGAGGAAAAAACAACATGACATTTCTGCTCCATAAAGCAGAAGTAAAATTTAGTAATGAAAGCCAACAAAGAAACATCACTTGAAAACTAGAAAAACTTTTGTGTGGTCTTTTATTTCTTTGCTTGTTTGGGGGGGGGGTTTTGTCATTTTTTTTTAAGAGAAAATCTGAGAGCTAGATGCCTATTATGTAACCATGTGCAAGTGTCCCTTTGATAGACTACTGTTTCCTAAAGTGTAGTCTGGACTACTCATGGACATAAACCCCATCATTGTATTTACAAGATGTGGACGTATGCACTGCTGTCAAAATATAAATCTTCAAGCCTCTAATTTCTTTCATCTATCTCCACTACTTCCATCCTGTTGTATTTGCCACAATGCTTCTACTAAAATAATGAAAATATCTTAGGAATGTGTTTCTGGATAGCAAAATATTTTGAGAAAACAGTGCTGAAATAACAGCTGTAAAAGAGTTACTATAGAATATTTGAAAATGAAGGCAACATTTCAGGAGTTATAACCAGATACTCTTGAATTCCACCTTTCTCCTAGGAAGAAACTGTTCATTTCCTCAGGTTCATACCTCTTGGGCTCTTCCAGAGAACATTACAGATTATGGAATTTGCTTTATTCTTTCACAGTTTCTCACACAGCAGATCAACTTCAAAGCCCTGCCAGCAAAAGCTCTCCATTCTGATTTTTTTTTTAACTGTTGTTTGAAATGAAAAAGCATGAAATACACAGTTAGAAGCTTGTCATTCTAAGCAAAGAAAATACCAAACTAGCAAAACACATTTGTTCTCCTGTTCCAAAGCGAACGCCACAAGAGGGCTGCATTCAATCTCCCTTTTTGAAATTCCCACTTCTCAGTATTTAGTTATGCAATCTG
Organism: Corvus moneduloides; assembly: GCF_009650955.1. NCBI lineage: Eukaryota > Metazoa > Chordata > Aves > Passeriformes > Corvidae > Corvus > Corvus moneduloides. The sequence continues at coordinate 107,181,544 of NC_045478.1, read as the reverse complement.
AATGTCTGACACTTTCCTCCTGTATTACTTTGAAAAGAGGCAGTGCCCTATGAGGCTGTTTCACTTGTAGATCAAGACAGGGCATCCTGATAGCAGATGCTTGAACAGTTTCCAAGCAATGTGTACCTACTCAGTTGAGTTCCTCCTCTCAGCCAGGTAATAGGCAGCAATGGGCCTTCAGCAAGAGGCCCATGAAACTCATTCTGAACAACCATCTCTTTAGTTTGGGTGTAAAGTAGCCCTGGTCTGCCCATGGTGCTTTCAGTCAGCTTAGAGGGAGTGACAAATAAAACCATTTTGCTTATAAAAAATCACGGGGCAAATATCCTTATGCATAAATCCACAAAGGTTAAGTAAGATTTGTTTTCTGTAACTGTGTTAATGGGGTTTTTAGACTATAATCCTCATCCGAGACAGTTTGCCAAGAAAGATGGAAATCAATCACCAAAACTCCTCTATATACATACACACAGTTCTGTATGTACACAATATACCAGACCTTACAGGAAAAAACCCACCATTTCAGTCACAGGCTCAAATTATATTCTATCAGCATTTTGGCTGTTCAGTTTTAATGAATTCTGTGCTGTCCACTGCTATCCAAAGAAGAAGACATGAAAAAGAATATGCTGCTGGTTGATTACATGTGCCAGAATACAGAAAGGCACAAGGCTGAAAATCAAGAGAATTTATCCCTTCAAGGAGGAGAATAATCCTCTGAAAACGTTCTATCCTAATGTACAACACTGCTATTATAAATTAGAAATTATGTATATATTTGAACATGGAGTGCATGCTTACGTGCATGTCTCAGTGTGTAATGTCAACTGAATTTGTCAGCACCACAGGTAGCAGAAATCCTGATGAATCTCCAGAGCCTCTGTGGTTTGGAATGTATTATTAACAGGTTTATTAAATATTTGTAATGCTGTGGGCATGGAGAGTGCACTGTTTGAGACAGCTGTGGCTTAACTGCTACCTGCTCCAACAAAGCTTACACACCAGTGAGATGGGTGTTTCAGAGGTACCAAAACAAAATACCTGCCTCAAAAAGACACAGGCCTCACAGACAGGGTGTGAACAACAGGGAGGAAAGAAGAAGCCACAGAGCCGCTGAGCATATGTTTCATTTAATTCTCTGATACATGCTACAAGAGTAGCCAAGCAAAGGGCTGACAGAGGAAGGCAGGGAGCTTTCAGGTCTGTTGGAAGGAATGCTTTTTGGATAACTGAAGGCAGAAGTCAACTGGTTAAATCACAATGGTGCTGCTGACAGGATGAACCTGCAGAGCACTTAGACAAAGAATCCTTTTGAGGGATGATTTTTCAAAAGCATCCAAGCAGATTTAAAAGAACACTAATTCTTACAGGATTTTAAATGAGACTTATGTCCCTAAGATCTGCCCTCTGTGTTTGGCTTTTAAACGCCAGTACCCGTAGCAACTTCCAGGCAACGCAAACGTGCCATTGCTCACAGATTCCAAAGTCTCTGAAGCATTTTGAGAATGCCTCTCTTCTTTTTATTTATTGTGCATGCTCTTCTTTTCTCCTAATAGATGTCCTTACTGACAGTGCCATGCCAGAATCCATCAGGTCAGGCTGGCTCCTTTCAGAGCAGCGCAGTGAAGGACTGGCGATCAGGAGAAGCCCTGCTCAGGTCCCTGCTTCTGGAATTCTTTTATAATCATCGAGAGCATTTATTTTTATTGTTAGGCTGCAAGGGCAACAATGACTATCTATGCAAACAAAATGACAGTTTTGCATAAGTCTGAATATAGATGATAGGCATTTCAGAGATGCTTATTTTAAGATATTTGTTTTTAATGGTATGAAATAGGGAGAGACACTACTGACTTTAATGTATACTAAAAGAGTTCTCCAACTCTTAACTGGTACCCATTCTACAAATAAATGAATTTATGGGAAAATATATTCACACCCTATAGCTGTAATATACTTCATTACAACACTTAATACATGTTGCACTTCAAATAACTGGCATGGCACACAGGCAGTAAAGGGAAACCCTTCCTATATCCCACCAATGTTTAGTGAGAACACAGAGAGCCAAGACCTTACTTCCTGCCCTCCAAAATCCTGCAGTTCAGAAGAAGGTTGACAAAATAAGTCCCAAAGACAGGAGTATTTCAGATTACATATAAAGTGATGAATGAGGTGTAGAGTTGAATTTATGCTGAAGTTTATGTTTTGATAAAAATCTATTTTAAAAAGCATTTATGCTCTACTACAATTTTTCCCAAGCTCCTCTGCCCTCTGATGTTTTTCGTTTTTCAGTATCAGTCCCATAGCAACATCCAGGATTCATGGCTGTGGCACTGCTCGCAACATCTCTGGAGCAGAGCCTTGCAAATGATTGCTAAACTCAGGGATCTGAGTCAGCTCGGAAAAGTCTGACTGGGCTGCTGGGCTCATTTTTTTATATCCTGAAAATAGTGGCAGGGGACTGGGAGGAGGGCAAAGGGAAGGAGAGTTGAAGCTGCAACAGCAGAAAGGAATGAAAGAAACAAACTACTTAAGGTTTAATGATGCATAAGCAGCATATTTTGCAAGTAGATGAGATTGAAAGTTTTATTACTGTCTTACAGATTTGGAGGCTATATCTGAACAGTTTGAGGATTCCAACATTTCCAGTAACTGAAACGATACTCCATGGACCCTCTCCCCTGCCAGTAATTACTCATACAGAAAAGTGGTATCAGGAATACACAAAACACATTTGCAGCAACCTTAATGCAGCTGGAAATAAAAACAGCTAGCATCTGCAAAAAGTGGAAGAGTAGAGAATCCAAAAAATATGACTGAGAATCTCCTGTACAATAAGACTCTTGATTTGGGATTAGTCTATTCAGCCTGTAGATGCTGCTATTTTTCTAATAAAACACACCAGGAAACATCATCTCCTAACGGAAACTAAAGCAATTAAAAAAAAAGAAAAAAGAGTATGGAAAAAGTATGTTTAGGTTCCTCTCTACTCAAGACTGCTTGAAGTGATTATCTGCCTTGCTAATAAACAGCTGAGAAATGGGTAAGCTGTGTAAAGCATCTGGTAATAGCATGTGAAACAAATAGATGCCAATACTATTCGTTTAGAGGAATTAATTTCAACTTTAGCAATCATTAAATATGCTACCAATCCAACCAACATCACCTGCAAATTCTTGCATCATCGGCTGACAAGAATGAGCAGTAATTAATGAACTTGTACTTTAGCTGAGGCTCACCTATTGTCTGTTGTAAGTCTTTAAAAACAACCATAAAGGTCAGTACTCAAAACACTCAAATCAGATGAGTGACCTTTCAAAACACACACCCAGAGAGATGCTGACCCAGTCTGGACCAGCAGATACACCTTGTTACTCACACTTGTGGTCCACCACCTAGTCAAAGCACATCAACTACCAGAAAAACCTTTCTTAAAAAAAACTTCAAGAGGAGATAAACATTAGATTAAAATCAAAGGGCAGGAACATTTTCATAATTCTGAAGAAAATAATTCTAGTTTTTCCTGAAAAATCATTTTTCCTGAACTCATCTGTGGCCAAGCTTCGTTTTTACATATGCAATCTGATGAGCTAACATCGTTCCAGGCCTCCAGTTGAAGCAATTAAAAAAGTCCACACTTGCCAAACATTACCACATGGTTACCACAGATACTGTGTATTCAGAGTCAAGGGAAAACAGTGGAAACCTCTAATACCACTGTGGGGTAACTGCTGGCAAATAGTAACTTTTTAGTATGGTTACCACTGCAACTATTAATAACCTGTGAGGAGGTAAATGGAAAATGATCCACTGCATGGTGTATCTGCTTGTCACAAGCCATGACTCACACGTGAGAGACTGCAAGGGAATTACTGCAGTAGGCGGATCTTGATAGGCTCGAGAATGTAAAACCTGAAATATTTCCGATGTATATCACAGATGAGTGGTGACACAACCAGCAACATGTCACCCTGCAAACACTAAAGAGGCAGCGATTCTTACACCATAAACCCTCCAGTGAAAGGCTGTGCTCCCTTCTCAGTAACAGTGGGGGGTGGAAAGAGGAAAGGATGGGGGCTGAGAGAAAAAGAGTGGTTTGGAAAAAGCAAATCCTTCCCAGGAGGACTGAAACAATGGACTGTTTTCCACAGAGGTGGGGCGAGCAGTGCAGAATGCTGCTCCAGTAAGACACGAAAGAAGAGAAACAGAAACTTCAACGTGTACCAAAGGCAAGAAAATATCTAACAGAAAGCTGGTGCTCATTCTGAGAAGTACATCACAGCCAACACACGCAGATGTTTGCAAGACATGGTAATCATCAGCGGTTAACATGATTCTGGAAAAAGTCGAGCTGCCCTTTCCCATGTTTCAGAGTACAGAGACAACTGTCAGCATTTGCAATAAAGCACAACAGCCTGCACCCGATTTTCTGCATTGCTGAATTTCACAGACATGCCCAGCAATAAAAGCGTGCTTTTGAACAAGGTCTCTGCCTTTTTTTTAAATATAACTAATGTTGTGAATTCTTTACTGACACACAAAAGGCATAAAAAGCATGCAAGCTTCAATTTACATACCGGTATTTCTGTATCAAAGGCTATTCTATTTAATGCACAGAATCCAATTCTCATAAAAGCAGAAGATCAATGACAGCAGTCAGTGAAGCTCTAATACTGCATTTTCAGCTAAAAACTTGCTCAAAGCTCTTTCACAACGGCTCAGTAATTTCAGAGTATCAGTCTACTTAGTAACATGACTCTGGGAGGAACACATGCACAGAGGAAAAAAAAATCGTGAAGAAAGAAATTCCTTGCATTAAGGAATGATGGTTTAGAGTTGCTGTTTAATCTCTGCAAACCTGATGGACATACGGGTGAAATTAGTTGATTGAGGACCCAAAGCTAAGGCTACTGTGGACACTTACATTTTCCTATTTCGAAAACAGACTGATTTTAGTTTACACAACCGAGCAACCAGCACAAGCAGGCAGGAGCTGCCTCTGAGAGATGGCAGTGCTGGTCAGTGTGCAAGCTCTGGCCTCGCCAAAACCCACAGAAATCTTGGCAGTGGCCCAACATATAATTCTAGGAGTCAGAAATCTGTTCAGTCACAAAGAGGGAGGCTAAATTGCGTTGAAACAACAAATCTAACCTTCTCTGTCATTTGATGTGGGGCCTTTCTATGTCCCGTACATTTGTTAAACAAGACAATTATGCACAAACCTGGAAACTGCTACATGGTTCTGTCTGAGCACAAAAAAACTCTGCAGGTAATTCAGCAGACACTCCTGCGATCGAGACCCACATGCCTCACCCAGTATTTATGTGAAGAGGAAAGAAACTATGTAATCAAAATAAAAAGCAGTTTATTTAATATGTATATCTATTCATTGATACGCCCCACCTACCACAGCCTGAACATTTCAGCCAATAAATAGACCTGATTTTCACACTTTCATCAATTTTCTCTTTAGAAAATGTAACACACTTAGAAATTGGTATTACTTTGATTTATGTTGGAAAGAACGAAGGGCATCTGTCTTGTAAGCTGTAGGTGCTTTGGACATAAGTGTCATCTATACCAGAACACAAGCCCTTGGCAGTATCATGGTAGCATTTCTCACTGACATTTCATCAATGCATGCAATCAACCTCCTGCCTCTCTTTCAAAGTCAGAGTATGAAAAAAGCTCTGGGAGCTCGTATACTCTGGCTACTTCAAGCTGAAGGGTTTCATTAATAAATATTCCTGGTGCACAGCAAGGACGTCCAGGCACTGCTCACAAAGACCTGCTGCCTAACCCTGGCTACTTCACACCTCAGCAAAGGGGAGCCAAACCTTGTGGCAGCTTTCAGGAACTGTTAATCATCGTCTCCTATTGACTGTCTTCTGTATTGATCTGCAAATCACAACCTGTCTCCTTACATTATTAGCTCCTAAGTGCCGTGTAAGCAAATTGCACCAGAACGCAAATAGATGCCGTTAAGAGCTCAGTACATAAATATAAATATAAATATGCATATCTAGATACTCAAACTCCCAGAAAAGCATACAGAATCTACGTAATAGTCACTAAGCATCCCAGGATTAAAACATTTACATAGTTTGATATAGAGATAACCTGGACTGAACACCTAAATAAAACTTTCCTACCTTAGCAATGAAACAGGTTGGAATACCTGCATGTAATTACTGAAACAATTGTAAAACCCAGGTATGAACATTAGAAGATACAGACTAGTTTCTGACTGTGTGTGTAAACATTAATTTTAGGGCAAAACTATCAATTCTGAACCAATCATAGGAAAAGGATGAGAATCACAGTTTCTTTCCATCAGTAAGGATGTGCAATGAAGGCAAGCATGTTAAATTTGTATCTTTGTTTATTTTGGGATGCTGTAGTTGGCAAATGTTATCTGCAAGATTTTTTTCAGTTGGCTAATTACGAACCAGAAATAAATTCAAAGCTGAAATACTGTAATACAACAACTAATTCTGACTAGTCATTATACTGTACAACCAGTAAAATATAAACCCCATAATGGGAACATGCAGTCCAATGTATCCAGCTATTAAAGACTCATGGCTGTAGAGGAAGTATCAAAAAGAGGTCAGTTTAAATTTAATGTTGGCAGAAACGATTGTCTACAAAAGCATGAATAATCTTCTAATGATGCTTTAAAGCTTTAGCTCTGTCTTAACACTGTTTACTTAGTCCAGAGAAAATGCTTAAAAGCCATGAAGCAATTTTAAGAAAACATTCGTAAACAGCTATTTTCTCTTGACAGACTATTTGGCTACAATTACAGATATTATGCCAAGATAATATATGTAATTCAATGAATCCAGAAAATATTGAATCAAATCAAACCAGTATTATTTTCCATCTCTTTCAAACTGAGCATTCAAGTCAGCTGAACTTTCAATGTCATTTGGCACTTCAGAAAAAAACTTTATAAAATACAAACAGGTTTGAAAACCTATATGTCATTTCTGGGTAACCTCCTGACCATTTACAGAAGGATCTCACAAACTGGATCTTCATGAGCATTACATAAACCACAAATGTTTTCAATTAACATTGTTAAAGACATGCGTTTATAAAAGTCGTATTTGTGCACATTTCAGCCCTTTTCAAAGTCCCACATTTTGTAAAAGGAGATGAGTTATCCTAGCCCAAGTTCTGCCAAAAATTACTCCATATATAACATCTACTCAAAGTTTCAGGCTTAAAAAAAAAGGATTAAAAATTATTTTAGGAGATGGTTAAAGAGAGGGATGAATTAAAAAAAGTAATGACCAATGTTCATTTTGATGCCTGGAGTTCATCTTCTGTTGCTCATTCACATGTTCTTACTCCATCTTTCAAAAAATGCTCACCTTTGTTCCCCAAAGAAATACAGTGAAAATCTCTAGTAATTTTTTACCAGGTGCTGATTGAAATCAGGATTCCTTACAACTCACACAAGACAAATGAATTATTTGATCAAGTGAACAGAATTAGAAAGAAGCAAATCACCTATTTTATTTCTCTTAACGTTCCATCAATAGTCATTAAACCAGGTATCTCCTGCTTGAAAACTAAGAACAGCTGCATTCCTTATTCTCCTGAGTTTATTATTAATTATACATCTAAAGCATGTTCATAGTCTGTGTTTACTCTTGGGTAATTCTATGGTTTCTATGAATGAGAAAACAACAATGTGATCATTTACAAATAAAATAATATTTTCACTGTTTCGGCACCTAAACGTAATGAAAGGAAAAACCAGTCAGCTTATGCGTGGGTTTCTGTTTAGAAGAGTCAGCTCAGGGGGGAAGAGCTACCACTCATGGAGAACCAGAATGGGGAAAGAAAGGGTATGACTCAAAAGCCAAGGAGATGTATTACCTAAACAACTTTTATTGCTTTTTGGTGGACATTATATAGTTCTTTTTTTCTTAGCTCCCATAATCTCAGCAGTGACTTAGAAACCATCACAGCAGCATCTATGGGCCAAAGAGACCAAATAGTTGAAATAATGACCATATAAGAGAGAAGCCAGCCAGAGGAATCCAAGTGCTTTTTGCCACCTATGGAAAGCAAAGAACAGATAACTGCTCAGTTTATGCTGGCAGGGTGCAGACAGTGATTCCTCTAGGAATAAACTCCTTTGCAGAGATACAAGCAAAATTGTATTGAAGGTTATTTTTGCCTGATTCTTCATTTCCTATTCAGAAGGGTCACTAATAGTTATTTTTATATAATAACAGGTACCTATGCTACAGCTTGTGATGCATATTCATCGGGGTTCTTGCCAAATTAAATTAGTTTCTTCAACATTTAAAAAGCAGTTAAACTTCTAATGACATTTTCCCCCTCTTTTCATCAACCTATTTTTGGAGCAAAATAATGTACTCAGGCCTGAAGAAAAGACACTTGAGCCTCGGGAATGGAAAACAGCCACGAGCCAAAATGTATTCATCACAGGAGAGCTACGGGGCAATAAGGTTGTCATCTATGCACAAAAATACTTTCAAAGACGTAAACATGATATTAAAATCTCCGCCACTCCCTCCTGCATGTTAAAGTCACACACACTGCTCTATGCCTGCAGTTATGAGGAGTAAAAAAAGAAAATAAATCTATTTTGATGATTATTACTATGATTGTAGCATTAAGACACTTCAGAAATGGGGCCTCAGGTTAACACCATAGCCCATGACAGTCCTGGATTTTGTGTTACTGCCAGTATCAGAAATTAGGATTGTTAAAAAGGCATTCTATCATTTTAAGTAGTAACTCAAACCAGAGCTGCACAATAACACCAAGTACCAACTGGGCCATCTGCATCTCAATATCAACATTGACATCTATATTGTACACATAAAAAGATAGAGATATGCATATGTATGTAATATACTGAAGTATTTTAAAGTTCAGCAACTACAGCTGGGTTTCATATATATATATATAGATAGATAGATACATTAAAAAAACCCTAAACTTTTCAACACAAATGGTCCCCATTTCGCACACTTGGAAGCAGTTGAAAACCAATTCTTAAATTAATAAGTAATAACCAAGTACTTTAAAATGCTGCTTGAACTACCTTCTCACACATAATTTACTACATAATAGCATACAGTTATAATAGATATAGCTTACGATGCCTATCAAAGTACCCAATATCTAGTAAATTCAACACTAAAGGGACATTAATATTTCACACAATATTTGTCTACCTTAAATAAAAGGGAGACATAACACCACTTCAAAGGCTGGACTGTTATTGTTTTTCCCCCCGCTTTCTACTGCATAAAATCAGTTAATCAGCCTCAAATATTTTCCTTTTTATAACCCAATAGCCTAATTTGAAAAGATTGCTCATAGAGCAATGGAAGAGAAAAGCATTTTTATACAATTAGAAAATTACTGTAAACCACAAAGCTTGTTCTGCAGCAAATACAGAAATTTTTTTAAGTTATTAATATGCTGAGTGGAAAACATTTCTTTAACTGAAAATCTGTTCCAGGTTTGAAATATTGTTAGGCACTAGGTTAACTGAGTGCTGTGAAGTTTTAGGTAAAGCAAGCTTTTGAAATTGTGTATGTGGCAAATTTTTTTACTACAGCAAATTGAGTAATAAACATTCAAGAGAAATGAAAATCTAAGGTGTCCAGCTCCGAATGTGCAATACAAATAGGGTCAAATAGATATACGGTACAACTGGGGCTGTCCACCTGGACAAAATGCCAAAGTGCTTGCAGTGATTTTAGGATGCTTAGTAGGAAGCAGGTAAAATGCAAGCCAGGTCTGCTTCTAAAATCCAAGCATGGATTCCAGCTAGCAAAAAAAACCTACCAGCAGACCCCTATTCTTTTTAATAATCTGGAACTTCTTCCTTTGGCAGGCAAAATAACCAGCATGTGTTAAACATCTAGAATCGCTTTTCCCTGAAGAGCCAACCTATAAAAAAGTCACTTCATATCTACTGTACATGTTTATTTTCTTCAACCATATATCCTGCAAATATTCACTCATCTGTACTTGAATCCCTGCCACATCTCTGCAATTTAAAGGTTATATCCTGATGGCCTCAAACCTCATCCAAACGCCCATTCCCAAAACAACTCCCAGACATCTCAATCTAACAATCACATCTTCATACTCTGTTCTCCTGATAAAAGGGACTCAACCCTGACCCCAGATTAATACTGGGATGGAAAACCACTTCTGGGTAAAAAACAAGTATCACTCCTTCTCTTACCCACCACCCTGTATTTCACACTTCTCCAAGTCACCATCACCCAAAACATCTGGCAGCACTGGGCAGCCGACTTGCTGCATTTCCACACTGCTGAGCATGCCCTTTGTCCATTTAACATAACTTGTTTACTCAGCTCTCAGACTTAAACCCAGAAGCCTTTTCAGAGAGGGCAGTGACATACATGCCTGTGTGTTCAGTGTCAACCACCCACTTGGGGTTGAGGATGGTATGGGCTGAACTTCCTTGGGATTTTTTCCATTAGCTTTCTGAGGTAAGACTGCTAAACAAGCTAAAATACTTAAAACAAAAGTTGCTTTCACTCACTGCATACCTTCTGATGATATTAGTGTCTCTTACCAACTCTCTCAAATCTCTCCATGTTACAATCATTTTAAGGAGGGTTGCAAACAAGGGCTTGCTTCATGATCAGTTTTCCTGAAATTACTTCAAGCAGTTTTCTGAACATCAGCTTGGGTAAGATCTGTTACCTTAAAGGGAAAAAAAAGGACAGAGCAGGATTACCTTCCCTTAGACGCTCAACCACAAAGGTGAATCCGGTCGTTCGTGGGTGTAAGACGTACTCGTATTTTTTAAGTCCATTCTTCTCAGCAAATTCATGACTGCGGGCTTTGGTATTGGCTGAGGAGAGAAGGAGAAGCACCACTTTGTGTCACTGTGCATGCAGAGCTTGGATTAAATGGAATGATGACACGACAGGAACAGTACAACAGCAGCTCACACAGTACAGATGTAGAGGCAGACACAAGTGTGCTTTCAGTTGGCCATACCATGGTATGAGGAAGAGCCATGTGGATTGCAAGAAAAGCCTTTTTACCCTCTCATTTAATTTTAGCAAATAATCAGTAAACCTTTCATACTTATCAAATGCAATCTGAAATTTATAAATTAATAGTCTGTTAATAGCTCTCTGTACACCTCAATACCCATTCAACAGTAAAATGTGTTACTTGGCTCAGTTGCGTTCTGGGCTTTTTTCAACTCAAAAGGCACAACATACAGCAATGTAGGTTTGACATTATGAACACAAATACCTTGAAGTCAGTGTTTAGGCATGTTAAACTTATTTCAGAAAGAAAACATTAAACAGAGGAAACCAGTTAATCTAATACATTAAAATGGTATTTTACATCTTCGTTCTGAACTTGCCATGTTTCATTCATCAACCTGTGCTGCACATACCTACCCCATTTTAATCTTTTGACCAAGCACTTCAGTGTCACAACACATGCCTGCCACTCTACACAGAGTACACGCAAGGCAGCTGGAAAGCAACGTGGCTAGACCCTGTGACAAACGTGTTTCAAACCTCTGATAATCAAAACCCTCTCGTGAGAAAACCAAAAGCCTTCCAGGGCTGGTTGCTAAGAGAGGCCACTAAGCAAGGAAGACATGGACACCAAAGCAAAAACTTCTGGAGACAGGTGGAGAGGAGGCAATTTGTTCTCCTGTGATGTGCAGGAGGCTCTTCCAAGCAGCCTCAGCCAGCAGACAAATGGACTTTGCTGGCTACACTCAGGTCTTTACTGTGGGCCCTGCTGTGCCTCCCCTGGGGCCAAAAGGCAATGGACATATAAAATGTTCTCTTGACAACATGGCAAAAATCAACTTGATCAAATAAATTACTTAATAACTCATATTTATGAAGTTTTACAGGTGTTTAAAAGACAAAAATCTCAGCAACAGATCTAGGGAATAAAATCACTGCTGAAGTAATCTATTTTTTTTTTTTTAAAGCAGAAAAAGATCTTTTTTAAGGGTCCACAGCTAAGCTTAACAGAGATGGGAGATAAAGTAATGGAAAACATATTGCTGTTTAATAATTTAACAGAAGGGATATTTAGAGATAAATCCTTCCCCTTAAAATCCTCATAATTTTCTCCTGTAAAAGCACAATAGCACAAGTGAACAAATCAACAGCAGTGAGAGGTTTCCTTTTTGTTGCAATGCAACATTCCCCCATCTTTCTTTTTTCCCTAAATTACATGACCTCTTTATTTATCAAAAATGCTGGTGCCCCTCCTAAAGGTTTGTCTACCAATTAATAAATGCTATAACATATCAGTATACTGAATATTTTTTCCTTGTGACCTATTGTTTCCATGCCTAAGAGTGCTGCTTTTTGTATGTGCAAGCTTTAAGATTCACTGCACAGACTGCCTGACCATGTGATTTGGAGGAAAGGAAAGCTGTTGCACAGTAGCCAAGCAAGTGATTCAGCAAAGAGGATCCAAAGATTTAATTCTTGCCAAATTGCCAAAACGTACAGATACTTGAAAAATACTACAACTTCAAAAAGCATTGCTAAAATTACAGAATGTGTCAAATACTAAAATTACACTTGGCTATGTAACTTTAATTTATCTTCCCTTGGATGTATACATTACATCTTTAACCACACGGTCAGAATATCTATTTTTGCCTGCTCAACTACTGCTCCATTCAATACTGCAAATGACTATTCTGAATCAGCAAACGGGGACTTGCCTTGCAGACTCCCACTGCAATGGCAAAACTTGCAAAGTGAGCCATGAGCAAGATTTGGAATGGCTGAAGAAGCAACAGTAACCTGGTAATCATTAAATGTCCCTCCAAAAAACCAGGTTCTACCTCTTAGGTGTACCAGTATTAGCTCAACAACTAAAACTATTTTCTAAGAAGTGACACTGATGACCAAGCGTGTTCCTATAAAAAAATACCCAAATCAAGGGTTCTTTTCCAGATTCTGGGATGATTCAAGTAAAATGTTTTAAATTAATTTATTGCAAAGTTCCTAATGTAATGTATTGTTGTTTCCACAGGACAGAAGCAGCATCTTCTTCATTTTCTGCATATCCAAGTTTGGGTTTCACTTCAGAAAATTTGCAATCTGCATATCAAGTCAATCAGAGCTTTGAGACACAAGTGCCATATAAATCTACATAAAGTTCAGCAGTCTGAAAAAAAAATTCTAAGTCTTAAGCATCTCAAACTGCACCCAGTTAATGAGCACTCAGAAAAAACTCTCTCTGTGTGCCTGCTCACTAGCACTTTGCTTCAGAGGGAACATGAAAATGAACTCCTTGGTGTTTACAAAACATTCCTACTTGCACCAAAGAATAACCAAGGAGGGAAAGGGCACTTATGTTCTCTGAGTAAGACCTAATTGATGCTGCAAAGAAAGATCTGGGACCTCCAGTGCCCATTGCCTTGAAGTAATCATCTTCCTCTAAGATGGAAACATCCTTTAAGTGCACCTCCCTGCACTTGGAAAGAACTCACTGTAAACATCTGCAAAACATCTTCCAAATTTCCCTTTACTACACTGCCTTTCTGAAATGTGTGAACAGCTGGACATCGGCACACTGGCGAACACTATTCAGCTATTTCCTGACATTTGTATGCCTGTCTTGCCTCTGGACTGTAAGTTTTATATAACAGAGACTGTTCCCCTCCCCTTTTGCATGACCCTAGTGTAATGGGATTTTACAACTAGAATAATGCTCCCAGCTAATACAACGATCATTGTCATCTGGAAAAATCATCTCCCTCTCCCCTTCCTAACAACTATAAAGCCACAGGTCTTTGTGCATTAAACATTACTTATTACAGCAAGTCAGGAAGGTCAATGTGCTTTGATAATATACTGAAAGCAAGGATAGGGTAACCATTCACTCTACAAAAAAAGTAGGAGTGATGCCCTCCCTCCCCCTCCTGTAATCTTGGCATTGGAAAAAAAATCAGTTTCTTACTCTTTTATAACTTATGACTAAATGCTCTGACTGCCATGTCATCCAATGTAAGGACCTTCATGCCCACTGCTGTTTGGGATCCTTGTGCCACACACCAGTGCCCAAACCTTTGGGGGGAAATTCAGAGCAAATTCTGCTGCTTAACAAAAGGCAGAACATGTGATACTCCCGATTTTATGAAACCCAGAGGTTAGAAAACCAATCCAGGAAATTAGAAACCCATTTTTATATCCTCTGCAACTTGGGAGAATTCACACAACAAACGCCTCTTTAAAAGCCCTTAATCAATAGACCAGGCTGTACTGTCAGTGCTGCAAAACTTAAGCAGATGTCTTACTGTTCCACAGGCCAGTTTATAACAGTCTTAGGTGGAATAATAAAAAAAAGTGAAAGATGCCTAAAAACTTCCTTAAAAAGAGGAAACATATGTTCTTTTCTTCCAAACTACCAACACAAACAGCATCAAGCAGTTCTTGAAACAGAACCTGGAAATGCACTTGGTTTGGGTCTCCTCAATCCCAAAAGGCCACTCACGTCATTTGGTTGGCTACAGGTAATGTCCCCTATCACCAAACCTTCTGAAAAGTTGAGCAAGTGCTGCTTTCTAGGAACAAGTATTTTCTTTCTTACACTGTATTTAAGTCAAAGCAAATTTACTCCCCAAGTTTTTGCTCATCATTCCTATCACGAGTATTTTAACACCTTGGTTCTGTTTGCTGTTAAAAAAGAATAAAGAGAATAAGTTATTTTTATGGAAAGCCACCAGTTTATCAATTGAGGGTGATGCGGGACATTTCCAGAACTGCTTCATGCTCTGTCTCCTCAGGTCTCACACCAGCTTGCCTCTCCTCTGCCATCTCCTTCAGCTAAAACATGCACCCTCTCAGAGCATATTCTGTGGGGTGGTGACAGGTACAACCATTCAGTTTATTTGAGTCTTTAGACACTTCTGCAGAGCAACTACCAAACTACATAAAAATACAAGAATTTAAGGGTTCTGGCCAAAACGTCTTTTTTTTTTTTTGCTCCTGTGCCACCTTTGGTAAATTATTTGATTACATTTTTTCCCATTTTTCTCCAAATACCATTTGCCACACTGTAAAATTACTGGAATAGCTGAAAGTCAGCACTTTCTAGAAGCACTCCACTTCAAAATTTCATTTCAAGTAACTGGAGGAAGAAATGATGCTAACACATTTTCTTAATTTTTGAGTTACAGATTTTTAAGAACTTAAATTGCTTTTGCTCCTGAAAGCTGTGCATAATATTAACAAATCTATTTTTTTAGTAAAATTACATTTTTAGTTTGTGAGCTGAAATTTGATACTAAGTACTACCTTTTCCTTTAATTTCACTTGTATAAAAACCCACTGATAAAAACATGCATGTTCTTCTGTGACTTCAGGTTCTCTCAAATTATATTAGTGCCAGACAGTGAAAGAATAAATGAGTACTCCAAAAGTCTCTCATACTAAATAAATAAACAAAACCCTCATCTATTAGAGGTTTGCACAGAATTTAGAAAGCTGTATTGGCTCACAGTCAGTATTTTAAGAAAAAATGAAGCAATTTTTCTTACTTGTGCTACTTTCAACCTATTCCATGTTAGAGCAACCCCTACCAGTGCTTCTGATCAATATTTTCTTTGTTCTACCAAAGCACATCACATTTACTAGCAAAGTTAAAAATCCAACTGCAGTTGATTGTTACCTTCCATCATTCACATCGCAACACTCCTGCCAAAATCTGAACTCCAGCAAGCTTTCCTACTTGATTTTTAGCTGTTCCTCAAGGAAAAAAGCTCTGTGCAATCACACTCTGTCCACCTGTTTGGTCCCCTTAACTTTTGAAGCTATTGTCCCCTGCAAACAAAGTTTATCAAGGACAAGAGATTCAAAGATAATCCAGCCCAGCAGAAGCTTTAGAAAAAACTGGGTAAAGGGAAGCTTCTGAGAGTACAGATGTGAATAACGGAGAATCCAGGGTGGGGTCCATGGCTGTTGGTGTGCCAGGGCTCTCAGCACAGCATGCAGAGTCCATTGGGTGACACAGGGACTGGCGAGGGGCAGCCACAGCACACGACGCCTCTTGCCAAGGCAGCGGCAAGAGCTTTGTGAGGAAATGTCACACGGAAGGAAACACACAGAAAAAGGAGCAGGTGGCATGAAGAAAGGACCATGTACAGGGATGCAAACACAAATCCAGAGGAAATGAGGCTTTACCAGGCACAGAGCAACACAGCAACTTTTTTTTCTGTCACTGCTTTCTGAAGAATTACTACAAACAATCTTGTAAGGAACACCAAGAAAAAAAAAAGAACAGGCAGTATGGTGGGTTGTATTCCAGCTTTCTGGAAGCATGAAACTCATGGTTGCTTTGTTTTCTTCAGGGCTTCAGAAAGTCTGGCTACATGTTTACCGGCTGAGGGCTTCTTTTTAAGCAATTACAGTAAAATACCTTTGAGCTTTAACCTTCAAGTACTCCAGAGTGAAAAGATGGCCAACCTATCAGAAATAAGTATATAATTATACAATTATTACCTCAGCCCCTATACAATCCCGTCTGCAAATACAGTGTTCAGGGTTCATGGCATTACTATTTCTAAAATTTATTTACGTAGCATCTTCCACTGCAAAGTACTTCACCACCTTAAAGTCAGGCAGTGGCCCATAAATAAATACAGTCTTATTTTACATTTCTTTGAAATCTCATTCTCAAATACCTGAAAATATTATAAAGAGGAGTAAATCTATCATTGTCACATGGCCACTGAGAGGATAAAAAAATGACAGCAGCTGCACAGAGCTGCACAGCAATTCTGCTATTTAGCGATGTAGAATGTTACTTTTCATTTTAAGCACCAGAGGAATTTTGTTTTCAGAAGTAATTAGCAGTTCTGCCATTTGGTCAGAAAACAAGAGTCACTGCCTCTATCTTTGCAAAATGTTCCCTAGAATTTTGAGCAACTGTTCAGAAAAAACCCACAGTTTATTTATTATTCTAAAGGATGGAACATGAGGTTGCAATAGGTCCTAATATGTCAATAATGCAACAGTTCTCTGATAATAATTTCTTCAAAATGTTACATATATTATGTTCTAGCATTCTCATATGGCATAAATTTACTGCTTGGTCAGGATTAGTTTGTCAAGGGATTTTTCCCTGTCTCCTATAATATTTTAAAATATATATGAAGCAATATTTCCTGTGAAGACAATCAGAGAGGGAGAGCTATTTACTTCCACAGAAAAAGTCCCAGGGTTTTGCCTGTCTCTATTCATCCTTTTATGCACAAATGTAATATCAAAGTGGCATTCAATACTTGATGGCAAGTTAAGAGTGGTAAACACAGGACAGTTTATTATGTCAGAAGCCAGCACAGCAGTGCCCTACTGTCTTCCCTACCCATCACTCCCTCCTTCCCACCGTTCTGCTTCCTCCAGGGCCGCTCACACCCACCTGTGATGGTCTCAGCAGAACAGCACAGTTACTGCAGCTTTCCATTGGGCATTGTGAAGTTAAAGAGTATAAAGAGGTATAAAGAGGTATAAAGAAGGGTAATCAGAACCACAGAAATATCTTACCAAATGAAAAAAAAACTGTCAACAATCTGCGTTCGAAAATTTCATTAGAATTTTTTTTTATATTAAATGAAGAAACTTGTTTCCATGGTATCAACAGCATATAGCTGTTTAGCCTATGTCATTTATATCAGTAACTACAGCACAGAGAAAACCCTGTGTTTCCTTAAGCAGCTCTACATTGAGGTGGGAACATCCTCACCACCAGTCTTTTGGACTCTGCAGCACAAGTACTAACACACTGTGGCTGTCTCAGTCCACAGCCAAATCTTTTTTAAAGCTCCAGTACAAAACTTCCTCAATTCTTTAAAAATCTGTTGTCTCTCAGGAATATTAGATTCTTCTAGAGATTAAAAGGCATACATAATTCATGGAATAAATCACAAGCAATCCAACTCTTTTGGACATCTTGAGATGGAAACACCTGTTCAGAGTGTGTGAGTGCTCTAAGGAGGTGTCTCCTGACTCCATGAGATTGCACCTCATAATTATGAGAGCTAGGAGGAGACAGTTCCTCATGAACTCAAAAAAAAATATTTGAAGTGAGATAATTTCATAGAATCATAGAATGGTTTGGGTTGGAAGAGACCTTTAAGATCATCTTTTTCCAACCCCCTGCCATGGGCAGGGACACCTTCCACTAGACCAGGCTGCTCAGAGCCCCATCCAACCTAACCTTGAACATTTCCAGAGATGGGGTATCCAGAGCTGCTCTAGGCACCCTGTGCCAGTGCCTCACCACTCTTTCAGTGAAGAAAATTCCATCCTTCTTCCTAACTTCAGATACAAGATAACCAATTCAACAAGAGATATCATGTGAAGCAGTCCAGGAACGTTCAATGAATTTATCCTCTTTTAGGAAGGCTGATCAAGTGATGACAATTCCCTACAGCATGACAGCATCTGAATACTATATACATACCCATTTTAAGGATATTTGGAATACAGAAGAAAAAACAGCAGGATATGCTAGTTATTCTTATACCAATAAGAATATTTGCAATAAAATATGATTTGTGAATATATGCAATAGAAAGTATAGCAAAAATCTTTTAAATAAGCTAAAAGTTAGAAGCTTAATTGCAATTGATTTTCTATTTAAAGATAAGGCTTATCAAATCAGGCATCATGCTGGAGGCATGAACCACCACAGAACATTCATACAGTGTTTTCTTTTATAGACAACTTGAGTTGTCTTCAGCACTGGTTAACAGCTTGCCACTGATGCTGTAAGATACCTGTACTAAGGTAGATATCTGATGAAAAATTAATACAGGATCAAACTCATTACATTTACTCCTATGGTAATCTCAACATTTGTTTTACAGAGTTATTTCCATAATAGAGGCAGATACAGACTGCTTACAGTGCTTACACAGCCTAAGGAACAAGTATCTCCATGTTCCCCTCTTAAAACATTAGGCAAGAAATCAAATAGAATCATAACCCTTTGCAGTCACTCTTTCATAGCTATGAAATTATTTTGTCACAGTAATTCAGGAAATGGGAGCATGCAAGTGATATATTCCAGGTCTTGAAACCTGCTTTTGCTAATGCAGTGCATGTACAGTACTGACCAATAAAAAGCACTGTTAATCATCAGATGCTCTGAAATGTAAGTTATTTCAGGAAGACTGGCAAAGTCTCTCAGTGGAACTACGTTTGTGCCTCTCACATGAATCAGCACGTCATTTGAACATTTACTATCATTTCTACTACCCATCAGAACCAAGTCTTGCTCCTGCCTTGGACTTGCTTAAATTCTTTCCATAAACAACAAAGAATTTCTATGTTGAACATACCCTGAGAAGATGATAAATGCAGCCTACCTGTGAGATCAGTTCCTTCTGGAAAGATGAGGAGTTGTAGTGGTTCACGAATGTCACAGAAATAATCCAGCATTTTTTCAAAGTGACTCTTGTCATCTTCCCACTTTCTCTGAATGAAAACAAAGGCTGCAACCTGCATCGCCCAGCCTAAGGTTTAAAAAAATACACCTTTAGCAACATTTCACTCTGATACTTCCACAGTGTCTGTTATTCCAAAGAATTTTATAAATTATGTTAGACACAACATTTTAACTGCTGCCCACCTGCCCTCAACTCTGATTAAGAATGGTTACCTTGTAAAAAGAGTTTTGGATTGGTAAAAAAAAGAATGCATAAATGCATTCAAAATGCAAAACTCAAGTTACCAGAGGAAGAACAGAGTCAATGCTGTCCTGAAAGGAGGTTGTAGCGAGGTGGGGGTTGATCTCTTCTCCCAGGTAACATGCACCGGGACAAGAGGAAATGGCTTTAAGTTGCACCAGGTGTAGACTGGATATTATGAAAAATTTCTTCACCAAAAGGGTTGTCAAGCTAGCCCTGGGAACAAGCTACCCAGAGAAGTGTTTGAGTCATCATCCTTGGGAACATTTAAAAGCTTTGTAGATGTGGTGCTCAGGGATGCAGTGCTTAGGGATGTGCTCAGAGTTGATAATCTTCAAGGTCTTTTCCAACCTAAACAATGCTATGATTCTCTGAGGTGAAGCATTTAAAACCAGACAGTATCTGTTCCTTTGAGGGCTTTATTACATATACCTCCTTATAACTTTCATTACTCATAGAAAACACGAAGCTTTTCTTTACACTTGATTATAGAATTTTTAAAAATTATGTATACCTACCTGTTTGTATCAACAAACACAAAGATTTGCAGCCTGCCATCAAACTGACAACATAATGCAGTAAAGTAAGTGAAACTGCTGCTGAGCCTGCAGCTCAGGGTCACACCCCATTATCTTCAGTAAGTATTCTTGGCTCTTTTTGGCACAAGTATATAGTATGCAGCATACCACACAATCTTACAAGTTCTGTCCATTAGCTCAGACAGCAGGATAAAAAATCAGGGCTACAGCTCCAGCCTGAGATGCTCCCTTCTTAAAAAGGGCTCAGAAGAGCATGACATTGCCTTGCCACCGTACTTGGCGAGCTTGCACCTCATCAGAAAACCTGCAGAGAGATGCTGCACATCAAAGAGAAAACATCACAGCTACCCATTCTCCTCTTTGCTCACCACCATTCTCAAAGCCTGTTTTTCCTTTGCTGGTGACTTACAGCATGTTATTCTTGCCCTTTACTTCAGCTCCTCTTTACAGGATTCCTTTGTATTCTGTTCATAGCAGTATCTCACAAGGACTGTATGCTAGAAAACTACTTATTAAAGTCACTCATTATTAAATCAACTTTGTAAGTCACTCAGCCTGGATACATTACATTAACCTGCTGCATTATCTCTCCTGTATTGGTTAGAAACATTAATTGTATTGTTACAGATTTGTGACCTATATCATGGGCGAATACTTCTAATTTTTAAATCAGTTAAACAGATGGAACATGCATAATTTGCATGCCTTCTGCAATCTGGACCTAATGCATCTCAGATATCCAGATAATCAATGACATTCAGATAACTGAATACTAGAAGCGGTTATATGAATTAAGAAAAGAAATGCCCAGAATGCAGTCTCAGCAAATCTTTTCAAATCTTTTCCCTTTTTTTGTGAAAACTCTTTGTAAAGGAAACTCAACTTTGACCACAACATTTTATATGCATTTATGTACACATCACATTCCCACACCTGCAGTATCAAGAAGTGTCAGTACAGCTTTATTAACAGAGGCTATCCATGTTTAAACAAATTGTTTGCAGGAAAAAAAATAAAGGTATATTTTACAGTAACTTTAAAATAACTGATGTAATTTAACTATGCTATCTTTTGGCATGTAATCATGTCCTACTGCTACAATACACAGCAGGAAAATGGTGCCAAAGCTGTATTTGAAATTGAACTAATCAGGGCTTCATTTCCACACTAGTATTACATAAAGAGGACATCTTTACATACCAAGTGCTGCCCAAGCATTTGGTTCCTCTAGAAAATACATGGAAATTGCACAAAGCTGCATACAGGGAAGTTCAGATTGGATACTAGGAAAAGGTTCTTTACTGAGAGGGTGGTCAGTCACTGGAAAAGGCTCTCCAGGGAAGTCATCATAGCATCTCACCTGGCCGAGTTCAAAGAGCACCTGACTGATGCTCCTGATCATATGGTTTCATTTTAGGTAGTCCTGCAAGAAGCAGGGAGTTGGACTTGATGGTCCTTATGGGTCCCTTCCAACTTAAGATATTCTGTGATACTTCATCTGATATCAAATTCATAAAAATGGACAATGCAAAGGACAAAATCCCTCTGAGAAGAAACAGAGATGTCTTGACCACAGCATTTACAACTGTGAGAATGCAGATGCTCCACAGGACAGAGTGGAAAAATACAGAGATTAGGAAAGTTCTGCTGTGGTTTTGGTGTTTTCCAATCCTTCTTAGTCCTCAGCCCAGACCTTTTTATGTGTTTTACATAGGCAGGACACTACACATAAGTTAGTACATGGAAACCTGTACTGTGCCAAGTACAGGTACCATTTTATTGTGTGGTATCACACATCAGGCCTAAATTATTCAGTCCTTGTGTTCTCATTGCATCAGAGTCTGTAGGCTGAAAGAATGGAAGCAAAAAGCAAAATAAATGCTTACTTAAGGAAGCCTGCTGATACTTTCCCAGGTCAGCAGCTCCTTAGGAGTGATTTTGGACCATAACAAAGGGAATACGGAAAATACTGCCAGATCCCATCCTTTCTCCTACCTTTCTTCATGCAGCACAAGGCTTTAAATTATATCAAAACTTGCACATAAACTCACTCTAGCTATCATTCTTCAATAGCACTGTGAGCATCAAATTATAAACACCTTTAGCTGCTAGCAAAAGATGTTGCTTGGGTGACTTGTACTTTACCTGACCAAACTGCATAAAGCAGAGGATATAGTGCAGTAGTTGCCCATTTCTGCTCTAAGTGGTGGTGTTATAGATGGGCTATGAATAATTAAACAGAGGCAGTAATGTAATGACAGTACGATGTCAGGGAAAAGGAGTGGGAAAGGAGTTGGGAGGCATCCAGTTTTTAAGATAAACAACAGGTTTGATTTTCTAACCTTTCCAATAAATAACATCCAGTGTTCTGGAAGAATGTGTCTATCTTTAAGTGTTTATCTAATTACATAGAACAGTCCTGAGTGTTCAAATAAGAAGAGATTATCTAACAGATAGATGACTAAGAGTAAAGGACCCAGGTTTCCTTCCGACTTACTCCAGCACAGCACCCAGGGCCAAGCTATTTTACCATCTATGACAGTGGAAAAATTTCCACATTTGCTCATGCTTCAAGGCCTCCAGGCAACAAAACCACGAATTTCTGATTTCTGTAAAGCCCTGGTTCATGCAGCAGTGGGGACAGTGCCTGCTGTTCACGTGTCTCACCATCCCACCAGTGTGAAGTGGGAAAGGAAACCCCACACAGATGTCTGCCTTTGAACAAAGCAAAAGCAGCTCTTGCTTTGATTTCAATTCCAGTGTGTCTGCATTGTGCTGCTGCAGAAACAACACGTAACAAGTCCAAGATATGATGTGGGAGCCAAATGGGAATGCATGGGGAAACAGGAGGAATTCAGTAAATCAATGGGTAGAATGAAAGGTTTTGCTAATCAGTAAGATTTATGAATAAGCAGCAGAAGGCAGTCCCTTCTCATGTGCAGCCTGCAGTGAGATCTGCTGTTCAGTTTAGGTCAACATATTGTTCGACAAAATTAAATATATTTTACTCTTTTTGCACAGCTTTTCTGGTTGTCTAAAAGCTCCTGGACAACAGAAATTTTCCTAACAAAAGCAGCATTTACTTGACTGGGGAAAAACGGCTGCCTTTGGATTTGCAGATTCTTAAGAAATCATCGATGACAAAAACACAGCAGAGAAACAGCAAAGCTAAAGAAACCATAACAATGCACATCTATTTCTTTGCTAAAATAATCTTCTTATAGGAGCCGACATTTTGGATGACTAACATTGCTTGGGAAAGCATACAAAAAGCATCACACTGCACAGCTCTTGTTCAAAATTGCCAAACAGCAGTGCAAAAACCTACCAGAGAGAATAGCTAGCCATATCGACCTTTAAATCAACTTTTCAGAGCTGAAAAATAAACAAGGCGGCTTAAAATCTCTAGGAACACAGACACGGTAATGATATGTATCCTATCAGGATATAATTCTACACAGAAAAAAAAGTGCTTGCACAAAAAGAAAAGCCAGCTATTGAAACAGAGAGATGTGCTGTTCATCAGAATTCCCTTACTGCCTTGGGGATAAAGCAAACTCCAGCTCATGCAGGTCGAGAATTTGCAGCATTGTATTAAAAATGCTAGCTCCAAGTCTAAAGCTTTTTAAATTCTAAGACCCTGTATTTCTATTTTCCTCACCCCAAAATCCTTTAGAAGAAAACAACACTCAAAGCTGAAATTTCTTGAGTGTGTTTTCATTGCAAAGGTACTTTGGAAGTAAGCAGATACCAAGGATGGATGCGGCAATGAACAAAAGAGAGAAAGAGCTGAGTTGTGCCAAAAAAAAAAATCTTTGTTGGGTTTTGTATCAGAATTTTATATACATAACCTCAGAAATTAGACATCCCCCAAAATGTCACATCTCTAAGAGGGATATTATGGCTGATATTGAAAGCAAACACACACAAACACCCCTAAAGAAAATGGTATCCATGTATGTTACCTGTAGCAATGTAACAACTAATAATACTAAACCCCCTGCAAACAAATTCAACAAATGATTCAAAACTACAGAAACAAGCAGGAAGGTAAAAGGCCCAGCTATGGGGTTTGCTATTATATCTATTCATCCTCTCTCTTTTCTTCCACTGCATTATTCACTGGTTTTTCATAGCATTATCTTGGTCAAAAATAAAAGCCTTACTCGGTGTGCCTGAATTCAACAGGGTTCTGGTCCTGATCAGGGCCTTTGAGGCATCAGGGAACCAGACATCCCGGCTTAATAAGGGAAATCACTTGGAAGCTCATGATCCCACTGTACACAAATAATTGGGCCCATTAACAGTTTGTTACTCCAAGTGTTTTGCTGCATAAAATTACCACAAGGTGACAAGTACGCAGTTCTGAATGTTCCCTGTTTCAAAGATCCGTGGGTATTGAAAAGATGCTGGCACATAGAAAATCACACAGGAAGCCAGGGCATAAAGTTACTGTGCATATTCACTGCTGAGTTTTAATCAGTATAGACTGATAAGCATGTTTCTGCAAATTCAATTAGAATTGGGCATTTTGCTGTTGTTCCTATTTCCTAGATAGTTTTATGTCTAAAAGCCCAAAGCAATTTTTTTCCTTTTTTTTATGTTTAATGTAATGGTTTGAGTGCACAAACTAGGAAAATAAAGAAAAAAATGCTTCTTGAAACAATCTTGTAAAGCACAATCTCTGCTCCTGGCAAGTTTTCTTTAAACATGCTCTTTTCCAATAATTTAGTTAATAGGAGTATAATGAATTGAATGATTACTACCTGATTGGGTGAATTCTTTCGAGCAAATTACAAGATAAACTAAGACATAAAATTCACCAATATAAATTCACAGTAGTGTTCCTTGTTTTATAGTGAATCATCTAATTTAGTCTATTTGTTAATTTGATTCCATCTATTTGTGAGGTGTCCATTTAAAAACCACCATGCTTTTGCTACTGCCTTGCCCTATCAGATTCTGAATATTAATCTACATGGGTTTAAAATTATTTTTACAGTCATGTCCAGTTTATATATTTCATACATATACATCCCATGTAGTCTACCATGTATCCTGCAGATAATCATCTCTTCCAATGTATGTGAAGCCTAAACCTTTTTTTCCTTGTTCTCATGCATTTGTTTCAGTACCAAATTATTCCAAATTTTATGTCCATTTCAGTCACATTCAAATATTAACACTTTCTGCATTTCCTGTACTCTGCTTCATTCTCTTGTGGAAGAATATAGTATGTGCCAGTACAAACCCCTGCTTTAGCTTATTGTTTACTTACAACACAATAAGAAGCTTCTTCAAACAAGGTTTGCAGTACAAGATTTCCTCGTCAGGACAAGAACAATGCTGTCAACGAGCTAGTCAGATACAGTGGCCTGTGTCTCACCTGTGAAAACACAACTGTGGAACCTTCTAGAAAGAATATTCCATTGAATAATTGGTATCTCGCAGCCAAGGAACACACACAGAGTGTGTGAAAGCATCTGGGAAAAACTCATTACAGTAGTAGCAGGATATGTATGTATATAAAGCATCCAGAGATAGACCATTTTCTTGGAAAGTATTCTTTTAATATTCAGTGCCTTAATTGTGGTTCAGAAGGATGTTATTTGGACACTTCATATTTGAAAATTCATTTCATTTCCTAAATTATGCCATTTTAATAGAATATGGACAATTAGATGATTAACTCTACCATTATATTAGTGCTGTTCACAAAATGCTATAAATGTCATCATGGACTATTAAACTGCTTCAGTTACAGTATCCATCTTAAAATAATACTTTGAATTTTATTTGATTTGATGCACTGTGTAAGATCAGAACAACATAACATAACATCACTCAAAAGTAAAGCAAACTAAAGCAAAGGCTCTGGGATGGCTGGAAAGTTGCTTTTTCTGATGCATTTTAAAAATACATCAATACAGTGAAACAGCACATGAAAACCTAAATATTAAAAGAGATGAGTCTTGCCCAATACGTATCTGGAGAAAAGCCCCACGTCACTCTAAAATCTCCAAAGACATGAAGAAAACAACCTCCAGTTGTGAGACTGTGAGGAAGAACAAGCAGGCTCTACCAAAGTGTGAGACTCCCCCACAGATGTGTCATCTGAACTGCCAGTCAGGAATGGGGAGAGATTCTACAAATGAAATAGCTCTTCCAAAGGCCTGCATCCTCTTCAGATGCTCCATCTCCTCCATGGAGGGCCGTGCAGGTAACCCAGCCTGAGGAGCTGAGCTGTACAGATGCTGCATAACCCACTGATAACAGCAAAGGAATGCAAGTTGGGAAAACGCACCAACCGAATTCTGCTCTTATTTGTTCTGTGAGCTTGGACAAAACAACCTCTCCCTCTATCACTTATTGTTTATAAAATGGGGAGAATGAAAGAAGTTAGCATCTGATCTCACACTTCTGATGTGCATTTTGGAGAGGCAAAGGGGTAGAGAACAAATGGAGTCCTTACTACATAGAAAGGATAAGGAAAGTTTAATGGAACATAGGCGAGTTGGCTTTGGTTGTGGGATTTTTTTTTTCCCTGACGGGGTGGGAGAAACTTCTTATGCCTTTGCTGGATAAGACAAGCTGGGAAACAGGCCCCTAAGCTTTTCTTCCTTACAAAAGAAAAAAAAATAGCATATAAAGTTACAGCCAACTTAAGCTGCATTTCTGGTGCAAAGTAATAATCCTTCATTCACACTTAAAACTTCTTCAAGAGAGTCTTCACCCGGAAAAACTGGCAGAATAACAATTGTGCTTGCCATTAGAGAGCATACTTTTCAACTTCTACTCTCAAAATCACGTAGGATAACAACTCTATGGTAATTAAGTCTGGCAGCTCGTAATTGAATTGCTAGAAGACAAAACATCACAGCTCCTCAAAATTCTCAGCCTATTTTAATGTAAGATACTTGACACAGGAACTATACTATAAAGTTCAGTAGGCTACAGTTTAAATGTTTTAAACTAATACGCTCTGTTGGTAAGAACTTTAATGTAAATCCAGCTATAGCCTGAACAAAGAAGCTTTATGCTGCAGCATTTCCATCCCTACCTATGGAAGTAGCTGTGGCAGCACGAACACTTCCATGCCAGTATAAATGTGTACAGATCCTCCACAGCACGCTGCTTTAGCTATACTCCAATTGAGTTAAGTGTTAAAATTTTCTAGGCTTAGTGACAACAATATTTTACTTCATGGTAGCTGATCCATCATAGCTGTCGGTGTGCATGCTCTTAGCCCGTGGCAAAGGCAGGATAATTTGAGTTGTTTTGCCCTGCTTCATTGAAAACTAAGATGACTCAAATTACTTTGAGCTTGCTTCAGGCGAGGCTCGCACACTTGGACAGCTATAATGGATCAACTGACGTGTAGTAAAAGATTGGTGGGGCTAAGCCCAGTGCTGAAATAGAGCAAACGTCCTTTTTTTTCCCCTGGTACTTAACTTGAGCCTTTGAGAGCTACAACATGTGAGTGAACAGATGAGTGAAAAACAACTAAAAAGCTCCTACATCTTGCAATCTTCTCTGAGAGCAGTGTTAGCCACAGAATAACTTGAATCCAGAGATAAAGATCTGGACAGTCACTCGGTTATCTTTGCTCCTAACTACTCCAGGCTTGTCAGCTTTGCTTGTTCTCCTCTTTTTTCTTTGTCACCTTGTCTTTTCCTTACCTGTTCCTGTCCCAGTGTGCTTCAGCTATAATTCCCTCCTTTAGCAGCCTTAGTGAGCCTTTGCAAAACAGGGAAGTCTTCAAGATATGTCCATCAATGGTGCCTGCAACACCTGCATACTTTACATTTGTACACTGAATTATGATGGTATTTATCTTTTCCATCTGCACTAAGCAAAACTAGAACTAATATTATCTCATGTGGCATCCATGCACTGACATTAGTCCCTCTGGTTACCCTCTCTCACTTTTCCAAAAATTTATCTGATAGTGCTCAAATTAACCCCAAATTTCAATTTATTTTTCACATACATGTTGAGGCACATTTAACCACTAAAATTCAAATATTAGTTGAAGCTCATCCAAAACATTTTGTCCATCATTAAAACACATACCTCTTTCCAGTGAAGTCTTACTGGTTATCACAAGAAGACTTTCACAAATGAAACTATTAAGAAAAAATCAAAACTATCTCCTGGTCATTATCTTGTCATCTAACACTGACATCTAACATACCTTGTATGTTCCTTGGTACCTACTAGAACAGTATTCCATAGCACATTCTGAACATGACTGCACCATGATCGGTATCACTTCCAAAACCACTCCTCATTAATTGAGAATAGATGAGAATATTAATTGTTCCTATCCATTACAAGTACTGTAGAGAAGCCCTATCATGTCAGACCATGCAGGAAACTGTCAATGCCATTAGAAATTCTCCTTGAAAACTGATACTGCAGAATGTGTCAGTAGCTTCTGATGATGTCAGATGAGAAACTGCAGCAACAGCCAAGAGCAGAGTAGTGCTCCCTCGAGACACCAGCTTTGGCAAGATGTACTGAAATGCAGCAAGAATGTTTCTGAAATTGAGATTACTGAAACGTAATATCTCTTTTTGAAAACTTTACTGCACACAATTCATCAAGTCAAAGCTACAGTTCCAGGAAGAAAGGACCATCTGTTTTTCTTTGGACTTCTTTTTTTAAAGCTCACCTTTAATCAATTTTAAGGTTTTTTTCATACACTGGAATGCAAAGAATTAATAACTTAAGAACTAGATAAATGACTCAATGTGTCTCCTTGAAATACTGAATCCTCTGATTTTAATTATAATTAACTAGAAAATAACTGCCTATTTGTAATACAGACTCATTAAATCTGATACCTTTACACTTTTAACCTACAAAAGGGGCCAGAAGAACTCTGGATCTATTTCCATTCCCAGCTTTGCCCTTCACCTATCATATGTGCCATTGGAAAGAGCATAATCTCTCACAGACCTATTTTTACACCCAAATGGGAAACTACTTATGACAACAAACCTGCTATGCTGAGTACAGTAAGGCTTTCAGAAATATGGATATGGAAGATTTGCATTACAAACCTTATCTTAAACATAATTTTAACTTTAATGCTTGTTTAAAAAAAAATAAAGCCTTTGAAAGATCACCAAAATATTGCACTGAAAGAAATATGGCATATTCACTCAAATACTTCTGAAACTCCAAGCATGACTACCACTAGTTTACGATTTATTAGAAGTTACATTTAGCCAGTATATCAAACTTCCCTAATCCTATACACTTGACTATGTACAAATAATCCATATAAATATATGAAAAGATAAAACTGAAAGACATGATGAGAGTAGCTCCTTGAATTTCCACAAATATTATATCTTAAATGACCAACATCTAAATATCAATAACATGCAGTGCACTGAAATTGTCTGGTTGATTTCCAAGTGATCTTCTGGCTTTTACAAGCTCATAAAATGGAACTTTTAGTTAAAAACCACAGGACACAAAAAACAAACCCAAAACCTGATAAACACTTCTTAAGGGTCTATCACATAACACAGCAAGGCTGGGAGCAGTAAGTGGGAGAAATTCTACTGTCACTGATGAGATTCAGGGTTGTCCTTTTTAGACACTATTCTCTGCAGTGATCCTGCCCCAACAAACTTCATACAGATTCATCTTTTTGCATCAATCTTCATTTAATCCAGGAGTGCCACTTTCCAACAATACTCTATTTACATGGCTATACAGAATACTTTATTTTTGCAAGAAAATGCCACCCAAACCACAGCCTGACTGAACACAGACACATGTATTTCTAAGGCCTGTTTTTAGATACACTGTGATAAAGCAGAAGCTTATCTTTCAGAATTTTAGGACATTATGGCTTCAGTGAAGGATGCAGTTTAGCTGAATTCCCTTCCTGTGACTAATAACCCAACAATAACAGTTTACTGAAAAATAAGCTATAATTCACAAAATCGCAAAGAGAGTCCTCAAAGTCCATGTATTGTGGACCATTCTTGGGGATCTGGCATAAAAATAGTGGTTTATAACACTCCAGACCCAGGTGTCAGCTCTACCACCAGAAATTGTCATCCTGTAATGCAAACAAGAGGAGCAAATGTCTGCCTGCATCATCTCTACATCACAAAGTGGAGTACGAGCCCAGAATTTTGTTAGCAGCTTAAGCTGCTACATCAGAACAAAGATGGCATCGTGGTCTGTCAATATTGACCTGACACAGATCCATCTGCCTGAGCCCACTGATCAAATCTATTAGATGTGCTCAGTTTATGCAGAGAACTGAGAATTGATTTTTTTTTAAAAAAAGTCAATCTGAAGAACTTCTAACACTATTTCAGGAACTAAATTTTACCAAGCATAGCTTAGCATCCAAGCTCCTGGAGCTGATCTTCCAGTTTTATTAGAGGCATCAAAAAGCACACACACAAATGTTTTTTTTAATAACAAAACATATGTTACTTTTGAAGAGAGAAAGCTATGAATCTTCCCCAGTATATGCCTGACTTCATCTTCCACCATTGCTTTAAAAAGTCGCATATGCAGCTGATTCCAAGATTTCAAAACATCTCTGCTGTATAATGAAGATACCTAAATATGCATTTTCTCAATTCCTGTCACATTAAAAGAGATTTGTCTTTTGTCAAGCAAAATTGACCTTAACATTCGGCTGTTAGGGGAAAAAAAGCATATTACCCTGTTGCTGCTCTTACTTAAAGAGGACTGAATGCAACACAATGCAGCAGTGAATGCAATACAATGCAACCACAGGAGAGCTCCTCAGGATGGAATCCTGCCAAAATTATCTGTTCAGATAAATGGCCTGACAAAAGGCAACCATAAATAAGGTTACTCGTTCGACATCATAAAGTTGACGCATATCCTGCCCAAGCTAGTTTTGTATAAAACAGCAAATAAATCTAAGAGATAAATAAAATGCAGAGATGCTTTTATTTCAGATAAGTCTGCCTATTTATTCAGAAACCATTCGTGCAACAATTTTTGGACTATCTGAAGCAATTTCTCTGAATACGTGCAACTCAGATCTGTTTCCAGCCTACATCACTATAAATCCTGATGATTTCACATCCTGCACAGCATATATTGCACAGCCAAGTTCAATTTAAAATTAGTTATTAAAATGAACCATTAACTTTGCAATTGCCTACAGAGCTTTTTTTTTTAATCTTCACAATAGTATACATTGGATAATGAAGAAAGACGCTTGATGAGAGCATTTGCAACGTGGGGTGAAATGGCACCCAAACCACAATGCTGAAAGAGACTTTGAAAAACTGAAAATCATTTTTCATCATCTTGAAAAATGCTTTTGGTCTGTAAAGCAGAAATATTTTTACCTACAAGCAACAGCAGCACATGCAGTATCTTTAAAAAGAAATGTTTAGGCATGTAGTCCAGGTGTCCTCTGGAGATTTATGGTTTAATCGCTCCACATGCCACATATTTTACACAAGGTTTTTTTTAAATACTGTAACAGAATTTAAACCTATGTCTTTTAGCAGGTTATGAACTGTGCTGGACATAATTTAAACATACTTTCCTTTCAAATTAAAGGGTTTAGTGACATACCAAATCCCGGAATGCTTTTGAGACTGGATTTGAGACAGATTTTTTCAAGTCTGAGGTAGCTGTATCGCAGCAGGCAGTTCCACAGGAACATCCAGTCCATTCGTGTGCGATGGTTCATGATAATGACACTCTTTTCTCCAGGAACAAATCCATCTCCAGTGACAACCACCTTGGCACCACACACCATTTCCAGCAAGGCCTAGAAATAGTATTGCAGTTTTATGGCTTTACTCCCAGAAGAAAAGCATCACCCCATTAGCAATAAAAATTAATTTGAATTACATAATTTCACTTATTCACTCACATTACAACTGGTAAACAAACTTCTGTTTTCTAATAAAGCAGCCAGCTTTCCTGCAGTAATAGCAGTGTTTAATGGAAGAGGAAACAACAATTAAGCAGCACTTCTTAAAAAGCACTCTATTATCATCACTGCATTAAACTTACCTTTCCCTGGTTTTCCAGGAATACTATCATGTAGGAATATAACTGAGACAGTATGGATTATAACTTGGTAGGTAATCTAAAGAGAGATCAGCTGCACAAATCTATTTCCCCTAAGGTCAGGGTCACTGGCAGCACACTGTCCTACCCAGCCAGCACAGAAAATGAAACCAGCAAAATACCACAGGACCTCTATAGGCCTTAACATAAAAAGGCTTCAAATTACCTCCTTACCCTCTCTTCCCCACTCTTCCTCAAAAGAACTAACACTGGGGATTTAAACAGAGCTCTAGAAAGTAAAATGACTTCTGTTCATATTTCTGCCAACTCTGTGTGTGCCTAGCATAAGCCAAACTAAACTGGAACAGTTAAGACCCACCTCACTGTCCCATCCTGCTGACTCTCCTAGAAAGGAAATAAAATGTGATAGCAGAGTGAGGAAGGGGGAAATTTCTTACATCACAGAGGTCAGAGTCAGAGTTTCCCTGCTGGAGTCCAACTGGTACAACAGCACTTTATTGTTTGGAGACACAAACCAAGAACCTGCTTCTCCTGACTAAGAATGCAGCAAGTGTAAGAATAGAAAACTAAGGCAAACAAGGTCCAAGCCTCAAAATGGTTGGATGGAAAATCTTTTTGAGACTCCTTTCTTGAACATAAATCCCCAAGATTCTTAAAAGACAGAATCCTTTTCACAAAGATATTAAAATTGTTTTGGTTTAGCTCTAGTGTGGGCTAAAAAAGTCAAACTTCTAGACTACAAAAGTTATCACAAACTAGTTGTAATAACCCAGAATTATAAAGCCCAGGCAACTAATCAAAGAAAAGACCGGTATTAGATTTTGGGGAGTTTGATATTATGGAAAAATTTGAAGACAAACAGAGAAAGAGTTATTTTGTGACACTATCAGTACTCAGTTAGATTTCACCATGACAAGAAATAACCATCTATTTCCTTTACTGGTGATTACATCTGCCCTCCTAATTTCACTACATTCAGTAATGATAAAAACAACAAGAATTGTAGAATAAGAAACAGCTGAGGCCCCTTTAAAACACACAAGGCAGAAACAGCAAAAGCAGAAACTATTTGATATACAATAAGGATAAAGCTTCCTTTATGCCACAAGATATATACTTCTGCACACCAATATGGTATTTTGCTTCAGAAAAAGTTAAACAAATCTCTAATGGCCTAGAGGAACAAAGTTCCCTCACTTTTAGAGAACAGAAGAAGAGACATATCTCATTCACACTGCCTTTCCTTTGGAACTATTCAGGGAAGAGCTTTATTATTGATTTCCAGACTCATATAGCTATAAAGTTCATGTATTATAAGTGAGGAATACCTAGTTTCTAGGGGAAACTCTTCTTTTTCATCTGAAAACATTTATCTCTAATTCAACTACAGGGACTAAATTCTAAAATGATTAAGTAACAGAACAGTGAAGGTTGACAACAATGTACCAGACGGGACAATTTTCCTAATAAAAAATACTTGGAGCAGAGTCCAAAGAAAGAGCTTACAAGACAACTCATTTAGGAAGTTCACAGTTTAAAAAACCTCCTTCTGTTTAGTAGTGTTTCACCTACTCTTCTCTGCATCTGACACTGGATGGAGATATCACAAAAAGGCCTTTTCAAGCATAAAATTAACACATAGCATTAGCTGATATATAAATTAAACTGTGAAAGAGGAGGACTGTAAATAGGCACACGGTTTACAACACTGAGCTAAACTCTAAGTCTCCATAGATAATAAGTGTGTTAGGGCCTGTTTAGACAGAAGCATAAATAGCTTTAAAAACCGTAAAATAAAACCCAAAGTGTTAGTGAGCAAGCTAAATTGTGGGATTATGGACAATTGCCCAGCCCTTGGCTCAAGCTGCCACTTACCACAGGGAGTGTGAGCCAAGTGGCCACAATGCAGTCGGTGATCCAGCGGTACCAGGCCGGAGAGATAAACATCAAAGGCAAAAAAGGGCCCAGCATGAATATACTTCCAAAGAAACTTCCCAAGAATAGTGTAAGTGCAAAGTACATCCCCTTCCATGACACCATGGCTCTGAAAAACAGAGTTGGCATTACGTTAGAGAGACAAACTGAAAGCAATTACGTAATTCTTCAAGTCTGCAAGCCTGGTTTGAGGTAATTCCTCCTTTTTTCCATGGCTAACAACACAGGACAACAGTAAACACAACCAAAATGTTCTTCTTCCCAAGCAGCAGTAAGAGAAGGACCTTATAAACACAGTGATTTGTAAGGTGAATTGGGATATTAAAGGGGCCATAAAAGTATCAGCTCCATAATAATTTCCTCCCATTACTACAATATGTAGTTCCACTCAAAAACCTTCAGCAAGCTATTTTTATTATCCAAAGGTACAAAAGGGCTATACAACAGAACATCAGCTACATCAAACTTTTTGGCCATTATCTTTGTCTGTGTTGAAATACTAATGTTGCCATTTTCTAAAGACAGGAAACTTTGCTTTTCTATTTCTCCATCACCTTTCTTCTTGCTAAACACACAGCGTGGCAGAAACTCATCTTCCCCATCTAACAACCATCTGCATGTCACCTCCCTCACAAACCACTCAAACCTGACAGGACTGAGCAGTCCTTTAAAACACCAGTTCCCTTCTCATCCCAACAGGGCAGGCAAGCAGTGACTGAAACCTCCCGACCCACCCTGGCTCAGAGCTCATCACTTTTTGAAGTCTGCTGTACTTCAACTGCCCTTATCAGTTATTTTCCAACTTGCTGAACCAAAAAGCCGATAGCTTTTGGGTTTTAAGGCATAGTCTAGACTTGAAATATTTCAGTGTCTGTGCTATCAGCTACACTCTCTTATTATAAATTGAAATGTACAGAACACTGAGCTACTTAGTGCATTATGGCAGAACACTCAGCAATCCTCCAAGCATGTGTAATAGCTACAAGCTTTCACAATTTAGCAACTACTACCAGCTATGACGAAGCGAATGTGGAAACATCAATTCTCTAAATTAGGGCCTAAAAATAGACTGTTTTCATCTATTTAGGACTCAGCCAATTGTTTATAAAATCAAAGGTTAAGCAGAAGTCACTTTTTAGTTACTTTACTGAATTCCTTTTTTTGACAGGCTATTTTAGAAATTCTAAGAGCTCAGATAGACAGGACTTCAGGACAAGAAAAACAGGAAGCTGGTGGGTTTAATTTTAAAATGAGCAATGGAAAAGTAATCCATTAAGCCTTGTGTACTGTAACATACATGATTTATCTCAAGCATGTTTTGTACAATGTCCATAGCAATGATGTTTGCTGAGCAAAGTATTTGAGAGTCAAGAAATGGGAGCGCTACGGTTGATAGCAGATTAAATTTGCCTCTGCTACTTCATGTTGACAAGTAACAAAAAAGTAGCTCCACTCTGAGATACTTCTAGGTTTAAACAATTTTCTAGACTGTATGGTATTTGGAAAAAGGCTGAGACAAGAGGCCATGCAAATTTGTTCATATAAGAAGGATATAGGAAGCTGTATTTAACTTGACTTCTACAGCACAGTAAAACCAGCAACACTGAAAACAAATGTTTGCTGATAGCTGTATCAGAAAGATTTTAACACAATGAAATTTGAATTCAAACAAATACATATTACTTATATGCTGGAGTACAGAGCTCTCTCCTTTCTGCCAAAAGCAGGAACTAAATAATCACGTCTGCAGATATGCATGCACTAAGTAGGATCAATTCTGACACATCACGGGAACCTTGAAGAGTAAGGCACTAAAGGAAATGTTCCACCTGACTTTTTCTATTTGTTACTGCAAACCTCTCTGGGGAAAGTCCAAGATAAAGGCAGAAGAGGACAAAAAAAACCCCAAACCAAAAACCCAGAAAAAACCAGGAACCAACAGAAAGGGGAGGGCGGTGGGGGGGGGGAAGCATTAGCTGCAGCAAGACCAGAATAAAAAGCCTTCTCTTCACATCAAGATTTGAGACCTACTGCAAAAAGCAGCAGACAGAATTAAAATTCTATGTGCTTGATCTAATCAGGCATTTTTTGAGTAACAAATATATCTAAACAACTGGACACAGCTTTATGACAGGTAAAACCCACTAGCAGACACAGAACACAAGTTTGTTAGGCTTTAGCCTGGTCCTCTGTGAGGCTCTCAGGGCCATCACTCAGATGCAGTGGCATTTGCCAGACAGACACCCCGGCTCCAAAAGGCTGCCAGACAACAGGGATGGAGGACATGTTCCAGTTCCAAACACCTGACCCAGGTGCACACAGGTACCCCCAGAGCTAACGAGAGGAGACATTGCTCTGTTATCCTTCTAGACTCTTAGAAAAGCAATGTGGGTCACTTATATAGGGGCTGTCCTTTTCACAGTTTACACTGGTCCTTCCCTCAAATTATTACACACAACCAAAGATCTAAGGAAAAAAACTTTGTTGTATTTTCTGTGAAAGACTGTCTCATAAACACTTCCTTTTGTTTCTTTGTTTTAGATGAAAGTATCTGAGCTTTGGAAAAGACCTGAGGAAGTTCTGAATTTCCTCTTCAACCGGCACCCAGCAGTACTTTTATATTCCAGTGTATATATTACAAGTTACAGTGCATTCCAGTGGGTTAAACACTGTGGTGTTTATTTCTAGACACAAAAGATACCATGTGTGTTTTCAATCAATGCCATTTATCACTCTTAAAGCCACATTTTTAGAGTGATAAATACCGCATTTTGCTTATTGCTTCTATATAACACACTCTGTATCTTTACACATGCATTTACCTAGGATAACTGATAGACTGTGACTTTGTCTCTGAATTACCTCCACCACAATGAAGGGGAGAAAGGGAGAAAGTTTCAGCAGATCCAGCTGGGAGTGCAGTGCACAAGTTTGTAAGGGTTGAGGATGCAAGTTTGGCACAGCTGTGCCAGGCCAGGCTCTGCACACCCAGGCTCTTGTACCCAGTTTATCATTCCACACCCCTACCACCAAAGACAAGAGGGAACTGACTCTATTTTCATCCTTTTGCATTCCTCAGCCCTTAAATACCTACCTTAGAAAAAAACTAAGATATGTCAGCCATCCCAAATCTAACATCTGCATTCAACAAGTAACAGCTACAAATCAATGCAAAATACATGCCTGTAACCTCAAAACATGATTAAAAACCAGCCAAAGAAGGGAGTACTTAATAAGGACTTGGAAAATGATCTAAAACAAATGTGAAAAATCTCAAAACAAAGAAAATTGGAGCTTACTCATGTCAGAGATTAGACACCCAAGAAATGAATTACAGGATTTGACAGGAAGCCTGAATAGAACCCAAGCATTTTCAAAGTACAGAACTATTCTCTTACTGCTGCTGACAACTACCTCTTTCTAATGCAGCAATCACCCTCAACACTGGATTTAGAATGTAGGATGACCTTTATGCATCTTAAAGCCACTTTCCACTAGTTGTGTGGGTCAGAGTTGCAGGGAGACAATCAAAAGTATTTTACAATTCAGACTGAAAGCTGCAAACAGTGATAAAGACAGCACCCTCATACTGGGCTTGTAGTTCTTCATCTATTTCATGGCAGAACTCCAAGTTATTGGGGTACTGTACTTCACATGTTCTTGTTGCCATAGCAGAAGGAAAACATGCTCTGTCTCCAGGTAACTGGAAACAATAATTCTTCAAATACAATTTTTGCTTTCTATTTCAGTTAATTTGAAAAATTCTTGGCCACAAGGGGAGAAAATACTTTCCCAAACAGTTTTTGTAAACGTCATTTTTATTAGAATATTTACTTGAAATTATTTTGATATTCTATGCAAACAAAACGTTTGCATAGTAACATAAAGCAAAGCTACCTTCTTGTGATCGGATTTTGGCTTGTTTTGTTTAACATCTAAATGCTTTTATTGAAGGTACAGCTGAAATGACAGACAAACCACAGCTTAATGTGATGATGATGATTTCAAAAGGTTTTAAGCAGCCTGTTCTCTACAAAAAACCTTTTCTTCACAACTGCTTCAGTGGTTTGTAAGTGGGCAAAGGATGCAAAATAAGTTTATCTGATAAGAAACAAAGAACTTCTAAACTTAAGAGATCTAGAAGTTTCAGAATTGTCAAGACTCACCACATGATTCACCTTTCCTTAACAGCTCCTAGCTAATTCGAAGTTCTTGTACAAACAGGTTAATTCATCTTCCAGGTTCAATGTAATTTAGCCTCAGCATAGCATTGAGCAACACTACCTGACAAACAGAGCCAGCTGCCTGATAACTAGAGAAATTTTCAAGCACTTAGTACTATGAAGTGAGCAAATCAGGTTTTATTACACCATTGAAAAAATAAATTCTCTTCAGTGCCAATAAAACAACAGTGTATGATCACTGGTCAGCACGTTTCCATTCAATCAGCACGGGCAATAAAACTATTCATTACTCTTAAAAAACTGAATGGGGAATACTAGGAAGTGGATTTAATGCTTCTTCCAGAAGAAAAGGTAAACATCTTCAACTAAAATCCAGCAGAAACTCACACAGACAGCCAGTGATGCCTCTTCTCTAAGAGTTCTGCAAAGAAAGCCAGCACTTAACTACGAACTGACTTAACTTCTGCATTTCCTCCAAGCAGGGCAAGTGAAACAGGTGAGCTGGAAATTCCAGCTCCAAGATTCAATTTTGCATTTGGAAACATAATTTCCAAATCAGAAGATGCAATTTTCAAAACAATTTTTAAAACCTTTGATCCGGGTGATGTAAATAGAAGCTCCAGGAGGTGGGCAAGAGGGGAACAAAATTTGCCAACTACTTAGTAGTCCATTAAACAAACCAGCAAAAGAATGACCCAAACTTACACTTGTTTACTGTTTTTTTAGGTTACTAAACAAAATCATCTAGACCAGAGAGCAGGTAGATGGACAACCCTTCCCAGCTTTAGTGATGCAAATAATGAGACATCTGAGCACAGTGCCCACTCGACAAAACATCAGCCAAGCAAACAAAGTGGAAATGACACATCCTAGCAGAACGTTTCAAGTCCAACAAAATCACCAGGCTTTTTCTATTTGAGCATTTTATGGTTTTCTTCCATAACAGCATTTCAAAGGAAATTTTTATCAATTCCTGCACCCAGAGCAAGAAACTAGTTTCTGTGCAGCAGCATATTTAAAAAGAAACTTGCTTGCAGCAAGTTTGCGTAGACTGACTCAGTCGTATTTCCAGATCTACAACTCACCCCGCCTCTTTGATCACATAACTTCTCATTTGTGCCTCAGTTAAAAAAACTGCAGAAATAGAAGAGGTTCTAGGGGAAGCAATGGCAGGAGGAAGCTGAATTATTAATTGCAGAGATATCCACTCTAATCAGAAGTCCACGCAACACAGGCAAGAAGCTCCATCAGTCTCCACAGAAGTCCTTATGAGCTACATTTTATGTCTGATCCTTCTCTCAGGCACTTGAGTATTTTAAGGAACATACAAATATGGCACAGATCACTATCACTGAAAAAATATGTGAAGAAACAGGCAGTTGACCACCAAAACTACTTCCTTTTTTTTCAATTCTTGCATTTAAAAACCTTGAGAGATACATGCATCATAAAACAATATAGCATAGGGCAATAAAGGTAATTATCATAACAAGCCGCACCCCTGACAGTATAGCAGATATTAGCTTACACATGCACTAAAGTACAATACTTAATGAGCAATTTCCGTAAATATTACAAATAAAATATGATTATTGCTGCATCTTACGATTTATTATCTCTTTTATTTACCAAGACTTAATCTGACTATTATAATTCAATAAAAAAATTAATAGAATATTGAATTTGCTCTTCCAAGTAGTTGTGTCTTTCCAAATGCAAAAATCCTGGCTGAGATTCTTTGCAGTACAGCCTTTAGACACTGTAAGCAGATAATTCAGTCAGGGTACAGACATCAAATCAGTCTGATGCTTTTTCACCCTCCTTTACCTGTTCTCTTTCCACTGTTGCTCCAGACAACCATTAGACCAATAATGCTTGAATGAGAGCTTGAGCTAAGGTATTTGAAATCATTTGTAAGAGGGTATCATGCAATAGCTACAGCTGCTTCCTGAAATAAAAAAAAAAAAAAAAAGAAACAATGATTTATGGAAAAGTAGCTTGCTTTTATTCCTTACTATAATCAGAAAATCTAGATGAATTGACAAATTTGCTGCAGGAAGAACTGCACAAGAGTTTTTACTCCCAAAAGCTACCTCATTTTTTTTTGTTATGCATATTGCACAGACACAAATAATTTTGAATTACTTCTTCATGGCTTTCCATGCATAGAGTTGTGCTCTGCATTATCCATCAAGCTGCTGGGGCCCCACAAGCCTGTATTAAACAACAACCAATATAAATAGAGTGCTTTGGCTGACAAGTCATCAAGAATAGTTTGGCAGATGAAAAACAGCTGCTGTATTCCTCCCATCTCATCTTTAAATAAAAGAAACAAACAAAAAACCAACTTAACCTTGCAACAAACATGGAGCAGTGTCAGTTTTAGGGGTTTATTAAGCACTTCATATAAAACCTGCAGGTCAGCTTGAGGCCCAGTCTACTTTTCAGAAAAGTTACTTGTGGTCAACAGCTGGCAAATCTGAGTCCTCTGGTTTTCAAAGTCTACAGCAGACCAAAAAGCTGACCAACACTGACGGATAACAAATCCAAGTAAAAATCATGAAAAACAGATAAAATATTCCACTTTGTAACTGGAGATGTTACAAACAAACCAATAAATCAATTTCTTATTCCCCTGCATAAGAGCACCCCAACACTTTAGTTCAGAGCTATTCTTGGTGGGAAGAGGTGACATTTATAATTTCAGAAGTGTCTATTTCACAGTAAAATCCTCAGTGGGGGAACAGAAATAAAGGACTTCATGCTGAAGAACAGTTACTCAAATAGAAAACTGGTAGTTTTCAGAGGAGTATCTTTAAATCTCTGCCACTGGCACTGAACTAAAAATCTCTTTTAGAGAAGTAGACATCCATGGAACTTCTAATGGCTTTTTTGCCCTCATCAAGACAGAATTTTCTCATCAGGTTAACAACTCAGAAGAAATACAGGAAAGGCATATAAATAAAACTCATATAGCCTAGGAAAACCAGTGACTATCACCAGGACAGTAACAGCATGATAGCTTATGCTAACTCATATTATTCAGGGAGTGCAATTATGAAAATAAAGAGGGGGGGGATGTAAAAGCAGACTTTCAGAGGCCTTAAGCAAGGTAGCCAACTTGGAGAAAGTTTCAGTGAGAGCTCTGTATTCGTGACTATCCTTTACAAAAACTTCTCTCAGTTTTAAAACGGAACATATTAACCCAAATAATTCTTCCTTTTCCAGCCATAATGTATGCTGCAAATGAATGTGATTCTGGATGGATATTACTGCAGTGTGATTTGTTTTTCTTACCCAGTGCAGCTTTGTTCTTTTTTAGTATCTTGTATACTGTGACAGTCATCACCTACAGAGCAGCAACAATTGCTAAACTACTTTATTCTCTTCCTCAGGAGCACATAATATGCTATACAAGTTCAGTGGGCCCCATGCTAAAAATCCCAACAGCAAACTTACTGAAGTCAGTGAGTTTCCACCTAAAATCAGTTGCAAGATCAAATTATGGATTTTATCTACTCATAATTGTTAAATGGCTGAAAAGAAAGACTAGACATTTGTCTTCATTTGCCCACCATGTAAGTCATTCTGGCTCAACAGTACTTAGACAAGAGACGCAGAACAGCACCTACAGACAAATTTATGTCACTATTTTTAAAAATAATAATAAAGATAAATTGCTATTATCAATGGAATGTAACTCTGCCAAGCCTCTGAGTCTGTGCAACTGCCTCAGGCTTTAAAAAATGTATTTCCAAGACAAATATCAAAGAAAAAAACAGTTTGCAAATAATGTTAAAAATGTTCTAGCCATTTAATTGGAAAATTCCATTTGAGAACTTGAAATTTTGCAGGGCTACCTTTGTGTCAGGAGTACACAGCACTCTGAAGCATACTTACACATCAGCAAGTATCACAAGTTTATAACAACTTTAAAAGTCACATAAATTGTAGTTTTCTAGTGAGCTGTGCTTACAGGCTGGCTGCTTTCCAAGGTAAGCATAGAACAAACAATAGATGGGTTACCTGGCAGGCTCCGAAGCAAAAGAAGAAAAATGCAGCAGCTCTGCAGAAAATTTATAAACGTTTCATTCCCCCTAGAAGCAGCAGAAAGAGCTCATATGCATTTGCTCCATTTCTGGATATGAAATCCTGTTTTCAATCCATTATGTAGATCAATATCCAAAGCAAAGTCCAAACCCACATTGTTGCCAAGCTACCGTCCCACTATTAACTAATAATAATATTTCTGCTTCAGGACCCTACAGTCAGAGATGAAGATCTGCTGTGCTTTTCAGTCTTCCAGACAGCAGCCTTCACATCTCGTTTGCACAGCTCACCAGTAGGATCA
Organism: Corvus moneduloides; assembly: GCF_009650955.1. Taxonomy (NCBI): domain Eukaryota; kingdom Metazoa; phylum Chordata; class Aves; order Passeriformes; family Corvidae; genus Corvus; species Corvus moneduloides. The sequence goes on along the minus strand of NC_045478.1, from coordinate 107,138,743 downwards.
GTCAACAGCATATCTGGATATTTCTAAGATTACATTCCAAACCACTGCTAAGAAGGGTAGCTTTAACCCCATCTTCAGCTCTGTAATTCCCTCTTTCCATCAGCTACAATGGGAAGCTTTTCTCTCCTGACAGAACTCCGAATGGATGTCCCCAGGGCTTCGGGTGGATTGAAGTCTTCAAAACCATTTCTAGCAGAGCATTTCAGGGTGTAAAGCATCGGTATAGTGCTGTGCATGGGGGCAGGCTGTGCCTAGGAAGACGCACAACTGAGTTGGTCCATCTGTACTTGCGCTAACGAAGCTCTGTGGCTCAGCAGGGATTCTCACGGCAGCAGCCTGATGCAGACATGTTGCCTCTGCTTCCAGGGCTACCGAATCTGATTCTATACGACATTGTTCTTCAGACTTAAATGCTCTCAAAGCCAGAAAATGTCTCATCAGTATAGTACAATAAAGCAACTCGTTCCTTGTTAAAGCTGAATAGCTTTGGTCCCTCAAACACCTACAAAGATGTGAGCGACCGTTTGATTCTTACTTGTAAATTTTTTGGCATTTAGATGCAAAGGATCCAGTGCTACTGACAAATGAGTAACAAAATGTTTTGCATGAACATTTATCAATTTTAGCCTAAAACAAATTACCAGCATAAGAAGCTAAATAAAGTAGTTCAATGCTGAAACAACCGGGGAAGTTTATCCGCCAGTGCTTATACAATAATTTACTAAGCTGCCAAAAGACAAACGGGGGAAAAAGCAACATCTAAGACTAAGATTTTTAGCTTTTTAGCCTTTTATTATGTAAAATAGTAGCTCATTTGAAACACAAACTCAGTTTCTAATAAAGTTTGCCAGAACAGAAAGGAGCTTATAAAAATAATTAGAAGTGGTTTACTAGGTGCTGCATTTCCCACCACAAAGACCAAGTCAATGTACAATAAGTGAGCTTCAAGTCAGCTGCAAACACATTTGGCAGTTGCAGATTCTTTAGGCAGACATGCAGTGGCAGACACAGAGATGCTAGGCAATCCAAGAACAAAGTATCCACGAAATAATTATAGAACAGCAACTGACCTAGTCAGGGAAATAACCGATTACAGCTACTCAGGGACTACCAGATTTTACACATGTGAGCAGTGCTCTGGCTTAACAAGAGCTATTAGGAAAAAGGGGGGAGAAGAAGGAAAGCCTTCAAGAGCTACAGATTAAGAGCCTCCCAACAACATCTGGGGCATCATTACAGATCAAGTGACCTCCCTTCCAGTCTCTGACTCAGTACCACTGATGTTGCTACAAAAGTGCCTTAAAAGCTGAAAAGCAATAGGGGAAAGAAACAAAAAGAACAACTTTTAAAAGACCACAGAAGCAAAAAAAAAAAAAAAAAAAATTGTTTAGATCATTCAGAAAACTACACTGCTCATACCTAGAGAATGAGAGGCCAAAAGATAAATAATACCCTGACCTACACCAAACCTAACATGTGGAAGATAAAGGAAACAGGTGACAAGTTAGAAATAGTCTAGAGAAGGTAGAAATAGTCTAGAGAAGGTTATTTATTGGTATCCCCTCTCTCCCTTAAAATAAATAACAATAAAACAGGAATCCAAGAGGAAATGCAATGAGTCAATCTTTGCACTAGATAAATCTTACCTGAAAAAGGAAGATACTGTCCAAATCTGACTGTGCAGGTCATGATACCAGAAATATCTAAATCAAGAATCTTCTCACAGCATTTTTTATAGTCATTTTATATAGTTTAACATCAGCCATATCTAGACTTTTCTTTAGGGCCAGAAAGATTTAATGATCCACCAATTCATTATCAGGATATTTTTTCCTTTTTTTTTTTTTTTTTTTTCCATTTTCTCTTCTGCTACAAGAATCTCTTCCAAGAAGACCTAGTATTGTCTCAGTTATTTCCAAGTGGAAACACACCCTGGGGTGTGCTTCCCCTTTTATCAAGGGCCCTGACCTTTCAGGAAGAAGATTATACAAAACCACAGAATTCCTGGAAAGAATTTGCTCTTTCTGATTAGCACAGTAATATCACAGAAAAGGAAGCAAGAACTCACCTTCAAGGTATGAAACATGCTCATTAGTAAGTAACTGGACAACTGACTAAGGATACATGAGAGAAAGCACACACATCTTTCTAGTTGCATTTGTAGATGGATTCTCAAATGTAATCATAGCTCTTGAAATGCTTTAAATGAGTTCACTGCAATGGGCATTGAGGAAGTGATATTTTTATTGAGGAAATTATAAATTATGCCCTTGTCAAAAATAGTTGCTTATGACATTCCATTTCCCTCTCTTCCTCATCAGGTTGAGGCTTCTCTCCCTATGTCACCTGAAAGTAAACACGATGCTGAAACTCTCAGTGCGGTTTCAAATAATCAAAGGACAGTACGCTTTTACTTACTGGGACACTCTGCATTCAAACACTACAGCCTCAAGAAAATTATTCCACCTCAGGTATGACTACAAGGCATGCTCAAGTTAAGAAAAAACATCACAAACACAGGTACAAAGTTAACACAGAAATGCCAGCATTAAAAATAAGAGCATTGACTATGAAATACTCTGGCGTTCCAGAGTTAAGTGACATTCTTCATCAGAGCAAGGAAGAGACAACTATATTCTCCCACACTGAGATGTTCAGGTGCCAGCAAGACCATCAAAAGCAGCTTGATAAACAAGTGCAAGAGTAGTGATAGCAAATGATGCAACACAGAGATCAAAGACCTGAAATTACATGCTATTGCTTGGAGCCTATTAATGCCATTCATTTATGCTAACATAAGTAAATACAGAGGAACTACTTAGAGAAACTATAGTTACATTATCTTCATCAAATAAGGGACAGGAAAATTGTTCCAACCCTTTACTAAAATGTTATGAATTAATTAACTGGTGGCTGGGTCAACTTGCTGTCTTTCCCAGAGGCATAAACCCAAGACAATACGCAGGGATGCCACTTTCCAAGATCATGGGCAGAATGAATAGTATGGGAATTTCCATTCTAGTGGAGGCACCAAACGAAGATAACTCACTCCTGTGTCTTAAGTCCTACCGAGCAGGATTTTACACCTAATTCTCCACAACAGCACAGAAATAAGAGCCCCAGTGACAAGCAAGGTCTTGCTCTTCATAATTCTGACTTCTGCCCTCAGACAGATCCACCTTGAACAGTGATTGAGGCAGTGACATCTCTGAAAAAGTTAGCTGTGGTTGTTAAGCTAAAAAATCCAACTTCCACAGGGGAACATATGTGGACACTTCTGAGTGCTTCCACCCCTAACACTGAGTATGATTTCTTGTATATACTTTAATCTGAATTTATACAGAAGCACTGGCTTCCCATAAGGGTAGCTCTTAATATGTAGATAGCCTTAAAAGCTCTCCTTAGAAATGCAGAGAGCATTATATTGTTTTATTTAAAGATTAATAATGCATTTTTCATAGTTTAAACAGAAGATAAGGCTTGCAACTTCTACTGGTATCTACAAATACACTGTGAGAAAAAATCTCTGGCTATTACAGTATCAGTTATATACTTGGGATTAACACAAATAATTTAGAAGGCCATAATTTCTCAAGGCTAAAACATATACTTTTAAATTTTATTTAAAGTTGCTTAACATTCAAAACTTTCTTCTCACACAAATAATTTTCACCTGCTTCAGCTGTTGTTGCAGATGAACAGCCAGGGAGAGAGGACAGAAAGAATCAAAACAATGCAGCATTGGGAATGAAGGAACACACTATGTCAAAGGGGAAGCCTAGAGCTATTGGAAAGCCCTGTACACTCCAGTTAAGCAAGGCAAAACAACATGCCTTCTAACAAAGACAATTTGAAACCAATTACAACCCAGAAGATTAATGTACTGACTCAGGCGTAGATGAGCCTGAGTTTTCCACCGCCCATATTTCCCAAGAATCCTTGACTAACTCGCAGAAAGAGGGGTAGACCTGCTTGTAAGAGGATTTTCAAAATGCAGTAAGGAGAAAATTTGAAAACAACTTGAGGAAACATGGATTCCTGCTGAGCACAGAGTTTTCAACAGCTAAGATTTATTATATTGAAATTTTTTTCCACATAGATACAAGCTACAACAGCGTGTGTTTCCTTTCCAATTCAGCCACAGCCGAACATTTCATTGAACCATTACAGTAAGAAAAGAACCTTTCACAACAACTTTAAGAAGCTCTCTTCTTTTGGGATCAAACAAATATATTATTAAAGTAATGCCCGTAAGAGGAATCAATCATTGGACTAAGTGATGTCAAGGATTGCTGGGCAATTAAATCCAATTATTAATTCTGACGTATTGATGAGAACTTCAGAACAGAGTATTGAGGAAAACAAATTGAAGACAAACGCTCGTGAAACTATTCTTTGAGTCTTTACTTTCCCTCTGCTCTGGATCTGGATATTAAGAAATGCAAACAACCTTCCTCATCAATATTTAGAAAAGTTTTATGGGCAATACATACAGTAAATTCAGTTTTGAATAATGATATTACTAGCATACTTACTAAGCAATCAAAGTTTTCTTTTGCTTGTTTGGGGAGTTTTGCTATAGAGATTTGGGAACAGACCAAAAAAGTGACACCTTTGAGAATTTCTGCTGTGGAAGGTAAGCTAGCAGTAGTCATCAAACCCAGCATCTTTAGATCTTCCCCCACCTTCACTAGTTTAATGGTATGACAACTTAACACCCTTTTCAAAGAGAAATACATAACCAATGTAATACAAAGCCAGTGAAATAACATAGCCATATAAACGCTGTTTGGAAGCAGCTGACAGGTCAAACAGCACATGGGTAGTCCTCATTAGTCCCAGTGTGTGCTGCTCTTTGATTTGTTTCCATCAGGCAAAGGATGTCGAGGTAAAGGCACAGCTGGTTCTTTGAAAGGAATATCAGTAAGGGATAAAAATAAAAAACTCAAAGTATCAAGAACAAGTTGTTCAAGTATCTACAACAACCCATTTTCTAACAACATCAGATGAACATTCCCAATTATTTCCTTACAGAAAGGAAAACATTTTTTGCGGAATCTTACAGTACTTACAATCAAATAATCTTTATTATTTACATAAGCCACTTTTAAAACCTCTCCTTGTGAATCACATCTAATTCTATTACTTGGTTTTATTTTATCCTTTTTTCTTTTCTTTCTTTTTTTTTTAATTAAACTTTGCTCCACAGAAAACATCAGCAATTATGCTTGGTGGAACGGGGTAAGAAGTTCACACAAAGCTCTCTCACTGCAAAGGCAGTGATGACAGGTTCTGTTAAATATGCATTTTCTCACTTTAAAGATATTTCACTGGAAGAGCCTGAGCAGGAGAAGAAAAAGTAATGGTCTCTTGGCAAGCACATATAAGCTGCCATTACTGTGATGAAACATTAAACCACAAGCAGCTTCCATAGCCAGACCTGCTTATGTAAAGGAGCACGTTTCTTCAAGTGTTTTAGCTTAAATAAAGTACTTTTAAGAATTCCCTTCTAACTCAGCTTTCACCTCTTTTGTATGGATATTGCAATACATTACTGTGTTTTTGGAGTAAGAGTTTGGTTGTTTCTGCTTTTTAAAAATCTTTGAGAAAAGATTAAATTGAAAGGAAATTAGCTGTCTTCTGCTTCCCACCAGCAAAGTAGTACAGACTTTAAAATCCTGGATCAAAACTACCTTATGCAATTTTGAATTTGCCAAGCCTAGTACCAATCCATCAAAGAAGGATTTCCCTCATTTCATTTTGGGCATTTACATAAGTACCTTAAGTTGGGTCACAGGAATTATTCTCCCTCATTCCCCATCCCAGCCCGCTCCTTCAGTAGGCTCATCCTATAATCTAATTTCACAAAAGAAAACTGCACTTTCTCTCCCTGTGAAGCAGCAAATATACATACAGCTGATTTTCATGGAGGCTTGATCTACAGGGGGTTAATATTTTAGAACTCCAAGGTAAAACTTGCAATCACAGTAGGAAAAGCTAAAGAGACACTTTAACCTCAGGGATGCCTCACATCTTTGTGACATTAGGACCCTCCAAATGCAAATTACTGTGCAGGCAATATTTTTTCAAGTTCTTCCTCTGAGAAAAGGGAGTGAAGGAAAAAGCTACAAGATGCCCTGGAAGAGTTTACTGTTAGGAATGAAAGGTTTTCTACAAGAACATGCTTACCCCTGTAGACCCACACAGCTTGGATTTCTAAACTGAATTTCAGAATGCAATGAAATTTAGCCCTTTCAAGCTGTTTCAGAGATCAGTTCAAGAGCCAGGTCATCAGATTCACTAACACTGAGATACGTCAAGGACAAGAAGTGACAATAAAATGGCCATTTTTTTCTTTACATGTAAGAAATCACTAAATCTGCAGAATTACAACAAACTTCAGTAATGAAAAAAAAACCGGTTTGCAAAATTAATTGCTTCTGCAAAATAGCTCCCTCTTCAGTTTTCTTTCAGTTTGATCCTGCTGATTTGAACATACAAAAGAAGATCCTTCCATCAACATCACAAGTTTGGAAAACCTGTGTTAGATTGAGGTGATATTTTAGTTATCATGGACTTGTCCTCCTCAAAGTTAAAAGCCAGAAGATACAATTAGATCACTTAATCAAATGTTTATGGAATGCTATTCAACAATAGTTGGTCTGCAAACAGGTTTCCCTGTATTTTGATATAGTAATTTTGATCTATAAAGAGAATTGCAAGCTAACCACAAAACTTCAGTCTTCATTTAGATAAACTGGACAAAAGTAATGTTATATCATGAACAGCCAAGGAAAACACATTACAAACACTTCTGAATTTTTTCAGCCAAACTTATTTTGCATATCATCATATGTATTCAAAGAGCATCATAGGCAAGATGCACACTGGGCAAACACTGCTGTGACAGCTTCACAGTTCTATTTTCAAAAGAAATTATAAAAGAAAGTAAGTAACCTACGGACATCAAACACGCATTAGACAAAGATCGTGTACTCACTATGGTGTGAGGGTAAGCCAGTACTCTTCAGTAGTCCCAAGAATCGAGGATGTTACTAATGCCGTGAGTATCCCAACCTCTTGCTCCATACACACTCTTTATGTACAGATACATATCATGTTTTGGTAATAGGCTCTGCCAGTCCTTAATAATGGACTACTTAGTACAGTCGTCAAAAACGTAACTTTGACTCCAAAAATTTTCCTTCTGTCATGACAGCTCCATTTAGTGGATAATTTTTCTCATGGCTCAAGAGCAGCCACATTTGTCTCCAGTCAAATTATTCATAATCCAAAAGAATAAACAGTGATCAAACTCAGAAATTTAGTTTTCCTACCTTAACAAGGGACTTTCTGAGCATGTATCTTGAAGAAGTTGGCCTTTCAACAACTACTCCTTGTATTTATTTTATGTTCAGAGACAAGAACACAGAAATGAGATTGCAAAGCTTTTGTTCAGGTTCCTATCTGGTGGAACAGTTAGAGAGCATCTATCAATACTTAGATGTATTGATACCCCAAAACAAGCTAAGAATTCACAGTTTACACGTGGAAATGCACAATTGCAAGTGAGCTGCAACACAGCTACTTATTCCTGGAGGAAAACTCACTTCATTTTACAAAGGGGAACTAAGACAGCACTGCCACAGCTGAGGAAAATACCACTTTCTCTCAGTATTTGCAAGATCTTATCATGTGGTAGTTCTAAGTTAATGCATGGGATATTTCTCTAGCTATATTGGGGTAGGAAGGTGTGGGGGGGGTAGTTTTATATTTATTAACTTATTTTAATTTTATTTTGGATTTCAGTTTCCAGTTTGTTCTTGAGACCTTTTTTTGAGTATCCTGAACTTGTTTCAGATGTAGCAATTTGTCCAACTAGAAGAAATTACGCTATTAATGATGTTGAAGGGGTCTAGATAAGAAGTCAGCTTAATTTCTCTACAAGATAAGCTCTTTTTTCATAAAGGATAAGGATGCTAAACCATGAAATTTTCAACATTTAAGAGGACTGTACTGCTTAAGAGCAGAGCAGGTAGGTATATTTCTAATTAAAGAGTAAGTGACATTCTCATTTCAAGGTTCTCCATTTGACTGCTTAGGTTTCAAAAAAGCGAACAGTTAGTTATAGAAGTGGTATGTGTTCGTGTAAATCAAACATACTACCAGTGTAGAGATCAAAATCAAATTAACCTCTACAGGCAATTTCACTTAAAGTATTTATGCTTTATTTTCCAGAATTTCAATAATTTTGCTTCACTAGCAAGATCACATGATTTTTTAAAATACTCACACCGATCTATCTGAACCCTGGATCGGGGTAGGGAGAGGAGCAGCCTTAATTCACTGTGAGGAGCACTCAGTTTGGTGATCTGATCACACAAGTTTCTATGGAATCAGACATTCCAAGAAACGCTGCCAAGATCCTCAAGAGCTTACAATTCTTCAGATGCACTGAATTGTTTTACTAAACCCTAATGGCACAAGAGGAATACATTTTTGTGGATATTTCTACAAAAGAAGTAAGCCTTATCTTAGCGGCACAACAAGAACCCTGAGAGTGTTGATTTTTTTCCCTTGCAAGAGAATTAGATTGTAGAGCTTTAAGCATGTGCAGGAGTTTGGTCAGACTAGATGGATTCGCAGTAAATACAAGTATTTATGGGTTCCATTTTTGAGTAGAAATAACCATGTGTTGGTGAAAGACTGATATTCTATCAAGCTTTTGAATCTCCCACACTGGACAAGGAAAAGGAGTTAATTACACAAGTTTTCAATCCAGAAAAGAGCTGCCTGTATTACTTAGAAGATGGTGGGTCACATTTCAGGGAATGAGTTTTAGAAAATTCTATATCCAGCAGGGAATGTACATCACCATGAACTGAAAACTGCAAGCCAGAAGCTATGAAACCATTACAAATTCCCTCACTGACCTTCTTTCAGCACAGGACCTTTGCAAGGATCAATACACACCTGCTAAAATAAAACCTGCTTCCCACCACCTCTTCACTCACACAATACATGTGGTTAATATCTGTTTTCTGTGGAAGAGTATTCCTTGCTTCCTGTGTATTCTGTGCTTCCTGTCCTTTCTGTGCAGAGAAATTAGAGACAAGAAGACAACTGCCCATATAGAGAATGGAGTGCAATGTCCATATGAATATACACCATTGCAAAATCCACATCACACTGGGCCAGAAAAAGCTACCAGCTTGTCTTTGAAAAGAAAAAAAAAAATTAAAAAGCCCAAACTATGGACTTAAAAAGGAATAAAAAGGAAATGAGTCATGGGGAAAATTTCAGGGAAATTTCACATGAAAAGGAAACCCATAAGCAATTTCATAAAGTTTTCCATGTTGTTGTCCACCTCCTCTCCCCCTGTCTTTTCTTTTTTCTTTCCCAGAAGCTTGATGGAAGAGGACAGGCCTCAAAATACTTTTATTTATCCTGCTATTAGAGGTAGAACAAAACAGAGTATAGGCCACAGTGTGCTCTGACACTCTGAAGATTTGTCTGCTGCATCTTTTTATTCACGGAATAAAAAAATGCATTGCATCAAGAACTGGCAACTACAAGCATTCAAAAACTGTGAATCAGATTGCCAAACCCAAACACATTAAATAACCATTCCATCTCCAGTTTTCAGACATGCTGTCAGGAAATGAATGGTTTCTTTCTTCTCCTACGTCAAATGGGCAGGTGGAAAATGCCCAAGCACGTTCTTCTCATGGCTATGTTCTCAATCAGCTGGAAAGCAAATGTGTCAAAATCCCAGTAAGGTCATTTGGATTTATATCTTAAGTCCCTCCCTGACACACAGAGGCAGCCTTCTGTCTTTGCTCCTGCACTAGACAAACCAGAAACCTGGGATTGTTCAGATGTAGAAGGGGAAAAAAGATCCCAAGAGATAAGATGGGTCATCAACATCCCTATTGTAAATTGGCTTTACTTAAGCAAATTATCTTCTTTCCTCTGTAAATATCTTAAGTCATCACCTAATTAAAGAAAGAAAAGCAAGCTGCTTTGCTGTTCCAGGCCAACATACTTTTCTTATAGAGAGCACAATAGTTTGGAGAGAAGACGGAAACACCTGCTGGAAGCTCTGAAGGACACTGCTCTTCCCAGCTGCTCAGAAGACTGAGGCACATTGCTCTGCTTGATACATTTACCTGTTCACATGCTTACAACCTTTGCAGCTTCTAAACATCAGAGTCAGTCTCAGCTCTAAACACAGCCCAAGAAAAGGCTTTCTCAAAAACAGCTCACCACAAATACAGTCTGCAGGGTAATTTGTTTGAATTAATTCAGAACAAGAAAAATTGAGTCCTCATGCAAAACATTTGTTTCCAGGAGGCTCACAAAGGGATTCTGCTACTGAAATGACATCATGTTTGTCTTGAACAAGTGTGGTTTTCCAGGAGTCTTCCAATGAGACATTGGCTGGACTCAGTGAATCAAATTTTCTAGCTTTAGCACTTTCCAAAATAAATAAAAAAAGAAACTATATTAGCAATCAAAATAGAAGCAAAAGCACAGGAATTGAGAAGCTCTTTTCCTACACAGACATGGTACTCAGATTCCAGACTATGTCTCAGTTTGGATGGCTGTTCCCTTTGGTTTGGAATTATACTTTGACAGTCATTGACCTGGAAATACTTTATAGATACTTAACCCCCTTGGGGAATGGTCAGAATTAGGACTGTCAAAAATAAACATTTTAGGGAGGTCACAAGTCCCACCATGACTCACACACATAGAGATGGTTTCAAGGAATCAATTATTAGTTCTTTGAATGTGTCATGGCACAGTTCACACACAGTCATTTCATTATACAGATCAATCGTGCAGCTCTGACACATCAAAAGGCACCAATCTCAACAGTTTGAATGTATAAATTTGCACAGCAGAATTTCTTCTAGTAAAGCCACTGATGACAAAATTATTCTTTCCTATCACACTATGAACATGTTTAAATTCAGTAGTTTGTTGATAAAAAACATCTCGGGGGGGGGAAAAAATCTCTTAAAACTCTCATAAGAATGAATTCATTGTAGCTGCAAGAAATTCAATTAAAATAAAAACAACCTGTAGAAAAAGCAGCACAGGTGACTCAAGACAAAAGCTGCAGCCAGCCACCAGCATAGCAGGAGCCAAAGAGCTCACCTTGTGAACTCCATCAGTGGAGGTTGCCACACACTCCTGGTACAGAAGAAACCCAAACAGGGTTTATTCTGTAGCTGCAGGTAACATCTTGATTATTGCTCTAAGAACCTGATTCCTACCCTGCTTGCTGCTCTTTGGTCTTAGGTTCTGATCCAGCAGTGCTCTTTGCCCCCTCAGTTGTAATAACTCATTCTGCCAGCACAGCCTTGGTTTCTAATCCCACCTCTGGTCTGCTTAACACTAATTCCTGGATCTCACTGCCTACCATATCCCCCTCCCCTTCCCTACTATTTCTAATCATTTCACTGACACTGGAGGAGGAACAAGCAAGCAGGAGAAACCCCCCAGCCTGGGATCACTCTCTGGAGTTTGTATCCCCTGGTTTTCCACTTCTTTGCAACAGTGTTTCACTCCTGTCTGCCCTAAACTAGAGATCTATCCACTCACGCTCCAGCTCAGATTCCTTGCTATCAAGTGAAAAAAAAAAGCAACTGGCACCAGCCCAACTGATACCCTAGAAACAAGAATAACACCTGAGCATCATCAAGACCTACCAGTTGCCCTAGAGTTTTCTGCAACCTTAACTGATGAGGAATAAAACAGTAACGGTCAGATAAAACATATACCCTTTACAGTACTTCTTCCCTAGCATTTGTCTTACAGCATCTATTCTGAATTAGAGCAGAGGCTGAAAAAGAGTCTGGTTTATTTTGTGGATTCTTTGGGAAGTTTTGCTATTATGCTGGGACAGTGAAGGAGAGAAACATTTACAAAAAAACTTGGCAAGAAGTGGCAACACCCACTTTTCTTTTGTTATTTTGGCCCCCATTGCCGATATTTTTGGATTCTCATTCTGGAAAAAGGAGAAAGATGAGGACTTGTCTGAAGCAGTGTTTGCTGGGCTGCTTGCCCTCAGAAAACTGGAAAACTGCCGAGGCTGAAGAAAGAAAGTATTCTATAAACTCAGATCTGACTTGTGCTGAACAGAACAACATTTATGGAGAATTAATATTTCCAGTGTCTTGACCTAGGAAACTTTGTTATCTTGAATGATGTTCAAAGAAATGACCAGTGGAAAAAACACAGAAATTGCCAAACAATCAGCAGTAGTGCACCCAGTCATCCTGTCTGACAGTGTCTTGTCAGACACTTGGATAAGAAGGTGCAGGGAGAAAGCCTGCAAGTGACAGAGATGGTGAGTTTATTCTTAGCCTCTGTTAATATTTATCTTATGCCATAAAATACTCAGGCTTACATTCTTCTCAGTATTACTCATTCATTAGCAGACTGATCTTGTCTTCTATATAAAAAGACCTAATCCTTTTGTTCTACAAGCAATCTACAAGCTGAGTACCCAAATTTATAAAGGAAAAGGACTGACAGCAGACAGACAACCTGCCCATTCAAGCAACAAAGGTACAAATCACACCCTCGGGTTCACTCAGCTACCAGTAGCAGGTAGTCAGTCAGAAGCCCCATGCTTAAAATCCTGTAACTTTATTTTCAAGTCTAAACGCTGTATCTTGTTCTAAGGAGAAGTTCCCATTTTATGGAATATCTTATTAGAAGGCACTGTTAGCTGCGAATGGTGGCTCAGAGCCTGTAAAACAGCTTAAAGGCTTCGGGGAGCACCGTATTAAAGAGGAAGAAAGTAGTAAAGAGAAGATTAAATCTGACATCTGGGATTTGTTCAGTTATTACAGAGCAAGGGATGCTCTTGAGAAGCTGTCTCTCCATGCTAGGGAGGTCTGGTTGGGCTGGTCAGCTGTCCAAGGTGCCAGCTACTAAAATTTAATCAGCCTTTAACTGTTGGAGGAAGGTCCCATCCTCCTCCAGCAACCCCAGGAGGGGAACTGGGCAAAGGAAGGACACAGCCATACTAAAAGGCAGCCCTGGAATGCCCTTTGAAGAACAGCTGGGAGTGACCAGCTGAGACAGCAGAACCAGCACAAGCAGTCATGTAAAAAGACCAAGACTGCAGTGACTCCTTGTAAAACAAGTATTTGAAATCTTATACAGCCTATGTGGCTAAAACCACCAGGGGTAAAGAAAAGGAAAGGTGCCAGCTGGAGATGTCTAGTCTAAGAAAACAAAAACATGAATTCCTGTTGCCTGCCTCATTTAGAGTATAATTTATTCATCATCACCCTGGTCTGAAATGTCTGAGCAACTTCCAGAGCACTGAGAAGTTATTTTTGCCCTCCAAAATATAAGGACTATAAGAAACACAACCAACAATCACTGTTTAATACAATAATAATGCAATACTATGATTCACTTGCATTAAGTCTGACTAAATACGTCATTATCTTTAAATAGAAATGGCAACTAATAATTTTAAAACCAAAAATAGAAGGATACGTGATGTGAATCCTATGTGATTTACTCCTAACATTAATATATTATGCTGTCTTTCAGATGTTTTCCTAGGTGCTTTCACCTGTGGTAATTTTTTTCTTTTTCACTCAATTTTGCTTTATATTTCTTTTGCATACCAAGATAACATCTAGCCACAGAAATGCATTTCTAGAATTTTGTACAAAAGAGGACTACATCACTCCACTCTACATCACATATGAAATGTAGATGCCATTGTAACTAAAAAAAAAATCAAATGGCAGAGAAGATGACAATGAAATATGTGGGAGCAAATACACAAATAAACCCTTTATAATGAAAGGAATACTAAAAGCCTTCTAAAAATGTCAGCTAGGGGAACTCAATAAAGGTCAAGACACTTTGAAAAGGAGAAGTTAATCAAAGACTTTCTGTATTTACAGTCTTTTGTTCCATAACTTAGTACAATGTACTCTAGGTTACTTTAAAGCTGTGACCTTTCTTGCCAGCATTCACTGTTCACTAACATAAAAGTCTCAAGTTTTGCCTGAAGAAGCCAAACCTGTTGATGTGTAAATTGTTAGTCTCCAAAACCACTACTTAGATGAGAGAGCTTCACCAACATGATTACTTTTGACTGTTCTTGCATAAACCAAAATAAACAACAGGTGGGGAATGACCCCAGAACTCACTTCATATATTTTAAACAGCCTTTAATGTTACCATTCCCACCACTAGCAAAAGAAAATAGGTGGGGCAAATATTTTTGTGCCAATAAAAATGTTTCATTTAACAACAAAGCATGTGTTAAGAAGGCCAATTAAAATGTACAGGCACGTTTTGAAGTCACTGAATTTAGAGTTGTGAAAATAAACCAGCATTTCAAAATGGGAGCATTACAAAAATGATTAAAAAAGCAGATTTCCATCACTTTAAGGAAAATCACTTTTTAAAATCATTTTCTTTAAACTGTCACTATAAAAATGAAAGCAAAAATCAAGAATGAGAGAGATTGTGAATAGTATCAAAATCACTCTTGAAACTTATTTTCTTGTGGCTTAATAACCACATTTTCCTGTGTTTTAAAGTGCTTCTTTCCCTTCCTAAAGGGCAAGACCACTAACACAAGAGGAGAAACAGCCTATAGCAAGACTACACAGCAAGTGCTTCTGTCCCCCCGCCCTCAGGAAAGAGTATTATTTTCCTAGGGTGGCTTAGTTACAATGTACATTTAAGTTGCTCTAACAGCAGCTACAACTACAGCTTCGGTTTTCAATTCACAGGTTTCCCAAGACTTAAAAGTGGAAAGGAAATTTGTTTCCCAAATAACACCCCTTATTCTGCAGCTTACTTAAAGCTAAGTAGTTATCTCCTCTGAGAATTTTAAAGGAGTTAATAAGGCATCCTTTTCTTTTCAAGAGCATCATCCATGAGTCATCTCAAACCAGTGCCGACACAATACCATTACAGACAACAGATCCACACACAACGGCTGAGGTTGGAAGGGACCTGTGGAGGTCTTCTGGTCCAATCATCCTGCTCAGGCACGACATGAGCTGCAGCCAGTGAGCTTGTGAGTATCTGAGGGAGACTCCATAACCGCCTTGGGCAACCTGTGCTGACCCTGCCAGCAAAAAAAGGTGTTCTCTGATGTATCTCAGATTGTGTCCATCGCCCCTGGTCCCGCCACTGGGCACCACTGAGAAGAGCCTGCTCCATCCTCTCTGCACCCTCCTCTCAGGTACTTCTACACAATGATAACACGTCCCTTCCCAAACCTTTTCTTCTCCAGGCTGAACAGTCACAGCTCCCACCCTCTCCTCACATGTCAGAGATGCTCCAGCCCCCTCACCATCTTTGTGGCACTTCACTGAACTCTCTCCAGTATATCCAGTAAGTGTTTGTGCAGGGTCTCAGTCCTAAAAATTTCTGGAAGAATCTAGACTATCCTGATTGGCTGGGAAGTTAAGCCTGAAGGGTTCAAAGTTTCACCTAAGCTGCCACACAAGGTTTTACAAGAAGGCAAAGAGAGCTCATTGCCCTCCAAATTCACCATGAGGGGGTTTCCTCTTTAGCCACTAGAATAAAAGCTTTGGTCCTGGTCTAACTCAGCGCAGAACAATTAAGGCCAACTTTCAGGAAACTGAATTATGTCTGAAACTATCTCCCTGCTAGCTGCAAAATTAAAGAGACTATAAAGCCACTTTAAAATTCATCAGTCCTCAGCTTCATTTCAAACAGTTTAAGCTTCATGAAGCAAATAATAAAGATGATAATGTTGTAGTGAAATATTGCAGGGCTGAGAATTAAACTTGCACGAGATTAAAAGACAAAACATGAAGATCAAGCTAATAAAGGTGACATTTTCATACCAATCATTGTCCAAAATAAATGAGAGAAGGGAAACAGGTAAAACTGTTTCCAATTTTAAAGCTTTTTATAACATGTATAAGGTCTCAGTAGCTCTGTGTCATAGTATAACCTATCAAAATAGTTCAAATTACTTTACGAAACAGTAAATATATATAAACAAAAAAGCTCACTGATTTTCCAACTTTTCTCCCTCCACATTTTGGTAAGAGGACCCAATACCAAATACCTAGGCATACTAGAAGACATGAGCAATAACTGAAAGTTCCTTTACACTTATTTATATTAAGCCATTATTCTTTCATAGTGCTTCCAGAGCAATTTACAGTAATCTGCAGTATGAAAAAGGGATATAACAGACAAAGAGAATGACAAGTTGTGTGATTAACATTTCTTAGGATGTCAGAATTTTTAATAACTAACACTGTAGCAAAGAAGAAAGAGATTAATGGCAACAGAGCAAGCAAGAAATGGGATTTTAGGTATATTATGGAAAATAAAAAATTGAAAGTGATCTAAAACCTCTAACAGCATATTTGTAAGTAACAGATTTCAAGCTTCAAATCAGGTTTGACTGCATTAGTCACTAAGGAAAAATGTGATAATTTCCTGATACTTCACTGAAATTCTTTGACCAAGCTACAACAAAAATAAATAATAATCCCTTTTAGAAGGAATATTAGAAAAAGATTCTCTTCCAGTTGTTCAGGAACGCTAGGGATTTAAAGGATTTCAAAATGTCTGGCTGCAGTTCAACACAACATGGCTAATGCGACTCAATATGAAGTCTCCCGTAACACTTTATCTAGTCAAATAATTTCTCTTTATAACTTTCTATCTCTAGCTTCTATACTGCCAGATAGAAATATCAAGCATGTAAATGGGAAACTACAGTAAGATATATCATAACTGACTCTTTTAAGATGAAAGTAGGTTTTCCTATACATTAAGAACCACCTCAAGCCAGCTGCAAGATACCCTATAAAATAACATCTCCAACATGCAATTTCTGTAAAGCTGTTACACATCTTGATAGTATAATTTAGTCACTTTCTATTATGCAGACCAGGTAACAGAAATACACTTTGAAATGGTAACACTTTTTCCCACCAAAGTTTATTTGGTGCATAGAGGAATACTTTTTTTTTTTTACTATTAGCAGGGAATTCAAGGCATTAACTGTAATTTGTTATCAGATATACCCATGAAGCTGATCACTGTGTCCTCCATCAAAAGCTGAAAAAGATTTAACTGATCATCAAATAAGGTAAACTACGATAAATCTAAAACTCCAAGCTTCACACCTCATGTAAAATGCATCTCTCCAAGTTATCAACTGCAAAGATGTCCACCAGTTCATTAAATCAGCTTTGTCTCATTCTAAATATCTTAAAAGACTAAGGTACATTTATATCAAGTAACTTCAAGTACATTTTTAGGAGGCTGAAACCACTGTGAAAGCCAACAAAGATTAGGCAAAGCTGCCTATCACCAATTAGACAGCAAAAGTCAAAGCACAGAGGCTCAGTATTAATTCCTTGGGAGAGAAGCATCCTGATCAACATCCTTGATCTTGACTGCAGAGGTATCAGCCTGAAACTGGAAGAAGTGCTCCTAGATGGCCAATACAATCTTCTCAAGTTACTGTGAGGAAAATTTCAGAATGTGAGTTGAGAAATTAGAACAGGCTATTTTCCTCTTACTTCTTGGAACAATAACCATGTGCTCAATCACGCATACGTAAATAGACAAGGAACCATTTCACTCTGGACCAAAGCAAGATTTAAGTGAGAGGCGTAAAGCAGAACTCAGTCAAACTGCAGAACAATTTGGATTGTAAATGGCTTTGTAGAAATAACTTGGAATACGGACAGATTTCTTTTTCTGGTGCTCTTGATCCTATATTCAGGAACTGAACTCAGTGACCTCTTTTTGGAGTCAGCATTGATCTTGGGTATCTATCATTTGCCTACAATAAAACAGACTGCCAGGAAATCATAGTTTCAGACCACAGATGAAGAGATTCTGTGGAAGTCTAACACACAATGGTTAGTTTTTGCCTGAGAAGTGTTTTGGTCAGATACAGCACCATTGGAATTTACAGGAGGGAGAACATCACCTTTAGCAAGGGGTCATCCTCAGCCTAAGCACAGTTTGCTACACTCACAGCAGAGATCAGGGGATTTAGCACCACTCTAAAAAACATTGGGGATACTGAAGCTGCACAATGAAACATAGAGAAACTATAAACCACCAGATTTAAGGCTGTTGCTTCCTGGCTGGTTTGTTTTTTCACACAGGAACCCCACCTAATCTAAGGCACAGGCCTTGACAGCAGGGTGAACAATGAGAAATTAGTTTGTACTTCTTTTTCCCCTTCTCATAGTAGAGTGCTCATATAATAGTAATAATATAATGTCAATATTTTAGATATTAAAATCTAGGACAAACATCTTTTTTCCCTTTTTCCTCCATCTTATGTTTATTATACTGCTATCTGAAAGTTTTATATTTCAGTAATTTATTTTCACAAAAGAGCCTATTTATATTTTTATAACTCAAGGCCTACAGCACACACCATATGAATTGTGTCTGCTTAATCTGGAATGTTTCCATACTACATTTTTTTCAGAATATTTGTCACTGTGCAGTACATCACAAGCACAATTCACAGTTGTTATCAGCTTCAGTTGCAGCTGTGAAAGCTTTGCATTCTTTATTTTAGAGATGTCGAATTTGGAACCTTACTATTCAAATACAAGGATCACAAGTAGTTACTGTTAATGATGTTACATATCTTGCTTTTTAAGTAAAAAGTAAAATCCAGGTCTTCAGTGGCATTTAACTACAGAAACCTTCAGAGGATCACCTACAATCCTTTATTCAGTTCAGGATACAACATCAAGCACATGCAACAAGTAAAATGGGTTCTACAGGCCACATTCTTTAAAACTTTAAAGCATTTCTAAAATAGAAGCCATGGTAAACAGCAAGTTTTTTAAGGGGAACAAAAAAGAGAATGTGTTAATGGAAATATATCCTGTCAATTCAAATATGGAGATATGGGTGACATTAAAAAAGTTAGCCCATATATCACCTGTCACTTACTTTTCTGGTGGTATTTTAATAAAGTCTAAGATCATGAGCCTACTGTGAAGAGAATTTGGGAGAATAACAGCTGCTCATCTCTAATAGCAATCATGTAACTTAAGAAATGTCATTTTAGTACTTTCAAGGAACAAAGGAAAGGAAAACACTCCAATGACATGGCAGGACATCTTAAACAGAGGAAGACCCAACATTCCCATGTATAATATGCACGCTTTCCTAAAAATCAAAACCTCAGCATTTAAGTTGGCCAAAAACCACAACTTCCAAGCATTCTCTTCAAATTCTTTAGCTAAATCTAAAAAAAAAAAAAGAACACCAAAACAATTGGAGCATTATCTATAAAAGGTACTGGACATAACTATTTCTGTGTTTGCTACATTTCAGAGTAGGTCTGATAGCAACAACAGGTTAATGGGTGAAAGAGCTAATTAAAGAAAAAGCTTTTATTTCAAGCCATTACAGTAAATCTCTATAGTCAGTGTACAATTCCTTAAACCAGCAGGCTAGAGTGGGTTAAAGAAAGAGAAAATCCTATCATATTTAATGCTTCTCATGTCTGACCTAGCTATTTTTTTATGAGTACTTCACTATTCTCCTCTACAGAAGCAAAACAATGTCTTCTAGTGCTATTAAATGTTCATAAAATAACCGATTTTCAAATAAAAACATTAATATAAAAACCCTAAAATGTAACCTATTTTCCTTTTGAAATAAATTCTGTCCATCAAGAAGAACCAATGAAAGCAGGCTTATAGAATTTGAAGGTAATAAAGTAATGATTCCAAGTCTTTTCTTTTCCTTTTTTTTCCTACTAGTTACATTGTAGTCAGAAAATTTCTTTATTCCACATTAAGGAACAACTTATCCAAGCTAACTTCCTTCTGAAAAAATTAACTGAGCTTTTATTATGTTTGCATTTAGAATGCTTATATAAAAATTTCCTAAGCTTTTTCCAGAGCAAAAACAGTTAAAATGTTTTAATTAAACCACTTTTCCTTGAGAGAGATTTCCTTTACAATGTTTTTAATATAACTCAACATTGGCTGCATCTTTCTTGACAGATGGTATTTCCTTAACAGAGAATGTCTCAAATGGTTTATGTATAACATTCTTTCTAAAATTCATTTCCTTTCTGTGTAAGAAGTTAATACACCAAGAAAAAAAAAAAAAACAAACCAGGAATGTTTCATGCCATGTGGGATACAACAGTTCTAGAGTTTTGCTTTAAATTAGCCGAGTAATGTTTTTGTAGAAATATTATTAACGTGGTTGAAGCTTAACATTTGGAAAACGGAAAAATACTTGCCCACAATGCTGCTTCTCTCCAGATCCCACTCCAACATTAACTTCTCTTTTATGTTCTACTGCTCAGTCCCACGTCTGGTGGAAATCTGACAGATCTTATTAAGGTTCAACTTAGGAGAGAGATGTTAACTGGGTGATTGTTTTCAAGAACAACAGACTGGTAGTTCTGTAACAAATAGCTCCAAAACCAGGAAGGAAAGTTCTTACAACTTCACTCCAGAATCATTCAAGACACTGTAATCAGTAGAAAAGCACACTACAATCTTCCTCAGAAGGAGGACAGACACTGAGGTCGCAAAGAAGAAGATGCAGCTCCTAAGGGTGGGCCGCTCCCCCACATTAACACCAAAACACAAGTTCTTAAGAGGGGGACTTGTACTGGGTGAATGCAGAAGAACTAAGGTTCCACATGCAAAAATCCTGCAGAAAAGGAATCTTTGCAGGCTACTGAGGCCAAAGGTATTGGATTTGCAGCTGGTAATGTACACTCCCTGTAAAGGTTGTAAACTTTTGGAGAGCTACAGTAGTAAGAGTAGTCCTTAAGTGATAAAGAATACCAGTTGAAATTTCTTTTCCCTCTTGTTCTGCTATAAATATTCATTAAAATATTACTTTTCTAACAGATCACATAATTTTCTGTACTGCTGAAAATTTTTATTCTAACATATTCTGCAGCCTGTGGAACTGTAAGTGCAATATTTGGCAATTACGATTTTCCATTTTTTGGGCATCTCTGAGCCAATATGTCATTTTGTGATACTTCTAGTAACGTTATCATGTATGTTAATACAGTATACATGGAGAATATCTTGCACTGAAATCCAAAGCTACCAGTTTCCCTAAATGTTAAGGTTTGCCTATTTTATATTTATGAAAAAATTATGTATTTCTAAACTTCAGCAAAAGCCTGTCCTAAATCTGCGTCTTCCAGCTACTTTTGTATTTCAAGACCCAGTGAGAGATCATGGAGATTGCAAATATCTTTCTTTCTAATATGCAAACTCATTTTAGCTTTCTGCTCATAGCAATGCTACCTTTAGTTCTGAAGGCAAGCTGAATGCCCAGAGCTCGTGATAACAAAGCTTTGGACAAGATGTGCAGTGCCAGTTTGCCTAAAAGATTTTTATGGATGCCTTACATAAAGTTAAAAAAGAAAAAGAACAGCTGCATTTAGCATCTCTATTTGCCACTGACTACACATAAAATGAATAAGGAGCTGAATGAACTTGGAGTCACAGACAACATGGGAAAAACTTAAAGCTTCCCTTTACAAAGGGGAAGGATTTCCTACAGCCACTTCGGGGGCCTGGTGCTCTTGCAGGAGGGTGAAGGTCTGCCAAGCTGCAAAGGCACAGAAAGAAGAAAGACCATCAGAAAATCCAGCTAACATGTGACTGAAATAATGAAATTTGCTAAATCCTCTAAACTTTTCATAAGGTTCTTTCTCCAATTAAAAATAATTGCTATTAGTATGTTTTCCAAGAGAACTACTGCACAGGGGTGCTGTGTAACACATCATATTTGTTCTTCAATGGACCAGCCTACTGCAATTATTTCAACAAAACCCACAAAATTTCGGCTATTTTTCCCTTTAGACAGCAGATAATACGTATTCCTGTGCTATCAACAACCATTTTAGGAATATCCCTGTTGTGACCACTCCAGCCACATTTGCTTCTGCCTAAACTTAATTTCCATACTTCCATAACTACAGAGCCACTGTCTCAGTCATCTCTCAAGGTCCTTTGATGGCCTGCTGTAATTAGAACACACACAAAAAAATAGCTGCTTGACCTTTGACAACTTTGCAGGCATTTGTCTTTCAAAAACTATTAAGGTGGCAGACAAGATGAACATGCAGCTTTTTTACCCACTGTCATAAACTAAATGAGATGCGCTGTTCACTTCAAGCATTGCCTTAAACTGTGGGGGGTTTTATTGCTTAGTGGAGTTGACACTGTTTAACATCTAACCCTGTATCCAACAGAGCTGCAAAACTAAGTGCTTCTCAGTATTTACAGAAAGACCAAGATTCTTTCTTCAGAGTAGGACTGAGATACAATACATACAATGCCTATCTTTATTACAACACAAGTGAGACTATTCTGTGAGACACATTTTAATAGAAATTATTATTCCAAGTATATTTTGGAAATTGGCATCTCAAGATAGAATAATTTATGGCAAAATAATGAAGTATTCATTTTGTAATGAATGGTAGACCCATGCAAGCACTGGAAGTAATGGATAACTGTAAGGATTTCATTTAAAACTTGGTATTCAAGAGAAAATTTAAATCTGATGTTCCTAATAAAAGAACACACTTCTCTGAGCAAAGCCATAATTTTGGGAGAGACACACCCTTTGTCACTTCCAATGGTTAGAAATAGATGAGTCTGCAAAACATTTAGTGTAAATCATATTGACACACGAGTATTTTTTTAAGGAAACTCTAGTGCAAAATCTACCCATCTCATGGAAGCAGCACAAAATGCAGCAAGACCAATCCTTTTCTGAAACAGTCTATCACCAAAGTCTAGAAAGATCAAACACAACCAGAACACTACATTCCATCTTCCTAGACAGTCTGTAATTATTTAAGAGAGAGATTCAAACAAACCAAACACCCCCTTTCCAAATGTGAAATGCATGCCAATTCCCAGGACATTAACTGGGAATTCCACTATCTGATGATGAATTACACATAAATAGCTCACTGGCAACCCATCATTTTTACTTGTCCCAAGGACAAATCTACTGACCTGGGCAAGAGATCCTAAAAGAAATTGCTAAAACTGTTTTTCTTTTTGAAGGAATTCATGAGTTAAGCTGACAGATTTAGTGGTGTTTTCACACTGAAAAGGGAGGATCAGAAGAAAGCTATTGTGTGTGTAGGAGGCTGAAGGGAAATGATCAGCCTTACCTTACCAGAATCTACAGGTTGTCTCAATAACCTTGGCATGAGTGTATTACCTTATACCTTCTAAAATGTTGTACTCAAGAAAAGAGGATTTCCATGAGTGAAGAGTTTAAAAAAAAAGGACTGGTTCCCAATAGAGACTTAACAGGTAAGTATTTCTTTTACTTGTTTTGCTCTTTGAGAAATCTTTTGCAGTTCTCCTTGGCTTTGTCAAGAACCAAGCAATGACTTCCCTGGAGCACACGGCCCCCAGCTCCAGCTGCTACAATCTCAAAAATTTACCCAGCAGAAACAGAAACAAGCTCCAAGTTCTGACCACAGCCTGAAAGCCCATCTGCAGCTTGGCTCACTTTGAAGAGTTAATCTTCCATGGATCAGCATCTGGTCACCACTGTCTCCTGGGTAATCATGCCAGAAGTGTTAAAAGTTGTTTCTCAGGGAGGACAAAAAATGTAACTGCTATTCAGTGAGTAGAATGCTCAAGAAATTCCCACTGTACCACAAGAATTTTGAGGAAGAGTTAGTCAAGTTTATGAGAAAAACTCATTGAGTTAAATTAGAAGTGTTTCATCATGGAAGTTTCTTAAAAGTAATAGCACAGGCTGCAGCAATTAGAAGAAAAAAGGGAAGCTTTACCAGTCATTAATAAATTTATTATTGTTTATTCTTGCTAAAGTATTATCTGCTTTTTCAAAACCAATTCTCTTTACACTCAAGCAGATCACAAACATGATCTTGATAGCAAAGGGAATTGACCAACTGAACAGATGAACGATTAGGTGTTAAAAACCAGAAGGATCTAGTCCTTCTAGCATCTGAATAATAAAATAAAGCATCCAAAAAACTAAGTGAGCTTTCTCACAATTCCATTCCAAACTAAGACTTTTTTTTTACATTATTTTCACTAGAGAAACAATTTATCAAAGCTAACCTGCACATCTCCTATAAAAACACATAATGGTAATCCAGAGAACTCATCATTCTCTTACATTTGTCCTCACATTTAGGGAAAGGAAGTCACTCTGCCTGTGATCAGAAGAAAAGGCCTATCTGAAGAGAAGTCTGCTGACAGATTGACTCCCTTCATCTCTGAACACTCTGCCAACCAGAAACCTTTCTCAGTATAATCAAGACTTTTTTTTCTACATTTGGGTAAAAAACAGTGATACAAGTTTGGTAACAGTTTTTGGGGTCTTCTTACTTGAGGGTTTTTTTAGGACTTTTCTAGAAACTGAAACTACCAAATGTCTAGCAGTAACTCAGAGAGTTATAATAGTCACCTGATAGATGCAATTCAGACTCCTTCCCACTTGTGTGTGGGAATATATACAATGCTGAATATCCTCTACCCAGAGCTTTACACTTGCCATACATCTGTTTACAGCTTTAGCTCACTAACTGAAAATGAGGGACTACACCCTGCCCAAGGACATACAAGACAACCAATGAAAACTTCAGTAATCTCCAAAACAAAGCTTGCAGAAAAGTCTGGAAAAACAGAGGCATTTTACTTTGTTTTGATGTTGTAATTTAGCTCGATGAGTGGGATTTACAGTTTCTTCCTGAACAGCTACCTTTCAAATTTCAGAAATACAGCATGAAGTGCTTTCAGTGGTATTTATTACAAAGAGACTACTAGTATCCTATTTGAGCCCGTCTATAAACAAATTGTAAAAACACTTCAAAAGCATTAATCAGCTTAAAAACATTAATTTCTGCATACATTTTTCTACATAAGTAAAATCACATTAGGAGAACATACTTCTTAAAATATGGCTTGAGCTAATTTTAAAGATGGTTGGAAAAGTTTGGCCTACACTGATTAAAATCTATACTTAAATGAAAGGAAAATTTAACCACAAAAACTGTGCTCATTTTAGAAAAACAAGCATATCACTGCCAAAGTGCTGTCCTAAGTTTAGATTGCTGTCTGACTAAAACATCATAATTACGAGAAACTGAAATGGATTTCTAAATGTTTCAAGATGAAACAGCCATTGGGTAATTTGCAAGATATGCAATTATCTTCTGAATTCGAACACATAATGCTAATACTCGATCTGAACAAATGCAGGCTGTTCGTGTGCAGACCGAGGAAATCAATGTTAAACATCAATACCAACACTAGATAAGAGTAACAATAATGAAATCTAAGAGCAGAATTACTAAGTGATGTGGAATTAATTACTTCAAGAATTTTCTTCGAGGAAAAAAAAGGCTTGGAATCTTTATCTGTTGCTTCTGTCTCTCCTAGAGCTGCTCAAGCTGCTTTTTATCCCTGTTATTTATCCTCAGCACTTTTATCCCTGTTAAAACTGCATCAGGAGGCATTTCACTCAAGCTCTCATGTGCAGCAAGACAGCCACATTTTTACCTTCAAACACCAGAGAGAGTCTTCAAATAAATTTGAAGGGTCATACAACAAATGTTCTGCTACTTCACAGGATCATTATCATACTGACCACGCAAAAGTTAAAAAGAAACAAAAATTAAACATAATCACAGGCTCACCTCAGACCTCTTTGTCTGTTCCACGTATAACCATTGTAAATTCCAGTTACTCTGAAAAGTAAGTTAAATCTTGATCTGCAACAACCATTAACAGTTTGCTGCAATTAGCAGGATTTCAAGAAATCAAAGTAAGTCAATTCTTGTTTCAAAATCATGATTGCAAGTACTTGTCAGCACCTGCACTGCCTTTTATTGTCTTCGATTTAGGAAGAAAAATTAATGACTTGGTTGTGTTCTATTGCTTGGTTGCCTTTAAAAGACTGAGTGTTCAGTTATCTTTTGACTCTTCTGACTACAGCCCAGTCTGTTGTTTCACTGATTTGGTGAAAGGAGTACAAAACAATCTGTCATTAATATATGAAAGCACACAGGAACAGTGAGCATGTCTGGGGACACAGCAGCTCATACGACCACCATAATTCAAACAGTAATTTTATAAAGGACCAGAGAAACTCCTCAGGAAAAATTAATTCTCTTTCTACAAGCAATGTGTGGTGATCCACATAACTGCTTCATACAGACTCATGAGGCAGTCTTCATTTAGCCTTTGTGGCACCTCTGGAGCTGCCATCAAAGGAGAAGAGCAAATAGAGGTAAATTTCTCTCAACAGTAAAAGATGCTGGATGACTTAAAAATAACAAAACCATCGTAAGCTCAATGAAAAAGCGCCTGAGATTAGGCAATACCTTTCAGAAACACTGGAATGAAAGCAATACCTGCTCCCTTGGTACCTAAAATAACATCAGCAGCAGGCTTTATACCCAAGGATGCCTGAAACAAGCTCCTCAAGAGTCAGGGGAGGCTTAGTATCACACATGTAAATCTTGGAAAAACATGCTGAAAAGCAGCAAGGTGAAAAAAAAGTTTTGTTCTCAAGCAGAAATCACCTCAGCCTATTGACATATTAAAGGCAAATTAATTTTCTCAAACTCATGAACAGATAGTGTGTGATAGATAGTGAAGCTACTAATTTTACACTGACAAGTAAAGACTCTCACAGTTTTTAACCCCTAAACATATAAGAAACTT
Organism: Corvus moneduloides; assembly: GCF_009650955.1. Lineage (NCBI taxonomy): Eukaryota > Metazoa > Chordata > Aves > Passeriformes > Corvidae > Corvus > Corvus moneduloides. The sequence continues at coordinate 107,111,996 of NC_045478.1, read as the reverse complement.
TAATACAAACAAATCTAGTTAGGTAAATTAAATTTATTATATCCAAACAAGTTCAAGTTCACAAGTAAACTAGCTCGGCTAAGAGAAAAAAACTAGGAAAATGAAGAGACATTTTGGTTATGTTTGAAGAATTCTGCTAACATAGCTCTATCACATCTCACTGTGCCCTGCTACAGCAAAAAATTGGACAATTCACAATGCAGAATTGTCTTTCAGGAGCAATTTACTTGTTAGGCCAAGGCAACAAATAGCAAAATCAAACTGTGAGCCTTTGCCCACACTCAGAAGGGACCCGTTCCAAAAATGCAGCTCTCTGAAGGTTCCATCTCCCCCTCTCTTAGCCCTAAGTGCTGACCAAGCACCACACACACAACATGAACAAGCCAGCTCTCCTCAGGCCAGCGCTAATAAAACATTTAACCAGACACTGGCGCTCAGTGCCTCTTGTCTGTGTGTTCCCAGCACTGTGACCTGAAGAAACAAGGGAACAAGGAAGGGACAACCTTGAACAAGACCGTAAGTGGAGAAGAGAAGAATGAAATAATGAAAGAAGGACAGAGGAAAACACTGATCATTTGTAAATAATGATGAAAAGGAGGAGGAAAGCATAAATTGAGACAAAGACTCTGCATGTCCCAAGAAGCTGGAAGAAGCAGCCAGTAAAAGTAAAAAAATGTGCTTTGGCAAAGCAGAGTTGGGAGGACTAAGGGTTAGCAGCACACTGAAGGATGGGACAAGTGATAGGAAAGAAAAGACATACATGAGACTGCCTAAACAAAAATTAAGAGAACGAAACTCTATGGGGAAAAGTCTTGGACAGAATCAGGTAGAAAGCCAGCAGAAGGACAAGAGGATTTGCACCTGAGGCAGTTCAGATGATTAAGAATCTAAGAATTAAAAACCTGGCTTTACTAAAAATAGCCGCTGAAGGAGTAAAGGCTCTGCAGGAACAGATAAAACACGACAGCCTCCCACATGAGAACGAGAAAGGGTTACTTGATCCAGCAAATCCTAACACCCCTAAAACCCCACGTGAGTGTGAAGATGACACCTCATTAGACTTCTGTCCAATCTTCTTCCCAGATTGCTTTTGTGGGGAGGGCAGGCAACTCCACAAAAGCAAAACTCATTGAGACTGAGGAGCTGGACCATACCAGAATCAAGGTTTCCCTGCACAACCTCAGTCTGGCTTTCACAGCAGGGTACAAAATTATCTTTCCTTCAAGATTCTGCCTCACTGAGTACACATGGTGGACTAGCCCCTGAGGTCTAAATAAAGGTTTGTAAGTGACTTCCCTCTTTCAGCATGGAAACACTTTGGCAAGCAGCGAATGGAGAAAAAACTCTGGAAAGATGGAAGTTCCTTCACAGGCTTATACTCTCTTCACTCTCACCACATATTCCCTACACATGGCTGACTTTTCTTTTTTAAAATCAAAACTTTTCAGAAGTTTGAGGTGGAGTTCTGACTTTCTGAATGACCAATTTGAGATTTGGTTTCTCGAGGTACAGTTTCACATTATGGTCGACCCACAGCTGGTTTACATTAGTGCAGAAGGAGAAACAGCTTTCATTCATATCAGAGCAAGCACTCAGTGGAATAACTTCCATCCCCATAAAACTGTTAGATCAACTGTCCCTGAAATCATCCAACCACTAAATCCACTACAAAGAGAGTAACAAGAACCCATGGCCAGCGATGGAAAGGAGTGAGACCACACTCTTCAGCTGCAGCCCACACACTGACCAAACTATGCATTCACACGGTTTAAGGGTACCTTGATCTCCTGAGGTACAGCTTCCACTGCAGCTTTGCTTTCAGACTATTAGATAATACTATAAAACATGATTACAAAGTCAAGCAACTCATTTTAGATTTCTGTGTTCACTTTAAGACATATTTTGGCTTTGTTTTTTTTAACCTAGTTTCCCCATTTGTTAAGTAAGAAGCAGGATGGAGGGGGACCCATCTGTTAATCTCTCTGTTTTACAGTGGACCAATCTTATGCTTGAGAAACGTTAAAATATTACCATGCTATCTACAACTGAAAAGTCCAATGGCCCAAAAGCAGAAGCTAGGTAGTGTCTTGAAAAGAACAGACAGCTGCTATGAAATAAGGCAGACATGGTGCTGCTTTCAACCAACAAGCAAAATACACTACTACCCATTAGTGTAGTCCACTCTGTACACTAGCAAAAGTGGAGATTAAAGCAGTGCAGTGACCAAGAACTGTATTGCAATGAATGCTCACAAGCACCAGTGTGAGGCTGCATGCCCAGTTTAATTCCAGGCTTTATTTTTAGTGCGCAGCCTCTTGCAGCCACAGCTATGTGCTGAGCAGCCCGGTTGTGCAAAGCTACGAGCCTTGTTCCAGCACTCACCCTGCACTTACTGCGCAAGAGGCCATTGAGGTCAAAGTTTAGCTTTGCCAGAGGGCACATCCAGCCCAGACAGCAGCACTCACGCCAATACTAACGGGAAAAGTGACAACAGACACAATAACCAGGGAAAACCACCCAGCTACAGCTGCAAACAAAACTGACTGGCTTCCGTGTATGTGCAAGTCAAAACAAGACACTCTGTTTTTTCCCAAAAGGAAAGATACTAAGGATGAGACTATAACTACAGGCCTCCGGTTATTTACTCCTCCAGGTGCAACAAAACCAGCAGCACTGAAACCGAGGTTTCGGGTACCGTACACGTCTCACACACACGGAACGCCTCCGCAGACAGGCTCAAGCGCTCTCCTCCATCGCCGCCGCTCCCGGCCCTCTTACAGCGCGGCGACCATGCCTGGAGAGAAACGGGAGGCGGGTGAGAGCCCGGCGGGCGGGAGCGAACCGGCGAGACCAAAGCAGCTGCGCAGCCCCGGCGCCGCTGCCACCACCAGCACAGCGGCCCGGCCCCCCCTCCATCCATCCATCCGTCCGTCTGTCCGTCCGTCCCTCCCTCCCTCACCTGGGACGGGGCAGCGCCGCGGCGGGGGGAGCTCAGGGAGCCGCGGCGCCGCCGCCATCGCCCGTGGGCGCCAGGGCCGCCGCCATGTTGCCGCGGCCTCTGACCCCGCTCACTTCCGGTCACGGCGGTCACGCCGTTGCCACGGCAGCGCCCCGCGGCCGGCCTCCCTTAAAGGGGCCGCCCGCGAGAGGGGCTCGGAGGGGCCTGGTGGGGGCCCGGGTGGCTCCCGTGGGGGACAGCGGGGCCGCGGCAGGCACAGCCCTTGTCTGAACTCGGTGATTAGCCGAAAAGGGACAGTGACTCATCAGCCCCGCAGCGCTGCGCGAAGGGGAAAACCGTACTACTGTTCAGCTGTGGAATTTGTCATAAAGTAGCCTGTCGGGTGGGAGAGGAGTGGAAAAAGACCGCGGCATGATTTCCACTGCTGTGAGGAGATGGTTTCTCTTAACTTTCCCCGAAACGGGCTTTATTTTCAGTTTTTATTGCATCGCCTTTGCCGCCGCTCACTGTTGCTAGAGTTAACCTCTTTATACTCTTTCCAGGTGTATGTTTTTACAAAGTAAACAAACCCGGTGAAATCCCCTGGCCAAGAAGGGAAACTCCAGGAGGTCTTAAATAAAGTTTTACGTTTGTGTGGAACCAAAGTGAGCCCATGCCCGGCTGACAAGAGCTGCTGGATTGGGACCAAAGCAACCTGGGCTCTCTTGCTGACTCCACATCCACTGCATGTGCATAGATGAACATGTCCCTCTGCAAAACTCCCCCAAAGTACGAATACCGGGGCAAAACATGATGCCATGCCCAATAGCCACTCTCCTTCTGGGATCCTTCTTTCCCACTCCAGCTAGTTTTGAGGACAACATTGTCTCTTCTGATGTGCCTGCAATGATCCAGTGAGAATTTATTGCCATAGAGAGTACCTTTGCAGACCCGAGAATCAGCCATCAGTTCGGTCAATACTTGAAATTAAAAATAAATAAATAGGGAATGAGCCTTTGGGGAATTTCATCCTAAAAGTCATAAAAACATTGGAAATTCCACTGTTGTCACTTTTGAGGGGTCTCGTTTTTTCATTCAGCCTGGAGAAGTAGGAGCTAAACGGGTACTTTAGCTGTTGCCTACAGCTAAATTGGTGGAAGGTAATTGAGGAAGTGGAGCCAGACTCTTCTCCAAGATGCACAGCAAACAGATGACAGGCATTGGTCCCACGCTGCAGCAAGAGAAATCCCAATTAGTTAATAGGAAGGAATTCTTCAAAATGAGAGCAGTCAAGCACTGAAACTGGCTTCCCAAAGACTTCGTGCAGTCTCAAACCCAGCCTGGACCGGGTGTTATGTAAAAGTACCAATAGCATCCCAAATCCTCCAAAATGCCTTAGCTGAAGAGATAAAGGCAACTCCCCGCTGGAGCGCTCTGCCTCTTGTGTCTGGAGGCTCTTTGTCGTGTGATTCACCTCAGCTGACTTGTGCTAACCAGCGCAAGCATTTAGTCAGACTTAGTCACCAAGATTCCCTCCTCTAGGCAGCTCCAAGAAGTGACCCATTCCATCCCAAACTGGATGTCTAGAACAGCTCAGCACACGGGGAGCTGAAATGGCTCACCTTGAGTTCACTCTGGCTGATGGCATAGTTAAAGCCAGGTGAAATGAATCCTCACTGGTGCCTCCTGAAAATAAGGACAAGAGCAAGGCAAACTGCTGAATTTTAAGTGGCAATAACTTAGCATGAAAGACATAACATCAGCATAATGTCTCCAAGGGTAACATGTGCCATGGGCTGTCAGCCATAGACTTGTGGCCAGGCTCCTGGGCAGCCTCAAAAATTTGAATAGAAACAGGGCAGTGATGGCATCTGCAATATCTGCAAAATTCCTGGTGCAACCCTGTAATGCTAAATGGAAAGCTGTCCCCAAACTATTATACTGCTGTTGTCTAGGAAGGCAAGAGGGCTGAAACTGCAGTCATGTCTATGTGTGGCTTTTGATATTTGTATTGTAGGGCAGTCCTGGCTCTTTCACTAGTTTGATAGACTGAGCAAAAATGCATATGGCTAATTGCCTCTTGGGTTGAAGCTCTCTGCGTGGAAGAAACACATGCTAAAAGAGGTTAATAAAATACTGAGAAAGATTTTGCAAGTAAGTAGCTAAGTGAGGAACTTTGGCACTCTGTGCACCAAAATGCAGCCCCCTCTCTGCCACTTCCAGAGGGACCCTGGATAAATCACCTCACTTTCCTGTCAGCATAGTAGGAATAATGACATTTTCTTCTTGCTGAGAGTGCTGTCAGGAGATGGTAATCAAAGTTTGTAATTTGATTAGAAAATGTGAAACATTATACAGCACTCCTTACAAGGCCAACACCTCACTATATAAACTTTCAGTTAAGATATTTTACTTAAAACTGTGGAGAAAACAAATTAGTAAGACAAACAATAATGAGTAATTGTGTTCCTATTTTCCTTAAGAACCCCAGAGCAATTTTGTACTGTTTGGAGATAAATCTCTTTGTCTATCACATTGGCATTCAGGCAGCTGAAGAAGAACATGACATCTTTTTGAGCATTCACCATAGCACTCAAGTAGAAAACACAAAGGCAAATTTAATTTTCAGTTGCAACTACACAGGCAAAGTAGATAAGCACCTTGTGCTTTGCACACATACACTGAAAGCTGAACTTGTGTGGAGTGACTTAGTGTAAGCATTTTGTTAGAAAGCAAAAAGTCTGCTCGAGAAAAATACAGGCATTCATAATGCCCCTACAGTTTTTGTGGAAGTGGAAAGTACAATTTCTACAGCCAAAGACAACAGTGAGGGGAAGAAAAGAATGTTCAGTATTCAGCAAAAAGGAAGAATCTGGCTGACTGGAAATGTATGTGCATTTCAGAAGGCTTTGTTAAAATAATATTAAGGTACTGGCTTTACGTCCACAAAAATAATGCCGTTTGATGCCGAAGTCAAGCTTTCCACGTGTTTGAAATAAAACAATATATATTTAATTTAGCCACAAAACAATTCCTGTGGGGAGAGCTGGAAGCAGCAAGGCCTGATTCCCAACGGACTTGCTCTTTGTGCCCCTCAGCCCGTCTCCATCCCCACTGCATTAATTTTGTCTCCTTCCCACTCCATGGACAGCATCCCTGCAAAGCAAGAAGCAGTAGGTGCGGGTGGGCCAGCAAGTACCAGCTGCCAAGAGAAACAATAATGTTTGCTCAGTCAGGGCATGAATTTAGTTCTCACTCCTCTATCATAATGTATGTATTAACAGATCTTGTAGGAGCATGATTGTTTCTGAGAATTCTGTCTTTCTGCCCTTCTGTCAAATCTGAGCAAAATTCATCAAGAAGGTTCAAAAGCTCTTGGAGAGGGACTTGCAGCCAGACTGAAAAGCAGCATAGCCACATAAGCAAAGTTCAAATGAAAAAACAGATTGAAAAACTAAAAAGTTGCCCACAGTGGGGGAAAAAACCCCACAACAGTAAATCTTTTTGCAAGGGGTTGAAATTGAAAATGATTGAGTCTTTCAAGTTGTGTTAGCACCTGAGAAATAGAAAGTGAAAACAGAAAATGATACAAACTACTGTCTGTCCACTGATGGGACTTGGAAACATATGGCATGAAGAATTTAAGATCATCATAGGAACACAAGAAAAAGGAATTTTTTTATTATAGCTGAGGATAGCTTTACAAAACAGTTTTTGGTGATGTGATGTGTAGTGGGACCCCTCCATTCATCTTGTGTTGGCATAGCTCAGCTGGATGACAAATGGCATCATGGAGCTCATAACAAGTCTCCAAGAGGGGACACAGAGAGGAGGGAAATAATTTGAAACCAGTGTTACTAACAACAGCAGTACGCCTAAAACGTTTTGAGTTTTAATCACTATTGCTTAGCTCTGTGTTTTTTTGTAGACTAAGTCCCCTTGGGGCCTATATCTGAGCTGAGGGAATGATAGACCATGTGGCACTCAAAGGGAAGAAAAGATAAACAATATGGAAAATATCATTAGGCAGCCAGTCACGCCTCTCTATAACTGCCAAAGAACAGCAGAAAGATAACTCATGTTCTCCTGTTCCTTGGGAAAGCCTCAGTCACTTGAATAAAGAGACTTTCTAGGAGCTCTTGTCAAGAAATGGCCTGAGCTGTGCTTGCATCAAATGGTTTCCAAATTGAGACTCACAAGTTACTTATGGATCTGCTGTTTACGTGGCTATTTCCACTTCCTAAATCTCATCAGAATGTGTTAAATGCTTTCCTAATGGTCCTATACCATGTAAACAGTTGCAAAATTAGCCCGAGAGATGGTGTTAAATGGTAAATTCAAGGAGTGGAAGAAGAGGAAGAGGGAAGGATTGCATGACAGAAAGGGAAAGATGAGAAGGGGTCATTAAATGCCAGAGGTGGGAAGTCATGAGATGCATTCCCCAAAGCCCTCCACCCCAGAGCACAGTGCAGATGTGATCCTCTACTGCCTTTACTCCAGGAACGCTTTGGGATGGCTCTGCCCTCACACCCGTGCTCTCCCCTAACAGCCCTCATGTAGCTCATTTGCTGAAACTGCCATACTCCACATCCACCTGGGTTTTTGCTCTCTCCTGGGTTTTCTAAGCAAATTTCACTGCCTGTGAGAAGAGCTAAGTTACTTGATGTCTGGATCATTCACCGTCTCGCCTCCATTTGCCTACTTTTCAGGAGGGTTTGAGATAAGGATATGACAAGTCTGCATAAGGATTTTCACCTCTCCATCTGCTTGCAAAGAAAATCAGATATCTGAGCCCACATACCCTCCTAGGTGTGGGAATTTGCTAACTGTTCATAACATGCCTAAGCTGCACTTGTTAATTTTTCTTTCAGAAACACCAAAAGTAGAGAAGGGACCTTCACTCGAAGGGTATCAGCACAGCAGTGAATAGAGATTACCATCACCAAATCAAAACAGGGGAGGCAGTGACAGCATGGAAAGCTTGCACTGATTTAAGCTGGTATAATATTTCTGGTGCCTGCAAGGTAGGTGTATATCTCTGGAGACAGACTAAGCTCATTCTTATGCACAGCCCCATGAACAGCAAACAATAAAGGCCACTGTTTACTGCCCTACAAATATAGTAACTGGCACAGGTGATATAATGGATTTAGCTGATTTGGGAAACATTATGAATTTAAATGTTTTTACTATCGAATTCAAAAGACATCTGCAGGTACAACCATAAAAGGTGATTCAATAAATCACAGGGTTTTTTAAACTCTCCAAAGCTGAAGAGAAGATGGAGTTAATTCAGAAATGTTTATTTGATTTAGTTGCTGTTTGGTTCACAGGAGACTCCCCACAGGGGCAATAAAATCCAAGGCTGCCTTTTTTATAGTGCAAAGATTTTACACTGCAGTCCTCTCCAGTCTGTTTAAACATGCCCCTTTCTTGCTCCAAATACTAAGAAATTCCATTCATCACAACTCAGAAATTTCAGAGATGGAAATGATCTATTAAGCCCTATGATCCATCAACCGAAAAATGCAGAATTTCTCCCTATAGCGCATTTTTTTTCTTAATGTTTTGTCCATCAAGTTTATAAGGTCACATTAGTGAAGTGTACATTTCATTACATTTCATGTTTATGTCAACAAATAATATGTGGTTGCTTAATTTCAGTATAAGTGGTCGTATGGATGTACCAGGGAAAGGGAGCAAGCAGTAGCCAGCATAAATGGCACATGCCAGAATCAGGAGGGGTTGTTTTGTTGCTAAATGGGATCAGTGCTGTGCACAGTGGGCTTTCAAATATTCCTCTTTGGAGAATGGTCATTCTAATGTCAGTCATTAGCAATTTGCTGCTGGTCACTTGGGAACAGCATGTTTCCTGCAAATTGCTTCTATTAAGTCACCAGTTCTTGTCCAAATAATTGACTATGAGAGAGACAGAGCCTGTGTGAGATGGGCGTTAAGAGGGTGGCAGCGTGTACGGACACACTGTTACAGGACACACACTTTGCATTTTTTGAATGCCAAAAATTAGTGGAATGGGCTCAGATCTCTTTTATGCTGGGGTCAGGCTGGAGCTGCACCACCAAAGTCCAGTGGAGCCCTTTGAAAAGCCAAGGCTAATGCACATGAGGTCAGTTTCTGGCAGCAATACAGCAGCACATTTGCTCGTCTCTGAAATGCAGTCACCTCTGGCATGAAACCTGGCAGCTGTTGCACATAAAATGGTCAGGATGTGGACCAATATCCTTCAGGAAAGGAGGAAGAGAAGAAGAGCATGGAGGAGTCTCACTGGTTTGCACCCTTCTTATTCCTGTCATCTGCCCCTTTAGTGAAAGCTCTTCTACACAGTGTTGTTAGTTCAAGCACCTGCTCTTTTGACAGCCTTTTATCTCACTGAAAATAGGTGTTTCAGCATGACAGAACATACAAGGAACAAAACAATTTAAATTACCTACTAGAAAGAAAAATGCTGGGGGAAAAAAAGCAGGTCGCAGTAGCACATCAGGAGTCAGCTGTCATTCTCGTCAGGAGCTCCAGTCCTCTCACCATACCATCTGAATTCTTTAGGTTATTGCTGGACTGCTCCTGTGGCCCTGCTGTACTTGGTTTGTGAAGGCTGAACCTGAGAGGGTACAGGGCTCAGAGGTTACAAATGTCCTCCCAATAAAACTCATGTCAGAGTTATAAGGAAGTTTCAAAGCTTGTTGTTGTTGGGGTACTTTTGAGATGCCAGGAAAGGAAGCTTTGAGTTCATACAAGTAATTCTGGAGCTGCTGAAAATATATATTGTGACCCTAATGCAGGAAACAGAGGTGTGGAGAGAGAAGCAGCAGAACCTTTGAATCCAAAGCTGCCAATCTCTGGACTGGTGTAGAGGGGACTGGATGGTTACTCCCCAAAGTCTGGGTAGGAGCCATGGGGGGTACTGGGAAACCAGAGCTTAATTGCTGCTGTCATGGGAGAAGGCAGCAGCAGCAGCAGCAGGACAATGGATGGGGGTCAGAGAGGGGATAGAGGAGGCAGCCTTATGTAAGCCATTTCTCAAAGTTACGCAATGGAGTAAAGTAATAACACTGATGCACTTCTATAATGCATTCCTACAGAGATTTAAAATGCTTAGAAAAGATAAGTAAATATTGTATCACAAGGTGGCAGATGGAGAAAGCAGAGCAATAAGGAAATTAGTGGCTTCCTTGTAACTGTAGGGAGAGTCAGAGCTGTGGTGGGGAGCAATAGAAAGGTCTCTGGAGCCCTCTGAGCACTTGGTCACAGACTTCCAAATGCCCAGGTGTGCTGGACAGGAGAAAAACTGGTATGTTGGGAAGAAATTTTTCCTAAATCAGGGAAACAAGAAATGCATTTTTCAAGATGGGAAAAGATGTTTGGTGAAAACAACAGAGAAACGTTTTGGGTTCCCAGGATTTTATTACCTTTTCTAGTGTGAGCCAAAGGATTCTATCCAAGTTTCCAGAGATTATTCCTCACAGGAAAAGCAAAGCTGTAATAAAGGACATAGCACAGTAAAACATGGCGCAGTAAAAACAACAACAATAATGAAAAGATGTCTTTTGTTTAATCACCTGGACAGATCCAGCATGATGCAAATAAAATATGGGATAACAAGCTCCAAGAGGCAGGTCACATCTACAGGGGCTTGTCAGGCCAAAGCAGCAGAGGGAGCCAGAGTGAGGTGCAGGTGGGTGGCGAGGAAGGGCAGCGCTTCCAGGGACACGGATCTGCCTGGGGTCTTTGTGGTAAAGCTGCTCTTTGTCATCAGTGCCAGTGACCCTTAGGAATTGTCTGCTCTCCCAAAAAACTGTTCAAACCACTTGTTGATTTCCCACTGACAACAGACTGTCCACCTCTCCTTACTACCTCCCTGGGCTGGATTAGTCCCTTCGGGGTTACTGTGGGGGGAGTAACAACCTCGGGAGCAATCACTGGATGCAGAGGGACCTCCATCCTGCAGAGGATGTGTTCTGTGCCTTTGAACATGTCTGCCCCATGCAATAAGGAGTGCTGAGATCACCCTGCTCATCCCTGGCTGTTAATTGCTGTGTGCTGAGGACATCCCCTGACTGCTGCTTTGCTGGTCTTACAGCTCTCGGTCCATTCCTGTTGCTCTGCCTCCACTCATGGGTGCAGCTGCACCCTTTCTCCTGGGACAGGAAGCTCCTGTGCCATGTCCTCTCTTCTGCCTGTGGTACTGCTGTGGGCAGGACAGATCTTCCAGGAGACATTTTAGCTGGGGAGGTCAGATTATGTGGCTCAGGACTTTTTCTGCAGGACAGAAATGGAGCGTTCACCAAAAACTCAGCTCTCACCCCTCCTGGACTGAGAGGAGGGCTCAGCCATGCAGCCAGAGGTAATGCTGTACAGATCTGTAGGAGCAGTCCTGTGTTTTCTGTGTTAGCTCAGCTTTCAGGAACTTACAGAAAAATACATGTCCTGTCATAGGAAATGCAGTAACTAATAAATAATGATCTGCATTTCTGCAACATTTAGCAACTGCTCATGACTTTAGTGTTGTAACAGGTCAGCAAGCAGCCAGGTGTTGCCCCCATTTCTGGTTGGGGAGATCTGGAGCACAGGACCATGGCTGAAGATTGCTTTCTTTTCCAGAAGGGGTGGTGCATGGCGTCCTTCCCTGTTATAGTCTTTCCATGGGCAATACTGCTGCCAGGAAGAGCTGTAATCTCCCCTGGGTTGGGAAAATGGCACAACAGGCACATGTCCAGGTCACGCTAGCTGGCTCACTCATCCAGCAGGTTTATCTGTGGGTCCAGAGGGGAGCAAGGTAGTAGAGTGCCAGCCATCTCTGCTGGAAAGTCTGTACCTGTGGCTGCCAGGAAGATTTTGGCCATGGCTACATGAAATCCAGTGCTGTTTGGTCAGTCTGAAGCTGATGCTCTCCTCTGCTCTGGCTCATCTGGACAGGATCCGGCATTCTGGGCGAAAGCGAACGCAGCAGCTGAAGCTGGCACAGAGGGGACTGAGCCGGCTTCAGAAGAAGCATGTGGCTTTCCAAACATCTTGCAGTCCAAAGCAAAACCAGCAGTTCTGACATGCTGTGAGCAATAAACAATGAGCTTTGTCAGCATGTCTAGAGGAAACGATAATTCCCGGAGTGTGAATGATGAAATGCTAACCAAGATGGAGGCTTTGGATAGCATTGTGGTTAGGAAAGCATATGTGCATCAGTGTGGAAGAGCTGACACTAAGAGCCCTAACTAAGACATAGAGATCTTCCAGGTCTCACAACTGACTCCCCAGTGGTATTTTCTCCTGTTCCCTATGTGAAGTGTAAAGCACTGCTTGTGCTTAAAAGGGAGATTTGCAGTGCTGTAACCAGCGCTTGAATCTGCCCCTCTGGCTGCACAGCCCTGGCTCTTCATCACCCACAGCTCAGCCCTGCCACCAGCCCTCTGAGGGCTTGGTGCAGGGTAATTTACTGTTGTATCTGCATTACGAGATTGGCTGTTCCTCTTTTCTCTTCTTTGAATTAAGAGGCAGCTCCGGTCACTCCAGCGTAATCAAAAACCGAATGAAATCAGGGGGATTGTTTTTAAGGTTACAGTCACCTTGACAGAGACCTGGTAGCCCAGTGCTTAAAAATTTTGCAAATCTTTTGCACAGTTTTGAGGCCAAAAAGAGTCAAAGTGCGTTTTTCCCCTTTGCTTGGAAAATGTTAAAACTGTTCTCTGCAAACCATGTGAAATGTTTCCAGTCACCTCAGCAATGAACAGCATTGACATGCATGTATTAGCAGAAAACAAGAATGACTAGAGTCAGAGAAAATTATGCAATTATTCATAGTAATAATATTAATTTCACAATGTCATCGCTTTAGGCGCCTGTTGCAATAAATAACCTTGAGAGTTATCTTAGTGTGTGTGACAGAGGACGTATGTACAATTGAGATCAGATTGCACAATAACTTTTTCCCAATGTGCCCTATGAAGCATGGAACCTTGATCTCACTCACCAGTCACTCACGCTGGGGTTGCTTTAAGAAAAATGACATTCAGGACCATTATTCAATGGAGGAAAAAAAAAAAAGACTCAGCGTTCTGCTATGGCTAGTGTTACCCTCAGGCATTTCTGGCATGTTTCCGTTGTAAATTCATTTTACATGTGGCCAGGAAGTACAACATCTTGTTGCATCTTGAAAAAAAACCTACCATATTTTTTCCCTGTTGCTCATTTCCAATCTACAGAAGCATCTGGTGGGAGCATGTCAGAAGATCTGTCACTAAATGTAAGAAGTTCAGCCCCCAGTGCACTTTAATGCCTGAGTCTCATTTGAAAGAACAAAGTGAAATAGTATTTTACTCTTCTACTTTTTTAACGGTGACTTTTTTTTTGTGTGTGGTTCTTTTTTTGAGTAGGACAATGTTTTTCTACTAAATACTGTTTTCACCACTGTCACTTCTGAGCAACTTGGAGAAAAAAATTAACACTGTTGCTTTCCAGGAAAAGCCTAGCACCATGAGTTTCCACCAAAGCCTGGCCCAGGTATCCAAGTTTTGAGACACCCTTAGCAAAAATTCCACACGGGGAAAAGTGATAAAAGGCCAGACACTCAAGTTTGCATGAGTGGTACTGCAGGGCTTGAGATGATGGCTGGCCATGCTGTGGCATTTGCCAGAGGGCCACAGATTTGTTGGAGAGTATGAGGGCTTATCTTTAGTATCATAAACACGGCCTCTCTCCCACCTCTCATTCCTTTCTATTTCTCCCTCTCTAGACAAAGCCAACATCTGCATCACCATTCCCACCACTCTCACAATGGCAACCCCAAAAAATGTCTGTTGATTGTTAGGAGGAAGGTAAACAGCTGTTTGCACAGCATAAAAATTGCTTTCATTGCTCCTACCAAGCCAAGGCCCAAGCACCATAGTCTTGTGCACTTTCTACTGGCACAGTGCCTGTCCACTCCCTGCCCATACATATCGACCTGGAGCTCTGTGGTGACAGAATTGGATCATTTCTGCCATGCTGTTCTCCCATGACCTGCCTGCTTCTGTCCCCATACCTTGTCTCCCATGAGGGTTGCTGTCTCGTGGTTAATCTGGGAACTAAGATGTGAATAAGAAAGGTTGCATTTCCCAGAGGTCAGGCTGGTTCCCCTGTCATAAGCCTCATGCTTATAATAGAAGCAGGAAAATTTGAGAAAACACATCTGATGTAATTAGTGTAACCTTTCTGCCAGGTGGTTAACAGCAGAGAAAAATGTTTGCGTTTAATATACCCATGGCCCCTCTTGATAAAGGACTAAATTCCAATCTCCACTTAGAAACCTGAGAAAACTAAACATACCCTCCCCGGGAGCTCTTAAAGAGATGGATTTCCACCACTCACTTGCATTCCCAGATCTTTATTGGGCAAGAGGGAGCACAGTCATAAAGCCAGGCAAAGCCAGCAATGGCAATATATATCCAGATAATGAGCAAAAGAACCCACTTTTTCAAATCTGTTGGCAGAGCTCCACCTCCCTTCCCCCTGTTTAGTGAAAAGGTGCCCCAAAGAGAGCTCCATGGCTCCAGCACCTAAGCCAGGATCAGGATCAGGGAGCAATCCTACCCAAAGAGTCATGGAGGAGCCAGCTGCCGGTGCTATGGATAGAAGAGCTCTCAGCTGCCTGCACAACCACCCAAAGACCTGGTGAGAACACACACTGGTACAATTCAGGGTGAATCAGGCCACAGAGTGGCACAGAGCTGCTAGGCAGGAGTTCAGGCAGCAGAGTGCCATCAACTCATGTCCTCCAGTTATCAACAAACTGGTGATGGAATGCCGTGTACCCACACTTCTACCTCCTTGTGAAGCCTGCAGGCAGAGGTAGAGGAGGAAACACTCTTCCAGCCCTTTTTATGGCATGTCGTGAAAGCAATCCAGGTATGCAAAGGACAGACCACTTTCCCATGCAACTGTAATGCTGCCTCCTCCAAGGCACTATCATAAAAGTCAGGTTTTCATTTCAGTGTGCCCTGAGCACATGGGTTCTTAAGGCTTTTGGGCCTCAGATGGCTAAAAAGGAATCACTGTGGTCTCCAGAACTGTTTTATCTTCTCAGCTGTGCTTTACTGGGAGGCTGCATCATGCCGGTTTGGAGGTGGGAACCTCTCCTCTCTGGTCTGTTGGGCCATGTAAGCTGCCCTGCCCAGTACTAGAATTTCAAACTGTTTGGAGGCTGCTGCTTCATGCTAACTATGTTGTGCCCAGGGCAGCATTTACCATGAGAGGTACAGGGGTGCCATCATTTGCAACTGCTTATGAATGATTTGGGGCTGAAGTTGTAAATGCTGGTCTTCAGTCTGAAAGTCCTAGAGGATTTAACGTGTTTAGTCTGCTTTAGGAGACTGACAGCTTTTTAATTACAGAGTCTACTACTCTCCCCATTCTCTTTTACTGGGTCAATTTGGAGTTTACTGAAATACCCATGGGCTGGCTACCGATTCAGTGAGGCCTAGGATGGATTCTTCACCACATTTAGCTAAAGCTAAGTTCAAAACTAAGCATTACTCTCAGAGCTGAAGCTGTGGAGATAGAAATGATTGGAAAGGCGTATGTGGAACGTGCTAAGTGTGAGGGATTTGGATGCTTTCCAAGTTTTGCGTATTTCAACCTTTTGTCTGACTAATTTATACATTACACCCATTCTAAACCTAGAAACATAATCAGAAGACCTAAAATAATCCCTCTGAGATTATTATAATCGCTCTTAGATCCCCTTTAAACCTACCTTCCCTGGAAGAAAAGGAAGGTGCTTTCTCCTTTCTGAAATCCCCCATTGAAACAATACATAGCTTTGAATGCAGAGCAAGAAACAGGAGTCAGGGGTAATAAAGGAGAAAACTTACATGGAAAAGATAGAAATAGTCCAAGCAGAAGCAAAGAGGCAACATGAGTTGTCCATGGGCGGCTATCCTGGCAGATTCACTCATCTCTGCCTCCATCACATGGGGAAGCTGTGTTGACTGGTCAGTGTCCCAATGGAGCAGTGAAGAGCATTATTTGGTGTTTGAATAACATATCCAGCTGTCCTCTTGGCTAGCCAAACACATCGTGTGACATGGACACAGGTAAGAGAATCTGCCTGGACAGCCTCAACGAGGAACAGAACTCATTTTCATTTTAGATCTCTTCTTTTCTCTCTTCTTTTTTCCATTCCTTCCCCTCCCCTCTTTTTCTTTGTTCCAGAAGGCACCCATCCAAGCGGCCCCACTAGCTGCCTGTGCCATAGAGCTGTTTTCCTGCAGAGCAGCCATTGGCTGGCAGCAGCTGGTGGGGGAGCTTGGCAGCGGGAGCTGTGGTGACCTCTCTGCTGTGGGGTTTGCACAATGCCATGGGAACTCCTGGAACGGATGGGAATGATGTACACAAGAGATATTCCTGGGGCCATTACACAATGCTGGAAGAGGCTGGATTGCAGCGGTCCTATTAATGTCTTTCATTCATCTCCAGTGAAGTCAACAGTTGAAAGCAATTTTAAGCGCTTGGATCATCCAGAATATATAAATACCTGTGTTCTGTGTAGCTGTAAAATTCAGTGATAAGTATGACTCCCTGGTGAACGAACAGGGTATCACAGGCTTACTTTGTCTTCCAAATGGGTCGGAGTTGAATCTTTAACTGGATTTCCACACTAATTTTCTCTTAACAGGTTAGATTTTCACTTGGAGAAGGCATTGTTGTAGTTCTCAGACTCATGATCACAACAGAAACACCTCCAGATTTTCCGAAGATATTTAAAACAAATTTGTTATAACCTGCAATTTGGTACTACTTTCTCATGAACACCTTCATTTTTATGTATCAGTATAGGTCAGGCTTATGTATTCCATATATATAGATCCAGTAACCTTGAATCAATATGTATCTCTTCATGACTACTTTAAGAGGTACTAAATTCATTAACCTTTATAGGCAATAACGACCTTTCCTGTGGTATTCTTGTTTTGCACCATTATCTGAAATAATGAAGTTACAGCCTTTTCTTCAGATATATGATGTTCAAAAACAGTATCAGCTTTGTCTGAGATGATAGTGTTTATAATATCTTAAAAGAAGAGCCATTTAACATTTCTTTACAATGGTGAAGTTAGAGCATTTCTAAGAATTTCAACAGCCATTTACAATTGCTGAAAGTTTCACCTGACAGCTGGTTGAAAATTGTGGAAAATACCGAAGTGTGCTCAAGAGTCAAATTGATTTGGCTAGTGTGTGTATTTCTCTAGGCTTTAAAAATAAGGCAGTGGGATAAAACAAATTCTGATCTTAGCATTAGGCTTTCAGGCAGACTGTATGCTGTGCTTTCCAGTGTGCTTTAGGACTTTTACTCCATGTGCAAGGTAGATATCTATAGATACACACATGCTGCCCAGTTTTCTGCACTTGCATGCTCAGCTGAGCCGTGTTTGGGCTTCAAAGGACATGCATGCAAATACACATTCATGTGCATGCACACAGAGATAAATCCAGCTGTGAACATGCATGTGCAGTAAATGCAGAATTTTTGCTTGTATTGCACCTGCTGCCTTGCAATCAAAGACCTCAAAGTATTTTGAAGTCATTTAAATACCTTGTCCCCTGTTCACACGTTTCACTCATTTCTGTGCTTCTCTCTGTCCACACTAGATAGGCAACAACTAAGCCTCCTGTCACTGTTGCAAAGTGGATATATTTATACATTTTCAAGTGAAGTGAGCTGATTCCCCCAGGTCCTGAAAGGTTATCAGTCCTAGGAGCAACACCCACATTGTCGCCCTAAACCGTGTACTCATCATCAGAGCTGGTGATCTCTCCAACATCTCTTTTTCGCCACACACTGCTTTTGTAGATTTTCATATCCTGCTCATCATCCTGAAGCAGAAGGAGAGACATTTGAAGCATCCTCAGCTGTGAAAATGGTTTGTTCAGAACCTCAGCCTTATTTTGTCAGAGGGAACACAAGTGTGGTGATTGTCAGCTGTGTGAATCCCAAGGGAGGACCACAGGATTCCTGCTGGACAACTGATGAGCCAGGCACAAAGCTATCAGCATCCCAGGTCTGCTTGGAACATCACAGAAAGACTAATAAAGTTTTAAATTAAAAAAAGAAATTCCATCAAGATTAATCTTTCAAAAGCCACAGTCCATCTGGGTTCCTTCTTCCTTGGTATTAATTACAAAGACCCTAATCCATAAGCAAAATATGAGCGAGATGTAAGCTTGCTACCGTTGTCTTTAATATTTTGATTGCTAACAGGGCATGTAATCCACCATGAGTAGGAGTTCATCAAGCCTCAGGGGCTACCTAAAGCACACAATCCCTCTAAATGAGTAGTAATCTCCTCTATGGAATCTTCCATCTCATGAACTAATAAGTGATGCTAAAGGCTCATTTGCTCTGGGATCTCCCGGTGGTGGAGGGGATGACACCATACCCAGCTCCAGGCACAGCAGAGAGTGGAGCCCTGGGATGACTGTGGGCAATGAGGCAGATTCCTGGCACTTTTGCCTTTGAGGTAAAGAGCCCTTCTTCCTTGGCACATGAGTGCTCTGCCAAAATTTGTGAGCATGGACACTGGACTGAAAAGATCCCACCAGCGGTTTCAAGCAGTGAGATCAATAATAATTTCCA
Source organism: Corvus moneduloides (assembly GCF_009650955.1). Taxonomy (NCBI): domain Eukaryota; kingdom Metazoa; phylum Chordata; class Aves; order Passeriformes; family Corvidae; genus Corvus; species Corvus moneduloides. The sequence continues at coordinate 107,093,436 of NC_045478.1, read as the reverse complement.
CACTCAGCTCTTTTACATAACACTTCCCTCCCTGCTCCCCTGGGATAAACAGTGGGACTCAAGGCTGACATTTTGCAGATGCTGGGAGAGCGGGCAGGTCCAGCAGTGGCAGCAGGAGGAGGAGGAGGCAGCATGGGGGAGAGGCACAGGCAACTGAAATTCATTACTTGGAGAGGTTGTGAGGGTCAGTGACAGTGGCACTGAATGGATTTTTCCAGCCGTTTTGAGATGAGATTTGCACTCTGTAATCTGAATGCTTTTATCTATTTCTGAAAATAGACAGGAATTTTTTCCACAGGCTGCTCCAATCTGGCCATGGAGATGCAAGGAAGGATTACAGGGATAAATTCAGGTTTTGTTAAGCAAGCATAGCTTTTCCAAACCAAACATAGACAGCATTCTCACAGCACAAACATGTGTACAAGAGCTCTCTTATCAGAAGGACGTGTCCCCTTGTGCAAGAGATGAAAGTGCGAGGTGCTGTGCACAGCCCTGGAGCCCTTAACTCCTGTTTTGTATTCTGCTTGCCTCTCCAAGCCAGCTGTGCAAGAGCCAGCAAGGTCTCTCCAAAGCTGCAGAGAATGACCTAGATTTGTTTCTCTGCTGAACTGACAAGTACTAGTTTACTCAGTGATTATTTTCTGTTTCACTCACATTTTGCTACAGTTGAGTTTCCTCTCTTGCTTAGTCATGTCCTCTTCTGGCAGCAGTTTCTCTGAAAAGAGAGCTGATTCTAGAAATTAGCTAGGACAGAAACTGTTGAGTGGTGTATTACAGCACTTTCAGGGATGAGGAATTGATAAGAATCCAGCTTTATTCACTAACTTTTTCTATTCAGAATAGAAAATATGATTCAAGGGCTTGGTTTTAGTGTCACTAAAATGTTTTTAGCTAGAATCTAAAGGATGTGCCTAGGTGTGGATATACTGTTGTCTTGAGGCAAAATAGTGTGGGAGAGCAGGACCTGCAGTTGCACAGCATCCACTATGTTCACAAGGTTTTACACTTTCCTGTCCCTCAGTGCCACCAGCCTGTCTCCAAGCACCACACCTGCCCTGACTTGAGTCATACAGTCACTTTCCTGCCCAACTCCTTCCAAGTGCCAGTAATTTTCTCTTACCTGCACTTTAGCACCCCCACTTTAAATAGAAAACAGCTGCTACGAAGCCCAGATATACCCTCTGTGGGTGGGAAGAGCTGGGTACTGAGCTGTAACTCTGCTCTCTCAGGCTGCAGACATGCCATTGATAGTGGCCAAATGTTTGTGCAGTGGCAAGTGCTGGGCCAGCAGATCAGGAGCTTTCCTTACTGTCCTGCCAGGAGGTGGCTCTGCCTAGCCATGCCCAGGTGGCCCATGGAGCTGCAAAGTAAACATTCAGGAGCAGTAACTCTTGGGGAAAGTGAGGGAAAGGAAAAGGTAATTGTATTAAGCACTGCAGTCATTGATGGTAGTAAAGCCTTTGAGGTGTGGGGGTATGGATCTGCATGGAAAATTCTACACATGGCCAGGGCCACAGCAGAGCTCGCAAGGGCTGGAAAACCATGCCAAGAGCTGAGCTGTTGAAGCATCTTGACAGCTCTGAAAGATGATGATGGTGAGTGACCGTTCCTTGGAAGCCTCCTGGAGATTCAGACCAGGGGAAAGGTCTCTCAGGAGGCAGCCAGATCACTGAGCTTCAGCTGTTTGACAGAGGTTTAGATCAGCCCTTCTCAATGCAATGCAGCATGTCCATCAAAACAAAAAAGCAAACAAGTTAGCAAGTGCAAAAACCCATTGGCGCTCACCCATGCCCTTAACATTTACCAGCAGCTTCTCACCACCCTCCTGTCTGTGCATCCTGCCATTTGCCTGAGCTCAGAACACAGTTTTATTTCAAGCCAACAGCAAGCACTGCCTGGGGGGTGCAGACACCTTCAGATGCAGCCGCTCAGTGCCACAGAAGATGAGACAACCATTTCCCCTTGGCGAGCTGATACGGACAGCAAAATTAGTTGAATCCATAATTTGGAAATTGTTTCTATGATTTACCCAGCCAGTCAGACTATGGCTCTAAACATCACCTTCTGGACAAATGAAGATACTAAAAACATACCCTAAGGAAGTGTTCTGAGGAATTTTCTTGTGGGGCAGGATGTTTGTGCAGATGGCAACCTAATTCCAAGGATTTAAGATGGTGCTTGAGCTCAGCAGACTCTCCACACTTGCTCCTAATGGTCCCACCAGGTGCAGTTCCCCACGTACCAGCCTTCCCACACTGGTGCTAGATGGGCTCTGTGCTTCAGCTGGCTCTTCTGCCTCTCTCCCTGCCTCCTCCAGTAAACAAATAATGGCAGACTCCTGTTCAGCCTTGTCTATTTTGGGATCTCTAGCAGTCCTATTGATAATCACTGTTATAAATGTTTACACTGATAGGAGACTGGCCCATATTGTACAGAGATAATAACAGTACAATTTGATATTCATGAGGTGGTGATGATCTCTAAATATAGAAACAGAGTAATTATTGCTGGCACTACAGGCTGGGTTTCAAAAAGCAGATAAATGGAGAAATGGATATGCTATTTATTGCAGCTTCAACAGTAACAACCGGAAAGCTGTCTCCCTTGATTAGGCAAGGGCCAGACTGCAGAAGGCAGAGCTCATGGCAGAGGGTGAAGGGATGTGATAGCTACCAGTGGAAGGGAAAAACACAGCCATAGAAAAGAAATCTGAAATGCACTCAAGGCCAAGCTCAAACCAATGAACGTGACTATGCAGGACGGCAGTGGAACAGGTTGAGTGTACCAGGAAAACCCATTGTGACTGGAAAAACCATCACAGACTTTTTTACCAAAACCCCTTAAGGAAAGGCAAAGCCTTTGGCCAACACAATCAACACCTGTCTGCAGCTGGGTCAGGCTGCATGCTGGACTGAGATCCCAACCATTTGCATCCATGGGCGGTGAGCTTTGGCCTCACTCCAACCGCATGAGCTGCAGGGGCACTCAAGGCTTGCACACAAGGCTGAGCAGGGGGAATGGCAACCCTGCATGCTGACCACTGAAACAAGTGCAAACTCCTGCACCTCGGTCAGGGCAATGTCCGGAATCAATCCAGGCTGGTGGATGAAGGGATTGAAGGCAGCCCTGTCAAGAAGGACTTGTGGTTTCTGATGGATGAAAAATTGGACTTAACCAGCAATGTGCAGTCACAGCCCTGAAAACTAGCTGCATACCGGGCTGCATTTGAAGCAGTATGGCCATCAGCTCAAGGGGGTGATTCTCCCTGTCTTCTCCACTCTGGTGAAACCCCACCTGGAGTGCTGCATCCAGCTCTGGGGCCCCAACATAACAAGGACATGGCCCCGTTGGAGTCAGTCCAGAGGAGGCCACAAAGATGCTCAGAGGGTTGGAGCACCTCTGCTATGAAGACAGGCTGAGAGAGCTGGGGTTGTTCAGCCTGGAGAAGAGAAGGCTCGATGGAGACCTTATAGCAACTTCCAGTACCTAAAGAGGGCTTACAAGAAGTATGGGAACAGGCTTTTTAGCAGGGCCTGTCTCAGCAGAATGTGGGACAATGGTTTTAAATTAAAAGGGACTCATTCCGTTTAGATATAAGGAAGAAGAGTTTTACAATGAGAGTGGTGAACCACGGTAATAGGTTGTCCAGAGGGGTGGTAAAGGCCCCATCCTTGAGAACATTCAAGCACAGGTTGGACAGGGCTCTGAGGAATCTCGCCTAGTTGAAGATGATCCTGCTTATTGCAGGGGGGTTGGAAGCGACCTTTAAAGATCTCTTCCAACCCCAAATCTTCTGTGATTCTATGGATGTGTGCATTACATCATTTCCCTTTTCTGACTTCCTTTGCTTCATTTTAGGAAAATTCAGGTCTTACTGAAGACAAGAAAAGTATCAGGCACTCAGTGTTTCTGATGAGCAGGCTGCTGGTTGACTACAGAGTCCTTCAATATAGGTGCAGGCACTTAGCTTTGGGCACGCAACTCGGTATTGCTGAGGAATTTCCTGGCAGCATCTCTGCTCTGTCAATGCTGTGTATGTCGGGGTATGTGTTTGGGGCCATGTCCTTCTCCCAGTCTCTAGAGGATGCCAGCGAGGTTAGTTCCCTAATGACTGGGCAGATCCCCATCTGTCTGGAAGCACGGCCTTTGCAGTTTCCACAGCAGTGGTACCCACAGAGCTGATCGCTGCACTGGCCAAACTGCCAGAGCCATCCAGGATCCGACACTGTTTTGTGCAGCCCTTCCCACCCACCCGTGTGAGGAACCTCACCCCTGGGTGGTGTTTCCACAACAGACAAAGCCAGATTTGCTTAGACTTTGCCCTTTACCATCACTGTGCTGGACAAAGTGCTCACCAGTTTCTGTTGCTGTAGAGAAAAACACGTGGACTGTAGCCAGGCTGCTTCCCCAGAGAGATCAAAAGAAGTGAAACCCCAAACAGAAAAGGGCAGGAGCTGTGGGTTCACCTGGGGTTTGATTGTTGGTATGACTCTTGACAACAATTTACTGAAGTGAGATGAGGAAGGGATAAAATTACCCACCGGTAGCGGACTTTGGTCTGAAAGTTCCTTGCAAAGAGGATGTTTCTAAGACCAGCAATTCCTGAACCCGGCTCCTTATTAGGTGATCCTGCACTCTCAAGTTCTCTGAGGTTTAGGGAACTCATGCTTGCATGTGAATTTCATATGGATCACCCCAGCAGATGAAGAGAGAAAATTATTCACAGGCTCTGCTGCTACCCTTCTGCCCTTCCTGTATCTTCTCTATGCTTACTACTGTGCAAAAGGGGAGAGGAGAAAAGAGAGAAGAGGGAGAAAAAAAATCTAAAAAAATCACAAGTAAGAAAAAAATTGAGGTGAAACTTCCTAGCATGTATACAGTGTTTAATATGTTCCTGTAGGTATACAAATATTGACTAAACCTTAAAATGTAATATAGTTAACTGAAGTGGGTTATTCTGTGTTGGAGCAGAGGGAGTCAAAGTTCCCTAGACTTTTACAGCTCTTTGTCAGACAACACCTCAAAGTTTTTATTTAAGTTTTACAGTTGGGGAAACCAAATTGCTGAGAAGTTACATCACTCAGCCAAGAACTGCAGCAGGTCACTGGCTTTATTTCAATGGGAGCTCAGCCTAGTTCTGGGTCACCAGCACTCTCAGACAAGAAGGGTCTTGGTTAAGCTGGACATGCGTGGGGCTTCAAACTAGTTGTTCCCAGCAGCAAGAGCTACCTGGCTTTGGGGAAACTCTCCTGTGCTGTGCTTGGATGTGTGTCAGGATGGTGCAGAGAAATGAGTGGCTGTGCCAAGCCAGTGTCACAGTGACTCTGCAAATGGACCCTGAGCTCTCAGACGAGCTCCAGGCTTGTCTGCACCAAGTCGGCTCTGCACAGACAGATTCACTAGGCATTTTGCTTAAATAACTGGCAGGGGATGTTCTTGCTGTTGAACATGTGTTTCGGTTGGATAGAATCTGCTCAGCCTGTAGGGAATCTGTGCTGTGGCAAAGGCAGAGCAGAACAGTATTTTAAAATTAATAATAATAATAAAAAAAACATTTCAAGCATAGTTTGTACTCTGCCAGGGGAGGAGCTCTCTGCCCCTGGGGAGTTTTCAGGATGCTGAGCCATGAGAGCAGTTGCTGCTTCCCTTCTTGCTGCTCTTAAGCAATACATTGCTCTCCTAGGCAGGTGATGATGGAGGCAGAGCACCACCTTCTCTAACATAATCCAAAGTTCCATTCAGTCTGTGCAGGTTACAAAAGAACGCTCAAACTGGGATGCTGCTTCAGAGCTGGAGGACAGAGCCATTTACCCTGTCATTTGCAGGTCCCCAAGGGCCTTGGAGGAGCTCCAGGGGTACAGCACAAGGCAGAGAGAACTGGGTGTGCTGGCAGGAGGATTGGATTAACTATGAGAGTGATGCTGCTGGGAAATCTGTAGGTCCCACAAATCAAAATGCTCAAGAATGCAGCGCTGAGGTCTGCTGCTGTAAGCTTTGTGAAGAAAAGACAAATCATTAGTCTCTAGGGACAACACTAAATTTTGCATAAGGGAAAAATGTGACATTCATTTGTAACTTCCAGGTTTTCCCAATTCCCATTTGGTCACAGTTCAAGGTTGTGCTTTCCGATTGCAGCTCTTTACTGTTGGGCTTTTTTCCCCCCCACAAAATATGAATTTTGTACTGATGAGGTCAATGATTGGAATTTTCTATTCAAGAAGCTTTTCTTCTCAGTCTCAGATGGCCACAGCCTGAGCAGCTACGCAAATCTGAAGGTCACCAGCATCCTTTGGCAACAATCAGGGTTTCTTACCAAAATCATTTCACTGTGCCAGAGACCTGGTCCACCCCTGCATTAATCTGGTTGTTTGAAACCAAGGGGTAAAATGAGGAGGAGCAGAAGAGAAGAGAGCCAAGAGAAGAGGGTTAGAGTGGAGAAAAGGTGGGAATCCCAGATCTTCCCTTCTCACATGACTTGTCTTATGCACATTACAGAGAAGTATGTCAAAAGTGTGTCTTCACAGGCTGCCACAGGTCAGTCTGCTGAGGGTGGGAAAAATGAGAGTAGGACAGGGAGGGTGGGAAGTGGAAATAATTGTTGTTTTTAGCTCAAATCAACATGTCCAAATCAAACCTTCACAGCTATCTTTCCTCATAACTTTTTCCACTTCCACTACCTGCAACCATCCCTTTGGAATGAGCGGTGGAAACAGTCCTTGTGGGTCGTGAGAAAGGATCAGACCTCTAAACATGTTGTTATTCCTGTTTTCCAGCTCTTGGAACTCACAAAAACAGATGATTAAATAGAGCAGGTAGCAGTCAACTGATCCAGCTGTCCCAGCAGGTACAGGGAGTTCTCTGTGAGGAGCAAAACTGCTGGAGTAGACATTTTCCCTATTGTATAGTCACTTGTTATGCTTTACAACCAAAGCAGTGCAGATGCTGCAAAGAGACATCACCTTACTAGAGCACCTTTTCCTGCATATTCAGAGTTATTGTGAATGCCTTGTCTGCATTGCCCTGTAACAAACAAACTGAGAAGCAAATCAGCATCTCTCATACTTTAACAAAGCAGTCTGAGGTTTGCTTTACAGATGTAATTATACAGGAGATAAGAGAAAGGGCTTTAACTTTGATCCAGGTTGCTTGTCATGAATAAGAAAAAATAAATATCAGTAACCACATAACACACATACACCCCTTATCTAGTATGGACAATTTTGAATTTATGATAGCCTTACACCTTAAAAGAAAAAAAAAAGGTTTCTGTCTTTCTGCAGGCCTCAGAGCTATGGGGTCTATTAGACACAGACACCAAAGTTCATTTACCGCTTATGAACCATCACTCCTCTCAGTGAGCTGACTGGATTTTACTTCTCCTCAAGCATTTAGAGCCATCATGGCAGAATTAGTTTCAAAGCTCAGAGGTATTTTCTGGAAAAGTATATGAAACAGGCCACACTCACTGGAAGCTGTGGGAATAACTTGCTGTGATGTTGCCATTCCCTGTGTGTACTCCAGGAAGAGCTCTGTGCACATGCCTGGTCAGAACAGGGGAATAGGAAAAGGTGAATGGCAGAAAGAAGCCCACATGGCCTGCCCTGGGGCTCTCTCAGGTGGTTCCAGGAGCCAGGACATGGGAGAAAATTAGGTGAGAAGGGAAAATGCAGCAGGGAATTACTACAGAAGGGGCTTTTTGCTGTCCCTGAATGGACCAGGCTTTTGGATGGTGGGAGGAACGGGGCCCCTTTGTTAGCTTTCCCCACCGCTCCTCATGACTTCCTCAGCTGAGCAAATTCCTTGGTTTCTGCTGGGAGAAGAGCTGCAGGAACTTACGAGGCCAGGCTGAGGAGAGGACTCACGGGTCTCTCTTGGAGTAACATTCCATGGAATAGTCAGACACAGAGATGAGAAAGCTTCAAAGCAAATCAATATGCAACATACGAAGCGCAGAAGACCTCCAAAAGTTACACTCCATGACAGCCCTGGTCAGTGAGTCTGGAGCAGGACAGGGGCCAGCAGAGGCTACGCTGCTGCCAAACAGGAGCAGAAGCCCAGGACAAGCACCTAGAACACTGATCTCACACTCTGGCAACAGCCCCCAGCCAACAACAGCATGGGAAACAAGTTACACCAGTCCCCAAGAGACAGAGCCTGAAGGAAGGATTACAGACTTCCAAGCAGAAGCAGTACAGTCCATCATGTCTTCAATTCCACATCACTGTGGGGACACTCTGTGCCCCAACTCTGCTACCCACTGAGACACAAAACACCTCCTGGCCTGGCAGCCTTGGCTGTTGTCCAGCAGGATTGCTGGTGAAAATCAGCCTTTAGGAAATGCATGGCCACCCCACGAAGTGTGCCATTTTGCTTCAGAATGCTAGCACTGTTCTCAGAGAAGCCAAAGCCATCACGGTCTTTGCTGTCTGCATGGGGTCACTGGTTTAGAGTGGTCCCTACTGCAGCAGCATTGGGGCTCCTGGGCCAGCTGGTCCAGGTGAGGTGACCCTGCTCAGACCCCTGTGTATAGGTGCTTTAATGCAGTCACTGCTTTGCACTGCCTGAGTAGAAATTCAAGGTCGGGCAGCCTTGGGAGATGAAAATCAGGGTCACTCAGTAGTCCTCAGACAACACTATAGATACAGCACCTCTGGCAGCCCTGGGTACAGTGAGGAGAACATAAAGCTGCCTGCAAAACCAGCAGCAGTGCTGCTTGCATGCGTGTGCAATTGGGAATGGTCGTGCTATAAAGGGAGAGTTTAAAAACAGCCAGACATTTTTCCTTTGTTCTTTGTTTGTTTCTGCCATGACATGAGGCAAAGAGCAATGTTCTACAGATGGTCAACAATGAAGCTGTGTAACAAAAGAAAAAAGCAGTTGTCCTAAAACATCTGACTGGGATCCATCATGATTAATCAAGGGCCAGAAATAAAAGTGACCCCCACTGCACTGGTAGGGGGAGCTGGGAGCCGATTCCTGAGCATGTCTAATATACCATATCAAAAGGCTACCTGAAAATCCCTCACTGGAGTCAGCTGAATTATTCAGGGACCTCAGCCAACTCAAGTATCTTCTGCTTTATGAGCCTTGAGGACCCTAAGGCATGTGCACTCTTGCTATTCGCTGCAGTGGATTCAGACTGGCTCTCTGCTATCTATATTTATCACGATCCCCTCAGGAAGTGTTTTGGCAGGATTTTGTAATGAAAACCCTGCCCAGAGCACTCTTTGGCATGCAGCGAGCAGCCTTAAAATAGTGCAGTGACATACTGCAATAATTACTCATATTAACACTCTTCATTGTGCTGTGTGACGCTTTGTCCCCGTCGCCTGGCTCATCCCACCACTTGGCGCGTGGTGGGACGGCAGGAAGGAGCTGACCTTTCCTAAAAGGCAAAGTTCAGCGCCAGGCCCAGCCCCGAGCCCCTGAAAACCGGGCAGCCGTGGCTGCGGTCCCATCCATCACTCCAGCAGAGAGCTGGCACCAACCCCCCCGTGTGCTTCCAGATCCAAAGTTTGCAGGTGTTCAGGCAGGATATTTTGGCTCCTCTCAAGCCCGTCAGTGTTGTTTGAGGAGATGTTTAAAAAAAAAAAAGCATAAAAGTCCAACCACACAGGATAACTGTGAGGAGCAGGCTGCTTGCTTGCCAGTGACATGCTGGCTTCCAGTCTAACCCATACATTCAGGTTTTTATCCTCTTTGGAGTAAGTCTTCATGAACTGTGCTAACACCGTATCTCGTTTCACCTTAAATAGTAACAAAAGAAATAGTTTTCAGTCAGAAGAGGGATGGGGAAGTGGGGACAGCTTTGCTTGAAGTTGATAGAACCCTCAAAGTTTCAGTATTCTTGAGAAAAATTTCTCTGTTTAAAAGAAAGAAAACAACTACTTTAATCGCTTGAATTGTGCATCTTGAGCATCTGCAACGTGTTTTTTCTGTTGATGACAAAACGAGCTTTTGAGAAACATTTTGTTACTCATGCCTATTTACCTAAACTTGCTGGATTTCAAGAGCTCCATCTAAAACCCATCCAAGTCAGTATAAAGAGTCCCAAAAACTTCAGTGGGCTTTGATTAAAACCTCATGTCATCTAGGACTGCTTAGTATTCCCCACAGTCATGGTCCACATGTTTCAAGATGACACAGTCCTGTAATTGCAGAGGCCATGATCTCAGAACAAATATTGATGTAACTGCTTAATTATGGCTTCACAAGGAGAGAGAATAGTGCAGTCCTTCCAATATACTCTGATTCAGAGAAAGTTATGGCACAAAGCCTCCCTTCGATCTTTATTTTCAGTGAGTGCACTGTCAGTTTGGGGGAAATTAGCACCTGATGCCATCATTCCATTTGCTGGGATATGAATCAGTGGGTGCATAAAGACACCCCAACTACCCTCTTAGTGTGTGCCAACCCTTTGTACTTCCATGGTGTTATCTCAGCAGATCCAAGCCCCTCCTGAAGTTTAGCTGTGCCTGCTTAAGAAGTTACATGCATGCTGATATTTGCCCGCTTATGTAGGCTCGATGAATTCAAAGACACAGAGAGTTTCAGAGCATTCACAAACAACAAACTGTGACTGGAGGAACAACAGCAACTGGAATCAACACATAAGGCTATTTTTTTCATTAAGAAAACTCATTTAGGCCACATGAGCTAGTGAATGTGTTCACAACCACTTCTGTAACTATGATGCCATGGAAAAATGCTATTCCAATAAAGCATCTGGCTAAATACAACAGACTCCCATTAAGTGAGCCTACACTTTTGTCAAACTGCAAGACATCTTTCAGAATATAACAAAGAACATTTTTTAAAGCTGCCTTTCTCTAGCTTGTCATCAAATCTACCCTGAAAGAGCAGTGAGGCAATGAACTCAGTATCTGACTTTGTAACGGGATAGGTATCTGCCAAACGCATCGTCACCAGCCAACAATGCACTAGTCATATAGATTTTTTTTTTTCCATGCAACAGCCTTTATTAAAACTTTCTCAATTAATTGTGTGGTCTCCAGGACCTTCTGCCAAGGTCACCATTCATGGCTGAAAGGGCTGCTCACTGAATAATGGACGGTAACTTCTCTGGAGACTTTCTTGTAAGCCATAATCAAACACAATCTTCTGTTAATTGCCTACGCATATTTGGTGCATTAACAAGAGGAGCTTTAAATACATATATATATATATATATATGATGTATGTATAACCAAACACAACTGCAGAAGGAAAAGCTAAGATATTAGCACCATACGAGGATCCTGTTGATGACTTTTCTATCAAAGCTAGATCTGATTGCTGAGATGGGGGAAATGTTTTATTTGGCATAAAGCCCTTATTTCAGAAGACCATGTCTCAAATGCAGTGCTGGATGGCTACTCCTGTTCTTGAATAAATTCTTGCCTGTGAGAAGAGGTCAATAATAGGCTCTTGACCTAATTACAGCTCTAGATCTAGCTGTCTGCTGAAATTCACTCCTAGACATCTGATTTTGAACCAGACTGGGTTGGTTAGTCACAAAGGCTTCTCCTTTGATGTGCAACTCTCTAGGGCACAGCCTGTCTCACCACACTCAAAAGACTAAGAGGTCTAAGGAAATGCTGTCAGGAGCAAGCAAGACCTCACCAAATCAAAGCAACCAACTCACATAGCATCAAGTAACATTGTGTTATTAGAACTCGTGGAAATGCTGATATTTAAAATTGATCAGTTGCCTTGGCAGTTATCAGAATGGCTCTCAGCCCTATCTCACCATGGCTGAACAGAAGTTGATTGCTACTGCTGACCAGTCTGTCACTAAGCTAAGCCACAAGTGGCCTCCCCTCCCCAAAAGCTTCCTCAGTTTGCCTTGCAATCTCAAGGAACTGATACTCTCTGCTGAAACACAGCACAGAGGAGGAGATACCACTGAGAGCTCCAGGTATTGGCAGAGCTCAGCAGGAAACCAGGAGGCATAAGGGGAACATGTGTCCTGGTCTCTTAAATGAAAAAACCTGCACATATCTGAGCCTTCTGCTGGTATCAGTCCTCTGCTCTTAAGGCCACTCATAAAGAAGAGCATCTGGAGACAGCATATTTTGGTTTTCAGATGCCTCAGGTGAGGCTACAGGCCACCCTTCTTATACCAAGCAGACAAGATCAGGCATCTTTACATGTCTTACAACATTGCTTCTTATCAAGGGTGCAGCAGGGCAACCTCTAATCCCCAGGAGGGAAACCAGAGGGTGCAGTGATGGAGAACTAGCAGAGCCTACCAACGACTTGTGCATTTCTCTCTTCACTTTTTCCCCTTTGAGGCTTTTCCCTGGGAGTCCTTTAGACTTTTGGACTGCTCAGATAGTAATTTCAATGGATACTGCAGTTTCAAAAGAAGGTTGGATCAAGGTTCTGGAGAAGAATAAAAGAGATCCCTAGATCTTTTCTCCTTTCTTATGCTTTATGGTCCTCCTGTAGGGTAAGTTAACAGGTTTTTCTAGATATGCCACAATCCATATTACGTTATTTTTCCATTGCTAGTTTCAAATTATACTGCTTCTCCCTCTAAGCTCATAAAGTTCTTTTTAAAAGCTCATAAAATTTCACCTGTGTACATTTATGGCTCTCAGGATGTGAACTAAACTCAATTGATTTAGCTATATTTACCACTGCTGAACTTCACACTGTATTTTACTGCACCACCTTTTCAGGAGGAATAAGTCACTTCCTCCTCCTTTCCTCTTCTAGTGCAGCCACTGAATCCAGAAGACTAATCCATTTTTTCCCCCTTTTGTTTGTAAGCCACCAATACAATTCTGGCTTAAAATATAAATAGGTATGTCTACACTGACAGATACATTTAGCTCTGTACCTCTCTCCAAGGCCCTAAATCTGTGGTCATCCATACCACATATTCATAGAACAGTACAGGTTGGAAGGGATCTTTTAGGGATCATCTGCTCCAACCCTGCTTCAATGAGCAGGGACATCTTCAACTAGATCAGGTCGCTCAGAGCCTTGTCCAACCTGGCCTTGAATGTTTCCAGGGATGGGGCATCATCTACCTCTCTGTGCAACCTCTTCCTTGTTTGCTCAAAGTACTTCCTTCCAGGAGGAAAACCAAGCACAGCTGATGGGGCTGTTTCCCTACATTTCCCATGAGGCAGGTAACACAGGTGTGGAAGGCCCCAGTTGTGGTACCTCCTCCAGGACCTTCCTCACTAACCTCCTCTCTGAGTATTCACACACAACAACCCCGAGCGTGCAACACATACCAGTATCACCACATAATGAAAGCACCAGCCTGTCTGGCTGCAGCACTCCCACAGATATTTTTTCAAGCTTCGTTAGGGGGGAAAAAAAGAAAGAAAAAATGAAACACGCAGAGGGTTAATAATGACATGTCAAGGTCATAGCTTGTGGCCCAGGAGAGACCTAAGCCAAGAGCTTTGCAGCTCTTGGGACTCAGCCTCCAGCAGTACTGACATCAGCCACTGCACACCCGTGTGATCTGGGGACACCCTGTGGGGTGGCTGCCTCCAGGAACAGGTACACCCAATGAGAGAGTTCAAGGCTCAAACCCTGCTCCAACAAGCACCCAAATCCATGACAGCACCTTGCAGACCTCAGCTTCAAATCACAGAATCTGCTGAATTGGGAGGGACTCACAAGGATGATCGAGTCCAGCCCCTGGCCCCACGCAGCACCATCCTCAAAAGTCACACCATGTGCCTGAGAGCATCGTCCAAACGTTTCTTGAAGTCTGTCACACTTGGGGCTGTGACCACTGCCCTGAGAAGCCTGTTCCAGTGCTCAACCTTCTGTGCTTCAGTGGTCCAGCAATCTTAGGGCAGGTCTCTCTTGGTCTTGTCGAGGTTGGACAAAGAGGCCAGCAGAAGAGCAATAGCAACCATGCATCTACTTAAATGACAGAAATTAACACCAGTCAAATAACGTGGTAGCCAGGCATAAGGAGGCAAAGTTTTATCTAAAAACATTTGGGTTACCATGATTCCTTTTCCCATTTTAGACAAGACTGTGAAAACAGTTTTGATCTCTAGCCCTTTATTTCCTTTATGGCCGGAACATAAAATGAATCAACATTTCAGAACCTCCAAAATATTTTTATTTGCTCTCAGTATTTGCTTATAAAAATGATTGGAGTTTGTCAAAGGGAGCAGAAGAGCTGTGTTATTTTTCGCTGCTTGGGGAAGGAATGAATTTGCAAGGGGTACAACAGAACTGGCTCCAACCTTTTCAACTTTGTGGTTCGTTCTCTTTCTTGGTTTCATAGTAAATTGCTGCACAGGACTGGAAGGATGCTTAATTTCTCACAGATGTGTGACCCTGAAGCAAGGGTTCAGCCCTGGAAGCTTCATGCCTTGGCAGTGGTCACCTCTGCACAGTCCTGACCTCCACAGAAAGAACATGACCCCTCTCCCTTTGTAGGGACTTTGTAGGGTGCACAGCTGCCACAGGAGGAGGGCAGTGGCAGTGGCCATGCAGAGGCATCCTACATGTTGGACAAGGGACCACCAGGCACCTGCTCCTGAGAGGGAGGCAGCAGGTCCTGGTTGCCACTGAAAGCAGAAAGCTGATTTACTTCACTTACGTGTGTATTGTACAGAATAAAGTCTGATGGAGGGGAAGAAAAAAATCTCACCAACATGGAGCTTCTGCTTTTTCTTCTCCCAAGAGACAAAAAAATCCCACACTTGTCCTATCCAGAGAGATCTTAAAAAAGGACTGGGCTAAAATCAAGACTCCCGGTATGAACATCCTTGAAGTTTATGAAAGGACCTCTTCTCTTAAGATGGGCCATCTTAAAAAACCTCTCTATAATGGCCAAACTAAAGTCTTCCTCGACTCCAAGAAGAAATGAATTTAAGAATATTACATCCAGATGCAGATTTTAATTTAGTAGGTTTAGGCTGTGGGAAATTACTGACATGACATGCCAGACCTCAAAACTGCTTTTCTTCAGTATCACATGCCCCAAGACACCTTGATATAGAGACTGACCCAGGAGTGACTCCTAGAGCTGGGTGAGTTTTCCCAGAAGAACTCCAGGCCCCATATCCTATCTGTTTGCCACCAAAAGGCAACAAGGTGTTATCTGCAGTCCTTGGTGACAGACACGTACGTGCGTTCTCTCGGTACACCAGGCCAGCTGGAGGGGAACCAAGCAAACTGTGGCTAAGTGGCTTTCTGCCTGGGCTGGCTCGTGCCCTCCCAGGTCAGGGCACAGACAGTGCAAACACAGCTGCCTGCAAGACACTGTGTAGGCAGAGAAGGCAAGAGGCAGACACAGAGTGCTGCAGCAGTGCCAGTCTGGTAGAAAGCACCTAATGATCCCTGGAAAGAGAGTTTCTTTGAAAAGTTGGACTCTTCACCCTGTTCTCCTCATGATCCCAATATGTCCTTCTTTGCTGCTAGCTATTTTCAGGCTGGAGACAGGTGAACAAATAACCATGTACTCTCTGAAGCTTTGACAAGCAAAGTTGCTTACATTAAAAAAGAAAAAAATTACAAATTTGTCTCTTTCTCCATTTTTAAAATGGCCCAAATTAAAAATAAATAATTTTTCTCCTTTTGGTGGAAAGTTACTTGACACATTTAGGTTAATAAGTCCAATTGATAGATGACTTTTCATTCATGCTCCCATTTCCTAATCACATCCTTGTCTCACATCCACCCTGACTGAAGACTGATGAGAGCCTCTACTAGCCACCGCAGCCGCCTTGCCCCTGCCCACACCGAGCACAGCACCAGGTGCTGCAGTCACTGGGGAGGGGGCTCTGTGTGCTCCCTCTGCAGGGCAGACACAGCTCAAAGCCCTCCTGAAAGCAATACCTGCTGAACCTTTTCCTCTTAGCAATATCCTTGTGTTCTTAGAGTGGTGGAGGGAAGTCTACAGCGATGCTTTGCTAAGAGCGGTGGGTTTAGAGCAGCACCTCCTGGGGAGCAGGGTCTCCATGGGATGGGTGAAGAGCACTCCAGACCCACTGCTGGCCTTGAGCTGGAAACCATCTGCAAGGCTGGGTGACTGTGGAGGGGGCAGGGGCATCTTGGGGGAAGGAGGAAAGAGTGCGGGTTGTCCTCGGTTAAGGAGCACCCGTGGGTGAAACGTGGGTGGTCACAGAGCCTTTGTGGCTGGAGTGCCAGAAAGCCATGACCCAACTTGCAGCCACTGCCTTGACGAGCAGCTCAAAGAGCAGCCGAATCTGTGCCTGGTAAATCCTCTCCCATCGTGGCTGCCGTGATGGATGATCTCTGTGACGGCAGGGTGGGCTGTTGGTGCCTGGAAACTTCTGCAGGTGCTCTGCTTGCTCCATCACCCTTCCTGTAGGTGCCTGTTAGGGCAACACAGCTCCTTGCCTGCCCTGCCCCGTGCCCTGGGCACAATTTCACACATGGTTCCCATCTCATCAGACCCCTGTTATCCAAGGGAAGAAGTTGGTATCGCTGGGAAAAATCTGGGTTTTGTGGGAACTGAGCTCTGCTTTGTTAGAGGCCACCCAGCAGTGCAAAACATGAGTGAGAAAGTGCAGGGAGGTGCCACTGTTCCAGAGCAATGCCAGCTCTGAGCCAAGATTCAGTTGCTGAAAGATGCAGGCAAAGATGCAAAGCTGGACCAAGATGCTGGCTCTGGTCACGGGCTGAGAGACACCAGCATTTCCCAGGACAAGACAAGTGTGATCTCCTCTAGCCAAGGGGAACTGCACCTCCATGAGCTCTTTTCTCAAGGTGTATCTGCAGAAACACTCTCATGCAGCACTTAAGAGTCAGAGCTGCTGGACACCTGTCTGAATCCTGCAGGTGTCTGATTCTTGCAGAATTTTTTCTTCTTGCAGTGCTCTTTGCATCAGAGGCAGAGGCTTTTCATTTCAAGCAACTCATTATTTAACCCACCTTGTTAAATCTGCTCTAGCATCAGAATGGGAGTTAGGGGATGCCCACTCCCAGAAGCAGTGCTGGTGACTGTACTCCTCGACTGTATTTGATTGCTTTTATTTCATTTCCCCTTCCATGCTTCCTGCTCAGTCCCAAACAGGGAATTGGGACACCTGCCCAAGAGCACAGTCTGAGAAAGGGGAGGTCCCTCTCTCAGAGGCAGGGCTGTCCTTTTGCAGACGTTTGATAAGCAGTGTTGTGAAAAGTAGACATTTGTTTAACTTTCCCATAAAAGAACTTGACAGAATAAAGCAGGGACTTTTCTTCAGCCTTACTGACAGAGGCCTGCTTAGAGGAAAATTCAGTGTAGCCAAACTCAAATATGCACATAAAATTTAAACCCGAATCTGGGTTATATTTTTTCTGAATGGTTTCTATCTTTCCACTCAGCTGAACCAAGCTCACCGGCCTCAAAACTCAGTTTCCAACCAATGTCTTGAACCTCTATTAGGAGAGCAGCTCTCTGTGCAGGAGGAGAAACAGTGCTGAGCACAAGCATGGGTGGAGACAGAGAATTCTGAAACATGGCTGTGCTTCAGTTCCTCTCCTGTACCAAAACATTTGGGCCTCTACCCCTTTCCATTTCAATTTTCCTACACCACTTCCCTTTCTCAAATGAGCACGTCAAATACTCATGGGAGTCTCATTAAAAGCCTGTATACGTAAGTCTGATGCTTGGGGCTGTCTCATTTTGGGTACCTACAGGGAGGTTTCAAAGGGGCCTGAGTTGCCCTGATGCTGAGCCCTACACAAACCAGGCCATCTAACATATTTGGGGCTGAGATTATGAAAAACCTTAAGCTCCTAAAAAAAAATTTAATCATAAACACCCCCTGAAAATTGAGACACGTTATATCACACATGAAAATAAGGTCCAGAATATCCAGTCTGTTTCCTCATGCGAAAACAGAGTAAGAAACAAAGATGCACCCAACAACTTTCTGCAAGCAAATGCTGGGGCTTTTTTAAGGTCGTTTGCAGTGAAGAACAGTATTAAACTCTTATGCCTCAGCCCTTTGCAAAGAAAATATTTGCAAAAGTACCTGAATTGTTTATCTCAGATCAGTTGCCATCTCCTTTTCCCTCGCAGTGAAGGGAAAAGTGAAGTTTTACCCATCAGACTGCAGAGACCGTGTGACAACGTGACAAACAGCAGAGCTGCAATGTACTAAGACAGCTATTGCTGAGGAGCTGCAGATGGACCTTTGCCCTCTTTGGTTTGGACAGCATTTACAACACTTCCAGTTCCATCTCCTAGTGAAACCAGTCTACTTAAATTGTCCTCCAGCAGGAACCCAGAGCACCACAGCTAACAGGCAGCATAGTGCTAAGTTAAACCAAGCAGAACAGAGAAAGCCCATGAAAAAATAGAAGTGCAGGCACTTTCAGTGATATAGCCACAAATCTCTCTATTACATTTTTCCTGTATCACCTGTACTTGTAATTCCTAATTATCCTTATCTTTGCCATCTAAATGCAAATGCAACAAGGCACATTTTCCATATTTTAGTCCATCCTTCACAAGTCTCTTCTTTTGTGCCAGAGCTGATGGCTGCAGGCTGGGTAAAGGGGCTGTGGGAGGGAACAATGGCCCACCTTGCTGCTTCCCACTTCTCCAAGGTCATCCCGTGCACCAGTGGAGCAGCACCATGCTGCTGCTGTCCTGCTGCTCATATTTGAGAGTTGTTGCCATGGCACCAGGGGACAAATCACGTCTTGACTGTGCCCTGCAAATCTCTCCCAGCAGAGCTGGGGCCTGGACCTGCAACCCTGGCTATTTTTAGCCACGTGCTGTATAATGCAGAAGTTGATGACCATCTGCACATCTCCATTAGTCAGCTGTTTCCAGGTGCTTGGTGAAAGGAACAGATAGCCAGAGACAGGGGGGAGGCTGGGATCAAACACTGAGCAAGGGCAGCTGCTTGCTCTGCCTTTTGGTGGAGCACTGTGTCTCAGTTTCACTTGAAATCCATCACAATGGAACTTGATGGAAAGGGACCTTTGTTCCCCGAATGCTGGAGGGACACAGACCCATCACTCTCTTTCCCTGAGGTGCCCACACTGCCCAAGGCACCCAGGCACCATGTCATGGTGACGGCTTCTCCCTTGCCGCCTCCCATCCCATGACCTGCTCCCCAAGCCCACTTTGTGCTTGCAGCCCTGGTAGGGGTGGACCAGGGCAGAAGGTCTGGAGGTAACACTCCGATGGCACTCCAGATGCCATTAGAATGGTGTCACAGGTAGGTTTTTAGAGGAAGAATCAAAACGAGATTTCCAGGTGAGGAGTGCTGTGTGATGAAGGCCAGGCTGCACTGGAGAGGTCAGACACCTCCTGCCCTGCAGCCCAGCCCCACCTGACATGCAGACTGCCAGCCTATTGAAGCTTATTAAAAGTATTTCAGAATGGCAGGTTCTTTTTTTTTTTCCACATAACAGAATTAAAACAACGTTACAGACTCACAGCTATGCAAGGATACACTTGGGTTTTCTTTAGGCTTATTGAGGGCTAAGGGCAAATCTCTCAAATCCTGGATGCTCCTGTTCAAACAAGATGAGGTGTGTGGGCAGCCCACCAGGCAACTTGCATCCTAAATTCTCTGGTTTAACCCAAGCTCAGGAACAGATTCTTCAGCAGCAGAGCCAGGGTCTGGGCTGGTGAACCCATGGGACTTGGGGGTGCTCTGACTGAGAGGTGCACTGCGATGCATCAGGAAACCACCAACCAAACGCCAGCTCCAGGCTCAGATGTACCCAGAGCAGAGGGGCTGAGGTCTCAGGTCTGAGGTTCTTGCACAGATTTTTGTCCCTATCACCCTGAAAAAGTGATCGTGCTGACTTTATATCCCCATCTGGCATGCAACTATCAGAGAGAAAACCCTGAGACTGGAGCTGCTGAGGCAGCCTGATTCCCTCCAGTGCCTCCCAGCCATTGCCCAGCCAAAATACAGCAAAGTGGCACTCGGGCAGCCCAGAGACAGATGTGCTGTTCCTGCTCATCCTGTTCCTGCCCTGATGAGGATGGCCAGCTTGCACAAAAAGCAAAGCAGCAGCTGAGCACAGTGCTTGCAAAATTCAGTATTGCTGTCCAGGTCCTTGTGCAGGGTCTGACACTGAGACAGGTTTGAGAGGAACCCTCACGTGTGAGGAGTTGCACCATCTCTGGTGTGTAGGGGTATAATTCTGCAGAAACCCAAGGAGCTGGGCTGATTCACACCAGCTGCAGAGCTGGTGACTAAGAAGCAGTGCTGCCTCACTCCATGTTTTTCTTATTTTGTATCATGTCAGGGGGCAAATCAAGGCCATGTGAGGCTCTGCACTAAATCACCCCCTGTGATTTAGGAAATGTGTACAAATGCAGGCATGTGCAACTACATGAGGGACCAGCACCCCCTCTGAATTGAACCAAATAAACACACCACCAAACCTGAAATGAGCTGTCACAGATCACTGCTGCTAAAATGAGCAAGGATTTGTATCCTGGTGCCCAGACCTTCATGCCACCTGCAGTATGCTTTGGTTTGGGTTGTTCTTTTTCCAGCCTAATGAGTGCTGTGCTTCCTCCCTGTGCTCAGACCAAACTAGAGGTGACAGGGTTAAACTGCTGAGCAGGGTGACAGCCATGCTGGGAGGTGGGAAGAAAGGGTGGCTCAATTTGAGCTAGGCAGGAATATCCTGGTTAGCACAGAAAGCAGGAGCTGTAGATCCAGGCTGGGGTCAACAAGAACATTTCCTCATCAGACCTTACCAACAGCACTGGTGGACTTCTGGATGCTGCAGAAGGATCACATCCAGAGCAATAACACCCACCAATGGGCTCCCCATCTATGGCAGCTTCCCAGCATCTGACACATGCCAGGGTCACAATGCATCCTTTCCCCAGCCCTGATGACCCACAGCTGGATCAGTGACATGGGAGCAGCACCAGCAGCACCAGCAGCACCAGCAGCCTGAGGGCCCCACTGTCTCCCTACATGCAGTTATCCCAGCCTGGCATTCAACAAGAACAGCCTCAGCCATCTTTCCTGTTTTCCTGCTCAGAAGGGGAGCTGGAGAGGGAAAGCCTGATAGCAAAGAATGATCTAGGAGCCAGATTCAGGAAGCTGAAAAAAATTGGACAACAGCCTTCACCCTCGCATGCTGGAATTGTTTGTTTATCTTCTTGCTTCCTCTATAAAACAACTCATCCCAGCTGGGTCATAAGGAAAGGAACAATGGCCATACAATTTTAGGATCTATCTGTGAATAAGTGATGACCAGTTTTTCCATTTTGTCACCCAGACCATTTTGTTTCAGCAAAAGACCCTGCAAAGCAGGGCAAACCATGAGTGTGCAGGGAAGGGGCAGTCGTGGCAGCCGGGGACTCCCCCCTGGCCCCTGCATCTGACAGCCCCAGCCCTGCCTGGTGGCATCACACTTGTGCCACCTCCAAGAAGTGAGGCAGCACAGGGACCCCCGAGTGAGATATATCCATAGCCATTACCCATAACCTGCCAAAGGCTTTGGACATAGGGGTGTCTAAGACCTGCCTGTGACAAAAAAAGGTGGTTTTTTCCATTTTCTCTCCCTTACTGCAGCATCCTTGACTACACAACAGAGATGTTCCCACACTAGAGTGCCACAGCCCACAAGAGGCAAGTGCTTGGTGCCACAAGCAAGTGCCTGCTCATTAAGACACCCAAGTTAACAATGCAAATCCACAGCCTAAATATAGTGTGTGACAGAAAGTCCCAGTCCAAATTCAGCAACATGGCACCTTGGAGGACTGTCAGAGGCAGGAGCAGCCCAGCCACCAAAGTATGGGAGAGGAAATGCAGCAGCTTCTGGCCCTGTGGCTCCCCTGAGGCCCAGGGCTTGCATGCACCACCAGGTAAACTCAGCACTACCACAAAGTCTCCAGCAAGGCACAAAGAAAGCAAAGATGTCACAAAACCCAGACTTCCTGCTTCTCCTTCATCACCTCAACCAGTGGCAACATCAGGGAAGAAGTTAAGGGTGGGTTTCAAAAGCCCCTGGTGAGTCAGGAGCACAAGTTCTGCTGCCTGTGAAACATTAAATAGTGGATGGGACTAATTTCTCCTTAAGAAAGACAGGAAAAAGGTTGCTAGGTCAGATTCTTCTCTACCTAATCTGTTCCACTAAGCCTCCTCTGAAGCAGTATCTCCCAGTAAAGTGCAGAGATAGCTCACAAAGCTCCTGTTTGGCAGCAGTTTCTTTTCTTGTGTTCCCAGATGAGGTAGCCTAGGTGTAGAGGGGTGAAGAGATTTGTTTTCACTTGCATGGAGTATCACAGGAAATCCTGCCTACTGGCCCTTAATCATAACTCTCTCAGCAATCATGCAGGCTCCTCATATGGCTTTCTCCTTAGCTCTAGGGACTCTCCATCCTGTGGTTATCCCAAGTCTGTCTCACACTCCCTGCTACTTCCTGACGAGGCCTTTAATAAAGGTGTTTTATCTTTTCCATGCTTCGGGGCAGGTCTCAGGTGCTCATCTTGCCCCAGCCTTCTCCCTCTTTTCATAGCACTGATTCATAGGAAACACAGGGACAGCCCGGATTTCACATGAATCATTCCCTTTTCAGCTCGTGTTCCCAACGATAATATTTTTGTGGAGTAGTTTTGTTCTGTTAGCTCACAAAAAACTCCATTACTCAAGCCTTTCCCAGATTATCCAGTGGGTTTCTCTAAGGAAGTTTTTTCCACAGTGCTGCCTTATAATAAATCCCTTTCCTCTCTAAAATGCAGGGGTGGAAGGATGCAGAGGAAATGAGTCTACCAGCAAATGGACGGACTTGTGCAGCTGTTTCCCAACAATTTACACTCAGGAATTAGTATTTCTGAGGACATGCACTGATAAGAGAGAAAATAAAGCCTATAAAAACGTGTTTCTTTCTTCCTAAACGTATATAGGTGCAGTGCAGGAAAAAGCACTCATCTTCATGGTCCTATATACATATATACATACAGATGGGATCTGCCATAGCCCTGCCCAGCCTCCCTGCTGCTCCCAGGCTCTCCTGTTACAGTGTGTGCACTGCCAGAATTACACAGACTATCATCCCCCACAGGTTCCTCTCATAGCCCCCAAGTCAGGCATGGGGGAATCCAAGGAGAATCACATCAGCTTGTACCTCCCAAATGAGGGGCATCCCGCTGCAGCTGTGCAAGGAGCTGGGGGAAAGGACAGTCACCCTCCACAACTTAAACAAAATGCCAAACCCCCAAACAAACAAATAAAAAAATAGGCAAAATCAAAACCAACACTCCCCCCTCCCCCCACATGCTCAGAAATATTTACTACTCTTAAATTTTCCATTCTGGACCTTGGCCAGGAAGTAAATTTCTTGTTTTGGAAAAACTGAACACATTTCTGCAAGTGTAGGGGAAGTATTACACTTTCCCCATTTCCAAAGTGCCAATTGTGAAAGAGTCACTCTTACATATCTCTAAACTGATTATGACTTTAACAGAAAATAAAGAAAGAAACAGCAAAAGCAAGAGATACTGCTTTGTGTACACCTCAGTGCCTGCTGAAGTTATGGAAGAGATTATTCTAGGAGCTATTGAAAAACACCTGAAGGACAACGCAGTCACTGATCACAGCCAGCACAGCTTCAGGAGGGAAGGCCTCAGCCCTGTGCTCTTCAGCATCTTCATAAATGACTTGGATGAAGGACTGGAAGGGATACTGAGCAAGTTCACAGATTATACAAAACTGGGAGGAGCTGTTGACTCCTTTGAAGGCAGGAGAGACCTCGACAAATCAGAGAGCTGGGTAATCACCAACGCTATGAAGTTCAACCTGGGAAAAGTGCTGGATTCTGCGCCTGGAATGGGGCAGCCTGGAATGTATGGACAGACTGGGGAATGAGATGCTGGAAAGCAGTGCTGTGGGAAGGGCCCTGGGGGTCTAAATGGCAGGTTGAACATGAGCCAGCAGTGCTCTGGCAGCCAGGAGGGCCAACCCTGTCCTGGGGTGCATCAGGCACAGCATCGCCAGCCGGGCAAGGGAGGGATTGTCCTGCTCTGCTCTGCACTGGGGCAGCCTCACCTCCAGTGCTGGGGGCAGGTCTGGGTGCCACAGTGTAAGAAAGACACTAAACTATTAGAGAGTGTCCAAAGGAGGGCAACGAGGATGATGAAGGGCCTTGAGGGGAAGCCGTGTGAGGAGCAGCTGAGGTCACTTGGTCAGTTCAGCCTGGAGAAGACTGAGGGGAGACCTCACTGCAGTTACAACTTCCTCATGAGGAGCAGAGCAGGGGCAGGCACTGATCTCTGTGGTGACCAGTGACAGGACCCAAGGGAATGGCCTGAATCTGTGTCAGGGGAGGTTGAGGTTGGATATGAGGAAAATGTTCTTCTCCCAGAGGGTGGCTGGGCACTGGAACAGGCTCTCCAGAGCAGTGGTCACAGCACCAGCCTGACAGAGTTCAAGAAGTGTTTGGACAATGCTCTCAGGCACATGGTGTGACCCATGGGGTATTCTGTGCAAGGCCAGGAGCTGGGCTCGATGATCCTTGTGTGTATCCCTTCCAACTCAGCATATTCTGTGATTCTGCGATGTCAGGAGTGAGTCCTTAATGCCTATTTAGGTACAACATCTTTTCATGGCCTTAAAAGAGCAGCTCTAGAGAGCATCTGGCACTGCTGCCATGGCTTGCAGGCCACCTCTCTCTGCTGCTGGCTCATGGGGACAGTTGCCTGTTCACCCAGAGGTCACAGACACGCCATAGACCTACCCTCAGTTCATAAGAGCAGAGAAGCAAATCCAAGCTCCCAGCACACCCCTATAGCAAAAGGGGCAAATGACCTCCTAACATGTTAGTTGTGGGGGTACAGAGGGAAAGAAGGGCTTGCTTTTACCCAGCCCATACTGATTGCACTGGGTGCTGAGGTCTGGGATTTGGAAAGGACACTGAAAAGGCAGGAATAGCCCAGAGAAAGGAAGGAAGAACCCCAAAGGACACAGCTGATCCTGGAAAGTGGCTTGGTTACAGCTCATCTGCTGTCATGGAGGACTCTAATCCAGCACAGAAACGTGGCAGACTAAACAAGAAAACCAGTCACTGTGGCTATAGGCCAGAGGATGGGACTGATGTTCCTCCCTGCCTTTAACACGTCTGGAAGGGGCACTGAATTTACCTAGACAGTAAACACCTGCAGCTTTGGTGTTCAAGTTCCCTGGATCACAGGCAGCCCAGCTGTGTGGCCAGGCTGCGCTTGGGAGACCAGACCCAGCAAGGGATCTTTTTTGCAGAGCCAAATCTGCTCCTCTCCAGCAGCACTGAAGGGGAAGGTGCTCAGAGCCTGCTGAACCAGAACACGTAAAATACAGCAGAGCCTTTGGGGAGCATGAAGGGCAAAAAGAAAAAGAAAGAAAGAAACCACCAAACTCTAAAAAATAACTTCCCTCCCTCACACAGAAATTGAGACAGCTGAATACCAGATTTTCAGCATTTCTGTGTTGTTTTGTTATGTACTGCCTTGTCATTTGTAGCAGTCAGTGTCTCTAAAGAGAAACCTCTCTGCCATATGCAGGTAGCAGAGAGCCTGTGCCCGCCTGCCAGAGGGCCACTCCAACTTTGTGAACCCCTTCCAGCTCCAGGCCAAACTAAACACATTTCCTGAATCCCTGCAGAAATGAGGGGCTCTGAGCAATTTGCACGTTCCTCCCCCTCCCCACAACAGCATCCTCCAGACCCACACCTCCTTCAGTTGAAGTCACTCCCTCTCCTAGCAGGGTAATCCCCTTGCAGATCCCTGGGATGAGTAAGGATTTTGCCAGAGGATGAAGCAAAGCCCACTGTGTCCCACCTGCTTCCCCTCTGCAGGATGCCCCTGTGCTGAGAGTGCCTCAGCACTGCTGCCAAGCCTCCTGACCCACCGGCACTGAGGAGAGCCTGAGTAAAAGGTATCCCATAAAACATCCTCTCCTGCTCTCTAGCCCAGCCCCTTCTATGGGAACTCTTGCCTTAGGAAAGCTCCCTCCATGTTTTCAGTTGAGACTTGCCAGTGCCTCTTTTATACCCTTTTTTTTTTTCTTTTCCTCCCCCTTTCCAAATATTTGTTTTTATGAGCTTCTTGTTGAGATCATAAAATACTGGGTTGGAGGACTATAAATTCACAAGGAGGTATTCTTTGAAGAGAGCTTTTTTTTCCTTACAATCAAAATGATAATAATAATAATAATAATAATAATAATAATTTTTTTTTAAATCCCTATTCCTCCCTCTCTTGCAAACACTCTCCTGTTTTGCAGCACAGCACATAGGTAAGGATCTGGGCCCTTATCCATCATTTTGTCTCTTAGATTTAGCCACAGCAGGGTTTTGCTGCCTGGGAACCACAGATAGAGGTGAGCTGCAGCCAGCCCTGATGTCAGGTCTTGGGCCCAAGGAAAGCAATTTCTTTTGGAGTTTTGCAGAGATAACAGTTACCTGTTCCTGCTGTGTCCAGCTTCTTCTTCTTGCCATGTTAAGAAGCACAGTGCAGTCAGACAAGAGCTGAGGATGCAGGATCATCACGTTTTCATCAGGAAAAGACAAAAACACTTCATGGAGAGATCACCACCAGGCTGCTGGAGGACGCTGAAAAGCCCAGCTCTTTCCCCCTCACACATGGTGATAATGTCAGGTGTCTCCCCAGAGACACACCTGTGATTCAACCCAGCGCTACAACTACCTCACATCCATTGCAGGACAGCCTGGGGTGCCCTGCACTTTTCAGGAACATCACTGGTTTTGCAGGTGGGGAAACTAAGGCTGGGGGACCTGTTCTGTTCCCCTCACTGTCCTGCTCCAGGCTCAGTCTGCCACTCACTCCCTGGTGGGTTTGTGCCAACTAAGTCATGTCCTGCCCATGGCAAGGGAAGAGCTGAGGGGGCACAACTGACTTGCTAAATAAGGAACACTCTGCTGGGATTTGGGGCACTATTAGCTAAATCTCGCAGCCTTTATTCAATCAAGCCTTCAGCTGAGAGGCATTCCCACTGTGCAGCCTTAATTGGCTTATTTAAGATCAGCCGGGCCAGCTGAGTCAGTGAGAGGGGGTGCAGGGGGCTTCCTCCCATCTTTGTTAAGGGAGTGAGTCCCATCTACTCCTGGGGCTCTGCAAACCTTGACTTGGCTCCAAATTAGCCCCAGACTCCACTGATGGCATGGGAACTGTGGCTGCTTCCATAAGCTGCCCAGTGGCTGCTGTAGGCTTTGGCTCACACAGGAGAGCAGGGCAAAGGGTGCCTGGCTTCCAGCCCTCTAAGCTTGGATATCTTCCTGACCTCTCCCTGTCCACTGGTTAAAGAAGGGATTTGCGAGAAGCAGGACTGAGGGCACGATTTCTGCAAGGCAGATCCCCTCGTCCCCCATTATCGCTGCTTCTTTTAAAAGCAGCAATTGTGCACAGGGAGGAGGAGGAGGAGGAGGAGGTCACATGAAGGATGCCTGAAATTCTTTCCAAACCACAGCCATTTCTGACCCATCAGAAATTTCCCCACTTACTCTGGCCTGTGAACTCTGGAAAATGCAATTAAAAGAGAAAAAGCAGAGGCCTGAAACCTCTGATTCAGGCGGGCTCCCTGACATTCATTAATGAGGCCAGCCTTACACGATGCTGATTCAATAGGAGCGACTGTCTGCTTCCAGCCCCAGTTCATCAAAAGTTCATCACTTCTCCCTTCCAACAGAAACCCGCCTGAAATTTGTCCTGCCTTCACAGAAGTTAGGGGAGTGCCTCTTTTAATGGTTTAATGTGACTGAAATTGCCATTTTCTGGATTGACAATGGACATGAGCAGCCCTTTATGTATAGGTACTTATATATATCCACTATAACTCCCCCCTTATAGCATCTTCTCTCTATATCTGGATGCACCGCCCAAAGCCTGGCCAGGTGACAGCAGGCAACTGTGGCTCCCACCCCAGCAGGAGCCAGCTTTTCAGGGAGGGCACAGGACAAGCTGCCAGTGTCACCAGAGCTGGGCCAGCAGCTTCTGGGCATGCTGTCCATCTGTCCTCCGCCCACGTGCCAGCAAGCAGATCCTGACACCACCTCTCTGATTTGTAATTTGATATTTGGTTCCTACCCCAGACTCGCACAGCTGCAGACACATGGCCACCTCTGAAAGGGTTGGTTTTAACTGTGGAGCACATTTACTGAAGTAGCAATGGCAAAAGGAGATGACTGGCTCCAGCATGTTTGGAGGTAGCCCTGGGCTGATGATGGGTCTGGGCAAGAGGAGATAGAGGAGGATAAATGGCTTTGGCATGTTTGGAGGTAATCCCAAAATAATAGTTAAAATATTATAAAATTAAGCTAAGCCTTTGGGCTCAGAGGGGCTACACTCCTGGGAATAGGTGAGTTTTATTGAGAGCAGTCCAGGTGACCTAACCAGCTGTCCAGGTGGACCTAACCAGCTTCTTTTCCCAGTAAATCTGCCCGCTACCTGCTGACATCCCAGGCCTGTCCGTGGCAGGAGAGGCTCCCACTGCTGCTGCAGGTCCCACTGTACAAAGCTCACCACTTGATCCCCGAGGTAACATTACCCTCCTCTGTTTAATACCATTAAGCAAAACTACCTGCGTGGGGCCACCTGCGTAACCGGAGATCTTCCCATGGCCTCGTGCCAGGGTGTCTCCTTCCAGCCCCGACCCACCACCAGGGCAGGAGGGGGACAGTCTCGGGAATGATCCAGGGCTCTGGGCTGCTCCAGCTGCTGGTGAAGTGAGAGGAGCCCCACCTGCTCCAGGTCTGCAAAGGGCAGGTGATGATGCAGGGGGTTGTGCACCTCTCCCCAAATCCATGGAATGACCCCCTGGCCTACCCAGCACTGTGAGGATGGGCGGGATGACTTTTCCAGAGCAGTCAGTCGGACTTGATTTTTGTGGGCAGAGTCCACATGGGAGAGCCAGGTGATTCCTCCCCACGTGTCAGCGCTCAGGAGAGCACTTGGCTGGCTGTGCCTCTGCGCTCCTGTGCCGAGGGAGCTGCCTCTCACCACAGCCGTGGCAGCTCCTCCCTGAGCAGCCTGAAATGTATCCCTTCAGACCAGAGGCATTTTACTGCTTTCAGTGGGGAATAATAGAGATGAGAAAGCAGAGTATGGCTGGGATGAGGGCCCGTGCCCGAGCCCTGGTACTCGGTTTCCACAACACAGAAATGCCGAAGCCTGACAATCATAATCAACGGCAATATTGCTTCTTTCAAGATCTGGTCCAGTGCAAGGCTAAAATCTTGTGGAAAGAACTTATTTTTAACTCTCCCACCATGCCAAAATTACAGAGTTTTTAAAAACCACCCCGCCCAAAAAAAAAGAGTCGAACATTTCCATACTTCTCTCTATTTCAAAGCACAGAATTAAAACAGTTATGGATTTGAAAAACGGAAACTCACTCAACTTGGAGCCCACTGGCTGGTTTCTACCCCAAGTTCTCAGAGCAGTTTTTAAAGGTGATTGAGCAACAACCTCTGTTTTGCAGATGGGGAAACAAATCATGTTTTGGATAAGCATCTAAAAGCAAGTCAAGGAAAGGTGGTAGCAACACTGGAAAAGCCATCCATGTCTCCTGACTTCTCCACAGATTTGCCACGCAGGGACTAAACGAGCAAAATAGATCTCAAACCAATCATGAGATTTCATGAGAGAATGCAGAAAACTCAGGTGAGACACCAATTAAAAAAATGCTGAATCATACCCACCACAATCTGCAGTTAAAGTGATTAATTCCTTCCATGGAGAGAAAAAAATGGTTTTGAAGTCTGTGGCTTTGCAGGCAGATTCCTCCCCATGAGAAAAGGTGGGATGAAGGGCTTTTGCCCTGCCTGGTAGGATGGTCTGGGGAGCAGGAGATGCCAACAGTACTACCCAGGGTTGAGTGGAGGAGGCTGAGTGGGCTAAAACACTGTGTCAAGGGTAGGGCTGAAGTTGGAGAACTTTTGTTCTTAATTTGCCTGGGTTTTTATGGAAGAGTGTTGTGTTCAGATTCCAGCTGCAGCTTTTTAGCTGCAAGAAATTATTTTGACTCCGGGCCAAACAGAGAGCACATCACCTGTGAGGATGGGGGATTATAAAAACAGAGGGGGAAAACTCATGGTGGCTATTTGGGACAGACATCCATCTGTAACCAGGGTTTTCAAACTCAGCTTGTGTCTTCCTCACCTCACGGAATTTCTCTGTGTAGCTCAGGTGTCTTTAAAAAGGGTCCCCTGAATTACAAGGAACGCTAATGTGTATTTAAAAGCAATTTCTCACAAGCCCCTGGAGGGCTGTTGAGGCAGGACTGGCTGGAAGGAAGGATAAAGGCTCCTGGCTATCATCTCCAGGAGCTCAGGTTTTGGTTATTCAAGTCCCTTGCATGGAAAGTGACCTTCCAGAAGTATTTCACTCTTTAAATGTTTGGCATTGGCTGACTGTCCAGCCCCATAATTCAGGCAGGGGTAGGGTACCATGGCTTCACAGGAAACATCCCTCAACACACACATCCCACAAGTTTGTAGTTGGTAAGTAGCTGGGACTGCAAAAAAACAAAGAGCGAGCCCAAACAATTCTATGGCACACAGTTATATTTTCATTTACACCAGCTTGGCTTTTTTTCTTTAAACACATTTCTGTCTACAGCCGTAATTGGATTTACTGGGCCTAGCAGCTCAGTGCCAATCATGTTTCCATGGAGAAAACAGTAGGTCCAGCTCATTCTCCTGTGTATTCTTATCTCCAGCTCCCTTGGAGGCACTGCCTTTGTCACTGCTCAAGAAGCACCCTTGCATTGAGGACAGGAGTCCCAGGGAAACAATCATGAACACAGAAAAATAATCAGGAACATAGAGACACGGTGTGCTCACAGCATCCCAACAGCCTTGGATGAGGGTTTGAGGCATCTCCTTTGCCTGCCCTTCCAGGAGCAGACAGACAGAGCCCCAGGAAGCAGGGCATCCTACAGAGCCCAGGCCTCCCTAGCTCTGCTTGAAGCCCTCTTCAGCACCAGAAAGTACCCCCTGCCACAGAACATGCAGCCAGGGGTTCAAGGGCTTACAGGAGTTTACACTCCTTTCTCCTTGGTCTGGGCACTGTCTCTTCCTGCTGTAGGGACTAGTGGAAAATGCTCACTGCAACCTCTGCACATCATTCAGGCCCCTCTTGGTGTTCACTTTCGTGTGCAGCATCATATGAGGGAAGCTGCCCTTCATCTTGGAGGTGGGGCTGCCAGAAATCCACGGTCAGGCCCACCCCCATCTTTCACACCTCATTGCTGATGAAACTGGGCTTTGGGAATCCTGGTGGGACCAGCTGGCATCCTCAGCCTGGTTTGCTCTGCACTGCCTCAGGAAGTCGCCCTTCTCTGACCTGTGCCACCCCATGCTCCTGAGAGGTACCCACGGATGGAGTGGGGCCAGCAAAAGCAAGGCAGCCTGTTTAGGGCTAAGGGTGGCTCCCAGCTGTGCAGCGGCTGTTGCCAATGGCCTCCCTCCTCCCTCACCTCCCAGCTTCCTCAGGTTACCCTGGCAAAATTTCTTCAGGTGCACCAATCTACAGCCCATGGCTAGCCTAGGTACCTATTGAGAGCTGCTTATAGCCCACCACTGCCCATGTTAGACAGATCCCAAAAAGCTCTTATAGGGAAGCTTTAGTGGCTGTGGCATGGTGGGAGCAAAAGGCACCCTCCTGCCTGTGCGACAGGGAGAGGACACAGTCTGCTGGGAGATTTGTCCAAAGCCATGGCCCAGCAGTGGTCCCACATTTTTGGGCATCCTGCACTCCACAGCCTCTCCTTTTGCTGGCAGTCACTGCTTCCCAAGCCACCTTTGCTGCCTGGCTGTGCAGCCGCTGCTACCAGTGCCAGGCAAAGGGTGTAATCAATGGTAAGCAGGCTGCATTTTAATTACCCTTTATATAATGCAAACGTGACTGCATTAATAATCCTCGCAAGCCATGCGACTGTCTTACACAACCTTTAATTACTTGGGGAGCTCAGCATTTTCCATTGTCGTACAATTTGCTTTATCTTCTATTATCTCACCGGGCTGCCAGGCCCTGCAATACAAAGAGAAACACTTTCTGCAACTTCATCCAAGCCAGGCATCTCAAAGCTTTGTACCTGCTCCAAGACAATCATGTTTCCTCCCCTTTATTTCCTCAGAGCAGAAAGACAGAACATCACCCAAACACATTGTTATTAGTAAGTGCATATGCACAGGGTGGCCTCCCCTCCAAAAAATCCCCACCTTTGTGGTGAGAGGGTTATTTCCACACAGCTATCTGTATTAAAACAATAAAAGATAAGAGTAATGAGTGCTTGACACATTGCATGGGGCCAGACACAGCAGAGTGCTTAAGAAAGGGAATAAAGCTCTTAAGCACATTTTCCCATTGACTGGAGCTTACCTTTTATTAAGCACTGAACACAAGTGTGGGGGTGTTAGTAGAAATGGGAATTAGGTTCTGACGTGACATCCTGGATCAACCAGATTTTTCCAGTGGCTTCAGCAGCAGTAGGAAAAATATTACTCATCAACCTGTACCAGAAGCTGTCCTCCTTCATGGGAATTGGCATGCTATAAAGCCCTTTGGGGGACAAGTACCAGAGTTCCCATGTCCTCTTGCCCTTCATACCACCAATAGCACTCAGGTGCCTCTCAAGTGTCTTTGTTCTCCAGGCCCTTGAGGGTAAGACTTGCTCCATTTCATTCCCCTGTCCCCAGTGCAAAGTCACGATGGGCGACTCCGTGTCATCCTTTGCAAGTTGTGTCAACACACTGGAGTTCCCTGGAGTCTGCTGTAAGCTGACAGGTCTGCTGAGATATTGGGTATAATAAAACAATAAAGAACATTTAAAATAACCTAATAATAAAATAAGGCATCGCGGTTTTGCAAAGCATTCAAGTGGTCATCAAAACCCAATGGATCGTATTTATTTTGCAGATTCATTGTTGAGAAGAATAAACAGGAAAAAATAATAAATAGATGTTCCTTTCTTGCAAGGGGGTTCCCCTCAGTGCTGCCCAAGCCATTGCTCAGCCTTCTGCTGTGGATGTGGACTGAGATCCATAAGGAGACCTCAAGCAAAACTGCCTGGAAGAGTATCCAGATTCTTGGATGCACATACAAAGGGACTTCCTTGAATTTCTTTCCTTAGAAATCTCCTGCAACTGCTTTTTCACACATCTACAAGTGCCATTAAAAAAATGTCCCAGCTGGCAAAATGGTTAGAGAACAATTAAAATTCTGAGTCTGATACTGGTTTGCACTGGCGCCAGATTTAATCAACATCATGCTGAAGTGTATCTGCAGAATTGCAACCAGAAAAGAGGCTATAAATGAATAAATATTAAGGGAAGCAAAATTCAGTATTTAAAGCATTTGTGGATGTTTCCCAACACCCCACCCCCGAAGCTTTTATGTACAATTAGTTCTCCTAAGGTCCCTATTGGGGATAATTTCATTAAATAATAGCTCAATGCTGAGTTACAGAGTGAAGTCTATAAAATATTATAAGGCATGTTAAATTATGTGTGAAGCTGAACTAGGTCAGTTAGGGAATAGGGATTTCTATTGTCTGGAAGGTCACACATCTGTCTCCAAGGGCCATGACAACAAGCACAGGTATGCAGGAGCTACCCCACTGGCTCAGGCTGTTGGTCCTTATCCTGCTCTACCTTGGCCTGGCAATTGGCACAGGCAGATGTTTCACTGCACAACCCCTCCTGAACAACCTTCCCAAGGCAGAACTTCTCTGAAGCCCCCATGAGTTAAGGCTACCAGAGGGTTCAAGGGCTTAAAACTCTCTGAAAGGTCTTAAAATTTTTTAAAATGTGCTTATTCCTGCAGATATCTTTTGTTATTTGTGCACGTTTGTCCTTGCTTGGCCTCACTTTTGTTTTATGGCTGTGACTTCCATATAGATTGGGTAGAGAAAAAAATAAATTTTCCTTAAATGAGTTCTGAAATTGTGCCTTTTGTGTTCCTTTTAGTGTTCAAGAGTTCAGTGCAACAAAGGAAGGAGAGGAAAGCAGGGAAGGAGATACAGGGAAATTGCAGAGGAACAGCAAGTGATGTTCTAGCACAAAGCATTAACCAGGTCCTAAAAATACATTCAGAAGAATTTTTAACCTGGAACTAAGAGACAGCATCCATGTCCTGGTGTCCATGGCTTCAAAAAGAGCTGGAGAAGGTGCTGATAGGAAGGTACCTGGAGAACCATCCTCTTAGACAGCGGATTCAATTATAGTGCATGAACACATAACTCCAGGCAGTAAAAGGCTCTGTCAGAAAAAGGGAGAAACAAAAATAAAAGCTGTAGACCAAAACTGGAGAAGTAAGAAATGCATCAGAAACACAAGCCTGAGAGTTGGAAACAAGCACCAAAGGAAACAGCAGAGTCCCCATCTTTTGAGATGATCAAAGCCAGCTTGGATAGCTCTGTGGAAGATATGTTTTAGCCAAAAAACAAGCTCACAGGCTCAGGGCATGAGGGATGAGGTGTGGTTGGATGGCCTTAAGCACAGGGAAGGTGAGACTGACAGTGTCCTGTCACCTGGTGATCTGTGGCACTATATGGCAGGCTGCAGTACAAATCACTTCCCAAAAAACCTTCTTTTCCTAAAGACTGCAGTGCTGTGGAAGCCACCAAACCACAGCTTTTAAAAGAGGACTGATTTCGTGGATAACTAGGTTGAAAGGATACAAAAACACCTCCAGAAATACATCACATCATGGGGTAAGAAGGTCATCCCCATCACTCACAAGGAGACAAGGGCTGGGGACAGCCAAGCTGATGGCTGCTCTTCATCCCTTCAGGCAGGAGAGGAAAGCAGAAGGTTTTCAAAAGGGGGTTCTTTGCTGTGAAGCCTCAGCAGAGCTGGTGGTTAGTTGCAGGGATGAAGGGCTGGGCCGGGAGCACTGCCCTGGCCAGTCACACATTTCTTTTTCCTTGGCACACTCAGCTGCAGCATCATAGCACCACTCAGCTGATCCCAGGGAGACTTCATCAGTTTCACCACAATCCCCTGGCTTTAGGAGGAGCTTGGCTAGATTGGTACTCTACAAACATCAATTATCAGCAGCATCAATTAACACTGTTAATCTCAAATTATAGTTAATACCTGTCTGTGGTCAGAACCTTGTTTATAGTTACATTTGCAAAGAAAAACACAGGGAGCCTTATCCACCTCCTGGCACAGGCTTGCTCAGAAGACTCCAACAGGGATGCCACAGCAGCTCTTGTTGGCCCCAAGCCACCACGGTGGTCAGACTTAGCTCTGTGCCACTGCTGGGGTGGCACAAGCACTGCCCTGAGCTGCTGCCTCAAACTGAGGGAGCAGCACCACACAGAAATCAGGCAGATGCAAAATACTGTTCTCATTCAAGGATGCAGAGAAGGAAACCCACTGCACAGCCCTCACCCCTGGCATTAGCAAGGAAGTCCAGATCTAGTGAGCTCTGCCTTCTCCTTGGAGTAGCTTTAGGCATGGAAATGGCTTCCTGCTACCATTAGCTTTTCCTGATACAGTAATTAATGTGCCTTCCTGCAGAAGGAATACCGATTGAGAGGTAAAGCCATTGCCTGGAGAGAGCTGGCCTTCCAAGGAAGTGCTAATTAGTCCTTATTTTGAGAAACCTGGTTAAAGCAAGTGAGCAGGTGTTGCTAGAAATTGGAAATAATCTGTACAAACATGTCCTTTCCTATGTGACAGCAGAGCTAATTACACCTCCTTGGGTCACCGCTCCATTTTACCTAATATCTCTTTGTCAAAAGTGTCTTCCTGGTGCCTGGCACTGGCTGCCAGAACAAACACTTTAGCACTCGGTGTCAGGGGTGAATCAACTCCTTCTCCCATCGTGGCTTGAGAGGAAAGATGTTGCTACCAATCCCACTTGCTCCAAGGACAGGGTAAACCTCTCCCATCTCCTTTCAGGCATGCGAAGCACCGTGAAGTGCACCCTGCCCTGTGCCTCGCTGTCCCATTGCCAGCCAGGTTCAGGGTCATCTTCCTGGGTGTCAGCATGGGAAGGGCTTAGGGATGGTTATGTGCTCCATCCCACTGCCCTG
This sequence comes from Corvus moneduloides, assembly GCF_009650955.1. NCBI lineage: Eukaryota > Metazoa > Chordata > Aves > Passeriformes > Corvidae > Corvus > Corvus moneduloides. Next base: position 107,057,473 of record NC_045478.1, on the reverse strand, counting down.
GCGTGCGATCAAAGCTTCACAACCTCCTGGGAAACTGGAATGTTCCCTGGGGGAAGGTGGTGATTGACGTGCGGAGAAGGGATGATGCCATGGCAGCAGCAGAAGCAATCACGAAGCCCATTATTGTTTATATAAGATGTTATGTGTGCAGACTGTCTCAGACACAATGGTCTCAGTCTCAGGCTGGGGGGAGGTGTCCATGCAGATCTGCAAAGCTGGATCTGAGGAAAATGGGAAGCGATCACTCGGCACAAGCCAGCACAGGAGGAAAGCAGCCGGCTGCGGGTTGATTTCAACAAGAAGAATTTCCTAAGCACCCTCCCAAAGCAGAGGTGTCTCTGCGTTGTTTAGCAAGTGTCACGCAATCTTAACTCCTGGTTTGCACCACATCCATAGGAGGAGATGGGCCAAGCACTGTCTGCATGGCCACAGAGACATCTGTGTGTCACTGTGTAACCTGGGAGATCCTCATGGCCCCCTGGACCTTGCTTTGCTTGGATGCATGGATGTGTTGGTAATGCCTGGGAAGTGAGAACTGTTGGAGGGAGGGAACACAAACACTGTGGCTACATTTGGGAGCAAAAGCCCATTTGTAGGGTGCCTGCTGAGGCAGTGAGGTGTGTGCTCTTCCCGCAGGCAGAGGATGCTGGTACCCCCAGCAGAAGCTCTGCCATGGCCACAGGCCTCCCGCCTTTTGTACCAGGATGAGGATGCACCTGCAGCCCAGGATTGCCTCCTGCCATGAGACACCCTGGCCATTCCACCTGGTATATACAGGATAATAAATGAGGACAGGTGCAGTACTGAGGCTGTGATAAATGTCAGTGCAGACAGAATATGCTCCTGACAGCTGGCCATGGGATGTTTCAGCCCAAATGTGAAACACAAGCCCAGGCAGACCTGGTGCCCAACAAGTCCAAGGAATGGGGGCAAATCCTCAGTATATTGCAGGATAATGTGAGTTTTGCCTCTGTTGCAGCCGCAGGTGCAGTGCAGGCTGAGCAGGGCAGAGCCCTCAGTAAAACACCACACACATCAGCCAGCTCAGGCAGCTTGCACACAAAGCCCTTTCTCTACAGGCAGAACCTGTTCGGCATCCACTGCTGAGCCACCTTAGCAGCAGCAGCAGCAGCAGCAGCAGCAGCAGCAGCAGCACTTTCCCCAGCCCTGGGCACTTACAGCCAGGGCTGCAGCTGGTCTGAATGAATGGGAGCTGAGCCTGGGGCATGGTGGCACAGCCCTGGTGGGACCAGCAGTGGGATAGCCCCTTTCCAACCCCAGCAGAAGGGGTGTGAGGGGTGTGCTCCTCAGCAGTGCAGCTGCCCCTGCAGTTGCTCCCAGCACTCCTTGTCCCAGCAGCTGAGCATGGCCCAGCTGGACATGGGGGAAGGAGAGGACAGACCCCTTTTGTAAAGTTGATTCCAGACATACTGCCCTACACGTGCACCCTGAAAAGAGGAGCTGTTAAGGCTCAACTAATCAGAGCTGGGATCACACTGGGGATGAAGTGGCAAATTCAAGGTGGGAGCTGGTATTTAAGACACAGGAGTCAATTGCATTCCTATGGAAATGCTTGTTTGGGTCCTATTTTCCTCCCCTGCCCACTGTTACCTGATTCAGAGGCCCAGGAAGAACATGCATTATTGCTTGCAGAAGAAGATAGCCAGAACTGATCAGGGCGGTGTCCTTGTCCACCCACAGGAGAACCCACTTTCATGCTCAGTTTTTCCTAAAGCCACTGCTGCCTCTTGGAGCTATAAACTTGCTTATCAGAGGGACTGACATGGCCCTGAAATGATAAGATCTGATTACTTGTTCTGTTAACATGCATAAGGCAGAGCGATGGTGATGATCCCATCCCTGAGATGAGGAGAAGAGATACAGAAGTAAAGTATTTCCCCACTGAACTCTTAGTCAGAGCAGGAGCTAATGCTCCACTGCTCCATTGTCTCCCTTTTCAATCAGGGATGTCCCTGTACTTGATTCCACAGAGGTGGGATGCAAGTGTCTTAGCAGAAACAGAAATATCTCCCTCTCTCAGCTGGCTTGTTGTGCCCTGGAGAAATGTCCTTCCCTCAGTCTCAGCAGGTCGAGTTAGTTTGATCTTTTCCTGTGGAACACACTTCCTTAGTCCAATGTTTACCTTTCCCATAACATCACTACCATGCTGACTCATGGCAAATTAAAGTTCAAGTATTATGCAGGAGGCTTAGAAATGTCCTCCCTGAGACCTGGAAGCTGGCTCCAGTCTGAAGATGGCTGCAGTTCAGGCCTCTTCCAGCCATGATGCTGACTGTAAAAATAAATCCTGTTGGTTAAAATAAGAGCATACCTTGGATACCCCTTCAGGTTTCTGAGACACCTAGGTCAAAGCTGGTAAAGCTGGGTGTGGGATCATTTTGTTTGAGTGGAAGCTCAGATTCATCATTCAGATGACATCTGATGATGGGATTTTAAGCAAGTACACACATTTCATAGGGCTTCTAATAGGCTGCCTCTACTGACAGCTTAAAAGCTGCCAGTAAACTTTAAAGTCCAGCACAAGGAGTGGTCACCATACATGACTCACTCCGGCCCCAAAGCCCTACTTTATCCACAGGTGATGTACCAGCTCTTGCAGTGATGGAGAAATGCTGCTGCCCAGGGTGACTCTCAGAGCATCCTGCCTTTGTAATGTGGGACAGGGATGGGGAATATAGAACTGAATTAACTCACCTTAAGAGATGATGGGCACAGTATGGACTCAGCAAACTCTGGTTTCATGCAAATCCATGGCTGTAGCTGCTGCTGGTGTGTGTGTGCATGATGGTGGGAGAAGCTTTCTGCTTACCAGCTCCTCCTGCCCCTTAATCCTGCAGCATCTCCTGCTTGCTGCATGGCTGTGGGATTTGCTGGCCCTCAGAGAAGAGTTGGTGTCCAGACTGGACTGGATTTGGGATTGATAAAGGAGAAGATCAAGGAGCAAATCCACTACCTATTGTGACTTCAGAGGCAGATAAAATAAAAGCACACTCTCCCTTCCTCCAACAAGGAGTCAGCTGAAAATTGTGCTTTTCTCCTGCAAACAAAACCTCTTTCCTCTGCCATCTCGATGCTGCTTCAGTTTGCAAAGAAAGGCTGCTAATGTGCTCACCCATTGACAGAGCAGACTTGAAGAATAGTTTATGGCACCTACTGTACTCTCTACTCAGAGATGTAAAACAATTTTCACTGTAGCTGCTGAGCAGGGCTTGGCTAGTACAGCCATGTCCAGAAATATCCAGCAAGAAAAAAAAAAGACACTATTAAAAACACTCACACACAAGCCAGGAAACATCTTATTATAGATCTTGGTTTGAAGAAGGGAAATTAAAAACCCATACCCACACTCAGCATATGCCCAGCTATATTTGTCTGATCCATTTATTATCTTAGCCAATGCAATTTCAGTGTTGCACTACTCCAGCCTTTCACGCTAAAAAAAACAACAACAGCCCAGTGCACAAGATGCCATCGCTGCTTTACAGCTGTGGCCTATCCTGTTTCTCTGAACATTTGCTGATCCGGCATCAGCACAATACGGAGGGAAGAGGAGGGTGGGGGTTCAGATCTGCCTGGAAGATGTGGATCACAGCAAAGCAAAGCTCTTCCTGTATTTATAGACATGCTCCGTCAGAAGCGCAGCAATTTGTTTGTGCGCTGATCTCTAACATTGTGGTGGAGAAAGCATCACTTTGACTGGGATCCTTCACTAATGATGTACCTCATGCATGCATTTTCCAGGCTGTGGAATTGCAAATCCAAGCTCTGGCAAGGCCACGGCATGCATACAGAGTTAAATATGCAATGGAAAACATTACAGCTCGGTTAGTTATTGCTCCCATAGTGCAAAGACTGGAAATCGATGCTGCAAGTACTTTATGAAGCAGTAGGAAGCTCTTGGCGCTGGATTAAAGCAGTGTGCATGCTCATGGGTAAGAGTGGAAGAAACACAGCCATGCTGTAGGCTGAGGTTCTCCAAAGCCACCTGCGGGTGTAGCCATGCCAAAATCACTGGCGAGCCCGCTGCCTCCATGGGAGAGGTGCCACGGGATGCTCCATAGCATTCCAGTGCAATGGTGCTGTACCCGTGCCCCTAAGGCAGGTTTGCACCAGCTCCTCTTGCACAGAACGGACACCAAAATATCACAAATTCAACGTGAGCTCAAGTGGTCTGTTGGCTGAAAGAACCAAAATAGTTTGGGTAGCTACTTCTGAGTCCTTGATGCAGCAAACTTATACGGGGCTCTGCAACACTCGCTTTTATTAATAGCCTGGATGTCCTGAGCATTTTTCTTTTTCAGTTCTCACGAGTTATTTTCACTGTACAGCCTCCCATGATCACTCAGTTTTGGGAGCTGATTGGACCAACTCGTGGGACAAATCCCCACAGATGAAAAAAACCCAAACCAACGCACACCCAGAGAACCAAGAGCGTTTCTATAAAAAGTTAGGAACATGTGCGTGGTATTGTGGGTACAAACAAGACTCGGCACGTATCTCTCTGCCTTTCCTCTGCTGAAAAAGGCTCATTTGGGTACGTGGGGCTTTATGTAAAGGAGATGCTGGCCATGCATCATGTGCCACTCTTGGTGGTACCTGTCCCCTGAGTAGCCCATCCTGTGCAAGCACTCAAGGCATTACCCGACAAGGGTAAGGGAATTACATTTCCCTGCTAGCTCTCCTGTTTGTAAAGCAGTGCTAGGGATCAGATCTGCCTGTGACTTGCTTTTGCATGAAAACCTGCCCTCTTTTAGTACTTTGAACATCCTAGGAAAGACTATTGTGCAGGGGCAGAAAGTCCTCACAGACACAATGAGTGCCGGATGGGTGGGGAAAAGCCTTTGGGGCAAATGCTTCACTTAATTCCCACAGCCTGTCTAGGCAGAGATGTCAGGTTGTACAGCCACAGCAGTGATGTGGAACACCCACAGCAACATCTTGGTCCTGTAGAAATCAATAGCAAAACCCTCCTGAATCCTGGACTGATGCCAGGCCATGAGAAGAGCAAATTGTGCAGAAAAAGCCAGAGTTAGAGAAAAGCTACCAGGAGAAAAGGAATCAGTGCTCTGCAGGAGCTTCCAAAGGCCTTTAGGGTTTGTTTGCTCCAACAATGAGGTATCAAGGGAGCTTGCAGGATGGATTTAAGCCACTACGGTGGGACTTGGACAAACCAGGATCTCCATGAAGATCCAACGCAGACTATTAGGGGCACAGCAAAACATGTGCTCAGATCTCTGGGGATATTAACTCCTTAACTCACTGTGCAGGTAGTACTGCACGACCACAATGACTGCAGACCATTTTCCCCTCCCACATTCAGGTCCTGTTCTGGATTATGATCACTCACTGAATGAGAACTCTGGATTTTATTTTACGCCCCTCTGTGTGCCTTTTTATTGTGCCATAGCCAGGCTCTGCTCTGAAGACACTTCTATTCATATTTTCAGGAGTTTTGTTTGATCTTTGTCTGTATATTAACAGGATGAGCACTAACAGCACAGGAGGACATTTTTCTTGCCTCCAACTCAGGTATTTGGACAGACTTGCCAGCTGCCAAAGTCTAACACAGTCCCTGGCTTGGACTTGCTTGAAGCATATAAAATCTTCTGGGAATTTCTCAGTAAAATCCATTTGAGCATATGCAAATTACTTTCTTGCCCTCCAAGGTTTGACACAGCCTAACCTAGAGGTACTGGGCTGGCAAACAGACTGGGTCCCAACATATTTTATAATTCCCAGCAGTATGAGTATTAGAGCTACTCTAGAAAAAGCTGGCCAGAATTTTAACTGGGGAAAAACACTGCATTTTCACCCCCTCTATTTTTGGAAATGTCTGAACATCTCTAAATAAAAGAATAAAAAAATTAGCTGGAGGTAGAATCTGCCAAGGTGAGATATATCAGGCTGAAGCTGAAGCAAATGGGAAGCACGTGATGGTCGCTGCATGGATCACAGCTCAGCTCTGCTGTACCGGAGATAAGGACCCCATGCCAGCACCTCCAAAGCTGCAGTGGATCCTGCCATCACAGCTGAGACATGGGGAAGGGCCCTCCACATTTCAGCATTGAGCCCGTGGGCAAGTAGTACACCTGGTGTGATGTAGTCAAAAAAAGTAGCGCAGAAAGTAGATCTGTCTGCTGCCCAATCTGCCAGACTGTGCTTTCCCCCCAACAGATACACCCACAGACCATCTCTGCATCCTACATGTGATGTATGTTCCTCTGGGAGAATGACAGAGGGACCTGACCTACAGCAACGCCCAAAGCTGATGCTGTTGAAAAGACAGGGAGTTGGAAGATATTTTCTCCACAGCCACTGACAATATGGATATTTTAGCACCACCCCTGCACATAGCTAAGATAAAAATAACATTTCTATAAATGCACCACTATATTCTGACGTCGCACAAGACTCCCAGTAAAATCACTCGAAAACAACTTACTATTTATCTCAATAAAGCAAGCTGGTCTCTAGTTTTTCCTTGTCTCTTCTCGCTAAGAAAAAGCCCCTGGAGGATGACTATTTTGATAAATTGCATAACAAATTACGTTTCAGGGCTGTACATCTCCATCGCAGAGCATGGATGCAGTGTAAGGCCACCTGTTTACATGAGCTATTTTGGGACACGGTGGACAGCCCTGGCTTTCTCAGAATCCATCAGCAGTCAGTGTTTGTTCCCAAGCATGCACACATACACCCATCACTGCACGCCTCTCATTGACCCCGTGTTCCCACATATTCCCCCCAAACATTCCCCTTCACACCAGCGGATAACCAGGAAGATGTTCCACTTGAGAAGGTCTGATAGCAAAAGGAAAGAATTCAACTCCTCCCCATGGTGGGCTTCCAGCTTTGATCTCCTGGATAGCCACTGCATCTGGTGACCATCTGTGGTTAAATATGGCTTCCCAGGAAGAAATGCTCAGGCTCAGCACGCGGAGGTCAGTTATTTTTAACCGAAACCCATTCCACCTTGGTGCCTCAGGAAAACAAGCACGTTCAGCAGAGCTGGTCCTTCAGAGCCAGCGAGTGCTATCGCCACGTAATGTTGCTTTTGGCAAACAAAGCAGTATCACCTACTTGCCCGGGCTGATCCACTTACAGCATGGCTGCCAAGGGAAAACAGGATGAAGAAAGGATGACACATTACTAATCTCTAACCATGCATGTTCAAAGTGCAAATGGAAAGAATGAGCACCCTTGACACCACACTCCCCTTGTTTATCACCGGAATAACTGGAGCCCTGGATGTGACTGGGCAACTTTCCCCTGAGCATGAGTATGCCTCTGTCCTAAGGAGAGGGTCAAAGGGTGAACTGTGACTCCAGACCTCTTCAGCTACAGAGCTTCTGAGCTGGAATCTCACTTCTGAGAAGTCAGTCATGCAGTGGCAGGGATACAGGGACACTAAAACTGGGCCATGTCAGACCAACAGCTCCCACTGCAACGCAACAGAGAGCAAGGGCTCAGTGTCTGGCCTGCCTACTGTTCAAGAAAATCTAACAAAGCAAAACCAGGAACCCATAGAATCAAAACACTTGCCTCCTCCTCTCTTCATCCTGTCCATTTGTCATGGGCAAATGGGAAAAAAGGGGAAGAATGGCCTCATCTGCATCTCTCTGTCCTGGTCAACACCCCACCTCATCCTTGGGACCATGCAGCTGGGACATTGCTTTGCATTTTGCCATCACACGCCTTGTGCAGTGTAAACTCTGCAAATCTTGACTTTGCAGTGCCGGGATGTGTGTCTGTGCTGAGTCAGGGCTGCGCTCTGACTGACAGCCCCCTGCTCCAGGAGCCTCCCAGGGCTTCGGTGGGGGAAGTTCTGGAAGCAAGGATGTTATGTAAGTGGATAGCTATTTTTGTCTGAAGTTTGGTTCTGTACTCTGCAAGACTAAAAATACCCGCACACAAAGCTAAAGAACGTGTTTCTCCATGCCCCTGCTCCCGTCATCCTCTTCCTGGTGGTGGCACCTGGTATTATGTGCATTGCAAAGAGCAAGGCTTCTCCTTTGTCACCTGCCTCCTCCCCCTCTGCCTTCGTCATCCCCTGAGCCCACAGTCCAGCACTCCAGACTCCACAAGGACTTCCACCATAAGGATATGTGAGCAGAAAGTAAGACTGCCTTAAGGTGCCCACAGGCAACTGCTGTAGCTCTGAGGCCACATGCATCTGGGGCAGCCCTCACCTGCCAGCTGCAAAGTCCTTTTAGCAAAGCAATCACATTATTACCCCCAAATTATGAGGAAGAAGGGTGTCCTGGCAGGCAGGTGAGGGCAGCACAAGAGGCTGTGAGCTCCTGGGAGAGGAAAGGCAGCTATGTGACTGACAGCTGCTTCGTTTTAGCAGAAGCCAGTGCGAGAAGGAAGCAAGTCCCCCACACGTCCATACTCCAGTCTCAGAGCAGCACATACAGATGACCTGGTAATGCTGCACCATGACTTCTCTTCTCTGCCCAAAACTTTCTGAATGATCTTGGGTGAGTGTCTTAGGGACAGATCCACAGAGGTCTGCAGGAAGGCCTTTGGGAGATGGCCCAACAGCAAAAGTCTGCTTGTCTTGGCTCCTCCCCCTGTAAGATTCAGATATCAGCATAGCCCCACTTCACCCAGTATCAAAATCATACTTTTCTTGCTGGCCAGGAAGTGGTCAAGGGCCTGGGAGCAGAAGCCAAACTGAATAAGGTGTAGCTCAGACACAAACTAAGCCTTTTATTCTGCTCCATGAAACTTCTTTAACTGAATAAATCACACCTGCCACAATTTTGATGCTTTGAAAAAAACCCCACTGAACTTCTAGGAGATTGTCTACTGTTAGTTGAAGACTTCAGACAGTCAAATGATACTTGCTAATTCTGGTACTATCCCTGGGCCCAGACATCTGTCCCTGCTGGCAGGTCTAATGAGGACTTTGGTCTGCTCAAGAAACAGTTATTCATCATCAGATCTCTTTGCCCCTTATGTAAATGCTCTGCTTCATGTCAGAAGAAAGGGGAGGAAAAAAAGTCTATAAATAAAAAGTCAGCAGCTATTTTTGGAAAAGAATTTTCTTCCTGGTGTATGTGTCTGCGTGTGTGTAAACAATTGTCTTCTGCATTTTTGTCAGCTTATCTTGTATCTTAAACAAATACCAAAGGGCATTTTCTTTAGATTTTATTTTATTTTTATCTCTTTTTTTTATGGCCTGGGTGTCTTTATCAGTCTCTCTGAAGGACTCCTTCTGGGGTCACGTTCTCCAAGCACCACCACATGTCCACGTGGTGCCCACTGTGGTAACTGAGCTGCAACTGATGCTCAAGGCAAAGTCTGGCCCTTGGAGTGCCCTTGGCAGGGCTTGTGAAGACATCATTACCTACAGCTTTCTACCTGTATATTTATACCTGCTTATTGAAGATATAATTTCACCCACCACCGTGCTGAGGGGGTGCACCTGAGACTGGTTTTTGGCTGCAGGGAAGTGCTCCCTGCACCAGCCCCCTGCCCATCAGCGTCCTCTGAAGCACAGCACTGCCACTGCCTCTTTCCAGAACGAATAGGTGGGGAGAGACATCGCTTAGGTGCCCCCAGAGCAAGCTGGAATAGCCTGCCCTGAGCTTGCAGGAGAGGGCTGGGCTGAAGGGATTTCAAAGGAAATGAGGTGGCTGCCATTTCAGATGGATGGGTACTTTGGGGAGGGGAGCAGGCAGGATATACATAAAATGAAAAGCAACTTTAGGAGAAGAAACGAGCTGCTAATGGCAATGGAAAAGCTCTCCACAAGACACAGCAGCCTTATGCGTGCTGATAAGAGATAGGGTTGAGTGGAACATCACATTCCTGGACCATTCATAGCTCTCCTTCCTATGAAAGCAACAAGCTCTGGGGCTGATAACAAAGGAATGTCAATGCAGAGCTGAAAAAAACCCCTGCCAACCCTCATGTGTGCTGCTTTAAATATTCCCAGGTACTCGGGACAGAAAGAACAAAATTACTCAAATGCTGGAGTTGCCAAGACAATAGCAAGCACATTAAGGGGTTAAAAAAAGTGATTGTCCTTGTCCCCAACCTCTTGCTGCCAGCATCAGAGACACAAGTTTGTATAGACCTCAGATCCAACACACACGTGATGCCACTTCCTGCAAAGAATCATCAAATAAATAATAACTTCTAAACTATTTAGCTGAATTCCCATCCTGTTGAAGTCAGAGTTCTGTCACTGCACTAAGAAGGGCCAGAAATGAAGTGGTTATATGTGGCAGAGGGGACACTTCAGTCCAACCCAACCTCCCAATCAAACTCAGTACCCGATGAGAGCCCGTCAGCGCATCCTTCTTGCGGTGCAAGAACTCAGTGTTTCCTTGATCCAGTTACCCAAAGACTCTTGAAGGTCTTATGCCAGCATGGAGAATATGTTGAGTACTGTCACCCACAGGTCCTGACTCCCTTGCTCTCAGAGTTTCATAGATTCTTTCAAAGGCCAAAAAAAAAACCAAAACAGAGAACAGGACTGAAGATACTTGGTTTTTCTCCCTTGTCTACTTTTATGCTTTGAGCTATCATGGGAAGGTTTTCAGGGTGGGTTCCTGTGTGTCCAGGCTCCTAGCCCAACACATCCATGCCCTGATCTTGGGAGGCAAATGCCCATGCTACAAGTGCAGTAACACAGGGGCCACATGTTCTGCCTATCTCTGAAAAAAATCAGGCCAGTGAAATCTCAGTTTTATCAGTTATAAACTGTGATTCCCAAAACCTCTTCCCCAGATCCTGAATACAGTCCTTTGCCTGAATTTGGCTTTCCTTGCTCAACACCACCTACCACACTGGGAAGTGGGAAAAGGACCACAGCTTTTTGATCTTTATGGTGGCAGAAAACGTTCCAGAGAGCCCGCTACCACTTGGCTCCTCTGGTTAACCCCCTGTTGCCAGGGCCACAGGATGCTTTTAGCTGGGCTCCTTCACCACACCATGCAGCAAACTCAGGGCTGCTTCCACCCAGAGCTGGCTTTGGAAACGAGTGCCTGTGCTCACTCTGCTGCAGGCACCAAGCTCTCCGTGCACCAGCTTGGTGGGAAAGTAGGTATCAGAAATCAAACAAACAACTCCTCCCCCAATTTCCAGGGCTGCACTGTGAGTGCACATTCACATGACCTGGGCAAACCCAGAACTGAGGTGTCTCGACTTCTGTGGGGGTTAGGGCCAAAGGCTGGACTCAGCTCACACACTGAAGTCAGTGTGGTTTTGTGGGTGCAAGCTAGACTGGAACTTCAGTCTGGTGGTTTGAGGAGGATGGCACAACTTAGCTTTGATTTGAAAAGGAAAGAGAAACAAAGTAAAAGGTGCCATTCCTCTGCAGATCTCAAAGTCTCTACTATTTCTGCTGCAGTGGGCTGCTTTCCCCAGTTGACAGGGCACTAGAGATTGTTTCCACCAGTTAGCTGCTCTCGTGGGGCATGAGAACTTCCTATCCTGTTGGATAGTTGGTTCATCTCTCTTTGCTAGGATTCCCTCTCCCCACAAAGGTCTTCCATAAGGATGAAGCCAAAGCTTTAGACTTTGTGTGATATCAAACCAGCTTTTCTGTACTCACTCATCTTGCAACCACAGTTTGGATCTCTGCTCTGAGTTCTGTCTGGGTAGGGACTTCCTACTCCTGTTTACTCATCTGAAGCATCTCCAGGCAGCTGAGTGTTGCAGCCACCCACTCAGCCTTACAGAACAAGCATATTTCATCCCAGTTTCAACAGTGTTTTCTGGATTTCCTTTGCTGCTAAAGGCAAAACAAGTTCCATCTCACCCAAGCAGAATTACTGCAATGTGGAGAAGAAAAATAAGGGAGGCAGAGAGGACCTTCAAGCAGGAGGAAGGTTTCCAGCAAGGAAGCATAGCAATGATGATGTAGTGCAGCACCCAGCCAAACACTGCCTGCTCCCCACAGCTGCCCCAGGACCCACTCTGTGGCTTCAGCTAGAGCCACCCCAAACTATTGTGATGGTTTCACCCCACCATCGTTTATCCACACTCTGCCACCAGATAAGATGACAGGTATCTCTCACCACCTTGATTTTCTCCTGTTCATTAACTGCATCATTTCTTTTCAGTCACTGCCTGAAGTCTTAGTAGGTTCTCGAGGGAGCACTGGGGAGGCAGGAGGGTCTGGCAGGTTGGGCAGACTCTGCCCAATGCCTTGCCACTCATTGTTGCCTTGGTGTCACTAGTGGCAGAAAATGTGAAACCTACATTTGCCCTAATGCTTTCCCAGGCAGTGCAATCCCTTCTAATTTTGGTTTTGCTGTTCCTGGCTCACACCCCTGCAGGGGTCTTGCAGCAGTGCCAGCATATCCATATGGCAGTGTCACATTTTAGCCTGCCAGTGGTGCCCACTTTGTATTTCTCTGTGCCAGTGAAGGGTCTTCAACAAAAGGCATGCTTGTCACCCATGGCCAAAAGTCAGTATCACCCAGGAGCTGCCCCATCACCAGCTGGGACCATCCAGGTGCTGAGACTACTGTTGGGAAAGCCAAGCCAAGAAGTGACTGAACAACCGTGTCCCACACACAGTGTGGAAATGATGCCTCGAGTAATCCTGGGAGTGAACAATCCCAAACAGTTCTTCTCCTGCCTGACTCCACAGAGAGCGAGGAGGATTGAGTTCCCCCCAACACCTTTTCCAGCAGCAACATCTTTACTTTAGCTGGATTCAAGGAGGCCAGTTAGACCACAGAGTGGGATGAGACCAAGTCTCCACCACACAATTTCATGCCTCAAAGTAGCCTTCAAATACGAACTCAGACGTTTTGTCCCCAGGCCAGAAGGACATCAGATGCCAATATCTTCAGATTCCATGATAAAATCCTTTCCCATCTGGCCTCCTCTTCTGTGGGCTTCAGAGAAGGACTGAAATAATTTGATGGTTTTCTGAAGTTTCCTGGTTGCAGTTCTCCTGGTAATGATAATAGTTCAGTGGCCTCGTTCACACTGCCCAGGGGTACAAATACACCTTGAGCAGCTCTCCCAAGGAATTTCTTTAATGAATGGTAGTTGTTGTGTTTTCTTCTGTTGCAGCTTCAGGTGACATCTGAATTAGCAACTAAAAATTAAGAATTCAAGAGGATTTCTAGTATCTGGGGTGCCACTTACACTAGGGACACAGCTGAGCTGGCTGACTGGCAGGTGAATTATTGCAGAATTAATTTTAGTGTCCCATCTCTGTCCTGTGCTGCGACAGCAACCTTTTAGAAGGTGGAGTCAAGCTTTGACATATGAAATCCATCTCCAGAGAGCCCTCAAAGGACAATGAAAAGCTTGCTCCAAAAATATCCTTCATAATCTTTAGGAACAAGAGGAAATTCAATTTTCCAAAGGTGGGGTGTTTTGTTGGTTTTTTTTTTTTTTTTGTTTTGTTTTGTTGTTTTTGGGGGGTTTTTTCTGTCATAAGGTACAATACAGAAAAGCAAGGGAATATTTCAGAGCCTCACTTCCTGTTACTCATATACTGCAAACTGTCTTCAGCACAAAGGGCTGAATATTCCCAAAACCTAAATGAAAAAAGTAATTCTTCCATGATTCCATATTTGTCCTTTGTTTGTTTTATCTGAATCTACTTTCTCCTCAGACAAAGAGACTCCTTCATACCTGCACACATCCACACTGCAGCCTATCTAGGTACCATGTAGACCAACATGTTTTACTTCCAGCTCAGCAGAAAACACAGCTACAGAGGCAGGATTTTCTCCAGATGTGCTGACATGACCAGGACAGGAGGTGCAGGGAATTGCTGCAGTCCAAATTGCCATAAGCACCACTGCAGTGCCAAGCCTGAGCCTCACCCCAGGCTACCATCAGGGATCCTTAATCAGCCTAGTTCACGGCTAAATGAGTTCCTTCTCTTTGCAGATATTTCTGGGCAGTGATTGTTGCCTATTCAGGTAAAGGTTTCCAATGAATTCTTTTAAGGCCACTCCTTTTCCTTACTTAATCCCTGGTTTTCCTTCTTCAGAAGTAAAAACTCTCAGGGGGCACAAAAGCATTGGGACATTTCCCTTTTCCAGTGCTCACGAGCACTCGGAGGCAGAAAACACTGCCCGGCAGCGTCTCTGCAGAGCCCTGATCCCTCTTCTCCCAGCATCCCCAACCCCGCAGCCATCCCGCGCCCGGAGGAGAAGGCAGCTGGCTGAGCTGCCACTTCCCTCTCTCCCAGCCCAAGTGACCTTAGTGTGAAGAAATGTTTTCCTGGTATTCAACCTACATTTCCCCTCGCCCAGTTTATCCCATTGTTTCTACTTAACCCTTCCTCAACAGCCTCATCACCCTGAGAAGCTCTGACTGTGTGTAGCTGCCATGCACATTTCTGACATGATTTGGGGTAAAGTAAGTCAGGTTAGCAACATACATGGTGCCCCAACAGACAGGCGTGTGTTCCTATGCCTTTCACACGTCCCTTATTTCAGGTCTTGAATTACCCTGTGACTTTCTGTTGGAAATAATCAACAAGAAATGTAACATCAGTGGATCAAACCTATGGAGGCGAGCCCCTTGCCCACAAGGAACAAAATCCACATCCCCTTGGAGCTTTCTGCAGGATTTCTTTCTGCTTGGTTTGTTTGCCCCACAGCTGCTCCTTCTCACATGCAATATTCCCCACTGGAGGTGTACATGAAAGGAATCAAAACACCAGCACAGCCTCTGCATTGGACACAGAGAGTTCAGAAAGGGACAGTGGATGCAGAAGGGTTGTGTTTGGAGCTGGCAGTTCCAAGGTGGATCCCTGCAAACCCTTCTGGGAACAGAGGTTATTGCTGCTGGTGTGGGGCAGTCTGAAGCCAGCTGGGACACAAAAAGCATGGTTGTAACTCTTTAAAGAGACATAAATAACCCTTTAAAGACATAATTTATCTGGAGGGTATTAACAGAGAAGGTATTGGGATATTACAAAGCACCTTTGTGCTGTGTCTGACTACTGCTACCCACAAAAGCAAAACCTGTTACTAGCAGATTTCCTGGAAATCACTTTGAGCTTTTTCATGTTTTCTGTGAATTTCCATTACTCCCTCCAAATACAAAACGTTTCTTTAAAAATACCTGAGATTAACAGAGAAACATTACAGAATGTTTCTTTAAGAGTTTAAGAATCACTTAAAGTCCCTCTGCCTTGTGATCTTCTTTAACCCTTTAATGCTTGTCACACTCTCCAGGGTGCATTTCATGTCGGTACCCTTAATAAGGGCACGTGAGATAGTACCTTTATCCTGCCAGATCTCCCCCAGGCTTCCTTCCCAACCATTTACTGCCTTTCAGCCATTCAGTTATGTCCCAGGAGCTATCTCCTTGGTCCCAACACTTCTCTTTACCACTGAATCAACCACAAGCAGAGCATTCCTTCAGCAAAACATGGTCCAAATTGGGCCTGTGCAAAGTTTTTACCTTTGTACAAGCCTGGGGATTCATTAGCAGATTTTCAGGACTTGAGGATGCTCAAAGTACTGTTGAAGGGTTAACGCTGAGACTGTTTTCAGACAGTGAAAGGTCTGGCTACAACTTCCCTTTGTTTCCCTGTTCCTTCTCCCTTTCCCACCTTCCCTCCTGCTGCTTCTTTTATGGGTATGTCTTTACTGTGCCTCAAAAAAAAAAATTGCCCCTTGACGGCCTTGTTTTCCCTTGACTGCTTGGGGCTATCAGAGGTCCAGTCAGAGGGCGGCTTTTGTAATAAGGAAAGCTTCTTCCAGGCAGAGGAAGACACTGCCTGGGGCTTCTATATCCACAGCCTTTCTATTTCTGGCTCTCCCTTTTCACAGGGCTTTGTTTGCTAAATGCTGCTCTCCCCCAGGGGACATTAGTGAGCATACTTACCTCAGAAACAGAACAAACAGAAAAGCCCCCAACGACTCTGGCGCAGCCCACCCCAAAGAAAAGGGGCTTTGCATCTTACCTCTCTGCCTTTTCCACTTTCAGCAGGCTAATTAATAGGAATGCCTTAGCAGCTTAAATCCTGCTCTATGGATTTCAATTTGCCTCTTGAGGTGGAAAGTAAAAAGGAATCCTATTTTCAATATAGACAGGGGTAGGCTGTGCAGAGCCCAAAGCAGTCCGAGAAAGGTCACTGCAATAATGAGATGCACAGGCTCAGAGAGCCCCAAGGAGCTCGGGGGAGCTGGCATCAGATGTTAAGGCAAACCTAAGGGCCCCAACCCTTCCTCTGATCGCTCATAGAAGGATTTCAGCCCATGACATCGGCTCACAGCCCTCCCAACCCCAGCATCAGAGATGTGACTGCTGCCTGCACCCACAGGCTAGGTTGGGCATCCCTTCCCTTCCCTCCTGCCTTATCCTGTGCAGCACAGCCGGGTATTGGCACCACCAGCAGCACACACACACATGGAATTCAGTGATCTGAATTCCTCAAGCCCTTTACCATCCCGGTGTGTTCCAGGCCCTTCAGCTCAGTCAGAGCATTGCCAGGGTGCCCTGCTCAGCAGCTGCCAGCCCCATTATCTCACCCTGGCTACAGCCGTGCTTTGCATGGGTTTAGTGGCTTTGCCATCTCTCATCTTCCCAGTTCAGCAAGTTTCTGAATGCCAGGCTTTCCCCATGCCTGTCTCACACATAGTACAAGCATCCTGAAGGCACCACCAGTTCAATTTTACAGTACATTGTAGCATGGTGATCTGTTCTAAAAGCAGGGGAGTTTAGCTAGAGCAGGATCAAGCATCCAGCTCAACACCAGATTTTGAGGCAATGCTTGAAGTTCCTTGTCACAGTGCCTAAAACACATAGGATGGGTAAAGCATTGCAGTCTCTCAAGATCTGCACAGGAAAATGCAGATCTGGATCTAACTGCTCTTCTTCCTGAACCTTTTTCCTAAAAGTTTTCATCAGTCTTCCTGCAAAAGCTCTGTTTAGTCCAGTCTCATCAGTGAAGCTGCTCTCCCATCTTCTGAGGGTCCCAAAGCTCCCTCCTGGAGGTTTTCCATCAGTGGCTGTTTTGAACATTTTTTTCTGATGTCTCTTGAAACAAGCCAGTGTTCAAGCACGGCCTGTCTGACACCTATCCCGAGGTCAAGCCAATAATTGCACTCCTTGCCCAGAGCCGCTGAGGCAGTCACAGTTTGCACCAACCTTTTAGCATTTCCACTGCCTCCAGCTGAGTGCAGCCTGACTTGGGAAGTTTTCACTTTGTCACTGTTGACGCCTGCAAAGTCACCAAAAGCATATGCCACCTCCCCAGCCCTCTCCTGAATAGCAAATGCTTTTGACACTTCTCCCTTCCTGAATTTCATACAACTGGTCCCTCAGCCAGAAATTCTCTAACCTTGAATGCAAATTTCTCCAGGGTCTGACAGCAACATTTTGATAAGGTATTGATAACAAGTGTGTAATGGTTTGCATCTACACGTGAGACCACCCTGTTCCCAGGAGGGCACGGTCAGGGAGTTGGTTGTAGTCTTGGATGGTTCTCCAGGCTCCCAGCTACCACCACCAAGGATTGATCTGCCCATGGGAAGGTACTCTCATTCACTTCTTGTCTTGCCAGTCCAGCCAGTTACTGCTTTTTGATATCCAGCCCATCTCTTCAGTTCTTTTGAGTTGAGCACTCACATTTTCTCACCTGGCACCAAGCAGATGAGAAAACACTTGTGTGCTCAAGTCACAAGTGCACACCTCTATCAGCTGGTCTAATTGCAGCCTGGTAATTTCCAATGGGGCAACAACAGTCTTGCCAAAACCAGCTCTTGGTTCCCTAAGCACTTGCTGCAGCAGGAATAAAGCTTCTCAGAGAGGAATCAAGTCCTTTTAACTTGACGGGAACCACTGAGCAGCTCTGCCAGAGCAACAATATTCCCCCACTGCTGGCCTGGATGAACACTGTGAACCCAGAGGTGAAGGACTTTCATAGCCCATTACCCAGCCTCCTGAGCCATGCAGTTCCCAGCTGCCACACAGAAGTTCAGTCCCTGCTCTTTTTCTCCTTCAATCTCAGCTTGCAAACAGAGTGTGAAAACACATTTCCTCATCTTTGAGTGTTTTTTTTTTTTTTATTTCCTTCTCAGCATATCTGCTCCTAGCCCATCACCTTGAGGTGCAGGGAAGAAGACAGTCAGCATTTCAGGAGAGGTCATGTTTAACCTTGTGCATGACAGAAGCTGGAAACATGCATTATCAGTAGCACTAGGGCATGAAGCTGAGAATAAGTAGTGTTGTAACTTGGATACTTCAGACACAGCCACGGGAAGATGCAGTGATGTGTTCTTTTATCTCAGCCTAACTCCCAGAGGGTCGCTATCATACGAACTGCTTGCTAAAAACCAGATACACCTTCAGCCTCACACAAGTTGCAAGTTCAAACCCTTCTCCCCCAGTTAAAATAATGATTAGAGATGGTTACTGGAAATGTCAGAAAGCCTGGATCCTGTCTTGAAACTGCAAGCTTGGTGACCCTCCTGACTACCTACACATGCAAGGGAAGCCTGGCAGGTCCTGCGTGCCAAGGCAGAAAATCATAAAATGATTTAGGTTAGAAAAGGCCTTTAAGATGATCCAGCCCAACCATTAAACCAGCACTGCCAAGTCCACCACTAAGCCATGTCCCTAGGTGCCACATCTACGTATCTTTTAAATGCCCCCTGGGAGGGTGACTGACCACTTTCCTGGGCAGCCTGTACAGGGCTTGACAATCCTTTTGGTAAAGAAATTTTCCCTAATATCCAATCTGAACCTCCTCTGGTGCAACTGGAAACCATTTCCTCCTGTCCTATTGCTGGTTACCTGGACACACTCCAGCACCTCAGTGTCTTTCTTGGGAGTGAGGGGCCCAAAAACTGAACAGAGGATTTGAGGAGTGGCCTTACATCCTTCCCCTACCAGCAGCACAGCGGCATCTTATGGGTGTTTCCACCAACAGATACCAGCACAATTTGCAGATGAAAATAGCATGTTGTCATCACTACTGCACTTTCTGGAGAGTGGCAAGGCTGAGGTTAAAGAATAGCAATGAAAATGAGACAGAAGTACATAAGATGGTCAGGAAAGTGACGCAAAGTTTTGTCTGCTGTTACCAACTCAGGTCAGGATGTCCCCATTGTCAGTGAAAGCCCCTAGAAATGGGTCTTCAAAGGGCTGCCTAAAAGTGTCCAAGATGCCAGGCTGGTGCTTACCAAAGCTACTTTCTTCCTCCATGTGAAATTTCCCATTTTTACTTACATTTAGCTGCTCAGGACAAACTCCAGGAAATACCAGCTAAAACTGTGCTAAAACATGTCAATAGCACAAAGGGAGGAACACGTTTGCCTGTCCCCAGCTCTCTGAACTCTTTTCCTAACCTGGCAAAGACTAAAGCAATTCAGACAGTGATGGAGAGACTCCATTTGGGTGGAGGCAAGACCTGCCATGCTGTCAGGTAGGATATGACTACAACTCCATAGTCCATTCACGGACCCAGAGCCTGGATGTGCATCAGTCTTCAGGGAAACTTTGAGGTTTGATGGGTCCCTGAGCTAGGAAGTCAACCTATGTCTTCAGGAAAGCATCGCTGTGTCTCTCTTCCCCCAGAGGGGACACTCATCCGTGCACACTGGAACACCTCTCTTGCAATTGTCTTTTCTAAGCATCTCTATCGAGCCCCTTCCCAGCCCAAACACTTTCTGATAAAGTCAACACCAAAGATTTAGCTCTGGCCACAGCACGGTTCCTGCCTTTATACCAGAGGCCAGTGCTGCAGGTAATACCTCACTTCCAGCACCAAGAGATTTATTACAGCACAAAGACTGGGAGATGGCACTTGCTGCAAAGAGCTCAGTCTAACAGGTAGAGATCCCTGATCCTCATTCAGACAGGAAGCCAGCCAAAGCCTGGGGGACAGCAGGATTTTCCTGGGAAGGCTATGGCTCTCCTCAGTACCATGTGATACCCTGCTGCACCACCTCGCTTCTGTGCCTGCTCAGCACCACTGACCCACACAGTGTTGTCTCTGCACCACTGAGCAGCACGTGCCTGGCGCAAATTAATCTTCTGATGTCCAAAATCCAGCACTGTCACATGACTCCTGGACTGCAGGAGGAGGAGCAGCAGGTCTCAGTGACTGAAGCCTCATTTAAATGCTGCATGCCCACTCTCAGGAGCTGAAAACACACCAAATATGAAGGACGAGCAGAGGGAGCAAGGGGATTACTCGGGATGCTCGGGGCAGCTAAAGCAAGCAGGTGTGAAAGTTTTGCTTTGGTAGAGGTCCTGCAATCTGGCTGACACATCCAAACTCTCCACCTGGTGTGCATCCTCACTTGGATCAACACCCCTACAGGGTACTTCCTAATGGTCTATTGATTTCAACAGATGTCCCAGTAAATGTGTTAGAGAGGGAACAACACCCCAGCAGCAGCTGCAAGTTCATGTGCTAATGCCCCCCTGTCTGGTGCAAAAAGGAAAATGAGTTTGGAGAGGGTAAGTTCTTAACAGGTGAAGGGGATATTTGCAATTCTGGCAACAAGCAGCCTACCTCAGAGCAGGGGCAACGGGGGCAGGCACAGCACAGCCTCCCCTGTGATCTGACCTCAAAACCAGGGTCACCTCCTTGTTCACCTTCCCAAGGCTCCTGCCACCCTCCTGACATCTCCATCCTTGGAGGAAACACCACTTGCCAGGCCCAGCCCTGCCAGGGCAAGGCACATCCCAAAATCCACCTGCCAGCTCCAGGTAGGGGACGACCTCCTGGTGACCATGGTCCTGTCAAAGCACCAGGCCTGGGGATCACAGTGTGGGGCAAAGCAGCTCGGCCACATGAGGAGGAGTGTGGCAGGCAGCATTCCCTGGAGCAGCCTCTGCCGAGCAGCAGAGCGAGGACTGCATTTCTATTCTGGGGCTGTCTGCGCTTCCCGTTCGGTGCGACAGCCTCAAAGGGGGGTTAGCATTTATAAGGCTCCAGTCACATCATCCCTTTGTTCCCATGAAGTCAAGAGGCTGCTGGGGAGAGAGGAAGAGAGAGCAAAGCACCTCAGCAGGCTGCCCCAGCCGTGGCTCCCTGCCAGCAGTGGCACTTTGCAGGGAGGCAAAGCAAACAGCACAGTGATGTCGGTGATTGCCCACCTCCTGCCACGGAGCAACACAGAGAGGGCAGTCAGATGCTGGGAGCACAGCTTTTCCCTCCCCAGGTGTCCTCTGATGGTGGAAAAGGCAAAAAGGACAGGGGAATATTTTTTCCCTCTGGCAATCTATAAGATTGCATCTATAAACACACTCCAAAGTCCTTGTAGACCAAATGACAGGAGCTTTAAAGGCTTTTGAGTGATGTCAGCTTCTCAGCTGCTCCAAAGCCATTCCTCCTCCAGAGCCATTCTGTTTTCTGATGCGCACAGATCAATGTCATGCCACAAAGAGGCCCAGTGCCTTCTGCATGGGCAAGGAAAGGAGCCTCCTACAAAGGGAGGGGACGCCAGCAGGGCCCCAGGAAGAGGCAGCAGACCCCGTCAGCCCACCCTACCCAGGCCACACACAGCAGGGGGGGATAGACAGCAGAGCAGAATCAGGACAGAGAAGAAAACAAGAGTCTCACAGAGGGAATTTGGGGAGTAAAGGGGAATACAAGACAGGAGGGTGATGCAGATGTGGCAAATGGAAACTAGAAATAGGTCCTGTGCACACAAGAGCCCTTGGTAAGAAGCAGCACAGCATGAATAAAAGCCATGTTGGAGCTTACCTCAGAGTGCTGCTCTTCAGCGATGCACAGCACCTCTACTAAATACAGAGGAAACCATTTTGCTCTTGACAGGAGGAAGGGGCAGAGACAAAAGAAAGATAAAAAAAGAAAAGATCCTGCAGCAGTACTAAGCCACAGCTGAAGACAAAGGCCTTTGATAGGCGAGACAGCCAGGTGAAGAGACTGCAGTAAAACTCTCTGATTATTTTCTTCACTTGTGCTAGGAGAGACTTGCACCTCCTGGTGCTGCACAAGAATGAACGCAATGAAGAGGATGAAGCACCAAGATGATAAAGTGATGGGGGTTGTGCAAGTTCCCACCGAGGTAGAACTCTCTGCTTCAACTCAATCAGCAGTGGAAACTGTTTCTCACGACTTTTTCCTAGATTTTAAAGCCTCCCTGAATCTGTACTTGAGGGACCACGTTGACTTGACGCAGGTTGCATCTCAGTCTCTCTTTTCCCATGGATTGGGACTCTGCATTTCCCATGAACAGCATGAGAACAGATTGCAATCATTTTAGGCAAAATGAGGTACACATGCACAGCCTGGTCTGTGAGAAAGATCCAGCCTCCAATTTTGACAGTCAGCTTCAGAGGACCCCGAATTTCACCTGCACTATTTGCTGACCTATAAAGCAATTCACTGAACGAGAACTTCTGCTGCTCTATACCTTTGGCACGGTTTCATACATGATGTTTTAAGAATTTTTTGTTGTTGTTTCCCTTCCTCATTTTATTTCCTCTCTAAATTCCAAGACAACTGCCTGTGTGCAAGGATAGCAGCTGTTTTATTCCTGGAATTAGCACTCAGTTACCGGCCAGCCAAACACTGGGCTTTCTGCAGGAAACTTGGCTTTCCTGATTTGTTGCTGTTTTCCTTAGGCTGAAGTTAATGTCTGCTAGAGCCAGAACAGACATTTAGGGTTTTGTCTATGGAAAGAAAGAGTTCACTCCTTGTCAGCAGCAACGTGGGACCTTCCAGAAACAGAAATATTTTCACTCTTAGGTTTCAGCAAGACATTTTGGCAGCATTATGAACCCAAACCTTTGGCAGAATCACACAGGCAGTGAGACAGAGAGAGGGACTTCATGGGAATATGAAGAGCAAAGGGGATCAGAGCTCAGTGCTGCACTAAGTGTGCAGGAGTCCTTCCCACACAGCCCTCACTGTTGGCACAAAGGCACTGCACTACCTGCTCTTCATGTAGAACAGCTCCTCACATCACAACAGCTGCACCTCCACAAATGTCCTACAGAACTCACACAAAAAACCCAAAACCCATTCTGGAAGTTTGGGATTTGGGTGCTGGACCGACAGCAAAGCTACGGAGAGAGCCCTGTACCTGCACCTCCTCTGTGAGGGGCAACAGCTCGCTGGGACAAGATTAGAGTCACCAGCTGGGGAAGCATCTCAGGTAGCCAGAGGGCTGTCCCAGAGGGCTGGGGGCAATTGGCACTGTGCTTGCATTGCCACAGGCCTGCTGAGACCAGAACACATGACGTGACAGAGCTCATTTTTCCCTCCAGGAACCAGGAGGCCCAGTTAAGTCCAAACACACTCAAAATAAGTGCTGAAACCTCTGGATGTCAATCCAGTGCTAAGTGAAGCTTCTAAAACCATTAGGTTTTCCCATCTCTGACTGTATTTATCTCCTTTGCCCTTTGCTCAGCTGCCTTTTCCCTTCCCTTCCCTCTCCACCATGTCCACATGGAGACTTTAGCTGGTCCTGGAGCCTGCCCTCCTCAGGACTCATCCCATTAAGGGCCCAGCTGTCCTGCAAACACTTCTAGGGCCCTTAGAGCTGGAGAAGCGCAGGTCACAGGTGAAAATGAGGATAGGAAAAAGAAAAAGAGCAAGGGTAGAGCCTCATCATCTCCTCCTGCCCCACCCTGGAGCTGCCAAAGGCTTTTCCAAGAAAGGATGGAAGGCTGGAACATTGATTGCAAATCAGATATTCAGATAAAAATGGTGATAGGCTTTGTTTTGGCACTGAGTTTTTCCAAAACCAAAAAACCCCACTGAATAAGGATGGCTTTGATCACAGATCTCTGCGTTAATATTCTGCTTAGTTTAGGTATGACCTGGGTTCTCTTTTCTTTCCAGGTCTGAACCTTCAGGTTACTTTACTTTCTAAAGATTTTCTCTGGTGGGAAAAAAAAAAAAAAAAAAAAAAAAAAAAAAAAAAAAAAAAAGAATGGAAATGCTCCTTTTCTTTTAAAAGGAAGCTGAGACTCCCTAACAATGAGATGACTCCAGCAGCTGGGCTTTTAAGGACACTCTGGAAATTACCAGACTCCTGATAAAATCGTAGGAGTTGGCGAGGCCAGGCCCTATTTCCCCTGCACATTTACAATTCCTTTGCCTGTGGGTATTGCTGTGTTGAAATGCCTCTAAAGTTCCTGCTATGTCATTGAATTTGCATGCATTTCTTTTCGATTCTTTCCTTCTCCAGCCCCTGCCAGAGAGTAGACATTCCTGAAAATCAACTAACCACACTCCCATAACTTTACAGCCTGAAGACCTTGAAGCAAATGAGCCTTGAAGAGTAATTGTAGAATTACAGGCACCAAATGATGCTGAATTATGCAGCGCTTAGCGGATGCTGCTTAGTGGCTGGATTTGGGGAAAAACGCTGGATAACAAGAGAAAAAAGTCACTTCTCCGACTGATAAAGCAATGCTAATAAAACTCTCACTGTTTTGAACTCTATTAGCAAAAGAATATGGGATTAAACAGTTAAACCTGCACTGGGAAAGGTCAAATTTAGGCATCCCCTTGACACATCTGCATTGCTGTAGGAGGTGCTAAGAGCAATCACACACCAAATCCAAGCACTTCAGCTAACAAGCATCAGCCAGCATGTACCAGGTCTTGGAGGCAGGTGTGAGCCAATGTTCCATTCTGGTGGCTCAGATGCTGTGGGATGCATGGACCTTAACCAAGATGCATCTTGCTAGCAGGATAAATTA
This sequence comes from Corvus moneduloides, assembly GCF_009650955.1. Classification (NCBI taxonomy): domain Eukaryota; kingdom Metazoa; phylum Chordata; class Aves; order Passeriformes; family Corvidae; genus Corvus; species Corvus moneduloides. Next base: position 107,032,819 of record NC_045478.1, on the reverse strand, counting down.
AATCCTATTGACGGCGAGAGAGAATTTTTTCTATTTAGAAGACATCCCAATAGCATCAGCACTGACCAAGCCAAGAGGAAAGCAGCAGCAATAGAAACAGGAAATTAGAAATAAATAGAAAGAAATACAGTGGATACATGTTCAGTGATGCCTGTTGGTGTACATTCATTGCAGGGCGGTTGGAGAGATGACCTTTAAAGGTCTTGTCTCAACCAAACCATTCTATGTTTATACGTTCACTAATCATTGACCATCTCTATGTCTTCATGTGCAGGGTGTTTCTGCACATTCTATGAATGGCCTTCATTATTGGTAGTATTATTACTATCATTATTTCCATTCGTTACAGGTAGGAATCAAGCTGAAATGTTAGTATAAATTAAGAAATTAATGTAGAAAATCAGCAGCTTGCTCTACATCACACAGGAAATGGCTGAGGACTGAGGGATGGGAAGCAGGTGCTCCTCTGACCAGACTGTCCAGTTGTAGTGGCTTCCTGCCAGCAGCTTGGCATTGCATAGAACCCATAAAACACAAGGCTGCTGTAATGTTTGGAGGTCCTCTTCCCCAAAACTGTGATATTTTCCAGGGACAAGAACTTGAAGAAAGGCAGGAACGGAATGGGGGAAGTCTGGGTGCTGGTTATCAGCGAGAGTGGTGGACGAGGCAGTGGGAAGAGCAGGAGCTTTGGTGGGTTGACCAAGAAATCCCCAAAAGTAGCAGTACCTGAAGGGCCTGGCATTCTCAGCAGGTGAAAATGGGAGCACATGGCTCAGGTGTGCCAGCAAGAGGAGGCCCGCTGCGGCACCACAAGTGCCAATAACCCTGTCACCCGCAGAGCATCACCTCACCCACCTCACCCAGGAGCAGAGACTCCACGCTTCCCCAAACTGCGTGCCAGGTTTCCCAGCACCCACCTCCCGCCCTGTTCCACGTCCATCAACCCCGTTCCTGAGCTTCCCACACAGGCTGGCCGGATGGGAAAGCAGCAGTGATGAAGCAAGAGCTTGAGGGAGGATAGGGAGGAGGGAGGGATAAGTAGGTGACAGTCTAATTAAGGACCGCGTGATAACGTCTGGCTCCAGCAGCCGGGCTGCAGGCATTTCTTGGCCGCGGGATGCTGCCAGCTTTGCCTCCTCAAAGCTTGCCCTCGCCCAGCTTTGTAGTCGTTGGCCACAGCCCCACCGGGCTGATGGAGGAGTGTCCAAATCCATTGTCCTGCTTGCGTACCCATGGGGAGGTAGAAGCAGAGGCTTTAGGTTACCTTTTGGCTTGCCCTCGTTGTTGGGTGTTTAAGCACAGGTGTCTGCTGCTGTTGACACTGAGTGATAAGTGGAGACATTTTTTCCATCGGAAAGAATCTCAAGAATTTCCCTGTTCTCTTTTTATTCTTTTTTTTTTCCCTTCTGCATGGTGGTAAAGAGCCTGTTACTGGGGAGGGGGTGGGGGAGGCTGGCACGAAGCAGAGGTGAGGTGGCACTTATTTGAAAATTAGATCCCCCTCCATTCCGTTCTCACAAGCATAGCCACTCTGGCCCCAAGCTTAAAATTCTTGTTTAAATTAGCTATTCCTCCCTTTCTGCACCCTCAGCTGCCTCTAATACCTGGTCCTTAATGCTCTAGTCCCTGACTTGGAAACTAGTTCCCCAAAACAGCAGCCAGCAGCCACCTCAGGGGATTAATTATCCCTTCAGAAGCGGGAGGAGCTGGGGTCCTTCAGTGTAGTCTGTGATGCTGAGGCTGAATTTGCACCTTTGCATCCAGGCTCACAGTTCAGCTCCCTCCTTGACCCCTTCAAAAAGAAGGGCTAAACACTCAGAGCTTGGTTTAGCAGCTGGGAGAAAAGCGTTTGGATGTCAAATATAAAAACACCACCTTTCCAAAAGGGAAAAAGTAGACATGAGCTGGGAGAGGGCCCCCCTCCCCTTGCCCATCCTGTGACACTGACCTGTCACCATAAAACACCCCAGGCTGCCATTACCAGAAAGCTCCTATTTTATTTTTCATGCTTTACTGTGTCTCAGCTCTGTTTCAGCTCATTTCTTATGCCATCCAAGCTGGTTAGAATTTTTCCTCCAAAAGAAACCAGTCCTGCCATACTCTGGCCCACCTTGGGGAGCAGGAGGAAGACCCAGTGACCCCACACGTGCGCTCACACACCCTCCCAGCGCTGTCACCATGGGGAAAACCTGGTCTCCCAGGGAGCTGAACATCCACACCCACGTGTGTGCAAACACAAGAGGCTGAGGTGCTCCAACACGAAGAAGGGGCACATCCCAGCACATGCAATTGCTTTGCCCAGCCCCTTTTTACTCTCCCAGGACTTTGCTGGAAAGCAGACAAGGCACCTCCAGCCCTCCTGCTGGTGCAGCGTGCCAGAGGGCATCTCCTCCTTTTGGGGCCATGGTTACACTGATAAGCAGGCACCATCCCCAGCATAGGATGGAAAATATAATAAATGTGCTTAAAAAAACCCTGGTGCAGTGGAAAGCAGGCCCAAGGGGACTAAACCGAGCAGCCTGGGACTAGGCTTAGTCCCAGCTTACCTAACACGGTCAGTGGGGCTTGGCCACCACACAATTGCCTGTGTCTTGTGCTCCTGTAGCAATTAGCTGGCTCTGGTCATCAGCTGCCCCTGCCCCGGGAGTGGGGAGGCACAGGGTCCCCAGCACTGTGTTTCCTGGGAATCTGGGCTAGCACAAAGCCAACAGGAGTTATTTTCATGGTAAAATTATTAAAAAACCCCTCACTGCAGTGCAATGGTCACCTCTCTCTCATCTGCTCATGGGCTGAGGAAATGTTGGTGGCAGTGAAGCTGGATGGGTTGGGGTCCTTGCTGCAGAGGATGCCAGCTCTTCTGGAGAGGATACAAACCTGGGGTTCAAAACTCATAAATTGCCCTTTTTCTCCCCTCGCGTCCAATGTGCTGTGTGGGACTGCACATCCTCACCCTCAGGGAGCCGGTGAGCTTCCCCACCCATCCCTCCCATCTCAGGGGAGGGGAACAATGGGGGATAAGAAGGAAAAGGCAAACAAGGCTTGTTTTGAACAAAAGGATAAAGAGGCCAAACCACAGATGAAACATTACCACTTCAAAGCGGTAAAAAAATAGATAACAACATTAGTCACCACCAGTTAACGACCTGCAGCCTCCACAGCCTGCGGGGGGGATATGAGGAGCCTTCCATCCTCCTCATCCTCCTCCTTCCCGTCCTCCTGCCCCCACTCCTGCCTGTTTATCATATGGTTTATGACAAAACAACTTATTAAAGGAATTATGCAACTGAGCTCCTAACCCTTTCCACACTGGATTTTTCCAAAGCCTTATTCTTATCAGGTAATTGTGCTGGAGATACCAGCTACCTGTCACAAGCCCTGTGGTGTGGTTGGTTTTTTTAATGAGGCCTCATCTCCTTAATTGCTCGCCTGCTTTGTTGGGAAAGCTTAGTCACATGAGTGTGAAGGTAATCCAGGAAAAGTGCTATCAGTGTGCCCAATTCCGGGGGCTGGCACTGCCTCTGGAATTGAACTCTGCCCACAGCCTTGGGACCAGCATCCCAGGAGGGCACTCGGTGAGAGGACATCTTTACACCTCGCCGGGCAGACTGCTGTTGGCTCTGCAGCTCATGGTCCATGTGCCCCATAGGAAACTCATGTCCTAACAGGGCCCACGTGCTGGCTGCCCTGGGATTACCCAGAAAGGCCATGTGACAGCTGAGGAGGAATGTGTGAGCCTGTGCATAGGTACCTTCTGCCTTCTGAGATGCCTTTGGGTGCCCGAGGCTCCTATCCACGGCTGGCAGATTTGGCCCAGGAGCTACCAGAGCAGCGTCCTCTAGCAGAGGCAGATGTACCTCTTGCCTTGCTCCATCCAGATGTAGCCGGGCACCACCCAGACCTCCCCAGGTCCACAGCCCCTCACCAAGAGCTCCCTCACCATCAGCGGGCACCAGCCCTGCCCTGCCCTGCGCAATCATCCCAATTTGGACTGTGAAATTTGGACCAGAGTTGGTTTCCAAATGCCCCTTAGGCTGCCAGCAAGGGGCTGGCACACACACAGAGCAAATCTGCGTGTTAGAGTAACTCCCAAGAGAGCCAGCACTGTGGCAGGTTTTGAGCCGGGCACTGTGCAGACACAGGGGGAAGGGCACAGGGCAGGTGAGTGTGTCCTTGCACAAAGCAGCTGGGTGGGTAAAAACCCAGCTCTCACGTTCACAAGAAAATCCTTACCTGCTATTTCAGTTTGCTGGTTTCAGGCTTGGCTCCAATTTGGTGTAAAACAAATAAAATCACCTACAAAAAACCCACCCTCCTCACTGCAGCCCACCGGGTCATCTCACCCAGCCTCAAATCTTCTGGTAAACAACGTTCATAATGACAGACACCAGGCTGCTCCAAGCCTCTGCACACATTTGTAATATGTAACACAGCGTATGAAAACCATATCTCTGTATAATTAGGAGTGCTCAGAGCGGTGACTCAGACATTCCAGTGCACTTTCTTCTTGTCGTTAGTGTGCGAAATCTAACTTTACTCATTTTTTCCAACGACTTTGGACTTTAAAAACAGTAATTAGCAAAGTCAACTTGTTATCAGCTCCTGTCGGTTACTCGTCCTCCTGCCAGGCCTCCACTGTGTTTTGGTCACAGGCAAAGCTTTGGCAGTCATTTCCCAAGACTTGCTTTGGTCCAGAGGACGAGGGCAGCCAAGTGAAGAAAACAGGTGCCAAACCTGAAGCCCTTCCACACATCCTCATATTACGCATTTGGTCATTGAAGTAGCTCTAGACTTGGCCATTATGTAACATGGTAAATAGCAGGTAAGACATGAAATAAAACTTTAGAGGCATCATTTTCTCACTTCTCCTTCTGGTTACCACTATGCAGGCATCAGATGGAAAGTGAAAATACTGTCCTCTCATTGTTGTGCTTCTCCTACCGTGTTTCTTACAGTGCCTTTCATCTGTGCTGCTCACAGCTGACTTTACTGCCCATCCATTGTCACATACTGCTGCATCTGCACGAATGGCAGGCTGCTGCTTTCCACTGCTGATGGGTGCTCTGCCTTTCTAGGAAATGTTTCCAAGGGTGCTACACAAGCCCGTGCTTTGCGAGACGCAGGGGAAGCTGCTGGTCCCCATATTTTCTTCCCTGGTAGGATAGACTGGTTGTGAGACCCCAGCAGAGAAGGTTGAAATACCAGCATACCCCTGAAATCCTTGTCCAGCCAACCTGCACGTGTGAGCCACCTCTGATCGTACTTGGACTGACGTGTGTGGGAACAGAAAAACGCTCAAGAGAAATACTTAAGTCCACAACATTTTAATATGAAAAATTAGAGTGGAAATAAGAACATTTCCTGAGAAACTGAGGTGATTCCTGGTGAGCAGATTGTGTTTGTCTGCCATTTGTTACGGTGAATCCCTGACACACACAGAAAGATGGGGTACTGTGCAAGACCCATCTACAGCCACAGGTTTTTGCTCTGGGAGCAAGGGAGCAAACAGGATCAGGCCCTACAGCTGGGCTGCAGACAAAAGACAAAAGACCCAGAGCCTGTTTAACCTTCTTGGTCTGTTTTCCTCAGCTCAGGTGGGATGAACCTCATCAAGACTTTGTGAATTATCTGCATGTGTTTTGTCCCTGCCACCTCTCCTTCCATCTCCATGGTCTTCATTGCAGTTGTACTGTGTTTTCCTCATTCTTCCCGTTCGCCATTCGGGTTTTTTCCACCCTGTTGTGTCACTTCATGTGACTGATGTCCTGCTGGTTTGGGGTTATTTATCAAGAAATGTGAATTTTCCAGCAAATTCAGTCCACTGGGCGTACACAGAATGTCTGGCCATGGATGCATAAATCTTTTTACACTATAGAAGTGGGGGCATTGACATGTGTAGGGGCAAACCCAACAAAGTGGAAGCACAAAAGAAACTAGGGGTGAGGTTCAGCTCATCTGGATTCAGCTGCTTGAAAGCTGGGCATGCAAACTCATAAAAACATAGAATGGGTTGGGTTGGAGGGGACCTTAAAGATCATCCAGTTCCAGCCCCCTGCCATGGACAAGGACACCTTCCACTAAACCTGGCTGCTCAGAGCTCCATCCAGCCTGGTCTTGAACACTTCCAGGGATGGGGCAGCCACAGCTTCTCTGGGCAGCCTGTTCTAGAGTCTCATCACTCTCCCAGTAAAGAATTTCTCCTAATATCTAATCTAAACCTACTCTCAGTTTGAAGCCATTCCCCCTGTCCTGTCACTATAGGCCCTTCTAAGTAGCTCCTCTCCATCTTTCTTGTAGACTCCCTTCAGGTACTGGAAGGGTGCAATTAGATTACCCCAAAGCCTTCTCTTTCCCAGGCTGAACAATCCCAATTCTCTCAGCTGTTCCTTGTAGGAGAGCTGCTCCACCCCTCTAATCACCTACATGGTTATCTCCATCTTCTTGCTGGCTTGAGGACATTCTTTCCAGATAGGCTGTTAAGATGATTCACCTTCTGGAGCTGTTTACTTCCTTCCATGGAGTACAGGAGGAGACCTAACAACTACCTCAGACTAAACACACAGATTCTAATTACCATGGAGGCAGTTTAGCATGACTTAGCCCAGTGCCAGGGTGGGAGGTGGCATCACAGGGTCTGCAGCTTTTGGGGTCCTTTTTTCGAGAGTCTGGAGTTTTGCTGGCTCTCTGGGTAAAACTCAGCCAAATAAACCATCTCGTCTAATAGCAGTGTTTGTGGAGATTTCTTCTGATCGGGTTTCCTCACAAGTGACTGCTGCTGCATCACACCAGGAACCTTCCCTGTAGACAAATGTCTAAGATTTATTGGAAGAGACAGGTATGGAAAGTCACTGATGGCAAGTCCCTATAAAGAACGAAATACCCACTTAAGTTAAATATTATACTTCATGTATTCTGTGGCCAGATCAAGCGAGGCAGAGATAGGAAACCCTGGAGAAATGGCTTGAGCTGCTACTGAGAAAAAGTAGAAAGGATTCTGTATGGAAAGGACCCCATGGACAGGTCACAGCCTGTGAAACAAGCTGCAGCAAACAGGCAGCTGAGAAAGGCCCTGGCATGGGCCAGGACAGCTCGGGAGTCCATCTGGGAGCACCAATGGGGTGCACAGTAGCATGCAGGATGGCTCTCACCCACCCCATATGAATGCCCACAGGCTCTTGCCTCTTCCACACACAAGCACCCAGAGCAGACCCAGCCAGGAATCCACATCCGAGTGCTGAAGATTTGGGCAAATCCCATTTCGGCTCAGCTGAGAGCCCCACATTTAGAGACAGGTCATGAGACTGCACACTACAAAGTCCCTTTGTCCTTGGGTGCAGGGGATAATACCCCCAGCACGATCTGCTGAGCCTGGCAGGGACTGAAGAGCTCCTGCAAAGCCCCCCTGGTCCTACTGTCAGAGCAAGTTTATGCACAAGACCCTGCTCTAAAGCTGCCTCTGTCTTCCCCTCTTGTGAAAGTATCCTAAATGCCACCAGGTGAAACATTACTGGATTAACCCCACCAAACCAATGTCAGAATGTGCCAATTACTCAGTAGGCTGTGCCGAAGGTAAAGCAAGCTGTGGGCACGGGAGCAGGGGAGGGCACTGAGAGGCAAATCCCACAAGCGCACACACACACGCAGGGCCCTCCTGGGGCACGGGAAAGGTTTTTCCCACCCGAGGGAACATGGAAAGCAGCTCCACCTCTTCTGCTTGCCCCACCACCCACCTTCAGCCAGTTCACCTCCACCCCGTGGGACCCAGGGCTGTTGTCACCCGGCCACCAAAGAGGAGCCGCTCCAAGCAGGGGAAGTGTGGCTGCAGCTCTTGTGGCAGCAGGGGTCAGTCCTCAGCCCCGCAGGCAGCAGCCACGGCAGGCTGGACAGTGCTGGCAACAACTGCAGTGGAAAAGAGTTGTCAAACACCGCTCAGGAAGGCTCGCGCTTGACAAATATTTGTTGAGCTGATTGTAACCTGCCTGGCTCATACCTCTGAACGCAGAGAACCTGTGGGGAAGAGCTCAAAGCTCTGTAAAGCAGCCACCCTTTTTTCCCTGCCCCGGTGCAGCTGGAGAAAGCTGCAAACCTGAGCCACCTCCTCAGCCCAGCTGAGCTGTTCTCAGCATGGAGAACGGCAGGAGCAGGCTGTTGTGTGGCAGTGACCACACTGGGATTATATTCCTGTGTTTCCCCTTTGCAGTCCAGAGCCAAAGGCACCAGGAGATGGGACCCTGGAGGAGGTGGGGATCTGCCTGGCCATAGCTGGACGAGGCTCTGGCTGCTGTTCCATCCCTGCAGCTTGCAGCAGAGCTGCAGGTGTGTGCATGAGGCTCCCAGCATCTTGGCAGGGCACTGTGCACACAGCACGTGGCCACGAGCACCCCTGGGCCAAGGGATGTTTGGGAGACAGGCAGGACACACTCTGGGACAGATGGGGCAGGAAATACCTGGGCTCCTGAACTGGCTGAGGGCAGAATAAAGAAGGAAGCACTGAAAATGAAAGCAGAGCTGCTGTGACATTTTCATGCTTGGCTTGTGACATCCCCTCCCTTTCATACACTCGACTTCCTTGCTTATTTTTATCAGATGAAGCTGATGGTCGCTGCTACGGTAACCCTGTGTGGTTACAGCTCTGGCAGGGAACGAGTGCTCAGTGCATGCTTCCTTTGTGGCTTCTCTCCCCGTGCAGTCTTCCCACCCCTCAGGGCTCTCAGAACAGTGGGTTTGACTTTGTTCTGCCTCAGCTGCCTGCTGTGATGGGTGGAGGTTCACCCCTCCAGGCTCTGTTCCCTTGCCCACCAGCCACTGCTACCTTCCATCTCTTCTTGTCCTGTCTTTGCTGTCTTCGGTGAGCAGTGTACAGGTCTGTGACCCAAGCATGGGGCTGGGTTTTTTTGTTTTAACGTGGAAAAAGCAGAAGACAACTTTCACGGAGTTGGTAATATGGTGTGGGAGAAAAAGCTCTTCATTGACAGGAAAAGGTCTGATTTGAAACAACAACAAAAAAAAATTACTTCTCTTGCTTTGAGCCAAATCCTTCCTCTTTTACCCATTATAGGGAAGGTGGGACCAGAGAATAAAGGAATCTCTTCCCCAGCTGGTCTGTCTCCAGTCCTGGCACCCAAACTGCCCTAGCCTGCTAGCCCAGGCTTTCAGCTCATGCTGTGGCCATCAGCACAGCACAACACAGTCGAGCCCCATTCATCTTATCCTCCAGGTGGACTTCCACTGAGCAAAAGTTGGGAGCTGCAGAGGTCAGGGTATGTCCTGGCACCATTTCCAGCACATCAAGCACAAAACCATGGAGCCATAAGGACCTTTGGCAGAGCAGCTCCCCACTATCACACCTAACAACCCCACCCACAGTGCCTCCCTCACTTTGCAGCAGCTCCTGTTCTCTCCATCCCTGCTGATTATCACATAAACACACACAATGCTCCCACCAGTCCCAGGCATTTCCTGCGTGAAGCAGGTTTCTCTGCACTCAGTTCCTCCCTAGGTGGAGGAAGGGCATGAAGCCTCTTCCCTCCCCCTCCTAAAAACAGCACTCATAAGCCTTCATTTGTGTAAGGATGAGTTTGAGCTTAGTTCAGTAAGCTGCTCTGGAGCCAGGCTTGCACAGCCCTTTCTGCAGGTGGATGATCACTGGAGCCGTGGAAAGTGACACATTTTTAACCCAAGTGGCTCAAAGGCCATGTCACTGTGCTGCTGACACTGCTGGCCTCCAGGAAAGCCCGGGATGGGCCATGGCACAAGGGATGTCCCATGGCACAAGGGATGTCCCACACGCTGCCCTCCTGCTGCAGAGACATTGACACAGACACTGCTGAGCGTGGGGGCACCAGGCAGGTGCATAACTAAACTCTGCTGTGCTCTTCCAGATCCAGACACAGATCTTTGCTGTCCAAACATAAGCAGAAAGGCATCACTTGGACCATGAAACACCCAGAGCTTTTCTCCTCAAGTAAGGATTTAGGGATAGTAATTCCTCTTGTTTATATAGAGATGTGTAGTGCTTGGGATTGCTTTCTGAGAGCTCAGAGCATGTGCATTACAGGCTTGCATCCCTTGGTTTGTTCCAGGTAACTAGCTTTGGAGGATTTTGTTTTAATTTTGATTGTGCTTCAAGGCGTCTCAAAGCAGATCAACATCACAAGGATGAAAACTCCATGTCGTCATCTGCTGGGAACTTCCTACGGGGATTAAAATTGGGAAGAGACAGCTCACCTGAAAGAAAATTCAGCTTCTCCTGTTGCTTGCAATGACAGAGTGTGGTTACACCAGAGCACGACTTTGACCTGCACCAAGGGGACCTGTATCTTAGGGGTGACTGCTCGCCACATGCAGTGCTGGTGAATTATCTTTGCACTCCCTCAAAGCAAGAATTTTTCCTGTCTGCACCCAAATGTAGGCAAAGTCAGATGCCAGCAGTTCATGTGCAGAGGTTCCAGCGACTCTGGGCTTTGATGAAGCCAAACAGCAGTGGATGCACACTGAACACTGCAAAAGAAATGTCTGGGAGAGTGAACACAGGCTGAACTAAGCAGGACAGCAGTGCAGGACAGCTGTGTCTTCAGTTTCAACTACAAAGGCAAAGCTGTGAGGAGGACAGATGCCTCAGGTCTAAATGTGAGCCAGGAAAAACATGGCTCTATGTGCAACCAAAGGTCCTTATTCCACCCATCATTTTTTTGGGATGACTAAGGCTCACCCATTCAGCAGCAAGCCCATTTTCATTTCATGATCCAAGTTCCAGTTTGGCCACAATAGCTGGAGTAAAGGAGCAGAGAAGAGCCTCCTTCCCACCACCCCTGCTCCAGGCTGACACAGGGCAGACCCCCTGGCTGAGCAAGCCCCACTCAGAGGCCAACACTTCTGGTCTTGTCCCAAAACAGGATGATCCATCAAGATTCATTCTCCATTCTGATGTGAGCCTGAAAAACCTGTTGATGTGAAGCACGTGGAAATAGCAGACAAGTTCAATACATTTGCACTTTCCCTAACCAGTGGTGTATTTTAAACAAAAACATTCTGGGTCAAGAGTAAACATCTTCACTGATTTCAGACCAGCACATCTGGTCACCTTGGAAGTGCTGCAGAAGCTTCTACAAGGCAAGCAACTCTATTCTTGAGGAGAGGAAAAAATCAAAGCATCTCTGCTAGAGGTTGACTGAAGAAAAGGAGAGGTCAGCTTTAATATTGCATTTGTTTCCATGGCATGAAACATCCATGAGGGTTGAGCACGATACAATTCATCTTTGAACTGCAGGGCTCCCACTGAGCATGCCCTCAGTTCAAGCATTAAATGGAAGGGTCATTAGTTAGTGTATTTAAACTAGTCTCATGTAAACATAACACTCCAGCTTCAGCTGAGCTTGTTTGCCTAGGTAAGATTAGAGTGTTAGCTGCCAAATCACAGGAACTTCTATCTATGTACCTTAAAGATACGGGTATTCCAGGGTATTTGCTTCTTATCACCTGGTTTTAGTGGAAAATTTAATCCCATTAAGTACACAGATTGAATTACTGCATCCTGGCATGGTCAGACTTCTACACCCAGAACAGTGCCTTGGTAGCAGAGCAGCTCAGACTCACGCTCAGAAACGCAATTTCCTCCAGCAGCACCACGAACCACAGCACAGAGCCATGGGTGTGTGACAAGAAACAGACAACTCCTCAGGAAGAGCTGACCTCTAGACCCAAAATGGCCAACACAGACAACCCTGGGTAGCTCAGCTGAGACCCTACAAGCACACAGCAAGGCAAGACTTGTCTTCATGAGTGCTGCTTAGGGCAGGGAAGAGCATGCACAGGGAACATGACTACTAACAGCAGCTGTGAATAGTTTCCACTCTCCATGACTTCATGTTCTGTAAGGTTAGGTAAGGGGGTAGATGTAGATTACAGATATAAATATGGATTTTTTTTCAGGAACAAATAAGCTGAAGCAGCAGTTTGCTGCAGCCTTTCACACAGCAATGAGCAATCACAGGAAGATGGAAGGCAAAGGTGCTGCCCCTCACTCAAGTTCCAATGCCCTATGGCACTGGAAACCTAAGTCACTCTTAAGTTGATTTAGGTTTCCAGTGCCATAGGGCACGAATTGAGGCCGGCCACAAGCATGAAACCAGCATCTCCAGGCGCAACTGATAGACATGAGTCTCTTCAGGTGTGTGCATTAGCCTTGCAAGTCAGCACACCTAAGACCTGAAACACCAGGGCTGGCCATGATCTGGAAGGTTGACCATCCCAACCCACTTCTGCAGTAAAAACAAAGCCAGTATGTTTGGAAAGCATTTTCAAACTTTATTTACAACTGTCAGTGACAAAAATGTAGTTTGAAAAAAATGCTAGCTTCTCCCTGAGGCTCAAAAAAGAATTACAGAAATATAGAATGTATATAATACAACAGGAGGAGTTTTACTGGAGTGCTTTGTTCTTTAGATACGTTCAACAACAAATAGAAATATACACAATACTTCCAAAAAAAGGATGCAGACAGAAATATGCAAGTCTTTAGGGCAGACAGCAGGTCTGAAGTCCAAGGATTGCCATCTCACTGCTGCCCACATGGTAATATCTTTGATATAGAGCTTTGACTTGGTGGTACAGATGGTAGAGACCAATAGAGAGTAACACTTAGAACTAAGACGACTGGCTGGTATGCAGGTGTACAAGCTCATTCCAGTAAGACAGCGAGACTAGAACAAGTGTTACAGATACAACAGCTGAATCCATCGCTAGAGAAAATGGTATCACCACATCATGGCCATTCAGTGATCAACCATCCACCAAGGTGGGCAGGGAGAGTGTCTGACTGGGTCTGCATGGCTGGGCCAGAGGCCAGCTGCAGTGTAGGAACACTGAATTTCTCCTGCTTTGTGCTAACTCATCTCCAAACTCCGATCTGTCTGAAAATAGTTACACAGAGCTGATAAATTATTGCCATTATGTTGAAACGCAAGCAAGACAAGACTAAAACAGTGCTGCCAGTATGTTAAAAGCAGTTCCCAAACCCCACCAGCGTTTAACTACTCATGAGGTATTAAAAATACAAATACACACATGTCCAAATAGATTTTAAAAATGGAACCAGTTATAAGCAAAGGGGGGTGGCATTGGGATTATTATGGAAGTTTGGTTAAGGCCTTGACATTTCTTTTTCTCTTCCATGACCCCAGATTTGGTTTAGGTGGTAACTGCTCTCATCCTATCCCAAGACTGACTGGCTCCCAAGCTGGTCCCCAAAGCTGCAAGATAATCCCTTTCCAGGAAAGCAGCAGGTTGCCTTGTCTGGCAGCAGACTGGCCTTCTCCTTGAGGAAGGATATGGTGAAGAAAGGACAATCACAGACTTCACAAGCCAGTCTGCACTCCATTAAAGCAACCATGAACATTTCACCCCCACTAAGAAGCAGGAACACATCTTGTCTAAGGACACCCAGGCTAATCCTCTCCCAGCAGACCCCATCCTGCAAACCCCACTGGTGATCCACACTAGATCTGGTGTTTCGTCTTTGGATGACCCCCAGGTCTGGCAGCCCTCCCCACAACACCCCCCCACCAGCCTGTCCTGCATTGAGGAGGCCCTGCAGTGCAAAGCTGGAGGAGAACCCCCCACCCCAGCCCTCTCAAGCCCATTGACCAGCAAGTTAAGAGACACAAAACCCTACAACCTCAAGGACACCAAGGCAAGGAGGCATAAATCTCCACCCTCGGGCTTGGGGCACCGTACAAGACGAGACCACCCCACAGCAGCCTCAGCAAATAGGAGAGAAGAATCTGAGGTGTTCTTGCCACAGACAGAAGCACCTTTTTACATCGGATGCACATCACCTCACACTCACCACCTGCAAGACAAACTAGGGCATCGCAGGAGAGACGACAAGCAGCAGCCTAACGCTACCCTGCAAATACAGCTGCTCAGCATTGAAGAGTCTAAAGGCAAACAAAGGGGCAGAAAGTAACTTTGGGAAAAGTGGCTGGAAAACAGGCTCAACAGCAAGAGCAAGAAACCAGACTACTCCTATGGATGCTCACCTTACCCTAGGAGGTGCCAGACCAGGGAGAGCTGCAGGCCCCTTGTCACTAGATCATTTAGCCATGCTTCGCTATGGACACCCTTCCACCCCCCAACACACAAAATGGAAGCTGTAAGAAAGGCAAATCTGAGATATTTCGGCTCTGTTCTCATGCTTTTAGCCAGAGGCAGCTCCCAGCCAAACGCTGCCACCTCCAACTTTCTTCCCCCTCCCCGAGCTCCCCCCTCCAGCAGTCCTCTCCAGCAGTCCTCGCGTGGTCACCCTCTGCCATGTGCTTGGAATTTCACTGCTGCCTCCGCCTCGGAAAAATACAGATAATGATCTCGAGAACAGCAAACATTTCTCTGCGTTACTTCCTTCCTTCCTCAGGAGGTCTGGTGACACCGAGGGCTTCAGTTCTTGATACAGAGAATACAAAAAAACTAAGATCTCGCAGGTGCAAAATTGAACTTGTCTTTTTAAAAAGACTTTCAAAAAAAGAGTGGCTCTTCCTTCAGAAGGGTGCAGTCCCTTGCCTTTCCTCAGATGCCATTTATTGCTCCTTGTTGTCCTTCTTTGCATCTTCACAGTTTTCCTCCTCCTCTTCCTCGTCCTCCTCCTGCACGAGGAACTCTTCAGGCGGCCATCTCAGCTCCCCGCTCTCCACATCCCCCTCCGTGGGCTCCACCACAATGGAGGGCAGGCGGTCCTTCAGCTTACAGTAACGATCAAAGTCCGAGGGGTCAGGGAAGATCTGAAAGAGCCAAGGAACAGGCTTGTGAGAGGGGCTGCATTCACACAGTCTCAGCCAAAACCCAGCTCGAGACATTTAGGTCTCCTGGGCAGACTAGTCTGGACACAGAGTCAACCACTGAGTGATGGGAATACTCTTGAACTTGTAAATAACCTTTTCAAGTCTCCAAGTAATGGAAATGAGCACTGCCCAAGAGGCTTCTGAAGCACGCGCTCGCTTGGATAGTGCTCAGCAAATAGGTGTCTGCCCTTTTGGATATTTATCCAAATGCCTCTCCCCCCCAGCCCTGCTTTTGCATTAATGCTCTTGAGTTTGCACACAGAGCTATCTCGATCAGAGAATCTGAGATCTCATTTCCTGCTGCTGGTCAGGCTGCACATGAAAACAGGCTTGTTCTCCAGGCCCTGCTGCTGGGAGGCAGGAGGCTCATGGCAAGCCAGGGCCCGTGCAGCAAGGGCCTGTGCCTGGTATCACTCCAGGGCCACAGTGCCAGCCTGAAATAGCTCAGCTGCGTTTTAGAGATAATTTTGGCAGTGTTCTGCACACTACAGCTACCATACATCAGCAGCAAAACTGAGCAGGACACTCATTTTATGGAAGGGCTAGGGACTGGACCACACTTCTTCAGGAAAGGGGTACCTGTGCCATAGCCAGCAGTTATGCACTGTATTTCTCATGCAGTGATTATGAGGACTCCTTGATCTCCAGCCCTTCAAGGTGCACAGACCTTACCCATTCCCTCCCACCCATTGCTTGCCACACGGATGCACAGGCTCGTGCAGTGCAGCAGTACCAGGGCCCACACTCACTGGCAGTGCCACTGGGATGCACACTTTGGTCCTACTAGGAACTGAGGCAAAGCACAAGTACAGGAATAAAACTGCTGCTGCAGCATTAGCAGCAGCTTTGCACGACTAGATTGCAACGTGAACAGAAAATGTTGTGTTACTTGTGGGTAACTTGCTAGGGGAACAGCTTCAAATCCCATCTCATCCAGAAGGGAACTGGTGGGTGCTAAAATCCACTTGCCACATCAGATCTCCTGGTTATTAACCAGAAGTTTAAACAACCAGAAGGTTAAACCACCACCTGCTATTTCAAACAATTTTATCAGTGCCCATTTCACATTAGAGTTGCATTTAAACACCCCAAAGAAGAAAATGACAAAGTGCATTTTCCCCTTGAGGTTGTAGGCCAGGTGAGAAGTCATGTGGCTGTACTCTTCTTTGAAAGTCATCTGCATTCAAGTGAGTCGCAAGAGCATCCTTACAGGGAGCAGCACTGCCAGTCTGAGAGCAAGACCTGATCTGCTTTGATCTTTGTGGTTCCAGATACCAAAGCAGACTCCCTGTCCAGGAGCCCTGAGCATTAACCATGAAGCCTCTTTCTCCTTGCGCCAATCATGCGGGTACCCACCACCTTGGGAAGCCCTGGCCACAGAAAGTGAAATAACATCCTATCAACTCCTTCTTTAGCCTAGCAACTATTAACTACAGCATCACCTCCTTGGCAACATTCAGTCTTCTACTGTTCAGCCTCATTTCTCCCTCACATCCAAAGCTTTGTGGCAATGAGACTGCCAAGCTGAGAAAGCCACCCAGCTGCTACCTAATGCAAAGCCAGGCAAGGTAACAAAGTAATGCACAAATCAGGGGCTGGTTGCACATGATCATCTGGTCCTGGGGACAGTGGTGCAAGAGACCGGCTCCCACCATCCACGTTTTTCAGGTGCACAAGAGCAGCTGAGGTCCTTTGAGCACAGCCACATCAACCTGGGCATCACAGTGTGAGCTACTTGCTATTAGTCACTCCCCGCACCGGTGAGACAGCAACTGTTTCTTGGAGCTTTGTGGCTTCTGCTTGGCCAAACAAAGGCAGTTTCAGGCACACAGTGCATTACTGAAAGTACAGTCAGTGGCTCTTAAGCATCAAGTTACCTAAACCCAGGATGGGGAAAAAAAATATCCTTGACATTACATGGTTTAGAAGGTTGCAGTGGAAAAAAAAGTGTGGTTCAAGAGGTTACATAAGCTGATAATGTCATGAAAATAGCCTCCTATGCAAGAAAAATAGCAGTATAATAATTAAACTAACCTTTGGCTGCTATTATTTTAAGCACATTAGGTCAAATTGGAGCAATTTCTTTGAAAATAGCCTGCCAGATTTTTTTCCAGAAACTAAGTAGTAGTCATTTCCTTACAAACAAATATCCACAAAATGTGGTGAGCAGCTTTTTTAATAATAAAAAAAAAAAAACCCAGCACAATCTTATCTCAAGCAGCTGCAGGACAGGCCGAACCCAAGAAGGTCAGGATTTTTTCCACTAAGTCATGCTTTTTAATCGTTGAGGCAGCATGAAGGGAGATGTTGCAACTGCACTTTGAAGGGGCGTGGACAGTCAATGGAAAAAATACAGAAAGGCAGATTTCCTCCAATGTGACAGGCAGGGCGACAGCAGGCCAAGCACCAGGGCCCAAGAAAAGAGGGTTTAAGACTAAGTGTACATGTGAGGAAGCCAAGTGGAAAGGTTACCCCAACCAGCCTCCCCACTCCTCTTTATAGAAAAGGATAAGCAAGCACCAGCTCTCTCTGTCCAGTAGTGCCATGCTACATTGGTTCCACAGACCTAATCTGGTCCCACTCCAGATTTAGACAATGGGGAGGAAAAAAAACCTCCCTAACTTGCAGCAAGCTCCATGCTGGGAATGCAGCAGCTCAGCTCTGACCTGGGAGCTCTGCACCCTCCAGCAAAGCAGCCAGAACAGCAAAACTCACCTCCAAGCCTTTCTGCTCACATTACCCTGCTCAGGAGCAGGGGAGCAAGACACTGCACCTCCCACCCCACAAAGAGGGCAACAGACTCGAGTTAGCTTCTCCCTCTCATTCATGACACAGAGCCACCTTGCACACAGCTGAGGCAGATGCCTTCCCCTGGCTGACCTGGTCACTTGATGAGGGACAAGTGACAACCAACTGGTTGTGATGGCTGCCTAAAAGCAAATTTAGCAACAATTCAAAGGTATCTTCCACCCCTTCACTTGCATGATACCGCACAAGGGGCTGCAACTGCTTCCACAGAGCCTCCCCCTGTAGCTGGGCCCTAATCCTCACCATGGAGAGACACATCCAACACCTCTAGACCCACAGAGGACACGTATGTTGCTTCTTGCACTACTCAACACAGCTTCTTGCTAACAGCAAGACTGGTTTTTACAGGGCCCTCTGGATTTATGTCTGGGGAACTGCTCTCCTCATGAACTTACCCAGATCACACACAAATCTACCAAATTCTTGCCTTGCAGCTGGAAAGGGCAGGGAAAAGCAGAACTTGAAACAAAAGCTTGAAATGATTTTAGGAAGATCATGTTTGCCTCTGCTTCAGATGATCTAGCTTTGCTATCCTCAGATGAAGTCTTGGCAACAAGAACGGAAAGTTTTCATTGCCCTGGGGAGGCTCATACCCTCTCTCAGCATTCACAGGGATGGAGAAACACCAAAAGCAGGAGAGATGTCAGACAATTAAGAAGATTAGCTCAGCACTACCATAATCCAAGTGACACTTGTAAATTCAAAACAACTTCCACATGTGTACTCCATACCAACACCCATAGTTAAAATGCTTGTCTCCCCTCCCATGGGGCTGAAAACTATTTAAATTGTATTACAGGGAGACTAAAGAAATGAGATCTTTCCAAATTAAGTTACTGGTTTGGGGGAAAGCGTTGCTTCATTGTGGTAGCACTATACAAGACTGCAAAGTCCGTACTGGGAGACATCCCACTTCAGGTACAGGATACACACCCCTGATGGACACATCTCACTCATCCTCCCTGGGCTGAAGAGCTGAATTTTGTGCCTCTTCAGCAGTATCGAGGCAATATTCCAAATCCCAAACCATCATTTAAGTTCTGAAAATAAAACTTTACTGCCATTGAGAAGCATGGCAAGTTCATTTCAGGAAGTATCTCAGCCACCTCTCAGTGTCCTCTTTGGAGGACTTCTCCAGCTACAATGCATACATTTACTCACACACTAGTCATGACTTGAGAATGAGCTCCAAGTATGTACATAGCAGCTGTGACTCAAGGTGATGAGCCACAACAACTCCCCAGCCACAGAAATACTGCCCTGTCTCAGGTCATGATGTCAGGGAAACTTCCTACATCTAACCATTTTCCCTCAGAGTAACAAGGCATCAAAGTAGGGGGGAAAAAACACTCTCTGAGGTGTTCCAATGAGCTGCTGTCCTCAGTTTGGACTTCAGTGGAACACTTGTGCACAGCATAGCTGCAAACATGATTACTTTTGGATCTGTTTATCCCATATCCTGCTTCGGCCTTCATTTAGGTCCCAGACCCTGGAATACACATTGACTCTGCCTACTAATCTTGTCTAGCAGCTGTGCTTGCTATCACCACCTTTTTGCAGCCTTGCCTCAAAACCTTCCACAGCAGCAAGCAGCAGCTCTGCTGAAGGACTTCCCCTGCACAAATCAAGGCTGCACAGACATGAAGCACCTCACAAGAAAACAATTACAGAGGAAGTAAAATTTCCATTGAGCCAACAGCCCCATGGTCAGTAACATACTGGTGGTCATTTAATTGGAGGGATCCAGCAAACACAGCTCAAGCCCCTCAGCATGGGAAGCCAGTGCTTCCCCAGGGCTGGTGAAGAGATGTTGCACTCACCAGAAATGACTTCCCCAACACCAAGCTTTTGGCACAGCCACTGGATAGAGCCTTAAGCCTATTTACCCAGATTCAGCTACTCTGACGTGCTTCCCAGCAAGCTGTGGCTGTGATTAACCTAGACAGATCCCAGCATGAGATCACGACTTAATAGAGCTCAAGCTCCCCATGACAACCAAACCTCAGCTGATGGCATGAGGCAAGCTCAGCCCCCACAGGCCAGTCTCCTACACGGGAGCCTGAAGGACCAGCAAGTCACCAGCCAGCAGCAAAGCAGCACACTCAACTCAGGACACTGCCTTTGCTCAGAACACACACTTTGGAACTTGAAGTATTTTCCATTGTGCTCAGACCCTGCTCCACTTCCAAGAAGCAAGGTAGGATTCTGGTCAAGGCACTGTTTTGACAGCAGCTCCATGAAATGATTAATTCAGCCTCAGTTTCAGTGGCATTGTTTGTGCCACTGGGAGACAGCAGCAGAGGACAAGCTGGCAGAGTGCTGATGAGGCTCTTCAAAGAATGGGTATTTCTAGGGCTGGGAAACAGCAAACAGTGCACTAGCTCTGGCTGGCAGCAGGAACAGCCCAGCTCACTGGACATTGCCAGGCAGGAAGTGCATGAAGCCCTCCATAGCCACATCTGTTTGTAGCAGGGGCAACTTGAGCCATCAGCTGCATTTCAATGAGTTTTTTGTTTAGTAAGTCCCATGGGAATTATGGGACATCTATTAAAGATCCAGAAATAGCTTCTCACTGCAGGCACAAGACCCAGCATGACATCATCTCTTCAGTCACCTCTTCTGTTTTGTCTATGCTGCCCTGTTCTGGGACTCATGCCCCAAATTCACCACTCACTTCTGCTCAGGCCCTTGAAATCTGTTGACTGAACCATCTTCAGGGGGCTCAGCAGCTTGCTGTCACAAATACAGAAATGAAAGGTGTCTTGCAGAGGAAGATTTTGAAGCTAGCACACTAGCTTACAAGTATTTTGCATATTAATTGGAAAAAGGGCATTCCTATGATGAGAAAGCACATTTGCCTTAAGCCTATGGAGGCAACTCAGTTAATACTGGTATTACCTCTGCAGTCTGAGTTTTCACACCATTGAGCAGTGATGATCAGCCCAGCAAAGGGCACAGTGCTTCACCAGGGAGGGGAGTACAGAGCTTCAGCTAATGTCCAGGACAGACAGACACCCCAGGGGGTGGAAGATGCAGAAGAAAAAAAGTCAACAACCCAAGTTCCCTTCATAAGGGCCAAGACAGAGAGGAGCCCTGAAGTTCAATGAACTCCACAAGACAGAGGAATCAGATTGCTGAAGTTTATACTCAGGGTATGAGCTTGCTTCCTCAGTTTATTTCCAAGTAAAGGCAAAAAGACTTTGAAACAGTAGTCTTGGTAGAACAAGTCTGTCTGCTGCAGGTACTGGTGTGCTTTAGAATTCCAGCAGTGCTGCTGTGCTGTACCACCTCCTCTGGTCCAGACAGTTTCATGCCTGCCTCCAGTGGCAGAAGCAGCCCCCAGTCTCACAGGCAGCATCCTACAGACCAACTCCCAGGCAGTCCCTGCTCTACACAGCTTGAAGGTAGAAATTTTGAACCTCAGTTTGAGGTCATCTTTGTAGTAAAATAAATTCAAGATCTACTAAAGGAACAAGAGAAATTTTTGAAGCTAAAAGTTTGCCTCTCCTGGTTCTGGCTCCACTTTTTATTTTTTGCCTCTCATAGCCAGCCCAGGGCTGTTAGACTGTGAGCGCCTGACGCTGCAGATGAGTGGAGGAAGATGCTGCAAGCTTAGAACAACAAGCCTCAGTGTAGGAGCAGTCATGCTCCATTAGCCCTGTCTGGTTTTAAGTTATTGCACTACAGCTTTCAGACAAGCATACAATTTTCCACGTACCAAACTCTCTCCATCAGCAAGATGAGGCACAAAGTGCCAAAGTCTGAGGTAGAACAAAAAGTTCATAGTGCTATTTGCATCAGATTTGCCCTTGCTGGTCTCAGTTGAGTTTTCAACCCTTTAAGGATGCTTTCAACTTACCTTGACTTACACTGTGACATTCTCAGCCTAGCAGCCAGAGAAGGAAGGCTGGATCCTGCTCCCCAATCCTCTTTACACTAACCTAATTTAGAGGTAGACCTCATACACAGCCCACACACTGCTATTGCCATAAGAGTCTTGCATTTCAGCTCCTTTACTCTTGCTGCCATCAGTTTGCTTCACATCAAGGTGAAGTTCCTTGCAGGCATTTGAAAAAAAATCATCTATGACTAGACCACTAAAGAGAACAGATCTAGGATCAAAAGCCCTGCACAGATATGAGTTGTCAGCGTTTATGACTCACATGCTCAGGTTCAGGTGATCCACTCAAAACCAAACAGGCCTGTTCCCCAGTTGGCCCAAGCAGACTTATCAAGGTCCTTAGCACTTGGGGAAGAGCCTTGCTGAAGTGATAATTAGAACAAGCAGGGCACCTAGATTCTTCCTCTCCCTGGGAATTTGGATGGGTAAATAGAAGCCTTTGACCTGACTGGGTTAAGCCTCTTCATAAGGTGACCCATAAAGACATCACATGCAGGTTAGTTTGCTTCAGGTCTAACCACTGTCATTCCTCTGCACTCCATCTGTAAGAGAGGAGGAGAGGCCGTAGACTCCCCACTAATTCAAGCACTGAAGCACAGCTATAAACCACACAACATGCATTATCCAGAATCCTGACTAAAAGAAGGAATGCATCCCCTTTTCTTCCACATAGCTTTGGCTTCTGCTGGAGGCCTGAGCCATGGCCCAAAGTTCAGTCAATTTCATGCTCCGGCGCACTGCTGCTGCTTTGTAGTTCCCTTTTCAGACATAAATATGCAAACATACAGCACCTCATCTGAATGCACACTTAGAGCAAGTGCCTCTGTGCAGGTTGTGTAACATCTGCAAAGGACGAACCCTGCATCTGGATCTGCCAGTAAGAGTCACCCAATGTACAGAGCAGATGCAAGTCATCTGCCAGCATTCAGCATCTGTGTCAGATCTCATCAACAAGTCTCCTGGAAGTGCAGGAAGCCATGGAGCTTGGAGGCTAAGGTGCCTAACTTGTGCTTTAATTAACTACAGGCTAGGAAATGAAAGGGGTTTTGAGACTAAAAGACTAAGGCTCAATCTAGTTGAAGACCACTTCTTCACCCCAGCCATTGATCTAGAGATTAATAGCTAACTACATTGCTCAGAACTTTCAGAATGAATGCAACTCGTGCCCCCAAATACCGATATCTCCAGTGACATTTCAAGGCTCATTTAGGCTGTGGCTGGCCTCACTGTATCCTACAGAAGACTGTTAACCCTTTCAAATGGGCACATCAGTCAGGAAAACCAGGAACTAGATCAAATAGGTGTGGATGCCATATAAACAGCATCCTCCTGCTCTCGGCAGCTCAACTCTATGCTGTGTTACAAAGATCTCAAGAGCCCTCTCAGCCCAGTGAGTGGCATGAATCCTTCTTTAACCCATCTCCCACTGAGCCCCGGGAATGCTGAATGAGTGGGGGCTCAGTCACTTCAAAACAACTGAATCCTCTGCCAACCCACACTGATAGCAAGTGATATTTTACACAACCATCTCCTGCCAAGCAAACATTCCAGTCTGTTGACTAGGTCTCACTATGGCAAAGACGTGCTATTAGGTCAGGCTATGGAAAGGTACGTTAGACCAGGCTTACAGTCTAGCCCAGGTAATTCCACATGGGATTAATGCCTCAACTGCCAGAAAAGCACTTACCTGATACGACAGCCCATCCTTGCGGGGGCTTAATCCGATCTCATCCATGGCTGGGGTGTTCATCATCACTTCAGTCATTTCAGCGGATTTCAGATAATCAGCGCTAGAGACAAAAGACAGCATTCCAGTGATCTGAGGGGCTCCGGGAGGACGGAGCACAAGTCAAGCAGCGAAGCGAGCAGCAGAGCCTGTAGGCAAGTCTTTTTCTGGTCCCTTCCTTCCTGCCCCCCCTTGGAAGGCAGCGGAAAAAGCTCAGTACCTCGTAAGCCAGAGCTACATCCAATGCCCTCGGAGCACCTCCCCGGCTCTCTCCCCAAGAGCCCAGCTCAAGCACACCCGGGGACGCTCCGGCAGCAGCGCTTCGCTTTTAACTCCGCTTCCTCCAGCTCTGCCCCGCGGCGGAGGCTGAACTTGAAAAACCACAGTAAATAAAGTGCAAGCGCGGGGGTTTTGGTTTTTCTTTCTTTTTTTTTTTTTTTAAATTTTTCAAGCCGGTGTGCTTTAGACCCCGCTGACTTATTTTACAACCTCGGGGACTTCCACGCCGGCGGAGCGCGCGGGGCCAGTTCCAGCCCGGCTTTTACAGCCTTAATAGCATTTCCAGCGCGGGGAAGCGAAGCGAGCTCCCGCAGCTCGCAGTTCCTCCGCTGCGGCTCGTCCCGCTATCGCCCGGCTCGCACCGCCCGCCCTGGGAACCGCTCCCCGGGGCCCCTCGCCGTCCCGCTGCCCGGCCGCCTCCCAGGGCAGGGGGCGGCTGAAGGGGCTCGGCCTCAAGCGCCCCCCGGCCCCGGCAGCACCCCATCGGCAGAGCCGCCATCCCCCGCCCGCCCCCCAGGGGAAGCGCCCACTCACCAGGGCAGGGGGCACAGCACAGACATGAAGTCCCGGCAGAGGCTGCCCCGGGCGGGGAGAGGCGGGAGGGGCACCCAGGCGCTGCGGGACACAGCGGGACGATGCGCGGCGCTGCTCGGGACCGACCGAACTCCCTCACGCCGCGGCCGCCGCCTCCGCTCTGAGCCCGGCGCCCGCCGCCGCGCTGCCTTAAATGGCCCCGGGGGCGTGGCCGGCCCCAGCCCCGCCCACCCGCCTGACGTCAACTTTTTCATGAATGGCCTCGGCGCGCGCCCCCGCCGCCGGGGGGAGGTGTGTCCGTGTGTGTGTGTCCGTGTGTGTGTGTGTCCGTGTGTCCCTATCGCCCCAAGTCCCCGTGGCCCCGGGAACAGGTGGCGGTGGCGACCTCGGCCCAGCCCAGGTGCTCCCGGTGCAGACACGCGTGTTCCCGCTGTTTCAGCCCGGGCCGAGGTGGGATGCGGCTCCCCGCCTCCGCTGCCGGCCGCAGGGGGACGTACCGGCGGTACCCGGAGCATCTCTGGGACTGGGGCTGGGTCTCACGAAGCCCACCCCCTTCATGGTGGTGATGGCGTGGGGGGGGGGCCGGGGGCACGGCCAGGGACGGCACGTGCCGGAGAAGTGGCAGCGGCTGCTCAGCCCTGCTCCTGCCAGCACCTTTCCTGCCCCGCACCTCTTGCTGGAGTAAAAGCTGAGTGAGCATCTTCACGGGTCCGAGCTATATTTAGCAAACCAATGTGAATCAATGACGGGAAGGGGCAGGAAGAGAGAGAGAAGCAAGTCCATTCGCTTGCCCGAGCAGCGTGAGCACTGTGGGCAGCTGTAGGTGAAGCACATTTCCCGCGTTCCCCTCCCAACATGAAACTTCTGGAAGGCAAAGTACATCTTCGGGCGAAAGGCCTGGGCACCCGAAACTCAACGTGAGTCCCGCCATTGTGCATCGATCTGCCCGTGTTCGTGCAGCCTAAGAAAAGGGCTGTGCCCCGAGGCACATGCCTGCAGGGCAGGGCTCGGCCACAGGATGAGCCGGGCTCTCCAAGCCTGCTGAAAGGTGCTCAGGGCTTTTGGGGACCGTTCCCTGCTCTGCCTGCTTTCCCAGGGAGCGGTATGTTGCCGTACGCTGACAGGTGAAGTTTGGTGCCGGGAGTGTTTGGATTCCACCTGTCGTTCCATGCTGCTGCTCAGACTTGGCCAACACAGTGGATAACCAAGCACACAGTTACAAACGCTTCTCGTGTTTCCCTCAAACGCAGGACACAGCTGCTGCCGTGCTTCACACACATATGTATGCACGGCCAAATACACACTCTTTGTCCCATTTTTTAAGTGCTAAAAAAGCACAAGCTCAGTGCATCTGAAAGGAAGCTTTGCCCTCAGCTATCCTGCAGACTGTGTATAAATAAATGTGTACGTCCATACGTGCATGCGTTTCCTCAGACCGGATAATTTAATCTCCTTAGATTCATATTATATAATGTGAGCGTACGTGGGTGTTTCACATCAGGCTTCAGCAAGCTGCTACTTTGTGCCAGATTAAAATGAATCACAAGGAGTCAATCGAGCCCCTGCAAGTTTGTGGAAATTCAAGTGGGTGTGAATGAGCTCCCTGCAAAGGGCCACCAGTCACCTTCCACAAGGTACACGGGAGGGAGGCAGCAGAGGAGACTTGGTGCACAAGTCCCTTTGCCTTCCTCGAGCCTCCTGATAACAAGGTTTGGAGCCAGGGAGAGGAGTAAGAAGACAACCAAGTCTCCAAAGTGCTGAGGAAACAGCTTCCCTGTGTTTTGCTGGCCTGTCCACTCAGACCCCCTCTCCCTGCTGCATCCCGTGGGACATATACATTCACATTGACTATCTTTGCTGATTTCTGCACTAATAGAACACAAAGACTTGACTTATAAATCACTTTTTTGAAGCTGAACAGTCCAAGTCAGTGGCTGGTGGTACATACGGGGGCTGGGAGATCACTCTGGGAGAAGGAGAGAGACAGGGTGCTGCTTCAGTAAAGTCTCTTAAAATTAACTTTGCAGCCTGCCCCAAATGCTTTCATCTCCCACCATGTCCAGCTAAAACGTGGGACATGAGATGGGACCATAGCTCAATTCCCTGGGACGTTTCATCCAAAGCAACCCTGCCTGTGTCCCTCAAACATACACACACCTGCTATGGATTTCCTGGTGTTGTCTGTACGAAGTAAAGGCCAATGAAAACCCCAAGTTCCTCTTGCAACAGGTACTCCAAAATGTCTCTGTAAATGCCCTCCTCCGATCAGCAGGTCTTGAGGGTCAAGGTTTTGCCCTCCTTGGGAAGCTCATTCCTTTAAGTATATAATTTTTGATACATCAGTGTCCCTGAAGGAGGTCAAGGGCCAGGACAGGGGCTCACCCTCCATGGCTCCTGCAGCCACCACTGACAAAAAGCAGCTCAGATCAGCCCTTTGCCTGTGTCCTCTGGACATTGCCTTGCCATCTTGGCTGGCACGGGAAGATAGTTTTGAGTTTCCACTTGGATAAGCGCCTTTCAGGGGGCGTGGGAGGGATGATACAGAACAAAATCCCTGGGTGTCTGTGCACTGAGTATGCAGATTACTTCCCAACGGCTGGGTGAGAACATGGGCCCGGGCCCTGGCCAATTCCCATCTGGAGGCCTGGGGATCGGTGCTTTTATTGCTCGCTTTGGCACCAAGCCACGGCGAGATTTATTCGTGTGATTAACCCTAAGCGCGTTAATAGTCCTTTTGAAAGCAAAGGCACACCTCCCGTGATTCCCATCAGCCGCGCTTGGCTGCTTCCCTGCATCGGGGCGGCTCCACAGCCCATCCCCACCACGGTGAGGTTCTGTGGGTGACCTGTGTACCAGGAACACCACACCTTTGGCCCTACCCTTGGGGGAAGCCTTGCTGAAGGTATCCAGGTATCCCAGGGATGGGAGATGTGTTACAAGCCTGGGGAGGCATTCTCCATGCAGGGGAGATGTCCTGTAACAGCTGTGCCTCCTTCTGCTTTGTTGGCCCCAGCCAGATGTGAAAAGCTGGGGCTGCAGAGGTCAGCAGGAGGGGCTGTTGTACCTGCAGCTCCCACCTTGCTGAGAACAAGCTTTCCCCTTTATAACAATGTCTAGGCTGAAACCGAGGGAGCCAGATTAACCCTTGAGCTGCTGAGCTGCCACCTTGGAAATGGCGTGTCCAAGCAATCAGTTTTCATTCCATCCCAGATCCTAAAATGCCAAGTCCTCACTTCTCTCAGGGAGCAAAGCAAGACGAGTTTCCTGCCATCCGTGGCCCCACAACCACAGAGCAGAACATGGGAGTAGAGAATAAAATAGGATCAGCTCAAAGGCTTTGATTGCAAATGAGAATGAGCCCCTGTGCTCTTTCTCTGCTCCCTTGAGAGGAGCAAGATACAAGCACTTCAAATTGGTATTTTTTTGTCTTTTGTTTTCAGCCAGTTCTAGTAAATGGAGTTCAACCTGCCCTGATTTCCCCTCGTTCCCTCATCTCAAGCGTTCACCAAGTTTCACTGCTGTGTGTTTTTGCATTAAACACTGGGGACTCCCCAGCTACCTGCGGGCAGGAACAGCAGCACTTGGGCTCTCAGCTGGGGTAAAGGGCTTTCCAGGGTGCTGAGCTGAGGGACACCAGATGAGCCCTCATGCCTTTTTTATTGCCTTCAGGTAATTTTATAAATCTCTATAATATTTTGCTTTTCAGGAGAGCATAAACCAAAAGAGGACAAACAAGTGGTAGCTTGTACATTCTGAATCAGCAGCAATCCATCAGGAGCAGAACAATGGTGAAGGACAGCCTATCTCTATCCCCACAGAAGACACTTGTGCATAAGCAGAGCCAAGGAGATTGCTAAGTTCCCCATATCTTCCCCAAATCTGTTTGCAATTGTAGGAGTTTTCATTGCATTTGCCTCCAAGCAAACACAAGACACTACATGTCCAGATTTTGATCCCACTTGGCACAGGCTGACCACATGATAGCCGGCCATGCTGGCATCCCAGCCCCTCAGCAGCCATGCACGTTGCCACCTCCCTTTTCCAAGGGGGAACTGAGGCTGCACAAGGCGACGTGACCAGCATGGGGTCACCCTTGGGGTCACCACCATTCGGGAGCGGAGCTCGCTGGTTCTTGTCTCCCGGCCAACGTTGCGAATCCTACAGGGAAAGTTTCCTAGTGAAAAAATAAACTCTTCCCACTTGGAATTTAAAAACAAAACCATGGAAACATTTCTCTCCATACTAATGTTTTGCAAAAAGTTATTTTAACAAATTTAAATTTGGGGCTTGATTTGACCGTCCGGTGCCCTTTGAAATAGTTGAATCCAGGCCATCACCACAACCATGTTGGAGCCAGGCCTCGAGCTCTGGCTTGCCTGACATCCTGCCAGCACCTTGGGCATTAAAGTCCCCCCTTCTCAGCTGAGAGCTGGTCAGCCTCTCCCCAGTTCTGCGTTCCTCCACACATAATGTGCAGTAGCTTGTTTTGCTTCACCACGTTTCATGACCCCCTTGCAAAAAGCTTGAATGCTCAGGGATGCTGCAGACAAGCTGAAACAGCTGCCACCTGCAGGCTGCCACTTTGGTGGCACCACCAGAGACAGTTCCATTTGCCTCTGCCCAGCAGAATCTTCCCAAGAGGTGGTGACTGCAGCTCAAACAAACTCTGGACTGTCCCTGCATGGCCCTACCTGTGCATGACCTGGCACAAACCCTCTCCTCTCTGTGATCATGGCACACAATCTATTTATTTCCTTGGAAAAAAATAGGCTCTCGCAGTGTCATTCTTTCCAGCCACTTTCCACATAGCATTGCATTTCACAGTGACTTTCAGAGAGTGATTGAGAAGAAAAGGCCACTCAGTGTTTGGCTGTCCTGCTCTGTGTGCCTGGCTGTGAAGGGGGTTGGAGAGCAGAGAGGAAAAATGGGGTTCATACTCTGTGTTGAACAGAAAGAAGGATGGATACAGCTGGCAGAGCACAGGGTTTGATCTTATGGACCCAGATGGGCTGCTAAGGGCTTGGGAATTGGATCTGCTTTTGCAAGGTTGCTTCTGGTTTTATTTTACACTGACCCCCCAGGAAAGAAGGGGCCGTGCTGGAGCTGAGTTTGGAGCCTCTAGTGAGGCTGGCTCGGGGTGGCTCAGCTGGTTTCCATCCAGCTCTGCAGGCCCGATTCAGCAAAGACCTTAATCTTGTCCTGATAATTAGGTTTATGCTTAAAGACTTCTCTGAATCAGGGCCTTTCCTAGCATGGGGACAACTCCTGTAGATAACCAGGAGGTGAGTGGAAGGGCTGGTGACAGGAGGAAAGGACAGAGGACATGGCTTCTCCGTCTCAAGAAACCTAAAATAGGATGACCTTGGTTTCTTCATGGTTTTCCTCTCTTTTCCTCTCCATGGCTACAGGTGACACAGCTTGTTAGCCCCATGTCCTCCCTGGCCAGTTTTTCACCCACAGCCTGGCTCTTGTTCCACCCAGCCCTGCCTGGGACACGTCCCCACATAGGCTGCAGTCTTCCTGGGCACGTCTGTCACTCGTGGCTGGTCTCCATGGCTCTTCCCTGGCCCTCTCTGTTGCCCACCACTCACAACAGAGGGGCAGAATTTCAGAGCTGTTTCGCAATAAGGTACAATTCCACAAAGCAGGAGAGAATTGGGTTCAAACCCTAGGGAAGGGGGTTTGATGTGGACCTCACATGGAGTAGGCGTCTCACCAGAATCCCCTTCAGGCTCCTGCAAGAGGAGGTGTCTTCTCCATCCTTCTGCTGAACCCTGATGGCACCCGCAGGAGATCCACTCAGATAAAGCATGGATGAGCAGCAGAGCCCCATGTTCAGGGCAGGATGATATATCCTTGCTGGACTCTCTGGAGTTGTAGTGAGCACCCTGCACCCTCAAGGAAGCCAGCAGAAAATGTGAGCTCTCAATGCAGCTCCAGATCATGCCAATACAGAAGGACACATTGAGAACAACGAGTGTCTGGATTAATATTTATATTCTGTCAAGGGAACAGAAATGCCTTTTGGCTGGAATTGGTGTATGGAAGATCTTTCATTTAAAAAATTGAATCCTTTACTCAATCCCTGCATTTCCCCTTTTCATCATCCTAGAGTTTTATTTATTGACAGGTTTATTTTTTTTAACGGGGTATGTTTTCTTAACAGTGCTTTTTTTTTAACCAGAGTGTATTTTTTTAACACTGCTATTTATTTCCCTTTTAAAATCTGTTGGTCAAATGAGTAGTTCCCTGAGAAGAGTTGACCCTGGAGGCAACATCACCCCTTCCCAGTTTCTGGCAGGTCACTTGCAAGCATCAGGGAGAAAGTGGGAGCATGAGAAACACTGAGTCCCCTCCCTAAGAGGGGGAGAGGCAACATGGAAGTCCAAGCACCAAGAAGGCACCAAAACACAGGATCTGACTGGGGGAATTTATTGCTTCTGTAGTATCTCATCAGTGCTGTTGTACTTGTTTGGCTCTGGTGCTGTAATTAAAGCTGTGACTGCTGCTCTCACAGCACAGAGCAGCTTTTACATCGGTAATACTATTTTTGCACCAAAGGAGGACTAACATTCTCGGTGCCAGGCACATCTGTCTCCATAGAACTGAGCCAGTGCTCTAGCTTTGGCTGCTGTAAGGGCAGGTAAACCATCGTGTCCCCACCACAAAGCATGGGAGAGGCTGAGCGCGTGGGTGCGTGGCAGCCCCCGGAGTTTCCTCAGCAGGGTCAGCTTTGTTAAAAAGAGTTGAAAGGACTGAGGGAAGAAAATCGGTGCTGAAAGTTTAGCACTGATTTAGGGGGATAGCTGCTCACCCAGCACTGAGCCCCAAGCTCTTCTACTTGTTGGATGAAAGCCAGACTTAGGAAGAGCTATGGCCACACTGCAGATGAAGGGCAGAGGACAACTTGAAACCAGGATGTGCTGGGTGGTCTGGCTCCTGGCAGGCATCCAGCTCCTCTGGGTTTGTGGTAGGTGCAGGCTTGGGGAGCAAATGCAGGCACTTGGGAGAGAGGGACTCTGACCACATGGGTCTCAGCAGTGCTCACCTCCACACTCTGTCCTGCATGTGCACAGGTGTGAAAGAGCCAGCATGGTCCCTTGTGGTCATTGGCCTGTCCCATCCCTGTCCTGATGAAAGTTTCTTACTGCTGCCTATTAAATCAAACCATGATGCTCAGCACCGACCTTAACTCTGACCAAACAGGACCTACATCTGTCAAGGAGCAAGAAGTAATCCCATAAAATCCTCAGCTTCCTACTTAAGAGTGGAGGCTAGTTATCCTTTTGCCTTCTGCTCCGAGAGCTCACTAAGACAGGGAATGATGCAGTAATTGCTTCTTTGGGGACTCAAGGAATGAATAGCTGAAGTAGCTCAGCTCTGAAGTCCTGTGCCTACTCAGTAGCAGCTCTTCCCTCCCTTTCCAAAGGCTGCAACATGGCCCCAATGGGGATTTGTGTTCCTGCTCTCGGTGAGACTTCTCAATCCCTGCTTTGTGACCCACTGCCCAGAATAACCATGTGGTAGGATGGTTCCTCTCTCCCCTCACCCACCACTACTCCTACCATTCCCAAAGCAGCAGGGAAAGGATCCTGGCCCCAGCTCATCACATCCCATATAGTTACACACACGGGAGTGGGACACAGTCTTCACTATGTAGCCCCTTCATCCAGCAAGGCCCCCGGGAAGAGCCACTGTGGTTTGTCTGTCACAGCTCTGGGTACTTCCCATGGTAGGAAGCAGCCTGGTGGCTCCTGTCCTCTGGCAGCTGCATTGTCTGGCCAGCCCTCACGGGAAGGGATGGGCTTTATCTTAAATCTGTCACTGCTGTTGAAAACTTGTAATCAGACAGCTCAGTCATGCCACTAAAGAAGAGAAGAATTCTCTGCTCACCTACCTCTACTTCTATGGACTTCGGTGCAATCGCACGGGGACAAAACCCAGCCCCTTTGCCCCGCTGCGCGTATCGCTCCCGGCTGCTGAGGGCACCCAGGACACGCGGTGTCCCCATGCCACCCTGTGCCCATAGGTGGGAGCGGCCCCCCGCCTACCACTAAAACCTGGGCACTGAAATTCCTGCAGAAAGCATCTTAGGGGAAAATTGCGTCCAGAGCGTGAACCGGCGGCACGAGCTGAGGCCCGTCCAGCTCTCCGAGTCGTTCTGGACCGGTGTCAGGCACGCTGGAGCGTGCCTGGGGGAGCAGGGACAGCGGCCGGCCGCCGAGGTCTCGGCCCATGGCTCTCCACCCCCTCCTTCTCCTGCACGTCCTGCTCCCGCGGCGTGCGGGACACGCTCCCTACCGGGAGCGGCCGGCCCTGCAGCATCCCCGCGCCGCGGGCTCTGCGGGAGCGGCCCCGGGCGCTGCGCGTCCATCTGTCCTCGGGACGGACAGGCGGACGGGCCGCGCCGTGCGCGGAGCGGGGCCGCTCGGCGTTTCGCAGCTGCGGAGCGAGCCTGCGTGCCGGGTTTGCGGGGGGGACTCCCGTTCGGCAGGCAGACGGCAGCAGAGGGTTTGTGGGTGGGAAGGTGTCTCCAAACACAGCCTCAGCCACCACCAGCTTAGTCTTGCAGTCGGGGTGTTTCTGCAATATGGAAAACTATCACCATGGCTCCCCCCTCTGCAAAAGAGCACTTGGCAGCCGAGGAGACAGGTTGCGAGTGCAGTCACAACCGATGCTGCAAGAAGTGGCACTCGTCCCACAGGAAGCCTCTCAAAATGCTCCATGGCTTCCGCGCATGAGCATCGCCGACACCTCCATGGCGCAGCCACCCCTACAGGAGGGTTTGCAGATGAGGCCGTGCCAGCCACGTTTGACAGGCATGGGGAAGGAAGGTGGAGGATGGCCTTCTCCACCTGAAATTAAAGGCTACAGAAGCAGGCAGGAGAACTAACAGCCCCCCCTGCCAGGGGGGGCTGAGCAAGGTGGCAGGAGCTGGCATCAGGTGGCAAATGTCCCTGGACCTTCAGAGCATCTTGGTTTGTATGAAGGCAGATTCGTCCCACTCACCTGACTGTGGACCACAGGGTCTCACCACCACAGGACACGTGGAGGCCAAGTCTGCTCGCAGACGAGCCAATAGATTCCCTGGGTTATGTTGGACAAAGTCAAAACCTGCAGCTCAGCTGCGGTGCCTGGGAGCAAGGGATGGCACAGAGGCCCAGCCAGGGATGGCTTTCTCATAGCAGTACCACACCAAAAACAGCATCTCATTTGAAATATGATGTTCCCTGACCTGGCCAAAACCACACCGGGCTTGCAAGGTGGGGCTGGCTGGCTGAACATGGAGCTGCACAGGAACCAGGCCCCACATCTGTGTCTGCAAGGAAGCCCATCTCCCTTATCAGCGCCCAGTGTTGACCCAGCATTGCCTGAGTCTTAATAACTATCAGCACCACCATCCTGAGGGTGTGCCTGGGGCAGGTCCTTGCAGAGATAACCCAGCTCTGTGTCAGCAAGTGTCTCTGGAGCCATGCCCCCAAGTGCCACAGCACTCCCCACTTCTTGTGGGGAGCCCTTGGACCAGCAGAGAGAGCCAGCATTAGGGAGATGGGAAGGAGGATGATAACAGCAGTGGAGCTGGCCAAGCCTTGCTGTGAGCTGCTTCAATAGAAAAGCAATCACTCATGCTCCACCTAAAGGCCTGTGATTTAATCCTGGGGGACCAACGAGGGGAGATCCAAGATAAACAACATCTGTGCATTCACAAATAGGAAATGGAGTTGCTTTCATGTCCTGAGCCTGTTGATTAACCGGGTTATTGTTTGGCTTGGCGCTAGAAGCTCGGTGACTTGGAAAGAAGGTAACTAAAAGGGATCATTTTGTTACACTCCCTGAATTTGAGAATCTTTAAATAGTGTGCGGGCTTGCATTTTGCCTGCAGAAGACTGATGGGAAAAGGTAGCAGAAGAGTGCAGATGGCTATCAGAAAGGAACCTGTGTTTAGTCTGCTTGTGCCAGATGGGAATGGAAAGTTCACTCCCTTGCCAAGTGTTTAAAAGAGGAAATAGGATGTGATATTCTGCCTCCCACTCCTTTCTCTCCCCTGAAACCAACCCACTGCTCTACTTCCATTTGTTGTAAAAAGGTAAAAAAAATGTAGCTTGGCCCATGTAAAGTCTTGGAGACAGTTGGAGACACACCTTGTTCCTTTTTAATGTGTTTATTATGTGGAGATGGATGGAACAGAGTATTTTTATACGCAGCTGGGCCCAGCATTGCGCAGCACCTGTCAGTCGCTCATATTCATCCCTGTCACAGAAACAAGACTGCAAAGTCCCAGAACCGTCTTCTGTTGTCATCTCCTCCACACAACTCAAGATGCAGACACCTTGGCTGACAAACCTACCTGTGAGATGGACCAAAGCTTCTTGTCTGAAATCCCATTATCTCCCCTGGTTAATAAATCCAGGTCTGCTCTGAACTGCGGCTGCCTGGGGTACTCATGGAAGTGGGGGAGACTGGGATCCTGAGACTGGTTTAGGGCATTGCTTTAGGGAGTCCCAGGGATTGACCCAACACTGCCCTGTTGGCATGACTGCTGGAGCACTTGGTGATGTGGTGCACCAGTAAACTCTTGGGTTCATTGCAGAAATATCTCATGGATGTGGAGGACGTGGATAACAGAATCACAAAGCAGATCTAGGCAGACAGGACTGGTCCAGGGCCTCCAGTCCAGCCCCTGCTTAGAGCCAAGCTGATCTGCAAAGTTGAGAAGGCAGCAGAGGGCTGGTCCAGGGGAGCTACAAGTGTTTCCCAGAGCAGAGATCCCACCACCTCCCCAGGTACCAGGTCCAGGGCCTCACTATCCCCATGGTGAATATTTTTCTTTCTCTCTAACCAGAACTTCCCTCTGCAATTTGTGCATGTTGCCTCTTGGTATGTGCCTCCAAGACGGGTCTGGCCCCACCTTCTCACCAACCCCCCACAGGAGGTGGATGACAGTATCCAGATCCCCGCCCTTGCTTCTTCCTCTCCAGATGGCATAACCCCATCTCCAAGTAACTTAAAACAATGTCCTCACAGCAATAATACCCATCCAGCTGGTCTCAAGCACAGGCACTTCAGCAGTGTCCTACAGCTATAACTTCTGAAGGATGGCTTTGATTACTTATTTCCCCAGATAATTAAAGAACATTTGTATGAACCTTTTCACAGAGGCAAATGGCCTCTTGTGCTCCAGCCCTGATCTGTGTGTACCCAGAAATGAAACCATGACTGAGCAGAGCAGCCCTGTGTGTAACAGCAGAGCCTTCAGGAGAAAAGCAAGCACAGCTTTTACCACATCTTCCCCTACAGTCTCCAGGCCACAAACACACAAGCCTTGTCCATAAAGTCACAGGGCACTGGGTCTGGGCATGGTCCCCACTGCTACAAAAATCCTCGGGGAGGAGAGGGAACAGAGCCCAGCAGCCACCCAGCTGGAGATGCTGCAGCTGCTGGGCACTGACCACATGGCCATGTCCAGCCTGAAAGGACACAGCTCCTCAGAGTGGGGACAGGGCACCCTGCTACTGGGTGGAGGGCTGAGTGTGGTGGCCAGCGTGTGGGCAGGAGGGCAGACAGGGAGCTGGGGCAGCCTGGTCCCCTGCCGTGCACGGGAAGCCACCAGGCAGCTACTTAACTCCAAGGAACTGGGGATTTAATGAGCAGGAATGCTCTCAGCTTTGCTGTCCTGGCACTAATTACTAAATGTTTCCGAAGCTGCCCTCTGCGTGAAAGTAGGCCCTTCGTTACATCCATGCTGCTGTGGGCAGCAGGGCGATACTGCGAGGGTGTCTGCTCAGTCTGGAGGGGATGTGCATGTTATTCCTACCTTTTTCTCCCAGAGAAAGAAAGGAGGTGGTGAGAAAGGTGCTATCACTTGTCTTGCCAGGCAATGGGGTGTCCTGCCTCTGCTCTGGGAAGATGTAAGGCTCTCCGGTGTGGGGAGCAAGGGAATGGGGCAGAAATAGGCCTGCCCAGGGCATGTGTGAGGACCTGTCTCCAGCAGGCAGGAAATCCAGATGAAGGCTGGTGAGACCAGTTTAGTAATGATCCCAGGAGAAAAAGGAAAGACAGGGATGGGGAGAGACAAATGCAAGATGGTTGGGTGGCTGGGACCTGACTGGCAAGTGATGAGAGCTGTGGAGTTAGGATGGAGCTGTGTACACGTGGGGACAACTGTGGGAGAGAAGCTTGAGTAGTGCTGGTTGTTTGTGTAAAAGAGTTACCATGGGCAATGGCCACCGAAAGGGCAGCCTTTCCCTCTACCAGTGCTGGCCCCCAGCAAAGGCATGATACATGGGGAGGCAAGAGGCAGGCTGTACCCCTTCTCTGCCAAAGGGCCAGCCAGGTTCCCATCGCCAGTCCCTTTCCCTGCCTGTAAGAGGCAGGGAGAAGTGCTTAACTGCATCCAAGGCAGTGTGAAGCCCTGCTGTGCAAGAGCTGTTTTTTCTAAGTGAGGCTTCCCAGATCACAGCCCCCTCAAAGCTGCTGGATGGTCACAACCTCCTGACAGTGGGAGCCTGGCAGGGTGTTGCTCCCAGATGCACACCTTGCTGTCAGGTACAGAAAGGTAAAATCTATTCCATTGCTCTGGGCTCCTGGAAGTTTAAGCCCTGGTTAAGGAGAGCTCACAAACAAGGAGTTTGACAAGCTGTTTTACCTATGCAGAGAGCAGTGGCTGCATGTGGGCAGGAGTGGGGGCCGAGCACATCCCTGCTGCAGGGCTGCTGCCGGCTGCACTTAGGGAGGGATTTAGCCCTAAGAGTCTTAATGACGCATCTTGGGAGACTTAGGCTGAGCCTGGCTTGCAGAGACGTGACCCGTGCTGCATTTCCCGTGGTCACCTGCCAGTCTGCATTATGTAAGCTGTCACCCGCTCCCAGACACAACACGTGAGCACGGTGGCACAGGGGCTTGGAGAACAAGGAGGGGGGAAACCACCCCAACTCCTTATTCGGCCCAGCCTTGCCTCTGCACCAAGGCTGCTGAAACACAACATGGAACTGCTCCCAAAGGACAAAATCCACTGCTTAAAGCTGGCAGGGAACCAGCAACCAGTTTGCTGTTGCTTGAACTGGAAGGAGGAGATGCTCAGGGACCTTGTGTCTCTGGGTCATCAACAGGAGACTCCTTACCCACTGCCTTGGGGGGTCAGCATTAGAAAGGGAAAGAGCCAGGACTGTGGTTGCTGAATGCTGGCTCCTGTTTCACTTGTACTTGCAAGAATTGCAGCATGAGTCACTGCAAACAAAGCAGCAAAGACCAAGGCACAATTTAATAACGTTGTTTATGATAATCCTATCCACGGGTGTATTTTTATAGCTGGAGAAAATGGGAAAAGGAAAGTAAAGGTCTTACTCTGACTTATAGAAAGGCAGCCCCAGGGCCAGCACCAGCACTGGGAGAAAAGAGCAGCCTGCTGGTTTTCACTGTGAGGACTGGCTTGTACAGAGACCACCCACTCCCGGAACTGACCTGACTTCAGTAATCACGTTCAGCTGAGATGAAAGTTGAAACAAGGCCAGCTGTAGTCCCCAAGAAACCAGGCCACTCTCAGGACTCAGGACAATCAGGTCCCATTAAAAAGCATCTGCCAGACTGATGTCCTGTGGGTCGCATTACCGTGCTTAGCAAGAAGTCATCAGTGAGGACTGATCTCCCGTGCCCTGGGGAAGGAGTTCAAAAGCTGAAGGTCAGTTTCAGGTGCAGCAATGTCTGTTTTCAAAATTTCTTGTCTCCCAAAGGCAATGGGACAGTGCCTTTGGCAGGTAATGTACTCAGCTTCTTCCCTAAAAGGCATGGAAACTTAGGAAGAGAAATGTGACAGTCTTGGAAATGACAGGTGAAGTGCTCAAAGTACTCAGTACGTGACAGGGCACAGCTAATAAGCAGCAAAGAGGACACCATGGAAATGCCTGCTGTTGTTTGCTTTTTTCCCTCACCATCCATTTGTCTTTTGACTACTGCAAAGTCTCTGAGCCACAATTAGGAGTGAACTTGTTGCAAGAGTTCCCAGATTTAACTGAGCTCCCTTGAAATGAAACCATTTATAACAACCTTTTGCAAGGATGAAACATGATGTACTCTGCTCTGGTACAGCCAGGAATATGCTGTCCTGGGGGCTGAGGAGCCCTGCTGCAGCACACAGGGACAGCAGCCACCCAGGGACCAGCTCCCTGCTCCAGGGGGGAGCTGGTCTGGCAGCTTGAACCCAATCCCACTGAAATCAGTAGGGATTTTAAGATCCGTGAAGCAGGATGCAGAACTCGGGTCTGGCTGCAGGAAATATAATTAGTAGAGAGGAACCAGAGTGGGCTGTTAGGAAGATTTTTTTGGTTTATTTCATGTATCTCACCTTCCAAAGGTAGTGAGATCCCTGGCCCAGTCCCTAACTGGAGTGCATCTTATGGGACCTTGGTTTGCCTTTTTTAATGAATGAGGAACACTGTCTGCCCTGCCTCTTGGCAGGACAAACAAAAATGCTGACATTACAGTGGTGGAAGCATAGAAGGGCAGATCCAGACCTTGGCTCATGTTCTGGACCTCTTGCTTGTCCCTTCTCCTGAATAGCTAGACCTGGGTGGCAGCTGAGGATTTCTTCATGTATTTTTGGAAGACAACTCTCCTAGCTGTCTAGAAGTCATGCACTTGCCTTTCTGCCTGTCTGGGGCAAGAGCACATGATGCCAAAGTCACGAGCTGACCCTGGGTGACACTTGGACATCTCTGGTTATTATAGGAATAGGGCTCAGGGGCATGGCAGGACCAATCATTTACTCACTAAAAAAAGGTTGGTTTGGACTAAAGAAGAACGTTTACAAATGCCACCCCAAGTCAGCAGACAATCACACCACTGCTTGAGACAGCAGGGTTAAATCCAAGTACAAAGAGGCCCTGGCTGGCTTCAGACTTCTTTCAGGGAAATTCTTTCATTTTGCTGAGAAAACCAAACTACCAGAAACATTCACGTCAGACTGATCTAAAATGAACCCGGTTGACCTTCTTTCTGATTTGATTAATAGGAGGAAGAATTTCGTATTTGTACAGTTTTAATAACAAGCCATCAAGGAGAAGCCGTGAACTGTGGGTGCGCCATGTCGGGAGCCTCCTGGAGAAGGGAAAATTGTCCCAGACTGACCTGCAGCAGCTGCAGCACCATGAGCTCAGTGGAGCTCCTCAAGACTCACTGAGGTGCCACCTCCCAGGCCCTGAATGTTGCAGTAGGAGGACACCCCTCATGGCTTAGGGGTGCTGCCAAGAATGGCTGCATTATCAAAAAAGTCCTCATTGCAGCAGGTTTTACAAGAAAGAGCAGAGTCAGCGTGGGGCACTTGGAGTAGGGATAGAAAGAAGAAAGACTTGCAGCATTCTTTTACCAATAGAGTTATTTTAAAATGTTGAAATGTATCTAAAATAAAAAAAGGCCACAATGTAGAACTGGCCAAAACTAACATGACAATAAAACAGGAACACATCTGCCTTGTTTTATGGCCTCCTGCCCTCCACACCCAGCAAACAAAGCCCAACACCAGACCACCAGCCTCGTATCCAAAGAAGTCACGACCCGCAAGAGCAAATTTGGCAGCAGCTGCGTTGCAGAGTAACTTTGTAGAGAAGCAGCTTGTTTCCTGCGGGGACGGGGAGGCAGGGATGTTATGAAGTAAAAACTGTCCATGTGTATCTAAACCTAAACCTGGCTTTACCGAGGGCCAGAGGCTTCAGGTGTTATGAGCACGAGCAGACGCTGCTGATGGGTGTTCCTCTCCTCTGATACACACTTGTTTCCTGCTTTAGCTGGACCAATGAGCCCGGCGGGCTGGGGGGGGGGGTGACCAGCCGGGGCTTTTTGCGGGGCAGCGGTGGCGGCGCGGGGAGCCCGTGCCGTGGTGTTCGCCGACAGCAGAGGGGGGTGTTGGGCCGCTTTTCCTGCGCTTTTCCTGCGCTTCCCGTGCCGAGCCCGCCGGCCGAGCAGGAGCCCCGCTCCGCCCCGCGCTCCGCGGCACCCGCGGGCCCAGGGCCCGGCGAGGGAGCGGAGCCACCGCGGGCCCCTCAGGCCGTCCCGGAGCGCCCCGGCTGGGCGGGTCGGCTCCCATCGTGTGCCGGAGGGGTGCGCGATGGAACGGAGCGATGGGGGCTCTGCAAGGGCTTCTTGCCTCTCCTCATCTCCAGGTCTCGGGTGGGAGAGGGGGGTCTTGTCCTGACAGCTGCTGTGGCCCCTCGGGTGCTCCCGCGCCGTGTCAGAGCAAAGCCCCTCCGTGGGCAGCGCTCAGGAGCACAACTCACGCCTGGAAAGTGGCCCCTGCTGGGCGGGGGGAAGGGTGGGAATTCATTCCCACCAGAGAACTGGAAGTGCTCAGCTCTGTAGGGCCTTGGATCACAGCCTCTGGCAGTCACAGGCCCGAGGTAAATTCAGAACTGTAGAATGGTTTGGGTTGGAGGGAGCCTCAAAGGTCATCTAGTTCCAAACCCCTGTCAGGGGCTGGGACACCTTCCACTAAACCAGGTTGCTCAGAGCCCCATCCAACCTGGCCTTGAACGCTTCCGGGGAAGGGCCATCCACAGCTTCTGTGGGCAACCTGTGCCAGTGCCTCACCACCCGCTGTGTAAAGAACTCCTTCTGAACATCTAATCTAAATCTCTCCTCTTTTAGTTTAAAACCATTCCCCCTTGTCCTATCCCAATGTGCCCATTTAAAAAGTCACTCTCCCTCTTTTTAGTAAGCCCCCTTTAAACGCTGGAAGGTACTCTAGGGTCTCTTTGGAGCCTTCTCTTCTCCAAGCTGAACAGCCCCAGTTCTCTCAGCCGGTCTTCACAGGAGAGGGGCTCCGACCCTCTGATCATCTTTCTGGCCTTCCACTGGACCGGCTTTAAGAGGTCCATGTCTTTCTTCTGCTGCACCCCAGAGCTGGGCACAGCACTCCAGGTGGAGCCTCACAAGGGCAGAGCAGAGGGGCAGGATTGACAGTGCTGCTTGTGATGCAACCATGAGAATCCCCAAGTCCTCATCAGGGCTGCTCTCAAGGAGCTCTTCTCCCCATCTGTACTCATGTCTGGGATTGCCCCAACCCAGGTGTTGCAGATGGCCTCACTCTGAGCAGGTCCTGGAGAAGGACAAAGGGACAAAGCACTCTGCTGAAGTGCTGTGCAACCTGCCCAGTGCCAGCCAGTTGTGTAGCTGGTCCCCCTGAAACAGTGGATATAATGGTGAAAGAAGGCCCTGCAGGGGAAGAGTACACCTTTTATAAATTGGTTTAGCTCCTGGGGACGGAAGGTATTCTATGAAGTTAAGTATTAAAGCTACCCTGGATTATTCATTAAGCATCAATTATCATCATCACATTTACTGTCAGATGTTTCAATGTTGCTATTCTGCTCCAGGAGGGATCATATTTTTAGGCTGGTTTCCGAAGGAAGGATGTTCTTGGGGTCAGTTGTGCAGTGTGCTTGTCTGTCTGTCCTCACCGATTTGGTGAGGACATTTCAGCCAAAGTTTTTGGCAGGCTGGAAGTTTCCAGATACTGTATTGCTGCAGGTGAATTAGCCAAGGGGATGGTGGGGAGCCCCCCAGACCCAGCTAGTGGTGTGGGTGCAGGAAGAGCAAGCATCTGATGGGTACAAGAGATGCTCCAGGCAGGGCAGCTTTGCCACCAGCACTGGGGAGCTCAGCCATGGGACACAGCACCACGGGAGACTCGGCTTCCCTGACTGCTGCCCGCTGAATAATTTACACACACCTGCCAGGTATGAATTGGGTCCTTATTCCACATTCTTTCTGTTACTTCTGCCTCCCCTTGTTTATGCTTTTATAACATTACGAACTTGGAACAAGCTTTGGTTTAACAATAGAGGCAGCCTCATCTGCAAAACAGGATGTTCCAAAATAAGATCTAATTTTCCTCTGCGAGAACCTAAGGCAAAAGTAAATTGATATCCACTCTAAAGACAAACACAAACAAGGACTTATTATTTATCATTAAAACATCTTAAACAGGCTCTAGAGCCCTAAAAGCAAAAGTTTGATGCTGTATAAAAGAATTATGTTTCCGAGATGTATCAGTTCAATAATTAAAACAGCATCTATGAAATATAAATGTAAGATATTAATAAATTAAATTAAATTAAAGCCACTGAAAGCCAATTATCTTGTAAAAGATCTCTGATAGCTAAACTAATGAGATGTAGAAAGATTAATTTAGATCCCCATTTTGGGAGGTGATTATAAATTGCTATAATGCCACCTCCAGTTACTAGGTTGTTATTGAAACCTGTGAAATACATTTGGAAAGGTTTTTAAATATTCAGGATGAAGCAGAAATTAGAAAGGAGTTAGAAATAATTAAAAATTAGCTGTCTTGTCACTTTGCAGCTTTAATCCTATTACCTCTTCTAGTTTACAAAGCTTCAAATGTCTCTCAAAGCATTGATCTGTGGTGACGGTGGGGTTTATGAGCAGGGATTTATGTGTTTTAATAACTGCTGAACTTCAAATATTTCTGTGGTTTTGCTTATTCGAGGGATTGTTTCTATGTAGGATTATCGCCCTTGCTCCCAGCGCTGCCTGATGAGTTTCTTTGGCCATAGGGCAGGTCAGACCATCACTCATGGTCCCATTGAGCCCCCAAAGACTCACTGCTTTCCTTGCAGCTCCTGGTGAAAATGCTGAGGAGCATCAGTGATGGTCTTTTTGGTCAGGGTGAAGCACAAGGCCTTTACTCCTCTATTTCTGTGGGTGTTGTAGCAAAGCACAGGGCTCTTGGGGAACACAGCTGGGTGGTGGTGGTGCAATGCATGCCCATAACCCATGATCTATGGTCTTGCCACTGCCAGAGGCTGGTCAACCTTGTTTTGGTTGGGACTTGCCATCTGGGGACCTCTTGG
Source organism: Corvus moneduloides (assembly GCF_009650955.1). Classification (NCBI taxonomy): domain Eukaryota; kingdom Metazoa; phylum Chordata; class Aves; order Passeriformes; family Corvidae; genus Corvus; species Corvus moneduloides. The sequence goes on along the minus strand of NC_045478.1, from coordinate 106,989,877 downwards.
AGAGCTTTGTAGCTGTTACAGCAACGGCCTAAGGACTCAGGGACTTCACCCATCAGTGCTCAGTTTTGCTTCCCCTGGTCCAAAGGATGCCAAAAGGTCTCCAGCAGCATGGCTTGGCTGTATTTTTGCAGTGCAGCAGGAGCACAGCAATCTGTCCCTGAGCCAGCAGGAAAATCGCAGGTAGGGGAGGGCAGTGGGGCCTTGAAACCTCTGGCACAGGGTGATAGCAGCAGCCGCAGCGCTGTGAGCTACTCCCCCATGGGCAGCTGCTGCATCAAGGGAGCACGGCCTTGGGGCTGGGGCACTCCACTCACGGGCAGCAGGGAGGGCAAGGTCAGTTCTGCAAGGTGTGCACAGCTCTGCCTGGAGGGTCAGTGTGGACATCACTGGATCTGGGGGCTGAGGAGCAGGGCAAGGGGAGCCTTAGGGGTGGCACACGGACAGCCCCGGGTGGGCTCCAGCAGAAGGGGAGGCAGAATCCTACCGCCACCAGCGCCCTGGAGAGGCAGACAGAGGGGTTCCATCACCAGCATCGTGCTTCTTGGAGGTGAAGGAGTCATGCCAGAATGCCTGCAGCCATCCTAGGGCAGCAGAGGGGTGAGCATAAATCGGGGAAAGGCATAGCAGACAAGGGAGGGAGTGGGTTTGATACTGATAAGGGATTCGTTTTCCCTTTTATCTCCTTTCTCTCTAATAGTCTAGATAATATCATCCAGCACTGTAAGTGGATTGATTAGCACTCTTTCTTTGATCAGGCTGTTAGAACCCTGAAGCAGTCAAACAGCAGATTCTCCTGAGTAAGGTGCGTTTCTCCAGCCCACGTAAAGGCACGAGCTGTGGTGCACAGAACCAGCAGAGAAGGCAGCAGCCCTCTGGGGAACCCTTATGGCATTTTTGTGAGTAACCCTTCTGGGAGAGCCTTTTTTTGGGTGCCATCCTGTGGCAGTCAGGGACAACCAGCAACAAGGCTACTCTGTGTTCACATAGCCTCAAGTGTCTTGTTGAAAGCATAGCATCCAGTTTTGGGGGCAACACAGACTTGTTGAAAACATTGAAGTGGGAAATCCAGCAGGTTTGAAAGCCTTCTTCCTGAGAAATGCTCAAGGGATGCCTCTAACCATTCTTGGACAGAGGAGTGAAAGCTCTCTGCCTTGTCTGTGAGAAGAGATAAATTAGAAATCCCTGCTTAGGGGATTTCTTGGTTAAGAAAATTTTCTGTAGGGAAGAAGTACGCTAGAAAAACAACAGAGGAACAAGCCCAGATTTGGGTGAGGCTCTGCTATCTTCTCTCAGCCTTCTTGAGCTGTAGTTTGTGAACAGACCCTTCTGTAAAGTCTAAAATACCTTTAGAGGAGAATAAAAGATGTCAGAGCTGGCAAATTGGGTTATTCAGTGCGGACCAAACCCCTGGGGTCCAAACTCTTGCAGAAGTATCCAGCAGGCTGACCTAGAGTTTGCCAAATTAAAAGAGATGACCAAGTCTAAACTCTTCTCCCGAAAATCCTTAAAGTGTGCAGCAGCGTGGGCTGTGTGGTTAGTTGCCAAAAACTTAACTGAAGAAAAACAGGCAGCCCAGGTAGAAATTCAGAACCTAAGGGAGGAAAACAAGAAACTGAAAGAAGAAATAAAGGCTCAGCAGCTTAAACTAGAGGAGGGTATAACTCGAGAAGGAGCTGCGGCTGAGGAACAAGTGCGAAGTGTTCTCCAGTATCAAGAGGTGTGTGAACAAAAAAAGGCCATTTTGAATGAAAATCAGGCACTGAAGGAAAAAGTAGCCATCAGTACAAAAGCTGTAGAGGAGGCACAAGGAACAATCCGATTACTGGTGCAAAAAGTACAGATCCTAAAAGAGAGGGGCACAGACCACCGGGCCTGCAAGGTCAAGATGGAAAAGTTAAAAGCCGCGTTAGAGGCGAAGCACGGGGCTGTCACGGCCCCTACAAAAACACCCCTCCAAAGAGATGGTGAGCACTGTGATGAACACAAATGGGTTAATCCAGATGGCAACTCCTCCACAGAGGAGTGTAAGCCTGCAAGCCCACTGCTACTAGAGTCTGAGAGGCCAGAAAGATTTAAAGCAGATCCTGTTTCACTTACCTGTGCTCCAGTGGTTGGGAAAAGGGAGAGGGGAGCAGCAGAGCAGGGAAATGAGGGAAATGTGCAGCCACAGGCAGAACAAGTTATCACAGAGGGAGCAACCACCACTGACCCTCGCCAATTCAAACCCAGGAGCACCCAGGGAAGGAGAGAGCAGTTGGTGGGGAGTGTCTGGGCAAGGGAGGACAGAGGGGGATCCGGGAGAGGAAGGGGCAGCAGAGGAAGGGAAAACTCCAGGGATATGAGGGACCCAGAGGTGCTGCAGACCACTGCCTCTGCTGGTGTGACCTCCCAGAGCCCCTTCGTGGGAAGAGGGAGGAAAGGAAGGTGGCAGGGCAAGAGACAGTGGCAGTACGGTGCAGGCCCTCGATTTGTGGAACAAAACACCATGTCCAGGAGGGAGTTAGGCACGAAGCGAGTGGACATATGGAGGGAGCTTCGCAAGCAGGGGGAGGACATGGCCCGCTGGGATAACGCTCCCACCAGGGTTTTGTTGGATCGCCTGCTGGAGATCAGCAGGAGAAGAGAGGGAAGCGAGCCCGGGGCTCCTGCCCTCCCTGTCACAGCCTAGACAGACAGACCCCTCTTCCCTGGGCTCGTGGTCAGACCAAAACCGGACCACTGGGGAAGGCTCCCATGCTGGGAGCACTGGGAGATGGGAAGCAGAGCCCTCTGGGTATCATCCATGTCACATAAAAACCTGAGGCACCAGGCTGTATCTGGTGCAAATTGAGACGGCTCCTCTGGTGAGGGAAATGCAGGAGGAGTGAAGTGTTAAGGGGTTTTGGGTTTGCTTATTTTTACAGGAGAAACACAGCGGGAAAGTTGACTTTTCCAGCAGGAACAAGTCAGGGCTGCAGTAAAGCAGAGGCTGCTTGAGCTCTGCCACAGCCACCCTGGCACCCACTTTCCTGCACTGAGTCTGGGCAGAGATACCAAATGCTGCTCAGGCCATGTTAGCAGAAGCTGTTTTGGGAAAAAGAATGCTTTTAGGACTGATAAAACACCGGAGCTGGGATCCCAGCTGGGCTGCAGGGTTTGTGAGCAGTGATGTGCAGCAGTGGGACTGGGAATGAGCTCTAGGTATGAAGGGCTGTGCAAGGGAGGTTACAGGAATCCCAAGCGTGGTATAAACCTTGAGGGTGAAGCAAGGAGGAAAGAATAATATCTTCTTTCTGGGTCTTCTGAAGGCAATTTGGAAGGGTTTGGACTTGCAAAAAGAAAAAAAAAACCCACTATTTAAAAAAAATAATACCTGCTTGTTGTCAGAGGCAAAGAGAAATCAAGAGGTAGAAGCAGAGCAAATTCAAGAGGTACCCACAAAATGAAGCAGCTCATGTTTAGCAGTAGTATTGTTAAATTCAGTAGTGTGTTCTCACATAAGTGTGTGGAAGTACATGCAGCAAAGAAACTTAGGAGTAGTATCAAAAAAAAAAAAGGGAAAAAAGGATTGAAACAGAGGCATGTGAACTAATTGCTACCAGTGCTTAAAAAGTTACAAGCTGGAAAAGTGGCAGATCATGAATGTACTCATAAAGGTTTGAGGGGATGGTTATTAATGATAAAATATTCTAATTGGCTTGGGACAGAATTCACTCTGAAAGCAAAAAGTTAAGTCTGTGATGCATGCTTATAGTTGATGTGCTAATACCAGCATTTTTTTCTTAGAGTGGAGAAAAATGAAGTAAAAAAAAGAAAATAATTAAAAAGGACCTATAATGGAAAAATGTACACATCAATGTAGTATTTTAAAATTAAAATGTAAAGTTCTTCTGTTACAGACATAAGATGGAAGCACCTGAAACAATTATGATGGAGGATTGGTGAGCAACTGTTTAAGAACATAAGCTAATAAATTGTATAAAAATATGTGAAGATGCAGTTTATTAGATCCTTAATATCATCTAAAGTTCTATGGGTGTAAATGTTTTCTACCTTGGTTAACTGAGATAACTACTTATAACAATCTTTGCTGTTTTGTCTTCCATAGGTAGCACAGAAGAATAAGTAACAATTCCAAATTATGGATATTATTAATTGTATGATGCTTACTGCTTTCTTTCTTGCTTTTATTTTGCTTTATTATCATACATGCATAGATGTGTGGAAAAATATAATCTCCTTTTTTTTAGAACAGCTGCTGTTGCTGATGTTCAAATAAGAGAAAAGAACTAACAAACTGTGGTGACAAGGAAAAAGTGGATCCATTTTGAAGGGATCACCATCTCCAAATAAGAGAAATCTAGTTTCCCTTGATGAGTATGGACATACCTCCTGTTATTGATAGTGATCTTGACATGTAGAGCACCTATGTATGTAACACAGGAAACAGTATTTTGAAATGAGAAGCAAAGATGAACAAATGAAGTGTAGAAATTTCTAGTAGGGTGAGTTAAATTTTAAAAATATATACACTTAGTGTGGATTTGCACAGTTTTGAGTTTAATTTAGAGCACCTATGTATAAATTGATGGTGCTGGGAGAGGTAGAAAACTAAAGGTCCCCAGTGATGGGGATATCAAATCACTGCATACATGGATGATACATGTAGTGGGCCAATAAAAATTGTTATTTGGTTATGGAGGAGATGAGGAGGTGACTTTAGACACTGACAGCAGGAGGTTTTTTGAGATGAGAGCTGCACAGTGGCCATGTCAAGCAGCCCAGCAAGGTGGAGTGCTCCCAGCTGCCTCTCTGGAGGAACACCAGCAAGCAAGAAGCACTCACACGTGCAAATTGCTTACAAAAAGATAATCAGTTTAGAACTGGGTCTAGCCAGAGGTGAATATAAAATATATCCTTTGGTTTCCAGTGGGAATGTAATCACTTATATGGGATCCAGCTGTGTTTGTGTATCTCCAGAATCCAGAAATTCTCTGCATGTCTAAGTTGTCTGATAACACATGAGCATTAATGTAACTTTAATTTAAATGTATGATTTTAATGACGCGATGCTTTTAGAAGTGACACTAAAATTGCTAGAAACTTTTTAACTGCATACTGAACAAAGAAGCTTTTAAACTGTGTACATTTGGGCTAGGTTTTGATCAGTTGTTGCAGATAAGAGCACCTACCTGTAATTTTTGTAGTCTCACAGGCACCAAAGCAAGGTTTGCAGTATGTCACAAAAATGAGCAAGTTGCTCTTACTACAACAGCAATAAAGGATGCTGGCCATCATACCTGGTGTAAATCCGTCCTTGTTGGCACTCCCATCACCTATGGAGATTTTTAACTAGGCTGCCAAGTCTAGAAGTGTAATCCTGGGAATTGCAAGAATTCGTTTAATTGTGCAAACTCTTAAACTGGCTGTAAAATAAAATCTTATGTAAACCAAGTAGCAGCCATGCTCCAAAGTCAAGAGCTACAGGCCACCCTCAGACCCATACGAGGCAAGACCAGGTAGGAAAGAGCAAATGCCTCCAAGAAGATCAGCTGCTCGGTCCTGGTGAGGAGCCTTGAGCCACAGGAGGGTTTGCAATGTCCTTGCTGGACTCGTGTGTGACAGCTCATGCCCATGGGCTGGCGGAAGGGGTCTGTTTGCCCCACGGAACACAGCCTGGCCGCTGCCAGAAACAGGCCACGGGCTGTTTACTAATGCTGCAAAACCTGAGAGAGAGGTTTGTGAACCTTGCTTTGGTTGGGACATGCAGGGACCCAGCAGCCCCAGCGCTGTGAACTACTCCCCCACAGGCAGCCGCTGCATCAACAGAGGGACGTGACCTTGGGGCGGGGAAACATTGCTCACACAGCGAGGAGGGCCAGGGGCAGCCCTGCAGGGTGTGAGCAGCTCTGCCTGGAGGGTCAGTGCGATGGACCCAGCTCTGAGGAGCAAGGAGTACTGCAAGGGGAGTCTTAAAGACAGGGTAGAAGCAGCTGGACTCCAGCAGAAGAGGAGGAGGCAGAATCACCCTCCCACCGTTGTTGCTGTGCTGCTGGAGCAAAGGACTTGTTGGGCCTGTGACACCTGCAGCCTTCCCCTTTCTCCTGGGGGATAGACAGCACCTCTGAATCTGGTGCCCTGGGAGTGGAGGGGTGAGCAAAGCCCAGGAGAAGCTGCAGCAGCTAAAGTGCTCTTGTGTGTTAGTTTTGACCCTTTCTCTCTAATATTCTAGATAATAGTGTTTATCGTTTTTAGCATCGTTGTAATTGATGAGTACTCTCTGAGCACACTGGTAAAACTTTGAAGTAGACTAACAATAAATTAAATGTTTTCTCATACTAGCCGTGTTTCTCTAGCCAACATAAATGGCAAAAGTAGTGGTAAAACAACATTGGCTTCCATGAGGGAAGGATTTTCTAAGCTGAAGTAATGATGGCAAGAAAGATGAGCATCCAAAGGTAATAACCTCAGAGAACTGGGTCTGGTTGAGTGTCACTCTTCATTGTCTTTCTGGGCTACATCATCAAGCCCAGGCCTTCTTGGCCTTTCCCTGCAGTGCTGCCACTTGCTCAAGAAATGATTAAATGATCTCTGTGCTCACAGTGCAGGTAATTCAGTGAAGTGCCCAATTTCCAAAGCACAGCCTCACAGGTACTGAAAACCAGTGTGCACCAGCCCCATCTCTGACACCAGCGGCCCGGGTACAGAGCATCACATCTCAGGTATTTTAGGATGTGTACAGTGTTGTTCAAACACAGAGCAGGCTGCTGCCTCCTCCATCCCACCAGGGAATAACTGGAGTACAAATCTGGGTCAGGTCAGAAGAGCAGCCATTGATTTACAAAAGCTACGGGAGAGAAACAGGTCCTGCTGCCGTGAGCACTGTTTGCAGAGTGGATAGAAGGTTTACATTCCCTTAGAGGTGCTGTGCTAAAGACAAATAGTCTGTACTATTTACTACGAGTTGTACACATCTGTTACACACACAGGGCTGCAAGACCACTCATGGCCAGTCTGGATTCTTTCCTCAGCACAGGAACTGGTTTATCACAGAGGTTACACAGTGATTTCTGTTTCAGGAGACAGGGTGAAGGTTCAGTCAGGGAGCTACTTACACCCTAGCATTCCTACTTCCACAGTCCTCCAGAAGCTGTTCATGGCAATCAGCAGTTCAGGGACACTGCCCATTAAATGGGAACACAGAGCTGCTGGCAGCTGTGATGGGGGGTTTCTCCCTCAGGAAGGTGGGTGATGCAGACGTCATGCTGTGAGACACAGCTGCTGCACCACATATCTGACACTCGCCTGCATAAATACTTTTAAACAAAATTCCTGACTTCCCACTGTGAGCCAGCTTAGTCCCTGCTGTCACCACCAGCCCTCAGGAGAGTCACCCTGGAGCACTGCGTGGTGCAGCCACCCCCTACACGCCATGCCCAGAGACTGTTGCTGTTTGTCAGGCTACTAGTCAGACTCTTGGCTGCCAAGAAGGGGATTTGAAAGGATTTGCTTTACGTTGGCATTGATATGTACACATCTTCTCATTCAGGGTCCACCACAGAATTTTCCTGAACTCTGCATCAGTGGAGTTTCATCACAGGTTAATGTCCAAGGGGTGATGAAGAGGTGACCCACCACTTGTCTCTTATGGAGACAAGAGAACACACTTTGGGGGAAGGGGAGGGAGAAGATTTTAATCAAAAAAATTATGAAAACACAGAGAAACTTCCTTCTCACTGGAGCACCTCCAAGCTCTCCTGTACCAGGACAAGGAAGCAAAACTGGCAAGGTCAGTATTTACAAAACCAGCTTGTCTGAGAACAGCAAAACCTGATTTTCAGAGCAAGCAGATACCCATACCTCTCACTTGCCTCTGTGCTCACTGCACCCTGCAAACCTGTCCCTAGATTCCCGAAGCCAAGCTCTGGAACAGCAGCACCTACTACGTGTGGCTGTGTGAGCACCGAGCCCAGCGAGCCTGGCACAGACACATGGGTGTTCAGGAACCACAGTGATTCCCCATCCTCTTCAAGGCTGCACATAAACCTCTCCTCCTTCTCCAGGGCACTTTGCATCCCTCAGACAATGATATCTCCTACCAACACTGCAGACCCTTAATTTCTTTCTAAGGGGGCTTTAAAACTCCCTCTAATTACAGCAGCCATCAATTTCTTTAATCATCGAGATTCCTCTGTAGGCTGAGTTGTCTTCCTGGCCTTGGGATTAGGCTTTCTGGCACATCTTAAAAGCACCCCTGCACACCTGACTCTTGAAACATTAACTCTCTTCCTGTCTTCTTGCTCATTATCTTAGGTGGCCTTTGACTAAGTAATCTGAAGTCATATTCCCCAAATTTCAAATCAACGTCAAAGCATCTGTTAAAAGAATGGTACAATTACAGCATTTTCTGTTAGGTCTGAAATGTAAACCACTTCACTACCTTCTGCCTAATAACAGTGAACCACAATATTGTCCCTTAGGTCTGACATATAAATTGTTTCAGTACCTTATGCCTAATTATACTGAACTGGTGAAAGTGTGTCTAGAGGTAGGCAAGGGGGAAAAAAGATTATTTACATGCAATGGTGTTTTTTTCCTTTCTTCTTTTCTTTGGCAAAAATGATAGAGAAAAATATTTTGTATAAGCCTCAGCCTTTCCCTTTGTCTTGTTGTTCTTTTCCTTTTGATGTCTGAATAAAAAGGGAGTAAGGAAAGTTTACATTCATAGAAATAAATGCCACGAGATTCATAGAACAGCTTCTGTGTCGATTGTTCCCCGGCATCTCCCAAGCCTATTAAAGCACTTGGAAATATTCAAGGGAAAAACATTGTAGAAATGTTTTTCTTTAATAAAAAAACAGTTTAGCCATCCAAGCAAGTGTGATGTGTCTAAGGGCAGGCTACCTTAATACAGGCAGGCCCCAAAGTGGCCTGTTTTGTCGCATCACCAAGTTATTCCAAAATATTCCCCGCTTCATCTCAGCTATTTCAGATATGTCAAATCTCTCTCATAGAAAAGCATATGTTTCCAGGACATATGTTTGCATTTTTACAGGTAAAATATCAACTGGTTATCATGTTCTCACATTTCCAATCTGCAGATAGATGCATTCCTAGAACAAGGAGGAATGCAGGGAGGATAGAAGTTAGCATAACATAGGACAAAGGCAAAATAGGAACTGGTACCCATCTGGAAAAACCCTCAGGTAAGACTCCTACAAGTTCCCAGTCCCTACAGAAGTAAGCAGTGGTATAACTCCCCAGCTGCAGGTAATTCCTGGCAGGAGCATTGTTATTATTAAGAATCTTAGCAACCAGAGTCTCAACAGTGGTTCCACTTGCTAGGTCGCCATTCAGCATATCCTGTAAACTCATCAGTCTGGCTGGAAAAGAATAACAGCAACAAAAGCAGGGAAACCTGAGGCACTTGTTGTTGCACTCTTTTGTTCTTCCTTCTCCCCCTGTCCTCCCCCCCCCCGCCCCCCCCATCTGATATTCCTCTTTTCCTCACCCTATTTTAGGCTATTTTTTGTGACTCCTTCAATGTCCTTCAATTCTGGTAGAAAAGTCTACTTTTAGCCTGCACCACAGATGTTTCAAAGGCAGTAACTGACTCAAATTAGTCTTGTGATGGAAACTGTGCTGTAGCTTTACGTTGCCATGGCTTCTTTAGTTGACAAAATAGTACTTTTGACAGACAACTTCTACTTCTTTCACAGTTCTCTTATTTCACACAAGCTGGTGGTAACTTGAAAGACAAAAAGTAAAATGACCTTGTAGGAAAAAGGGGATATAGGGGAAAGCTGGTGGCAGCAGTGGACATGGGCCCGAGGCCTCTTCATTCCCAGGGCTGTACCACCTGCCATCCTTCTGACTCCACTTGATGCAAGCAGGATTTTTCAGCAACAAAATGTAGCCCAGTGCTGGTAACTGCTGATTCACCCAGACAATCTGTGAGAGTGTCCTGGATTCAATGAAGCTTGACCGATATGTTTTCCTGTGCCTCAGCAGGGTTTCTGGTGGGGTGACACACAGAGCCATCTCACTCTCCCCAGAGTGCAATGCTTATGGTCTGCAAAGATCAGAGGATATCCTGATCTGGAAGGGACCCACAGGGATCATCAAGTTCAACTCCTGACCCTGCACATTGCCCAAGAATCATGTGTCTGAGAGTGTTGTTCAAATATTTCTTGAACTCTGTCAGGCTTGATGCTGGATATCAGAACTTACCCACACATTTTGGGGCAAGGACTTCAATTCAGTGCTTCTGAATCTACAGTGAATGTTTTGGCCACCAGCTATTAACTTCTGCTTGTTCCTCCTCTCCTCCTTTGGGAAAGAGGGGAGGGGGATCTAGGGAGGCACCAGTGTTTAATACTGCAGTGCAGCCCTCTGCAGAGCGGGAGGAAATGTCTAAATCGGTTCCTGTCAGATGTAGGCGTTAAGCCACGTTCACCCTCTGTGCAGGCTGTACATCCCAACTTCTCCAGCCAGAAGCTGGCCCCTGATCTTCCTCTATTCTACCCCATAAAACCTATTATTAAGGAGAGGGGGAGAGAGAGAGACACAGAGAGAGAGACGTCATGGAAAAAAAATCAGTCAAAACATACCAGCTACTGCTTCCCTCTGCATTTGCATCTCAGCCTCATTATGTCACCTGAACAATAGGAATTCTCCCAGTCTATTTTAACATGGCAGCTGCCTTGGAAAGCTACAAATCTGACATTCTCTGTGTGGAACCCTGGGGAAATAAACTTGCTTCAGATTTCCTATAAATACTTCTTCAACCAACATGAGACTAACAATGTCTGTCCCAAAGCTTGATGTTGCAATAAACAGCGCTGAAGCACAGCTTTGGGAAGAACCTGACCCAAGTTTTATTTCAGAAGGAAACAAATGCGAACTTGGGATCTGGCCTGAGAACCTGAAGAGATGCAGATGAGTTTTACCCTAAAATTATAGTCAGGTATTACATATCCTTCAGGTCAGTCACAAACAGGGATTCTCTCTCAAATCCCATAGATGTCTAGTTCAGCCAAATCAGGATGAGCTGGGATCATGAATCACTTTAATCACAAATTGCAACTGCAGCTTCCTTGGGAAGGTTGACTGAAGTAATTCTGTGAGGACAACTCAAAGCATCTTTGTTAGCAGCTTTGACCACTCAGGAAAATAAAACGAGAATTTTCCAGGAAAATCTTTTAAGGACATATATTCCTCTTGAGGCCCAGGTACACTCCTCAGAGAAAGGCTCACCCCAGAAAGAACAGGGGAGACAACAACCCTCTCAGCTAAAGGTTAGGCAGAGGAGATCTGGCAAAGGCCAAGAAAGCAGGCAGGGCCATATCTCCAGGCCACAGTGATTCAGTGGAAGTTCTGCCCACTCTTCTTTTGCTCCCAGGTAATAAATAATTTGCAGGCTGCTAAGTTCTGCTTCAGGTTTCACTCCCCAACATTCCTAGATGTTGAAACTCCCACAGTCTCTCTTGTGCTGTCAGAAAATAGCTCTTCATTAAAACACAGGGTTGCTAAGGTATGGCATGTGGTATATCCCCAGCCATTAATATTTCTGAAACACAGACCTTGACTATTAGAATGGGCACATCTCCCTGCAGAGCTGATGACGGGGGAAGGGACATGCAGATGCCCCCAGGAGGTGAGCTGGCACTGAGCTGGATTCATGCCATGCCATGAGGGTCAGCACGCAGATGCTTTTGGAAGGGAGTGCAACAGCGTTTTTTTAGTGGCAGAAACCTTTAAAATAGCACTGATGTGTGAAACACTGATGCTCTGCAGAGAAGCTGGATTTATCCACACACACACGAAGCAAAACGGGTAGTAGGCATTTGACAGTGGCTGGCATCCCTCTTTGAGGTCTGGTCACAAAAAATAGCAGAGGAGCACAAAGTACCCCTCTATTAAAAAAGATGTTGAAAGGAGTATGCAAGGCAATCCACTGTCTGTGGATACACACTGCAGTGCCCAGCTGCAGCATTCTCTTTTGTTTTGTTTCCTAGGCTGAGGCAGGGAAATAATGGTATCTCTATTCAGGGGTCCCTGTCACTGCTCGCTTCACCTCTGTGGAAAATAATTTTGTCACCTCTATCACACCCCACCAGCTGCAGCCAGGGCAGCTTGGGATTTTCTTGAAGGTGAGCTGGGGATGGTTACCAGACACAATCAAAGCACAGAGGCAGCAGTCTAGTCAGAAGTACTGCATTTATTGAGGGAGCCATGGAAAGGACCCTACATTAATCTTAAAGACTTCCAGGATTGGTTTCAAAACAGAAAGGTGGAATGTCTGTTGAGGACCCTTGTTTGAGTCTCCAGCACTTTTCACACCAATCCTACCTAGAAGAAAAGGAGACAGTAAAAGCTCTGAACCCTACTTGATCTAGCAAGAAATAACATGGATTTGGTAAGGTAGAAAGAGGATGGAGAGAACAGCCAAAGCCAAGAAAATAAAGTATGTGATGCGTTTGGTGAAGGTCAGAGTGGGTGGGAAAACCATGAGCAAAAGGTCTTCTAGAAAAAGGATGGTAGTTTGGAAGGATGTCACAATAAGAAGTGTTCAGCTTGTGATGAACAGATGGAGATAAAAGACAGAAGCAAAGGCAGGGAAAAAATTAAGATGGTGGATCACCAAATGTGCTTATCTAAGAGGACTTAAAACGACTCCTTCTGAAAGGTGACTGAAAAATTACCCCATTTCATTGCTTTTTAATTCAGCACCAGTCTAAGCCTTGCATGAGGCACAACTGAGTTAATATTTGGAATTTTACTGCCTACAAAGCTGAAAGAAATTATTTAGTGTTTTTATAACAAGTGTTTTATTCTGATCCTCTATCTGATGCAGGCAGGAAAATTTACAGGCAACAGCCAAGTCACAAAACACTCTAAAGAACAGATGTAAAGAAGGTATTCTTTAGGGAAGAGGTGCTTACAAGCATGCTTCAGGAGACTGGAAACCCCAGCACATGTGCACTGTGTCAAGTAAAACCAAAACCCACCCGTTACTATGATTACATTTCTATTCTATATAATTCCTCTCTATAGATATATACATATTCATACATACAGAAATATATCTCTCTCTATATATAGAGATTTATTTCTACTCATACCAAACCTGTATTTAATTAGTAGCTCCAATGAACTCAGCAGGTGTCAAGAGAAAAAACAGTGTAAAGGAGAGAACAATCTGGTCCAGAGTCTTTCAAACACCGATTATTTGGCAGCTAATCAGTGCTTAAAAAGGTCACTGAACTAAACCACTTCCAAGGCAATACTATGAACAATTTTACAGTGTTAAAAGATGGACAAAAGTATGTGTCTCTGATAGACTTTACAAAACTGGCCATTGAAGACAAGAAGAACCAGATGTATGTATGCATCCTGAAAGGACATATCAATGCATAGCAAATGAAAGAAAAAACCTATAGTTTCCCATTCCCTTGTCCAAATTGATGCACTTGTTGGCAGCTGGGCTCTCTTTTCTGTTGAACTGAAGTGTCTGTGCAAAAAATGACTCCTAAAATTAAGGCTGCTTGGCACTTGCCAACACACAGCTCTTTTCAGCTGGCTGTGATTTTGCTTACAAAGCATTACACAGTTGGGAGTTTTTCCTGCTGGAGGTCTGCATCGGGATAGGTTATTATGTTCTAAAATAGTTCCTCTAGAAACAGGCATTTCTGAAAACCAGGCTCAGGGGATTTACATGATTCTGCCCTTTTAAAACAAAGTGTCCCATTAGCTCGTTAAAAAGCTGTGATACAACATTTTGGAGCTGGGCCTCGAAATTTGGTAGGGTTGTCACGCCAGTAGAAGCCTTTTGCCATTATGTGTGTGTCTGCAGAGGGGTGTGTGGTGTCCATCTCAGCTCCTCGGACACCCTGGGTGCCAGCCCCATGCAGCAGAGATGAGCAGAGCCTTCTCCAGACCTGCTCCTGCTGAGCGTCACTGCCAGCGGGGCAGGAGCCGAGAACAGCAGGATCACCTCGTGTGTGTGTGTGTCCTTCACACCTCCCTGGCAGCACGGAGGGGCAGGGATAAAAACCTGATTTCTGACGCAGTGCCCCGTGCCTCACTCCCAGCAGTGTGCTGGCCAGGCTGTGTGCGCTGTTTGCGTGACAGCCCGGTGAATCAGACCGGCAAGAGCCCCTCCGTGCCCCCGCTTCACCGCACGGCCACGCCGCCAGCGCCGGGGTGAGCAGCAGCCTGCAGCGAGAGCGGAGCCCGGCGCCAGAACCGCAGCCTTTGGGGCCATGCGGGGAGCAGCAGCATGCGGCTGGAAACCCAGCAGGGATGCAGGGAGCGGGGCAGGAAGGAGAGAGAGGAGCCAGCGGGAGTGCGGGGAGGTGACAAGCGGCGAAAACACGGACTGCGGGAGGAACAAAGCACGCTGGGGCTGCAGAGAGCGGGGAGAGAAGGGATCAAAAAGGAGGAGACAGATAAAGGAGCCAGTGATGAGCATCACCTTCCCCACCTGGAGCCGGTATCTAAGCGTCAACACTGCCGGCAAGGAACAGCAAAACCTCTGGCAGAGCATCCTCTGCCTTTGCTTCCCCTCCCTTCCTGTGGCAAACATCCCCCAGCTTCTCCTTTAACCTTTTGACAAAAAGATACCAATGCTGCTGAAGTGAGTTTTATGGGGGAAATGGCTTTGTGTCTATTTTTAGGAATAACGGTGGAATTTTATGTCCTAAATTTGCACTGGACTGAGTGTTAAAAGCTGTTACTTTTCTGTGCCTCTGGTTTGTTTTGACAGGCAGCCAAAGCTTCCAGAAGCCCTGAGCTTACCTGCAGCTTGATAGAGCAAATGAAGCAGGGTGAGAAGGACAGCAAGCTACCTCCCACTGCTCCTCCCTTTCCCAGGAATGTGGCACATGAATCATGGTGCAGTTCTCTCCTTGACAGGGAGCATGCATGGAGCAGGAACCTTCCCAAGCTCAGGAGCTTGGAAGCAAGGGTCAGTTAGGCAGCTTGGATAGGACATACAGTGTAATTTTCATCTTTCCATCTCTTCCTCCAAAGTCCTACATGGAGCAGGAAATTCACCAACTCCACACATCAGAAGGGGAAAAATAAAAACCACAACCAAAACAAAAAAAACCACAAACCCATCAGCCAAACCAGAACTAGCATACAAACTGAAAATAAAATACCCTGTCCCATACTGAAACTTTACATCAAATGAACCCCTCTAAAGCCTTTTTCTGTCATCTGCTCAGCTTTCTTCACCAAAAAGCTTCCTCCACCTGCCGGTTAAGCAGCAGTCAGCCCTGGAGCTTAATTAGTAATGGTTACTGCACCAAATGGGGTTCCCAGTTCAAATCCCAGTCATGAAGAAACCAGCAATTACAAATACTTAATCTCAGTTTCCTTTACTTTTGCCATTTAAATGCACATCAGAAAGTTCATTTTCAAATTGCTTTTAGAAACAAAATTAATAAGAAGTCCAGCAGTCTGGAGTTAGCAATGATGGGATGGAGGCTGTAGCTGCAAGTTCAATGCATACCTTATAAAAGGGTGATGATGGTGCCATGCTGGCTCTTGTGATCACATGACCCTTTTATCCCCAAGTATGTATGCAGGGACAGGATAACCATGTGCTACCCAATCCATTGGAAACCTGGCATTTTTCAAGTGTTCTGCTTCTGTGACCTAAAACATATCTCTCTGATGTTCTTTCGGCTACCATAAGAAATCCCGCTGAGGAACTTCATCCCGAGAATGAACCCTCATTGACTTCATCACTAAGCTAGTCCCTCCTCAGCAGGGAGACATGCAACAGACAATCTGTGGATCCCTCTGAGCTGCGACAACTAATCCATTGTACTGGTATAGTAGAGGATGGTAGAAGTGACCGTCTAGTATTGCCAAAAGCAGGCACTTCCCCAAGTCCTTAAGCTGCACTGATTCTGTAGGGAAGGTGCGACAATCACTACAGACTATTAATTGTCTCTGTTTCTGAATTCTCGAGTTCTTTTACTCCGAGTTTGGATTACAACGCAGGAGATGCCGGAATTCTTGTTCGGACTTAGTTGTTTATTATATCTTATCAGTAACACAGCTGCACAGTGTGCCTCCAAGGTTGGCAGGGTGGAAAATGGCCGTGAGTTTTCACTTCCAAGCTTTTTTAAAGTCTAAATTAACCAATTATGACATGCTAAGTAATATGTTTTTACTTACAATCTAATGACTAACTTTTCATGTCCTGCAGTGCAGAACTTTTGACCCAATACCATAAATCCTAGATTTGTGAAGAAGGAGAAAGAAGAAGACATAAATCCACACCCCAAATCCTCCATATTGTTACACTTATATATAATTATATCCCAAAAACCTAAATTCTCTAAACCCAGGGTTCCAACATCAGACCAGACTAAAGACAGTAAAAATGGATAGGATGGGGAAAAAGATCTGCTGGCCAAATACCGAGAGCAGCATAACCACAGGGGCTCTCTCTGCATTCTGTCCATGGGATGCACTTGAGTTCTCACCACCAAACTCAGAGAATCCCACCTTTTTGACTGTATACATGTGCCAAGATCTACCCCTGAAAAATAACAAATGTTCTCTTCCTTTTATAGCTGTGCCTGGAATATTAGTTTTCAAACTCTTCCAAGGACAGAGGATTGTTGTCTCTAAAAACAGCTGAAAGCCACCACACTGTTCTTTGGCAAAGCAGCCTTGTATGAGCCATTCTGCTTTGTGTTCCCCTCACAGAAAAGGGATCTCCCTACTCCTCTAACTGTATCTATTGCAAGATCTGCCATTAGTGTGCAAACAGCTATGGCATGCAGTCTGTCGTAATCCAGTAAACTTACTGGTTCGAACACCTGTAAACGTTTACAATAGTCAAATCAAATGCTTACAAAAAGACAAAGCAAAATCCCATATCTAAACATCCCCAAGTCCCAGAGAGAAACATCACTGGATTTTCATGTCAGGCAAACACACATCTCTCTCCCAGGCAGAGTCAAAATACAAGATCTGAACACCTTTCTCTCTCCCACCTAACCCTCATGCTTAGGAAATGCAAATTATTACCACAGCCTTTTGTTCTTTCTCCTACTTTTACTTCTATAACAAATGAGAGTTCCTGATAGTATTAAATGCTTCAGATAATGAGAACAAAACCAGAACCTACTTCGAAGGACAAATACCTTCCAGCTGCCTTCATCCAAACAGAACACAGAGCCTGCACCAAAGTTAGCCCTGGTTCTGCACTTCCCACTCCTCTGTTTATCAGGGGACCTTAGGTGCTCTACAGTGCCCAAGTGATTTCCACTTTCCCTGAACCCACACAAGGCAAAAAGGAAAAGTGCAAGCTTACCTCTAGAATTTCTCCCACCTCTGCTGCTTCAGAGTGACCAGTTAAGACTTGAATTACACACACACAGACACACTTTTACCCAGGTTTCTCCTCTATATCGTAACTCCCAATGAAGGGAGATTTTTGGCCATATCTTAGACAAGCACTGGGGTTTATTTTTGCAGGAACAAGTCAAACAGGAACACACCTGCCCCTTCCAAGTGAGCAGCACACAGAGCACTCTGTGCTAATCTGTAGGTATTTCAGGTCCGTCAGAGAGAAATGCCATGTTTAAGAGGCACAGACTGCTGTCTCTTAGTCACCTCCTTTTTAAAAGGAGGAGCTGCCATGCAAACTTAAGGAAATCACACTTGAAATAGCATCAGAAGGAAAGAGATGCAGCATAGCAATGGAAGTGTTCTGTGAATGGTGTGAATGAGGTCTTCCTTCACGTCACCTCTACCCAGAGTAGGATGTTCTGTCAAGCCTCATTCCCAAACAACCTCTGCCTAGACTTGGGGATCAGAGATAATAAAGTCACTAATATTCTTTCTGCCAGAAGAACCTTTAAGTAAAAAGGTAGCAGCAGCCTGGCAGCAATTTTACTGTCATCACAGAAATCCATTCAAGTAAGAGCAACACTCAGTAAACAAAAGGCTGGAAGGCAAATGTGAGATTTCTCCCCTTACACTTTCCTACATATACCAGAAATTCTTACACAAGAGAGAGGTAGGGAAGGAAGTCACTATGAGGCCAGGAAGAGCTCCACACTTGCAGAAACTAGGCTTGTCAGCAGCTGTTGAATGTCTTTGCCACATAACACGTAATGAGACAGACAGGAGCTCATTGTCTTTGGCCACATTTCAGATTTCCTGCAAGAAGGAAAAAGCTTGCACAGAACATTATCAACCAGGTCATACTAATCCTCACTGCTCAAAGCAGTCTTTTGAAGTTTTGGGGCAATTTTAACTCCAGGTTATGAAGAGAGGGGCCTCAAAATTGCTTAGTTCTTTTAAGTCCTGCAAAACCAGGATTGGACAGTGCCTTATCAGTGCCCCAAGCAAAATAAAAAGATAGAAGCATTTCATCCTTGTCAGGCATCAGGGAGTCTGCAAAGCCCTCAAGATCCACAGGAAAGAAAGCTTCCCTGGATTTTTAAAATTTATTGTTGTTCTAAGTGAAGGCAGGCCCAAGAAGGAAACACAACACACTATTTCTGGCTTTTGCAGAATGGTCCTGCAGTATCACAGCTTGTGTTTCTTGCCTGAAGCACAGTTCATCAACCAGCTAGCCTCTTCCCAGAACTATGTCAGAGCCTTCCCAGCCACCTCATCCTTACACCTGGCAATTGTGTCCTGAACTGCAGCTTCACCTGTTCATCCACTGATGATCTGCTGACTTTTTTCCTACAGCTCTGGCAGAAATCTGTAGAGACAAGCTCGCCCTGTAAAAACAAGGCTGTGGCAGTGACCACAGCCAACCCCACAGCCCCACGTAAGGCCACTTTTTCTAACAGAGCCACGAGACATGCATGTCATTACAAAAGTTCTTCTAACATCCCTGGAGAGCATAAGTAAAATGCTTTTACACTCCACAAACACACCATCCATTCTTTTCCTCTGCCCAAAGCTGTGTTTTGCTGAAATGGTAGCAAGGAAGTATTTCAGTATTTTTGAGTACACCCACAGGATGAGATCACAGCATGGGTGACGTGAACTCTAATCCAGCTCATGTCATGCAAATGTCACAGCACCACTGCTGGCCCAAGCTGCAGCCTATGAGCAGAGATTCTGAGTCTCCAGGAACACACAGTGCAGTCTGTTGTGCACTGCAATCTCCTTGCTACCTTCTTTACCTCAGGCACCACCACATGCCAGGCAAAAGATCACTGTAGGGGCACATTTTCCTGTGCCAGCCCTTGTTTGAGCATCCCAGGCTACTGCACTACTACAAAATTGCAGCTGGTGCCAAATAGCAATGTCTCCCCTGTCTCTAGATGTGCTGTAACCAGTGGCCTTGTTCCCTACAGATAAGTTATCTGTGTTCACACACCAAGTGTCTCAAGGAGGAGCAGCCAAAATATAGGAGGCTAAACTCTCTCAGAGCCATCCAAAGTGATACAGGAGGGAACAGCATGAAAGCTAAAACAGCAAGCCAAAGTCTACTGTTTTAAAGCTGCAGAGGACTTGCTTAACCTTCATGGGATTTTTAAGAATTCACCTCACATGTGTTTTTCAAATCAAAGGCTTTGTGAGAAGCAATTTTTAGCATTTCACACCAACATTCTACCAAAATGGTCTTAATATAAGTTAGAATAAGAGCCCCAGTCTCCATCACACCAACAGAATGATCCTCTCATCTCAGTTCTTCAGCTACAGCTTTAGAAGTTGACCAGCTCCTAGCAGGTTTCTGCCTGACATTTGAACACAAAGGAGAACGTCACAGAAGTCCAGATACAAAATACCCAATTCATTAATTCCCAAGCCATTTCAGAAGCCAAAACCTCAAGTTTCTAGCAGAAGGTGGATTTTTGCTTAGCTTGCTGTCTTTTCAAAGTCATGGAAAGATACTTGGCACCCAGAATTCCATTAAATGAGACATTTCCTGTCTTCTCTTTAACAGGAGTAAATTTAAGGCTTTCAAGTGTCCAAGTGGTATGTGTGACACTCTACTTGGCACCTTCCAAAATCAACAGAACTCTTTTGCCACCTCTACAAAGAGAGATGCTCATCAACAGCTGGTCACTGTGCTGCAGAAACTTAACACAAGGAATGAAAGATGGGTTATGTGACTTGGCTGACAGACTATAAAAATAACTCCAAAAGGACAGCAAAGACCAGTTCAGGACAAAACATACTTTATTGTAATGTCAGAAGTACAAGAAAAGTACTGCAGAGAACCATGCTAATGGCGCTTCCAGGTCTGTGAAGGACAGAAGTACAAGATAATGGGGTACTACTGTACTCAGTGCAAAAACTGATTCATTTGAGGCACAAGTACACTATTGTTTAAGCAGCTTGATTCAAGCACAGCTCTGGTATGTGATCTACTCTGTTTTCTTTCTATGTGACATTTCTAGAACAAAGCTACCTTTACATGAAAGAGGCAGTCGATTCAAGTCAGGGGTGTCCAATTTGCCACTTGGCAACCAAAAAGAATTGAGAAAAATACTCTGCATAGTCACCCTCCACATCTTAGTTTCAGATATGGAGCTGTGGCCAGAGAAGAAAAGTTATTCTGAAAGGTCAGAACCCAGATCTGTTTGGTTGGGTGGGGTTCCCCCCCTTTCCTACGTCTGTGGGTAACATTTCACGTTGACCACAATTTGTCCAATAAGAAAAAAAACCACAACCAACTCATATCCTGGATAAGAAATCATACATATCTAACATTCAAATAAATTTCAGCCCTTGAGATCTTAACTTATGGCTTAAGACACAATGAAAGTGTTTGGGCACCCTTGAGTGAAGTTAACGAAGAGCATTTTTGCTAAAAAAGGCAAGCAAGCAAGATCACTGTTTTAAACAGAGCTGACCTCTACAAGAACAAAGCAGGAATCCAAGTCACTAGTTACTACTAGGCTGACATGTACTGCTGCCCAGAAAGATAAAAAATGTAACATCACAATGAAAAGGTTCAACAAAGTTGAAAGTTAAAGGTTTCAACACCAGAAGCAGCATTTGAAAACAAGCTGTTTAAGTTAATCTTTTCAAGAGATGCAGATTGCATAACTAGGCATGAACAAACATGCTGGCAATCTTCTCCTTTTACACAGCAGCTGTGTTTAACATAGGAAGTTCTGGGTTTAAAGAAAGCTACTTGAAGAAGAATTAAGATTTGCAATTCCCTGTCTAACTTAATGAGATTAGTAGAGAAATGAAAAAAAATTACTACTGAAACAGTAGTTTCTCAGTGGACCCCTATCATTACAAACACAGCTGGATTTGTAAGCAATGCAAGACTAAACAGACAGCTATTACTTTATATTATTACTATGCTCATAAGTTACATCTGTTAAAGTTAAAAAAAGCCAAGCAGTTCTGCCCTATTTCAAGAATAGTTTCCAATCAACACCAGTTTACATGGTGAATGGGACTTCACGAATAAACAAGGAACGGTGACATCTTTGGGTCAAGAATGACAAGAAATAATGGGCTCTGTGCTACCAATCAACCTCAACAAGAATATGGCACATGGGCCAGCCCAAGCCGTACCAACACTGAACCTTTAGCACTCAGCACAAATTCGGATCTCTTTACTTAGCTAGCAAACCAGGTGAAAAGGCTGGGTAAAAAAAAAAACCAAAAACCCAAAAACCTAACTAAAAACTTAAGCCAAAAGTTGGAATATACTTTTAAAAAAAACATCTGTAGTTTTAAAATAACTTGATGCTGACATCAGTTTGTGCAAACTAAAAAAAAAACCTCATTGAATTTCTCTCCAATGAAAGACAAATCCTGCAAATATTTTCCTTTTAGCCCACCGAATCTGAAGATACAATCTCAAATCTAACAGATGTAAATGAAAGAGAGAAAAAGTTACAGCATCTGCACAACATTCTTTCTACAAACAGCTGCTGGAGGGAAAGTAAAATATAAAAGGAATAAAGAAAGGAAGGTTCCATCTGAAATATTCTCACAATCTTTCCCACTTTGTAGTCCATGAATCCGACTCTGATGCTAAGGTGACAGTGTATGTAAGCAGATTTTTTTGTTGATTTTATTATATTTGAGTTTCAATTGCAGAGAACCTGAGAAGAGACCGGAGCCTCTTCAGGAATTGTCGGATGGCACATGCTCCTCGAAGCCTTCGCTCTCCCGCACCAAGGCTCTTTCCAGGATAACGCGGCCTTCCTTGTAGCGCTGGCTGTCTTCAGTGGCAAACTCATAGATCCAGCCCAGTTTGCTGTTGCAGTTCTTGCAGCTCACGTCCCGAACCATGTGGCGGCCAGTGAGCATGACCCGGTCCTGAACTTCGCTATACTGCAGATTTACCACCTGGGACAAACACACAGCGCACAGGGAACACAAAGGATTAGTCTGCCTACAGGAACTCTGGTAAATAAATGACTATCAGCATGCTAGAAGGAAAGAGCCTGTGGCACTGCACACGAACTGAAAACTGCACTGTAAAAAAATCCCCTTCTTGAGAAGGTAGCACCTTACAGATGCATTTCACAATGATGTAAAACCCTCACATTTTAACTGAGAGACATGAATTGCTATCACATAATGTGCAAAAGTGCTGTGTTCAGCTCTGGGTGAGAAACTCCCAGTGAACAGCTTGTACATTTATATTAATCCAGTTGTAATGTATGTAACCCATTTCTAGCAGCCGATGTGATCACCAAGTCCCAGAACCCAGAACCAAAATATTAAAAGAGGTAGCTCTTTAAAAATCTTGTGGTGCTTTCGAAATAATTATCTAAGAAAAAGCCAGGGTCAGTGGCTGAGAATGCAGACATGAAACATGCACCTTTTGGTGTGCTGTATCAGCAGTTTAAAATATACTTTTAACTTCTTTTGCAGCACCACCAGAAAACCAAGATGTATAATTCGTTGAAAAGTTGATGTCATAACTATATCCAAACTGCTGATATGCAGATTCTAAAAGATGGGACTGCACTGCTTTCTCACCTTTGCACCTGACTGCTTCAGATGTACAGCTTCAGACTGCAGAAATGCAGAAACTCAAACTGCTGTGATTAAACCCCACTATTTAAAATCAAAAAAATCTTAACCCCAGGATCCAGTGCTTATTGGATGAGAAAGAAATCTCTCACTACAGCAAGATTCAGGATAGCAGAAGTCCCAGAGCAAAACACAGTTAAGACATTACTGATGCCCCTATCAAGTCTGCCCATGGCCAAATGGCTTACAAGAAAAAAACGAAACTGAAATACACCAAGCATTACACGACCAGGAACTTTGCGAGAAAGCAAAGGACAATCACAATTTTTTCAATTAATCTAATGGACAGGTCTTTATGGCAGGTTCATAAATAATCCTACAATTCACTCCGAAGTTATGACTTCTGTATTTCAATCTATTGAATATGCTCAATTAAAAACTTATTAAATTAAACCAGAGTATTATTGCCTGTAAAAGAGATTGTGGTTGACTGTGGCAACTTAAGTTGCCAGACTACTGTTACCTTAAATGCATTTCAGAAATTAAACCGAGTATTATCTAGACTTTTTTTTTAACTGCATAAAAGTGAAAACACCTTTGGAACCCTTTGACAGACACCGGACACTCTCAGAGTGAATTTGAGGTTCATATTACAGAAGTCTCCAAAGTTAAAACGGCATCGATTTTGGCTTGATGCCTCTATATAAATAATCTTCTTTATTTTGTCTTTCAGTATTGCAGACAAAACTAATTTAGGTAAGTTTCCCATCAACAGTAAATGTCAAATTTGACTTCAAAGACAAATGAATAAAATAAAATAATAATTATACAACACTTTAGCCAAGAAGTTTTTTCAATCTCATGACAGATTCATATCCCACAAACTCATTTTTCAGAAGTGAAGAGCAGTTTTTCCAGCTTCTTACCAACCTTGTTAAAAAGGAAGGCCCTTCCTGTGGCCCCTGTAAAGCGAGTGGAGATGAGCTCGGAGCGGTTGGTCAGAATCGTGTCGCAGTTTGCGCAGGAGAACAGGCGAGTGCCACCAATATGATCCAAAAAAATTCTTCCCATTTTTAGAACTTATGTAAGTTTATACTCAAGACCTGAAAGCAAAAAGAAACATCATACACATGTCAAAAAAGCATTACAGCAAAAAAATTCAAACCCCATCCCATATATACAGCAGAATATTCTTCAAACCAATTCAGCTAATGATTGCTCAAAGTCATTCCCTCATTGGTGAATTACTGATCTTACAGTCTGCCTTCACCCTCTCATCAAGACAAGTTCTTTCCCAAAGTGACCATTTTACCAGTAAGATGACTTAAATACAAACTAATTACATTAAAAGTGAAATACACAAACTGAAACCTTTAAAATACAGTTCAGACCTCTGCACACCCCCTACTGGCCCCTACAGTTTTTAAACTCAGAAGCTTCCACTTCCTTTAATACAATACTGAAATTCCATTTCAGTACATTTCCAACAACTCACTCATCTTAGTCAGCACTAAGAAATGAAGCACTGAGAATTACAGTGAGTCACCAAGACAATTATAGCTTAATTTTCCCAAGTCACCCCCACTCTTTATAATACATATTTATTATGTCACTTCCCCATAGCTTTGCACAATTTATGACACATGATCACACAACACCACCACCCAGAATGTTGGTATAGCACCCTGGCTGCTGTATTTGACTTCACGCTTCTTGGTTCCATATACACACTAACATAGGAAAGGCTTGGATGCTATTTCACATAATAAACAACCCACCCAGTTTTTACACCAGACAGTTTTATATGCAAGTGTTTAAAGCTGTCTAATCCAAATACAAAATACTGTGTCATTTATCCAAGCTTCATTGCTACTATACCTGAGCAACTCCAATGAGCAAAAAAACAGAGCTTAAAAACTTTATAGGAGATGACCTGCAGTGCCTGATAAATCTTCATTGCTTAGGAAAATTGGAAGTGTCTTACAACTTCACACCAACTAATATAAATTACTCAAAGTTAACTAGTGAGTAGGCACAGAACATACAGCCAAAAACCTAAATCACGAAGGATGATATAACATGACAAAGGAATTGAATTATGATGTTATTTCCCTTTCAACTGCAGAAGTTCTATGACTAAACATCTAAAGTTAAACTAGTTAAATGTACCTCCATTTTTCCTTCAGATATGGAATCAGAAAAATGTATTGTCTCTGCTTTTGTCATGCAGAGCAACGCAAAGTAAATCTGACACACTGCAATATTAGAATTGTGTGGGTTTTACTTTTCAGAGCAGGAGACTGTTCCGTTCATAGACAAATCAATCAAATTTTGTGCTCATCTAATTGAATATTCTAAGTCAAACACCATTAAGAAGCACAAATACATAATTTAAACTCATTTCAAGTTTTAGGGGATCAGTTTCTTAAAGCCAACACTTGACATGCACAAAGCAAACGGACTAGAACTTGCACCTGCACACACAGAGTTTAACACATCATTTTTGCATGTAAAAATCAGAAGCCACTGACATAATGATTTTTTCAATTGCTTTATTTCACACTTTGTTTTCTTACAATATGTGGTAACAAAAAGGTTTCCTAATATTGAACAGAGTGATTTTACATCAGGTTCCTTACCTTCAGATTTTTCAAATCACTATTAATCTTCTGTATCCCATCTGAAGGATACATAAAAATTAAAAGCAATGAATCTTCCTTTTAAAGGTGATGTTATAGCCATTTCTCTTTTTCAAAGGACAAATAAATCAGGTCTGAGTGTTAGAGATGGGATTCCACTCAAAATACAGAAAGCATTTTCATTAGACTTCTCTAAGCTTTATACCTTTCCAATATGCCTTTATCTTTCCTAGCAAGCAAAGGCAAAAAAAAAAAAAATTAAAATGGGAATAGTGGCAGAATGAAGGAAAATCAACAGACAATAAGTGTGAATAAACAAGTATCAGTCAAAGTCTCCAGCCAGAAACCACAAATACAAGCAATTAAGGCAATTGTAACAGATATGCCCATAAGGCACTTGGCCTAGCTCCATGTGCCATCCTTACTAATTTTGGATAATGTTATATTTGTGCTGATTGTATTGTGGATTCAAAACAATCAACTGATCGTAAGTTACAGTAAATGTGGAATCAGCATCCAAAGGGGTACTTCTTTCAGAGTAAACACAATGCTCATCCTGTCACTACTTTTAGAAGCTAAAATAAAATAAATCCAAACCCGTCCCTATCTCACAGAGAGCAACACAAACACAGAGCTCGGTGGCCAGAACAGATCCTAGACACAGACTGACCCTGCATGACATTTTGAAAAATGCACCTAAACACTTCAAATGCAAGTGCATCACCTGCCTAAAATCACAGTTCATGTCAGTGCCCTCAGAAAAGCAGTAACCCAGAGACACTTAAAATAAAAATTAAATACTTCAGAAGGGAGGGAGCATGAGTGCAATTCTTGCAAGCAAGCTAAAAGTCACAGCAAAATACAAATTTATTACTTCTGGATATGGCATTATGGCATGGATTGAAGTCTTGAGTCCCAAACATTAAAATAAATGCATAAATATTCAAAGATGTAAAGCTGAAAAATCTGCCTAGTAATACAAGGCCTAAAATCCTGAATTATTTATTCTACCTTAAAGAGCTAAAAGTAACCTAAAGTTGCAGCAGAATCTAACAAACCAACTGGTGCTAGAACACATTTTTTCAGAATACAGTGCATAAGGAAATGTATATTCTTGAAATGATACACATTTAAAAATTTAAAAAATTAAATTCTACAGTCAGCACTGTAACAGTCAAAACAATGTAGATTTTGCGTGTGTTTTCTTAAGAAACTGCTAAAACACTGTAACCTTACTAGAGTGTCTAACTTTGAAAAAGCAACCTCTACACTTAACTACCAGTGAGAATACACAGCAGGCTGCAGCTACCTCTGTCCTCAGTTCTGATTGTTGAATTCAATGAATTTGTAAGGGTCCAGCTGAAGCATTATGAAACTAGTCACCTCACATCACTCTTTATGTTAGTGCTCACAGCAGTAAAAAGTAGGAAAAAAATTACAAAATGACTTCTAGTAATGCAGACTTAAAATACCACTTTATCATGGATTTTCTAAAAACCTAAATGGAAATTTTGCTTTTTCCTCTCCTGTAAAATAGAGAAGCTAATTTCAACTTGGAATCATTTCACACTCTCCCCTCCCTTTTTTTTCCCCCAAGCTAAAAACATAGCATTCACTTACAAGACCAAATCAGAAGGTACTTGCTGTGGATAAAGACTCCTCTCTCCTTATGTAAAGATCCTGAATCCTGTAGGGTATACTTACTCCACACAGGAAAAAACCAAAGCACAACAGAACAAGGGAAAGCAATTTTCCATTGTCCTCAGGCTCCTGCCCTGACAAAGTCACCCAAGTTAACCGTGTAGATTTTTCTCCTATAGTTTCACTACCAATCGAAAAGGTGCAGGCGTCTATTTATGTTCACACATGCATAAATGATCTGAAAAAGCCACTTACAGGCAGCTTTGATAGGCAGTGGGAGGGCTCTCTTAAATGAGGAGAAGCCAAAGAATTGTGAAACATAAAAGCATTTCTAAAGCTTAAGATTCTCCAAACAGGGGGTGGAAAATGCAGTAAGTGCACTTGGCCATTCATCCACCATTTACATTTAAAACCACAGAAAATAACTTCCACTGGTCCGGAGAACCAGTCAGGTTTCCTAGTGCTACTTACAGTCCCTGAAAGTGACACTACTGTATCACACCAATTCCATCACGTTACCAGCAGAGTTTTCAGAGGTAGTGGACAGGGATGTTGGTTATTCACAAAACCAAATGCTGAGGAAAACGGATTTTTTTTGGCTCGTGATTTCACTTTTAAAATCAGCTGAGCATTCTTCACTGGGTATGTATCAGTGATGAAGTTCTAGTGCCCTTGCCTTGATGCGAATTACCAAACACGAGTCATAATATTAAATGAATTGTAAGAAAGGCAGATTTATTTACTTTCACTAATGGATATAAAGTATTTACTGCTTGTCAAATCTTCCCAGTTCCAAGAGAGGGGTACTTTCATGAACTGAGAGCTAATGACACTGCCATTATTCAGCACCCAGATCGCCTTCCTGAGAGGACCTTTAGGAGAGGAATCAATGATAGCTCATATCACCTAGCAAGTCAGGCCTGCTAACAGTGCATGGTTTTGACAGTACAGTATTCTGACAGCACAAACCTTGATACCACTTCTCAATCATACTATGAAAGACTTCCTGCCTGCATGCTTCTCCCAGGGAGTACATGGACAGACAGGAGACACAGACACTGTAGCTGAGTGCTATAATGTGTATTCCCAGAGCAGTAGCTCCCAAGCTTCCCAAACACTTTCAGCGCTGATTTCAGCAACACTGAACAACAACCATATCAAAGGGCTAATTAATATTAAATAGCTTAAATTTGACCACTGTCTGTACACACACCTGAAGCACCACTTGGCTGGTATTTGTACTACCTCATCTGCCTACCTTCACAAGCAAGAAAGAATGAAAAAGTAACACAAAGAATTATTTATTAACATTTTTAGAACTAACAGTCAGTGTCTTCTTGTCCTGGAATGCATCTCTTGAAGACACAGGACCATCAACACTTGGGAGGGCCAGCAAGCACTTTCTCTATACACACTGGACTGTGGATATTTCACAGGAGGAGCCTCAGTGTTGCTTCAGCATCATCTACTGCGTTCACATCTACAACAGAGAACAGCTGCTAGTTAAAGGACAAAAAACTGTGACAGCCTCTCTTTCACCATTTTACCAACTAAAAACATTTTCTTTTGTGAGCAAGTAAGCACTCTCTATCCTTTGAAAAAGGGTCATGCATTCCCCTCAGCACACTAAAACTTTCTCAAGATGTACTTACCCTCGTATCAGGCTGAAACTTCACCACTGCATCTCAGGAACTGGGTTTCAGCTTCCTCTTCTCATCTCAGAGATGGACAAAAGAGGAAAAAGAATCCTTAGCACAGCTGCACAAGACCATGGGTTAAAGAATCATTAAGCAAAAAATAAAACTTGCTCCTTACCTTCCCAGGGTTCTGCTGTTCATTAGCAGGGGTGCATCCAAAAATACACACGTGGTCAGTCTCTTATGAGGTCTGAGATTCAATGTCTGCCACCAACTTCTGCGAGTGTCCAAGTAAACAGGGCCTGGCTTCTGCCTACATGCAGAATTGAAACCACCACATGTAGCCAAAAGTGGAAAGAAACTGAAATGGAACAGCATACTGTGCTCTTTAGAACCATCCAGCTACTGTACCAAATAGAAAAAGGAACTTAATACAGTCCAGACAGAAGAGGCTTTGGCAAAGCAACGAAAGCTGTGCCCAGATGCAGGGCACAGCACCTGACTACAAGAGGTTGCTTTGCAGGATGCAAACTCCCTTGTGCAAATTGCAGTAGTATAATTCTGTATTGCAGGTTGCAGTAGTATCATTTCCTATTGCAAACTGGCCGTTTTCCTAGGTAAGGCGTGCACTGGGACAGTGGCATTTAAATTTGTTACCATCATACTGGTGCCCTCAAACACTAATCCAGGGTACTTTGTTTCACGTTTACAGAGAGCAGAGCCACACAGATGGGTGCTTGTTTCTGATACAGCACCCCTATCTCAGCATCTCCCACAGAGTAACTTAAACCCTCACAATACTCTTGCTAGATAACATATAAAAGTATTAGTTTACAAATGGTATCAGACTCAGATTAATTTTCTTTCCCACCACTACACAGAGTCCAAAACCAGCAACTACACCTGTCTCCCTGCTTCTTTTTCCCTTCCTTTTCCTCCTGTCCCCTTCCTAATTCCTCCACTGTTTTTAAGAAAGCTGTAATTTCTTGTTTTGTAATAAATTTATTCTTATAGTACTGAAGTAGTTGAGACGACTTTTGTCTATGAATCCATTCTGCAAGTTTCTGAAAGATAAACTACACATTTTTTGTTTTCATTAATTTTAGTGCAGAAATGATGCAAAACTTCATCCAAAAACATCACTGATTTCATTAGTCATTAAAAATAAAATCCAGTAAACAACCTATTAAGAAATGGTGTCAAGACAACTATCATCCAAACCTCCAAACCAGCTACATCCAGCTGGCAGAAGGGGTGCTAATACACTAAGGGCACATCACCAAGCATTTTTTATATTAACTAGAAAGGTCCTAAATGTAGGTAAAGGCTCCAAAATTAGAGATCACCTTGCTAACAAACATCCACAGTGTACAGGCATTTCATCTGCACATTTAACAAGTACTTTTTAAGTTAAATCTTGTTTAAGGGAATTACGTATTTCAGCGAGAGCTGAGCAAGTCAAGATTTCAACATAGGTCAAATGTTAGTAAACAAACGTGAACCAATGACCTGACCTGGACAACATCCCTTCAAGCTTGTGATGATTACCATGTTAAATACAGATATATAAATACCAGCTTTCAGTCTGTGACAAGTAACAAATCCAGCCTGTTTTTGTCATCTTCTCTGCTGGGCTTTGAGATGCAATTTCATTTGTCCTCACACACTTGGCAACCACATGTGAAACTCACTTGTCATTGTTAAAATCTATATACAAACAATAAACTCTGCATCTCTAAGTAGTTCTGTAACTACGGAAGTGAAAGTAGCAGATGACAGAAGCCTCCAAATAGTATTTCTAAAGACTACTTTAGAAAAAGAGAGCAGCACTTAAAACTGACAGTTTTGTTTGTCGCACACGCGACTTGAATTCAGCCATCCAGAACGAGGCTCTATATAAAAATATACATATAGGGTTATATATAGCAGTCACATATAGTCACGTGAGGGAATGTTTACAACTGGGGAGCAAGTTCCCTCCCTTTCAGCCATCAGTCATAAACATTAGTCAAGCTAATGGTTAATCTAGAGCCATTAGTTGCTGACATCAAGAGTTGTTCTGCGATAGCACTTTGGAAAGAGCCCTGCCCTGTTTCTCTCTCATTAGACCGTGTGTACTTGCTTTGTTATTCCCTCTGTCTAACCCTAAACCTGTGTTTATTGTTTAGAGAAACCAAAGACAAATAATTTATTAAATTCTACGGCGATGTCAGTCCAAAACACGGCCTTCATTCTTAAATAAACACGCTGGATTAATCTAATCTAGATCTGCTCGCCCAGTACAACTGAAGGCTGCGCACAGAGTAACAAATGAAGCAAACAGACAACAGTCTTCGCATTCCCTTTTGCTTTGACTCAGAACCTTTCCCAGAGCGGAAAAGAGCCGGCAGAATATTTCAGCTCCCTGGGAATCCATACTTCCAGGGGGAAAACCCCAACCTAAGCACTAGCGGGCGAACGTGTCTCGCTGCTGAGCGAGCCGCGAGCACCTCCACAAAGCAAACAACCACTGCGGCTGGATCTGTGACAGCTCCCCGCGGGAGGCACCTGTCTGCCGGGGACACGGGGCCGCTCTGCCGGCCAGCGCTCAGCAAGCAGCACCTCGCACGGGGAGACGGGCGATGCGTCAGGCGCCGCCGCCACCCCCCGTGCGACCGGGCAGGGCGGTTCGACGCCCGCGGCCGAGCCCGGGGGCGGCGCTGCGGGGGGCGCCGGTGCCGCTCCCGGTGCCGCGCACACACAAAGCCGCTCGCGCGCGGGGGCGGTCCCCAGCCCGGCCCGGCCCGCGCGCCGTCACGGGGGCGCGCGCAGCCAACCGGGGCCGGCCCGGCCCGTCTCCCCCCCCGCCACCGCCGCCGGGCGCTGCCGGGAGCGCAGGAGCCCTGACAACAAACAGCAGGAAACAGCTGACGGGGAGGCACCGCCGCCGCCTCCGCCGCACCGAAGGGCCGTGCCCGGGGCCCACCGCCGCCCCCTATCCCCGAGCCGCCTCGCCGCCCCCGCTCCTGCACCGGGCCTGGGCACGGCCCCGCGCCCACCCGCCCGGGGCTCCGCACGAGAACCGGCCCGAAAAGTTGCCCAGTGCGGGGCCGGGGGAGGAAGTTGTGTTGGCGGCGACGGGGAGGGGGTGCTCGGTGCCGGCCCCCGCCGGGAAGGCTGGGCGGCGCTGGGAGACGCTGACGAACAAGGGGACGCGGTGGGGGAAGGCCGGTGCTTTGTGGCGGCGCCGGGTAACGCACCGGGTCAGGCAGGGCCGGCCGCTGTCCCTCTCCGCGCCCGCCGCCGGACCGGACCGGAGCGGCTCGCCCGGGGCTCCGCCGCGGCCCGACAGACATAGCGCCGCGGCGCGGAGCGGCGGTCGCCGCCTCCCTCCCCAGCCGCCCCGGCCTCCCCGGGTAGCGCGGGGCGGGTGCGGCCCCCGCCCGGTTACCTGGCGCCGGGGAGCTGCGGCGGCGGCTCCGTGCCCGGTGTCTCCCCCGCCCTCCACGGCCCCGGCGCTCCGGATCGGCCGCGCGGCTCCGCCCCACCGTGGCCCCGCCCCCGCGTGTCAATCAGCGCAGCGAGGCCCCGCCTCGCCGCGGCCCCGCCCCCTCTCGGCTGCAGAGGCTCCGCCCCGCCCCGGGTCGTCTCACGGCCGTGCCCGGCAGGGCACGCCGGGTCACAGAGTCACAGAATCGCAGAATTATAGAGTTATAGAATCGCAGAGTCACAGAATCATCGAATCATCAAGGCTGGGAGAGACCTTTAAGATCATCCAGTCCGATCGTTCACTCAGTACTACCACGGTAACCCCTAAATCACTAAACCACACCTCCCAGCGCCGGGTCCAGAAGCCCCTTGAACATCTTAAGGGGTGGTGACCTCCCTGGACAACCTATTCTAATGCCTCACCAGCCTAACAACGAAAATTTTTTTGTCTAATCTGAATCTCCCCTATCTCAGTTTAAGGCGATTTCCTCTGGTTCTGTCACTGCAGACACGTCAGACGAGACCGGCCCTCACCTCCCTACGGCCTCCTCTCAGGTAATCGTGGAGAGCAATGGGCTCTCCTCCAGGCTGAGCAACCCCAGCTCCTTCAGCCGTTCCCCACAAGGTGTGTTTTCTAGACCCTTCACAAGCCTTCTTGCCCTTTGTTGGACACACTGCAGCACCTCAATGTCCTTTTTAAAATGAGAGGCTCAGAACTGAGCACAGTACTCCCACCAGTGCTGGGGATGGGGGTCAGGGCAGCGCTCAGTGCTGCAGCCCAGGTGCTGGAGGGCCGGAGTCGGAGCCAGAGTTGGAGATGGAGCCGGGCCTGGAGCTGGTGTCAGAGCCAAAGCTGGAGCCTTATGGCAGCACTCAGCCCTTCCCCATCTGCCAAGTCCCATTTCCGAGGCACCTGTCAGCCACTGCCCTGAGCCTGCTGCCCTCCACTCCCCCATCTGCCTCTACCAGCCTCCCAGACCCCCTTGCCCCCCTCACAGCCCTGGCAGAGATGCCCACTATTGGGGGAGTCAAATGCCAGAGCCACATAACACCTCCCTGCACTCCTACAGCACATTGCCGTAGACCTGGCTGGGAGGAAGGAGAACTCTGCCTCCAGGCACCTGCATTCCCAGGGATTTGGCCTACCCTGGCTGTGAGCTACACCATACTATGGGACTCTGTGAGGCTTGGAGGCGTAGAAAGGCACAGAGATGATTGTCAACCACATACCCACCTCAGTGAAACTGCGAGTCATGCTGCTTGCAGACTCTCAGGCCATTCCTATTGATATCTTTGTGGGATATCTTAAGCACTGCCCACTGTGGAGATGAAAGATCAGAGGAAAATGAGGCAAAGTGTGGCCCTTCTTGGCCATTGTTTGCAAGAGCTATCAGTTTCCTACCAGTTTTAAGCGCTCACAGATTGCCTCCTTGGCAAGTAGTGCTCTTGGACAAAATACAATGAAAAAAAATCCTTTTGAGTTGTTGGTTATGAAAAAGAGATGCAAAAAGATGTTTATTCCTTCTATGGGGCAAGCCATGCCATTTTAAGGATTTCTGTTCCTGAGAAAGAATTTTCATTCCTGGGTCTATCCCTGTGGTATCGCTGGACAAGCTGCAGTAATAGCAGGAAGGAATGAGTCAGCAGGACTCTTCTGTCATTTCACACAGAGGCAAAGGGGCATGTCCATGAATGTACAGCATGCAGGACATGCTTACACACCCAGCTGTTCTTCAGCCTGTGTCTTGTGCATGGATTCTTTTATGAAAAGTAATGATGAGGTAGAAGGATACACAACAGCCTGTGTGAGGATAGACAGTCGGTGACAAGTCAACATCAATGTGCTAAGAACTGCTGTTTGCTTTGGACAGACCTCCAGAAAATCAGATCTGTTCAATATGGTCAGCTCTGGCCTGATCCTGAGTAGAGCTGAGCATTGACATTTCTCACTGGCCTCTCATCAGCCTCTCTTTAGATCATGCAAGGGGAGTGAAAGGTGTTAGAGCAGTCCATCAGCCAGCAATCACCACTTAGTTAATGGCACAGGGACAGCAGAAGTACTGAGAATATTAGAAGGAAGCCATAAAACTGTGCCTGGGGTCCCATTTACCACCAACAAATGGAGGAAATAGCTGGTCTAACGTGCCCTGTTTGTTAACAGGCTGACCTGATCTGCTGCTGATCCTCACTGGGTAACCATGAGCTGTGTCCCTGGTGGATCTGCTCCGTCTCGTCCCACGAGCTATACAAAGGTCTATGTCTTACTCATCTCTGCACAGCTCCCGTGGAGATCACCATAAACAAAGGCAAAACAGAGCAGAAAGAGAGTCAAAGCAGCGGTGCTTTAGTCAGCACTGGTGACTGGGTCTTATCTGGGTCCCTGTGAGCTCACTGCTCTGCTCTGCTGCTGAGGCATCTGCATATCCCTGGGCAAGCTGGTTCTTCCTGCCTCATTCTCCCTCCGTAAAAGGGGGCGAGTGATGCTCCCTGCCTTACTGGGAGGTTGCTTAAGTACTCTTCTCCAGTCCAGGAATATGGAGAGGTTGTATGTCTGAATATTGCAAACATCACAATAATACTACCATGAAAACAAAGCAAAGCCCAAACCTATGAATAGAATTAAATTCTCAGCAATAAGAAGGGTAGCTGTACCAATCAGAGAGAAACCAAATTGACCATGAGACAAGCAGAGAATGGATTAGCCTGTGCTTGACAGATGGTGCCAGGGACTGATGTTTTTATTTCCCTCGCAGAGGAGCTTAGAGGAAGGGGGGTAGGGGAGGGTGAGGTAGGGCACGTTTAATAGAACAAAGCAGCAGGCTGTAGCAGCTCTGCTGAAAACCACTAAAAATACCAAAAGCAATTTCCAATTAGCTTGTAAGGGACATGCTACGTATCAGCTACAGGGTGAAAAACAGGATCAGCAGTATTGTACCACATGGCACTTTTAATTTTCGCAGCAGCCTGAAAACCTTAATTAATTCTCCTCTGACACAGGGAAATGCAGTGCAGTCAGCAGTTTGTTCTTTTACTCCTTATGCCAGGTTTTGGGAAGACCCTGGGCCTTTTCCACAGCTGATTCATATCACAATAGCTCATATTACTCTGGAGGAGATAGTCCTCTCTGCAGCACTACTGAGCAAAAAAGTCTGTGTTAGATGTGGAACTGAATGAACCAGAGAAAGGTGAGATACCCACACCCAACAGCCTTAGTAAGACCCACCTTTAACATTTGCCCCATCTAAAGCCATTTTTCAGTGCTGTGAGCGACTGTATAGGAAGCATTTCAGAGAAAATTGGGTAACTGAGGAATTAAACACAATCTCAGACAGAACTGTGTAGTGCAACTCAAACACCAACATATTGATCTAATTAAAACCTGTGACATAACTTCAGTGGAATTCAGCAGGACCTGGGTACACCCCACTGAATGAGTGTCAGGGCTTGGGGGCTGGTTATGCACGTCTTCTCTCTTTAAAAAGAAAATGTTACAGCTTGGTGGTTTTTGCTCCTGCTCTGTCTCCAGAACCACTAATAATTTTTTGGTACACTTGTGGATTCCTGTGAGGCAAAGTTAAGCCTACCAAACCAGGCATGCCTGAGGTGGGACAGTGATGCAGTGGGATTTTCCGTTGCTGTTTCTTCCATGCCCAGGATTTCTGGCAGCAGAGAGGAGGCAGCTGAAATACAGAGCCAGGCTTGCAGGCTGTGATCTCTCTGGGAGACAGCGTGACTCCTTGCTGCCCCCTCTATGCCTTCTCAGCTTTGCCTCGCATCAAAGGCTGGGTTCATCCCACGAGCTGCTCTTGTTATTTGGCAGTGGCTACTGATAGCCTGTGTTTTTCAGAGGAGATGGTACAGCCTGCAGCTTTATTCTCATAAGGTAAGCCTACTGACACACACAGAAATGTAATTGTCTTTCATTTGGTATCACAAGCAGACACTGCTTTTGGCTTACCTGAAAGCTGACACAGGCACAAGTGCTGCTTACAGATACTTTTTCAGATGGCTGTTTTTTTGCCAGGGGAAATTATTTGTACAGTTAATCTCAACATCAAAAGATGAAGGTCAGTGGTGAAGCAGTCCCTCCATACCCTCTCCATAATGACAGAGCTGGTCTCATTACTCTGTCACCATACCTAGTAGCTGTTGGCCAGATTTTAAGAGGTGTTTAAGTGTAACACCCCAAAAGACCCAGGAGCCATATCAGAGAAAGTACTTAATACCCAAAGAGGGACTTTGAATTTCCGTGCCATTATTAAGACATCAGGAATGGAGCCAATAAGCAGGCCTGATGCCAGGGAGTGCAGAGCGCTCTCCTGCAGACACGAGGAGTCATCGCTGTGCACACGGCAGTTCAGGGAGGCCGGCAGACAGACGCACAGTCCCCTGGAGCCAGGCGTTGTTGCAGCGAGCCTCACTGCCATGCCCTAGCAAAGAAAACACGTTGCTAAGTAGGATGGGTGGTGATATAAACTTATCAAAGTGGAGCAGGGATCTTGCAGGGTTTTTTCATTGCTAAGCCTTATCTTTTTGGTCCTCCATGGTGGAGGACAGTTACTGAAATAAGGAGGACTTTCAGGTTTTAGTCTACAAATTCTGTCCAGTGGCATGCTTTGCAAGATCTGATATGTTATCACTTTCCTTTGGGGGAGATTTTGTCAGGTGTCTAACTCACGAGTGACAGCCATCTGATTATGCCACTTCCTCCACACAAAGGCTTGGTTTGATGCTCCTGTGTCTGAGTGGAGGGAAGATGCCATGGGGTGGTGCCTCACTGACCCAGCTGATGCAATGAGCCAGCTGCCAACTCCCGTGTATCTTATAGGAGGTGATTTCAAGGGAGCTTTTGTCCTCAGCTGAGGAGGTAAAGCTGGAACTATTCCCCTGGCACAGAAAACTTCACAACAGCTGTCTACCAGGAGATAAACATTTTGGGGGAGAGCAGCTACTCCAGCGCACGTGGACTTCATCAGACAGTCTGGGCTGTCCCTATTGTTTGTGAGCACTGGGTGAGAACAAAGACAGATTGGGCTAGAAAGGGCCCCATGCAGAGACATTCAGAGCCTGTACAGAACAGGACACTTTAATGTCTGCACTGGATTTCTGGGGTTTTTTTATATAAGCAGAAGAATCTACTATCTTGGGAATGTATAAATGTACACACACCTGAGGCCCAGATGAATTCCCATAACTGTTTCTTTCTTGGTTGCACTTACCAAGAGATGAAACTGGTTCGTTACAATTGTCTCTTCACAGACAGGGGAGTGAGAAGAAATCTTTGTAGCATTGTCAGTCTTTTCCATTCGCTGTTCCTGGAGCTCTGGGTGGAGTTTCCCAGCTACAGTCAACACAGCATTTCCTCAAAGGTCTTGAAGCTGATTCAGTATTGCTTTCAGTCTTTTAACAGTACCACCTCCTGCTTAGGAGACACACTTCTGGGTGTCACAGGTGAGCCTGTGGAAACAGGAAAACAGCCAGCCCCACTCTAGGCTTACTACTCTCTTTTGTTCACAGATATCTACCCAAAGATATTTATTAAAGATGCTAAATTCAGAGGGAGCAGAGTGAAAAAGGCAAGAAGAGCCTGAGGGAAGAAACAGGTGGTCCTCATAAAAAGAGGAGACAGGAGATGCAAGGGAAGGGAACAAGACATGGAAATCCACCCAATAAACAACTTCATCCCTTCCACTGAAATGGTTGGGTGGACACAAGTTTTGTGATGCTTTTGACACCCTAATAATCCTTGGTGGTAGTGAAACAGTCCAACAGTGAAGGCACAATGCATGTGAGACCAGGAGGAGAGATCAGCAGATGTGTGTCCACGTTTAACACCAGTCTCCAGGATGGAGAAACATTGACAAGGGAGGCTTCACATCTGGTTTCTGTCGGGCCATGACACGTGGGTGGCACCACTCCCTGCGGGGACAGTGTGTTTCAGCAAGTGAAGCCTGTGAGAGGAGCTCACACCTGAGGAAACAGAAAACGCCCAGCTCCCCTTCAGCAAGTGCTTCAGAGGTCTGCGAGGGGGCTGTCTCTCAGAGCCCAGCTGTACAGCTGAGTAAACAGTAACATGTTTGCCTCTGGGGAAGCCTAGGAGAGATGATTCATAGTTTCTTCCTGAGACCTCCACAGAAGTGAGAAAGGATTACTTTCATTCCCAGGTACAATAGTAACAAAAAGGAGGAAGCTCTCTGCAGGTCTTACATCGGAACACACAGTATGACGCACGCAACGATTTTCAAGTACTTTGCTAAGATGAATAAGCAATGCAGCTCTTGCTGCAGAGATAAAAATTAGGAGCACAAGGGAGTACAAGCAAGTGATCTGAAGTCCCTTGTCCTGCCAGAGGGGGGATGGCAGGGTAAGCCAGGAGCACAAGGCAAAGAGTCTTCCAT
The DNA here is from genome assembly GCF_009650955.1 of Corvus moneduloides. Classification (NCBI taxonomy): domain Eukaryota; kingdom Metazoa; phylum Chordata; class Aves; order Passeriformes; family Corvidae; genus Corvus; species Corvus moneduloides. The sequence continues at coordinate 106,951,168 of NC_045478.1, read as the reverse complement.
TTGTTTGCTTTCCTGGCTCCATTTTGGAAGAAAGCCCAAAGGAAGGGTGCTTGAGGGTTTTCATGTGGCCAGTTGCTTATATGGTGAGTAATGTAATTGCTCAGTACATGTGACTGGCCTTGCGCAGAGCAGGCTCTGAGTTACACTAGCAAGGGACTTAGTAAAGGCAGCCTGAGTCACTCATAAGCCAGTGAAATAGGTGAGAACAAGAAGAAGAAGAATTACTACAGGTTTAAACTCAGATGGGCTCACAAAACTGTAGCACTCATGTAAGCAACCCACAATATGCCTGATTCAGTTTTCCTATTTCACTGGGACTCCACATGCAGATTGCTCCCATTTGGCAGAGGTGAGCAAGTTCCCTTCCTAGGTTTGCAGGACGTGACGTGAGGGGGGTATTTGCCTTCACACATGATTATGCATCAACAGGTGTAACACAGGCAGGCAACAGGGCATCAACAGTGCAGGGAGCTGAGCTGCAGCAGTGTCTGCTTGGTATGGGATCTGTACACTCAGCAGAGCACAGGATGGAGGGCAGGTCAGGCTAGGTCCTTGAAGAGGAGCTCTTTAGGGGAAGAGGTGGACACTCCATGCATTTTGAGGGGGTAGAAAGCAGGAACAAAGCAAAAAACCACCCCAGTAATTTGCCAATAATGCACGGAAGAATATTGCATCATACTGTTGTTGCATCATTATTAATCAAGCTTCTAGGCTTCTGCTAATGTGACAGCCATTTATTATTATTGCAATGTTTAGACAGATTTCTAAAAGGCATCATGTAGGTGCCTCACTCCTGTTCATTTCAGAGAGACTTAGGCAATAGGGACTTAGCTCATAGTGCAGCCTCAGCCTGGAATGTGGGAGGCTAGATGAAATGATCACCCCTTCATGAGCCTCTAAACAGCAAAAAACAAATGGATTTTCACAGGTGCCCTGTTAAACTCTAGACCAATCAATCTAGTTTGGAAAGACTCCTTAGACTGAACTAATTAACCACTCTTAGCCCTTGAAAGCCACATGGTGGGAAACAGCCTCCAGAGTATTTGCCAGGGCACAGCAATGGCCTCATGTTCCCAGAGGGCAGGCAAGCCAGCAGCTGGAGGCAGTGCCAGCACAGGCAGTGCCCTCAGGGATGACACATAGTCCCACAAGACCTAAACAGAGCCCTGGTGAGGCCAGTCAGTGCAGTTAAGGTCTTTGAGTGCCCTCAGAGCCATGACTATATGTTAGAGTTAAAATGGTACCACCAGCCGAGGAAGTGGATGAATAGGAACAGATTCATTTGAACTTCTTGCAGTACAGCACTTATGTTGGAATTTCCTAATTCTTGTTTTTCAAAAACTCAACTATTATAATTTAGTGTGACTTTTCTGCATGGAAATGTACTGACCTCAGTCTGGTGGAATCTCGGGTTCAAATCTGATCAGTTAGCAAGAGAAACATGTCTGATCTCATTCCAATCCCTTGCAGATTTTTGCCCAAAAAATCATGCAGACACTTGACAGCTTCTAATTCACTTTGGGGAGATCTAATTTTAGATAGTTGAGAACAAACTAATTCAAGAAGAAGCACATCACAAGGACTGGGATGCTTTTAAACTTAATACTCAATTGACCTGTGTTTTCCTCTTTTCTTGTCTCCCAGTATCAATTCAGTAGTGATCTCACAGAGCCCTTCCATGCTTCTCCTCCCCTGACAGATAAAATCTGGTAGTCAAACCTGCTGGGGATTTGGGCTTTGTCTGGGGGTTGGGTTTTTTTCTTCCCTCGCTACCTTAAGCTGAGGAGCAAACTCAGAAGCTCACAGAGTGCAGACAGTGTAACTGCCTGTGGGCAAAGGGAGCTGGTTTCTCCCAGGTCATGTAAGTCACGAGCAAATGTGTTTCTGTTTGGAATACTTGTGGGTACCTCCCAAAGGAATAGACTAATGCAGTACTCCTTCCCCCAAAATAGTGAGCAAACAAGATAAATCCAGTGACACTTACACATGAAAAAATAGGAACTAATGAAACACAAGGAACAGCTCAGAACTAGGGGCAGGAAAGCAAAATGACAGAGCCAAGAAATGGATTAAAAAAATAAGTCGGTCAAATCAGCTTGAAACACCAGTAAAAGCTTTCTTTCCCTGGCAGGTTCACTTGCGCACCTCATAAGTAACTGAGAGTTGAACCATGTGTCAGGCAGGTGAGTTTTCTGCGGTTGTTAATTATCCCCGCTTCCTGAAGGCGCTATTGGTGACTGTCGATAGCGTGTGACGCATCACTGCTGCCTACATCCCTGACTTCGGGGACAGTGATGCACACATGAGCCACGTTAAGTTGCCACCCAGCCCTCCACGGGCAGCCCACGTGTGCTGGCTCACTGTCACTAATCCTTGTCGTTCGCTGCTGCAAAAGGAACACGGCGGCTCTCGGGGCAGGGGGTGGGTGTCACTGTGCGGTGACTCACTGTGTGCCCCTCCCCGCCCCTTCCAGTGCGCAAACACAACTGGGACCGAACAAGAGACGGTTGTTAAATGATCAGTTTAAGTTAATCAAGACTTCGTTAATCGCGGATTTTTATCTTGGGTGACCTGGGAGATTTTCTTTTGTGTGGCATAGCTCCGTCTACAATTGACTCATCGCACTTGAGGGCAGATGATACTTAGCCCCGTCCTAGCTATTAAATTACTGCTCTGCAGCTTGTTTGTTTAATGTGTTCCCCGGTTCTTTGGCCCAAATCCACAATCTGCTCGTTCATTTGCCTGCAGGCAGGGGCAAGTTCCACCTCGGAGTCAGCTGTTCAACACAACAGTCTGGGTAGTGCTGGGGCAAAGCTGGGAAACATAAAGTAAATTGGAACCCAGAGATATTTATCTTGTCACCACTGTTTAAAATAAGCAAACTGAGCAAACAGTGAGCTGAAATAACTGTGTATAGAAACCACTTGAAAATAGCTTGAGGTGCTTTGTTAAGGGAGGAGACCACCTTACAAATGAGACCTTTTATGCATATCCCATTGTAATATCATAACTCAATGGTTTTCCTGCCTTAAGCAAACCAGCATTCAGGGCTTTTCTTACAGGCTGTTTGTCCTTGCTGTGCACGGCTTGATTCACCACTGCTTTGCTTTTTGTAGAGTCACTTAAGCCTGAGCTAAGTTATGTGATCCCTCCTCTCTGGGAGAGCATTGTAGAATTATAAATACTCAACATGAGACAGGACAATTTAGAAATCAATTTTTGGCTCATGACACCAGCTCTCAAACTGAGATACACACCATAGAGGAATTTTTTTCCTACCAGCCGAGCAGGACTCAACTTTCCAACTAACGCTGGTGGTTTTCCTCATTTCTAGAAACCAGCCTATGTCAAGTGGAAAGGCAAATACAGGAAATAATTTCCTGACATTGCTCTCCTGGTAGTTTTATGTATAACTGTTGGAGCTGTAGCGAGACTGAGCTGTGGCTTGGGAGGTAAGAGCAGGCCATCTGTGCTATGGTGAACAGGAGAGGAGGCCTCCACATGGCACTCAAATGAGTCTATGCCAATAAAAAGGCTGGCAAAATGCAAAGGCTTTGCTCTTGGTCCTACAAGCAAATCACCTTTAGTGCTCCATGTGATGGCAGAAACACAGCTGGTTTTTTTCCTACACAAACTCGTGTATTAACACAGAAGGGAAATACAGGAATTGGTTACATCCAGGCAAAGAAGTCAGGTATAAACAGCCCTTCAAAGTACAGAAGCAGCATGCACAGAGATGTGATGAATAAATGCAGTTTCCTTCTGTCCCCCGTGCTTGCTGTGACTACAGGCTCTGGGGACCTACACTGCACACACTGCATGCTGCCTTACACTCTCTCAGGCATCGAGGAAATCAATTCCAGGCTTTGTTCACAGACATTTTCCATATCTTTCCTATTTTAAGCCTTGCTCCTGCCCTCTGAGGCCCTCAGTGGGAGCCAAAAGGGAAACTTTTCAGGTTTTGGTTTTGAATATTCCTGAATATAGCCTTTAGATCAGTTTGGATGCTTGAGAGAAAGGGGTTAATCTGTTCCCAGTTGGGAGCAGTCTGCAGGCAGGGATTTGCAAGGCAGTAGGGGCTGTACCAGACGTGAGGGCAGTGATTAACTCACTGCCTGGATCACTGAGGAGCTGTTCGTAATTGGCACCTTATTTTAGTGGCTTTTAGGATCGGGTCTGTAATTAAGAGTTTAGATTAAATTCACCCTGATTTGCAAGAGAGAAGCTGAGAAAACAGGGATTGTCTTGGACCATAATGGTCTGGGCTTTATCCCTTCTTGAAGGGCAGGGAAGAAAAGCTTCAGCAAACCAGACATTTCTGTCACAGAGTTACTTAGATTTTGTTAGAGTCAAACAGAAGCTTTTGCTACTCGAGACAGTGTGAATTCTCATAAGTGCTTATTTTAAAAAGGAATGATTCATAGATATTTATTTCTATTTAAAGATGAATTGTTTTCTGGGGGATTTAAATCTTCCTTGACAGTGTTTGTGACTTGACATGCCACAAAGCAGGGCTGTCACATAGCAATTGGAGGATAATACTGTGGAGAAGCTGGCTATTCCGTTGGGCTGTCTGGATGGGAAAGAGCTGCAGACAGTGAGCAAATAGAGCCACGTGAAACGCTGCTAGAAGCAACCTCGAGAGGTCACCTCTGTTGCTAGGCAGGATTCACTAACACAAGCAAGGAAAGGGAAATTAACCTCGGAAAATAATTTCGTCTTTAATAATTCAGGCTGGTGCTGACACTTAGGAACGGATTTGATCTTTAGATGCAGATTTTTATAGTGAATGTAACCTTCCCCCTTTATTTTTCGCTCTGAGTGGGGAATGATCCTCAGCCCAAGCTCATGATTAATTTTGTCTGGAGTTGACATCTGTGCTGGTGGCCCCCATTGCGATCCCACCAGTGGAACTAAACCACCTGGAAAATTTGGGCTAGGAGACCTTGTGTGGACAGCCCTCTCGGGGGGGACAGCACTTTTTAGTTAACTGGCAGAAACCGTCGGTGGGGAATGATTGCCAGTTCCATCTGAGGGGAGCAATCCCAGCTGCAGGCTGTAATTCCTGTTACCTGTACAGTGGAAAAATCTCCCAGCATTAGCCCTTTTTTCCTCTCAGAGGAGCTAAAATATGCTCTTTGAAAAACAGAGTGATACTGGCTTGAAATGGGAGAGGGAAGAAGCAGAGATATCTGGGACCTATGTGGATGGAGGGCATGCTGACAAATTTCCAAAGTGTTTTCAGGGGCAGAGGTTCACAGGGAGTGTTGGGTTCAGAAAATCGTTGCCATCTGTCCCACAAATAATTATTTGAGTGCATTAAGTCACTGCTGGCTTTGGCAGGGCTTTTCATTTGATTTCCAATGAGAGGCTGCAATCTTCAGTCCCATCTCACCTGCTTGTGGCACACTGGCCAAGAAAAGGTCCATGAGGACAACACGGCACTTGTCTGGACAAGGGAGAGGAAGAATATCAAGTGGCATCTGGGGGGGGGGGCAAAAGGAGAGCTCTCTGTTCACATTAGCCTTGGACTGTTTGTTTTGCTTAGTTTTGGCTTTATTTTTTTTATTCTGTACAGCAAGAAGCTCCTGGGATCAAGTTAAAATGTGAAAACATGAACTTTCTTGGAAAAAAGTGCAAAACACTTCCAGCTTCGTGAATTATAGGGTCCTGATATCAAACCAAGGTGGCTTGCATTGGGGTAATGAGGTGGATCCTACACTGCCAGCTCAAACCTTCCTGCTGTAGAGCAGGACTGGTGCCTGCCCACCAGCAAAATGTGAGTCTGCTAACTTGAGCCAGCTCAAGAACTGCACCAAGGCCTGCTGAGCTGTCTCACCAGCCAGGCAGCCTGGGCAGTGGGGTTTGGTAACCTCCTCAGTTGTGCTGGTGAAAATCAGCTCCAGACTCGCCATCCAGCAAGAAAATAAATGTCGGCTTGGAGCAACAGCAGCATCAATGTCTGAGGGAGAGGGCTTGGAGGCTGGGAGTATCTGATCATAAAACTTGCAAACCCTGAATAAGTCTTGCACTCAGATATGAATGTGGTGGCTCTCATTCCCACTTGCAGTAGATGTTTATCCAAATGCCATCGACTGCTGTTTGTTTGCAAAGGGATTAAAAGGGTGCAGGAGTCACTGAGGTACCTCTTACCTAGACCTGGGTTTAAGCATTTCAAGTGTAATTGCAGTTTCCACCATAGAGTAAACTACTCTTGGTTACCTGGTTACTTTTTCATGCTTCCACTTTTCTGAAGGATCTGCGGATCATTCAAATGCAGCAAAATATGCTGGCACATTTAATCAGTGTTGATTCCCTGAAGAAAGCACTAGGAAACAGCATTTAGAGACAAGAGCTGAGCATGCTGCATTTCCCAACCATATGCTGGGATACTTTCTTTCATACTGGGCTCCACCAGCAGTTTGTATTTACAGGCATAGAATTGGAAACAATACAGATTGGGAGTAAACAGCATTCAAAAATCATGTTGAGATATAGCATCCTCTATTTCAGAGGAGGAAGCACAAGGAAGGAAAAACCAGAGAACAAGGTAAGGGCAGATCACATCAGAGGCTGTTGGGTGAGCCACAGTTCTCACTGGCATCCCAGCAAAGAGGAGTTAGAAGGCATGATATGAAGGAGGACAATTTGCAGATGTTTTTAGGGAAGATGAAATTATGATGGCTGTAAGAAGGAAACACTGTATGGAACTGGCTGGTTGCCAAATCCCACCATCAAGTGACTTCTGATGAATAATATAGGCCAGGGTTATGCCAGATTTGCATTGCTTCCACAGGCTCACAGGAGAGAAAGAATGGACCAAGCTGCCTTATCCCTTCAGCAGGTCACAGGAATGCTCCTGTTCTGATGAACCTCTCACTGCTCCACATCCCCTCACGTGGGGTTCCTCACCCCCTCTTGGCCCATGAAACTTGCTCTGCCCCAGATTGGAAGGCAGCTGTGCTGGGGACAGGGGGGACTATGGGCATTCCAGGACAAGTACATGTATCAGTCACTGCAGGGATGAGGTAGCCAGGATACTGCTTACAGCGAACCAGAAAAGCAGCTGGTTTGAAGGACCCTCTTAAAACCTGAATTCCTTGGTGTAACACAAGTGGTGCAGAAATGCACAGCTCTTAAGCCTAGTTTTTTTTGAAAGGGAGGCCCATCAACTTGCTCCAAAATGTGCTCCCTGCCTGTATTGCCTGCCTATCTCTTCCAGCATCTACCACCTGCAGAAAGACCCCTCACCCTTTTCCTCTCCCACAGAGCCCACTTCACCTTACAAGCTGCTGTGGAATGGGGACTTCCTCTACATACAGTCCTTGCTTACTGACCAACTAGCTCTGCTTCAAAGGCCAGATGTTGGTGGATCTCCATGGGACTGACAGGAGCCAGCACACAGAGGGAAGCCCAAGCTGCTTTGGGTCAATGAGATACTCATTTAGATTCCTTTCTTTAAGATACTTTGCTGCCATAGCTAAGAGTGGTGGGTATGGCAATATTTCATAGGGCTTCCCTGGCTTTGTGGCTGGGAGAGACAAGAGGCTGTAGCCAGCAGTTGCTGTACACATGAGGCTGTATTTGCCATTCTAAACCAAGAAGGACATTTTAGCCTGGCTTTCTAAGGAAACAAAGCTTATGCTCTCATGCTGCTTTTCCATCTGTTTCCCCTTTGATTGTTCCTCAGCAACTCTGGAGCCCATTGGCCACTGTCAGCCAAATTTGACCATGGAACAGTATGCACATCCCTCTGCGGACAGATGGGTGGCTTGATGCAGGACAAGGCAGGGATAACCCAGGTCTTTAACTGGGAAAGGCCACAGCCAACTGGACTGGAGTGCCGGCTTGGCCTGTCAGGCCACGCTTGGCTCTGGGTCCACCACAGCTTGTGCCCAGCCATGGAGGCTGGGTAAGACCTTGGCTACCTCGACTAGTAACTGTGCCTGGTGGGGAGAGTTTCCTCCCTAATCACTGTGCTAATCAGCTTAACCCTGCAAGATGACATCTGATAAACTTGGGCTCTCTAAGAAAATATCTCATAGCTATTTTTTGTTTGAGTGTTCAAAGTATCCTGATAGGAGATGATATACTATGAAACCCCTAATTTTCTCAAGAACTTGCATTTTAACCTGAGAATATTTTGAAGAAACCCTTTGAGGGATGGCTTTTTTGCAGTGCAATCACAATTGTTACTATAAACACATGCCCCTATCAGTCCCTCTGTCTGACCTTGCACCATCAGATAAGCAGGCTTAGCCTTCACATGTCCTTAGGGATTACTTTATATCTGTGCATAGCGGTGACTGGGATAAAGTGATCTTTTCTGCAAACACAGTTTAGCCTTTAGGAAGTTAGTGCTTACTCATGTGTTAACCTCAGCTCTGAGCAGGTGACCAAAGACAGGCAGACTGCAGCTTGCCTGTGCTAGTGAGCTATAAATAAAGAGGAGCCTGCAGCTACAGCTGCCTGTGCTCTGCTGCAGGTAAATATTTGTCCATGGAAGCTTGGTGAGGGCAGCTTGCATTTGAATGGCTGACCACAAATCCCCACAGGAGACTGCAATAAAAATTATTTGGTGGCATCAGGCGCCACAGAGTATTAAGACTCTCAGGAAAAAAGAAATAGTCCAGTTCATTATCTCAGTGCCATGTTGTTGACACAGAAAACCAGTATTTGATACCAGAGACTCAGATAATGAAGAGTCAGAAGCCAGCTCAGGAGATCACGGATGTCTACCTCCTAGGCTAAGGCAGGAGCAAGTACTTCAGGATCATCCTAAGCATATTTTAAATATCTCAAATGGCAAAGATTCCTCAGTCTTCCTAGTCAAACATAAAATCTGTGATATATTTTCTTTCTAATGGATATTTCATTCTCATTCTCTCAGCTGCATTGTCCCTGAAGCGCATCTAGCTTCTGACTTTGATTACAACTGTCCAAGTTTTCAGGAGCTGCTTTCCTATGTCCCAGTGACTTTCCTGGATTGTAAATCTGTCGGTGTAGATCATTTTGAATATCCTAATTTCCCAATACATTCAGGATGGGGATCACTCCTGATCCCAGCTTTTTACAGATTTCTGACATTCTAATGAAAAGCTACGGAGCAAAGAGTCTACGGTGCAGGACAGTTTGAGAGAACTGCACGTCCAGACTCCTAGAAACACCCCTGGAGTTTCATGTAGCCACAGCAGGTTGACTGATCTACTCTTCATCACTATGTGTCTCTGCTCCTTTGTGTTCCTGTGTGTGTGGTGACGAAAACCAGTGCAGAGGGTGTGCAGAGCCACAGCTGGAGTAGAAACATCAGAGCCCATTGAAGAGGCCACTCAACACAACAGTCTTTTGAGGCATATTGGACAGAGTGGGGGCCACTTGGGTGAGACACTGCAAAAGCAGAGAGGACAGAGAGCAGAGGAGGGGAAAGGGGGACACCACACCACTCCAGCACCATCATCACCCCCTGCCACTGCTTTGCAAAACTCCTCTGTCAGCAACACCAACACCGGATTTCTTACCTTTGCCCCATAAAGGCCTTTTGTGGCCTCTTTTCATGCAGTTCAAGTGTCTCCATCTAGCAAAGCACAACCGACGCGTTGATAAGGTGTTCTTTCCACGCTGCACCATGCAGCAAAGGAGCTCCCCTGTTTAAACACTATGACATCACCTTCGAGGTCATGCTATAAATTCCTTCCTAAAATGATTTGTCACACGCTCTGCAGAAAATGCAGTGAGAATGAGACTGATGGCATGCACTAAAGAACTCTGCTCTGATCCTCTATTTTGAGCATGGCTGACCTGTGAGGAGCATCTCTGTTGTGCTATATCTCACATTGGGCTGGATTGGTGGTACATGGGCCACCTTTCTCTTTTATCTTTGCACAATGGGCACCCCAGTACAAAACTGGAGCCCTGAGCTGAGACACAGTTAATAAGCAAGTTGGTTACAGCAAAATGGAGAATGAGTATGAGTCCTTTTAATGTCAGGACAGTCTTGAAGCTTTGTTAATACAATTTCAGTATTATTCTTTATGAAACAATCCTGTTTAACCAAGATGACCAGACTTTTCCCCTCTCTAATTTTAATGTGGTTTTATGAAATGGATACATTTGGCATGTCATCTGGGAACATTACCCAGCAAGGTTAAGGGGTGAGGCTCTTGAGTTTAAAGCATCCATTTAGTAGATAGATAAATGAATTGACGAAGTGCTGCCTCATTTGTCATAGGGCTATTATACCTGATTTTTTTTCTGGGCTGGTTATAAGCTATTGGTTAATGGGGTAGAATTAGATTTTTACAGAACTCTGTGCAGATAATTTTCTTGGAAAACGTTTTGAAGAGCCTGCCTGTCCAGAATATGAGATGTGATGTTCCACTGCTGTGTGATTGATTGGTCCTCAAGCAGCAGGACTACAGCTGCAAGTGGTAGCCTGTGGCTCCTCCATTAGAGTTTCTGCACAAGCACAGGACAGCTGTAATAAAGAGAAATGACATGTTAATGTGGAAGGAGGTTCAAAACCCTCAGATCTGAGCATCATGGGACATTAAGGAAATTTAACATTTGATCTAGAGCAGGGCTACTTGGCCTGGGGAGCCTCAGGTCCAAAGTCATCACATCTTAAAATTTCTGTGTGCAGACTGTTTAGGTTGGGCTCATCTGTCCTCATGAGATTAATCCAAATAAAGAATAATACCAAGGTAACTTCCTCACAACAGGATCCCAGAGCAATGGAGAGTCATCTCAAACAACATAAATACTAGGTAATGTAAAACCTGGCTGGATAAAATACTGTCTATTAAATATAGTAAAAGTTATCCTGCACCAGTGGGGGTAGAAGCAGGGGCAGATTTCCCATTTTCCCTATATTTTTCATGAATATTTTCCTCTGAAAAGCTCCCTGCCTTTCCCGTATTCTAACATCTCAGTCAGGCTGAGGAAGGTACAAAGGGAAAGCTCTGGGACATTCCAGGGTTATGCAGTATTTAATCTCCAGGACACCCTTATCTGAAGTTGGTTGAGACACTTCAGACAGAAATAGGTCCCATCCTAACAGAGTGTTAAGGGAACAGAGGATACTTTCTAGTGGATAATCGACAGGATTCCACAAAATCACCACCAAGGCATTACAGGCAAGTTGGTTTTTTTGGTTTTTTTACCCTAGCAGTGAGGCTGAAGGATGGATAAAACACAGAAGGGCTCTGCATGAGGTGAGGGGCAATTCCCTATACACTTAGCAGGGTTTATTTGCCCCAACAAGAGGTCTAGAAGAGGGTGGTGTTATTCCTTCAGTACATATCTCCTTTGATGCTTGTTTTACCAAGCAACAATGATCTTCTCTTTCCACAAGCAACAATGACCTCCTCTTTTCACAGTATACTCTTGACCTTACATATGTTCATTCCCAAGCTCTTCATATCATTCTGTTTTGCTCTTTCCTCCTCCCTTGTTACACTTTCCTTAGCAAACAGAATCTCATGATGCTCTCTGTGGCTGGCAAGACCTCCCTCAGCACAACCCCAGATCTCACTTGCTGTTCTCTGTTAAAATCCTACTCAGGAAGCCCAAATGCCTGAACAAAAGTTGGCAGTGTGTAGGCTGGTGTGCTGCTCTCATGCTCACTTTTAGCCCCCAGCCATGCTGTGATCAGGTTTTTTCTATGTCTTGAAGACTGTTTGGGAGCATTTTGGGCATTTTGCTCTGGGTCTGTGTCTCAGCCAGCTGAGAGGATTGGGTACTCTGGTACCCCAGTGTTTTATGAACAAAATGTTAATATCGTGAATAGTGAGCTGCTTTAGGCCTACAGCTTGACAAGTTCAGTCATGCAGAACTGAAAGTGGACTTGCAGCTGAGGTCCAAAATAGCCTGTGAATGCCTGACCAGAGAGGCTGGGATGACAGGCACCCAGCTTCCTAGCAGGTGCTCATTTCTCTCACATGGAGCTACTGTTAGAGGTCAGAGCCTCTTTATTGGAACATGATGTGACTGCATCGCTTCTTTTACAGTACAAACAAAGAACAGAGTCATCCCAGTGACACTGAGAATGGGCCTTTTAGTGAGGTGAATAAATAACAGACTCTCTCACTGGAAACCTGTAATGGTGTCAGTACAAATCAGGGGATAAGAAGAAAAAGGTGCCCCCAGCTATCAGATATATTTTCTCTCTCTAGATTTTGTCTCAGAAAGCCCCCACCACTTTGCAGGTGCAGGGGACCCACACAAAACGCAGGTGTTCAGTTTTGAAACTGATGCTCATCAAGTCATGGAAATGTTGGCTGAAAGTCCCCTCTGCAGGTCTCCTAGTGCAAATGTCTTCCCTAAACACCAACCTGGCTCCCCCAAACAGCAAACCTTGAATACCACCCCTTGTATTGTCCATTGCTTCTGAAAATATCTGCTGTTTGTATCTCCCTGCTGGGTGGTTGTGGCCACCTCCAGCTCACGTCTCAGACACCTCTTCCCAGCCTAAGCAAGCCCATCTCTGTGGGGGTACATCCTGCAGGCCCCTGAACACACAGCAGCCCCACTGGGCCCTGACAGTTTCCCCACATCCCCCCTGACCTGGGAAGGGGAGCCAAGGCCAGACACAACAACCCAGGTATGACCTCACCACCACTGAGCAGTCTGGAATAAGTAACTTCCCTCAGAGCTGGCTGTCTTCCTCCTCCCCAGGAATACACACAGGCTTTCTGAGGGAGGAATTGCTGTCAAAGGCACTCATGGGTTCTTTTCACTCATGAAGTTGTCCGGTTGCCTTTTGAACCTCTGTAAAGGTTTGAATCTAAAATCTCCAGGAAAGAGTTTTACAGATTTCTCGCAGTGTGTGAAGAACCACTTCCTCCTGCTTGTGGAGAGCTTGCTAATGGCCAGTTTCATTTCTTGTTCTCATACAAGAAAGCACAATGAACCATTTATCATCCCCCTGCCTTTCCTGATTTTATAGATCTCTATAGAAGTGATGACAAAAGAGGACAAAGATACATGAGTAAGACAAATGCTATATTCTGCTTTCATCTCCCTTTATTTCCTGAAACATACTTCATTTGAGCATCACCTTTGGAGATTCTCTCCCATTGTTTCCTTCTCCTTTGTCTTTATTGCACTCCACCAGTAAACAGCAGCTAGGAGTAAAGGAGGCCATAAACAACTATTTCCCTGCTCATTTACCTGTATTGTTCTGGCAATTGCTTAATGGTAAACATGTGACTTACTGACACAATTTAGACCACAATGTTGACAAGCTTAATTCCTTGCCTTTGAAGGACAGGCTAATACAATTTTCCTCTGCGTTCCTCCAGGCCATAGAGTCAAGAACAGCCACAGGCAGAGGTGCTCTCAAGACCCCCAGCTGCATTATCATCTGAATTTCATTAGGATTCTGAATAGTGCTGCTGATGAAGTTGACTGGGAAAGAAAGCAACTTGATCTGTTAAAGAGCTGCAAAAAAGAGCTGTAATTCTTTCTGAAAGATTATTTCAGCTTCTTGCTGTGCTAATCTGGTGCTTGTGTTTATGAGGACAGTCAGTATGCATCCTCAAGCAACAATTTTAATGTCTGCTCAACATATGCTGTTTACATGATTTCGAAGTCACTGATCTTGCAGGCAGTTTGACTTTCAGCAAAGAACAAGGCCTGAAGGGAAGGAGATAGCCTGCAGGTTAGGAACAACCAGCTGAACCCTACAAAAACGAATCCCAAGCTCCAGAAGAGCTTTGCTAGAGGAAGGAGTTCAGGCAGGGGCTGAGGGAGGGGTACACTTCTAAGCTGCCCCTCTGAATCTGATAGAGGCAAGAAGCCTCCAAGTCCTCAAAATGTTCTGTTCATCCAAGACTTGCTAGAAAATAAGCTGGCCATCTCCATGGAGTGAGAAAACTGATGTGGAGTATAGCTGGTGATGTCCTGCTGATACCAAAACAAGGGGCTCCCACTCTTCACTCTTTTTACTCAGTTATCCTGAGTCTATCACCAAGGAGGACAGTGTTTGTCCTGTGAGTGGGAGATGATGATGTAGGAAGAGCAAACAGCCTCTGTATGAGAATGGGAATTGTAATGAGGTCTGAGTAACCCTTGCCAGGGACTTTCCCCATGCTTATTAATCATCAGACACAAACTGAGCTGCCTGTTTTGGGGCCATGAGGTTAAAGGTGGTCTCTGTTTAACACACAGGTGTGCTGATAGGGAGGCAGTCCGGACTGTGAGGATTTTTTGTGCTGCAGAGCCACCCCATACGGAAGAAACGTCCTAGGGCTGCATGCAGTGGCGGACACGACCCTGCAACAGGGAAGAGGCTGGAGGAGACACGAGGAAGAATCCTTGATATGATCCTTTGGATTGACTGAGTGCAAGTTGTTGTTCGGGTGATGCTTGGCCTACGGTTGAGAAAACTGAGTTTCTTTTCCAATAGATCGTAATTCGTAAGGGGAGCAGGATCTTGGCATCTCCTCCCCAACGCCTCGGTGACGGCTCTTCTCCTAAAATTATTGAATGGCACCACCTTGTGGATGCTCGGCGGTGAGGAGACTTTTCCATCTTTATTCCATGTGCAGACTCTGCAGGGTTACATTTGAATAGCGAGGCATGCAAAGGGTGATTCACTCGCGCTGCTTCTGAAAGACCGAGCACTCATCAAGAAGTGCTTTTCTGCTTGTTTTCTGCCAGCTGACAGAAACATATTTTAGTGCTTAGCGGTTGATTTTCAGAGCTTAACTGATTTTGCCTTTGCTAGAGGTCTTATTGGAAAACTGTAAACAGATAAAATAATTGACACTTTCCAATTATAGAGGAAGTGCAGAGGAAAAACACTGAAATACATTAAAGGTCATCTGCCCAGTATGCCATGTCTTACCTCTTTCCAAGGTATGAATCCATGTGTCAGCTGGTCTATTCATCACACAATTCCCTAAACTCCTGAAAGTAAGGTGTAGTGGGAGAATTTACCATATGTACTCTTGAGTTTGCCTTTAGGGATTACCCTGGCAATGACAGCACATGTCCCAAACTGCAGTTTCTGGGAAGCATCAGACATATGTTCGTGAATAGAACAGCCTGTGTACAACGACTCCAAGAATTTCCAGAAAGCGTTGGCTGCATGGTGTGTATTTTATAGAGCATTAGGATTCACGTTATCATGGGCATGCAGGAACCCAGGATGCTAAATAGCAGCTGTGAGTCCGTGTGACTGTGCATGTATGAAGTAGCAGGTTTTTCGGTCAAGTGGGATTATCATATATAAATCCAAGGAGCTCCATGAAATCTACCCAGATGAGATTTTGCAGAGGGAATAGGATGATGCCCTAAAAAAAGAGATATATTGTAGCCTAAACTACATCAAGAAAATGGAACAGAATCTTAAGCAGAATATAGACAGGTGAGCAGACACATTCATGCACTTCTATTGTCCGTGGTGAGAAGTTCAATTAAAAACTAAATAAATACAAATGGTTAAACTGCCAATTAAATTTTTCAAGCCTGCTTCTCAAACTTGGTTTCAGTTTTGGAAAGAGCATTTTCCTTTTACAGTGTTGATCCCAGCCATGTGTTTTATTCTAGGCAGTTACAAGGGCTGGATGCAAGGTTGTGCCAGAGATGTGCTGAGACACCAGGGGCAGAACAACGTGGTCAAAGCAATGTGGTCCACAAAGTGAGGAGAGTGCCAAGAAAAGGGATGAGGAAAGCTTGCCAGGGGATTAGAGAGGTTTCTGAGAGCAGGCATTAGGATAGGAGCGGGAAGGCACCAGGCCAGTCAAAGCAAGGCTCTGCAAGGGGCAGTTTACTGTGTGTTCCCAATATCCCCAGGCATCCACCAGGATAACACCTTCTTAGGTATTGCATGAGCACAGAGTGAATGACAGTCCCGTCCCCAGAGCACCTACAGCCTGACAATAGACCGAGATGAGCTGAGAGGAAAGCGTGTGCTGTGAGAGCATGTGGGTGATGTGAGAGGCAGCAATGCCAGCACATCAGCAGCCAGCACTCTGTGGGTGCTTTTTCCAGCCATGACAGTGAATACAGTTTCAAGCAGGGATCTGGAAGAGGAAAATGAGCCAGTGTTAGAGACAGAGATGGGGGTTTCCTCTTCGCTGCCCCAAACATGCCTGTGTGGGAGAAAAGATGAAGATGGTTACTTGGAAATTCAGAAAACTGGTAACAGTAGTGCCCTCCTGGATAAATCAGAGACTGCTATCAATGTCCGGTTATTGAAGAGCGATGGTAAGAAGGAAGGGAATTTACAGGCTGAGGAGATGAGCAGTGAATGTTTGCAAAAGGGATTAAAGGAAGTGAGGGAGCCCCTCTAGTGGGAGAATCCAAGAAAGGAAATCGCAGACATTAGCTGCAAAAATGATCCTAATGCCGCATCCAGGATGGTCGCAAATGTGAATCAAGATCGTCCCAAAACAGACAGTGTGGCATCATTTATATTATGTAAGGCAAAACCCGTCAAAACCAAAGAAAACATCCGACAGTTTCTGCCAAGCTAAACAAGAAAAGTTTTTCTTGACTAGATATCTGGTAAAGATTAAAAAAAAAAGCCAAGCCTGAGCATGTGAGCACGTGAGCACGTGAGCAGAACACACTGACCATGCACAAAAATTTTAAATCACGTAGAAACAGCAGGATGTTTCAAAGTCTTTTAGCCTGGACTCCAAAACTCCCTGTTCATTCACCAGGTGCTAGGGAAAATCATAGAGACACTGAAATGCTCAAATTCAATATTGGTCCCACCTCTTGTGTGAATCTGAGGTAGCCAGAAAGACTTGCAGCATGTCAAAAAACGTAATGCGATGAAAAGGGAAGAAACAATGGCTGCCTCTATTATCTGGGGAAATCACTAACTCTGTGTCCACCTCAGTTTCCAATTTGTAAAGTAGGGTGAAGAGTAGTTCTTTGCTCTTATAAAAAGTCACATGTCAAAAATCATGAAGGCTCTGAAATGCCAACATACTAAAGAGGGAACCAGCTTAGTGTCTGGGCCTGGTATATAGTGGCACCAGCTTTTTACAGCTTGCAGATTCTGTTTAAGCACTGAGCTGCCAAACAGGACAGCAGACCAGCAGGGCTGTGTTGGGAGAGGACAGCTCCAGCTGCAGAGCAGGCTCACTTATGACAGCCACCTTCTGCTCCAGGAGCCGTGGCTGTCAGGAAGACAATGCCTCTGCCTGATGAAGAGGATGAAGAAGATAATGCCCATTAGACACCTGTAATAGTTTAACACTTCAGTTTTATCATGCAGCAACACATTCAATATTTCCACCTATTTGTGTAGTGTTTGACGGCTGTATTTGACAGGCTTTAATGTAAACATGATGTTGCTGGCACACCGACAGCTTTTTTTTTGGCATTGCTTTTACTGAGTCTTTACATAGAATGAGTTGATGTGTGACTCATGTAAATTCAGATTTTTTTACTTTGAGCAGATGTGGCCCCTCAATGTGAGCCCAAGAACAGTTGGGGTGTTGCTGGGATTTATTTACAAACCTCCAAGCCAGCAGTTTCAAATCTGGGTTAAAGTTAGATGCCTGTTTCCATGACAGATGGTCTCATTTTGAGAAGGAGTGAGTCTTGACAACTGGGGCTGGCTGGGAGAGTGAATTTCTGTTTCATTAAAATGATTCTATTTTCAGGGTATTCTCAGATCCCAGATCAAGATTTAAATCTCCGAATTCAAATATTGTTTAGGGAACAACATTTCATCTTGCCAGCATCAAGGCTCTTGCTGATCCCTGGCTGCTGCCAGTGTTTATCCAGGCTGCTGGAAGAACGAGGAGTCCTGGCTGTGTTGTCACCTGCCTGGTGGAGCTGTGGGGTGTCAGGAGAAAAGGCTGGCTGGGTACCTTTCTCAGAGGGTTGTGCAGTTCCCAGATGCTCTGGTGTTCAGGGAACAAGCCTGAGCCCATGGACTGTCCCTGTGACTTGGCATGGCAGGATTGTGGTGGGGGTCCCTGGGCTCCACAGCAGCCCTGGAAGTAAAAGGATCAGAGAGAGGTTGCCATAGAAACCCTGATTGTTCTTTAGCCCTGACAGGATCAGATCTCATCAGAGGTTTTTCTGGAGCAACTCAGAGGAGAACTATTTCCATAAAAATGTTTTAGTCCTCCCACTGAAGACTCCAGTAGCATTGAACAAGCAGTGCCTGCTGCTGATCCAGCCTTCAGGAGATGAGGTGTGTGCACAGCACAGTGCCACCCTCCCCTCCTGAAGCAACAGCTCTGACATGGGGGAGGAGTCCCCACTCTTGTCACACAGAGTGTCTGCTAAAGCGTGTGAAATCACATGAGGTGTCTGACATTGGTGCAAAGTCAGGAGCTCCAGGTCATTTTCCTTGGCCTGCAGCTACTTTTGTGGAAAGGTAAGGAGCTTCACTAGGTCCTTCTGGAAGCTCTGTGCAGGTGTCTTGTGTCCTTATCCCAACTCAAATGGCACAAGATGTTGCATTGAAGGACAGCAGCCCCTGTGATTTGTCTGTCATTGTCAACATCACTGCCAGGCAAGGAAAGGGAGGGCACCTCCTGTATCTGGTGAGGTTTCACCATGATCCTTGTGAGGGAAAGCAGCATCCCTCCAGTCTAACTCCTGGCCCCTGGAGCCTGGATTTTTCATTCACTGACCACAGCTGGTGCAGAAAGGCAAAGCCCAAGACAAGGAGGAAGAGGGAGAAAGCACACTCAGTGTGCTACACACAAGACAACTGCAGCACGTGCTGCTGAGCAGAGGGGAGCTTGCAGTCCCAGAGCATGGATGCAGTCCCAGAGCATGGATATAGGCCATGGCCCTTCATTAGCCTGCATTATTATTGGGGTGGCACCCAGACGAATTTTGCTGCCAGTGGTGTAACTCTTCTTCAAATTATCTCATATGCCATTAAGAAGAGGTCCACACTGACTTTTTCGTTTGATTTCTGTACCTTGCTGTTGACATCTTGAAGGAGTGTTTGCAAAGGCAGTCTGACGTGTCACCCAGAAAGCTGGCTGTAAACATGAGTTTGTGCAGACTTCATGGTATGGAGTGACAGAACTTCTACTTCTTAAGTTTTCACCTAAAGAAAACAAAAACAATAAAACAATACCAAAATCACCCAAAAGAAAAGGAGCATCCAACTGACACATATATTAAAAATTTAAGCCATCCTCCTAAATTTCAGTGACCTGAAAGTTCAGCTGATTTCTTTCTGCCTTTCACTTTTGTTACTCTGTAGCAAAAGTTATTTCCTCATCACTAGTTACCAACTTTATCAAAAGGGGTTATTTTTGCTCATGATGGGTAGAAGAGTCTTTCAAAACAAAATTAACTTAAATCCCACAGTATGCCAAGGCAATCCAACATCCTTTAGAGCATTACTGATGAATATTTCATTCTCTTTAAGGAGTCACAAATAGAATTTATTTTTCTGTACTGAATCAACTAAATATATGAGCCAGAGGCTTCAGTCAGCAAAAGGGTGACTTTGTGAAGATCTTTAAATTCTCCTTTGGTGTTCAATTCAGCAGCTGTTGGCTGGGATGTCATTAAGGGCTGTTAGGCACTAGCAGCTGTTTCAGGGTTTCTGGTTTTGATAGTATTTGTATGGTCACACAGCTCAGATGTGTCCAGGATGGTATTTCCCTGGGTGCTGATGAAGAAGCACTGAGGCAGCTCTCCCACATAAAGCTCACTCTCCAAGCAAACATTGTACCTCAATGGATTTAATGGGCATCCAAAAGTGCTCAAAGCATTTGTGAGGCACCAAAATGCTTCTCCTTTAAGCAGCCTTATGGGATTTCCTGTTTGCATTTTGCTATCAATCCATCTGCTCCTGAGTGAATTATCAGTGGCTGACTTCACATATACTTTAAACCATAAAGATGGGGGAAAAAGGTGACCAGCTGCTGGTTAGCAGGATCTGAACTCATTGTATGTGATAGTAGAAGCAATTTGTCACTGTCTGAGTCATCACAAGTGCCCTGTTCAGGGAATCCACTCTTCCAATACAATTCTTTGAACAAAGCATTAGAGATAATAAAGTCCAGAGGAAACTTACTTGGACAAATACAATTTTCAGGCAGTTCTGAAAAGCTTATTGTTGATCAGACTGTGTGCTTATCCCAGATTAAAAATCCTTTGCAGATAAAACCACTGGAAACTGTGGAGAACAGTCGTGAGTGGTTATCTTTGGCTCTGGATGACATATTTTGTCTGTGAGACAATAAAATGCAGGGCATAGGAACTGGAGCTCTTGATGACTGAATTAACTTTGAAATCTCTCTCAGTCTCTGAGATCTCAGAAGATACTACAAAGACTTTCCTGACAAATAATTTTGTGATTACACTGGGGCAGAAGATTGTTTTCAGTGACCTCCAGCAGTTAATTATGGGCTCATAAGTTGTAGACTATGGGGTTTTACAGAGCTGCTCACAGCCTGGATTTTTCTTTTGTAGTGGATTCAATAAAAATAATTTAAAAAATACGTTCATGCCTTTTTGGACCATGAGTTTTGTTGACAGATGCAATGAAACTGATACATCCTGCAGAGCAGCTCAGTCTTGTGACACTGACATTTCCCCCACAAAAATACCCAGAAGTTAACTTTCTGAGCAATTCTTTCTTGTTTGCAATACCAATACAGCACAAAAGTGACTAAGAAGGTTGAGACAAATTTGCCATAATTTTGTTAGGAATGGCACAGCTGTAGTTTTTTATTTATTTGCCCATGTACATGGGGGTAGGACCTTGGATTTGCAGTTTTGGTGCAGTGTCAGCTCCTGCATACACACAGAACAAAGACCTTAATTTACAGACAAAAAGATATCTTACATTTAGCCTCGCTGATATAATGTAGCACTGAATTTCGCAGGTTAATTATGGCTTGTGTGAAAAAGCATTGCTTTTTGTCAGTAGTGGAAACTAAATGTATTCATGCCTTCCTGAATGCTTTCTCAGCAGTTGACAGCCTTGACATTTACATAGGGGTGTGGTGAAACAGGGCACCGACACCAGTAATCATCACGAGGAAGGAAAGCATCCAAAGATATAAAACTGTTTCACAGTCTCAGCCTTTCCCTGGAAAAACAGCATCTGGCTCAATGTATCTGTAGGCACAGACTGTCTGCAAGGGCTTTTTTTGTTCTTTAAACAGAACTCAGCTGACAGGTTACTTTCTGGAAGAGGCATGGTAGTCTGTCTATTTATGTACTGCCTTTGAGAGATGTAGCCTCAAATTAGGATAGGAGTTGGGAACTGAAACAAACGGGCTCACAGAAATGGGAGACACTGGGATTCTTGGCATGCAGGCTCTGTGCAATCAGGTCTCAAAAACATTTTCAAAAAATGGAATAAAATGAGCCTTGTTGTTTTTATAGCTGATTAAACTGAGCTGACGTCTCATCCTCCAGACATGAACATACTGCTTGATCTAACCTACATTTGAAGATATGTATGACATTCAGTGAGAATTGGAAACATCATTATCCTTCCTTTGGAGTTAGCCCAGTGTTTACTGAGTGCCTGCCTTTGGAAATGGGCAATCCCTCCCTAGGAGCTGACAAGAGAAAAAGCATTTGATTTGTGGTGGTCAGGATTCTGCCCTGACCAGCCTGCAGCACCTGACAGTCCTCAGGCCCTGACAATCCCACTGGCTCTCACATGAGTTTCTCTGAAAATGGAGAGCTCAATAAGCCAAATAGGTTATTTGGGCACTGGATCTCATATCCATGAGAGCCCTGTTCAGAACACAGGATGGTACTGGTTGCACCTTATTGCTCCATGTTTTCTGCAGCACTCTGATGAAGTTCACTCCTCAATTCTGCCACCTCCTGTGCATCCTGCTCACTCTTTGTCCTAAGCCCAGTCCAGCTTGAGGCCACAGCACCCATCCCTCTCGCTCAGGCTTGTTCAGACCCCAAACTGAGGGGTTGCTGTGGCTTAGGAGGAAGATGCCTTTTGGAAAGACTCAATATCCCCACATCCCTCATCTGAAGGTAAGGGAGGTTGTACATCAGAGTCAGGGGCCACCGCTGGTATTGTGCCACAGGTCTCTGCCACTCAGGTCACATAGTGACAACCAGACAGCTGTGGCATGCCTTTGCAGCTGGCCAGTGCCATGCAGTGACACACATTGGGCTTACGTGTGCCTGGAGAGATGAGAGTGGCTCCAAAAATTGGCTTTCACCTAGGGTAGAGATAGGCACCCACCAGGTATTTTATAAATTAAGCTGTCTCTATAAATTATCCTGTGACACTGGAGACACAGAAGATTCTGTGTGAAGATCCATCTTCAGCCTTACACTTCCCTGCTTTCACAGCTGTGGAGATGCTATCACATTTGCAGCAGGCTCTGCTTTGCCATAAACAGGGCAGCTCATTGTCTGGCATTGCTGTCACCATGCTCCTGTTGCACTGACTGCTCTTGGTGGCCAACACGCTGACATGTTGCTTCTAGAAGGTTTGCTCCCTGTCAACACCCAGGTACGCTGGAAATGTTTCCTACATCAAGGGCTCCGTCTATACCCTGAGTTTAAAAGTGGACAAAGGAAGAGGAGGGGGCACACTCAGGTCTGTGCACGCTGTTTGGGGCTTGTTGCAGCAGAGCTCCAGAATAACTGCACTTGGGAAGTGAAGCTCTGGAGGAAACTGGGACACAACAGGCCAAGCCTTTCACAGGTTGGATAAACAAGAACCTGCAGGAAAACATTGTATTGCCCTGGCTTCCTCAGCGTTTGTAAGGTCTTGGTACAATATCCAGGTGGGCATCTGGGTGTAGCAGTATAAACCAGACACGAGTCTGGATTACAGCATTGCTCAACCAGCAGCACAGACATCACCTGAAAATCCTCCATTTGTCTCTAGATGAGTCCCTCATGTATATTGCATGTGGCTGTTGCATTTGAGGTAGTTATCTTTACTTCCAAAGTTCTGCAGGTAAATAACCATTTGGTGCTTGATTTGTTCTGCATGCAGCACATCAGCTGGTCCCATTACAAGTAATTCAAAGGCTTTCCAAAGTGGTAAATCTCTGCTTATTTTCATTTCCTGCCTCTGGCAATGTAGTAAAAGATTGTCTCATCCGCTATTTGAATCCTGCAAGCAGAAGTGAAATATTCTGCAATCCAGGACAAGTCAGACTGTAGATTTTTCCACCATCCCAAAGCCTGCTTTAGTCAGCTGGATGAATTAGAGCTGGTAAGCGTGTAGCAGGGCATAAAAGAAACCCTTCATGCTCTGTAAAAGCAGCCTTGAGGTGCAGTAGGGCTCTGCACAAGGGCACTAATTCGTCGCACAGCATGTCCCCAAGCTGCACTGCAGAGCCTGGGCTGGACATGGAAAGCAGGACACAGCAAGCATTTGCTAGAGCCTCACTGTGGCTGAAGGGTTATCATCCACCACCAGCAGATCAGTTTTTCTTTCCCAAGGAAAGGAAAAAGACCAGCAGACAGGATCCTGAAAAACAGCATGCCTCTGAAGAAAGACGTCAGGTTTCTCTAATCCTCTTGTTTTGTGCTCAGGCATCTGATATCTGGAAATTGATTTGCCTCTTTATATGTCCTGATTGGGTCATCATGTGGCCCTCCTGTACAAAGGGCACAGAAGAATTGAAATCAGTTTTGCCTGGAAACAGATGCCAATTAAAATCACTGGAGAAGGGCAGAAAGGGAGCAAGAAACGTCCCATTGGAGTTGTTGACACAGGTAGAATGCTGGAGATGGTCCCAATCTTTCCCAAAGCCTTTTGTTCTTCTCTTTGCCAAGCAGCTTCTTCCTTGAAGTTTTTTCTGTGTGTGTCCAGGCAAAAACATGGGGGAAGGAGCTGAGCTGAGCTCAAATGTACCCCATGACTACTGTAGCTTGTGGCAAGGCTGCTCTTCCCTTAAAGGAGAGAAAAGTGTTGTTCCCACCAGGCAGTGAAATGACAAACATGAAAGCCCCACTTCCAATTTATCCTCAGTCCCAGTGACCAAAAGTTGCTGTTGGTTTTGTCTTTTTCCAGAAGGTGTCTTCACTCACTTTTGTCCCCATGGTTCTTGTCATTGCTCCCTGTGTCTTTGTACACAGTGGCAGGAGGCAGAAATGACAGGGAAAGGTTGCTAAGCCTAAGCCCCACTCTCAGTAGCATGCAGTACACAAAGCCTTTCTGCTTCGGTTTATTCCAGAAACAGGATCTTTTGGAACCCTTATCCCTGCAGTGCAGTTTGGCCATTGCTGGCAACGGGCTGCAGGTTCTGTACTGAAGTTGCAGGACTGAGGCCTGCCAAACTTGCTCTGCCTGGACTACAGCTGAGTACCTGCTGCTTTGTTTCAGTTTGGTTTAGCTGTAGGAACACTTTCCTCCTTCTAGCCAGGTGCCTATGGCTGACTTGGTTTACTTTCATTAGCACTGCATGGTAGAACCATAGTTTTATACCAGTGGCTCTTCTGTGCACCATGAGGTGTTCACAACTCCACCTTCACAAGCTGGAGCTAAGAGATGCCATCATGGGCTTGGTGTGACAGCAGAAATCCTAGAAGTGGAAGCACAAGGTGCAGTGCAGGGGGGTACAGGCCCAATGGGATGGTAAGAGATGGGACACAGGCTTGATTCTGGAGCACTCACAGCAACAAACAACTCACCTATGGAAGATAAAGAAATGCAGATACAGAGCTGGACAAGAATGGTTTCAGGGGTAGCAAAGAGGAAAAATAAATAATATCTTACATGTATATAATCAGCATCTACAGTAAATTTGGATGTGAAATGGAGTTTCAATCCAATGAAAAAAAAAACAAGGTGTAAAAGCATGTAACAAATCATAAAACTGACCCCCAGGAGAATCTGGAGTGAGGAAGAAGAACCCATCACCATCATCCTACTGAACAACTCCAGATGCTGATGATTTCCTGTACCACCACCATGAGAATGAAACCACCAGCCTTAGGATCTGGATGAATACCAGCAGGGGGAATGTAACACTAGGAATAGGGGTAGGAGATAAGAAGAATGTGCATAAGACCTTCAAATTAGTTTTTAATTATTATTATTGCTATTGAAATGTTTTCTGCCTATGAGTATTATTTATTTTTCTGTAATAATTTGACATGGATTAATAATGATTTTTTATTAGAGTGCTAAGATTTCAGTTCTACTAACATTCAATTCTTGTCTTTATATATAAGGTATGTTTCCCTTTTGCCTGGAAACACTACTTCAAGCATAACACTGTAAGAAGGTTTCTGAATAGCTCAGAAATATTCTATATTTCTCGCAGGTTCAAAATAACCAAATACTTTATGAGCTGAAATCACCATCAAATGTGAAAAATGCATTTGCCCAGGAGAGGTCTAAAGAGCTTCTCAGCCTCAGATGAAAAGGTAAATGGTGTTTTGGGTAAAATCGGGTTTTGTTTTTCAGTTTTTCCCTTCAAACCTCTTCTTGCTCTCTTGGATGCTCTCTCTATGAGTCAAAACTGATTCTATTCCTCTTCTAGACTGCACTTTGTCAAAGAGGAAGGCCACAACAAACACTTTATGAATTAGGAGACATTATTTTTAGCCACAGATCAAAATTCAAAGAAATAAATAGAAACTTCCAAACTCCTAGTCTTCTTCTAGTTCCTCAGTAAAGCTTTCCACATCAACGTCTTCCATTTCTAATGGTTCTATAATGTTTTACAGATGTATTATGCTTACAATAAAACGCAGAAGCAATGCATTGCCATCAAACAGGTGCCCTCAGCACCAGCTTTTCTAAACTCCTGGAAAAAATAAAACGAGGCCAAGGACAAGAGCCACCAGAGCAGACAGACCTGTGCCATTTGGAACCATAAAGATGTGAGCAAACCACATGAGGGACTCTCCGAGTTTTGTGCAGAATGACAGTGTAACCTGTAATTACAAGGTACCATGTAATTATAGATGTTTTCACATCCTAGACATCCCGGATTTGTGGTGTAGAGGTGATTTGCCTTAAGCCTCGTGCCTTTTCCTGAGGTTTTTCTGGGGTTTTGGCTTCCCTCTTCATTGGAGATACTTGCAGAACATTTTTCTCTTGACTTCTATGTGTCTCTGCACCAAGTCAGCTCACAGGACTACCTAAAACTAATCTGCATGACTAAGTCCACAGTCCAGATGCTCCTTGAACTTTGACAAGCTGGGTGCTGTGATCACTTCCCTGGGGAGCCTTATCTTAACGTCTGCGTCAGGTGAGGGTTTAACAATAATAATTAATAGCTGTAATGCTTTGGAAGATGTGCAAGATCTAGACCCAGTTTTGTGAGTCACTTTTGTTTTCTCTTTGGATGACTCCAAACAACATTTGGAGATCTGATACTTGAATTGTCTCTAGTTTGAATATACTTAATATATGTTTGTCTTCTTGCTAAATGAAAAAAAGGAATTCTTGAGTCGCTGTATTTTCCCTTAAAGGGAAGCCCTGTTTTCCTACCAAAACGGTGAGATACCATTTTATTGCAATCTGTTGATTTATAAGATGCATGGAAATCCTCCTTCCTTAAACACTGTATTGGTTTGGCATGGCCTGCTTTTAGGCAGCAAAAGATGGCTCCTGTGAGGAAGCCGCTGGAAGCTTCCCACCATGTTGGACAGAGCCAGTGGCTGATGGCTCTGAAGATGGACATGCTGCTGGCTAAAACTGGGCCAATAAGAGAGACTGGTAATGTCTCTGTGATTACATATTTAAGAAGAAAATCAAAACAAAGTCACAAGATTTGGGATTCTAGTCAGAGAAGAGGAGGAGTTGAGAACATGTGAGGGAAAACAACATGGTGACACCCAGGTCAGTGAAAAAGGAGGGGCAGGAGGTACTCCAGGCGCCGGAGCCGAGATTCCTCTGCAGGCCGTGGTGCAGACCACGGTGAAGCAGGTTGTCCCCCTGCAGCCCGTGGGTCCATGAGGGATGCAGAGATCCACCCACAGCCCGTGGGGGAGGTGCCTGTGCCAGGCAGGTGGATGCCTGGAGGAGGCTGTGATCCAGTGGAAGACCTGGTGGAGAGAGAGGGCCCTGCTTCCAGGCTGGAGCAGCCTGTCCTTGGAGGACTGCACCCTCTGGAAAGAGAGAGAGGTCCATGGCACAGCAGTTTTGGGAGGACTGTGTGCCCATGGGAGGGGCTCACGCTGCAGCAGGTGTGGTAGGAATGCTGCTCATGAGAGTGGACCCACCCCGGGGAAGTTCACGGAGAACTGTCTCCCGTGGGAGGGACCCCACGGCCTCACAGGGGAAGACTCCTCTCCAGAGCAGCAGAAGGAAATCTCGGTGATGGACTGGCCAAACCCCCGTGCCCTGTCTCCCTGTGCTGTCGGTGGGAAGGAGGGAGGGGCTGGGGGGTGGAAGGTGTTCTAAGGGCTTATTTTACTTCTCATTATCCTCCTCTGATTCTGTTAGTAATAAATTCACTTCGCAACTTAAGTTGAACCAGTTTCACCCTTGAAGTGTTTCTCCCAGTCCTTATCTCATTCATAAAGCATTTGTTAATTTTTTTTTCCCCTTTTCTCTCCTCTGCCCAGCTGTGACAGGGGAGGGTGAGCAAGTGGCTCTCATGGGTGCCTGGCATCAGGCCAGTGTCAAACCATGACAGCTTGCCATAAAGGACTCTTAGCTCATTTCTTTTCTGTGAATTTAATTTTGGCCAGGTCCTTCTGCCTCATCCGACAGGAACCAGGAGCTTTTCCCTGAAACCTGTAGGCCTTGGTCGTCTGTGTCTTACCAGGGCGTTGCGCAAGTCTGATTGTCTAATCCCACTTCCCCCCACTGCTGCTGGCTCTGACCCAGGCCCAGAGCAGGACATCTGAGAAATTCTTAGATCAAAGCTCCCCACCTGCCAGTGGGGTTTGGCCATTAACCTTTTGTTTATGCCCTTGCTGTGCAGCGGAGGCACTCCAGGTATTTCCTTGCTAAACAAAGGCAGGCATTTAAATCCAGCAATCTGCTTTATGACTCTGGGCACCATTACTGCACACACCATTTGACTCTTTTCTCTGCAGAGATTAATGCTGGCATCTTAAACATTGCTAATGCCTTATAGACAATCCATTAACATCAGTGTCTCCTAAGTGGCCAGCCATACCATTATTTATAAAATAGGGATCCCTTCCTAGTGCTACCGCTACCAATCCCTTGATTTCCCGAGCATGGAATTGTGCCTATTATCAGCTGTGGAGTATTTTACACTGCTACATATTTTTTACTATATAATGAGCTGCGTGTGTGTGAGTGACATGAAAAAAAAATAAAATAGAGGAATATTGCTATTCCACTTGCTGCAGTGTATGAGCTGATCTGGTTAGACACGAAATGCAGACAGAAATCCGCCTCACCTCTCAAGCTAATTTTAGTCTCTCCCTCTGTTCTCTGTGGCTGTGTGTGTATAGAATCACTGGCAGTCTGATAGTGTTTCAGTAACCTGTGCCACGCGCAGAGCGAGATGTACTCACCAACCATCTGCTTGCATGGCACGGGTTAACTGAGCCTGTGGGATTGTGCTTACCTAAACAAAACCACTGCAGTGAGGGGAAAAACAATGAATGGGTGGAGATGATCAGCCCATGCATTCCAGCTAGTGCAGTCCAGGCAGCAATGACAGCCTGAAGGTTGCAGCAGCATCAGGATCAGCATTCCAAGTGCACCGATCTTACAGTCTGGAGTGATTTTACGTGGAGCTGTTCTTTATTTGCTGAGCCATGGCCAGTAACCAGGCCAGCCTGCAGGATGATCAGAGCAGGCACTGCAAGTTCTTATCCTATATGTTCTACCAGGCTGTGAGAGATCACAAACCTGTGTGGATGCTGGAAGACATGAGAACTATGGAGTATTTTTACTGGGAGGAAAATGCCAGCCTTCGAACCTACTCACCTTCAGAAGCCCTTCTCTATGCAGTGGTGCATAATCACCTGCCTTATGCTCAGTATCTGCTGTCTCATTTTCCAGAGGAGGCTCTCAAGGTGCCTGGGGAACATTTCTGCTATTGTCCATCCTCTGCTCCTCACCTAGCCATGGCGGTCACATATGACAGGAGAGATATCTTGGGACTGATCATCAAAATTGCACACAAGCTCCCCAGCTTGAACTCCTATATCAATAGGGCTGGTTGCTTTCATCTGGAAGATGGGAAAACACCCCTGCACCTTGCCTGTGAACTGCTGAGGTCAGAAACGGTCCTCATCCTCCTCGGGAATGGAGCATCTCCCAGGATAGAGGACAGTAAAGGGCTTACCCCGCTGGACGTCATCCTGGAGCAGATGTGGGACTCCAAAGTCAATGTCGCATCAAAGAAGCTCTGCCTCGACTACCTCTTGCTCTTCATGCCCAACCCACAGTTTAAGATGCGGAAAGTTCTGCAGGAGCATCCAGACCACTGGACAGCTTTGCTGGGAGAAGACAAATTCAACAGCCTGGTGGGGAACACACCTGCTTCTTTATATCTGCAAGCTATGCAAACTATTCTCCAGACTCTTCCCCCTTCCCACTTCCCTAAAAGCATCCAGGAACTACCTATACCTCAGGCACTAAAGCCCTTACCATCCTATGGCAAAAAGCTACCGGCAAAAAATATGGTAAATGTTTTTCCTTGACTTTATTCAATGGGTCTTGGATTTTCAAAGGCAACTTAGAGGAGCTGGTCACCCACCACCCTCTGCATTTTAGTGTGATTTTAGTACTTCACCTATTAGGCTATGCTGGAAAATCCAATACTTTGTGACGAGATTTTAAATGTCTTTTCTAACTGATTGCAGGCACGGCACTTTTAAAGGCAAAAGCCTTCCTCGTTTTCTGTTTTGTTGTGCATGTGAAGGGTTAACTGTAGTTGAGACTGTGTTATGTTTGGTTTCTTAGTTGTCAGCTGGTATCAGTGTATCTGAATTCCCAATATGATAACTGTATCCTGTGTAATGTACCTGGGTTAAAAGGAACTACGTGCCCAGTGGGATTTTCAAATGGTGTCACTGTGGGACTGTGTTCTGCTAGAGCTGGGAGAAATACCATCCCCTACCAA
Organism: Corvus moneduloides; assembly: GCF_009650955.1. Classification (NCBI taxonomy): domain Eukaryota; kingdom Metazoa; phylum Chordata; class Aves; order Passeriformes; family Corvidae; genus Corvus; species Corvus moneduloides. Next base: position 106,921,217 of record NC_045478.1, on the reverse strand, counting down.
CAAGGTTCAAACATCGTGTTTCCTTTCTAACAATGATCAAGCATTATTAGTAATAACCACAAAGTCCATGGCTGATGCTGCAGGGATGCAGAGGCAATTCCTGTAGGATAACTGATCCTACCGAGTTACTTTATGGCAGGTCATGGTGTGGAGGGCGGGAGTTCAGAGAGGGGCAGTGAGTGTATATTCCTGGGGGATGGGAAATAAAGATCCACAGAAAAGATAATGGAGACTATCCAGTCTCACCTGGGAGCAAGGGGGTTAAAGGCAATCCCAGCCCTGATGCCTCTACTTGTGCAATGGGGAAAGAACCATTTTCCCTGCTGTCCAGTAAACAAGTGGCAATTGGAGCAGGGACAGTGGGAGCCCTGTCTTTCATAAGTGACATTATTTCTCCTTGACCTGTGTTTTAGCATGTATCTCTACAGGAGATGAAGCTCACTAATTTGATTTCCCTGTGGGTCTCAGCGCCACAGGCATTTGTTAGTTATCCTCAGCTGGGGTATGATATACTGCTCTTAAAAGTTGTTACTTGTTGTCAATTGGAATATTTTTGCCACTCAGATCCAGACAGAAGTCCTTATCCTGGAAATTACAAAATGTTCCCACTGACTGGGCACTGTGGGCAGGGTGAATGTGCAGAAAGCTGGGCTGGGGCTGGGCAGCCTTCTGGGTAGCTCTGAACCACGCTGCCCTCTCTGCTCAAGGCACTGGTCCTGCTCTCCGGGCTGTTCTCAGCACCAGCAGAGCAGTGGCAGAATCCCGACTCCCTTTGGGGGACATCCCTTATTTTGTACCCCAGCGGTTCCCCCTCTTTGTAAGTGCAACCCTCTGTTCTGCTGAAGTAGCATAACTCACTTCCCAGATCCATACTGGGCAGCAGAGAGGAAGGAACTCACTCTTCTCTTCAGCTGGATTTGGAGCCCAAGGCTGTGGAGCACAAACTGCTTTCCACAAGGCTCTAGCTAAGAAAGGATGTGCAGTCAAATATCAATTGCTTTGTGCAAAAATGGCTCGTGTCTCATCTGGCTAATTCCCTGCCTGTGCCAAGGAGGCCATGCTGGACCTGCGCCCTTCTTTCCGTCAGCACAGGGAGAACTTCCATTTAGTTTCCCTCTGCGTGGGCTACCTCCTGTGTGCCAGGACATTGGCAATGCCAGCCATGGCCAGGTGGAGATTTACTGTGATGCTGCAGAACATGCCACTGACAGCTACCTGGAACATCCTTCCTGAGACACTGGGATGCTCCTCCCAGCCATCTCTTCCCACATGCCGTGGGAGAACCTCAGTTCCGGTGCGACTTGCGCTGGGCCAGGTGAATAAGCAGGCTGGCTGGTGAGGTAGAGAAAATGTCAGCCCAGCCCTAAAAGTGGCAAGCAGGCCATGAAGGAGTTAACCCTTCTCCTGAAATCCCACATCCCTGGTGCTGCAGTGTCCCTCCACCCCTGCCCCTGGGGACTTGAATGTCCTTCTCCATCTGTGTCTATTCCTCCGCCTTCAATGGGGGAGGCTGCGAACGGGGAAATGCAGGGTCAGTGCTGGGTGAGGGTTTTGGGGGAAGGCTGCTCGCCCAGCAGCCTGTGCTGCAGACAGAGGCTGTCACAGCTTGGGAAGCAAAGGCAGATTTGCATTATAAGCGGTGGCTCAGCTGTTTCTGCCGAGCCCTCAGGCTCCCCAGCACCGGCACATATTCCCCCGAAAACCCGGAGCTGGAGGCAGAGGACAGAGCAGGCTCTCATGGCTGCCCGGAGTGACTATGCAGAGCACGGCCCCTGTGGCACCCCGCGAATTCAGAGGAGCAGGATTGGGTTTGTCCCCGCAGCGCTGCGGTATCTCATCCGGATGTCGGTGGGTGAGAGGCGGAGGAGGCTGGTGAAGGATATTATTAGAATAGTAATTAGGTCCCGGGAGCAGAGATCCCGGGAAAGGAGGAAATGGAAATCATCCAGTGCTATTGCACCGGCTCGAAACCATGTGAGTTTCAGTGCTGTAAAGAGTTTCAGAAAAGACAGAAGGGAGGGCAGGGCTGTTCATCTTACAAATCCAAGGAGGCAGCTAGGCACTGTCGACATTACCAGAGAGCACTTTCCTATTAAGGCAGGAGGCTGTACTCAGAGAGCCGGAGCAGCCCACTGGGAGCAAGCGAGTGTAACATGGTGCAGGGGTCTCTTGTTGGCTGCTATAGTTGGGATCAATGCAGAGGTCAGGAATCAGGCACTTCAGGCTTTATGGGTGGATTTGTAGCAGACAGCAGGATGCTTTGTGTGCATGCATTTGTCCATGTGGGAGGCTCCCCTCAATCCACCTGCCAAGGGAGAGGATAGAAGATTAATTGTCTTGAACAGTTTCTTCCTGGGGCATTCCTGTGACTGGTACCCCAGCCTGGAAGAAAGCTGCTGGTCTACTGTTGGCCAACATGTAAAATTCTGGTGTGTCCAGCCCAGAGTGTAACAGGCAACTAAGCACACAGGAAAGATCACTCCACTCCTGCCACCCCCCCCCCATTCCTCCTTTTCCTGACCGTTTCAGAGAGATGAAGCACCAGCTGGCTCTCAATCACATCAGGCCTCCCATGTGCAGTCCCAATGGGCCAAAGTTTAGGGTCATTAGCATGGTAGTAACAATTCTTTCCATTGCCTGTAGCAATATGACTGCAGGACAGGCACTCCTTCTGCTGGAATGGGGAAATCTTTTCCCTAAACCATGTTTGCTTATATTGTGGTGATCTGCCTGTTAGTTTGAGATCCCATTTGTCTTCCTGCTCAATACAGTGACATTACATCAGATATGGCCAAATCTACCTCAGCCCTGTCTGTGTTGGTTTTTTTCCTCCATTCTTTCTAAGCCAGGTCATTAGCAAAAGTAAACTCAAAATATTTTGCAGACTTCCTGCAACCTGATGGTCTTGAAAAATCCCTTTGCTTGCATGGCAAATATGTTGGTGAGTTTGTTAATCAAAAAGAGTGCAGGGTGCTGTGTGGTGATGTTTACATTCTGCATATCTACATACTGAGTAAGTGTCTCTAAGATCTGTATTTCTGAACTTGGGAAAAAGAATAAAGACAAGAGAGAAATGGGGAGAGGGTAAAGTCTTTTCTGATCTTTGGATTTAGGTTGGTTCTACAGGTTGCATCTTTTTAATTTCAATTTTGAGGAGAGGCATTGTAAGGATCTGAGTTGTCTGTATGTGTGAGCCTTTGGTTTTGGTGAGAAGCACTTCAGTGAGCACAGTGGGGGGGATGGGAGTGAGTGAAAATGCACAGATGCGTGTGTGCGCGTGTGAGTGCCTGCCCTCTTGTCACACGTGTGAGTGTGTCTGCCCTCTTGTCACATGTGTCTTCATTCCCTCTTGTCACACAGGTATGTCTGCCCTCTTGTCACATGTGTCTGCATTCCCTCTTGTCACACGTGTGAGTGTGTCTGCCCTCGTCACACAGGTGTGTCTGCCTGCCCTCTGTCGCACACGTGTCTGCTTGCCTTCTTGTCACACGAGTGCCTGCCCTCTTGTCACACACGTGTGACTGTCTACCTGCCCTCTTGTCCCACATGTGTGAGTGCCTGCCCTCTTGTCACACACGTGTGAGCGTCTGCCTGCCCTCTTGTCGCACACGTGTGTGTCTGCCTGCCCTCTCCTGGCGAGCCCGAAATCGACTGCCAGCACTCACCCACTGCACTCCTCGTACCAGCACTGAGCGATGCCCTACGGAAGCAGCCTTTTCACAAGGTCAGTGTGTGTGTCCCAGTCTCTGTGCTGCTGACAGGTAAGGACATTTCTTCTTCTCTTGTAAAGAGACAGCAGTTTTGGTTTTCTTTCTAAAGTGGGTGTTTTACCCCAAACACCAAGCACAAGGGCTTCTGCTTGCCAGCAACTACAATCATCACTACAATCATCCAGCAAAGGGTTTGTGATGCTGGCCACACTTTATTCTAGAACACATTTTTTTAAAAAATAAAATCTCTTAAACATACATCTTTGTCTTTCTATTTTTCTGGGTTGCCAGCAAAATTCAGCTACCTATGACTTCCTAACCCTATGCTTCTGTCTATTTCTGCAGCATCATTAGCAGGAAGGACAGGACAGATTCTGACCTCAGTTACACCTCCCTGCACCTGAAGTAACGCTTTTTAAGTCACTTCCATCACTACTGATGTTTGTTGGTCTAAATGAAAACAAACCCTTTGTGCATTTGTGTTCTTCAAGGCTCCATAACTCTGACTTCAGCATACAAATAAATGTGACACTTAATCCCTGAAAACATTTTTTATATTTTTCATACTCTGAATGTATATAGATATATATTTTCCATCTCTAACATCGATGGCATTTCCCTGTTCCCAGCTCCCTTGCATTTTTGGAATCAGCATGGCAGTGACAGATGCAGTTGTTCACTTATTAAAACTGAATATTGCCATGCCCAAGTACAAATGAATGTTCATTGTATGATATTACTTTCTTATAAAGCCATACTTTTTAAATTTTGGTTTCTCTTTTTTAGGGGTGAAAAAGAATCTTCCCTATAATTGTGTTTCACATTACTCGCTGCATGATTAAAGATAAAAAAGATTGTAACGTGCTGGAATAAAGTATATATACATAGCCTGATGTAATTAGGTATACTAGCTGTGAAAATCATTTAATCTGATTGTATTACTATAATAAACTTGCAATATAAAATTGATGTGTCTTTTATTAGCCAATTGGTCAAAACCACCCACCAGTATCTATTGCTTTTGCTGTGGCTCATCTTATTGTTTGATGATTTCATTCTGACTGCTGAGCCATTATCTCAAAAAATGTGATCTGAGGAAAACAATATTTCCCTTCACAGGCTTACAGTAGCTGACTGTGCTGTCAGAGGATGACCCCAAGTGATGAGGTGAACCCACACTTCACAGATCTGTGGAAAGGTGGTGATGAATCAGAAGGAGGGGCTCAACAGCGGTTGAATGGTAATTGGTTTTGGAGATTTTCATTTTTTAGGTTTGAGTTCAGCTTATGCAGCTGTTTGCCATGAACATGAGTGCCAGCATCCTGCTTTCCTTGTCTGGTTTGTGTGCTGTCAACAAGCTCCTTTCCTTCCTCAGGTTTTTCTCTGTACAGGAAAATGCCCTGGCAAGGCTTCCAGCATCAACTTCTCCTGTAGGCTCAGTTGAAGTTCTTCAGGCAGATGTGCACATCTCACCCTCTCTGCTCTCCGTGGGCTAAGGATCCACCAGATTCTGTGCCAAAACCTGAACCATCCAAATCCTCTGCTTCTCTAATGAAAACAGCTACCCAAAGTGTTTCAGGTGATGGGTAGCTGGTTTGGATGATGAGGATGATGATGATAATCATGGGGTGTAGACTCCACCACCAACTGTACCCACAGATCTCCTCAAGGCACAGTAGTACATGCAAGCTATAACCAAAGGATAAGTCCTTGGAGCCTGTGCTTGCATAGTAAGTTATTAGTTTCACGGAAGAATGCAGAGAGGGAAGTTTCACTGATCTCATTTAAAGAAGGTCAAGACTATGTCCTTGCCTTCATAGCAGGAGATTTATCCCTAACTACTTCATCACAAGAATGTGGTCCCCAAAGATGTAGTTTTCTGGCTTATTTGCTTCTGTGTTTGCTGTATTTGAGAAAAGGAATCTGATTCAGTTTCTCTCGTGCCCTGGCAGTTCTGCTGGGGCTGACCGTTAGGGAGCTCCGAGCTGACGCATCTCTCAGAGCCAGTCTCATGGACGTATTGGGTTTTTTACAACTGTAGTTAGTTGGAGCCCACACACCAGCAGGCAGCAAGACAGGTATTTAAATAGAGAAATTTAAAGGGTATATTCCCTTGTGTGGGGGGAAGCACTGTCACAAGCAGATGATGCATTGAGCGAAATCCTGCCCACGCCTCAGTTACTTGGGTGCACGTCCCTGCGTGAGTCACCCCAAAAGCAGCTGATAGGTTTGGCATGTCCCACACTGTCCTGTGTCTGCCTGGCCAGCACAGCAGCAATGCCTTGGGGGAGCATGCTCTGTGTTCTGCTGCGCCACCACACTCAGCTGGTGACATGGATGACCACTGGGCTCCAGCTCCCAAGATGCCTGCATTTGTCTCCAGCACTTTGGAAACTGCTCTGAAGCCAAGAAGCCAGATTTCTCTGGGGATGACTCCTAAGCAGTGCTTGATTTGGAAAATCAGTCATAATTTTCCAGTGCCAGCTCCAGCTCTAGTAAAATGAGTGTGTATTTTGCTATGGATCTTCTGTGAAGGAGAAGTTTATTGCTGGTGGGAAGGCTTTTGGCGAATTTCATGAGTACATAGAGAGAAGAGAGCTGTGCTCTGTACACCAGCTATGCCCACCCACACAGATCCCTGTGGAGAGCGGTGAGGAGGAGGAATGATTATCACAGAGTTGTCAGACTCACACAAGAAAACCTGGGAGGAAGGAAGGGAAGAAAAGGATTGGGAGAGGCGGTATGGCAAGATGCCTTGTGGGAAGCAGATCCCACAGCTGAACAGAAATAGGGAAAATAGTCTGGAGAATCCCAAACCACAGTACAAGCTATAAGCACAGCAAGCAACACAGAAACCGCCCCCTGCCACTTTCTCATGGACCTTGGCTTCAGGGTCACAGAGAATGTCAGGATGATAAAGGAGAGGCTGACAAGCATTAGAAAAGGAAATAATCACTAGAGCTGACTGGAAATTGATGTTTCTGTTCTACCAAAAATGACAATATTGCAAAATATGCTTCAGTTCTAATCCAAAATGAAAATTCAAAATCAAAACCCATTTTACAAGGAAGAAAACTGATCCAGATCTATCAAGATAGTTCTTAAAGAATAGCAAAATTTTGATAATATTGTAATACTTTGCTTTTTGTTTTTAACAGTGTTAAAGCACTAAAAATAATCAAAATATTATAAAAAACAACTTCTTTTGATAGCTGAAAGTCTTTGTTCAGATTTTCTTGTACCAGAATTTTCGTCAAAGTAGGAACATAAGCCACATCCGTGGTGCTGGGTGCTCCCAGCACCACGCCATGTCTCCAGCACTGGCAATGGGAGAAGCCAGGTAAGGAGAGCACCTTTGCCCAGCTACTTTCAGCAGAACATTCCCTACTTATTCCCTCAGTGCCTTATTCCAACAGCTGTTGGATTGGGAATGTTAGAGGGTATACCCTTGCCTAGTCCTTCACTATTCATCTCTTGGCCTAGTGTCCCAAATTTGTCTAGCTCTTTTCTGAGCCTGTTGATACAGTCACATCCACAACTCCCTATGGCAGCAATTCACATTTATCTGCACCCAAGCCTACCTGCCACTTCTTTTTCCCACTTGGTTTAGTGTGGTCCTTCAGATGCCTCTTGCTACCTGTGTGGTGTTTGGATACCAGCAAAACTCCAGTAGCACTGTGAACACAGAGCTATCGCTGCTCACTCCTTTCCCCAGCCACAGGTCGTATACGAAACAAAACTGGTTCCTGCACCAATCTCCAGGACCCTCCACAGCTGACTCTTCCTCACCCTTTGCCATTCTGCAACCAGCTCTCACTCCATAAAATAACTCCTGTGATCCCATGACAGCTTCATTTCTTTAATAACCTTTGGTGTGGAACCTTGCCCACAGCTTTTTGAGAATCCAGATACATTATGTTCACCAGATCTCTCCTTTATCCTCTGTCCTTTTGAGTGAGACAAGTAAATTACAAGCAATTCAATTTTTATGAAGGTAAACTTTGCAGAAAATCCTGTTTTGACAGGAGATGGCAGAATTAAAAAGCTTTGTCCATTAGAAGGACCTAAAGATATTTATGGATTGTGCAAAGTCTGCTTACAGAAGTATGGCCCACGGTGTGATTCTTGGAACTGTCCTGTGCAGGACCAGGAGTTGGACTCGATTCTTGTCGGTCTCTTCCAATTCAGAATATTCTTTGGTTCTGTGATTCGGTAAAACACATTGCCTTGAGATTGCAGGGGAAATCCAGACCGTATTTTTTAAAAGCATCTTCTAATTTTGAGGCTTTGACTGAAGCTGAAAATGAGCAACTATAGGACAAAAATCTCTGTTCTTCCTGGAAGGTGTTAGGCAGTGACACTGTAAGCAGACTCTTTTTCTGAGTTTACAAATCTTAGTGAGATACTATTTTCAGCTGTGATGCATATATTTTCAGACACTAAACTTCTCACCTATAGAGGTGATTGCTTGATCAAATGGGGTTTTTTTAATGGGACTCCTCCCGTGGGTAGAACTGAGCTTCACTGGTAGCTACAGGCTTTGGCTTACTTCTCTACCAGCCTGCAGAGCCCAGCATGGTGACAGACAGAGATAAAATTACATTCCATGTATAATTTGGGATCTCATGAAAGGAAAGCCAAAATTACAGGAAGAAAGAGCTCTGCCTAAATTAGGTTTCTGCTTAGAGGTGTGTTCCCTAAGCACTCAGAAATTCACATGCTTCCTTAGACAGGCTTACTCAGATCTGGTGAGCTTTAGGAAAGGGTAAGGTATGGCTAGTTACCCAAATTTGGGATCAGGGAGGCTGAGGGCAGCTTTCCCGCAAAATTACTCAGCTCTTCTTTTGCAGAATTAACAGATTCTAGCAGCAGATTGATGCTTTGTGTTCTCTGGAAAACATGAACCATGTTTCAAAATGTCTCAGGTCTGCCCCAACACACATGATCATCCCCTCAATTAAAAAACATCACTTAAATGACACAGTCCAAACCTAGACTTGTCCATGGCCTTTCTTATTCAACTTTTTCAGATATTTAGATCTGGGGACCCCCCTCCATCCTTTGCCCCCCCTGCCTAGGAGGGGATGAACACCCAAATTTCAAGCTCTAAAATGACTGCACATGATACACAGCCTACAGCATAAACATACATGCAAGCACCATGGCTGATGTGAAAGAAGAGGCCCTGCATGACTCTTACTTATTTTTAGAGTGAAAAGCCCCTGCCTCAGCCAGGCAGGACTCCATGACTAACATCCCAGTTCGTTACTGGTGCCAGCCTGGCAGGTTTTGCTGAGACTCTGTGCAGGGACCTGTCAGTGCAACTCCTTTAAGGTTCAGGTAGGCAACTCTTTGCCTTTAGGATCAGGTCAGACTTTAAACAGACAGCTGCAGCTTTACTTTGTAGTAGCTACTGCTTTTATTTTCCCTGTGGACCTTTAAACCATCCTCAATAAAATCTAGAAACTGTTGGACCAGGAAAAGCTTCTAATGAATATGCTCTCACAAGCTAAAAGGAAGGGGAAAAAATGGAAGGTATTTAAAACAAAAGCCCCATGTTTAAGTTTTAAATTTCAAATGCCTTAAGCATTTTTTTCTTCTTCTTTCATTCCTGCAGTGTTGTCTGAAAAGCCAGTTTTGCTCGGCTATTGTCTGCTTCGCTGCATGGTTCCCTGTGTTTTGACAGTCAGTCTTCAAATTGCCACAACTTTGAAGTGGATCTATCTTTCAAAGGGACACCTTTTCCTCTGCCTCTCCTTAGCATCAGCAGCATATGAGCCCTGTAGGGCTTTTGAACGCAATTACCACCGTTTATTAGAAGAGAAAATAGAAATTGTAACTCATAAAATAAGAAAATTCAGCTGGGCAGAGCCGGATAGGAATAAAAAGGAGGTAGCAGCAGCCTTCCCTCCTCTCACGTGTGTCCTGGCTTTTGGCTGCCTGAGCCGCGGAGAAGTAAAAAGGGCTCCTTACACCTGTGCAGGTGCTACCGGTGATCATTTCCGCACAGCCCCGTTGTCTTGCTTTGGGTTTGGTTTTTATTTTTTTACTACTTTTCTTACTTTCCACCCCGGCGGCGCCTGTGCGGGCACCGGCCGGGCCTGGGCCGCCGCGCCACCATCGGCCGCCAGGTGGCGCCACTTCCCTTCGGCTGCCTCCATGAGGGAGGCCGGGCCGTGAGGCACCCCCCGACCGCCAGGGTGCTGCAAAACGCGGAATATGTAAAATTTTCCTCCGGAAAGGACGCTCTTTGGCGTTTGATCTTCGCATGCTTTCAAGCCTAATCAGCAGGAAAGGAGATTTAAGCCGTGAAACAGCAGCTAACAAGCAATCCCTGAGTGATGGCCAGGTGTCGGACAAATTACCTGTGGGAAGAGTTACCTTGTTAAGGTTTAGGGCTCGAGGTGTTTCAGTGGTCTCCGACCTCGGGGGAGGTTAACAAAGCTTGGGGAGAAGGATGCGCTGCTGATAGTGGACATAAAGAATGCAGAATTTATGGGCCGCAAGGACATTTGGCAGGACCCCAAAGATATGGAAGAAACTAATAAAGACAACTCAGCAGCTGTGCTGAATCAGCGCCAGTTGGGTAAAAGGCAACTCTGGCAGGGGGAGATGGTGACCACCAACTCACGGCCATGGACCCAGGAAACCCATGGACCCAAAAGAAGAGAAAGACTGAGTATGGGACTAATCAGCAGGAGAAGCGAGAGAATCATTAACGAGCAGAAGATAGAATACTAATGAATAAGAGAACTATGTAACTTATAGCCAATGAACATGAATGCCTTTGTTTGCTAGAAGGTATAAATAGCAGAAGGTTTTAATAGTAGTGTGCTTGATTTGTGGAATACCACTGAGCACCCAGGCTTGTGCAACTCTGAGATAATCAATGTCTGTCTCAAGTGTGTAATTATAGGCTTGTTGCACACAAATCCCATGTTTCCAGACAACAAGGTGACTCCAGGGCTGTGAGAAGACCCTGCCACTGTGAGGGGACCCCAGGATTGTGAGGTGACCCCAGTGCTGCCAGCTGCCCCTTGCCTGAGCCCATCTGGTGATCCCACAGTACAGCTTTCAGATGCAGTGTCCAAGCCAAACCCAAATATGCAAACCCAGCTGCAGGAACGTGGTACAAGTGCCTTTATTGTTAGCCACCAAAGAAAGGTTTGGGGTTTATTCAGTGACAGAAGGTGCCATGGAAGTTGACCCTGGAGCTGGGCTCTAGACGAAGAGCTATAAATAGAAGCAAATTGTTTTGCATGGGGCTTGTAGGGTCACTGTAGGGTGGCAGAGATGAGGACCAGGCAGACATTTTCCATCCTCTCTGCTCTCTCCAAGAGAAAGGAGAAGCTGTGGTGACTTAAGTTGGCCGTGGGTGGCTGAGAGGTTTCATATCTGTGTTTAGCAAAGTATGTAAAATCCAGGGATGTGATGCAGCCCCACAGGATCACTGCTCCTGCATAGAAAAGACAGAGGAGTTGGTGGTGGAGCTGTGAGAGCCACCATTTTCCACTTTCACAGAAGAAGGGTGGCTGGGGCAGGAGGCACTTCCACTGCACCCAGGCAAGGAGCCTGCCTGTGCCGTGGGCATCTCTTGCAGAAAGCAAAGAATTGCTGAGGGGCTTCATACCTATCAGGAAACAAGGAATGGTACTGCCAACGATGTCTTTGTTTTTGTTTCCGGCACATTTATGAAACATCAAATACCTAGGCAGTGGTAGCTGGCCCAATAGCCTGAAGTCTCAGCTAAAAAAAACCCAGTCTGTCTTTCTGGAGCTATCGTTCTCTGATCTGGGGGGTTGTTCCTTTATTTTCACTCCCCTCTGCTTCAGGGCTAATCAGCAGAGCTTGCAAACCAATAACAAATTGGTTAAAAATCAGCTTTATATGCAAAGCCTGAAATAAAACATCTGTATATATCCCAGAAGCCTTCACAACCTCCTGTTTTATTAGCATCTCTAAAATAACTTTTCTTTCCTGACTCTAATTCCAGCTAGAAGCACTCTGATAATCCTCATAGGACTGTTCTGTGTATTTCCAATTAAGCAATTTATAAGCACTGGCTGTGAGGAGCTTTTTGTTCTTAAGGAAATTATTTCTTCATTAAGAGTAAAACAAGTCTTTTTTTATCCCTGCTTAATATGAAAGCCCTTGTGTCCCCTTCACATATGTTTTAAGTACTGAACTGTGTAGAAGGAGATTAATCATTTTGTACCCCAACAAGCAGGGAAGAGACAGCAGCTGGGTCAGTCGCTCAGGGAATAGGCTTTTCAGTGTTTGTTTTCAGAGAGAAGTAAAAGTCAGACAGACAGACACTTACTTTCAAGCTACTTGCCTTTGCCAGAGGCAACCCACACAATCATGAACCCTTCTGGAGTTTGAGTCATGAAGAACTGCGGCAGATAAAATGAAGACAGTCAAGAGGAAAAAAAAAATCCCATTCATGCCCAGCTAATGAGTAGAAGTTCCAAATTGCCTCTTGTTTTGCAGGCTGTGTACCTTAGTTAGATGAATCACAGAACACTGAGGGTGGAAAACACAAGCCAGAGAGCTCATAAGAGTCCACTTCATTCTTTCACACTGGCAGCATTATCTACCTCCTCGACAGGGAAGAATGTCCCTCCATTTTCCTGGGCTGTCATGAGGCATGGGCACACTTGGAAAATGAAGAGCAGAAATGATGGATGATTGAGTTTAGTTTGTAGAGTAGCACAAGCATCCTATTCCTATTCTTGTCCCCAGGCCCAGCCATTTACACTTTCTATAAAGGCACTCACAAGCCTTTGTTCTGGTCAAAGCAGCCCCATGACCAAATAGCATGAGTTGCACTGAGCAGCAACATGAGGGACCTTCAAAGTGAGGGCACACTTGCTAATATCAGGAAAGAACTCACCAGAAAGCTTCTGATGTGGTAACAGAAGACATTTTGAGCCTTGAGTGCTCCTGGAACTCTGGAAAGAAACCCCACGTAAGTGTCATAAGTAAACTGCATTCCCTTCATTCTTCTCTAAGCCCAAGTAGAAGGAAACAGCCTAAGAATGGGATAGCTCCTGAAGGTTTAAGGTTAATATCTCGTATCTGTTTACAGTAACAAATGTAGAGAAATGGAGGAACTGACAACAAATGCAATTACTACATTAGTAAAGAGCTAGTCTATAGAAATAGGTAAGAGATCAAGATGCTGCAGCATGTAAGCCTGTGCCAATGCTTGACTTGCACAGGGTCAGTGGGAAATGTGTCATGTATTCCAGCAGCACCAGAAGCCCCCTGTATTTTTCCCAGGAATGGGTGCATAGAATGGCTGACGAATGGAGCTAGAAGTGGCGAGTTTGACTGTACAGTTCAATGTAGACATTGTATCATTCAGTGAAGAAATGATGAATTTAGAATGCTTAAAACCTTGAGGTATCTTTCTCAGTCTCTGCATTTCATGCCATGCTCAGTAATACTATTTATCATCTCCTTTTCTATTACAGAATGGATTTTATTTAGCAGCACAAGGAAGAAATGCCTGGCTGTAGTTCCCTCAGCAAGCCCAATGGCACTGTGGTTTTTGGTTATTCTGGTTTTATGATGTCACTCTCTGTCTGAGAGGGAAATATGTTTTGAAGAGGGATTTGAAGATAGATGGGATAATATGTGACATCATGCATTGGCTCCTGGGACAGAGACAGCTCTACTGGCACATGGAGAGTCATTGATCTGCCAGGCTGAAAAAAAGTCACTTACATGGCAGCATGAGAGAAAGGAAAAGGACAGAGTGACAAACAAGTTGTACTTGGTGCTCAGAGTCAGCACTGCTGTGAGAACGGAGGGAAGAACTGTAAAGGAAATGTCAGAAACAGACAAGCAGGTTAAGAAAGGCACTGCAGGAAGCAGAAATGTGTAGAAAATTATGCTGCAGGGGTAAACGGAGAATGAGGAGGGAAAAATAAGTGTTAATGATTCCATCATTATGCAGGGCATGAGATCAATCTGGAAGCTGTGTTTTGGGTTGGCTGCAGTCTCAGGGAGGCCAGAAACAGAGGAGATAATGTCAGGCAGAAGATAAAGGGGTCAAGGCCATGATCTGTCCTGAGTCTTAGAAACACTGCAGAAGAAAAATCATTTGTGTTTAGGTATAGCCTAATGTACAAAAGAGTATTGTGAGCAATTGGAGCTGTCTGGCTACTTCACCTGAAGGAAAAGGGATATGGCAGCATCTCTGTTATAAAAACTGAGAGAACAAGAGGAGACAGTCAAAGAGAAAGATCAGGATTTAATTTGCTCACTGTTCAGTCACCAAGAGACGTGGGGGTGGCAATATTGCCAAAGCAAAACTGAGTTGAGGGAAATAGATTAGAAGCAGTGAGTCAGATGTGTGAGCTCATGGTAGCACAGCTGATATTTGAAATCACAGGAAGAGTGAGGATCATAGGAAGCTTCACAGGGACTTTTCTTCCTGGGTTTACAGTTCAGATCCCATCAAAACACACACAGCTCAACAACCCTTAGTCATCACAAACCTGCAAGAGCACGTCAGAGCCAGAGAAGGGAAAGGGAGAGCAGTGGGCAGATATGGAGCTGCAAGACTATTCCTTGGATAGAGGTAGGAATTTTAGAGAAAATCACTCTCAAATTTAGATCCTCACTGAAGACCTCAGCTCTCAGGGGAGTCTTTTGTGAGTAAAGGTTTAGGACTTGTGCATCAGCTGCTGTGAAGTCTCTTTCCATTCCAGGCAGTACCAAACCGGATGATCTGTAACAACACATGGACCATGGAGGCACGAGTCATATTTCTGTCTATGACTGCACACAGTAAAATAATTTTGTTTAACCAGCTTATCTTTTTTTGCTTTCCACCAGTACCACTGTAACTTCTTCTGGTATCCAAATGCATTTTTCTCCCCTTACTCAAACTTTTGCAAAAAGGGAACCTTTTTGCTCCTTGATTTTTGCATACCTGCCTTAGTGACTGTGATAGGAACATGCTCCTGTATTGCTCTAGAAAGTAGCTTTACATGCACTGTTTCATCTAGTCCTTAATTCTTCCACTGGGGCACTAAATCTGGACTAAGCTGAAATACTAGGACAATAATTCTTAATCCACTGTGGAACATTAACTGAGTGTTAAGACAGCGATTTGCTGTATATTATGAACGTGTCTCCATTTCGTTTCCTCTCTGGAGATGCTGATTCACTGATGGAGTGATGTTCTTCCAGGCAAGAAAAGATTAAGTAGAGACAACAGACTCAGAAGTAATAAATAAGGCTGTAGAACAAAACTGCCTAATATTACATTATTTTAGAAGCCATATATAATCATGTCATCAGAGATGTGTTGTGATGCACACACATGAGGGTGCATAGTTAAGGTGCTGCCTCTAATCTTATACTGTGCTAGTTCAGGAGGTTGCAGAGTTTACAACTGTATATTTATTGCTGCATCAATCCAGCACTGGGAAGGAGGTTTGCATCTATTTAGCCACAGCAGTGTGTCCTCTTGGTTCCCATCACAGTCAAAGTGTTCTTCAAAGGAATGTGAGCACTATTTCCCCTGCTTCCCACGTGCAAACCCAAGGTGCTGGAGAAATGGCAGGTCCTTTAGTCCCTGAGATCAATGAAATGTGCAGTAGAAAGGAACCAAGTTTCCTGCTCCCTGCTTCTGTGTGAAGTATGTGCTCACACTCTCCCTTACTAGTGCCCTACTGCAGGGAGGCTGCATGTCTAAAATTCTGGAGACAAGTTTGGGTAGTGTCTCTCTAATACAGACAGAACACAGGCTGGGATCACAGGCAGCCTGCCAGAATTGTCACATCACCCTGTCTGAGGGGACCATCTTCAAAACCAGACAGCAGCAATTGATCAAAGACGAGGTTGTTGCTCTTTTCTTTTGTTTCTGTGATTCTCCTGTCCAGAAGGCACCTGGGCTGATGTTGCTGTCCTGGCTGCTCTTCTTACGGATGCTGGGAGCTAAACAGGCTACACTTCCTCAAGCTTGGGACAGGCAGCACACAGGGAATATTGGGCCTAGGCAGAAGGAAGGGGCTCACTGGACTCTATTCCTGGCAATTTTTTTGAGATGGCCAAATGGCAGACATTTCAGCAGCCTGTTGAGCACAGTAACTACTCCAGGGCCAAAAATCAGTCCATGTCAATTGTAAAAATTAGGCGATTGCAAAGGTAAATTTTAACTGTAACTGTAAAATTAAATCGTAAATCCTCCTCTGAGTGGATCAAGGTGCAGAAAAGAACCTGAGGTTGCTTGTTCATTACAAGAAGCCACATTGCTATAGGACTTAACAAAGCAGCATCCTTCTTTTGTCCTGAGCAAACAAATGTCAGAATGCTGATCGGTCACTACTTGCAGGTCTTTGCTGGGAATCCATTTCACCTAATCCAGACTTACTGAAGATGTCTGAAGAGAGGGCTTGATCTTTATTCCTAAGCAAAATCAGGTATGCAGAGTACCTCATTTGTTTTTGATGGTGTGTTGTGTAGCTGTGAGAGTTCAAACCTCCAGACATGCTCTAGAACTGACCCTGCTCTCTCCTCTAGGTCAGGGTGTTCTTCCAGGCCTGGAGCTTGTGCCTCTAATGCCCAGCTCTTCTCTTGCTGTAGGATGGGATGGGTGCCTGTACTGGTGGTTACAGTGCTCTGTTAGCTCTCACTTCATGCTCTGGGGAACTTCAGTGTTCCACAGCAGAGTCAGAGATGACGTTCTTAGCACATTCCTTTCATTTCTTTCCCCTGGCATAGCAATTACTATTCTACACAGTGCTGCCTCATGTGGTTCTTTACAATTTATTTTTAAGGTTTCCCCAAAAACTTGCCTAGTAAGAGTTTTTGCATAATTGCTCCTCAAGATTTGCATTTCAAAATTCCAACACAGCTCTTGGAGCTGGCTGCAGGCTTATGTTACCTCCCACTAGGTTAATCCACACAGCTCTCGATTGAATGATCTAAACATAGGAATATGCATTGCTTTTTGCTTCTATTCTCAGAACAGCATTGTTCTTTCTTGGCCACTTCTTTTTTTTTTTTTAAACTATTCCCAATTCAATTGCTTCTGCAATAGGCCTTAAAACTTTCCTAACTCAAGGGGGCTGCAGTATCTGTCAGAAGAATCTTTTGGTGTATTTTTGTAAACTTGTCAGATTCTCCAAGTTTTGCAGCCTTGAGGTAGGCCTGGCTGATTTGTGACTGATGGCACCAGAGAGTTAGTTCTCTTTTTCCTTCCTTGTTAATCACATACTTTAAATTATCATCAGTGATGGGTTTATGTTCCTCCTTACAGGTTTACAGAGTTTTAGCAGCAGTTATGTCACTGCATTCAAAGGGAAAGATGAGAGAATGAACTGTATTTGCTTTCCAAAATCTAGCTTTAAAGTTCCCCTGTGGACTGGAACTCACTGATTTTCATTCATTTCTGGATGGCACTGAGTTAAGTAATTTTTTCACTCCTCTCCTCAGAGAAATTATTTTCTACCTATTTGTAAAGATTCCTTAATATTCTGTCTTCACTTTGCTTTGGGTCATTTTAAAATTCTCCCATTTCTAACTGTTGCTCCCCTTATGATGCTTGGACTCTTGCACGCAATTTAAAAACATCTTCTGTCATTTTTACCTTTGCAGTTGTTACTTTGCCATGCTCGTTCTTTTTGATCTTTTCTCACTAGCTCCAAAAGTTCTTTTTTTTTTTTAATCTGGCATATAATGTTCTTCAAGTTCAATCTCTTGTGATGGTATCTGCTCCTATCTGCCAGCATCCATAACCTCTTCGTTAGAAATAGTTCTTAGCACTTTGCCAAGATGTCATGATAAGAACCAAGTGGAGAAAAGTGCAGTTTCTAATGACATTTATTGAATACTCCAAGTAATGATCCTTGGCTTCATTTCCTGATAAAATGTGCTTGATATGGTGTCTTTTTGGTCTCCTGCTATGGGTATAAAAATTACCTTCCTCCTTATTCTTTTGATGTAATTTTAAACACTGTTGTTCCCAACAGGAAGTTTGCTTGGCTTGAGAAGTTTAACAAGCTGAGCACCACTGGCCTATTTCTTTGATGATGAAAGGAAGTAAGTGGGGAGTAAGATACAGGTGTACCATCTCCCTGGGTAACCACAGTCATTCCTTGGGGTTATGAGCTGGTTTGAACCTCTCTCTGCTTTTGAACAAACTGGTAAGGTAGTAAACAAACTGCTAGTAAACAAGTTAGTAAACACCTAGTAAACTCCTGGCAAGACACAGCTAAACCCATGCAGCCTCCAAAACAAGGTATCTGCATCCAAACTGCCTATTGGGAACCATTTGCAGCCTTTGTCAGCCCCCAAACCATGCACAAGCATTTCCTGGAAGAACGTTTGCTGACCCACACCAGAGCCAGGGCTGTGCTGGCAGTTCCACAGCACAGAGATTCCCTGTTCCAAATCCGTGTCCAGGCCTAGACTTTGTACCATTTGAATAAGGTGTATATTGTGCTTTGTTCCTTAACTTTTCTCTGGTGTGACTCTTGGAGTCAAGAAAGAGGTTCAAGATGTTTCTCCTGTGCTTCCTTCTCTGGGAATGATGGTAAGAGGTGTTTCCATTACTGCCATGAGATGTCATTAGGCTTTTCGGTACTGTCATAGAAGGCTGATATTGCAGTGGTATCTAAAATGTTTTATAAAACTGTCTTTCTAGGCACCCTTTCCTGCAGCTTATGTCAGCCACACTTTGTAAAATTTTATCTGAAGTTGTTCAATCACACATAAAAATTAGAGTATGGCAATTATGTTGGCCTGGTTAAAGATCTTGTAATACCATGGCTTGGAACTATTACTTCTTCCAGGCTTTATAGAAAAGGCATTTTTGGTATCAAGTAAGCACCTTTCACTGTCCCCAGGATAACGTATCTTGGCCAAATCACAAACTCTGACTAATTTTAATTTGAACACCCTCAGTAGAAGCTTGTTCACTTGGCAGCTGAATTTCTGGCTGTGACATCTGCAGTGAGCACCCTCCAGCCTCCAGTGTCTCCCTGCCAGCTCATCTGCCTGTGTGCAGCTCCATGCTGCAACCCGGGGCTGGCATTTTCTCCTGTGGAGAGTGGAGCACTGCATGGTGCAGAGTGAGGAGCAGGGCCAGCAGGAGCAGAAGTTGGAGATTTTACTTGGACTTAGTATTATAGGGAGGAAGGAGTTGGGAGGAAGGAGAGTAAGCAGAGAGAAAGCAGAACTAGCATCTATACAGCTCCTTATGTCTGTTCTTTCTCATCCAACACTGAAACAATCCAAGGCTGTCTTGAATCTCCATGTTTGTTTGTTGGCAAGTATCTGTATTAGCTGGTGATGAAGGATGTATCCTACATCCCTCAAATTTGTTGATTGAGTTTCTACCTCATGCAACTGATCCCTGTGGATGATAACAGACATCTACTGCTACCAATTACTTATTAGCACATGTGGTAGAGATCTGTTCTTCAAACCTAATAGGTTTCAGTTCCATTTGGAGGTCACTAGGGTTTCATATAATATAATTTCTTTTCGATTAACATGGGAAGTGACTTGGTAATTCCAGTAAATGACTAGGTACTTAAAGTAAATCTGTCTGGAAACACAAATTTCTGTCCAGCTGGAAATTTTAACAATTGACTTTTTACTTGAGACAAAACAGAAAAAAAGTTACTGTATTTTTGTGGTAGGACATTAAAACAAATGCCCTTCTACTTTTTTTCTGAGTTATGTCCTCAAAGGGTTAACATGAAGAAAATAAGGTGATCAGAGATTTTATGGAAGGACGATTTTGATCTCATAAATGATGTAAGGCAGGACTTAATCCAAAATTAACATCCTATATGGGTTAATTAAAGGAAACAAATGTGAGAAAGCTTGTTCTACTCTTGAACAGCTCATTTAGCTTGTCTTTAATGCAAATTGTCAATGAAGTTCCTGTCATGAAAATAAATCTCATTAAAAATGCATCGCTTGTTCCCACACATGTAAACCAAGGAAAGAGTGTGCTCCTACCAGATGAAATTGATGTTACTCAGCTGCAGAGCAAAGGTGATGTGGGTTTCAAAATGCAGTCACTCTTGCTTTTGTCTGGGTTTACGTTTTCTGAAAAATCTTTCACTCAGTGAGCTATAAGAGTCCTTAATGAATGTGGAATAATGTGGGGCTGCAAACTGATGACTAAAGGGCAGACTTGGAGCAACAAGAGCTTAAAACCCACATTCCCTCTTTACTAGAGGACTTGTATTGCCAAAGGTAATATGTCCTTAGGCTACAACTTCCTCGAGATTTTCTATAATTTTCCATTGAATAGAAGTTCAGATAAAATGAAACGGTGAAAGCAAATACTATTTGAAACTGTATAAAAATGTAAAAAATTATATTGAGCTTATAAATCATGACATCATATTATTATTATTCTCTTGGAGCAGTTTATGGAGCAGTAAAGCTAGAATTCTGTACAGAGATGAAAGTCAATATCTATCTCCATCCCTGCACCAACATTAGTAGGAAATATTACCAGACATTGCAAGCTAGGAAGGAAATAAGAAGAATATTAACTAGAGCCTTTTTTCCATATTACAGTCCCATATTACACAACAAACGAGTATGTAGTCCTTGTTTGTATATTTACAGAACTTCCTCTCCACAGAGCAATAAAGAGGCAGAGATTCCTGAATGTTTGGGAGGATGAGGCCTGACAATTGCAACATCAGAGATAACTCGAGAGGCAGTGATCTCCCCCCCACTGTGAGGTGAGAAACTCTACTACAACACATTTGTATGGGAAGCAATCATATAAAGAGTTCTAATGTTTTCATCATGTTTTAAAATATATGTGTGAAGGTCACAGCAAAGCTTTTGTTTCATATTTATGGTCCCAACGGCTTTATCCATTCATTCTGCATATACTTTCCAGGGCGAGGTTACAGCTTGGTCACCTCAGCGAACCTTAGGTCAGGCCCCTGACCAGAAAGAGATTAAGATACAAAGTAGGCTGCCTAGCACACTAAATTCGGTGTCTGGAACGACCAGGAGGTGGCAGAGCAAGTCTAATGTACCACATCTGAATGGCAGGCTCGGGGTATTTTCCCGTCTTGACGCTGTGGAAAGATGGTGAGCTCCTGCAGTTCTCCCATTTGCACCGTTTAGTGGCAACTGCCTGCACACCACTCACAGTGTTTGCAAGGCTATAAAGAGGCTTCCAGCAAGCTTGCAGAGCTCTCTAGGAAATGATGGCTGGTATTTTTTTTTCCTTTTTTTTCTTTCTCTTTTTTAATTATAATTTTGCTCTGCTGACTCAACTCTGCTGCTCACTGGAAGTTTGGCCAACGCATCCTTTCAGAGGCAAGAGTGAGTCTTCCTTGTATGCATGTCCTTGCAAGCAAATGACACTGACTCTGCCCACAGCAGCACGGGACAAAAGCACATCAATCAAGCAAGGGCTTGACAAGTAAGGATACAGAAATATGTAATACATAATTCTGCATAACTGTTAATACAGCTGCCCTCTCATTTCTCTTCTTGTTACTCCTTCACATGGTAAGTGACCCATGTGAAAAGCAGAGAGAAACCATGTGAGAGGGCAGAGCAGATGAACAGAGGGAAAAAGCAAATAGCGAGTGACAAGCTGGCTGATACCAGCTGGGATACTTTTTGTATCAACTTCAGCTGCGGTCAGCTCTGGTTGGGTCAGCAGATGATGGAGATAACTGGGGGAAAAAAACAGAGGATGCACAGAAGTGCTGCCAATAATTTGGTAATCTAAACTGTATCTACTTGTAAATTACTCTTATTTAAAAAGCAATAAGCTTCAGCAAAACCTATCTTCTTCCTAAGAGCTACTGTTGGTGGTTAGTAACAAACCCCCAAAGTTTATCAACAGAAAGCAACCCCAAAATCTCCGTGTGTTAGGTTTAATGGGCTGCAGCAACCCCAGGATAGACATTGGTGCCTTCACAAAAGAAGGCATTTAGTGTCTTCTGCCTCTCATGCAGATTTTTTGTATGTCTGTTTCTCTGGGGCAGCTGTGACAGGGGAGATAGAAGAAGGGCAAGAGGAGAAGGTAGTAATCATTTTCTTAGGGCTTGATCTCCTCTGACAAAACACAAGACCAGTTTGTGTCTTGCTGTTTTAAGGGACTCAAAAGCCTGATAGATGGCAATGGAATTAGAGAGAAGCAGCTCCTTCAGTTAGGACTGCAAGAGAAATAGATGATGCGGAGGTTTTTGAGCACAGGGTTAGACACAAAGTCAAGAGAGCCATGCATGAGGGAGACAGGCAGTGAGGAGAGGTGAACAGAGGATCCTTTGCACTGAAAGTACTGGAGTTATTATGCTCTAAATTCTGCATTTATTGTCTGCTGGCTTCAAAGCAGCAATGTACAATAGAATCTGACCCTAAATAGATGTAGTTGTCAGAATCAACAATAGGAAGCACAGATAGAAAGAGATTTGATATCTTCTCTACAATCCTGCCTCTGGTAATAGTTACTGCTAGACCCAGAACTCCCTCAGAGGAGGGAGGGAAACTCTATTTCTTCCAATACCTCTGCTAACAGCTCTGTTGTTTTTAAGATTCTAAGAAAGGACCAACTACACAGCTGGGAAGAAATTACACAAAAAGTCCCAACACTGCTATTCTCCAGGGGTTTCCCCCAACCTTCTAATGTTTTAGCCAAGTACAGGTAAAATCTATGCCCTGAACATTAATGCAGACAGTGCCCCCCAGACAGACACACTCAGGCCTGGACAGAACTGCTGGGGTAAGAGAAAAGGTCACCTGCCATGGCCTGTGTGTCCCCTGAGTGCTCTGCCAATACCAGATGTAGAGACGGCACCTGGAAGACCAACTTATGGCCACAGGCAACTGAAATGAGAGCAATTAGCACAAGCAGACGGACAGACTGTGGAGATCCTTGTAACTTCCAATTTCTCCTCACTAGGCTGGAGTTGAACAGGCGTCTACCACTGAAAAGCTACATATCCTGCGGTTTCTTCTCTGAATTTTGTAAACAGCTCTGTGCATGTTACTGCAAGTCCTTTCACATCAAACCTGGGGCTGTGGTTGCCATGCATTGCTTTAAGCACCCAGGTCCAAATCTCACATCTAAAACAATGGTGTTTGGATCGGAAATGCTATTTTGATCCTCCTCTTTTTTCAGTTGCCCCGGCCTTGAGGATGATGGCTTAGAATAGCTGAAATATTTAAAAACTCCGCCAAGCGCTGTGCTGACAAAACAGCAATTTGTATGTGCTCTGTACTTCTGGCTAATCTCAGCACAGAGCTCACATGCTGAATGAATCTTCTTTTCTCTCATCATTCAGTGTATTAACTCGAGGTCATGCTCCACTGACACTTACAAACAGCACCCGCCTCTGTCAGTCACAGCCATGCATAGAAGGAGCATGAAAGGAATTAACTCTGTCTAATAAACATCCCTGGCTTGCACACAGCCCCTCAGGAGGGGAGCAGTAGCGTGAGGGACTGATGGCAAACTCTTGGAGGAGACAATAGGGGTTAGCCTACAGAAATGGAAATGCTCCTGTTTGCAATAGTATCACAAATGCATAATGTCACAGATATTTCACTTATGGCTTGTTTTCAGACATCTACAAAATCCAGTAGTCGTGGCAAAGCCAGCTGCCTTTGTTGTCTGTGGTTACTGTTAAGAGAGACCGAATGACACTTTGCAGCCCTGTGATCCGAAGCACAGTGCTCTGAATCACTTCAGGAGAAAGAAGCAGTGACAGGATTTAGTTCAAAGCTGTAAGAAAATGGAGAGAGAAGACCAATAATACCAGCAGTAGAAGAACTTTATTTCTTAAAGGAAAATTAATTCAGCAGCAATAAATAAAGGTGCTGCTCTCAAGAAAAACCTCATATTGCTGATGTGCAACATCACATAAATGTGAGGTTAGGAGATGTGAGAACAACTGTGCAACTGTTATCTAAGGGCAGATCAATTCTTCTCCTTTCCTTTTGTTCTTCCCCATTTCATTCCAGAAGCTTCAGAAGACTGCTTCCTCTGGTTCCAAACTAATTATTTTGGGAGTGGGAGCAATCATTTATATTCTCATCCCAGAATCACCAGGTACTTCATTGAAAGTTTGATAAGGCCTTACTGTGTATGTGCTGTAGGGAAATGTATTGTTTGTATTTTGTGCTCCAACAACAAACTGAGGCTGTGAGAAGAGCTACTGAAGATCCCCATAGGAAATAGTTTAACGTAATATAGGAGCTCAGTACTTCTACCTTTTGTACTCTTTGCCCTGAATAATGCTTTCTCTGACTAATGATAAAATCTGTCCAGGGCAAAAAGGTTAGGAGTATTCCATTCCAAACATTTGGATGCTCTGGTTTATTTTGCCTCCTTTATGCTCAGAATATGTATAGGGTGGTTGGAAGGAAGTGACCAACTCTTCTGTGTTATTAATGTTACTCATTTGTCGATAAGACTATCAAGAGCTGTCTTAGAAAAATATTAAAGCTGAGTCATATACCAATAAAAACAGACAAATTCACTCTGGCAGCTGCAATAGTGAATTTAACTTACTTTTGCTGTGCCTCAGCAGTGTGGCATATGGTTCTATGGTGATTTCATTTCATTTCAGAGTTTCTTTTTGACATAAGATGAAGTCTAATAACGTCTCAAATGGAGTTACAGGAAGAGCAAAGGCAACTCTTTTTACTACAAGCAAGGAACTCTGTGCATCTTCCTGCCACGTGTAAAGGCACCTATGACTCTTTCTAGAGAAGTGAATAGTTGTTCTAAACATCTAAATTCCATCTGTGCAAAGACCTCTGCATCTCTAATGTGCACAGGCAAGCAAGCAGTGGTTGAAGCAGAAGTTGTGTTTGGCTCTCCCCCTCTGTTTTGATCAAAAGTTCCGGGTGTGAAAAGCACTAGTGCTGCCTCAATTCTCCTATTCATTCAGCAAGATACAGCCTATGATCGATAACTATGAGATTCCAAAGTGAAAACTGACATGTTAAGCAGGTGATAGGATTTTTTACTGACTAAAATCACAAGTTAAAAGATTATCTTTTTCTTTTGAGAAAATATGCCTATTGTTAAGGCTACAGACAGCAAAAAGAATGGTGATTTTTTGCAGCCAGAATGCAAAATATTTTAAGGCACAGCACTCCCATGGATCTTGGAAAATGGAGATGTTGGTTGCTTTGGTAAGAATGCAATCCTGACTCTCTGACTGTGATTAAGTTGCTATTGCTCAGCTGGGGTGTTGTTCACAGTAATCTGGGTCTTGCTCATGCTGACTCATGTTTCCTGCGTTCTCAGCAGCATTTGTATGGGATTTGTATTTCTTACCATTCCAGCCTCCAAGGTACTGAGCCTCCTCTATCTTGATGTGTGTGGGAGGCCTGGGATCAAACGTCAGGGAGCAGGAGCAGTCCCTACCAGAGTTTCCTGATGTGAAAATGTCAGACAATGCCCAGGTCTTGGGATCCAGCATGGATTTTTCCTCTTGAGGAAAGGGAGATTGGAGGGAGCCAGAATGTGAGTCAGAAAGGTACAACATTGTACTTAGAGAAGGATGGCCCTTTCAGTTAGTTTTGTTGTTTTATTTAACTGCCTTGCATCCTATTTTATATAATCATAGGGAAACATCCAGTCCCTGACCAGCAAGGATGGCAGAAAGTGGACACCTGTGGAAGTGAAGTAAGCAGGTTTTCACAAGACAATGTGGTGGGTGACTCCACAACCTCCATGGGCAGCATTTCCAATGTTTAGTCTCCGTTTCAGTGAAAGAATTTTCTGATATCCAAAGGGGACCTCCCTTGGTACAGCTTGAGGCCATTCCCACTGGTTGCCTGGGAGAAGGGACTCACACCCACCTAGCTGCAACCTCCTTTCAGGTGGTTGTAGAGAGTGATAATGTCACTCCTGAGCCTCCTCTTCTCCAGGCTGAACACCCCCAGCTCCCTCAGCTGCTCCTCATCAGACTTGTGCTCCAGAGCCTTCCCCAGCTCCATTGCCCTTCTCTGGACATGCTCCAGCACCTCAATGCCTTTCCTGTAGTGAGGGGCCCAGGACTGGACACAGGACTTAAGGTGTGGCCTCACCAGTGCCAAGTACAGGGGGCTGATCACTTTCCTAGTCCTGCTGGCCACACTCTTGCTGATCCAGGCCAGGATGCCACTGGTTTTCTTGGCCACCTAGGCACAGCTGGCTCATGTTCAGTGCTATCAACCAGCAACTCCCAGGTCCTTTTCCTATGGGCAGCTTTCCAGCCACTCTACCCCCAGCCTGTAGTGCTGCACGGGGTTGTTGTGACTGAAATATTGATGTATGACAAGTGGAGCCAGACAAAAAGAGGTCAGTTTGCAGGAGCTGAAAGAAAAAAATATGACAGCAGAGAACAGTGGATTAAACAAGTCATTAAGAGTGTGTAAGAGTGACATGCATGGGGTGATGGGGTTTTCTACCACTCTGCATGCCTCTTACTGCAACTGAACAACATTGGCCCTGAGCTACAAAATTTCATAGGACATGTAAAATTCTAATCCTGAGTCCTCTGGCCTCATTGTGGTCTTTGTTGTAAGGGCCCCATCTGCACCTCATCAAAGTCCTCATAAATTTCTGGATAGGTTTGGGATAGATGACTAGATTATTGCTCTAATTTATCCACATATACTATCAGTAGTTATCTACTTGTTCTTTTAATTAGGCTAAAATTTGCCAAAGCATATGAAAAATTGCTTATTGCACTGAAAACAGAATTATCTGCTGAGAGCTCACAGCCCATTCTTCAACTTTTGCATAAATATTTTTATTGTATATTTTTATGTTCTGCATTAAAAGTGTGTCAGTGGGGACGTGTGCTGGTTGTGAACACTGTGCTTCCCACCAGCACCTGCTTCTTGAGCAGGCTAAATGTGGAAACATATTGTAATGGCTGAGCTGTGCAGACAGTTTATTCTCTGTTCTGCAGCAGCATGGGTAAAGCAGGAAAATTTGTATCTGTCTGAGTTGACCCAGAGGGAAACCTGACCAAGAGGCTTTAGCTTTGAACTGAATTCAGTTGTGTGTTGCAGGGAGACTTGTTTGTTTTAGCTTCTGAAAAGTAAGCATGACTGAATTTAGCCTTGAAAGATCCCACTGGGATGAAAAATAAAAGGATTTATATTAGAAAATGTCAAATCAAAAGTAGCAATTTCCTCCTCACTATTTTCTTCTTTTTTTTCCCTTTTTGCCAGTCATAAATGATTGTCCCAAATGCATTCAGACTTCCCTGATGGCCTGGGTTATGCCATGGCATTGCATTCTTCTGTAAATCAGCTCCTCACCCCGGGTTTGTGGCTTGGCTGTTGAGGATGGCACTCAAGCAGTACAGCATGGGCTGAAGGGAGGGGAGTCATGGAGATCCTGTACCAGCAGTAGTGTCCCTGCCTGTGTGACACTGTGACCCTGCAGACGAAGGAAAAAAAGTCAAACCCTGTTAGCAGTGGGGTAAAACTGCTTAGAAACGCTCAGCTATGGGCTGTCTTATTGACGTGCTGGTCCAGCAAGCAGGCTTGTCTAATTAATTAGAAAAAAAAGGTGAATTAATTGGACTTAAATCCTTGGGTGATGAAAATTGACCTAAGCTTTCAAATGTTTGTGCAACAGCTCTCCTTCTGCACATGATATACAAAGAAATGCCATATTCTCCCAATTTCAAAATCCTTGCAAAGTTTCAGTTGTGTTTATCCCAACAGAGCCCATATGGTCAGCATGCTGAGGTTTTGCTGCCATTGATCCTTTCAAGCCCAGCAAAAAGGCATTGCATATCTGAAGTCCATCTCTCTGAAAGCTGCCTCAGCCAGAGGCTGTGTGTGTTTGCCAGCTGATCGAAGATCCACCAAGGTGGTCATTGATTGACCCAGCATCTCCCCTCCTCAGGATACTCTCAGTGAAGAAACTTTTCTGTGAGAGACAAGGTTTGAATAAGCCTTGCTATAAGGAGTG
The DNA here is from genome assembly GCF_009650955.1 of Corvus moneduloides. NCBI lineage: Eukaryota > Metazoa > Chordata > Aves > Passeriformes > Corvidae > Corvus > Corvus moneduloides. Next base: position 106,893,566 of record NC_045478.1, on the reverse strand, counting down.
CAAAGGAAACTAAATTCCCTTTCTTTTCGCCACACACTTACTTATTCCATCACTTCACTTTGGATTTTACTGAGGTTATCATATCAAATACTGGCATAACCTAGAATATGCTGGAGGGAAGCAGCTCCACTGGAAACAAGTTGGTTTCCCTCTGGGATCTTTCAGAAGTGGTCGCTTTTCCTCACTTCTTTTGAACTGGCTAATCAAACACACTGACCACTCATGCCACAGATTTTTTTACACTTACCCATCTTAGAGGGATTTTTTTTGTAAACAAAGCTGAAGCAAGATTTGTGTGAATTGGAGGAGGAACCCATTTGCAATGTCAAATTAATGAAGACTACAAGAGCAATATTACGTGCTTTTATGTAAAATAATATCTGATGGTTCTTTTGGTGAACTATGGCTATTTGAATTGGTATTGGAATCTGTGGTGAGATTCTCCTCTAGGCCATATGTACAGTCAGTATCGCATGCCCAATGCCCAGTAAAGCTGGGCCTTTGAGAGACACTGTGCAGACTGATACCTCTTTCTCCACAGAGATGGTATGGGATAGCTTCACACTGTTCCTTTTGTCCAGTTCCCATCTCTTCTCACAGCAAAATTCCCCCTAGAAGGGAGATAGAGAGTTCATTCTTAGTGATCTGGAGTGAGAACAAATTTTAGTTGTGATATTCTGGACAAGCAATATCTTGAATGGGTTGAAAACCACCAGTTCACATATTGGTCAATTTATCACAACTGTAAGACTGTAACAAAAACATTAGATCATGACCCATGTAGCTCTATGTTCATTACCCACATAGCCATGGGGCAGATTCTTTCATCTGCCAGATTCATCATCTTTCATTTTCCAATTGTTCTTTTGTTGGGAGGGAGACCAGAATTGCTTTAGTTCTGATGTGTGTACACAGAAAAATGTATGTTGAATTCTGAATGAAAAAAAAAAATAATAGGAAAAAAGCATAGGTATTTTAATGGCTGCATCACACTCCCAAACAGCAACAGATATCACAAAACTACAGCATAGCAGGATGGGGGTTCTTATCAAAAGGAAAATTGACCAATTAAGTCACCAAGAACATTTTTTTTGAAAGTGGTCAGACCAAGCAAGAGCTGCCCATCTGAGCTCACTATATGTGAAAGCCTTGCTGTGTGTGGTCTGGGTGTGGCTTTGGCAATAACCTCTAGAAAAAAATACAATGCTTGGGCACTTCAGAGAGCAGCACCATACAGAGGGCACTATGGCAGAACAGAAACATTTGGGAAATGCTCTCATCACTACCCATGGTTTCACGTCTCTGCAGAATCCTTCTCTTGTACGTGAGCTGAACACATACTTCAAACATACATCAGCACCTTTCCATTCATTAAGGTATTTATGTAGAGGTAGGATCTGCACTTGAGTCTACCTTGAGGGTGTAATTGTGTGTTGCTAATGTAATGGCTAGAGCTGGTGATCCAAACGGCAGCATATGAAAGGTCAATGTTCAGAATGCAAGGTTGTGCAGAGCAATTGGAGGAAAAATGGAGTCTGATTTAACCGAGTAAGAAGGAAGAGGGAGGGCAAGGGCAGTGAATGAGAGAGTGACAAGATGACTTCTAAAGATGGGCCCTGCAGAGGTAAAAACAAAAGCATTAATTCCATGAGTTATATCCAATGAATGTCTTAAAAGGAAAGATTATAGATAATGGAAGAAAGACACAAAACCCAGGAACAGAGCTGGCCATTTAAATGATGTGCATGCAGATTTCAGAGGAGCTATTTCCACATACATAATCATCATCACCATCATATACATTATGTGTATGTCCTCATGGATGCCCTTATAAAATCATAGGCAATGGCATGCCTTAAAAGGCAAGTCACAGTATAATATTCTGATCTTATATACCCTAGTGAATGTCCAAAAGAGGTTTCTACCAAGAGTCTGCATGGCACAAATGGAAGCAGGACTTTACTCCTACATTCTTGTCATGTTTGCCACCGTACTTTGCATTTTCTCATGTGCCACTGACAAATCCATGTGACTCTCAATTCTCCTGACAATCAGAAAATGTCAGAACCCAGTGCAACATTATTACAGGGATTTATTTATTTCCCACATATTAAAAATAGTATCATACCTTAAAAAAAAAATCAGGCTAATCATGTGGACCCATGAGAAATTCTTTGAGAGCTGCCCTGCAGAGAAGGACTTGGGGGGTTCTTGTATATGAAAAGCTGGACATGAGTCAGCAGTGTGCACTCCCAATCCAGAAAGCAAGACTATCCTGAAAGGTGATTCTGCTCATGTGACCCCACTGGGAGTGCTGCATCCAGAGGTAGGGTCTTCAATGCAAGATGTGAACCTGCTGGAAAGTGTCCAGAGGAGGTCCAGGAAGATGACTGGAGGACTGGAGCACTTCTCCTATGAGGACAGGCTGAGAGAGTTGAGGTTGTTCAGTCTTGAAAAGACCAGGCTTCAGGAAAGCCTCATTGTGGCCCTTCTCTACTTAAAGGGGGCTTATAAAAAAGAGTGAATGACTTTTTACTTGGGCAGATAATGATAGAACAAGGGGGAAGAGTTTTAATCTAAAAGAGGAGAGATTTAGATTAGATGTTAGGAAGAAATTCTTTACTGTGAGCATGGTGAGATACTGGTGCAGGTTTCCCAGAGAAGCTGTGGATGCCCCATCCCTAGAAGTGTTCAAGCCCAGGTTGAATGGGGCTTTTTAGCAGCCTGGTCCAGTGGTTTGCATCCCTGCTTATGGCTGAAGAGTTGGAACTGGGTGATCTTTAAGGTTTCTTCCAATCCAGGCCATTCTATTACTCTATGATTAATTTTCTAGTGATCAGTTTTGTGCTTCTATCACTGGTTTGAGGTGCTGTCATTCACTTTGATGTAAAATGGCTTGGACATGCTTATAAGGTTTATTTCAGTTTCTGATTAAATATTTCAGTTGTTACATAGCTCTTATCCCCATAGCATTTGGATGAGTACATCACTTGTTTAGGGCCAACTCCAGTGGAATTAAGAATTTAAATCTCATTAAAATTATGCAACCAAAAAAAAAAAAAAAAGAAAAAGGATAATTTGTTTTCTTTGTTGGTTGTTCCCTTGCTTTTCTGCAGATGGAAAAACTCGATTTTGGAAAAGAAAAACCCTATCCAACAGTATTAACCTGATAAAATGACAGATGTTATAATATAGAGTCACAAGTCCATGTGTTGTACACTCCAAATTGACTCAAGTTCTGTATCCTTGCAATGAGACAAAGGAGTACTATGGGTCCATGACAGTGATAATACCAGAACCAAGGAATAGGCAAAAAATATAACTTTGACACTCTCTCCTTGTGCATGACGATCCTAATCATATCGATTTCCAATTACAAATGGCCTGAAAACTGTCTTACCGCACTGGTTTATGTCAGATAAAGATCTGGACTAGTGTATTACCAGGCATTTCATTGTTGCCATACACTGCCATGGCCTCAGAAGGGCTGGCAGGAGGTGTTTTCATGGACATGGAGTTTTCTGAAGTGCTCTGAGTTTCCTCAGGTCACAATTTTAAGTGCTGATGCATAAGCCTGTATCTCAGGAGGGAGGCAATTCACAGCAATTACGTGGAAATCAAGATAGAGATATCAAGCTGAATTCTTGGCATGCCTTCGTCAAATGGAAGTAGTTCTTAGAAAGCCCTATTCCCTTAACAGTTCCAGGGTTGAGGTTTCCAGTTAGGAATTTGGTCTTGGGAGAGACTGTTGCTACAGTGATTTCGAAGGAGCTTTCCAGGAAAGACAGGATGTGGGTGTGTTCAGAGGGATCGCAGGCCACTTTGGGGACCCATTATCTGGGAGGACGGACCAGTCTGTCCCTTCAGAATCAGAGACCTGATGCTCAGTACAGTGTATTTATTGTATTTTCTGCCTGTGCCTCATCTGATGGTCAACCTTATTGAAGTCTCTGTTCCAAACACAAGCAAGAGTGCACAGCTGTCAATTCTATTATGAAGTTACTTTTCTACAGAACAAATTCTGACCAAAAATGTTCTTTCTCATGTGTCTTGGATCCACTAAGAGCTCCAGTTAACCCTCCTCACTTTTAAATATCGGACAGATGAAGTTGGCAGAGCAGAGTGTTCAACTGGGCCCTCCTTACAGCTCCTCATTTTCCAGGGGGGTGTTTCTTGCATGCACCAAGATTGTTTTTAAGGATCAGAGAAAGCACGAAAACAATTTTTCAAAGCAAATAAACTAAACAAATTCTGACTGGTCTCTTTATCCTTTAGCTGGAAGCCACTTCTTCTAAGGGAATCTCATCCAAAAAGAGAGTAATCATAGCTGTGACACTGAGAGCAAAACAACAAGCAATTTCCTGTACTTTTGTCTTTCCCATTTTCCACAAGTGCAAATAGCTCCAATTACTTCCTCAAAGTTTGATGAGTTCCACAGTGGGGCCAGTGATTAACTGCAAGGGAAATTTTTACTTCGCCCCTTGAACTTCCGCTGTTTTAGTAACCGCTGAGCCATTCCACAGCAGCACTGTGGACAGTCAGTCCTAACTAATCACCTGGACGGAAACACAAGGGGAAAGGAAGAGGTGGTGGCAGGAACAGCCCAGCCAAAATGCTGCAGATGAAAGATTTTCCATGTGGCCCCCAAGTATCGTACGTTGGGAATGAGTTGAGTCATGCTCTGAACACCAGAGCATGAGTAAGAAAGCTCAGCCCCCTCTGAAGCTTGGTTTTATTGATGAGCTGACATCAGCTCCTGTTGCCAGCCAAGCTCCCCTGAGCCGAGTCTCTGTGACTTCCTCTACACTGGCCCCCTCTGCCAAACTAAGTATTCTCACCCACCTGCAGCCAGGGCCAGCCAGAGCCACAGTGACTCAACAGAGCAAGGAAAGAGGCCTGCAGGAGTTCTGCCTCACCTTCTCATACAGCACTGCCATAATATAGGAATAGACTGACTTCAGGAGCAGTGGGGGAAGAGGAAGGGAAGGTCTTCTGTGTGCTGGCCCCAGTTTTCATGCTGAATTCGTACTGCTGATTGAGGGCATTTATTGAGAGGCCTGGTGCTGACTGTTAAACTGGTTCAGGTAACTTGAGAATGACCATGATATAAAACACCTTTAGAGTGTTTTCAAAGGAGGTGGATTCCTGATGAAGTGCATGGGGTATGGGGTATTGGGCAGTGGGTGCCCTGGCACTCATAGCAGGTTGCAGGTTGGCTGGAGGGAGGAGGCAGACGCTGGCCCAAATTGTGGCTTTCCTACCAAGCCCTCGGTGATGCTGCTCTGAACCAGCTGGGTCTGCCATTCGGATGAAAAGCACCCAGACCACTCTACTTATGGAAACCACATCTTCTAAGCACGCTGGAGGAAGCAACCTTTGGCTCATTTGCTAATGTTCCCATTAAGAAGCTGGCTTTTTCATCAGAGAGTTAACATTTCTTCAGACAGTGTAGAAAGAGGACCCCCTATCTAGTCCATACTGATTTACACTGCTCTACTACTCATCACGATATCTATGTCAACAAACTCCACTGAGGAAGAATAACAAATGGAGCATGTTCAGTCAGTAGCTTGGAATAAGAGTGAGAAGGGACTGGAAGATTCACGAACCGAAGAGAGGGCAGTGTTTCCCTTGGGTTTATTTGCTGAGAACAAAGGTAAAGTGAGAGAAAGGTGATGAGGCCAAATAGAAAGGGATCTACTGAATGCCAGGGGGATGGCAACAGATGCTGCAGGCACTCTTCCAGCTTGCTTGACAGCTCTGGGGCCTTAACAAGGGGACCCTGGAGTAAAAACTGCATTGTTACAGACCATGCAAACTTACCCATCCATACCACCAGCCTATGGAAGTTCTCTCCTCCTTTAGCTAGAAGTGAATTCTTCCTCAACAGCTCACCTAGGCACTGATCTTTTTGCTGGCACTGTTGGGCAGTGGTTGCTAGACTGGATGATAGCCTTTTGAGGCAGGAGTTTGGGCAAGGCTCTCTTTGCCACTCTGTTCCCTTTGCCAACACGCGAAGTCAAAAAGTTTCTCTAAATGGGAAACTGAGGAGCACATAATGACAGTGCTACCCCTAAACCTCTCCGTCCCATTTCCTTCTGTATGGGTTTACTGAATGGATGAGGAAAATGCAGATGCACTGGTGATTTCCCTTGACCTAATGACCCTCCAGGAAGTGGTGCAAGCCTTCAGGCTTCCCTGAGCTATATGGAGTATGAGGACAACAGAAAAATGGTACATGATCTCAGCCACAGCTCTCCCTCTGTGATGCTTTCATTTCTTCCATGCAAAACCTGTATGCCAAGACCTGGGCTAGGACTTTACACAGAACACCCTTTAGAGGCACATCAGTACATGAAGAAGATTTCTTCAAAAGAGCTTTTATTGAACCACTCTCAGTTGTCTGGCACAGAAAGAAAATTTGGTGAATATTCACCTGCCCTGGAACCTTGCTTATTTAAATGCAGTTTCAACTGAATACAAAGTTCTTCACTTCTTGGCCAAATTGTTCTGCAGAGTCACTTGCTCTGCAGCTGCTGCATCCTCCTGCTCTTACATGGCAGCATTTCAGCAGTATTTGGAAGGGGAGCATCTGCCTGTCACAGCACTACACCGACGTTTGGGATTCTCCCAAGTGGCACTCATTATATCCGTGTACAGGGATATTATTAGCGTATTTTCATCCAGCAACAATCAATGTCAGATTGCTTCACGATGAGTTCAACAGGCATCAACACTGCAAAAAACACCAGACAAATGTCTTTTTACTTGACCTCTTTAATGCAGTCATAGATCATTTGGGTGTTTAACATCTCTCAAAACCTCGATGCATGTGTGCTTACAAAACAGATATCTTCTCACTCCTTATTTTCCTCCTTCAAGTGCCATGAGAAATTATTTAAGGAAGTTTTAATGAAATGCATCTGTCACTTATGAAGATAAATAGTCATAGTATGGCTTTCCATTACTGGAAATGGCAGAATTAAATTAGAAAATTACAATCCTCAGCATCTTCCCTGACTTGTTTCTGCATAATGTGTTAGAAAATATGCCCACATAGGCAGAATGCTGCAATTCCAATGGAGCATGTCATAAAACAAGACCCCTTTTTATGGTTGTTTTGTTAGTTTGCATTGAGGAATTTTCTCCAATAGATGATTTTTGGTCCTGTTTCTGGGCAAGGAAGCCCAGTTAGTAAAGGGAACCTAACCAGAGCGGCAAATAGATAGAAGTTTCCCTCTCTTCCAAAACCTAACTTCTGGAATTTGTTCTACAATGGCTCCCAAGACAAATGGGAAGAGGATAGTAGAGTGTATTATCCAGACTGTATAATTCCTCATTTCCCATTTAAAGGGCATCTCCATTACGTAGAATAAAATTAGTGTTACCATTAAAATCCTTGGGACAACACTTTGGACAGTAGGAATAAATATTGTACTCTGAGTCTTCATTGACAAAAATATGGCTATTAAAGGAGACATTTAAATGGACAGTGGGATGATGTATCTTTTACAATGGAATGGCCATATCTTAGACCCTCATTAGCAAGCTGGTCTTTTTGTCCTCAGAAGAAGGTTGTTGGTAATCGGTTTTGTCTTTTTAAGTGAAGAGTTAGAGTCCTTACAATTTAGCCCAGTTAGAGTGAGCCAGAATGTGATTTGTAGCTTTTAACCCTGCCAGTCCTGGATTCAAAGAGGTATCAATTGAAATAAGCACGGAATATGAAATGTCTCGTGTTTCTTACCTGTGCTTCCAGCTGGTAATGAAGGATGCTTGCAGAATACTTGTGTCTCTCAACCCTCACACCCACTCCACACCAGCAGGCTATGCTCCTGCTTCCCTACTCCATCGACCTCTGACTCACCCAGCACCCTTCCACTCACTTCCCTGGTGTTTCTCTCTTTCTGTTTTTAAAGCATGTGAGTTTTGCATTTTTTTTGTGGCACTGGAGATGGCTTCAGCAGAGTCAGGAGTAATTTGTCTGTGCCCACCACCCAAACTCAAATTTCTTTCTAGGCACATTCCTAATGCACCTTCTTCCCTCAGTTCCTGAATAAATACTTTAACTACGGTGCTTTTATTCCAAGCTGGTCACCAATGCTGCAGTGCCCTCACCAGCTGGCGTGTGGCTGTTCCGCTGCCGTTCCTGCTGAGCCCAGCGCTGCCTGTGCATGTCAGGAACGTTCAGCCAGGAATCCTGCAGAAATGAGGCAGGACAGCCTTGCATCAGGTCTTGGGAGTAGCCAAATGCAGATGAAAAGGTGTGAGCAGAGAATGTGAGAGCAGAGAATATCCTTGTAACTAATGAATTGTATCATATATCATATCATATCATTTATCATATCATAGAATGGCTTGGATGTAGCAGGTTAAAAAGGGAGAGAAGGAATGTCCCCATTTTCTCTTAAAAATTTTGCTTATTTATTTCCAAATGAAATTAATGTACTTTTTGTTGTTCCTGGTTATTCCAATCTGCTAAATACCTGAAAAATCCCAAAGATTCCTGTGAGGAAAGGCTGTGTGTGTGCGTGGGGGTGTGTGTGTGTGTGTGGCTGTGCAGTAACTGAAGGTCTCAATATATTGAACACATTTTGGGCAATCCCAGGGCTCTCTGAGAACAGGAGGGAAGCAGATAAAACATATGGGGCACGAAGATGGGCTTGTTGAGAGATGAGAGCTTTTAAAACCCCAGCTGCTTTCCTTTCAGCCTCATCTTAATTGAACTGCTCAGATAATAGCAAACCTGCATGAAGTAAATGCTGGTTATTCCAGCTTTGACCTTCAGTAATCCTCCTGGAGTGTGGATAGGGAGGCACAACACTTCACTGTTTCCCTGACTATATAAAGGAAGAAATACCCAGATTTGAATACCCAGAAGAAGAGGAACAGCATAATTGACAAGTATAAATAGTACCAAGGTCACAAAGAAACAGCATAACAGTGGTCAGTGTGGCAAGTGTCTGTTCTCCAGCAGGGATCACCATTCCATTCTTGCAGTTGGGAACACACTTCGGTAATGCTCCCAGTTAGTGGTGGGATTTCATTTGAGCACTTACATCCCAAGGTTAGCATGTCTTGGTGGCTTATCCTAGGAAGCTTTGAAATTTGATCACCTCTAAGTTACCTGACACTGCTCTGCATGTTATTAATAATCCCATAGTGACCAAACTCTTATAAAAATCCAGTCTTATTATTTAGCTCTTTGGCTTTCTCTGTAGCATATTCTAGAAACTCACTGCATCCAGCGCAGAGAAGCCTGGGGTTTTTTCCTCCATGTGATGTCATTTAGGTTAATCAAGTTTTGCTTTTCTCTGTCCCTTCATAGAATCTGACCAGAAGTGGGATGAGCAACTTTTCCTCTATGCCTCCTGCCATCTGGAACAGGCCTGTCGGTATTTCTCTGCTTCAGTGGCTTTCCATCTCATTCCAAGTCTCAGCTGAAAACTCCTGCCTTCTCCCTTACTTCTGTCTACTTGCTCTTACTTATCTCTGAAGTTACATTACTGGTTTCTGTAAAGCAGTTGAGAGATGGACTTTGCATGACGGACAGAATTGAAAGACTTAATCCTTTAGCCTTTACTTACTAAGATACGTGCCTGTAGTGGAGACAATGGGCTACAGGGGTTAGCAGAATCTTCAGGATCGAGGGTATCTGCAGACCAAGTGGACTTTCTTCTTGAATACATAAAGGAAAAGGTAAAAATTTTATTTAGAACATTCCCAATTGTAAATGCTAATATCAACTCCAACTCTCATGGGCATCTTGGGCTGCAGGGATACTGTACCAGAGTCGGCTGCCCCAGCATGGACTTGGGAGCTAGCTGGCCCTGTATAATTAGCAGATCAAGAAGATAAATGACCAGTGATGAGCTGCAGGATGCCACAGACAGGTTGTAGGACCGAAATGGTCTTTCATGTCAGATCCTGACACAAGTCAGGTTAGACAGAAGGAGAAGCTGGCAGTAGTATCCAGAATGGGCTGAAAGGCAAAGAGTTTTTTCAGAGGAAAAGGCAGGACCGAGTTCTGTCTAGGCTTATTTTAAAACTCTGTCTGGCAAGAAGCTTCAGCATGATGGTATTGGGTTGGAAAATGAGGCTGGCAGCCTTATAAAAATGCTGGCAAGTATGGAAAGGAAAATCCTGTGGAAAACTGACCCTAAAGTGTGGATATGGGCTTCCTTTGCACTTCATACTTCACAGCTGATCTTGGAGGGGAAGTACCTGGTTGACTAATTACAATGCAGAATGGTTACTGCCTTGACAAAATACTGATCCTTTCCATGTCTCACCATGCTGAAAACCTTCGGGATTCTGATTCAGGTTTGGATGCAAGGAACAGGAAACTGCACCACACCATGTGACATGTTGCTCTTTGGCCATAAGACAAAGAGGATAAAATGAATGCTGGGCAAGAGGCATTCTTGTAGCAACAGCAACATCAATTTTATCACCCTCTGTGTTTCAAAGTGTCAAAACTCACAGGAGGACCTGTATCCCTGTTAGTCAGCCTGAGCACTGTGGAATGACTGCTTGGTCTTACTCCACCAGCCCTTGCCTGACCCTGAACATTTTTCATGCCCTATCAGGAGCCTTAGACTGTTGTCAAAGTTTTTCAGCTGCAGCCATCATCTAGGACAGGCAGGAAACAATAGATTGACTTCATCAATAATATTTTGGGTATAATAATATTCAGGATATGTTAGATTAAATTCTCAGGTGGTCTTAGGTGGCGCACAAGCCTATGCCCCTGAGTAAAAACTGATCTAGGAGAAAATTACCCATTGACATTAGATCAGTAGAAACCCAGGTATGTAGATAATTACATCATCAAAGCCACCTGGAAGCTTTTAATACTTTGAAGAATGTCTATGCATCTACCTCTGCTTTCTCCTGATACTTCAGGGCAAAGAAGGAATAAAAATTGATGTCATGGTTTAAGTCCAGCAGGCAGCTGAGCACCACACAGCTGCTCACTCACTCCACCTGTCCCCCACAGGGTGGGGATTTGGAAAACAATATGTAAAACTTGCGAGTTAGGAGCCATTTAATAATTGAAACAAAAATCCCCATAATAATAAAACATAATAAAAACCATAATAATAAAAAATTGTAATAATAATTATAATAATACCAACAAAAATAGCAATAATAAAAACAATAATAATGATAATAATGGAAAGGAGAAGTAGAGAGACATAAAACCCAGGAGAAACAAGTGATGCACAACACAATTGCTCACCACCCCCTGACCGATGCCCAGCTCATCCCCTGTCAGCAATTGGCCCCTCCTGGCCAACTCCCCTGTTTATACACTGAGCCTGACGTTCTCTGTTATGGAATATACCTGTGCCCAGTTTTTGTCAGCTGTCCTGGCTGTTCTCCCTCCCAGCTTCTTGTTCTCCTCACAGGCAGAGCATGGAAAACCGTAAAGTCCTTGATTTTTAGGGTAAGCCTTCCTAGCAACAACTAAAACAGCAGTGTGTTATCAACATTATTCTCATCCTAAATCCAAAACAGCACTCACAAGCTACGAAGCAGAAAATTAACTCTATCTCAGCCAAAACCAGTACAGCCATAGAATCAAAATTATGTATGAAGTGGAAAGAATTCTTTCTGTCCCTGGCAGGTAATCAGTAGAAGCTCCAGAGCATGGAATAAATTTTATGTAAACATATAATGTAGCAACACCTTTTTTCTCAAATCCACTTGGCATTTCAAGGACTCATATCACAAGTTTAAATTGAAGTTTCTACCCATCTCTACTCTATTTGAAAGGCTATTCCAGCATGTCATTCTTCTGATGGTTGGAAACCTTCCCCAGTTTCCAGTCTAAATGTATTCATGAGCAATTTATATCCATTTGATCTTGTTCCAGCATTATTCTTTGGGTTAAATAATTCTCCTCCCTCTCCAATATTTACTCCTTGATATACCTATACAGAGTCATTTTCTATCATCTTCAGTCTTGTTTCACTAGGCCAAACAAACCAAGTTCTTTTTTCTCTTTTCATAAGATAGATCTTCTGTTGCTGAGGAAAGAAACCCTTCTCTTCACCCCTGCTAACTTCAGTTTCTCTGCTTTGAACAGAGGTGCCAGGAACTGTGGTATCAGGAGCGAGGCCTTACCAACCCTGTAGGTGGTATTTCCCTGTCTCCACCAACAAAGGCTGGCCTGACGCACCTTAGATTCAGACTGGCTTTTCACCACTGTGTCTCACTCCCAGCTCCCAGTAGTCTGGCACAGGGAGAGAAGCAAAGCTTTTCAACATTGGCAACATATTATTTCTGTGTGATTTGCTTGGATGTCAAAGGACACGTGTATTAGGAAGATGAAAGTTGCACTTTCTTCTGTGGTAAATTTGTTCTTTTATGCAGAACAGTTCCCAACAGAAACATTCCAAGGAAAATTCTCAGAGTGGAAATTTCCATTCTCCCCCTTCACATGAATACAACATGCTCTTAAATTGGAAGCCTAACTCCTAGGAGGACCTAGTAAGCAAACACAAAGAGACAAGGCTATTTTGGACCTTGCTTTGGAGAAATATGGGATTTTCTGACTTGTTTCGTTTTAATTAAAGTAACTTTAGAGGAAGATGAAAAACAAAGACTTGTAAGTCTGAAGTGAATGGAAATAAAAACAGTCTCAGAACCCCTAATCTCCAAGGGCCTTGCCTCAGCTTCAGAAGGCAGCTGAGCTTGCTCTGCACTTCTCTGGATTAGAGCCTGAGAAAAGCAAGTGCAGAATGCAACAGAAGCTTAAATTGCTTTAAAACCGGCAAACATGTTAGCAAAGTGTGTGATCATTTGTTGGGGACAGTAAGAGAAAGAACTGTATAGGGAAGCAGGTTTCCTTCTGTTGCTGTTGTTGTTGTTTGGGGGGTTTTGGTTGGTTTTTGTTGTTGTTGTTAATATTATAAAGTGATCAGGAAGGGATGCACTGAAATGGTGCAATTCAACATGTGGTTAAAATAGAGTTATTTATAGTTCCAACTGGATTTTCTTGTTTTCTTGCTTGGATGCCTATCCAAGCATTCAGTAGAGTTAGGCTGAATACTGGATGTGGTTAAGAAATGTCCAAGAAGCTCTCAGCACTTCTAATAAAATGCGTGAGCATTCTGCATGGCCAGACTTTGCACTGACCTGTGAAAATAAACTTTTTCACAGTTGTTGTACTCAAGTTTGATGCATAGATGGCATAGAATTGGACCTCTTCTTCATGCTAAATGTTTGGAAAAGAGGGAACAGATCTCATTCTTCAAGAGGCTGGAGAGCAGATGCCAGTTCAGGGTTGGACACTTTTCTGTTTGAATATTGCACTTCTTGAAAAATGCAGATTTAGGTCAGTCAAAATCTGATTATGAACCATGTTAATAAGTGATTTGTTAGCAACAGACATTTCTGACTGAAGGCTAAAATTTTTTGTTTGCTGTTTCCCAAAGGAGAATGTTTCACTAAAATATTTACACTTACATTTTGAAACAGAAGGACAAACAACACCAACCTATAAACAACCTGACATTTTATTTAGTTGAAATGATTGATGAGAGGAAATGGAAGAGGGGAATAAGGGAGTATTTCATACTGGAAAAGTGCTCTCCTTTGTTTACCTGTTTGTTTCAGGTCTGAATAAATCAAACCACTTTTTGATGTTTTGGTTTGGCCAGTGCTCTTTATCCTCAGGGCTGTCAGTCAGTCACAGAGGACCTGCAGAACAATCTCCTGGGGTCATACTTACCTGTGCCTAAAGCTGATATCTGAGGGGTTTTGGGGAAGCCACAACTTTCTTTTCAGGAGACCTGGATGCATTTTTCTGACATCAGTTTTATCGCCTTTTGAATCCAGCTAAGCCTTGCACATCTTTGCAAAGTATGATACAAATTAGTACTTGCAATGGTCTCTCAGCTGTGTACCATGCATACAACAGTGATCTCAGCTCTTTTTCAAGACAGATAATTAAGATTCAGTAAGATTAAATGACTGACCTATTGTTACTTTAACGATCCATTTGTGAAATGTAAATGATTAATTGGAAGCTCTTGCCTTCCTTTCACCTGGCCAGAATGATTCTATCACAATGTAGGGAATAGACCATAAACAAACCTCTCCATCAGAAATCTGTAATCTTTTGTTGATGGCTTGCTTGGCAGGCTCTGTAGATACTCTGGGACATCTTCCAAGCAGGGCCCAAAGAAATTAATTGTATCCTAACCTGTTTTGAAATATAGGTCAGCCTTTCATGGCTTTGCTAAAGCAAAGGCAACCTTAATCATCTAAGACAGTAAAACCTGGAAAAGGTGGATGTTTTCAGGCTCTCCCATTGAGGATCTTCCCGGACAAAATAACATTCTGTCTGCCCTGGATATAGCCTTACCAAAAAAAAAAAAGGGAAGGGAAGGGAAGGGAAGGGAAGGGAAGGGAAGGGAAGGGAAGGGAAGGGAAGGGAAGGGAAGGGAAGGGAAGGGAAGGGAAGGGAAGGGAAGGGAAGGGAAGGGAAGGGAAGGGAAGGGAAGGGAAGGGAAGGGAAGGGAAGGGAAGGGAAGGGAAGGGAAGGGAAGGGAAGGGAAGGGAAGGGAAGGGAAGGGAAGGGAAGGGAAGGGATGTCCTAAAGCCTGGAACTTCTTTTGTTAGTTTCTCCTACTCTTTCAGTTTCTTTCTTCCTAGCTGCCTTTCAATTCCCAGAGTATGAAACCAGTTTTTAAAACTGGAAACTGAAGCAGAAATGTTGACTCAATCAGAGAAAAAGTAACACGGAGTTCAGAAATTCTGGACTCCCTTTCCAACGTGGGAATCACCAAATAGCTCCCCTCTGGAGTGATTAAGTCATCAGATGGGATGATGAAGCCGACTCCTGTGGGAGGCTGTTGACGTGGTTCTGATGAAATTTGTTCCTCAGCCCCTTCTGAGACTATTGATCCTTCTGGCCCCAGCGTGCTGCCTGTGCTCTGCAGGGGAAGCAAAGCCACCCCAGTGGGGCACAATATTCCTCTGCTAAGTTCTTACAGAGCTGGCTGGCCTTAGCCCAGAGACACTGTCTACCAGTGGCTTTCCCACTTAGGCCAGTCACATGTATGAACATGAATGTTTGTCTGCTTGCCTTATTTGCACAGCATTTTGTAGTGAATTTGCCTCTTAGAACACATTCTTCACCACATCAGGGAAACAATGAGTTAATTTTTAACCTTTTCCCACTGAGAGATTTAGTAATTCTTTATCTCCTTGATGCAAATTTGCAGTACCAGTGTCAGAAAAGATGATCATCAGCACTTATTTCCTGGATGACTACAGAAATATCAAGACAAACTGCACTTATTTAAGGGTACATTTCTCAATGCTCTCAGGCTTTCCTGCTGTCTTAACATCAGCAGTCATTTAACTACTCTCTAAGCTTTCAGTATTTTTCCTAACTTGGTGTAAGCAAATATTGATCGTGACTAAGATAGTAACTGAGTTCATTCATGATAATAGATGGTCCATTGGCTGCACCCATTAAAGCTCCTTTAAAAGCAAGAAACAACTTTAATTGCCTGGAGAGACATGGGATGATATTGCAGCAGATTGAAACCTATTAATAACAGTAAATTCAAGGTTTACCCTAGCTTGTTTATGCTTGTTAGTATTAAAGCTTCCCATGGAATGGAAAGATGACTAAAAGGGTCATTTCAGACAGAATACCAGCCTGATTATGCAGCTTTTATAAAACACCCTCTTTAATCACTAAGAATATCATAATACAAAGCTGCAGTACTTTCTTGAAAAGACTCAGTTCTCTATTAAATGGGCTTTTTCTCCATTACCTGAAAGATCTGTAAATTTGGCATTTGTTTTATGCCCTATCATTTTGTTTGCCATAGGAACAGAGGACCAGAGGGCATCACTGAATTCCTAGAAATTACTGCAGAGGAAAGATGCACACAGTTTTTCAACTTCTAGCATCTGTGTCTATTTGAAAACCAGAAGCAATTACAAATATGTCTGCATGTCTCAATGAATGATTTTAGAGGCTTTTGTAAGCCAAGACCTTCAAGATATTAACAAAACGCTGCTTCAGGCAAATAATAATGCCTGGCAAATGTATCTCAGGACCTGTCAAACTCCAGCAAACCTTGGTTCACATGGTACACAGGCAATGAGTTTCATTTTTGTAGATACCCAAGCAGAAGAAACTCAAGCCAAGAAGAAAGGATTAGTAATCTAAGGATGAAGGCAGGGTTCCTTTATCATATATTATTCCACAACCCTATGGTCTTCTTTCAGTTCTCAGAATCACCAGTGCTTCAAGCACAAGAGCTGCTGAACTTCCTCAGCTTTGTCTTGCAGATCTGTGACCCTGCTAGCACAGCTCCTCCTTTATATATGTCAAAGCACCTGTGAAACAATTCCAGATTAGCACGGTGGGGTTTCACAGCCATGCTGCACCAAGAGAAACAGTGAAACAGATCTCTGGCTTCTCCAACCTTTTATCTCCCCTGGGAGATAATATATCTCTAATTTATCTGAAACCAACTGCTTCATTAAAATTGGCAGGCATGTGAAGAGGACTCCCGAGGACAGTTTCCATTACACTCTGCAATATACAGAACTTGGATTTCTTTCTGAATTTACAATGAAATGAAATATTATATTTATTATGAGGTCATTCCATAATTTTGGTGGGGTTTTTTATTAAAAAACCCTCCTGTGTTTGGCAGGGTGTCTAAAGCTGACATCAGCAACATCTGGGAGCACAGAGTAACGCCTCACAGATGCTGAGCAACAATCTCACTGAAGCTAATGGCAAAGACATTGTTCATTGCGTACAAAAATTAGGCCCCCAGCCAACATTTTCCCATTTGAAGTTAGGCACTGCAGTTGCTACTGAGTACCACAAGCATGTTCCAAATGTGCCTGCAACAGCATTACATTTTTCAGAAACGAAAGAAAATCTTCTGCAGTTGAGTATCACTGCCCTTTTTATCCAACCTAAAAAGTTTAGAGCAAAAGCAAATGGAAATTTGACAGATTTGTCACACAGAAAGGCAATATCCCTACTTATTTCTTCAAGAATTCTTGACACTACCATGCCTTGCCCCCTGCCAGCAGCTGAGGGAGACCCTACAGTCACTCACTTTTGGGCAGTTACTGAGTTTTGGGGAAGGATTACATTTGGAAATTAATGAGGAAAAGCAACTCCTAAATGCAGTGGGTTCATCTTCATTTTTAAGCACTTTGCTGTTTCTGCTGTCAGCCCTAAATACCACCTTATCAGCAGACTGAGAGGTCCACTCCCTAAAGTTTCTTGCATATGCACTTACTGTTCATTATTTCTCTCACAATGCTTGCCTCAGCATTAAATTAGCCTCACAGACAGAAGGTAAATAATTGTGAGTATTTTTTGCTTTGAAATGGGAAAAATCATGCTTCTGTGATAACACAACAAACATCAAACAAAATGGTCGGTTGTATACACCAGATGAATTTAAAGTCACCTCTCAGAAAAGGTCATTTTCACTCCATTTGCAATAAGTTAAGATGTGACCTGTGTTCCTAACATAATAACCCAAAGACCCCCAGTGAACTTACTCCATTTCCAGAGAATGAGATACAGGAGCCTTACTGCCTATAAGGAATTCAAAAATTGTTTCAAACCCCACTGATGTGTCAAGCCACGAGCCTAGAAAGCAGAAAGCCTTTATTCACAGCAATTTTGGGGGGAGCACGTCTGTGTGCTAAGAAGGTGGTCTGGCTGGTGCTCTGAAACAGCAAAAGCATGAATATCCTGGGATTTATGTGAAATGCATTCCAATGTAGCATGGAGCCAGAGTAGGGTGTTTACAGTCTCAGACAGGAGTTCAAAGTCAGTGAAAGCCACAAAGCACAACGACCTGGACAAATGCAGAAGAATTTCAGGCATATGAGGTCTGGACAGGAAGGAGGAAGGCAGCATGTCCTTCTTGCGAGGGGGACTAGCTAAGGGAGACAGGATATAGCTACACAAGGGAGGCAGGTTCTGTGTTTCAGAGGAAAAGCCATGACCTCCAGAGGACTCCTAAGCATATCAAACACCTGAGAACCTATGAGAGAAGTAAGGCAAGGGAGACAGAGAAATGTACACAGTATTTTATTATTTCCTTGTGCTGAAAGTAAAAGGAGATAGTGCTTCTAAATCTTTCCATAAGCATGTCTGTATGTTTTAGCCATATGCTCAACTAAAACCCTAAAGAAGTGTATTGTAACTACCTACACCTATACCTACAGGGGAAATCCCCTCAGCTATAAAGTGACTTAGTACCAGAACTGGTAACCCAGGGAAGCTGACCCTCCTCTGCAGGGTCCAGAGGCAGGGATCCTGTGTCCCAAACTTCATTGGTTCTGCAGTCTATTCAGATAAATGTCTTTGGGAGAAGGCAAGACCCAACTGGGATCTGCCTCATGAGTACCTGGGCAGCAAAGAACTCTTGGCAGCGTGAAAGCAAAGCCCCACCAAGAGTTTTCCAGTGAGGCTTTGTTTCTGTGAACTGCAGTTTGTGTCAGTAAGTACAGGACCAGGCTTCACACTGGGACATTACATGATGCTGGAATATTTTCCGTTTCACAATCTAGCTCTTTTGAATTAACGTGGTCAGCTGAGTCCTCTTGGAGAAACTGCTTCCCAGATACAGAATTCCACGGCAAGGTTCTTTGGTATCTGTGAAACAGGAATGTTGTAGCTAGCTTGACTGCTTTTAAAATTTCAACCATCACTTCAAATGCCATAAAATTGGCCTTTTCCTTCTTGGGAGCACAATTCACTTGAGGGCACTGAAGCAAGGCAAGATTGTATTTGTGCCTGTGTATTGCTCATTCAGGTGATCAGGGAAAAAATCACACTCCATTGGTGATGTGTTAGATCCTACAAGGTATGAAAATCACAACACACACTGCACAAACATGCTGTTTGCCAGCTTCCATCATGCTCTCTTCTTATACATGAGCTTGATAACCTCTCTTGTGCACATGAGTTTCCAAAGGTATGCAAAGTGATGCAGATCTAGAAGTAGATCCCTGCATTTATGTAAAGTGAGGGAAGCAGAATTACAGAACAGGTAATGCTGTCAAATGTCCCCAAACTGTTCTACATAGTACTAAATGTAAGATGAAATCAGATAAATATATTTTTTAATGAGAATGGCATTTCCCCCATAATAAGCACAGTAATTCATCTTACTCCATTTTTGTCCCCAGACCTGCTCTATAGGATGGGGTTTCCCATTTTATAACCTGACAGTCAGCATTGATTTGTTTGTTTTTCTTAATGGGCAAAACTGTTGTACTGATGCACCCTGGTGCTGGGTGATATTAACAATCAGTGGTTCATGGCTGACACTTGAAAGCAGGAGCTTTAAGTGATGGATTAAACTTGTCATTCAGAAGCTCCATTCTGCTTTTATCTGTGGCATGCTCTGTCCTTGATAAAGATTCTCACCAAATAAGAAAAAATGCTCAGGGTACACAATAACAAAAGAGAAAAGATGAATCTGGATGAAAGTGAGAAAATATTTCATACAAGTGGTGACTCATCTATTTTTATTTTCCATGCATAATTCCAGGGATCTGTAGATAGCTGTGGCTAGGGAATAACCTATGAAAAAGAAGCAGCTTGGCTGGAATTGAGAACCAAATTTGCAACCAGGCACTTAGTTAGAACACAAACACTGTCAAATAGCAACATTATCACCTATAATTGGCCCAACAGAAAGAAACACTAATTGTGACATTAGAGGATAGAATGCTTTCAGGCAGGATCTCTGTTAAAATGCAAACACTAATTGACATGATGAGGAAGACAAAAATCCAAGGTAATAAAAGAGGCTATTATGCTTTATCTTGGCAAATGGAAGGCTACTTTAGAAACACTCAATAGCTGAAGAAAGGGCAGGTGGCTTAAGCAAAGCAGTAAATTAAATAATGAGCATTGTTGATTCACTGCCTTTGTCTCAGGGAGCCAGAGTGATTACAAAGTGATGAGCAAGAGCCACAATCTACTTTCTGCCTCATTAGTGGAAATCCAAAATAGCTTCATTGAAGTCAGTACAGTGGATATTTACAGGCTTTCAGGTCTGGCCCCTCACTTACAAGCCCTGGCCTGTGAGCAGCAAGGCAGTGAGTAAGGAAATCAGCCCATGCCTTTCATGAATCGAATGCTAATTGGTCAGCAATTGTTCAGCCTAACCCTAGTGAGGGAAGATCTACCAAAGTACAGGCTGGGCTGTCAGCTGGATCCTGGTGGCCCAAGGTGCCTGTAAGGCAGTTTAGCTCAGCAGGCTCAGGAAGCAGGACTGCACTACATGGACGGACTAAGGGTGCATCAGAAAGTCTGTTTTCTTCCTACACAGTCCCAAGCAAAATGTGCATCACCAATCCCATTGCCAGCTCCCTGTGTTCTTCCTTCCAAACTGACATGTCTAGACCCCTTAAATTTTATCTAGAAACAGTCCCCATCCTCAGCTCTCTCTTTGAAATAATTGTGTACAGGCACTTTGCCTTGAGGCCTTGCCACTGCACCTTGGATCTAACATCACACCCAGCGTACAGGTAACAGATGACTTGCAGTGGGAATTCAGTGGAAGAGGGAAAACATAAATGGCATCTCCTGTACACCACCAGGAGTGCCAATACTGAGTAGTCACTATTTCTTTCCAAAATCTAGCTGAAAAACATTGTTCCTACATCTGATCTCCTTGAAGATAGCTTGGCTTTTTTCCTCAACAATAATTTTCCTCCTTTCACTTTGGTGACACTCTTAACATGCCTGTCCAAATCAAGATCTCCACATCTGGCTGTGGTGAAGCCTTCCCAAAGCAGTGTTGCCTAAGGAGCTGCCTGTTTATATTGTCAGCTAAGTACAAGCAGAAGTGCTAGAGCAAAACAATTTCTGATGCTTGCTCAGTCTATTATAAACCCAACTTTCGCACACAGTACTCCGTTTCCAAGAGTCTTCTGACTGATTTTGAGGCTGCATGGTATTGCTGAGGTCTATTACCCCAGTAATATTTCCCAGGAAGTTCTGGCAGAGGTTTGCTAGACTGTGGATATGTGACATTTACTGGGTCTTTTCCAACATCTAAACAATAGAAATTAGATCGCAAACAGGTAATACAATTTTCCTGGTATGAATATTTTAGTGCTTGAGGTTTGTGAGTCTTTTATCAGCAGAATGTGCCTTCCATGGGTGTCACACCCTCACCTCTCACACCCCACTGTGCTTCCACGAAGTCCCCTGATTTGTTTTCTTTCACTTTTTTGCTGATGCTGAAATTCAGACCCACCAATGTGACTTTTTCCCTCCACAGTAAAGGTTAGCACTGTATTTAATCCCCCCCTACATCCTTTGAGACTACCTTGGTTTTCTTCCACTTTTCAAAATTAATTGCCAGCGACAGAGTCAATTCATTAGCTAAATTAAAAACCTAGGAAGCATATTGTCCAGATCTGCTGATCCCAACCTACCATAGAGTTGAAAAAAGTATTTCCTTACCTGGCCTTCATTAGCAGCTGTATTGGCCAGGCTTCTATTCCTTTCCAATTCTCTGTACCACTCTCCCTGTTAAAGACCAATTAAAAAAAGGAGATAAAAAAGCAGGCCAGCAACTCAACCACTGGAGATCCCTCATTGATTTCTTTGCTTCTCTTCATACATTAATGGGTCCATTTCACATTTTCACTTTTTCTCTTTCAAAGTATTAACAGCTGTTCCTGTGCCATTTAAAGCCTATTAATAAAGACACCATTTCAGTTTTCAGCTCTTTCTTGTGGTTTGTGGGAATGAAAGAAAGTAATACAGTGGGAAAAGTACACACCTACGTGCTTTGATGCACTACCTAATTTCCTTGGGACTGGTAAATAACAGTCTGCTAGCTACCACTAGTGTCAGAACCCTACTTGTTAAATTTTTGCTCATCAACCATATGCAGATTACTTCATTGAGTGCCGTGTGCGCCTTAGGCATACAAGGCTGCATCACCACCAAAAGCAGGCAAAGACCACCCTCCCATTGTCTTGTCTCCAGGTACCTCAGGGCTTTTTCCATATTGTCCCCAAGGGAACATCCCCTCTTCAGGTGGCAGAGCCATTTGGGTCTGTACAGCGCCTGTGCTGGTGACACTGACCAGAAACAAACTCCCATACGCCCAAGTCAGGCAAGTCATAAAACCTTCCCCTGATCAACAGCTTTTTGGGGGGCAAGTGTAGTACAGAAGGAAGAGCCTGAAAAGTTAAAGTAGCTGATTCCACTCCAGGCAACATCACCCAGAAATATGAAAGGGGAGTGTGGAAGAAGGCTGCAGTGTGCCACCATACATTTTTTATCTAATTCTGAGAAAAGATCAGAGAGCAAAGGCTCCAGTCATGCCAGCCTGACTTATCTCTGGGGCCAGCTTTAACTCCCTAGTTAAGATAGAGGTCAATGAGGTGCCCGTATAATTTCCAAAATAAAGAGGAAATTTGAGAAGACATGGTCTATCTCAGCAAGATGTTGAGCACAAAGGAATCAATTAAATCGTTCTGCAACATTATCTGTAACAAATTATTCCGTACATTAGTTGAAAATCTGAACTGTGCCCAGGGTCTACCCAGTTACACTCAATAGGAGACTTACTAATCACTGAAATGAGCCTAAGCATTAGGCTCAGATTGAATCCTAGAGGAAAATACTGAGAACTGAAAACTGTAGAAGTCCCACAGCAGCAACTTCATTTGATGGAAATCTGATTGATCTGTGCAAGCAGGAAAAAAGCCCATAATAAACTGATTGTAGAGATTTTTTGAACATTTCCTGTGGCCAGCATACAATAATCTGCAATAACAGACATTCTCACTATCACATGATACTGTGATAGAGTATGAGAGTCCAAAAGAACACGGCGAAGAGGGCAGATTTGAGGATGTAGTTCCCAGTCCAGGGTTGTGCACGTTTATAAGGCTATCCACTAGAGTAGAAGAAGAGGTGGAATGAAAAGACAGAGCACAGGATTAATTCAGTCCACTTAGCATTTATTTCCAGTGAGTAATCTGAGCTCAAAGGAATAGAAGCATGTAGATTGATTTGAAATCCTTCTGCCCTGGATTGTATGTCACAGAACACTTGTATGCACTTCAGTTTGCTTCCAGTTGTGGTCCAGTGAAGCACCAGGCATAATACAATATTCTGATGGCTGTGGCAGGAAAGTTGCGATTAGAAGAGAGGGTCCTGTGGAAGTGGGGCAGTGCTGAACTGAGCCAATGTCCTCCTCTGCCTGGACACTCGTGCTCAGGTCCCACCCTAGACTCACTCCCTGTAGGAGGGTTCCAAGGGCTGGCTGTGCATGTGTGAACAAAAGGGTGAGAAAATTCTGGAAATTCTGGTTTAGTTAAGAGGTCTGCACCAGGTTAACTATGAAAGGATGTGGGTCAGAGCCCCTCACTCTCTTTTTTCCCTCCTCTTTCTCTTTCACTCTCATTGTTTGCCCCAGCTCTGGACCATCTACATGAACTGATGATATTCTCTGTTCTCTCTCTCTTCTCCACCTTTATTTCTCTCCTCCCTTGCTTTGCTTGAGCAAAGCATGGCTGTCATATTCTATTCCATACTGCATACTCTTTGTTGTGGGAGGGTATTACCGCAGGCCTGGGCCCTAGGGTATATCACCGTGTCCCGCAGCCGTAAGGAGGAGGAGGAGAGAAGTTCCAGCAGGCAGGAATTGTTCAGCAAGATTGGTTTATTTAATTATTTTACAAACTCTTTTATAGACTTTTTTCTTCATAGTGTAATTGGACAAAGGACCAGCCACCCCTTGGGGGTGATTGGCTAAAATCCTAAAACATCCATTGTCAAAATATTTTTCTACTATACCATAAACAAGACTTTTCAAGGTTGCAGGTAGCTTGGTTGTTTACATTCCCTGCTACCTCTTCTGTGAGAGAGAAGAGTCTCTCACGGACTTAGAAAATAGCAAGAAAATCCTTGCTAGCAGCATTTTTGCATCTACAGGAGGGGGGAGCTTGTGGAAATGTGTTGTGACTTGTGAGCCAGCACCTTTGAGAAGTTTTTTTTGAGGACTTGAACTTTTATAGAAGTGTACAGTACAGAATTAAAGGCTTGTTAGCCACCACATGTGGAAGTCTATTGTACAAATTTAAGGGCTCATTAGTCAACACCCTTTGAGTCTCAATAGTGGGCTGGTTGCTGGAGTTGAATGACTACAGAGCAAAGAACAAGAGTTCCTGACCCATGGCCTTGTGTCTGTTCATCCTGGTGAGAATTTATAACAAACATCACAGCCCTACCGATGGATCCTGATACATGCCCCTCCCTGCAACCTCTTCTTTAACAAAATAAAGAAAAAAACAAACAAGAAAAAACTTGTTGTATATCTGGTTCCCTGTGCTATGTGATGTCTTCCTCCCTCTTGAACACTCCCTGGTGCCTCTTCCCCAGGAAAAGAGGGAGAAACCCTCTTTTTCTAGGAGAATGGTTTTTAAAGAAATGAATGCACATGACACAGGCTATTCCAGGATAGGCACAGTTGCTAAAAGCTTTCCATGTCCTGGATCAGTGATTTCCAGGACCAGCTCCTGGGTCCACATGCACTGAGGCTCCTGACAGCTGTGTTTCATGGAGGTAATTCAGGTTGAATCCTGTGTGCCCTGACTACCCCCACAGGCCAAGAGGCAGAGACAGTCACGGTGGGCTGGTTTGAGCAGCTGCTGCCCTGGGCTGGGGGCAAATGCTGTGTCTGCATTGCTCCCTTTTCTCCCTTCAGGGGCCTGGTCAGGAACACAAGCTGTTTTCCCTGGACATGACCATGGTGGCTGAAGACAGAACCTCCATGGTGCACACCAGCCAAGCTGTGGGAATGGCTGTGGCAGGCCTGCTGTGCCAGCTTTCAATCCCCAAGATGCTGGAATTAAGGCAGGTCCAAGAGAAAGAACAGCTTTGATTTTGAGTGACTGCTTTAATTGCTGATCCTGAGCAATGCCATGACTAAAGGAGAAGTGATAGTTAAAAACCTGCCCTTTTCACAAAAAATGAAGGAACTCAGAAACCTTTGCAAAAATCTCCTTTGGTTCTTTTACACTTCAGCTATTACTACACTGACGTGCCACTAAAGCAACCACCCAGCTTCAGCTCACTGCTAAATAGGAAGGATGGAGGAAGATAAATGTCCTACTTTGCAAGAAATCCCTTTTTGGACTCCTATAGCTACCGGTGGATGAACTGTCCTGGGCAACTTGTTCTAGGTGAGCCTGCTCAAGCAGGGAAGTTGGACCAGAGGACCTCCACAGATCCCAAAAGCCCATCAATGGACATTGCCTTGCTGAGCAAGGCAACAGGACAGGCAGGGACCCGACAGCTGGAGCTGTGGCTTTGGTTCAGAGACTCCTGAAAGCTGGCATGTCACTGGGACAGCCTGTTCCAGCTCTAGCCCTGCCCTTCTCCAAGCTGTGGGCAGCAATGGAGGCTCTTTGTCCCCCCAGAACTGTATCCAATGGCTACCACCCAATGGATGTCCTTGCTTGTCCAGGTGATGTTCTCCCTTGGGGTCCTGCACCTGCATGGTGACACTCATGGGACAAGTGAGCACAGCTCAGCCAGAGCACAAGGTTGCCTTTTCTTCCAAAACTCACCTTGTGAGCAGCAAAGCTTCCTCCTTTCCCAGACAGGGCCATTGGAGGCCCTTGCTTGGGATCAGCCTGCAAGGGCCAAGATGTGCTTGCAGAGCAGCCCTGCAGCAGAAAGGGCACTGGGGAGCTGCCACCGAGCCCCTGCAGCCCGAGTGTGACAGAGCTGGGACCCTCTGCCCTCATGGGCTCTTTGCCCTGCACAACATCATTTCTCCCAGTACCACTGGCAAGGGTATGCCAGTGTTCCTGGTGGCTCTCCAATCCCTCTGCTGAGAGGCATCAAAAACCCTTCCTCCCTCCCACACAAGTTCACTCCACTAGCAACACATCCCTGGCACCCCAGCCCAGCCACAGGGCAGACATTCTCACCTTTGCCAGATCCTCAACCAGCCTCTCCAGACTCCTGGCACTCAGTGTCCTCCACTGGGTAAAAGAGAAGTGGAAGAAGGGGAGCAGTGATGCGTCTGCTGCTCGGCTTGGGGAGCAGAGCTCAGGGACAGAGCCCAGAGCAGAGACAGTGCACAGCAGATGCTCAGCTCCTTCTCCCGGGATTAGACGCTTGGCAGAAGAGCCCCTTTAGGCTCCCTTTGTCCTGTGCAGTGGGAAGGGACAAGGAGAGAGGTGGATAAGCCCCAAGCTGCCTCTCCTCTCTTCTCAGGCAGCTCTGCCTGACAGCTGCCCCCAGCCACAGGGGCACCTCCGCCCAGCCGGGGAGCTGTGTTCCCCTGTCTGGCTGCTCCTGGAGCATCTCTCAGCTTACCCCTGCAGTGTTCCCACCCATAGCTCCTTCAGTGCCTGGGAGCTGCAGAAAGAGAGGAGAACCAGTGCCAGGCTCTGCTGCTCCCTGAGCCCAAGGGCAGATGTGCATGCACAGCACTGCCCCGTGGGGAAGGACACAGGGGCAGGACAAAGCCCCATGGTGGGAGCAGGACAGAGGTGCTGCCCAAGCCACAGCTCCCTCTGAGCTGCCAAAACAGCAGCTCCTACTCTTTCCTGCAGGGAATCAGAAGGTGACATGGGGATTTAGGACATGGAAATGCCCCCATCCACTCCCTGTCCAGGGAGGCAGAGGCCATTCCTAGGGTGGCGTGTGCATGGCTGGGAACCCCTCCTGCCCTACCGTGGGATGTGGCACCACCACTAACACAGTAGTGGCACTGCAGGTGGGCCTGATAAGGATGATGGAGGTCCCATCCTCATCACTGCCTTCCTCCTGCTCCTGCTCCTCCTCTTCCTCTTCTTTCTCTGCCACTGCCTCCTTCCTGCTGCTCAGGACCCACAGCTGGCCCAGGGACAGGCAGAGCTGTGGGCTCAGGGTGATGCTTGGCTGCAGAGAGGAGAGGCAAGCAGTGAGCTGCCGGTGACCTCCCTGAAGTCCTCCAGTCCTCCAGCATTGGGATGGATGGGTGCATCCAGCCCTAGGGTGCTGGGACTTATGCCAGGGCATCTCTGCCCTGTCCCAGAGCCAGGGATGG
Source organism: Corvus moneduloides (assembly GCF_009650955.1). NCBI lineage: Eukaryota > Metazoa > Chordata > Aves > Passeriformes > Corvidae > Corvus > Corvus moneduloides. The sequence continues at coordinate 106,866,474 of NC_045478.1, read as the reverse complement.
GGCCCTACTGGTGGGTCATGATGAGACTGAGACCCAAAGTCATTTAAACTGAAAAGTGAAGGATTAGGGTTCACATTTTGAGCAAGTCGATCTAGTGGACTGTGAAATAAGAAGAGCTGGGGGAAAGCAAGGGTATGTCCAAAGCATTTGCAGCCAGAGAAAAGCCAGCCTCTTGGATGGGCTTTGAATTAGCTCACCTCTATGAGGCAAAACACAGCACAGAAGGGGCTTTTTTTGTATTAACTCTATTATCTAACTAATGCTTCAGCAATTGCCCTGAAGTTCCTTCCTCAATGCTTCTGTACAGAAAAGATCATGGTTCCCTTTTCTAGCATCGCGCCTGCAATTACACTCTGTGGCATTACAATTATGGAGGTATTATGCTGTGGTTCTGCTCCACAATATCTGTGTATTAACATTAATTTGATATAAGCACAAGAATAACTGCACGACAGAATAATTGCACTCTAATGATTATATAGTTAAAGTACCTGGATTATAAAAATATACATGCATTAAGTATCAAACTAAAGAGATAATAATAAGTCATTAATTCATATAGGCAACTTCCAGAAATATGAATGAGTTATGATTAGCTATCCTAAGGCACAGCACTAATGTAATTACAGTAATTATATTGTATTTATGAAGGGTAAAAAAGGGGAAATTGTTGCATGAACCTTTCTTAAGGCTGTTGTTTTCATGCTGAAATGGAAGAATTTTGATCAGTTTTTTAGAATGACTTATATTCTAAGATTTCTTCCCCCCCACTTCTCATTTATCGTGGTTTTTTTTTTTTTTTTTTTTTTTGCTTTCTCTACAGAGGAAAGGGTTCTTTTATGGACATCAGCCTTTAAGGAGGTAAGGAAGGAAAGGAAGAAAGGAAAGGAAGAGAGGAAAAGGAAGGATGGGAAAGCAGGACAGAGGGAAGAAAAGGGGAAGAAAGAGGAAAGGGAAGAAAAGGAAGGGAAGGAAGAAAAGCGAACAGGTCTGTCCATCACTGCCTACACAGAGAGAAGAGGCGGGGAACGGGACCCCAGAGCCCCTCACCACACGGGGGTGGCAGCCGGGCTCGGCGCCCGGTGCCCGCCCCCAGCCCCTCCGGGCCATGTGGAGGTGCGGCTCCAGCCCCACTCTTGCCGGAACGCCGGGTCTCCCCCTGCGGGCAGCAAGCGGCCGCTGGCCGCCCCCGCTGCCGGGCCCGCGCGTGTCCGAGCCCCATCCCCGGGGAGCGCGCACCCAGCCCCGCTCCGGAGGCCGCCGGGCCATTTTCCCCTCAATGAACGCTCCGCCTGCCCCGCCCCCGTGCATTTGCATAATGAGGGCTGCCGGGGACGCCATTGGCTGCTGGGGGGCGCGCTCGGGCGTGACGTCAGCGCTCGCTGGGTAATGCCTGCGTTGTGGCGGGTAGTTGGAGCCGGCAAAGCCCGCGCAGCGGCGGCTCCGCGCGGACGGGCCGGCGGCGGCCCCGAGCTCCCTCCGCAGAGAACCGCGCCGGCATCGCGCTCCCCGGCGCCGCTCCGCGGGCCGGGGCGCTGCCGGCCCCCCGCGGGTCATGGCTGGGGGCAGGCTGCCCGCCCGCCTCCTGGCCGCCGCTTGTCTCGCCTTGAGCTTGGCCCCGGGGGCGGCGGGACCGCGGGACACCCCCGGCCTCTCGCGGCTGCAGAGGAGGAGCCTGGCGATGGACTTCGTCGTGCCCTCGCTGTTTCGCACCTACGTGCGGGAGCTGGTGCTGGGGCCGCCGGGGCGCGCCGCGGCGCGGTGCCGCCTGCGCCTGGACTGCGCGCCCCTGCTCCGCGCCGCCCGCGGGGCGCTGCCGCGGGCCGAGGCACCGGCCGCCCCCGCCGGGTCCTCCGCGGCCGGGCGGCGGCTGCGGCGCGCCAAGCAGCTGGTGCTGGAGGTGGGCGAGGGCACCGTGCGGGACGGCTGCGCCGGCGAGCCGCCGCCGGGCTCCGGCGGGGCGCACCTGGAGTTCAACCTCACCGAGCTCTTCGCCTGGTGGCTCCGCGCCGGCGACGGGCGGCTGCGGGTGCGGCTGATGCCCGAGCGCCGCGGCGCCCTCCCGGGCAGCGAGCGAGGGCTGTCGGCGGCCATCCGCGCCGCCCGCCCCCGCCTCCTCTTCCACGTCTCCGCGGCAGGTGAGCCGTGCGTTGCATGCCGCGCACCGCGCCGGGCAGCGCCCCTCGCCCGCTCCCGCGCAGCCCCCGCCGTGTCCCGGCGGTGCGGTGCGCCCTCTCCGCTGGGACACGCGTCCAGCGCCCCGCTCCGTCCCGGTCACTGACAGCCCCGCGGATGCGGGAAGCGCAGCTCCCCCGAGCAGTCGCGCCTTCCCCTCACGGCTTGTCCCTAAGGGCTGCGCTTTACCGGTGCGAAATGTATCGAAGGGCTTTGGTGGGGCCAGGAGGACTATTTTGAAAGTGATGAGGGGAATTTTACGAAACAAGCAAGACCCAAAGGTTAAAGTGACGTTAGTCGAAGGACGGCAAGATCAGGTTCTTTAAAACTTAAAAAATATCATCCTGAAAAGGGGTGCTTCCTCAAAGTGCTGTAAGTGTTTTCAAGGTTATGTGCAAGCAGACTGGGGAACAGCACAAACATGTCCAAAGCTGGGTCCCGACATTAATGCTACTATCACTATTATTGGCTGTTGATATTAATATTATTACTCTTATTTAAACATAAAAGATAAGGGCTGATTGACATTTCTATCCGTTTTAAAGCCCCAAAGGATCCTTAATAAGCTGCACTGTAACACCCACAGTACAAGAAGTTGTACATCTAAGGAGGCTCATGCAGCACTGGTACTTGCATGAAGAGAGAACCTGGCTTAGAATTTTGATTCTGGTGGGCGGTGATTGGCAGTCACAGTTTGGGGCAGCTCCTTTACCTCAAATCAGGACTCAGTTTTGGGCCAGTGATCAAGAGAAATTTCCATTCTGTGTGTGCATTGTACCTTTAACAGAAGCTCTGATTCAGCCTTTCCTACTAGAAGAATATAATACCTGGAGGACTGCAGGTCCAAATAATTTGTCACAGTGAGTTAAGTTAGGTACATTTTATGAAGCTTTGTAGAAGTCAGTGGTGTGTCCCTGAGTAGCCATCTACTTAATGGACCACAGAATACACTTAAGTAAATTCACAAGAGGAGAGAGAAGTCAGTGCTGGGCTTTGAATACAAAGTTGGAGCAACTGATTTTTGATGCTCATCTGAAAAAAATGGGATAGCTGTCTGAAGAACTACAAATGGAACCCATCTCTTTCCGTGCTGCCTGAAATAAAAATCCAAGCCGACTGCCAGGGTAGGCTGTGTGTGAGTAAGTCCTACAGCTGTGAAGTACCCAGCTTAGCTCTTCCTGTGTTGGATCTGGCAGGGATAACACAGAGATGCTGTCCACCACAAGGTGGCTAGGTGAGACCAACACCCCACACCTTCCAGCAGTTCTTGCCTTGCTACATTGCTATAAAGGAAGAATAATTAAAAATTTAAGACACCAAAACCTACTGTCTCCTTTTCTTTCTCTTCGGGGAATTTGTTGTGATTAGCACTTGTTTTGATTTACAGATCTCCTCTGGCAGTGAAGCCTTAGTTTTGAATGCCATCTTTACTGAGGTACTTACAGCAATGATGGAGCTGGAGGACATGCATTTGTCTTCTTAGAGGATGAAGGTGTGTTTTTAAGCTGAGGGAATGGCATACATAAGAGCTAACAGGTTCTCTGATGTGAATACAATGCAATGGAGCTTTAACCAAAGCTAGTAAAACTCACAGGCTTTATTTTGTCTTGTCTCACTGCTGAGAAGAAATGCATGTTTTTCCAGATCAGTAGGAAGCTATGCCCCTGTAAAATCATGTTGGTGACAAAGCTCTGCTGTTCTTACTGCAACACAGTCATGCAAAGTCAGTCATAGAGGATGCAGGAAAAAGAGGAGCAGAGGGAAGGAATATGGACCTCCTTTACCTGTATTGAAGTGGTAACTTCTCCTTGCAGCTGTTCATAATCTGTAGAATCCTGGCCTCTTTCTGAATTACACCTCTGCTTTTTCAGCAGTGACACCTTAGCATAGTTACACTGTTCCGTGGCTTTGCCCTGCTTTTGTAACGTAAGTTTGTTTAACAACATTAGGAAATCCATTCCTCCTGCTTTGTTAAGGTGCTGCCTATGTGAACACCATGTGTCACTGGCAGCCTTAAATTTGTGCTGTGTAGCCCTGTCGACAGCAGGATGTGCTGGCACAGTGATAACAGCACGAACAGCACCCACCAGCCCGTCAAGATACCAGCAGTTATTGACACCATTGCAGCTAACGTGTACGGGGCTTAACTAAAGCCCTTCCTGAGGCAACTGAGCCTTTCCTTCATTGCTTAAGCTAATTGGAAATGGATTTCAAACAACACAATCCTCCCATCAACAATGGAAAGTTGCTCCACTTATGGTGGCATGCAGGGATTTTTTTTTCCCCTCTTGTCTGCTGGAGATGCCCACGGTTGCAGTACTTCCCAGAAAAATGTATAATTACCTTGCTAAATTATTTTCACCACATTATCTTCCATGTGAATGGAGAATGAATTTTATTTTAGGATGAGAAAAAAATGGCAAGGGGATGAATTCCCACGACATTAGAGGTGACAAGAGAGTCCTGTAAATAATGCTTTATTCTCTTTAACTTATACTTTCATTTGCTGTCTTAAAGATAAATTTAACTGGAGTGGACCTTTTCCTTTTTTGACAGTATGTTTGCACAAAGTGTAAAGCACTTTGTCTCAGTCTGTTGCTGAGTAATTAGTAAAGGATGTACTTATGGGCTACTGTTGTTTAGCAGACAAGCCATAAAGTTCACAGGAATTTCTACAGGGCTCTCCTGCAAATATTCTTGATGCCAGATTTCTCTCACACTTGTCCTTATGGGAACAGAGCATCCTGCAAGAAAAAGCTTCCATTTAGAGAAACTGGTCCTCAGCCCATCTACCATTTCTGTGTCAGCTTGGCCTTTTCAAAATTGGGTACAAGAGAGTTTTCCTCTCTTGGAAATGCTTTCAGTCTTAATACTGTCTTCTTAGCCTTCTCTCAGTGCTTCTCTGGGACAAAAAAAAATTCAAATTAATTTGAATCTTTTCTGTACAAAAGACACAAAACAAGAAGTGCAGAGGAAGAGAGAAAGAAGCTTGGACAGGAGTGCAGTGCTGCAGATCTCCTGTATTTGAGGTGAACCTCTCAACTACCAGGTTGCTGTTGACTTTGCTCTCATTGTCTATGGTTTTGACTGGAAACTCTGCTCTCCCTCCAAGGAAACATTCCCCAAAAGAATTTAATGAAAACCAGTACATTGCCATGGGGAAGTGAACAGCCAATGTGAACATTACTGTTAGGAGATATTCAGGCCAGCTTTAGATCTGGTCTTACAGGATTTGTTCTATAGTGTTGTACCACAGTGGCTCTCTGTAGCAGTGTACTCTGGACAGGTTACTGAGCTTTCTTGGGGAAAATAATCCAAGAGCCCTTCCACACTAACGCTGTACTGGTATTTGGATTTTTTTTCATGTTAACCTCACAGATAACCAGTTCTTTTACTATAGGGCACCTGAGCCACAAATGTTGCTAAATAGGTTTCTTGTGAGTTTACCCAGGAAGTTTAATAAGCTGAAATGGCCATAAAATAACTTCCCATGAAAACTAATTGCTACTTACATATGCAAAGGTGGGAAGCATATGTTAAGAAGGGGCATACAGGGTTGAAAATGAGTCATTCTTCCCTCTAAAGGTCAATGTATTTTCATTCATGAAATAGATTTAACATTCCAATTATATTTTTTAAATAGCAATGCATAACTTTTCATCCTCTGGCTAGGCGAAATATTACTCCTGCACTGTGGCCTTCATCTAAAATTTTATTAACTTGCCACATGTATTCTCCCTGAAACTGTCTGCATTCACTACATACCATGCTGTTATAATGCTGAGGCAATTAGGCTTTACGTCTTTAGGGGACTGCTGCTATACACCTGAACTCATTTGCAGGAGGAACCCTTTGCTTAAAGATTAGAAAGAACTTCGGACTAGATAAAAATGTGGCTTTGAAAGCAGACATTTTGTAAATGAAAATCAGAACTCCAAGCTGAAATTTGACTGTGGTGAAGTCCGCAGCATCATTTCTGCATATTTTAGAGGTACCAGCATTTAATCAAGGCCACCTAGTTATATTTTTCTTTCATTATATTTTGGCTTTGTTTCGCTGCCTTCAAAGGATAGAGTTTGGAGTTGTGACATACTGAGCAGAAAACTGGTAAAAGATATCGATCACTTTGCTGTTGCTCTTTGGTTTTCTCTCATCCTCAACTGTGTGCCACACCTGAGATCTGATCTTGCTCTTCTGATAAAAGTGGTAGAACTTGGTGGATAAGACTGAGGCATTGCCATCAGGCCTGAAAGGTTTTTGTTGTAGTGCAAGTGGCTTTGCTCTTTGCTGGGGTTTTGTGCTTTGCCTAATCTATCAAGCCAGCTTTGCCAGTCCAAAGTTTAAGGATAGCATGAGTCGCACTTGAGTTTACTCTAGACATGAAGTGTAGTGCAAATCAATGTTTTCCTGTTCTACCCTTGGGTTGTCATGGGTACCAGTGGGCTGCACGTGGATTACCAGTTGCTAAATCACAGTGAATCATGAGTATGCTTAGAAGCATCTTTCCCAGTCTTTCCTGCCCTATTAGGTATGTAACACTTCCCTCTAGACCTCCATTGGTGGTCATTGGTGCTCTCCAGAAATGTGGATTTAGTCAGTTCACAGTGCCTCTCCTTGAACTGCAAATGCTTCTTGAAGAGGAAACCAGTTGTTTAGTGATGGGGTTTGCCTGGCTTTGTGGGCAGTATGATCCTTGATCTTACTGCTGTCCTGCCTGTTCCTGTCCAAGTCACTTTCCTACTCCATCAGCACTAAGAAAAGTCGAGAAAACTCATAGCTTATGTCTCTTTTGACTCATGATGCCTTGTCCACTGTTTCTGTGTTTACTACAAAAATCTGGCTTGCAAAGCCATGAGACTTTCACAACAAAGCCACCAGGATTTGCAAATTTGTTACTGATTATTTTACAGAAAATGTTAGAAATGATGCTCTCTGTGTGGTTCATGGAAAGTGTGATGTGATCACATGGTTTTGTTTTCCCAGAGTTATGTGGTGTTTCTGATCCTCATTGGGAGCCAGGATTATGCACAATGTGTTCACGATTTCTAGGTCTGTTTTCTGCAAATTTTGTTTACTTTTAGGCTCATGGTTCTTATGAATGTCCTTATTCATAAGCGTGTTCAGTAAAATAGCCATAAACAAACACCAAAAGGGGCACAAGTAACAATTCATTATGTTTGAATGAACATTTATGGCACATTAAAAAAATACGTTTTCTCTAAACTTGCTGTGCTTTTATTTCCACATCCTTAAAAACAGAGAATAAAGACCTACAGTAAAGAAGTGCACAGGGAAACTTAAGTGCTTTATTATACAAAAGCAGAGACATTCTTCAAAATCAAAGGTGGTTTTGCAGTGTCTGAGTGAATTGGATCCTGAAGTAATCTGGTAATTTGGTTCACTGCACATCTCACCTGAACATTACATGATAGGAAATAAAATGTGTTTGTGATGATGTTTGTGAATTAGCCAAAAGAAGTAGAGGAGCTGAGGGGAGATTGGCAGGATTTAGCACTTACAAAGTTCCCAGCTAAGTGAGCCTTGTCTTAATAAAGAAGGTCTCACCTTTTGGATACATCAGTGCTAACTCACTTGGAGTGATGATGTTTTGAGAGTCCAAGTTGCTTCTCAAACGGCAGCAAATTTCACACTATGCCTGGACATTTCCTGTCTAATTCTCACAGTAAAGTATCCTCTTGGGCTACTCAGAACTAGCGTACTGAGACTAGGAGATCGACTTTTTTGGCACAAGTGATTTACTTAATAGCAAACAGCAATTCAGGTTGCCTGCTTTCCAGATCTCTTTTATCCACTGAGCAATAGCATCTGTTTCCTGGGAAGTCACTTCTGAGCTCAACATGGTTGCTGAGACTGCAGTGCTGGGCTGAGAAAGGTCCTTTATGAAGTGTGCTCCATTTGTCTTGCTTCTTTAATTCAGAAAGATTTGGTTGGAGAAAAATGTCATGGAAGCATAAATGCAGATTTGATAAGTCTGACCTTTCTTTTCTTGCGAACAATAAATGTCAGAAAGCTTAAAATGACAAGCTGGAATGGCTGGAGTTATTTATGTGTTTAAATATTTAGGCAAGAAACACATTTTGAGACTCAAGTCTAATTTACATGAGTATTTTGATTTATGACTGAGATGGCCGAGTAGCTTCATGGTTGTCACTATCCTGCTTAGCATGGCTACTCAGAAATTCCCTGTGGCAGCATAGGTAGGACTTAGATATCTGTACTTGCAGAAGTTGTGAACTCTGTCAGTTGTAATGAAGGAGAATCACCTTCCCTTGTTAGTCAAGTAGGATCTGTGACATGGTTGAAGTGTACCAAGTGTATCCAGTAGAAAGAGCTGGTGGCTGGCTTCAAACTGTCTTCAGACAAGTTTCTAACAACAGGCATTTCTTTGGCCAAAGAACTTCAGTAGGTAGCTTCAAGAATTGAGTTCTAGTTTGACTTCCAACATAATTATCTTGCAGTACACAGCTCTGCCACTGACATCTTGTGCGACATGAAATACTTCCCTTTGTGGCGGTTACTTCCTTTGCAAAGCAAGGGTAGTTTTGACTGCTTTTGAACTCTGTTGGTAGAAGGTGCTTTTTTCTATGGATTACTAATGCTTTTACTTTCTAAGAACTGGAATAAAGGCAGTGAAGTGCAGTCTGAACTCTCAGCTTTTTAAGAGAAAAGCTAAAAGAGCCAGTATACCATATTGATTTATTCCCATCTCTGCACTGCTAATAGTCAAAGGACTGCTATTTCCTTCATTTCAGTGATAGCAAACTTAGAGTTTTGGTTGATGCTACAAGAAACTCAGTTTCTCTTTTATTTTGAAAAAATTATGAGCCTTGCCTTCAGCTGTTAAAACACCACCGGTCTTGGAGCCAAATAGTCAAATTTAGATTTGAAATTTGAATACTTTTTGAGTCTTTGACCAAGATTATTTGTACCCTCATGAAAAGTGAGAACGGGATAGGCTGTGGCCAGCTGCCCATGTGCTTTTGGCAGCTGCAGCTGGGCGCCATCTCCATTTGCAGTGAGGAGCTGCAGGTGTTGGCTGCTTCTGGCTAATGGGGACTGCTGAGCAAATCGAGCACTGTCTGTCCTGGCTGGGAAAGGAGAATGTTGTGGAGGCACTGGGAGAAGGTTTATCCTTTTTGGTTTCTTACTTAAGATATCAGACATTTGCACAGAATGGGGGATTTGAAATTGTTTAAAACTTCAGTGGATTACCTGATTCTTCCTGGATTACAGATGGTAAAGTGGAGATACTAGGCTGAAACCTTTTAACTAGATGGTTCTAGAAATGTGGGGCATCCCCTTTGCAACTTGTCTCATCGCCTTTACAACTCTTCAGCTCATTTTGCAAATCTCAAGAGTTTCCACTGGTATTCCAGTGTTTACATCAAGGCAGAAGAACTCCTTTCCTGCTCAAACAAGGGCATATGCTGAATCCATTTTGGATTGGGATTTCCCTGCAGTAATGCACTGTGAAGAAAGAGGTGCAGGCTCTTTCTGCAAGCTTCTCCCCACTTCGTTACTGACAAGCAACTCTCGCTGGTGTCATATCTTACAAAACCTTGTGATGAAAGAAAACCATTACTCTATCTTCAAGTTACAAGCTGGGCAAAGGGAGAGAAGGTGGATCTCTGTAAGGCGAAGAGCAGAGAACACTTGGGTGGTGAGTGCAGGGGGAAAAAGCAGGATCCTGCAGTGTGAGGGTGGGGGTGGGAGTACAGTGGGAAATGTCCATGTGTGGATTCTTGTGCGATGTATTTCTTGATGTCTGTTAGGAAGAGAAAATACTAGTCTCAGTAGACATACTGGAAATGGTGTTTTTCATGTGTCATACTCCTTCTAAGAATTTTATGTTATTGAAGTTTTCCTTCCAGCTCAGTTTTGAAAGGTGGTGTGGTTCTTCCGAACGCAGTTGCTGTAATGCTTGTGACATGCAGCTGAATATATGTGACTTCACCTATGAGAAATCTGTGGTGGTGCTTCAGTGTTCTGCAAGTTGCAGCAGACCTCTAATTACAACTTGTACACTGGCATTCGCCTGCTGTTTCTACTGGCCCATTGAGTAACGACTCATCTCAAATGCATCAGAGTGTCTGGGCTCTTTCATGTTGGATTCTCAAAGTACTTTAAGCCTTATCACCCTAGTGACAATGCTAAGCATTATTATATCTATTTTACAGAGAGATCATAGAAGCCGGGGATGGAAAAAGCATTATTTGATTATGTTGTACTGCAAGTGCTGAATAGAATTTTCTCATATGGAATATACTATGCGGTGAAGTCTCTCTCTTTGCTTCAGCCAGAAGGCCAAGAAAGAGCAAGAAATTGGAATTGAGAGGCTCACTAGCTTGCTGGAAATAGTGCAGCAGTTATTGGCAAAGCTATCTGAGTCTTCTCTGTTCCACACTGTTTGTGACACTTGTCTTTAAATAAATCTGGTTTTGTCACATTGCACACCTTTTGCAATACTGTTTTCTTCTTAGTTTTGTGAGCATCTGTGATCTGCTGAGCCTCTCCCTATCTTCAGACATCACCCTGTGGCCTTTCCCTTTGTAGGGCAGGGTATGTCAGCATTACAGACCGTGATGCAATGGTTATTTCCAAGAGCTGTTTCATTATTGATGCTAATTAAACTTGAAGCTAATGAGAAAGGATTACTTTTCCGGGCTGGAGAGGAGGCCAGAATAGTTATTATAGGTTAATTATTCTTCTAAAAGACTCGTTTTAAGTAACAATTCATTTTGTCAACTTTTTTCTTACATTGTACAAGAGCCTTGTTTGAAGAGGTTTCAAAATATAATTGCTGCACTGACCTCATCTAGCTCTCAATCAGTAATCTCCTTCCATCAGCAAAAGGTTAATAAAATCTTTGAAGAAAGGAATTTGGTGCCTTATCTATGTGTAGACGATTTAGCGTAGGTCTCCTTGCAAGTATTTCCTATTACCCTTCTGCATGATTTCTTTGGCATACTTTTTAGATTTGAAAAATGTTGCATTCCATAAAGCTTCCAAATTTAATGGTTGCTTTGCAAAACAGGTGCATTACAGAGGCAGAGAGTGAATCTAGTTAGGGCTGGCTGAGAATTGGCACATAAGTCAGAATACGCTTCTCTGTTCTCAAAGAACTACAGCCTGTGGTGAACCTTAAAATCTGTCCTCACTTTGCAGGACTCTGGGTGTCCATAACATGATTAATATTTGCTAAGTAACCAAGGGAGGAGATGAGACTTGTTTTACATGGGAGCCAAGGTCTCTTTCTGGCTGGGAAGCACTGTGGCTTTTGGAGGGGAGGACACATGCTGGTCCACTTTGCGCCTTCCTAGCTGTCGTGTTGAACCTTTCTTCTTCTTGGCTGTTTGTAGAGATGAGTAATGGCTTCAGATGGTTGCAATATTGTACTACAAAAAGGGAAAGGCAGAGCTGCATTAGTGCTATTGTGAGTGCAGAAAGCTGAATAAAATCACAGAATTGTGTAAATTGGAAAAGACCTCTAAGAACACCAAGTCCAGCCATTAACCCAGGACTGCGAAGTCCACCACTAAACCGTGTCCCTAAGTGCCACATCTACATGTTTTTTGTATGCTTTCAGGGATGGCGATTCCACCATTCCCTGGGCAGCCAGTTCCAATGCTTGATAATCCTCTTAATGAAAAAATTTTTCCTAATATCCAATCTAAACCTTCTCTGGCACAACTTGAGGCCATTTCGTCTTGTCCTGTCTGTTTGTACCTTGGAGAAGAGACTGACCCTTACCTGGCTACACCCTCCTTTCAGGTGGTTGTAGAGAGTGATAATGATAACCCCTGAGCCTCCTCTTCTCCAGGCTGAACACCCCTAGCTCCCTCAGCTGCTCCTCATCAGACTTGTGCTCCAGAGCCTTCCCCAGCTCCATTGCCCTTCTCTGGACATGCTCCAGCACCTCAATGCCTTTCCTGTAGTGAGGGGCCCAGAACTCGGCACAGCACTTGAGTTGTGGCCTCATCAGTGTCAAGTACAGGGGGCTGATCACTTCCCCAGTCCTGCTGGCCACACTCTTGCTGATCCAGGCCAGGATGCCACTGGCTTTCTTGGCCACCTGTCAAATAGGTCCTTTTCCTATGGGCAGCTTTCCAGCCACGCTTCTGCAATACAGCGCTGCAGGGGGTAGTTGTGACCCAAGAGCTGTGACCTGGCACTTCACCTTGCTGACCCTCATACCCTCATCCAGATCCTCTGTTTTTGTGGACAGGAAGGACAGCAGTCTTTATTTGCTGTAAATATTAGGGCAGCTTATGTGCTCCATTGACTGGTGGCCTGATGCCTTCTGTCAGGGCACCTGCTTTGCATTTTGTATTAAATGCCTATGAGTGAAGGTGATGCTGCAAGCAGCAAGGCTTCAAATGGAACATAGAAGTTGCAGCTTAGGAAAGCCCTTACCTACTAACTCCACATTTCAATCTCTCTTAAAAGGGCAGCATTCACCAGACCTGAGTTCAAGAAAAGAGTTACATCCTCCATCTGAGTGCTGGTACCAAGTTCAAAGATAAAACATCCTCTTAGTAATCACTCTTGCCACTGGGCTCTGCTTAGGCCAGCTCATAGGATTTGGGGTAATATTTGAAGTGCTGAATCCCTTTTGTGATTAAGGTTTTAAATCACACAAGGATTGATCAAAAGCTCAATGTTTCCTTCTTTGCCTTACCAGCCTACTGTCCTTTATCTCTTGAAACAAAGCAGCATTAACTTTTAAGATCTGATTCAATAACATTTTATGGATAATAATTATGACTGATATTAAGCCTTCAGCAACCAGTCTGTACGGAGACTTAATGTATTGAGGTTTATTACCAGTGTAACCTATCTTTTTACATTGGTTGTAAAGCAGGATCAACTATACTGATAAGAGGAGTTTGCCTCTGCTTCTCTGCAGGGTGTTCATATTCTTGCCACTTAATATTGCTGGCACGGTGAGAGTTTGCTGGTGAAGAGTTTTTGTTTACAGAGTCTGTTTGCGCAATTGCGAATGAATGAATGAGAGAGTGCATGAATGAGCTACAGCAATCCTGTGCTGGGAAAAGGAATCCATTACTGGATAGACCCTGGAGACCAATTGATGATACTTTCCTTTTTAATAATGAGTGTGAGAATGCAAAGTTTTTAGACATGAGTTCCACAGCTTTCTTTGAGGCTTATCCCAATAATGGAAGCTCTTAAATATATAAAACTTCTTTAGACACCCCATATTAGTGATTTTTTTCCCCAGAAATTTCCCAGTTTTGTTGATCTCCTCAGGATACATTTGTTGTACATATCGTAACAATGAATGGAGATGGTCCCTAAACCAAACTGAAGACCAGGCTGAGCTAAAGAAAACTCTGGTTTCTAGGTCTTTAAATGCTGTGCACAGTGGTCTAAATATAAACTACAATATGAGAAAGGAAATTCACCTCAGTTTCCATACAGGGTCTTCAAAGAAAGTTCTCCTGTTGTATTGGCACTGGAAAAGTCATCTGAAGGACCCAGGACTGGGTCCTTGCTCAGCTGAACTTTGTGATGTTCATGCATCATTAACTGTAGCTGTATTATGTAGTCGCCTTTTTTGCCTTGCTTCACCTCATAACTTTCTGTATAAGGAAATCTACCTCCCCAGTAAGTTCAAATAAGATGCTGTCTGCTTTTGTCCTTTTTGCCTTTTTGATGGGAAAGCAGAAGGGAATTCTAAAGTGCTCTGGGAGCTACATGGAAGCCTTGCTTTGACATCTCTAAATATGTGAGTAATGGGGTGCTTAGAACTGATTTTACGTGTGATGGATGCTCAACAATAAGGAATCACAAATTGCGAGCAGCAGAGCTTGGAGAGGAGAGCTGCTCAACAAGATTAATGGGAAGGGAGACCTTTAGTGTAATGAAAGACACAGTTCCAGCTTGAAAACAGACAATGCCACACTAGATTGAGTCTTGAGGATTTGGACAGTCAGGTTCCCTCTGTGCATTTGTAGAGCCCCTTCCTAGGCAGGGAACACTGAAGAGCTGCAAGAAAAGAGCACTATAGTTCCCACTTCACCTGCAAGTGAGTACACTGGAACACCAAGGAAGCAGATTGTCCAAGGGCTGTCTGTCAAGCTGGAGATAGGGGTGTTGAAGGAAAACTAGGAATTTCTTTTTGTTCTAAGAAGTGCAAGCCAATAAGAAAAGCAGGATAAGACTGCAGTAGAATGTAGCTGGGTCTGAGCACTGCAGGGTTTATTTGACAACCATTTTCCTGTGGAGAAATGACCTTAGACAAATCATGCAAGTGAAGCCCAATTGGAAAAGACCCAACAGCTTGTGTCTGTGTTCAATTAGATAGTAATTATCTTATTATTAGGAGAAATATCAAGTTTAAAAGAAAAAAAAAATCTCCGTACTCAAATAATAAAAACCCCTCAACAGGTGAAAGTGGAGCTCATCCATCCCTTCCATTATAAGTTGACAGCTGCTATTAACTCTGAATATCATGACTAAAGGAGTATGAACAGGGAGCAGAATTACCAAAATGTTAGTGGAGCTGGCTACAGGATCATTGTTATGACTGCAACTGTTATTCTCTGTCTCTGACAAGGATAATAGTGTGTGGAAATGGAGCCAGCAAACATGTAAAATACATCTAAATATAGAGGACAAACAGCAAATAATAACTGGACTGGTAATCAGATGCCGAAGGCCTTATCTGTTAGTACAGTGGCTTGAAAGATGGCAGTGCTGGTAGATAAACATTAAGAGGACTATGAAGCTGAGGATAAATAGAGCAATATCCTCTAAACAGTAAAGAGCTGAAGCATAAGACCCTGGAAAGACATTCAGGACTTATTGCTCGAGAAAGATCCCTAAAGCTGTCAAGCAGATGTGCAGCTGGTAAGTAGATGACTCGCTGGGACGTTGACTGAAATGGTAGAAGGAATAAATCAGAGGGGATTGCATTAGTGTAACTGAAGGCAGTACATTACTTTGCTTTGAAGTATAGTGTCCTGTGGAGAAAGCAATGACTGTCATCCCATAAGAGTGATCAAACTGAGTGGAGACATGTCCCAGATTTAGGCTGTAGCATAGTCAGGGGTTTCTCTTCTGAACACTCGTAATTTTCAGGTTTTCTTGAAGGCTTTGGACTAGAGTTTGATGGGAGGCATAAGGGGCTGATCCTGAGCCTACTTAAGCCAATGACATCTCCCCATTGTACATCTGCTCCCCTCTCCTCCTCTCAGGTACAGACAGACTGGGCAAGAACCACCTTTTCTGCTCTTTGCTATTGGGCCATCTGCTGTGAGTGCACAGGGAGACACAGCACACCTCATATTTTGTGTCAGAAGATAAAAAATAGAACTTATTTTCAACCTGGCAATTTTTGTCAGCACTTAGACTAGATGGAAATGCAAAAGAAGGCCTTGGTGCTAAGTTTAGTGACTGGAACAGTGTTGTCTGTGCTGTCTTTACACAGGTCAAATGAGTATGGGAGATGCTAAGAAATCTTGTTCTTGAATTCTTAAGGTTTTGTGGAACGGGCTTTTGAGCATAACTGTTTCCCTGTAGTGTGTGTGTTAGCCATTAAACATCAAACTTCTGTAGTCCACTCTTAGACCTTTGGCATCGTATGTCTGGGTTAAATTAAAACAAGGGAAGCATCAACCCAATAAGGGGAATGATGGTGTGAGAGCATCCTAGGGCAAGCAAAGGGGAAAAGCAGCTCTCCAGAGGTCAGTGACAGGAGGAAGGTGCTTGTCAGGCTGACCAGAATATGCCTAAGGAAATACAAGTTCTGATAGTCACCTCTTAAAATGTTTACATCCGCTGTTTATTGAGTATAGCATCCCTGAAGACCTAGTCTGAAGTTCTTTACCTTTATTAAAATGAAATTATGTTTGATTTACCCCAAGGTACTGTACAAAACAGACCAGGCAGGTCTCCAAACTGAAGGGAAGCACCTTTCTCCTTTTTCACTCTGCCTATGCTACTGTGGTCACGCCTTCATGATAAAGCACTTTTGCATGGTATCCCAGACTTGAAATTGAAAAGCTTAACGAATTTGCCCTTTCTGCCTCATGAAAAAGTTCTCAGTATATGATACTAAAATTATTTCAAATACACTTTTGTCACTTCAAAGTTTAAAATAAGTTCTTTTTAAAAATAGGGATTGGAAAGGGGGAAATGAGGCAATATCCTCTCTGAAAAGAAAAAGCCAACTGAATTGAGATGTCCATCTGAAAGGAGAACGTGACTTTTTACTCCAGAAGGGATAGAAAATGCCTTGTTCCTACCTCTAAAATCCTTTCCAACGTAGCTGTTATAGTCAAACCCATCTGCAAAGATAAAGAGCTGAAGTATAATCTTGTCTCTTAACAGGTCTTTTATCATCACTCTCATCTCTTTCCCCAGAAGCACTTGAAAATCATAGAATCGGGTCCAGATTAAAATGCTCAAGGGAAGGAAAAATAATAGGAAGGTCAGCCTAGATTGTATTAAAGTCACATCAGCAGAATTACCAGAAGGAAGAACAGGCAAAGTACCTAAATGAAAACTCCTATCCAAACCAAACTAGGTTACAACTAACATAAAAGTGTCTTTTAATGTTCTGTGTTAGTTCAAACTAGAATAATTCAGAACTTTTCTTTCCTAGTCTCTAAACTGGTCCACTGATTGCTCCTGTGGGGTCACATCCTGGGACACATCTGTTTTATTCGTAATTTTGATTTCATGGCAAAACCAAGACTTCTTTCTCATGGGTGCACTGTGAGCCATCTTAGTATAAACTTGGATTCTGTCTCGGGATTGCCATAAGAAGATAAGTTTTATGTGGCAACTTTTGAGCTGCTCCATGCACATCTCTAGCCTAGCAATGAAAGCCTGGCTTTCAGGGTGGCTTTGAGAACACTGTACTGTCTAAAACCTTATCACTGTCCTCTCAACCCTGGTGACTTCTTTACTAAAACATCTCTCCAGACCCTCATGGGCACTTCCATAATCCTGAAATGATAATTGTGTCTCTTGAGAACAGAGTCCTGCAGGTCCGGAAGCAGTTCTGTTTTCTCTGGGTAAAACACAGGTACCTCTTGCCTCTCTCTAGCATCTATCGTTGGTATGGGTTGCTGGGGTCACACACAGGGATTTCAGATGTTCCTTTCAGTTCCATGCCCAAGGATAGGGAAGGTGCTTGACTTCTGGAGCTGCAGTTCCATGAAGTCTCTGTTCTGCAATTCATATCTGTGAAAAGTCACAGGTAAAAGCCTCCTGGATCAGAGCCAAAGCTGGGGCAAGTGCAGCAGAGGGCTGAGTTCAGTGCTAATGACCTGAATCTCAAATGCCTTAAATGCAGAGACCAGATGAGCTTTATTTTTCAGGAAAATTCATTTGTTTGTTTTTGCCATACGCTTCTCTGTTAAGGCCTTTTTTTTCCCTATCTGAGCAAGCTGGGTTCTGTGTTATGACTCTGCACTACAGCAAACAGGAATCCTTTCCCAAAACAACCTCTTTCTCCAAAAAGGCTGATTATAGTGGAAGTTGTGCCTTGCTGTGACTGACAGTGTCACGACTTGATCCTACACAGATCTGCCTTGATGTGACTTCCTCTACAGGTTCCTTCCCAAATCCTATTTTTTATACTGTATTCTGAGCAAGTAACTCTTCTCATAAAGGCACTTCATAAAAGCAGTGTGTGCAGCTCCTCTGAGTTGCACTAAATCTGTGACAAACCTAAGGGAGGTTCCACAGCAAGGTGATAAAATACTGACTTGTCAACTATTTTGCTGGCTGAATGGGAAATGCGGCCGGCAGCTCTACCCTTTAAAGTGGTGAGAGATAAGGGCAGTTTCACTGTTTCACAGTCAGCCACAATCATCTGTAAAATGAAGAGTTACTTTGTTGTTTTAAATTGATGTTTCAGTAGTGAAGGACTCAATTTTTCACTAGTATTCATGCTTATTCCTGTGCTATTCAATAACTGAAGATACTCACAAACGAATTAAACAACTAAGATTTCACCTGTTAACCATCTTCCTTGAAATACAGTTTATATTTAGAGCCGCTGAGGAGGTCAACACAAGCAAGACTGACACCCAAGAAAATGACAAATTGTTAGAGTTGAGAGACGTGAAAAGTGAAGTTTTGTAGCAGTTCCATCATCTTTCATGATTCTTGTTTTTCAATAAAATAATGACATCGATGAACCTTGTGATGTTGCTGAAGGAAGAAGGGACTAGAAGTGAATTTAGCTTTCTCCTGAGGCGTTGTGCTGAATAGGTTGTGCTGTAATCTGAGTCACTGGGAAGCATCTCTGATACTGCAGGGAAGATGAGAGATTCTGACCTCTTCTTCTTTGATCATGGAGTTCACTTTGTTCTTTTCTTCCCCGTTTAGTGTCTGATGTGATTTACTTGTTAGTGCTGATGAATGCGTGCTGCTACGCCAGTGAAACCCAGCAGTGAGTCACAGCCTGGTGCCTGCCAGGTCAGTGCTTGGCCATGGGTGACAATGGGTGGCAGTGAGCTCCCCTAGGTCACTGCAGCCCTCAGGTCCCAGTCAAAACTCTGTGTGTCTGTAACAGAGTGTCAGCTGAGCAGGGCCTGACCGTCATGGCTGTCCTCCCTAGTGGGGTAAGAAATGTGAAGTGCAAACATCTGTACCATTGCAGAGCAGCTTCTCGGCACACCAACAACTTAAAAAAGTTTTGTCTTCGCAATTCCTAAATGGGTTTAGAACTCCCTTCTACCCTCAACCATTCTGTGATTCTGTGACTGCAGGCATCATCAAATAGAATTTGGCCAGGCTTTTTTAGTGCAGCTTGAGCTGTGCTGTGTTACCGTGCAATACATGTTCTTAGCTGTATTATTCTGTCGTTTTGTGAATGCCAGCAAAGCGAGTATATCTGCTTGGAATATTATGCTCAGATTTATGGTACTCTGCATACGTGATTGCTCACCACGCACATCAGCAGAATAAAGCAGCGCTTCTCATTAGGGAGCTGACAGATTTTTGACAAGATTGTCGAATCCCAAGTCATGCATGAGTTCCCTAACTGCTTTTGGGCACAGCCTGGGTGTCGGCTTGTTACACAGGACTAGTATTTGGCTCACTCAACAGACAGCAGGTCATCCCATTGACACCTGCCTGCTCTGTTAACAGATCAGTGAACCTACCGCTGTCTAATATTTGTATGATAATGCAACACAGTTGAGAATTGATTTATAAAATGCAGGTCACTCAGTAGATACAGCAGTCAGTGAGGGAGCACAAGGTGACAATGAAACAATTCAGATTAGCAAGTGGGGGCATTGCAGCTGCTTGTGCTCTAATTGCATCTCTCCAGATGTTCCTGTGATGTGCAGGAGATGCCAAGCAGTCTCTAGGCATAACCGTATTTCACTGTTCAGCTTTCCAAACACTCTTCTGTGGTCTGTAGAGAAGAGAGGATTTAAGGACCCAAGCCTTTTCATCTTCTGTGCTGTCAAATAAACTCTGTCGTTCTGAAGTAGTATTTCCTGGGAATATTTTTTTTCATAGATTTCTTTTCACATTAAGATCAGCAAAAGCTCTTTCTGGGAAGCCTGATTAAAAATGCAGTTCCTCCCAGGAAAGAAAAGAAATAACATTTTCAGCATCAAAAGAGATCACAAAATTATCATGAAAAAATGAAATGAATTTTGAAGATTATGTATTGCAG
This sequence comes from Corvus moneduloides, assembly GCF_009650955.1. Lineage (NCBI taxonomy): Eukaryota > Metazoa > Chordata > Aves > Passeriformes > Corvidae > Corvus > Corvus moneduloides. The sequence continues at coordinate 106,846,613 of NC_045478.1, read as the reverse complement.
GAAAGTAGGTAGAAGTGACCTCAGGGCTTTCTGCTGTTTGTAAAATAGTTTTGTGGGGTTTTTGAATAGACATCTGCAAAGAGTATATGTGACAAAGACTCTCAGAGACAAGAAATGTCCTGTATTTGGATTAGCTTCAATAAATTGATGAAGATAGCTAATTTCTTTGTGAAATTTACTCGTCCGTATGCTAAAAACAAACCAGCAAGCAAAAAATCCCCACAAAAAGCCCAAACAAAACTCTACAACAAAAACCCTGAGAAACTGCTGTTTCTCTTCAGCTACATGGTGTTAGCATTGCTGGGAATGCAAACACAGGTTGCTTCCAGCTCTGTTGCAGACCTTTGCCTCTTAGGATCAGTGGGGCAAGTCAGGGTGTAGAAGTACAAGCACTGCTTTCCTATTTTCCTCTTTTGAGCTGGGTTGTTTTCTTCTGGGGTGGTACGATTAACCATGTAACTGCCTGCATTCTACTTGGGCCTTGACTCTATTAAGAAAAGAGAGACAATCTCAGGGAAAGAAGTAATTTCTGCATTGGCCTTTTTGATATTGTACAGAGGGTTTGGAAGAGAGGATTCCAATGGCTTCAGATGTTACCTTCTATATTGCATATGACCAAAATATTTTCAAACAGTGTCCTTTTTATAAATATGTTTCCAGTCCAGAACAAGAAAGATGGAGAGAGACTATTGACAAGACTATGTACAAGACAAGGAGGAATGGCTTCAAACTGGGAAAGAGTAGGTTTAGGTTAGATATTAGGAATAAATTCTAGTGGTGAGGGAGTGGAACAGGTTGCCCAGAGAAGCTGTGGATGCCCCATCCCTGGAAGTGTTCAAGGCCAGGTTGGATGGAGCTCTGAGCAACCTGGTCTAGTGAAAGGTGTCCCTGCCCACAGCAGTGGGGTTGGAACAAGATCATCTTCCAACCAAGCCAGTCTATTATTTTCTGATCTTTAGAGAAAAACTAATCTGATGTATATCATTGTGTTTTGACGGCCTGAATTCTTTGTAACACTGTAACATTTCTCCAACTTGTGTAACCTTCATCTGTAACCAACCCCTCTCACGTTTCCTTCTCAAACATCGTTTCAGATACACATACACTTCACAGGAATAGAATATGTGTATTGTTATTAGCAAAAAATAATGGCGCTTCCCTGAGGCCCAGGCTTTATCAATAACTTTTATAAAGTGTGTTTTGCATCCTGAGATGTGTCTAGCATTCCAGCTTGGGGCAACGCATTGCATACCTGGAAGGCAACAGTGACTGTCTTTCCAGTGTCTTTCATCAATCATTTATGATGAGTTGTGTAAAATCCAGCTGACCCTTCTATAATAACTAGGGGGAAATAGCTTTGAATTGTCATTTTGATAAATTTTGGAGTATTGGCAGTGTTCTGGGCTAAGGAGCCAGGCATGCAAGCCTTTCATCTGTCAGTGTCATTATGAAATATCTTAAAAGAACAGGAGGAATAGTGATTCGATAAATCTTATCTCCATGAATGAGTGTATTTTGCGTGGTTTCATAATCTACTGAACTCTAATAGCCTATATCCTTTGCTTCAAAAATAGCTGTTAGAACAAGGTGTTTGATGAGTCTGTGTACTGTTTTCCTGCAACCCCTTAGATTTGTTTATGTCAATGAATGACTTTCAGTGGTGAATACCATAGGAAATATTTGCCTATGTGGTGCATGCATGGTTTCAAATATTTATTGTGTGATAAAATCAAATCTTTTACGCTTCCCCATGTTTTCCTGCAGGGTAGAATACCAAAGGCAGGTGGAACACCTTTCACAGCAGCATTCCAAGAAAAAATTCAAAACTAGGTGAAATAATTTTTGTTACATGTACCAAAATAAAATGCTGGTTTTAGTATCCTATCTAATGTCCAATACATGGGGCCTATAACGATAATTTAGTGCAGTCTGAGGACCTATTGTGTGTTACTGCATTCAGCCTTGACTACATGTCAGTTTTAGTACAAATTAGAAGTTGAGTTCATAGCTTCACACACACCATAGTTTAAATGAAACACAAATAACAATGGTATTTGAAATTAAAATAAACTTCCATGATAAGAAGGGACAAAACTTCCATTTTGCCACTTGTGTTACCATTTCTTTTTTGGGGAGGAGGCAGAAGAGGAGAGGAAGAGTGGAAAGAAGAGGAGAGAAGGTAGCAGTGCTGCCTTGCTGTTAGTAAGAATCAGACTGTCATGCAAGTTCATCTCCCAAACACAGGGTATTTCTGGCAAAATAACATGGGCAGTGCTGCAAATACCAAACCCCCCAAGGCCATACATAGAAACTCCATGTGAAAAGACCCTGGCTTCTGGCTAAATGATTTATAGGGTATCTCACTAAGAAACAGACTGTTATTTGAATTATCTTAGGCATATCTAACTCTTCTAGACTATTAAGAATTCTCCACAGTTTCATGTTGAGTCATCATGACCACTCTTCATACTGAGGCCAGGAGAGCAGTGTCTCTATGAGATATTTTGTCCCAAAGAAGCTGCAGGTGGCGGGCAGTGCTCAGTGAACAATGCAAGCATCTATGTACAGACACTGGGAACATATGTGGTAGCACAGGACTGACTTGCTGGGCTGCCAGGTGGGCATGAGAGTGTCTATCTCAATTTTTGTTTCCTTGCTGTTTGGTGGACATGATAGAGCCAGGACTTATTAGAACAGATTTACCATGCTTGTATTTTATGGCTGTGATACGTCCTTGTGCTGTGGATGGCAGAGTTTTCCAGGTGGTACCTTGTATTTGAGGAATGATCCTGATTTTCCTGAGCATCTCCACGTAGCACTGGCAAAACAGGATTATTTTCTACCAAAGATAAGGTTCCCCCATGCTCGGAAAGTCTGGACAAACATAGCATTTCCTCAATTTGTGTCCAGACAAAGCATTAGTACAAAAATTAGAATCTTTGCCAGGAAGGAAAAAAAAAGTGCAACAGTGTCATTTGAGAGGAGATTCAAGCTGAATTTCAGTATATAATTATTTAATTTAATTAATATAAACACAACTGTGATTATTTTTTTCACTAATTCAGCTTGTTTTTAACTGCCAGCTTACATTTGTGTGACTGTGTTTTCAAAAATGAGGCAGCTTAGTTTGCTGGTGAATTAGAAGTCCATAGAGTAACTTGGTAGAAAAGAGCAAATCGACCTGGTGTTTTGAACACAGTGCAAAAAAAGTCTTGACATGAGAGAAATATGAAGAGGCAGCAGCCTTGTCCTGACAGTGCTGATGAATGGCAGGTGGCCACAAGCCCGACTGCTTCTCTTTGGTTGCTGCTGGTGATTCGCAGGCAGGTGGGTGAGAATGTTAAAGGGCTGACACATGGAGTGACAGATACCCTTAGTGCTCGTGTGCACAGTGCACTGGCACAGCTTAAAATAGAGCCAGCTGCATGCATAATTAAGGAGAAATAATTGCAATGCACTTATGTAAATTATCTTGTGGTTCTTCTCCCCCCACCCTCCCGCCCTGCTCAATGTTTCCATCAGGAAGGTCCCATAGTCAAAGATTCACCTAATCAGTGTGAAACACTAAAATACTATATTTGGAGCAACAAAAAATCAGTTGTTTTCTGCAAGAGAATAAGAACATTGTAATACAGAAGTATGTGGCTCCAAAGTATGTAAGAGTTGATGTTGGCAATCTGGCAGTTCGTTCTACAAACAAAAATTAATTTTAGAAACCTGCATGTGAATTTAGTAGTTCTGTCATTCTTGCTGTCTTGTAACTCAGATAAATATCTTATATTTTCTGCTAGCTGAAATTCTGCCTACATAAGCTTTTCCATTCAGCCTGTTAGAATCATTCTGACAATATATGACTGTGAATTTAACCTCGTTTTTGTTTGTACTAATTATAAGTTATATTGTATTTTTACTTTCTTTGGGAGAAACACAAAAAACTCTATTCCATATGTAATGGTTTTATATATCTCCCGGATGACTGTTCTGGATGCATCTGGAGCATTGTTTTCAATAAAATATTCTTTCACTCCCCTTTGCTCATATTCTCCTTCCTTTATAAATTGAATAAAACTCTGCATATGGTTCTAACAAATTACTGTATTTCCAGATCACTGGTGACTGCGTGCATCAGATTCAAAAACAGTAGTCCAGAAAGTAGGGGATATATTTCATTGCTTGGGAAGTTTGTAAAATGCTCACATTGGCCATTCAGTTTTCTCAGTCTGATTGATCACATAGCACAGAAGATAACTTTCAAAACCTCTGATGCACTCTGAGTTCCTAAATCCTGGACTCGATTTCCAGAGCTGTGACACAAATGGTGGTATGACCAGCTCCTGTGTCTGAGACCTCATTCTTGCTTTTATAGGACTATTTTTAGGAGCAGCAAGGAATTGAGTCACCCATAGCTCACACAGTCACTGAACTGTGCTGAGACTGCTCCAGAGAGTGCAAGCCATGGTGTGATGGTCTTGGGGGAACAATTGCCTGTTACACTTTTCACTCAATCTGTGTTAAATACTGAGTACACCACTCGGCCACTGTCAGAGGTCAATTGTTCGTAATTATCCTGGATCTAGTCTGGGCTTAAGCTCGTACCATGCAGGTTTTTCCCTAACTTTAATTATTCTTCTGGAACACAAGAAGCATGCAGCAAAAAAGAAACATAGTGACTGCACCACCTCCCTGCAGAAATTCATCTGCTTTCCCCTAGGATGGAATGGAGGAGGTAAAGAAACACGGAAGGCAGCAAAGCAGAAAAAGTACCATAAAGCAGGAGATGCACATCTGCTCATTCTGTGCTACATTCTATAACCAAAGCCCTGGAAAAAGTAAAACATCAAGTAGTATATGAAGCATGACCATTGATTTCTATTTCATAGTCTCTACCTTTTTCGCACTTAGGGACAGCTGAATTCAAAATATTTATGGTTGGCTGTACAGCAAATGCTGGAATAAACCTTTCCCTGCTCCTTTTGTGTTGCAGTGTTCTAACATGCAGAGCTTGTGAAACCTCAGAATGCATTTGAAAAAAACATAAGATGTGGCGCAATCATGTGAAACTCTCAGGTGGGAAAAGTTCCTCTCCTGCAGTAATCATCAGTAAATCTATACAGTGGTTCATTGACCTCACTTTGAAGTTGATTATCTCCCCTTGGAGCTGCCGGTGGTGGTCTGTACAACTGTTTTTGAATAGTAGGTCCAAGGGAAGACATTCTCCCTTGAAAGCTGGCAAAATGTTGATATAGTTGAGGCTCTGTATAAGTGCCCAATGCCATATCCATATTGTGGATATGCAGTAGTAAGTCCTGAATTAACACCAAGCATGGAACTGCTGATACCACATTTTAGTAGATGGGATGGTGTAAAATGTATCACCTAATAAAAAGACATGGTGTAAAAGCTACCGAAAGGATTAATTTAGATGCAGTGTTTTGAAGAGGCATCTCACAGCACTCTAATATTATTGGAGCCCAGATCACAGTGCCTATAGAAAATGTTGTGCAAAACTTTCCATTTTTAATTTCCTTTGATTGCTTATAATTTTCAGGCTTTAAAGCACAAGAAAAGAGAATTCTCCATGCTGATTATCTGCCAAAAACTCTTTTCGAGTAGTGTTTCAGCTAGGACATCTTATCCTCTCTCTCTCTCTCTCAAAAAAAAAAGCATATTAAGGTATTTTATTATGGGAAAACTTGAATTCAAAAGAAATTGATAACCAAGTCCCTGTACTCTCTTTGACTTGGGAAAGATGGAGCTACTGTTGTAATAGAAGGACTGCTAGGCAATGTCAGCAATAGCAAAATCTCACTACTTGCAAGACACAAATGAAACACTAGGAAAAGTTTTGCCACCTTTGGTCTTCCAAAAGGTCAGCAGCAATTTTACATCAATGTATTGGTTCAAAGGACTTGCTTGTTCAACAATAAGTAAAATCTGAAAAACTCATATAAACTATATGTCAAATTTCCCCATCACATATCAAGTGTTTGATATTCAAAAGTAGTTGATCTTTATCTAGTTTAGGAAAATATAATTCAGATGGAGCCAATTAATTTGACAGCATCAATTCAATCAATCCCTAATTTTTGCTTTGTTTTGTGTGCGTGTGTGTTTTACATGAATGAAGTGAGAGTGCAAAAAACCATCTCTTTTAAGGACATCTGCAAATAATGAGATTAAAATCAATCAAAGTCTGGTTTAGAAAAAGAAGCTGGGCTTCCATCTGATAGAGTTTTAGAGAACTGCAGCCTTGAGCTGCAGTGACATAACCAGTTTCCTGAAAAGTAATTTTTATTTGTATGCCCACATGCCAGGGGGAGCTGCATTTAACTCTTACACAGAGTGCTGCTTTTTCCCCTCCATTTTTGTTGAGTTATATCTGACACTGCACCTGCCACAAGAATATGGACAGCTTCTGTTGTGTCTAAGAGCAGAGATCTGAAAGGTCACTGCAGCCATGGATGTTGCTTCTTCCTGTTTCACATAACGTTAATCCATTTGGGGAAGTCAAAGCTTCATGAATTGCTTATCAGGACTTTTTTGTCTGTAGTTCTTAGTTTACCATTTGAAGTCTGACTTAGGCTGTAATCTCCATTTTATATAGATAATCTATTAAACAGCCCTAAAACCTGAAACATCTGAAAGTTTCTGTCCTCACAGTCCCATTGCCTGTTCATGTACTGAATTTGTCTTTAAGAAAATTGGAGCCCTAAGCTAGATACTAGTAAATTAACCCAGTTTCTAATCTTCCTACGTGCTTTTAAATAATATATTAGTCCAGAAATTATTTGGGCATAAGTATTAGGCGTTAATGTATAAATTCAGTGTATAATTCATTAACCAGATGAATAATTTCCAAAGTATCAACAGAAGTAAGGAAATTCTTAAGGGATGTGTATTTATATGCATATGGACATTTTAATGTATAAAATGATCATCCTAATATCCTATTGTGGTTTGTGTTTGATACAAATACTTCACAGAATGCAACCAAATATTTGCCTCTGCTCTCTGTTGCCTTTTTTTTAAAATTGAAGCACATACACATGGCCTAAAATAGGTTGAAGTCTCTAGAGATTGGACTTAACAGCCATTTAAGATAAACTTTTACAGATCTTCTTGAAGTCAAGGCTAAGTCTGTCTCCCAATAGGAGACTCTTCCTTTTGGGTGTCCTTGTTTTAGTTTGTTTATTTATTTAGCCTGGCTTGCATAACTCTGGCCATGTTTTGGGGTTTTTTCTGAACCCTCTGAAATGTTCTTTATTCATGAACAAGAGATACATATTTCTCATTTGATATATATTTGGACATCCTGAAAGTTCTGTGATGTTCCAAATGATGATGAATGTTTCCATAAAATTTCTTTTTCTCCTTCTTTGGTGAAATAGCCTTTTTCAAATACCTACTTTTTAAATACTCTGCTTCTGGAAAAAGATGAACAAATACTGGCCCTGGAATGGGTACACTGCCTCCTTTATTATTTAAACAGCTTCTGAATGAGGCCCCTCATTCTACATGTGGAAGAGACCTAATCGTACTGGTAGGTAGTTGCATTCTTCAATCATCTACTGAGGTCTTCTTGATCTTGTGACAACTTGGTGATCATTTTTGAAGGTGAGGCTAAGAAAAGAAATATCTGGTCAGGTCTTGTATAATTTTCTTAAAGAAAGGCCTACGAGTCTGCAACTGCCCTGTGGTATGCTTGTAAGTAAGCCATCAAAAGGCCCTGCATCCCACTGTCCCTGGTAGCTATAAAATGGTAATTTTTCGAAGTGTTGTGAGATTTATGTCAAGGTAAACAGAATTACGGAAAAAATTGACTCTATTCAGTACAGAGTGAAAGGTATTGAGGATTATGTATGGCTAGCCAGAGGATGGCTGAGAATCCCCAGATGAAGGAAAAGTCTATAGAGATATCTATGTAACATTTCAACACAAAGAAAAAAATCCCCTAAGTAGTTGAAATGAAAACTGGCTTCTCCCACTCTCATGTACAGATCATATATCCTTCTTTCTGCTTGCACATCTACACTGTGATCCCAGCCTAAACTGGAATTAAGGAGACATGAAGAATTTGTTTCTGTATGATTCATTACAAAAATGAAAAATGAAGTTGTGTCAACAAAAGACAACCCAGGGGCAACCCAGGCTCCCTGTGCATGCAAAGATAAGCAACATATGCACGTGCTTGAATGTGTGCTCCAGCGTGAGTGTTTCAGCTCTGCTTTTCCAAGCTCCTCCAAAGGCATCATTTCCATCCCACCATCCTGCTTACACGGAGGGGTGGAGTTTAGCACCGTGTGGGCGTTACCAGGTTGTTATTCTATGCCACCCACATCATTGCGGGGTGCGTGGTTTCAGCAGGAAAAGCTGGGGGACCCTTTCGGAATTTGGCCATTTTGCCTTGTTCTGGGAAGGTGTCAGCTTCAACCTTGCAGACTCGGTGCCTCTGCTGCCCCACTGTTGCCCCCTCTCCCATTCTCTCTGGAGCACAAACACAGACCTTTGCTGCTGAAACAGACAGCAGTGAAAACATGATCAACCATAGTGCTGCAACAACAGTGCCAGCAGGAAGTGGAAGTAGGAAATGGACTGGTAGAGGGGACAAGTCCAGCTGAGCCCAGCTGAAAAGAGCAGAGTGGAGCAGTAGGAAAAGTGTCAGAACCTGCAGGTGACAGAGAGTTTAAAGCAGCAGCACAAGCATGTGCACAGAGCTGAGCTCGGAGGGGCTGCAGCACGACCCCTATTCAAACAATCTAACTTCTAGGAGGGTTGTTTATCACTGTTCTTCATTATTTGGGGCTGAGGAGAGGGGAGGGAAGCTATCTGTGGGAGCTTCCCTGCCATATTGTCTTTGTTCCCATATCCTACTGCATGCAGGAACAGGGTCCATATTGCCTTTCTCTGGGAAAACCCCATGGATGTGACCTGCAGGGAACATTCACCACTTTGTTTTTGTTCCCAATGGTGAATACCTTTTTGTTGTAAAACACCTTCTCTTTCTGTATACTTCTGCTATTAATATCGCTCTTGTGTGCATCTTCTTCCATTGCTCAGAGCTTTTAGTAAATCGTTATCTCAACCCATGATCTCCCTTTTAGTCCCTTCCTTACCAAATGGGGCGGGGGAAAGGGAATGGCTTATTTGGAGTTTAATTTCTTGCTGGTGTGAAAACCAGCACACCAGTCCACTGTTTTAGGAAGCTTAGCTGTCATGTGAGGAACTTAAGCATTTTTGTCAACAGATAACTTTCTTTTCATTTGCATATGATTCAAAATTTAGATTAGGAATTTACCAGAAAAAGGGGTGTACTGAAGTTTTGTTAGATATTTGGGGGGAATTGAACAAATAATTTTCTTAAATTCTTCTACAATTTTGCATTAAAAGCTGCTTCTGAAAAGCAATACATAAAACCAAAATTCGAGAGAGGTGGGACAGAGGTCTTTTTCCATGCCCAGAGTGACAAAGATTTTGGTAGAAGGAAATTACTAGGGCTTCCAAAAACCATGAAGGGAAATAATTAAAAGTTAGGTCTGTGTCACAAAAACATGCCAGATAATAACCTGCGTAGAAATTGTCTTCAATCAAATTTGAGTTCAAACAGATTTTCTGTTTTCTGTTGAACTAATGCCAGGCTATGGATAGCAAATGGAATCTTAATATGTCATAATCTGGCAGCCCAGTGACATTATGCATTTCAAATCAGCAGTGAGATCTTGGTCTTCATCCTCCTTTCCATTCTGGGCATGAAATAGTGTTCTGACGGGTGCTTGGCTTAAATATAACCGAGCAATAACCCTGGAGAATAGTATGGTCTTGCAGAAAATAGCCTTAAATGGATTCTTCTAGTCTGAAGTATTTAGCATCAACAGATGTTATAAAATTTCACTAGAAGTGGCCTAGAATGGGGATGGAACCTGTCATTTTTCTCTCTCATTTCAGATTGTATAAAATATGGCTGAAATCCAGCTGTTCCGAGGTTGAACTGATTCATTCTCCTTCTGCGATTTGAATATTTCTTGGACTTTTTGATTTGTTCGTGTCCTATGATTGCTCACTTGTGAGCCAGTCTGGAATTAGCAGGGCTATAGTACTGCAAGAAAAAGTTACTGCTTTAATTCAAGGATCTCAAAACACTTGAAAAATTAATTAATCCTCATTACAATTCTATTAGGTAGGTGGATTATATAAATATGTAGACTATGGCTAAATGACTTACCTCAGATTACTAAGTGAGGCTTTGTAAAATGGCTTTCCTGCCGTTACTCTTTATTGCGCCACCACGTTGTCATCTGATTTCATGGGTTCTGTGGTTCTGCCAGAATTTGGTGGGGGAGGTAGGGTGATGAAATTCACCAGTGAGGTTCTACTGCACCTTCTGCTGAGAGGTGACTGAGGGGAAATCTGGATGAGAGGCTCTTGCAGCTGGCCTGAACTGCCAAGCCCACTGCAGTTCAGAAACCAGTGTTTTGATTATTTAGCAAAAATTCAAAAGGCACAGAACGCCTTGGATGTTAAGAAGGAAATGTTGATTAAATTAGAACCAGTACATTTACATTTACTTTTTTTTTTTTTTTTTAATGGAATAGGGATTAAATCTTGTTATCTCTTCAGAAAAATGTTTTTTTCTCTGTTCATGCACTCTTGTCTTGCCTGATTCTGAAATGCACTAACTAATTGCTTGGATCTCTCACGCTAATTCTCCTGAAAGTTCAAGGATGTTGTGCTTGGATGTCTGCTAATTAATTAAAGGTTATGAGTTGGCTCTTAATCAAGGATTTGTTCTGAAATTCCGAGGCCCAATAAGTGTATAATGTTCCTGGTTGAAATGGGCAGGTAATGAGACCATTAGCACATTAAAATGGATCTCCATGAATCTCTGTCTCCGTGATCCAATGGATGAAATCCAGTACAAATGTGTACAAAATTGCTTATGGGTGTGTAAAGCAAAGCTTTGTCATGTGGCCCACACCTGGATACTGTTTTGCTTTGCATGAGTGTTCACACAGTCAAACAGCACGGCTTTGGGAGACTACTGGGGTGACTCTGGACACTGCTGCTTTGGCACACAGCCATGGCAATCCAAATACTGGAGCAGACAGTGTTGTGTGTGTGTCAGATATATATGATGTGGAGCTGGCTTTCTTCCCTGAACTAGATTAAGCTACCTTCGTAGTGAGTATGTGCATGCCAGCAAAATGGCCAGTACTGGAAAAGCATTGGTTGTTTAGTGCTGATATATTTAGAGAATGAAAAACTTTTTATTGCAAATAATATCTCATATATCATAAATTAGAACCAGACCCATATGCTGCAGGCTGTGGCAGATCTTTACACAGGCACCAGGAAGGAGCAGGGCAGGCACCAAGTGAGGGACATGCCCCAAGAACAGGGAGAGCATGGGGTTGTGAAACAACAAAGAACAAGAACTTTGAGTCCTTTGACAGATCAAGGTCTGGACTCACCTGCATGAAGTAGTTTGGACATTAGACCTGTATTTATTTTTCTCATCTGTATATTTTTTCCCCCCTTTATGTACTGAGTTTAAATAACAGCATAGCTGAATTTCTCATTCCCTCAGCCCCAGTTGTTTTTAATAAAATAAAAGCAATTATGTCAGGTATTATTTATTGTTGTCTCCTCTGAGGACTCTGTTTTCCTAGTAGTATAATACTCTTTTTTTCCCCCCTTTCCTTTCTCTGATTTTCTTTCTGGAATAGGAAATGAATGGGTAGAAATTTGCAAAGGAGCACAGAAGGAAAGCGAGGGGCCTGATTGTCCCCTCTTGTCTCCCACGAGCTGCCCCTCACCTTGAACATAAGATTTTCTTCAGCACTGTCTCCTGATTCCACTGATGTCTCACTTGACAGTTGAACTGTTCAGTCTGAAGTCTGAGTGGTTGGAAACTGGCTCAGAAGATGCTTTTCTATTTATGCGTCTATTTTTGTCTAGGTACAGATTATTAATGGGCTCTTCTCAGTTATACTCACTAGTATGTAAATTATTTAAATTTAAAACAAAATAGTAAGAGGAGGCATCTAATATTATCTTCAAGCAGAAGTTCAGCCCTGAGGATTGCTATCCCTAAACCAGTCCCATTTTCTGCTGATCAGAAATGCCCAGCAGGTACAGTTTCGGAACATATGCCACAGGTTAGTACATTAATGTGCCAGATTTCCTCCAAGGAATCAAAACCAAGATCAGGCTAGAGATCTGTTTCCCTAGGATGGCATTTCTCATTCAAAGGTAATCAGAACCAGGCTACAGGAACTGTCCAGTGTATTGGAAGTATTTATAGGAGTGGAGCGAGCATTCGTTTATGCAGGTATCAGACAGCTACACAGATTTATTCAGTATTAGTCAGTCATGATCACTACTTTCATGCCTACTCCATTATTCCTTAGAAGGGTAAATTACTTGTTCTCTCCCCCCTTGAGGAATACAAAAAATGTTAGACCAACCTTTAAAATTGCTTGGTCAGTGGTTCTCAATATCTCATATTTCTCCAGCTGCCGAGACTCTATAATTAGGACATTAAGACGTGCTCTTGATTAGATAGATACATCTCATTGTAATTCAGATCCTACTTTCTAGGAATTTGAATGTGCTTTAGTACCTACTCTTCTTGTGTGCTCAAAGAGAATCAAAGTTCTCTGTAACTAAGCCATAAAATCCCAGGTGTCAACCAACTACACATCTGAATATATGGCTAAACCATGATACATTCTCTGCAAAGCTAATACTGACTAAAACAGATCTCAGCTTTGAACCATAGCTGTCCTACTTTTATCACATAGACAAACAGCTTAATCATGGTATTACTGCCTTTATTTCGTAAGAAGCATTGCACTGTTGAAAATTTGCATAGATGGTATGCAAAAAATACAAAATCATAAGTGTCTCACAATGTCAAATCACAAAGATAATTTATGTGAATACTAGATCTTCCCCACTCACTCCTGTAGTGCATACAGCTAAAATCTGCTGTTTTCTGGGCTGTTGCAGCACCAGTGCTCATGAGCAAAGCTGGGCTATCACCATGTCAGTGCTGGAGATGGTGCCTTGATATGAGGCCCCCAAGTTATCAGGCACTGGTGCTGCTGTTGCCTTTTGAGCCCTAAAATCAAGAGCCAAACAAGGTTAGGTGATGAAATGCGGTGACCATTTAATGAAGGGTCCTTCCAGGTGCACAACATGCCAAAATACACACTGAAGATGTACACATGACATAGGGCAAGTACGGTTTTATGAGTTTAGAGAATTAGCATAATTGACAAGAATCCCCAGTTAGAAACACGGGTAATGAAGCAATTCCCCCTCTTGGTTCAGCCCCTTCTGAAGCCCCCCTCCTTGCTAGTCGTTTATGCCAATTACATGGAAAAGTGTCTTGGGAAGGTGTCTCGTCCTTGCTTCCCATAAGAAGCAAGATTAAGATAGGCCTTCAGGAATTTGTTTGTCTAATAGGAAAAGTACTGAAGTTAGGAAACTACATAAATAAACAGAGCTACAAATATATATGAAGAATATATAAAAGCAAAAATCATTTTGGCATCACTACCAGTGAGGGTGGTGTGCTGCCTGCACTGCTTGGCCCTGCTCTGGCCCATGGATGGGTGCTGGGGTGGCTGCTCTGTTGGCTTGTAGCTGGTAGATGCCACCGATATATAAATATTCTTCAGCTTCATGCAGAAGAGGATAACAGCCCTTTATAATTACAGCTGCACTTCTGCCAACTCCTGCAACTTTACAGCAAGCCTTACAGTATTTGCTATCTTTTCTTAAAAAAAATAAAGCCAAAACCACAGAACAACCCTCCACTCATGGAATCGACAGGACGGTTCAGTTTTTCTGGAAAAGCCGTCTCTTTTTCATGTAGAGAGGTGGGAGGAAGGGAGCAAGTAAAGCAGAGCAAACCCAGCCTCCAATACTCGGGTTTAAAATCACAAGCTTTCAAAAATATATGAACTTGAATGCTTGCCTGTGAGTATTTGGAGAAGTGAATTCCCCTGTGGTGTTGGCATCAGCTCAGCTCCACTGTCCGTGGTGCATCTCAGCCAGGGATATCAACAATCCATGAGTTTCCCTGACCCAGGAGGTTTAGTGCACTGCAGGGGCTGGACTGCAGCAACGAGCAGCAGATTGACTTGCTTCAGCTGTTGTGGCTGTGAGCTGCTCTAGCAGCGTTTCCAGGTTGGAATCACACCTAGTTTAGCCAGATCTTTTAAAAATAATTTTGATTTCTAGTTTTATATGAGGCAGTGGAAAATGGTCTTAACTCTTCCTACCTTTTTTTTCAGCCAGTTCCTTCCTGTCAAAGGGCAGGGAAAAAATAAGGAGAGGAGTTGGCCCCTAATCAAAAAATTTTCTTAAACATTCACGGAAGTAAAAAGCATTTTGAAGAAAAGGCTTTAGCTGTGTACACACGTGTATATTGTGGTCCCATGGTGCCTGAAATTGTTGCAGTATATCCTCTGTAAATTCCTAATATGCCATTAACAGGTTTCAGCATCTGCAATGAGCTGCCTATAGTTTTATCTTGCAGTTGCTCTATTTTTGTGTCGGTTGTGCTAGCAGCTTAGAGCTCAGCTAATGTACCATTGACAAATGGCCCCCTTTGAAAGGAGGCTGTATATATTATATAAATTCATTTACATTGTATATATTCATTTGGAAATGAAACGCACAAGAGAAAAATCAGTGCTTTTCAAATCAAATATGACAAATTCACCAGTGGAAGATATTTGATTTTCTAGCTTTTAAAAAGCAGACAAGATATTTACCATTCTGATGTATTTTGTTTTAAGTGTAAAAAGACTAAAATAGAGCTGAATTTGTTTGATTGAGAAAACTGTTCTTGTGGGCTTTCTTCTTTTTCTTTCTCTCTGATTTTCAAGATGAGTTTGAATTCGCAAGGCTTTGTTTTGAATACCTTGATTGAAATGCCACAACTTCGATATCCTTTGGGTAGTTCTAATGAGACAGGAAGGAAGGAAGTACCTGAATTGGGTAAATGCCTTCCACCTAGAAATGTAAACTCTCCTACATTATTATTAATTTATGCTAATACAATTTAGAATTTTCTGGGCTTGGATCCACAAAGGTTCCCAGGCACCTACATTCCACATAAATCCCGCTGAGGCAATTCAGTTGAAGAATGAGAACCCAAAAACTGCTGTTTGGTAGATTGGGGACCATCTGTGCAGCACCGTGACACATCCTCCCAAGCTATTTGAGGCACCTCCAAGTGGGATGCTCACAGAGGCCCCAGCCATTGGGGCTGGCACGCGTGAGAACTGGGAGGGTCTCACAGTACCAGTTCCTGCTAAAAACGCTTCCTAGTGCCTTGTGCATTGATTGGGAGTTTTATCTGATTGTTTGAGTGTAAACTGATGAAATAAATACTGTTAATTCTATTCTTGAAGGTTTTTCCTGAGGACAATTCAAGATCCTGACTCCACTGTTGTTCAGAATTGGGTAAATAGAACAGTTCATTCATCCTTGCCCTGGAGAAGTCACTGTCAAGTGATACCTCACTGTTCTTCTTGGTTGCACATCTGCAGAATAATTTCTTTGATGAAGAAAGAAATCTATATTTCTTGGAACTACTTACAAATTCTGGATATATTAACTTATTAGTTGCAGTAGTAAAAATGTATCAGGAGTTAGGTTTATTAAAATGGCCAGTGGCTTTCTTTTGTGTATTTAACAAACTGGTTAGAGGGGTCACCCAGGGCATAGAAATTCAGGTTTTAATTTCTTTCTCTGTCTGAAGGAGTTTGGACATGCAACTCCCTCATCACAGAAGAGAACCAAGCCATGAAGTAGTGCTGCAGTCAGTGGGGGAGGCAGGATTGTCTGCATGTCTGTCGGATGCTGCTCCAGTCTGTGCAGAAGTCTTGAATATTGGTTTCAGCAAGAGCTGCCACTCTAGTGCCACGTGAGATGTATCTCCAGGAGGTCACTGCATCATCTTCTCTCCATTGGACTAGCCACAAACCTTCAAAGCTTTTGTACAAAAAGGAACAAATCCAGCAGGAGAAACAGAAGGCAACCCCCTGATAAGGCCTTGCAACTCCGTGGTTATAGGACACTTTCCTAGGAAGCAGGTCTCAGATGAGCTGTAGTCTTGGATGAGATCAAGGGATATCAGATGCAAAAATATTGTACCCTCTTTCCCACAGTGACTTCCCCTCCCTGCCATACACATGCTCTCCCAGTACTGCAGCAGAACTGAGAATTCAATTCCTCACATAACATTAATCTGAAGAGATGAGCAAGTTAGGGCAGGGAAAAGCAGAAAAAAAAAGAATGAGAAAAGAGCAAATCTTTCTGGCAGGAGCAATTCAGTGTTTTTTGTTGTGAGTTAAGAGCAAGCAGATGAGGTGGTAATACAATGAGTGTATTTAGACTGATTTTTAGCTGTCTGTGATATTAAATGAGCCAATACTCTGCCTAGAAACAAGGGGGAAACACTGCTAGATATTTATAGGTGTTAGTTTTCTATAGTTCTTTTGTTTGAATGAATACTGCATAGAGTCTTGTCAAGCCTTTCATTTTATCCCCTTTTGTGAAACCTAGTGCCTTCAAACTCTTTCAGAAAAGAATCACTTTTGAGAATCTCTGAGAGTAAACAAGTTAAAAAGAATCAATAATCCTGGCTGGTTGATACATGGAATTCATCACTGGATCAAACAACCCATGTTAATGCATGTTGGGCTGTGTATTGCTGGGAATTGTCTGACTGGGTTAAAATGAGCAAGTGGAGGCCGTGCTTAGCTGCACAGTGTGAAAACCTCAGGCTGTTCTTGAGGTTATGGGCTGGCTCAGAGCAGGCAGCACAGTGATGGGTACAAGGCTGCTCACATGGCACCGGGTGGGCTTCAGAGACCATGTTTGAATGTGGTATTTGTAACAAGAACATCAATTAGGGGGTTGGCAAACACATGCTTTCCAAACTGTTAGTGAAGGATGCAAACACTGCTGTTCTAAATAATAAAACCTTTTAAAGGTAATTTTAAAAACAGTAAAAAAAAGAAAGCAATTGAAGTCTCCTTGTGGTTATCTCTGAAGGTGGTAGCAGGGGATTAAGCAATCTTCTGGTGCCTTGTTAAAGTGCCATTTTGAGAATTGCTGTTCAGCCCAGGGGTTCCTGCAGGGCCTTTGCTAGTGCATATACAGCTCACCATGCTCATCAGGGGGCTCCCAGTCAAGCATGTCAGCAGCTGTGTGAGGGATGGTCAAACAAAGTGCAGATCATGAATTTTTCAGCTTGGCTTTATCTGAGTTCTAAATCTTTAATAGACAACACATAGTAAGATGTTTAACTTTACAGTTAATGAGGAGACATCATAAAAAGAGCTGATGGAAATGAAGGTAAAGAATTTCTTGGTTATCATCCAGACTGGTATCAGCATCCAGCTTCACCATGTAGATAAAGTATGCTGCTCAGTAGTATCAGTGGTGAGCAGATGAGATCATGCAGTCCCTTGTGCACATAACCCACACCTATGACTAAGCTTGACTTCTTTACTCTGGCCAAAACTGCACTAAACTAACTGTGAGAGCCAGATGTGAGCTGGGAACCAAGGCTTGAGCTTTGCACACTGTGTAAATGGAGCATTTCTGCAGCAGAGAGGACCAGAAAAGTAATGTGCTGATGAAAACTGCATGGGATGAAGGTCTGCTTCTATCTAAGTTGTGGTTCAAGACTCCAAGGGAGTATGTGAGGAGTACACACACTGGCATGAAACCTCCAGAGGTTACAAGGGTAGAGCTCTGTTTATCCCATGTTGTCTTTTGTCAGCCCTCTGTGAGTCTGGAACAGTCCCATTCCATCTGTGCATCCGAGCAAACTGGTCCTCAACATCAGAGTCCCTTCGCACAAAGCAGGACCCTTTCCTGCCTTTTTCTTTTTCCTCTTAGTTTTTATTTCCCTTTTTTACTCTGCTCATGGTAGTTTGCAATGAAGCGATTCATGCTGCTAAGCCAAGATACAATGAAGGGGAGATCTTCCCCAGATCCTCTGAACCTTGCTGCTTACAGCACTTACATCTCATTAAGCAGCAAGTGGTTCTGTAAATTGCCACATAGATCAAAGTGTCACGCTTTTTTTAGGTATCTTAATCTTTGTTTCGTGATGTACAACTTGACTGCTTGACTTGTAGAAACGAAATTATTTTGAAGACAAATTTCTTGAAATAAAAGCATGGTCTGTAGCTTATTGATGCGTCTGAGCCCACAAAGAAATTCCAAAACACCTGCCAACAGAGGAAGTGGTGAAATGCAAATGGTGCTAATTGAGGTAAAAATTACAGTTCTGGTTAATCATAATGTGGCTCAGAGATCATTGTTTGATTGGAGTAGAGTTTTCTTCTGAGATGTGGAACCTATTTTTTCTTGTTCTCTGCACACTCAGGACTTGTTGTTGCTGCTTAAAGCACAGAGAGGGGTTGCATAAACATTTTAATATTGCATGAGGCTTCTGTAAGCCTGAATGATCTTATGAATGCTAAAACCATGACATACAAGCACAAATGAAAGCAAGCAGCAAAGATTGTGTAGCCTTATCAGCTGGATGAACTGATAGATAAGCCAACACACTTTGGTGTCTTGTCATGTTTTGTTTTCCCTCCTGGGATAATTCAGCCATGAGCCTTAAAAATACCCTGCCTCCCATTATTCTTATTTTCAGCATTTCCTGAATATTTAACTTCACCTGGCAGAATAGCAGTTACACCACTGCATATACTATGACTTTAAAAAAAGGATCATGTGGGAACGGGTCTTTCATTTGGATAAATGTCATTGCACTTTTTGATCTTAGTCATTGTACAAGTAATGCTGGAAACTTCTTCAGTTGTTCTTGCTGATACATGTCGTATGGCTGGAGTAAAATAGCCAAATATCTGAGTTATACCAATTCAGAAATGAGATAAAGACTTTGGTATCCAGCTAAGGCAACAATCCACAAAGTAGCTGATGACTCATATGGTTTTCAGCCTTGTAACAACATCCTCCATATAGTAGCTGTACTACAAATCTGACACTGAGGCAGAGGTTTGATGGTGTAGCTCTGTAACGTTCATTGGTTTTGTAGAATAAGTGAGTGTAATCATCCCTGCTAGCTTCCAAAAATAGATGAATCCAGTGAAACACTGAATGTTTATACCAGATCAGACCAGGACCCTGTGACTCTGCCAATGATCATAACTTAAAAAAAAAAAATATATATATATATACATATATATGTGTATTTTAAAAGAGTGTAAGAACAGAGCATGTTTGAACTGGTACATTCCTTGGTATTATTATGCCGAAATTTCCAGCAATTTGTAGCACAGGAACTTTTTGAGGTAGAAGTCCCACCAGCATCATCTTGTTGAATAGCTTTTAATGGACTTTTCTTCTAAGGATTTTTTCCTCATTTCTTTTGGAACTTTTCTTTGTACTTCCATAGAATTTTTGGACAAAAGTGCCAGTATTTAATAACTGCATCATTTGAGAAACAATTGTGGTTTAAAAGTTTTTGGATGACATTACTATAGACGTCTAGGGTTTGACTTATAAAAAATAATTATCATATATTCTCTGCAAGTCATAATTTCAAATTCCCTTAGTATAAACCACTTCAGTAATTTCTTTTCCAGGATGATGAATTCTAGCCTGTTTAAGTTCTCCAGGTGTGCCATTTGGCTGATCATTTTCCTTGGCTATTGTTGCCTGAAACTTTCCTAGTTTTACTGGAACAGGCTCCCTAGGGGAGTGGTCACAGCTCCAAACCTGTCTGAGTTCAAGAAGCATTTGGACACTGCTCTCAGGCACATGGTGTGATTCTTGGGGTGTTCTGTGCAAGGGCAGGAATTGGACTTAATGATCCTTGTGTGTCCCTTCCAACTCAGCATATTCTGTGATTCTAGTTCTTTTGTGCCTGTGTTGAGAATGAGGGGAAGAGGTAGGCATCTCAGAGGGGAAAATGGGACCAGAATTGTTACCTGATGACGTTTCCTGCATTTTTACAAAGATATTTTCTGAAGTTGCGTTTTTGACTTCTATTGAGTATTGAGATATTTTCATGGAACTATGAACAAGAAGTCCAAAATCTTTCTTCAAAGAAGCATGGGCTAATCTAGTCATTGCTGAATAAATGTATTAGGGTTGTTGATCACAATCTAATTAAATTTTTCAGGAAGGAGTACTAATTCTTAAGCTGTCCTACTCAGTCTAATGTTCGATGTTCTTTGTTGAAGAGGTTAACAGATACCCTCTGCTTCTTCTCAGTATTTCTCCTTGTTTCTCAGGCTGTGTTTCATTGCAGCTGTGAGGGAATACAAGTAGGGACT
Source organism: Corvus moneduloides (assembly GCF_009650955.1). Lineage (NCBI taxonomy): Eukaryota > Metazoa > Chordata > Aves > Passeriformes > Corvidae > Corvus > Corvus moneduloides. The sequence goes on along the minus strand of NC_045478.1, from coordinate 106,826,274 downwards.
GTGCGGTTGAGATCTTGTTTATTTCCTGCAATGATAACTGCCTGAGCAAGCAGGAGTTGGTTGTGGGAGGATGGAAGGTACAGACGAGTAATGTGGATAATTAGAGTAGTTTAGTGTGCTTCAATTATCTCAGAGATCTACCTTTTTCATCCTGCTTTTCTCAGAAATGAAGCAGGCCTCGTGTAGATCCTTACGTTATCTAGCAAAAGGATGACCAGCTTCTGTCACTCCTAAGTTATTAATATTGTAACATCTGGGTACTTCACAATCTTTTCAGGTACTTAGCTTTGCAGTAACCATGTGGAACTAATGGTTGGTATTCCCATCTTCAAAACCTTAAATAAAGATTAGAAAACTTCAGCCTGTGCCATATGGCTGTCTGGACTCACAGAGTCCAGGGGCACATCAGATCATTAACGAGTCCTATGGCAGAGAACTGAACCTTGGTCCACAAGGATAATATGGTATTTTCCCTTTTCTCAGTAAACAGCACACTCTTTCTCTGGCTAATTTTTAAACCACAGCGCAAATCCCATGTTTGTCTGGCACCCCAGGGCTACTGCTTTCCACAGACCTGTGCACCAGCTTTGTCAGAGAGCCTCACATTGGTTTCTGATGACAGCAGGAGCAGTGACAGTGCTGGAACCTCCCTCTGTGGTCTGTTTGTCAGAATATAAAGTTGGGAGAAGAAGGAAGGGGGGGCATTTGGAATGATGGTGTTTGTCTTCCCAAGTCACCATTACATGTGATGGGGCCCTGCTCTCCTGGAGATGGCTGAACAGCTGCCTGCCCAGGGGAAGCAGTGAACTAATCCCTTGTTTTGCTTTCCTTGTGTGTGTGGCTTTTGCTTTCTGTATTGAACTATCTTTATCTCCACCCATGAGTCTTCCAGCTTTTACCCTTCCAACTCTCCCCAATCCTGCTGGTGGGGGAGTGGGTGAGTGGCTGTGCAGAGCTTGGGTGCTGACTGGGGTTAAGTCACAAGACATGCCTGTTGCAGTGGGGATAATGGAACACGCATATATCAAACCAGGAGTCCCGTGGAAAGGAAATATATATGGACAGACAGATTCTTGCTAGCTGTTTCAGAGATGTTTATTTCTCCAGCCGCATGGCCGGGGCTCTGCTGAGGAACTGTTCCAGTCACGGGACCGAGGGTCCTTCTGCCCGCGCAGGGAACACAAACCAACCAATGGGAACGAGGCTGAGCAGGGACAGGGAAGCCCCGTGTCTGTGCCCTCAGGGCCCCTCTCCCAGGGCTACACGGCGGGGGAGGGACCCCAACACCTCACCCGTTTTATTTTAATAAAAGGAGAATGAAAACAACTGGATAAACATAACAAGAACAGTTTCAAAACAAAACAAGCCACCCTCCTGAGTCTTTAAATGTCCAAACAGATTCTGTGGAACATCTTAGGGCTGACAGAAGGGAGACAGAATTCTCTGAGCATGCTTTGTGGGGAAACTGAGGCAGGAGAGGGTTTAACTTCTTCCCTCCCCCTTTTCATCCCCCACTCGGCATTGGAAAGGGATTTTTGGGGAAACAACTGGCAAAAGCATGGTTTTGTGAGGGAAACCATGGATTAAAAAACAGATTGGAAATACACTGGGGGTAATAGGACATAGGGTAAAAGGGGAAGGTGGGATTAGGAAAGGGAGACTGTAGGGGGGGCTTACAATGGAGGTACTGTCTAACATGACTACGATTTTTTGCATATATACTGCCTTTTACAGGAACACCATCAGGCCCAGTGACCTGCGATGCTTGTAACCCTTTTCTACCTCGTATAATTTTGAATTCCACGACTTCTCCATCTCCCAAGCTTGGGATGCATTTTTCAGGGTTATTCTTTTTAATAGCGGTTCTATGCACGAATACGTCTTGCTGGTTGTCACACCTTGTTATAAAACCATAATTTTGCTTAACATTATACCATTTTACTATCCCTAAGATCTTAGGTACTATGATCTTTTCCTTTTTCCGAGTGGCTGCTGTTTTCTGTCTCGCTGCGTCTTTGCTCTCTCTTTCGGTCGCTCCCGTGTTGGAATTGTCGGGGCTGCTGGTGCCTGCGCGCTCTTCCCGGGGTCGCGTTCGGGGCTGCGCGGGCTGGGCCGGGCCGCGCCGCTCAGTTCTCCGTGCGTCGCCTCCTCTGGTCGCAGCTTCGCTGCCGCTTCCAGGCGCTGTACCCACGTCTCGGCCAGGCCCCCGAGCGATGACCCCCCCGCGCCCTGCTCCAGTGCGCGTCTCGGCTGGGCGCGGCTCCGTTCTACCGCCATCGCCGCCAGCCGCCGCCCGCGCGCCGCCCCTCTCGGTCGGGCGTTCCCGGGGCTCTCTCCACCACGCGCTGCGCGGGGCCGGGCGGGCACTGCTGGGCCCCACCGCTCCCGCCGCTCCTCGCTCCGCCACCGACACTGCGGCTCGCGTGGCTCCGCCCGCGCGCGGGAACTGCCTCGCTGCTGCTCCCAGAGCGCTCGGTGCACGTGGCCTGGGCCGCACGGTCCCTGAGCCAGGCTTCCCTTCGCCAGGACACAGCTGACATTGCTCAGCAGTCTCGGTGACTAAATAATATTCACGAAAATATTCTTCCATCGGCATATATTTTGACTCAAATATTAACTGTGTCCAAACGGTTTTCCAAAAGCCCTTGGTAAGAATTAAATCCCAAGAAACATAGAAAAAGTTCTTAAACAACCATGCCAGGAAGTGTTTCAGTTCTTTTTGAGCTTGAATCAAGCTAAAATTTACAAATCGTTGTTCAAGAATCATTTTAAGTTTAAGATAAATGTCCATATGCGGCTCTGAGAGCCAAGAGTCTTCCCACGGTTCCTCCATAGTTTAGATATGGAATAGCAAAGCAAAACCAAGAAGAGGAATCCAAAGTTTCCAGGGTTTACTCACACAAATCAGTCGCTTAGGGATCGGGGATCGTTCTGCTCACAATTCTCCACCATTATGTTGCAGTGGGGATCCTGCAACACGCATATATCAAACCAGGAGTCCCGTGGAAAGGAAATATATATGGACAGACAGATTCTTGCTAGCTGTTTCAGAGATGTTTATTTCTCCAGCCGCATGGCCGGAGCTCTGCCCAGGAACTGTTCCAGTCACAGGACCAAGGGTCCTTCTGCCCGCGCAGGGAACACAAACCAACCAATGGGAACGAGGCTGAGCAGGGGCAGGGAAACCCCGTGTCTGTGCCCTCAGGGCCCCTCTCCCAGGGCTACATGGCAGGGGAGGAGACCCCAACACATGCCCGGGGTTAACCTTATGTAATTATGGCATTAACATGTTTGACTGCATTTCCCCCAGCTTTTCCTTCTTCCCTTTCACAACCTGGCAGGAAACTCAAAATACACTGCCACCTAGTTCACAATGGACAGGAATGACAGCACTTGAACTCTACTGTCTTCCTTTTGCTTGGTTTGCTATTTGGTTGCTTGTGTGTGCTCTTCAGTGCAAGTCCCAGTACATTTACAGCAATACCAGATGGATTATAAAAGACCAAAAAGAAGGAAAAGATGTGCAGTGTCTGTTAGTGTTCAGTAGTTTCCAGGTGTGTGCTGCATACATGGTGTTTCTCAGGGAGATGTACTTAAAGGAAGCTTCTTAGTAGAAGAGCCTTGCGTCAATTACTCTGGATGATATTGATCTTCATGTGAACTGAAGGGCTTCAGAACCTTCTAAAGACAGATTGGAAATGATAGGATTACAATTAACCATTTCAGTGGCCAAAGGGAACATTGCTAATACAGGACTCTAACCATCTTCTTGTCTTTCATGACAAAGAAGAGATGCTTTGTACAAAGACAAGAAAGGATTCTCCAGTTTGCAGAACTATGACAAAACTAATGTAGGAGGAATGGCATATACTGGGTCATCATGTTTGCTTCCCTGCAGTTTCGGTTGTAAAGATTTAAGATTTAAAAATCCCTTTTAAAAGTAGCCAGGATTCCCTTCCTGCTTCCAATTACTACTGCAAAAAGGTTACTGCTGAACCTTGTTCCTCTGCTGTTCAGAAGCTTTGTTTTTGTTTCCAGGTGTACTTTCTGAACATCGATTTGTATTTGTTTGCTTATATGCCAATAACACTGCTTGGCTTTAATGACTGTTTTTTCCCTGCTATTTATCTCCAGACATATTAAAGACAGCACTCCTCTACCTTTTCACCCTGTATTTCTATTTGATATTTGATCCTCTTCCATTTTTCTGTCCACATTAATAGCCATGCATGTGATCCAAGGCAAACTCATCCTGCTGGAATGCACTAGAGAGACCTGTACTCAGACTGACAGCTCAGATGTGTCTTATGTTTCATTTTGGCTGATAATTATTGGCTGATAATTGCTATCAATCAGTAAATGTATGTCAATGTGGGCGCTTTCTCCATAGTCTGGTACTTCTATCCAGGTATCCCATTTTTCATTTGAGGCTCTATGTTCCTCCTCTTCTTCCCAGAAGGGTGAGCTCCTGTCATTGTGAATAACACAGAAAGAGTCCCTTTCTGTGTGCAGGTAGCTTCCCCAGCACTCTTTACAGCTCTCTAATATACAATTGTTTCAGTTTAGTCTGGAATCAGCTACAGAATTTGTATCCAGCATTATTTGCAGGAATGGTCTGAAGACCTCTTGTTGTGAGTTCCCCTTTCAGGACAGCTGATGATCATTGCTTTGCTTTTAGCTACTCCCTTGTTTCTCTCTCAGCTTCCTCACTGACCTTCAGCTTTCCCAGTCTCATAGATTCCCTCCATGGTGCTGTCTCAAATATTTGGCTGTGCAGGGTGAATAAAAGGCACTGCTATTGTTTAGAAAACCAATTACCTTAGCAAATACCTGTATAGGATCTGCCAGCTTTTGCTTAAACCCAAGACACTTTTCAACCCTTTTTCTATTCCTCCCTTCTATCCCCATCCAAAATCTTTTACACTTCAGAACATGTTCAGCCTCGAGTCCTGGCAGGGTAAGGCTAACAGGTCTGTATGTCTGGATCACCCAACTCTTTACTAAATATAGGTGCTATATCTCTGGTCATATGGTGCCATCACTGACTTAATAGATTTATTTAAAAAAAAATCTTGGCTGCTGACTTGCAATTACATATGCCTTGTGGCAGAGAGCAGGCCAGGAACAGGCTGTAATGAATTTAGAGCAGACTCTCAGCAGAGAGATTGCTGGACAGAAACAAAATTCTGTGTTTTGTTTCCAGTTCAAGACTGAAACAGCCTCTATAGTATCTAATGGCATAATTTAGAGGTATCAGGAAATTGTTTTCTGTTTTTCACATGAAATCTCAGTGAAAAAAAGCAATTCACTTTCATTAGGAAAATAGTACTGAAAATTTTCAATCTATGAAAACCTTGTTTTTTCAGAAGAAAAACAATGCCTTCATTGTTCTAACCAGAAGCTTGCAATAAATGATCGTGTAGGCTTAAAAAGGGATGATGGAAAGACTTAGGAAGGAATGGTGGAAAGACTGGACCACAGTTCTACACCTTGGTGCTTCTGATTTCCGTTTTAAAAGCTTTGTGGTTTTTCGTTGTTTGTTCTGCCTAATTCATGAAGCAGGCAATAGCATTAATCTTGGGTTTTGAGGGAAGCTAGATTATACTGAAGAAGCAAGGCAAATTAGGGGAGAAAAATGTCATTCAAGACAATCCTAAATGGTATGAGGGCTCTGCACTCTGTCACAAAATCTGCAATTTGCAGGCTGATAGACATGGACCAGTTTGCCTAACCCCTCTGCCTGTAAACTGGTACTGCTGGTAAAACCTACCTTTTTAACTAAAGTGGTTTGAAATCCTTTAATGAAAAATAGTCAATATTAAGAATACTTATGTCTTCAAGTTTAGTGACTGTTCTCACTCTATGGATTATGTATTTCCTGTACCTGGCTCTTGAGGGTGGAGTGAGAAGTGCAGGAAGTTTCATGAGCTCAGGGTTGGAGAGGGGTAGGAGTGTACTCCTGGCTGTTTCTGAGCTATTTTCTTGTTGTGGCCTTAATCCTGCAGCACTGGCTCTGCACTTCTGTATGTGTCATACTATGGTGACTTCAAATCCTGGGCATGGAAGCTCTCATGGACCTCAGAAGAGATGTAAAAATACACTTTTCAGCGTAGCATCCACATGCTGCATATAATATGTTGTTTTGTATTCCATTTATTGCTCTTGGGTGTAAATTCAATGAGGTTTCCCTCTTTAAGAAGGAAATCATACCTTCTTTCTTTCTGGAAGGTGGGAGGGAGATTCAGTGTTTGGGCCACCAGCAAATTCTCACATTCTGAGGTTGGAAGTGCCAGAAACTGTTTTGACTGTTTCCCCAGGTACTGTGCTCCTGTTAGCAGCTGTTTAGCTTGCTCAGCACCCCAGTTTTGTTGCATGTGGACAGAAGACAGAAAGAATAAGGTGACAAGTAGTTGATCATGTCAGTGACACTTGGTTGAAGGGCACTGACATTTGGAGTAACATGACTGTTTAGGCAGTATTCCCTTATTAATGTCCAGCTCTCCGTGAATATAACTTCTGTCTCTAAAGACAAAACACAGTTCTTCTACTGTTGCTTTCCAAATTCTACCTGGGGACATTTTGTGTGTTGAACAGATGAAGGACAGCCACTAACATGTTATTTGCTTTCATCGGGAGTACATGGATTGGCAGGGCAATAGGATAAAAAAATGTGTCAGACAAGACTCATATGATGTTTTTATTGACATGCATGTATGTGCTTAAGTACTGAGGCAGCTGGGCACATCAGAGTCTTGTTTCTTTAAGAACATTGCCAGAGAGCTACCTTCTGAATGATGACATCTATATATTTTAATATAATTCATTGTGGTCAGAGAAATGTCCAATACAGTAATTTGGTGCTCTATATCAGTTCTCAGCGAGTGACTAATCCATCAAATTTGTTCAGCACTACGAGTCAGTACAAGATTTCTTTTCTAGATGCCGATGTGGCTAGCTCACACAGCTTTTAGAAAAATCAAGTTGTGGGTTTTTTCCATCCTATATATCATCATCTCTGTCCACAGTAAAGAATTTAGAATCAGGGCTTGACTGACTGGCTATTTTTCTCAGAGTCGCATGAGGCAAAGCAGTGTACAGCTTACTCATCCAAACCTATTCAGAGTTTGAAGGTACCCTGTGATACAAATTTACTGAGCAGATAAGAAAACTTGGAAGGCACAAATGGGGCAGATAAGGACGACTGCAAAATCCCATGGATCCTTTCAGAATTGGTTTGAGAGTTTTTGGTGTTTTGCTTTGTTGTCTTTTTTTGGCATTGGTGCAGTGCATTTTTGACAAGCCTCAGCAGTTTTAGAAAAGCATTCAGAAGTTTTTGATGCTCATCTGAACCAATTCCATCTAATCAGAACAAGAGCTGAATGTTACTATTCTCAGGAAGCAATTGTATTCACAGAATTTCATCTTTTCTGATGTCCTCAATTTGTCCTCTGACAGAAGCAACTTTTATTAATCTGTTCTTTCACTGTTATTGATTGGCCACTTATTATGCCAATGCATCCAGCTTATGTTTGCACATAAGCTGTGCAGTGAATCCAGTTGACAGCCGTAATTTGAAACTCACTAGATTGAATGAAAGCAACTGTCATATTTCTGTCACTTGCCATATTCCATCTCCCAGGGGCGATGGGACAGACTTGTGATTTCGAATGGTAGAGTTCTTTGAGTTGTCAGAGTATTCCTCTCACATTGCTGCTTTGGGAAGTCCCGTGTTAGTACCTTGTGCTTTGTCCTTCAGGTGGGCTTTGCAGCATGTGGTGGTTGGATACTGAGAGCTGCTTTGAAGCCAGCACAATGTGTGTGTGCCTTAGCCTGTAGCTGTTGTGGTACCTGCAGATTCCACACACTGTGACTGGGAGTTCACTAATGAATGCTGAAGTAGTGCAATATTTACCCAAAGCTCATTACGGTTGATTGTTAATGCCAGTCTGGGCTAAAATTGCCAAAGTAGTTGGCTTCTTCCTTTCTGCTTGAAGCTGAGCCAGGTGTAAGAGCAGCTCTCACCATGTTACATGTATACCATGTGTGTAAATGGCAAAAGGCAACATGCACCCAGATATTCCTTCAGCTCATTTTGGATCAGCAGCATGATGAGGAATGAATTCAGCGGCACTTTGCTCCAAACAGGCACTGCAGGTGGTCTTTCCTGCAGGTCCTCTTTTCCTTCATGAGAAAAGGGGTTATGTGCTCTCAGCACATCAGAAGAGTGACTGCCAAACTAATACCCACAGCAGTAGTCCCTCAAATCACCAGGCTTTAAGTAAATGCACTGCCAACTTATTGTCTGTTTGCACCACGTGACGTGACTTAGCAAAAGTCACTGAGAACACAGCTCTGCTCTGTAAGTAGTGCTGCAGTTTTCCCTGCACATTGCATTTCACTGATCTTTGTCATAACTCTCCCCTCATTACTAAGCTGTTGGTCAGATCTGCCATTTCTCAAGCTGGTTGCAGCTGGTTTGCTTTGCTCTTCAAGGCTTGGCACCAGTGCTGAAGGTGCCTTCTGGTCCCTCCTAAAGCTTATTGATACCCGTTTCCCTCATGTGGAGGAGTAGGGAGGGCAATGCCAGGCAGTTGTTCATAGATGCCGTGCAGAAGTTGTCATCTGGAGGTGGCTGCATTGGACGTGCTACCAGGAAGCTCTGTTTGTCCCATGGGGAGCTCTCTGGTCACTGCTTTGCCCAGTGTACATAGCACAAGCTGTTGAATGCTGCTACTGATGACATATGACTGGAAAGAGCCCAGGGCTTGTCCATGGGTTTGTGAGGGGAAAGTGGCAGTTTATCCAAGAATCAAACAGATGTAGGTTTGAAATTGGTGAAGTGTCGAGACTGGGGAACCCAGTGATACCATTTCCCCAAGCACAGTTTTGTTAGGTCAAAAATCACAATTTATGTGGCTTGAGCAAGTGCATCTGAGGTTTTCAAAAAACTACTTTTATTCTTTTTGAATGAACATTTCCCCCTCTGGTTGTCTATTCATTTCACTGCCTCAGTGTAAAGGTAAAGCTCTTTGATTTCACAGTGGGATTATCATTTTCCTGTTGATCTTTAGTTTCCTGAGTACCTCATCATAATATAAAATCCAGCTTTGTCTCTGGGTGGTTCCATAACATTTCCCTTTAAGTAATTTCTTAGCTGTTCTGAGGTGGGCTGGCAGAGGGACACAGTGGTATGCAGGTGATACAAGCTGTCATTGCAAAACCTAATAGCTGGGAGAAGGTAAACGTACAGCTCATACCCTGATGCATTAGTTGTGTTTGGCTGACAGAGGTTTTCTTCTTGGGGAGTTTGTGCTTATGAGGTTGTTTGCAGGGTTACCTGCAGGGCCTGATGGCAGCTCTTGCAAGGGTGGTAAATTAACACTTTGCACACTAATCTCAGAACAGTTACTTGCAAAGTAAAGCACTCATCAACAAGGGAGAAGTTGGCTGCAGTGTACAGCTTAGTTAGTTGAGGAAGAAAGTAAGACTTGCAATATATTCTTTCCTGTAGGCTCAGGACTAAGTATCTATGTTTCTATGGACCAGCTTTATTAACTGGGGCTGGTCCTGCAAGGGAGTGCTAAATAAGTCCTGAAGTTGGGTTATTAATGCCACTCTGGAGACTGCATTTGAGGGAGGCAGGACATAATGCTTCACTTGATGAAGTCCTGAGGTGAGGCATGAGCTCTGGAAGAACCCAAAGATGAGGAGATTGCTTGGGCCAAACTTTCTTTATTCTCATTTTAGTTGGTTTTGCGGTTTTGTTTGTTTGTTTTTTCCTAATGAAATCAGATTTGGGGAAAGCTGAAGAGAGGTCAGTGTGGAGGAAAGAAGGCATGAGAGAAGGTTAGAGCTGTTATATGGAGCAGATTTGGAAAATTTGGAAAGCCATGAGACTGCATAGTATTTGGGCATTTCTAGGATGTGACAACGGTTGTGAATAGCCTTACTGTGGCATCATCTGTTGGCCTTTATTATTGTTATTTGCTGATGACATTCCTGTTAGTCCTTGAAACATGCTGGGCATTTCTCCATTTCCTTTTGGTTAGCTCCCCAGCATGCTTTGTCTAAACCCTGGCATTACAGCCAGAGCCAGGAGATACGCAGTTACTATTCTGCTTGAAAATACATTTTGAATAATGCTGCATATATTTTACAGATTTTATATCCATTCTGTAATATTCTAACTGCCTCCTTCACTGATATACAGCCACTAGATTTGGTCCTATAGTAATGGGAAAAAATACTATATTACTTCCTGGCTCTTCTCATTCTCCAATTCTCTCTTTCCTTGAAATATGATCTATTTTGTTCTTTCTATTTCTGTTCCAAACATACATTATACATCCGGATCCCCATATGCACTTGCTATTACAGCTCAGTACTTAATTCAGGGTTATTTGACTTTACTGAAGCTAGCTGGCTAGCTTAGCCCTCTTTGTGTCCCCTTTCGTTCCCCCTCTTTCACCCCATCCCTGTGTCTCCTTCTCTCTCTCCCTCCCTCCTTTTCCCACAGAATCACAGAATATTCTGAATTGGAAGGTACCCACAAGGATCACTGAGTCCAGCTCTTAAGTGAATGGTTCATATTCTCATCATCTATTCATGGAATCACAGAATCGTAAAATGGTCTGCGTTGGAAAGGACCTTGAAGATCATCTCGTTCCAAGGCCCCCACAACAGGCAGGGACACCTTCCACTAGACCAGGTTGCTCAGGGTCCCATCCCGTTCATCTGCCTGTCTTTGCCTGTTTATTTTATTTGCAGGGAATGCTCTCAAGATAAAAATAATATATTTATGAGAAAAGCCTTCTTTCATACTCACTAGAACAACATGACCAAATATCAGCTGCACAAGTGTTTTGAAAGTCTAGTTTCTGTTTTTTAGGGAGGAAAAAATGGGTGTCTTTAAGCACTGTGCTATGTAAGTATAATTACTTTTAACCATCTATTTTGTATATTACTTCATCATTTATTTCCCCAGTGAAATAAGACAAGTGAGTTTTGCTTTTTTCTTCTGTCAGTCCTGGTTTGCATGCTGGTATCTTAGTTAGATGCTGAGTTTACAAGAACTGCAGAGAATATTTGATTGCTTTGTTCCTTTTCTTTGAAAGGAATGAAAGATAAAATGCTAAGAAAGTGAAATTTCAGTATCTCTTCTTCTGTGTAGCTTCTCATCTGTCACTGGAAAAGAAGAAATTTTTTAAACAGATATTTGATTGTTTATGTTTCTATCTCAAAGGAAGATTTGGAAGTATCAGTGCTAGAAATCATTTCTGGAGAGAGAGGTCTGTATCATTCCTTATCACACTGAGGATAGGAATGAATAGGACATTTCCCACACTTTTCTTTTTCTTTTTTTTTTTTTTTTTAAATTTGTTAGAAAGTGGGAGGCAACAAAGACAGCATCCAGCCCCTTTGCCTGGTAAGAAACAAGGGCTGGTCTCCGCATGGTGCTGGTCACATAACAGGAGTTCAGCTGGTAAAGCTGTGCCTAGAGGTTGGCCTTGGAGAGGGATCAACTCAACATGGAAATAGGTTGGGTTTTTGTGGTTTTTTTTTTTTAATTGTACCTGTGTCACTGCCCTTGGAGATGATACTCTTCAGATACTGGTTCTGCAGACCCTGACTTTTGTGTAGGTGTCAGTGGACACTTTCCCAAACAGCTCTTCTAAATCAGTGGGCATTTTGCCCCACCAGCATTTTTTCTAACTATCTAGAAAATCAGCAGGGAGGCTCTGAAATTTGGTTCTCCTCCAAAATCTCAGCTTATATCTCCCATGTCCCTTTTCCAGAAAGTCACTCCTGCTCTTCTTAACTCTGGAATTCTTCCTTTCAGTGTGGCTGCAAAACGTGCAGGCATCTCCACTGTAGGGGATCTGAGTACCTGCAGACAGACATCATGCACCAGACAAACACTGCCTGCCTGCAAGATGTCTTTGATATGCTTTTAAAAAGCAATATACATTTCCTTCAAAAAGGCTGACCTGTCCCATTTGTGATGTACTTTCACTTGCATATAACTTGCTGAAGCAATAATCATCTTCTTTAAAATTCTGCTCTCTGCTCACTTCTAAACCACTTGAATATTTTACTCTATTCAGGATTCGAGTAGGTTGTGCCTGTGCCTGCCTTCATTTTTTAAGAAATAACTGAGAAGTTTTCATGAACAATGAGCTCATTGAAGCAAAGAGAACTATTTGGCCAAAAATTCCATCTTTCTATGAACTGACAATATTACAGGTTATCTGCTGAACTATCCAATTGTAATTCAGAGAAATGCATGACTTGTCTGGCTTTATTACTGCATTTTGTGTGGGTGAGCCAGTCCTACTCCCCTGCATTTCACAGGTCTTGCTGTTCTCCTCATGTTGACTAATATTTTGTACTGCTAAACAGTGCTTTGGTTCCCTCTTTGGCTGTATTTGGTGGCCTTACTGTTCTAAGTAGTGGCTGGAACAAAAATTGTGACTTTCTGGCTCAGAACTTCTGGAAAAACCCATCTTGTTCCCATTTGAGAAGCACTTGTGAACATCTCTGACCTGCTGTTACAGATAAATGGAACATATAGGCCCATTCTGGTGACTTGTTCTCCAAGAGATTTTCTTTTATAGCCAGCCTGAGATGGCCAAGACTATCATGCTTTCAGGATGTCATTCCATTAATTCTAAGGAGAAAGCATTACTCTGACAAGGACTGTCCATTTAGTTTCCTGCCTGCTACTGCTCTGAGCCTTCTTATCAGTTGCACCTTGGGTTTTCCTTCCACATGCAGTGGTGACAATGACTTGCTGCTTATTTCATGTTGTGATTTACTAATTCATGGTCCTGCGGGAGCTAAATAGGAAAATGGAGAGGATTTATGGAGGAGAAAAGCCTTGTATTGCTATTTCTTGCAAGTTCCCTTCAGTTCCAATGGTTTTTATTTCTCGAGAGATCAGCTTTATTAATCTGAGACAGAAATGAAGATGTAATTTGTCAAACCTATCGAGAACATTGCATAATGCCAATGAAACATCAGATTTACTTAACAGCATGCAGTGGGCCTGATTCTATGTGCAATGTGTGCCTGCACAACACTGTGCACACCTAAACATGGCACAAGAGTGATTTTAACTTTAAGTAGTGTCTGATGCAACAGCCCTCTGATGCTGATCAGCCGATGGTGTTGCTTGAAAAGGTTGTGAGCAGTGTAGTGGGTTATATGCCTCCAAATCCAACTGGCTCCTCTAGGAAACATTTTATTAGTGTTCTGATTCTGCCTCGTCTTTCAATCTGATCCAACAGAGCTTTCTCTGAATTGCAGTGTCTGCTGGATCATGCAGGCTGTGATCCAATATCCTGGCTTTATTTTCAATTTGGTAGCAGCACAGTAAGTTCCTCCAAGTAACTGCACAGGATGGGTGAAAATAAAGCAATCCCAAAATGCTGAATAAATATGGACAGAATAGAATCCAGAACAGGAAAGTGCATACAGGGAGATTAGGGAAGATGGATGGCTCACACTTCGAGTGGCTGCTGTGGCAAGATTCCACCACAGTTCAGTCATGCATGGAGTCATCACCACTGCTTTCAGCAGCCTGCGTGTAACTGCTGCTCTACAGGTACCAGACACTGCCTTCTTGATTGTGATAGAAAGACCCTGGTGTGACTGAATTGCCCGGGACTGTGAGTCCAGTAAAACATAACACAATCAAGTAGCTCCACAGGCCTGAATACACCACACCTACCAGGTATCATTTCAAAAAAGTAGTCACGTCTCCAGAATCTCAGCAAAAATCACTGACTGTTCCTTCTTTAACACTTGAACTATTTCCCTTCTAGTATTACCTTGTAACATTACTGTTAACAATAGATGATCTTACTTTTTTCTTCTTGGGACATCCTGACCAAACAGTAGAAAACCTGAACATGGCTACAGAGACTGAAAAGAAAGATTTGTTACATAGTCTTTAGTATTGTATCATTGCACAAGCAAAGTGTATGTCCTAATCCTTCATTTTTATGGCAAAGAAAAGATTATTCCATATTTAAAATGAAAATGGCATTGAATTAAAATGTTATTTTGTTGAAGGCCATTGTGAAACCCAGGGCTTGCAGAGGGGAGACAAAACGAATTCATCCTTTTTGTAGTTGCAAGGCTCTGATCTTGTTTGCTTAGATGCTATGGTGATAGACTCAAAATTGGCTCTCGGTAAATACAACATACTTTTTGCATAATATTGGTTAAGCTGTTCCAGGAATTTTTCACCTCCAGGTGAAATTGCCTGCTAAAGCAATATTGAAATTGGCGTTGGTTGTGTGGAAGCTTTGCCTGATGATTTTGTAATAGATCATGGTAAATTTGTTTCATGATCCTATTAAGAAGGAACTGAGGAGACTGAGCATTCATCATTATAAAAGTTGCTGTTTGTCTGAAGGTTCTTTCACAAGTGCAAATCTGGCTTGTTAATCTTCTGTTTCCTTTACCCTCATTGGTACCATTCCTCAAATTTTGTGCTAAGTGCAGATACGCAGTTTAGCAAGTGTAGAAAATGAAAGCCTTGAAACAATCACTAAAAAGTCCCTTCTGATCACCTGACAACTTTCCCAGGCGTGATGGCTTCACTCTGTGATGTCTCTAGTGGCAAAGGCGGTTTGATTTTCACCATGTCCACTCATTCCTGTTTATGTCCTTCTGGCTCTCACCATAGCTGTATCAGCACACTTATTTGAGGCACCTGCCTGGAAGATCAAACAATGAAATGAGCAGGGCTTTAAAAAAAAGTCCATTGCTGCAGGAGTGTGCGTGCTCTGCTTCATTTTGATTGAAGACAATAGCTGCTTAGCCAAAAAACGGGTTTTCAACTGCTGACGTCTTTGGTAGGGAGGAGGAGGGATGTTGATAAACAGTTCAATGAAATGAAAAATGAAATAAAAATGAAAAATGGTGGCCCACTGCATCTTTCTGTTGAAATTCACAAGATGTAGAAACCAAGGAGCTTTGCTTCTCCCTGATATCAGCAGAGGCATTCATCTAGTAGACCCATGTTCTGATCTCTGCTTGGTTTGGGACACTTTTGCCTCTGACACACTCTTTCTGACAGACTTCAGAGCATATTTCAGCATTCCCTCCCTCCCTCACTCCCTCCCTCCCTCCCCCTAAGTTGAATTTATCATAAAATAATTGTGTATTGATTGAGATGGAGAGCAAATGTAAAGCTGCCCCAGTGGCAGCTTTACATTTGCTCTCTGTGACATTCCCTGGGCCTTCCCATTTTTGAACTGGGCAGACTGGAGGTCACAGTCCATCTTCACACCGTGTCTAAGAGCCCTCACCAGCAGATTATAAATTACACCCCTACCACGCACTTTTTCTCGTGGTATACCCATGATCTGACCCCAAACAGATATTTATTTTCCCTTTGCCCACCTATCTTTGATCTTTTTCTTTTCCTTGAAAATACAGATTGAACAGATTCAAATGACATTGCACTTGACTCAGTGTAAGTCTTAGTGAGAGATTCTATAATGTCACAGAATTGCTGTATTGATCCAGCACCGTTTAAGACGTGTTTGAGGTATTTTATTTTATCTGATATGATGTGTATGATAAAGCACTACATAATATTGACCATATTAAGTAAATTAAGCACTTTGAGGTAACAAGACGTTGTACAAAGGGAATGTTTTTATGCAGGATTTTCCAGAAACTTCTTGCTACCTAACTCATATGAGAGATCTGGAGAAATCATAAAATAATTGCAAATTTTGCAAATGAGACAAAGAGCAAGATAAGGTGAACAGCAAGCTTAATGCTCCCAATGCATGAAGTCGATTCAAACAGTAGCAAGGTGAGCTCTGTTAACGTGCACTGAAACACAGCCAGATGTAAACTCTACTAAAGAAACAGGGCTGTGTGTCATTATCACATGTAGGATGAGGATGCAGCATTTTGCAAAGCCATGGCATTGAAAAGGAAATTTCACCTCTGGGGTTCTATCCCTCAGAGCATTTCGGCTTTTTTTTTATTGATGGGTGTTCAGCACAGCTAAGCCCCAGAGCAGTTGTAAAGAGCTCAGTGTGAATTGAGTCATCTGACTTTTCAGCCCTTGACTTTGAATGCTGTGTTTGACTTTTACTCCAGAGAGGTTGCTGTGATGAGCCAAATGCAAGCAGGGCATATTGCTGACGCTGCTCCTGTGAGCAGTAGGAGTTGAGCAAAACATAACATGCATATTTACTTTGCTCATTTAACGTGCAACAAATAATTTAAATAAATTTAAATGCTAACACCTTGGTGGGAAATCAATGAATCACTTAATGACAATAGATTCTGCTGTACCTTTTGTGTCTGCATTAATGCTGCATTAAATCAAATTACTTTCATTATGATGGATGTGAACTGAACTCATTTAACAACAGGGCAACCAGCACTTTCTTACCATTAGAATCACCATGTTTCCATCAGAGACCTTGGTTCAGGGAAACATGACAGTTCAAGCTAGGTGTGAGTTTCTGTACTTCAAGCTTCTGCAGAAATACCTTTTACAAGGAGAGCTGAGGTTGAATGTGTGCCCAGTGTGCAGTAGATTACACAAAACTAATAAAAATGAATTGCTGAAATCCCACACAAATTCTTTTTCCTGAGTATTTTTGCTATCTAGAAAAAAGGCATGGATGGTTTTTGGGTTGGTCCTGTCATTTCTGTGTCCCTTCCCACCCTTATCACAAGATCAACTATTCAAAAATCACAATATTAGCAACTTCAGAATAAAAAAATCTTGGACAGCTAATTTTACTTGCAAATTTGTCCTCTTCACAGAAAAATGAAATAGTTTGTGTTCAAAACTGACCTGATCTTAGAGTTAACCAGAGATACTTAACTCCTGTTTTAAGATTCTAGGACAGCCCTAAGGGATTGATACCCACTTAAGGAAACCAAGGTCCCCACAACTTTTGTTGTTTACAGTTATCTTGAACAAAATTCCCAGGAAATTCCCTGATCAGAAAAGACAGTTCAGCTTAGCTATGTTTCCCAGCCCATGTGCTTTTTCTGTTACGAAGATTATGCTGTCATTGTACATTTTATTAGGAGTGATCGTTGTTTCTGACATACCACGTGCCACTAGCACGAGGTACAGTGCCCATTCAAGAGAACTTGAACCAGGGACAACAGGACTGAAGAACCAGGCCTTTCCGTTAGCTACAGAAACTATTCTGGCATGGAGGAGTAGCGGGTTCTTCAAGGTCCTCTGGCCAGCTTCTGGAGAGGCATAATGATGTGCCCTGGGTTCTATATCCTGCATCTGAAACTGATGTTCAGGACATATCTACGTGGATGTGCTTAGATGGTGTTGTGGTTCAGGAATGGTACTCCCCAATTTAGCGCTCCTCGATTTAGGCTCCAAACCATACTGCCGGTTGCATGCTCCTTCTTCCCCTCTCCCTGCCCCGCTGCACCAACCTGGAGAGGAGAACTGAAGGCACAAAAGTCAAAGATCATGGGTTGAGGTAAGAACAATTTACTGGAAACAGCAATGAGATAAGAAAACAAACAGTAACAGCAACAATATTAATAACAAAAGCATACAAAAGGGAGTGATTCACATGCAAAAATGCTCACCACAGAGCTCGACCTGACCACAGCCACACCACCCTGACCAGTCTCACCAGCTTGGAACCAGCATCACCCAACCACTCCCTCTGGCTCAGGACCAGAACCACTCTTACTCAACCAGAAGGAACCCCTTCTCCCTGGAAGAAAGTCCCTTTTCCCACCCCTGGCAATGACGTGAGGTGGTGTAGAATAATTTCCATGTCCTAGCCATGCCCCCTCCTGATGACAGCAAAAAATTAACCCTATCACGGCCAGAACCAGTAGAGACGTCCTGGAACTAGCTCTGCCTGTATGTGGCATCACCTTATTGCAGCAGTGTGAGAAATCCAGTGTATCCCGCTGGAAGGGCATGCTCAGAAAGAGCAGACTATTACCTACTGTACTGCTGGATAAGACGTGCACAGGAATTCTGGAGTGGCTATTACATTGTAAATCCACATGCTAGTTTATCCTCCCACGCTACATCTGTCTAGTCAGACCCTTAAATTTATTAAATGAATTCTGGGTAAGAGATGTTGTAGTATGTATAAGGACAATTGACTGTGTTAAAAAGTCCTTCATGAAATTCAGAGCATAGCACCTAACCTAAATTTGCATCAGTGGGACTGGGATGTAACTTTTTATTTGCATCTGAATCCTTACAGAGAGGTGAACTTCTGCGATGAGATATGCTGATAATTACTGAACTTGCTTTTCACTTGTCTCTGTCACACTGCAAGCCATTTAAAAGACATCCTTTTTGCATTTCTGAGCACAGGAGTGAGTGCTGCAGCTTCATGCATTATTAAAAACTGTGGCCTCGGCTTGTACAATATAGCAAGGATCCAAATGATCTCCAGAAACAAGCTTTTTTATATACACACAGGCAGGTCAAAAATGAGGTTCCAGAAAAGTCTAAGAGTGCAAGGACTGAAAGCAAATGCAGAACATAAATAAAAACTTGGACTTATGCAAAAACGAACAGATTTTTACTGGGGAGGCAGCAGATGAAAATATCAGGCTTTAGAAGTGACCTTTAAAACCATTTTTGTGATAATCTCAGCTGGCCACGTACTCTCTCTCTCTCTCAACTTCTTCTCTGGAAGCTATTTTTCTCTGTGTATAACTATTGAATATTCTTTGAAGCAGAACCTCAGTAACCCATTTCCTGGTTGAATGCTCTCACCTGAAGGTCGTACTTAGTCATCCATTCCCTTCACCTCACCTGTACCATAATGAAGAAAAGCCTGAAAAGTGTTTTAATAGCCAATGGAAATGCTTTAGTGTGAGAGAATTGAAGTGCTTGGCCCCTTTAGGAAAAGATTAAGGTGCCACTTTGGTAGACTTTATGTCCTGTTTTTCTCCTTCTGGCACCACTTATGGATGTTAATCCAAGAAAATGAGGTAGGAAAAGGACCTGCGTGTGCAAAGTGGCAAATCCCAATGTGAAACACAGATTTCTGTCAAGGGGAGGGGGTAATGAAGCATTGAAACAGAGTGTAACAGCAAATCGTGACCCTTCAGGTCACGACTGGATGCCTTCTCTGGAAGTTCTGTTTTAAACGGAAGAGATGGGGCTTAATAAAGGGGCAACTGGGTGAAATGTAGGGGCCAGTATTATGGAAGAGCTCAGATTAGATCAAAAGCTATTACTGAATTCATGACACAGTCTGCTTCCAGGTGATGGCAGGAGTTATTTCATGTCAGACAAATGTGTGCATTTGAGATTTTGGAAGTCTTCTGTTTTCCTGAGCAGGAAAGGATTTTTGAAAATTTATTTTTACTTTTCTCATTAAGAACAAACAAACAAACAAAAAAATAAGCACCCAAACCCAGAACTAACTTTGGTCTACCCCAGCAGCTATACCAAGTTCTTTCCCTCTCCAAGATTTTCCAAATGCATGTCCCCTCATGAGCTTCCCCCTTCTTGTGCATCAGCTTGAGCACTGATACAGCCACATACTGTGCTGTTCACTCATTTGTTGGCATATAATGTTCCCTGGGTTTGTGGTAACACAGGGGTCACTGAAAATTCTCTTCACAACTCCGTCTATTTGTCTTTCCATGTTTTTTTGCTAATTGGGCCTGGAAAAAATATCACCTACAGGCACGGTGCTGTACACCTATAAAATATTCATACTAAGACTGGCAAGTCAGTGTAGCTGGGACCTAAGTTAAGCCAGTAATACCCTTTTAAGACTCTGGTAAATATACCAGGGGCTTTTGTTATCTGCTTTGTTTTTTTCAAGTGTTAGTTCTACACACATATGAGATGGGTAAGCCAGACTTTTTGTTTAAGATGTGCTAAATTATTTTCATAAATCTTATATTTTTGGCTGCTTAAATTATTATGAGCCAAGGTCCCTGGCACTACAGGCTACATACTACAATGAAAGTGTTCATATTTTCTATGTTTATGAATCTAAATTATGACAGGGTACTTTTTTTCTCTTCTGTCTCATGCTTTTTCTCCTCAGAGCACTCCACTGTGGATATTCACAGATGGGCCAATAACAGTCGCAATGGTTGCCTATTTGTCACCTTGTCATGGGTGCCAGAGATTCTTTATTTGTGCTATTAAAAATATACAAATAAAAAACACCTTTTAGTTGTCTGATCATCCTCCTTGAAGGCCTATTTAGTTTCCAGAGAGGCATTGAAAAATCAAGTTTTTAATACTCAATAAAGAATGAGAAAGAAACTTCTTTCTTGCTTGATTGTGGCTGATCTAGGTCTGCTTTCTGCAGACCTGCCACACATACCACTTATGCAGTGTTTCCTTCCTTTATCCAAAGGTAGGATATGAGGGAAGTTCAGATCACAACCAAGCAATGAAGAACAAGTGACACAATGTGCTTACCAGTTTGACAATAGCTTTATCAACATCACCTGTGTGTTACAGGATTTTCTCTTTTTGAGCTCTTTTAGAGCAAAAGTTTTTCCTACTTTTGTCAACCAGGTGGCTTTGCCTTTTTTTCTCACACATTTCCAGCAATTCATCTCCCACTTTTACCATTGAAATGATGACTTTCAAGTCCTAAAATAGAAACTAGTTCCTCGTAGAAGGGTATGTGTACCCAGCCATCCCAAGATGAGGTGTAATGTTGCATATGAATCACAGGTAAAGCCTGAGTATGTAGCCCCAGGCAGTTCTCCCAAGCAGGACTTACTTGGCAGCCTGTGCTTCACATCCTGCTTTTCTCAAAAACATCCTGAGAGGTTTTCACAGATTAGAAGTTATGAAAACTTTGCTCTCATACCCCTGGTGCTGATACATGTAGCAACACACTCATACCTGTATTTGCTTGGCAAGTGTCTTCAAAATACCTGTGCAGCAGGATCCAGTTCCCTCCCTGCCAACACACATCTCCTGTGGCTTTGTTCAGAGCTCAAAGTAAGTTTTTGGGGCGGGAAATAAATTTCTCTTTGTTTTCAGACCACACATAGAAAAATGGAGCTGATCTTGGCTGGAGGTGATAGGTCACAACAGAAGCAGGGAATGCTTGTAGTGGCAACCAGTGTAGTTCTCCTCCCCTGCGGCTGGACTCTACAGACCGCTTCAAAGTTTTTCCACAGTGCCGTCTTCTAGGATCCCAATGAATTATGCACACTTGCTGGAGTTGGCTACCTGATACTCTCCCTTCTGGTGCTCTCTCTTACAAAATTACTTCCTCTGGGAACTTTTAGTCATGGAAGACAAGGCCAAGATGAAGTGGGAGCTTGCTAATTGGTAGTGATAGCCTACTGAAGCATTAAGCAAAGTAATCTTACTTTATACTGTTTTTCTCAGATCTCATTTTTATCTAAACTTGCTGCTATGTCTCCAGCTGGAAAACAGAGCTCGTCTCAAAGAAGATGCACTTTTCCCACATTCTACAATTGTTCACTCATTATAATAAATATATGCAGCACACTTTCAGAGTTCTGTCCCTGTTACAGTCTGCTGTTCGTATTCATGCTAATGTGGCCATTTTGCTTAGGGTTTGCTGTGTGCAAGTGATAAAAGATGTTAATGTTTCCCTGGAGTAGCCAATGGGCTCTTCCATAATTTTCATGTCCCCTGTTGGCATTGGCTGACTTGTGGTCCAGGATGGGCACTTCTTCAGCTTCGCAAGAGGCATAATACTATTTTGCTAAATATAATGACGCTAAGGGAACTGAGTTTCTTGGAGTTGAGATTCCACAGAATTCTAAAATCTAATCACCAGTTAGAGATGTCAGTCCTGACATGTAAAAAAGGGCAGAAGACAGGTGAGCACCCTCAATCTTGCACATGAAAGATCAAGCAGGTAAATGTGGAGCATAGTCCTGTAGACTCGATCCTAGGCTGTTTCACACTGCTGAACCAACCCAGCTAACGAGCAGCTGTCCAGCCCCGCCGAGTGCTGCCCCCATGCCAGGGACACCCAGGAGCCCTGAGCTTGTACTGAAATGCTAGACCCTTATGTAGACCAGACAGACCTGAAAAATGAGGTGGCTGGTCCTTTGGGGATCAAAAAACTATGGTTTATTTTATAGAAGTTAGTCACAGTTGTTCTGTTGCACGTGGTTAGTAAATTCAGTAATAACAGACAAATGGCTGATGGGTCCTGTGGTGGTTGTCCTTGGTATATATTTACTTTTGACATTCAGGGTAGTCTTAAATGTCAGAAGAAGAGGTACCATGACACATCAAAGCAGTTCATCTATAGCTTAACTCTTTTATTAATTTCAAATGCTTTCATCCTACTGTAATAATCTTTTATTCACTTCATCTTACTTTTCTATCCATCAGAAACCACCTTTGCTTAGCAATGACTACTTTTACATGTTTGAAATTTCAGGTCTTGGCATCATTTGTGAGCTGCCCTGTGTGGGCACAGCACTGAGTGTGTGTGCACATGTGAGCTGCTCTAGCTCAGGGAGACCCTCAAATGGGAATAACTCAAAGTTAGTCATGTAGTGAAGGTTGCAGCAGTTTCTGCTGGCTAATACAGCAGAAAGCTACTTGTAAGGCTTCCCTAAAGCTCAGTGGGCTAAGCAATCGCTGAGGAGTTATGAATTGCAGTGCAGTAGTTCCCACCCAGTGTAATGTGCTTTCCTGCTTCTTGGCCGGCTGTTCTTCTTCAGCTTCCTTCCTCATGCTTTCTTGCCTGTCTTTTCAGTCAGCCTGGGTGTCTATTCTTCCTTACTGCTCTCCAGCTCCCAAGATACTGTCTGTATTTTCCTCCACAAGAGGCCTGGACAAAGACTACAATGGGGTTTATATTTCTAAGGAGACAAATTTATGAAAGCCTGTGCTGTAAAAATGCATAGTCTCTACTGAAGCAATGTGTGTGCCAGGGATAGGAGTAGTTTCTCTTGAGTGAGCAATACTGGGTGCAGCTGAGTTTTACTTTGTTAGCAATGAAGTAGTATTTCTGTCATTTAACATTGTATAGTCTGTCATATTAGAAATTATACCATCCTTTAAGCCTTAAATTCTGAGGTTCAAGTGCAGAAGACATTTTGTTTGCTGAAAAGAAACCCATGACTGTTCTAGATTTAATGGTAAATAGCTTTTTAAACTTTGAATTGGCACTGGGGAAAGGTGGTGTATTAAAGTCATCACAGTGTGGCAATTGTAAATGACCAGGGCAGCAAACAGTGTCAGGATCTCAGGCATGAAAATTATTCCAGTATCCACAATACTCATCCAGCCATGTGCATGTCTCCCATGGGGAAAGTGGTGGTGCTGTCCTGAGGGCTCTCCTTGGCTTGCCCACGCAGAGTGATGGAGGAGAGCTCATGTCCTTAAGGGCTGCATGGGGAATGTGGGAGTCCCAGTGGTGTGTGGGGCAGGCTGTCTTTGGAAACCAGAGAGAGGGAAGGGGAGTATCAACCTTGTTGCAAACTCCTACCAGCAGCAGGTCCCGGGGCCCCAGGGGGATCAGATTGACTGGAAGGAAGAGTGAGAGGAAGAGAATTGCATGTTCCTGCAGCACACCAAAATCCGCCCTGTACAGACTAAATGGAGTTGGGATATTTGGTGGAGGCCCAGTCCAGGACCAGTCTGATGGTTTCACCAAGCAGTGGGTGATGTGTCCGACCCATTACTTTTCATTGTGGTTCTCACTGTGTGTTCAGAGGTATTCAGTAGAGGGAACAGCTTCTTGATGCACCATTGCTTTTTAGGGATGCTTCAGTGGGACTGAGACAGAATTCCTTGACTTATTCTACAGCAGTGTGTTTATGGCATAAGTAGGGAAGAAATGCCTATGAGACACTATTATACTCACCTTCCAGGTGATGGATTGGTTATTCCAGCCACAAGGCCTATTGAAGGGAGATCAGAAGATAATTGACTGTCAAGTTTTGAGCAATGTTAAGATCAATTGCTGCAGAAGTCAGTTTATTTGAACAATGGACCCTTTTACAAAGGGTTACAGAATGCTAATAATAATTTTTGTTTTAATGGAAGTTCTATGCGTTGTCAAGAGAGAATTAACTTTTAAATGTTAAACTTAAATATCCTTTTGAAATCTGAGGGCTCTTGGTCTAAGAACCCAGCTTAATTTTTTCTATTGCAATGAATGTGAAAGCTTTGAAAGAAATATTCTTTGGAAAATGCCAAAAGTCAATGCTTTGATTGCATGCCAAAAATAATTGATTTTTACCTACAGTCAGTCAGCTGAATTGCGAGTGTGTGCATATATATTACATACATATATGTATACTTATTTTCAAATTTCTCAAGGATTGAGAAAATAACTTGTTGGGAATATGTAGAAACATGAGTGAGGGAAGTAGCACGGCTGGGGTTTTCCTCACTATTGTGAGGAAAAAAAGATCTTAATTGTTAGTAAGCAGAAATGAAGTTAAACTACTCAAATTCCTGAGGCTTCTGTCCTGAATAGCCATGAGATCTGAGGCTCAAGATACTGCTGGTCAGGCTCTGGAATAGACTGGAGCAGTTGAGCTCAGAATAAAACCTTAATTTTTTTTTCCCCGTGGGGTTCACTGTAGCTTTAAAAAAAAAAGAAAAAAAAAAGAGCTAATTCCTTAAGTTATTCATGCCCACTTCATGTATGTGTAATTAACAGGAAAGCTGTAAGACCACCAAGAACCAAACAGTTGCCTACTGCATATATTAAATGTTCATACTGCCTTTCTGTTTTCAAATCAAGCTTAGTGCTTAGTATCAGTGAGATTTCTGGTAAAAATCATCAAGATTTCAAGGTTGATCCCTTCGCTATGTTCACAGAAAGATTTCTTTCTACCACTCGAAGTTATTAGAAAAATCTCACAGTGCTGCTTCCAGTAAAGTGTTGGAAAGCACTAATTTTCACACACACACACTTGCTGAGTCTCCCTACTTCTCTTGCTAGTGGGAGTCTTTGGAAGGGGGAGGAAACCTCTTTAACACACACACAGAAATTAGTCCTTTTTTTCTAAATTTTTAGTTTCTCTTTATTTTTGTGTGTATATAGAATGACACAGTGAAGCAGCACTGATGGGAGCTTCCATGTCTCTCAGCCTGCCTGTTCTGCAAGGACTCTTTCTTCTTTATCAGCTATTAATACATTTTGTTGAGGGCTCAGTTGACCAAATGGGGTTTTCAGGGAGAGCTGCCACCAGGACACCCCTCGGCTACACGTGAGCTCAATTCTAAGGATGCCAGTTCCTTTTGTTACTGTGGCAATAGCTTTGAGTCTTCTGGGGCACTGGGGAGCACTGAGCCTGCATGCTCCTGTACCTGCTTTAGCCAAAACTGGACCTGTAGAAGGAAGAGAGATGCTCAAGAAACCAGAGGAAAATTGGCAGGTTTATTAGGAAGAAAAAAATCGGGTCTTGTACCTTTGGTGGACAGAGTTGAAGTCCACCAAAACAGAGATTTGAGCAGCTTACAGAGGAGTGACCGTGGAACTGTGTCTGGTGGTAGGAAGTACAAGGTTCCTTCAAGCAGGTCTCCATGATATTTTGCAGGCAGAGGAGAGGGCATCTGCTGGTGTTCTTTACCTGCAGGTGGCTACAGGACCACAGGAAAGCCATACCCATGCAGAGCTGCTGTGCCATGCTGGAAGAGGGAATATTCACCTGGCATGGCCCTGGCAGCTCAGCCTCTGTGTCAGTTCCTTCTCATCTGATGTGGGGCATGCAAGACAAGGTGGCCTTTCAGAGCAAGTTCACATCTCCTGCAAAACACCAGAAGACCAGATACTTGAATGGATCTTGCCAGTTTAAGAGAGATACGAAAACCTCCCAGGCTTCTAGTCCTCTTCCACCATCTAAGTGGTTTAAAGAGGTGGTAAAACACATGCAAATCCCTTTCTTCTAATTAATCACTACACTTGGAAACTAGAAGGTTGAATCAGTTCCCTCACATCCCTGAGCAGAGGGAGCAATCTATAAACCTTTGATTTTTACATAAGTCTTCATTCTTTTCCTATCCTACACGCTTCCGTTGGAGCATTCTGACCTAACCACTTCTGTTATATTGCTTTTCTTTCTGTGTGATATTTGTACAAGCTAAAACAACTTTAGGAAGGTAAACAGTACCTCCATATAACTGTTTTGTTTTCTGGTTCTCATGTGCTAACATGCCCCTGAATGTTTGCGTTGCATTTTCCTTAAAGGAAATCTTTACTGCTCAGCTCCCAGTCCAAACAAGTGAGATCCTAAGAAACCTGGAGGTTTCCAGAAGAGCTTAGCTGCATAAATGTAATTACTGGAGCAAATATTCAAGTGCTACCCCTATGCCATATTTGTATGAAGAATCCTATATAACTGCTTCTGAGAGCCTGGTGAGGAGCTGGCTGTGATCACTTTCTATATGAGTGCCACCCAAATAATAGCAATGAGAGGGAGAATGTCCCCAGTGGATGTAAAGCATATGAGGACTAAGTCCATGTTAGTCGCATGTTGAAACAAGAACACTGTACTATCCACTGCTTCAAGGGAATCTCTGTGGGATGTACAAAGCTAACTCTGTTTACATTCCTCTGAAAATCCACACTTCAGCTGGAAAAAAAGCATGGCTCCCATTTGAGTCCAGTCTATGCAAGATTCCTGGCTAGTCTGGAGTCCAAGTCTTCATGTGCAGTGAGAAGTGGTCAAGAGAAGGGGGAGGAAGAAACATCAAGAATATGCTGTAATGCAAATAATGCTGTGAGTTTGGTTAAAGCAGGAGCAGCATGTTGCTAAATGTTGCTGCATCTGCTCCAGCTCATCCATCTCTACTTAATAGCCTTTTGGCTTGTGTCTGTTAATAGACTTATAAAATATTACTTATCTGATGATAGTAAATATCTGATTATTCTCTCTATGTTTGGATATTTTTATAAGTTTTTCTATATTCTAGTTTCTAAATTAAGACATTATGGGTATATGCATATCAAGTAGTGTAAGAAAAGTCATTTTAGCATATCCTCCTTAGCTTTCAGAAGCTTAAATGATGACACAAAACACCAAAAGAGAAACAAGGTTTAGATGGTTACATGATTTATAGAAGGTCACCACAGGCAGAAACAGAAGTGAAAGACAGAACTTGGGATATGATAGGTGCAGGAGTCTTGCTCCCAAGTCCTTAAGTAAGTTTGTCTAGGACGGGATGAGTTTGCCTTGCCTAAGTTCTAAGTTCACATTGGAAGATACAGTAATTTTCTGTCACATTTGTTGTATTTGGGGTTGGATTTTTTCAATTTTATTTTTTTTTTTAGTCATGTTGTTTTGCTGTTGTTTTACTGTGTCTCTGGGTTTGGTGAACTACTGTTCACACCCTTAGTGGTAATGGATGTCTTGTATACAGGGGTGAGCAAACTGAAGCAGTGGCTCCTTACTTGCAGGCAGTAAAACATTGTGATTCTCGTTTGCAGTACAAATACACAAGCCTGTTCATCACATTGCCCAACGCTAATGCATTTATATGGCTACAAATTCCATACTTTGTGCAACTGAAAGGGCAGAGGACTTTGCCAGATAAGGGAGAAACCCCAGAATACTCTTATTAAGAACCTGATGTCAGTCCAGAAAGAGATGGTATAGCTTGTTTTAAACATTCAACAAACCAAAGCTAAAAAAGAATCAAACTCAGGATGGTTTAAATTCTGCTTCTGGGCATAGGCAGACTGCCACAGAAAGGTAGAGGAGTCATTGTCTGCTAAGCAGACCTCATCTCTGAAACAGGCATAGCTTCTTCAAAAAATAATGATACGAAACTCAGACTATTCTTCTACTCACTGAAGAATGAGAAGTCTTATATACTGCAGGAGGTTGTTCTAGAGGTAGTTTTATTGAAGATAAGCTTTCAAAATATTCCTGTGAATTTTTTTTTAAGAGTCAAGTGGAGCCTGGAGTTTTTCTATGGTAGTATTCACTTTAAAATATCACTAAAATCAGAGGGCATAGATTTGCCAGTCTCACGGTGTTCTGATGGCAGATGCTTCATTGTGTTCAGTGTTTAGAGGAAAGGCTTTCCTAGAAGCCTGCTGTTCCAGAGGCTGATCCAATCCTGGCCATGATCAAGGGTGACTCCTACAGACTGTGGATGTGGAGGAGGCAGCTCTTTCACCTACCTGAAAGATCTCAGGCAGGGTAGTACTGAGTCTAAAGGCAGCTGGATCTGAGCAGAATCAGTCGGCAACATAGTGTCAGGAGGGCTGGAGCAGAGATAAGGAGCTCTGGAAAGACAGTTTTAGGGATCTTCGTGCGCACAGTTTGCTGTAAGCAAAAGCTGGTGCCTCTCAACATGGTCACAAATGGTGCAGCTCTCACTATGCCAGCTAAAGATCTGAGTTCCTCAGCCTGCCTTTTTCTGAGCTCTGGTGGGCACAGGCAGGGCCAGCAGAATATGCATGCAGGTGTAGTGTTTTGCAGTTCCTCCAAATGACTCATGAGCCAGAGATGGGGTAGCGTGGGGAGAAAGGAGAATGAGGGAAGCAAGTTTAAAAAAAAACAGTAGCTTAGAACTGAGAGGGAGTTGTGTAACCAAAAATAGGAATCTTCTACTTTTTTTCCTGTTTCTCAACTAGATCATAATCACAAGCCAGTGGACCTAGAGTTGTCAAAGCCTCTCTGAAAATGCCTCTCTCTGGGTACCTACTGCATCACTAGGTAATTAGTGACACCCAGAGACACTTTGGCACCTCTGCTTTGCTGCAGATGACATGGAGTCACTTTTGAAAAATCCCTTCGTTGTGAGTGAAAATAAAGACTAGGAGAGTGGTTTAATTTGTGTCTTTATTTTCCTGGTTGGTAAAGAGAAGCCTTGAAAGAGACTTGAGAGTGAAGCAGAATAATCAAGCAACTCATTGATCTAAAGTTAATCTGCTGCAACTGCCTCAGCAAATGCTAAAAATGGCCTCCTTTGCTCCTTTCTATAACTGAGGAAATGGCTTCTGCCAATATCCCTCCAACACCAGCAGCCCTTGGCGCTTTTGTCAAACATTCTCTGTGTTTGAACAGATCAAATGAAACTCATTTGTTGTTATTGTTTAAGATTAAGCTGTACTTATGGAATTACCACGGCAGTATTAGGCCAGTTTCCTAGAACACAAAGAGAATGAAAAACAAAAATTAAAAAGAAGAGGAAATTCTGTTTATTTTTTGGTTTAGAACTGAGTACTGAGCTTTGAGTTTCTGCTGTTCTCAGTAGTGAATTATATAGCATTGTAGTCTTCAAAGAAGCACCAAGAAGTTGTATTAAAAACATTACAGTTGTTATATAGAGGTACTAGGTACTATACAAAGCACTCAAAATGTGTCTAAAGTGCTTAGAAGGTGAGTTTCTGGTGAAAAATAAGAGCAAACCATGCCTTTTAGCTCTGGGCTCTGATAAGGAATCTGTACAAGCATGAGCAGGTCACTTAAACGGACTATCTACTGCTCCATCTGCAAAATGAAGCTATTGAGTGCATCAAACTACCCAGGGAAGCCAGAAAAATATATCTGTAGGCAAACTGTTTGGTGCTGACCTACTGGGATTTATGCAAGCTGAATTTTCTTTTGTGCTTTCACTGATGGAAAGCATTTCTGCCAAGCCATCAGAAGCCATAATTTTCTTAAATGAAAACTCATCAGTCCTCTAAGTAATCTTGAAAATGTGCTGTGGCTCACAACTAGTGTTTTCATAGAATCCTAGAGCAATTCAGGTTGTAAGGGAACATAGAAGGTCTCTAGTCCAGCTTCCTGCTCAAAGCAGGGCCAACAGTGAATTCAGAGCACATTGCTCAGAGCCTTGTCCAGTGTGAGATTGAAAACCTACACATCCTCTCTCAGCCCCTGTCCCACTGATGTGTCATTCCTACAGGGTTTTCCCACTCCTCATACACGCCTTATGTCCAGTCAGAGCCTTACCAGCTCCAAATTGTGCCCCTGTCTTTTGTTCTTCCATGGCACATTTCTGCAATAAGCTCATCTCCACCTCTCAGTCACTTTCCCCAAGGTTCTAGGGGCTGCTCTTAGGTGTCTCCAAGACAGCCCTTCCCAGGGCTGAAGCAGACCCAATCCCACACCCTGTCCTTACGGAGCAAGTGCTCCTGCCCAGACCAGCTTGGAGGCCTCCTCTGAACTCCCTCCAGTCAATTGCTGTTTTTCTTGTACTGGGTATCCCAGACTGGCCCCAGTGGACAAACAATTGCTGAGTAACAGGTACTAATCACTTCCCTCTGTCTGCTGTCTATGACTGCCTGGATTCAGGGGTGTTGTCTGTGGTCCCTGCAGCCCAGGATGCTGTCTGTGATCTGTGCAGCCCTGCTGGCCCGTGCCCAGCCTGCTGCACCGCGGGGCCTTTTCAGCAGCGCTGCTGCCCAGCCTGTATCACCCCAGTTGTGGGACTTCACATTTGTCCCAGCTGGATATCACAAGATTCCCGTTGGCCCATTTCCCTGGCCTGGCCTTGTCCCTCTGGATGGCAGCCCTGCCCGCTGGCATACCAGCTGCACTCCTCAGTTCACTGGCACCCACATTCTTGATTTTAAAACAAAGCTTATTTTAAATTGAAAAGTAAATCTAAGCACCAAGGACTTCTATTCATCCTTCCATGTAATTCCACTAATTTTGGTGAGTTTAACAAGACTTCAGAAATGTTTTGCAAGGAGAGTTTTCCTTGTTGAAGGAAATTGACTGGCCTGCAAGCCTCTCCAGTCTTTTTGTTCAGCAGTGAGTAAACTTCTTTAGCTCCATTAGATCATGTATACCTGGAAATCAAAACTTTCTTCAGGTAAAACCAGAAAAGTAGAAAAATAGTACATTCCTCCCTAGCCACTGCCATTTCAGTTTGAAGTTAAGTTCCAAAGAATATTTGTTGTAAAAAAAAAAAAAAAGAGACGTCTGGAAAAATCAATACATTGACAGAGGAAACTTTGTTTCTCTGACTCTGCCAGAGTATTCTATTTGTTTGTATCCCACTTGGGTTTAGGTTTTTTGCTAGTTCTCTGTTGCCTGGAGCTTAGCCACTAGTAAGATACTGGTAGAGGTAATTCTTAAACCACACAGAAGATTTTCTTGTATTTCTTCACTAAAGGATATCCCTGATGCTTAGCCAGTGCAGGGGAGCTTTACATATTATCACAAGCTTTGGCTTTTGAGCCCACAATAGCTGTGGATTGTGCTGACTTTTGCTTCCACTTCAAACCAACCACGCAGGTAAGTGTAGGATATTTAGCTCTTACTGCAGGACCGGAGCACACTAAAGTTGTGAATGCCAAAGCATCCCGATGAACTCCCCAAATGGATGTAATTCACTACCAATCTTAAAATGCTATTCTGCTCTAGAGAATGACTATTCAAAAAAGGTCCTAATTTAATCAATAGAGTAACTCCCCGTGTGCATTCAGACACATATAAAATCTGTTAGTGACAACATGATGGGTTTTATTGCTTTTTACTTCTATTAGCATTGCAGAACCAATTCTGCTTTGAGCAAGCTGGAATCTCCACTTTCCTGTATTATATCCCCTGAAAATAATAGCTGGCGCAGCACAGAGGCTCTCAGCACCTGAGTGCTATCAATAATGCTGCTGTTAGCCCAGCTTCTGGTGAGCAACCTACCCTGACCACTGAAAGCACTGGGACTGCACCGGTTGTACCAAGACCATGATTTTAGTTTACAGTGGGGTTGCTGCTGGGTACATTCTACAAGGACAGAAGAAACCTGTCTCAATTCTGACCCCAGGATGTCTTTGAAGGTTAGAAAATGATTGTATTTTTCATTGTCCATCTGAGTACTGTTCCTGCATTAATATAAATCTCTGTTATAATATTTTTACACAGCTGACTCCTGTGCAGCAGAGTTACATTAAAAGCTGGGGGGGGGTCTCATTCAATTTATGTAAGGAAGCAATCATTTGAATACTGACCTCCAACACCTGCAAAACTGGGTGGAAGGGAAAAAAAAAAGGAGACACTGTGTGCCTGCAGCATTCTGATCTGGTTTTGTGGCTGGTAAGAATACAGCTTGAATCTATATTACTGGAAAAGTAACATTGCCTAGAAAAGAGAGGGGAAAAAAAGAAAATAAAAATGCCATATTATCTTAAAAAGTTTAGATGAAATTCTGAGCAATCTTACCTATTTCATCCCATATCAGTTCTGACTGTGCAGTGTCAAATTTTCAAAAAAACAGACTTAAAAGTAGCAGTTTGAATTTTGATTACAGCACTGTGATTGACCTGTCAATGGTGATAGGTCTGCGATAAATCCTTTTTAGGCTACAACAGAACTGGCATCATACACTGCAGTAACTGAATGAGGTGATACAGATCCCTCCCAGCCAGAGTTCCAGGCTGGATTTTGATACTGCACATCTCAATATCCAGGATTTAGTTTCAGTTTTAGTGGATGCACTGTAGGAAGCTTCCCGCTCTAGCTGATAATGATGGAAATGCAGGTTGGGTGCTGCTGTAGACACAGAGGCCAGTGCCCTGAGAAAGCAGGGCAGGCTGCATTTCAGAACAGGGAACAGAGAGGAAGGAGGGAAAGCTCTTGATGTTCCCACATGCAGCCCAGGATGTGATGGTCAGAAAGCAGAAGAACTACCAGGAGATTAAAACCTAGAGCCACGAAAGTGAATTTGCAGCTCAGGCAGTCTGTACAAGGAGATAATGATGTTAATTCCTGTGAGTAGTCAGCTGGATTCTGATCAACCCTGTGTAAGCAGGTGTACTCCAGAGATAGCGAGGAGCAGAAAAACAGGTTGATTACTATTTTTAGCAATATAATAAGGACAGACTGGGCAAGTTAGCACTATTTCCCTGATAAATATTAGATTGTGGGTGCTCAGGGAGCACAAGCATCTAAGATGGTGACTACTAATAGAAAACTCTGCAGGGGCTGAACAGAGGCAGGTTTCATTCGCAGATGAACATGCTCAGCTCCTCACTGTGAGAATCAGTCTGCTCCCAAACCCTGCCATCCCTTCAGCGTCCTTCAGGTGCTCCAGAGAAATACTTGCCCTGGTGAGAGGCACCTGGATGTAAAATGCCAGGGAAGACCTCCCCTCAGATCCAGTGCTACCTCTGGTACTCACTCCCAGAGACAAGAAAGTAGTTACCTCTCAATGGCACGAGAAATCCTACACCTCCTGAGTTCAGTCATGGGTCAGGAGCAGGGATATAGCAAAAAAAAAAAGAGAGCAGAGAGAGAACCTGTTCCTCCTACTTTCCTCAAGTAGAGGTGGGAAGGGAAAGAAATAAGGCAAAACTGAAGCAGATATACCCAGTTCCTGAAGACTGCTTCTAGCAGCCCAGCAGATTGGCTATAGGACATCAATGAGCAGGAGGACACAATGGCTTAGGACATTTCAGGGGGTGACAGACATGCACTGAGGAGAACCTGAGGGTGAGGGGCCTCAGTATTAACATGTGTGGGATAAGTGTCCTCAAGGCGACAAGACCCTGACCACTGACTGAATTAGGGTTGTGGCCAGGCAGTGAAGTTAGTGAGCTGGTAGTACAAATCCCCTTGCCATGCTCTGTTTTTCTGCATCTTCTGGTCACCTCTGTATAATTCAGAAGCTATTAAAAATTATTCATTTCCTCACTTTGCACCTTGCACTGCATCTGGAGGATGGTGATGTCTTTCTGTATTATCTATTTGTCTTTACGGACTTAAGACACCGAGCTGAACCAAGGTCTTTCCTGAGATCAAGTTATCATAGGAGAAAAGCATGCTCCCTGTTTTTCTTTTTGCCTGGATTTCTGTTAGTAAATGGGAAAGAAAGAAGGCTGCTTATCTTCACAAAGTACTTCTTTGCTTAGAGAGAAATAAATACAGCTTTGTAACTCTAACATATCATCTGAGTGGGTTGAGTCTGAGGTGCCTTCCGCCATGTGCAATTCAGGGCAATCTCAGTTCATGTCTAGAGCCCAGAGAGTCACCTCCACAGGTCACAGATTAGCAGGGAGAGGATACTCTGAGACAGCATGGTGGCATACAGCAAATCTTTTAAGGCATGATAACTCTCTACAACAGAATTTAATAACAAGTTACTTAGTACAAATGCTTTATTCCTCATGTAATTTTATAGTTTCCCAGAATGTCTCAAGCTGTAGTCCTGGCTAATGCATAGTCAGGTCAATTGCAAGCTCTGGAGGGCTGACTGCTAAGATTATATTGGCCACTGTTTACTTCTACTTGCTAAGCTGTATGACAAGATCCTTTAAAACACCCCAAATCCTCACATCTTGGCTTCTGTGCTTGCTTATACTGCCATTGACAGAGGGATGTTAGGCAGGCCTTGGAAGAAGTTTGGAAAACTGATTGTTTCAAAAGACTTCTAATTTGAACCCAGTAATTATAAAGGTCTGAATGCTCTTGCCTCCCTGGTGGGATTCCAATATACAGAGAGGCTCTCTGCAGCTCCACACTGCCAGCTCAGCTTAATGCCCTCAATGATGGATCAGCTGCTTGCACTGCGAGACAGCCAAAGGTGTGACTGCCACTGCAGGCGTGGGCAGCTTGTAAACATAAAGGCCAGTATTTTTTTTGCAAAGGAAAGGGGAATGTGTGTTTTCCATCCTGAAACTGCCTGACAGTGTTATTAGAGCAGGGTATGGATATGGGGAACAGTGCATCATTCTGGTGGGGATTCAGTCTGTTGTTGTAATTCCCACAGTGTGTTGTGCTGCCTCTGACATGTAGTTCCCTCTGTCAATAAAAATAAATATCTGCCTGAAGTTTGTTGCCAATAGAGATTTTTTAAAATTTGAATTTCTTATGAGTTTACCATAGCTGTGCTCATTCTGTTTTGCTCTTTACTAAATTTTCTAAAAGACCTTGTTGACTCTCCACAAGTGTTTTTCTGAGTGCCTTTTCCAGTTCAAGGTCCCTATCAGAGGACTCTCAGAGAGATGCACTGGCAGCAGAAGAGCAAACTCATCATGTTAGATGCATAAGATATAGATTTACTTAAATTGTTTTCTAATGGCAGATTTTCCATCAAGAAATATCATTTTGAAAACTAGACTTCCTATGGGAATATGTCAATTTACACAAAATGCCAAGGTCTTTTTCAGTCTGGGAGAAAATCAAAATGAAGTATTTTGGCCTTACTATGATGAAGCAGTGCTATAATTTACTTCATTTGCAACTATACTATGGTATACTTTACTGTAAAATTGACATGAAACACTTTAATTTTAATTCCTTTACACAGAAGCATTTGCTCCCCAGCTGTTTTCCTATATAAGATTTTATTTCAAGGAAACTTCAGTTTTATTCTCCTTCATTCCAACACATGGAATGGAAAGAAAAAGAAATCGTAGAGTTTCCTGCAAAGCAGAAATTTGCAATGCTGTTCGGATCCAGCACCTATTGTGTACCATGGGCATTTGAAAGACCAACTGGTGCATGACTGGAGTACTACACAAAGCAAACAAACAAAACACCCCAAGGGCTGAAATCTGTTCCCAGTAAATATTTGAGTAATTTCATAGTATTCATCAACTGTATTCTGCCCACGAACAATTTGCAAACAGCCAACAAGTGCCAGATTTCACACGCAAACTGTTACCACAACGAGTTTGCCTCTTCACTGTGACAGACATGTGTGTTACTAAGAAGCCAACTCTGCTTCTTACACAAGCTTTTAACCATAGCCATAGTAAAAGCTGTATGTGTGATGAGTGGGACAACAGAGTTTTAGGGAAATTATATTTTGAAAGCCTTGCTTAAGTATTTCTTCCTAAAAATATTCACTGCCTTTTATTCAAAGATTTCCAAACCCAGTGAGCATCATCACTTCCATTTAAGTAGCAGAATAAAAAGGCAAAAGGAGAAACTACACAATTTATCTTAGATCCCATTGCAGATAAGATGAGGTGGGAATTAGCTCTTGAGATACCGTTCACAAAACGGTATCTATGAAATGATAAATTGGCCTTTATTTATAAGGGGTGTTAGTGTGGTGTTCATCACAGAAGGTGTTCATCACTGTATAAATCAAATAAATTCAGCTTAGCAGTTTCCACAGCAGATGTACAATAGAGCATATACTCTTTCTTTTCTAGATGTGGAAAATGAGGCATAGATTAAAAATTGTTTTGCAGCATTTGGGGCTGGCAGTGGAAAAGTAGCAGGAGCTCACAGTGCTGCCTCAGCCTTTTCAGGCCTTCTGTCTCTTAATTTGTCTCTCTTATCTCTAAATTCACCTTTAGAGCGACTGCCAAAACTACTTTGATTTCAAGACGTGCGCACAGATAAAGAATTCCACACTCAGAGACTAATGGTAAAACTAAAAAAAAACCAAAAAACACAAACCCCATCACAGAAGCAGCTCATGAGGGCAGCTGGTGATGATTCCTCCTTGATTATTGCTTAAGGACCACTATTTGCAAGCACCTCATTCCAGGAGACTTTCTTGGGGAAAAGTCATAGGAGGAAGTCTTCCTGAAGAGGTGTCATCTGTCATGACAAGTTGCCTGTCCTGATGAGCCTGGTGCTGAGATCGCATTATGATGACTGATGAGGCCGTCTGTAGCAGTTAACTCAGCCATTTGTAATCATTTCTCTTACAGGCCTTTTGGTAATCACTTTGGGAAATTCTTATTTGAACAGTGGAGGTTCTAGGGGGAAGAAAAGCAAAGCTATTTCTCTGTTGCAGGGAAGGATTTAGATAGGCATAAACTTGGGTAGAAATGAAAAAAATCAGCTTGAAGTATCTTTTATGTCCTTCTAAATATTTCTGCAAAGCTATTTTGGGTTTTTTTTTTGTGTAGCTCACAGCCCCATCGACACACTGTCTCTGTTCCAAACGCTCAGAATTCCCCTTTCACAAGGTAGGGTGAAGTTGTTTGACAGAGACAGGGCTGGACCACCAGAAGCAGGGACTTCTGGGAAGAAGGAAACAGCAAAAGTTGTTTTCTTTTCTAAATTCTACTACTGCTTTGCAGTGTGAGTTTGAGCAGGTCATTTAATCCAATGGTTTCTTATTATCCTTACGCAGAAGAGGTTTGTAATTTATATGTCCATTTTTTTCCCACGTAGTTCGTATCTTCTACTAGTTGTTTTACAGCTCCTTATGGGCCAGCTTTTCA
Organism: Corvus moneduloides; assembly: GCF_009650955.1. Classification (NCBI taxonomy): domain Eukaryota; kingdom Metazoa; phylum Chordata; class Aves; order Passeriformes; family Corvidae; genus Corvus; species Corvus moneduloides. Next base: position 106,789,207 of record NC_045478.1, on the reverse strand, counting down.
GCCCAGCCCACCTCACCAGTTTTTGCCCCTCTGAGGAAGGCTGTAGCAGCATGTAGGAATATGTAAGAGAGAGACCAGAAAGCTCCTCCTGTGTGACAGATGATGATAACCTGCCTCTTCCTCCTCACCTTAGACTGTGTCTCGTTGGGTATTTAAATGGTTGCCTTTATACCAGAGCCTGAGTAGAACATTGCAGCAGCATAATTTGGATCAGCAGAGAGAACCTGGGCCATCCTGCCCCACACACAAGGTCGTACCTTGAGCTGGAGCACCTTCTTTTGTGTCACATAGCTGATCTGCCCTGGTGCCATCCATCAGGGGATAGTGGTGGCTCATGACATCAGCTGCTTTACATCACTCACCTCTCTCTCAGGAATGCTGAGGATCAGTTAACAGTGAAGATATTTGGAAAGCAGCTACACAGAACAAAATTGTGCCAAGGAACCCAAAACATCCTACAGAACTTAGAGGATATCTTCAGAGATTCTGCTTCTTTTTTAATTCAGTACCTGAAAAACAGAATGGCAAGCAATTTCCCTTTTACAATCTTTACTCATAGTCAATTTAGAGATGTCTGTGTAAGTGAAGACAGGAGTTTCTGATGCCTTGCTCAGATGCTTTATGGCCTTCATTTTGGCAGCACTTACAGAACTTCCTTGAGCAGTACTTTCACATCTAAATACCCCACAGTTGTATTCAGAGATGCTGTCCTTTACCTTAAGCAAAATTAAATGTTGCAGTGAAAATAGACAATATAAGCACATTGGCATCCTTCCCAGTAAAGGGAATATGAAGCAGTTTTTATTGTTCCTGCCAAGACAGCTGTGTTTTAGATTGAAATAGTCATCACACCATTTTTCTATTTCTAGCAATAATGCAGCTTGCCTACCAATAACAAATGTCTTGTATTTTCTCTGGTACCAAAACACCCCATACTTTTGTTGCAACTCTGCAACACTATGTCTTAACAGAAGTGTCTAATGCAGCAAATAAATGGGTTTAGCCATGCAAATGGCAGGAAATTCATAACTGACACTTCTTCACAGTTTGTGTCTGTTGTACACATGTAGAGCTTCGTCTGATTCCTCTGAGCATTCATTTTATGTTTTGATATGGTAAGCATATTTTTTAAAAGTTTCTGCTTTTAAAATGCCATCTTTGGATTCCAAGATTTCAGAACTATTCCATCTATTAAAGGTGGACAAGGCCTCTGCAGCTGTAGTGACCTTTCTAAAGGTGTTCCCTCTGTCTTCATGATACAGTTGAGGCACAGTTTCTATGGGAAACATCACTTCATGATTTCTGCCTCTGTCGTACAGGAAATCTACAGTTTTTACCTGAAGTTGCTGTATTTTATTTCCTTTGTTTGTGGGCTATTTTAAATGTGAAGGGGCGGGGATGTGTGATTAAAAAAAAAAGGACCCTGGATGTGTATTTCTATACAAAGAGCCATTATTGAGTCTTTTGCCAACGTTAACTTGCACGTGTACTTGTCCAGTAAGCATAGAATTCCCCTCCTTTCACCGAAGCAATAATAGTAATAATGATAATAACAAGGAAAAATAAGGCTGACTTATGCCACTGCTGTTGCTTTCTTCCAAATAACCAGAATTTACTGGCTGCTGTTTGCAGCTGGCATTGTTGAATGGTTCCAGGCAGCAAAACAAGGCCAGCTTGCTCCTAAGGTGGGTTTATGCCAGGTGGTGGGTGAGAGACTGTTCTGGACATAGTCCCACGCTCTTTGGGGAAGAAGGATGGTGCACACCTTCAAAAAGCTTTTTTTTTTCTTCCCAAAGAAAGATGTATATGTAGCAGTATTATGGGATACAGGGAATGAGGGTTCCCAAGCAAATCCGGATAAATCAGGTGGAGCAAAGTAAAGACACTTCCCAAATTAACTCAGGCTGATCTTGGACCTTTAAACCGCAATGAATGAAAGTTTGATTTTCCCTTGATATGCAATAGGGGTGTGAAACTGAACTGTATTTCCTCTCTCCCCACTATCCAAGCTCAATGCTGCAGTGCAGTCAAAGAGAGGGTTGTAAATGCTCGGGTCATGTGTGACTGTAGCTGGCTTTGACTGGGAATGGAGGCATTTAGATGCTGTATATGAAAGGAAAAATAAATGTTCCCTAAACTTCGTTACGAGCGTCTCCAGAGCTAGAGGTACTGACATGGCATGAAAGTGTGGGAGGAGAAGTGAATTACTATCTTTTTCATCCTGATCAAACAAAGCTTTAAAAGGTGATGCAGGCTGCCTGCTCTGATGCAGGTCTGCTCCTGCAGACCACAAAGGTTCAGATCTGCAAAACCTTCAAATACTCACTTCTCCAGCATTTAAATGTTTGAGGAATTTTTGCATGTGTTTTTGTCCACTGACAAAAAACAGAGAGATGAAAATAAGTGAGTATTGAATGCCACACCTTAAGGCATAAGACACATTCAAAATGCAGATGTTGAGAAAAATATGAGCTTGTATTAAAATTTGCAGGGCCTGTGGGCCACTGAATATCTAAATATCTGCAGTTGTGTTAAAGTGATAACTGCTTAGTGGTATAAGTTCGTGTGTGCATCTTGATTTAAAATGCAGTCAATGTAGCACAAAGAAAGGCTTTACGTGTATAAAGGGCAGGGGGTTGTTTCTGGGTTTGTTTCTTTCTATTTCTTTAATTCCACTATTTAAAATTATACGGGAAGTGTGTGGATCTGATGAGACTCCAACTGGGTGTCTGTGTACCTATGCAGAAACCCAAGGTGAAGGCACTAAATGGTTTGAAGTCAGTGTGTGTAATGAATTATTAAAGCACTGTCAAAACAACTATTTCTTTTGCTTGAAAGTCTGGCCACTGTGGTTCCAGAGGTTACGTTAGCTGGGTACAGAGCAGGGAAAGCTGCAGAGTGCAGAGGGGTGAGACGAGACATGCAAAGAGATGAACATCAGCAATACGTGGGATCAGGACCCCAGGTCTGAAAGATGAGAACCATACTGGTATAGAAAATATACCAGCATAGTGACCATTTGGGTGTAGCCTCATGTGTATATATATATATATATGCACACACATATACAGTTATATAATAGTCATACTGTTAAGCAACTGCTCAAAAGTCCTTTGGATGAGGAACACTTAAAGGAGGGGGACAGTGCAGCAGGCACTGGGAGAGCTCCCCAGGACTGTGAATGGAGGAACTCTCTAATGTTGACACACATACTGAACATTAATTCAGTCTCTCAGTTGTTCCTTTGAAAGTTTTTCTGAGCTACAGCACACAAATACCCCAGACAACAGTGGAAGGGTCACTTTATTTCCACACATACAGAAAAAATTCAGAACATCTGCAACCTGAAGTACTTTAGTGTGCCTGAGTAGAAAGCTTACCATTTCTCCAGACTTCTACCTGACATTTTCCTACTGTCTGTGCGTCTGAAGGTCTGTCCAGGTCCTGTGCTTCAGGAAACAGTTAGATATTATACCTTTTGGTTTTCACTGCATATCTGGTCAGTAATTCAGATGCATTGGTTATCAGTCCAAAGACAAGGACAAGTATTGCCCTGTGTTGAAATACCACAGCCCTACAAAATCATTAGTCCAATACTCCTTTTCCAGTTGTGACCCTAAAATGTCTAAAAGCTGATACAAAGCACAAGCATCCAAAATTCAGAACGTGTTTGTACATGGAGCTTTGCTGCTGCAGGGCTTTTCCCCCCTGTTTAGCTAAGCTGCAGGCTAGACAAGCCAGAGAAGCACATCCCTTGATGTAGTCCTGCCAGCAGCCTCAGCTTTTGAGGCTCTGAGCCAGAGTTAAGAGCAGTTCAATTACTAACACTCAGTCTTTTGTTTCCTCTGCGTTGCCCACAGAGGTGCTTAATTGTGCTGTAAAAGATTATTACTGCAAAACTCAGCCTGCAGTTGGATTTTTTAAAGGTTTCTTGTGCGCACACAGATGAGTAACAGCATTAAGCCATTCCTAGCCTGGTCTGTAATTGAGGCCCTGAGCTCTTTATCAGTGAATCATAGCTGTTTGTGGTGTCTTACTGGGCAGGTCTTCGGCAGCTGCAGAGCACCTGAGATGCAGTAGTATGCTCTAGATGGCAGTACATTTTTAAACTGTACTAGTTATTATAAGCTTGGTCATCGTAATTGGTTTATTTTAATGCTCTTTGTATGGAAATGCATATTATTTCTTTTCCTGTAATGAGCAGCAGCACATTATACCTAGCTAATATTTCCCTATTGCAACGTCTTGATCAAATTGCAGTTTGTGTGTTTCGTGTTCCTCTTCCTACAGGTCCACTGTTCAGACCACCTCTCCCAGACCTAGCACAGACTCTCCTTGCATCAATAAATGTTTATGGGTTATGGTAGGTAGAGGAACAGCCTTGTCAGTAGAAAAAGAATGGGGCTGTGACTTACTTGCTGATTAATCAGTTATGATTCATTTGGGTTTTTTCAATCAAAAGTTAATATTCCAATTGAAAAGGAGATGGGAAGAAGTACATGGCTAACAGAAAGGGTTTAAAAGAAAACTTTAAACAAGGCTTGCAATGGAAAAAAAAGTAGTCAGGGTCAGAAGGATAACCTAGTGGTTGAGTTAATACAGTTTTGCTAGGGACACATGCTTTATGTAGAGGAAGTGTATGTTATTCCCAGATTTACTCATCAAGCACCTGCCAGTCAACATTGTTGATCCCTCCTGTGCCTCATGCAGACTGAATTCACTATCAACAGGTCTGCTACAGCCCACTAGATGCAAATTCCCTCTCTGTAGCAATCCAGCACAGCTTTTGTGACACACACAAGCTATAGTTTATTTGCACTCATCAGGCTTTCAATATGACATAAAATCATTGTAACATAATGCATTATTAAATATATTTTCCAGCTGAAAAAGATAAACTTGACAGACTGTCAGTGAACGTTTTCATACTGTTGAAAAGGTTAGTGAAAAAAACCCCTGGAGTACATCCACTCATTAGCGTAAGAAGAGCTTACCAACTACTCAGAGCAAGAAACTGCATGGAAAGACCTTGCCCTCTGCCTTGTTCTCCATCAGGACCATAAACACAATTTGAATTTTACTGCTAAATTTCATTTAGACAATGATTTGTATGAGCATGGTTGAGTGTATGGATTATTCACAAAGTGTTTACTTCGGCTGTTTTTTGGGTTTGGTGTTGCTTGGTCACCTCGATAAAATGTGGTTTTTGCACTTTCATGGGTGACTATGTTTGTAGATGGGAAGAGGGGAAAAATGAAAGCTGCTAAGTGGTTTGAGTACTATTAGCGTGATTGTGAAGATCAGTTGGGAAGCTGAGTGGGAATTCTCAGGAGATCTTTTCCCTCCAGTTTGCATACTGGAGGGTAGTGAGGGCTGGAAGGATACCCTCCAAAAAACAGAAACCAAGAACTTCTGTGGAGCTAGGAGCTCAGCAGTTGTTTATGAAGGCTTCTGGAGTTTACACTTCCAGCTGGACAGAGGCAAGCCTGAATACCCTGCTGGTCACAGCCAGCCAAGGCTTGATAAAGACAGGGTCCTGAGACTTTTGCAAGATCAAGATGTTTGGCTTCAGGATCCTGCAGGGTTGGATCTGCTTCTACCCAAAAATGCCTTTGGCCTGCCTCTGGTTCATAGGAGAAGTCTACAAAGGTTTCCTTACCTGGGGCAGTCAGCTCTCTGTGAGATTTTTTGTTTTAATGAAATGAAGTTGCCTTGGTTCTGAGTAGGTTAGTCCTTCTTTTTCTTAATAGTGGAAAGATAACTGCTTATTATCCTTCCTGTGGAAAATTGCTACTTTTTACTTAGAACTGGAATAACCTTTTCTGAAATGTCAGGCTTTCCCAGAGATTGGAAAATCCAGATCTTAATGTGGTAATATCCTTTCTGTGGAAAATCTCCACCTTTTTCTTAGAACTGGAATAACCTTTCCTGAAATGTCAGGCTTTCCCAGGGATCGGAAAATCCCGATCTTAATGGTGGCTGTTTCTAAACACATTATTGTAATAATTACTAATAGCTATTCATGGCTGTTATAAATCAGAGCCACAAATACTACTAATGTTGACTTTTGATTTCCACACAAACAAACATGAGTGATTTTGAGATATTTTTTAGATGTAGATGTAGCTGAAAGTACATGTTGATCTCAGTTATTATCTTACACTGTTGCAACTCTGAAATCTAGAGCACAGGTACATGCTGGTCTGTTACCTCAGATTTACCACCAAGAAACTGCAAATACAGACTCAGCACAGTGAGAGAGCTGAGTAATCAAGCAATATCCAAAGGTAGTAATAAGCAATATTTGGTTACATGGAGGAGCATTTTTTGGTTAAAGAAGGCTTGAGTGTTTTGTTAAAAATTCATTCACATTTCTGCACTACGTGAATCTTTAGAAAATTACATATGTTAATTGCTGGGGGTATTTCTTCCTTCTCCCAGAAAAGACAAAAAACGGAGGAAATCCTGTTTGTCTAGAAATTACCCACATAGAAAGCTTTTCTTGTTCCATTTTTACGTGAGCATGCAGGGTTGTTCTATTAAAGAGGTATTTTTCATTAAAATAATACATAAATATTTTATTTAATGAATTTGTAGCCTTAAGGCTTGACTTCAGTACACATGAGCCCGTTTCTATTTTTTTTTTTTAACTGAAACTCCTGGTGAACTGAATGAATTTCACATCCCCTAAGGAGATACCTTCACACAAGTTTAAAGAACAGAAATGTCTAATGTTCTCTTCAGGTGCGTGTTTCTTGCTGTGATGGAGCACCTTAGGCCAGGATTTGGCCCTGGATATGTCTTCAGGCAGGAATATCAAAGAAACCTCTCTTGTACCTCGCCATATGTCTGACTACTAAAAATGGAGTTGTCAGCTTCCAGTTGCCAATCCATTAATTTTTTTTTAAAGGTTAGGGTTACTTTGACAAGTGACAGAGTACCCTGATACAAACAATTGGAATTGGAGGTCAGCATATCTAAAAAGAAGGAGACACATTTTCTCAGTGCCTTTTGGCTTAAATTGAATTATTTTGGAGAGGGAAAAACCCCTTTATTTTGTGAAAGGGTTAGAATCTGGTCTACGTTTGCATTACCCTTGCTGCCCAAGAAGAATTTATTTAGCTGAAATCATCTCCTATTATTATCTTTCTGGACGTAAAATGCCCTGAAGGTGGAAGAGGAAAGGTCTCTCCTTTTCCTAACCTACAGCTGATGGTTAAATCAAATCATTCCTCACTGTGAAGAGTAGCCTCTTGGCTATACAAAAACCTTTTACCCAGCATCTTTCTTGGAACATAACTTAATAGGGGAAGATTCATAACTTCTGATACAATCTTCTTGTCTTCAAGTTCAGACCAATAGCCCAAGCAAATCATTTGAGATGAAGTTCCAAAATTAACCTTATAGAATAAGGGAAAAAATAGTTCTAAGGTTAAGATGAATCTAATTGAATCCATTTCATTCTTTAAAAATAGACTAAAAATTTCCAATTTTTGAGGTTATCTCTTATTGACCTCTTGCTGCTGAGGGTGGGTCCAGGTGCCTGGACTGCCTTGTCTTCTCTGCTCAGATGTTCAACCTTATTTTTTATCTCAATTTATTGCATATATTGGTGCCAGAGGGAACATTTCCACTTAGCTGAGGCTGAAGGTAGGCAGGATTTCTGAAGAATGCAATATGGAGAGGCATTTTTTGGAATGTGAGAAGTGCCAGGGAATCTGGAGTACTGCAGCTGATTGCTGCAGTGCTGATTCCCGTGGCAGTGATTCCCAGGTAAGGCTGGTCAGGGTAGCTGAAGAGATTTAATTTTAAGTTCTGTGACTGAAGCATTAGGGAGGGAAATGCACCTCAGTGACTCTCTATCAGATTATTTTGCCATGGGAACAGAAATGGGAAGCAGGTCAATTTTTAAGGTTTTTGTGAAGTTTTCACAGGATTTCAACACAAGGTCTTGGCTCTCTGGTAATACCAAATGAGAGACATCTGCATGCATTTGTGTCTGTTTGGGTAAAGGAGCCCCGGAGTTCTTGTCTGGGGGAGATTAATGATCTGTGACCAGGATATTAAATCATTCCCTCTTTTGGAGAGTCACTGTGTACAGATGTTATAAAACAGGGATATTGACACTGGTCTGACATCTCACATCAGGCAAAACACACATGGCTTTGAAAACCAGCTTATTTCAGGGGCTGATATTTTATTAATATCCTTTTATTTATTATTTTATAGTAGCATCAAAGTGAAGCACATTTGTAGGGAAAAAAAATCTGCTTTTAGCAGTTATTGTAACTGTTGTAATGAAACCTGACATTATTTTCCACAAGCAGCTTTATCAGGGACTAATGAAAGACGTGTCTTGATGTTAGGGAGGAAAAGCCATGGTTACCTATCACTTCATCAATGACAGCTGCAAGCAGGACACCAGGTTTGCTACTTTCCCTCACAAATCACTGGCCTGATCTTCTGTGTTGCCACATTTTAAACAACAATGGGGATATTTAGTTATTATGCTGAGCATAGAGACCAGGTTTAATTGAGCCATTAGGGATATGCATTTTTTGCCACTCAAGAATGTCTTACAATACAGTGGGAAGTCCATTTTTATCTTGAAGATTATTGCTCTAAGCGAGGACTAAGAGTTACAGCTCTTACATGAGAGTGGTTATTTTTCTCTTGGTTGTGCTGTAGTTACTCACTTACAAGAGTGGGCTAAAAATGAGATTGCACTGAGAACGAGATAGGGCACAACTAACACCCTGTGTTTAAGCTTCCAACAAGTCCCTCTGAAATCTTCCCCTTTTTTTTTTGGTGGAAGTGGGAAGTAGGGCTAAGCAGAGCTTTTACAAAATCAAAGCAGTGTTTTCCCCAAGATTTCATCTGTTTACCTTGTTTATTATTATTCCCTTAAATTTGGGGTTTTTTATGGCTTCTGTAGAGGAATCAGAAATCCAGAGGTTTGGTTTTTTTTTTTATCAATCGAATTTCCCAACCACAAGTTTTTCCTGCCTGTATTCCTACACAGTTAATCCTACCTTTCCTCTGAGGATCTCAAAAAATGAGACCAAGATCCTGATATCTTCAGAAAACCCAACTTAAACATTCACAGGGAAAATTTGTACTTTCAAAGCTTGCAGTATTCCACTTTGCTCATTGAGCTTGTGTTATTTCAGACACTGCTTCTCTTTACACCTCTAATGTCATTGTGGTCTTGCAGAGTTAGTGCAGATGTGTACAGAACTCACCTGTTCCGGGTCACTGTAGTAATGTAAATCACCGAAAGCATCTTTGAGATGCATTGGGTTGTTGAACACAGGTTGGGTACATGTTTGCCTGTTCATGTACGAGATCTCCTTATGCTAGCAGAACTTAAAAAAAATCCAAACTGGGGGACAGAAAGGTCAAAGAGAACTTAGAATCAATGTGAGATGAAACTTGACAATTTTTCTAGGTGATGATAATTTCGCACTGTAAAGCAATGACTCTCCTGTGTCCCTGTGCATGCACGTATCAGGAAGGAAGAACCAACCAAGAAGTAGTTGAAAATTGGTGCTTATTGCATATGGTCAATAAAGCTGCTTAAGTTCTTTGCATTTGATGTGTAACATGCAAACAGCTACATCATACTTAATGGGCTTTTCTTTCTTGGCTTTCTTTTTTTTTAATGAAAGGTCTGAGCCCTTTGGATCACCCAGCAAGGAGCCCTTCTCTTCCTCCTGGTTACTCTGCTTGGAACTTGACCTGGGTCATGAGAGACACATCCCCTTTCTTCTCCCACAGAGGACGACACAGTGAGTAGCATGAATATGTTATCCTCAAGAGGCTGCAACTACCTGCCTAAGGTTTTGGTGTAATACTGGAGTAAAGCAACACAACTCAAATGTTTTGTGGTAAAATATCCATACTGGCAGCATCTGAGGGGGCTAGTAAGCCTTGGTGTCCCTTCCCAGCTGCCCCTGGGTGTTCCCCCACCATGCCCAAGGGCCCAGGAGTCCCATTTCAGCCCAGCCCAGCCTGAGGTCATTGCCATCTCTATGGAGGTGCCTGGTGACCTTGACTACCCCAGCCTGCCCTTCTCCCTCTAAAACAAGGTCCCAGACTGTAATATTTGAGTGGTGTGTTGAAATTCACCAATATTATAAAGAGATGAGCTGTGTACTGAGCTTTTTGCTTTCCATCTCCTTTTCTAACACCCATCCCTTCCAAAATCTGGGAATGTGTTTTCATCTGTTCTCTGGTATGACCTGTTTATTGGCTATCCACAGCCATTCCACTGTGAAGTACGATGGCCGTAGTTCGGGCTGGACTGCACAAGGCAATATCTAACGTGCAATCCAGAAAGTGACTGCAGCAGAATATATCTACTATATATCTACTACCAGTCTCTATGTGGGGAGATAAGGTGCTGAGAGGCTAATAAGATTTACTCACCCCAAGCCTGTAATTATCTGCTTGAGGGAAAAGTTTGACCTACCTATATGAAGGAGCCCCATATTTCTTCAAATTTATGTTGCAGCCTTTTATGTGTGCAATATATATTCTTTCCACTGGCATACAATATCTGCTCCTAGCTGTTGTATCTGCTTGAGTGATGAGGACACACCAATTTCATTTTGGAAGCAACAGTAGTACAATCTTTTTTCCCTTACTTGGTTTTCTCAGAAGTTGCAAGAATGATTTTTAATTTATCCTTTATTACCTCTTCCTAAACTCTTTCAGTTTCTCAGTAATACTATTCTAAGGGAAGGCTTTGTTCTTAAAACCTAAGAGCACTGATTCCATGTGACAGCATCACATGGAGATAAATGTACTGCATCTCAGCAGAAATGATTTATGATGATTTTAGCTGATTGCACAAGACCAAATTCTACCACATTCCAACCATCTGTTTTGCAAGGAAAGGCAGGAGTTTGATGAGGTGTTACACAAAATACAATCTTCACTCAGGACAAGTCTAAATTGTTTTCTTCTTCAGCAGGTGTAATTCAGTATATGCACCTTGAAATTCCTGGAGAATCTTGAGGAGGGGCAGGGGTAATTTGTTTTCTCTAGCTTTGCAATTTAACATTTACAAAAATTTAAATAAAGGGTAGCAGTAGCCCTGGAAGCCACACATCTCAGTCTGGAACACCCCATAGCATCACTGTGCAGACACTTCCTGCCACTTGAGATTTGCAGTACACAGGGGACTGATGTGTGTATGTGCAGCAGAACCTGTAGGCGTAGCCCAAGACTAAGAGGACACTTCTCACCTACAACTTTTACTCTTCTGCATACCTTCAGCTTATAGCCACTGCAATGTTTATTAGTAAACTTCCCGGGGAGCTGGAATTCTGTTCAGAGCTGCTCTGTGCATGACAGGGTGGACAGTTCCTTTCAGTGGCTGCTTACTAGCCCTGGATCTACATGGCTCTGTGAAGGTGGTCATGCAGGGACTCAGCAGAGTGAGGAAGAAGACAAGGTTAGACCATCCAAGCTCTAGGCGAGTACTCTTGTCCCAGGACCCAGTCTTCTGATTAGTGGTTAATCCAAAATCACACAATAAATCATAAGCAGAAATAAAACCCAGCAGCCTTTTACTGCTAGAGTGTTTTCTTCTTCTGTCAGCTTTCCTTAACTGCTCCCAGTGTGACTGATTACAGAGTGCTCAGTAAAACTTCTATCAGAATTTTGTTTGCCTAATCATCTGATGGGACCCATCTAATTAACTGGCTGACATTGCTGGAGTGGGGCAATATTAGTTGTCTTAATTACACTTTCTCTGTGTTCTGCTATTGGAGAAATCCCTGAAAGAGTGAGTAAATTGGTACGTGGTGTCCTTCTTCCTCTGCCAAACTAAGTTCTCTTCTCTTTTGCTCAGAATTAAAAATTCTGACTGACTCTCTCTGGTAGTTCTGGTAGGAAGAGCGCCTGATGATATCTTTGAAACCAAATGCAGCAATCCCAAAAGATAATCACTGGCACCACAAGATACTTGAGTCGTGCATTCACAAGACTCCTTTTCTATTTTGTCTAGAGATTTTTTATATTTGTCTCAATCCTAGCACTGACTAATCATCAGTCATCTCAGAGATGCAAAATCCACCTGCCTTTCAGGAAAGAGAGTAAAAATCACATGTGAAGTCAAAATTATCTGGGAATTCAACCTGTGAGGCAGGAAGAGACTTTAAATCTCCAAATTTTTTATATCCTTTTGTTCTCTTGAGGTACACTCAGACTGTTTCCTGTGGCTAGAACAAGCTTCTAATGCATTCTGCATATGTGGACTTATGGTAGCATATTAATCTCCCATTTGCAGATCTGATGGATCTCTGTCCTGAGGCTTACATGAGTAACTGCACCCAGCCACATATTTCATTTCTTGTCCTGGCTGGTTGAATGTTAATTTTTCTCTTCTGTACAGGTATTCCATAAGAAATCAATTGTCCACTGCATAAAATCTTATGAGCTTGTGTAACAGGAGTTCCAGATGACAGCTGCCCCTCCGGACCTTCATGCAGTTAACACACCCCTCTGTGCCTCATCCTCTCCATCTCCCTGGGCCAGGCAACAACTCTGCATCTGGAGCTTGATCCTGGCAGGGTGTGCCAGCTGTGGAAAGTGCTACTGATTGGAGCAAAAATCAAATGCAATTCAACCCACCTAAACTCTGCACTGAAAGAAGAACATATTTCATGAGAATAACAGGGCTAAGGGTTGCTATGTTGGCCCATTTAGGAAACAGGAGATGCCTTTTTCTTTTTAGCTCTTCGTATATTACTGTGCTGGCTTTGTGTCTCTGTCACATTATCCAGTAGCAGATGAACTCCTTGGCTGCTCTGAAGCAGCACTGGGCAAAGTACTGAAGTACCTCTCCCAGGTAATATGGTTTACAGATTTTTTTTTTTTTTGCCCCCGTAAAGTTTAGGAAGTAGTGGTGTTTTGGATGGCAAAGTCAACTGGGACTAAAACTCAGGATGAGAGCAAATTTGGCTACCTAGTCACTATTGTGCTTAAAAGCATCTAGAAAAGGTGAGTTCAGCAGAGGAGGAACACACACCTACAAGAATGCATAATTATTCACAGCTTTGATTTAAGAGGTACTAAAAGCCTAATCCACAGGATGGCCTCTATTAACAACTCATTAATAATTTCACTCAGCTCTATGTCTTCAGAAAACTAATTTGACAGGGTTGTTGGGGTTTTTTTTTGCGCTTTCTAATGGAATGTTGTTTGTGATGAGTTCCAAATTTACTGAATTGGATTTACTGACTAAAAAATAAAAATGCATTGGACTAATTTTACTATGGGATAATTTGGGGTCATTCTTGCTGCGTATTTGATGCTCAGTGGCACGAAAGTTGCTCACCAAGGTGTCAGATGATTAAATTTTTTTCTCTGGTAGGTCATATCCACTATTTCATTCATATCAGTTAGGTACCATATATACACTGCTGCCACAAAACTCAGCGAGTCTGAACATCAAATGAAAGGGAAGATGGAGAGAAAGAGAGCACCAGCCAGATGAATTCATGTTACAGTTAGCTTCCTATGACTACTTGTTTGATAATTCTATAGCAAATCAGACTACTACTGACATCTTCAGAACGATAAAGGTGTTGTGATTCTTGGCTCAGCATGGCATAAATGAGATGTATGGATACAAACTGATTGTTACAGAAAGATCCAGTTTGGAGGTGAGATAAAGTCAGGAGAGGAACAAGGAGAATGCTACTTCATCCCAGAGGAAAACTGAGTCAATGATTTCTTAGTAAAGATATTGGGAAAGTGATGTATCATCTTAATTCAAACACATCCTTTTTGCAATCTTAGAAGATCTAACGTAGTTTGGAAATAGCGTTATGAATGGAACAGGGCAAGACTTCAATTAACGGCAGTTACTCACACCACATTAATAGAATTTCTCCATATAAAATAGCAGATGCTGTGACCCTGTACACGTTTGCAGGAATTCTTGTTTAACAATTAGCTGGTATTTTGGCCATGTGCAGTGGTGGTGAAATCCAAAGGGAGGAAAGTCAGGAAAAGCAGCGTCTGCCTAGCTAAACTGAAGGCTGTGTTAAGCAAGAAGGAATATTAGGGAGAAATTTTAACTTTCTTTTCCTTATATTGTCTTTCATCTGCAGATAATATGTCTATGACAGCTCAACATTTTTCAATAATAAAATAACACACAGTAAAACAACAAATGTCTTTTCTTCCCATCTCTCAAGTATTCATTTTCTCTAGAGATCTTTTGAAATTCATGCAAGAGGTTCCTTGTATGAATTGTCAAAATATGACAGTTCATCCAACTACTGTTTTGTGCCAACTGGAGCATGTTTTCTAACAACTGCTGTTAGTCAGTACTTCTTTTTTTTTGGCTAGAACTGGCATTAGAAATGCACTTTCATGTATTGTTTTTGCTGCATGCATGGGAGACTTGGTGGACAAATATTTCTTGTGTGGATAATGAGCTCTGACACTTCTTGGAGCAGGAGGAAAGAAAACGAGAGCTATTGCTAGTTGTTCTCCCAACACCCCTTCCTCACACCTCTCTCTGTAGCTGTCTTGAAAGACTGTGCTTATAATTGATTGATGAAGGTGTCCTGGCCCCTTCTTTGTAGTTTGATTTCCACTGAACAAAGCAGCTGTCAGAGATTTTGGTGATTCAGCCCCTGGTGCACGCTGAGGAGCTGGGTGGATATAAAGTAGATGCTGTCATTTTTACAATTCTCTTAACAAATAAATGAATAGCTGCGTTATTGCTGTTTTCTCTAAGCAGTGGCCCATCAGCTGTGGCTCACTCCCCAGAGGATTCATTTAAATGCATCTGGCATGAGGAGAGCTCCGGGCTCCACAGGGAGGCAGGCAGCTCACTCTGTGCTGGGCATCAAGGCCCAAGCACCCTTCCCAGGGTGTTGCTGGGATGTTCCCTGGGGAAATATTTAGCTCCTCTAAAACCTTTTCTTCAGAATGCAATCTAACCTTAAAGCCCCTTCCAAAGGAAACCTGAGTTGTTTTCCTTCAAGGTGGGCATCGAAGGGACGAGCAGCGCTGTGCTACCAGCCCTGACCCTGTCCAGCAGGCACCACCCCTGGGTGCTGGGGAGAAACTGGCCCCACTGGACTCTTCCTTGCTGGCAGCAAGCTCTGAGGAGCCCTTGAAGCCCTGTGAGGGTACAGCAGCAGCTGTCAGTAATTTCAAGGTCAGGGCACCGTGCTCAGAGACCTGCTGGTGCGGAGGAAGGACACGGAGAGCGATAAGCTAACTTGTGCTAAGTAGCTTGAAATTAAAAGCAGGTCCCTGGTGAGAACAGGCTGCATCTCAGGGCAGGGAGAGGAGCTAGCGTGGTGCCCAGCTGTTCTCCTCACTGCTGACCCCGCAGGTGACTGAGGTGCCTCAGATGGGATGGACCCCAAAGCTGTGCTGAAGGGAGCGATGCTGGGGGGCTCTGCCAGTGCCTCCCCAGTTCCCCACATCCCCTGTCAGGCCACACTGCTGCTCTCACATTTGTCAACTCCTGGAGCAGCGGCCCAAGGAGCACGTGGTGATTATTGGCACAGGCATTTGCTAAGGGTAGTAAGACCCAGGGTGCCTGGCAGGGATACATGGGACATAAGCATCCCTTAAAATGTGCAGTTTGCCCTTTCTCAGAGCTAGGCAATGGAAGGAAACAGGTGAAAGTGTCCCTTTAGACTTGCTTGCTCAGCAGGAACAAGGCAGTTAAGCCCTGCAATTGTTTTTGCTATTGAATTTGTGTGACTGCCAACACCTTTTCCCTTCCCCTTTGGGCCGTTTTTCCTCTGCCCTTCCATCCTGTGGTGGATTCCCTCATTTTAAATTGCTACTGTATCTCCAGTTACACAGCTGAAATATAGCACCAGAAATTCATTTGCAAGAATTCACCTCTTCTTTGCTCCAGTAAGACAATGCTCACTTCCAAGGACCTGGCCTGCATTTAGGTCCTCCTGGGTGTTCAGCAGGCGGGTGAGCTGACAGCCAGAGAGCACAGTGTCTCCTATTTACGGTCTATTTTCAGGGAGAAATACTTATCGCTGCAGGCTTCTTTGTGGCACCCCGCATGTGCACCCTGGTTTGGTGAATAGAAATTCAGAATGGCCTGATGCGGCAATTGAAACCCTTAGATTGAATGCCCTGTGCCCTTTTGTACTCAGGGGGAATGGGAAGGCTTTAGGAACTGGCTCTGTCACTAGGATTAATAACTGGAAAATCAATTTGTCATTTCCCTGTCATAAATTAAAAGCTTATAGGCCTTATAACGTGAGTAAAATAGAGGTTAGTGGGTATTGATGGAGGTCTCAAAGCTCACTCAGCAGAGCAGATCTCTACTACACAATTTAAATTATGTCTCCTCCACAAGGAATATCTGTCAATATTTGTATTGAAAAAAGACATCCTGTGCAAGAATATTTTATCTGTTTCTACACTGCTGCTTCATTGTTGCTGCTGAAAGAGTTCTTGAGGGAGACTGTGGTCCTGACTTGATCAGTGTAAGTGACCTTTACATTGTGCATTTGTCTGTAGATGTAGTATAAATTAGTCATGTGTGAGCTGATGAGGTGCCATTGAGGTTGTACCTCACTAAGCTGGTCCTGCTGAGAATAGAGAACCTCTCCCTGCTCCCTTGGCTGTGGCAGTGTGGTGAGAAAGCAACCACACCCTTCCAAAAGGGTGCCCACCTGAGAGTAATTGAGGAGTGATTTGTAGGAGTCAGCAGACCAGGAGGGAAAAGGATCTTTTAAAGTCAGACACATGTAGAGCTAGAAGGGAGTAGTCTAAGAGAAACCTACCTGCTGGTGAGAGTTTTGTGGTTGAAGGGAGAGGTGGTTTAGATCAAATAGACCTAATCTTTTGTTGTGCAACTGAAGAAAGGATAATCAGAATAGATTCTTGACAGGAACAGGTTTTTTTATCTATCTCTCTAAATTAGGCTATTTTTGTTCTAAATAAGGTATGTTTCTGTGATGCGTTGTTACACAAATGATCCAAGATGACCCAAAAATGAATGATCCATAATTTGATGTGCTGGAGTGTAAAAGGGTACTTCCCACAAATTACTGTGTTTTGATGTATTACTTATGCTACTATTTTAAGACATTTGTTTATTAGAGAACTCTAATCAGTTTAATTGAAACAGATGTGGTTGCCAGATATTTTAGTTATCTGTGCACAAATTATTGTTGTTAGGTATGTTGATAAAAAATAAATAAATTGACACACTCTCAAGACTCTAACATAATCAGACAAACACAGATTCCAGTGTCTTTTCAACTGAATAGTAGCTTAATTGGCTTTTCAGTCTGTAGTTAATATTCTGTATCTTTTTACATACCAAAAGCTGAACTGATTTGTATCTACAGCCTTTCTTAAACAGGTTTTTATCTTATTTTCATTATAAGCATCACTTTTGTTTCCTCTTTAAAGGCATAATGATGATGAAATCCACTTCTAATAAATTATCTGTTCTGCCTCTCTCAAGCCCAGCAGTTGCAGATAAAAGAGATTGTTGGACAAAGAGTTGTTTGTTCTGTTTAGGAGTTTTTTTATTTATTATTTAAAAAGAGACTTTGCTGTTTTTTTCTATAAGGAGCTTAAATTCCTATAGAGCATTTAGAATCTGTAGTGTCAATATAGGTCTGACATAAATGCCTGTACTTGGTTTAAATCTCTGTGACATCTCTTTTAGAAAGTCATCAGAAATCACAAAAAATGATCCCACTTTACTGACTAGGCACAGTATTCAAGCCCAAAAGCTCTGTGTCTAGTCAATTTATATTGATAGTGGGTTTAAAAAATAATCACTATAAGTTGTGTTAGTTTTAATTGCCTTTCCTCCAGTGTTTGGCTTTTCAGTAAAAGGCAGAATGGCTATCCTGCTTCCAAAGGCACATGGCTACTGCTTTCTGTGCTTAACTGGGCAAGAGAACAATAAACTTGGTGTAGCCTTTAAATGTTAAGACAAAAGTGAAAAAGGAAGGAGAAACGCTATTTTTTTATGCAGTGGTATAAAAAATGGCAGGAGATTTGTGGCAGCAATTCAAGTATTATGAAGGTTTTGTATTTGCAAGTGTGGCTTATGTGGTCTTATAATAGCTAAGACCAGCTTCTCGGTGGAAAAAAAAATTATTGTATATAATTCTTTTTTTATGAAGTATATTACATTGTCAATAGTGAAGGACATTGTGAAAGAAGGAAAGCCTGAGGGTAGGAAGTTAATGTTAGCCTTGGAAGACTGGATGCTGTTTGCACAGATTTTTCTATGTTGCATCAGATAGCATTTCTTTGTCATCATTTCTTTGTACTGAATAGGATAATAGCACTGAAATTTGTGTCTGATACAGGGCTAATTTAAATAAGAGCTTATGAAAAGTACCGATATTCTGGTGATGTGAGGCGACTATTGAATCCTGTAAAAGTTGCAAGTGTGTTTCCACTGACTCACAGACACTGTGGGATGTGTGAGCCTCCCTCTCTTCCAAGGAATGACCTGTTGTAAAGGACATTCAATGTGACCACAGCCGGCACGTTAGATCATGGCCACTTCTCTGTAGGCTATTCATTGCAAGGGAAGGAAATGGCATTGCTGCTTGCCTTTTCTTCCTTTACTTTCCCCGCTTCAGGCAGAGTCTTCAGCTGTCTGCAGGGGTCATAACACTCAATGTGGTGACTGTTACTTGACTGTTACTTAATCACTTACCCCAATTAAATTGTACCAGTTGTAGGTCAGAGGCCTGCTGTGTTAAGGGCTCCACAACTGATTGATAGCTCTCTTTTGAGAGGGGTATTCTGGAAAGTGAGACTGAAGTGGGGAGCAGAGCTGGCTATTGAGTGCTTGTGGCACCACAACCAGACTGTTGGGGGGACTGGAGGAGGAGAATGAGAGCTCCTTGAGGATATCCATGCAGGGCCTCTCTGCTTGGGTCAAGAGGGTTAGAGAGCACAAAGGCTTCTGTTCCAAGCAGCTGGGCAGGAGAGGAGGGGAAGCAAGCAGCAGCTGCTGGAAAGCTCAAGAATATATGAGATTGATCGAGAAGAGAAATGCGCTAAGAATGAAATAGTTGATTTGAAATGATTGTTCTTGCCATGTGTGGTCCTTGGGCTGGGCTGTCCCATTTGTCATCCAGTGAGTTCCATCAAAAAAATCCTTGTATGAGCTGTGTTTCTCCCCTCTGTATTTTTTTTGACAGTGCCTTAAAACACATACTGCTCAAGGTGTTCCCTATGACTAGTAAAGATAATATATGTTCTGTAGCCTGTAGTTGAGTGTTTGGTTGCTCTTTTGTCCATCTGGGCTTAGGTACAAAGTTTAATAGACTCCTAACACTTAACAGAGTTTAAAAAATGTTGTGTTTGATTTTTGTTTTGGTTTTTTTAAAGACCGTCTAAGGGACTAGAAATAAGTGGTCTGAGGTTTGGATGTGATATTGCAGTAATAAACTCCATGAATATATCCACAGTTCCTTGCTGCCTAAATTGAAGTGTGCTTCGTGCATCATGAAATTTATATTGATAACTTAGAGGCCTGAAGAGAGTAGGGCCTTGTGCATTTGGATTTAAGGAAATGTGTGTATTCCTTGTTACTGCTGTTTGTGGTGTAAATGGACTCCTTATGTTATATGGTTTCCCTGGTGTTGTGAAGTATTTAAAATGCTGAGTGAATGATAAAGCACCTGATTAAGAAAATCAAATATAAACTGGAAAAAAGACTCTGTTCCTTCCAGCTTGCTGTTAAAAAGGCAAATTAGCTGGGAAAAGCATAGCAAGAGGGCAACAGTATTAACCTTCAGCTTAGAAAATATTTTATCACCAGGAGACTAGGCTGAACCACATAGATCTGTGCCCACAAAGAAGAAATTAGATGCTTAATAGAGAAAGTAATTGAAGTTTAAAAAAATCAGGTAATTTCACTAATTCAGATTATTTGTTTCACCTGCATAGCACAGCAGGACAGAAAGAAAGTGTAAAAGATTCCAAAAGCAGCTGTATTTTTTTCCTTGGGTTTTTTCAAATGGATCTAGCTTGTTCAGAAACACTGAGTTAGTTCAGAAATCATTTCTTTATTTTACTGATTATTGTGTGAAGTGCTGACTGTGGTGACAAAAGCAAATATATACAGGGCATTCCAGAAAATTAATGATCCTGACAATTAAAAGTAAAATCCTTGCAGGTTGCCACTACATGTTGTGTTAAGCAACTCGAACTATGGTGTGATGGTAAACTGGACACTGGGAAATGAATCATAGTTGTACCAGCAGGGTAATGGGTTTCTGAAAGAGAAACATCTCAGAAAGAGAAATCTCTGTTGGAGGCAGTTGCTGGCTGTGCTGCCTGGAGACTGATGTTTTGCAGCAGCAAGTCAGGTTTCTGTTGCTTCTGTTGTCTCAGGAAAGAGTTTCAAATCCAGGGGTCAAAATGTCACCTCTCAGGGTACAGTCCCTATGGCTTCCAGCATATTCCATATGCCCAGGATATATGACTCTCTTTGTAGAGACCTGTGCTCACCGAGGTGGAACATGGGCATGAATCACATTAGGAGTCTTTGCACTCTAATGGTCCTGGCTGAATTTGAAGCAGTATCCCAGAAGAGATTGGCTTTCTGTCCCATTTCATCCATTGACTAAGCTATTTTCCATTCAGCCAGATGATGCCTTTCCCCACTTCAGCCTGAGCTGCCCTTTGACCTGTCCTGAAGGGGAATTACTGGCTCTTGGGCATTCCTTTTGATTTGCTGCTGCCTCCGTAATGAACCTCTCTGTGTGGCCCATTTCAGGCCCATTTTTCCTGTCTGTTTATGGAATTCCCTATTTCTTTCTGCCTCATTATGGAAAAAACCAAGCCCTAACTTACTGAAGTATAAAATGAGTGTGCATACGCATGTGTATGTGTACATACCTTCCAGCACAGAGGACATGGGATTTAATTAACCTAGTGTGTTGCATGTCCATTTTCTTTTTCCAGTATTTGACTGCAACTTTGAATTTCCTTGTGAGCTGGAATATTCCTTTACCTCAAAAGATCAGGAAACCCCCAACAACGCCTGGGTCAGACTGAGTGCAGAGGAAATCTTGCATCTAGACCTCCTGGATGGGCCTGAGAGAGATCACTCTGAGAGCACACCCAAAGGTAAGATGAATGCAACTGTGCAATGTCATCGGTTGTGGTTAGTTTTAAAATGAAAACACCCTTGCTTCTACCCCCCAAAATAACCCTAACGGAAAATCCCCAAACCCCACGTAGGCAACCATGTCTTCCTGAAGTACTAAAGACAGCTATAGTCCCTTTGCTTCAGCAGATAATGAGTAAAAACCAAGTGACAAACAAAAGGAGAACGTGTTCTGCACAGGAGATATCTGTTTTCATCTAAAGACAAGCTTGATTGTATATCTGGGAAGCAAAGTATCAAATATAGTCTTGTGTAATATCTGATTTGGGCTGGCCCATGCCATGGGTGATACTTGGATGAGAACTGTACTATGGTGCCTGTGTTTAAGGTCATTCAGTGTTTGGAAGAGTCTGGTCTTTGCTCTAGGTTCTGTTTACCACTTGTGTGTTTGCAGACCATTTTAGGCAATATCCTTTTGTCCAGGGCTTAGGCTGTCTGTTTGGTAAGAAAACAAAAGATGGGCTTTGTCCTTAATATACAAAAAAAGAACCTGTCTCTAAAGAGAGCTCGGAGGTTTCAAAAGATGGGAGTGCAGCAGACTTTTTTCTTTTCTTGGAAAAAGATTTGGTTTGTTGGAATTACTTTTCCTGCTTATGACCATATCTGTGAACAGCAGCATATTTCATTAAGATTGTAAGTTCTGAAAAATTTTTAGATATATTTGTGCTCTTCTAATCCTGGAAAAGCAGAAAAATTCTTAACGTCCTTTCAGCTTAGTGACACCTGCTTGGAACCTTTCTCTAGAGGGTGGTGTTGATCAGAATGGACCTACAAAAATGGAAATGGGGGAGTTAAAGCTACAAACTTTATCCAGGAAAACAAAGAGGTGTCAGGAAGGACAACAAAAATTACAAGGTATATGGAACAGTTTCCATAGTAGGAAAAACTAAACAGACAAAGATACTCTATTCCATCTGCGGTGGCAGGGGTTAGAGGTCTTTAAAATGCAGTTTGAAGAGCATTGGAAAGCAGCTGTGAAGTGGTGGGTTCCAGGTTTTTGAGCAAGCAAGCAGAGACATTTTTCATGTAGTGCTAATAAAATACATGAATTAATGTTATGGGGCCAGAAGTGTGCGTAAGTTTAAAGAAAGTTCAGATGAATTCTTGCAGACTACATTCATCACTGGATGTTTAATTCAACAGTCTGTTTAGACTCAAGAAGCCTCTTACACAGAAGGCTGCAAGTGAAAGGATCCTTTTCTTAGAAGCCAGCATTAAAGACAGAATTTGACTTTGCAGAGCTGCAGTCTGATTGCTTGTAACAGTTCTTATGTTCAGGCAAATACTGAGGAAATTTTCTGTGGTGCTTTCATTCATATTCTGTTTTCTCATCCATACCAACAGTAGAGTACTTTTCCCCAGATAGCCATTGTAAATTAACTTTTAAGGCCCGTTGATTCATCAGCAGACCAAGTCATTTTGGTGTGATCTGTGTCGTGTGTAAAGCAGATGGACCACATTTGTGCTGCATGCAAATATCTTCTAATTTCCACATCAATGAACATCCACACGCGTACTGAATTTCTTGCTACAAAGATACAGTTCTGGGAAAGTTTGAGGTAAATCAGAATGTCTGTTTTGTTCTTCTGTTTCTTAAATTCTAGTGCAAGCTGGCTGCCCCTGAAATTTAGGAGTTAAAACCTTGTTTTGAATTGAGAAGAATAGCTGTCATTTCTCTGGAGTGGGGAAAAAATGGGGAAAACCCACAAGGAAGTAAATGTATTGTTCCAGCTAAAGAGCCTGGCCAGGTCTCCATGATGCTACACATTGTCAATGTATGATTCTTTTGGATTCTTTTCAGTAAAGTTGTACCTTTGTCTAACCCAGTTTTATGTATCTGTCAAAGCAGAAGAAAGGGAGACTGTAGCCTGAAACCAAAGGTGGTATTAGTTGATGATTTCTGATTGCTTATTGGGTTAAAATTCCATTTCTAAGCCCAAAGTTTGGGGGTTCTCACCTGGAATATAGGCAATTTAGGCTGAAACTTGTGTTCTGCTGTTTGCTTCTATTCTGAGGGGCAGGTAACCAGTGTCAAATTGATTAAGTGGATTTAGATTTGTGGGGCATCAGGGTGGATTATTTTGTGTGGTTTATTTGCTTGTGTATGTTTGTTTTTGCCAGGCATGTTGGACATAGTGGTAATTTTTTCTCAGTAGAACTGTAGGTCTGCAACTCATCGATGACTGTAACTCTTGCATGTATAAAGACTCATTTGAAAATCAACACTTGGAGCTAGCATCTCTCTATTTTAAATCACTTTAATTACAGCTGTTTGGCATAGATAGTTGTGTGGTCTGTTTCAATCTGAAATAATTAAGCACAGTAGTTCCAACCCCCACTGTTTCCTGCAAATTGTACTTGCAATTATCTCAATCTTGTTTCATCTCCTTTGCAGACAGTAATGCACAGAGATAAACAGATAGCTTAACTAGATTTTGGGATGGTTTAGCTCATCCTTGTCACTTGGTTATCAAGTCATGGCAAGACATTGATAGAGACAAATGCCTCTGCTATGATTCATTAGGCTTCACACGAGTTTCTGTAAAATGTTCAGTAGAAAATCATTGGGAGATCTTCCAAAGAGAGACATTGGAAGAATTTCTGTATTTTTGCCCCTGTCCCAGCAGCATGATACAGCTCAGTGTCAAGAAATCAGAAGTCAGCATGGATTAAGGCTCCTAGAGTAAGAACAAACTTCTGGTGTCTCAGCATCTGGTTACAGTCACAGCTGAGCAATCCACTTACTTGGCATGTTCAGCGTGTAGTGTCACACAAATCATTGATCTTGTGGATAGGAATAGATGGTGAGGTGGCAGAGTTTGATATTAAATTATTCAGGGTAAAAGATTGAAAGTCTAGTTGCAAGGAATTGGAAAGGGATGCTTAACCAGTGAATAGTGGCAGGTGAAATTTAATGCAGATTGTTTGAATTGAGGTGGTGGGGGAGACAATCAGAGTTTGACATACATGCAGGCAGATTCTGACCTGGTTACCATCACTTAAGCTGATTTAGAGGTAAGAATAGAGCTGTGAAAGCATCACCTCAGTAACAGTCACAAAGTAAATGTGATGTGGGGGGCTTCCTGGGGAGGGAGTGGAAAACAGGAACATGCTATAGTATAAATGTGGGGGGCAGCTGTATTTAGAACTCAGTCTTCTATTCTAGATCCCATGCATCAAAAATCTTTTAGTGCAGCTGGGAAAGTTTTTGAAAGAATGGAAAAAAAGATGATAAAGTATGTAGTGGCTGTCTTCTAGGAACACTTAACTAGCACTACCCTGCCTGCAAGAGGCATCTAAAGGAATACATTGAGTTGTACAGAAATCACAGAAATTTATAAAATCTTTATAAAATATGTATAAAGGTTTATAAACTCCCAAGGGTTTGTAAAGCACGGAAAGGATGAGTACAGAAGGAATAGTTGATATTTCTTCTAACACAGTATTGGACAGCATCAAGCAAAATTAGTAGATGTCAGGCAAAACAAAAGGAGATCCTTCAGTATTTAACAAACAGTGAAACTCTGGAACTTTCTTCCCAGGGTAGTGTTGGTGCTGAAACCTTCTGTGGGTATGCAAGTTGACAGGATATATGCAGGGAAGAGCAATTACAGCCACTAAATTCTCTACAGAACCTTTTTTGGCTCAGAAAGTCCTTGTGCGACAGGTTCCTGAAGGTCCGGAGTGGTGGGGGACAACTTTGTTTGTTCTCCCTGTTCATACATTCTTTCCAATGTATTTCCACCTGTCTCTTTTCAGAGCCAGATGTTGAAAGTTAATGGATCTTTGGTCTGGTAGGGTCGGTGTGGTGGTTTGTCCCTCCCTCACCTCCCAGCCCAGGCTTAGGTTCCCTTTGAAAAAGGATAGAAATGCACAAACAGTTTTAGACTAATTTAGAGAGTCAGAGAAAAGTTGCTATTTAAACATTTACTGGTATTTGCTCTTCTGTTAAAGCCTTGGGAATGCTAACAAACCATGCAAAAATATCAAGTATTTGGTAGGAAGAACTGCAGGGCTGTTTGCCTATATAAATGTAGCTTAGGGAGGCTATCAAAGTTTTGATTTTTAAAATTTGTGCTAAAATGCTTCACTCTCCTCTGTTCCCCACATCTTGTAAGCAGACCAGTGAGGGACAGAATCACTGGTGTATCTGCCAATTAGGCCCCTTAAGATCTGCTGGAGTAACTCACATTTCCAAGTCTGGTTTATGTAACTTTCTGTAGGGTCAGAGATTTAAGGTTAAAGTTCCACTGATGTGCTAAAGATTGACAGAAAAACCTCCCCTGCTGGGATCTGAATTGGGCCTGTACATGCTGAAATGAGTAGGCAATCCATTGTGGATTACTAGGCTTCTTTTAATTCATGAATAAGCAAAAATATGGTATAAAAAATTCAAGCATTCTGCATCACTGACTGCATTTATTTATTTTGACAAGTGTGATTAATTTTTAATTATTCATGATCCTTCATAATATATTATACCAGCAAATGCACTGCAGTCTATTGTAATGAAATATGAGGAAATGGAGATCTTGCAACTGTGGCACTATTTCCTAAGGAGATGACCCAGTCTGTGGTTAGAAGCAAGGAGTTTGTAGACCAAGGAAGCTGCGCTTTCAGCTGTGTGGATGTATGTGTTTGTCATGCTCTAGGTAGAGTCATTTGCCTCTCTGATAAACCTGAAATGGGTCAAACCAACCATAAATTCTATGCCTTTCAACTCTTGAGTCAAACCCAGGGTATGGGGGCCTCTAGGATACAGCACTGAGTTTGACATCCATCATGGATTATTTGACAGCCACCAGCAAGTGGGGCTTTTCAGAGTTCACCTCTCCTGTTACCTTATTGCAGTGCTTGTATTTTCCCTCCTCCAGAGAAGCACTGGCTCAGCTTCTTGCAATGCTGTGCTCCCCAGAGACACAATTGTGGTCAGTAATTGTGGTCCCCGATCTGAGACCACAGCTGGGGCTTCATACGGAGTCAAATCTTACAAAGAAGAGAGAGAACCACTAGTACAAATTAATCCATTGTATTTAAGGAGGCAGGACCAGCAGCAGCTGGACCCAAAACAACTGCACACAGACTGAGTCCAGGTCTGATCAAATGTCAGACTGATCTGTTTCTAACCGTAAATGCAGTTTTATGCAGGAAGGATTGGAGTCTTTACCATTCCTGACTGTGGTTATGCAAGTGGGTTGCCTGCTCTTTTTTTAAATCTTGTGATTCTAGATCAAGCAAGTGAATTTCTGCTTCTGTGATTTAAAGGCTTCAGGACCAGGAAACTATGCAGGTGCTTGATAAAAATTTCTGATGAAGAGATAAGTTGTGGCGGTATGACCACCATTCAAAATAAAAATCAAAAAAGTAATAAGCCACCCTGCAAATGTGAACACCAGTTGAGACAACTTCCTAACGGAAAATGTAGATTAAACTTTCATGAAGGATGGCAGGGGAAGTGGGAGATTAATGAGGACAGTGCCTTAACCAGCCACTGATTAGTTGAAAAGCTCTTATGTAAGTTCTAAAGCAAGAAGTATCTGCATATTGTGTTAATGTGGTTTTAATTTTTGTAATTATTACTAAAGAAATAGAGCAAGGCTAAGGCACTGAGCATATTAGCAAATGGGAGATAATGAACTGCAGGATTATAAAATGGCCTCTGTCTTTAATTTATGATTCATCAGACAAAGAAGAATGAGGTGGATAATAAAAGATAACAAATAATATTTTCTTTCAGATTATCACTTTATTAACAAAACAGTAGAGTATAAATCATTGTGAGCTTGCAAGAAATAAGTAGGTGAGAAGTTATTTTTCAAGTAAAACTGAAGCAGAAAAAATACTCATATCACTTAAAATTCCACAAAAAAAAAAAAGGGGGGGGGGGGGAATTCTCTCAGAAAAAGATAGCTATTTACCAGGGGAAAGAATAAAGAGTAAAGAGAGTAGCTGGGCTCACACTAGACAGACAGAAGTTTTCCCTTTACATTAATTCTTATACTGGTTTGAGGATATGCCTTGATCTCGTAGAATTGATCCAGCTTATGTGTCTTTTGAACAAGATACCACAGGTATTTCTTATTTACTAAATCATTACATGGAGTTCGAGATCTTGACACCTTAGGCCTGGAAAAAGAAACATCAAACCAAGAATTGTTTTCTCAGGAGAATTTCTGATTGGAAGAAAAATGTTTTTGAACCTATCACAAGTTTTGACAAAAAACTTGCAGACCTGAATGTTTACTGCATCTGTCTCTTTAATGCTGGAGAAGAACGTGATCATCCTGGCCTGCAAAGGTTCAATCCAGATGGTTGAATAGTCCTTAAAAAGATACTGCTGTATCTTTTTAAGGTGCTGATACCACCCTAGTTTTATTATTTATATGCTGCAGGTATCCCACGAAGGTTTGTGAACATTTGTACTTTTGCACTTTCATTTAGTTCAAGTGGGATTCAGTTTCCTATTATTTTCCTCTTTAAGATTTAGTCAGTGGAAGTAATTATTGAGTGTGAGTTGAAGGATCAGCTACATACCACAAGCAAAACAGTAGAAGAATTAAGTGAGGTCTGGAAATAACGTAGACTGAAAATTATTCATCAATCCTATTGCAAATGAGAGGTTTATGGATTTGTAGGGATGACTATCAAGTTCTCTGTATACAAAAAGGGGGTTTAGAATTAAAAATAATTTTTACAGTGAATAGTTCTGGCTGTTCTAGATGAGATTTAGATTTTAATACTCAATTTGGCAACATAAGAGTATCAAGTGTTACAACACATACCCATAGGAATTTATGCAACATTAAGACACTAAATGCAAACCAAACTTGCTTCTAGAGTCCACTGGGCTGTGGAGAAGGAAAGATACAGCCTTTTTATAAGGATCAGATTCCAGCTCATGCACTGTCAGTACAAAAAAATGGACCAGGTGTTTCTAGCATTTTGCAGCTTGCTCTTCTCATTAGGAATACACTTGTACTTTGTTATTGCAAAATTATTTACTTTTAATGAGCCTGCTCTAAAGAGGCAAATTATTGTCTCGCTGCAGGACAGCGTGTTTGTTTATAGAGTAGGTATGTATTTATGCAGACTGTGGAGAAGCACGTGGGTTTGTTGATTTTTTAGAAATCTTGTTTGTTTATTCCTTAATTCAGTGAAGACTTGCATGCAACTCAACATCCAGCAGTCTCTTCCCTAAGCTGAAGAAGAAAAATTAATTTCAGTGTGCATGAGATGTTAGCATGCTCTAATGCCTTGCTGCATACCTGTGACTAATGTACTCGAACAAGTATATCCAGAAAAGGCAGAGACAATGAAGAATAAATGGGTTGTAAAATGGTCTCTTTCTCACTCCTAATGACAGTTTCTCCTTGGCAAGATGAGAGGCATATTAAAAGGACAGCTGGAGGGAAGTGTGTCCTGCTCTCGGCTGCGTTTGACCTTTGTATAGGAAAAGACTACTGGATTAACACACATATGTAAATTTTTTTCCCTCCACAACGTAGGGACAGTGTCCTTTATCACCAAATGCTCGTGTGTGCCCATGCACATGTTGTGTTCAGAGGGTTTTCTAAATATAACTTTTTAAGCACTGAAAACTCACATTTGTGCAAAAAAATACTCAATGGATTAGTACATTATGTGGTAGTTTTGATCTCTTTCTAGCCTACCTGCTGCTTCGATTTTCTGTGGGTTTATTTTTTTACCACGCAGTGACAGCTCACACATATGGCTCTGTACACAAAAATATAATGTATGGTAAAGTATCAGCAAGACCCTGTGAGCCTGGCAGCCCCTTGGCTGCATTTTGGCAATCCTTCCCAAGCATGGTCTAACTATATCCATTGCCAAGTACTACAATACCCTGTGCTTCTTCAGCACTTCACCCGGAGGCTCTGAGAATGCTCTACTAAACAAGGCACTTCGTATGGTTTTGAAGAGTTGGGAGAAGGGTTTCTGCCTGTTGTCAGAGAGAAACCAAAGCCCAGCGTGGTTAAATCAGTAGCCCAAGGTGAGTTGTGCTCCCCACTGTGCCAAACCTGTGTCCCTTGCACCTTAATCAGTACTAACAATTGTTGGGGCCTGTTGGTCCCCAGCGTTTTTTTCATGAAGTTGGCTTGCTCCACTTTTAATGAATAGATGTTATCATGTGGGATTTTCTACACAACTCTTCTGTGAGATTGTTAAAAGCATTATCAAATTGACAAGAACTGGAATATTTTTGCTCTTATTCACATCAATGATAAAGTGTTGTATTACAGTAGTTATCTTACACACCTGTGCTTGGATGAATACATTAAAAGAGAGTCACAGAACTTTAAAAGATAAAAGGTTTTACTGCTGTGACTCTTGCCAAGAACAAAGTCCAGCTAACTAATCAGAGATAAGAAATTGTTAATTCGGAACCATGATGAAGAAAATATCATTTTCCTGACTGATTCGGTCAGGATCTTAGAGTGGATGTAGCTAAACCCAAGTACAGTTTAACCATTTTGTCAGGTAAATTTGGGTAAAGAGAAGATTGATTTTTAGCATTTCTGTAATTGGTTTTCTGATGACATTTCAGTTGTTTAGATGACGGTATATAAAGGATGTGCTGGTACCAATGCTTTTGTAATATCTCGTTTTTGGGAAGACACAATTATATGTACTTATTCAGAGGTGTTGCAAGAAGTATTCCCCTAGCCATGCCTTCAGAGGTTAAATCTGACAGAAATTGTCAATGTTAAAGCTCACCAAAGTAGTTTTACCTTTACCTTGAAGGGATGGGACCTCTGAGCTTAGTTGTTTTCTCTTATAGAAGCTTAAACTCGGCATGCTTATTTTATCCCACTCAAAATAACCAAAGAAGGTTGCAGAGTTAAAGACAGGATACTGAATGAGAATTCTGTTTTCTGTCTTTAAAAAATAAATTTCATAATACCATGCAATGCCTGTTTTGGTGGCCCCAAGCAACTTGCCTAGATTCTAATGAATAATCATCCTTTCAATTATGAGCTAGAAGCTATCCCTGAAGTTTCATCTGTTTTCTTTGTTTGCTTGTTTTGAGAGCACAGTGATTAAACAGATGGTGTAATGCATGAAGATGAGAATGGCCATACTGGGAGAGCAGGAGAGGGAAGAAAACTGATGGCTGGACTTCCCCAGATGTTCTCTCACTCTTCAGACAGGCTGCGCCAGACGCTGTGCACTGAGGGGAGCAATAGAACATAGCCCTTCGTGTTTAGTTGTAACTCTGCTGGGGAGCACACTACAGTATCTCCTTGTTGATTTGGGATCTCCAGTCCTAGAC
The DNA here is from genome assembly GCF_009650955.1 of Corvus moneduloides. Lineage (NCBI taxonomy): Eukaryota > Metazoa > Chordata > Aves > Passeriformes > Corvidae > Corvus > Corvus moneduloides. The sequence continues at coordinate 106,758,752 of NC_045478.1, read as the reverse complement.
CCTGCTCCTGTGTTGAGTAGCACTTCCTTTCTGTGCAATAAATTACACTGTGTGTCCCACTCGTGGTAAGGAAATGGCTTTCTCCAAGTCCCTGTGAGTCCCTTTAGTCTCAACAGCTCAGGCATTTCTCATCTATCAAATGCAAGCAATTTAGAAATGCTTGGCCTTCATCTTTCACCTTCCCCAACTAAGCAGGATTTTATAAAATTTGAATAGGAGAGACTATCTTTTGTTAAAATACTATGTTTTAAAAATACAATTTATAATTTGCATTAATGGTTCCTCAGCTGGAAAGTCCGATGAAAGTCAGCTTTGTTAGCTGAATGCTCCAGTGTCACAACAGAGGTGAGACAAGCAAGGACCCCTTACTTCTAAATGGCATTTCCTTAAGAATTCAAGAAATGTAATAGTGGGCTTTTAGCCATTGTTCTACATTTTTTCTTCTTTCTATTCTATGTCTGTGAGCAGATCTAATTACTCTTCTGGGAGAGGCTGTCTTTCTGAATTATCTGTTGTAAACATGAGTAAAAAGGTGATGAGTAGATTTTTCCACATTTGAAAAGATGTTCAAACAGCAGAAGCAGAAGATATGTTACTTGCCATTGCCTGTGTTAAAAGGATAAACCTGATGAAGGACTGAACTACAATAATTCACCTTGTGTGTTGCTGTTAGTGGGGGACATGTTGCTGCTTTCCTCTGCTTCCAGGGAGGAAGTGGAAAGGTCAGGCACTGAAAGGAAGCATTTTACCGTGTTCTACATGTAGGCATCTCTGGCAGTCATTTAGAACTTTGCAAGGCATATAAACAGCATAATAAAGGTTAGATCACAACTCCTTCTCACCTGTCACAGTAGATTTGTTTATCAGAGAAAAACCCAAGCTGCAGAGCTCCAGTATTGATTTTGAGCAGAAGGTTCAAGGATGTTCTGTTTTCAAGGTGTTTATTCAGAGCATGGAAGAAACGTAAAGCCCATGTTAAAACAACTTTATGATGCAGGTTTAATTCCACTCTCTGTGTTTTTCCTGAAGGTGTGAAAGTATTTGAGGAGGAGACAGAGGATGTTTTATATTTGACTGCTCTAAAAAATGACAGCTTTTCAGACTATGCCGTATGGATAGAGCAAGCCCTCCCTGCCTGCCTGAGTTGACCCTACATGTCAACAAGGTCACTTTGAGGTGAAAGTTTGCTGTGACACACAGCTTGGGATTTTACATACTGAGCTTTCTTAGACTGGGGGAAAAGATCATTCTGGTGGCCTCAGTGCCCAGTTGCACAGTAGGGAAAGATATTTTATTTCTGTAGGTTTACCCATCCAGCTGTCTAAGGGCGATATATTCAGTGTTACTATGTTATTAACAAATCAAGATTTCTGAGGAACTAATTGCTTGGATAGTTGATCTTTGTTTTATTGTTAATTAAGGGTAAAAAGCAAGAATATGAGAAGGTATTACAAAACATTGTATAACTTAGTTCAGAAACTGTGGCTTACACCCAAAGTAATGACCTTGTCAATGACTAACCAACGCAAAGGGGTCTGTTAAGCAAGAATGGGTTCTAAAAGCAACTACTTAGTAAAGATGCCAGGCCATTTGCAGCAACAGCTGAGTGAACAGCAACAATTAATATTTTCAATGGCAATTTTTTTTAAAGGCATTTTTTTAAGTATGACTACCAGGGTAGTGTATCTAGCTGGTTGTCTTATCCATCAGCGGAGAAAGGTGAATAAGGTGTAGAAGAGTTTCAGCTTTGAAGGATTTGATCACCTAATTAGAGAACTGAAAATCTGCATCCCAGTTACACTGAAAAAAAATCCAGTGATAATTGCAATGGCTTTGAAGCAAGGGATGATTAAAATGTACTCCAGGCCTTTTCAAAGTTGGTGCTTGACTTGCTGCAGGCAACTCTCTGTGGTCACCTTGCAAAATGGGTGGTTAATGGCAGGTATTTTCTGTTCAATAAGTGATTTTTGTTATATGTAAGGCTGAACTGAATATGGAGACTTCTGGAATATTTGGGGTGTTTGGATGGAGCAGTATTATTCCCAATTGCCTTAAAATTAAAAAATACTCAAAAACTAAAAGTTAAAATGCTGGCTGTTTAGAAGCTGACTGTTGGCTTCCATTAACACTACACCTCCTGTTCTGTTGTACAGTGGGCTTTTGCCATGACTTGGTGACAAGGCTAAGGGTTGTTTCACTGCAGATGAAATGCTGGGAATTGGTGTTCAGGTTTTCCTTGCAATGAGGAGAAATACCCTTGCAAAATCCCGTTAGAGCTAATATGCTTCCAATAATATTGGTGCTGTGCATTTGCTTACGTGCTTAAATGAATGGTTGTGTAATAGATGAGTGCTGTTTGAAGCTGAGAGCTTCCATTTCTTGTCACTGACTTACAGGGGAAGGTGTCTGTCTGGACAGGTAAGGGCAGCTGTAAGAATGTGCTGGAGTAGGGTCAGCGCTCGAGTGGTTGTTGACCTGTACTGTCATTACAGAGTGAGTGACAAAGTGTAATTGAAATAACTGGGCTCCAACCAGCTGAGGGACCTCACCTGGGTGTAAAGCACTACTTAACTTGTGGGAAGAGCTTTTTTGCATGAAGGAGTTTGGCCGGCATATCCTTGAATTAAGAGATAGGAATTGGCTGCACGTAAAAGAGAAACATTGAAGGCAATGCCTTTAACCACTGTCTATTGTGTTTTGAGTTTATTTTATCTGAATGAAACGAAGCCTTTCAAAGTGCTTTGTCGGTGGGCAGGTGAAATGTACTTCATTACAGCTACAAATTGATTGCTCTGTGCCTCAGTCAATATTATATCCATTAACTCTTCTCAGGGGTGGGGCACCAAAACTGACCCTGGGTGCAAAGCTGGTAATGGGCATTGCATCGGGAATGACCCAAAGAACTTACAGAAGTTAATGAATTTGGGTTACTTGCTTGGTTACTTAGTATACTACTTTTAGAGCAAGCTGAACTTTTTAAAAATGAAACTGAGTTACGGAACAATTCCTTGTTGCTACAACTTTCGGTGGTACAAACTGAAGAAATATGAGTGAACTGCAAATTAGCCTCTTCCACTCCTTAAGGTAATCAAAGCCTTGATTATTTGTGTGTGGGTTGTGTTTTGCTGGGGCATTTTTTTCTGGTTTTTCTTTTTTTTCTTTTTTTTTTAATCTCTAAAATGCACCTTCCTGCTCTGTTCCCCTCTGCTGATTATCATCAGGTATTGTCCTTTGAAAGTGTCTTTGGGATTGCTGGATGAAAGGGTCCAGACTGCAAGAAGTGGCATTTTGCTAGCCCGGGTTTTTAATAAGCCTGTTTGTGAAATTGCTGAACAGGCTCCCAGTTTCTTATCATTGGGTTAAGGTCGGGGATGGTTTTTAAAGCCTGGGATGGTTTTTAAAGCCTGATACTGTCACAGGGTGATACAAATGTGCATTGTGTCACTGGAAGCCTTGCTGCAGGTGTGAAAGTAAGCATAGCAGCAGCTGTTTCGGCTTGGTTTTTTATTTTCTGGTGGGTTTTGTTGCCATATTTGGTTTTTTGTTTTGTGGGAGGTTTTTTGAGCTTGGGGTTTTTTTATCTGGGTTTTCGGTATGGTTTTTTTGTTGTTGTTTTGGTTTTTTGTTAGTTTGGTTTGCTGTGCCTTTGTGGGTTTTTTTTTTGTTGTTGTTGTTGTTTATTTTTGGTTGGTTTTATTTTAAACATGGGGTTAAATGCCTTTCTTATCTTAGAGATGCCAGTTGGTGTATCAGTGTCAGGAGTTAATGTTGTGCCACTTTTTCCTACCTCTGCGTACTTTGTGTGCTTGAGGGAAATTAGTGTTTGTTAACTGTGGATGTTCTGCACTCACTGCATGGGATAGGGGACAGAGGAAAGGCCAGAGTGACATTTGTCTCTGCACAGAGCATTTCTGAGAGATATCCAGGTGATCATCTTTGATCCCTTGCAGAGTTGGTATTAGACCAGCAACTTAGGTCAACAGCAACCTGTACTTCAAGCTTGTGAAACAGGTTTGTGAGGGAAGAAAGATATTTTATGAACTCTTTTGCCATTTGGCAAACTTCATTAAAGGGAGGTAGGACTCACAATTTTATTTCTCTTCAGAATTAAATCATAAGCCAATGGTGTGTACCTCAGGGAGAGGAAAACTAGGAGAGTAGCAAAGGGGATGTGTCTTGTAGAAACAGTAGCATATCTGGTTACTGGAAAAACTGCTGCAGGGTTAGGGCTGGGCAAGTTAAAGACTGGTATCTGCTCTCTGACAATAAAACATGCAAAGAACTTCTCTGTTTCTTAGGACTGCTCAAATACTTACAGAATGTGCTTAAAAAGTTGGTTAGATTGAAATGCCAGGCTTGTCTTTGCATAATTTGGTCCATGTGGCTCCACTCAAGGCTGTTTGTTCTCCTTTTCAGAACAAGATAAGACCATAAGGATTTCTCTTCTGCACTACCTTTGGTCTACAAAGTACTAGCACTGAGAAAAGGAGATAATTTATCACCTTTTCCATATTACCAGATGTCTCTTTAATTGATGGGAATCTTTTTACAATCACTTTAAAGAAAAAAAATTGCTTTTGAGGAATTTTTCTCTCAATTGACAGCAACTTAATGAGGGGTTGTGACTTTGTAATCAATTTTAATTATTGTGTAGTTAATACTGCTAAAAATAACAACTTTAGCTTTGATACTAGGTGATTGATTTGTGAAGCAACTTGTAAATAATTGATCTCTTTTTCCCTAATGGTTTTTCTTTTAAAGCTTTTTAAAGTAAAAAAGGAAAAAAAAAATCAGACAAACGTTTCAGTAGCTAACACAGAGATAATGTAATGTCACAGTAACCACTGCTACCATAACTGGAGTTTTATACACTGAGAACTGTGTGTTTTAATGGTTAAACCATGAAACAGAAAATTAGTATTTCTAGGTGCTTTTCCCATTCAATCACTGACTCTGTCGGAATGTGCTCTCATGCAGCAGCCATTGCAGCTTTCAGTTTGCCAACTTTAAAATAGTGAGCAGACTCTGTCACATGTTGTAATGCTAATTAGGATCAGTTCTGGTAACGTTATTCTAGAAAATACAGCAAAACCCTGCATCATCCTGTTATTTTCAGAATACATGTGCTCAGTTTAGAGATGACAAGATGGCTTTTTTTCTCCTCTGGTAGCTGTCAGTCCAGAAGACCAGTTTATTTTGGATTTTTCCATGCTGTCAATACTAGAGGGTCTCTGACTAGACCTTATGGCAGCCTTCTCCTCTGTTGCTATTGCACATTTTAATATTTGAGGTGAAGGTGCCCCATTCTTCATTTCCAGCATTTGTCAGCCTTGTGGCATTGGAGATTTAAATGACCTGTTAGAACAAGGCTGGTTGCACGTATTTTAAATGAGGTGAGGCACACCAACCTATTTGGGTCTTGTTTAGAGTAGGACCACGTTCTGCATGTTTGCAAAGTGCTCTGAGTTCCTTCAGAGGGAATGTGCTATCAGTGAATATTGCTGTTCTGTGTGCAAGTGACTGTGGGCTGTTGGCAGTAATGGGACAGTGAAAATGGATTATCATTAATGCCGGCAAATACAGTTTTAATCATGTTAAAACCATATCTTTGTGAAACTAAATGAGATTTCTCATAACACAGCTACTTATTTGTATTCACCATGCATAGCACAGACTACCTCACTATTCTTAAAGCAACTACCAATCACCATGAGGAGTCAAGCAGACGCTGCATTCTCCATAATTACAAGCAATTTTCCAATTGAATTATCCCATGATTTAATTCCTTACCTTGCATCTGGAGAGCATCAGCAATGTGCAGCTGTTTTGGCTTTGAGAATTAATTGTTGCTAAATGCATTAAGAGTGGTCTTGCTGCAATGATTTCAGAAAAGAGTTAAATCCTAGCTCATTTTTTGATTAAACTTTTATTTCTTATTTCCCATTCTCTTGACTCAAGGTCATGATACAGGCCATGGCTTTACTAGCATTTGCCTTGGCCAGTTGTGAATCTTAATTCAAAATAAATACATTTAGTCACTGAATTGAAATCATATTACAATGAGACACAAAGTTTAATAGAACATGCCGGAGTCAGTAAAGACTGGAGGGCTGGGGATTAATGATAAATTGTTAGTGTATCCTGCTGGTATGACTGCAGAGCTATAGCAAAAAAAAGAAGAGATGGTAACTTTGCAAAATACAAAATATCCAGTGAAATAGGTACGATTTTTCACATCGCAGGGGTTTTTTAGATAGGCCAAGTACTTCAAATACAGGAAGAGTGTCTTAGTCATTTGTCCTTGAGAGAAGGATGGACAGGTATTTAGACTGGCGGGATAGCATGTGGTTTATTTCTGAAAGCAGAAAAAGAATTGGAAGAAATATTGAGTTTTGTAAGGTTGAGATTATCATCAGGGATTTCCAGAGTCCATTAGATTCCAGTGAGAATGGAATTTTTTTAACCTGGAGTCTCAAATTATCATCTTTTTTTATTTTTTTCTTTTCATTAGGTACAAAGACTGTAGCTAAGGGTCTTAGGAATCTTAAAATACAGAGGTGTATTTTCATAACTCTTGCAGGTTAATGAGAACATTCTTGAACTGTACTTAGTTCAATAGTGATACAAACATGCATTTACTGCTGATGTTCCTTAACTGTAGCAAAGTGTGTTATGTTGAATTGAATCTACTAAGAAATGGAGAGCCCAGGATTTTATCTTTTGTGCCTTGCAATAGAAGGGGGTCCTAAGCCCCCTGCTATAAACACTGCGCTTTTCAAATACCTCACAATTATAAGAACAAGTAGGTTCTGATTATATCTGAATAATATAAATATTATTGAGTTTGCCTAATGATTGTTTTGCTCATGATTTCTCCTTCCAATGAGAATCATGTTGTGCAGCTTTAACGTAACCAGGGCACTAAGGCAACAAGCAATTGAATTAGCTGCTTCTTGCAAAACTTCCCCTTGTTCTCACCCAGAAAGCAGCTTTCTTGAAGGGCTTGTCTGCTGAAGAATTTCACACTGTTACTTTTGTTTCTTTAAGAAAGGTTTAATTTAGGAACATAGACAAGTAGCAAATGCCCTGAATTAGCTTCCTTCTTTTAAAAACCAAATCATTTTTATCAGTTCTATTCTACGGCTGGAGATGTCTTATCTTGTTCCTATACAAACAAATTGTAGTTGCCTTTGGAAAGCCTGTGTGAGCAACTGTGGATTTCTCACAAGCTGAAGAGAGAAACTCCTGAAGGAGGAGCAGTGAGAAAGGCATAGGATTGTTGGACCTACTGATGCAAGATTTATGAATCATTGCCTCTAGACAGTGGAGGAAACACAGAAGCAGCGGAATAAATGTGACCACATAGGTTTGAAAGGCATTGCTAATATAATAGTGGAATAAAGTAAGGAAGAATGTGATGCCTTTAGGACTGGAATCCTGGAGGCAATAACTGTAGCGGAAAATGAAAAATCTTGTACGTGGAGCACAGTAAGAATTTGTGTTCCAAGGAGGGATTATTGGCTGTAAGTGGAAGCTGTAAGAGAGAGTTGAGAGTGTCTGTTAATTGCCACAGCAGTCAGCTACATAACTGGTGAAGATTTTTCTGGAAGAGAGAAAAATGTTCTATTGCCATTGCATAAAACAGTAACAGAGCCTAATGCAGAGTGCTGCATACTAGTTTTCCTTGCTCTGTTTGAGAAAAAGAAAATCTAAAATGGGAATAGCTGTTGAAAAGGGCTTCTAGAATGGATCTTGCCACAACAGGTGAGATTACAAAATAGCCCTTTTTAGCCTACTGACATGAGAAGTAGACGTTGATGTTTATAAATATATTTGAAGAAAGAAAGGCAAGTGTTGGAGGTCTAGCTGAAGGAGAAGGAAGTGCTGACCAAGGAACACGTGAACAAATAAATACAGGCCACAAATGCTTTTAGCATGGAAATAAGACAAAGATAATGATGTATCAGAGCTGTGAATTAGCCTTCCAGTGAAGGGAGCTGGTAATCTTGATAGTTTTGATGTAGCACTTCATGTTGTCCATCAACAGATGAAAGAACTGGTGTTCTTGCTATGTGTACCCGTTGGTGTAATGTACCAACAGTGGTAACTTCTGAATTATCCATAATGCAGATATTAGGGCAGGGGGACACTGCACCTGTCCAGTTATACTGTGATGTGCTGTTGTTCAGACCATACAGATCCTGTACTAAGTTCCCAGCCTGCAACAGCAGCCTGTGCCACACCAGAGAGCTGTCAGTTTGGGCAGCAGTGCTGTTTCCTACCAGTACATGGGCTCTGACTTGCCACTGTTGACAGGATGCTGGGTTTCCTCTGCCTTTCAAAAGTCCTGGGTTTATGGTTTTATTTTCAAGTAGATTTGGATGCCCTGAAATACAGACTCTTTGCTGAATTTTTTTTTAAACCTCAGAGTGAAAGGGCTTCCTGCACCCCTCAGGAGAACAGGGGCTCAGTAAGCCACCCATGCTGTTTGCTGTGCTCGGCTGTGAAGAAGGAAAAGCTGGCACTTGGCAGCTGCCTTGGTTCCCCCAAGTCCTCCGCCAGTCAAGCACTGCATGCTGCACCGTTTACGTTTGGTAACTGAGCAATTAAGGATTTTGTATTCTAATTACCTGGCCAATTATGTGCAGTGCAAAATTCCCTGCTAGTACTGCTGTGATAGCCTGAACTGCAGACAGTCTTGTGATTAAACTGTCCCTCGATGATGAAGTCGATAATTAACAAGAAAGTGTTTTGCTGAGTAGTGAACAAAGTCAAAGAAAGAACAGAATCGAGTTTTCAATGGTGCAATATGGTTTTAACGGTGCTCTTCTCAGACACAAAAACTTCTCTGACCTCCCCTGAAATTAGAAATGCATACCCATGTGCAAAAATGTAGACCTAATTTCTTTACAAAGAGCATAATAATGATGATCAAAGGGCTGGAGAACCTACACTATGAGGGAAGACTGAAGGAGTTAGGCCTTTTCTCCCAAGAGAAGAGAAGGTTCAGGGGGAACCTCACTGCAGTATTCTAGTACTTACAGGACAGCTACAAGGAGAACACACTCACTTCACAAGGAGCTACAAAAAAAAGGGGCAGCAGATACAAGTTGCACTGGGAGAAGTTTCATCAAGATACAAGCAAAATGATTTTTTATGGTAACAGTCATTCACTGGCAGAACTTGCCTACTGCTGGGGGTTTTCAAGGTGAGACTGGGCAGGGGGTTAGATAATCTCCTCTAGGCTCCTGTTTCCATGAAAGGCTGGGCCAGATGATCTTCTGAGGCCTCTCCCACTCTGGGCTGTTCTATGATTTGAATTGTAACTGGGTAAAGTACCTTAACAACGTTTTTTTTCTGTGATACTTCCGTCACAGTAAAAACCTGTGCAGCCCATGTCAGCCCACTCTGTGTGTTCACAGCTGAGTGTCGTATGTGGAGTTCTGAGCTTTCAGCTCTGAACATTTGAGTGTCACTTTCAAGTGATAACTAAAGATGAAGTTTTTATTGTTCATTCGTCCTACAGTCCAAAGTAATAAACATTTACTCTTCACAGTGTTAAGTGATGTATGAACATGCAGAAAACAGGACAGAAAACCACACAGTTCATCCATGTCAGCCTGGCATGAGCTACAAGTCAGGCAGACAGAAAAAACTATTCAGTGTTACAGCATTTTACTTGAGCTGGTTTTTCTATGAAGGTCTGCTTGAGCAGAAACTCATCCAAATTCTCTTTGGAATGTATTAGCTTTTATTGAGGGCTATCCACTTTAAAAATTTAATCCCTGTGAAGATGTCAGCTGAGCAAAATTGAAATACCCTAGCAAATGTATTTCTCTCCTTTGAAAAATTCAAAATATTGACAGAAGTAATTATCCTGAGTGAGCAAATCTTACAAGTTATCCATAACATTGTGAACACAATTAAATTAGGGAAACTGATTTATATGAAACAAACCTGGAATTTTTTAAATTCTTGTTGAAAATTGTATCAAGACAACTGAAAACTATAAATGAGCTTGTATATACATCCTTTGGTCTGATAAAAGTTCATTTTGTGTATGGAAAAAGATATTTTCTTTGAAAGAAACTTCTGGAAGAGACCTTTTGAAGACAAGAACAAGTAAAAACAAGGGCTCTGTTCCTGCTAATATAGTTCATAAACCCAGGAATCATCATTTGGTAAATTAGTGCCTGAAAATGGGTTGATAAACATAGGTACCTGGCACCCACAGACCTCATGCAATTACTCCATTATACCTTCTATGTCATAGAGATTTTCAGCTAAATCAAATCTGAATAGTTTTCTTTCATTGTTTTTGTTGTTGGTTTGTTATTTTTTTTTTTTTAATTTTGTGCTTAGATTCTGAAAGAGCTCCTCATGATTAAACATGCTACCATATTCTGTAAAAGAGGAATGTGTCTTCCTCTGGTGTGTTTTGAGCAATATTTGTACTTAGAGCTAGTAGTTTGTGAGTTCTTGTGTGTAGAAGCTTCTACTTCACTGGTTTTAATGGTGTTAAAGGCACAGAAACTTGCATGGGATCTCTCTAAGGCAAATCTTACTATGTCATGCATCACCTTAATGAGATTAATGGAAATCACAAAGCTAAAGAGAATTTCTCTGTTACAGCAGATCTACTGGGAAGCTCAAGTTTCCTTTAACCAAAAGAAAATAGCTGTAACTTCCCTTAACAGGTTTGGTGTTTGTTCATGTCAACCAACCACATTATATGTGACATCAAAACTGAGCTGGACTTCTAAAAAGAATACTTATCATGCAGTTTGCACTGTCAAATCTGGCTGCAAGTCCTGAAATGTGATAACATGCTCCTGCTCAATTTCATTTTCCTTTCCCATGTTTAACTTGAGACAGGAACATGCAAATGTGAAATATATTAGCTCTGTTTGATAGGAATTCATGCTTTTCTCTAGAAGTGTATGAAAATTTGGGGAAGAAATGAGCACTTCTTAAGTTCTAGGAAATTTATCTTACAGAATTTCATCAAAGCATAAAAAAATCTAAACTTGTTTTTGTTTTCATTGTTGTAAGGATACAGAGAAGCTTTGTAAAATGACTTGTTTGCCCCTGCAAATTGTTAGGAATGAAACCAGAAGAGGCTGCAGTTAATGATGGCCTCCAGTGAACTAACCCCTGGGGAGGACCTAATTTGGGAGTGACAATGATAACATTTCTAATTTTGTTTGTGACTGAAGGTGAATGCTCCCATGCCATGAAACTAGAATTTCAGCATGTCTTAGACATTGTTGCAGACACTGGTAATGTATCATACCCTTTGAGGGACTGGTGCAAGGAGTACTCTAATGTGTAGGTATGCATTAAGCACCCAAACCAACTTCCAGCCATACCCATGTTTTATCTCTATAAAAAGATGGGTCTTTCCTTTTGTAATTTTCTTTTTCTTTTTTCTTCTTTTTTTTTTGAATGCTGGCTATAACTGCCTTCAATACTTTATTGCAATGAGTACCAGAAGCTAAGAGTGTGTTTTGTTAAAGGTTTTCCCTTCATCAGTTTTCAAACAGATACATTTAAATGGCTGCACTTCACTTCATCCTAGTGTTAGTACTGATCTATTTAACATACAGGAAATTATCTTCTTGGTTTAAAAACAAACAAAAAGCAATACTAGATGTATTGAGTTATTTTTTCAGAAGCTTCAGAACCTAATGCTCCTTTATCTCCATGGGATTGAGATACCTGGGCACTGTTATATACTTAACAGCCTGTAAAAAAAAAAAAAAAAAAAAAAAAATCTGTCTATAGCAGATGTGTACAATTTATTTATGGGTTTTCTTTAAACTTTGCCAGACTATAATTAGAATGTTTTATACAAATGGGGTTTTTTAATCTGGACAAGTAATTTCACTGATTTAATGGTCTTCTTTCATAGTTTCCAAAGTGATTTGTGCTTCCTTTTTGAATGAGACTTCTCAAGTCTCCTAAAATGTGTTATTGTAATAGTTTAATGTGTATGAATATACTTCAAATCTGTGGCTCTTGAGAAGCTTGTTATTGGAGTAATGTGGCTTAATTCACTTCTCAGGTAAAATACCATTTTACTCTTAGATCATCTTTATTCGTTAGATTTCAAAGAATACAGATAAAGACCATTAATTGCGTTTTATCAACAATGTGAGATTCGCAGGTCACACTGATTATGCAACAAGTACATCATTTTATAATTGTATGTTTCTAACTGCTACACAAGACTTGTTTGTAATTGGTAAAGATCAGAGGCAAGTGTAAGGAGTTTTCAAGTTACAAAATGGCCTTGGGGAGCTGAGCTCCTAGAAAGTTAAACAAGTGTCTTCCCATTATCCTGAACAAAATGCAGTTGGAAGGCACTGATGAGAGGAGAGGGACAAGGAACTATATGGCAAGGCTTCTGCTACATAGCTGTAGACAGACTCCCACTGGTGCAGTAATTCTGGCTTCACGACTTCAGGGTTTCTCCATGGCCTTACAAAATGGGGAGATGGAAGGAGGGCTGACAAGATAAGCAATTATTTTGGTCTGATTATCTTATTTTCATCTTACTGAAAAGACATGCAAAGATTGAGAGATGCTTCTAAAGCTGAAACCTAGAGCTCTGGTGGCATCAAGGTAAAACCAACTCCTGTGCCCATCACTTGGGTATATTCTTTTCAGAATGTCAGGACTCACAAAACTTGGCATTCAGTTGGTGTAATTTTATCTGGTGGTTAGGAGTAGACTCATTACAGTGGGACCACAGAGAGGAATGAATCAACAATGAGCCTTGTAAGAGACAAGTAACTAAGTTGCTGGGGAAAGTGGGAATTGTTCCTAGTAATCTTGTTTACTAGTAAATGCTGTGGTTTGTAAAAGCAGAAATGTTTTCCTCTGCCAATAAAAATTCATTAGTTTGCAATTTACAGTCTAAGTTGATACAAAGCCAAATTCTACAAGAGCAAAGTTTTATCTGCAAAGAGACTGTGCTGTTGGTATAGTAGTCAATTGACTGGAAAATGTATTCTCTCTTTCCTTGAAATTTAGTTTAAAAATATAAATGCATCTGAATTTGTGACTAAATAATAAATTTTGTAAATGATAAAAAACAGAGAAGGTGGCAACAGATTTCCTCACCCTAATGTGAGACCAAACTGTATTTCTCTGGAGCTGCTCAAGGAAAAGAGGAAGCCCAGAGAGCCAGAGGAGAGGGAGGTTGGTTGAACGCACAACCTGTGGGCTGTTGTATCTGCTGCCACGGCACGGAGCAACATTGTCAGGGGCTGAGCAGCTGTGGTGACACGGAGATTCATGGCAGGGGAAATGGCCTTGAGCATAGGAGCTGTGGATTTGCAAAGGTCAGGGCAGTGCAAATGGAAAATGGGGCAAGCCCTCTCCCTTTAGTGGTATAAAATGAAGGTAGTGACTGCAAAGGAACTCATCACAGCTCTCTCCTGGAAACCTTCACTGGTGGGCTTTAGGATACATACAAAGATTTACACATTTAGGCACACAACCTTGGACTACTGTCCTTCTGTACTTAAAATATCTTAGGAAGTATGTTTTTTTTCAGTAAAACAGTATGCCAGGCTTGGAGTTAGGGTGAAGAGACCCAGAGAACCTTAGATCCTAAAATCTTAAGTAAAAATGGCTGGTTTTGAAGCATTGTCTTTTCAAGAAATCAGTATAAAAAACAATTGGCATGAATGATTGAAAAGACTTAGGGTCTATACTCTAGAACAGGAATGTTTAAAACCTCTGCTTGTGATTGTTCTTACCTTTCATGTCTTCAGGTATCTCCTAAAAAACCACCATGTAACTTCTGTGTATGAGGTATAAACTTCAATGCTACAGCAAGAGAAGGTTTCTAAATTATTTTGTATTAAATCAATATAAAATGGGCGAAACTTAAATTTTTTATTGGAGATTCAAGAGGAGTTGTCATTCACATTGATTTATTTTTGATGGAGGTGAAACTTGTTTAGGCAGTGCAATCTACATCCTGCAGACCAAATTGTTAAGGTTCTGTTTGTTTGTTTAATTCCACAAAGCATTCCTGTATTTTCCTTGCAGAAATATCCCTCAGGGTTTCACAGAAAAACCCTTTCCTCAGCATGGGTTTCACAGCAGTCACTGGTAGAAATGTCATTCACCGGTACCTTTCACAGGGCTTGGATTGACTTGTAGTCTTTCTTCACTAAAGAGATGTGTGTGATTAAACTATCCCAAAAGCAGAGGGGGGGAAAAAAACATTTCTCCCTTTTTTTTTTTTTTTTTTTTTTTTTTACTAGCAATCCCTTCCCTTGTAGAGAGGCCTTCTCAGTGAAACATTTAAGCATGGGAAGCATCCTGCTTTCCAAAAGATTGCATGTTTCAGTTGGCTTGAATAGTTTCATTGAAGGAATGTGGATCTGTCCTACTTCGGTCTGCCCGGGGGCATCGTGGGCACTTCCAAGCAGTCTCCTGCTCAGTCTCTGCTACTGGTTCTCTTTCTTCTGTAATGCATTCATCATTGTTCCTTTTTTTATGCTCATAATAGCAATTACTTCTTCTTGAGTAGAACTTATTTGCAGCTTAATAAAAATTTACAATAGTCTTTGATAGTTTAGATAACTGGATAGTTTCTGAAAGAAATGACATTAAAATACTTTAAAAATGTATCTTTTTTACAAAAGAGAAGTGGCCTTTTCTTAAAGGATTCTGTATACTTTACTGTACTGAGGGAGTGCTATTAAAGGGAATGATTGGACATGTTTTTATTAATAATTCAGAAGGATACAATCCCACTTCTATCTGTAGTCCTGCCTAGCAAATCACAGTGTCATATTTGTACTCTGTATTTCAGCTCACTGTCCTCAAATTACGAATGTATGTGCTGGCCTAGTAGGGATATTACAAGACTAAACTTGGAAAAACAGCAAAAATCTTTTCATCAGCATTGCTTTAAGAAGCAGAGAGCTCATGTAATATTAATTTTTTTCAGGAAATAATTGTATTGTTCCTTAATTTTTGCCATATTTTCTAATGGTTTCTTTTCAGTCTGGAAGTAGCACACTTGTACTGACTTGCATTCTTATAAATCTGCGCAGTATTGCTTCAGAGTATTCTTTTACCAGAAGTGGGAATTCTCTGGCAAGCTCTTGCCAGTCAGCACCCAGCCAGGCTTCACAGGGTTGGTGGGACTGCACAGTTTTAAACAAGACTGAGCTGTGAGACTTCTCTCCCATACTGTGCTGCTACAGATATGATCATATAAAGAAATCAAACCGACACTGTGGTTTAAAATCTTTTGGGATGATAGGGTTTTCTTAATGAGGACATTCTTCGAAGTTCCTTTGAAGAAGTTGAACTTTGAAGAATGTCCTCCTCATTAAGAAAATGTTATTTGTTGGGTTTCTTTGGTGGTGGTGGGTGTGTTGTTTTGTGGGTTTTGTTTGTTCGGGTTTTGTTTGTTAGTTTTTATTTCCTTTCCCACAATACAGGTTTAACAATCACTTGCCTTTGTAGTCTCCCAGTCCCCTGTCTCCTTAGGCTGGGAGGTCCATAAAGCCTGAGAGCTGTAGTAGGAGCCTTACTCATTCTGGGAGGAGCACTTGTAGTATGTTCAAGTCAGCCTCCAGAGAGATTGCATTTGGAGACAGTTGTTTTAAGCTTGGGAAAAGCTTTTGAGTGACATGATTGTCTTGACATTTGATTTAATGCATGAGGTTCTTAAAAATGTTACAAGTAGTTAAAGATGGTGGATAGGATAAAATTGAATTAATCCCATCATGTGCAGCAGCAGCAGGGCTGCATTTCCCTGCTCAGGTGGCTTCCCCTTCCCTTTCCTTGTGCAGGGTGGTAGACTGTGAAGACTCGTTCTTGAGTCGTGTTTGGTCATCTGTGGAAAAAAAATTAGTTAATAGATTTTAAGGCCAAAGGAGACCATTAGATCATCTGACCTCCTGTGTACTTAGTGGATAGAAATTGACCTAGCAATCTTTGTATTGATTCCAGTAAGCTATTTATTAAAAATACACCTTGATGAGAGATGGCTACCATTTACTTTGCTTGCTGTGTTGAGTGGCAGTGTGTAAGGCACACTAAACTTAGTAAAAGTTTTTCATTGTTTCAATTGTTTGAAGAGAGATGATGAAAATAACCAAGTTTCTGATAAAAGCAGTAGATACTAATTGTAATTTATGTGGGGATCTCAAGAGACTGAAATACGGGAAAAGCATTTTGAGGGCAGAAAGGTCATATTCAGTTTATCCTTTATACAGTGGTTATCCTGAAAATTCATTAGTTGGCTAAAAATGTTTATTTTTTGCCTTATAACAGAACTGCTTTAAAAGATGTCAAGGTCAGGACTCTGTATAAAAGGCCTCTCTGGTTGTAGTCACACTTCTTCCAGGCTCTACTTCCTTTCACAGCCTGACCCAAAGCCACGCTGCTGGTACTGAGAGCTGTAGTCAGGTACCAGCTCTCTGAAACTTCTGCCTGTGCTCCAAGTCCAATTCAGTTGTCATGTCAGAGCAACACAGGCTGGGCCTCCCACCACAGCTGCCTGACTGCAGTCCCAAGTTCAGCTGACCATCTGATGCTACAACTGCATCCTTTTCCGTGTCACTGCCAAAACAAGTGTCTTCATGCAGCCACTATTGCCATGATTTTCTTCCTGCATGCCATTTGACACTGAGCTTTGTTACAGTGTAGGTTGCTTGTACTATCCTTTCTATTTATCAGTGATTTGACCTTTTATTTATGATTGCACTACCTATATGACAGTTGAAGTCTTTGTTGCCTGTTGTATTTTTCTCAGTGTATACTATATCGGAAGGCTCACTCTCCTCTCTCATGAAAATATTTACTTAGTACTCAGCTCCTCTCTATCGTGTTTCAAGACTCATTTCTCAGCTCTGAAGCTGTTTAACTTGTCCCATGTTGATTCTCTGGTGTTCAGAATGTCAGGATCACCTGTTTAATCCTTAAAAATACTGGTTTAATGCTGAGTTTCTCTTCGAGATTCTCTGTTATTCTAAGAGTTATTAAATATAAAACCTCTAATATTTTAGATAACTCCTTTAGTCATGTCTTTCAGAATATACCAGTGTTACCCCAGAGTAGGTCAATTGTGTTCAAAAGAACCCAAAAGGGATAAAAAAGGCAAGTGTTCAATGAACAGGGATTTGCTCAAAGCTGTGCAGAGTCACAAGTACGGTCTGAATGTACAAATACAGTATCTATGAATAATAAGCAACCACTGGTGAAATGTTAAAACAGTTACAAAGAATTAGCAAGCACTCTTTTTGTACCCCTTACAACTATTTTGTCACCTTAAAAAACCCCTATGATTGCAGCTGCTACAGCTGTCTCTTGAATCAGCACTGAATATGTTAGTTTTCCAGTGGCCAAGAATCCACAGGATGGAGTGTGTCTGAACAGGGCTTTTGGCCCACCACCATTCCAGTTAGTCAGCTGAACACTGCCTTGGCAAGAGGCTTCCATTTTCAAAGTAGTCAAGACTATGATCAAGCAGTTCAGCTGTGACCAAGCGAAATGGGATCTGGGCCTCTGACTGCTGTTTTGAACCAGAAATAGCTCAGCTGCTCATTTGAATTGAATTTATTTTAATAATGTATTGTGCTTTTAAAATGCATGACTGCAGTGGGTCAGTCTGAGCAGGAAAGGTATTTATTTCTACAGTGCTCAGCATAACCCTAGTTGCACTCAGGCTGGAGTGTCTTCTGATAGCAGCAACTTAGTTTTAAGTGATTGCAAAATACTTGGAGAGACATCAAGTGAGCCTGCTCTCTAATTTCAGTTTGAAGGTATTAATGATTTGTATACAATTTTAGAGTAAATGGTGAGCGTGGACGTTGGTTGGCCTAAACAATGTTGTGATTGTTTGCATGAGATTCATGTATGCCCCTAAAAGTAAATTACATTCATTTATACATCATTGAAGTCTAAGAGCAGAATTGTAATATTTTTGGGTATTTTATACTATTTCTAGCTTTAAGAAAACATCTGCTTCATAAAATATTAGTGTTAAATTCTTGTAGTATTTGTCTAGGGGTTTCACACACCATGCTTTCAAGGTATGTTGCTAAGCCAACAGATGTTCTTGTATTAATTATGATACTGTTCTTCCTTTTTTTCCTTTCTTCTTGCTCTATTCTACTTCTTCTGGATCCATGGTGAAGGGTAGGATACTTCACTGTTTCATCTGATGGAGTGAAATAAATGCTTTCTGAAAGCTTTCAGCATTTTAATTAAACATGCAGATAGCTGAGGAGCAGTATATATTACATTTTTTTTATTAAAGACATGGATAAGCTACAACGTTAATCAGTGAAAAAGATCTTGCCCTTGCTTTTCTTAATGGATTATATTAGTCATTAGATCATTAGAATGAGTTCAAAGCGCTCCCTCTTCGTCTCATACTGTCACTTTGCTAATACCACTCTCTTATGAGTCACCTTCCCTTTTTAGGCAGTAATAAATTTTACCTCTCCTCCTCTCTTCTTCTCTTCCCAGCACCCACTTATCTGATTTGTTGTGTAACTTTCAAGGAAAGGCCCTGTTAACCTGGCTGAGGAGATTGAGAAAGATGCAACTGAAATGAAACAGTGAGGCAGTGAATTAGCTCTGCTGGTTCATATTCTGCTTTGATTTATATTCTTCCAAATGCTTTTGAAGCACAAAACCTGTGCTGGTCTCTAGAAATGAACACTTCATCTCCTCCATCCCCTCCCCCCAAGGCTGACATTAGCTACTTATGCAAAATCTGATTTATGCAATGGGCCAAGGCTTCCATCTGATGCCTTCATCACTTCCCAAGTGGGGAACTTGATACAAAACAAGTACTTGGAGAAGTGTTCTTTGCCCCCCTTCCAGCACAGGCGTGCTTGGACACAGCAGGCTGCTAGGAACAGCTCTCTGTCTTCACAGCAATAAACAATGCCAGTGAGACAGGAGATTGGTGATGGGTATGGGACCTTTTCAGACTTGGGTCACTGGCTTAAATTCAGCCAGTCATCAGGTGCTGGAAGTCGTTGCTGTCTGCAGGGTGCTTGATGGTCAGCAGGAAATGTGTTGGAGAACTCTGTTCCATCAAAGCACTGTCCACAGGAGCTGGCACTAATTGGCCAGCCCTGTAGGTGGTTTCAGCAGTGAAAGCAAAGATTCTGAGCCACCCTGTCAGTCAGTCCTTAGAGCGGATTCACATCATGGTAGCAAGGTAATATGCTGGGACACATGCCTAAATTTTGACCTATACACTTGTTCTAAGAAAATCACTGCTTTTTCATACTTCGAGCTGGGAAATTGGCTGTGAATACCACAATTATTCTAACCTCTTCCCAAAAAATACAGGACAACAGTTTTCAAAAACTTTGTCTTTTCCTTTGATGCAAGAGAATAATGCGCCAACCCCCACACATGCTGCTACTGTGCCCAAGGAGCTGCGAGAGTAACAAAAACTTGTAGCTCCTAGCTGACTCATGGGACTAAATCCATAGCAGATCATGGAGTGCACTGTAGGAGAAGATCCTGGTAAGGAGGATTTTTAAGGGAAGCCTGTTGTGCAGGATCAGATGAGTATTTTGCACCCTGACTCTGGTAAATAAGATGGCCATCATATAATGAGAAGTGTCTTACCTGAAGAATGTAGAATTGAATGCTTTTACAAACACCATCCTAAGCACGTTGCTTGGTCATCTAAATGGTTGTATTTGAAATAGCTTATTTGTATTATGGCTTAATTGTCTCCTTCTGTTTGACTCTTCTTAGGAGTGAGCTGCATCTCTTATATTTTCTTGGTTAGCATAGAAGTGTTGCAGTCAGTCAGTCCTAGGAAGGAGTGTTGCCTCTTAAGAGTTAATGCTCATCCAGTCAGAGGGTGTGTTTGGATTTCAGTGCAAACATGAAAGTTCAAATAGTGAATTAAGAACGACTTGTCTAAAACACATACTTCCTAAGCAGTTGAAGAGCGATCTATATTGCACACAAAGAACACTTCAAATAATTTCCAGGGGAAAAAAAATGTTTGTAGAACTTTCCATCTGTTTGCAGATTATTCATGGCTAAATTAATAGAATATTCCTACGTTATTTGGTTATGGCAATGTGCACCTTAGAAATGCCTTGATAAGGTGTGCTACAAAGACCAGCTGTATTTAGAACACAGCAAGACTTGTCTGACCTGGTGGTACATTAGAGGGATATTTCAGGATTCATATTATTTGTAGTATAGTGGTTTCCACGATCTGCATTTCTGTTAAAGGTGAGGTCATGTACAAAAACACTTCTGTTGTAGAAGATTAAATGAAAAAGGTTATCTCAAAGTTTCCTGGAACTAATGAGAAGACTACAAACCTGAGATGCTGGAATGGAAAATTTCAGTGCCCTTTGGATGAGGCCAAGTATTTATTTTTTTAATTACAGGATTGCATTTATTTATTGATAAATACTCCTGATTGCCTTTCACTGTTTTTGTGTCTTATAAAGTTTTTACTTTAAGCAGAGTTCTGATTTTTACAAATGAAATATGGGGCAAAAGGGAAAGTCTCACCGAAGACCACAAAGCTCTGGATGCAGAGACCTGAACTGCATGGTAGCTGTACTTCATCAAAGATGGTGGTTGCTGCTGAGTCTCCTGTGCTGGTAGCCAGATCTTGTTTGAGTTATGGCCTTGGCTCTGCACACTTTATTATGCATTTATTAGGCTTGTAGCATAGCTTGGTCCCAGAGATAAATTTGGGCAGTTGTCTGATATTTCATGTTGTTTTCTGGCTTTTTTTCCCCCTTCAATTTCTCTCATTACAAGTAATGTAACATGCAGTTGCAATAAATTTAATCTGCTGACAATGTGTATGTCTGGTATCTGATTCATCTTTGATTTCATGGCTGAATCCCAAAAAAGGGAGAGAGGGAGGAAATTGGGGGATCATGGTGGCAAGCAGGATTTAGATGCTGTTAGAGATGAAGTATCAGCAAGACTTGCTTAAGCAGAAAAGTAGCTAAAAAGAAACCAGTGTGCACAGGTGGAAAAACACTAAAACTGGAGATAAGAAAAACGCAAATTAAATATCAGTGATTTAAGAATGAGTGTGTAAGGCCAGCAAAAAAGCTGCTGTGTGCTTGTCATTGGAGCAGAGAGAGATACATACAGGAACTGACACTGATGGCGGGAATTCACCCATCCAGTTCCATCAGCAAAGTTCATTCAGTCATCCCCTCTACCTCTCCTAGACCACTTCACAGAATACAAATACCTTTGCTACTGTCACTGCTGAATGCTAAATAAATAAGTTAATCCTCTAATAAAATTTAGACATGAAATAAATAGGTCAATCCATTTATTCTCTAACTAGGGTTCAGAAGGATAATGAGGTTTGGCTGGAGGCGGCATGGTGCCCTGGAAGCAAGTTGCTGTTTAGCCTCCTAATGATTGTGGTATGCTTAATCCTAATTAATTTCAAGGCATTCTTTTGTTAAGGCTTTTAAAAATTTAGCCTAACAAAACACTGAAAAACAATATTTTGAGACATGAGCCCACCAACAGACAGAACTTTAGTGTCTTGTGCTTCTGCTTAGAATAAGTATAAATTTCTGTGGTCTTGGTCCTGTGTTATTCTGTAGGTACTCACCTTGCATCCTCTCACCACTGCTTTACTACCTATGTAATTTAGCTGTGCAAAGTCCTCAGAGAGGTTACTCGTTCATGTCTGTGTGCCAGACACTTCCATGTCTGTTCAGCTGCCCCACTGATTTTGTAGGTGGTTACATTTCTGAAGAACATCTCTGAGCAGTCACAGGAGTGCTTTCTGAATGATCAATGCAGTAACATTTAGTTTCATTTCCATCCTTCTCCGCAGGGGAAAATGTGTCAGTCTGTAAGCCATTGTATGAGGTATTTACCATGATGAGGACATGATTCAAGGAGGTGGCCTGCCTTTAGCAGCAAAATGGCAAATGCAAGGGTATTCCCCCTTTCTGATGATTTGTAATCTAACTTTTATGAGAGTACAAAAGAGTTTTGTTTCTTTTGCCTAAGCAGAAGACCTATTCTGGTAAA
This sequence comes from Corvus moneduloides, assembly GCF_009650955.1. Taxonomy (NCBI): domain Eukaryota; kingdom Metazoa; phylum Chordata; class Aves; order Passeriformes; family Corvidae; genus Corvus; species Corvus moneduloides. Next base: position 106,736,705 of record NC_045478.1, on the reverse strand, counting down.
AGATGGCTGTGGATACCAGCTGAGGTCTTGTCATGGTGCTATGTTCCTCTCTCTTTAGATGTGACTTGGTTGGAAAAGAGCTGCTTCATTTGTTGTCCTATTTCATAGTGTTACCTGATACCATTAAAAGCCTGCTGGCCTTTTCTTAAAATGTGCTGCTGTTCTGGGCAAGTAAATTAAATCCCTGTGTGACATTTGCTTATGTGAGAATTAATCTGTTATGAATCACATTTTAAAACTCAGATGAAAAGTGCTACAGAAATGCAAAATATTTATTATGTCTTTTATGAACAATTCTCTTGTCATGTATGCATATTCACTGCAAATTCATATTGGCATTTATTATCCAAAACTGTTCTGCCTTTTTTGCTGTTATTGTTGTAGGATTGATTTCAGTACAGTCTAGTTTTTGAGAGGCTTTCTTTTTTGAACTGTAATATGCAAATCACAGCAGTAGCAGAATCTTCAACTTCTTTTCCCTTTAATTGAATTTAGCAATTACAGTGCCATGGCACCTATGTGAACTGCCATATGTTATTCATCTTTCTTATTGTTCTCAATTAGGGTGTTGTCTGGTATGGAGTTTTTTGTCTGCTTCTTCTGCAGTGATTAATATAATAGAGTTATAATCTCACTTATAATCAAACTTTCAGGAAAGGTTATTGGATTTGAGGTGACTTGTATGCAAGCAATTTCCCAGCAGCCAAACCGAATGCTTGCAATTTATGGGTTGTCAAACCTTTATCATTTCATGGCCAGATTATTACTACATCTAATAGACAGGTTTCTGGATTGTTGGGTTTTGTTTTTTTGGTTTTCTTTCCATTTTAGGGGCAGTATCTGAGCTTCATTAACTACAGTGTAATATTATAGGCGGCCGTATTTTTCAGATACTTTGTAATTGGCTTGTTATCAAGGCAGCACAAAGCAATCCCCTGTCTCCATGAGTTTTCCATGCGTGGTGAGGTATAAGCAGAGCTGACTGGAAAAAATTATTTGCCTTCATGAAAAAACACAGATTTCTTCTTTCAAACTATATATCCTCTTATGTATTAGGAAGATTAAATTTATATATTTTTATATATACTTAGAAACTACCTTTGCAAGGAACAGGAGGAGCACTCAGAACAAGTACACACACATTCTCTATGTGGGGTTTTCCTGTTCTCTCCTTGCAGTAAGTGCTATGTGCATATGAGGAGTGATGTAGTCACTGGGCTTGGTACTTCGCGAATGCTAAAAGAGGGAGAGGGAAAGTGTGGGATAGTTCCTTTGCTTATAGAAGATAAAGATTGATTTTATTCATGACTGAAGTAGGTAATTTTCTAGCCATAGAAGAATATATGTTGGGCTAAAAGTGTCTTTGTTTTCTCACTATATAAAGGTTTTAGTTTCAACCGGACTATCATGCTAAGGAACTATGACAGACATTAGAGCATTTTCCCCCAAAACTGACATTTTTCTTGTAACTGAGATCATCCTAAGTCTCACCTGATATGCTGAACGCTAAGGCAGGACAGAGCTTTCTAATCTATCTGAAATAATAAGTGCAAAATTGAAGGAAGTGTCAGCACCCGTGAGAGGGTACATCATTGACAAAATGGAAAGGCAGATATGATTTGATATTTTTGAAGTGGCTGGCTAGGGAGGGAAGGTACTACATCAAAAGTATCTGAATTATAAAGGCCAACATTTAGCAGCTCCAAAGGTTTTAGGGTGATCTTCATGAAATAAATGGCAGCTGCAACTCTGTTTCTGACTGGGTAGGTATCCATGTGCCAGAAAGCCTCTGTCATAAATTGATAGCCCTGCTGAAAGTCTAGAGGCCAAGGAACAAATTGTCACTATTATTTCTATGAAGCTAAGATTATTCTGTATGCTATAGTGTAGGTGGTGCTAGCTTTACCCAGTACTTAAGCCCCCTAGAAAATATGAAATATTTTGATTCTTTTGAGTGCTGTTATATTTCAGAATTGTTTATGTTCCAATTGTTGATGAACAATGATCTTTGATCAGCCTTCATCTTCCCCACACAAGGTATTAAAAACTTCAAATAGCAGGCTGCTATCAAACCCTTGAACACACTTTAATGTTTCAAGTAATAGCATTAAGTTGTGTTTTCTGTATATTGCTCTCTTCAGGGATTGAAGACTGAACTGTATAGGACCATGGAGGTTGTTTTTTTATGGCTTTATGTATAATTTTTCACCACCCTATTTGGTGTGGTTTGGGTCTTGTACACTTCATTTACTACAAAGGACATGCTCTTACCTTAGTACAAGGTTCTATCTGATTTCCATCTACCTGTACCAAGTTAGTATTTCTTCAAAAGACCATTTTATTGGCTCTGTGGGCTGTGAAGTGGTGTAAAATGTTTACCAAGCTCTAGTTGTCTGCTGTTTCCAAAGAAAGACAACCTTGCATTTAGAGGCATTCTGCAATTTGTATTTGAAACCTTCAAAAGTAGTAAAGCTTATACAGCATTTTAAAGGAGAAAAGCATATGTACAACATTATTCAGGATCAGGCTCTGGGAGACATTACAGTGGCCTCCCAGCTCTTAAAGGGGGCCTACAGAATAGATGGGGATGACCTTTTCATGTAAAGTAGTGATAGGATGAGTGGTAATGCTTTTAAATTGACAGAGGGCAGATAGACATTACTCAGCAGGAAGAAATTCTTCCCTGTGAGGGTGGCGAGGCACTGGCACAGGTTGCCCAGAGAAGCTGTGGATGGCCCATCCCTGGAAGTGTTCAAGGCCCGGTTGATTGGGATTTTGAGCATCCTGGCCCAATGGAAGGTGTCTCTGCCCACGGCAGGGGGTTGGAACAGGATGATCTTGAAGGTCCGTTCCAACACAAACCACTCTATGATTCTATGCTAATTTCTTTCAGAGTCACCCTTTAAGCATTTGTGGATTTGCATGAGTTTCTTTGCAAAATCAGTCAAATGTACCATGTTATTTTTTCAAATAATGCCTCTCACACTCACTAGACAAGCAGTAATGAAAACTTTATTTACCATTCAAACTTGACATCAGCAATCATCCTAAGAGTACCCACTGTATGTGAGAGCCTTTGTCTCACAAACGTGCTAGAAAGGGATTCCAGGTAATGGTGACTGCAAAAAGAACTGTCAGAATTAGCAGGTTTTATTTAAACTTCCTAAGTATCAGATCCAGTGCTCATACTGACTTCAGTTCTATTTTCTATGCAAATTGAAAAATTGTATGAAAACTGACTGACACATTTGGAAGGGACCAGTGTATAAAGGATAGCAAGAGATGGTCACTGTAAGTCAGGCCTGTTATTTTTGGCTTTCATATCAGGGTGTTTAGCTCCTGGCAGAGGTCTGAATATCAGGTATCTCAAATCACAAAGGTTTGAAGATTCCGCATCTCATTTGTCTGTGCTTGAATGCTGAATTATAGCTCTGGAGGGAGGATGCTGGTTTCATGCACCTCACCAACTTTCTTCTTGTCTCCATCTCCTTCTGTTCAAAGTTCCAAATCAATTTTTCTCCAAGAATGCCAAAAGCTGAAAGTGACTGCTGTACCTTTCCTCCCAAAATCAGCCATGTTGGTAGGTGTATGATTACATTTAATGGGAAAAACAGGATTCCTCTGAACAACAGTAAATTCAGTAAAATTCAGTAGTTGTTCAGTGTTGAAGGCCACCAAAAGAACACAGTTTTCTGTTTCAGCAGTTCTGATTGCCTCCTTTTACACATTTCTCGTAAAGGAAAAAACCTATCAACCATATCTAGAACAAGGGCTACAGACATACTGAGACTTAACTAAATTAAATACCCTGAAAGCTCATCTCCAAAGATGGAAATGGTTTGAAAGTTTCCTCACTCTACAAGTCTTTGCCTGCATGCTCCCTTCAGGACCAGTTCTATGTTTGTAAAATGTGGACAGAAAAGGCATGTTGTTCTTTTTTTTTTTTTCCTTTAAAAAAAAAAAAAGCTAAACAGTTTAATAGAAAAGCCATTAAAACCTTACAATTGGGATGAAAAATGCTGCCTGCAGGAACTGTGAAAGTTCATGCTGTCAGATATGACATACATGCACAAACGCCTATGGGCTTATTAGAGCCTCCATAGTGACATTCTGTCAGCAGTGTATTTCTGCTGCATATGACCTTGCAGTATTTATTTTTATCTAAAAGGCAAAGAGGGAGGGAGCATTATTCAGTGAGGCTTGGATATCTCCTGTAACCTTTATGGAGTCTCTGCCAACAGCTTCATAACAGTCTATAGCACATTCACTCCATGTAGGACTCGGGTTATTGAAAAGCCATAGTGGTAAATCCTATGTTGCTGGATGTCACTAGAAATAGGAGAACTCTCTGTTTGCTCTTCACTGTTGTGTTACAGCTTACACGTCTGCTGCCTCCACTAGCTTATTCCTGGAGGAGTTTATTTTCCACCCTTAATAGAAGGCTGCCAGGCTGATTTAAGGCCAGAAGCGATGCTTTCAAAAAACCATGGGTTTGTTGAACCTTGGATCATTTGACAGGTGGTCATAAGGTTTTGTTTGAAGTCAAAGAAAGCTGAATATTGTCTGGTTTTAAACAACATCCCTTGCCACGAGATTGGGCAGCCTTGTGCTAATGCCTCCAATTAGGAAAGGAAGGTAGAACAGTCACGAAAAGAAAAGTGACCTGCGGGTGAAATGCAAAATGTAGGCAAATTATGTGAATGGTGTAAAAGTGAAATAACAGGTAAGATCTCTCCTCTCTTAGTAATATGGTCATTTACAGTATGGGCTTTTAAAAGCAGCCTTATTAAAACTAAGTCCTAAGCATCATTCCTTGCTGTCCTGTAGAACACCAGTGACCTTCGTGAATTTAAGGACAACATGGGTGGTTTCAAAGAAGTAGCTTAAATTCACTCAGCTTACTTTTGAATTCCTTTCATACTGTGCTGCATAAAATACTGCACCAGTTACCATAATGCATCAGTTTGTGAAATGAAGTGCTTCCACTCATCCTTAGCTAGCAGGAAAGTCATCTGTCACCTGAGTGGGAAGTGGAGGGCAAGGATAGTTGTGTTAAGGCAAGCTGTCCCCACTCATGTGCCAGATCTTTCTGGGCTCCTGAATCACTTTGGTACTTCCTGCACGTGCTATCCGATGTACCTGCTCATTCCAGAAGTAACATTCACTGTGGTTTTGTTCCACAGGGATAAGCACTGGGAGGCACTTAGGGCTTAGTGCAGATAGGAGACAGCACTGAGGTCAAAATTCACTGTGGGGCTGCAGTGCAGGAGCCACACAAGTTTCATTTACACCAGCTTACCACTGAGATGTCTCACTGTGATGCTGATAATGGTAATGGCTTTGTGGTGGGGACTCACTGAAACCATCAGCTGTAATCACTCTGTTGGGCAGAGCCAGTTTCTAAACTCTTGAGTGTCATTCTGGGCTGTGTAAAATCCGTGTTATGAGCCACAATCCATTTCCAATTCACCCTGCCATCCATTCCTTGTTCTGTTATCTCCAGGCTAAAACTAGAGTAGAGAGATAGTCTTTTAATAAGACAGTAGTTCTTTCATTCTACAGCTTACAAAAACCAAATAAAATGGGATTTCTCATTTATGCTATATCTTACGAAAGTGAAAAGAGCATAGAATAATTGTAACCAATATAAATACACAAGTCATAACCTTTCTAGCATAACTATGCCTGTTTCTAGAAAATTAGAATGTCAATGAGCTAAAGGTAATTTGTTCAGGATGCCAACAGAATGATAAGTCTAACTGCTTGATTTTTTTCTCAGTAGATATTTTCAGTAAGGCTGAAAAGTGAATGCAGTTGGTCAGAAGAGCTTTGTATATCTTTGCAGATACACCTCGAACCACCTTTTCCCTGACAATCTATGTGACTTCCTCAGTTTGTTTTTTGAGGCAGAAATGCTTAGTTAGGGCTGTGGTGACATTTCAGAGACATTTAAGTATTCTTTTTGGAAGAAGAAAACTCATATGATGTATCATGGTTAGTCCTGTTTAATTGAATTTCATGTAACATTTCTCTATTATAGTTAGGCTTTGTGCTGTTGAAATTTGTTATTTTTTAAGAGAAACATTTCTCTCTTGAGACAAAGAATTGACTTATAAGACATGCTGAAGGTAGGATTGCAACATGTGAGATGATTGGCATGCCCCATTCAGTGGGCAGATCCCCTGTGGCCGTGCTTTTTGTTTTTAGAGCAAAAGAGCTGTACAGCTGTACATTCATCCATAATGTGCATCGAGAGCTTGAACTTCCACAATTTGTACTCATGTGAAACCCATGTTGAAGCCCCATGGGTATTTGCTTGCATGAAGAGTGGAGACTTTTTCCAGCTCTTTCACTGCTGGAAAAAGTAGTGTCCTTATTATTTCAGTCAATTCACAGTTTTCAGAGCCCAAAAGTGTGATAGGCAGTTTGCAGAACAAGTAAAGAAAAAATGGCTCTTCCTCAGCAGAAATTGAATTTTTAAGCAAATCACAGTGCAATCAAAATAAGAAAAGCAAACTGAGGAGACAAGGCACAGAAATTATGGTTTGGCATTGTAGCAAAAATATTTTGAGCTACGTGTGCTTCAATGGTCACTGTTGATGTGACTGAAGCTCCTCTTTGTTTCCATGTGTGCTGTTGTCACTGCCTGTCTCTTTGTAGCTGCCAGCTGTCTTTTCCCTCATTCTCCTGGACTCTGGGGCAGTGACTTTCTAAGGTACTCTCTGTAAGGAGGTCTGGCCTTCAATGAGTCTCCTAGGCCCTGTGGGGGAATAAAGTATTTTAAATAATCCATTAGTCTTCCTTGGTACATGCTAAAGAAATTTTATTAACAGATGATACTGGGAACATGAATTTCAGTGAATTTCTTTGCCTTTACAGGCCAAGACAACCCCCAGACCTCAGCATGTAACAGCATGGATTCAAGGAAAGGGCAGCAAAGATTGGGAGAGTCAGTACTGAGGCTGCTAGTGCTCAGTATTCTCAGCCATGAGCTAGAAAATGAGACACTGCTCAAATTTATAGATGATCCTCAACGGCAAGGAAAGGGGACTGTGCTGATGCAGTGAATGGCAAAACTTTGCTCCAGAGGGGCCTTGTTAAACTTGAGGAATGGTTTAACAGGAGGCTTGTGGAGACACCAGAAGTAATAAGCTCTGCTCTTGCACCAGGATCTGCTGGTGCAGCATCCATTCCCCAAGCCAGGAAGTGGTGGCCTTAAGAAGTCCTGCTGAAGAGGACCTGCAGGTTGTGGAGGACACAGCTAATAACAAATAGGGTAGGCAGGCATCCAAAATAGGGTGGGAGGAATCCAGCATTGAGACAAGTTACTTGTTCAGAACCAGTCAGTGGTGGTGAGGTCATACCTGGGTTGTTGTGTCTGGCCTTGGCTCCCCTTCCCAGGTCAGGGGGGATGTGGGGAAACTGTCAGGGCCCAGTGGGGCTGCTGTGTGTTCAGGGGCCTGCAGGATGTACCCCCACAGAGATGGGCTTGCTTAGGCTGGGAAGAGGTGTCTGAGACGTGAGCTGGAGGTGGCCACAACCACCCAGCAGGGAGATACAAAGAAGGCAAAACCTAATACCTCTCTGCCATAGCAGCTGATACAATAGGTAATGGCAACAGCTTCCCACTTGGGAGGTCCAGGTTGGATTTCACAGACTCACCAGGAGCAGGGTGCAGTGCTGGAACAGTTTGCCCAGTAGGCTGTCAAATCTCCATGCATGGAGGCTTTTGAGACTTGGCTGAAAAAAGTTGAAACTGCCCTCATTTAGTGTTGTTGATGGTCCTGCTCAGGGCAGGACATTGGATGGGGTCCTGTGGAAGGACCTTTCAGTTCCTGTGGTTCAGTGACCCCATTTTAAAACAGTGACAGCAGTGGACAGGCTGTTTGCTTCTTTGTGCTGGAAGGTCCTTGAGAGGCCGGAACCAAGACCAGATGACTGGAGTCCAGTCTACTGAGATCTGATTCCACCAGGACATGTAGTCTTCATCTGAACCATAGTCCCTCCTTCACCTCTGCCACTGTCTCTAGAATCGAAAGGAGAATCTGTTTTATTTCACAGGAAAGGCACATTAGGTAGAGTTTTAATGAAAGAGTTAACAGCAAGAAGCAGATGAAACTAGCTCTTTTAAATAAATGTTGCCGTCATAAATATGATTGTTGGCAATTGAGCAGCTCAAACCACTAATTCCATGGGATGTCTGATTTTACCACATTAAGGAAGCAAGCCCCTCACTTTTGCATTGTCTTTTCCAATTGAAAAATGGATTTTTAGCATCCTGAGGTTTAATCATTTAGTATTTCTGCAACGTTTTGAATTTACAAAATGCTGTCTAAGTGTGAAGTTTAACTGTGCTGTTGGAGAACACATAAGTGGTCAAAGGCCCAGGAAACAGAAACTGTGTAAGCTGGTAGAATCATCCTCTGTCACTGATTGCCTCAGCATTTTTCAGCATGTCTATGAACATTCAGAGAAGCTCTAACTCATTGTCCGGCCCAGGGGAAAGGTCATTGTCCCCTCACTTTTCTTCTCCTGGACAACCGGTATGTGGGTAAAGCTCGCTTATTTTCTTACACATGAATGTCAGGTGGAGTTTTTGAATGAGCAAGAGGAAAACCACCAGCCAGCTCAGCTTTCACAGTAGAGCAGAAAGTCCTCAAAAGGTTTCTGCCATCTGCATTTCTTTCTGTCCCCTAACTGATGTGCCAAGGCACTCTCCTCCCTTTTCATCCTTGCAGCAATGACTTAGGAAAGCACAGAAAGTATGAGGAAGCTCTAGGGCTAAAAGATGAGTGAAAAGGGGTTTTGCCAACCAAAACTGGCATGCAGAACTGATACTCAGGTTATTGACGGGCAGATGGATGGAAATGGTGTGGACTAGAGAAGGAGGAAGGATGGTTGAACCTCAGGATGGGCAGGGATTTGGTGACAGATGCTTTATGCTATGAGGCATTTAACAAGCTCTGGATAGGATCATCACATTTCCCAATACTTATGTGACAGTTGGCCAACTAATAGACTCCTGGCACTGTGTGCATGGATGTACATTCATGTATGGGGAGAAGATGATGACAACAACAAATTGAAATGTATGAGACATTAAAATGCATCATCTTGTCATGATTTATCTTATTTATGTTATCTGTGGACCAATTTCGTGGTTCTCCAATGGTCTGAGTTATGACTCTTGTGCACTTAAAGCTGACATGATGGCAGCTTCTGCGTGATGAGTTTAATCCTGACACAGGATGCAAAAGGAGGAGGGCTCCACCAGAGAGATTTAATGAGGTGCCTTCTCTTGTGGCTTTCTAGTTCTTCAGAGGACTAACTTGCAGTACTAACTACTTATTTAACGTGGTCTCTGACGTTACTGAACTGTGAGTGGCTGCAATTCTGTTCTAGGCACATTTCTATTCGGGTACTTGTGCGTCACAGTATCGCTGAACTTTTTAATTTTTAAGCTTCCAGCCTCCTGAGTGTAATCGAATAAGCACACTCGAGGGCAAAACAGCAACGAGAGGAACAGCACTAGGCTTCCTTTCACACCCTCCCCTTAACTACTGCACACACTGAGTTTCTGAACAGGCATTCTGCCTCTCTGCTTTTACTGACAGGACCAGCTTTCTCTTAGCTTTCCCTTTAGGTCTGTCTTGCTCAAGATGACAGAAAATTCTCCCATCTTCTCATCTCAGAACAGGCATCTCAAAAGCAACTTGCCATTCGCCTCTGTCAGCAGCAAAAGAGAAGATGCATATTGGTTAATCAGCTGTGCAAGGCTGAATTATTTAAAGACTCTTCTGTCATTCTCTAGGAAAGATTTTAATTTCAGCATTGAATTTAAATTTTTAATTAACTAACTGCTTTTTTTCAATTCAGTGCTTTTTAGCTGGGAGCAAATGTTGCTGAGTCATTTAGGGATTGGGCTGTAACAGCATCTGGCTCTAGCTCCTGCTACAGAAGGCAATACCTGGAGCTTTTGTTTTCTTCTTCTTCTATCTGACTTTCCTTTTGAAAAGCTGGACCTAAACTGCTTTGCGAGAAAAACATCTTGTATTGTTGTCTGTCTAAAGAGTACTGTGATGAGATCCAGCTTTTCCATATGAATATGCCAGGGATTATTGGACTTTAACTGATAAATAGTAATAAATCTTTAAAGGGTGTTCATTTGGGCTTCAGCTCACGCACTACACTGAGCATAGGGAGGAGACAGGGGAAATCTGTGAAAGATTTGTGTGAAGGTCACTGCTAGGAGACTCTTCCCTCTGTGTGTAATGCTTCAAGGTTGCCTCCAAGAGAAGAGTTAAAATAATAAAGAAAATTTCTGGGACTGGAGTGTGAGAAAAGGAAGGACTCCTGTCTTTCCTAACTTCAAGTCACATTTCTATAACACTGCTGCGTTCCCAAGGGCAACAGTGAACTCTGGTTGTTTGAGGGACGAGGTTTTATATGAGTGAAGCCATTGAATTTAGGAGAAATCATATGGGGCAAATCAAATTTGCTTGATGCCTTAGTAACAGGACAAAATTTTAATTTATTTTGCTTTGATGGATTATTGGCCTTCCCCTTTATACTTGGGAAATAAAAAATACTTGAATAGGAGGCAGTTTTTAAAGAGTTTTGACTTGCAGATCTCAGTTCTGATACCAATCTTGGCTGCATGCTGTTTGCAGTTGTTTAATGTCTGCCCTAACTTGTCCATTTGTAAAATGTATGACATGCCCACAAGAGTTAGTATGAATTCATTAGTGCTTCTGAATTGTGCTTGCATCATCCAGAGAAACATGCTCACATTCCTGCTCGGTATTAGAAGGAAATCCCTGCTCTATTTCAGCTAATGGCAGGAACTCTGATTGACTTCCAAAGAAGTAAGATATCATCCAATTACCATAATTAGATTGTTAAGAATTGTTCAGCTCCAAATTTTGTAATAATTCAAAGGCTGTTACCTTTATGAATTTTAAGTCAGTATAGCTGCAAGTATAGCAGGTTGCAAATCTTCTGGTGCTTATGCAGTCACATTGCATTCAGCACTGGAGACCATTCACATTCTTTGCATTCAGCACATTTTGGAGCCTTGATGAGGCAATTAGAAAATCTGTATATATAAGCCCAGAAAAAGTATAACAGAATCTTTTCTTTAATGTTGTCAGTCAGGTAGTACCCAGTTCTTTCATGGCTTTTGCCAGCTTCTGAGCTCCTGTTACGAGAGTTTTGCTTGAATAGTTAATTTGAAAGTCAAGTGTAAAATGAAGAATTCAAAGACCAGCTCTGTGGGATGTTTTGTGATACTAGTGGAAATGTTCTTTCCAGTCAGCATCTCTAAAGACTATAAAACTTGATTTAAATAATTTTTTTTCTACTGTATAGTCCCCAACAGACGTTGGCTGTTAATAGTTTTTACAGCTCTAATTTAATCTGGTAGAGTATTGAACTTGTACGTGAAAGGTAATAAAATCTTTTTAGTAGGAAGATAGAGTTTATGTTCAGAATAACAATCTATCAGTTTTGCAAAGATTGTTAAATTTCTTCTTTATAAGTGTGATCAGATTAAGTCAGCCTAGCTGTATTTTGAGCCTTGCTTTTCACAGAAGGGTTAGGGTTGGAAGAGACCTCAGGAGAGCATCCAGTCCAACCCCCTGCCAAGGCAGGGTCACCTGGAGCAGGTGATAGAGAAGCGTGTCCAGGTGGGGTTTGAATGTCACCAGGGAGGGGGACTCCACAACCTCCCTGGGCAGCTGTACCAGCGCTCTGCCACCCTCAGTGTAAAGAAATTCTTCCTCGTGCTGAGGTGGAACTGCTTGTGTTTTAGTTGACAGCCATTGCTCCTTGTCCTGTTGCTGGGCACCACTGAGAAGAGTCTGGCACCATCCCCTTGGCACTTGGAGATATTTATATGCATTGATGAGATCTCCTCTCAGTCTTCTCTTCACCAAACTAAACAGGCTCAGCTCCTGCAGTCTCTTCTTGCAAGACAGAGAAACCCCAAATCATCCTTGTGGACTCTGATGGACCCTCTCCAGTAGCTCCTTGTCTGTCTTGTACTAAGGAGCCCAGAACTGGACGCAGAACTCCATATGTGGCCTCACTAGGGCCAAGTAGAGGGGCAGGATCAGTTCTATTGCCCTGCTGGCCACGCTCTTCCCAAAGGAAAGAGCGTGGCCAGCAGGATCCCATTGGCCCTCCTGGCCTCAAGGACACACTGCTGGCTCACAGTCAACTTGTCACCCACCAAGACTCCCTGGTCCTTCTCCACAGAGCTGCTCTTTAGTTGGTCAGCCCCATCACATGCTGGAAATCCTACACTTCAGCTGCAAGTTGGGCTGTTGCCTCCATGTATTTGTCCCAGAAGAGCTGGTGGCTGTTTTCTGCAGTGAACACTTTGCTGGGGACCCCTATTACCCAGTGTGACTTCTCAGACTGCTGTCTTTTTGGGCTGCACACATCTTTCCTGGGCTGCTGCCTCAGAAAGGTCCAAGGATACGATGGGGTTGCACTGACCTCACTGAGCATCACAAGGTTGTTGAGCAGAAGAACCTGACCTGGCTCTCTCTGTGGTTTTCCCCCCAAGACTGACCAGGAAGGATTCAGGTCATAAGCAGTTAGTAGGGTGCATTCAAAGCTATTGGGTAGCTGTCAGATGACCAGCTTCTCAACGGGCTTGCAATAGGATCCCAAGTTTACCCCATTCCTAGGCCAAAGGAATGGCTCTGTCTTGAGAACATCTCAGGCTTGCCTCAGCATTCACTGGCATGAGTTTCAGGTGGTTTGTGCATCCATATCAGATAAGGATGTTGGGCCAGAGATTGTGGGAATGCACTTCGTTGTTAATGTGGGTTTAAGTTGTAGGCTTACCAGTTTATATTTCTTCATTTGAAAATATTTTTGGACAGGTGCTTTGTTCATAGTGTGTGCATGCATAGTACTTTAACATCAGTTTTCTTGTTTATAAATAATCTGTTATCTCATTAGTCCTGAAGAGTAGAACTTGAAGCTGTCTTCATCACCTCAAAAACATCTTGCTACTAAGCTGATAAACCATCCTTCCTTTTGTGTGACATGAATGTTAAAATGTTGTAAACAAGTTTCCAAAGGATCAACAGCAATTTTTCATGCAGGATACATTAATTTGTCTTGTAATATTCCCTTTATGTCAACTGCAATAATCTACTGTGCTTAAAGCATAAATATCTTTTCATGTGTGTTTGTCTGAAGTGACAGCAAGTTGCCAGAGATGTTATCAGACACAACATATGAGGATGAGTAACACCATTGCCTTATGACTGCAGCTATTTAAAAGGCAGGGGAAAATTATCATTAGAAGCTGAATATTATTGTGGGTTTTGCCACACAGTATGTGAATGTTTAGAGGGAATATGAAAAATAAACTATTTGCATTTAGACCAGCACTTTCTGGAACACCACAGAGCAGTATCAGCTAGTAGGGTTTCTGTCACATAATGCAAACATGGGCATACTGGGGGCAAAACACTGACTGCTGCTCCCTTTGCAAACCCTGGGTTCTGTGTGATAATGATGAATGAGCTCAGGACCCCAGAAATGCTAAGTGCCTGGGTCTATGGGTGTATATCTAGTTACAATTTGATTATTTTAACTGCATCTCTTCAATATCAGCATTGCTTTGTGCAGCCAGAGTCCAATTTAAAACCTGTAGTGAAAGACTCCTGCAATGACTCACTGGTGAAGATCTTTGTGATAAGTAACAGACCCTTCAGAGTCCTGAGCAGCAGAATGTGACACTGGCAGCATGTACCATGATGGGGCCTTTCATCTCAGCTTATGTCCCCTGATACCTAAATAGCAGCAGAAGTTTGGTGGAAGCTACAGTGCTTTTTCTAGGTATTCACCCAGGGGGATCCCAAGAGTCTTATTAGAGCAGCAAGCCAATAGGAGAAAATAGGTGCAAGGAAATTCTAGCTGGAACCTTAGAGTCTTACAGTCTACAGAATGATCTCAAAGCATGCCACATGGATTCCCACTGTGGGGAAATGCAAGCAAACAGGTAGCTTCTGGTTTTGCTGAGAAAGTCTCTTGCTGTGAAATAGAATATTCTTGTATCCCTTGGCATGGATGTGGAATTGATCTTCAGGGGATCTCTTAACTCTAAGTAGCAGTCTCTAGGCTGATCCTGGAAATGGTGGTCGTAGTGATCCTGGAGGGGCGGGGGGCATTGCAGGAAACAGTGACAACCAGTGCCTGAGAGATTTTGCTTTTGAGGGAAGCGATAAGCAGAGGGATTTTTGTTCAAAATGTATCATTTCTCACATCAGATACATTAATTATTCCTTTGTGGGTGCCATGGTTTAATCCCAGAATCTTCAAATTCTGCTGTATAAGAAAATGTCTGTGGTGTTAAAGCAAGTACCCCCATTTCAAATTTGGAAACTGTTCCCTTAACACCAGAGCTAAATGAGGCTCTGATAGTTCCTTGCTTGGAACTTACAAACTAAAAGAGCAGTAAGAGCAAAAAGAGAACACTGCTGCAGACAAGGAAGTCACCCATGAGATAGCTGAACTTTCAAAAACAAGAACAAGGTTGTGTTTATTCTCTCCTCTTTTAAAATAAAATAAACATGTTTAAATATAAAAAATACAACCTCTCATAGCTCTAGTATTTGCCCAGGTAGGTGATCTCTCCAAAAGTATGCCCTGGGAGGACAGTTCTCACAAGATTGTGGTGGTGGTGAGGCCAACACAGTGTAATCCATTATAGAGCCATGGTTTCCTAGGCACCATTTCACAGCAGCTGGTGTGGGGCTGTTCCTCCTGGAAGAGCATCCTGGGAGAGTGTGCTGGTGTAACCCCATCATGGCAAACTTGTAGTCCTTTTAGCAATATAAATCAGTAGGTACAACTGGCCATGGGATGAGTAATAAGCCACAACTGCACAGTGTGAGCCCTGCAGACAGAGAGTAGAAACAACAAAAGTCAGAACAAAGGAGATTCATTACTATCTCACAAATTTGCTGTAGCAGCTACCCTGGTCTACTACTGGAGTTCATTGATGTTTCAAACTTGACCTCAAGTCAGGGCATAAGAGGGACTATCCTTGGCAGCTCCCTTGATTTAGAACCACTGCAAGGAAAGAAGGAATGAGAGCTGCCTTTGTTATTTTTAAAATCTGACTCCCTGATGCAAGGCAGTAAGACGAGCAAATGGCTCTTGCACCTGGCAAGTTACCATCAGCAATTATTGCAACACTTACTGTGTCTCTGCCACCAGCAGAAATCTCTTTGCTCCCTTTCATGTCAGAGATTTCATTGTTCTTATGGGGATGGTAAAATTAAAGCCACAAGATTTACTGCTCTAATTCTCTTTTGTTTGCAACAAAAGGGAGCGACAGGGAAGGATGATACATGTGGCTGGATTTTGTTTTGTTGGGGTTTTTTCTCTTTTACTGACCAACAGAAATAACTGACAAAAACTGTTTGTTTAAACTCATCAAACAATTCCATTAGCAACTGTATTAAAGACTACTATTTAGATAAAGGAATCTTGTTATTAAGAAAAAAAAACTGTGACTGCGTTTCACTCTTCTCTGTTTGCAAACCTTGACATCTGAGCAGGCTGTATTTTATGTATTTCTTCATGTTTCTTTCAGTACAGATGTTTTCTAGTTTTAGATCTGTCATTAATGTGGTGTAAATGTCAAGAACACTGTTTTTGACAAATATGTCAAAAATGCTGTTTATGATAAATGGATGTATGGGGAGAGAAAGAGTGTTTGACAGGAATCCAGTTTTCAGTTGTAGCCCTTCCATTATTGCCCTGTGTTGTGACCTGGGATGATTTGCCTACTCAGACTTTTTCAAAGGGGACATCTGTGAACACAAGTGCAATTCCTATGTTCTAAACCAGCATCTGGCAGTGAGCTATTCAAATCCGAGCTCTTGACCCTCGGTTCAGTGGAGAGAAATGAGAACAATCGAATAAGGACAATTCACCAGATGCCTCGTGGAAGGACGTGAACTGCTGCAGGAGCTCAGAGTGGCTGCTTTGCACCCTGTGGTCCACACCTTACACACTGAGGTGAAAATGAGGAGGAGTCATTTGTAGCTCTTTGACAGTATTTCTTAGACACCCTGGATATCATGTGAGCCATGCTCAGTGATCTAGGAGATCTCTGAAGCTTCAACCTTGGCATTTTCAAAAACAAGCTTCTGCTCTGGTTAAAATTCATGCACATTTAAAACTAAGTTTCAATTACAGCCCTGTTGAGCCTTAATTTCTCTCTCAATGAAATTAAACTCTTCATCAGACCTGCATGTTTTCAGTATTAACGGACAGGCTGCATTAAAGGATGCTCCAGGTAATCAAGACAATGAGATTCCATTAACTGACCAGTCTTGCTAGAATTTGTGGAATATCATACTTTTTTTTGCTTCAAGGGTTGGTCCCTTCCATTTGCCAGCTACAGGCCCCAGCGTGCTTGTTCTGTGGACAAATTGATAAATTAGTCAGCTGCCGAAAGGGAGTCATTTGACTCACCTGAAATGAGCAGCAATGGGATGAAAATACATTACTTCTGTCCCACTGGATAAGCCTCAGATTGTATTGAAATAGAATTAGGCCAAGGGAGTCAATGTACTGGATAATAATGAAATGTTTAATGTGGATTAGCTGCATATAAAATTAATACATTAGAATGAATTGCTGGAGAAATGAAACTGTGTCAGACCTTTATCCTGTCTCTAATATTAGACTTAAAAATGCTGTGGTCCTCTGTTTATAGAAGAGCAAAAGAAAAGCTGTTGAATTTGTATTCTTTATTTGGGTAAGAGAACTAGATAAAGTATTATAAATAAGCAAATATGTATATACCAGAGCTGTCAAATCAGGATCCCACTGAACTAATGTTAATATATTTGGGTATGGACCAGACCTGAGAGGTTACAGACAAGAATCTAAACCTAAAACACCTTAATCAGCTGTGTGGGCTTTTTCCTTCTGGGAGTTAAATCTAAACATAATATTTTTTTGGGGCCATTCAAAGGTGAGTTGAAGTCTCGCTTTATTCTTAATAGGTTTAACACAAAACAGGCAAACTTTCCAAACTAATTGGCAAATATAATCTTTGACTGTGAGGTATGGCAGGGCTGCAGAATGAGCTGAGACATAAAACTTGAAAGTATTCATCTGTAATCTAGGAGGCTTTGGGGTTTTTCTAATTTTTAAAGCTTTCTTGTTGCATCCTCTGTTCTAGGTTCATTTCTGTTTCTCAATGCATCAGAGAGGCCGAGCCCCACCATCCTGAGCCCTTGGCTGAGGAGCAACAGTGATCAGTGTGTAGTTCAAGTGGCTGTGTACAAGTTTTACCAGCCGAGTGGAGAATATATTGCTCGTGTCCATCCCATTGATGAGAGCAGCAGTGAAATCCTATCAGAGCAGAGTCCAGAGAAACATGGGTAAGTCTCATCCCCTCATTTGACTCACAGTTTGAATTGAGAAAAATCACTCGGTTGTGAGGCAATATAGCTACAAAACACATGCTGCACATCTGAGGGGAGCAGGACACCACACTGAGGAGATGCTTGTCTTGCATGGGTCTAAAATATTGTAAAAAGTGGAGATTGATGGTTATTTTATTATACAAAGCATTAGCAAAGTTCTGGATCCGTGTAACTGAGTCTCCAAGTCAACATCACATTTATTCTCAGTGCTTGCGTGTACAGATAGAGTGTGGATACTCATCCTAGGGTTAAAGCTTTTCTGCCTAATTCTTTCTGTCTGATTGCTTTTTACTACTTCTTAACCCATGTATAGTGTTGGGCTTAGAATATCTACTGAGTCTTTGCAGTTTCATGTGCCTGCATACATTTTAAGTTTTGTCTTCACTTCTCTTCTTTTTGCCAATAAAGCTGTTCAGAACTACTGGCAGGGGAGGAAAGCTTTTGATCTTTCAAGGGTTGCAACTGTTTGAAATGTTTTATCCTCTTTGTGCAATTAATCTTGATGATGTTTT
Source organism: Corvus moneduloides (assembly GCF_009650955.1). NCBI lineage: Eukaryota > Metazoa > Chordata > Aves > Passeriformes > Corvidae > Corvus > Corvus moneduloides. The sequence continues at coordinate 106,718,725 of NC_045478.1, read as the reverse complement.
AATTTGTCAGACTTCCTGTGTATTCTTCTAAATTTTTGTTAGCAGCAAAACAGCAGGAGATGAACACAGTAAATATTTCAAGATGCTGTAGGAGTAGAGTAACTCGGAATTTAATTTGGATATATGTGAGGCTAATGTTCTACCTGCTCTATATACTGACTTTTAAAAATTTTTATTTCTTACCTTTGTTGTGAAATGTGTTAAGAAGCCTAATTTTTACCAAACATCTCAAATGTTCTTTGTTTTGATGCGATAGATTAGAGAGTTTCTAATAGCAAATCCTGCTAGCTTGTGCTCATAACAAGATGTGATTATCTGATGACTGTCTACAGCAAATTCTGTATCTTCCAGTAGCAAAAGGAGAATGTGCAATAAAAAGCCTTGTAGGAGATAACCTAACTCATAGAAACAGTTTGAATAGTTGTAATTCTCATATAACACATGGCCTATAAAAGTGAGGAGAAGAGCTTGTGTGTGGATCTAGATCATACTTAGTTCCAGCAACATCATCCAAATTGTAAATTGCTGTTGATGTCTGGGGAGAGGTAATTAGAGGAGCCACAGCAGCTGTCTTCTTCCTTAGCTCTTTGCAAATGCTGTGCTCTGTGTCACAGCTAATAAACATGCTTTGTGCAAAGTGCCTCCTGCGCTGGCACTGCCACTGCTCCTTGGCACTCACAGGGAACATTGCTGTGTGTAAAATGCTCTGGTCTGCATGGAGGAGCTCCAGCTCAGATCTGTGGGTGGGCAGAACTCACCAGGAGCACAGGCAAGTGCCAAATGTAAGGAGCCTTGAAGGGAAGGGAAAGATCTCTTTAAATACGATAACAAATTCCTACCTTTGCCATCTGCTGGAGATAACACGGATGACTCAGCTGTGTGTTGCAGATGGAGATTGTCACCACAGTAAAGAGGGTTTGTGCTTTTACAGAAGGTGGCTTTGGTTATAGCTTGGCTGTCCCATATGCTTGCCAGAAGTGCAGCTTGCTCCCCACCAGCATCTCTGTGGTGCATGGAGGGGTAAGGATGCGCCTGTGGCTTTCATGGATTTGTATGTCTGACTACTTGGTACTCTGTGTGCTGTAAAACTCCAGTTGGAGCAACCAGCTGGTTCATTTTCCCCCCTCCTTTGGTTCTGTCCCTTCACTGTGAGAGGCAGTAGCTCTTCTCCCAGCTCGGCAATGCAGAAAAACTCTGATACTGTGCCCACATAAACGTCACATGGGGATAGTTAAATAACTTCTGATGGACTACAGCCACAGATGAGAAGGTGGCAATTTGTCACCATTTGCCCTGAATCTTCATTCCAGAATTTGAGCACCCCTCCTTTGTTTGGAGAGATAATACTAGCTATTCCATCTCTGATAGCAAAACACGTAAATCTCACTTTTTAAAACGTCTTTTTTCCTTTAAATAGGAATCCAGAATAGCTGATTGAAGGTCAAGAATAATTCAATAAATTTCTTAAATCAACTAGCAATCCTACAGTGGAAATCTGTTCCGTTCAATATTTTATTTTGTCTTGAAAATTGCGAACAATTGTGTTCTTTTATAATGAGTTCTTTGACCATGCTATAACCAAATAATTTCTAAAATTTTATAAGGATTTTAGCTCCAGGCACAAAGTAATTGAATTCCTCAATGATGACCCTGTGCTAGAAATAAAAATACTTTAAAGTTTCACAGCTGACACTTCTTTGATTCTATATGCTTTATATATTGCATTGCAAACAAGAGGTGTAAAGTGTGTGTAGCTGCCAGCCACTTTGTGTGCAGTAGTGAGTCTGTGCCATTGCTTGAATTCAAGCTCATAGCAGGAAGAATATGTTTTATTAAAACAAATGCATCTGAAGGGTAATAAAGCAATAAGTTAATTCCAGGGTGGATTTTCTCATATCTTGAACTATGCACAGCACTAATATCTTCATTACATTTTTTTTTTCTTTTTGAATTGCATAACATGAATTACATATATTAAAATCTTACAAGGTCTTTACAGTTCACCTACATTTAAAAGAGAAAAAAGCAGATGCTGTCAGGTATTACTATTTCATTCAGGGTGAAACCAGGCAAGCCAAGGTTTAGGTTGACAGCGCTTGAAGCTGATTTTAAGTAGAATGTATGTAAAGCTATGAAATTGTATTAGGTAAAGACAGCATGGCACCCAATATTTATTTGCTCCAGAGTTCACCTGTGTTGTCTTTGTGTGTAAATTACCAGGTGTGATTATGCATAAAGATTCAAAGCAGAACTATGGATGTTCTGTTTGCTCCTTTGGTCTCATTCTCTAGGAAGAAAATAGCCCCAACCTGTGGACTAGAGTCGTACCAGTTCCATAACGAGCCCGAGGGTTTACAGAAATCATTGTGTGGAAGACACCTGCTTGTTTTATTTTCTCACCTGACGTATTTCACTGCAGCTGATGTATTGCATGCAGGAAGAAAGGTGGCTAAGTTAAGATGCACCACACTGCAGTAGGGTGGGGCAGATGGAACACACACCAGGAACAGTATGATAGAAGTGATGGCTGGGAAGGGTTCCTGAGGGATGAGACACCAGAGGCTGGCAAAGGGATACTTGTTTTGTGTTACACAGAAACCCTGCCAAATGCAGCCATAACTATTACACATAATATTTACAACAATGCTTGCTACTCAGAAGGTAACTATGTCCTTGTTTATCAGTTCAGCAGAATTGTATACCTTTTTAAAATTATTATTATTTTTAAAGAGCAGAAAGATCTTACTCCAATTTAACCTGTGGGTTTTGGAACACCTTTGGTTAGACCTTCCTAAATTAGCTCTTAAGCAATCAGTAGGACTCCTCTATGGGGAACAACACATCACTGCATTCTGTTAGAGTTGGATTTGTTGCATGGAAGTGTTTCTAGCTGCTCTGACCCTGTGGATGTGTTTTTGATATGGTTAGTCTCTTCTGACATCTCTTGCAATTCTGTTGGGTTTTTCAAGCACCTGCAGAGGATACAGGGAGAGAATCAGTGCAGTGCTACTGATCCTTTGTAATGGCAAAAGAGTTGTTATAGTTCCTGCCATGGAGCACAGCACTCTCTGATTTATCTCAAATGACACCAGATGTGGGTACTATCCTTTGCTGGTCTTCTGCTCAGAGGTGCTCTACACAATCCTTTCTTGCTATTTAATGGAGTTCCCATTTTCTTTTTCTGGAGATGAGGAGGCATCAAGTATGTTTACGTTGCCTATTGGTAGTGTAGCAAAGCAGAATTGCTGCCACAGCTTGAATGTTGACTTCTGGGTGCTTGTCAGACTGTCACTGTGGCCACTGATTTCATTTCACCTCTCATCTGTTTTCCCATGTGTTAAATTTATAATTAAAAAGCAAGTAAGATTGTAAGTGTGCTCAGTAGAGTGGAGAAAATACAAAGGAAATCAAGGAAATCTTGTCAGCAAGGTTAGAGTTTGTAATAAAGGATTTATTTTCATTTCTTTTGATCTGCATATTTTGGAGAAATTAGAATTGGGCCAGGAAAAAAATTATCATGGCTCATTTTAATTACCATTATTAATTTACACCTCTACTTACACTATTAATGGTGAGTTGCAGTATTATATACTATATAGCAAACCAAACTTTTTATAAGAACGTAGCAAATGACACCTAATTTCAATTTGGTCTCACCACCAAGCTTGAGATTCATCTGAAGACTTTTGTGTAAATACGTGAAGTTGAAGGTGTTTCTTAAATAAAACATGAATCCAAACATGCATGCATGAGAAAGGAACTCATAAAACACTAATAGGCAGTGCTTTAGTAGGTCCATTAATATTGGTGCACAGAGCACTTCCAACAGAGAAAGTTCACCTGGTTCTGAAGGTTGCTGCAAATCATGATAGGCTATTCCCTTTCTGGCACCTACAGCTTCACTTAAGATTGATTGCATTGATAGATGTCAAGGAAAATATATGAAGGAATCAGTAGCGTCTGTCACTTTTGACCTTGGGGCTTGAAATCTGAAGGTTATTTCTTGTACTAGTCTTGTTCCTTTTCTTTCTTTCTTACCAGTAGCTTCAGTCGCCTTTCTCAGAGAGCAGGGGCTTAATATAAGGAATTCTTTTGTTTGTTTTATTCTTTTTGTGAGGATGAGGGATATTTGTTTAGTTTTTTTCTTTTTCCTTGAAAAACTTTGCTAAATTCAAGCCTTTCTTTTGCAAATGCCTGGGCTAAGACATAAAAATAATGAAGACCAAAGTGTGTATTTGGGGCATTTAAACTTATTTTTAAGCATCAAAATATGTCTCAACATTTACAGGACATTTTTACTCTCAGAGAATTCTAAATCAGGAGTTTAAGTGATTCAGTTCAAACTATGCATTTGAGAAATTCAGGTAATCCAGGAAAATAATTTGGATTTATGGATTCCTTAGAAACTAAGCTCTCTCACCCTGATGGCCAGACACCACTAATCCTTAATTTTAGAGAGATAACTTGAATTGTTCTAGACAGAAAATTAGCACTCAGCTTTTTCTGTGCTATTATCCCCTAGCCAACTTTTAGTCCCTTTCAGTCTGTGAAATTAAATGCAAAAGAAGGAAAAAAAGGAGAAAGAAAAGCAAAGACAAAGTTGGTGTTGCTTTTCCTCCTTCCCTTTTCAAAGAATACTGTACTCAATACCTAGGAAGAACCCGTCTCTTTGCTCGGAAATGCTTGTATGTGGAAAAAAGATTTTCTTCACCTAACAAAACTTTGGTTCTTCCAGTATCTCAAGTCTAGACCTGAGGAAAGCTTTAGCTCTGTTGGTCATGGCACCTTGGGGAGTTTGTTGCTATTTAGTTTTCAGTTTGTGCAGCATCACAGAATCAATTAGGCTGGAAAAGACCTCTGAGATCCTGGAGTCCAACCTTTGTCCAAACACCACCTTGTGTGTCAACCAGGCGATGACACCAAGTGCCGTGTCCAGGGTTTTCTTAAACACCTCCAGAGATGGTGACTCCACCACTTCCCTAGGCAGTCCATTCCAATGTCTAGTCACTCTTTCTGTCAAGGAATTCCTCCTAATATCCAGCCTTAGCCTCTCCTGGTGCAGCTTCAGTGTGTGTCCTCTCATCCCATCACTAGTTGCCTGGGAGAAGAGGCCAACCCCACCTGGCTACACCCTCCTTTCAGTTGCAGAGTGATAGGGTCACCCCTGAGCCTCCTTTGCTTCAGGCTAAACACCCCCAGCTCCCTTGGCTGCTCCACATAGGACTTGTGCTCCAGATCCTTCATCAGCCTTGTTGTCCTTCTCTAGATACGCTCCAGCCCCTCCATGTGCTTCCTGTAGTGAGGGGCCCAGGACTGGACACAGGATTTGAGGTGTGGCCTCATCAGTGTCAAGTACAGGAGAATGACACTGCCCTGGTCCTGCTGGCCACATTCTTGCTGATCCAGGCCAGGATGCCGCTGGTTTTCTTGGCCACCTGGGCACAGCTGGCTCATGTTCAGTGCTGTCAACCAGCAACTCCCAGGTCCTTTTCTCCTGGGCGGTTTTCCAGCCATTCTGCCCCCAGCCTGCAGGGCATTGTTGTGGTCAAAGTATAGGCCCCAGAACTTGGTCTTGTTTAACCTCATGCCACTGGAGAGATTTAAATTAAAGCCATTCAGGATGAGTAAGGTGAAATGGAGCCCTTCAAAATTTTAGGCAGTAGTATAAACCTGATATACAAATGTCTGCACACGTGGAGGGACCATTTTCCCATTCCACTTGAGCACAAGACTAGGTGGCTCAAGTGGTCACTTTTGCACTGGAGTGAAGTTAATGACTGTGCATTTATGTTTTAAGTGTCTTGGTGGTTTTGCTGCTGCTGAAGTGCTCTATTACTACTTGAGATAAACATGGGTCCTTTTTGTAGATTTTTTTTTTTTGTTTTAGAGCATGCCTTATTTTTCCATGTAGCCTTAAGTACAACAAAGCAGTGGCTTCAAAGTGCTCCAGAAAGGTTTACAGTGTTGTCAGTTGAGATTGGGCTGTAGCACCTTATTTCTTCTTACATCTGTATGGAAGTGAACTATTTCTTAGACTTAATGATACATTAGTATTACCAGAAACTGAATTTTGAGTGCCATTCACTATTGTGGCAGATCATATTGTGAAGGAACAATGTTTTATGACCTCTTGGACCAACCAAAGCCAGCTGATTTAATTCAGTAGAGAGTAATTGCAATTACTTTTTAATTTTTTAGCAGTCGATTACAGTCCCAATCAAACTGATGGAAAATCAGTTTGGGACAATGTGGGGGGAAAGTGCTCTTTGTTTTCTTGTAATATATGTTATCAGACTGTTATGAGCTGGCAGTGCTGCCTTTTATCAATGTTTGCCAGATTCATGCAAATGGGAAGACCAAAGTTGTGTAGTGCATCTCCAATGAAAATGATGAAAAAGGACTGGGGAGGTAATTTTAAAGTTGAAATAAAGAAGAAAATGAGAAGTGTGTGTCAAACATGAAAATTTTGCTTACTATAGAAGCAAATTACTTACTATGTAGAGAATGGAAAAAAATAAAAGAAAAAATAAAAGTGTATTGTTCAGGGTAAGGGCTCACTTTTTACCAAGTGGAATAGCCTTTTCTGCTGCTTTGAACATAGTGCTGAACACACTGTAGTGTAGGAGGACTGGGGTGGAGAGCTGGATGCCCAGTATGCCTTGGCATGAGCATCCTTGGGGCTTCCCAAATAGTCACAGAACCTGTTGGTGACCTTCAGCTCTGGGAGCTACTTCTGTGCGAGAAACCCCAGAGATTGGCACATCTGACTCTAGAAATGATGCCAAACTGACCACACTAACCGAGTAGAAGCACCCTTTGTTCTCCTGGTTTGGATATTTATTCTTTTGAAACCAAAGTTTCCTTAATATAAATAATTTCTTACAGGCCTAAAACAATTTCTTCAGATCACTCTGAGCAACATAATCCAGCTTTATACTGTCCAAATCCTGAGTATAAAAATTTATCATCTTAAACTTTTACACCTTGTATCCTTCGGAATTATTTTCAGGTTCCTCTTCTCTGGTTCTTATGCTATTCTCACTTTCCAAAGTATGGATTGGCTTTTTTTTCCCCTCATTTTCTCATTCTTTCCTTGTTTTATAGATCTTGTGTTTTGTTCTCTACACGAAGGCTTCTACTTCAATCTTTAAAAGTCATCTTAAACTAATCTTCACAACCCCATGTTGATGTTAGTCCATGCAGCACTTCCTATCAGTGTGGACATGTCAGCATGAATTCAGTTTTGATAAAACCTAAACATGAAAACCACTTGCCACACATCCACACACCATCCAACCTTGTCTTCCCAAACCTGCACAGACACTTTAGTTTCATCTTTTTCTTTGTTTAGGTGTCCTTTCTGCTATATGGAATTGCAACAGTTTTTTTAGGATCCTTTGCTACGTCCAAGTTTCTGTGCCCACAGCCAAATGCTTCCAACATTTGTTTCCAGAGACTAGGCAATTAATATTGCCAGCCTTGTTTCTAGTTATTTTTCCACTCGAGCTAAGCTCTGTGTCATTCTGCTGCTGGCCAAGTTTTATAACAAGCCTGTGGTGTAATTGCTTTCTCTATCTCCTACTTACTTTTGACCTTAAAATCCTTCTGAGTTCTATGCAACTTCCTCTGCGGCTGTCCCATTTTGGAGCATGTCTCTGTCCTTGTGTGCAATTTCCTTGAGGCTTTCCCTGCTAATGCTTCAGAATCTCCTTTTTATCCAAGGCAAATCTACCCTGCTGTAGGAAGTACTGTAGAAGATTTACAAGGTAATATTCCTGCTTTCTATTTCAGAGAGAAATTAACTAGGTGCCGATAATTTTGAAAGACTTAAAAATCATGTCCTTGACCCATCCAGCTGCTAAAAACGTTCCTGTAGTGGGAATGCAGTTGCTTGTGCATTCTAAGTCAGGTTATTCTGCATTCTAAGTCAGGCTCTTGGCTATCTCCCTGAAATTCTCAGTGGTGTTCCATTACTTGCAGCACAGGCTTCAAGGTCAGTAGAGGCAGCTTTGCACCCTCCCTTTAAAGAGCACTGTCTGTATTGCTGCTCACCAAAAATATTGCTTATTATTCCCAAGTGCTGGTAAATCGCGTGTTTTCCACACAAGAAAAAAGAGAGCTCTCATAAACTTGACCTCTAACTTACAATTTACTTCTGCATATTAAAAAAATCAAAGAGTTATTCAACAGGAATTAGGAAGCTAATTCTCAATAAATTCCCACATGGGAAATTGAATGAAGGCTTAGAAATTATTTCGATTCTGATGTGTGCTGCAGTGGCAGAGGTAGCAGCTTGAACTTCTCAGTGACTGAGGAAAGCACTCATGACTTTCTGCAGGGATACAGTGAGGACTGAGCTGTATGACACCAGTGTGAAGCACTTTGCAGAGCTTTTAATTTAAAACTCATGTACCATATTTGTTAAATAGTATTGCTCCTGCCTGAAAGCGTTTTTCTGTCAAATAGCTACCTCTGTTTTGTTTTGAATTTTATCATTTTCTATAGCACACACCTGGTACAGTAGAAATTATATTCCTTTAATAAAATACTTTTTCAAGAGCTCTTTTTTGTACTAGCAGGGCAAACCATTACTGTCAGCAACTACTCTGGCAAAAACATGGGGTTTGAGTTGACACCAACACCAAAGACACAGGTTTTAGACAGCCTTGTCAGATCTACTTTAAATAGTGATTGAATCAGGTTATTTCTTCACTTGTGCACTGTTGTAGAAGACTTTCCCTGCACTGTGCTGATTGTTCTTCAATATAGTAAAGCCATGAACATTCACGACTTGCACAGTAGCATTTTGGTATCTTGTCTAGAGAAATGAACAGTCCTCCCCATCGCATTTGGAAGTACTGGGCTTTTCCCTTTTTTTTTTCTCCAAGGGTTGTATTCATCTGTTTTACTTTACTAAAACATCTGTTTTAGACATTGAGTTCTCTGAATCATCAAGAACAGTTGCCAGCTTTTTATAAACTTCAATCCATATGGTATTTGTTGTGTCTTAGATCAGGCTGACTAAATATGATTTTCTGTTGGGAATAACAGTAATGAATATTGTCTACTGAATGTAATTGGAGCTTTTCCTGATCATCCGTGGCTTGGTGTGCCATTTGTGCTGATGTATTGAGGCCACGAAGATGCAGAATAAATTTCCTTTGGACAAGGCAAAGATATTCCAGGCTTGAACCAGCAGCATGTCTGCCATCCTTCATGAACTTCACATGAAGATAAGATTGAAGAAGATTGGCACAAATCTAAATGTTTCACGAGGCAATTAAGTTTTTATGACTTTGCTTTATCTAGCAAGGAATACAAGCAGTAGAATAAATGAGACAAACTCAACAACCTCTCTTATTCAGATCAGTGACCAGTATTATGATGCCTTTTTAACAGAACAAAATTACAGTAAGGGGGATATTTTATCAAAATATTTGCATTGAAATGCTTTGTAATAAAGAAGCCAAATAATCTGATTTTCTTCAGCTGAAGAAAATTCCAAAGTGTAGAAGTTTCCCTGTGCAGTGTTCTTGCTCAGAGATGTTAAGATAATTTTAGTTAGATAACTGTTGTCGGTACATTAAATGCAATGGACAACCTGATTATTTTTAGGATGTTAAACAGCCTAAGTGTGCCTAACTAAATTTACTGCCACACCAGAAAATAAAACTATGAAGTCTGTCTGCATATTGTCTTAGTTTAAATGTGTTCTCAAATCTTGCAACTGCGTTTTTTTTGCCTCTCTGCCCCTTTCTTCTCTAAATGCCTGTCTTTCAGGAGGCTGTGGTTTGGGAAGTGTGGGCTAATGCTTTTGACACCTCAGATCCATTTCAAAACCATAATGATTGCAATTTGTTATTATTTCATGCCAGATGAGCTGTTCAGAGGCTCATTTCTTAGAGGTCTCTAGATTATATCTGACACAAGTTGATTTCCCTTTTTTATAAAGCCTGTTGTCTGGGAACTTGGGCTCCTCTCATTCCTTTAGGCAATTTCTCCAGGTCAGGGCTGGGACATGTGTGTGGACTGTTTGAAAGGGCATTGACTGCTCTTACTGCTTCTGTTTTAGATGGGGCATTTTCATTGCTGGTCTCAAGGCAGTTACAGCTGTCAGTGAAACAGCTGCTCTCAAACAATGAAAGATACCATCAACTTCAACGTTTATCAGCAATCAGACCACTATTAATAAAATATTTCTTTCAAGAACATCTTGCTTTCTTTTTACTTATTGCCTTCCACAGCTATTCTATTATGAATGGGGGAAAAAATATCCTATAGAATTTTACTGACCACTTTCCTTAATAATTCAAAAATTGAGAGATTGGTGTTGTATTGGATGACAGAATTTTTGTCTTCCAATCACCTCTTTTATCTATTCTCAATATTCCCAGGGATCACTTTCCCCCCTGTTCCCTCTGTCTCAACACTCTTCCTTTCTAGTTTTGTATTCCAGGCTTTTCTCCTAAACAGGCTTTCCAAACCCTCAGCAGGTCTCATTTTCTTTCTCATTTCATCTTCACTCCTTCTCTCTTGCTCCTGACCTGTTTGTCTTTTACTTGGATATATTTCTTCATCACAAATCCTGGGTCCAAAAGCTGGGAGAGTATCATGGTTTAAATGTGAAGAAGATTAACTCTACCCCAGCCCAAACCAGCACAGGGGAGGCACTGAGAAGCTGATTTTTTGTGCCCAGCTCTGGTGCTGCCTGTTGCAGCCCAGAGTGTGCACTGGACACCTTTCCTTGAGAAATTCAGCTGCTGCTTGTATAGGAAAATCCCTACCAAGAGGGCACAAACATCAGCTTCTTAGAGCTTGCAAATTGGCCTCAGTGAGGTGAATTTTCACAGTGAGGGCCATATAAATAAAGCAAGCAATTCTATAGCTCTTCAGCAACACTTTCATGAAGTGATCTGAAGGACTCTTAATAACACTAAGACCCAGCTGAAGGAGGTGGCACTCTAAGGGGGACACAGTCAAGCATTAAAGAAGTGTTCTAGCAGATCATTAGTGAGGTTGGTATTCACTAGATGTGAGACTGAGTAGCGCTGCATTTATGGTATATTTTATTAGAAGAGTGCAGGTTTTGATGGAGAGAGATAGTGTTGATGTCTGGGTTTTCAGAGTCAGAGGAATTTATTCCAGTGCAGATGTTAATGTGTATCTCCTGTGCCTGAGTGGCCTAACACTGTTTGGAGAAGGGGCATTAATTCACTGAATTTCAGCAGGCACACAAAATCTAGATTTTGCATTTGTTGCAATGCAGAAACATTTGTAGGGGCAAAGTTAAGAGGAAGAAATAATTGTTCATAGGCTAGGACTATTCTAGCTCTGCATCTGTTCCTGAGTCCTCATCATGAGCAGCACTTGGCAGATACATTTCTACCCTCCACGGGACAGGCACTGCATGTACTCTTTCCATCTTCTCTTCCCCTCGCTCCTCTTGGCTCTCCTCAGCGCATTAATATGCCCCATTCCCGAGATATGGATGCCTGATTTGTGTCCGTCTAAATAAACTGTGAATGTTTCTTTTCCACAAATTAATCACTACCCAATCCCAATTTCATGTGCCTTTGATGCCTGCTTTTAATTGCCTTGAAGTAGAAAGCTTCAATGAGCAGAAAAATTAAAATTGCAAAATCCTGATGGCTTTTTGTAGTTGAGTTATTTGCCTCCAACATCAACCTGAAGAGTATGTTTTTTGCTTGGGTTTTTTCTTTTTTTTCCCCTTAAGTGAGTGAATGTCTTATTAGTTTTCCATTTCTGACAGAGCCGCAGGCTTAACTGCAATGGATAGACAACATTTTAGCTCCAGAACACAAAACGAATTCTGCGTTCCTAGATTCTCAAAGAGATCTTGCGAGTCAGTGAAACAAGCTCTCCCCTTCTTTTGAAACAGCACTTGACTTAGGAACAAAACTGCCATTTCTAAAGATTTAAACCCCTAATATATAGCAAGGATTTCATGAAGGGGATAAAAGTGGGAGTGAAGCACATTGTATCCAACTGAAAAACCAGAAATAATTTAGGACAATTGCACGATTTATTTTATCCAGAAGAAATGCGTCTCCCATGAAATCAGGAATTTTCCCATGAAAAAGCTTGATGTTTTTCCCATGTTGGTTTCTTGGACTGACCCCAAATGCCTTCTCAGCTCTCTGCTCAGGATTACAGTGGCTGTCATTTTGCTGCCTGAGTTCACACACCGCAAAGTTTGTCGTTTTTCACAGGGATTGTTCTTTATTCCTGTGAGACAGCACATCTTCTCCAGCCACTCTGTGGCACGTCATGGAAGTGACATGGCTTGCAGAACACCATCAGAATTCTGCTGGGAAAACTCTTTACACAAGGAGTCATAGCACTGGAGTGACTTTCTATCAGGGCTGTACAACAGCATGGCTTCATGAGAGAGTGCAGTTGAATGATGAATCTACTCAGAAAAATACTGCAGGTCACGTATATAAAGCAAAGTAAAACATGCTGATAAATTAATATCCTTACTTTTGGGTGCCTTAAAAATGAAAAAAAAAAGTGCTGCTTCTTTACAAATTGTTTGGATTTATAGAACTTAATGAAGTCTAATAGCAGAGCCAAAGGGTCCCATGTTTTCTCAGACTGAAGAGTAAAGTTACTTTGTTGAGAAAAATCCCTCTGGTGTAGAACAAGTTAATTAATTATTGAGTGCAAAAGAAGCTGTCTGTCACATTGCTAGATTTCAAATCTGAAATTTGTTGCCTTTTATCCACTTTGGGTTTTTTTTGTAGAACAGATAGAACTGTTTCTCCTAGTACTGACTTTTTCTTAATCACTTCTGCTTGTAGTCTTCTGTAATAATTTACGTCATGATCATGCTCAGCTATTATCTGCTGACTGATAATAGAGTTTGTTTTACAAAGAGCATTCATTGTAACGTAACTGTTCAGCACTGGCACAGCAAGCCATGGTAATAAATTCTGCAGGTTAATGTCATTCTTTACTCAGCTTTTCCTCAGTTATGCATCAGAAAGTATTTTATTTTCTGTTCCTCGCCTGTGACCGCCCTAGTGAGAGTTGTTTGGTTTAGTGGTTTTTTTCAGCATTTAGGTGCGAAAGTGATTTTGATGCTTCTTTTCCTCTGAAATGTATTTTAAACATCCTGTTGGAATGTTCAGGATGTTCTTGAGGGGCAAAGACGGCCTGTATTGGCTGTCTTTTTATACGGTTACCCTTTTTGACCATAATAGTTATTTAGAGTTGCAGATCCACAGGTTGCCTTTGGAAGGAAGAAAAGTTGGCAGTGATACCAAAGGTTTTGATCATCCTGTTGGTTTGAAAACGTTGTGTTCCTGAAAATGGGAGACATCAAACACCACAAAAACCTGTTGCTCACAGCTCATGTAGCCCAGAAGCCTCTTAGTCTTCTTTCTGGGCCACTCTCAGGTCTTACAAAGCTCTGTCTGATGTTTGCTCTTTTCCGAATGTGATATTCCTGGGTTTCTTCCTTGTTGTGTCTCTCCCTCATATATGCATTATACCATATACAGGAACTAGACTTTTCTCTCCCACTCCCTAAAAAGTTACTTTTTTTTCCTCTGTTTTTGCTTGACTTTATGTAGAATGAGGGGGTTTTGGTTTATGTGCTGGGCGTTGCTTGTGTAGGTAGTTTGTGTGTGTGTGAGAAAGAGAGATTTGCTGAGTGTGATACTGTATATTCTTAATCCTTCATCCTGGAATGACTGCTGAAGGGTGGCTTTGTGGAACCTTATTCCCTCTTGGAAAAGCCATCATCGTTATGCCAGTCTCATCCATCTTTTAGGGAATGCAGGTATAAAACTATTTGATGGGTAAGCTCAGTATGTTTTCTACCACAGAAAGAGAAGGAAGGGAGGGAATGTTCCTCCAGCTCATTAATCAGAATGAGAATGAGAAATTGTAACAACTTCCCAGTCATTTACTATTTGCTCCAAAGTAAATCTGTCTAAATATTAGTGCACTGGTGATAGAAAAAAAAAAAAAAAAAAAAAGGGGAGTGAGGGGGTGGGCAGGAAAAGAACCTTGTCGTTAGCTTGTCACATGCTGTACTTGGTAGACCAAAGATATATGTACTGTGGCATCTCTGTAATGAAAACTTGAGCAATAAAAATAGTTTCTGCTCTGTTCTGGAACAGGAACTCTCTGAGGAAACACATTAACAGTATTTCACATTACAAATTATTATTGCATGTTCAGCTATTGTTTCAAATGAGAATTGTGTGTATTACGCAGCAAGGGAAGGAAGACAGAGTTAGTGTTCTTCTGTAAGCAGAATTAAGATTTTATGCGTCTGGCTATGTCACTTCTGGACTATAAATTTAAGTTAATACTTTAACAGAATAATGAGTTTGTTGTACGTAGGATGCTTGATGGACTTATATATGTAGTTCAGGATCCACTGGTACTGGCTGAATATGTGAATCTCTTCACTTTCACTGTGCCTAAACAGAAGAAGTATTGTAGTGTGAAAATGAGACTTGTTGGCTATATCTAGTAAGGAGTCATCTCCCATGTTGAAAGTAAAAACCTCATGTTGAATGTAAAGACCTCATGTTGCACAGGTTGAATATTACCAAATAACAGTATTTTGTGAAAATAGTGTTTTTTCTGCCATGCCTAGAATTTTTTAATTAATTAAATGCTTTGTTTCATGCACTCGCCTCTCTCCACTCAGGAGGTCATCTTCATTACCTGCTTACTTTCTAATTGACTGTATGACCTTGCACAGGAGGTCACAGTTGCCATCACAATTTGGAAGAAATTTTAAAACATCACTGAGGGTTTCTATATTAACATGTTGCCAGCAGAAAGCTAGTTATTATAATGCTGATTTTTCTCTTCCTCCAGCCTCCTTTCTAGAGGAAGAATGTTTCTACCTCTTCTACCCTTTATGGTGCCAGGAAACAGCTCCCAGCCCTTCTCTATGAGTTGTGTGTTGTTGGCTCTGACTGCGTAGTTCAGCTTCCATTTTCTGATTTGTGAATGAAGCGATTGATATATACTTCCACTTTGAAATTTAACTCCAAGTATGTGTAAAAGTATGAGAGAGAAAAGTAATTTTCTTAGGGTATATAAATTGACAAGTCTTAGAGAAAACAGTTGTTCCAGACATGGTGCGCAATTGAAGTTTGTAGTTCTTTGTTTGTCCTATCAAGCATCAGAAAACTGAACCTAGGAGAATCTGGGTCCTGGTTCCAATTTCTGCATTAGCTTATATAAAAGGCAGGAGAAGGAAGTGGTGTTTTATTTTAAGGTCCTTCAGTTTGCTGTGAAGCTGGCCTGAGATTAAATGGGGTGGAAGTAGCACCTGTACACTTTGACAAATCACTCCGAACTTAGAGAAGACCCAGGCTGGTGTTAGCAGAAACCAAGAGGAGCCAACCCAAGTATGCAGATAACATTGATTTCATTCTGTTGTTGTAATTACTGCCTTCTGGAGACACAGCAGTGTCTTACCCTGCTCATGTTTGCTGTGGCCTGGCAGGGTGGGATGCTGGACACAGCTGCCTTGGAGAAGGCTCCAAAGGAGCATCGCATAAAGCTTACTCTTTTAATCTCTAGTACTGCTCATATTTGTGCCTTAATGATGCTGCATCGAGACAGTAGGATGTCTAATCCATATCAGCAATGCATTTATATTTACATTAAACTCATGCTAACAGTATCATTAAGTTCTTAGTGATATTATAGCATAGCCTTATGAGTGTATTTTCAAAATGCTTCTTGTTTAAAGAGATTTGTGAAATACTTGATTGCTAGCCAGAAATGGTTCTAGCAAACCAGTGAAACACTCGCTAATTAAATAAAATTAGTTAATTTTCCTTTTTCTTCCACTGAGATTGCAAGCCACAGTGGCACCCACAGATATCCTGCTTCTGTAGTCAAAATGACAGTGAGCTTTTTTCCTCTTCACAAGTGCCTGGCAGAGGATCTGAGCCACTAAATTTACTTGCAATCCCACATGCTGTCAGGATACAAGCCTGAAAAGTTCTGGGAGGTGAGAGTGAGGCACTGCTGCAGAATGAGTAACTGAAGTGCTGATTTGCCATGAAGTTGCCCATCTGAGGCAGGTTAATCTTGCAGCTCAGGTGTGAATGAGGGCATCTTAATTAATACTGCACTGAAGACATACTGTGACAAAACTACGTAATTTTGTGGAGGAAACATGACTGGCCAATATATAATTTATGGTATGTTACACAAGTGCTTATCGGTGTCCAGCTGACTAGAAATAAAGCAGCACAACTCAGAAGATAATATAAAAGGTTTTTGTGTTTCCTCCTTTATTTCCTTCTCTATTTCTAGTGTTTAGAAGTTATGTTTTTCCTGCGGTGTTCATAATTCCTAAGAAACAAGAGAGATCAAAGTGGGCTTGTTGTGAATACTGTGTTGTATCTTAATATTTCTCTTCCATAACCATTTGCAGTAGCAAACGTGTTTATAATGATATTTGCAGGAAACACACATGGAGCAGGTACAGTCTGAATCAAACCAAACTGACTTTAAAAGGTCAAATGGCTGCAGAAAACATCCTTGTTGCTTTTTTACATAAATGAAAACCTGTCAAGTATGGGTGTCATAATGTTGAATTCAGACTTGTGTGCAAAACAAAGAGCTGGCAACAGCAAGAGTGTCATCAGGTGTGCATAGCAGCACTTAAGTGGAGCATGGGGGTCTTAATGTTTAGATAAATGGGTACCTTATGGTGTGTGTCTTCAGCAAAGCAACATCAAGATTTTTCAGTGCCCATTTCAAGCCCTCTTGATCAGGAATCTGTCCACAGAGTTTAGTAGTCTTTCAGTCACATCTTAAATCAGCACCCAGGAGTACAGCCATGTTTTAGATGTGATTTGTGTTTCTAATATCCTTTGAAATATTTCAAATCAGGGGCTGCATCTATGGAGTATTTTTACACCTTTCTGTTTTAACATATGTGATGTGCGGCACCTAAGTTTTGTGAAAGAAATATGTGGGAGTGTCTCAGCAAGTAAATGTCACTCCCCAACCCCCCCCTTTTTTTTTTTTTTTAATAAAGAAAAAGGGAAATTATGCCCAGATCTCCCTTGCAATTTGCATCTTCTGACTGAAATTTCAGAAAGTAAATTTCAATACATCGGTTTCAAGCAGCAACAGTCAGACAAGTAAATTGTGGATATAAATGTTGATTTCTTTGAATGCTCACTACTAACAGACTTTATCTTGGATAGTGGGGTAGAGAGTGAGCAGTTCCCTAAGGCAGAAAGACAAACTGCTAGAGGAACAAAGAAGTTATGCTAATAATACATGGCATGGTGTAGCCATATATAATTTAATGCTTTGCCCTTCAGCAACACCTTTCAAGTAAAAATCTGCTAGACTTTATCAAATAATAAAGTCTTTTCTGTTGTGCCACAGAGAGCTGATTGGAAGAAATGTTAAGAGACTCATCACGACTCCGTATTCAGAACCCTACAGTCTTGTGTTTCAGTTCTGTGTGGTGTTGTTAGAATTCTCATGAAAATTGAGCTGATGTCCTGCTGAATGCTTGCTCTGAACCTTAAAGAATTTTTGTCATCACACTGTTTATACTGATCCTTTTTTTGGGGTTGTTTTGTTGTTGTTGCTCTCTGTCAGCACTATTTCTTTATCACATAATTGGGCCATAATTGGGATCCCATCCCTCAGCTGTCTTAAGTACTAAAAGCAAAATTTTAGCAATGGATTTTCATGGTTTTAGCCTGATAAAATAGAGTAATAGATGCAATCAATTTAGTGTTCAGGTTACACTGTGGCCCAGAGCAGGCAATGTATCTTAAAATGCCTCCCAAGGTTCATTGGGATATAGTAAGAGACATTTGTCTGTGTGAAATGAAACTTGCTCTAATTGTGCATGTTGAGCAAAGCCTGACATTTGGAGAGACAGCAAAATTTTCAGTTCCTATCGAGGGAGTGTAGTACTCTATACCACCACCACCACTGAAGCTGGAGGTGTTTTCTGCCTTCATGCAGGCTAGAAGAGGCTGAAAGACACAACCTGTGACAACTTCAAATTTCATTATTATTATTATTATCATTTATCTTTCTTGCTATAGTGAGCGTAATCCTGTCAACAGACTATCAGTGGTGGTGGTAGTGGTGGGCTCTTGCCAAGCCTAGCACTAGTTGCCAGCCCCAGTCAGTGTATAACATGGATAGAGTGTTTTCCTATTAGTTGAAAGGTTCACTTGACCTGCTGGGCAGAATGTGCCTGGCCTTGCACTGTTCATAATGTTCGCTGTTGCCTTGTATCAGAAAAAGGTAATGTAGTGGTTTGGTCCAAAATACTCATTACTGTTTATCTGCTGTGAGATAAGAATTAGGAGAAATGCAAAACAGGCACCAAACTTGAAAGAATAAAAGAAGTTTATTAACAGACCTAAAAGGAGAAAAAAAAATTATACCACCTTCAGAACTCTCCTCCTCCCCCCACCTTCCTCCCTTCTCCCACTGACAATGTTCAAAGACAACCCTTAAGATGTTCAGTCTGTTTACCACTTCCATAACAACCTTGTTCAGTCCATTTAGAAAGAGAAGTCTCTTCTTGCTCATGCTATGAAAACAGTATCACAACGAGACAGCCGCCCACTTCCAAATATTGTTCAGTCCATTTAGGAAGAGGAGTCTCTCTGCCTGCGTGTGAGTCCTTTCCCCCGACTTGCAGCTTTTCCCGCAACTGCTTTCGAGGGTCCACTCTTGAAGTTTTTTGGGGTACAGTTTTAAGGTTGAGCCGTTCAGAAACAAAAACAGAGGCCCTTCTCCTTCCCTGGGAGCAAAGGGTCTTCATCATCTTCATCTTTAGGACTATCTCTGGGAGCATCTCTAGGAATTGAGGTTTTCTCCTTTCCCATTTGGAGCAAAAGTCCTCATCTGGTTCATCTCTACGGACTGAGGTTTTCTCCTTTCCCGTTTGGAGCAAAAGTCCTCATCTGGTTCATCTCTCCCTGTCCAAACTTCTCATGAAATTACAGCTGCATCAGCATCTGCCTATCTCAGCGCAGGTGCTTTTGCTTACGAGTTGAACACTCCACCCCCCATATCTTCATGAAATTACAACAGGATACTCTGATATATCATAGCTTCACAACAGACTTTCAGCTTTAAGCATCTCCTCTCTCTCTTCCCTCAGGTTTTCAGCTCTTCACAGCAATAAAAGGGTTACTCTCACCTCGGCCTTGCAGCTTTGCAGCTGGAATGTTGAATTTTTCTTATCGCAGTGGAGAGGGGGGAGAGCCGAGCCGCTCCGGCTGCCCACGGCAAGGCAGTGGGGGGGGTCCCACAGCTGGAACAGGTCCATGGCTTCAGGATGGCTGTGGCCCGGCCCGGCCTGGCCCAAGCAGGGCCTGGCCGGGCCCGCTGGCCCCCACACGGGGCCCGCAGTCACCTGTCCCAGCGCCGGAAACGAGAGAGAGCTTGGAGGGGGAGTTTGCCTATTCTTAAATGTGGATCACAGAGGTGATCACAACTTTAAGTGGCTTAGAGAATTGTCCATATTCAAACTGGCCAGCTGATAGGTTCTATCAGTTCCCAGAGGAAACTGTAAGCACCCCTTAGCAAGGACGTCCCTTCCGGGACTATGCTTGCTAACCTATGACAGGTAATTGTCAGATATTAATACCTGACAATTTTACAGCATAGGGAGGGTTAGGTCAGACTGGAGACTACTGCTTAGCTCTGTGTCCCTGTTTTTCCCTTTCTTATTCCTCCTTCTCCTATCACAGGGAGTCTTTTTTTTCCCTTCTCAGAATAGCAAAATAAATTAGTATCTAAATTTAAGAGCCCAATCCGAAACATTCTGAGAGTAGAGTCTCCTGCTATACAGATTCTAAGATTAACCCAAACCTCTTCTTATTATAGCAGCTATAGACTCATCTCTCTCAGAAATTGAAATGTAAGTGTGAGATCAAACCAGGTTTCCTTGAGTAAGACAAGTGTCAGGAAAGCCACGTTCTGGAAAGATAAGCAATGCCAGCGGTGCAGAGGTACAGTTGTAAAAAATGAAATTTTGGAATCTGCTGAGCTCTCTTTTTATTCTTTAGCTCTTCACACACCATTATCCACTTTCTAGTTCAGTGTGATATTTCAGCATAAGTTGAATCTTCATAGCACAAAGTGCTGGTGTTGAAAACTTTCATGTCCTTAAGTTACACACAGTTTCATCAAATCTCAAGTGGTCTTTGAAAATTCATTCATTCCTTGCTCCTGACTGAATCAGTGGAGACGTGTTCACTTGGAATCTGCTAAATTAAGTATCCTTCCTTTTTACCTTTTCCTTTGTCATTTCTAGTGTATAGTTTTCAGGTCTCCCCCATGGCATTCCATCAGAAATGCACACAGCAACTTGCAGGGTATTCAGCCTTCTGTATCACACTCTGCAGGCTGCTAACATCTTGTGACAGATCCAAGCACACAGGTGAAGGTTTGTGTTGATGTGTAGTATGGCTTGCCTTGTTTTTCCATGTGGACTCGAAGAGTTGGCCAAACATGATAATTGACCCCAATGTAAAAGCTGACTTTTGGCTTTGAGAACTCTTAAGAACACAGGATAGATCAGACCTTTCTTGGGATAATATTCTGTTTCCAGGAGTGGAATAGGCTTTTCAAAAAATTTTACATTAAGTTGATGCTGGCTTATCTGCTTTTCTACATCTTAGATTTTATCCTATTTTTTTTAACTAGTATTTTCTGTAGCTAGAAATTGCTTCAGGCTTTGAAAGAATAGATTAATAAAAGAACACATTAGGAAGTTTTTTTGTCATTAGCTCTTTCTTTATCTTTAATTGTTTTACGTTGTAAGAAAGTTAACGTGTTTTCAAGTGGTGGGGGGTGTTTCCTTGTCAGGCCCCTCTCTTCTGTTCTGCAGAACAGCCTGGAATATATCCTGCTGCACACAGTAGACTCACAGCTTGGACTACTCGTTTCCCTATGAGTATCAGCACTGTTCTGTCTGGCTGCTTGCAGCTGTTTTTCTACTGTAGTCATGTTTGGGGTGAGGTGAGTATTGATCCCTCTTTCTGGGGAAACAGAATTTCCAGATGAAACAGAAATTCCACCATGAAATGAAAACTTTGTTGAGATAGAAATACAACTAAGGTTGGTGTATTTCTAACAATTTCTTTTTCCATTACATTTTCATTGTCAGATGGAAATACATTTAGCCAGAAATTGTCAAAGAATCATAGAATTATAGCACAGTTTGTGTTGGGACCTCATAGACCATCTAGTTCTAACCTCACTGCCATGGGCAGGAACACCTTCTACTAGACCAAGTTGCTCCAAGCCCCATCCAACCTGGCCTTGAGCACTTCCAGGGATGGGGCATCCACAGCTTCTCTGGGCAACCTGTGCCAGTGTCACACACCCCTCATAGTGAAGAGTGTCTGTCTAAATCTACCCTCTGTCAGTCTAAAGCCATTCCTGGTGTCCTATCACTCCATACCTTTGTAAGTTTTCTTGTAGTCCCCTTCAGGTACTGGAAGGTACTATTAAGGTCTCCTCACAGTCTTCTCCTCCAGGCTGAACACTCCCAATTCTCTCTGCCTTTCCTCACAGAAGAGGTACTCCAGCCCTTTGATCATCTTAGTGACTTCCTCTGGACTCATTTTGACAGGTCCACGTCCTTCTCACATTGGGGTCCCAGAGCTGGGCGCAGCGCTCCTGGTGGGGTCTCACAAGGACAGGGTAGAGGGGCAGGATCCCTTCCCTTGCCCTGCTGGCCATGCTGCTTTTGGTGCAGCCCAGGATGCAGATGGATTCTGGGCATCAAGTGCACATTGCCAGGTCATGTCAAGTTGCTTGCAAGATTCCCAACAATCTTGACACAATTGTGTCTTGTTAACAAATCCTTCTTAATAATTTTAACATTAGGTGCTATTACAAAGATCTAATCCTTTTCTGACCAGGTAATTTGAATGCCATGTGTTACAACTGACAGCTTGTTCATTAGCATTACTTGCCTTGCAGCTTGTAATGTTTGGAAGTATGAATAATCATCATTACTGTGGAAGAACGCTTTGACAACTATTTGTGACAACTATTATAGCTGTGTGCTGATTTTATGAGGAGTAAGTGTCTGCAAGTGAGTTAACAGCTTAATCTGCTCCCTTTCTCCCAACATGACTCACTAGAGCATTTCTGTATGCACTGCTGCCACCACTCTCCCCAGTTGCTGCTTGATTGACAATAATCTGATCTCTCCATACATGTGTCACCCTCTCTGTGCCATACAACTTTTGTCACAGTACTGATGCCACTGACTTTCAGATTCTCATGTGAGATTCCCCTGCAAGAGAATCTGACTCATAGACTCCTCCTGAGATCTATTTAACACACTGAATTAAATTCAAATAGCTCTTGCTCTTTATTAGCATGTTCTGACTGACTGACTGGGACCTTACTCCTTAGTCTTCAGGTTGTTTGTAATATTAGACGTGTACATGCTGTATCACAGATTTATGTCTCTCCAGGGTCCCAATTGTTTTTTATTTTGGGGTGGTTTTTGCTGACTGTGTCTCCATGAAGAGCTACAGAATACGCAGTGTCACTTTACAGCATGTCCTTAGTGTGCAAATATTTCTCCACTTGCCTTCTTAGCAATTCCTCTTTTTGTAATAATATATTGTGCCCTCCGCTGTGCATATAAACAATGAATTCCAGTGTCATTAACTGAGCAGCAAAGAGAACAAAGGGCTGCATCTAGCTTGGCTGTTGAGCTACTGGATGGTCCTAAGCAAGGCTTTATCTTGATTTCCTTAGCCTGGAGATCCATCAGGACCTTGTTAAAGATGATTTGGGTGTTGGACCATCCAAAGTATAAACATTTGGCTGCCATGTCTTTCGGAAATGATCAAGTGCTCCTGTGTAGTTTTGAAATAAGGCCTTAGTTAGGACTTTCTTTGTTTCACAGAAATCGTTCTCTTGTGGTGCTTTAAACCATGTCTTTGTATCTGCTAAGCCTGCCTGAGTTTTTGGTTGGCCAGCTAACAATGCCACGGGGGATTTTCACACCACTTCCACAGGCTCCAGCCTCACTCTCTGTTGACTGTTCCAAGGGCTTAAGTTCCTCACAGAGATCCCCCAAGTTATATCCTAGGCTTGTGTCAGTTCTTACCTTCAAGTCAAATTATGACTCCAAAATAGCAGGCATTTGTGAAAGTGCTGACCTAAGTAATTCTTGCTAAATCATATCCAGCCCAGCTGGAAATGAATGAGTAGCAAACATCAAAGCTAAAAAGGAGGTACTCTACTAGTACAAGGAAATTCAGCAGAAATGTTTGTCCATTTTTAAAAGGGAAAGCCAAAAGTAAAGGATATTCTTTTTAACTTGAGTCTTCACAAGTAAAGCCTGGTCTGAGATCTGTTTGCGTATTCTCATTGCTTGGGAAGGAGAAGCGCAGCCAACATCAGAGCAGCAACAAGTGAGGGACTCTGTACAGAAGTGAATGTGATCAAATCCATGTCCTGGATGTGCCCAAGGGGACTGAAAAAGTAGGTTGATGTGGTTTTGGGGTTGGTATACAATGTTTATGACAAATTATGGTGACTGGGAAGGAGACTGGCAAATTTCTGAAGACTAACAATAGTAAGTGTTGTATCAGTTTTTTTGAAAGGCAAGAAAGTGGAGTCCTTTGGATCACATCAACCCCATTCCCATCCCTGGAAAGGGCCTGGTGCACATCTGCTTCGTGTCAGTTGGACTAAATAACTTCCAACCAAGGTTTTCATGATTCTATTATCTGAAAATGGAATCCTGATCTCTGATTTTCATCTCTTCATTTCAGCTAAAGCTCTGTTTCGGATCCCCGGCTGTGTTCTACTAAATGTTGTACACTCCTGATGGGCCTCAAATTGATGTTTTTCAGAATCAGAATTCCTATGAACTTTCAGAAAAGTTAAGGTCAGATCTGAAGCTACACATTGCATCTTAGGTAGTTTCTATTTGGTCTTTATTATCCTTAGCAAATCAATATTCAAAAGTGAATTTCTCCCTTTCTGCGAGATCTTTGAATTTGGGTTCATCTAATACCTGGGAAGAGAATAAATGCAGGGAATTTCATATCTTGCAGAGGCCAGGAAGGATTGATCTCTTTTCAGTTAATCGTGCCATAACAATTATTTACTGTGTTTAAGCACTGCTGTTTTTTCTGTCTTTCCCAAGTATTGTGCAGTGGCTGTGTGCTAGAGGCAGGCTGCAGAGCTGGGGGGATCAATAGCCTGGCACACCTGACACTCAGGTGATATGCAAGTAGAAAAATACATACTGCGCTTCCAGAGCACAGTGCAAGCTTATGCAGGCTTATTTATTACTGCTTTAGGTATAAAAATATTGAGTTTCATTTTTCCAATTACACGGTACAGTTCTATCTTGTTAAAATATTTCAAAATAGACTTAGGCATTAGTAGCTCTGAAATGAGGAGACACTTCTCAGTTTAATGAGAAGGACATTTTTACTGCTGTTTGTACATTTTGATTAAATAGAAGATACAGAAATTTGTCTGATTATATTTTCAGGATAACATAATTAACAATAATATGCTCTTTTCCTAATCCACCCAATGTATTTGAGAGATGGTATTTGTGAAATGTCAGTGTTCTCAATGAAATGCAGACAAGTGTAATCATGCCCAAAAGGGAACCTCACGTTCCAGGCCTGTTTGCATTGACACTACACTGCTGCCCCAGCACTCTCGTGCTGCACCTGCTGAGCCCCTGTCTCTTAAACACATCTTTTACTGCAGTGTGAACGTCAGGGGACACAGCAAGGTCAGGGCTCCTGCCAGCAAGGTCATGGGCCAGCCCCAGACAAATCAACCTGCACGTGAAATGAAAGCAATTAGCACTGGAAGGTAGAAATTCGATGGAAAGGTTGGTGCCGATGCCGACTTTCATTCTTACACATCCTACACCACCTATGCCCTTCCAAGTGCCTTCCTGGTGGTGTGCTTTAGTGCAGACAGATGGATGGTCCAGGCCCTGCTCTGGGGATGGATGCCATGTGTGGCACAGCACCAATCTCCCTAGGACACCCAGCTGAGGGAGCAGGACTCTGCACAAGGGCCTGCAATGGAAGGCTGACAGCACAAAGGAGGAATTTGCACATGATGTGGCTGTGGCCCAGAGCAGACGAAGCCACATGTCCTGTGACAGGCCACCTCTGAATTGTAGGTGTGCTTGTTCCCTGAGAGCACAGCTGGGACAGGACTCTCATGGGAGTTATTGCACTAGATTTGTGCCATGTCTTAACTGGGAATTACCCAGACTATCCAATTCCAAAAACAAACCTGCTGCAGGGGAGGAAAGATATTGTTTCCCAGCCCTCTGTGCAACTTCAGTGAGAGTGTGGCTTTATTTTTTGAAAATAAAAACCCCCAAGAAAACAAAACAAAAATGCCAGAAGCTCTGTGCTCTTATTGATCAGCTTTAGTGTGATACCAGTGCTGCTGGCTCTGTATTTATGTTCCCTCCTGCCCCAAATATTGTGATTCAATCAACAGGAGTAATCTGTGAGGATGGAGACAGGGAGAAAATACACCCACAGGGTCAGCATGTCATTGTGAAGGAGAAGGAATCATTGTGTTTTATCAGATCCTCACCAGCTTGATCTGCTGGGGATAAACGTTTTTCTCTTACTGCTCTTTGGAATCTTGGTATTCTTCATCCAGCATGATCCCATGGGGTGCAATTGAATTGGGATTCATACGGTGTGGATTGCCATCACAAAAGCATATTGAGGAGAATTGCCTGAACAACTTGCCATCTGAGGGGAGATGTTTACAGGATAAATGCTTTCTCCAGCCTCAATTACCTTCAAAAGTAAGTCAAAAGTTGCCATATCGAAGATACCAAACTCTGCTGGGTAACTGCCAGAATACCAGTGATCTCCTTGTCCCCACAGGCAGGACCAGCCGTGACTCAGGGAGGGTCCTCCTTGATTTAGTTGCGCTTTTTCCTAAATAGCCTTGGGGAAGTGCTTTAACTACCGGTGCTCTACTCAGTGCCCTTTGCACTGAATTCTGCTACAAACATCTTTTCAGGGGCGGTGGCAGAGTTTTGTTTTTCTATCTCTTGTCATTACAGAAGTGATCAGATTTGGGACATTAAATGAAAGCAAAGTAAATTCTCACACTGGCTTTTTAAGAAGCATATTATCTTTCACATGCTTCACTAGCACATTTCAATTTGCAGCTCTGTAACAAGGATGGGCAGGAGTTACCATCTGTAACTAATGCCTTCTTGTGCTAGAGGTTAATAGTAAGATTGCCTTAAAATATCGGTTAATTTATAATTGTTAATGGAGAATAAGGCTCTGGTTTGGGTTCTTGTATATGATTATCTGCTCAAATTCTTTATTTTGTTTACCTAGTACCCTTAAGTAGTTGTCCCGGTTTGAGACAAATTTGGAGGAAATGTCCAAAATAAACGTATCCTCTAACAGAAGGCAGCCCCTCCCCCACCAGGTTCAGAAAGAAATTCCTCGGAGGAAAGTGAACAAAACTATTTCTTTAACAAGCAGGGTGCACGCAGGCACCAAAAAAAGAATGAATAATGTTAAATAAGAAAACCTCTCTCAGTGGAGAAGACCTGGGTAGATTCAGAGCTCTTTGTAGGTGTGGCTCTGCCCTCTCTGGGGCTGAGGTTTGGTGTGGGCCCCTCCAGGCTGCGGCGCAGGCCTCCCAGTGATGGTCTGGTGTTGCTGAACAGTCCAGAAGAAGAGGGAAGAAGCCACAGTCCCAGGGGAAAAAACTTTCTTGCCTCAGCTAGCAGGCTAGCTAAAAAGCAAAGAATTTTAACTCTCCGTCTCTCTCCTGAGAAAAGGAGCCGAAAGCTGGGGAAAAATAGGAAAGTTCTTTCCTCGGCTCTGCCACAATGAGAACGCAGGGGACTGTGTGTGTCCTTGAGCACAAAACACTCTGACGAATTCACCTGGCTTCTCTCCCCCCTCTCCTGGACCCAGTTTAAAGGCACAGAAAGGCACAGAATTCATGTCTGGGCATAGAGCAGGCAATAGGGGATACAGCATCATAAAGTCACCCCAAGACAGTAGGCCATGAGCTTTATAAAGTGTACCCTTTTGTACAAAATTTTATTTTTATTAGTCATATTTCCACTCTCTCATATTCATAAATCATGCATCTGGCTTGAAATGAACATTACTGACAAGTGCTGTTAATTTACCTCAAGCTTTTAAAACTTTACCTCACAGTTTTAAACGTTTTTTCCCCAAAGCAATGATGACCAGAAACTTTTAAAGATAACTAGTTATTTGACATTGAGAAAGACATCAAATACTGGAAGACTTGTAATGAATTCATGGTGAGGCAGAGCACTTTAAAGATGTAGATGACTACACACCTATTACATCCACTTTTCTAAATTATTAGTAAGTAGCTGTGTACAGAAAGTGTCACTCAGTAGTTGCTCATTTTCACCTTCAAGCATTTGTCTTGCTCATGGCCCAAGGGGTGTGTTTTGGGTACAAATGAGCCTGGCTGAAATGTATCATGGGATCCAGCACAGTATTTCCTCCCTGTAACAGAAACCATTTGTACTTAGTGCCCACTCTGTTGTTTGCACTTTTCTGCCGGAAAACCAAACACATTAAATGACCAGCAAAGTGATGTCTGTACTCCCTCACTGCTGGGCTGGCTGCTCCTCTTGTAGTGCACACACCGTGGTGGGGCACACCTTGTGCCACATGTCACTGCCACAGCACCGCCCAGCGTTTCATCCCTGCTGCTGCTGACACATGGCCACATCTGGAAAGAACCTAACGTGGCGTTTTAACAGAGGGTGCTTCATTTCTGTGCCAGTGCCTAAGGCAGGCACATGCATATAAACCTGATGAAGGTGGTGATCCTTCTCCATCTTGATCCCAGAAGTCTGGGGAGGAGGAGTAGTGTCTTAATACAGTGCTGTGTCTTGAAGGTGCTGTGGCAATAGAAGTACTACTACTAATAATAATAAGTACTAATAATTCAAATGTTTCAGTGGTTAGGCTGAGGTTTACAGTTGTTCTGTGTGCCGTGCAAGGACTTACGAATTTAAGGACAGCTTGCATTTAGTTTTCCAGTTATCTGTCCATTTATGTGGTTTAAAGTTCAAGGAAATGTTGGAAAGCAATTAGCCTCTCAATATGAGATACAGTCTTTTTTGATGCTCTGGGATTTTTTTTGTTTGGTTGGTTGGGTTTTTTTTAACAAAGGCATGAAAAATACCTTTATTCTTTGATCAAGACTGAGTTAAACTTGTTTTCTATTAACAGCAGAGGGGAAAGCAAAGTTAGGTTTGTTCTCTTATTCTCTGCACTTTGCAGCATTTAAGTGTTTATAGTTTCTAACTGTACAGTGTTTTACACTTCCTATATTTAATTTTAACTTTAAAAATACCTGAACACCTACCTTCCAGGAGAAAGAAAATTCCATGTAAACATCCGTAATCAAAGAGATGTGGTATTAAATGTGATACATGAAACACATCATTCTGATATAAAAGTATTCTTTGCTTACTGGTTTTAATATGGTATTAGGCTACAGTGTCAGCAAAACCTTTGCTTCTTCAGTTAGTGCAGTATCTCCCGTCTCACAATGCAGCCTGGTTTAGGCTGTAATGCCTGAGCAAGCTATCTAAAAATCTGTTGACTCTGGTTATAAACACAAATGGTGCGTCATTTAAAACTAACAGGAAGTGTTGGGCTTTCCATCCCTCCAAATAACCATGGAAATTGTAAGTTTGTGTCTAGGTACCACAACAATATAAGGCTTAGAACCATCTTAGCTACCTTCTGCAGGCACCAGAAACCAAGGCACAAAGAGCAGAGGCAATTTCCTGAGGCCCCACACACCTGAATGACAACACCAGACTTGACTGTATTTTTTTTTAAGCTGGTTCTCCTTTCATAGGTCTCTGCTTATCTTTACCTATGTTTTTTATTTAGTTGTCTCTTCAATAGCAATTTTTTCTGCTTCAGAAATTGCTGGAGGTAGTGATCAGGTTTCAAAATCTTGGATCCAACCACTTGAACACATTTGTGTCAGGATATTGAATGGCTCTGAATTCCCCTTTGATGGGTCAAATCTGCATGATCAATGTGAACATCTCACACTCTTTGATTGTATTTTAATTTGCATTCTGATCAGATGGCTGGCCATTTGAATCCATCTACAGTTAGAGCTGATTTGAAAGAAACATCAAGTACACGTGTCCAATTAAACTGAAGGTATCGTGCAGCATATAAATTGCAATCCATCATTCTTTTCAGCCTTCCTAAAATTCACTGTCTGTATTTAATTCAGAGCAGCTATCTTTGTGATTTAGGAATGTACAATAGTAGGGCAGAGAAGGAATGAGCACAGCTCCCTGGGGTGCTTAGCCTTGGTGGTCTCAAAATGGGTCTCAAAATATTTATGGTCAGCTTAGCAGGGGAATGGGCAGAATATAATTTCTCTGCCCTGCTTTCCTGCTGTACCCATGCCTTGTCAGCCTGGGGCTGCTTCCCTGGGCTCTGATGGACACACCTGTCCTTACCTGCACTATGTTCTGCTACCTTTATAAGGTCATATTTTGTATACATCCCAGGACATAAAGCAAAATTTGTACCTAATTTAAAATGCCATTTCAACAGCTTCTTTGCACTGCTTGCTCATGGTCAGGAGTTGCAAGCGACTTCTCTGATAAGCATTCCAAAAATAGACATTGATTCTGTTTTTTAATAGATGTTTTCTGTAAAAAGAGGATGAAGGGGCTGTGAACTGCTATGGTCTGTGCCCACCTGGGAGGGTGAGGGAGGAAGCTGATTACACCATAGTTTCATATTCAGTTTTTTTGTATGCATACCCCAGATGTCTTCACCTTCCTGTTTCATTTAATATTGCTATACCCCATTAATGATGCAGAAACATTCAGATTTCTGAAAAGATCCATCTAATACAAATTGTTGGGCTGCATAGTCATTATAGAGTTCTCATGGTTATCTCTTGAGAGGGAGCCTTATCAGAACAAAAAGCTAATTTTTTTTCCTCCTGGCCTGTTGCTAGTGTGTTCCTGGCATGCACTGACTGCGTATTTAGTGTGTAGCAAAATCCTCTAAAACACAAGGATTAGAGGGCTTGCTTTGAACAGAAGTCAAAGGAGAAACTACTCCCCAGTCTGTAAGTGAGGAGGTCTGGCTCCAGTGGCCTGGATTCGTTGTAATGTTTATAAATAGCACCTTAAGCAAAGTAAAAAATTGGAATTTTAGCCATCCTATCATTTTTCACCAGCATGTTTAAGACAACAAACTGGGGCTAAGAAATATGTAAAATGCTTTCTAATTAAAGTAGTTCAATATACTAAAGCTTCCTGGTGCTGTAGCTTTAAGGTACAATATGCATTTAATTATCCCCAAGGCAAAAATTACTTTCAGAGTGGTGTAGTTCTCCCCATACACAGAATAATATGGTTTACTGAACTGGACCAAGTTTTAGCAGGGCCTGCAACAGCAGTGATTTTAGTGGCTCCTTGGAGATTACAGAGTAAACATTTTAAAATCTCATTTATAGGAAATGCTTTATTATGGTTTTGGTCAAGCCCAATTTATTGTTAACAGGATTATAAGTGATATAAACTGAGGGTTTTTCCTGCTGGGTATTATGCACCCTCTGCTTCCAGTAAGGTTGACCAAAATTCAGCATCTTCATTTCACTACCTTATGCACATGCATAATATTCCCACAAAAATACCATTTTATTATCTAGCTCTCCCATAAATAAAATGTTTTATCCCAAGCTAGCCCACCTCTTGTTTGTTAGAGTTTTTTTTGCCTTGAAATTAGAACTCAACAGGGTGTGGAACATGTAAAACTGTCTAATAGCAGACATGGGTTTACTGTTATGACTGCCCTTTAAAAATATTTTTTTTTATCCATCAGCATTTAATGATCAAACCTCTTAAGATTTTTCAGGAACCAGGGTCTAAGTTTATTCATAAACTTCAGAGCAAATTTTAGCTTTATTTTTTTAGTTTAACTGCCAAAATCCAGGCACAATATTTGTTCTTTCAAATTCCGTTTGTACTGTTGAAACATACCTTTTTTTAGACAAAGAATCTGAATCTGGTTAAAAGTTGGACTCCTGCTGTGTATTTCTGGGCTTTGTCCTTGTGGAAAATGACCTAAAAAGTCATATTGACTAAAGATGTGCAGAGCTCGGAGCAGAGACCTTATTTTAAAATATCTTAGTACTCCCTTAAAATGACCGGTAGATTCATTGAGGGACATCAAAATGTTCCGTGTGCTGTATTTCTTATTCACTCTTTGCAATTTAATTAAGGAAGTGTGGAGAAGCAGGGGGAGAGGTTTCTGAAGCTGTGGTTCCCCAGAGCTGTGGGAAGTGGGAGTGTACAGCAGCTGCTGCTGTCACTGTCAGATTGAAGTGTTGGAATCCTGTCTGTTCTGTTCAGGGGTCCTTTATGCCCACTTGTTCCTGAACCCTGCTGGGGTTGTATTTGTTCTTGCCAGCTGATGGTGAGAGATGATCAGTAGCTTACACAGTTACTTCTGCTAGGGCACTGTTCATGTCTGGTAATGTACCTCGTGGTACATTAATTGTAACTGTGACCTGTCGTGGCTGAAGGGGGCCAGACAGGGTCAGGTCAGATGCAAGAAACTTGAGTGCAAACTCAAATTTTGCAGAAGCTCAGGGCTTGTAGCTGACCTCTTTTTAGAGAAAGTAAAGTTTTACTCTGGTCTTTCTGGTTCCTTCTGTGACCAGGAATTGAAGAATTCTGAGCTCAGATTTGGAAGAGCTTCTCCAGAAATTCCCATTTCCATTTTACAAGCAGAAATACTTGTACACACTTACACACTTCTCAGAAGCCTTTGCTTGAAACCTTGAAGCTGTGATGTATTTTAATCTACTGGTGTTATGGTAAACATTTTGGAAATCAAGCCGAGCTGTAGCAAGTTCTGAGCTGTGAATTTTTTAATCAAAGATATTTTCTCAAAATGTGCAGTTTGACCATGAGTTCCTCTTTGACCATCCTTTGGAAATGATCAGTAAAGAACAGGTTACACTGGGTAGTGGTGGTTTCTTTTCTGTCTTGAGTTCCTTCTGAAAGTTTGTGTAGCTATTTGGGCACTATCTGTTGTTTAAAAGGAAAAAGAGTAGGAAATGAGGTTAATCAAGCTGTTTGCTACTTCTCTCTTCATTTGCACAAGCTGTTATTTTATTACTTTTCCACTTCAATAGAGTTAGCTCAGCTGAAGAAATTAGGGGCTGGTTTGTGATGATTTGAGGGGTAGCAGAAGTTCTTGGAAATAAGAGCTGCTTTTGACAGGATTTGTCACTTGAATTCGTATCAGATGTTCAAATAAACAATGTCCGGAGGTCCCACCTGTGAGCTTGGTCCCCCCTCCATTTCTTCACTCTTACTAGCAGAGAAGATGCTCAGGAATTAAACTTTAATGCTTGAATTCTAGTCAGCTGTGGTATGTAAAAAGCTGCCCTTTTTTCCTTGGTAGGAGGAAAGGAAAACAGCCCACAAAACCCACTTGTGCTTATCCTGGCATTAAATAGATTATAAAATCCTGATACTAAAGTGATTATTTCCAAATCTGTAGAACAGCTTAGTAAAATACTTGCTCATGTTTATGTTCATATTATAAATTTGAAAAAGATTAATTTTCCAACTCACTGTCTCTTAAATCAACTAATCATCAGCTATGGAAAATTATGCAGAGCTCTTTGACTGTGCCATTGATGTTGTTTTTATATTTTGTGTGGAAAGTTCATCACCCTTTCCTCTTGCATCAGGAAGAAAGTGCAAGCACACAAATACATACAAGCAAAAGTAGGAAGTGATTTTGAATTTTTTTGTTTCTGTGAAATGCTCAGAATTATGTGCAGTGTCAGTATAGCAAGGGAGAAAAAAATCATATGACATCTTCTGTTCCCAAGTGCTCTGGGTACAAATATACAAATAATGTATACAGTTAACTGAAGTCTCCCTGGGTTTGCACTGATGAACCCAAGTTCTGCATATGTCAGATTAATTCTCTTGGTTTATGCAATGGTTTTTAGAACCTCACTGCCGTTGGTGACGTTGCTGGTCTAATGAAAACGGATAAATGTTAACCTTGAGAATGCAACAAATGAACAGGTCAGACAAATAAACAGTTCTCCAGTTTCTCATTTATGTAGTGACATTTGATTTGATGCATGTCTTATGCATTTCATTTTCTATCTGTAGCAGGTATTTACCCCTTTCTGAATTTGTCTCTTAATTAACTGCAGATATGTCTCAAGTTCTCTCTTTTGAGTGCTCCTTAGCCTGTTATGAAGAAATGCAAAAGCATCTGGTATGCCAGTTTTAGGCTCTTGGTGCCAGCATGACTCTACAGAGAACTCCATGAGCAGGTCAGTGCATCTGATGCTCTCCTAAATTGAGGGCATTCTGTAGCCAAATGACCAACTTTTGGACCAAATGCCATCTCTTCAAACCTCTCAAAGAATGGATGTAATCCTTAGCACACCAGTGAAAGTTTGGTCACTTGTGCCTCAACCACTTCTAAAGAAAGCAATAGTGAGTATGGAATGCACACAGAAATAGCCTGTGAGCAGGGTTTGCGAACATGCCCAGCCTTTAGGAAGTTGAGGAGGGCTTTGCTAGGGTGGAAGAAAGACTGTGAACCTGATGGAGCTTAGTCCAGTGCCTGGAATTCGGTGCATTGCTCAGCTCTGCTGGGCAGGGTGCTGCCCTGACCACTGCAGCAGCATTTCCCACAGCTGTCACTCATAAAAATGAGGACAGAGATACCACTGCTTTGTCTTCTAGAGGTTCAAGGCCCTCCTTATGTGAGACTGGCCTGTCTTTGTGAGTTGTGCCATGGTTAAGCTGTATCCTACTGGTGGGTCAGTGCTGTTTTGCAGGAGACAGACTTTGGCTCACTCATCTGAAGGCAACCTCTGCCTCATACTGCTAAGTACTTGAGTGATCAGAAGAACACAAAATCCTCTTAAACTTTGACTGCTGAAATAAAGGGATCATGGTGAGGTTTCATCTTAGAGCACTGTTTCCAGAGGAAGACACAAACAAGATTCTGGAGCTAAAAGTTGTAGTTTTTATTAGACCTGCTTAGAAAATTTGATACTCCGAGGTTCTGTGAAATACTGGATTTTGGCAGAAAAATATAAAAGTTTGCGGAAGCTTTCAGAAAACCTGTATACTATTTTTTGACTACCTGTAGTTTGTGTTTAGACTACTACAGTGAATATTTATAACTTAGGGGCCTCTTCTTGTAGCCCAAAGCATTTAGAGGCACTTAAAGAAAAAGTTTTAAAAGCATCCCTAGCAGAAAGGAGTGTATTTCAAATCTTTTTTCAGCAGAAGCAGCCAAGTAATTAGGTGTGGATCTATGAAACCTGTCCCAAACCACAAACCAGAGAAAGTATTTAACCTGTGAACTTTATGTGTGTGTGCTTTGCCTGAGACAACTACTTATCGTGGAAAAACTCAAACTGGATGGAAATCTATCCCCAAAATTCCCAAAAATTGAAATTTGGGACATATGTTGGATTGTAGTCTCTATACTCATAGTTACTGTAAACTTTTTATTAATAGATTCTGGTATAAAAGAATTGCGGAAGTGCTGTGTATCACTCTTTGCCTGAGCTCTTATCCAGTGATTTTGTCATTCCACAGTTTTACTTTACTGGGTCTTTTCTTTTTTGGGGGGAGTGGAGGAGAAGGAGATTTTCTTCTTCAGAACAGATTCTGCTGGAATCTAAATTTTCCAGCTGAACAATATGTTCATACGAAAAACTCTTGCCTAAACAGAACAGCATTTCTTGAAAAGGAATTATTTCTTCTAAAGATCTTGGCTGGCTGTATTGTAGAGCTCATTTGAGCAGCAGTTCAGTAGACAGGACTCAAGGAAGCACCAGGGACACTTCTTATACCTCTATAATTTTCCTTTTATTTTTTTAATTGACTGATTGAGATCACATCTGTGAACTGTTCCGCTATAATTTTGGCATTTTAACTCATGGTTTGACTTCATGAAAATGGTTACTTGCCTTTTCCTTCACATGAAATCGACTGCTGGCATGGTGAGTAGTTAATTCTTTGTCCTTATGAAGAAATGCACTGGCCTGGTTGCGATCATTCTGTTTTAAACATATGTGTGAAAGTCATTAAATATCTTAAAAGAGAGGAAAGTCATTAAATATTTTGAAAGACATGATATTCAGAACTACATGAGATTTTTCTCTAAGGTCATTCCTGCTTTTCCTAGAGCTCTGTGGAAGGAGTTTCTGTTTATATGCTAAATGCTACAGCTTCTGCATAGGCAAAACACCCACCTAAACTGCTTGGCATAAAACAGTTTTTGTTTGCAAGATCTTGCCCTAGCTTTCTTAAATGTGGAGAAACAAGTCTCTTTTTAAACGACAGGGAGAACAAATCACGTTAATAATTTTTCATTCTGTTTCCATAGGGTGATTTTTTCAATTTAGGGGTGCTATATTTTTAAGTACAGCTTTTCTGTCATTGCTCTGTATGTTGTTAAACAGCTCTAAACCCAGACTGAAACAGTTATGGTTGTTGGCCTTTTATTTAATGTTAGCATGATTGAAAGCAGAATGTGTCATGCTTAATGCATGGTAAGGCCAGACTAGAAGCCTTTATTCAATGTTTAAGATTTCAACAATAGAAACAGAAGACATGTTAGATTTAGATTAGATTAAATTAGATTAGATTAATTTAGAGTCTAGATTAGATTAAATCTCTCCCTGTACATTTAGGACTGCCAAATTGAGTCATTTTGGAGGTGGCTGTAATTTTTCTCAAGTTTTAAATTCTGTGCTGCTACTATTCACTTGTACACTTCCAAAGCAGGATTTTTCAGCATTTTGGCACTAAAATCCCAAACTCTGGTTCGTCTAAGGACTGCTGAGGAAATTTGCACATCCTTTTTACCCCAGGTGCATACATGCTGACCTTCTATTTCTATGAGCTAATTTGTACTGTTGGAAGTTCTGCCTTATCCATATCCCTTCATCTAGAATTTTTTCTAGACAAACGAAGAAACTGAGAGTTTTAAAAAGTTTGAAGTACATCAGCATTAACAAATCCTGCCTTGGTTTGCAGACATGAGTGATAATTCTGACCACACAAATGCGGATCTAAGTCTAGTTCTGTGGTCTGTACGTCCTGATCCTTTCAGAGCTCTTGGTGGGGGTGAACAACTCTCAGCAGCTTTCCAGAATTCTGGTGCTCTGAGAAAGATCGAATTACTTCTATCAGCAGGAAAAAGCTGGTATCAGAGATGGTGCAACCCACCTCAGTGGAGTCCCTCAATATATATAACTGGGGCTGAATTTGCTGTTTGTATGTGCAAAGAGGAATTGATGAAGTTGTCATCTGTGGCAGAGGACGGATTACTCTGACATAAAAATATGGAAATCCCCTATCCTATATTCCTTGTATTCTTCTTCTTTTTGGCTTAACTTCTATTATCAGTTGGTAATTTTTGTTTCATTGGCAACTTCATGATGATACCAAAGAATCCAAGGGTGTTAAAGTAGAACACTCCACATGGGAGAATCCACCAATTCAAATTTTGCTTGTTCAAGGAGAAGGTCAAGTGTTGGTATAAATTGCACTGGTTTTGACAGCCTCTGGACTTTCTTTGTGTTTAGATCAGTTTCTGAATTTCCCTGTGCTGCCTGTGAAAACTATTCTTTCCTGGTACTCAAGTCTGTCATGCAAAAGGAGTTTAATGATATCCTAAGAGAGACCCATCTATACCTTCTCTAAGCCCGTGTTTCCCAGACAACATGGTGCTGTAATCAAAGCAGCTGAAACCTTTCACTTCTGTTTGGGCTGGCTGCAGAATCATTTTCTCAGGAGTTGAAAAGTTCAGAAGGAGAATGAATAAGATAATTTTCCTTCTATACTTTACAAAATCCTACAGTGTAAGCTAGACCTCCTTGCTCTCACATCATTACATGTAGAGAAATGTTAGGGCTTTCATTGCAGACTTGCTCAAGGCACATTGTGGGAACTCCAGAAGAACATATGCTTGAAATTGTCCAGCACAATTTTCAGGAGAGAATGGCAAGAACAGCAAGAAAGTAATACAAACTTGAGCAAATGCTGAAATAATGAGTGTCACTCTGTGTTGTAAAAGCTCAGAAGGAAATTGAAATCATCACTCTCTGCTTCACAGCCCCCATCCTTCATGTCTCCTCATTTCACCTGCATCTGCACAGTGATCTGTGGTACTTAAGGAAAGGGCGCGAGCAGAGAATGAATAACTCTGAAAAAATATGTGGGGTGTACTCTTGGGCTGATCCTCTTAAGAGCTACAGAACTTGAACTGGATCCAAAAAGTGAGGAGAGCGAGCATTGGGTATCATCTCTGTCCCATGCATTTGGAGATACTACAGGGACAAGTGGTGTGAAAAAAAATCCAAGGCTCTCCTGAGAGCTGGTTTTCTTTCCCAGGGCTTGCCTACAGTTCTTGCTGCTGCTGGAGTCTCCCTTCCAATGACCAGTTTGGCACCAGGCTTTTGTCACTGC
This sequence comes from Corvus moneduloides, assembly GCF_009650955.1. Taxonomy (NCBI): domain Eukaryota; kingdom Metazoa; phylum Chordata; class Aves; order Passeriformes; family Corvidae; genus Corvus; species Corvus moneduloides. Next base: position 106,681,143 of record NC_045478.1, on the reverse strand, counting down.
CATGTTGACAACAACTCCCTCCTGATCTCTTGGGGCTTCTCTGCCTTCATTGCAGCACCCAGGGATCATGGCAGGTATAGAATTAGCCCAGCTTTTCAAAGGTGATGAGTGCAGAAAATGTGTTGCCTATATTCACCATTTTTAAAGGGAATTTCATTCTCACACCCTTCCCACCTGACACTTTATAAAGGAACAGATAGGATTTTATTTCTCATAAAACCAAATTTTTCTTTATCTTTTGGTCTGGAGGAATCTCCTTATCATAGGAAGCTGCAGCTTCTTCAGCCTCCAGATGAATAGCAAGACCATTTTTGCAAAGTGATTCTTTTCTAAACCTTGTTTCTCAGGAATTGAAAACAAATGTTGTGTCTTGCTGACTTAATATTCCCTCAGGGCTGCTTGTACAGAAAGGTTACGGCTTTTGTGGAGTGATAACCTACCATCTAATGAGTCTTCCAGCACAAGGCAAGGCCTGATCTTCTTGTAATGAAAGACAGGCATTAGAGAAGAAAGAAACAAAACAAAACCCTTGAATAAAAACCTTCTGTACTTTCTCTGTTCCTCACAGAGAGATGAGTCAGTGACCAAATTTTTGCTCTCAACCTTTTGGCTGTTGGACGAAGAGCATGACAAAGACAAAGTCATAATTATATTTTAATAAAAAGTAACAAAGTTGGAAGACAATTTTATTGCCTGATTGTATCTAACTGTTGATCTACTTCTCTTCTTCATCACAACATCAGCACTAGGGAAAGAGAAGGAAAACGCTGAAGAAGAGAGAGACAAAAATAAAAGAAAAGTGCTTCTGACAACCAGTAGCATTTCCATGAGTTACAATCTTCATGGTTTGGTGGGGCAAAACTCAGCTTGCATTTTAGGGCTCTCGCAGCCAATGCTGTGTATCTCAGAACCAACTCTGAGTAACCAATACTGAATGCTGGCTGAGCCAGGGATTGGGGACTTGAAGGGGAATTTCCCAGTCAACAGGGCCTGTCTCACCCCCTTGCTTTGTCCTTGCACATATTTAGTATGTTATATAGAAGCATGTACTACAGACGAGTGCATTTTGGAATGACATCATGCTGATAGTTGAGATGGGATTTTGAGTTGACCTTCTAAAAGAAAAAAGGGGGTTCCAACTCAAGTGCCCATCTTTTTAGCCAGACTGCTCTTGGCATTCACCAGCAGAGTTTTGCAGAGTTTTGGAAAGACAAATTTTTGAAAAACCCTTACTACCAACACCTGTGGGATCTCAAGCAGCCTGGGTGTAGTTGTACAGAACAGACTCACTTTGGACCACAAATTAGCATAATTTCATGTCTGTGTTGACAGGGATATGGACAAACCAGTTTACAACTTCCCCCTCCTCAGTAAGAGCACTGATTCGTGTTCATAGTCACTCAAAAAGCAGAATGATGTGTTAGAGCTATCTGTAATTGTTGTTTTCATTTCCAGTTTTCCCTAACACTGAGCTATTAAATTCAAAATTACTTTACAAACAGTAAGTAGAAAGGCATCTGTTAACATGATTAATTTAAAGATTTACTTGTAAACTAAGGTCTTTTCTTCTAGGGTAACCTCCCTTAGGTATTTAATTTGTACAGCATCTTTTTCCAGCCTTTTCTTTGTAGAACATAAAATACCAATTGAGCATTTGCCTTTATGGCTGCTGGCAGAATTGGGAAAAGAAGGTAAGCATTCAGTCCCATGCTCTTGCTCCGAAAATCTAAAAATCCAGTAACAACCACTTTTATTTTACTGCGTTATGTTCTTTGTGTACTGTGGGAGATCTTGCCCTTAAAACCACATCTTCTACATTGAATTTTTCAGTACTTTCTTTTTCCTGTTTTACAATGAAACTGAAGGTAACAATACAGTTTTACTAGAGGGAAAAACTGTTTCCCTTGAAGGAAAGATTATTTTTAAGAATTCTTCAACATATGCTGTTTATTCTGAGGGAAGAAAAGATGTAAAAATTTCATGAAGTAATCAAAACTTGAAAAGAGCAAAGAGGCATTGCCTGATCAATGGCTTTGAGGGCTGTGTTTGCCAACACATTCACTCACTAACTGAGTTTGACATTGAAAGCGTCACATTTCTGGTTTTAGTTCACTGCCCTGAGGTTTTCAGCAAGATATGTTACAGAAAGACGTGTTCTAATGCTTTGTAAAGTGACAAAATCTGCTTTCATTCTGTCAAATTATAATACTGTGAACATTAACTAACTGTTGTGGTATTGGGATGGATCCATGTGCATCAGACAACAGGATTACGCCAGGATTATTAGAGGTCATGCCCTCTACTGAAACTTTGTACGACTCCCAGAGCTGTGGTTTGCAGCATGAAGCACCAATTACTGCCAGAGAGATTGGTAATCAGTGCTGATTAACAGCAGAAGGCTTTTTGAACACAGAACTGTATGGAGGGAAACATGCCCAGCAGGTGCCCTCTCCGGTATTTAATTATGAGAGAACCTGATGGAGAGAGGTGTTTACAGGACTGGCTCTGGATTACCTACAAGGGCTTTCTCACGGAAAAGGTTTAAAAGAAAGCTCACAGTGGTGTCAGGCACAGGTTGGGACATCAGCTCAATTAGAGCTAATTAATGTCCTGTGAGCACTTTGCTTTTTCAGCTATGTTGCGTAACATCATGTGTGGTGCTTCACTGCACAAGAGCTTTTTGCTGTGGGCTGGAAAAGTCTGACTCTTAAATGTCTTAAATCAAAGAGCTCCAAGATGCTGCTATCAGAAGTCAGTTTGCAAATGATCCTTGGGGGATTTAGGTGTCAAAGCTATGACCAATGCTGATTTTTTTGGTGTGCGGGTGGATGCTTAAGTGCCATATAGATGTATGAGGTACTGCAGTTAATGGGTTGACTGGGTTGAGCATGGGTGTTTTGGTGAAGTTCAGGATCAGCTGGTGTGCTGTTCTCTGAAGAACTAGATTAGATTAAGCAGAAGTTAAACAGAAAATTGAAATGAGGTATTCTCTGTGTGAAGAAAACTGAAATATTTTGAACAGTTGGTCATTTGTTGCACAGGTCAAAAATTATTTTTGATCAAAGTCTCTTCAGTTTATTTTGAAATGAGTCAGTGAACTTGGCATAACTCTTAATGGACCCAGGTGGTAGGAATATTTGTCTGACTGTTGTCCCAGTGAAGCAGGTGTGTGTTCATCCCTGATTTTGCCTGGAGTGAAGTTCAATTACTTCTCAGTGCCTGCTTTTGAGAAGCCTGTGTTTGGTGCCCAGATCTCAGCGATCTCCCTCACACCTGACAGTACTTGGAGTTCTTGTTTGCAGTGCTGGTGGATAGACCAATGAATAAAGAGATGCTGGATACCAGCCTTGTTTTCTGCTTCTTAACAGAAAGTTGCTGTAAAGGTTGTAGCTAGGTCAGGCTGATGGGCAATGAGCAAACACTTGCACTGCTGCCTCTAGTCCATAATTGCTCTGAAGATAACAGAGCCAGGCATGTCAGTCCAACAAGGAGAAGGTGACCATGATGGGCTGAGAATATTGTACCCGAGCTTCTGCATAAAGCTTTCTCAAAGTGAGACTTCGCAAATTATTTTCTTCTTTCAATAAAAAAAAAAAAACCTAGGGAAACAGGAGCATCAGTTTGAATAGGTTTTCATAATTGGAACAGACTGGCTGATGAAAATGTGAGAAGCAGCAGTGCCAGTACCTGCTCTCTGACAGTAATGGATTGTGAGGGAATGGAGGCCTGCAGCCTTTCCTCAGCTCCTCTGAACAGTTCAAGCATTTTGGGTCAGGTGTATCCTCACAGTGTCTCTACAAAGGCTTCCACACAGAGGAGCCTCTGGCTTGGTTAGAGCATTGAGGGATTACTGTTCTACCATTCTCTTAATAGAAATTAATTCTTTTCATCCTCTTTTTCTGTCTCCTCATTTTGAAGATCATTTAAGATGTCTTTTGAGGTAACTGTGAAATCAATATCATTTGCTTGTTGCATGTATTTGACTGGAGACAGAAAATGCACTTTCTTAATCTTCAAAATGATGTTGTGATAAATGCAAATTTAATATTTTTCAATGTTTTGTTCTTTCACTTTTTGCAATCTCTAACAGTTTAAGCAATTTAACATTTCCATCATTCACTCAGTGAGTCAACTAGGTTAGGACACATACATTTAGTCTTGAATTACTGAAATATTTGTGTATGTCTATATGCTGTGGTCTCAAGACTTGCACATTTTAAGTACAATGAGTACAATCTTAGCAAGTTAGCAAATGACACTGAGGCTTTCCACATTAGTTTTTTGTTAAATGAGAAGTTGGTGATCTGAAGCCTGAATTTATGCTCAGAAAATTGCTTTTCATCCTACAGTATGGGTTCTTGAGCAGAGGCAGGCTCAAACAATATGTTGAAAATTATCTTTTCACAGAACTTTGATCAAAATACAAACGTCCTTGCCTCAGGAAGCAGTTTATTTTCTCTTGAGAAGTGATGCTAGAACAATCAAAGAGAGCAGACTCTGCTTGCTGACCAAAATTTATCTATGAATAAATTGCATTACAAAGCTACCAGCAACATAACGTTTTCAAAGACTGTTGTTGCTATAAGAAAAGTGATTTGTAGAACTCAGCATTGGATGGGAACTCTTGCCATAACAATATTACTAGAAACTATTATTGTTTATAATGCAATAGTGTATACTCATTGTAGCAGGTTCAGTTCGTAAACAGGGCAGAGCACTTCTCCTCCTCCCACCTTTCTCCCTGCTTCCACTGACAACATAAAAAGACAACCCTTGAGATTTCCAGTCAGTTTACTACTTCTATAATAATCTTTTTCAGTTCACTTAGGGAGAGGAGTCTCCCTTGCTCATGCTATGGAGGCATCTCCACAAGAAACAGTTCTCTCATGGCTTCAGTGTCACAGCAAGCCAGATCCCGGGTTGGTTCTCTGCTCGCATGTCAGAGTCCCTTCCCCTGACTTACAGCTTTCCCCACAACTGCTTTCGAGGGTCCAATCTTGAGCTACTGGGGTACCATGTTAAGGATGAGCTGTTCAGAAGCAAAGGTTCTCTTCACCTATCTCTGGGAGCATCTTCACCTCTAGGAACAGAGGTCTTCTCCTTCCCTGGGAGCAAGGGTCCTCCTCTCTTTCATCTCTCTCTGTTCATGCTTCTCATCAAATCACAGCTACTTCAACATTGGCTTATTTCAGCACAGGTACTTTTGCTCACAATTGCAGTTTGAACGCTCCACCCCCCATGCTCTCATGAAATTACAGTGGGCACTCTGATGTATCATAGTCCATCACCACCATAGCTTTACAACAGAATTTCAGCTTCTAGGCTTGAAGCACCTCCTCTTTCTCCTCCCTCAGGGTTTCAGCTCTTCCTTCTTCACTGACTTTGGTGTCTCTATGGTGTTTTCTTCACTTGCTTCCACCTTTCCTCTTCCTCTGACTCGGGAGAGGATTGATGTCTGCAGGCTCCATCTGTCCTGGAGGAAACTCACAGCACTGGAAGGGTTCATCTCAGCCGGCCCCGCAGCCGGCATTCGCCTCTCGCTGTCGGTCCCATCTTTGCCGGGCAGCGGCCTCAGATGAGTCCTCGGCCGCTGCGGGGCCGGGCCGGGCCGCGCTGCCGCGCGGAGCGGGGCTCGGGCTGCCCGCGCTGAGGGGCCGCGGGTGGAACAGCGCCCCCCGGCTCCAGCGCGGCCGCCTCCCGGCCCGGCCCCGCTGCGCCGCGCGGGCCCCGGGGACCTGCCCGAAGGCCGGAAGCGACTGAGCTTTCCCGGGCTCTGTTCCTTCTTAAACGTGGGTCACAGAGGCGTGTCAAGCTTCTTAAGGGGCTTAAAAAGTGGCCAATATTCAAACCGGCCAGTTGATTGGTTTTGTCAGCTCATAGAAGAAGCTGTAAGCACCTCTTCGCAAGAGAATCTCTTCTGTGGCTGATGGAGCCTTTTTTACCTATGCTAAACCATGACACTCATCTAATGATATTTCTGATTTAGTGGAATCCAGATCTAAACCAGTTTTTGCCAGTTTCATGGTTTGCCTGTTTGGAAGTTTTTTTCCGTGAAATTATTTTGAAGCCTTTTGTAGGAACATACCTATATTAGTCACTTGTTGTTTTCAGTATGAAAAAAAAAAAATTGTAATTACTAGATCTCATTTTTCTTCTAAAGGATCCAAAGGAACTATCTAAATAACACTAAATGTCCACTGATGTATCATTGTACTTATTTTGATTTTGCTTGTTTTTTCCAAAGCTGAGAATCAAGGCTTCTTTTTTGCTTCTTAATACAAATTTTTGGAACCCAGGAATCCTCATGTGTCAAGAGTCTTTGAATAGCTGTTTGTGATGTGCAATTTTGCTTTTTTTTTTAGATTTTCCCTTTTACTGAAAATACCTACTTCTCATTCTCTTATATACAGTGACACAGTTCTAAATAGAGAAGTTCTGGTGAAAAATTATTCTGTTTGCTACATCTTTTTTGGTGTCTCAATATTATTTTCATGTGTTTTCACATGCTTTGGAAGATGAGAATTCCTTCTTCCATCCAGACTCTCACTTTAAAGAGACATCTGTGCTGCCAGAAGAGTTTCAGCTCAACTTTCCTTTGTCATCCCCTGAAAAGAAGAATGCATCTGCAACTGAGACTTTTAATGTGATTGATTGAAAGACGGAATTCTTTTGGTAATGGTGAATTCATCTCTAATTTCACACCAGACTGCAAGGTTGAGTAATACTTTTGGAATCCTTTCCCCAGTAGTTGGTCAATAGAATCCCTAGTGAGTCAGGGGTGGGCTTATTAAAAGAAAACTTTTCAAATGTGTCCTAAGTTTTGCTCCTGGCAGTTTTTGCTGAATGTTTCAAGTTGTAGTGTCTAGCACAGGCTGGACACAGCTGCTGTACAATGTCAGATTGTGCACACTCTTTTAGCAGGCTTGGCTGAAAGAATATCTCAAAGTGCTGTTCAGACCACCTGTTGCTTTCATGGATTATTCCCACACCTCTGTGGAATATAAATGATTCAGCTCCAGTCCTCTGTTCTGTGCAAGTGAAGAGAGATGAAGAAAATGTGCAAAGGAAAAACAACTTAGGAGAAAACTGGGTCATGGCACTCAAAGGCCTCCATCAAGAAAATGGCTTTGCATGAGAGTTAAGAGTAGGTAAATCTATTCAGATGAGAGAGAATAATTTAGATAGGTATCTGAACCTTGATGAGAAACTTGTGCAAGTACTTGCTGAGTTTCTCATTACCCCACTCACGTTGGCAGGTGCAATAGACCATAACTGGTGGTAACCCTAGATCTGGTCAGAAGCAGAGTCCTGCCCATTTTCATTACTACTCAGGCGTGATTCCAAAGACTGCAGACATTTAGTATCCTTCTGGTATTTTTTTTAGCTGGTTTAAATGCATTAAGTGGAACTAGCCTCTTTGGAGACTAAGTATCCCATTTATTCAGAGATGTCTTCCTGCAATGTCTTCCTGACAGTATGTTTAAACCACAAGCTACAGGAAGAATTTTAGTAGCAAGAAAAGGATTTAGTCTTCACAGTCTGCACAGACTCCCAGCAGAATGTTCAAGATAACCTCACCCTGAAGTGGAAAAGGAATAGCTAAAGGGTGAAAATATGAATCATCAGCTTTTGTGCTTCAGCAGTCATCACATAAATATGAATAGAGCATCCTTGTCTATTGGAATTAGGTCTGTGTCTGTCTCATGTTCCTGCCCCTAGAAGTTTTCCTTTTCTCTGTGCCTCAGCTGACTTCTTTTCACTGTCACTCCAGCTGTGCTAGCCCCTACATACCTTTCTGTTGACACCCCGGCTTCATTGTTGATGCATAGTCCTCATATTGACATAATTTTTTCTTTAGGATAAGTTTAGAGATGAGTGATTATTGAATTCCAATAAATTTTGTAGTTATTTGCCTAAAAATAGAGGGTTTTTTTATATTTAGCAGATGTTTTTCAATAGAATTTAGAGATGCTACTGAAGCAATAGTCCAACATTGAATTTCAGTTTGTCCTCAGAGGTGATAACCTCTGAGATATCAGGGCTGGTAATCTAGAGACTTGGCAGTTTCAGAAGAAAAAAAAAAAAGAAAGAAAAAGAAGGGGGGATAAGGCTTTGATCCTGCTGAACTCTCTGAACCTAAAAGGCTGTTTGCTTGTAATTGCTTTTGATCACCATCAGCTTTTGCCTGAGTAACACGTGTGACTTGAAGTTAGGAACATAAGACTGTGAAAAATCAGTAGGATTGTAAGAGCTGGGGAATTAGTCTGTGCCTTTCTGGTCTCTCTGCTGTAATGGAATTTTTTTCCTCTCTGCAAATGTACTGAAGTTCACTAGTCTCACCCATTTGTACAGAGATTGCTTATTTCAGGAGGCTGTGTCCTGTCTTTAATCTGCTGTCTTTGCCCTGTCCCCATTCTTTCTTCTTTTCCTTTCTCATGAGTTCTCATCTTCATCCCCCCATTTCCCAGTAAATTATGTTGAAAGTCACTATTAAAATTCTTTCATAGTATTTTTTTTCCTCAGGCATTTTTAGATAGGTTTTCTGATTCATACCTTTAAGTTACAGTTATATGCTCTTTCTGATATTACCAGGTATTTCTGTGAGGTTTGTAAGTACACAATTATTCATAAAGATTATACTGGGAAAAGAACAACAGCTGGGGTCTCTTCTGGACTGTAATTTGTGCAGCTCAGTTTTCCACCCTAGAAAGATCACTCTTTTTTTAGTGGCTTTCTTCCTGAAACATTTCACAGATTTTCTGGTGTCCTTTAGAGGATGTTGAATAGCACACAGAGTGTTTCTTTGCTTTTTGCTCATGGCTGTACTCTGACATCCCAAGGGCTGGAAGAAAGGGAAAACAAAACAAGACTGAGGCAGGAGTTTACATAGTGAAAGAGTCAATCCATGCTGGCATTTAAGTATTTAAATGCACTGGTTTGTTTGCCTCGTGCTAGGCTGTTGTTTCGAACAGTTGAACAGAAGGGAAGGGTTCAAAGAGCACCTGTTTTCCCATCTCATGGAAACCACAAACTACAACTGCAGTGAGAATGTGGTCACAGTCCTGGCTGCCTCTGGGGCATTGTGCCAGCTGGCCAAGGGAGGGGATTGTCCTGCTCTGCACTGATGTGGCCTCACCTTGAGACTTGTGAGCAGTTTTGGCCACAACAATATAAGAAAGATGTTAAACTATTACAAAGGGTCCAAAGGACAGCCACAAAGATGGTGAAGGGCCTTGAGGGGAAGCCATATGAGGTCACTTGGTCTGTTCATCCTGGAGGAGGCTGAGGGGAGACCTCACTGCAGTTACAACTTCCTCGTGAGGGGAAGGGCAGGGGCAGACAATGATCTCTGCTCTGTGTGACCAGTGACAGGACCCGAGGGAATGGCCTGAAGTTGTGTCCAGAGAGATTTAGTTTGGGTATTAGGAAAATGTTCTTCACCCAGAGGGTGGTTGGGCACTGAACAGGCTCCCCAGGGCAGTGGTCAGAGCTCCAAGGGTGACAGAGTTCAAGAAGTGTTTGGACAATGCTCTCAGGTACATGGTGTGACTCTTGGGGTGTTCTGTGCAGGGCCAGGACTCCATGAAGCTGGTGGGTCCCTTCCAATTCAGCATATTCTGTGATTCTGTGTCAGAGACAGCTAGTCCTGTTGCATATATTTTAGCTGACTTTCTCTTATCCACATGCTGTCTGTACTCTGCCTCAGTCCTTGCTTGCTATTGCTGTGCTTTTCTATCTCCCCCTCTATCCTTTTTCCTGGCTTCTGCTCTTTGACTCACTCACCAAGAGATTAATTTTCTGGACTGGATAGGAACTGCCTATGTTCTCTAGTGCCCTGTTTACAAAGGCATGTATACATTTCAGAGTTTTGAATGTTGCCCTTTGCTAGCACAAAGTAACAAGAAGAAATAACCATTTCTCCTTTCTTCCTTCCCCTTCTGTTTATAGAGAATTGTGACCAGAAAAAAAAACCAACAAAGATAAACCAAGCGCAGAGGAGGATGTCTAATAGGGTCTGAAGGGCTTCCCTCCAGGGAGAAGCTGCTTGAGACTTACTAACTTTTGCACATTTTACAGGAGAATGATTCTTTCACTCTGAAATTGGTTTCAGAGGGGAAAAAGGTCTGAAACATTTGACAGAGGCTTCATTAATAGCTCTTTATGTTCTTCTAGCTCTTTGCATTTTCAAACCTTCCATCAACAGGAACAAAGCACAGATTACTTCAACAAGCTGATAATAATATGCATTTCCTTATTCATGTATCCTGTTTCAGTACACGTTAGGTTCATTCAAGTGAAGCTCTGAGTCTATAGCTGAAAAGGAAAAATTGAAGATGTGGCCGCTATCGAATCTCCAGTAGCATTGATCTGGGAGCACTAGTAATTCAGCATGCTTTGTTAAAGAAATCAATAGTGAAGACAAAGGTCTTTAGCCAGTGGAACATCTACCTGTGCGGGATTGCAGAATGGTTGGGGTTGAAGGGCACCTCTGGAAATCACTTAGTCCAGCCCCTTTGCTCAAGGCAGAGCCAAACCCAGGGTATTAGTACATAATGATAAGGTGCTACCTGAGCCTCCTCTTCTCAAGGTTCAGCAATCCCAGCTGTCTTGGCCTCTCCTTGTATGTCAGTTGCTCCAGTCCATACCGGCCATTATCTAAGCTGTTCATCTAACACCCGCTTATCAAAGTATCTGGAAGTATTCCTCCTGTAGGGTTGAGAAATCTCTCTTCTACTGGCACAATTCATGTCTGAGTTACCTGAAGTGGAATATTTATGGAAACAGAGTTGAGGGCTTCTGGCAGAGGGGGGCCTGCCTCATCCATTTGTCCTGGAAAGTGTTGCTGCTCAGACAGGTTGCCACATTCACTGCTTTGACCCCAGGCTGTAGTTTATAGGAGCCTTTAGCAGAGTGTTGTGGTGTACTCCTGTGTGTTGTGTCTTTGCTGCACCCCTTCCATAATAAGTGGGCTTCTTGAAGCTTTATTTAGTGGTGTATTGAGGATTTCGGAATGTCTTTCCCTGGCACTTCATATTCAAGCTCAGGAGATTACCTTATGCAATAGTGCTCTCTTAAAACACTGGCAGGTCTTGTTCCAGAAGTAACTATATTATGCTCATATATATCACTATGGTCAGAGGAATAACCCTGATGTTTTTGTTTAGTCAGATTTTAGTAAAATTGAATTCACTTTGTCCACTCAATGGTGTGTGGTTGAACAGAAATTCCCAAGGGAAGAATCTCAGTGTGTGCTTTTGAGCCAATTCCATTATTTTCTGTATAATCATTGCTGTCTGAGAACTTAGATGTCTAACTAAAAAAAGTTATAAGGCAAGTTCTTGAATTTACACGGTTTGTATAAGCAGGCGTGAACCATAAAATATACATTCACCATTTCTTTTATTGCGGTGGGGGGGTGATTTACATGGGACATTACCTGCTTGGAAATGAATATTTTGCAGCTTCTAAGGGCCTCATGATATAAACTTGTCCCAGTGAAAGTAGAAGGCGAGAGGAGATGCCCCAAATTATTTTTTTTCCCCCATACAGTAGAAATTGCAGAACGTATAAAGAGCAGGATGGGATTGTTGGAGTTACTTGTACTTGGCATACTCTGAAAGGGGTTTGTTCACATTTGTAAAGCAAAAACAAGAATCTGGAATGCTGAAACAGAAAATGACCAACTGCAACCAAAGCATTTGCTGCCTGTTTGTTCTGAATGTGCAATTGGCCTTGGTCTTTTAATTATAATCTGTAAAGATGGCTCTGTTCCCTACCCGCCCTTGGGCTTCCAGGAGCACTGAGTGCTTAGGGCTTGGGCTGCTAATGCTATAATTGAAACAGCTGCTCTGCTTTCTAAGTACTTTGTTCATTCACCTTCTAAAATGTTGATGGATCTGTAGCATGTTCTGGGCCTTTTCTGTAGATATGAATCTCAAACACAGCCACTTGCTAGATAGAACTAGTGAAGAGCATTTGTCACAGCTTTTAGTGTGCTGTCTCAGTATTCAAAGGGGGAAGAAAATGGGAGGAGGTGACAAGAAGGCTGCTCTGAGGCCATAGTGGTCTTTGGACTAAATTCACTTCACCTACAAGACCAGATGTCCTACTTCCCTATTATTCTCAATGACTTAAACTGCAAGCAAATGTAAAATATTAGTAGGTCAAAAGGTCATTATTTTTACATTTTGCACTGATTTTTAAATTAGCTGACACAGAGAAATGCCTCTTGGAATCATGCTGTAAATGAGCAGAGCCTTGGGAGGGCCCAGCACTAATTCACAAAGGCCCCAGGCCAGGGGCTGCTCTGCAGCCTCTCCTTTCTCTCTTGCCTTGGGACAGCAGTGACCAGACTAAGTTGCTGCTGAAGTCCTTGATAAAGTTTGAAAACTTCATGCAGCTGAAGTATACCCATGGTCTTTCTCTCTACACTTTCCTTTACCCACTGTTTTTCCTTATCCTTGCATTCAGCCCATTTCTGAATGGCTGTCTAGAAGAGGAGAGTTTAGTCATCATGTCAGATGAATTCCACTTAATTAGTGGAAAGTCATCCCAGTGTGGGCTAATGGCAAAGCTGGTATGAGGCTGACAGTGGCTAACCTGGATAGGTTCCGTAGGGCTGTGGCAGAAATGGAGTTATAGACTAAAATACAATCACTTGACTGCTGTCATGGAGCTTTAGCATAATTTCATCTTCCTTCCACTCACTGCTCGGCACATCCTATGGACTGAGGCAGCTTTAACCTCTTTGTGACCAGAATTCAGTATATCCTGAGGCAATTTACCCAAGTAAAAAGGCTGCAGGAGCATTTGGATTTGAACTCTTAATTCCTCAGGAGTTGGTTCACCCAAGAATGAGCTGAAACTGCATAAAATCTTTGCGCTAGGCAGTGGTAAGGGCTGCTGTGGTCCATAGCTTGGTTTTTATTGAACAGTATTGATTGTTCTTGGCAGATATGGAGCCTGAGAGCTTTGTGGGTTTGCCTGTTAGGGAAAATTAGAGGTCATTGTGAGATTTGAGAGTCAATAAATCTAAATTTTGATGAAAAAGGCAAAATTCTTCTTCAAAGTAGGCAACCCATGCAGAAAAGTAGTGAGGGAGGGAGGAAAGAAAGAGTGGAAATTTTACTGTATTTCATATCAGCCTACAGAACTTGAATTACGGTTGTATTCTGCTCAGAAGAGGAAGAATAGCAAGGAAATAGTTCTAGAAGAGATTATATTGAAAAATCCTCTTGATGTGGCATGAAACAGACAATTAATGTTAGGAAATGAAGTCTTGGTGTTGCTCCCCAGTTTATGCTGCCTGTAGGTGACCTGACAATATGTATCCTTGCATATGGATATTTTGCATACCTGCAGCCTTTGCTGTCTGAAGTGCTCCAAGGTGGTTGCAGGTTCATATAAGAAAACTCATCCTTGTTCAAAGTTTAATTTACATGTTATATTCAAAGCAGAGTTTAGGTCAGAGAGTAGGAATAGTGCCTGGGTTTGTTTGGCCTTTTTCACTGAGCTGAGTATTAACTTAATCAAGCCTTACAATACCCTCAGGCACCAAGTACAACCTTCTTATGCTGATGTTCATAGAAATGTCACAGTGTTTCTAAAGTCACACTAAATATCATGGCAAGGACCTTTTTCCTCATTTTTGCCCTGTGAGGGAATTGTGGAATGGTTTTCTTGCCAGCCTTTGCCCAATACAAGTGAGCTTGTAATTGAGACTTGCTCTTTGAGGCTAAGTTCATACTTCTGTGCTTCTGAGACTTCCAGGATGCTGCAGTGCATGGTCTTCTTCCGAGAAGAGTGTCTAAAGGCAAGAGCTATCCCAGAAAATACTATTGAATTGCAATTACTGATGTTGTTAGGTTAAAAAAAAGGACTACTTGAATTTGAAAAACAGCTTAATGTGATACTGAGATGAACAGCATTGTCAGGACAGCTATTTTGGGAATGCATGAAAAGGCTTAGGTATTTTCTTTATCAGTAAATACTAAAGACAGTCATCATGTTTTCATGTGCTTTTAAAATCACTGTTCAAGAACACCTTCAATTTCATTGGCTATATTAACCGAAGGAAATGAGTTTTTTGGTTTAGGATCCTTTTTATTTGATTGTGAGGAGCCAGTATATTATACTGGAACATCTTGTGGAGTCTGTTTTCTATGCATGTTTCTTGTCAAGACTTTTCTTATTTATGCTCAAAGGAAGTGTGTGTGCCAATTGTTGAGACTAACAGGCAAATGTATGCTGAGCTAAATAAAACATCTCTGTGCTCCAGGTTCTGGGAAGCTGAGAAACCAGACAGTGGCTTAAACTCATACCTGCAGGCAGTGACAGATGCAGTTGGCTACCCCTGACTTCCCTTCTGGATGTTCTGTGTGGCTTGCTTTGATTCTCTTTCAGAAATATCTAATACTAAATGGGGGAGATTTAGATCTGTGGGACAGAAGCAGTCTCAACATGTGGAGAAACTAGACTTGACTATTGGTAGCGTTTCTGGACCTACCCAGCAGATGTTACTGGTGTATCTATTGCAAACGTGGTAAGATGGTACAGATGTTGTTGTCAGCTCTGGACATTGCAGTGAGTGCTGCCATGCTGAAAGCTGTGCAATCCTCACTTTGCTGGCATTTCTGCCTCTTTAAAGTTGACATTTCAATTGTTAAGCGGTATGATCTTTCTGACTTCTGAAGTGTCATTTGCTCTGAAGAGCAGACACCAGCCTCACAAGTTCCTTGTCTTTGTCAGTGTACTCAAAGTGATTGTTTTAGTCACTCTTCTTTTTATTTTAACTTCCTTCTCCATTCAAAATTGAGTCATATAATTCAAAGGCCCCCTTCCCCAACAGGGTAACTCTTAAAATACCTACTGCATAAGCAGTAATGGACAAAACCTTTCTGCATTCTAAGCCTCATCTTTCCCAATTCACATCCTTCCTAATGAATCGTTTCTTTCAAAGCTCTGTTTGAAGGAAGTGAATTAAATTGGAAGAGGAAGTTTTTCATCAGGAAATACATCTTTTATTTTCACCCCTGGAGTTACATTTCATATTACCCCTCACATTGCTAGTGTTTAGATATCCTCTGTATTGTAGTTATATGGGAAGCATTTCACTTCTCTTTGTTCTGCACTCTGTTTTATTCTTGTTTACTTATCTATTTTGCATCTCATATGGCACATGCTATGCCCAGTGCAATCATAGGCTACCTCCGTGCTGCAGGCAAAGACTGGAAACAGCTGGAGTTATGGGAAAGGTGGTATTTGCTGAGGATTATCTGCCAGCCTTTTTTGTTTCTGGGAATCTCTAATACCCAGTCAGACTATTTTTTTTTCTAACCAGGCAGCTTTTCATGGCATTTGGCCTGATGAAATGGGTTTTAGGAGCCTCTAGGAGGAGATTAGGGACTGTCTTGTAGTGGGTGGGAATGCCTGGAGTAGATGTTCTGTAAATCCTTCTGAGCCTAATGATTCAAAGGTTTCTTCATCTAGTCTTTAATCTTTCTTTAGCTATATTGATATCTGATTTTTCAAGTCTAGGTTATTACAGCTGCTAGATAATTGCAACATATTCCTAAAGGATACACAGTTAAGCACAGCTGTTCTCTTAAGTGAAATCTTCTCTCTCATTCACTCTTTGAACCTAACTTTGAACCTAAAACCTTTCATGGCTTTATTTTCATCAGGCAGGTGGTGAGAAAACACAATATTCCTACTTCCCTTTACCTGTGCCATGAAAAGCCATTGCTGAGTGTGGAGGTAAAAATGCTGGTTTTGAATTGGTCCCCCAGACACAGCTGTTGAGAATTAAATCATTTCAGAATGTGTTGCCACTACTCTTCCTTATGAAAAGACATCCTGTCTTTCTGAAGCCTTGACTGTATTTGGCTGTAATTAGGATTATATTATGTTTTACTTTCAATATTTAAATAAAAATGAAAACCACTCTTTAGCACACCTGAGCAGTGTTGTACATTGTGTTGAAAGGATGGAGTTTCCTTCTGATGCTCAAAGACAATTAAGTTACTCCCTGAAGCATGAAATTTAATTACTCTCATCAGAAGCAGCATGATGCAGTGGGTTAGGACGTAGGAATAAGAACCAGAAATTTTTATCTTTGATCCTAGTTCTATCTAACTACTGACTGAATGAACCACATAACCTTGCCGTGCCTCCTTTTCACCCACCTGAAAAATGAGGTGTTTGATTTCTTTGCTAAGGTGCTGTGAGGTCTGTAAAGCCATCTAAAGATATCATGGTTTGTAAGAATGCTCAGTGTTCCTGGGATTGCCTGGGCTTACATGCTGCCAACAGTTATTGCAACTTGGTTTCATAGGATGAAATTTCATTTTTTTGGCAGGGTTAGTTTCATTAAAATAAGTGCAATCAAGCTGATATGCAAATAGGGAGAGGGCTACAAGAGGAGGTGACACTAAAGATGAGGAGATTGACAGCTAGACTGACAATCTCTCAGAATCAGACCTGAAACCAGTCAGAATTTACCTGTGAGAATGTTACAGTGACATTTTGCAGCTTTAGTGAAACCCACAGAGAAGGCCAAGAAGATAATCAATGAGAGAAGATGTTCTGGACACAAGGGGAGGATGTTCTTGTTGTGGGACATTGAGAGTGTACAAGGAAGAACTTGTGGATAATATGTAGCAACCATACTTTTGCTTGTATAGCTGATTGTTTACTGCCTGAATGGTCATTGTTTGTTAGACAGCCTTGTTTGCTAAGCAGCCAATCTGAAATTAGGCCACAGCCATTGTGAAGAGGTATAAGAATAGCAGTAGAGAAAATAAAAAATCTTTCTACCTCTCTCGACTATGGATTACGACCAGTGTATGCTTTTATGTCCACCTTGACAACAGCCACATAAAGAGCCATTGTGCACCAGAGAATTCTGCTGAGCTATTCTTTCCACATCAGTTTTGGTGCTACATCTTGGATGTGATAACTAATTTTAGCATCCCAGCAGTGCCTCCAACTATGTACTGCTCAAGAGGCAGAAGAAAGTTCCATCGTGCATGGTTTAACCGGGGAATGTAAAGGAAAGTTCAGGCCCACATGAACACATTCCTCTGAGCAAGTTGTGCTCTACTGTACTTGCAACTGCAGAAGTCTCTTACTGGAGTGGTTAGTCAGGTCATGTCCATGGGGAGCTCACACAAAAAAACTCAGAACTGTTTATTGGATGTGATGAAGTAGCTAATTAAAAGAATTGTTGCTGTCATTTAAAAAACCAACAATGCTTTCTCTTGTCTCAACCACTCTTGTCTGATAGTTTTTGATTTTATGAGTTTCTTAGCATGTCTGGAGCACTAAGTTTACATTCTGGAACAGTCAGAAACTTAAATTGTCCTGTAAGTACCTGGCTTACTCATTCCACAGACCTTTTAAAAAGATTATCTGAATTAATAATAACCCTGCCATTTATTTAGTGGGTTACATTCCAGGGCAAAGGTGATTGCTTTCTTGGAAAGAGGTTTGCCCTCCACCATACAGCATAAATTCATTGTCTGACTTTGAATCCCTCTGCAGTTCCTCTGCTCTTTGTTCCAGGGCTGAGTCAGTATTAAACCCATTAAAAGTTTCTCATTTATAATCACAAGAATAAGAGTTAATTGTGAGTGTGCAGTTCTTCAGTTGGTTGGTTACCTGTTTCAGTTCTTCACAGCGCTCAAATATAAGTCTTCAAATTTTCAGAGCAGGGAATTTTCTTAAAACAGATTAGGAAGGCAAAGTCTTCGTAATAGTGATTTTTCTAAGAGACATTCAGGAAAGATTAAAAAATATAATATTTTAACTCTGTGGAAGTTAACAAGGACAGATATGTTTTCTGTCGGTTTTATCTTCTGCCATTTTAATAATTTTTCTCATGTAGAGTAGTTGTGTTGTGGTTGTGTAGCACACTCTACGCACAGGAGAAGAGTCTACTGCCAAAGAAACTGTAGTGGCTTAATTGCAAACTTCCATTGTTGGCCAGGAATAAGTAGAACATTAAAAAAATCTATTATGGGCAACTTGTGTTTCACTGAAGCTTAGAGCAGTTTCTTTCTTCCATATCACACTATCTTCCAAGCTGTACAGTTCTCAATAGAGCAGATATACAAAGGAGCCCAGCACTGCAATCCTAGAGGGAGGATAGATTTAGCCTCCTTCCCAGTGCTTGTGAGAGGGCATCATTGCATTTTGTAGTCAAAATCTTATTGGTCTCCTGTTCTCGGCAGGGTAACTACTCAATGCCTGACTTATTGGTCAAATCAAGAACAATTACAGCACATTTTCTTGGGGGGAGGTGGCAGTGTTTTTAGTTTCATCTTAAAAGCATTGAAAGAGTAACAGGAAAGAAAATAATTGCAATTATATTTTTTATTATTTTTTTAATGGCAAAACTTTTGTGAAAGCACCTTTAAAGGCATTTTGAGGAAAGGGCAGGGAAGCATTCTTGGAACCACTCACAGGGATGTTAAAGGTCTGATCCAATGACACTAATAAAGGTCTCAACTGTATTTAACCTACCAGTTACAGTTATGTCTTGCTTATGCAAAAGGCCAAAGAAAAGGGTAGAAAGACAGTGGGCATTAAATCAATAGAGGAAAAAGTATACAATTTTTCTTTCTCCTATAAAGTAAAATTATCAATGAGCAGAAGAATTAACATTGCAAACGTTGTGTTGCATATCAAGAATTCCCTCTTTTAATGCTAAATAATCTCTTGCATTGTTGTACAGTATCTTTATTTGCTGACATTTTTCAAGACTTTATCATCATGCTTCAAATTCAGGACCCATTTAAGTAATTTTAAGGTCAGTAAACTGAAATTACTTTAAAGTTGATAATTAAAAGGAATTACAAGACAATATATTTTATTGTTTGAATTAATGAGAAGAAAGTTTACCCAGACTCTTACAGGTGATTTTATTTTTAATCCTCTGTCTCTATAAATTTTATTGGCATCCTCTTGAAAACATTTTTTAGTTTTCTGTTGGCTGGAGCATGAAAAGCTCTAATCTGGTTCTTCCTTTTAGCAATGCCCATCAATTGTTAAAGCAAAGGAAAATCTGAAGCAGTATGGAGGCAAGATTTAAACCTGTTCTAAACTTCTGCATAATTATGCAGTGGCGTGCAGGATGGAAAAAGTTATGTTCTTTCCCCTATTCATCCATTAAAGTGAAAAAATTCTTTTGGACTCCTATTGCTAATTTTAATTCCACCCTTAACAAGGTTTCATTCTCAAAAATCAGCTTCTAATTTTTTCACTGCCACAGGTGGATTTTGATATGAAATACTCTGACATGGCTGCTGTTATTTCTATTTAATTTTTTAATTCCCAAAAGTTTGCAGACCCTTTTACCAAAGAGATAAAATCTAAGTCCTTGCCAAGATACATTGCATTTTCTTCACAGCCATATCATGATAAGTGCTGGTAGCAACAGGAGTATTTTAGATGAGAGCCTGGACCTGAAGAAATAAAATCACACTGTTAATCAATTTAGGTATGAGGAGTCTGTTAAATTCCACCATTTTTGTTCTGGGAGAAGGGAGATGAGAGAGCAGAATACAGCTTGAATTCACAGAACTTTTTTCTCAAGGAGAGGAGATAGTTGGAAGTTCTTGTGTTCCTTCAACTTGCCTTTAATGGTTGCTGGGAGCACACGAGCTGATTCATGACCCAGGAGGGGCCATGCAGCTCTTCATTCCTCCCAACACAGTTCAAGTGCAGTTAGCCCTGATTTACTAGGATTTACGCACTGGTTCTTTGAGGCTTTTTGCTAATAATTTCCATATTTTTCTTGTAAGTTGAAGATTTGCTTTCAAAGTTTCTCTAAAAGTGAGAAAGCAGTGGGTCTGTCAGAGTTGGGACAGTGTTAAGGTGAAACTTAACTTCTGCCTTGGGGCCAGTGCAAAGTGCACTCCACTGAAGACATAGGTGGTGACACAGGTGGCAACACAGGTGTCAGGCTGGCTGACAGAACAGAAATTAATTCTACCTTCCAGAATTAGTTGGAAGTTTGGGCAATGATCACAAAGATGATTGCTGTACATGGGATGTCAAAACTGGAGTCCCAAAGCTTGCTGCAATCAAGCATTTTGTAACCCCTCTTTAACAGGATGAAAGAGTATGTTATGTGAGTGCTAATTGGATTCAAAATAATTTAGCCATGAGGGCAGACAAATGCAGGAGTGCAAGTATTCTGGCTTGAGACTTTACTTGAGAGTTCTAGCATTTCTTTTTTTTAATGCACTGCCTCTAAGAGGTCATCCTGACTTGTAGTTGATCAGTGCTGGCATTACCCAGAGGAGCACGTAAAATGGCACCCAAAGCATTAGTGTATTGATTAGAGTTAAACAGGGAAGTGTTCCTTCTGAAGCTACATGCTGCATGAACAACCAGAGAGTCTCAACTACCTCTCTTAAGTTTCCATGCCAAGGGGATTGTGACTTCTGAAACCTAGAACCTGGGAAACCGAGTCATGGATGGGAGGCTTAAGAAAAGTTGGGTTATGGAGAAAGTACTTTGGCTTGTTTGAGATCTAACACCTCACCCTTGCAGGGCCGGGAGAGGCCGAAGGTTGTGTCCAGCACACCTTCACATGCAGGAGTGTGAAAGATTATGAAGAAGCCATTTGAAAATTCAGCACTGGTTCTCCTGTGTAAACCTGGGCTCAAGTTCTGTCAGCAGCATTTTTTGTTTTGAAGAAGAGCCTTCTAAGAGAAACTCTGGGTGTTGCCCGAGCTTTCCTTTGAGCAACTAGTTCTCCCTAGGTGACGTATCAAGGTCTGAACTTCTCTAAAGTCTGAAAATATTTGTATCTAGGATTTTGAGTTACTCTGTCACTGAAGACCACAATGTTATCAGTTTCTCTCTAAACTGATGTATTTTGCAGATTCTAGATATCTGAGCCAAATTCTTTCTTACTGCAGCTTCAGTGAAAGACCAGATGGATCTGACTTGTTGTATCAAAACACTGAGCAGTGCCTAAACAATACAACATAGTGTGTTGCTTTGCAGCATAAGGGTTTAAATTAAAATGTTAAACTGCAGACTTTTTTATTGCTTGAGGCAGTATCCAGAGATGTCCTCATAGTTATTTTGGCCACTGTTTTGGTAGAAATAGGCCATGATGTTGAAGGCTGTGTGATGATAGCTCTGGGTACAGAAAGTGGTGCCTTTGTCCTTGCAGTTGCCAGCTTACCAGGCTGATTCATCACTCTTTAGAGTGCTTGGAGGTCATTCAGAGGATAACAGGAGTAATATGTTACCTGCTGTTATTTGCTTTTGGGACCTATGTTTCAAAAATGCAGAATGGTTGAGGTTGGAAGGAACCCCTGAGATTGAGTAGTCCAACTTCCCTTCTTGATGCAGGGTGAGCTAAAGCCGGTTACCCAGAGTTATATCCTCTCCCATTTTAAATATCTGGAAGTAGAGACTCCCTAAGATTTCTGGGCAACTTGTTTCAGTGTTCAGTCACCCTTAGAGTAAATTTTCTCTTGTGTTTAAATGCAGTTTCTGGTCTTTCAATCCAAGAAAAGTGCCTTGTGCTTGCCTGATATCCTTTTGTTGGATGCCACTGTCCAATTCTGTCTCCTTTTCATTCACCCCGATTATATCAACACTGATAAGATCCTTCCTGAGCCTCCTCTTCTCCAGGCTAAGCAATCCCAATTTTCTCAGCCTCCCCTTGTATGTCAGATGCTCTAGTCCCTTACTGATCTCTGTGGCTGTTTGCTGGACTCACTTCTGTAACTCATGTCTGTCTTGTACTGGAAAGTGCTGCACTGGATCCAGTGTTCCAGAAGTGTCTCCCCAGCGCTGAATAGTGGGGAAGAATCATGCCTTTGACCTGTGGTTCCCAGTGCAGCCCAGGAAGTTACTGGCCTTTCTTGTCACTGGGGACACATTTCTAGCTTAGGCTCAGCAATCTGTACACCAGGACCCACAGGTTGTCTTCTGCAAAGCCACTTTCCAGCCTGTGCTGGTGCATGAGGTTGTTGCTCCACAGAGGCAGCGCTTTGCATTTCCTTTTCTTGAACTTTGTGAGGTTCCTGTTGGCCTAAATTTCCAGGTTGTCAATGCCCTTCTCAGTGGCAGCCCAGCTGTCCTGTGTATCAATTGCTTCTCCTAGTCTTGCTGGAAGCTTGTTGATGGTGCAGCCTGTCCCATTATCCAAGTCATTAATTGAGACAGAAGACACTATAAAACCAGAGGTGTACCCCTAGTGTCTGGCTTCCAGCTAGACTTGGTGCCACTGATGATAAGCCTCTAAGCTAGCCTACCTCACTGCCTACTTCTGTCATCTGTGCTCCCATCAGTCAGTGACGATGGAAACCTTATTAAAGATAAGATAAGATAAGATAAGAGAAGATAAGCAACATCTGCTGCTCTCCTCCTCCAGCAAGCCTATCACCTCAGCACAGAAAGCTGTCAGGTTGGTGAAGTACGACTCCAGTATGAGGAGGTTCCATACACGGTGTTTCCCCATCTATCCCAAGAGATGACTGAAGTAGCTTTCTGTAACCTTGCTAAAATGCTTTCTAAAATTAGATTCAAAACATGTAGGCTGCTGATAGAAATTTAATAAAGCTACTACTAATTAACATCTGATACATATTGGTTATGCTGAAGTAGATCTTGCTGATGCTGCTGCCAGGCAGCCTATATATAGTACAGGATGTGCAAATGAGGATGGGTCTGTGCAATACAGTGTGTTGTGTAGAAGGTCTGGAGATCAGAGTCCCAAATCTGCCACAGAATGATGGCAGAACTGATTCCTATCTGAATTTGCCCACAAGTGCCTCTGCTGACCTTGTAGCTATTTTTAGCCTCCCCGATAAATCCACCAGTTAATGTCGTCTTTGTCTTCAAAGTAAGAGGCTGATACTTGGCATTTCTTTTCACATGAATCTTTGAATCTCAGGCAACCTATTGTAGGAATTTGTACCACGAAGTATGAATATATTTTGTAATGAATCTGGGCTTGAGTGAGTCTGCCTTTTCCAGTCTTGCATTGTGGTGATATAAAACACCTGCTTGGCAACAGCTCCGGGAGTTAATAAAGTTTCCGTGGTAAACTATGAGAGGCCTGAGAATCTCAAACTAAAGTTATTGCACCAGTAACTCAAAAAAGCAATTCCTAAAACTCCTGGCACATTTATCCAGAGGGTTAGCAGTAGCACAGAAATGGAAATCATTGTTGAGAGCCACTGCGTACTTGGAATTAAAATCCATCAGTCTTCTGAAGCTGAAGAAAACAATTTTCATGACATACAGATGCTTTTGTATTTCATAATCAAAATTAATCTAGGGTCGGTTTTGACTCTATTTGTAGGGAAATTCGTGTCCTCTAATCCTTATAATATACCTAAGTTGAGATGACATCAGAAGAAATAACTCACACAGAAGCTAGGTACTTAAAATACTCTCAATGCTTTATTCTATTTAATTTCAGCAAAAGCAGGTTTATCTCTTGGGGGAGTGGGACAGAAAAAGAGCGAGGACGCCAACATTCTCCTCTCAAGTGCGAGCCTTGAGCACAGAAGGTGGAAGATGAGATGTGGAAATGAAAATAACTGTAAACAAAAAATGAAATTTAGCAGTCTATTTTCACTCTTCTCAGTGGAAAAAGAAGGAGGAGGACACCTAGTAAATCGTTAAAAAGCTGCGTTTGCTTTTCTGAGTTGCAAGCTGAATTGCAATAGCTGCCAGCAGGGTCCTTCTGCAGCCCTCACTTAGGACTTTTCTTCAGGTCTTTCACATACCTCTTGGCAACTTCCTTGCTTGCCGGGAATTTTGTTTAGTTCAGTGGGGCATAATGACACCATTGTGTCCCTGAGAAGACAAACAGTGTGTCTGCCTCTGGAACCAAGAAAAGTCTCCTAGCTTTTGTTGCAGTGTAGGGTCTGCAGTTTGGGATTGATCCATGCTCATAGCAGGCACAAATGATGATCAGTTGGTGTAAATGTCATACACACGTTATATTTCCTTTCAGAAGGATTTCTTAACTTCAAAACATCCAAATTTTGGCATGCTTCTGGAGAAGGAGATTCTTGTAATGAATGCCAGATAAACTGTGTAGCTTCTTGTGCTCAGAGCATCTGTTCCAGAGGGCTCCCTTCCCTGAAAAAAAATGTATTCTTTTTCACAGCTCATGGACAAACACAAACACACATACAGGGAGGTGATGGGGGTACTTGACACGGAAAACTTTTTGTAAGAGCAATAAAAAATGTGGGGTTTTGTCTAAGAGAAATGAAAAATTTCTGACAACTAGAAATAGTTACAGTCTTCCCCTAAAATGCTAATATTGGTGTTTAAAAATAACTTAAAGAAACACAATAATTTTTTGTTCTCATCTTTTAAAAGTTGCAGTTGGAGCTGCATTTCCTAATAGGCTTTGTTAGGCCCTGTTGGCTTGTTAGACTCCAGCTAACCACTTACAGTATGCTACAGAGACCTTTCTCCTCGGTGCTGGGCTTTTCCTGTAACAGAAGACAAATGTGAAAAAGTGGATTAGTAGTGGCTGAGTGACTTTACAGAATCTCTTGTCTCTGATCATGTTTATGGTTAGTGAGCAGGCCCTGATAAACTGGAGTGAAACAGAGAGTGGGATCCCTATCACTGCTGAGGTAATACATGCCTCTTGGGAAGCAGCCCTTCACCAACGGTGTCAAGTGGTTTTACTGGCAGCCTGTGTCCAAGGATGAAAAGGGAGATGGTCCAGACCATGTTATTGTACAAGTATTTAATTCCCTAAAGCTTTCCTTGCAGAATTCCAGTGTGTTGGCAAAAAGGTACTCGTATTTTTTACTGTCTACCTTTAGACATGTCTCGCAGGATACAAAATTGGAATCGGGGTCTAGGAAAAGTTCTTGTGCTCTCTGGCTGGAAGTCATTGCAGGTAAAGCAGCAGACCCAGCTGATCAGAGGGGAGGAGGTGGACATTAAAGACAGCCAGGCATTATGTCTTCTAGCATCTCAGGGAATAAATTAAGATCATACAGGCTTTTTGTTCTCATTTATTCTTGGCAATAAGCAGACTTGAGGAAGCACTCTTGGAGTGTGAATATTAATCTCCAGGGCTACTAATTCACTTCCTTGATTTACTTGCTGGGAATTTTTGTCATTTGGGAGGGAGGTTAAGTAGGAGAAGAGGGATAGGAAGTGGAGGAGGAGAAATGGCATGTTTTAGTTGTGGTGCTTTGCACACAGGTGGAACAGTTAGTTCCAGCTAACTGTTTTAGAAGCAAAGTGTGTTAGCTCAACCAGTGATGCAGTGCTGGGAATTACAGCTATTGTACAGCCCTGGAGACTGCCTTATTTCCTGAGTGACTAAGAGACTTTTTGGTGAGAATCAGGAATGATATTTAAAGGGGGTGTGCACGTGTGCTACAGATTTCACAGCTTGCTTTGCACAGAGTTGAGCTTCTTCTAAACAGCAGGCAGACATCTGGGGGCACAGAAGTGTAACAGAAGAAAGCAATAAGCTACTGTTTAGTTGGGTCTCCACATCTTAGCTGGGTGGAAATCTTGGTGCTTAGAATCTTGCTTTTGCAAAATCCATGGGAGGGAAAGGCCCTGACCATGGGACACTGTGAGGGAAGTGAGAACTGGGGTAGGATGCACAGTGTGACCAGCCAGAAGAGGAGCTGCTCCTTTGGGGGATTTGGTCCTTGTAAAGTAGCCTTTCTTACAGCTCTTCTCCTTTGTTCTTTCCCCTTGCTGTATCATGAGACCAGATGGGTGTTGCTTCAAAGGAGAGTTGGATACCTGGAGAAACCATTTCGGATCTCACTGGAGTATATTCCTAATGGGAACAAGAGCGTAGCAGCCGTGGATTCCTTCGCCATGAAGAACTGCAGTTCAGGTAACAGAGCATTTTATTGCTTCTAGCTCATAGTACTTTGATGCCTTTTTGGAGAGAACCATGATTTCTGACAGCTGCAGAAACCACAGAATGAAAGGTTCTTGTTAAATAAATTAAATTATTAAAAAAAAAAAACCAACAAAAAAACAGGGTCGCTTTCAGGGAAGAATCTTTTTAAATGCTGCCTTAAAAGTTTCCTTCAAGAAGTTAAAAACAAATTTAGTTTTTTGGTTTTGTTTTGGGTTTTTTGGTTTTTTTTTCCATTTGGAAAGAATAACTATGAAAATTTAATTTGGGGAGAAAAGAAGCAGTATTTATCCTGGCTTGCTAGATGCATATCCTGACAACTTCACTTTTCTGCAGCAGAAAGTAGAACAGATGAGAGGTTCCTAGACAAACATCTTGCAAGCCATCTTCTTTTATGTTCGTGGTTACAAATTTCAGGGTTGTTTTTTAAACAACTGTGGAAAACTTGATTCTAATAAAGTATGCCTTTATTTGGCCATGTTCCAAAGTGGATATTGCTAAGTAGCCCCTAATAGTTAGTTCTATGTAATGTGTGGAGTTTTAATAATGGGCAACCTAAATGGGGGTTACTTTTTAAATACAAGCTATGTAATCAATCCAAGTATGTAAATTTAGTTCTCTATGCCAGAAGCAGCTGCATATTAGTTCTACCAGTTTTATGGACTCTGTGAATCATTCTGAAATCTTTAGGTGGCATGTCAGTGAAGGATATTACTACTTATAGCTCTTAACACATTACTTTTTGTCCATTTTATTTATTTGGAGTAGTGCTGAGTTGAGCTGCACGTCCTTCTTTTCAACCTCTCTAGGACAGGGAAATGTGCTGCAGAACATACATTATTTTGGTCATTTACCTTGCTCTCCACAAAGGCCAGTTGTATTAAAGGATTTATTGCACTGTTTGTACATAAAGGTGCTCTCTAATCTCCAACAAGGAGCAGACTGACACTGTGCTGGAAGCAAAGGCGCGTTCAGACACAGGGCACCTGTTCTGCTGCTGGTGTAAGGACACAAGTCATCCACAGTGCTTTGGGAATTCAGTGCAACGGACTGTGGGCACAGGAACTCCTCTCTTGGGAGCACTCAAGGGCGAGCCAGAGGTGCCGGACTGTGAGCTCTTCCCAATACCAAGCACTGCTCTGCTGATGATGGATGTCAAGTGCTGAGGCCATTAAGATACATTCTGAGCAAAAGAAAGAACAAATCTCCCGTTTTGCCTGCAGACTTGTAGCAAACAGCTACTTCTCTGCCCTGCTTACAGGACACAGTGCATGAACAATACCATCAGAGGACAAAACCACTTGTTCTTTTATTTTCTGTTGGTTTAGGTGGCTAAGCCTTTTGTGTGCAGCTGAAGATGTGGCAGTGTGCTTTTGCGAGGAAAGAGGTGGTGATAAGCAGCTGAGGGTGACACCTTAAGCTTGGAGAAAATAGGGAAAGTAATAAGAAAAGATTAATCTAAATCTAATTTTTCTGCAGCTGTTAGAAGCCTTTGGGTAGCTTAGCTACTTGGATACATTAATGCCACTAAAGCACATAAAATATGGGTGAATTTGAGAAAGAAACTGAGAAATAGAAACATGCCTTCAGCCTGATTTTTTTAAGCCTTTTGGAGACCATAAACACAATTTAAAAATAAATTAAAGTGTACATATAATCTTAGCAAGTTAGGCTACCATTTCCATAGGCACAGATAGAGAAAGAATCACAGAATGAGCCGAGTTGGAAGGCACCCATCAGGATCTTTGAGTCCAATTCCCAGCCCTGCACAGGACACCACAAGAGTCACCATGTGCCCGAGAGTACTGTTCAAACCCTTCTTGAACTCTGTCAGGCTCAGTGCTGTGACCACTGCCCTGGGGTGCCTGTTCCAGTGCCTAACCACCCTCTGGGTGAAAAACTACAAGGGCTTGAAGAAGGTTTAAGTTTGCAGTTGGAATTTGCTTTTGCACACTGGTGATTCCATTTTTTTGAGTTCCTTAATCATAGACAAGATTTTGCTTAGAAAAAATTACTGCATTTGAACTGAAAAAAAATGACAGTTTATATGGGATTGAATGGGGAATTAAAATTAAAAACTTAAATAGATTCGGACGCTGATGAAATTCTGAATTTTTAAAAAGTTAGAATTTTAAAAATTCTAGTTACTTGTCACTTGAACATCTTCACATTTCTCAATTCCTACAGGAAAAGGAAAGCTCTTACAGTTTTTTCTCAGCCTTAGGATTAGAATCTGGTAAGAGAGCCCCTACAGTCAATACAAGGACTGCTTGTACTTCTATAGGTTTTGTCTCAGGACAACTAACAGGTAGCATTGCCTGGACCACTACAACCAATTGACTTTCAATTACTGACTTAAATGTGAAGTAAACTGTGTTTGTCAGTGTGTAAAACCTAAGCTATTGATTGCCTAATTATCTTTCTTACAACTTTCTATTTAAATAAGTGCAGTAGCCAAAGCAAAAAAAATATATATATACAAATTGCAGAGAAGTAATATATTAATTTAATAACATCAGTTCAGATATTTGTTACTTATACAAGTAAAGTAATTGGTACAGTGGCATTTTGTAGTTGATGGTAATTTCTAGTAATAAAAATAGAGTTCATTTCCTAAGTAATGTATTGACTTATTTATGATGTTTAATGGGTTTCTTACTGATTTTTTTATCGCAGTTGTAAATTAATTAATTTGCTAACTTATTTCCAAAAGTCTTAATTAACGTACTTATTAGTAGGCAGAAGTATATGACAAGACATTGTTTTACTTAGCAATGTTCAATTTACCAATTCTAAGTAAATTTTTGCCTAAGGGGCATGGAGACCAAATGCTTCTAAAATGTGTTAAAGGTTTAATGATGCTCCAGGGCTGTTAAAAGCAGTTATTTCAGACACTCAGCCTGTCCAAGAGGAAGCACTTAGCTTTCAAGTTTTCGAGCTCAGTAAGCAACATAAAAACCATTTATTTTGGAGAGGGGAGAAACCGTGTGGGGTTGATTAAGTTAATGCTTCTGTCCACTCAGCAATAGCCTTTTTTCAGTAGATACTGAAAGTACATAGAAACACACATTACCTTCAGAGCTGGTAGGCAGTTAGTTCTGTAACGATCTGATGAGTGTAATATGTATGCAAATTTCTGAAAGTTGGAGTTAAGGTTGTACTAAAGGCAAAATCCTTGATTTAAAGCACAGGACCTCTCAGGAAAGGAAAAATTTTGAAGATCAGGAGGTGATTTTAGTGAAAGAAGAGAGAGCAAGGGAACAGTAAAAATACAGACTTACAATGCATCTGAAGAAATATGACCAACTGCCAGATAGAATTTTTCATGATTCTGTTTGATAAATATTCTAGCAACAGATTTATGAATCAACTGCAGGAGATCAATTAGGGCTTTCTCCAGACAGGATTGCTTATGCATCTGAATCATTACTAAAATGATATTTTTGTGCATTCGGACAAAACCTGGATATGTATCATTTCAGCTTTCCCACATGCTCTCTTTTTGCAGTTTGTCTTAAAAATTAATTTGATGACAGGATGTTGTGGTTAACTGAACTTAATGAAATACCAGTGAGCTCCTTTTCAAAATAAGTTCTTGATGCTTCCTACTGGAAAATTGCCTAGAAAAGTTAACCTCTTCCAAACAGAAAACTGAGATTATATCAGTGTATGAGAGAGAATCATAGAACAGGCCAGGTTGGAAGGAACCTCAGAAGAGAATCTGGCACCACCTTTTGTGTGAAAGGGAATCTAGGTGAGATTATCTAGAACCATGACAAGCTGCATCTTCAAAACCTCCAGTGATGGGGACTGTACCACAACCCTGGGAGATTCTCTGGCAACTGCGTCTTCTCACAGTAAAAAAAATTAAACATACATTTCAAATTGAAGTCTCACATGACACACAGCTCACTTAGATGTTAATAATTAATTTTTTTAAATCTATATAACATTTAAGTAATTTTCACTTGGGTAGAATTGCAAGATATTTGCAGACAACTTATTAAACCACTAGATTAATTGTGACAATATTTTATGTTTCATTATTTGTTTGGTTGTATTTATGGCATGGGGGAGAGAAGAAATGAACCTTTAGTAGAATCAACCATCTCATCTTATATAGTCTGGAGATCCACCTCTGTCCAGAAATTCAAGTGAATGGGTGAACAGAACAATGAGCAATCAGTATTTTGCCATTGTTATAAAACTGAAAAATAAACATGATTTAAAAAGAAAAGTAGTCATCATTTCAGAAGTAGCTGTCTCTATCTAAGGTTTAGGATTAACATTTACCATAAATTACTCGGCCTACCTAGGTAATTTTTGTGTAAAAGAAGCTGGATAATTTCCTTTGGCATTAATGTCATGGTTAAGAACTTTACCAAGCCAGAGAAAAGATCCAGAGCTAATTGAAATCAGCAGGATTATTCAGTATGTTTGTATTATGTTTCTTCATTTAAGAAAGTAAAATTAGGCGGACTGGCTGCATTTTCCATCAAGTGGCTGATGCTATTTATACAGTTCAATTGGTCTGGTTTTCCTGTGGGTCTAATTTCACTAAGTAGGTATTTGGAAAAGCCTTACTATTTTAAGAATGTTTGCTTTCAAATGCTTTGGCAACTACCTTCTTCCCCATTCACCTCTGCTCCCCCATGAGCTATGACTGATTATTCTGACTTCAGCTTGTGTGCCAAAAACTATCTCTAACCTGCTTGTGTTTTAATCCTGTAGGGATCTTGTGTTGGAGAAAGTACTGCTTTGCAGATGAGGGTGGCGGCTGTAGTGAAGTTAAATCATTTTAAAGTCATTCTAAAGTGAAAGTTATTTCACTTGTGGTTTGTGCCAATTTTACATAAAATAAATTTAATGAACTTGTTATGGGGCTTATCTGTGTTTTCACTTTCATCTTTTTTAAATTAAGTTATTGTAACGCTAGGAATAAAAAAATTAAGCAAATTTAGTTTTAATATTGCTTCCAGAAAAGGCACAGTAACTCAATTAGTGGTAGAGTAGCTTCTTGCAGTAATGAACGAGTGATTATGCATTTCTGTTACTGGCTGTGAACACCTACTTCTTGCAGAGCCGGATTTAGACAGTGGTGGGTACGTTGAATAATTTAATCTATTTAGAACCTCTGTGTGCTCACCAAAGGAGCAGCAGGGGGGAAGCAAACCTGAATATCTAGAGAATTTGGGTTTCATAGGTCTGCCATGCCAGTTTGTTGGCAAATGGGATAGTGTCCTGTTGCTTTATTTAGTGATCAACTGACCATCTATTTGGGGTTATAGGATGTGGAGGAGGGAAGATATAAAGAAATGCTTTAGGTGGTGTAATGATGCACTTAAAACTCATCTTTAAAATAGATGTTTTCATGCAGAAAAGTGGAAAGGCTTGAATCTGCCGCAGCAGCTCCAAATAGGTCTGCCTTACCAGAGTGAGCAGGTTCATCCTCTCTAACTCAGAACAGGTCAAGTGACTCACGTTAAGAAACAGAATTGAGAAATCTCAGCCTTTAAAATCCAAAGCTTTAATAATCCAAAGAGAAGGACCTGCTCATAAGAAGTATTAGGAACTGCTCAAGAGACATTGCAAATGTTGGCACTTGTGGGTCTTAAGTACTTTTTAACACCTTGAAGAATTGGCCAATACATTATCTTTTTAATGCTGTATATGATTTTTATCCTGACCTTCTCCTTTAATTAAGGCTTATTTCAACAGGGGAGCCATTGATTCAGTGAAAGAAAATGAACTCTGTAATCTGCTTTCCCCAAATTGAACTTATTTTTATTACTATTAATTGCTGCCACTTAGTTCTTGTGATGTTTTAACTGCTTGGATTTATTAAAACAATCATAGGATTTGCTATTATCACTTGAGAAATGGGAAGGACAATGATGATTTACAGATGACCCAACAATTTTAAGCCGGTATTACTCCAGATTCAAAGATTTATGCAATCTGACTCTGCTGTGTAAGTAGATGACAGTCTCATTCTCCCTTTTTCTCTCCATAATAAACCCCTAAGTTTTCAAAGGACTGCTAGCCCGTAACAGAGGGCACAGAGGTCCTTGATTTTGCAAAAGAAAGAGTCAGGGATAGTTTTGCTCTGAGTTTTGTTTTATATCCATGAAGTTCACTATTAGCTGTAGGAAAGTTTTGTTTTAATAGGACTGGTGTTTGAAGTTGTTAAGACTTAACTATGCAACTTGATTCATATTTGTGAAAAATTACAGGCATCTTTGTGAAGAACTGAGAGAGGGTGAGGAAGCTTAGAAGGTCAGAACAGAAGAGGGAGATGATCAAGCAGAAATGAAATTAGTCAGACTCAGCCAGCAAAAGAGACACACAGAATCCCAGAACAGTTTTGGTTGGAAGGCACCTTAAAGATCACCTAGTTCCAACCCCCCTGCCATGGAGAGGGAGACTTTCCACTAGACCAGGTTGCTGAGAGCCCCATCCAACCTGGCCTTGAACACTTCTAGGGATGGAGCATCCACAGCTTCTCTGGGCACCCTGTGCCAGTGCCTCACCACAGTGAAGAATTTCTTCCTAGTATCTGATCTAAGCATCCTCTCCTTCAGTTTGAAGCCATTCCCTCTTGTCCTGTCACTACATGCTCCTGTGAATAGTCTCTGTCCATCTTTCTTGTAGGATCCCTTCAGGTAACAGAGGGAGAGATGAGGAAGGAAGAGATGGTGATAAACCGCTACCACTGAAAACAAATGACAGGATATCAGGCAGGAATAATTGGTCTAGATGGTGGAAATTATTAAAAAGTTTGACCAGTTAGAAAGTGATTGGAAGAAACATTTACAATCCAATAATTAACTAGAGCAATCAGGCTTAATCAGATAGTCATTCAATAAATCAGACTGAGCTAACTAGGTGGATAATCTGTTGAACCAGCAAAGAAACCAAGTGAGGGAAATGCAGCAAGTTGTCAAAATTTAATGAAATGTGCAAGAATTAATCAGTTAACATTTAAAATTATCAAAAGCAAAGATAAATACGTAGGATGTTCAGATGGAAACTAGTCCCTTTGTGTGGCACGTCTCACCAGAGCCTCAGAGGCATTAATGAGCAAAATAGGTTTTTGGAAGGTGAAGAACGAGGAGAAGATAGCACAATAAGGAAAGAAGATATTCTGTGTTTGCTTGAAAATTAAATAATGTCAACAGCAAGAACTTTATTTTTTTAAAAAGCCTGCCTAAGTGTCACACATAGAAATGGTGGCTACTGAGGTGGTTACCACTTCTCTGTAGTAGTGCAATGCATGAAAGATTGAAAAAAAGGTATAATTCTTCCTCTGTCTTCAGAGGGTAGAGTCCTTTAGATTTTGGCTCAGGGCACTTCTATACCTCAGGGCTTATTCTCTGAATTGTTCAAGTCCAGCTTGGTTTCTGTGTCTGAGAGGTCTCACTGTAAATCTGCCCCAGTCATGCTATAAGACCCCGTCCAGCTCTTCCCTCTTTCTGTCCAACTCCTTTCTGCCTCCAGGAGCCCTGCTTGCTTTGTCCTGCTGTTCTGTTCCTGACAGGTCTCCTGCAGTCAGCTTTCTGAGCAAACTGACTGCTAAACCAGCCCATGGACGTGGTTTAACAATCCTGCATTCTATCCAGTCTGGGAGAGGTGTGGCACCTTGGTGCCAACACTGATGGATACAGTGGCAGTCTGCAACAGAACAACTGAAACCAAAAAGCCTTGACCTTGTAATTCCAAATCAAGTCCATAATCCCTAAATAGAAATGACAATAGACTTAAACTACTGCATTGGGGGTTTTTTTCCCCTGAAAAGTTTAAGAATCTGTGAAGGGAGACTGAAGTTTTCTGAAAAGCAGTGTGTGCCCTTTCAACAAATGAAAGTCCTTTATGCTGGATTTGGAAACTCACAACCAGCGGCAGCCCATCAGATTCTCAGTGTCACAAAGCCTGTGTGTTGCAATTCTTTTACTCTGAAGTTGTGAAAAACCTGGGGAGAGAGAGGAACTTTTAAAAGCTGCCAGGTGACTTAGGAGCACAAATTAATGGGAACCACACTCCTTAGTCCTGTAGGAGTTTTCAAAAATGCCATCATTACTGCCAGGCACTGAGGTGTGCCTTTCGTCATGAGGATGAGAAGGGACAGAATGTGCACTGTGCCTCCATGGAGGCAGCTTTACTGAGTGCCTCCATAAATGAGGTATACAGGGCTTTTATGAATTGAGCCTTTGAAAGCCCTGCTAGCAAGGTTTATTGATCCAGGAGTCACACGTGGATGTCAAGATCTTAAATTGCAGTCAGCTTTTATTACATGAAAGAAATTTTAAGAATATACCTTTTCCCCTCCCTCCCTTTTTTAAATTACTGCCTGCTGAAGTTTTGTATAACTGGGAGGTTGCAAGCAATTAAATGAGTCAGCTGGATCCTGGGTCCAATTCCAGACTGAAGTGTACTGTTCATGGAACATGATTGATGGAGTATCAGCAAATTTGTAAGCAGAGTAAGAGGTTTGGAAATGTTTTTCTGATCTACGAGGAAACATAATTTAGTCAACTCTGTAAGAAACATTTATCATGTTCCAAAAATATCATCAGTGGTAGATCTTTCATTTGATGTGAGTACAGATGAACAATGCCGGTATTTGGATCCCTAAAAACTTTGAGAGTTGAGAAGCAGTCTGTCTGGTTCTGTGAGATGATGGGTTGTGCCATACTGGGGTCTAAGCTATTTTGGTGGAATTGTGTGCACCACAATCCAGAGTAAATGGCTTCTTGGAGACTACAGCAGTCAATATTCCCTGCACTTAAGCCCAAATGATGGACTGGATTTTTAAAACATCATTTAGAGCTGTAAGCAACAACTGCATAAATCCAGCATCAGATTATGCAGTACAAAAACAAAACAAAATTATGAAAATTCAATATTTCTGTAATATTATCACTGTTGTTATTGATTTCTAAAAAGACACAAAGGCACTGTTGTCTTCTTAAGCTCCTCATGGAATAACAGTGTATGTATACATATTCATGACCATCAGTTAATGAAACCATAACAAAAACAAAGCAATTTCTATAAGGTCAGAAATATTAAGTGCAAAGTTTTGGCAATAGTGTTAACTCATCCCTCAGGTGTGAACTCTCATTGTTCACATCAGTAACAAAACAGTAGCAAAATGACTCACCTGTCTGCAAAGATTGCCAAGTGGCTTAGCCAAGTAAAGGAAGTATTTCTTGCATGGGAGCTATTTCCCAAAGCAAAGGAAGTGAATAACTGTGCAGTTACTTGTGAAGAGTTTCTGCCAGTGAAATTACTAAAGCACATGGTGCGTCATCCCAGTAATTGTTGGGGCCTCAACTGTTTGCATCAGCTGAAGATCTGCCCCTATATATATTTATCAAAGCTTTTGAAAACGGAGGAGCCTAACAAGAGGTTTGATAGTAAAATTGCTGATTTAGACTTCAGTTTCTTCATCGTTGCTCTTCTCTTCACAGCCAAGAGAAGAGTTAGGTTTAAGTTATAGCTGTTCTTTCAGTGCAGATAGAGCAGGCTGAAGCTGACACAGGGTTTACAATGATACATATAACTGTACAGTTATATCAAAATTTGTTAAGTTAACAACTGGTTAAGACAACTGAGAAATGCAAATAACCTTTTCTGTTCTGTGTTGGAAAAGTTCTACTCCAAGAGGTGTTTGCCCTGCTGATGTTTGCACAGGTTGCTTTGCAATACTCTTCCATGTTTATGGTGTTTATCTTCTCTTTTCTTCTAACTTCATCTTTGGAGCACCTCCAGCTTCTTCTGTTCCCAAGCGAAATCGGGCAGTTCCTCTCATTTGGACAAGCCTATTCCTCCTCTTTCCCTTTAGTCATAAAACATTCCTGCCTGTCTAATCTAATCACAAAACCTTTAGGGCAATTTTTATTCCATTATAAGTTTATATTGTAGCAAGTAGTCTTCATCTTAATTGTTGATTTGTAGAATGTGGACTAATTTGTGGCTTCATGTAGCTCCCCTCAAATTATAATAAATATGCTGCTTCTTGCTGCTTCTGTTCCTAGCAGTACCAGGCACCAGCAGTAATGCATTACAGTTGTCTTTCTCAGAGCAT
This sequence comes from Corvus moneduloides, assembly GCF_009650955.1. Taxonomy (NCBI): domain Eukaryota; kingdom Metazoa; phylum Chordata; class Aves; order Passeriformes; family Corvidae; genus Corvus; species Corvus moneduloides. Next base: position 106,645,162 of record NC_045478.1, on the reverse strand, counting down.
TTCTCCCTGGTTCATATTACTTTTTGTTTTTCAATAAACAGTGCCTTCCTTTCCTGGACAATTAGGGTAATTGCTGAAATGAAACCAAAGTATCATGACGAGGCAGATGCCACAATCATGCAAAATAACTCTTCCTACACTGCAAGCCCACCATGATACTGTTCTGTAAAGATTACAGAGAAGGTTATGACTGTTTTCATTTATTCATATTGCTATATCTTCTCAAAACAGTAGTCTCAGATGAAATGAAGACAGTTTCTTTTCCAGTTTACAGAGCCAAGCTATGGACTTGTCCCTTTTTCCCTATGTCTTTGTATTAATAGCATATAGGAGACCTTTTTTTAGCACATCTACATCTGCTGATGCTGGCTGCTTTTTTCAGTGTTTGAAGAAAGGCCAGAAAATATTATCAGTGGATAGAAGAAAAAAAAAATCTTCCCCTAAACTCCAACTTGCAAAGCTAATTCAGTTTGCAGGTCTCAGTCTAGACCTCAACTGAACTGTCAGGGAATAAAATCTGTATAATAAACCAGTCATCTAATTCACAATATCACAAGATTGAATCTCCCTAGGCAAGATTTAGTTCAGACATTCAGGTGCTTTGTTGTATGAAGTTAGACAAGATGGTATTCATCTTTTGTGACTTCAGCTATCTGGAAGTTAGGCATCATGTCAAAGCTGGTCTCTAGGGTCCCTCTGTAGTCAACAGAGAGAAAAAGAGGCACTTCACAGGGCAATTCATTCCACCTTTAACATCATAGCATCATCAGAGTGTCAGAAAGAGGACAATGCTTTGGTTGAAGAATTGTTGTCTGGGATTCCTAACAGCACTATCCTTTTAAAGCCAGTGGGGTGCTTTAATACCTGTAATCTATAAAGTCTGCCCACCAATTCCTCACTTGTGAATGAATAGTGTCAGGCAAGGAATCTTTAACAAACAGATTCTCTATTGAACACTCTCAACACTCAGTGGTTACCATGCCAGATCAATCATTTTATAGTAATTATTTTGCAGGAGTTTATTCAGAGTCTGTTAGAATAAACCCTGAAAAACATTAAATGACTGTTGAGTGCAAGATTAATGGTGCTAGCCAGGCATACTTTACAAAACCAACATTACCAAAACAAGCTTTTCATGCAGCTTTTACAGAGTGCTTCCAGTCCAACCTAGAAGCTTCTCTGCACTGGGAAACCTGTGTAAATTATAAACCAGAAATCAACCCTGTGTTTTTCAGCTCCTCTAGATATTTTTTGAATGGGTCTAGAAAAGAAGGCAGGTTTCTAAAAAACAACAAACACAGTTCTCTCACAGGGAAGAACATTCAGATACAGAAGTGGTTTGTGAACAGTAAAGTGGTAGTTGGTAGCAGCAGAGCTACAGCTCAGAGCCTTCTAATGGAGTCCTGTAGATCATATTTGAGGCCTCAATGAAGGCTTTTTGAAAAATCTACTTAAATTGAGTTGCAATTGGAGATTGGATCCCATGCTGCTTTCCAAAGAGTGGTAATAGAAGATCCACATTAATTTTTCACTTACTTCCTTACCAGGAGGTGCAATTCCTTCTATTGCATTATCTTGTTTATTTTTATTACCCTTGTGAATGACTCTGTCACTTCTGTTTAAGCAGAAGCAGTAACTCAATCCCTTAATACAGCCTTAAACAACATTGCTTCTAAATGAGGTTAAGATCTATATTATATGCAGCATTTGTCTTGAACCTTAATTCAGCCTGCTTCTGAAAGGATATCTAGTTACATTCAGGAGTAAGTAATTTCAGATCCAGTTCCTGGTGATCATTGAGTTCAAGACTAAATTTCAACTGACAGGACTTCTGAGGCATGATGCACTATTAAGATGCATGTCAGGGAATTTCTGGTCCATTATGTTAGTGTAATAATGTTTCTTTTTTACCAGGAAAATTTAAACCAAAATTTTTTCTGAAGAGAAAATTGTACCAAGTGTGGTGTTCTTTGGGGTTTTTTGTTATATGAGCATTGTGTTTTAATAATATTAAATATTAAATGGTATTCCAAAAAAAAAAAAAAAAAAGCTTTAATAATTTCCTGTACATAACCCCATCCCTTTATTTCCATCTTTGATTTAAAGAGAGGTCCCTCTTGTGCAGTTCTAAATTGAGACACAATTTCCTCTGAGCTTGATCATACCTGCAGGGGTTTTTTTCTCATTCCCCTTGGTTTAGAAGCAGACTTGAGCTGAATATCTCAAATAAAGACCAAGCTCTGTTTGAGTTTTCCCAAAGCTGCAAAGGCAATGGCAGTTAGCAGTCTGATGTTCCACAGAATTCCCTCTTTAAAAAAGGGAAAGGGAAATACTCCCTCTTCCACAAAGTGCTTTGCATGAGCTGGTAAGAACATTACCGTGTATCAGAATTATCTCACGTATATGATGGTTTTTAAAAGGGACTGGAGAACAGCCTTTCAGCTGGTGTCACAAGTCTGTGAGATGCTTCAATGCAGCCCAGAGAGCAGCTGTCACTTGGAAATGAGAGAGGGTCACATAAAATCCTTGAGTAGGTAAGAACTGTTGTTCTGGTGTCACCTGTCTGACTTTGCCTGAAATAAATTAGGGAGTACTTGCACAGGCTGCTTCATCAGCGGATCAGGAGGGAAAGCGGTCGTGAACAGATGGAGGCAATAACCTCTCCTGCCAATGCAGCTGGGGAAGGATGCCTACCTGCAACCAGAGGGACTTACCTGTACCACAGCTACAAATAACTCCAGGATCTCACCACGGTCTGCTTTATCTCATTAGTGCTGACAGCTGTGAGCTGAAGTGTTGTTGCTGAGGCTGGAGCCTTGCACTGCCAGGGATCTGTGGAGGGGGATACCCTCACCTTGTGAGTTTGTGACAGTGTAGTTGAAAGTACTTGGGGTCTGTGAACAACATCCATAGAAAAGCATAAGAGACAGACTCTGCCTTTTTTGCAGTAGTTGGGCCAAATACTCAGATCTCAGGGCCCTTCTGTGGCATTTCTTGCTGCAATTTCCTCAAGCAGGAGCTCTGTATTTTACCAAGTATCAGTAAAGCTCAGAGATGGGTGTTTCATGAAAGCACCATTTTGGAGAAATAAATCATGTTTGTAAAGCATCTCTCTACCTTCAAATGTGTGTGTCCACTTAAAAGAAGTTTGGGTCCAGACTTGGGGCTGTTAGGTTTGTTTTGCTGTTTTCCACTACAGTGAGAAGCAATTTCCACTTGAATTTTGGAAATCCGAGCAGTTCTATTAGTATCAAGTAACTTTGATCAGAAATTGAAAGTCTCTTTTCATAAGCTCTTCCTAAAACTGTAAGAGATATTCAGTGCTTCATCTACAGAAAATTTAATAACTTAGCCAGCATCAGAAATTGTTTGACACCAAATATGCATTGCTGAGTGAAGGTAGTGATTTATAACATTGCATGTGAGATGTTAGTATCTAATTTACTGCATTAATCAGTGAGTGCCAAATCAGTTTGCAGATTGCATGTAGATCAGTTTAATCTGTCATCTTAATTGTCAGTGAAATTTTTAATGTTGAGTTTACTTTGACTGTTTTCCATGCTGCTTCTCACTGAGATGGAAATGGCAGTGTAATAACTCTACAGTGCCCACGTGAGACTGTGCAGGCCTCATGGTTGGCTTTTTTACTACTTTCCACATCTGAGGTTCCCTCAGCTAAACCTGAGTTTTGCTAATATTTGCATGGTTTGATGTGCACCAAATGGAGAGAACATCGTCAGCCCTGTCAGTACTAACGTGGTAAAGAGTTGTCTCCTTGGTGCACTGAGGGGGGAGATTTCTGGGGACAGGACTGAGCTGAAATGACCCAGAGCTTCCTCAGACAGATGCTGCATTAGCATGTGGCAATGACTGCAGTGATTCTGTGACCCTCCGTGCTTCTTATTAGCACTTGGTGGCACACTCAGTGTTGCCTTCCACTTGAGAGCCTCTCTGTGTTACATGGGATAAGCAGCGTGTTCATTTTTATTCTAGCTTGTTAAAAAAGCAACCTGGTGGGACAAAGCTATTCAAAATGCAAACTTAGTATGTGTTTTGGCAAAACAAAACAAAAAAATTAATAGAAGAAACCAAGTTTTCACACCTTTTCCCTGGACTCTAGGTGGTTTTTTTATTGGAAAACATGTTAAAAGGCATAAAGAAAGCATGAAATATATGAACTGAAAAAAAAAATTTGAACAATAGCAAGTTTCCTGGAGCTAACCAACGTTTTATTTCAGGTCAAATAAAATCTTTTGAAGTACTGCTGAGCAAACATTTTCCTCTACAGGGGACATTTTCATTTTAGATAGCTCTTAAAAATGAGATTTTTTTTTCTGTGAAAAAAATGCTATTCTAAAAGTAGCAAGGCCGTATATTCCACACAAAATGGTTTTTTAGGGGTTTTTTTCTGTCACGGTAAAAAGAGACTTATCCAAGATCTTTGTCAAGTAAAGAGGCTCATTCAAGGTCACAACATAAGAACCATTTTGAAAAACCTGACCATCAGATTCCTGATTTGATAGGCAGCATTTCTGGAGGTGATTTGCTAGCAGTGCCAGGCCCCTGCACATACAGGTGGAGTCTGGTTTGAAGGACCTCAAGAAATTATGCTGGGCTGCTGTGTTTGGGCTGTTTTGTGCTCAGTCCTTGATTATTTAATTCTTTCTTCGTTTCCTTGAGTACTGGGAAAAGGATGCCAGGCTTTTTATTTTCAAGAACACCCTGGATGTCCGATAACTTGGATTTGCCACCCTGTCTTTGCCAGGTCACCATTTCCTTACCTGCCCTACTGCTCTGCTGAACAGAGAATGCAGCTGCTGCTGCCATGGGCCTAGAGGCCTCTGAGCTTTTTGACTGTCACTGCCCATGGGACCTTGGATCATTGATTTTATCCACATTAGATGCTAGGGCAAGGCACTTTTATCATCTTTGTGATACCTCATTGACAGACTGTTTAAAATTATATTGCTCACTAAAAAGTAGCAGTAATGACCTGTGGGATGGGAAGGAAGGGCATGGTCCAAGTGGAGTTGAGAGCCTTTGCTGTAACTCCAGCTGTGTAAGAGTCCTACTTCTGTCTCTCAAGAAATCCTGGAAAAGGAGGCAAGGCATTCTTCCTGGTGTAAGGAGTAGGGCAGTTGATTTTGTTGCTGGTATTTCAGTAAACTTTCTGCATGTAGATTCCCTGTGTCCTGCGGGTTGCCTTCCTGGCTTTGAGATTCTGCAGGGAGGTAAGCAGTTAGCCAGTGACATGCTTTATGGCTGGTGAACTGCATCCACATCCCATTAAGTTAAAGCCCTGAGAGAGCTGGAAGTCAGGTATTTTAACTATTCTCTTTGTAAAAATTATATAGTGGACATATAGCACCTTTGCACTCGGTATAACTTTACTATAGCACAGAGATGACCATGGGCAGCTTAAGGTGAATGGAAGTACAAATACTGTGACCAGTGGGGCAGAGTAAGAAACAGGAAGAGTGTCTGTCCCCTAAGACGGCTGCCCTTGTCAAGATAGCCCCTGCCAGAGAGAATTCCTAATGAAATGTGTACAAAAATTAATGTTAATGATTATTCAGTCTTTTAAATTGATACTTCAAGGTCACATGTAGGCACACGTAAAGTAGATTCTAGGTCTCCCTAGTCTACTTTATGGCCAAAAGAAAGTTTGGTGGTTCTATTTTTATTATTCAGTGTGTTTGTGTACTTTGTGCTGTCAAGTGAGTCCTGTCCAGTACAGCTTGCTTACTGTAACCCTCTCCTAAACTGATGGTATTTTTTGCCAATACCTTCTTTGAAACTGCACCATGATCCAATAGATGTTTGGTGGAGTGTATACCTAATTTCATTACTTCCTGTAGCTGCTAAATTGGTTTATATTTCTCTTTTCTTAGTTCCTGGTACACCTAATTATTTTTTGATTTCCAGTCATTTGGAATACTGTGCATGTATGGCTGGGTATTCGAGGGTACTCTACTACTTCTGTTTGCCACAAGACTAAACTAACCCCATTTACTTTGCAGTGGGGCTACTCTTTCATAGTCTCTTTTTATCACTTCTTTTTTACAATGTTTACGTTTGCTAGGACTTGATTAAGGGCTGCATGTCCTCCTAATTCTTTGTTTTGTATAATGAATCATTGAGCAGTTATAAAGGATTTTCCTTACCTGGAAGAGGTACATTTGCATTTTATAAATTGATTTATCTAAAGTCAACAAGGTGTTACACTTTGCTGAAACCTACCTGGCTGGGAGGAGCATTTTACATAACAACAGCAGTAGCAAGTTTGTGAGAATTTAATACTATTGCTGGCAGTAATTAAGTGATTAATTAATGGCCAACTGAGTCATTAGCAAGATGGGGGGAAACGGGTTGGAAAAATCTTGAAGGGGGGCTTGCACTCAACAGAAAGCTTATTGACAAAGAGGATATAAAGGGATATTTTGGGTAGGCATACGCTTTATGGTGCCAAATTTGAAGATGAGAATTGATAAGAAAATGACTGCTCATTCTGAGTAATTGTATAAGAACTCCTGAGAGCTGATTGCACAATCTATTCATTGGAGGGTAAAGGTCTTAGAGAAAACTTAGAGAGAGGGAGAAGACATGTTCTGTCTCCTTGATCTGTCTTTACTCACAGCAACTGTTTGTTAAAATTCCTATCATTTAAAAATGTTAAAATTCCTATGTATTTAAAATAAGTTCAAAAGCCACTTTAATATTATTTAACTATTCCACTGTTAGTCTAACTGTTCTACTGTGGCTGGCAGCCCACAGGTATCTCAGCCTCAGGGTATGGTTATTCTTTGTATTGATACTGGTCAGCTCTTGCAATCTTCTCTGCATCTCCATATACTTTTGGAAAGTGATCTCACATGGAAAGCATTAACCAAAGAGTCTTTCAGCATGCCACAAGGGAGTAGAGAGATGGCCTGAAACCAGGGTGGTGATGTTGGAATTGTAATGTTATCCCTTCTTCCATTTTTCCCTGATATCTTCAGTAAGTATCTTGGCTTACACGGAGCTAATCACTGGGTCATTCACTGACATCTATTTTTTTTTTCAGTGAGCATTCCCAATTCATGAATTTTGTGCACATTCAAACATTAATAGAGGTCCTTGGGCAGAGATGTGGACCCCAGGAAGGCATCCTTCTCCAGGCTCTTTTTGATGTTAAGGGCCACTGACCTTCAGCAGCTTTGCTCGTGGGATAACGTTGTTCAAGCATAGCAAGGCCTTGAAGCGCAGCCTGGAAGAGAAGTGCACAAAATTGTGCTGGCCCTCTGTCCCTCTGGACTGGCTTCAGAGCACTGAGATGTTGGCAGTTGTTGGTGCATCCAGCTGGAACAGTGACCCGTGAGTCACTGCATCCATAACTTCTTGGTGTTCAGCGATGTGTGGAGGTAGGGTGACACCGAGACTTTCCTTCTGCTTCCCCAGAACTAAAAGCATCCATGCACATGAAGTCCCTCCCAGTGGCAAACCTGTTGTGTGTCGTTATTGCTCTTCCTCACGGCAAGTGTTCATGTGCAGTTTCATTTTGCTTATTATTTGTGGGTTTGAGGTATTGTTGCTCACTTTTTCAAAGTGGAAATCAGCTGCTTGATGACAGCTTGCTGCATTCACACAACTGTAGAGGTTGGCACAGTGGAAAAGGGCACAACAGGAAACTTTCTTCCCCAAGCAAGCTTCTGCTTCTACCTGGAACAACAATTGGTCTTCCACTGTGGGGCCACTGCTTTGCACAGTAAGGCATTGGCTGTGGTGTGAGGATGAGTCCGTGCACTCTGCTGAGTGCATGCTCAGGGTTGTGCTGATTTGTGATATTCCACCTACCACCCCCAGCAACCCATCAGTAGTGAGGCCAAAAACCTTAACACTGCTGACATCTAAAGCAGAGAGAGTGCTTAAAACAGTTACAGAAAGAGAATTGCATTTTAGAAATGAAAAATCTGATTCCTAAAATGCTGTTTGAATACAGTTAAGTCTCATACTTTTATTTGTGTTTCTCATGACCAGGCATATGAATATACATCTCTTGTTGGCTGGATTGGCAATGTTAAAAGAGGGTTTGCTGAGATGCTGCTGTTGCAGGGTTGAGAGAGAGGTTATATCTGACCTGTGTGAAATCAGCTCTTGACGAGCCATGAAAATATTCTCCAGTCTCTACTTTTGACTTGAATCTGGCCATCTTCAGTCCAACTGGTACAGGAAGCAGCAGGAGTCAGTGAGAGAATTTGGTTTGAGCAATTTACAAGCTCATTTATGTGATTGAAATTGGTTGACAAGTACCTCCGTTTCCTCATCTTTAAAATGTTATTGATCTTTGTGGTTTTCTTGTTGTGCTGTTTTTAAGAACCAAGAGTTGAAAAAAATCTGCTGTGTACAGCGGCAGCGTTGGTTGTGCTTGGAACTGCAGAACTGGAAGAGGCAAAGATAACACTTACCTTAATAATTGAAAATGGATTTGAACTAAGCCTTCTAAGAAGCAAAATGTGGAAAATTACATGTATTTCCTATCTAATCAGCTCTTACAGTTTCCCCAAGAGCCACACATGAGGTTTGGAAGCACAGTTTTCATGTCCTTTCTCCAGCAGCCTTGTTTTATTTCACATTCAGTTCTGTATCTGATGCTGAGGTAGAACCCGTGCTAAATCTGCTCCTGCTGTCTGTAAATAAGCTTAGAGAACTTAACCACCTCATGATTTTGTCAGCGTCCACCCCATGTAGCAAGCAGCATTCATCTTTCAGTGAGCCAGCAATCAGTCTGCTGGTGTTTCCCATGGAAAAGATTGCTGGCTGATAAGAGCTGGCCTCCAAGCCTATTCAGACCCAGAGAGGTCTGATGGGAATAGCAGGGCTAATAATAGAAGTTGGAACTTTTTATTTTCCCTCTACAAGGTATGTATTTTGAAAAATTCACAGGAAGTCATAGAAAAGGGTTTTTTGGCTTTTTTTTTTTTTTTTTTAGGTTTTTGTTTGTTTTTTTTTTTTCCTTTTACCAGTTTCTTACTGTTACAAATATACAGCATTCACTTGTTTTAGGAGAAAAATGACACCTAGGGGAGAGGTGTTTTTGTTGGTGTTTTTTAATCTCACAAAGGTGCAGTGGTACCTAGAAAGATGCAATAGTACCCAAGAGAAAAGGGGAATCAAACAGTAAATGCAGCCTGATACTGAAACAAGGGCAATGAAAAGCAACCAAAAGAAATGAGATTTGGGATTTTAATGAAATTACTCTATCCCACTGGATTATTCTAAGTCAGAATGTTCACATTTATGGATGAAAGCCTTAAAGATCTACTGTGTTAGATGAAATTTGAAAATGGTCCACTGACTATGTATGCACAGTATTTCATATACTAAGTATTCTCCATCTCTTTTGGCCCTTTTCAATTTAGTAGATGCCATGGAATATGTAGGTATCACTGCATGATGGAAAATCACACTTTCATTATAAAATTCACTGCTGCTGTTTAGTTGTTTACTGTTAATTTTTGGATGTGCAGTTGGAGCTGCTTATTGATTGGTACGTAACATATGTTACCATAAGGCCTAACAAAAAAAACAAAAGAAGCAGCTAGATTTTGTGCAAGATTAATAGGGGAAAACATTATCATGTCATTTATTGCACTCAACGATTTTTTGTTGTCTCAGGAACTATGAAGGCCCTCAGCCAACTTTCCTAATTGAAAATTGAGAACGTGTGAAATCCATCTAACTTCTCTTTCCACATTCTTATTTCATTATAGTTTTTTAACGAAGCTATTTTTCTCTGTAAATTCAGGGGCGATACATCACACCAACATTATTGTTGGGAAGTCATTCAGTCAGAAGGCAGGAAAAGCAACGAGACCTGGGCAAAAACATTTGTGAGAGAACACAGAGGGCCTGAGTAGTCTGAATGCTGCACAACTCTGGAGAGAGTTCTTGCAACTGAAATGTGGCAGTGAGCAAGTGCCAGCTCCTCAGGTGTGCTGAGAGCTCTCTTCTGTGTAAGCAATCCTGCTGGCATTAGGCAATGCGGAAGGAGCAGATGTTTGAAATTTGTATACTAAACACAGCATCCCTACTTTGAAGCAGCAGAGAGGGACGGCACATTAGAACTGAGCTGGCTGAGTTATTGGCATGAGTGGGTTCCAAACCAGTAACTCCCCTCTTGAGTTTCCTGCCCAATGTTTTATTTTTGTCTTAATTCAAGTGTTTTCAAATTTCTGGGGTTTATGACAGTATTACTTATGTGTTGAAACCCCTAAAGTCAGTTTTCTAACCTGGCATTGATTTGAATCTTTTGTTCTGTGAGAACTTTGGGGATTTTTATTTTCTGGTTAGATACATTTTGAAATGTTGACATTGTCTTTGAGGTGAAAATTCTGTTTCTACATGGCTCTAATGAGCCAGTTTTCTCCCTTTGTAGTAGCTCGCTGTGGGAATGCTGCACCCTTAGCATGCTCTCTCAATGGGAAGTTATTTGCTACCCTCTGTCCTGCCTTCATCAAAGGTATGGCCCTGTTCATTTTACACTGTAAATTATTCAAACTGCACTATGAAGACAGAGTAAATTATTTCCTTACAGGTTTTTTCATGCCTGTTATCATACCATCTTAGTTCCTCACAAGTGGTAATGAAATGAACATCACAGAGCTCTTGTGATGAGTTTATTCCCATTTATGTTTAGGAAGTGAAGTAAGAAGATTAAAGGCAGTTTATGTAACTGGAAAAATGGGTGAGCTTTTAGGCATATACAAACATGGGCTGTTTTTTCTGCCTGTAGCAGGCAGTCTAATAAAAAAGTGAACTCTTCCTCCTACAAATGTGGCTTCACTTGCATCCTTCGGCAATGACAGTAACAGTAACAATGCTGTTACAAATACTGAAGTCAGAAATTATGAAGCGTTGACCAGTTTTGACTTCCTGGTGTGAGAAACATAGAATCCAGCCTTTTTTTCAAAGCATTTTTTGAGGACAATGCGTTTTCCAAGTATTCCTCTCATTGGTCTCATTTGCAGCTGCAACTACTCAGGTTCCTTGCTGATCTGGATACAGGTGTCCTGGGGTGGGTGGCTGGAAAATGGGAGCAGTGTAGCTCGCTGTGAAAGTTCTGATTTATGTGATCTGCCCTGTGTCATGTGGAGTTCAATGGCCATTTGCCAAGGATGGCTTCGCTCCCCTCAAACATGAACTTAATCTTTCCTCTCTCACTTTCTTTCCTCCTTTATTTCATACCTTCCAGCTTGTCTAATGGTAAAAGCATGGGGATTAGTGACTTGTAGAAATAGCAAATTTACTTTGTCCTGGAATATGGCTATCCTGGAATAGGGCTATCCCCAGCACAGAGTCAGCAGCCTTTGAATGTCTGTGCTGCTGGAGGATTGGAGTTAAAGAGTGAGGAAATATGTACTCATCAGAAATGGCAAATAATGGAAAAATCAATAATCAGAAACTCCCCCAAGTTCTCACTATCCTTTTATAGCTAGACAGCAGCTTTTCTTTTTTTCTCACAACCTGTCAATGCCCCAAGTAATGTTTTTGTAAATACCCGAGTCAAAGCTTTGAACTCAAGCCAAAGAAGGGGCAGGTGAAATTGAGAAGTTAATGACAAATTGTTATGACAGACACACATCATCAACAAGGTTGTACAACCCCAGATTTTTAAGTGGCATTTGGTGGAGGCACATTAGGCTGCAGCACTAGCCCACTGGAAAACATTTTTAAAAGATGTAATTAAACAGTAGGAAACTTCCTCTGTTTTGAGAGGTAACACATTTGGTTAGATAAACATGGTGGACTTTCATGGGTGGGTATTTTTTGCTACATACATGGAATTAAAAATGGAAGTTTTTCACCTTGTGGGCATACAGGGTCTTGCCTTGAGAACCACTGAAATCAACTCAATCATGTCCAGTTCAGCTCCTCAAGGATAGCCCAGAGAGAAGCTTCTTGCTGGTAAAATGGGACAACACTGTACATTTATCCCAGGTCTTTGGAATTTTTGTGGAGTACAAATGAGACAGTTTTTAAGCAGCAATCAAGCACTGTCCTATTAAGCTCCCCTGTTGTAATGTGTGCTGAACAGGAGTGCTTCACCTGCCTGTGTTTGTCCCAAAAGCTTTCAGTAGAATTAAAAATTATGGTCTAAGAAGTTGAATGTAGCATGTGAAGGTATAATTATGTTCAGCTTCATTAAACCCTGCATGCTAATTAGCAGCATAGCCAGTTTTCCAGATAAGAGATATTTTTGTGGATGCCTACAAGAATTTCTTCCATCCCACCTGGCCAAGTGTGCCGACAGGAAGTCGAAGTTTCCCATTTTACAGTGATCAAACACCCCGAACTTTCTGGCCATGCTCCTCAGACTTGCCAGAGCTTGACAGCACACTGTGATTTCTCTGCTGGTCAAGGGACAGGGAAGGAGAGAAGAGGAAACCCAAGTCTGAGAAAATCTGTTGAGAATTGAAATACATCCCCTTGGGTCCCACAGTCTGAGCAGTAAATTGCTGGTCCTGCATTAGGCTAAGGCACATGATTTTCCTCTTTCCATCCTGATATATGGAAACCAAGTCCAAAAGCATGGGCAGTAAAGATCCCAGGCTGTCATTTGTGTCCAGGGTCTGGTACTGGATTTGAACACAGCCGGGGCTGGACTGTGTTGAGAAGCAGGACCTGTGAGGTACAAAGTCAGCACTTGTTCCCAAAGGAGTTGTTTCTACTTTCAATTTAGAGCCTGAAATGCCATTTATTTAATGCTGCTGGTTAAATAATGATTTATAAGCCTCCAAGCCAGCCGTGGTACAGCTTAATTACTGCTGTAATTTATGGGTGCCACTGGCTACATAAACACTGCTGTAAATATAAAGGATGTCTCCCACAAATTTTACTCTGATACTCATTTGATACCACTCATTTTCCTTTCCTTACGCATCTCCTGTGTGTGAGTTGAGGCCACTTCACTCAGTGATCCAGGTCATTCTGGTTCGTTTTGCCAGGAGTAATTTGGGCTGGGAACTGAAAAGATCAAACGTTTGTTTTTCTTACAAAGTATTTTAATTAAAATTTGAGTTTCCTTGAGCTTGGATGCAAACATCTGCATTAAGTAGCCCATTAAAAAGATTATTTGTATTTGTGCTTTTTTTGGTTATCTATTTGTTCTACTAGTTAGTCATCTCCTTTCTCCAATTCATTTTGCCTTTGTGCACACAGTAAGCAAGCAAACAAGACAGGAATAAATCATGCAGTGTAACAGAGCCCAGCCATTCCACGGGCTGCAGCTTTGCGATTTGTGTTCTCTAACCTATACGAGGAGCACGTATATGTTGGTCTAATGCAAATCTGAGCTAATTCAAGCCCTGTCTCCACAGAGATGAATGAGCATGCAAATCTGCTGCTTTGTTTTGGAGGAATAGCTCCTGGAATTGCCCGATTCCCAGTTGCAACTGACATATTTCAAATATTAGTCAGTTGGCTTCAGGAGAATTGTGCCCCCAGGCTGCAACAAAAAACACCTGGGAAGACAAGTAACTTCTCCTGAATGCCTTGGTTCCATTATAGTTAGTGTTCATGTAGTTGAGTGCTTGGAAAAGTGAGTGCCTTTAAAAAGTTATAATGAATTGAATGAACAGAACAACCCCATTGCCTACAGTAAGCACTCCTCTAAATCTCTGTAGCTGCTGGAATAAAACATGGACACTGTGAAAAGATTTCAGATAAACTGAGTGGGACATGAAAGCTGGTAATAAACAGGGGGTTCAAAACCATCTATGGGGTAATTCAGAGAGACAAGAGTACTGCTGAATTTCAGTAGAATTTCAGGATCTTTTAAGAATGTCATGATGTTGCTAACTCATGGAAGTGCTCTGGGACATGTCTCCTAACTTTTTTTCAGGTGGTACTTCCAAAAACAGGGTGCTATGCAGGTTCATTGCAGACCCGTAGGAGAAGGAATCACCTACTGAGTTACCAGAGTCACTTCTTACACCTTTGTAGTGCCCATTTGCACACTGACCTGGGCCCACTGTGTCTGGCTTGTGGCATGTGAAGAGCTTTGCACCTCACATAGGGAAGGCTCTCAGCGGTGTCTCTGAGAATGCATTTTTAGTAGGAAGTTCAGCAAAGCCAAGGGAGATACCATCTCACTGCCATAAATCCTCACCAAGGAGCCCACAGAAATTGTCAGCAGCCAAATCCGAGTTACTCTGTCTATTTTTCTTGCAAAGCTTCTCCTCTGTAGTCATGCCTTGACCCTGACTGAAATACAAGGGCATTGTGCAGCCTGTATGTGGCAAGCCAGAATTGCTCCAAGGATAGGAAAAAAATTGGGCTGACACTAACACAGAGCATCCTTTTCAGGAGCCATGGTCCTTTATTAAAGGGGTTTGGGATGTATTCCCCCCACTCCTGAATGATTTGCACCGTAAAATGAGCTTGTAGAGAAATAGTGGTTGTTTTCCTGCATGCTTCATTAATTTTTAGTTTTGGCAGGCAGTATAAATAAAAATATCAAGTGCACATCTAATTGAATCACCAGTAATTTCCAGCTCCCTGTAGTACCAGAGAACATGATGTAGCTGCACTGTTTAGTGAGCATGGATGAGTTAGGCAAACAATGTCTCTCTCTGCCCAAAAGCTTTGGTTTAATTTGGAGCATTTACCCATTTCATATGAGACAGGGCAGTTATTGCTGCAATAGGGAATTCACAGCACAGATCTCTTTGTTCTTCTGGGCTTGTCTTCCAGCAGTGACTGGAAGCACATCTTGGCAGAGTCAGGAAGGTGTCAGTCAACTGCACTCACACTCAGATTTTTGTGAAAGGAACTCTGGCATTTCTCAATCTTAGCCTCCTCCAAATACACTGACTTCAGGGCGTTGCTGAACTAATTCCTGCCTCCTTCAGGTGTCTGATCTAGAGCATGGGCCTCTCAAAAAAATATTAAATTTAAAAAAGAAAGCCTTGTCCTAAGCATCATCACAAAGGACTTGGGAGGAGAGAATTCCTACAGTAAGGAAAGCGATACCTGTCGGGCTGCTTGATATCTGACTTCTCAGCTGTCAAGGGAATAAAGTGACTCCAGAAAAGGATGATTCTTAGAGAAAATTACTCAGGATCATTTCTGAATGGATGAGACTGACCTCTAATTGTAATGTTTGATGACCTCATTTCATAGGAGATGGCTCCTTTGCACATTTCTGGACGTCTTTTGCTGCTTAGCACAGGAAAAATGAATGGGTGACTTTTGTCTCTTGGTAGATGTAGTCTGGTGTGGGCTCCCTGACTCAAGGGAGTGCAGGATGCAGGAGCAGGAGTAGGTGTCGAAGAGAAAGGAAACTACAAGTAGAGATTGAACTGTTTTCTGCTGAGAATATGATGACACAATACACCCACAAAGCAAAGGTAATGTATGTTGCCAGGAGAGATGATGAAAGCTTGTGCTCTTTCTAAATGCTGTAGCCATGTTACTCCTGAGCTAGATAGAGAGGATATCAGTCTTCAGGTCTGCCAGTGCAGCGGTAAATTCACACAATTAAAAACCCATCATGTGCATTGTGTTCTTGAGAAGTACCAGTGCAGGCTGCAGGATTTAAGCCCTCCAGAAGTCAAAGCTGCCTTCCATATTATAGCACCAGAAAGGCCTGGGGAACTGAAATTCTCTATTAGCTGGACCATTAGGTATTTAGCAAGATTAAACAAGTCAAAAAAGTAATTATCAGGTAAGTATTGAATTGAGGAGATTTCACAAGGTGTTTGTCCCTTCAGTGTTACGCAGGATGCTATCACCTGTTGGTTGAAAGGAATTTGGTTTTCTGAAGTGTTTTTGTTGTTTTTTTCTTTTCCTCTAGGATCTGCTGCTCTCTCAAAAATGGCTCTGGAGGGTTCCTTCAGCTGCTGGAATGGAACGGCGATCAGGCTGGGACAGGCGTGTGACTTCATCCAGGACTGCGCTGAGGGAGAAGATGAGGGAGATATGTGCAGTGAGTAAATCCTAACCCCGAGGTTGTACCATCCTTTTCCAGAGGCATTGATTGGTTTGAACTTTCATGTCTGATACTTTAGCACTAACAGACTCATTTGGTACTGTCAAAAGACCTGTATCCCCCATAACATATGCTGTTTTTCTGGGCGTCTGCTTGGAGTACACCATTTGATGTTTCTGGGCTCGCCTACATCAGTTCTGCAGCAGCTTCTTAACATGCTCTCAGTGCTTCATCACTTCCAGTGTCCTGATCAAAAATGCAAAGGAAGTATAGCCTGAAGAGCTAGATGCCTTACAGAATTACGAAATGTGTAGCTGGTTAGAGCCTTTAATCAAATGTAGTGCAGCATGTGGCGGGGGGGGAGAGGAAGGAGAAAACTTCTAAGATGAAAAATGAGTAGAGCCAGTAGCTTGTCTTTGACCAACTCCTGTGTCTTTGTAATTCCTCTGATTTTCTACCCTCTCTTCAGGAGTCAATAGTCCAATAACATACAGCAGAAGATAGATAGCAGCCTGAGTTTTCTAAAAACTTGCTGTGCCTAAGTACTTTCTAGAATGTGCTGTGGAACTTAGATACTTTAGGACCTTCCTTTAACTATCTTGAAGGTGCCTTATCACTTTTTTATACCTCTGTACATTCTACCTCCAGCATCCTCCCATCTGCCAGTCTACAAATAGTTAGGAGCGGTGGATTGCCAGCTGTATGGTTGTCTACAGGGCAAATCATGAAAAATAAGCATTGAGAGTTCATTATTCAAAGTGTATGTGCCACAGCTGATCAAGCCTGTGGGCTGTTACAGTAGAACTGTGTTGATTTGGTTTGTAGGAAACGTGTTTGCTGTTTCTAGTAAAAAGTTAACATGAGTGATATACAACTTCTAGCAGATTTGACTTCTTTGCTGCTAACAAAGAAATAAAGTTACAGACTTTATTGGTGTGGAGAACATTGGTTTGACCTGAGATCATCTAGTAAACTAGTTAAAAGCTTGAAATTACATGCTTCTCCATCATTTTAGTTGTTGTTACAATTTGAAATTATATTCTTTAATGACACACTCAGTGACCATTAAGCTCACAGGAACAGTGTCGGCGCTGTGGACTTGCAGCTCCTTAGAACCAATAATGCTTCGTATTAGTAATATTGAAACCTTATTTCCGCCTAAGAGCTTTAAAATAGACCTCTAAAACCTCATAATGGCATTTCCATTGTGTTCTACTCTATAATCAAAAAAAGGTTGGATGCATTTTCATTTCATTGGAAGTAGAGAAACATTATTTACCCTCAACTGTATGTCCAGATACACTTTGGTGCCTGTGTGCCATAAATGGCTCTGCCTTGTGGGAGTTATCCTGTCTATTCCAGAGGGAAGAGCAGAGTTCACATGATAGAATTGTACCAATCATGGATGCAAACTAAATGCCACCATGGGATGGGGTAGGCCTAGAGGAACATGCTTGCCTGTTATTTTCAGACATTGGGTGCACTTGTGGGTGGGTATGTTGTCCATATTCCTGTATCAAGAAGCTGGCTCTGCTTTTGCCCCTTGCTGCCACCCTGTACCCCATGATGAGCCCAGTGGAAAAGCGGCCAATCCCTCTCTGGCATATGTTGTTCACAGGGCTTTGTTTGGTTGTGGTTTCTCCCTCCATTCATCTGTAGCTGTTTCCACAAGGCAATATGGCACTTGCAGCTGTGTTGGCAAAGGACTGTACTGAGAATGTTGGTGAGAAAATGTAAAAAGCAGAAGATATTTAGCCAGCTGTTTAGCAGAACATCACTTCCCAGCTTGAGGAGAAGATCACATGGCTTGCATTCATCCATAGGTACTGGAAATGAGAGCTCTTGCTTCTAGCCAAAGGGTCTAAAAAGCACTATCTTCCACTCAAGGAACAAAAAAGCATGGCTTGCCTGAGCAAGAGCCCAGGCTGTGGATATGCCTGCTTATCCACCCACAAGCCTGCTCAGTTCTATGGCTGATCCTTCTGCTTTTGCTTCTTTACCGTGTTGAATTTTGTTGCCATGAGGCTTCTTACACAAAACAGAGAAGTGATCTAATGTTTGTGGTGTCAGTTATATCTGCATGGCAGCCTAACACAAAACATATGTCATCTTTCAGCATTTTACTTGTCATTTTACTCCTGAGCAGCACGGATATTTTCATCAGCTTTTTGCAAGTGTGGTAAAAAGTGATTCAGATTTATCAAGCAGAGAAAAGGGTTTCCCAAATGGTTCTGCTTACACAAAAGAGCTGTCAGAAAAAGATGTAGCTATGCTCAAAACTGAGGCGAGAGGTTTTAAACATGCCATTATCAAAGGCTTCTATCTTTGAGCTTCAAGGAGATGTTGGAGTTTTTTGCCTTTCATAGTCTTTTAGCTTTGCAGGTACTGATTGGTTTTATTATGATTTTAAATTTTTTTCATATTAATTTGATTTTTGTTAGCTGAAAAGGATCTCTCTAAAGCCTGCTGTTGGCGAACATCTCTTTACTTATTAATGGCCAATGAAACGTCATGGTGCTTGCTCTGCTTTGCAACCAATTAGTCTGTGTAGAAATTGTAGAACAGAGAGGGATGACCCCTAGAGAAAAGCATGTTGCTGTTTGAGTCATAATCAGATATCCTTGCAGGAGTAAAAGACAGCTTCAAAGAGGCAGATGTGAAATGAGATGCCGAACTGTGCATGTGTATTGACTCGGGATCAGACATAGAGATTTACCAGCCTGATGGAAGTGTCACACTAGAAATTACTTTGCAGAGCATACATTGCAGACACACATTAATACTCCAGATAGCACTGGTGGCATGTCTCTGCTAGTAAATTCTTTTCTGTGTTATGGAAATTACACATGCCAGCCACCATGGCAGGCTTTGACTCTAGGTTTCTGTTGAATTCATAAACTGAAAGATAGATTCCTCTGTAAAAGTACCTTTTTTAAAAATGCTGTAATAGCTGGAGCTGGGTGTTTCCAAAGGGAGACCTTGAACAAAGAAGTCCTTGGTTGATTATAGTCAATCTGAATTCCCCAGCCCTCATGTGACTGTTTGGGCCAGTTGTTCCCCATATGAGGCTCTGGGGGCTCTTCCCATTCTTCATTGGGTCCCTTCCTTGCCTCTAGGTAGGATGTTTCTTATTTCTAACATTGTAGCTTCTGTTAACGAATTCCTTATCTTCTGTCTTGAACCAGCTCTGAGGTCTTCTCTTACTTGACTGAGTGGAAAGTTCAGCATATCTGGTGAAAGTTCACAATTCAAGCCTAAGGCTTCAGCAAATTTATCTATTAATGCTAAGCAACGAGTTCTGTATAAGTAGTTTTCCAAATCACACAACACGTGGATATAACTTACTGCAAAAAAACCAGCATACTTTCTCTTATTGTAGTAATCACATGTAATATACATTGTATGGTACAAGACAGACATGAAAACTCAAAATATTTACTGATACAGACAGGCAGGGCTCTTCTTTACAGGAAGGGTGAATTTTTTTTAGGAGTTTTGTACTTCTCTTTTTAGTTAACAGTATCTGGGATTTTGTTTCAATAATCTTTCATTGCAGGGCAGCAAGTCAGGGCAAAAGTTGAAATTTTACTAAAAAAAGGTGCATACAATTCTGGCCAGTCCAAAACTGCTTTACTTTCTGCCACAAATTCACAAAAAAATTTCATCCTGGGAAAATATCAGTTCAAACCTGTTAGGTAAATAATGGGTATATTTAAAAAAAAAAAAAAAACATTTTAAATAATGGAGGTGCCAGTAGTATATTTATTATCTAGAAACCCAGAACCTGGAGGATTCACTCACAATACAATTAACCCAGGACTGGTTCTTCTGCTTAGGTGAATTTGAACCCATATTTCCTATTTCCATACAGAGTTTCCAAGCTCGTGGTCTGGAGTTCTGGTCTAGTTCAGATGAAAATGATTACCAGAGTGTCTCCTGAGGCTGCACTTCCACATTTTACAAATTTTATCTGGAATGGGAAGTGAAAGTAGTATCCTCTTTATCTTTCAAATAAATCTCATGATCACTGGTAATATTCACTCTGCCTCATTGAATATTTAAGGATGTTAAACACCTTAGAAAGTGAGATAAGGAAGACAAGTGTCTGATTCCTGCAAGGAGTGAGTGACTCAGGCTGTGCTATGTGGCTGGAGGACTGCACACACACATCTGTCAAAGCACCAGATGGCAGCTAGAATAGGAACCTATAAAGTTTGATTTTCTGATGACATGGATGAGTGACTGAAAAAGTATTGATAATCAGTTCTGCAGGGGCCAGTTTACTTTCCAGGCAAAAATCCGTGAAGAAGTTGTGGGATTCATTTTTATCCAGATACAGCCCAGAGTCTTCCTGCAAGCAAAATGATGAAGTAGCAACCTGTTGCCGTGCTATGCTCGTAAGGTTCCTGTCTTACATACCCTAATCCTTCTGCTTCTTTCTTTATCAAAAACTGTACTTATAGAAACAAATTCTAACCTCTGGCAGTTTTGAGCTCAGCAAAGCCATCTGGCATTAAACGATAACTCTGCTGACTGTTGAAAAGTTTTTTCTCTTTTTATGCTTCATTTCTGGTAGATTTTGGCTCATTGAAACAAACTCATGTTTAAGATTCATGTGGTTCCTTATAGTGAGTAATTAATCTGTTTGGCTTCTGAGATTTCCTCCTAAACTTGGTAAAGATCCACAGATACAGAGCAGTGTTTAATGCTTTTGTTCTTTATAATATCAGCTTGGAATTTCACCCAAAAGTTTAAACTTTACTATCTGGTTGATTTACACTTAGTTTTGAAGCAAGAGATGACTCCATCTGCCTCATAAGTTATATCAGTTACTAATTCTCTTGCTATTAATGGATGAAAAATATGAGTTAAAGAAAAAGAACTTACTTAGATTTTTCTTGAAAGGTATTTATTTCTGACAGCTTGAAAATATTTGGTTAAGAACAAGTTTAACATCTGGCAGCTTTTCCCTACTTCATCACCCAAATAAAAGGAGAGACCCTTACAGTCTCAGAGTGGTTCGGTTTCACTGGACTACTCTGCTCTCCATCCCATACCGACAAGTTGCCTCTTAATCTTACTAAGGCCTAAATCTTCTGAGACTTCTGTCACTGATGTTAATATCAAAAATGGAAGGTTTCAGTAGGAGAAACCCCTGCCCCCTCATTTCCTTGATTTTCCAGTAGTCAGATCAGCTTCCCCTCATCAGTGCGGTGTCTGTGCTAATGTGAGTTTCAATCACAAACACATAAAATGGAGAAGTACAGCTTGGCAGAGAAGTGGTAGCTGAAGAGGTCTCTGTGGAGTACCCAGTACATGGAATCACGGGTGCTGTACATATTACAAGTAAGAAAGAGCAGCAAAGAAAATCTATTCTTGGCATGGGACATCTGAAAACTCATAAAACATTAATTTGGGGAAAAGGAATGAAATATTCTGTGAAAGTAATAGCTTCTTATTTATGCCCTTACTTGTTCATCGACAGTGAGCTTTTCCTGGCCTCCAGGCAGGGATTGCTACTTAGATGACTCCTCCTGCTGCTCTGACTTGTTTACATCATCCTATATAGCAAATGGCCATGACATGAATTCAGTTGGACACCGAACCAAGCTGTTTCAGTGGGAATTCAGGGCACATGAATTTGTCATTTTCTTTGTATCCCAGCCTCAGGCTGCACAATGAAATACAATCAACTTCTGCAAAGGGGTGAAACACAGCAAAGTAACTCTCTGCTTAACAGCTTCACATTTAAAGACCAGGCTGAATGAATTTAGAGATTTTTAGAAGAAAAACTTGAAAAAAACTTAACTTCAGTAAAAGTTTTGTTTTTTTTATAACAGGTTTAGATCCTTGTACAAAATACCACTAAAATGTGGCTCTTGCCTCTATGTCAAGTTCCAGGTCCAAAACTAGCCCTGCTAAAAAGATGCAGATAGAGGATTTGTTTCACTTTCCTCTGACAAATGAGTTGTGATTCAGGCTCCTAGAAAATCAAATATTTCTAGTCTGGATGCTGCAGTTGGGGTGTTCCACAGTTGTTGTTTTCTCTGGGTACAGCAAGGAGCATGTGCATGTGCCAGTGACAACCAATTGCCTTTTGAGATATGCGAGTCAAAACTGGGGCCCTGTGAGAAGGTATTTCATTGATGTGAAGTCTCATCCGGGGCATCTGCTGACACTTAAACATTTTGAATGATCTGGAGGTTGAATACTCGTGCCTCATTATCTGACAGCCACTTTATAGATATATAATTTCAGGGAGAAAAAAAACTAATAATCACAACAATATATGTTCAGGAGCCTCCTCTTCTCATAGAGGAGCTGAAGAAATTACCAGTATCACTTGACCACTAGTTTCTCTTGCTTTAGAAGGTTGTGGTCTATCCTACTGCTTGTAAGTGGAGAAATTTTTATTCTGATTTTATCAAGCAGCTAAGGAAAAAAATAAATCCTGGATATGTGTTTGCACATGAAATTTCATTTTATCTTGCAATTTCAAACAGATTTCTTGTATCATTCTTCTTTCTTGGAGCAAAAGGAGCAATACTTTGCACCCTTTGTAAGAAGAACTTGTGGTTGTAGGTAGAGAAATATATGGAAGGCATGAGATTACCTTCTGCTTTGAATGAGATGTCTATTGTTTTATAACTGGCAAATTTCAAGGCAAAAAGCTAATAGAGGTCTATTGTTTGAAGCTGGGAACTGAAATCCTAAGCCAGTGACAGAATGAGTGGATTTCAAAGGCTGAAAGTATGGATTAAAATAAACTATCCTCTTTTCAGCCGTTCATCTCATGGAAGAGACTCACAGGTGAAAAAACTGAGGCACGAAAGGATTCCGTGCTTTACCTGAGGCTACATCAGTGCTCACAGAGAGAAGAGATCATGTTGCTGGACTGAGTAGAAACTTGGACTGCAAGGGAAGGAATCTTGTTAGGAATTTATTCCTCTCCAAGATTTCCCTCTGTGGGGCTGCAAAAGCAGTGCTTAGGAAAGTCATTCCAAGGTGTAACCTCGAGCAAGCTTATACCTGCAGAGAGTTGAGAGCCCAGGTATTTAGGAGACTTCATGGTGTGTAGGGAGATGTGTCCTCTCACTCAGGTTTGTCAAAATGTGTGGGGAGTCACTTAGCCACAGTCTGGGGGTTGTTTGCCTCTGCTCCTCCCTCCCCATGGTCAGGGACGTGCACAATTCCACACAAAAGGACTGACTAGCAGGGGTGCCCTGGAACCGGGCTGGAATAGTCCCTGTAGCTCCTGTGTGAGCCCAGAAGCCTCCTCCTCAGCTCATCTGGGTTCTTCTGTCTGTGTGTCTTTCCCTCTTGCAGGAAAGCTTCCCTCTGGCTTTTATTGTTCGTTTGAAGAAGGGGATTGTGGCTGGATGCCAGGCTCCTCTGCGTCCCATCCTTCTCCATGGCGGATTGGAAGCCCGGAACACAACCGTTTCCCTTCGATAGAAGGTGTGTGAGAGTTAACAGTAAGTGTAGAGCATAAACAGCAGAGAGCAGAAATGATACACGCATGGTGAGGAGACGGAATGAAACACAAAGCAAGTTTTCCAGTGTACTTGTATTCAGCCTTCAGTGAAACAAATCCCATCTTTCCACTCTAAGTGCTTCGAGCAAGCTCCCTTTTTGCCTTGAGGGTACAGAGCGGTACCTCAGTCTCCGCCACTGACACCAGATACAGATCTTGACCCTTTCTAGACAACTTCATACCAAATGTTCTTCTCCCTGACCCTCTTCCACACTGATCTAGTTTCTTCTTTCTGATTTTCCTATTTACTTTCTCCATTTCTCGGTACTGCTGCCTTTTCCCCCCGCTCACATCCTAATTTTTCTCTTTGTTCCATGATCCCTTGAGTTGCGCTTTTCATGTACAATTACTATATACTTGGTGTGGTTACTGAGTGTGTTTGTTAGGTAGGTGAAGCTGCATCCCTAAGAAATGGAAAAAGCCTTCTGGTCCCTGGCTTCTGCAGTAGTAGGAGCCAGCTAATACAGGCTTGGGGCAGGTTTCACAGACCCAAAACCAGAAGGTGAGTGCTGCAGTTTGACCTTCTTCCTTCTCTTTCGTCCAGGTTGTGCACTCCTCCTCAACACCAGCAAAGCACCAGCAGTAGCAAAGACTGTCATGACCAGCACTGCATTTCCAGCTCCTTTAAGGAACTCTCCCTGTGAGGCAAGTCATAACGTTTTCTTTTCTTGTGCAATTTACAGAGCTTTTTTTGTGTGCTTGACTCAAGTTTTCAAATATAGGTACTAGGTCAGTAGCAAGGCATACTATCTCTGATTTTATTTTCCATAAAATATACTTATTTGTGCCCACTGCGCAGGGGAAAGATATGGTTATCTGCTTGAATGCCACAAAATGTGCTTTGAAAAACTTATCATATCCTGTCCTCATTGCATCACATGATGTATTACAGTCTTCATAATTAGGTGTGTGCTCTATAAGAGTAGGGCAGCCAGCATTACATAAACACAGAGAGGAAGAATCTTACTGCATGAACAAGCATTATCTTTGCAACATCCAAGAAACAATAGGCTTCAGGACTGCCCCTGAGCCATTCAGAAAAGGCAGTACATGCTTTCTCCAGCATAGCTGGGATTTCGGCTGGCAACTCTTCCTGCTCCTGCACTTCAAACCTACCAATCGTCATGTAGGCCTTGTTCATAGGAGTGCTGAAGGTAGCAGCAGCAGAGAGAAATTCATGCAGAATGGAGCCGGGTTCATGTTCAAGCAGAAAAGCTATTGAGGGTCATAAGATATCAGCTTAAGCAAGTACATCAAGGCTTGCCAGGCAACCTTGCTCATGGCTGTGATTTCTGAGTCAGTTGTATTTAACCCTTAAAGTGCAGCTTCAGAAAGGTGACCTATCTGCATCTTCTTACTCTGTAGCTTTACAGACTGTAGAATCACTGATAAGATTTATTTCTGACTTACGACTTTGAAGCATGCCTAGTGACTTAAAGCATTTCACATCATGGTCACTCAGAAATCTTGCATAAGCTTCTGGATCCTGGAGCAGAGGGATTTGGGAAAACTGATACTAACAGAGTGCAGCTGTTTGTTGGTTGGGCACTGAACAGACAAAAGAATCAGATTTTCCCTGTTCCAGTGATCTTAAAATGCAGACAGGACACGAGAGGATGTGTTAGAAAGTTCTCTGGAATGAAACTACATAGAAGGTGTTTCTTTGGCTTAAAGTTTGTTTTGGTTCACTTTTTTGGATATTTCAGTTCATAGAGCAAAGCGCCTCTGGTTTTGCTCTCTTGATATATTCATGTTCTCTGTCTTTGAAATATATTCTACCTTGTTTTTCCTCCCATCTGTGACAAAGGCATATGCAGGTTCTGAATATTTTAAGGTCTTGTTCAGCCATGGACCAGCAAGAGCAAGTGTTTTTCATAATCCACCTGACACAGGAATCACAGTGAATGATTTCCCAATATCTGTGTGTTTTTTTCTTGTATATACAACACTGCAAATAATTAAACTTGCCGTCGGGGGAGAAGCTGCCATGTATTTCATCTGCTCGCCTGCCATCCCACCTCTGTCACTCCCCTTGGCACTTAAAAGGCATCCGGACGCATCCAGCGTTGCAGCTGTCGGTAATAAAGAGTGAAGGAGTTTTGGCAAGGGTTTTGTCTCTTGCCTTTTCATATAGTGTAAAAGCTTCTCTTCTCAGTGGGTCCCTGGTGGCTTCAAATTCTATTTTACTGGAACAATCTGTCTGTGCACAGAATAATTTAATTCCACTTTTCAACACAACAGAAGAGGAGAAAGGAGATATTCCTCCCTACGCACTTATTCCTTCAATAGGTGCCAACAAACTTCCTAATAGTGAAATTACAGAAAAGAGGTTGTGGAAATACTATAATGCTGTCCTGCATTTATTCACCCTCAACCACTTCTTGATTGAACTGGCTCAAGTTCAGGCACTAAAAGATGAGTTTTCTTTTACCTGTCACTGCTGACAGCTTAACCTGGCATGTCACAACCAGGACAGATTCTCTGGCAGCTGAAATCCCACAGAAAAAACTCACTCATAATTCATGTTGCAAAGGGATCTCAGCAAGTGTGTGTGTGAGTTAGACCCATTTATTCTTCCACCATCAGGTCCAGCCATCAACCCACCCTTCCTCTTATATTTGATCCAGCTCTCATGATCCTTTAGATACCTGCTCGCTCCCCTGAGAGCAGCAAGGAGGTCAGCAAACATCCCCAGTTTGATCATTTTGACTCCACTCTCTTCTCTCCCTGCTACATGGAAGCTCTGGGGCACTACAAGACCTGCTGTTCAACAAAGTTATTATTTTTTCCCCTTATCCCCTAATTTTCTTTTATCCAGTCATATTAGACCAATCACACCCACCACAGTAGATGCTGACACTCTGCTCTTTAGCCTGAGGTGTTCGTAGGAATTAATTACTTCAGCCTCAGCATGAGGAGCATTACCTGCCACAGTGCTGTTTACCAGGCTGGAGGATTCTGGGTTTTGGCCAGGATGTCCATGGAACCAGAACTCAGTGTAAGGAAACCACCAAGCAGTCCACAGTGGGTGCCAGACACAGTTTCTAATGCTTCAAGCTTCTTTTTTCTCCCTCAGCCTGGCTGTTAAATCTTATACTGTGGCAGACTGGCAAAGGAGGTGACTGACCAGCCTGGTCCAAAGACCTTCCTTGTTGAGGTTCTGGGCAGCTGTTTGCAGTGATGTTGGTGTTAGTATTGGAGACACCACAGCATGGTTGAGCTTGGCATATGAATTGTCACTGAGTGCAG
Source organism: Corvus moneduloides (assembly GCF_009650955.1). NCBI lineage: Eukaryota > Metazoa > Chordata > Aves > Passeriformes > Corvidae > Corvus > Corvus moneduloides. Next base: position 106,618,412 of record NC_045478.1, on the reverse strand, counting down.
GACTAGTGTGACACTCCATCTTTGTGCTCTCTCCAGCCTGAGGTCAGTCACCAGGAGCATGCAGGGCTGCCTGCCCTTTGGATGCCCTGTAGGAGGCTCTTTGTTAACTCAGGAAGGGAAACGTCAGCCTCACCTACTCTGTACTGCCCCACATGCATCAAAAGATGGGAAAAGGATAAAAATGCACGCAGGAGATACTGTAATAACACAGCCTGTACTTTCCCACACATTTGGGATTGGCCCTAATGTGCCTTGCACTTTGTGTACAGCTTTGTATTGCACTTCATTCCTGTTTGGTTTGAGCAGCCTTATATTTTCATTTTCTTTATTCTTCAGTGTTTTTGCAGGTCAAAGCAGTCAGTTTGTGATGCTGCCCTTTGTTCTTGCTAGTTTTTTTCTTTTCTTTTGTTGTTTTATTAAATCTTGGCTGGAGTATCCTGGCTTCAAAGAATCTCTTGTTTGCAGTCCAGACAGCCTTTGTTATTTTTTCATGTTGCACTTTCGGTAGAGCCCTTTGCTTGTTGACCCCTTTAAGTCTGTACTTAAAACCCACTCTGTACGGAAGAGGGAAACTGTGGCACTTCTACTAAATCTTGGGTGAATGCAGGAAGTGGTTCACATAGTCAGTGAAGAGATGCTCCATTACCCTGAAGTAGCCAGAAAGGGGAGATGCAACAAAAAGCTCAGGAAGTACTTCTGGAACCAGTCAGTCACAGGAATCAAGAGTGAAAATCTTTTAACTCACATGTAAAAGTTCACTGGAAGCAAAGCACGTGTAATTGAGCATAGGAATGCACATAAAGTGCAAAGAATTAAGCCAGCCAGGGACCTGATTTAAAGGCAGAGTTTTTAGAGCTCGAGCAGTAAAGCACAGCATTATTTGCCCCTTCTGTCACACTGAGATTTCCCTCCTCTGAGTGGGAATCATCTGGCCTGTGCAATGCTGACAGGGCAAAGAGGAGCATGGGATGGGTAGGCATTTCCTCATTTTGAAGAAGAAATCCATATGCATGTCATTAGTAGCTGTACTGGTGTCTGGGAATCTAGGAAACCACACTGCAATTAAATCCAAGGAAGTGCTGTCATCTCAGACAGCTGCTTTGCCACAGTTGATCCCCCTAGGTGTGCAGTTTCCAAACTATCATGGCCACCTACTTTTCAGAACTTTGCAAAGAAGTCAGAGAGCTGACAAAAGTGTTGCAGGTGCCCAGGGATTACTCACCTTTGTGTGGAAGCTGGAGACTCAGTTCTGACCTCCCCTGCCTAGACAACAAGACAATCCCATCTCCCTCAGTCCCCCGTTATTGCTGTACAGGTGCAGTCACATGCGCCAATTCGCTTTTCATTTCATTTTTTGGAGATGCTCCCTGATGTCTGCATCCTCAGGCCTTGAAGGATGTTGTGGTACCTGTAGATCATAAGAAACATGCCTGTGTCTTCCCAAAGTGTGTGGGTTTCTCTCATAAAGAGAGAGAAGACCAGCTCCAGAGTACTGCATTCTGTGAGGCTGGTACAGTTGTACTTGCCCGGGCTGTAGTCTTGCATCAACCCTACAAGACTTCGTTTTGTGGTGGGTTGTTACTACTCCTTCTGCTTGGAAGTCACTCCAGAAATATGAGCAGTCTGGAGAATGACTTTTAGAAAGGCTGTGCTTTGCTCAGCTCAAGGGAATCTGTGACAGAATCTCAGTGCCATGCCTGATAATTAAAAACCAAGTGTGCAGCTTTGGTGTGGGCTGCCATAGAGAAGGAGAGTAACAGCAGAGCTGCTGAATTTGAAATTAGCCTTAAATGTTGTTGCATGCACCTCCATAGAGTAAGGTGACTCTGCAAGAGGGACTGCTTTGTGATTAGGAACCAGATTATTTCATTTTCCTGTTAGGCCCTGGGTCAAACGTTTTAAAGGGTATAGTTGTGCTGGAAAGCAATGAAAACAGATTCCTATGATAGTAAATGTGCTTTGTGCTTTTGGCTATGTTTAAAATAATGAAAATATGCTTCTGATGCTATTTTGACATTTCAACTAGCTGTTTCTTGAAAGCCACCATTATGTTATGTAAGTTAGCACTAAACTGAGCCAGATTTCTTTAACACCTGAAATTACTTTTTGAATGTAAATGTACTCTCTCTTGAAAATAAATATAACATGTTGATGTAGAATGGTATAGTTGAAGTTTGCCTTCTCAGTTAGGTTTACAGATATAAAGATGTTTTCATCCTCTCTGTTTATTAATTCAGTTCTCTTTTCTATGCAGAAGTGTTGCATTTTTTCAAGGCATGTAAGTCAATAATATAAATCATTCCTTGAGTGCATTCTGAGCCCCGTGCTGACACCTGCAGAGTGTGTCTCCTTTTCTCCTCTACTCCTTGAGCTTTAAATAACTTAGAAGCATACATGGTAATAACATTGACACTGAAAATTTACAAGCATGAAAAATGCAACATAGATATGCCTCTAGCTCAGCCTTTCATGTGCTTTATTTGGCAGAATACTGTTAGCATACTTCTTTATTTTAAAGTGTTGATTTTAAAATCTGTACAGCTTATTCACTGTCATCTGTCTTCTCTTGCTTCCTTTCCCACCTGGCTTTTGTGACATTGGATCAGAGGATCTATAGCATCTGAAATCTCTTGAAGGCTGGTCATCCCACAGTACTCCAACAGCAAAATTCCGAACACTTTCTCTTTTATTGTTGCTTTTATTTTTCTCTTTGTCTGTTTTCTGAAATGAAGTAAGAAACAATGTGAGAATAAATAGTGGGAGAATCTGTTCGTATAAAACACAAGCTTCTCTTGCCTGCCTAGGTATTCTAAAGCTACATAATCAGACCAGTTAATTATAATTCTATCACTTAAAAATGGTTTTTGCTTGCACCCCTGAGTCCTAATGTAAAGCAGAAGTGTCTGCAGACTGCAAGAGAGTCTGATCATGCATTGTTGTAGATCTGGCCAAAAACCAGGACCAAGATCTTTTGATCTTCTTTATTATGCATAAGAGTCCAAGTCTGAATTGCTGAACAGTGCTAATAGATGTCTTTGCTCATACTGTTATGTGCAACCATTTCTCATGTCTAGTAAGAAAAAAAATATTGTCAGTGTGATAAACTTCACATGTCAAAGGTAGCTCATATTCATGTAAAAAGCTCACTGGGACTTGGCAAAAGTGTCTGCAGCTATTGCCTAATTCTGTTCAAATCATATTCCAACTTGCAGCTTCAGTTTCTCCTCAACAGTGAGATGTTTTCTGAGCTTCTTTAATACATGAGTTACATTTACTGGGTCAGTGCATTCACAGCTGAAAACAATTTCTACTGTTCCCCTTCCAGTGAAGAACACCCAAGAAAACAGTAATGTTTTTCAGGAGAATAAATGTCTGCATTTCAAGAATCCACTGTTCCTTGTCAGGCAAATTTTGAGCAATTCCTTTGAGCAAGTATCATGGAGGGGGAGCAAGGACTTGGGAGCATGAGAACTAAGTAATGTGCTGTCTCACAAGTTGAAAGCCTGTGGTGCAGAGTTGAGGTGTTGCTGGCCGGAGAGCCACCAGTGAGATCCAACTCCTGCAGTTCCTTGGGAGCAAAATGCTTGTAGACTCTTCTCTGCCTTCTTAAAAATATTTTACTGCAAGCCCTGTTTGAAATATGTTTTTCTTTTCCAGTTTCTTTTTTCACTTGTGTTAAAGATGGCCAAGTAGCTTTTGCTGCCGGGTAGGGCCATAATGCTAATAGTCAGTGTCATTGCCATGCAGAAAGTGAGGAAAAAGAAACAGCAGCTCTCCAGGGTGTCAGTGCAGAATGTTTTATTTATGCTGCTGTGAGTGTGTGTCATTGGTCCTCAGTCAGACATCTCGGAGTTAGTTTATGCTGGAATGTTTCTAGCCATTAAAGTAGACTCAGGTTTCAGCAGGTTCAAACTTCACCCAGAAGATTCTAGGTGTGTGTATATATATATGTGTGTGTATATATATATATGTGTGTGTATATATATATATATTTTTTTTTTTTTTTTTTTTTTTTTTTTGTGTGTATGTGTGTGTAAGGAAGTAAAATGCAAGTCTCAGTTCTCAAGTGGTCTTGAAATTATGCAGCTTGTGCTGGAAAATCTACCTTCCTTGTTTTTCTTCACCTGCCAAGCCCTGTTGATATTGATAAGGATTAGGGTTTTGGGTTTTTTCTTTCTGGGATTAATTGAGTCCCCTGTTTGTCAGTTCAGAAACTCCACCAACTCAGAGGCTAAGGGGGTTCTCAGAAGGCATTTTTCCAGATGGTGTTAGCAGTGCAGTGCCTGTAGCCATCTGACTTGAGTTTTACCTCAATATGCTGTGTGTTTACCATGGGCTCTCCCTCCTGTTAATTTTCCCCAGATCAGTTTAGAACATTTCATTTACTAAGTCAGTGAATTTGCATATGAACAGCTCATCACCAGCTCTGGTGGGTTCCAAAGCCAGAAAGCAAGGTGCTGCCGAGCCTACCTTCCATGCTTAATTAATTTCTCAGTGATGTTTCTAGCTCCTGAATATTTTGCTGCTAGTTTAACACAGAGGGAGATGTTTGATGCATAATGTTAGGGTATTCCACCAACAGCCCAGATTTAGATTTTTCCAAATGTGCCACTGCTCTGCTTGCAGGACGCCCTGTGTATGTAGTACCATCTGCCATCATTGATGCTGTATTCTACAGAATGAATGCCAGCCCCATTCAGAAGCCTTTGCTGTGGTATCCAGCTCATCATCTGCTCTGGTTCACTTCAGCAGGTGTGAAAAGACCTGGACTGCCCTGCTGTGAAGCTTAGAAAGCATGGAAATCACAGCCAAAAATGCCCATTTGGACACAGTGCCAGTCGATTCAGTCAGAGCCAGTTCATTAGAGTTCGCATATTGCACTTTGCCAATGAGCTGATCTCCCACATCTATTGCCAGCTATTTCTTTCCTTCAAACAGCTGACATGTGTGCAAAGGCATTCATTCCAATTCATCAATTGCTTCAGCTTTTGCTCTAGTGTTACGTTAACAGCTATCAAAGGCTCCCTCTTCCCTCTCTTCTGACCATGTAGATGTTGCCTCTTACCTTCTGGCAGGTCTCCAGAAGAGACAGAGGTCTGAAAGCTTCTGCCTAGTGGGAGTTTCAGGGCTTTACCTCTCAAATTTTAAATTACCAAAATGGCACGGTGAAGTTGCTCCAACTCACCTGTATTAAAAATGTCACATTATGTGTTGCACAGGGAATTGACATTGGGGTCCTAAAAGTGGACATGTGGACTCTTAGTAAGAGGAGTTGCTTTCCCTGGTATAGGTGGAAGGTTTTAAATGTCCACTGGCATTCCAAACTTATTAAAACAAATATTTAAGTCCTGATGATCTTTCTCACAGGGAAATTACTTTATTGGGTCTGAAAGGTACAAATTTTCACTTTAAATTCACACTAAAAAATGCCTTGCTTTGTAGGCATTTGAAATATAGAATGCCCAACAAATTCTTTCATCTTGATTGTCACCTGTCAGGAGCAGCCATGCAGACACCAAGTTTGAAGGCATTAGCCTCCTATACCACCAACATTTGTCAGCAGCCTCTCTCATCAGTGTTGGTTCTGGTTGTTGGGTACGAACTCAGCCCTCCTCAGCTGCCTCCTTGGCCGTCATGTTGTGAATCTGAAATAGTTCCTGGCCATCCTGCTTGACTCTGCTTTTCCTCTCTGGTGTCTCAGAGGTGAAAATTCTCACACTTAGTGCTGTGGTTTCCACTGTCCAACACTGGAAATAACCATGGGATTCCATGAGTCCTCTCCCAGAGCTGGGGTGGGAGTGAGCTGGAAGTCAGACTTGACCAGTGTCCAGTCTTGACCAGCTTGTCCCCAGAAGTGGTCTGGAAGGCCTCTGTGATAGTTTGCTGAACCACTCAAAACCTACACATCAATTTTGGATGCATGGCCAAAATAATGTAACAAAATGGTTTCACAGACCCAAACTGGCTTATCTGTGTGTACATTTATCAAACCTTGGGTCCTACAATACAATGGACCCAGGAGTGATTCCAGTGATTTTTGGACTGGAGAGAAAGAGAAGAGCCCCATCTAGATTATTCAGTCTCTGTCATAGTTTTGCAGTGTAAAGTCACTTCTTTCTTTGTAGCTTTGGAGGCAGGCAGATGAGCTGTAGTGTTTACCCAAATTCAGTACTGATAATTAATATAATGGATATCCAGAATTTTGTTCCACCCACTCCAAAATTGTGATCATAAACTGGGAATAATAGCAACACTTCTGTCCTTTTGATGCCTACATCTGATTTGCCTGCCAGAACAAACTTACACCATGATATAGGAGCAGCAAGCAAAATTTAGCAGTTTTGTTTTATGCTGAGAAATGGATATGAATGTTCTGTGCTATCAAAGCAAGAAAATAAGAAATGTTATCAGGTGTTCCTTTGTAAAATACAAACTTAATTCTGAGCCTTCTGACTTTGGTGGTGGCTTTAAAGTGCTAAAATATAGAATGCTTTGTTGAATATGTATGGATACTAGAGGCCGTGCTGAACACTTTCTTGTGTCCAAAACATCCATCGCTAATGCAGCTCTAATAAACTCATTCCTTCAGCATTCTCACCTCTACTGGTTATTGAGATGACATCCAGCTCCTGAATAAAATATATATGTGTATTTTACTTATGCTCTTTATCAACAAAGGGCTAGCTCCTCTTCTTTTTTCCCCAGAAAATAAGAAGACAATAGTCATCTACTATGGGTTGTAGAACTAGCCTGATGTGGAAGGAATTGTTTTTCTTTTTACACAATGAGGGAGAGAAAGTCATAAAATGAGAAAACTACATGAAATAATTTTACATACAGGGATAAATGCATAGAAATGGATTCAATTACATTATCATAACAAAAATGTTAGAAAAATGGTTCTCTAAAGTATTTTAATTAATAAAAAAACCCACCAAATTATTACTGAACTTTAATTGAAAAATCTGTAGAAACTTGGATGGAAAGTAAAATCTGGTTTTTTAAATGAGTATCTGGGGGATGTGGATGTGATTACTAGTGATGCCTGCTTATTGTAGCTTTTCTCCCTGTGTTTTTTGCTGCTGCTGCTGGAATAGAAAAGCTTATTGCTGAAAAAGTTGTTAGTCTTAACTTGAATCTCTTAGGTGGCATCTTAGGGGAGCGTAGTCTTTGTACTGCAAACAATGGAGGTATAAGCTTATCCCTTTAAAATTAGACACATATGTGAAAGCTAAAACAGATGGTTTAGACTCAACTTTACAAATTAAAAAAAAGGTGAGTAGTTTCAACGTTTAATAGCAGATACAAAGTGTTACAGGCTTCCACATCTGTGGAGTTTCCTAAAGGGAGGACATGAGTACAAGGACGGGAGAATCAACTTTTTGGTGATTAGAAAGCAATGAAAGAAGAATTGAGTATTTTGTTAACTTTTGAATAATGTTTGTGATGTTTAATCTCATATGTTCTGTTTCTTCTAGCTACGAATATCGTGGCTCATCCATGGTGTCTTGCTGGGAAATGTATCCCTGGTGCTGGTCGAGAACAAGACAGGAAAGGAGCAGAGCTGGACGTTCTGGCATTCAGAGAACAGCGAAGGCTTGGGAATATGGCAGTGGATGATCTTACCTCTCCCAGATATACTGGATAGGTATGAGTCTTCTCCTCATTCTCCTGCACGGTGGTCAATCCTGTCAGCACTAGCTACCTGGCGATGAAAATGGCCAGCATTTCTCCTGGAAGCTGTTCCCTCAGGGAGAAGTGCTTTGTCCTCCATGAGGCATCTTCTGTTAGAAGCAGAGAATGAGAATAGTGGAGTATTTAGAGCAAAGCACACAATTTTGCAACTCCCAAGTCAAAGTTTTGGCTCACAGGCTGGGTCAATGGGTAGTCTACAGCAAGATGCTTAAACTTCTGTGTCTCCATTTCACCAGCTGGGAACCACTCTCTTGGCATACTGTTCTATGTTTGGTGCTCTTTCATAGTTTGCTAGAGATGGATGTGAGCTCCATAGCTGATATTTTTTCAGGATGTCAAAGCCCCTGGTATTCATTGTGTCTAGATCTGAGGATGAAGAGGTGGGAAAAGAGCCTGCTGCAAAATCAGACAAGGATCCAACTGAACACCTTTGTTTTAGCTGTAGCTGAAGGCTCACCTTACTAAAGGGCTGTGCATGGCTCTATTCTGGCTTTAAGCATAGAAGGTTTATCTGGTAGCATATGCTTAATCTGGTAGCATATGTTTATTTAGAATGTTGTTTTAGCTGTTTCTTACAAGTCAGCTTTAAGGGAATACTCTTGTTCATTGTTTGCTTTTAGTGTGTGCTGTTTCTAGAGAAGGCACAGACATACTTCACCTCCTGCTGCCCTGGCCCTTGGGCTGCAAGATGCATCTACCATCTGTGTCATGAGTACTGCTTTCCCTTGTCTTTTTGGAAACCTGTGCCCTAGAAATAATGGATTTCATTAAGGGGTAGTTTGCTTTGTAAGAACTTTGAACAAACATATGAATATGTCTTCTATCTTACTGGCACTTGGGGATGCACATAGGCTGCAAATACAACAAGGACACTGCCAATGCTTTGGTCCTGAATGTATAATTAATATGTGTGCGTCAAAGATTTTAAAAATGCCAGCATAAAGCTTATTGTGCAGTCACTGGTGAGCACCATTTGTAAAAATACCTGGTTGCTTCGTTCCCTTCAGCTGTGTTTCCTTTGAAGAATGGTATATTTTGCCATTATTGTTTATGTGATTTATTTCCTAATGTTGCCGGGGGAATGTTTTGTACCTGAATTATTCTGTACCCTTGTAATATTGCTTTCCTTTAAATTCTCTCTGGTTGCACAGTCAGGCAGAGAACACTTTGATCTTAGGAGCCAGGCTAGCAGTGATTCATGAGAAATCATGGATTCAGCTGATAACACGGTGCTGACTATTATGTATAAGGTGCTGACATGCTTACTTCCCTATTGCTTACAGACAGATGGGTTCCCTGAAGGGAGGGAGTTTGTTGGAGGTTAAGACATAAGCAAGGAAAACTTCGAAGTTTTGGTGTCTCTTGAAAAGTTTTTGTCCTTATTTATTCACAGAAAGTGCACTGTATTAATGAATTTTTCTTCTAAGATTGATTGAATTGAAGCCAATCCTTCCTGGGAAGAAAGAAGTCTCCTGTGAGACTTGAAAATACTGCAAGCATCTTTCTTACCATCTCAAAACCTGTTTTTTAGAAAATCTGGACTGATGTACAGATTGGGAAGGAATTCTATGGAAGTATACACCAAAAGGGTACCAGCGAGACTCCAGTGTATAAATGGAGATAAATGACAGTTTTATTGAACTGTAAGAAGTACTTAATTGATGTGAACACAGTGCTGGTGCTGCTGAAAGCTTGCTGTGTCTGTCTTTTTCTAATTGGTTCCTGTGTCAGAAGCTGTGAGGGTCTGTGTTAGAACCATGATATTGCATATATTCCTACAGGAGGAGCTGAGAGTTTAAATCAGCTCATAGAAGTAAAGCTCTCGAGTAAAACACACCAGTGTACCAGTTTCATACAAAATTAAAGCATGTTCTATTGTGATTGGGAAGCTGAATGGAAAGTGTTATTAATAACAAGATAATGTGCTCTAAAACTGCTTAAAAGCATGCTTGTTTAAAAGCTGCTTAGCCATAATTTCCATGTTTGGCTTACAGCACTTCAAAGAATCATTAGGAAGACTTCCAAGAAATTAGATCAGCTCTATCTTTAGAAACAGACATTTCTTAAATGTTTGATATCCCTCAGGCTTTTGGGAAAAATCATACTTTGGCAGAAAATCACAGCTAGATCATTTCAGGTGAATTGGCAATAACAGAAAGGAGGGAGGACTAAGACAAAGAAGTTAAATTGTGACCAAGGGATGGTAGATTTCTAGCTCTGTGTTAGCCTGGGAAGCCTTGGACACGTGCAATTGCAATTTCACTCTCTGTGAGGTCTTGACTTTTCTGTGTGGACATGAAAGAAGCTGAAGTGCTGGCACTTTATGTCTTCCTGAAGTTATCTATCCTTCCTTGTTCCAGAAGATGTTGGCAGAGCAATCCTGAGAGTTAGCTCATGTGTTGTGTTGACTAACAGAGTTGATGAACGGAGTTGTAACCCAATTCCAAATGCTCAGTATCTTCTGTGCATTGTGGGGGAAGTGCCAAGGGCCTGGTCGAGGATGTGTCATCAAAGCAGCTACAATTAAAGAAGCCAGCTGTGGGCAAGAGCTCCTTAAGCTGTTGGATGAACAGGTTGTGCCTACCAGAGGCAAAAGGCAGCACCTCCAGAGATGTTGTATTTTAAGTTGCCAGTGAGATACACTCAACATGAACAAACAATCCTTGCTGTGATTTGTTATCCCCTGTAGAGCCACTTACCCCTCTCTGAAGGATGCATTATCTGCAAATCAAATAATCTGCACAGATTGGCGAAAGCTAGAGGTATTGTTATTTTTACTTACTGGAATTTACACATTAGTGCAATACTACAACATTTCAATTGAGAGTAGAGAACCACGTTATTGTAAGATTGTTTTATTTGATGGAAAATTATTATTGGTTTTCCAGTGAAAAGTGATGAGCTTGTCAAGGACTTTTCTTTTTTAACTTCACAGAAATGGAAGTTGGAAACAATCTTGAAAGCTGTGTTGTAGCTGGTAGTTGCTTTTTTTATATATTTGCTTTTAGTTAGTACATGTGAATTTAAATTTTAGTAATGATAATGTGAGAAGGTGACAATAAGAGCAAACAGAAGCCTGATGTAATTGAAGATGAGTGATTTGTGTAGCTAGTAATTAGACATTCTGTTAGTTCAACAGTGTGGTTAAGGTACAGCACAGATAAAATACAAGCACGTGTAACTAAGGGATTCTCTGGAGCTTGCTGTAGGCTGATGCTCATTATCTCCAATGCTTAGCAACTGTTTGCTACACAGTGTGAGAGGTGGAAAAGGATTAACTCTAATAGGCTGAGGCCTGACTGGAAAATTAATGCTTTAAGAAACAAATTCTAAATCTCTTGATTTTTACTCCTTTGATGAAGCTGAGGCCAGCCATGTGGAGCAGCATGTAGACCAGAAGTTCTCTGGGTCCTTCTACCACCTGACTGAAGTTGTCTGGAAGTAGATTCTGTGTGAGCCAGCCCAGCCCAGCTCTGGACTTTTAAGGCCTATATTCTCTACTAATCCTTTTCTTTAAAGATTTCACTGTAACCTCTGTAAGGGAAATCTGGTAAAAGTGACTAATATTAATAGTAACCTGTCCTACCTCAGTGCAGTCTCATGACAGAAGAAGACTGTGTAGAAATACAAAAGGAATTTAAATGTGTTTGTTGGTTAGAAAGGTTTCTTTGGTTTATTTCTTAAGTTTAATTTTTTTGACATTACAACATCTAAATTTTCAGCCAGTCTTAATTAGTAGTGGCCAGATGGAGGAAGGAGTGAGAGGAGTTTACTTGAGGTCCCAGGAAATTAAATTTTCAGTAATAAATAGCTGCACCATTTACCTTGTCACTGATAGCAATGCCAGGCCATGTCCTTCTAGCAGGGAAGCATGTTCAGAAAGTGAAAAACCAATTTTCTTTTGGTCCCATTGTGCTCAGAGAGCTTCAAAATTATTTTCTTGCTGATGACCTTCTCTTGAACACAGACTGAGAATTTTACTATGTTGGAAGGGATCAGTAAGGTGACTTACCTGGAAGGCTGGTAAGGATGAGAGCTTCCTGAGAAGGAAAACAGAAAGGCCTACAGACAGCAGTTACCTCAGAGGGTGATACTCTGTTGTAACAAGTCAGAACTCATGTCCCACCAATTGCACTTTCTATTTTTTTTAAACAGACTTCATTACCTATTCTGATTTTGCAGACTTGCTGGATTTTTACAAACCACACTGGTTCTCATTAGGTTTTTGTCTCCATCTCCATGTGGGATTCCCTTTCAGTCCGTGGGAGTGAGATTTTTCTGCCTGGATCCTTCAGCAGCTCTGTGGCAGCCACAGCACCTAGGGACCCTCTCACTCATTGTAGCAGTAAAAAGAAATTGTCTCATCTCATACCGCTGTATCTCCACGAGCTGTGGCTAAGCACTCTTCTTGTTCAGTAATTTTTCTTGTATTGCTCTGTCTCTCCCTCACACTCCTTTCAGAATTTATTTATAATAAGTTTCTGAGAGTCAGGTTTCCCATTCAGGAAGAAAAGGAAAAGGAAGGTTCTTGGCAACATTTTTGACCCAGAGACCTGTTTATCTCATGTTATTCCTAAATTTTCTTCCCATTCTTCTAAGAAGAAACAGGGACCCTCCATGAAAGCCAGTCATTATGTCTGCCTACACATTACCACGTGTGTATTAATTGGTCACATCTGCACCCAGACCTCTTCAGTCTGTCTTACATCCATCCAACAAGCCTAGGCTGTGTAGTCCTGAAGTGGCCACACATTACTTTGTTAAAAGCAGTGAGACCTTAACAACCATATCACTGCTCTTCTGCTCTTCAGCATTAATTACGTCTGTCTGCTACTGTCCTTCTGAAAGAGTTATTCTGCAAATGGTTGTTCTGTGCATCTGAAAAGGGGGTTTTGGTGACAGTGTGTGCAGAGTGCCTGTGACAGATTTTGTACATGCATGGCAGCCTTTAATAACACCTTTGAATCTCAATCTTTATTACTAGCCATTAAGTAACTTCCTGCATGGCAATTCTGTCACTGTAACTGAGTTTGGTTAGCATGCTTATATTTCTCCAAATAATCTTATTCCATCTAAATGTGTCTTTTATCCCAAATAGTAAGTATTCCTTTATGAAGTGAGCTAACAATGCATCATTTGTAACAGAGAAGTTAATGGGAACCCAAATGTAATAAGGGTTAGTGACCTGAAATTTCTCCATTCTGTGAGAACCTTGGTCTCAAGCAGGTTCAGCCATAATTATTTTAGCTAGGTAGAGAGAGAAATCAGTTCCGTCAGAGGCAAAACATTACCAGTTATGAAATGAGATCTGTACGTACAGACACACTGTGTTCACGTCCCTGCATGGGGGATTGAGTACAGAGGAGATTAACGTTCAATCTTGGTTAATAATCCCTGTCTTTTATGACAAAAAGAAAAAAAATAGAAAAAAAATAGTTATTATGAGCCTTTCTAAAATAATGGGATGAAGGCAGCTGCCTGAGTCTGGGTAATGAAAACCTGAACTGTCTGTATGAGCCAGGGATAATATTTAGGTGGAATTCAGAATAGTTACTGAAGGGAGGGAGCTGCAGTATTCGCACAAAATCAGCTCACAGAGGTCTTCACTGCAATGAGGATGGGTTTTTTATTTCCCTTCCATCAGAAGAAGATAGAATACATGCAAAAGCTAACATTTCTGTGCAATGAAGATCTAAGGATTGATGTGAGCAAAAGAGTTTGTCCTCATGGAGGCTATACCAACATAGCTATAAATATATCTTCACACGTTTAGTTCTGCATCTCCCTCTATAATAAGCCCCAAATATTTTGGGGTGAACCAGTCTTCTATTAGGATCAAGAAAAAAAATAAGTAGTCAAAAAGGACCAACTGAAGAGAAAACCCGGGGTGATGTGACAAAGCTCAAACATTGACCACGCTGAAATAAAACCCAAGCTTCAAAAAGCCTGAGGAATGGGAAAGGTCTTTGATGTTATCCCGTTTTGGTGAGATTTAACTGAGTTAAAATACACTTTCAAAGAACTGTTCATCTGGATTGATAGATCACAGACGGCGCCAAAGAAACAAACCAAAAAAGCTCATTTTTTGCCATTTCTTATCTGTGATTCTGAAATATTTGAGCAGTGGTCACCCTTGAGTGGTTTTTGGATTGATGTAAAATTGTATCCTTCATATGGAGGAGCTGATGTTCCCCAGAGATGAGATTGAAATGGGGGGAGAGGGGGTGTTGTCCCCCTGGTACAGCATTTCCTATTTGCCTCAAACAGAATTTCTTTTAAAAAAGGCCTTTGTGTGCCTTTTCTTTCACAGCTCAGCTAGCACTCAGCTCTGCAGGGTGTAACTTGTACTTCCCAGCTGTCAAACATCTAAGGAACCTTTTTTCTAGTTGTGCTCCCAGTTGAGTAGGGCAAAAGGAGACAGTTAAGTAATTTCCACCAGCCCTCAAATAATAATTTTTCTAATATCCAAGTCATTAAAGCGTTTCATAGCTGCCACACTTTCATTCCTATGAAGAAATCTAGCTTACAAACACAGACTTATCTGAGGAGGATTTGGCTTCCATGTGAAGAAGTTGCTGGGATTTATTAAGCAACAAAGTCATGACAAACTTGCCAGCACTACTTTTGCTGCTCCTGTATAATTGCCTTCAGGAATATTTTTTCATGGCCGTTCACTGCAGCATCTGTGTTTGCAATGAGTGTGTCTGTGCACGGCTGTGGTCCAGTGTCTGTGCTGTACTGGAGCCAGTGGAGGTACTGGGTGTGCAGTCAGGATTTCCCCCTTTTGATCTGCGCAGAAACACCAGTCACCATTGTCACCTCCAGAACTGTTCTGAGTCACTGCAGTAACATCTGCTGCTGCTGCTTCAGTATCAGCTCCCACCAAAGTCAGAGGGAGTTATTTCATTGATTTCAGGGATCAAAGGGAAAGAAAAAAAAATAAAAAAAAGAGAGAGGGAGCAAGGGAATGAGGTTGTCTGTGGGGTTTTTTTCATCTCACTGATGTGTGACATTTCCATCTTCAGTTTTGATTAAATTTCCCTTAATTAGTCCATTAAGCTAAAGCCACCAAAGCTAATGATTGAAATGTTGGTTAACTGATGATCTTGTTTCAATGGAATTTGAAAGACATCATATTTCTAAATTAATAGTGGCATTAAACTAGAGAAGATAAAATGATGAACTATTTGTTGCAGAAATGCTGGTCTCAAGAGAAGGTTTGTACTGAAACTGCTTTCGTGTTAGGAAAAAATAAGATTAATAGGCAACCAAAGCAGCACTGATGGTCCTAATAGTGTTTAGCATTCACAGAATTTTTGTATTTTAGGGGCATTTCTGTCATTTTTTTTCATCTCTGGTGAGCTTGTGGAAATTTCTCGAGAGTTCTGGTCCCGGTGCTCCTGCAGGTGAAATCAGCAAGGCTGTCTCTTAACTTGAATGAACTGTAAATAAAAGTAAAAAGCAATCTATTGCATTCTCATATGGGCATGTTACATGGCACTCCCTTCAACAAGAGAAATACTGGTTTGTATCATGCCTTTGAGTTCTTAGGAGCTGAACATTTGATAATTCTCATAAGAACAACCCTTTATTGTTTGAAGAGACACGACATGAAAAGTGCATCAAAGCGTAACACCTTGGGGCATGAACCTTAGGTTCTGCCAAGGAAATTGCCTGAAGATATTTTTAGAAGTGCTTCATTGCCTGGAGGCACAAAGAAGGTCCACAGTAGTCTTTACTGAAGTATGTCTCCTCTGCTGCCTGAGCTAAAGTCTGCAGTAGTGGAGGAAAAAGCTGACAGAAAGGAACTGTTTATTTGTCTTTGTAATTAATTCTACAGCCTCAGTTTAACACCTTACAAACATAAATTCGCATCAACAAACACAAATTCAGATCAAAGTGTCCCTGTCTCCAAGTGGCATTTAGTGTGCACTCTGAGGGAACAGGTTGAGGATCAAATGCACCAGACTTGGTCCCTTCAATGCAGCACCAAGGGTCACTGTGTGCAGGGCACTGATTTTCACACAGAGCCGTCTGAAAGATGTGCAGCTGAACCAGTTTCCACCCTACCTCTTCCTGGGCATTTCAACAGCACACAACAGGGAAGGAGAAGCTTCTGCTGAGCTAGAGTCTGTATTTTACAGCCTGAGGTAGGTGCTGGTTCTCCATAAAATACCAGACTGTTACCTGTGGTGTTCAGGACCTGTTTCACACATGGTTCAGTCATCTTTGCTGCTGGCACTGTGACTTGCAGGAAAAAGTAGATCAGAGCCCACTATGTCTGCTCAACTGCTTTTGTTTAAGTTTTGTATTGCATGTCTCAAACTGAACAGCTTATGTTTGTGCTGGAGCTTGTAATTTCATTTGAAGTGTTGTGGGATGTCAGCTGTAGAGCAAATGAGAGTGGGAGGCAAGGGGAGGGCAGCCAATTCAGTCAAAAGCCAATTTAATATCCAAGGATTTTATGTTCCTTTCAGTTCTCCTAGGCATACCCACAAGGGGTTTCAGGTATCCCAACTAAGAACTGTGAGACTGCTGGCAGCATTAATCTTCAGTTGCCCTTTTTATGGATTTGGGAAGGCTAAAACTACACTTCTGTGATATTCAGACTTGTATGGATGGAGCTGCCACCTTTTGAACTGATAAAGATGGATCATTTAGCAAAGAAAATTGTGTCTTGCAATTTGGAGTTTCTTTTGATGCTAGGGATACTCTTCCTTCACCATATCCACCATTATTCCATATCCACCATTATTCCTGTCAGTCACCTGCTCTTCCATGGCAGCTGCTCACATCTTTAGAACAAATGAAGTCAGTTTTAAAGAAGTCTCTCCATATGTGCAATGCATGTCTTAAAGGAGTGAGAAATTTCAGTATTGGAGCATCGTTGCTTTTCTTTACCAGAACTAAAGAAGGAGGAACATAGTAACTATATAAATCTTTTCTGTTGTGACAGGTTTTCTGACTCTGTCCCCAGCTGTAGCTTAGCAAGGACACCAATTGCAGAAGATGATGGCACTTTAACCTACATATCCTCAAAGTCACATATATCCCTGGGGTCTGTTTTAGCTTCTGCCAAACCTCACTGTCCCCTCTGGAAAGCTGCCCTGTGTTTGAGAACAATGTGGAAGTTGGTTACATTTGCTGACAGAGTCAGGTGGCTCAGTCAAAATCCACATTGGAAACACAGGAATATGCTGTCCCAGAGTAAATATGCATATGATTAGGGAAAACTTCACTGGAGTTTTGGTTTTGAGGTTGGCTTGCTGGTAAAGGAGAGGTAGTATTTAAAAACAGTAGGAATCACCAAGATTAATGTAAGAATACTAATAACATGCACAAAGCTAAGAGAAAATATTTTTAGACCCTGTGCCATGCAGAAAGGACCACAGTATGTGAGAAGAAAATAAAGTCTGCCAGTGTTTAGATTTTTGCTGCAAGGAAGAGACAGGATTTCTAAAGCCTTTCTAAATAAATAGAAAATACCTTGCTCCTCAAAAATACCTTGCTCTGTCATCATTGTCTTGTCTAAACTGAAACACCTGCAAGAATTCACATTCTGACTGAACATTTATCTCTAAAAGATAGAGCAGTAAGCACTAGCAATAGATCTACATTAAAGAGCCCCATGAATGGCTTAACTTCTGCTGGTGTAAAACATCAAGATACAACAGAGAGTTAAGTTTAGAAAATATTTTTTATTCACTTGCAGCTTGTTCTACAGCATGTGATAGTTTCATGTTTTTATAGTCTTGATGCAACCTCTCAGCATTGTATCTGACTTCTGAGCTATGGCTGGCTGCTTTCAGAAATTGTTCTGTTTCCTAAGCAGAGCATTTTGTTTTTATGTGGCAGATATGCATTGAGAGAACATGAACTTGCTAAACTAAGAGAAAACCTAAATCCATGAGTACACAAAATTAATGCATGGTCAATATACTGTCAGATTTGAAGTATTTGGTTGTGGGTAATTTTTGCTCTTCCTGTTGCCTTGTAATATCACTGAGGGTGAATTTACAGTGATCTTTCTTCTGGTAATGTAAGAGTGGCATAACTTCCTGGCAAAAGCCAGCTTTCCTTAAATCAGGAAGTGATTTAAGGCAAACCTCCTCGTCTTCTATACGGAGATAATGAGTTCTGCTCTTCCTGTGGACTACCCAGTGTCAGTTCCTCTCTTTTGTGACTGCCAGGACTGTCAGATATCCTTTGCTTCCTAGAGAGCACATCAACACCAAATACTTTCTAAAAGGGTGTCAGCCTTTGATTGCTAGTTCCTTTTAGGAACTCCAGATTGCTTCAGGAGCCCTGCCTACCTATTTTTCTTAATACTTTGGGGTATAAATCACTTGTGAGAATAAAATCACTTAGAGGGGTGTTTGTTTGGTTGGTTTTTTATTTGTGCCAGAATCCAGGGGATTTTGTTTTCTGACCACACACATACACTTCTCCCTCATTCAGGCTGTTTGTCTCTGGAGAGAAGAGGGGCAATATTGTCTTATTCTGTCTGCCTTAAAAAAAGTGTAGCTCTCCTCTTCAGATCATCTTTCATTGTTAGGAATGAGCATACTTTCTCCATCACTTTATATTTTTATATGTGAAAAGTTTTTCTCCACCATTCAAAAACTGCTGTAATTGTTCAGAGCTCTGAATTTCATGTTCTTTAGCAGAATTTAATCCCATTTTTTCCAATCTGTGCAGGTTTTGGTTTCAGATCACTGCTTCATGGGAAGAAGGCTCTGATGCCATTATTGCTTTTGACAATGTCTCCCTTAGCCTGGACTGTTATTTAACAAGTAAGTTTTCCTTTCATGTGCAAATGACTTGTCTTTTATTTGCCGTATAATTGAAACTCGGAAACTGGGGAGAGCGGCCTGGATGTTGTTATCCTCAAAAGACTCTGAAAGGTAAAGGTCTGTGTCAGAAATCACTGTGCTTAGGCAGAGGACCCCATCTTACTGCTGGAGCAGAGCAGGGAATGGGTTTCCAGTTTGGCATAAGTGGACAGTGAGACATACAGTGTGGGGGAGCAGCTTCCAGCTGAGGCAGAACCATCACCTATATGCCCAGGCTGATGCAGAAGCCAGTCTGTGATTATAGATTTCCACATGACCTGGTTTGCTGTGTGACACTTATCGAAATGAATGACAGCTGGACACTGGCTGGGGAAAGACAGGCATCCTGTGACTGACACTGACTTGGCAATGACATTGGGTACCGTACTCCAGTTAAACTAGAACAAGGTTATTTTATTTACACTGACACACATTTAAGTCTGAATCAGAAACTAGGATCTTCACACTCTACTGCTCTGGGGAAAAATTTGGATTCTGATCCTGGCTTTGTGATTGACTGGCCTCTAGAATATGCCCAGTCTATATCTCTGATGCCAGATTTCACCATACATAGATTTTTATTAAACATTTGTGTCTGACTCATCTTTCATAATCTCATGCATAGTGAATTGCTTCATTTGTAAATGTGTTCAACGATCTGCCACCCTGTACCTCAGACCAACAACTTACATAAGGTCTGGAGAATTGCTGCTCTGAACAAATTAAACTTCTGCCTTGGGCTGAGCAGCAGAACTTAAGTGCATCCTTTCTTCTCCCAGGCTTGAAGCTTCGACCTCTGTAGCCCTGTTCAGATTGAAAACCTCTAAACCAATTCTGTAGTCAGAATGCTTTGCATGCTTTGTGTTATGTTAATTTGCATTGCCTGGGGCATGAGTCTCTCCATTTATGCAGTGATACCTGTTGGTTTCTGTGCATAAGTACAATATACCTCGGTTCCAGTATTCAGAGAGATCTTAAAATTAAAATAGAATTAAAGAAAATTCCTCATAGTTTTACTGGCTAAAAAAAAAAAATTGTAACAGTTGCTAAAGATTGTATTCTGTATTTCTGCCTTGTGTCTTCATTCACTTGCTGTTTTGTCTACCACTCATTCCTGTTTATTTTTCTTTTGTCTCAGTTCTGTAACAAAAATGGAAAGTAAATCTGCCCATTTCTTTTAATAATGTTATATCCTGTGACTGCAGGCTCTTACTCTCAGCACAGAAGTCTGTAGCCCTTATTTTAGCTTCAATTTTGGCTTACATTCTGACTCAGTCCCCCTCAGCCATAAACCAATCTGTGATTTCTTGTTTCCTAGTCAGTGGAGAGAAGACACCTCGAGGTACCACTCCAGACTCAAGCAATTTGCTCACCAGTAGAGGTGGCCAGAAGAAGTTTGGATGGGAACAAAAGCTCCTGGGAAATCTCCAGCTCAGCAGTGCCCCCATTTCTGATCCAGCAGGTAATTGTCGAGTCTGAGAAGCATCATCAGATAGATTTCCAGCTACCACAGATTTCAGTTAGATGTGGCTAAATGCATTTTTTTTCCCCAGAGCCTTTGTTTAGAGCTTTTCCCAAGTCCCATACAAATAGAACAAAACAAGTTCTAGAAAGGAATTACCTTTAGCTGCTAACTGTGACTTGGATTTTGACTGTAAGCTGGTGAAAGAACCAGAGGGGGCCTCTTCTTAAAGTAAAGTGTGGTTTTAAACTGTAAGATATGTTTGTTTGGTGTCACGGTCATCTAAAAATTGGCAGGAATCAAAATGAAGTGTCCAAATTGACTGAGTTCAGAATTTTTTAACTTGAACACCCAACTCTAGTTAATATAGACTTGGTTTGAACCAACATAGCCTCACTTTTTCAGTAAAATATTCATTGTCTATTTGAAACAGTACAGCATTGGACTTTGTTTTAAAAATATGATTTTTCTTTTGTTAGAAATGTCAGTCTTGAATGTTCATGTTACTTTATTCCCCCCTACCCTTCAGCTCCTCTTTCCAACCTGTGATGGTGTGGGCCCAATAGATATTAGAATTCCCTTCCCTGCCTTCTCCCTCCCATTGTTGTCTCCCAAATGTTTCCCTCTCTCCTCTCCCAGGATTTCCCACATACTCACAATACCTGTTTTGGGCTTTAAAGGTGCATTTCCATTTGAATCTGCTTCCTTCCCTCCTCCTTGCCAGCCTCTCTTCTGGGAGCGGTTCAAGCAGCCACAACCTCCAGCCTACCTGGGGCAGCAGGGCTGACCATGGAAGTGAGGAGCAGCTACAGGAGAGACAAGCACTTGTTACAGCTGCAGCCCTCAGCACTGTGTGCAGCTGCTTCTCCTCTCTTAGGGCCAGCCACCTACCTGCCAATTTGAAATACCACCTCTCAAGTTAGAGAGCAGGGTTAATGTATGCCTCCTTTGCTCAGACAGTAAGCCAAGGGATTTGTTCCTGCTGCCTCCTTCTCTCCCACTCTTCCACCTGAGAAGAGTCCTTCGCATCAGTTCTATTCTAGGCTGTATTTTATTTTGCTGCATGCAGGGCTCTGTTGAGGTGCATGAACTAGTGGTGTTAGCTCTGATGCTGACAGCAGTCTGGTCAGTGTGGCCAAAAGCCCTACACAGCCTTCAAAGCCTCCCTGAAAAGCTGGAGCTATGAGCCCACTCCATGCTGCCACAGCAGGGCAGCTTCCTGAGCTCTCTTGTGAAGTGAGCTCTGGCAGCAGAGGCTGAGGGGACAGCCTGCAGGGTAGGCTGAGTTGCCATCACATGGAGCTTACTGATATTTTATGTCCTGAGCATCACACAGCAAGAAAAGTGCAGAAGCACTGCCAGGGGCCTCAAGGGAGCGAGACAGAGGCAATGAGCCCATAGGAGAGGATGCTGGGCTGGGGGAAGCTGCACTTCAGCTGTAAAGGTCCTGTTTAGCTCTATTACAGACGTTGTGTGTGAGCTTGGGCTGTCACAAAGGCATAATTTCCAAAAGTATCTTTATATGTTCTCTTTGAAGATCCTTTGAAATCCTCCCTTCAGTATCTGTATTTCTGTTTCCTGCCTGTAAGTGGAGTTTTCTTTTAAGTGCTCTCAGTTTTGCCCTTGGGTCAGTGATCTTGTGGTAGGATCCGTAGGCAGGTGTAGATTATGGATTTCTGGCTGACTTTCTGTTGGTGATGATGTAGTTTCCTAAGGCAGCTGTACATTTCCTTCCAGGGTACCTACTGTTTTAGCAACAGAAAAAACATCAGATTTTAGATGCAAAGTTAATGTAAGGTGTGCGTGGGCTAGAAATCCTGTGTCTGTAAATTTCTTTGAGCATTTTGTTATTTCTTACTTCTCACTAGACCTGACATCATCTAGCTCTTCTGCTCCCTGTCCTATCTGAGGAATTCAATTTAAAGAAAGGCTTAGATAGTAGAAATAAAGGGAATCAGATGCATGAGGGTTAGAAGAGAAGGTCACTGAGGTACTTTGAGCAATTAAAATAATTTGTGATGACCTTGGGGTGAAATTCCAAGGCAATTCCAATCTAAAAACAGCTTGCCTATTTTCTGAGCTTTATCCTTGGTCCTGTCATATTCTGTCTAAAATTGTCTCTAGCCCTTGGGGTTTGAAATCACTCGTACAGCAATTTCTCACCCTCATGCCCTCAGAGTAGATAGGGCAGAAACAGAGAAGCTGAGTGGCAGCTTCTTGCAGTGAAAGTCATTGCATTTCTGAGGGTCTCTGCAGCACCAAATCCCCTTTTCCCTTTGTGTTGCTGAGCCCCTGCTTGCTGTCAAGAAACACTGCAGATGCTTGTTTGGTCCCTGGGCTATGTGTTTTACCCAGCTTTAATCTTGTTTCTTTCTGCATCCCGTAATGCATTTAAGAAACCTCAGGCTGAGTCTGTCAGGCCTTTGCCTTTGATGGGCACATACTTTACTGTTGTGTGAGTGAACCAACAGCATCAGTGCCACCCTGAAGTCCCAAAGACTGCACTGACCAATATGAGCTCAGCTCAAAGTAATTACAGCTAATAGGATCTTTGAGTTGTGTGATGGTTCACATACTATAATATTTCCTTCTTAAGAAATCATACTAAAACAAAGAACTGTGTTCCTAAAGCTGATGAGACAACCGGATAATAAAATGCCCTCCCTCAGTCCCCAAGCCAGGTCAGCCTTCACAGCAGGAGCTACAGTCTGAAAGACAGCTACCACTTTGTTTACACAACATTCAATCCAAAGAAGCTCAATTGTTTTCAAGGGCATGGGCCCTCCATTTGCTCCTCTGGATCCGAGCACAACCTCTTATACACACCTGCTGCTTTTGCCTGTGCCTGGAAATCCATTTTCAGCAAAAGTGATGGTCAGCACCACCAGCCTCCCTGTCCTCTCTGTTCTCAGGCTCTGTACCTACTGACTTGCTTCTTCAGCCTTGCTGCTGCTGGTCATGAGTGCCTCCAGGTCATGCCCACTGGGGATTCAAAACACACAAGACAGCCACACTGTGAAAGATCCAGAAGCTTCCGAAAATGTGTTACCCACTGTAGTGTGTCACACCTGGGGTAATGAACACACTGGGTAGAATAAGACCTGAAATGTCTACAACTAGTGCTGTTACTCCTCTCAAGTTTCTTGACCAGCACAGGAATATTCAGGACAGCACAGAAAAATTCCTGTGGTTTTCATGTCACACAGTTGCTTGCAGTGCAAGGTGGCCATTAGAATAGATGTTCACAGGGCAGTGCAAATTCTTTTCCTTTTCAATTAACTAATAGATGTGTTATTTGCTGGAATTACCGTCTTCTTGCTGAAAGGTTGCAGGTGAAACTTGGTTCTAGAAGCAAGATTCTGGAAAAAAAAGTTGTAACAAGGTCTGCATACACCAGAAGATTGAAGCAGCTTCGATGGAGCCAGGATTTTTCATTGAGATGGTTAAATCTGTACAAAAGGCTGAGTGCTGCTTATTCTCTTGTAAACCCAGGCTTACTTTGTCTTCGGTTTAAATTGATTAGGTATTAGTTTTAAGTAAAACTTGAAAGCTGCTCAAACCATACTATCATTCAACTACCAATTAAAAAGTTAATTTATATCAAACCAGTTCAATTTCCTTTTATACACAAGGCTAGAATATGGGAAATTTGGGCATATAAAGATACAGTGAGCAATAATGAGGAACTCGAGGTAAACAAAGTACTATCATGGAAACTGAAGGAGACAAAATAGGATTCTCAGTAGGCAAAAGGAGATAACAAGACACAGAGCAATCAAGCTTTAATTAAAGATTTCTGGTGCTTCTGAATAGGCTTTAAATGCCATGAGGATAGGCTCTCTTTTGATGTTTCAGCTTCTCTTCTGTCCCACTGACAACTTATTTGTGTCAGGGCACAGTACAAAAACGGTGTGTTATGCAGTGTGCAGAAATATTGACCTTTTTTCCCCTCAAACCTTGCGTTGTTTTGTCCCTTCCTCTCTGCATATCCACCAGCCATTGTGCAGCCTTGGTTTATTGCATGGAAACTGCCATCAAATCATTTTCTCATCCAGACTGGATTATGGTTTTCTCCAGTCTCTTCCCCACAGTATGTAGTGGTTGCACAGATTTTGCATTTCCGTCAGTGAGAGTCCTGTTTTGAGTACTTCCATGGCTGTTTCTCGGAAGAACTCTCAGTCACATTAGTTAATCAGATGAAGGAGCTGAAAGAAACAGCGGAGCAAATATTAAGTAAAAGAAAATTACATTTGGTTGCTCTTTGTGTGCAATTACACTAACTGAACTGTTGGTATAATGCAATAAAGGTATCTGCAGAACTGCATTTTTATATTATGCATCAATTAACACAGTGAATAAACAGCCCAGTACCCTCTCCCCAACAAAAGTAACGTTCTGAATAGTGATGGAAATGTTTGGACACAACAGTGGGATCTCAGAATATGTAGGTATGAATTTTCTTTATTGCAGTGTTTACAGTTGCTTTCTCGGTAGGATTGAAAGTAGCAACAGTGTAATACTGAAAAATCAGCATGCAACCAGATACAACCTAGCAAAGTTGAATTGCATAATTGCTCTCTAGAGTTAATCGTGCAATTGAAATAAACAGGGCAATTCACAGGTTTCAGACCTAAATTTCAAAGCTGCTCACTCTTAAGAATAGCAGTTTAAATTGTACAGAAACTGCTATAAATCTCAGAAAAGGTTTTGAAACAATTTTTTCCACCTCCACCCAACTTGGTCGTTGTTATCTAATGTGCATTTCTACCATCCTGTGTAATTATGAGCAAAAAAAATCCAAAAAGTTGATAGCGAGTATCATTTAACACCCTTTATGGAAGACTCTTTGTGAAACATAAAAGGGGAAAGAAATTAGCTTTCTTTCATGCTGCTTTGTTAGTGTCTGGGTTTCAGAAGGTGGCAAGAAACAAAGAGTTCTCATTGCTTTGTAGTGCTCTTACCCTCTTACACTGACCACGATTTCCTACAAGGATACCCTGACAGTGTTCCCTATATGTAAACACTTAAGAAAAATCTAAAGCATCAATCAAGCTTTTGAGTATTTATTTGAAATGATACTCAGGATCAATCTGGCATACATTTGTCATCACTGCAGATGCTCTTGCTGAACTGAAAAACTCATCTAAGCCTTCTGTTGCCGCCCTCATTTAGAAAACAGAGACAGAAATAGTAACTCCATAAAGAGTGGAAAAGCTGACCTCTCTTAATCTAGCCATACCTCTGTAACTGGTTCTTGTTTTGCTGGCAAGACTCACTAATTTCTATGATCAGTTTATATCCCCTTAATACCATTTTGTAGACACACTTAACAGGTCAGGGACTGTGATTGTAAGCACAACCTAGTTCTGCCACTTACCATCATCTTTCAACCCCCTGCCCCATTAAGCTCTGGCAAATTCAATTGTGGGAAAGGTAATAATCTCCAATTACTGCTCACAGAACACTGTTAAATGGCAGAAACCAAAGCAAAATTGAAATCCTTACCTCAATGAGTATGTGTCTTATATATGCTTGTAGTATATTTTGCTTACAGGCTTCCAGCACAGACCAACCCTGGAACTACTGGTAATGCATAACAGAGATTGCTTATGCACTGAGTAAAATCTACAGCTCTCCACACAGCCCATGGTGCCAGTGGCAGCCAAATGTTAGTGAAGATTAAGGTGGGCAGTTTCCTATAAGCCTCTGATTTCCCACATTGGCCAAATATTGCAAAGGATGCTTATGGAAGTTTTTATAAATAGGTGAAGCAAACATTCCACATGCTCATGGCATCAAGCTTGATGACATCTGCCTGAGAAGAAGAGGTAAAATGTACTCTCTGCGGAAGAATTAATTGCATCCAGAAGTTTAGCCACCAGGGTTCTTATGCCCCTGAAACATGAGAATTTATAGCCCTTTTTAATGTGGATTTTTACTCTACTGGAAGTAGGAATAGCCTTTTGCTCTGAATAAGGTTGTCACAGCAAGTTCCACAAACTGTCTACACGCTGTTTTAAAGCACTGAAGCGTTTCACTAGCATGTTACTCCAGGTTCCAAAATAAGCCAAGTACCTTGGTGCTTGGTTGGCAATTTGCTCAAATCACTAAAGTTTTGGTCAGGAATGAGCTTAAACTAAGTTCAAACCAGCTTGATTTAACAAATGCCAGTTAATACATTTAGGCCCTTGAGGTGCAGCCAAAATGCCTCTTTCTGGTTGTGGCTTGGAGTTTGTGTGTGTGCTGTATATGTGCCAGTGAAATTGCTTTCTATGTTAGAAGTACAAATGTGCCTTAGGCTTTGCCCCACGGTTTTCTCTTCAGTGTTGCTGGTTGTTATTTGCAGTAGTGCCTGCAGCAGCATTGCCTCAGGCTGCAAGTGGTATCAGAGCTTCAAACAAATTAGTAATTTTAAGTCTTGTGGGGTTTTGTTCACTTTGTTTTCCAAGAGCGGGATATCACTTTCCTTATGCTGTGGCTGAAATCCAACAAGTTGATTGCTGTGCATTTCATGTATCTAGACAAACTGTGTGAAAGCTAAAATTTCTGCTGTGCAAAGGATGAGCAAACTGTGTGTGTAAATATATCAATCAGTAAAATTCTTTATGGAAAGAAAATTATGAAGGAAGAAATTTCTTTTTCAATTGTTTTAATAGAGCCAAAATGACATTTTTTGCAAAATGTTGCTTGGGACCTTGCCAATGTGTTGGGGACCTTGCCAGGATGCCTGAGAACGGCAGGTGAGTGGGTAAACAGGCAGAAATTTAATGTTTCCTCTGCCATGTTTATTTTAAAAGGGAGGATTCTATCAAATTGAACTGATGTATGACTTATTCACTGAAATATAGTACCCCAATCTGAATCCCACTGTGATCTCCACTTCTTTTTTTTTCCCCCCCCCATCTCAAACAGAGATTTCCATTTTTTAAATCCAGGTAGCATCTTGCAGCTGCCAATGGCAGACTATATAGGGACCCTACATTAAACTACATGTTGGTTTTTGTCATGGGAATGCTCAGCACTTTCTGGAAACTGGGTATATGTAACTTGTGGGAAGTTGGGCAGAATTCCACAATCTGCTAGTTCTTTGGGGAGGTTTAGCCTGGAGAGTCCTGCTGTTCCTGGTGTGTGAGGTGCTGGCAGCGTTATCCTGCCGCACACTGCAGAAGGAAGGAGGGATGGGCTGTGCACTGTGCAAGAGACCACAGTTATTCACAGATGGAAAAAAATCTATGCTTCTCACCAAGCTGCTTAAGGATTTTCGATTCAGTGCTGCTGCTTTAGTCTTTGGAGATCAAAATAATGCTTCAAACTGAATTACTGTTAACTGCTGTGGCATGCAGCAACCTGTAGAAATGCTCTCTCCAAGCTCATAAGACATGCTGCAGTCATTTCTAGAATCAAGAGAAAATCAATACTTTGTAGGGAGTGAAATCTTACTTTTAAAAAAGAAGTGGTGGGTTATTAAGGCAGGCAGTATTCTGTTTTGCTGCTGGGTTGTGGTTTCAGATCTTGGGCTGCTGTTACATCTGCACACTGAGGGTTGGCTTTGTGAAATTTGAGGCGGGGGGGAAAGTGTGGGGTTTTTAGTCTGTATCCAGAATTGTAACTAAGATCCATCTGTCCTAATTGACATGAGGAGCAACTTCTTCCTGTGTCGTATTATGTCCCATTTAATTCAGTGACAAAGCTGTTCTATGTTGGACTGGCTTCCAGTATTTATAAATACTGGAGTAGGGAGTAGGAGTAGGGCTGTTTTGCACATCAGTGCAGCAATGACAAATGAGGAGATCATGCAACACCTGGCTGTAGGTTTTACTAAAATCGCTACCGGTTTAAATCAGATGCAGTCTCCCCATGGACTTCACTTGGGCCAGACTTCCTCCTGCAAAGTTTTGGGCAAAGATTACTACCCAGATCTGCTAGTTCTGAAACACATTTTTTCCTGTTCTTGTCTACCATTCACCTGAATAAAGTGAGTAAATATTCTTGCTAGCACTGGCTGCAGCAGCTGCAGAACCTGGGAGGCTTTACAGACCATCTTATATACACCATTGTGTCCATTACAACAGGACCACTTTTGAAATCCAGGATAGCACCTCCTGTGCTCAGTCGTCTCCAGGTTCCTTACATCGTGCTCCCTGGCATAACATATCCGTGGGTTTTCATTCCCCATCCTCTCAAGCTCTTAAAAGCCAGATTCTAAGATCTTAGTGAATATTAACTAATCTCAAGTTAGCAGCAGTGTTTGCCCTTACCCTCATACTGCCTCTGCATTGGAAGTGAGCCCCCTCTAGTCTGCCTAAAAGCAGAAAACACAAAAGCTGTTCAGGTTGCTTCAGTTCTGAGTCTGAAGGCATAATGTTTGCAGCAGAAGGACATTCTTCTTCTGTTCCACCAGGACTTTTAAGGAACCAGAGGGCCACTTCAAAGCATTTTGAAATAAGATGTAGTTCACTTATCCCCTATCCCTGGAATTCAGTGGGAGCCAAGAGCAGCCAGTTTCAGGTCAGCTGTGCTGTGTATTACATGTGGAATCGCCTAGAGATAAGTTTGCCAAGGTCACGTAAGCAGATACCTAAGGAGTGACTTTTATTTCAAGGGACTAAATCAGAAATGTAAAGCTTAACCATAGCAGCAGTCTGCACATGCTGTGATCTGTCCTAGGTTTTATCACTTCCAGTTTTCCATTTTGATTCTCTCATGTTTTGGGCTTATTGTCCCCTTGAAGGTCACCCGCATCTACCTTTGGGAACATGTTTGATATTTCACTGGAGATGTCCAAATGGTTTCTTATTGTTCCGCTTACCTGCCTGCTTTACTGAACATATGTTTCAGTGCAGGTGGCTAAGCCCGCTGGGGTATTGCAATGTTAAATCATTGTGATAGCTGACAGAATGAGTCTCTCATCTTCCAGTTAGTGTGAGATTTTCCTTTGGGTTTGGGGTGCGGTTTGCAAGGATAAACACAGGTAACTTCTGGTGCCAGACTGTTGGTACCAGTGCTACTGAAGTATTTTGCTTTAATATATTCTAGACCTTGCTTCCTTAGGTGCCTTTACCCTCTTACCTGTTGTTTTGGGGGTTTGGGGGCATTGCATTGGAGGCAAAGGAGTAGAGGAGAATTCTTCTATTTGCTATCTAATAATTTTAAGACTTTATTTCTGCCACCCGTTGCAGAGGGACTGGAGAAATAAGTGAAATAAGTATGAGTAAATGAAACAAGTAACAGTGACAAAATCGGTAGAGGACCTTTGCAGGAGAGTTTTGAGGAAGGGTGGTGTAGATTTTTCAGTCAGAAGGGATTATTCTCTCAGCAGTACTTAGATTGGGAGATTTTCTTAAAGAGTGGCAGTTTTACACAACACTGTATTACCAATATTTTTCAGAAATACTGGTCGCTTTATTTCTTAAAGTCATGTCAAATTCTTTGATCCATTTCACTCACTGAACTTTTTTTACAGGAAGGAATTTAGCTCAGCTTCAGGATTAGTTTGTGAAAAGATAATTCAGACATTTCTTCTGGCTAAGCTAATGTGTTTTCTTGTATTTCTGGAGGGCGAACCCCTCCAGTAAGAGTAACAGTAGAACTTTTGGCCTTGCTCATGCAGACCGTCATTTCTAGACCACATCAGCTTAGACAATAGCTCCAAATTCCAAGAAGCAGATCAAGCTAATCATAGGACATCCTAAGTTGGAAGGGACCTGCAAGGATCATTGAGTCCAGCTCCTGGACATTGAGTCCAATTAATGCCCTGTCTGAGCTAATTAGTATCACCGCTGAAGGAGTCTGCATCGCTTTTGTGGAAGCTGGTGGGAAAATGGTGCCCTTTGAGAAGGTCATATGGAAGGCTGACTGGACCAACACAATTTGTAGAAAAAAGCTTCAGATGTATTTCAAATCTTTTTTCTTTAATGGCAGTAGAACTATGTAATGGAGCTTATTATATTGTGTATATTAGATTCTTAATAAGTATGTTTGATAAATCATGTCATGTTCACAAAAAATGCTTAGTCCACTTATTTACTATCTACATCTTAGTTCTGATTATATAGAAAGTATTTCCTGATATACTAGAAAATAAGTTAAGGTGGGTTTTACAAAAGCATTGTGTTCTTGGGACTGTGCTGCTCCTAAAATGAATCTTTAAGGAAGAGTACGTAATTTTCACCATTGTGTATTCAAACTTTAAAAACTAGACACAAATTAGCAAAGCCTTTTCCTAGAAATCTATTTGTACAGGATTAGTACTTCCAGTTGATGGAAATGGCTGTAATAGGGATGCACTGATTTACACCCACAGATCTAGCCTAGAAAATGCAGAGTTGGATGCTTGTTTTACAGGCCTCAGTCAGGTGTTTTTCTTTCTGAAGCTTAATTTGAGTCTCCTGTGAGCAAATAATTATTCAAAATGCAATTAATCTATTGTTATGTTTTAATCACAGTGATGTTGTTGTATTTACAGGTTTTTATCTAATTAGGAGTTACTTTCCCATTTAAAATAAATTCAATAACCAAATGTCTCTAGAAACTGAAAGGGCTAGAATGCACCAGCCTTGAGATTATGAATGAGCACTTAACAGCCCAGAGGGCAGAGCCTGAAACTGGGTGGACTCTTGTGTTTTTCTCCACTCTGTGCTTTTAGCCTTTTTGAGCCTTAGGAAAAATAAAACTATGTTTATTGCTGTGATAGATTTCAGGAGATGTCAATGAAAAGCTGTCATATACTGAGATACAGAGCACTGTGAGTCTTTTAAAAAGAATTCTGTATTTGTTTGGATTAAAACCTCAAGGCCGGGTTCTTCTCTTGGTCCAACAAGCAGAGCAGATAAAGAGCAGAACAACTACTTGATCTTTGGGTGTTGGGGTCATGCTTTGCCTATGTCCTCCTTTCAGATCAGTGGTTTTTCACAACCTGTGGTGCCAGTGGACCCTATGGCCCCACACAGAGCCAGTGCAATGATGCCTACAGGAACTCCAAGCTCAGAGTGGTCGTGGGGGCTGAAGGGATTCTCCAAGGCATTCAGATCTGGAGAGTACCGGCAACCAACACATACAGGTGAGGGAACTGTCTCTGATCATCGTGATGTATCTGTGTTTGAAACTATCCAAGCTGCAGTTACATGCTAGGCATTTCTGAAGTATTACATTCAGAAGTGTGGCCACGTCTACTGGGGTATTACTTGTCACTGAGCCTGTGATTTCCAGCCTCTCTAGTCTCAGATTTGTTCCCTGGAAGATGCAACTTTTTTGGTGAAAGAGAAGAAACTTTCTGAGGCAGGCAAATCTTTACCCTAAATGGTTACAGGTTGGGAGAGCTCTATCAGTAGCTGAAAATGAAGCATTTTCACCTCCCCAGACCAAGAGGAATACATTTCTCATATTTCATTCTTTGAGCTCTGGATCAGAATGAGTTTTTCCCACCCTTCACCTGGCATGGAAGGCATAATCATGTGTCAGCATTTCTTACAGGACAGCTTGCATCAACCACTGCTCAGCATCTTCACTTTTTTGAATCTAGACACAGCAAGTTGAGCCTGTAAGCCTGGCTTACCACTGTAGAATTGATTCTGGAAGCCAGCCACCTAAATGGTAGGCTCTCTGATACTGAGGGTTCTAACACTGAAATCCCCCTGTGGAGTTATTTTCAAAGAGAGGTGATCAGATACGGTTCAGTGCTAGTTAATCAGATTTTTACCAATCATTTTTTCCTTTTTGCTCTTGCTGGGGAAAGAAGTGCAATCGAAGTGTAGTTCACTGTGTCTGAATGGTAACATGAAGCCATTATATGCATCACTTTGTAAGCAGAACTGTCAGTTTGAACCAATGACTGCCTAGTGGTGTTGTTTTGCAGCATTCCATATTGAAACCATTGAAGGTATCTTGGATTTCAAAGCAAAACATTCCATTGAAGGCTTTGAACAAATTTCAGTTACAATTTGCTGGTCCCATCTGTTTTTTTTCCTTTATATTGAAAAAGAATGCTAATGTTGAGGGTAGATGTCAGTCTCTAACAGAGGTCTAGAGCAAAGAAGTTTTGAGAAACTGGCTAGGCTAGGCACAAGTTCTGCCTGAGTGCCTATTCCTACAAGGATTGATGGTAATGCAAAAAGCGTTAATGATATTTTACACAGCTATCAACAAGGAGTTGCCTGAGGTGAATAAAATTTTTCAGAACCAGCATCCAGTAAATATGGTTATAAAGTATAGCCCCAAAAAGAACAGGCAAAACAGCCCAAAAGCTTACAGTACTGTCATTTCTTTAATATCAGAGCCCAAGAAGAGCCAGAATTCCTGTGCAACTCCAGGCTGATTTTTTGCTGCACAATTCAAATCCTGGGCCTTGCAGGGATGACCTGTCTATTTAAGTCCTAAAAATGACCTAACAGACTTTTAGGTTCTGTAGAGATAATAGATGTATAATGTCGTGCATAACTTATATATAAAGGGATGACATTCTCTTCTGCACCTCTTAAGGCTATAGTAGAAAATTCACAGCCTGGGGAAAGCAGAGGCAATTGTGGGCTTAAATTAACTTGACGTCTTCCTGATTCTGGTCTGCTGAAGGGGCAGCAGAATCTGCCAGCATAGCATAGCCCTAGGAAAATGTCAAGTTGCAATATCAGTTCCAGGGCTTCCCAGGGTCTGGACTCACTGCCAGTGTTTAGCTCTTCCCTGCAGTCCTGCTGCAGTGTGGGTCCTGTAAGTTCTCCTGATGGGCACTGCTGAAACACCTAACACAGAGAGAAAACCCTCCTGCTGCCTGCTGGGCTCCCAAGAAAGCTGATGTTCTGCCATATCAGTGTGTTTTATACTGTGTAATGTACACCCCTGCTAATCGCAGAAGAAGGATATCGATTTTGTGAACATGAGGCAGAATATGCTTTATTAAAATACAGACAGCTCAATTTTGCACAAAACTCTGCCAGCACAAACCAACCACACCCAGAAAACGCTACCATCTGTGCAGGCCTGGGTAGGCTGCCACACACTGTAGTGCCCACATTGGAAAACTGGAGTTTTACATGCTCTGGTTTGCTCCCATGGGACTTCACATTGCATAACAATGAAGTTAAACGTTATAAAAGAGAATTTTTTGTTTCAGATTTTCTTCCAGCATTCAGAAGGTCTGGTCATGTAGGTCTATGACCAAGTATGACAGAAGTGAACTACACAAGTAGTAGTAAATTACACATTACC
Organism: Corvus moneduloides; assembly: GCF_009650955.1. NCBI lineage: Eukaryota > Metazoa > Chordata > Aves > Passeriformes > Corvidae > Corvus > Corvus moneduloides. The sequence goes on along the minus strand of NC_045478.1, from coordinate 106,585,223 downwards.
ATCTGCTATCCAACTTCTTTTCATTTTTAAGGGAAGAGGTTTTGGTCCATTTTGCTGAGTGCCTCATTTGTGGTCACTTCCACTGTCCTCTCTTCTCTATGGTCCTTTCACATAAGGTGGCACAAGAACACAGCCCAGCGGAGTGCAAAATTGTGTCATTCTGAGTCAGCCAGCCTAGGCACAGCATTTTCTCGTACTCTCAAGACTAGGTCCAGTGTTTCCCATAACCTGGATGTTATGGTGCATATTTTTCTCCAGCCCTGGTTTGCACAGCCTGGTTTGCACTCTGCACATCCCAAACCTTCCTGAAGGTGTGGGCTTCTTTTTCAGATCCCACAAGTGTCATAGTAAAAGAAAATAAGGAAGGCAGTGGAAGGTACTCTGTGTTCTTGTTCTGGGTGGGCTAAACCTTTCTTCAGGGCCAATATGGTTAAAAGGATTCCTCCTGTAAAAGAAAGATGTTCCTATTGAAAGGGATCCTGTTAAAGTTTGAAGTCAAGAGAGCTGTTTAAATAGTGACACCCATTTTGAATAGGGAATGACTGTCACCTGAATCTACCAGGTTTTATTTGTCTGCAGCCTTTGAATGAGGCCAAACTGGGTTTCCTGAACGTTCTCACATCATTGCTTGTACGCAAAATCTGTTCCTACATGGAAAAGTATGGCCCCTACTGGCAGCCAATTAGCCCTGCCAGCTTGCTGTGCCTGGTAGTGCACCTCATTAGCCATTGCAAAACTCTACAGCAAATCAACTCAGCCTTCAGATTCATGCAGCATCTGTTCAGGGTGGCCCAGTGCTTGTGTCCATCACTTTTTCTGCTGGCTCCAGTACAGCCTAACTGAGGACTGATTGCTTTGGTTATCAGCAGTGGCATGAACATAATCATGTCACATTGCCATGATCTAATATGCTTTAAGAGATACTGCCTGTTTGCAGGCAGGACTATGCTGGGCAGAGGCAGAGAGCAGCCCGGTGCTGGAGGAAAGGAGGTGTTAAAGCAGAGCACCTACACTGTGCCTGGTAGGAAGCTGAGAGCAATTTTTTGAGTTCTCAGTCTTGCCGTCTCTGGTTATGTGCTCTAGGTGGAATTTTGCCCTCACAGAAATAGATGGAAAGTTACTAATGTCAGTGGAGAATTACCTGCTTATTTCAGATGTAAACTGAATTGCTGTACCATCATTCACCTGCTCAGAAACTCTATGTTTCGTTGCAGCAGAGATGTGTGTTTTATCATGATCTTTAAAAAGTGCTTTGAAATCCTTTGCTGAAAGCTGCTTTAAGTATGTCCATTGTTAGAAAGGGAGAGGGAGGAACTGAGCAACACAGTGTTGCACCCACATCTTTGGGTACATCAACAACAGTAAGCACCTCTGAATCTTGACTGCTTGAAATAAAAACCCCAGAGCCTTAACTGAGACTGAAGCAGCCTGTGTGTAACCTGCCCACTCCTGGCTGGAGACCAGGAGATGTTCCTGGTCACCATGAGTTTGACCAGGGGGCTTTTGCCTTCCTTGTTTACTGCAAGTAGTGTCATCTCCATCTACTCTTCTTTCTGTATTCCTCTGGTCCTGGGAATAAGAGAGCTGTTTTCCATCTGGTCCATGCTACCAGGACCAGTTACGCTGTCTGCTTTCTTAAATCTCCCTCTGTCAATCTCATGCTTAATGTTCTCTTTAGCCATATGTCCTGTTTTTACCAGTTTTCCTGCTTCTGTTCTTTCTCTTCCTTGCTGAAAACTTCTCAAGGATGTGCCTTCTGGGAAACAAGATGTGTTTCATATATTAAAGCTGGAAACTACAGGGAGTTGCTCAGTCTGTTCTCAGCAGTGTTTGCCCAAGAATCAATGTGAAAGAATCTGTTTTGTAGCTACCCAAGCTCACAGATTCAAACAGAGTAGAAAACCAGTCTTCAGGCTTCGGGTTTAGATTTATTTAGAATGTCAGGACTTCAGGGCACAGCTCTGTGCCACCATGTTTGGGTGTGCAAAACGCTCAGTGCTCAGAAGTGGTTTGTGCTCCCTTCCACCTGGCTGGGACAACTCAGGTGCCAGCCTCTTGTTTTCTTTTTTCTGCAGCATCTCAGGCTATGGAGCTGCTGGTGGGAAAGGAGGGAAGAACACCATGGTGCGGTCCCACGGCGTGTCTGTGCTGGGAATTTTTGACCTCCAGAAGGACGATACACTGTATATCCTGGTGGGACAGCAAGGAGAAGATGCTTGTCCTAGTGTAAGTGACTGCCTTTCTGTTTTGCCTTCATCCCTTCTACCAGTCCATGGAGTTTTGTCTTTTCACACAGAAACATGTTGTCTTCAAGGGGTTTGGGGCTATAGGAGTCAAGGAATAGGTACAGTTTTACTGAGAGAGCATGAGAAGATGAAGCACCATGTCCCTGTGCTTGCTTCTCTTCAACATTTGGGCCCTGTTGATAATACAAAACAGGTTCCTGACTGATCTGAGAGCACCTGTGTGGGGGTTTGGAGACAAAAGACAACCCTGCCTTCCATTCCTCTGGAGATCAGTCTTCAAGGCTGACTTTGCAGGGTTTTGCTCTTGCTCCACTATTGAGGCCAGCCCTGCCATTATCATATACTCTGCACCTCTAGAGATACCTACTTCACAGGGCCTGCTTGGTTATTCTCCATATGGGAACAGGAAAGACAAATCAATTGTTGCTGGCTCGGTCCTGATTTTTGTGTTACTAACCAACTCTTACTGGAAACGTCTTGACAGAAAGATGGACACTATTTGCATGCACAATAGTTTATTAATGGGTTTGTATTCTTTGGAGGAGGATGGGGGAATAGGACACTCTCATGGAGCAAACTAAGCATTATCTGATGAAATTTCACCTACAGGTTTGAGCTGGACATTTAAATGATGTGCATTTCTCAGCTGTTAATGGCTGGCATCCAAGAGATGAAAGCTTAGCAGTCTGTTAGAGCAGAGAAAGGTTGAAGGATGTAGACAAGTAAAAGGGTTTCTCAAGTCTGGCTGCTGAAGTAAATAATGTTAAAACTAGAATTACACATATCTACAAACAAACCATTAATATAAAGCCTTTTTGAAATGAGAAATGGCCTAACTCAAACGTCCATCCAACGTCTTTAACTAGGACATTCCAGCTGAGTGTAATATATGGACTCATTAAATTGCAGGCCACTGTAATCTTAGTGAGAATTTATTGAGTGCTAATGTAATTCTTTCATTGAGGCAAAGAGATTGCATTGACTTGTAGAGGGGACTTTTACTAGATTGGATTGTAATCAGTTATGTCTTTGCCATGAAGGATTATTTTTTTTATAATCTAGTGGTTCCTTTGGGTCATTGACTTTGTCATTTTATTAATCATTCCCACCCAACTCCAAATCAGTTAAGGAGAGGGAAAAATAGGGAAAGGAGGGCTGTTTAGTTCTTTAGGCAAGTCTGCACACACAAACTGGATGCCACTCAATCTCTAGCACAACTTGGAACATATTTTGTGGTCAGCAGAATAATTTGTAATTTGAGTATGATTTTATCATGTTCTCCTTCCAAAAGAAAACATACACGAGAGTAGAAGGAAGCAGAAGGTCAATCCTACTGTAACAAACGTTTGTGCATTTTTTCCGGAAATTGTTGTTGGTTTAGTAAGTTCAGTGAGCAATATATGTCCAATATAACAAGATAGCGTTACTGAGACAAAACCTGGAAAGTAAAATAAGCTAAAAGCAAAGTTTGCAACTTTAAAATGCTCACAGCAGGGTCCTGCTTGTCACTTTAGTGCTCCAATTTTAAACCACATCATAGTCCTGAAGTACATATAAATGATGGTTTAGTGTTGTGGTTGAAATCAGTGAATTCAGGGATTTGCCTCATACAGAAAATTCTGTATACTGGGTGCTAATTGATGGAAGGGAAAAAATGCTAAGTAGGAAATTTGAAGGCTATGTAGTGAGGTATTTTCCTTAACATCAGGTGAACATTGCAATCCAAGGTGGGGTTGCTGCTGGTTTTGTAGGCACTTGTAGTTACAGTAAAATTGTTTCTAAGATCAACAGAGATACACCTTGGCAGCTTGGCCCCAGCCACTGAGGGACTGGAAATGAGGTAGAGAAGCATGGGTTGTCTCTAGGTCTCTGCCATTTGGCTGTTGTGTGACACGGGACAACGCACATCCTTGCCAAGTTTACTCCCTTCCTCCACTTGTGAAATACAGACTATTAACGCTGGGAAATATTTGCAGCAAATTCTGCTATATTTTGTACATTGAAAGTTTATAGAGCTATTTTACATTATATTAGGTATCAGCACTGAGCTTGCTTCAAAATAATTCAATTTAAAATAGCAACAAATTTTTCTGGTGAAGGTTGAGGCAAAAAGCCAGAATCTTCTAGAAGACCATTCACTTGGTTCTGCTCATGTAGTTTTCGTGGAGGACAATTTCTTGCTTTGGGACAGTGAAGGGTTCATGAGGCCTCAGTGTGTACAAAGGCATGGAGGTTTCTTATCTGAATTCAGATGTGGTCTTCTGTTTGCAGACTAATGATGTTATCCAGAAGGTCTGCATCGGAGAGAACAACGTGATCGAAGAAGAGATTCGTGTGAACAGAAGTGTCAATGAATGGGCAGGAGGAGGTGGAGGTGGGGGTGGTGCCACTTACATATTCAAGGTATGGAAACACAGTCCCCATGCACCTTCAGCATCAACATCCTTCCACCTGCCTCTGAAAAATCCTTTCTACACCTCAGGGAGAGGGTCCACAGAGTGAGCTCCAGTTATCCTTGATTTCCACTTGAGAGATGTATGGATCTGAGTTGGCCCTTCACAGTTCTTAGAACTGCTGTGCAATATGGCCACACTTCTTTCAGTGGCTTGGAGTACCATTCACAAACATAATGGGTTGAACTGGGGGGGGTTTTCCAATAAAAACTGAGATGCTGAAGCACAGTTCTACAGCAAAGAGCAAATTCTGCAGGACTTCATTTAACTCTGTTATTGTAGAACATAAGACTTCAGCTATGCACTTGGCCTGACACAAAAAGTTGAGGATAGCCTGTATGTTTTCTGTTGGCAATCCTATAGCTGTGGATCACTGATGTTTCCTGTCCTGTGCTAGCTGAGAGAGTACTCATTCCAAACACTGGTTTCAGGCAGTCCTTCACCAGTGGGAACACTGTGTTGCACTGTACAGAGCTGTGCTCCTTAGCTGTTTCATTTGATAAGAGTCATCACATGGGACATTACAGGCTTTCTAAGAGCCATCACCATGGTAGATACAATTCATAGAGCTGCTGACACTGCTGTTTCCTGTTGCAGAACTTGGTAGGGCTAGTGCTATTCATTAATTTTCTGAGTGTGGGTGCATAAATAATGCAATGACAATGTACAGTGCTGAGCAGCCCTAGATGCCTGTTGGGTGCAACATGCCATAACTATCATGTGGCTGAACTTCCATTTACATGTTTGAACATTGCCTTTGTTTCTGAATTTGTTAAGATGGAGAATGGAGAACCGGTCCCCTTGATAATTGCAGCAGGGGGTGGTGGCAGGGCCTACAGGGCCAAAACGGACACATTTCATCCAGAAAGACTGGAGAATGATTCCTCTATTCCAGGGTTGAATGGAAATTCAGGAGCTGCAGGTAAGGAAAGTTTATTCCTTTTAAGAAAACCTTTTGAATATGTGGTACTCCCAGATTCCGCCTCCTCACAAGAAGGTGAGGCAAAACTGATGAAAACGCAGGTCAAGGGGGAATATAGAATCTTAATGAATGCAAATAGAAGGTACGCACAGTGCTGGATACTTGGCATAAATAAGGGTATCAGAGATGGAATAGCTATAGCAATGGTAACAATTCTCCCAAAATAATGCAGTACCTCTCATAAACAAAGTTGTTTGATTTTTGATGTGGGAGTTTGCAGTGCCAGTGTGGCGTTCTGCTCCCTGCACTGTTTTGTGCTGTGTGGACATATTCACAGCTTCCCTGGCTTATGCAGAGAGAGCATAACTGCACCCTGGCTAGAAGTCTCTGAGAAGAGACCTTGGACTGAGCAACCAGCAGAGCTGAAAGTGAGTCACTGATGGGTATGTTGTGTGAAGAGCAGGACTGGGATGTGTTTTCACACCCCTTTCACTAAATTCCTTTTGTTCTACTTTAGAACTGACACTATTCTTTTTCAAAAGTATTTTTGGCAAAGAGAAGGGGTAGGCTCTGTAAACCAGAAATAAGTGGTTGGAGACTAGGTAGGGATATCTTTTTAAATTTTCCATAGAAAATACTCATCCTTGTATGGTAGGTGGAAAGAGGTGCAAATGACGACTTTCAGCTGAGATGTTTTGAATGGGTTCTTGTCCTGCAGATCCCTGCAGTGTTTCTTACACAAAAAGTAACCCCTAGCTGTGCCTTTTCTCTTCTCTCAACTGCAGGTGGTGGAGGTGGCTGGAATGATAACACTTCCTTCCTGTGGTCAGGAAAATCCTTGCTGGAAGGTGCTACTGGAGGAAGATCCTGCCCCCAGGCCATGAAGAAGTGGGGGTGGGAGACAAGAGGGGGTTTCGGAGGGGGTGGAGGGGGGTGCTCCTCAGGTGGAGGAGGCGGAGGATATATAGGTAAAGTGGCTTCGTGTTCAAGGTGTCCCTTCCCCTCCTTTAGTGCTAATGATCAGCGAAATGCTGATGATAATTCTCCTGTAGCTAGCATATTTGACTGTTATGTACTAGTATGTCTGTGTATTGCCTTTTTAGCACTAGATGAAAATACAGCATTTAGTCTTTGAGCAAAGAGCCAGATGCCAGTCCTTCAGCTGCAACCCTGGCTTTGTGCTCTGCAAAATGTGCCATTGAGATCCTGCTGTGATTCCTGAGCCTTTCATGTTGGGGTGACAGTGCTGGAGAAGGAGGAGCCATAGCTTGTGTGCTCCAGTTGCCAGCACTTGTGTTTGGAGGACTTTGGTCCTGGAGACTGGCAGCCCGGCTTTATGCCGGGGGAAAGACACAGCTTCTCCCCTGCCCTGCTGTGGGTGGGCCTTGGTTTCTGGGGGCAGAGGCTCAGGCTGCCAGCCTGGACCCCTCTTAATATGACTTCAGTCAACAAGGAGCTAATTGCATGTGCCCCTGTGTCTCAGGGCAGCTGTCAGATGGCATTATGTTGATTACAAATGGTGTGGGCCAGATTCAAGATCTCGACTAACCCATAGTCTCCTGGGCCACATAGTTTCTGCAGCCATCTGTGCTGTGGTGGACTCTTTAACCCCTGGTTCTCCACAGCTTAAATTAGGTATATGGTAGATGAGAAATCTTGAGAGGAAGTAATGAGTTTAAATGATTGAGTGCATGTTTTGTACCAATGTTACTGTGTAATGCTTCTTTTTCCAACAGAATGACTCACATGACCTTTTTTTAATTTCACTGAAGACAATTAAAGGGAAAAAGCTATTTTTGGGTGGGGTGGGGGAATTGTTGCATGCTTGAAGTACAAAATGTGTGGCCCATATTGTGTTTCTGATATTCTTTATGTATTGCCCATACTTTGCTTCTGGTGTGTTCTATATGCTCAAGCACAAATGAGCAACTCATAAATTCCTCCAGTCCCCACTCCTGGTGGACCACCCTGCTTTTAGGGTGCAAAGGAGAGGAAGGATATGAGGTTTTTCATTCCCTCTGCTGACACAGTACATACCTTGATCAGCAAGGGTATTAATTTAGCCCTTGAGTACTGGTGCTTTCCAGTCTCTTGGCTACACAAATTTTAAGAAGGGCTTGTATGTTTCACAGCATCCAAATGGTTAAAGATGAAGTTTGTGCCTTAGTTTGCAACAGTCTACCTAAATAGAGCTAATAAATGGATTGTCACAAGATTCTGTCATTAAATTGAAATTCTAGAGATGAAGTCCAGTGGTTCATGCCACAACTTGCTTAGTATTCCCAATATATTAAATGCTTTAACTCTTCTCTTTTTTCATTTGGATGCCTCCCTAAATATGCTGAATTCACGCATGTTGCCATGTTTATCTGTGTTACATTGTCAGTGAGCCTCAGTCTGTTAAGGTAACTTCTGGTTTGACATAGGTGGCAATGCTGCTGTGGACAATGACCCAGAGATGGATGGGGAGGATGGTGTGTCCTTTATTAATCCAATTGGTACTTTATACACTCCAGCACTTAAAGGTATTCATACTGGTCAGATGTCTTCTAGGGGGCTTTTTTCCTTTTAAAATAGTAGGACAATTTATAACCATTTGGGTACAACTCAGTGTCGTGAACATGAGGAGGCAGAAAGATAGTGTATAAAGTACAGTGGAGAATAAACAGAGGTAGCAGGAAAAAAAATAGGGAGAGAGAACATCCAGGCTATTAGGAAACACTCCCAACAGTACAGTCCACCAGCCTACAGAATAGTTTTGAACATGGAAAGTGATAACAGAACCTCACAGCTCAGATACTTAAAGAAAAAAACAGACACAACACCTGACTATTCACTAACAAGCAAGTTCCTTAGAGCACCCCTTGGTAAAATATCCAGGTGCTGCCCAGCAGTGCATGGGAGTGATAAATATTGCCACTCCAACCTGTGTTTTCCCAGAAGTCAGTGTCTTTAATATGTTTGCAATGTGTTCCGAAAACAACAAAAAAATCTACTTGTTAAAAAACCTGCTTGCTTTAGAATAGCCAGAAGTATTTTCAAATACAGATGCACTCTGGCCTGGTAGATTCAGCCAGAAAGTTTTGAAGACATTGCAGTGTTTGATCTTGGAGGGAGTAAAGGCCAGGAAAGAAAAGGGTGAGCCCAAAGAAATTATAAGAATGGTCTTACAGTAATTAACTCAGCTTCTTCATCCACTCCCTAGTGACAGAGGGGCACGGAGAGGTGGAAATTAGGCTGCACCTTAACTGCAGTCACTGTGAGATGGACGAGTGCCATGTTGATCTTGAAACTCAAAAAGTCATTTGCTTTTGTGAGCCAGGCACAGAGTTGGCTGAGGATGGTGTGTCTTGCACAGGTAAGTAGGTGTGTGGGGTACTGCTGACATGTGGGACAGAAAATGCATGGCCAAAGGCTGTAGTCTGGACTGTAAGACATCCTGAAAGTGCCATCTAATCTTTCTCAAACCTGGCTTCAGTTGAACCTTCTTTCCTGCTGGTGTATGCTGCAGAGTTCTTTTGCCAGGATTTAGCCACATCAATGCTGAAGACTGGGGCACTGAGCAGCAGTGCTACTTCGCTCTACAGTGTATGTTTGGCATACTGGGCAGATCTGAGCAGAGTCAAATTTTGTGCCTGCTTGTGCTGGTGCTCATGGTCTGCTCTGAAATCCTGAACATTTGCTCACTGAAGGAATTTTCCAGCTAAACTTAAATGCCAGCCCAGTTCTCTAAAGAACAACAACAACAAAAAAAATTGTGCAAGGTGAAGGAAAATATGATTCCTATGGATTTGGACATTTAAGGTAAAAGTTCAGAAACTGTGAGAAATTCTGTGCAAGATTTCTCTGAAAAAAACTAAATACAGTGCCTGTACTTGCCTTTCTTTCAAAATCAGGTGCTCAGAGCTCCATTACTAGGTTTGCTTCATATTCTTGTGTAGCAGCCAGAGCAGGTCACTCCAGGGGTTTGGGATCCTGCTTTCAGCTTTGTCACTGGCATGGGAAAATTGTTGTGTTTTTACCATTCCTGCTTGTAAGATGGGTAAAAAGCATGGTCATTTTGTCAAGGCGAAGTAAACCTTAATAGCATGATCCCACATGAGGATGCAGCTCCACTACACTGTTATCAGGTTTTTCTGCCTGGATTACATGCATTTAGATGATATATTGCAGTCCTCCTGCTTTTGCTGTGATTTGGCATTGATAGCAGCACTTTAACCCTGACAACGTAATGTTCTTTCCACCTCCCCACCTCCTGCCCATGGTTTTTATGGTCTTGTTTTCGCACCCAAGGAGTTCACATGTTAATTCATTGATAGTGAACCATCTGTTTTAATGGCTTGATATTAATTGAGGAAAGTGAAACAATGAGGTATGAGAAGTCATAGATCCTGAGAACTGGTCATGCCCAAGGTTGCTCCTACACTATAGGAGCAGCAGATGAGTAAATGGAAGGAAGAGCAGAAAAACATTTGACTGCAAAAAAAAGTGGCTTCTGGAAGATCATTTCAAACATACAATTCCTTCTTCTCCTTTCTGTTACAGCTGAGCCCGTGGTTCGTCTCCCTTTCTCCTTGGTCTTGTCCGTAGTGACTTCAGCATTGGTGGCTGCTTTAATTTTGGCGTTTTCAGGAATCATGATAGGTGAGTGTTTCTCTGCAAAAGATATTTTCATAGGAGGGCTGGATCCAAGCCACGGATAATTGGGCCCTGAGAGGCAAAAGGATTCAGGTTTTCAGCTAGTGCTGTATTTAATGACACCTTCCCACACACATCTTAACTTCAGATTTCTGCAGTTGTTTCTAACCACAATGACCAGTTCAAGGAGGCTTTGGTTACTGACTGCATCACAAAAGAGACATTTATTTATTGTTTGTGTTGTACTACGAAGCTGCCAGAACACAGCTGCTTCTGGTTTTGTGAGATCTGGTGCTGTTTAATGCCTAAAAGCTTCTTTATTTGTATGCCTACATACAATTTTTACCTCTTAATGTATGACATTTAAGCCTAAACTCTGACATAGGTTCCTCTTTCACGAACTGCTACTTAGTAGGATGTCAGTATTCTTGGAATTTTCATTTGAAATTCTAAAAGGTATTTTTCACCTTTTCATGTTCTTATTTCAAACAATCTGCTCACCTGCATTTGGTGCAAGCAGAATAGATTTGAATCAATGAAAAGTAGTCAGGGATTCAAACCACAGCTTTGCCACCTTTCTTTGTCCACACTGGGTATGGTCTGGGGGAGGAGAGGGATGTACCTAGAGCAGGAAATTAGATTTACACAGCTGTTTCAGTTTTAAGAATTTCAGGAGTTATCAGTTGCACACACATGGCCCTACGTCTATGATTTCTGTCCTGACAGTACCTTTTTACAATGGCTAAATACTTCTCAGGAGTGTAAGAGTAATCCTCTTTCCATCCAACGAGCCTATCATTTCCATCTCAGGAAAGGGCAACGACTTAAAAGATCAAAGCAAAGGCAATGAGGAGGAAAATGGAGGACAAGAAGGGTTTGTGAACAGGTCATTACATCCATCTGCCTTTGCGAGTGCATGTTTACCCCTTAAATTTTTCCCCTGAGCAACATCTGCTGGAGAAGATGCAATACCTATTACCGTCACAGTCTTTGGGCTCAATCCAGCTCCCACAGAAATCAATAGTGATTTAACCTGCTCATGATTGTCATCTTCTTTTGGAAAAAATCCTGCAATATCAGTTACTATTTCAAGGATATCCTCAGGATGTCTTCTTTCAAGGTGTGGTTTTTAATGACATGGCAGAAGTATCAGTGAAGTGATGCAAGGAATATAGCACTAGCATAAACTGACTTCAAATGTAGTCCTATTTGTTGTTTAGAAACAGAGAAAGTTTTGAAAAATTAGCTATTTTCTGCATACATCATGTTATTCTGAGGAAACAGCTTAGGCTATCAGTTTTGAACAATATGATACAATAATTAATTTCAGACGTTAGTCACTTCTGTGTGATTTAGAAAAGTTGGCTATACCCCAGTTCCCTCAAGTTTCAAACTGGACTTGTATTCGGAAGGTCAGGTTAAATTAAATAGAGCAGAACTAAATATCAGAACTGTGAACTCTGAGTCTCTCCAAGTGAAATTCATTTACTTTTTCCAGACAGTCCATGAGCAAGCCTGTTTCTTCATAAGATGTGTAAATCAAAGGTTCCTGGATGTCTTCAGATCCCATTTTCTATCTGTAATTATTTGACGTAGAGAAATATGCCAGTGTCGCTGGCTGGTTTGATTCCCTGAAGTCTGGGCACACCACAGCAAATCCCAGTGAGAGTGCTGTCCCAAATCAGTCTCTGTGTGTGGTTAACTGTGTTCTCCATGTTCAGTGTACCGCCGCAAGCACCAGGAGCTGCAGGCCATGCAGATGGAGCTGCAGAGCCCAGAATACAAACTGAGCAAGCTGCGTACCTCCACCATCATGACAGACTACAATCCCAACTACTGCTTTGCAGGAAAGACCACCTCCATTAGTGACCTTAAAGAGGTGCCTCGAAAAAACATCTCCCTCATCCGGTAAATTCATCTTTGCCTTCCCCGTCCTTCACACTGTACACCCACATATCCTGGCTCTCCCAGAGAGGTGTGAACGCACAGCTTTGTGCAGGCACATGCAAATTCTTGCACACTTTTAGGCTCATACCCCTTTTCATAAAATATAAAGCTGCAGTAGTTAGGCTCGTGTGGAGAGGACTAGACTTTGGCATTCACCTTGACCTTCTCCAGGTGCACTGTTCATCCCCTGGGAATGTGAGGAGAACTGAATAGTCATCACCAGTAATTCAGATACATCTTTTACAGGCTATGCAGTGAATGCCCCATTGCTATGAGCTGATGAAATTCTGGGATGGCTGAGGCTTGTAGGAGGCTCTTTTAAATCTTTGATGGGATCTTTGGTAAAGACGATGACATCCTTAAGTGCAATAGCAAGGAAAGCAATGGGTTTGAAAATGCCAGACAGTATTAAAAGGACAGGAATATAAAGCCAGCAGGATAATCACATCTAGACGAGAACTGCTGGAAAGCTCAAAAGTGTCTCCTAAGAAAAACTTGAAAATTCAGAGTTCTTACACTCTGCTCTACTGCAAGGTAGTTGTGAATGTGACAGTACCTTGGTACCATGCAGTGGTACACAAAAAACAAAAAACAAGTGGAAGCAGGAGTCCTTGGAAAACTGGGAAGCTTAAGCTGCTGAAAAAGATGATGCTCAGAGCAGCCTATGCAGTCTGCAATGTTTTGCTGTCTCTTATCTTATTCCCCCTTACCTGCACATCTTGCTGGACTGCACCTGGAAGCTTCCAGTGTACCCTGTGCTGCTGCTCCCTTTGTCACTTGGACTTTGAAAGGATTTTCTGTGGCAAGCAGATAGCAGAGGATATAGCTGGGAATTGGCAAGGGAAGGGAAAGTGGACTTTTTGGAAGGAGGGTGAGTTATGAGCTGTGGAGATCTGGTTTATCCCCTCAGTTTGTAATAGGTTGGTCAGGCAGAGACAAGAATGGTGTCTCAGGCTGATACCTACAAAATGTTATTACACAAAGTGGTTGAGTCACAGGCAACATGAGCCCTCAGTGTGGTTTCACTGCCCAGACTGGTCTCTATCCTGGCAAAACTACAGACAGAGCTTATGCAACAGCAGAGGAGATTGTTTTTCCTTGTTCATACGGGCAGGAGGGCAACAGCCCATGCAAAAGCAGTCCACTGATACAGCAGAGAACAGAATCAATGCAGCTCTCAGCCCAGACCTGGCTCTAACAGGAGAGTGCATGTTGTAGCCAAGAGCTTTACTGGGAGCCTTTTACCCAGACTGAGATGCAGGAATGCCTCTTAGAGGCTCAAAATACTACTGCCCAATGTGCAGCCCATGCAGGGTTAAGAGGGACTCGGGGTGAAGCCTCATCCTCTGCCATATTTCACTGTGTCATTATGACAGGCCACTGATGTGAAATAGCTGTTGTTGTACCAGTTGTCTTAACATTAAGAGAGTGAGGAATAGACAGGGATGTAAAACCTGTAGCACAAGGACATGGGGCATGAGCTATTGTATCACTACTCTTATTCCTTTCTCTTTTTCTTGTAATCTTATTCAAAATAAAACTGTAAGTTTCATAATATGATCACTGCCAGAAACAATTCTCAGCACAAATTCCTAGAGCTGAGTGCTTTACAAAGCACTGTCATCGCCATTTACTGGCTAAGGTACTTGCCCAGAATCACACAATAAATCAGGAAAAGTTATTTGGTTTAGAATTCAGGTCTTTTGAGAATCATTGTGCCTCCTAGTTTCTTGTTCAATGTTTTGTTTAATGGTGATGCAGAAATATCATGGGAACTGTTAATGTATTTTGGGTGTGTAAACACCAAGACTTAAGTCCTGTCTTTATTGATCTGTTTTGGAGCACCCACCACTGAGCACTGATACCAAGGCCAAAGATGAGTGCTCTCTGTTACATGCTGCAATGCCAGCAGCTCAAATTCACTGGGGACTGTTCACTTCCATGGATTGCTTTCTCTTCCAGTTAAATACAAGTAGGTCTGTGAAAGATCTCACCAAGGTCTGGTCCCCTGCATATTGTCAATATCCAGTTCTCCCTGTTACACTGCCATGAAAATTGTGAGCCCGTTCTGTGAGCTGTGTCCACAGTGTTATAATGTGTGTTCTCTGTAGTAAAACCTTCTTGTCTTCTCTGGTCTGTCCAGGGGTTTGGGCCACGGAGCCTTTGGTGAGGTATATGAAGGTCAGGTGACAGGGATCCCCAGCGACCCCACTCCCTTGCAGGTGGCTGTGAAAGTAAGTGACAGTGTATGAGTTATCGTGATGGTTTCATGCACCTTTCACCCGAGAGCCCCAATGCATTATAACAATGAAGATGAATGAAGCGTTGCTAAAAGTACTGAAGGACGTGGCTAGAAATGTTGCTGCTCTCTTACAACACTTCAATCCATCACAGCAATGGTACAGCTTGTAGTATATGGGCATGTGAGACTACTAAAAGAGGTCTGTAAATAGTAAATAGGCAAAGATTTCTCATGGAGCTAGAGTGCAGGAATGATAACTAAATCCATCCTCTGTCCATCCTCCCTATGCTACACCTGGTTGGTAATCTGTCCAAAGCCTTGTGAGTCAGAGGCCACAAGTCTTCACTGGGCCAAAAGCTGCTGGCACATGCATCAAAGACCCTGCAAGTAGGAGATAGCTGCTTCTCCAGGGATATCACCACTCCCTTACAGGATGGATATGCATTGGATGTGACGCTAAATGCTAAGAGACCCTGGTAGAGTTCTCCAGGCCTTCAGCAGCCTAGCTGGCTTGTTTTCTCCTAGAGGTTACATAGCAGCAGAGTCCTTCTGCTGGTTGTAGATCCCAGTCTTGCTGGAAGGTAGGAGCATTGAACTGCAGAGAACTCAGGAGCTGTGATCTCATTCCTCATCTTCTATATAGCAGAGTCCCATATATTGAACCCTTCCCTGTGCACTCTGGGCTATTTCCTTTGCTGGGAGGAGGATGACAGTGGTGTTGATGGGCTGGGTGTTCTCATATTTACCTTTCAACAGGCTTCACAGTCTAGTTTAGCAATGCCCTAATGGTTATCTTAGAGTGAGGTTTCTTTTAGAGAAAGAAGGATTGCTGCAGACTGTGTTAGTGCCAGGTGTTCTACATCTGTAAGATGTAGTATCTTCTCCTTGTCAACCTGTTCTTCCTTTTGCAGACATTGCCAGAAGTGTGTTCAGAGCAAGATGAGCTCGACTTCCTCATGGAAGCTCTCATTATTAGGTGTGTATGAATCACACAGACACCATTTGTGTAGGCTTGCAAAGCCCAACAAAATAAAGAAAAAAAGTTCTTCATAGGTGGTGTCCTCACAGCACATCTATACAGTAGATTTAGTACAGAGAGAATAGGGATTACCATCCTTTGAACAGGCACCAAATGATTAAAGGCTAAATTTTCAAAAGGATCCACACTGGTTTTCATTACACAAAGTTTAAAAATTTAAAGCCCAGATTTTAGGATTGATAATAGGATTTTTTGATTTCTCTTAGCGATGAGAACATACCTTAGGAATTTGGGTTTAACTAGCCAAAGCCAACTGATGGCATTGACTTTATGCTGCTGTCATGTCATGTGTCAGTGTCTGAATCCCAGAATCCATGGAACTACTTTCCTATCACTTTGGAGAGGTGGAGAAATAAGGAAGGATTAGAGACCTCGAGAAACATACCCTACAAGCAGATTCCCATGTCAGTATGTTACTTGGAACAACACTGCCCTAGCCCAACTTCTGCCTCTTTGATGGGGGAAATTAAGAGCAGACTTCTCTCTGTTATCAGACATGTTCTGCTTCCTGCCCCCTACAAGTCTTGCTGTAGCCCAAAAAAAATGCAGAAACCAGGGAGAGGAAAAGCAGCCAAAAGCCACTGCTTCCCCACCTCTGTCAGTCCCTGCACTGTGCAGAGAGACACAGAATGCAGGGGTAGTACCTTAGCTTTATCCACTTGCCCCACCTTTGAGATTTGTTACTTTCGGGGGGGGGGGGACAAAAAAGCCAAAAAAAAACCAAACCCACAACCAAAACACTCCCTGCAGCAAAAAAGTTTGAATCTTTCCTGCTATTGTGCTTTTTGAGTCCAAGTTACTCTACAACTGAGTGTCCCTGTCTCCACAGCAAGTTCAACCACCAGAATATCGTGCGGTGCATCGGGGTGAGCTTGCAGGCCCTGCCCCGCTTCATCCTGCTGGAGCTCATGGCTGGGGGAGACCTGAAATCCTTCCTGAGGGAGACACGGCCTAGACCGGTAAGGAAAGAGTAAATTGTATTTTATTCAGAGAGCTGCTGCCACAAGGCAAACACTCAGCTGTAAAAGAGCTGATCTACGCAGATACTATTTCCCAGAGTTTTAGATGGTCACAAAATTTCAGTTGCTCTGAGACCACTGTGGAGGCAGAAGCCAGGAGGAGAGGGAACAGATGCTGCTGGGGCTATGCAGAGCTGCCTTATCCTCAGACTTTGCTAGATAACATTGAAAATACTACCCAAAGGAAGACCAAAATCAAAGTCTAAAAAGTAGAAGTTAAACTCAACTCTTACCTTCCTCTCACCAGCTGGGGGCAGGCTGGGAGGAAGTGTTGAGCTAGTAATATTAAAAAAATAAATCCATTATTTAAACTGCTGATCAGATGCATTTCTGTGGATATCTGTCAGTTCAAATTTGACATAGTCAAGGAGAGAATCTGGCCTGGAGCTGTCAACTTAATAGCAAATATCTTTAGTCCAGAGTTTTAAAGATTTTCCCCACTGAAATCAGCATCAATAGGAAAAGGTAGTCAGCTAGAAATGTGGAAGAAATAAATAATGACTTCTAGAGAGAATTCAGTATTTCAGAGGAATAAAGTTTCTCTGAGTCCCTGGGTCAGAAAGTCACACAGATATTGCTGCATTTTAAGACCAGGGCCCAGCTTCATACTTTGTCTCTAAATTCGACAGAGGACAAAATGCTGCATTTTATCAGCACAACGGAGACACAAATTCACTCTAACAGATATCAATAAGATTCTTCCTTGAGGCATCTGGAAACAGATCATCTTTTTATTTTCTCCATGCAGTGTGGTTTTCAGGTATATAAAATGGTCTGTGAGACTCAGAAGCACTGCAGTCTTGAATAGGTTGCAATAAAGTGGCTCCTTCCTGGATAACGAGGTTAAACACCCAGAAAGGAAAGTCTGAAATCTGAGCAAGCAGACTTTATAAATACAGGTTGTTTTTCTGAAGCACCTAGGGATGCTCATACAAATGGGCCAAACTTGGTGGTAGGTGAATGGGGAAGTTTGTATTTTGCAACATGGGCTCCACTCTCACCCAGTGCAGCATAAAATGGCACAGGCAAGATATGCTGCCAGGTCAGTGCTTTGTTCAAAACTGCCAGGCCAAGCTGTGCTAGATGTGTGAAGGGGACCATAAAACGGGATGGGGTTTGGCTCCTTAAATTAGAGGAGCCAGCTCAGTGATCTACAGATCTTGTGAGGAACTACTAAGAACACTAGTCCTGCACAGCAGGAACTTTTACCTACTTACAGTAAAATGAGCCAGCCGCTTCTGTAGATGAAAAGCCCTTAATCTTGACAGGATGCAGTCATGGGAGCCTTCTGATCTGAGGGGTTTTTTTCTATTTGGCCCTACCCCAGTCATGAGTTCTTCCTTGCCAGGACTTCTGTTCTTGTCAGCAGTAGCTCTGTGCAGCCCCTGTGAAAGCTGATGTCAGAAGAGGCTGATGGTTCAGTCCATTGCTTCCTTCGTATTTCTCTTTCTCCCTTCACAGTGGCTCCCCCCATTCCTCTTCTTTCCTTGTCTTTCCTGACCTGTTTGAGGTTATCTGAGACTGACCATAACAACTACCAAGCACAACGCCTTTTCCCATCAGCTTGAAGATTCTCCCTGGTTTCTGCATTTAACTTGCTCCCAGGAGTGAAGCAGACCTTGGATTGATGAGTGTTGTTTGCTCAGTCCCATGTCTTTCACACTCTGGGAAAGCTGAGCTTCAAATGCAGATGGGTAGTTGCAAGCTGGAACTGATTAGAAAAGCAGTTTCCATTCCCTCTTTAACAGCTAGATGAACGTGGACAGCCTGACTCTGTGCAGACACAGATCTACACAGTTTTGCTCCATTCTAATACCTTCTTTCCTCTTGCCTTGCCCTGCTTCTGCAACCATCCCATGTGGTGTCTGCCTGGCAAGACTGACAGGGTAATTCATTATCTGGCTGCTGGGGCAGCTTCTGAGGAGCCAATGGCACCTGTGAGTGCTGAGAAATCAGCCTCTGATGTGGTTTTGACTGCTGGCTCACAAACTATGAGGCAAGGAGGCTATGACTGATGAGAGATGAGACATGTGCAGGGCACTGTGCTCTGTGAAGTATGGGATCTGGCCCTGGAAGTGGATTTACCCTCTGCATACACTTGAGGTGTGACATAGTCTCTGTACATAAGGCCTGTGGCTCAGTGCTACTGGATGTATCTTTGCACTGCTCTTAATGAACCCTGAGCTGCTTTGTTCCTCCTATTGCTCACTCAAGGAAGACAGGCGGAAGGTAGGCATAGCAGGCAGGATGTCTAGCTTTTCAGGCCCATTAAAGGAAGGGAAAGATAAGGGACAGTGCAGAGTAAAGAGGTTTTGATGAACTTTGTTTCCAAAAGGAATTAATTGAACACACAAGCCCTATCTGACAGACTGGGTAGCAGAGGTGCATTGCTTATTCTGCACTAAGCACCACATGAATTACTGCTTTTCCCCTTGTTTTCTTTCCACTTTTGTCTTTTACAGCTAATATCTTTTACTACCTTGTCTTTCCCACCTACTTTTGCTCTCAGCCTAATTACAAAAAAGAGATTTACATGTTCAGTCTCTACCTTCATCCCCCAGTTGGTCTTTGCACTGCCTTGCCAGTGACAACAAATTCATTTGCTAGTTTGGATAGACTTAATAGAGGCGTAAAAGACATTAACTTGGCACTAATTCTGAGGCTTACAGAAAAAGAAAGCACCATGCTAGAGAGACCACCAGTTGCCACTGGCCAGCTACAACCTGTGTGACTTGGAGCAAGACACATGCAGCATGCTGCCATGCACTTAGCCACTGAAAATCAGGAAAGGGAGCAGAGGGAATGGTGAAGGAGAAAGTGAATAAAGCAAAGGGGGGACTTAAGGCATTGAAAGGGACATGAAATGGAAAACTAAAGCAACTGCAGGAGGTATCAGAACACGGGATCCAACTTAATGAGATGGAGATGCTGCCAGCACTGTCGCATGGTGTTCATCTGTGTTCTTCATGTAAACAATGCAGTTTCAGTTCAGCCAACATGTAATGATTTTTCTGGACTCTAAGCAAGAATGATCATATCTCTGTCCAATATCACTGATACAATACCAGTGATTCTTGTGAAATATGTTGATTTATGCCAGCTAGGTCCACACCATAAGGTTCAGATTCATAATTCCCCATGAGTCCATGGTTTACAGCCCTGAAGAATTTCTCTTTTCCATTTCTAATAAAGTTTCACATCTATTATAGGATTACCTCTTCCCCCTGACCTGCAGAGAGGCAACCTGGTAGATTCAGAGGTGCCTGGAATCGGAGCCTTTGCTCAGTGTGAGCATTGCAGAATTGTCCATTCTGGGAAGTTCAGTGCTGATCTTTCTCACACACAGCACAGCAATCAAAGCACAGCTCTGGGAGAGAAATTGTATATGGATAAATGATTCCCCTCCTTTGTGCTGTGCAGCCTGTTGCACAGAGCAGTGATTACACTGAACAATACACAGAATTTCATTCACCTTTAGCAAGATTCAGCCTTGCCTGGGAGGTGTCACACCAGTGCTTCCAGCATGCCCACTGCCCCAAGCAGCGGAACATTGCAGCTGGCATCATCCATTCATCTGGGGAGCAAAAGCTGTAAAGTGAATCCTTTGGTGTGTCTCAAGGCTGCCCCCTTGCAAAATGAATCCCAAACCTCCATTTTTCAAACAAATTACATGGCTAAATTGTCCTTGGCTGGGCAGTCACATCTGTTTTAGGATTGTATTTAGCCAAATAAAAGGTGGAAGGAATTCATCCAAGGAGAGAAAGGAAAGCAAAAAAAAAAAAAAAGGGGGGCAAAAGGGAAAAAAAACACACAGTTCAAATCAACTTGTGACTTCAGCCTACTGACTGCTTTGCAGTATAGCTTGAGTCTGAAATCGATTGTAGAGTAAAGAATTGGGCTTTTTACTCAGTTTTCACTTCAGGTTTCTGACCCTTGCTCAGAAGAGCAAGGAATGGGTAGATTGAGATATTAATTTCCCCTTGGTTATGCCCTGCAAGAGAAAAAGAAGACATGTGCATTCTTTCTTACTGTAGCCATCTTGTGTAGCTGGTGAGTCACTTTAACTCACAGAGGTAAAAGATTATTCTCTCTTCCCCACAAAATGGCTGGGAAAGAACAGCTTTATGTTTGCAGAAAATAGTTATTCTGTAAAGAGGAAGTTTAAGAGGAGATGCAGTCCAGTGTTTTAAAGAATCAGTTAAGTATACATAGGCAATGAACTACTCTATGTAAATAATAAAATATCGATCACATTTTGGTTTATGGCCCTGCATTGAACAAAACAGTCTCTGTTCACACAGAAATGCAGCATTTTTCAATTATTTCACTAGTCAAGTATTGAGGCCAGGTTTTTTTCTAACATCTTCAGAGGACGTAAAGATTTTCTTTCTTGAGTTTTACCACTCAATGACCACTGTTTAACTACTGGCTGCTGCAGAGCAGAGACTTATTTCCAGTCCCAGTGTGCAGTGGTTTAGATCAGGTGGGATCACCAGCACAGCATTGCATCCATCGGGAGACACTTCATTACAACAGATGGGTTGGAGATCCAGCAGTCCCCGTCACTGCAGAAGCTACGCTGGTCTGTGCACTGGTGTGAGAGCCCCAAGGGCAGGTGTGCCTTTTGGGGACTGGGCAGCATGGTTGGTGTGATAAGAGAGAGCGAAGGAGTGTGATACGCTTGTTTGGTCCAATAACAAAGGCTGATAAACACTTAGCTATCACATGGTTGTTGTGGCATGAACACTCACCGCCACCCAGTTGTTTCTCATCACTCCTCTGGCAGCAGCACTTTCCTCTTGCCCCCAGGACTGGCCACAAGGATCACTGAATCTCACCACAGGCTTCACTGATTCACACCTCAGGGCAGCAGCTGATGGTTTGGCTTCAGGGGCTGAGAAGCACTGGTGCAAATCCTGCCCTTTCCACTAAAGCATCTGGCTCCTCCTGGCAAGGGCTGTGGACTTCATCAGAGGGGCAGGAACAAGGAGTTGGCAGCCTTAGTCTTCCATAGCCATTGGCTACACAAAACTGTGTCAGTGCTCAAAGGGGCAAGATAAAACCTACACAGATGTGGAGGAGGGAAAGAGCAAATGTGACTCATGCCATTATACAAAATGTCATTCTCGTGGTTCAAGGTGACTTTAGAGAGAAGCTGGCAATAATACAAAGAAACTCAGTGAAGAACAGTTCAGGCTACAGATCTCAAAAATCGTGCTGAAAATTCAGAAGAATCTGCCATGAGAACTGGGGGAAATTCTTACAGGAGCATCCCAATGGAGCTGGAAAGTCAGATCCAGCTGATTCTGTCTATTCCGATTCTGTCTCCTGGGATCTGTATGACATTGTGTCTGCACATCCTTTCCATAGTTCATGGATATGACCTCTCTCTTGTGTGTTCTCCTAACCCCTTTGTAT
Organism: Corvus moneduloides; assembly: GCF_009650955.1. Lineage (NCBI taxonomy): Eukaryota > Metazoa > Chordata > Aves > Passeriformes > Corvidae > Corvus > Corvus moneduloides. Next base: position 106,563,299 of record NC_045478.1, on the reverse strand, counting down.
ATTGACATCAGAGGTACGTCACTTGCCGGAGAGCTCCCAGCGCTGTATCAGCGACGACTCACACCATGTTCCTGCTTTTAACCCATGTCCCTTCTCTTTTGGTAGAATCAGCCTTCCTCCCTTTCCATGCTGGACTTGCTCCATGTGGCCCGTGACATTGCTTGTGGGTGTCAGTACCTGGAGGAGAACCACTTCATTCACAGGTAGGTGAGCACAGCCTGGGCAGGCCTTGCAGAGAGGCCAGCATGGGCTCCTACTGCCCTGCTCCGTATCTTTATGTCCTGCTGCACTCTAGTGGCTGCATACCCTTAAACAAGGGTAGACAAAATCCGAATCAGAGAAGCGATAAAGAGAGGAGCTGCTATAAATCAGGCTGGCACAGGTCTGTAGTTTTGCCAAAGATCCTGAGCCCTGTCTCAGGGCCTGCACTTGTGCAGCCTATTTGGCTACTCTGCAAATGGACACAGTCTTGTGACAGAAGTCTTTAAAGCTCTTCCTGTCATGAATTTTATTTAGTGCCTGTCTACTCATTTTGGAAGGCTTTTCTTTTCCCCCTCAAAGAACACCTGTACAAGCACAGCCAGAAGGGCAACATCTGGTGACCATTGCTCCTGCAAAACAGGGTGTTTGGCAAGCATCTAAAATCCTGCCTTATGAGGAGAGATGAGTAGAGAGGTGGCAGTTCACAGTTCTGAGAGACACCCACTGTGTGTGCCACTGTGTTATTCAGACCTCAATGTTTACTCCAGCGCAGCAGAGGTGGAGCTTGGAGCTTTACCTGCATACACAGGTTCAGGCCCACAGCTTCAGTATTCAGAGCAACACCTGCACATTGTTCTACCTGTCTCTGACAGTACAACAACCTTTTGACAACACTTGAACAAGCACAGTAGGAACAGATGAGTGGATCATTCCCCAGACAGCTTGATGTTGGGATTAGTACATTGCTGAAATCAGCTTCACTTCTTGCACTCCTTACAGACATAAAAATAGCTCCTGGGGTGAAGGGAGGTTCACGGGAGGCCCACCCTTTCAACTGGAAGATGTTATGTGAAGTTTAAAGCAAAAATGTTAAAGAACAAAACTGTTCCTGCTGTGGGGATAGACTGGAATTGGGGACATTGCAGTTATCCATAAACACTGACTTTTCTGGCTGTTCTAGGTTCTCTGCAGCTCATGAAAGTAGGTACTATTTTTTGTTTTCTTTTTGACTTGCAAAACTGTCAAATGATTAAGTGGTTCTTCTCTTTCTGTTTCTTTTCTTCCCCTTCCTTTTAGGGATATTGCTGCGAGGAACTGCCTCCTTACCTGTCGAGGGCCTGGGAGAGTGGCTAAGATTGGAGACTTTGGAATGGCCCGGGATATATACAGGTAGCAGAGCCAAGCCCAGGGTACCTGCAAGTGGAAGGTCACTGAAATGAGGGAGGAGCAGTGTTTGTGCAGGCTCTTGTGCTGCTCTGTGTAACCCTAGTGAGGTGAGAGGAGAGATTCCACCCTGGTGAATCCCAGCTGGTGCCTTTCTGGTGTTTGCCTTGAACTGTTCTGGAGACTTTTCCCACTCCTGACATCTCTCTCCTGGGCAGCGAAGTCTAATGGTCATGGAAGGTGCTTTTCTTCCCTCTTAGACTCTGTCCTCAGTTTCCTTTCTTTTTGTTCTCCACACTGAATGGCATTAATGTGCCCTTTTGTTTTGTGATCCCAAATGATTCTGAGTTTAATCTCTCTCCTTGATGCTACCCCTGCACCTTTGGTTTGGTATCATCAGTAAATCTCCTCAATTTACTGCAGCTAAAGGAGGAAGGTGAAGAAGAAGGTCAGGAAAATGTAATCACCCAAACTTGAATTCAGCCAGGGCATGGGGTTAACTACCTCTGCTCTTGCAAGAAGTGCCAGAAAATCTTTAATGACCATAAGCAGTCAGAGCTGCAGTTTGATGTCTCATCTTCCATAGAGCACCTCTAGAAGTGCAGCTCCATATCCTGCTGTGCTGAGGAATTGATTTGCCCTGACTCGGAAGAAGGAATGCCTTGTGCTCAGTCACCCGCGCTGCTTATTCCAGTGCCTTGCCTTCTTTTTTTCCTGCTTGGGGATTCTCCTGTGCAATCACTAAGCTGGGCTTGGCTCTGCCTAGCTCGAGATCTGACAGTATCACAGCCTGAGGTGATGCAAACAGAGTTCTATCTTCAAAAACCCAAGCGTGTCAGAGCTGCTTGGGTTTTTTTTCCTCCACAAAGAGCCCCCATGCTGCCCCACTGTCAGATGGGGCTCTGCTGGGAGAAAGGAGCATCTGTCACCCTCACACAATCAGCAGAACCAACTGCCAAGATGAACACTTTAGTGCTGAGCTTTCAAAGGTGCCTTTGAAGTCGGCATTTGTTTCTTTGTCCAGGAGTATCCTTTGGATGCTCAGGCTGTGTGGTTATGATCAGTGGTACCAGCTTGCATGAGCAGCCTCCTGCAACTGCCAGAACAGGATTTGGGGCTTGCAGGTTTTATTTTAAATGACAGTGACTCTAAAGGGCTGTTGTAATTCCTGTCTCAGGAACATTTTTGTGCTACTCTCCCAGCTCTAATGGCATCCTCCTCAACAAGCTCCTTGTTACTACAAAGGGGTTTGGATTTTACTCGCAGTGCTTTAGACTGGGTATATATGGGATAGATTTGGTTTATTTTTGGTGGGGCTGCTCAAGATGACCATGTGTGAGATGAGGTGAGGAGGTCTTGCTGTGGTTGAAAAGGGCAGGAGAAGGCTCTGCCAGCAGCAGTTACTGTGTTAGTAATTCCCTAGCAGGATAACTAGTTCACCAGATCAAGCCTGAAGTGATGTAGATTAAGCAGCACTTCCATGGTTTGCTCCTTTCCACTACTTTTATGAGAAGAAACAGGCCATTTCAGCACTCAGATTGTTCCACCTAAATTAGTCTCTCCTGTGGCTCGTAATTTCAATATTTGTAATTATAAAAATCCCATATTAATGGCATTTTCTGAATTCTTGGCTGAATCTTTTGTTTTGTTTGTTCTTTGCAGAGCCAGCTACTATCGTAAGGGTGGGTGTGCAATGTTGCCTGTCAAATGGATGCCTCCTGAGGCCTTCATGGAAGGGATATTTACATCAAAAACAGACACATGGTGAGCTTCCTTTCCTCCTCTGTCCAGTCTGTCTGTGTTGTAACCCCTTTTGTAAACTGTGAATATTTTGTAAAAAACACACGTTCTCTTTCACTTCTCACATACTCAAAAGACAAGCTGGGTCTTTCAGAGCCAGTGGTGGTAGAGGAGATGAGGGAACAGAAAGGTCAGACCTGTGCAGAGGTGGGTGCTGCAGGACAAGCAAGCAGGCAGGGAAAGGAGACCAAAGCAGATGCAGGTGCTGCTCCAGGGAGGAAAGCATTGGTCCCACACTGAGGAAAGCAGCACGGGAGGCTGCAGGCAGGATCCATCCTGCCAGTCAGGGAGAAGGGTGTCGTACATGGTGGGTTTTGCCTTTCTCCTGGCCTACAGCAGCACTGGGAGCTCCTGAGTGGCCAGAGGTGGGGAGGAAAATCAGGTGAGCAGGAGGCAAGAGCTCAGGGCATGTGTGGAGGGGAAGGGGCTGGTGGCCAGGACACAGCTCGTGAGCAAGCCCCAGCAGAGGGGTGAGGTCCACACTCGTACAGCTGAGCTCTGCCTGTCTCAGCACCAAGCAGAGGAGTTTCCCACTGCTGCACATCTCTCTCTACAGTTTTAACCAATGAGGTTGTGGTTTCCAAGCCACTGACCAGGCGAATGCTTTGGAGGGGGTCCTGTCCCAGCCAACTGTCCCCAGGGCTTTGCAGGCCATAGCACCCAGGCCCAGAGCTGTGTTTTCTAGGGAGTGTTTTTATTGTATGCTGAGTGACAGGTGGGGCCTGTGGGCCTCAGAGCATCAGTGGGGGTTCACTAGCATGTTACTTCATGCAAGATAGCTATTCCAGAGGAAAAGTTTGCCATAAGTCCTGTCAGTGGTCAGTGTTCTCAGAAAAGGATAACCTGACTTTCACTTTTGTTACCTCTAGCTGAGCAGTGCTGAGTACAAGGGCAAAACAACCATATTTATCACCTACATGATAGGCTTCACTCACTTAACAGTCAGCTACTGGTATTTGTTAATGGTTTTAAAGTTCATTGTTACAAGTGTGCAGCTTATTTATGTCTGAATCCTACAGCAGGATTTCCACCAGCTGCCTGATCAAAGGTTACAAAGAGCAGTGCTGATGGTACTGAACCTAAAGGCATTGCCCTCTGGTGATGGTCATTCCAGTATCCCTCACTTTATTTTCCTTTCCTTCTGTACTCAGGTCCTTTGGCGTATTGCTGTGGGAGATATTCTCTTTGGGATACATGCCCTACCCCAGCAAAAGCAACCAGGAGGTTCTGGAGTTTGTCACCAATGGAGGAAGGATGGATCCACCTAAAAACTGCCCTGGCCCTGTGTATGAGACTTTAACTTTGATATATTCATGCAACTAAGTTTCCGTTTCAAATGCTTTTTCTCTAGTCAAAAGTTAATGACTTTTAAGATTAACCTAATCATGGTTAATTGGCCTTATTAAACTTTAGTGCCAGTGATTTCTGTAATATTTGTTTTTTCTGTTGTTTTGAAAAATAATTCAGGGCCCATTTGAGAAGTCCTGGCCACTGCTTGTTTGGTCAAAGATGACACAGTATTTCTGTGTCTTAGGTTAGCTGTGAAACTTCAATGCATCAGACTGTTCACAGGTAGGGAAAACCAGGCTCGTTTATCTGTAGCCCTGCCTACCTTCAGTGTATTATCCAAGGGATTTCAGGTGGATGAGTTATTTCTCTGAAAGGCTGTGGATTTCACCCCACTGGTAGTCACATTTCAGTGGTTAGCACTGCATCAGTTGTCCAGCTCGAGGGAAGGCAGAGAACTCTCATTTGTTAGAAGCAAGAATGGGGATGAATGTTTTTGATTCCTAAGCTGCCATGAGTAGTTGTCACATCCCACGGGATCTGCTGTTCATGAACACCTCCTGTTCTGCCCTTCCAGCTACCGCATTATGACCCAGTGTTGGCAGCACCAGCCTGAAGACCGGCCCAACTTTGCCATAATCCTGGAGAGGATTGAGTACTGCACTCAGGTATCTGTGTCATTCACCTCGGGTGAGAGGGGTGGAGAGGGTTCTTCTTGAGGAGCTGTGTGGACAAGCCAGGGCATGAGATGAAGAGGCAGCACTGCTGTGCTGCAGTCAGCAGTCCAGGGAGACTGATGACAGCCTGGGCCCTTGGCTGGGGTATTTACCTCAGGTGCCTGATCCCTCTTGTTTTTCGCTGCTGAAAGGCACAGGCTAACACAGGCTTACACAGCTTTACAAAGAGCACACCTGTAGCTCTGCTTCTGCTTATAAAGGCACAGATTCCAACAAGCAAAAGAGCAAAGACAGACCTGCACTGCTTTCATGTGCCTCATCCCAGCCACTCCATCCCAGTGTTTACCCTTAAGGCACACTCAGCATTGAACAGAAATGATCCCAGCTCAGAGCACCCTTTGCAGGTGGTTTCAGCAGTGTTGGCAGTTTTTTGAATCTGACAGCACTGGAGAAGGCAGGTGGAGAAGGCCAGGCTAAAGGAGTGGTGATGCTTAGACTGAGCAACAGGGAAAAGATGTGGCTGTCTTTCCAAGCCAAAATCTGATTTACTTATTTTTTACCACCAGTTTAGCTTGTGAGGAGTAGAGCAGTTTGGAAATTGTTCTCCTGCCTGCATCAGTGCAGACTCCTTGTATGACCTCACTGTGGTCCACCTCAGTCAGTTTGCTTTCCCTTGTTGTTTGGGAAGCTTGAAGTATTTTTTTACGTGTGTTTGGATCCTGGGATTGGGAGGCATTTTATTCTGCTATCTGTAGCTTGCCATGGCATATAGCAATAAGTAAAGGTTGCCAGGATCACTGCATTTTCTCGCAGTTTGATTTTCAAAACTGCTTAAGTAGCTCAGAACCGCAGTCCCTATGGATTCAGGCTTCAAGGGGTCTGCCAGTATTGTCTTCTCTCTGCTTTCCCATTCCTCCCTTGTTGTGTGGAGGCAATACTTTCATGGCAATACTTTTGATTTTCTCAATATTATCTGAGAGTGTTATGAACTCTGAGATGATATAGATTCCAAAAACCATTCCCACAGGAAATTTCACTGGACATAAAAAATGCTTTTCATTGGTTTTGTGCCTCTGCTTTTCTATGGTAAGTTTAAGGGGTACTTTTTCTTAAAGAGCTGGATTTTAAGGATATCCCTTTGCATCTCACACATAACTGCACTTTGTCTGTATCCCTTCCTCATGGAATGTGGCCTCTGGGTGGTGGGATGTGTTGAGATCATAGCATGACAGCTGCTAGATGTGTCCTTCAATGTGTGATGGCTGCAGACTTTGAGAAACTCCTGTTGTTCCTCCGGCAGGATCCCGACGTCATCAACACCGCCTTGCCAGTAGAATACGGCCCATCAGCTGAGGAGGAGGAGAAGGTGGCGATGCGCCCCGACGATCCAGAAGGAATTCCTCCTCTCTTGGTCTCAACACACCAAGACAGAAAGGATGATAAGCAAACCCTGCCATCTCCACCACCACTGCCGTCAGCCATCACTGCTGGAAAATCTCTAGGGAAAGTGGGAGCCTTGGAACAGTCAGGGCCGAGGAAGGTGCAGTCAGCCACAGGGGGGGGACACATCAACATGGCCTACGCCCAGTCCAATCCCCCTTCCGAGCTGCACAAAAGCCGGGGCTCCAGAAACAAGCCCACCAACCTGTGGAATCCAACCTACGGTTCCTGGTTTGCGGAGAAGCAGGCCAGCAAAAACAGTTCTCTGCTGGAGAAGGAGAGGCCCGAGAGGGAGAATTTGGGACAGGAAGGAAACTGTACTGTGGGGCCCAACATTGTGACTGGCAGGCTGCCAGGCTCCTCCCTGCTCTTAGAGCCATCTTCCCTAACTGCAAGTGTTAAAGAAGTGCCTCTCTTTAGGCTCCGCCACTTCCCCTGTGGGAATGTCAACTATGGATACCAACAGCAGGGCTTACCCTTGGAAAACTCCACACCACCTTGCGCTAGCAGTTACAAGGACCCCATCCTTAGAAACAAGAGCCACATAACCCAGCAGGGGCCCTGAGAGCCCTCGACCCTCTCTTGACTTTTCCCCCTGTGGCCCCTGAGCCTTGAAGAGATGTCCTGATACCCAACACACCACGAGCAAGGGATCCGACAGCATCACCTCCTGTTTTGTGCAAACTTGCTCCAAAAGTGCCACCCTTGACGCTGTAACTTCTACTGTAACTTCTACTAACCTGAGAGGCTTCAAACCACCGGAGCCCCTGCAGAGTCAAAGAAACAAGGGGGAGGGAGGATGCAGGGAACTGTTGTTAACTGCAAGGCCCAGCTGCTGTTGCATCAACTCATCCGCATGGTTGTCGTCATGCCCCTCCTGTGAGCTTTTCCCGGTTGTGCGTCCTCTGCTTCCGTGTCAAGCCGCGGCTCACTGCCATGAGTGTTTCATGTCTGGGCTTTTCCGTGCCAAATTTGTCATTGCTGTGGAAGACTTGGAGGTCTCCTGCTGCTGGCAGAGCTTGTAGTGGGTTTGGGAAGAGCATCCTCTATCCAAACCGAAAAAAAATACGACAGCACTGGATGGTGATGCGATGGCACATTCTCAAGTCTTGTTCCAGCTACAGTCCAGTCTTCGAAGGTCCTTAAATGCACAGTGTTATAGGGGTGCTGGCAGGGCAATGGAAAGACCCTGGTCACACTGCATCACTTGAAGGGGAGAGGAGAGGAAGCAGAGGATGGGTGTAGATGCTATGAGGCATTCAGGGGGCAGGCATTCTTTGGCTGGGGTTTTCTTTGGTTTATTTTTGTTTACCTATGCTTAAGCACCAGAACCAAGTAAAGCCCTTTAAAATTCCTTGTGTCCTACAAAAGTAGGAATGCCCTTCATCAGGAACTTGTGAGTGCCAAGTGGAATCAAGGTGAAGCTTTAAAGGACCATGGTCATGAGAGAGACATTCACCATGCCCTGAAAATGGACAGCCACCTGCATACCTTGAAGGTTTGAAATAGCCTTTGACATACCCTATACGAACAACATCATAAAGGCAGAAGACTACGTCGTGCCACCATCTGGAAGCCAGATACTGTCTGTATTTGAAGGGTTTAGAGCCCTTGTTCCTTCAGCAAAATACATGTATGATAGTGGTTTAAGGACAAACACTCCATTGACTCACTTTGTACACCCCGTGCATGAAAAATATTCCAGTTAAGTGTATTGTCAAAACATAGATGTAGGAAATAATTCATGTGTAAAGATGTGCATTAGTAACTTCAGCTTAGGGTTGGGAGGAGCTGTTTTTAGCATGAACGCTGTCCAAAAAGGGGTGCTTATTTCCATAGAAATGGGAGTAGTGGAGCATCAGCAAAGGAGTGGGAAGGTGTTCTTCAGTCTGAGACTCTTTGTTTCAGTGAAGTGACCCCGAGTCTGGCCCTGGATCCGAACGCTGAGGTAAGCTTCCAGTCTTGATAAGGGAGCAGACCAGAATCCCTGTATGCATACTCATAAACTTTGGGATGTGCAGATTGAAATCGGAGGGCTTGCCTTGGGCCACGCCCGTTGTAAAAAACACACTGCAGGGGGAGCAGGAGTGTGCTCTCCTAATCTGCCTTTTTGTTGTCTCTGATACACAGAATTAAATCCTTTTTTTAGACCAAATCCAAAAGCAGATGTGGTGGCTGGGTAACAGGCTGTGCTCGTGTGTGGGGAAGCTGGGTCAAGGGGCTGCTCTGAATTTCATGTTCATCTGCTAGAGATCCATCCCACTGCTGCTCCATGGGTTAGGGGAGATAACAAGGGTTACACCTACAGGCTTCTTTAGGTTGAGCTAAGAGGGTATCTGTCATCTCCAAGGTTATTAGGCTCGCAGCTCTTGCTGTGAAATAGCCACTGGGGAGGAATTCTGTCTGGCTTAGGACTGTGTTAGTGTCACACCAGTCTCTCTCTCTCTCTAGCTCAGTAAACTCAGTGGGGTAGTTTCTCAGGAAAGCTGATTAATTCAGGAGGCAAGCACTATCTGAACAATTTATTACACTAGTACATTATTCACATATAATAGCAATTTTCATTTAAGTATTCCAGCTTTCTCATTTTCAGAAGAGCTGAAGCTCCTCATTGTTTTCTTCAGCTTTTCTTTGCAAAGGAGCACACTGAGTTTTTGCTGCCTTACAAAGTTACTGAGGGCAGAAGCTGACCTGTTTACTGATGAGTGTTTTCAAAAGAATGCACAAGAACAAAAAGTTGCTAAGTTAATGATCTTTGACTAGCTGAAATTAATTCTTGGATCTGGGGCAGCAGCTTCAATGCTGCACAAATGCAGATAAGCTGCCAGGTTATGATGTTAAAGGTGGCATTTCTAAAGAAACTTAAAAACCACGAGCAGCAAGGGATGATTTTAAGTCTGTAGGTGTGAAAGGCAGGCTCTCCCTGCCATGGTGAGAGTGTGGTTACTGCTCTGGGCTTGTGCCATGCAGTTATTTTATCACAGAATTTCTACTAAAATACTCTTACAGAATGGGAGTTGTAAAAAAATGAAGGAGCTAACACATTCCTGCTTCTTACCTATGGAATATATCGAGGTAATTCTGATCAGGGGAAATGGTGAATTACTGCTGAAATTCTCCAGTCTGCTGGGTACAGTGCATTAGACAAATACTGTTCAGCACTGGCAATTGCTTTTAAGTAAGCTTCCCTCTTGTGTCTCCAGTGCAAAATGCTTTGCTGTGGGTTCTTTAGTGGTTTGGATTTTTTGGTTGGTTGGGTTTTGGGGTTTGTTCATATTGTTTTGGTTTTGTTTAATCTCTCCCTCTTAACTCTTGGAATTCAGAAATATATTTTGGGCTTATTTTTAATGTTAAAACTACACCATCTCAGAGTTCTTCCACAGCAAGCATTTAGTTTGGTACCCCTGTGTGCTGTCCAAGCACAGTACCCCAGGTTGCAAAAATTGTTCTGTAAATACTGGTGCTAATCAAATCTTCTCACTTACTTAGAAACAAGGGCTGGAGCATTTACCTGTCCTCTTTCTAAGGAAATGAAGACTACCATTAATTGCTTGGACCAAAGGGTGCTCTGTTACTTGTGTGCAGGCTGCACTTGCCATGAGCATTCTGTCCAGTCATGAACCAGAAACTTTTAATTTCTGTGTCTGGGATGATTCGCCTGTTTAGTACTCAGAGCTACAGGGACCAGAAAGGATTTAAGTCACCATGGGTTCACCAGACCAAAGCACTCTGTAAATCCCAAATTCCTTTATCAAACCCCTCCATGCTAGGAGAAAAATCCAAGTTATTTTAACCCTCTTACCCATTTTTGTCTATGATTTATTTTTTAAATTATAGTTTATTGACACACCGTGTGTTTTTTAAGGAACTTGTTTTTAAGACTGTTAATCTTTTGTGTTGGTAATAACGATGTTCTGATTTATGTCTTCCTCATTCTACAGTGGAAAAGCAGGAAGCAGTATGATCTACAGGATGTAAAGCACAACTGGGAAAAACCCTGTGCCACCCCTCTTATGCTGTGAAAATGGCTTATTTCCATGTGGATGTTACCTGGTTTCCTATAGAAGATAAGTAGTTTCTGATTCCATGAGCTGCTGGAGGTAAACTAGGTTCGGATGCCTGTCTCTCTGCCGTTCCAGTTGTCCCTTTTTGCCACTGAACCATGTGCCTGGGAATGAAGCGAGGCAGGAGCGTGGGTGGTTGTGCTTCCCCGAGCCGCAGTGAGGGAGCGGGGTGGGAGAGGAGCCTGGCCACAGCGGGAGGAGGTGCAGGGAGCACGGGTGGGAAGCCGCAGGGCCGCCTTGCTGTGGGAGCGTGGGTGCTGCGGGGGCCCTGGCCGGGTGCTGCGGGAGCAGCCGCGGCACCAGAGGCAGGGCTGGCACGGGCAGGGACGGGCCCGCTCCGCATGTCTGCTCCCGGTACTGCGGGATGAGAACCTGGACGTGGAAATAGCATCAAACAGCCTTCCACAGCAGCAAAGACATCGCCCTTTGTCTGTCCCACACTTAAAGCCATCACAGGGAAACGTCCCACGCGTCCCCATCTGGCTTCTTTTAGTACCGAGCTTCATTATAGGAGTGTCAGTCTCATGTACAGCCGTTTATGCAACATTGTTTATAAAGGAAGGGCCTGTGCACTTCAGGGATACTATGACGAAAAATACTAATATATGGTCATTGAGTATTTTGTATTGAATAGTGTATTTGTATTGTAAACAAGTGTAGTGAACCACAAGGCATGAAGACAAATAAAGTGACAGTAGCTGGCTTTCTCCGTGTTGGGCTGTGCAATGATTGGATCAACATCCGAGGGAGGTCTCTGGACATCCATTTTTACTTGGCAAAGTTGCAGAAGTATTAAGGTGATGAACACCCAAAGGAGCAGATCTGGTGGTACCCTGAGCCACCCTTTGGGCTCTCAGCAGCTGTTCCAGACGTCTTTGCATTGCAAATGTCATACACCAAGTTTCTTACAGGGAAAGGTGCCATTCCTTCTGTCACAAACCACCAAGGCTGGCTTTTACCCACAGCAAACTGGCTGGTATAAAAAGAGAACAAAGGATAGGGTTAAAGAGAGCATTTGGATGTTTTCCCTTAATGCCTATATCTAAGACAACCTTTGAGTCTGGACTGTGGATAGGTCTACCTATAAGCTGTATTTTAATACAGTGGAGTGACAGTATTGAATCTTGTGACAGTTCTAGGAAGAATCAGCTCCTGCCCTGAAACGCTCACTTTTTATCCCCTCCCTGTATCAATCCTATGGCCCAGGTAGCTCCATTCTCAAGAAATGGTCCTTGAAATTAGGACTGACTTACCATAAACTTTCTCCTTCACATGCTCATTCTACTGCAGGATAGTGCTGTGGTTTTGTTAACAAGACTTTTCCCAGAAGCACCTCTCCCCTCCCTCTATTTCCTCCACTCTTTGGTTCCTTCCTCCTCTTAACTTAAAAAGGAGCTCTCCTATGCTCTTCCAGGAGCAGGGCTGGTCAGCAGCCAGCCACCACAGCCTGGTTCGGATCTGGCACTGACTGGCAATCTCTGCTCTAATTCCCCTTTCTTCTAGAGTTGTCTGTCTGCAGCGAGGCAGGGAAAAGGATGCAGGTGTTTCAGTTGCCACCTGGTCCTTGACAAGGCTTCTGCAAACACTGAGCTCTGAAAAAGCCATGACAGAAATGCTGGATTTGCCATCTCTCACAGGTAACAGAGCTAACTTGTCAGAGGAACCAGGCTATGTCTTGCAGGTCTGCAGAGCCAAGTGTGGATCTGTGTGCCTCAGATGTTGCTGACCAGCAGCACTCTCAAAGCACAGGCTCCCTGCCCAGAAAACCATTGACCATCTGCAAAACAGTCACTGAGTCCAGTTGAGCTGAATTTCTAGAAATTAATTCCCCATCCTCAGACACCTCAAGAAAGTTCTCATCCTCCTGTGACATGCACCTGTGGTCTCTCCAGCCAGTGTTCAAGAAAAATTGAAAGATTTAATTGCCAAGAGCACTGAGGAAGGCCATTTTCTTTAACTGGACCTGAGACATGCTATGGGACAAGGACTGGCCTCAGAGTCTGCACAGGCAGCACAGTATTGCTGGGGACTATCTGTTTATTTATTTATAAACTACAGATAATATTTTATTTATGTAGTTTATCAGGACTTTGAGATCATTTGGCTTTTTTTCTAACCAGTCAGGGGCTGTGACAGTACAGTCCTCTGCACAGCACCTAATTTCAAACTTCACTGCCACTTATTTTCAGAATTTTTTTGATACAGTGTCCTCCTGCAAGAGTTGGAGTTAAGGATTATGGCAACTTACCTTGGATTTAGGCAGGCACAAATCCCTTCCCATCCCCACCTTGAAGAGAGCCCTCAGTAATCCTTTCTGGAATGGACTGATTTATTTCTGTTTCAGACAGCATAAATTTACAGTGCTTCTTGCTTCCTGGCAGAAGATCCTGAGAGCTACTGAAACAGCTCTGTCTTGTAAGTCAGATCTGCTTCTCTAAGCTGCAGTGCTTGAGCCAATTACAGCCAGAGCGTCCAGGAGAGATGTGCTGCTGGCTGAAGCTGAAATGGAAGGTAGAGCACAATACACCAGTGCCAAATGGTATCTCTGCCCTCTCCTGCACCCATCAGGCAGGTTCAATGAAGTCCTGCAGCACTCACTAGGCCCAGGCCACCAAGACCCTACTTCCAGCTGACCTGCCTGGAGCTACAGAGCTGGGGAAGGTGCAGCCTGACACCCCTGCAGGAAAAACAAGCTCCCAGTGAATCATCTGTGCAAGACAGACCACACAGAAGTGGTGTGACTCTAACAAGCTGGCCCAGCTTGCTGCCTCACCCACACACTCGTTCCCATACCTACCTCCTGGAGAACTCCAGCTATCTCTCAGATAAAGCAGTGCCACCCATTCCATCTGGTCAGGCAGGAAAAAGAGCATTCCTGATGATGAGTATCTCCTCACAGGAACTCCACTGCTCGCCCAGGTGCACCAGGCTGTGCCAGAACGTGCTGTGCAAACGCTTTGTTTGGAACTGGCACTTCTGTGCTGAAGAGCCAGGAGAGAGAAAAGCTTCTGGTTCACAGCTGGCAGTTGCTGTTCCATGCTGAACCTCCTGCACTTCATTTGAAGAGAAGGAGAAACATATCCTTCTGTACATTCTGTAAGGACCCCGTGAAAATTCTTTGTGGTCTATTATTTAACAGGGTTTTATTTTATTAATACCAGCAAGAAACAGATATTAGACAAAGTAAAGTTGTACATCACTATCTGTGTCTCTAAATATAAAGCATTACTTTTTTTTTTTTTTACACATTCAAAATTTACAGCTTTTATATTCAATTAAAAATTCCCTTAAGTTAGAGTACAATATGCATTATTTTATTTTAAATACAGATCAGGAAAAATAGCTACAGCAACATTTAAAAGACGGTTACAGCAGCAGGATTCTGTCTAAAAATAGGATATTACTATTTAAAGTGTCACTTCTTCAAGTAGGCAAGAGCAAGCAGATCATTTGAGAGTAAAATGACTGTTCTGGAACACAAACCCAACCAGTTAAGATAATGTTTACATATGCTGAGCAATTAAAATACATTCTATGTTTAAAACATGGACAAAAGATTAGCTGTTTTAAAAGGCTGATACGCAACTGATGTCACATGAAGGCCAATTACAGTGTTGTACCTAAAACTATCCTTAATTTATCATAAAACTCTCACAAAAAAATTTATACTGGAAACTGTTCCAAAGCAAACAAAAAGAAACATGTATCACAAACTAATCAAAAAATGGCAACAGCTTGCTTGAAAACCCTGTATCTGTGCCATACCACTGGCAGGAATTACCTTGCTGTATTTATACACACTTAATATTTATGATGAGGGTATTACATATTCCACTCTGGGTTTATTTGCATTTTACAACTGCAATACTCATTGCCTGCAGCATCCCAGACTAAAAAAATAGTCACTAAAAATGAGGGAAAGATCTCCAGGAGAGTGCAAAGTGCGTTATTTTAAAGAGTGCATCTCATATGTAGCTCCTTCTACAAATGCAGAACAAAAGGTGCTTATTACTGTACAGACTGACATGCAGCATATTTGTGCTTTTTAAAGGCTTTTTATTTAATTGCTGCTCTTCACTAAGAGAGGGGCAAATCCTTGTATTTATCAGCCCTTTTGTATTATGGAGAGGAGAAGAGGAGGGGGAAAGAAGAGGAGGGATCTGAATGATAAAATGCAAAAATAAGAACTGTTTGAAAAAGGTAGGAAGGGGGTTGTCTCTGTTTTTTTAATCCTCCTTTCTTATTGCTAGCAGCTGGTATTGGAATTGACAAAGTGCCCAGGAACCAGGCTAACATCACCCATCAAACACCTCTGCTGTCAAAAGCAGGCAATGCACAAACATTTCCAGTTCATTATTACATGGAGAAAAACCTTTAAATACTGCATGAACCACACAGGAACTTTAGAGAACACTGCAGACACTCGGTTCTCCAACTGGAACGGTTTTCAAATGATGCAGCATCTTAAACCCAAGATGCTTCTGTAATAACCTTCCAGGCAAGGGTCGATAAAGTAAGAGAAACTCAACAGTGGTTTTACTCCTTAACATAACTGAACTCTTTTTTATCTCTTTTATATATATATTTTTATATAAAATATATATATTATATACACACACATACATATATACTTATATATGTAAAATGCAAATGCAGATTTAACGATTTCAAAGTAAGTTTGCATTCTAGGCGGGGTTGTTTTGTGCTTTCAAATACTCATTCCCCACCCTATGAGCACACTGTGGCTCAGCAAATATCATCCACCAGCTTGGCCCCATTAATCCCACGGTAGGTGACCCTGCTGGGCCGCACCAGGACGCCATGGTTCAGCTTGCAGGTGAAGTAGCGCTTTTCCCCCACGGAGCCATCGTTCTTTCCCTTGGCACTGCGGAGCTCCAGCCCCAGCCAGATCCCTGGGGCAAAGTCTGTGGGACCAATGTACCTGATGGTCCCCATTTCATTGGAGCTGGTCAGGAGAACCTGGGAGCCTTCGTGCAGCTTCACGGGCCCCTCAGAGGGAGCTGTAGTGCTGCTGCTCCAGCTGCGCCGCAACACCGAGCTCTTGGATCTAGTGAGAAAAGAAAGGGAACAGAAAAAGTCTTGTCTTTTTTTGTCTAAAAAACATCCAGGGCAAATCTGTAATTCAGGGAAGTGCATGGGGAAAAAAACCACCCTCAAATCCCTTTTTAGAAACACCGGGTTCGATCTCATGTCACTAACAAACCATGAAATAACAGTAACAGGCTGCTACACTCGCTAGTCTGAAGTATTGGAAAAGCAATTTCTTTCACCTGATGCTAGGATCTACAATATTTACAGCAGGTGATAGTATTGGTTAATTAAGCCATACAAAATATTTTATTTGGGGCCTAAAACAGTTTAACCAAAACAACTTTTAACATACAAGTGTCAGTCAGGATCACCAGGACAAAGTGAAGTCCTCTAACAAGAGCCTCTGAACCTCACCCAGATGTGTGAAAATACAAGAATTTGGAGAATATGCAGTGATGAATGATTGGAAAACAACTTTAATGTCAACCTGGCTGTACTCTAGGACTGTACTCCTGGATGCCCATGGAAAAGTAGTCCATTTTGGAAGGAAAAAAAAGAGCATATAAAGGTCTAGATATCCTACATGCATGAAGGGTTTTTTTGAGCAAGAAACAGCAAAGCTAACAGCCAGCTCACCCAAGCACTTGAAACTTGTAACACTCACCTAACAAAGGCATTTCTTCTGTTTATCTCCTTTTGTGAAGATGCAGAAGTGGTGCTTAGACTGCGTCTAAAACCTACGTGGAAAGATGAATAAGCTGTGTAGGACTTCTTCAAGAAAAAAAAACCCTTATGAACACATATTCTTTGTGTTTTCTTTTATACTGCTTCCACTACAGTTGCTGCACATTCTCCTCTCTAATTTGGAAGTTAAATGATGAAACTCCTCATGAAAGTATATACCCATAATATGTTTGGAATTTCAGAGGGGACAGAAATTAAATTAAACAAACCAAACAAGGTAATTTGAAGCAGTCTTCTCATTAAAAGCTTAAGTAGAGGAAAACAACTACTTCAAATACCTCACACAAGTTTTAGCAATTTCATAGGGACATTGCCCTACTGATCCCTTCATCAATCTTAATTTGTATTAAGGAGCAGGTTCCATTTCCCTTTCTCTCTGATTAGAATGCAATATAGTAATAATGGAAGACTGCCAACAATCATAACTGACATAACTCTTTCTGCCAGTAGAAACAGCATTAAGAACAATAGAGCACTCCACAGCTCCTTCTGCAGGCTACATTTTTAGGAAGGGAGCAGCCAGACTTTTGGCTGGCATTTGGCATCCCTGAAAATTTCTTGTGCTTTTGGAGAAGTTGGCTTAGTGCAGAAGGTTTTGGCTGCAGAGCAGGGCCTGCCTCACCCAAATCCCAGTGTCTCACACTCCTACCTGGAAAAGTGTGAGTTCCTTTACTCCACGAACTTTCTGTGAGAGAATCCAGAGAACCCGTTAGTCTGAAAAGCAATAACACAATAAAGTCATTTCAACTCAACTCTGAACAAACCTACTGGCTTCTCATCAAATATTGATGAAGTTTTGATCCTTTCCTTCTCCATCTGCCCCCAAAAGACACCAACATTCCTGCTGCACTCAGGCTGGTATGCAAGAAGTGCCTGGAGCAAATCAGTGTATTTGAGTTATTTGCCTCTCTTACTCACTGAGACAGCAGGTATACTTCTGAGATAAGTTCTAACAGTTTGCCTGAACTGGCTTATTCAGAGAAATAAAAGCAAGAACATGTCTGGCAGCATAACTACACACAAATACAGGAGGAAAGAGCACAGAATTGCTTGGATGCTCTTCCTGAAACCTAAGAAAGAGACTACAAGCAAGTGGTGCATGCTTTGGATACTCTGTGCAGTTAGCTGGGATAAGAAGAGCATTTCCAGTCATGTCCAAGGGCAATTTCCTTTTATAATTGAATTTAGCAGAACACATCAAGATTGGGTCATGAAAGTAAGGTTTAATGGACACAAACTATCAGAGGCCCTGGAATAAAAATACTTCAGGTAGCTGCAAGAGAAACAGGGGGAGGTGCATTTCCAGTTTTATACTCTGCTTTCAAAAAGTTGATCTAAAACCACCAGGTTTTTAATGGAGGTTATAAACTTCCATTTGCAGAAGAAAACATTTGTATCTTCCGTATCTGCTCAAAATTTTGTTTCACGTTGGAAATGTATTAAGAAGTAATTTGGCAACCCAAACATTACAGGAAATTCAGTGCTCACCTCTGCACACGAGATGGGGGTGCAAATATGCCATATCTGGGAAGGCAACTGAAGTACTGCACTCCTCCCACAGAGCCATCATTCTTCCCATGAGGCTTGTCCAATTCAATTCCACACCAGAATCCTACGTTGCAAAACAGTAAAATCAGGGCATTTTCAACAAAACACTACAGGCTTTTCTTCATCTAGACCACTGGCACAACTGGCATTCACCCACATCAAACAAAACAGTTTCTAGTCAGAAAATGTCCAGATGTTAACAGTAAATATGTATATTATAAAATAGCTACCTATTCAATTATGCACAAATTATACCCTAATAAAGATAATTATCTCAGCATTTTTATATGCTTTCAATAAAATTATTGACACTTTAATTAATACAAAAAAGGTAAAACATTTGAGGACTATGTAGCTGTATGTATATATATACATACTAAAGTCAAATAGAATATTACTGAACTTAACTGGCTATTGGACAACAAGGAGACAGGAAAGAGCAGCACTGCTGTTGCACGCTTCCCTCTTTAGTCCTCTGACCACATGGTTTATGCCTCATCTGAGATCATCAACAGTAAAATTAAAGTTTTGATATTAATTCATTCTTTCTCTCCATCCAGCAAGTTATAATTAATACAAATCACAAGGCTGGTTGTGTGATGTCAAGAGAAGGGTGTAAGAATTGGAACTGGCCATCAATTAATCTCATACAGAACACTGAATAGGCAGCAAGATGTTAATGAGCTTGATCATTCATAACCCGTGATAAATGTGAGCTAATTACATAAAGGTGCTAAATTTCATACTCCATTAGTAGTCCTTAAGCTATCCATCCCCAGAAGATTCAGAATTTAATTCAAGTCACTTGGTACTAAGGCACTGGATAAAACGGTAATTCTAATTATCAGCTCAAGAAACTCAGGAATGACAGCTTATGAATTAGAAGGGCTCAGTATATCAGAAGTTCTCTGCTTCCCATTTTTAGAATTAAATAAAGATCTGCATTGCAGCAAAAGGAACAAACCTTGGATAAGTTCCAGAGCTTTGATACACATTAGAATTGAAATACTTAAACATGCATCTGTTAGGTTTTCTATAAATTACTGGGCTAGCAAATGGTGATGATTTGTCATCTTTCCATCCTCACTTCTTACAATAGCATGCTTTCCTCCAAAAAATTATGTTCCTGATTTAAAGCAGAGAGGGAGGAGACTTAACATTGCCAAACAGCTTTCTGATTTCACAGTTGTCAGTGCATTTGGGAAACAGTCCTTTTCTCACTGATCACTTTGTCAGCAACAACACAAGAAGTGATGACATTTAAGTGTCCCTCAGGTAACTGCAGTACCTGAGCAAGGACTGCCTACAGTGAAACTGGGGAACTGGAAACTGGGCAGGGATGAAACAAGTACAGCGCTTGTACCACAATCTTGCATCCCGACGGCGTTTTTTAAATCCTGATGCCACCCAGTGTCACGACGGAGTATTGCCAATCACCAATCACACAGAGCTCACCCAAACCAGGTACTCACAGCAACACCTACCAACTGCTTCTGCATTACTCTTGCAATAAGATTATAGATAGGGCCATAGAGAAAATAAATTTGGTTACAACGAAGGATTCAGAAATTAACTTCCACCATGTAGAACAATGGCTGCCTTTGACAGCACTTGGCTTCACTGCAAAGTGTTTTTTAGCAAGGGGAAGGGAGAAGCGGAGAGAGAGGGAGGGAGAGGGAGGAAGAGGGAGGGAGGGAGAGGGAGGGAGAGGGAGGGAGAGGGAGGGAGAGGGAGGGAGAGGGAGGGAGAGGGAGGGAGAGGGAGGGAGAGGGAGGGAGAGGGAGGGAGAGGGAGGGAGAGGGAGGGAGAGGGAGGGAGAGGGAGGGAGAGGGAGGGAGAGGGAGGGAGAGGGAGGGAGAGGGAGGGAGAGGGAGGGAGAGGGAGGGAGAGGGAGGGAGAGGGAGGGAGAGGGAACTTGGAAACAAACCAATTTAAATTTAGAAATTTTTTTGAAGGAGTGAGGGAAAAGATGGGTTTCTCTTCACATGCTTGCATATAAGCTATTCCATACTCATCTGACAATATACACAGAGCATTGCACATACCTGGTGCAAATTTTGTTGTCCCACAAAATCTAACAATGCCTGTTCTCTGCCCCACCACCAGTACTCTGTCTCCAACCTGGATTTCTCCATCAAGAGCATTTTTCCTCGTGGTTGGGGAGCTATACAGCCCTGGCCAAGAGAAGAACAAGATCTGAAATTAGTGACATTAAATCTTTAAGAAAGCTTTCAATAGCAAGCCAACTGACTAGTGAACAGAGTATTTACCTCTAACACAGTGTACCTTCAACACATGGCAACACAAATTTTGCTTAGACAAAGATTTGCTTTGTGCCAGCCTGAAAACTGGACTACAGCCTTTTCTCTGCTCTGAAAAGGTACAGTGACCAACTATAGAAACACTTTTCATCTTGAAGATGTTATAAAAAAATCTTTCTAAAAGTTGCCAAACTTAGGCTTATGATTAAACTACTTCACAAGTGTCTTTCTGAAACTAGCTCAGATTCTGAAACAACACAAGAAGTTCTACATAAGTACTCAATGCAGCAGTGAACTCCCCCCTGTGAAAATACACCTCAATACAACAGACCATACCAGCACTCATCTTAGATGAGGCAGAAGACACTCGAGTCAGGGCCTTTTTACTGCTGCTCGTTGAGTTCCGCTTCTTGGAGTAATTCCGTTTGCCTTCCAAGGAGGTAGTAGAAGAGGAAGAGCTGCTGTACCCAGGCAAACCTAAAGACATAAATGGAAGTTGTCCTTCAGGGATCATATCTTGGAAAAGGATAGATTAGGCAGAAAGGAAAGCTTTTGTAAATATGGAAGTTGTCTGCTCTCCATGGAGGGCAGAATACCAAGTAAAGAGCCAAAGCCAGAACTTGTTACACAGCGTTTGCACAAACACCTGTCAGGAATGACAGGAGTGCAAGTGACCCTGCTGTGGGAATATGGTGATAGAAGAGGTCTCCAAAAGCCCGTCTTTATACTCTATGAAGTTCATCTGAACAGTCCCAAGCATATTTATTAAAATACATGAGCGAGCTTTAGTAACAAGAGATCATACCACCAGCCTTTCAGCATCCAGCCTACTACAGATTTGATGAGAAGTGGAAGGAAGGTGATATTATGTGAGTGAATTATTGCCTGGATTAAAGCCTACTATATTCCATTACAAACTGTAATATTAAAACCCGTACTATAAAACTAGAATGGGAAATAAATCACTTTTATCTCCATTTGCAAACCCTAAACTGTCCAATAAGACTTATGTTCATCTTTCCTGCCTCCTTTTCAAGGCTCTTCCTCTTCTCCCCTTTCCTAACTGCTTTTGCCCAAAATGAGGCAGGGTATAGCAAGACACATCTATGCCTCAGCTTATCAATGTGAAAAATTAAGATAATATTGCTTATCAAACTTTCCAGACTTTTGAGAGGCTTAATCCATTAGTTTTTGCAAACAGCTTGATAACAACGCAGGGTTAGTTTATTCAATGTCAATTAGTCCTCCAATTTTGCAAAACAGTAAAGAACTGAGGAAGGCAAATGCAGTGGGGGTCCAAACAAAAGCTGAGGACAGAAATCTGAAGGCTCTGAGATACTCTCTGCAGCTATGCTACAATGAAGAAAATGCAAATTACTGCCTGAATGGTGACTAACAGGTAAACTTTGGCTCCATGTCCAAGGTATAAATACATGTGTGCGTTTGCAAACACATGCTACAAGTCCATCCTTAGAAGCCAGTCCAGGGACAGATTCACGGGAGCTCAGACCACCATTTTTACAGGAATGCAACAAAAACTGCTCCAATTCCACCTGTCATCAAGATACTTCATTTTGTGGGAAATCACAGGGTGGGAGAAGGAAGAGCAGAAAGGACTTCAGCAGGTCCAATAATTGATTCCTCTTCCTCCAGGCAAAACAATTATTTGTTATAACACTCCTGACAGATGAGTATTTGGCCTGTTCTTAAAAACCTCCCATCAGGGAGATCTCAAGATTTTCTCAATAGTGTATTTCGCCACATAATTATCTCCAATGTTACAGGGGTTTTCCCCTTAATATAAAACCTCAATCACCACTGGTTTAGATCAAGGTTTTTTACTCCCACCACACATGCAGAGTGAGTTATACTATTCCTTTTATCCCAAAGCTTCCAGTTTTATGCCTTTCATCTTCTGTCTTTTTAATCACACAATCACAAATTTCAAGTCTTTACTCCTAAGTCATGTTTTATACATCTAGTTATTGTCGTGTCTTTTCTGAATTCTCTCTGAATTCACAACTATTCACTCACAGGAGATATGAAAAGATGCTTTTCTTCACAGACCTGCTGGAGCAAGTCCAAAGGAGGCCATGAAGATGTTTAGAGGGATGGAGCACCTCTCCTACATGGAAAGGCTGAGAGAGTTGGGGTTGGTCAGCCCCAGAGAGGCCTTACTGTGGCCCTTCAGTGCATGATGGGGGCCTACAAGAAAGATGGACAGACTTTGCACACGTGCATGCAGTGATAGTACAAGGGGTAGAGGCTTCAAACTGACAGAGAGGAGGTTTAGATCAGATATCAGGAAGAAATTCTTTACTGTGAGGGTGGGAGGCACTGAACAGCTTGCCCAGAGAAGCTGTGGATGCCCCTCGATGATCTTTAAGGTCCCTTCCAACTTAAACTATTCTGTGATTCTATGACTTAAAGAAGGCATATCCAAATTCACACTTCAAATTATTTCACAGAAATACTGTTTTTACCAACACTTATGATTTTATAGACAAAACTTCAAAGGAGACACGACTTTTAACGTTTGTTCAAGACAGCTGAAAGTGAGGTCCCTTCGTGTTTCAAGTTCAGCAAAGTACTGCTGTAGTAGAAGTTGTTATCCAATTGTGAAACTAGATAATTGCAGAGAATGATTCACATGCAAAAGGCACTCTTTAAAAGCCAGTTTCATTTTTCATGTTTGAAGCCTGCTATGGTGAGTCTGCCATGATACAAGGCCAAGACTGTTAAGCACTGTTAGATGGTAACACCTTATTACAGAAGCATGAACATACAGATAGAGAAGAGAAAAAAATGCCAACAGAATATTAAAATCTAGGCAGCAACAATTCAGGGCAAAAGGTCTCTCTCAGACACCTCAGCTGGTAATTCTGCAGATCCCCTGCAAGATCATTTATTAAGAGCCAGCTTTAAGGGCTCGTCCATGTTCTTGCCCAAGTATTCAGACAGAAGTGGTTACCAAAGCAACACAGAATGCCAGCCAAACATCCACACAAATTACTTTGCTCCTAGAAAACTAAATGCCTACAGCCTGCTTGGGACTTGAATATAATATAAACAAGCAAGGCAACTTTTTTCTATAGTGTAGATACAGGGCTTTTACAGAGGTAGGGCAGCAGTAACAGTGCCATACACAGAATTTTTCTTAAGATGTTAAAAAAAAATTAAAAATTAGTTCATTACCATCTTTTGCGGGTACAGTTTTTCCCCTGTTAGCAGTCATGAAGTTGTTTTCAGAAGCATTGTCTCTTTTTGCCATATTTAGGCCTATAAAAATAATAGACACAATTAAATATATACATCCTAACAAATAATAATTTTACAGGAAAGTCATGTACAAAAACAATTTGACAGATTTGCAGATTACTGGATGCATAGAAAAATTGATAAAACCGTACAATTCCTTAGACACTTGATAAATGGGTAAAACGAGACTGCAGAATTGTTTTGATGGATAAGCACAGATATTAAACCCCTTAACACACTAAACCAGTCCAAACTATCTTGCCAAACAATAAACAAATGGCCTACAAAATACTAATGTTTATACTGAAGGAGTTTTATTTAAATCTTTCAAACATTCATACCTGTAACATTCACTTTTATAGTACTTAAGATCTACTATTCACCAGGACTAATTTCACAATTTCTGCCGTAAAAGATTACACATCAAGGTTTTGAGAGAGATTTGAGATCAGATCTTCATTCAGACTACAAATAGTGATGTAAGCATGCCAATATGATTTTTAAGAGCCTAACTCTCAGAGCAGCAATGTTGTGGTATGTGTAGCAACTCGTACTCCCACCTAAATTACAATTTGCAAAAAGTCATTTTGCATTTCTGACAGTTTCCTACCCTAACTCAATGAAGAACAAACTTATCTATGATTTACCCACTCCCTGTCATGAAAGAAAAATCACATCTTTTATATTTATTTATGTATTAAAATACCAATTTATAGACATAAAGGTATACAGATTATTTCTAGACTTTAATTCCTTGCAAATTCTCCAGGAATATCTTAGTAAATGGAACCTCATTAAATTGAAACACTTAACTGGTATCACAGCCAATTGGAAATTACGTTAATGGCTCAAGAATAAATGTTGTGGTGAGGATCTTTTTTATAGAGTATGTAAAGAGTAGAAACTGCCATGGTACATCAGATCACTGTAATCCCTCCACAGCTACACACAGTGTCCTTCCAGTACCACCCTCTCATCTTAATTCAGCCACAGGGACTGAACTAGTTTGCAAGGGTAGCGTATTTACCAAAATTTTATGGCTTAGCCATTAAGGCACCAGATCAAAAATCTAGTGTTTGTGATTGATAACACATTTCTTAATTTTATCTCAATAATCCTCTTCCTAGAAACTTGGAAAAGATCTTTTCTCTTTAATCTGATGGATTATTCAAATCCAGTAGAACCTAATAAAATTTCAAAACCCCTACACAATATTATAAATATATTTTACTTTGCACCTTATAGCCTTATCTACAAAAAGCGTATTAATTTTTCTTGAATCATT
Source organism: Corvus moneduloides (assembly GCF_009650955.1). Taxonomy (NCBI): domain Eukaryota; kingdom Metazoa; phylum Chordata; class Aves; order Passeriformes; family Corvidae; genus Corvus; species Corvus moneduloides. Next base: position 106,538,518 of record NC_045478.1, on the reverse strand, counting down.
ACTATAGGAACCCAGAGTGCCAAGAATATTTCTCTGCCTGTTTTTAAGGGTTCTTACCCCCCTGAACAACACTGTTTTAACCTCCAACCTTGGAAAGAATTACCAACAGTCAGACAAGAGCTAGAAAATACAGTGGTGTGAATTAGGTGATAGATTACTGTGTAAGATTGTCACAGGGTGAAAATTTAGAGGTTTTGGGCTTCTCTTTGTAGTAAATAGGTAAGAGTAAAAAATACCAAAATAGAGGATTCTTGTTGTTCTCTAACCTTCTTCTCCTCCTTCTACTACTCCATGTTCTGCAGTAAAAGTAGTTTGGAATGATTGGATAGAGAATTCCACAGTTCCTAGATGTGTTACTGAATAATTGGTAGGAAAGTGAAAATAATGTAGATTTTTAGTAACTATTGGTTAAAATATCTTTAAAAGACTGTGTAAATCTTGATAATTAGAGACTTCACTCCTGCTTTTCTGTGCTCTGTGCTGTACCTGGGTCACGCTAGTGGCTCTGTTCCTCTGATAAGACTTAATAAACAACTATCTGGAAGCATTGAAACTCCAGGAAAAGCCTCAGTTTATCTTTGAAACTCCTCGCAAGGACTTTTAGAAAACTCTCTCCCATCAGGAGGGACTTGATTTATGGCACAGTTCAGTGTCAATTACAAACCAGTGCATCGCAGGAAGAGAGTTTAAAGGAAAGAAATGTGACCTGATGATGCACATAAACACTGCCAACTAATGTTCTGCCTCTGCAGCGTTGTCCTTCCCCCCCTCCAGCCAGCCAATCAGCGAGGCATGTTAATTCCCATGGACCTTTGGGTGCAAGGACTCCCTGCAAGCAGCAGCTTCCAGACACATCCAGTGGATGTAAACTCTCCTGGGTAGATGCTGCTTAACTCACTCTGATTTCTACCTTAAAGCAAGGTATCAAATGTTTAAATTTTACAGAGACACAAATGTATTTTTGTGACAGAAAAGGTGGTTTATGCCCAAACTGCCTGGAAGGAAGCTGTCTGTGACAAAGGAAAAGTCCCTCCCATTATAGTTTAATGGGTTACAAACAGTTCACAACAAAGTGAATCAAACAGTGGAAAATACTTAACAGAAGTCATCAGCTTGGATCTGCTCCTGAGCAATACTCCCAACAAACTGCTTATCCCAAGAAGCTTTTTATGCAAGATACCCATTTATAAATAGCTTGAATTTTGTGCTAATTGTAAATACAGACACTTAAAACTTACTCCCCCCTCATCTATGCAGAAAAGAGTTACATAAGTCATCCAAAAAGCTGTCAAAATGCATCTTTTCCTGGCATCAGTCTGGTGCATTGTTTCTATACCCTGCATATTACTGGTGTTTTAGGGTACTTGGGTAAACTCAACGAGAATATGTGTTATCTTCCATCCCTTAAAGCTGTGCTGCCTTAGTGTGAGTCACCTAAACAGGGCTCAAAAGGCAAAAGAAATGCTAATGAAATATTTAATCACATTATTACATAGGCAGCCAAACACGGAGGGGGCCAGATTTTGCATGGCCAGCACTGCACACAGCAGGGAAGAGCCAGTTCTCCAAACAACTTGGAACCTGAACAGTCAGAAAACATGAATCTTTCACTCCACAGGGAGGGAATTCACACAGAAGGATTAAGTAATTTGAGCAAATTACTAAGAAACTAAACCAGAGCCAGAGACTGAGCCCATAACTCCCATCAGTAGACTGAGGCCTTATTACAAGGAAAACCTCTCTCTTCTAAATTGGCATTGGTTTTACTCAGATAATTTAATTAGCAGATAAAACACAATGAGTTAAATAGTTCCTTGATCGTGTTGCCAGAAAATAAATCTCTTCAATTTATAGACATAAAGGTATACAGATTATTTCTAGACTTTAATTCCTTGCAAATTCTCCAGGAATATCTTAGTAAATGGAACCTCATTAAATTGAAACACTTAACTGGTATCACAGCCAATTAGAAATTACGTTAATGGCTCAAGAATAAATGTTGTGGTGAGGATCTTTTTTATAGAGTGTGTAAAGAGTAGAAACTGCCATAGTACATCAGATCACTGTAATCCCTCCACAGCTATACACAGTGTCCTTCCAGTACCATTTCACAGGCCAGTGAACTTCTAACCACGAGAACACGGAGTTAATAAAGACCTTATCACCTTCTCATCTCAAGTTATGAACTAATTCCAAACAAGTATTTTAATACCAAGATTTACTAATACTTAAAGATTAGTATCTCTCCATCCTGTGTCAACATGCAAGAAAATACTCACCAGAATTCACTTTGGAAGTTACGTGTGTCACATCTACTTTCTTGGATTTGACCAAAGGTGAAGACCGCACAGAAGAGCTTCGTACAGAGCTTTTTTTGTGCTCAGAAGCCTTGCTTATTTTGGAAAGGGGTGCAAAGATACCTGGAGAGAAAATTGTATGTGCCAACAAAGAACTGTGGATAATGTTAATGCAACAATACTTTCCATCTACTATCTCTCACAGCAATTAATTTAGGGGTTATTTTTCAGCCCCAATCATAGCTTGCTATGCTGACAAAGCACTTGCAGGGTAGGAAGGACAAACTCAAATGAACAGTGAAACCAAAATTCTTATCAAGCAACTTGAACAGAGTAAGTTGGAAGAAGTCAGTAAGACTATCAATTAGAATCTCCTTTTTGTCCTATCAGTAACATTCAGTCTCCACGGCTACAAAACACAGGAACTTTGTATGTCCTGTGTGTCCGTGGCACATCAATTAAAATACCTCAAGCTCAAAGTTAGAAAACAACTACAAGCATGAGTATCTTACCAAGGAAGACAAAGCACATAAAGGAACATGGCTATTACTGTTACAATACAAACAAGAAGTTTCAACAGTATAGGTGAAAAACCAGGAAATCTCACAGTTTCAAGGAAACAACCAGAAATTTCCACTGCTTGGTTTTTTCAGTGGTTTTGTAAATTATTGGAGCCAAAACAGTAGGAACAGCTAAAAGAACCAATAAATCAAACAAAGCACTACAAAGACAAGCAACAGAATGTGCTACCTCTTTTTATCCTCCCTGAAGGTTCCTATCTTCCAGTACTCTTTAAAAGTTGGGGAGTTTAAAAATTTAAGAAAAAAGACAATAAAAGCTGTACCGCGTTTTGGTGCACACTTGAAGTACTGGACTTTTCCAACACTTCCATTGTTCTTTCCTTCTGGTTCATCCAGCTCTACACCAGCCCACTGGCCACTGGCAAATTCTGTTGTGCCACAAAATCTTAAGGTACCAACCTACGAGAAAAATCAACACAGAATGGGTTTGTTAAACAAGTTTTGTTCATGAGAAAATAGTATAGACTATGAAAGAGACAGCAAGTCATCTCCAAGCTTTTAATCACAAAAATACAAACATCATTTCCCTCACATTCCTACCTTTCAACACCACTCAATACATTTTCCAAATCGTCTTAGTCCTTCTGTATTTTGCATTAAACACCAGCCATGGTTATGGACAGATCTCACCACAGACAAGAATTAGACAGTCAGAACCGCTGTAAACATAGCTCTACGTCAGCAAGGTACAGAAGCACACGACCAATGAGAGGTTTTACTTTCACTGTTTATACAGCAAGAATTACAGAATCAGGGGCTAGGTATCTTCCTGAACTGCAGCTTCCCTAGAAATATTAGATTAGAAAAATCTGTAAGGGCATAAATACATACATACAAGTATATATATTTTTTTATATATATAGCCAAGGTTCAAGGGTAAACTTCAGAGCATAATAATTTTTTTTCTTTGGAAAAGATTCTTAAGTTTTCTATTCCCTCCTTATGACTAAACAAAATTTTAAAATGTTTTAAACATTTGCTGTTGCTTCAATATATACTATGAACTCTGAACAGATAAGCATATGAAGATTATCAAGACAGACCAGTCTTGCTGGTGGACCTCATTCTCTGCAAATACATATTGTAAGATCACACACTTCAACCAAACAGGGGAGGAATAACTAAGCGAGATGCATTTAACATTGATTTAAATTCCTTTTTATATTTGATTTTTAAATTAGTTTTAGTAATAAAAACCTTTGATCTTTCAGTTGCTCAGTTTTCTTCATCTCATGTGACCTTAATACTATTAGTTCATTTTACACTATGACTCCACTGTTTAATCCAACCCTCAGAGAGAAAACAGATAGAAACAATTTTTTTTTTCTATAAAACCTTTCAGCTGCTCTTTCCTAATGTCTGTAAGGAAATAAACATGTCCCAAAGCCTGCTCTCTTATGCTGAAGATCTCCTTTAAACTTGATTGTTATAGGCAGGTATGTCACACCAATCTAGACTCAGACCTTTTAGCTACCAACACAGGCTCAAATTCAGCCAGAGGAAGTTCAACCAAGAAGCCCCACAGATTCCTACAATTCCTTCACTTCCTTTCCAGGCACCAGCCAAAGGGCACTTACTGAGCAGAGAGAAGAGATCAGCCAGTACCTTAAACGAGAGGTGGGAGATGGCAAAACTGCAGCTCTCATTTTGCCCTAGGACTTGGCCAAGCAAGGAGCAGAGGATCTCTCTCACATGAGAAAGAGCAGGAGCAGTTTTGTCCCAGCTGCTGGCTTCCCTGCACTCCCATTTCATCAGATGTGATCCAAATGGATACTCAATCTAGCAGAGAAGGAGCTGGTGGAGCTGTGGGGCCCCAAATCACGGACACAAACACCTGCTTACACAGCTTCCTACCCTGTAAGACAACTGGAATGACAGGCACAGAGGAGCCAAGAGAGGAATCCATTCTCCCTTTGGCATCTACTGTTTGGCTTTCAAGCTTCATTAAAGCTGACATATTAAGAGACTGCAGAAGCAGGAAAGAGAACAGGAACCCGTAAATATAGCTCCAAAAAATGCTGCTGTTCCAAGTGCCCTCATCCCAGCTTCCATATTCTGCAACGAGAACTCATCCAGCAGAAGCTTAAAAACAGGGCACCATTTTCATCATCCTGTTTTCACTTTTGCTGCACCCTGCAGGAATTTAGGAGTATCCAGGGTGAGGGGAAGGCAGGGCTGAGAACAACTTCTCCATTCAGGCTAATGGAGAAAAGGGGTGGGAAGCGATGTGGGAGTACCGCACAACAGCTCCTTGCACACAAAGGAAGGAAGGGAGGAAAGCTGATGTGGAAATGGAAGTTCAAAAAGCACAATCACAGTCCTCCTTCCCACCTGCTCTAGAACAGATTTGGCTCCCTTAAAGAAAAACACGCTAGCTGCAAAGCCTTGCTGGTCTGTGGCAGCACAAAAACAGCTTCCAACAACATCTCAAAAAACACTGCAACAGCACAATCGATCAGAAGAATAAACGTAACCAAACCCAGGCAGGCTATCCATGCACAGTGAGCCCATTACAGCACAAACGGTTCTGCAGGCCTTACTCAGAGGAAAGATACACAAGAGCACCAATTTCATCACTTTCTTGCTCTAAAGCCTCCACTAACTTGCACTTACGTTATCTCCCCTTGCTGCCACTGTGATTTCTTTTAAAGAAACTTCTGTCTTTAAAGAGTAAGTGGCTTTCTGTACATACTTCAGTTAAAATGCCTTCTGCATAGTTACTGATTCCTTCACTTTTCCTGACCCAATTTCAGGAATACACCAAATTAAAATACACAATGGAAGCTGCCTCACACTCTCGCTGGAAATCACTTTAGAACGTTTCAGTTGTGACAGTTACAAATCTGAAGTTACCTTAGGAAAACTACTAAAGCTAAAGCTGTTCAAACATAAAATTTTGCTCACAAATGCTTTCAATATTTACCAGGAAAAAAAAAATATTTCTTTAAAAGAGTTCTAGCACTGTTAAATCATTTTAGATCCCTTGCTATCAGAGCAAATAAAAAGTCTGAATACTGAATGCAATATCAAGGTTACAGTTTTCAAATACGTTTTTAAAAACGTGGCTATCATGGTAGCTTCTAAAAGACTATTCAAATTTGAGCTAGACCTCTATTAGCTATATTCTTACACTTCCACAGAACCATGTAACAACCCTGTTGGCACAGCACTGCTTCAAAGATTTTAGCTGCATTGCACCAGTGAAACTGGGTTACTATAGGCTAAGCAGAACTAAAGGGTTTTTTTTTTTCCCTGCCTTCTGGAAACTATCAAGAGTACTTCATGAATGCACACTCCTAACAAAGCTGGGCAACTCACAAAGTAATTTGTGAATTTTACCATCACTTTGATGTGACATCAAAAACAATAAAAGTTGAGCCATGCTGTTGTACTATAGGAGAGTGTTAAAAATCATTCACAGACACAAAATGCAGCCTATGCCTGTCAAAACTGCTTTTCATAATAATGACTTTATCACACAATTTTTCAGCTTATTACTTTCTGTAACCAGTTCCTTGCTGCCATCCAGTGATCACACCTTCAAGAAAGCATTTCAGACCCTCTAACTGAAGTATGTCTCCAAAGGGGCAAATAAATGGACTGTAGGAGTTATGAGGGCAGTACCAGGTTGGTGGCCATACCTTCTGTCCTGCAATAACAACACGGTCTCCCAGCTTCAGGCCAAGCGATAAAAGCATGGCCCTGCCTGTGACGTGGTCGTAGGTTGGAATCATGGCTTTGGAGATGTCACATGAGAGAGGCACTGCATCCAGCAGTATCTGCTTGATTTCCTTTGCACTGGCTGCTGCATCTGCCATTTCCAGTGGCATATCTACCGGATCAGGAACCACATCTGCTGGAATCTGCCCTTTGTCATTCTGTAGAAACATAACATGGCACAGGATTTGATGTTGTTACAAGATAAATCTCATCAGGTGAAACCACAGCATTTTATGGAGTGTTTAATCCTCTTTATTAGATACTTTTCCTAGAATATAAACAACTATGAAAACATCCACACTTTCAAATAAGGATGCCAAAACATCCTTAGATAGATAAGCTAGCATGTACAGCATCTCGTCTTTGACAAGTAACCAACACTTTCAAATTTAAGAACATTATTAGGGCTCAGAACACCTGAAACAAAACACCTGTGTGTATCTGTGTACCTAAACACAGACTTAGGAAAGCAAGGCAGACTTCTGGTCTGTAATGCCAATACCGAAAAGCCAACTCCTTCCAAAGAATATTCTTTACCCCAGCATAAAGCTTACTCCTTGGCGAGGCTTATTCCAAATGTAAGAGGGAGTTTAAATAATGTATGCTGCATGTATAGAATATACAAATGTGATGGCTCACATCAGTACCTGAATAAATCTGTACAGGTTTATCGAGATACAGACTATCCTAGGAGAGATGGATTAAGGACAGAGCTCTTTCCAAACATGTCCCATTCCCGGAGAGCCGTGACTGTGAGTCCCTGTATGTCCTACGTGACAGGAGAAGCTGTTGAAGTACCAGCTCCCCTGGAGTTAACCTCAACTCCCGGCCACTTGCCCAGACAGCAGGCACTATCAGGCTGCTCCAGTTCTACCTACACTCTAGCAAAGCCACTGGTGTGGAGCTTCATCTGTCTGCCCATGCTCACAATGTTTGTGGGAAAATAACCATCTCACTCTTCCAAATTAGTCGCAACTGAGCCCCTGGACTTGGATATTACCAGAAGCTCCAAGAAGGAATGATGCACAGTAAGAGTGAATTTGTTTTGGTCCCTTCAAAACAGAGTAGAATTTCAGTGTTTCCTGAGCTCCCTCTCAATCCATCTCAAAGCTAGAAAAGTACAATTCTGACTCTGCATTTACAGTGCTGTTCCCATATAATAATCAAACTCTACACACTGTCTCTAGTCAGAACTTTATGGCAGGTTTGAAGAATTCAATATCCACCATTCCTTAAAAAGCTCCAATCACTCTGTAAGTAAAAACAGAGTTGAGTGGGGAGTTTGTTTTGAGTTTCTAGTCATCACTTTACAGATTATTTTGGTCACATCAGTCCCACAATTCAGCCCACCAGGTGCCCTGCAAATCTCTGTGCCAACACAAAGCAGTACCGAGCAGTGGCAAGAAGACAAGTGGAAGCTCAGGATTTCTCAAGGGCACAGACACATTTGCCAGCTCAGAATGTTTGTGCAACTACAAAGCAGTCCTCCCTGTGACAACAGACTCCTAAATATACAAACATACAGCTGCCAGAGAACTTGACACACATACATGCACAGTGAATAAAGAGACAAAAACCAAATCTTTTAAGAGATCTAGATTGAATATCATGAAGAACTGTATGGACAATAATGTTCCAGAAGACTTCACACCAGTGGTGCTATATAAGATAATGACTTTTGAGCACCCTTGAAACAGCTATAATTTCTCCTTAAAAAAAAAAACAAACCCAAAAAACACACCAACCCTCCATTTGAAAACAGAGAACTGAGATACTGCTTTTGCTAAATTCAGAAAACTTTCCAAGCCCTTCCCCCGCCACAAAAAATCAAACAGAAACCCACATAAAAAAACAAACATCCGAATCAAACACAAAACTCAATCAAAACCCAGGATTTGTGGCTAGACATATATAGCAACACTTTGACTATAACCTATGCCTATTATTAGGTTACTAAGCAGAGCAGGTGATGTTTATGCATTATCAGTTACTCATGCTAACACCAGGCTTAATGCTGAGCACAACACTGCATTTCTGGAAAGATTACACTCCTCCATTTCTGAAAAGATCCCTCCCTGCCATGACAGATGTTGCAAGACACCAATGAGTAGCAATAAATGAAAGCTCAAACAACAAAGAGAAGAAGCTCCTGAAAGTTACTTGAACTAATGAACTAGACCATGACACAAAAATACAAACTTCAACACACAGGTAGGACAAAGCATATAAAACCATCCACTATGAGTTGTAAATATTTTTTTCTGAGGCACTATCACTCCATGTAGCACACCTTTAGCTACTCAAAATCCTGGACAGACTGTTCAGTTTTTCCAGGTACCTTTTTCACCTATTGGTGAATCTACAACCTAACTCCTTACCCTAAAGGCAGGATTTGCTCCATGTTCCAGTAAACACTTGACAGCTCCTGTGCATAGGTTAAATGCAGCAATATGCAAAGCTGTTCCAAAATCAAAATCACTACAGGTGGCATCCACATCTGCAATTAAACATCACATGTGAGGTATGCAAGTCTGTTACATGAACATTTCACCCTACAGATTCCTAGGGAGGACATTCATTTCTACAGTTTATGTCAGCATTTATAAAGAAACCCCATTATTTATGTACCAAATGCATATGAGAAGCAATTCTACATAGAATATCAACCTTATTTGCATCTGCTTATTCATACCACGAACCAATCCAGAAGATGAGCATGTACTTTCACTCATTTTTAAATACTGATGACTTAACTGCAAAATTGCTGCCACTCAGGATGCCCAATCTACTGTGCCAAGATTAACAAGTGAGTAACTTCAGGTTTGCAAGTAAATTAATGTTTTAATGTTTCAGAAACATTTATGTTTTATTGCTTCTAGGTGTCAAGCACTAAAATGAGATGCATCTTCAACCAGTTGTTTTCCTTTGTGAGCAGGCAGTAGGGTAAGGGAAACCTGATTATACATCTGCTTTACATTGATTTAATTACTAATGGCCAAGAATGAAGTAAGAGCTGGTGATTGTTATTAATTTCTTTGTTTTCAAACAATTGCACTCTGAAGGGTCTCACACTGATAGTTTGGAAAATGGAGCACTGCATTTGGCTGGAAGAGATTTAGCACAATATATATTTCTATCAGTTGTTCCCAATATATCTTTCAATCTGCTATGAAGTTATTACTGTTCTAGAAGATTGGAGTTTAAATGTCTGTTTAGTCTGAGGCTCCTCTCTTAAATTACACAAGAGAGATGTCATTTTGAGTCAATTAGGTATAGGACTGTTAATTAAAAATGCCAGCTTATTTAATACACAAACCAAAATACCACAAGTATGAGCAGTAACGTTCCAATTTGAAATACTGGTGAGGAACACAAAACTTTCCACCTCAGGGCTGAAGAATCTCCTCGTATTTTCCAGTATCAGTCTCCATCCCAAAAAACACTAGCCCTTCTCATAATGCCATAAACAAAGTATATCCCAACTGCATCAACATCCTTATATAGTTAGACTAAGTGAACATTTTGGGGGCAAATAAAACATCAACATATATAGTAGTTATATATGTCTGTACATACATATTAAGTTCATACATACTAATAAAAATTGACTCAATTTTATAAAGATCGAAGGTAACAAATTTGCAATCAAAATTTAACAGTTTTGCAATTGCACTGATTGAACACAAACATGAAAAAAGACTGCATTCACAAGCCTCAGTCATAATGAGAGCTAGGTATGCAGATGTACCCTTTATACACCAAAGGTCAGAAGACATCACCAGTTTAAAACCATATAGCAGCTGAGGAGCTGTATACAGCCATTGAAACGTCCATGGAATACAGCCAAACATTTCCTGCACACATAGGAACCAACTTCCAGAAATACTGGTCAGTAGCATCAGCTACTGAGCCAGCAACAGTTGTATGTACTCCTATTTTGAAAAACAACTGATGTGTGGTTTGGTTTTTTGAATTAGATTTTGTGACTTCCTCAGACTTGCAAGCTTCATGCTTGGATTTTTTGAACAGTTCTCTCACAGCTTTGATCTAAGTGGGCATAGTAGAGGTGACAGAAAAAAGATAAACAGAAAAAAGATAAAATGTTACCCAGTAACTACCCCCAAACTATCTAGAGGAAAATAATATACAATTTTTGTATTTAAAACCTCTAAAAAGCCAAGATCAAACTAGCTCTCTCTTGTAACAACTGAGGAGTAAATCTGTATAAAGAATTTAACTACAGAGTGTCAAAGAAAATAGTTTAGCAGTAAATCAAAAGGAAACACCTGTGCTTCACAATGGGTGTCTCAGAGTCAGCACACCACCGTCTTGAAAAGTTATTTATATGTTAACAACCATTTTTTCTCCAGTTCACTATGGACCCATCCAAAGCATATTCACCCTCTACGTATGTTCTTCCTTCTCTGCAAGCTGCCTCATGAAGTATGGAGCTAAAATTATTCTATTAATTCAGACTATCCATTGTTTCCACGTCACAGGGCAAATAATTTTATATATTTCCTGAGATAAAAAACATCAGCTGCTTATCCAAGAATTGCCAGCTGCCGAGATGGAGATGTTTAACCGGAGTGGTTTCCTTGGAAATCTACACAAAGTCCCACCCCTTCTGTAGGAACTGCACAGGAGGAGAACACCAAATGCAAATGAGGTTCGAAAGGAGACCTAAACTGCTGATGCAAATTATGGAGACCAGGCTATTGAAATGTGACGTGGATTTAACTACTATGCAGTCTGATTTTGTCTTTTGTTACCAACCCACACTTGTCACCTCCTAAGCACTTCCTACCAGTAAGAGCACTGCTTAACAATTACTTCCATGGAAAGTCAAGCTGTGGTAAGCAAGCCTTGGGTATTCCAAAAGCCTACCAGCTTTTCAGAATGTTGAGATAGAGTCCCTAGCTAAAAAATCCTTTTGCAAAATGGCACAATCAGAAGGATATCCCGTAGAACAAATTAACATTTGTACAATTTTAGTAATAAAGTTGCTTACTGGTTTTGCTGTCCTGACCAAATTAGAAACAAACGGTTCTGGTTCAGAACCACTTCTGTATTTCCATTTGCATTAGTATAAATAGGGTTCCAATTACTAATCCTTCATAGTATCATTCCAAAATATATTACCTACTTATGCCAAGCACTAAAGTCAAATTATTGGACCTCCTACATAGCTGAGAAATGGGAAAAACCAGCATGTCAAAATTGCCTCAGTCACAGGTTTGCCACATGCCATTGCCAAATTCCCACTTCTCCTTTACCCTTCTCCCAGCATTTCAAACATACTTCTCAATGTTTAAGCAACCTTAACCACATGACTTTACTAGAATAGTTTTATCTTTGGTTTTCTGCAAACATTCTCTTAGCTCTCAATAACTTAAGATTAACCTGTTTGCTTTCCACTCTATTTGAAACTTCTATTGTCTCATAGAAAGCTAAAGTTTAAAAACCAGCAACGGAAACAGTGCAGTAAACCACTAAAAAATAGGTTAAGAGAAAAATGAACCAATGAGACTAAATAAAATAAGAAATTATTTGTGTATAATAGATAAAGAAACACCACACTTACAGACCACTATACACCAGCTTAGGATCTACAAAATACGGACAACTACATGAAACAGAGGTAACAATGCCTACCTTTTGGCTTTGCATTTTTCAAAATAACACTGATCAGCTCTGGAACATCAAAGTAGGCAGCATAATGCAAGGCATTCATATTTGTCCAGCGGCTGCGTAAGCTGCTGTCAGCACCCAAAGCAATAAGCTGTGTTGCAAATTTTACAGCCGTTTCAACATCACCTGCAGGGTAATTTTTGTCAATTATGCATTAGTGATTTATTTATTTGACCTCAAAAAACACACACATGTTTATGTGTAACACAAAGTGTACATTAAGCCATTCAAACTCCCAGCAGAACTATTACTATGCCTTTCTTTTTAGGATTAGGATACAGAAATCTTTACCTTTTATCATAAGGAGCTGAAATCTCTAGCATATAATAACACTACCTTTTCTTCTCTAATATAAGTAATGTGTCAGCCATCAAACCCAGGAGTTTTAGTATCTGACAGAAGAAAAATAATTACACATCACAATGCTGAAGTTTATGTTAAAAGATCTGCCAACACCAGGGAAGATGACCTATGCCAGACCTCACTCAAACTCAGAGGAGAAGTGGGCTCAGGTCAACAAAAAGTAACACAGAAAAGTTAATAAGGGTGTTCAAAGAGTTAAACATGCTCTCATTTCCAGTATTTATGATCATAATAATGCAAACGAAATTTATTGTTCTCTTCTGACACGAACAGGGTGAAAGAAACAAAACAAAAAGAACAGCCAGTCACCTAAATATTCTGCTGTAAGAAAACTATAGCACAGACTATTGCAAACTTGCAGCTTGCACTTCAGTCTGAAATTGCCTTTGCTACCCAAAATATCCGTTTTAGCTGGTACTACTGTGTGCAATACCTATACCACTAACTCAGCTTGCTCCCCACGGCCACAGCCATAACTGCACCGCCTAACTGCAGTTCTGCACCTTCCCTGCTCATGGCCACTAGAAGAGAGAAAACCACACAATAAGAAAAGAAGCTACTACAAGGAACAATTCTGTAACAGGCAGTGAGATTAGTTTATGTGAGTCAGTTAGGTTTTTACATCTATAATGACTTCTTTTTTTACTCACCAATGCCATGAGCCCCTGATTTGCAAGTGTAATGCAGGAGGGTCATATCAGTCAGTCCATCTCTGTCATTCACATTGCAACCCCTTTTAATGATCTGACAGGCAAGTGGAAAACAAGCACGATTTAGCTCTGACATCAGTAGTATTTCATAAGTTATTTCACATATATTGACTCCTGGATTCATTGCAAGGGCTAGTAACAAAGAAGCCTGCCAGAAAAGACTCTCACTGCAGAACTAAGCAACATACACAAATGTAATAAACAGCATTATAACTAACCTTCAATATTTACAGGTTTTAAAGGTTCTTTATATTGCTCCTTCTAACATATACTTCACGTGCTACAAAGTTAAGCAGTTAACTGCATAGGAAAATGATTTATGAAGCTCTTCCCTTGTTCTTTGATCTCTCAACAATTAGCCCCCACTCCCACACACCCCCAAAAAGAAGTCCCCAGTTATAATATGGTAAGGTTAATATTCACTACACTTCCCCACGTGTCCAGAAAAGCCTGTAATCCAGAAGAAAAATAAGAAAGTAGGATGAAATTACTAAAAACTCATTTTGTGCCTTGGAAATATTGCCCTTAAGGTCAGGGTTCAACCGTAACTTCATATATTGGAGTTTGGGATTACTGCTAAGTAGGAAATTGAAACACCAAGGTGAAGAGTCTCAACAAAATTGCCTCAAGAGAAACATTGTTTATACCATCTATGCAAATGTACTGAATTTTATCCATCATCATTCTCTTTCCAAATAAAAGCTGACAACATGTGGAATACAAGGCATGATCAGCCTTGGTAAAAGGCAGAAACTGTATCTGGATTTATGATTAATTCTGCTTCTGAATGAACTGGTTTTATTCACTCTCAACACAGTATCTAACATTGAGAGCATTCAAGGATCTTCATTTGTATCTCACCTCATTCCCAATAATATCAATGTTCTGCTGGACCTGTGGAACCCACTGCCTCAAGATAGCAAACAATTCAGAAACTGATGTTTTGGGGTTGAAGAGTATTTCTTGGCATGCTGCATCATTGGGATCGAAGAAGGAAAACTCTGTTAAAAAAAAAAAAAGTCCTTATGTAAAATCTTGACATTTAACATGCATCTAGTTTTTCAAACTCAGAGGCAAAGAATAGCAGAGTCACTTCACTACTCATCACACTGGAAGAATCAGAATGATGAATTAGTTCAGAAAATTTTCTCTAACATCTGCTCTATTTTTCCTTTAATGCTACTAAGGTCTTGCTTATACTTCTGAAAAAGCTTTCAATCAACAACCAATACAATGGTGCTGCAAGAGTGACTAAGTTTAGGTAAGGAGCAACAGAGATGGACAGTGATTCTGCTAATAAGGGTTTACTGTTGCTCAAGGCAGGCAAAGGCTGCAGGTTCCAAGCTGCTCCCAAACACAGACAAGCCTATTGATCTCTCAGGGGTCAACTGCATACATGATTTCTCCATATGCTACAAAACACGTCTTTTCCTTCTTCTTCTTCCACCACACTTTACATAGAACATACTAAAACATAAACACACGCTCAAATCCAGAAGGCATTCTGTCACCTCCTCTATTTTCAGATATTTCATAAATGCATCAATCCCAGCTGGTGGCAGCTGCAGGTAACAAACACCTTCAAAATTCAGGGCACCAAACCAAGACAAGAAAACAAACAAAAAAAATTTTAAAGATTTTAAGCCTTGTGTTCTTTCAGGAAACCCAAACCTCAAGTGTATAAAACACCTTATTATAAAAGTATATGTCAGGTTACTCACAGGTGTGTGCGCGCGCATGTCTACACACATCCTCTACTTTTAATCTGTGGAATTTCTTCCAGCTCTGGAAAATTATATGAAGGAATCTGGATAGCAATGGCTATGAGGAGAGGGAATGGAAGCAGAGTCTACTGCCATTGGCAAATGAATCATGGCAAACACTGAACTTTTACCCCCACTGCAGCTATCAGGGAGTTGTCTTTTAAACAGGTTTCGGATAAATGTACAGCGTCAGCTCACATCCATCACAGATTCATGGCTTTCAGACAGGACAGACAGGTTAAGCAAGACACAGCATCACCCATCTGGGTATGTGACATGGTAGAAACCAGCCCTGGATGAATCATTCCAACCTTTCCCCAAAAACAGAGTACCTGATTTCTAGATTGGATTAACAGATAAAAGCACGTACAGAGCTCGCTTCCTGGCTGTTTAGAGTTCCTCAAACTGCATCACCTTGATTCAACACGAATGGAAAAGGAGGACAACTTCACTGATATTTAACATGAATTTTTATTTGCACCTAGCATATAAAAACCCCAAACCCCTTATATCCCAGCACTACACAAAGTGTGCTTCTTCCCTGCATCCCATGCATCAACATCTACTGATTTATCCACTAATATTTACCTTCCACATAAACTAAAGTTGATCTACAGCTGAAAGCTACAAAGTAAACAGCCAACTAGAAAACAAGATTAATGACCTTGTATGATATTCACAGTTCTGACTCTACTAGGAAGATTTCTGGCTACAAACCTGATCCAAATGATCTATCAGAAATCAACTCTAGCAGACTGTAACAATCAGCATGCTAGGGAAAAAATCTGAGACTGTATCAAGTATTAATAACAACCACTCTAAGTGCTTAACAGGAGATCAGCTCTAGTCTTTGCAAACCAAAGCAATGCTACAGAAAATCTGTTAAACCAGTGAATCCCATGAAAGGATAGCAGTGGCATCTAGATACTTTAAAATATTACTTTCTCCCCCTCTATCTTTCCCAAGTATTGATTACAGTGCTAAACTATATTAAGGAAAAACAAATGCACTGAATGTAAAGGCCGAGAATCTCTCTCTGTTATGGTTTAACCTCCTTTACCCAGATTCAACAGTGTTACTGTTACACAGGTGACAGCAATCTCCTATAAAAGGAATTTTTTTTATTTAATGAGTAGGCAGAGAGCAGGTAGGACAGACAGTAGTGGCATCGTAGGGTTATTAGAAGATATCACAACAAAACAATGCTTAAAGAAGGCAAATAGAAATTTTATCTAAGGGGTAAGAAAGCAGAATGGAATAAATCATGGCAGTACTCAGAGTAGAGTAGGAGAGACAAGTGATGAGAAAAAGGCCATGTAAAGACATGTAAAAACCATGTAAAGACACACTTTCGTGTACTGAAATACATCATATGCAACAGTTACATTCCCAACCTCAGTTAACTTATAAAATGGGTCTTGAGAATGCTGAGTCTGTCAAAGACAGACCATTACACATATTTATTTTTCCTGAATATAGCTGATGGCACTAACCAATGCATGGGAAACACAGAGGTGGAGGGAGTAATTTTTAATGTATATAGATGCTATTATCATCTTCTGCAACATTCCAAGGCATTACCATTGTAGCTATCAGTGAAGCTCCTCACCTACAGTGACATTTTAACATATTATATACTGTTAGAAATTATATTATAATTTATACATGTGAAGACAGTTATCGAAGACAACAACTATTCTCAAAGCTGATCACTGACACTTGGTATAATTTTCTACCACTCACTTTACAGTCCTTACTACCACAAACATACACTTCCAACAGAAATATCCCCTTCTAGTCCACTGTTTACACACTAAAAGCACAAGAAAAAGTGTAACTCTAGGGGTTTAAAATGTGATTAACTTCCCTTACCTACTCCAATTTTAACATCTTAACACAATATCCAATTCTACATTGAGATGAGAAAGAACTACAAACATGTGACCACACATGCACAGAACTGTACAAAGGAAAAGATATAATTTATAGTGTATGCAATAGGAAAAATGGAAAAAGCTTCAGGGCTTCATCTTTCATTTCTTTTAACAGAGAATCCACTTAATAAGAACACTTTTTCTGGAAAGAAATAACTAAGAGTTTATAGCTTTTCTTAAAATTTATTCCCTGCTGATCACATACTCACTTTCTGTTTAAAGTACATACCACAGTCTGAAGGCATTGGCGCTGCAGCAACAGAAAAAGTAACAGATGTTTCAGAGTTTGGGAATAAGAACCGCTCTCTTTCAATAAGGGAATCTCCTTCGAAGGAAGGTTCTGGGAGATCCTCTATGGTCATCTTCTAGAAAGCCACTTTAGGAGGGAAAAAAAATTAATAAATAACCTCATTAGAAATACTTTGGATTGGTTCTATCGTAGTAAGATATAATGTGCAACGAGACTAAAATCTTAAATTTGCAAACATAAACTATTACTGCCATTACATTCTTACAAACTAATAAATTAACAAAGCTAGTAGAGTATGGTGTCAAGGTTAGCCAACTTCTAGTTTTGACTTCCACCACTAAACTGGCACGTTATTAATAGAAAACATCCTATTTCTCCCCAGTTTCCCACTTGAGCAGTGAAAAAAATACTAATGCTATATTTAACAAACACACAGTTAGGATAAATGGATTAGCATGTTTCACAGCTTTATGAAAATGTGAAGCATCAAGTACCTGCCCTCATACTCTGCATGCATATTCCCTCCCTTCACCATGAGCAAGAACATGCTACCAGCTACTGCTGCCTCCTCTTTTTAACTTCTCAGCTCTTTCATCTTCCCACACACAGCTGCAGACAATTCACCACCGAGTGATTCACTCCTGGACTCACGATTCCGTATCAGCTCCTTTCCCAGCTCTTCTCCTCGATGTTTTAAAATAGCACACTTACCACAGCGCTGTAACCTTCACCCTCGTGTTGTTTCCAGTCAACTTCCCAGGCCTTACAGCAATCTAGGAGAGAGAATAAAGACTAAATGGTTGTACAATTACAGTGATAAAACCTAACAACCAGCCCAAGTTACATCCTAGTTATGGTTCACAGGCTAAGATCAGAGGAAAGCTGGCTACCACTTGTAGGGCATTTTCATCAGGAAAATTCATTAACAAATAACAAAAAAATCATTATTCTTAATAGCAACAGACATGATTGCACCATCAAAGGCTACACCCCACAGTTGAAAAATTGTAATTCTGCATCTTCAATTATCGTTATTAAACAGTTGGAATAAAAGCAACGTTTCTACTAAACAACCTACATTTTTATTCTGGAGACTGCTTACAGTACTCTTTTCTCAGGAATTTGTTTAGCCTGTCTGCTTGACAGAAAGAAGCCATTGAGCTTCAAGGAATGTTTGTTTTTATTACATTTAATCTATACCCAAGTAAATACGAAAAACTAAAGGAAGACTTATTTTGGTTTTTGTATATAACACACAGCAAGCTATATGAGTAGATTTACTCTGGTATTTCCCCAAATAAATCTGTCCCACTACTTGGGACCTCACAATCAACATGCTAATATAAAAGACATTTTAGCAGTGCATTACAGATGCTAATCTCAATGTAAATAAATTAAAGCCTCCTTTTCTTGCACATCATACACAGTTCACCTTGTCCTCAAGTTGGAAATAAAGGTCCACATGAAAAATGCTCATTTTTCTCCAACTAGTTTATTTCCTTAGTCTTATACAGCTGTACAAATTCATGTTCTGGCATGAACATCAAGGAGGAGGACACTGGAAGGACAGGACTATTTTTTCCCACAGCATTATCAAATTTCATTGGCTTACATGCTCTTTTATTCAACAAGGCAAAAAATATCTCTAATTATTTCAATTAATATTTTCTTACAGTCAGGAAAAGTTAAGAGGTTACATTTCAATGGCTTAATAGACGTCGTAAACACGACAGCAACAGCTTTCTTGTGTGAGGGACTAGAAAGTCTCTTAAGCTGCAAATGCCTAATTAAATTTCTTTTGAAGGGCAACAGTGAAATAAATCTGCTACCATCTGATATTTCTTCAGAAGCTTTGGCAAAACAAAAAGCTTTGTAAGACACATGAATCCACAAGTTTCTCACAGGCAGCACCTGAGACGCTCTCACAAAACGCACAAAGGAAAAAGATGCATGAGTACAGAAGACATATTAGCTGAGCCTCCTGAGCTGGAAAAAGACACAAAAGAAATTAGAAGCTTTTTGCACAGCCCTACACTGAGGGAACAAAAGGAACACAATGAAAAGTAGCCAGACCTGATTGAGCAGATGGTAACAGGAACAGGTGAGATTTTGTAAAGTAGGACAACATAAGTTGTTGGAACTTGAAATCAACGGAGACACTTCCAAATTAATACAAGAAAGACTGTTTACTGTACACAGGAAAGCAGACCAAACAGAACACAACCTGTGCAAGTGGCCAAGGCATCTTTTATTCTGAGGGGCCAGAGGCAAGAACACCATTTGCATTCCGCCAGAGCAGAGCAAGCAGGGAAACAACCCGTGCTGTCAGGTGAATGGCACAAAAACCCACGAGCTACAATGCAGATGCTGGCCCAACTCCATAAAGAATGAATTCACATGTCCACAGGAGTGCCCACAGGAGTGCCAACACCCCCAGCTGAAGTGTGCACATCCTCACACTGCGGAGTTTTCATTTGGCTCTAGAAATGTGCCACATGTCACGACAGAGCACTGAACCACGCAATGTCAAGACAACATGTTCTGCACTCACAACCACCTCCAGAGGCTGCCAGCTCAGGTGTAAGAACTTCACAGCTAACTAACACCACACACACAGAGCTGGAAAAGCAAAGGAAAGGAAAAGGTTGAAAATTACTTCAAAGAAAGTGAAAAGGCAAACACACGCCATCCTCATAATGACTTCTGTTGTAAGCAAAAACAAAACTGCCTGAGGTATTAACAATACCCAAGACATACTTTTCAGCAAGATTTGGCTGGAAAGTCCTGGTGAAATGGAATGGGAGGCTTCCAAAAGAGCAGTGACTTTCCTGTAATAATAAGAAGAGTTTAGAGCAGAAACTATTAGAAAAATTACATGAAAGAAAAGACAGAATTCTGTTCACAGCACTGCCAAACTACCACTGAGCCTAGTTTAGCACAGCAGAGTATCATACCTACTATTTGCCAGCCATACGTTCTTCCAACCGAATTATATCTGAAAATGAAGAAACAGAAATATCAGGGGAAAAAAACTTCAAAGAATCATCAGACGCAGACACCCCTTTTTTTGACAAAACTGAAGAGCAACTGCAGGTTTCCTGATATCCACACAGTACATAGGAATGCATGGTAGCTCCGCATATACATGAAAAAGAACTTCCATAATAGAGAATCCAACTTTTTCATGTGCTAGTTTCTAATCTGTGTTAAAGCACAAAGCTTTCCTGCAAGTGCTGTAAGAACTTGCAAATGTTAAAGCACTTCAAGCGCCAACATACAGTTGTGCTGGGCTTTGATAGCTGAACCTGTCACAAATGTGATGCTATTTTTGACAACAACTATGCATAATGGACTCCTTATCATGTACTTAGATGTGCTCCAGAAAAATTAAGTTCAGAGAACGAGTTTCTTGCTCATACACCATCTGCCCACTTCAGAACATTTACAGCACGAATGGTAGACATATTATACACATGTAGGTACACTCTAGACTTGGGTGGTGTGCAAGGCCCTCCTGCAACATGGCAGTGTTTTCACAGAATCACAGAACTGTCAGGGTTGGAAAGGACCTCAGGAGAGCATCCAGTCCAACCCCCTGCCAAGGCAGGGTCACCTGGAGCAGGTGACACAGGAGCGTGTCCAGGTGGGGTTTGAATGTCTCCAGGGAAGGAGACTCCACAAGCTCCCTGGGCAGCTGTACCAGTGCTCTGCCACACTGAATGTAAAGTAATTCCTCGTGCTAAGGTAGAAATTCTTGTGTTTTAGTTTATGGCCACTGCTCCTTGTCCTAACACTGGACACCACTGAGAAGAGAGTCAGGCACCAACCCCTTGGCACCTGCCTTCGAGATATTTATATGCATTAATGAGATCCCGTCTGTCTTCTCCCGACTACACAGGCCCAGCTCCCACGATCCAGTGACCTCCACTGGACAGGCGTTTTGGCAAGCTGGAAGTCTCAGGGAGCTCAAGTCCCGCACTCTCAAGGCTGTTTCTGCTCGCTCAGAGCTCCCCAGCACACGGGCAAGCTCCGCTCTCACGGGGCCGTACCAGAGCGAACCCTCCCGGAACCGGGGGGCTCTGGGCCGCCGCCGGGGCACGCGGTGACACCGCCCCGGGTCGCGCCCGCCCCTGGCCCGTGTGCCGCAGCCGGGCGGGGGGGGCAGGCCGGCCGCGGCCCGCCCGCTGCGGCGGTCCCTGCACCGCCACCCCGCCCCCCACTACGCGCCGAGGGAGGATGGGAAGCGCCGGGAGAGCGCCGGGAAAGCACCGGGAGAGCACTGGGAAAGCACCTGGAGAGCACCGGGAAGCGCCAGCCCCGCCCCAGCCCTACCTGCTCTCGGCCGAGCGCACCGCGCGCCGCCGGGGCCTCCCGCGCCCGCCCGCAGCCGAGGGAGCCGAGCGAGGCCCAGGCCCCGCCCATCCCCGGCAAACCACGCCCCTTCCCACCCCGCGGGCAATGGGCGGCCAGCACCGCCCCCCGCGGCCGGGCGGGAGCGGGAGTGCGGGGCGGGAGTGGGCGCCTGCCCCTGCGGGATGCAGCGAGGGGCCCGGCGGGAGAGGCCGCGCGGCGATGGGAGGCGATGGGCGGCGATGGGCACCGCGCTCCCCGCCGCCCGGGTCAGCGCACCGGCCGCAGCGCCAGGCTGGAGCCCCGCGGCACCACCGGCACGTTTCAGCACTCGGCTCAGGCGTCGGGACTCCCCAGTTAGCGCAGTAGCCGGGTGGAGGAAGGAAAGGAGCAGCTCCCAAGAAGGGTTTTCCAAGGGTGCTCATCCCATGCCATAAAATCTAATGAGGATCTAAATCCAAAGATTGGCAGTCTCCAGGAAACGCCTGCGGTGGTAAACCCAGCCCAGGCTGCCCGAGGGGAATTTGACCTGGATAAAACCTCAGCCAAGTCCTGCTGTATTTTTATGCTCTACGTGGGTGACTATTTAGTAAACATAGCTGATGTTTACGATCAGGTTTTTGGTGTTGCTTTTCCAGTGATAATATTAAAAGGGGTGGGGGCAGGACAAGTAATAGGAACGGCAAGTGGAAATTATCTCAAATGAAGTGCTGGAAAGGTCAGGAGTTACAATTTCTCTCCGTTTCCAGAGACTTGAAAACAGAAAAAAGGAAAGGATGGAATTGCAGTTGTGAGAGTAAACGTGATACCAGATGACTACAAAAGAGCTAGGACGATTCTTCCACTTCATAGAAATGTTCCACACCTCGGAAAAGGCAAAGAAAAAATGTGTTCCAGGAAAACGCAGGCCTGCCATTTTCACCTCAAGGCTACTTAGGTTCAAACTCTTTTTATAAAGACAAGCATGTAAGCAAGATCAAATGTGAGCTTTGTACTGGCAGTCAGTGTTTGCCTTTTTTGAGATGCTTGGTGCTCTGGGCAAAGGAAATGTTTTATTGCTGATACTGAATAACAGACTTTAGTGAAGAGTCTGGAATGGAAATTATTAGCAGTTCTGGAGAAGACTAGAATTTAGGAGAACTTCAATGAAGGTAAAGCACAAGCACAGGGGGAAACAGTGTTAGGTAGAACTGAATTCAAAGTACTGAGCTTAGGGACATTACTGATGACATCCTGGGATATCATCCTTGGAACTAATCTTTGTTTCATATTTTCCTTTAATGTTTTTTTGGAAAAAACCAAAACAAAAAAACCCCAGAAAACTGATGAGATAAAAAAAAGCAAAAAGGAAAGAATCGCTGTTAGAAAGGAATGAACTGGTAAGAGTGAGGTATGGGATCATTGCGTGGAAGTGACAGAGGAACCGAATGATGCAAGACAAACATCATTACCAAAATGAAGTAATGGCACAAAAATCAAACACTTATCTTAGGATGTGTAACTGGAGAGTTGTAGCAGGGAAGTGAAGTGTTGATGCCAGCAGGTCTGGCCATTTCCTTGAGGAATCACATGTGAGTGTGAGCACTTTTCTTCAGTGAGCAGCAGCTAAGCTACTGTCTAGAGAGGGTTTGTTAGCACAGCCAAGGAAAAGAACAGTCTATTTTAGGAGGTTACCAGAGCATGGCTTGTTTAATGCAGCAGAATGAAAGCTGACACAGAGGATGTAGTTGCCATCTGCCATAAACCATGGAAAATGGGGTGTGAATTCAAAGGTGGGGTTGAATATGAGGACAAAACTGCGTGTGAATATTTTTATGCTGGAAAATGAAAGCAAGGACCTAACAAAGCATCTCAGGTTCTAGAACATCCTTCTGATCAGACCAGCAATGGCAGATCCCCAAACATTTTAGCTCAGAGTGAGTCCTGTGACTTAGCGCTGCAACTGCAGGGGAGACTGGATGCCACTGCCTGACAAAACCCCTGCCTGTCTGGACTTCCACCTCTGGGCCCTGCAATGGAAATTTTAAAAGAGTACATATTTAAACCACTTTCTGTACCTTAGCACATTATCTTTGTCAGCCACTCCTACAAGCCAGGATGTGAGTGAAAATAAAAAGTCTGTTCAGCCTATCCTGTCTGACTCATTTCGTGCTGCCATGGGCAGCAAAGCTACTGAACACCTGGAGAACGCAAAACAATGGGCTGCACCAGCTCTGACCACCTCAGGAGGAAGATGGGGAAACAATGCTTGCGAGCCACAAGCCTGTTTCAACTGAAATATTATTTCATTTCTTGTTTCCTCTTTGGGCAGAAATAGAGCATTACTAACCAGTTCCTTCATCTCCACAGATTTATGTATCAGAGGAAAGCAGTCATTAAAATGGCTTGGGAAGACACTGCAGCTTCAAGTAGAGCCACTCTAAAGCAAAGCTCATGGCAGCAGGGAGGTTCTGACAGTGAGAGTGCTCACATAGCAAGGTCAGGTGTGCTCAAAAACAATGGATACTCCAGGAGACACCCTCAGAGCGGGGTGTGAAACAAGGAAGTTTGTACCCACTTGTTTCTCTCCTACAAAAAAGGCTTCCAGACCCACAGCCTCGAGCCTGGCACATCATCCAGAGCCACTCTCTTCTCAGTGTCCAGGCAGTGAAAGGAGACTGTCTCATCTCCAGGGAAAATGCTTGCTCCACATACCACCCCCCCACTGCCGGGCAGCAGCTGCCACGCTCCAGGCTGCCAATGGGTCTGAGGTGGTTTCACACAGCTATCAGTGCACACACTCTGTGCTTAGAGACACTCTCTGAGAGAAATCCAGGAGCAATGCTGTGTTTATCTCAGTTTTCGGGGAAAGCCTGAGACACTTTCGATGAGGGAACCCATCGGGAACTGGAAAAGGCATAAGACTAAATAGCTGCACGCTTTTCTGTAGCATCCTGGGATATTTTTCAGGAATACAAATTACTGGACCTCACTTCTAGATCAAAAATCAATACTACCAGCTTCCATTAGAAAGTGCTGAAGCCACTGTCTGCCAGTTAAATTCCCAGTCCCTCACCTGAAAGGAACTCGCTTGCCTTGAAATTGCTCCACAGCCACAAACCTTTCATTCATGCAAAGCAATGTAACTGTTGCCAAGGCCAGTGGAACCCTCTCCTTTTAATTGCCTAGATTTGCATAACTCTGGAAATCTATACTTAAAACTTCATGCTGTTTCACATGGTTCTTTGTCCCAGCTCTTGTCTTTTGGCAGTCACTGTCTCACCCACTGAAACCAGCAGTGAATGTATTGGTTGGGGCAGATAGCAAGCGTCTAAACACCGATGGAATGCCTAGCAAAGAGAAACTATGACTAACTGACCAGAACACACTTCCCAAAAATAACAGACAAATGTAAAGATATCTCACAAAACTGCTGCTGACACCAGTCATACAGTTTTTCTTGACTCCTTTGGGTCACCTGAGTGTACCAACAGCCCTGTGCAGGCAAACCCCCCAAAATTAATCTCTTTAGTTTTCTACTTATATTTCTTCCTTCATTATTCCTTTATAAAGTATTTTTGCTGGAGAGGGAAACCAGTTTCCTAGCTGTTTTCAGCATCTTTTTTTTTCTTGTCCTGCTGCTGTTGAAAAAAAAACCAGATGTTTTTGTAAAACAGATTTTTGATAGCATTGAGGTCTCATTTATTACCTCATGCAATCAGAGTGAACCACTTTACTCAGAAGTTAGAAATAAAATTTAAAAAAAGAAGAAAAGAAAGAAAAAGAAAAAGAAAAAGAAAAAGAAAAAGAAAAAGAAAAAGAAAAAGAAAAAGAAAAAGAAAAAGAAAAAGAAAAAGAAAAAGAAAAAGGAAAAGGAAAAGGAAAAGAAAAAGGAAAAGAAAGAAAAAGAAAGCAGCCAGTTCTGAGAAGTTTATCACTGGCCCAGAATCAAGATGAATTTTGTCTTTCACTTGCATCATCACCACTAATAAAGGCTCTGTATAGACTCACTGGTTCTATTTAATTCTTTGCAACTACATTGCCTTCAAACCATGATACTCTTATTCTTTACCATTGTCAATAGGTTTCCACAGGGGAAACAAAATGAAGCTTCATGTGTATCTCTGCTAGGGATTACAGAAAGGAGAGAACCTACTCCCTATCCCAAACTAGTGTCAGGTCTGCAGGAGAAGCTGAAATAAAAAGCAACTATTTCTTATTTACTTAATGCTATCTAGGCCAACAATATGAACAGCTCCATGGTTATATTCCATTTGCTCACACAAAAGAAGAAAAAAGCACATTTCTTTGAGAGTAAAATATCTCTTTAAAATTGTTGTTATCACTCAAGTTCTCCATAATTCCTCAGTGAGATCTTATCCACAAACACAAACCTTAGATTTTTAAGACTTGGTATAATCATTTATGTGCATTACCTATTTTATCCTCTCTTTTGTTGTATGATCATGAGATAAAGTATTTTCCTTATAATTTTTCATGAGGTAAAGCATTGGGGTTTTTCTGAAGTGCCTCAGAAGTGCAAAGCAGTATATAACTACTTAGTAACAAGAATATTGATGAGAAAAATGCAGCTACATCAGTGTTTGGAAACAGGCACATCAGAGATCCTGCTGTCTCACAGAAGCTAATAAATCTGATGCAACATTAAATAGCCATGTTGCGTATACATGCAGACAGCAATGAAAGTTAGGATAAAACAGATTCCTTGTTAAAACACATTTTCTATGAGCCTGGATCTTGATTTAGTAATAAATAAACAAATAATAAAATGAGTATTGGTTTACTATTAATATTTAAACTAATAAATGACTGCATAATAAATAATCATAAACCAAGATTTTGCATTTTTTTTAACCATGCAATTATTTCCTGTAAGATGTTAATGCATGGTGTGAAAATAACTAGAAAAAAATCCAAACAAAAGTAACATGACTGATCAAAGGCAAAGGCAAGAAAAAGAACTTCCTAAATGCAACCACCAGCTCACAAGGACTTAATTGTCAAAATTCCCAATGCAAACAATGGAGCTGTTGGAGCTGCTTTTTTGAAAAAAAGACACCAGAGATTTCACAGCACAAATATTGAGCAGCTACACAGAAATGTCTCTCAAGTCGCACTGTGAGCAGAAGAGAGGCATTAAGGCTACTCGCTTGTTCTCCTGCATTTTCCTAGACTAACTGTGGAGGGCTTCAGCACCCTGACCATTAGCATCACCAGGATGAAGCAGCTGCCTAAATCTGCTCCACTTCTCCTCTTTGAGCACATTAGACACATGCCCGAAAGGGAATACAAAAAGTGTTGAGACTGCTCTGTAGAAAACATTGCGGTGAGACACAGAAGCAGCCAGAGCCTGAGCTAAATGACTGGCAAGAAGCAGAGTCAGGAGGTAAATACCTGATGCTTCCCAGAAAAGCCTTGAGGGAAATGACTATGTCATCATGTATATTAAGTGCAATGTATGTGTTCCTGAAAAACTACTTCGGAGAAAGCACACAGAGTTTTAAAAATCCTCCTGAGAATCACTGTAGTGCCTTCTTCCCTGTAAAACAAGGTAATTTTGCTGCCTCTGCTGGAAAGATACAGAGATTTGTACAACAGGGCTACAGAGAATAACAACTTCCCATGCAGATATTCAGCTATTGCAGTCCAGCCCGGAGGAATTAATCATGAAAGCAGTTACTTAAAATCTGAGAATGTTTCATAGGCTTGGCAGCATGTAAAGATTTCTGGGAACTGGATAAGGTACCCATGACCACGAGGTGGAAATTGCTAGAGAGAAGCTGTAGACTTCCAGTCAGTGTTAGAGTTGGCCACTGTTGTCTGTGACCCCTGCAAAATTGAGGAAGGGCCACCTTCAGCAGAAAAGCTGAGTCTGGAAATTAAAAAACAAATCCATTTAGGCCAGTCAGAGAAGTGAAGAAGGGGGTTGGGGGTGGTTGCTATTATACCATCATCCACATGCCACCCTTCACAAACAAATACTTGTAAGAGACAAGGATCTTCTGCCTCATCCAATTCCTACTTTGGCTTCTCTAGTTTCTCTTTCAGAGTAGTATTATAGCATCCTGACCTTAGAAGTGATTCAAACAAAAGGTTTTTATTTTCCCTTCCCTTCCCTTCCCTTCCCTTCCCTTCCCTTCCCTTCCCTTCCCTTCCCTTCCCTTCCCTTCCCTTCCCTTCCTTTCCTTTTTTCAGATATTGGTCTATATTTTTAATTTACTAATTTATTTCTTAGAGTTTTAGCTCATAAAGCCTTGCATTTAAAGAGAACTAAGCCCTGGCTGATGAAAAAGAAATAAAGGTAAGCAAGTCAGTTTTGTGAGTTCAAATTTTATCCCAAGACACTCAGACCAAGGAAAAAAATGAATTTTCATTTAATTTTTATTTTAATTTGAAAATATACAGTTTGGATCCACTAGATTCAGATGGCATCTTAACAAGATATGCAAAACATATTTTACTTAATTACTTAATTCAAATACTGTTGTTGTGCAGTTAGGGTTTTCAGGTTGGGAAGCTATCTACAAAGGAAAAAAAAAAAAATTCAAGAATGATCACCTGAGAGAAAGGAAAAAAACCCCGAAATCTTGTTTGGAAGTCTTAGAAGGAAAAAGTAAACAGCTTGTCACTTGCAAGTAGGGGAAAATTTTGAAGACTCTCAAGGCAAAAGTCTTAACAGGCGTTTCTGACCCATTTGATTTCCTGTCTTTTACTCTCCAGCGGGTGCATCCATGGTCAAGGTCACCTTTCTCTTAGTTAAGGAGTATCTAATGATCTTTACATGCCATGTTCAAATAGTTTCCCTTCAAAAAAGGCTTCAAAGCACAGTCTCTTCCTTTGGATCTCTGCATTCAATTGTATGTTATGTTTTTGCAACAAGGGAAAAAAAGAGGGACAGGTACCAAGTCCTTCTGCCCCCCTATACAGCACAGAAAAAGAATCTGCCTTTATAAATACAACACTGGTGCTGACTGGCTGGAGCCTGCTTACCCTAATGAGCTTAAAATCTTATTTGCAGAGGACATCTGTCAAGGCAGAAGTGAGGTACACAAGTGCTCCTAATCCATTAGCTCTAAATCCAGCCAAGCTCTCACACCCCTTTTTTTGAATCGAAGAAGAAAACCCAAGTGTACTGTACTATGGGACAGGGCACAACTTCAAGAGTGGATCCTATGCAATAAACACATGGGATTTCAAGGCACACAGCAAAGAAAACTGACAACAAAACTGGGATCATGATGGAAAACTCCTGATAAACAGGCCAGTCTGCAGCTCAGGAAGACACAGTGAGTTTCGTTTTTACTTGTTTTTTCCCTAGTTCTTCTGGATTTTTAATTGAAAATAAAGACGAAGAAAGGATGGGCTGCACACCTTCTCACAGTGAGACTGCTGCAAGAAGTGGTCTTAAGGCTTTGAATAAGCCCAAAAGTGTTTTGCCGATTGATTCAAGAGATAAAGGAATCCCTCTGCTGGTTAAAAGTTCATCTTGCTACAAAATTGATGAATATGGGATCCAGAGGAAGGATTACCTGGAAGAAGAGGAGGATAGACTGTCAGAGCAGGACAAAAATGATAATTTGCAGTTATCTTCCAAGGCTCATTCAGATTCCCATATTTCCAGGGAAGACGAGAAAATTGAGAGGACAGCTACAGATGCTGAAGTCATTATGTCTGAACTGATTGAGTCTCAAAAGCACATCACTGAGTCCATAGAGATCAGAAAGCAAACCTCCTGCAAATCAGAAGCATCGGCATTTGTCTGGGATGACAAGAATGAAAGCAACACAAAGCAAATCCCAAAGAAAGAAAAGAAGAAAAAAACCCATAAGCTGGCAAAGCAAGGTCAACCTAACAAAAGTAAAGAAAAGTCCATTCTGGCCCCATGCGAGACAGAGAAGAAGGTTGACTTCCCAGAACTGCTTGTCAAGGCTCACCAGAGTGCGTACGCCTACTTAAATCCCAACCTCTCCAAGTATGAAACTATTCTGCACATGGCCAACCAGGCCACCCAAACTCAGCTCTTCCTACAGCAGATGATCAGCTTCCTTGTGCTTCGCTTCGATGAAATCAACCAGCTCTTGGAAGAAATTGCCAATGACGGAGAAAATCTTCTCAAAGATGTAGGTGGGAATCTGGCATGGCCAGCAGAAAAAGACGATTTGAAGGAGCACCCTGACCTTCTGCAACAACTGCTGCAGTACACGGTCAACAAAATGCAGCTGGTGAGTGGGATGCTGGCCTCCCTCACCTCCAATGCCCTGCAGGAGACATGCAGCTACCTGCAGTCTGCTGTGAGCAACTTGGAAGGCAAACTGAAAGCAAAGCAAAGCTTTGATGAGCACCTGCTGCGGACGGTAAAGCTGCTTGAAGCCTCAACTGTGGGACTCTCTCAGTCCCACAGTGATGACAGGACTCTGTGTTCTGAGGACAGTGGCATTGGTGTGGACAATGAATCCCTCAGAGAGTTCAGTGCTGTTAGCCAGCATGGAGGACAACCAAGTGATTCCTGTGCACACGGACATCCATCCCAAAAGCATGCCAGAACAGCGGAGCGTGTGAATGGTGGGACGGCGTCAGTGGGCACAGCTGCATCCCATGGCTCTGCACTTGGAAGGCATTTTAAAGATGAATTTCATTCATCCCTGCAAAGTAGGGAAGCGACTTCTTGTCAGGGTGGAGTACCAGAAGGCACTTCTGCCATGCCCCAATATGCAGGCTTGAGCAAAAGCTGTTCCTACAACTCCTCCGATTCTACTCAGGAAGGTGAACATTTCAAAATCTGTGAATCAGCAGATTTTCCTTCTGATGAGGATGAGGAGGATGATGATGATGAAGAAGAGAGCACACTGGGGGAAGATGATGACAACACAAGTTTATCAGAAATGGGGAAGGATGCTCTGCCAAGGAGGTCCCTGTCTTCACCTGCACTCACTGATAATGTGCAAAGGCAGTCCATCAAGAGGACAGAGAATGTAGATACAGAAGAAATCATTTTGAAGATGAAAGATGCCATCAGTGAAAAAATCAAGTTCGTCCCAGCTAAATCCAGGCATAAAGAATGGGTAGAGGATGAGAGTGGAAGAGCAGTCGTAGCAAAAAGGCCCAGTACGGCAACAGGCAGACAGAGAACATTTGGGAAACAACGACGGTCCCGGTCAGAGGAGTCCCTCAGAAGCCAGGCAGAGGACCCAACTCTCCTAGAGCTTCAGAGGACTCAAAAGGAGCTCAGCAAAAGGCTGGAAATGTTGTATGGAAAGGATATAGTTAACAACCTGGAGCTTTGGAAATCAAGAACAGCACCTTATTTACAGGATGAGCAAATTACATCTAGGTCCTCCCGCAAACTGAAGGCAGGCCTCTCAAAAAATTTCAGCATCCTACCTAACCAGGATAAAGTCCCTTTGTTCACATCTGATCAAAATCCTGCCTGTCCACTGAATGAAAAGAGAGGCAGGAAGCCTGTAAGAGCTACTGTGCCTACCCAGGAGACATCAGGAGACAAAGAAAATGAGCCTCCTGGAGCACAAATGCTCAGTGGCAGCAGCTGTACCCCCCGGCAGTCTGTCAAAAAACTTATTGAAACCTTCAGTCCTACTGATGATCTTGCAAAAGCCACACCTCTAAGATCCTTAGGACCAATAAAGTGCATCAGAAAATTTGGACTTCCAGTCATCCCACCCACCATTCCCTTTCAGAGGGGCCTGGCACCTTTAAATCTTAAGCATCGTATTTCACCAGTAGAAGACACAAACGCCAGTGATGTTTCTTCTAGCTTTCCAAATGCCTTTCTTCCTGCACCACCTGCAGAATTAAGCAAGAAGGACACAAAGGAAGAGACTGATGAAGACACTGAGAACCTGCCACCACCACCACCTGAAATGTTAATGGACACTTCTTCCGAGAATTTATCAGAGCCTGAAGAAACTGCAAGAATAGAAGGAAGCTCTTCAGAAGATGTCAAAAAGACCACCAAACCAGAATTGCATGCTGCTAAGAGATCACAAGTTTCCCCAAAAATGAAAGCCTCCCTTCAGTCCATTGACTTATTGCCAAGTAAAAATATCAGTGGCCCCAGTGCGGCAACTAATAAAGATCTAAGGAATGGCAGAGCAGGGGATGAGAAACTGCAGAGGTACTCCCTGGAGCTGAACCCTACCAACGTGCACATCCCTAGCCAGGAGGAGATATTAGCAACCCAGAGGAAAGAGGCTGCGGATTTATACAAGCAAACCCATAAAATTATTCCTCTTCAAAACCCCAGTGGGGTTTCAAACCCACACAGCAACAGCTCAGAGAGCAAGGGGCCCAATCCACCGGCGACTTCCGTGCCATGCCAGAAGCACGGCTCTCCTGATTCACTCCGGAGCAATGAAAAAGGTTCACTGTTTGCCAGGAGGGTCTCCCCAACAAGAACTCCTCCTTCTTCACCAACTGAGAAACGGCTTTTCAGACCCCCAGCACATCACAGACACTCTCTGCAGGCTTTTAGCAACACGCAACCGAGCTCACCCACCATGCAGAGGAAACCCAGTCCCCCCTCTAGCCCCAGGGTGCCCAGCCCACCCTTGCAGAAGAAGCTGCCCTCACCACCACCACAGCGAAAACCACTCAGCCCTCCTGTGGGGCACAAGCAAAGCTCACCAACAGCACAGCGGCTGGCAGGCTCCCATGCTCCATTCCCCACCACCCCCTCCCCACCAGCCTCCCCATCTCACTCCTACAAGGGGCCAAGAGCTGGGCTGGATGCTGGGGATGAGCACCAGCTCTCCTCCTCCAAGAGGGGCAGCAATGTCCGTTCCATATTTTGCCCAGCCACCTCTTCCTTATTTGAAGCCAGACCTCCACTGGTACCCACCACATGCACTCCTGAGGTGACCAGCCAGCCTGAAGCTGCATCACATCCCCAAAAGAGCAGTCTGCTATTCCGGCAGCCCGCAGACCGGACCAGAAAGCCGTCCCTGAGCACCACCAATGCTCAGCCGTTCGTAAGGAGAAGTTTCTCTGACCGCCGACCAGGGGTCCAGCTTCATCTTCCAGCTCCTCTAACAGCCAGCAGCGAACCTGCACTTAACCAAGCAAGGTAAGAAACTTCATGCCAGGAAAGTGAACCTATATTAAAATGCCCTAGGGTATATCACCATGTCCCGCAGCCATAGGGAGGAGGAGAGAAGATCCAGCAGGCAGGAATTGTGCAGCAAGATTGATTTATGTAATTATTTTACAAACTCTTTTATAGACTTTTTTTTCATAGTCTAATTGGACAAGGATCAGCCACCCCTTGGGGGTGATTGGCTAAAATCCTAAAACATCCATTGTCAAAATATTTTTCTACTGTACTATAAACAAGACTTTTCAAGGTTGCAGGTGTTTCATTGTTTACAGAACTCTGCTACTATCTCTGTGAGAGCGAAAAGTCTCTCATAGACTTAAAGAATAGCAAGAAAATCCTTGCTAGCAGCATTTTTGTATCCACAGACCTACAGCACTGTGTTGGCTTTCTAAACTTCTGATGGGAATTCAATGTTGTTAAGAGGTTTCCCAGAAAGGAGCCCTGTTCCTGTTTAGAAGACATGGCTGGGCAAAGATAGCACTCTATGACCATCCTTTCCAACTGAAATAATCTGTTCTATTTTCTTGCCTCAGATTTCAGTAGACTACCAGTCTGAATGAAGGGAAGAGTTAACTCTCCATGGCTTGCTCAAGCCCTACCCTTACACATAAGCTGTGACAGGCAGCTCAGGGAAAATTCAGTGCTGGTTTCATGGCACAGAACTCCCCTCATCTGTGTGGGGGCAAAGGGCTTCCACATTCAATTCTTAAAAGCTCTGAAGTAGCCCTCAGGTTATAAACATAAATATTCATGAGAAGATAGGCTTGAGCCAAGAAAAGGGGTGTTGTTCTATCATCAGCCTCTAATCCAGTATAAACTGTTCAGCTGAAAGCTGTGGGAGAACGTTTCAAGTCAGCTGGCAAGAATGAGAAACAGATAATGTGTAGGAAAGGATCTGTGTGGACATAATTATAGGCTGGAATTACAAGCTTCTTGTGCACACTTTCAGACGTGGGTGCTGATTTCAACTCTGATGGGTGCACAGCCCAAGCCCAATTTTCAAAGTGGAAAAGCATCCCATGGCTACTGGAGATTCATTGCTCTGAAAAATAAATCAAAGCATCAAACACACGCCAATTCCATGTCTGCAAAGATTGGTGGCCTGTTATTAAAAAAATGGGCTTAGCTTTAAATTTTGTCCATCACCTAAAAAAAAAAAAAAAATCATAAAACCAGCCAGGAAATAGAAGTGGGTATTTGGGAATACTCAAAGATGTGTAACAGCCTGGAAGTACAGTGTTGTTATTCTAGTTTCTTAAACTCTTAGGATGTGTAAGTCAGTTAAGCTTTAAGCTTCTCCGGTAACCTTTCCACACGTGAGCAGTATTTTTGCTCTTGCCCCAGAAGAGCTGCAGTCACATGACTCATTCCCATGAGGAGGGATAGGGATTGAAAGATCAACCCCAACAGGATGAAATTGCACTCAGTGCACTGTCAGCACAGGGACAGTCATGGGCACTGAAGACAGATGTCCAGGCATTCCCTCCCCAAAGACAGAACAAGGACTGAGTATCCCACGCTGACAGTAGAGGAATGTGCTGAACAAAACATGTAAAAAACACTGGGAAATGCAAACCATTTTGCATTCCTGGTTCTAACATTGCATTGCAGTCTGACATTTGAATATTTCCTAAAATTCCTGTACTGTGTTGCTGGGTTTTCTGTTGTTTTTATGTACTGTGTGAAGTCAGCTTTGTCTACTCTGGTGCCTGCCAGCAGAAAAAAAATGTTTTCAAAAGAGGTTTTAAGTAAAACCTTGCAAGACAAAAGCCCTGGCAGTTTTATGGATGCATTTTAAAATCAGTCTGTTATAAATTGCTAGCTAATTTATACTGCAATGGGGTGTATTATCTTTCTATCATACTCTGTCAGCATATAGTGAGTAATATAAAAGAAACTCACTCTAAATAAAATCATCCCTTTCATGAAAAAGTCATATATCCTAGTGTTATGATCTACAAGTATTTTGGAGGAACGGAATATATCCTGAGCCAAATTCAGCTTATCATTTACCCCAATGAACATCAACAGTAATACTAGTCAGTTATGCCAAATTTATATCAACATAAGCAAAAGGGAAATTTAGGCCATTAATTACCCCACACACTGATTTAAGATGCAATGCACAACTGTGTGTTCTCTTACACCCCAAATAAGCTGCCTGGAGTAAATTTTACGGACCTTGCATTGAATGGCCTAAAATGAATATCACAGCCAATGTGCTGATGGGCAGAGAAGGACCATTTTGGGAGTGGCACATGGCAAAAGCTCTGACAGCTCTTCACATCACTGCAGGTCCTCTCCTCCTGCTGAGGACTGGGGTGGTTGCCACAGCTGTAAGCACCACATCCCCCTGTGCAGAAGCTGAGCCCTGCTCTTTTAGCAGGTGTCTTAGTGGACAAACCACCACCTTCTGATCATCTTTCTCCTCCAAGTTCATTAAACAGCCAGGACTTTCTTTGCTTTGTAATTCACCCAGCTGATAGAGGAACATCTCAAAATGTCTAAACCTAAACCTAAACCTCCTCATTCTAGCAAGGTTGGCTTGCATGTGGTCTCAAATTCACAAGCCATTACCACACAGCTGTCAGTCTCCTTTCCTTCATTCCTTCCCTTGCTTTACCTCTTCTTTCCAGTTATAACAATGCCTTTTTTTTTGATCTGTGTGGTGTTTTCCTATGTTATTTTTCTGTGTTATTAGCAGCTTCATTAGTAGAAGGGAGAGGACACAGAGTCAAACCTGAGATAGCATCAATCTTTTATAGGTAAAACGTTTTGAAGACCAGTGAATTATCCTGTTTCTCCCATGCTCACAAGCTCAGGGATATAAAATATATATCTCCCCACTTTTCCCATACCAAATTAAAACATCCATTTGCTGAGAAGTAGGTTGCCCAAGATAATCTGGCAAAAGCTTGTACAAGCAAAAGGAGGCAGCTGAGTTGCCTCTCCCACACACCCCCTTTTAGCAGAAACACACACAAAAAAGAGGCAACTTCCATCTTATTTTGCCAGCTGGCATAGATGAGCATTAAACGTCAGCATTGTGTGCAGATTCCTGTGTCTCCTGCACACTCATTGCTGTCCTAGAAGGCAAAACCCACTCTTTTTCCAAGCATGTCTTCTGCCCATCCCATGTTGTAAGGAGTATCAGGACTTAAAACATTATTAGCCCTAACTAGGGCTGGAGCTGGAGCTTCTGCATTTACTCTTAGGGTACCTGACAAGAACTTCAGTTCTCAAGTCAGTACAACTGGTTCCTGTTTGAACAGCCTGTGGTTGGATAGACTGAGATAACTTTGCTGGTTTCTAACCTTGGTCATTTGACAGCAATCAGCAATTATTGGCATCTCAGTAAGGCACAAAATGTACAATTGCTCTGCTCATAGAAATTCTGCTAATCTGTAACACATTTTCTGGATACACACTTTAACAAAATACTGTTTCATTGACACTGCTCCTCTCCCAAGAGGTAGAGCAGAGGGAGAAGATTAAATGCTATTATCTTTAAGATACTGTTCAATGAGGGCTTGAGAATGGATTGGGTTGACTGAATCAGGCTCAAAGCAAGTAGCCCAAATGAGCCCCTCTGCAACTGGGGGATATTTGAATCTGGATTAGTTTCATGCCTGGACAAGTATCACAAATCTCTTCATTTAGCAGTTCAAATCATTAAAGTCCTAGCAGTTAAAAGTAGGAATATAACAGCTTGTCTGTAATTGAAAGCTCATTCAGTTTAGCAGTCTATATACTTAAAATACAGTAATGATTCCCAGATAGCTCTGAAATACATCCCCATGTTGAGCTTCAGGCACATGAATTAGCTGCAGCAACACAGGGCACACTTCACACACTTCAGCAGGAAGGCAAAGGGTGTGAGATATTCATTACTAGATCCACTGCTATGATCAGTCTTGATACATAAAATCTCCGTACCCGTAGGGAGTGCCACAGCAACCTCAGGAACATCATTTACACTTTCTGTGTCTCAGTGCTCCTGTCACCAGAGTGAGAGTAGCAGATTTATAATACCAGAATTCCCCTCCCACAGTCATGCTGGCGTGCTCAGAAGTCACTGTAACCAGGCTAAGGAGATGCACGTCGGAGGTAAGACCTTTCCTTTCCTTCAGGAGTCTGAAACAAGACTTTTCACCCAAATCTGCCCTTATCTGCAAGGGAACCCAGTCTCACACTGATCCCCTGTTAAACATACAAAATGTTTTCTTCCCAAGCGAGGTTTGGGAGGGGTACAGTGCATTTGGCATGACAAGAGTACAATCTGGATTGTGGCGCACATAAAGAGTGTGTATTCTGGAGGAGATGGGGAATGCCAGGGTATCGTGCAGCATTTGCACTTTGTGGGTTAACATGGTCTAATCAGTGCTGTTTTAAAAAGTCACGGTTCATTAGCCTCTTAACTTAAGCATCTTTCCTTCTGCAGCTTGGAGAGGAGCCCTAGAAAAGCAGGTGACTCTTGGAACAGCTCTGGCATTGCTGAAACCAAAGAGTCCAACAGATCTGCTTCCCACCCCGAGCTCTACGTCGTGGGCCAGGGGCTGCAGAGGGACTGACAGCAGAAGCACCCCCAGAGGCAGAGGCATGAGCAAGGCCAGAGGCCCCAGAGGGAGGAAACAGCCTTACCCAAGCCTCCAAAACGTGGCTCCATCTTCTCTTGCAAGGAGACTATATGATGGCATTGCATCAAAAACCCCAAACTGGGCTCAACAGTCTAATGAAATACCAGCCAGCTGCTCCTCCTTTCATTCCATGGTTTTACTCAGAGATCTACATGGAGCAAAAGAAGCACTTTGTAGCTGGGTGAGCCTGAGGCAAATTTGGTTGATGAAGACAGGACCTACAGCCAAGTCCTTTTTTCCCCAGTTTAGATAAGAGTTTAAAAACCAACACAAATTATCATTATTCAGGATGTTATCTATTCAGTAGGCATCACAGTCTGTGTAAAAAGGACTGTTGTGACTTTTCCAGGAGGGAGGTGAAACCCTGAACCAATTGAGTGTTACTGCAATTAAACATCCATGGCTTCAGCAAAGCCACATCTTCACCCTAGGTGTTTATCAACATGCAGGGAGGGAATAATGTCATACACAAGTTAAAACAAAGCAACCCCTTTTGAAAGAAAAAAATTAGGGATCTAACTCCCTCAAAAAAGGCTTTGATCTTCTAAATCACCTTTGATTACCAGATAATCTTATCACCTCTAGTTTCCAGGGTACAAGGCTTAATCCTGATTAGAGCCGTTTTGCAATAGCCCGATCAAACAACACCATAAATCACAAGGCATCTAAGGACACATTTGGGGGTTTTGTTTGGGTTTCTTTTTCTTTTTTTTTGTAAAAGAAAAAATGCCACCGTAGAGAATCTTATTCTCCCTGAAAAAGTTTTATTTTTTTTTCTGATTTATGCCATTTGAGGGTATTTATTGTAATTTCACTGGAGATTCTAGACAGATTCTTGTTAATAAAAACACAAGTTATTTATCGTCAATTAATCCTAAGCTTTTATAGCATTCACTGGAATGCAATCTCAAAAATTACTGGATCTTTCACTCCTAACTAATATATCATCATGGTTAAGATGCAATTTTTAATTAATGTAGTTTTAGTTTCATTTGACATGTTTTCATCTACAACTTTAGTACAGAATAAGATCCCTTAAAAAAAAATTTGTATCATATTTCATTAGGAATAGTTTAAATTTTTCCTACTGTTTTCATCAAGGTGGTGTCTGGGAATTTCACCTTCACACAGAATTTTTACCCTTCCTGCCCACCTTCACCACGGGGGAACGGATCTTCATCTTCTCCAGTACCAGGGTTACCCTCTGGATGCTGAACTCCTGAGTTTTAGTCCTGTGCCTTAACCACAACTATCTTTCACCAAGTACAGTGCCATTTTGCACCACAGACCCAGGGAAACCTTAATTGTTATGTTTAAAGTGGGGGTTTGAATATAGAGAAGCAACTGGCAGTGAATAGATACTTTGGATGGTCAGGGGTTTGTGAGCTTAAGGAGGCCAAGCAGCCATACCCATACAGACATCAGCCAATCCACCATGTAATCATACAGGCAGACACACCATCCCCTATCAAGCTGGCAAATCACCAGGGAGATACTGCAAAGCTTGCCAGCAGTGTAAACTCCACAAGTGAGTCTTCCCCCTCATCAGAAGTGCAGTTCTCCTCCTCCTAAGAATACAAATGCATTTTTACATGCATTTTGGGTTGGTTTGTTCTGCTGGCAGTAACCCCCCAGAACAGAAGCAAACCAGAAACACGACAGCAGGACACTGGCACTTTGCATGCCTAAACGCAGCTTTGCAGAGGAAAACAGAGCAGAGTGGGAGGACAGCCTCTCCTCCTCAGCTACTACAATCAGTTCATATCTTTATGACTTCATGCTGAAATTTCCCAGCACTCATGATGGGGAATAAGAGAAGGTATTTATTTACATCCCTCAAGCAGCAGATTCTGCTAGAGCAGCACATGGGGCAACACTTCACTTCAGCAGTCAAGCTGGAAACCTCCTCCCACGTGTGCTCTCTGGACATGGAGTCAGCCAAAGCCTCTTTCCCCAAAACCAGGCTCCCCTGAAGACGTGTGCATGACCTGGCATCCTAGCACTTCATCTCTCCCGGCTCTGACTGAGGCTGTGGTCATCAGGAGGTTCCTTGCAAACACAATCCCACCTAAAGACTGTAGCTGTTGAAGGATTCTGGTGCTGCCCAAAGGATGCTGCAGCAAACTGCTCATTCTACACAGGACACAGCTTCTGGAGGAGTGTTCTGCAAGTTTGTAACATGAACTCATGATTACATGTAGTTAAGAGATTCTCTTTAGTCCAGTTAATGTACAGGACTCTTGCAAAAAATGTGTTTACCTTCAATTTGTACTGCAAGCATGAAATTGAGAGTAACTCTAGTATGCAGGAAATGATAGTTCGCCTCACCACTTTTTAAAAAAAAATTAATTTTTTAACAGGCTTTTTTGTCAACAGTTCCATTTTTCACAAATACAACATTTCTGGAATACAGTTGTTTTATAAGACCAGGCTCAATTTTAACATTTATTTTTTACTGATGTAAATAAAACTGAGGTTTTATATACAAGGTATGAGTTTGATCTCCCATATTCTGTATGCAACCAGTTTCAATCTTAGCCCAATGTTATATTATTGATGCCTCCCTTAGTGTACTAACTAGTGCCCTGAACTATAAAAAGTCCATTTGCTTCCTCTTCCCCCACCCCAGCACAAGCTTGTCTTGTTTTGTGTTTTGCTGGTACATCAATTAACTTAGGCTGCATTTCCATTCAGCAAATACATCTTTTTTTAGGCTACAAGATCCAGCCTGGGCACTGACAGACCAGAGCATAGGTCAGCTGTGCTTCCACCCCTGCCCTGATTTAAGCCTGAACTACCTGGCAGTCTTGTACTCAGTTCAGTAGAGTTCCTGTGTAAAATCACAGCTAACTCAGGGGGCAGTAGCTTGGTCCTAAGGGTTAAAATCAGAGTGCACTCGCTGCAGTGGAGTCAGATTGCAGAGGGATCGAGCACAGAGTGAAGCAGGATCAGGTTTCCAGCCAGGGCTTCATAGCTGTGGAAAGAGCAGCCGACAGCTCTGTGCTGCACTTAATCTGCAGACCTTTAACAAGTTGGCAGCTGCCCTTGTTTCCAGTGACACTGCTCAAATCTCAAACCTTTAAGGGGCGTGTCATTTCATTCCCTTGGCATCTGAAGATGACTAGAACACTAGGGCACTACACACACTCCAGTTCCTTTTTTTTTGACTTCAAGAACTACCTCAGCCTGGAGGAGACTGAGGGGAGACCTCTTTGCAGTTACAACTTCCTCGTGAGGGGAAGCAGAGGGGCAGGCACTGATCTCTGCTCTGTGTGACCAGTGACAGGACCCAAGGGAATGGCCTTAAGTTGTGTCAGGAGAGGTTTAGTTTGGGTATTAGGGAAAGGTTCCTCTCCCAGAGGGTGGCTGGGCACTGGAACAGGCTCTCCAGGGCAGTGATCACAGCACCAGCCTGACAGAGTTCAAGAAGTGTTTGGACAGCGCTCTCAGGCACATGGTGTGACTCTTGGGGTGCTCTGTGCAAGGCCAGGAGCTGGGCTCGATGATCCCTGTGTGTCCCTGTCATTTCAGAATATTCTGTGATTAGCAATATGGCTGAGAATGTTATGCAGGTTATCAATAAATTCAGCACATTGCAGTGTTAATGCTGCACCTCTTAACACCTCTTAACATTCAAGGCATTCCATAACCATTTATAAAGTTTTACCATTAAGAGAAATATTCTGAGAAGATATCGCCTTTGCTACAGGAAGGAAAGAAACCATAACACAGAGATAAAATAACCTGTTTTTACTGTCATGTCTCATCAGTAAAGAACTGCCATTATCTCCTGAAGAGAAAACCTGCTAGATTAGCAAATCATTAATTCTTCCACATCAAATGTACTCAGTGCTATCATGACTACAGCATGTGGAGATGCATTTTGCAGGTATGAATTTCAAACTGAGATTTTGATCTTCCTGGGCAAGATCCTATGGGCAAGATCCATAGCACCTGCAGTACGGATTAGGGGCTCACTTCCACGCTGCCCTCGGGTAAAGGTGAAGGTTAATACAAACTCACAACTGTATACTGGATCATCTGAAGACTGGGGGCAAAGATCCCAAGTTTGCATTTCTTGCCCACAGCCCTTTTTGGATAAATAATGAAAATGTTAATGTCAAATGAAAACATGTGCAGATAGAGACAGTAGATGCTCAGCAGAACAAGGTGATCAAGGCCCAGGACCACGCTATCCTTCTGATCCCATTTCCATTCATCTCACCTGTACCCACCCTGGGCCTATTCTGTTCCACCACTTCTAGCACTAAATTACCTACAGCCCTCACAGCCCCTAATTGTTCTCCTCTCAGTGACATTCTGATTTTCAAAATCTGGCCTCTCACATCTCTTCCTTTATTCTTTCCTCTTTCTTTACTAACATACAACTCTGCGATTGCATTAAGTAATAGTGTGAGAATGTCTGAAGTTAGACTGTATAGACCACACCCTTTAGCAAGGTTATTTCGAAGGAAAAAGGGGTGATAAGCCTATCTTACTCTGTATCTATCCCTCCTGCTTTAGTAAAGTTTTCCTCAAGGCACAGATTAATTGATTGTATAGAAATTGAAGAGAAACTGAAAGCGTTCAATGCAACAGGCTGCCCTTCATTTATTAATACCACTGAACCTCTGGCTCCTTAGGATATGAGTGAAGTCAAAGCCAGAGGATGCTAACAAAGACTGTCCTTCGCAGAGCAGCAGCTATAAAGCTGTGAACAAAACCTTCCAGCATTCCAGCAGACACGTGGCAAGGCAGAGATGACTCTGCAGTTAAAATCTAAACCAACAAATTTACCAGCTGCTTGCCTTTTAAGTGTGACCCTGTCAACCTTATGGGGCAATTTCATTGCAGCCTTACCCCCTCTTATAATTAGAAGAAGTCTAATATCTCTTACATCCAAACTGGAAATTAAACCTGCCAGTGCAATACAATGGCCTTAGTTTTGGAATGTTTTACTCCTCTTTGAAGCTTTGTGTCTCTTTGCTAGTAAATACAGTTACTGTGGACAACCAGGGCACAAGGCAATGCATCTTTGGATCTTTTTGAACAGCCAAGGTTTCATCAATAACCAGATACCCCTGCAGATCCTTTCATTTTTATATTTCAGGGAAAACACATGCATATACATGCACAAGTTAACTATTGTAAGGGACCTGGATTACAAGTAGGTTCTCATAGCACAGTGTCTCACGTGGGTAAGCCAGGAAACGGAGCATCAGGGTGCACCCTGCTACCAGTGTTACCAGAGCTAACAGTGCTCTGCAGTTGAGCATCTAGTTACAAAAGACTCCTGGTAAGTAGTTACCTAATTACGAGTCTTAGACAAATTTCATATTAGTCCAAATAACATATCATCAGCTTGAAATAGGGTGCAAAAAAAGAAATACAAAAAATACCAAAACCCTCTAAGGTGCAAAACAAAGAAATAACCTAGAATATACCACTGACAATTTTAAAAAACCCACAAGCAATACTATGCTCTTCATGTTGAAAAACTCAGTACTTCAGAACTATTTATCCTGCCAAGAGAAGAAGAAAGTATGCACTGCTCCTCTGAGCTCTGCTATCCCAGGCAAGTATTTGATGTCCCATTTTAAGCCCCACAGAGTTCCCTTGACAGCCAAATAACAGGATTAAGCTTTTCCACAGAAGAACAGCCACTGCAAACACCACAGCAAAGGACCGCAGTGGGCATTTAGATGCTTGGTGTGTTCCCAGTTTCCCTGGACTGATCAGTGGCTCTGCAACCTGTCTTCTCCCAACACACAATGAAGACTGTTGTGACCTTTTCAGAGGCTGTTTACAAACCAGTAAAAAT
This sequence comes from Corvus moneduloides, assembly GCF_009650955.1. Lineage (NCBI taxonomy): Eukaryota > Metazoa > Chordata > Aves > Passeriformes > Corvidae > Corvus > Corvus moneduloides. Next base: position 106,495,291 of record NC_045478.1, on the reverse strand, counting down.
AGAAAAGTGCTCATCAAATAAACTTAATAACTCCTAAAGCCTCTTAAATAAATTCTGAATGATTTTAAGAGTCCTTTGATAGGTTTAACTTAGACTTTTTGCAGCAAAAAGGAGACTAGGACTTGTGTGAGTTTCTCTATTCTTTGGATGATAATTCCTGGGAGACTGATGTTCTCCAGAAGTACAAAGCAACAGCTCTGGGGGTGACTACTTCCCAGTCACTCATTTGGGGATGAGAAGCCAATCCTGCAAAAAGTACGCAGAAAGCTAGCACAGGGGCCAATGGATCCAATTATCCTAAACTTCTTATCTTAGATTTAGATTTTCTTTTCCTCCTAAACTTGCACAAAACTGAGCCAATACCCAAGCTATATCTAACTTTAGTTTTGTAAGCTAACCACTTACCAGTACTCTGAAGCACCAGAAGGAGGACCATGCATCATGCCTGTTTGTTGGAAGACTAAGACGTTTCTGGTGTGCAAGAGCAATGACTTTGAGGAGAGACAAAAATTCAAACAGTGGGTGTGCAAGTAGATGTGAATTTTCACTGCCTTTTCTAGGATATTTTAGAAAGATCTAAGAGAATATTGCAGGAGGGAGCAGGTGCCTGATTTTGTCTCCAGAGGAATCCCCAAAGGACACATCCACTCTGCTGGTGATGGCAACCCCATAAGCTCACGGACTAGTTTTCCCTGACACATGCCAGCCTTCCCAGGCTTTACTAGTCCGGGATTTGACCCATAGCTAAGCAAACACACGCAGCCACGTGACACAGAGTTTTTCCTCCAGAAAACCTAATTAACACATTCACATGCATTTTCTTCTGTAACATCAGAACCTGGCAACCATGAAGACTTTGCTGTCAGAAGGTTACAATTTGCACTGGGCTCAGAAGTGTTTTTCCCTAAGGCAGAGAAAATTGAAATGTGAAGTTCAAAAGCTTCATATGACTATGAAAAGAAAATGTAAAATAATTTCTGGAAAGGCAGCATTGTCAGTGATCATGCAGCCAACCAAGAGCTCAAGCTGAACCTAGAATTGCTTGTTCCAGCTAGGCAGGAATTCAATATGCTGGCAAGCACTGGTCCATGGTAACAAATGATCCCATACCCGTGAGCTGAGTGGCACCCTGCCTGGCGTATAAATAGATTTGAGGAACCCTTGTCACTTGTTACTGGCCTCACAGTCCGCTCATCCTTCTGCAAACAAGTTGCAAACAACGCCGTTGGACTGCTGTCCTGGGTAAATATACATACAGATGCCTTTTCCAAAGCAGTGCCTCTTTTCCCAGTGAAATACACGTCCTCTTCTTACCTATGGAATTGTGATTGAAGACACCTCTGAGCCAGATCTGTCTGAGATTGCAAAGGAGCAAAGCTTTCGGATTTGGGCACATTCTTTTTGTTGCTTTGCTCAGGCCTTTTGTGAGCACAGAATACATCTAGGCAGAAAACTTTAGATTACACAGGATCTCCTGGGTCCATTGCCCCCCAAACATGTCAATAGGTGGCACCGTTGTAATGACAAGTAACAAACAGCAGCACAAATGACATGAAGAAAACATGGCAAAAGAGGAACAGGAGAGGCCCAGGGAGGAAAGGATATGGTGAGACACTGGCACATCAAGCGAGTTGCACTCTGATAACCTCTAGGCTAGCAGGTCCTGGTCTCACATTCTCTGCTTGGTTTATTTAAATTTATTTTATTTAATTTTTTTTAAATCATCAAAATAAAATACAATTAAAATATGTCATAAATATTTAAAAGATACTATCAAAACACATTTATTCAAAACTACATCTAAATGTCAGAACATATGTACATCTGTAACTACAAAGCCTAACGTATAAATCCAATTCTTCAAACACTCTTTGGACAGGCAGCACCTTCTTCCTGAGCTCGAGGAAAGAGAGCTCTTCTGGACAGGAGGCAAGGGCTTTGTTGGTAAGGGCACAAAGGAAGTGTCCAGGGAAAACTCCGTGGGAAGACTGTAGCCAGTCACGCCTGCAAAGTGTAACAGAGGCAGCACTGCAAACCTAAAGCATCTGAAACTATGTATTTCATTGGAGAGATTTCCTGGAAACTTCTAAAGAGCTGCACAGGGAAACATGCTCCTGCCAGCAGCCACTTGAGGCAGGCCAGGGAGACACCCTGACCCACTTGCACAGAGCCAGCACAGGAACAGCCTGGCCTCTGGGCTGCCCTGGGACAGCAGGGAGCCCAGAGGCCTGTGCTTTCCAGGAATGGCTCAGCTGCACACGCACCCTCCTGCTCCTCTCCCGGCCCCACAGCTGAGCAGCCCTACAGCTCCACGGGGCACTGGGAGCAGCACAGCTCATTGCAGGGGGCACATGCAGGGCAGAACTGTTCCCTGGCAATGTGCCCAGGCTCTCTAGGCTGGCACAAGAGCCTTCCTCCCGCCAGAGAGCGGCCCAGCTCCCGCCTTACCTCTTTGTGAGGCTGAGCCATGCTCAGCCTTCACCTTGTCCTCAATTGGAAGTTGCTTCAGGCACCCCACGCCACGACTAGGAAGGGGGGTGGAGAGAGAGGGGGCAGGTGCACACCCTTCCTTTGCATTCTGTCCTTTTTGGCACAGCTAAGAAGTCACGTCTGGAGGTGTCCAACTCAGCACTTTGTCATCTCTCTGCAGGTCATCGAGCCTTCACCAGCCCAAAATGTCGGAGAGGTTTTCCCGCACATGCGGAGGCTGGCTGGCAGCATGCTTCCTCAGCTTGGCGCCCATCACCTTGTAGAGGGCGCAGGCAAGCTTGGTGACCACAGTGCGGACATTGGCGCTTCGGACAGGCAGCGCCTTGTTCCCCAGGAAGGACCAGAGCACGGGCAGGGTGTAGCGCTGGACGACTTCGGGGCTCCTGGGATAAACCCATCCCACAAGCGCTGCTGGAAGAGAGACGCAAACTTCTTAACCACCAGCCTTAATGCAAACAAGGATCTACCTCTAGTTGTGATTTTGGGAGTCTCTCTGGCTAAGATCAGTGAAATAACAGTGAGAGCCCCATGATCCAGAAATGGGCAAAGCAGCTGAACATCCCCAAAACAGAACCACCAAGCCCTCAAGACTAATTTCTCCAAATCCGAGCCTTGTACCTGTGGCAGACTTCACACCTTTACTAAATCCTTTCACAATCTGCTTCTGCATGAACAGAGACTGAAATGTCAAATTGCTGTTTATTTCCATTTAGAAGTTGTCTAAACCCACGCTGAAGATTTTGAAATGCACCATAGAGAGGCAGTTGAGAGATTTCTAATAAAAGGGATTATTCCATTTTTGTGACCTTTGATGTCAAGTGCCAAAAGTCTAATCTGGCTCTTCCCTTTGCACACGGCAAAGGGCCATATTAGACCACACTTGAGAACTCCAGCCCACCAGAGATGGGTGCTGCTTGACAGCTGGATTTGAAACATCAGTGACTAGCCGGTGTCTTTGGCAGAAGGCTTTTGTGGCTTCTAACAAACAGCTGTTTCAAACCTCAGGGTGTCTTAGGTAATTACCCAGACCCCATTGCCATGGCATTGGAGCATCTCCAAATTTTAATGGCATTTCCCCTCACAATGTTAATGGCATTTTTTCTTACAATATGCACTGAAATAGGAACAGAGAGAGAAAAATGCTACACAGGGGATGGAAATTTAACCAAAACACAAGTGTTCTCTCCCGCTGTCTCCAAAGCCTGCTCTCTGCTCATTTTCTGAACTGAATTATATCAAACACAGACAAAAATTTACTACCAACAGGCTCTTTGCATGGCAGATTTGGCTGAGAGATCAAAACCTGAAATGATCTGGGGACCATTCTTATTTTCTGACCATGCAAAATGTTATGTAGTCGCCATTTATTATTCTGTGGTGGAAGAGACTTCATTTTCTCTATGCTGTTAATCCACCAGCAGTCATCAACATTTAAACAGCTCCTGAAAGTACCTAAAACCAATTCTGCTAAGCAAGAAAAGGGTTACGGTACCCATTTTAAGATGGGAGCTCATTTGAGCTTACATGCAATTAAAGACATCGGTCACTACGCAACTTGCGCAGAGAAAGAGCCGTCTGTTCCCACTAAATCTCAGAGAGAGCATCTGCTCTTTCTAAAGTAGTCCTAATTCATGTTTAATTCCTTTATTTGAAAAAGAGATTAAAATAGCTGCAAAACTAAATTCCCTATTCCTGGAGATCTACTTTATTCAAATGCTCTTTAAAGGGCCTTTGACACTCCCAATCACTGAAGGTGCCCTTTCAAGATTCATAATGAAGACACAAAGTGTATTAAACGTTGCATTTAAAGATGCTGGCATAATTAGCAGTGGATTTAGCCCCAGCTAAAGCAAGGCTATAAATAAAGCAGGGCTATACACCGCCTTCTCTAGTATATATTGAGGTTATCATTTTTCCTTTCCTTGGCTACTGCTGACATAGCAAGCTCCTCTGAGCAATCAATTATCAGCTGCATTTGGAGCATTTTGGGCAGCGCTGACATAGGAAGACCCTGACTGCACACCCTGAAATGCTCAGTCCAATGGCACTTCCACAGCACAGGCAGGGAGCCTCAGCACTCTGCTTCTGCCCCTCTGCCCCCAAAGGCTGCCTTGCACAAAATCCGTGCCTCTAACACGTGTGCTGAGTTTTGGCCTAAGCTGTGACCCCCAGGCACTGCAGGCTTCCGCCTCAAAACTTTCCAAGAGCAAAGCAAGAATTCTGTGAGGACAAAACAAACCGATCCCCTGAAACAGCATTTGCCACCATTTTCCCTAAAGGATCAGAGCTGTCCCTGAGCTTCCAAGAGAGGAGCCAGCTTGGGAATTTTTAGCCCCTCCCTTTCCTGGAGGCAGCTTCTGAGATGCCCCAGTGAGAGCTCAGCCCCGAGGCCGAGTGCCGCCCCCATCTCAGATGCTGCACACCTCTGCAGCAGCCAGGGAAAACCTGCCCAATACACCTTCCATGGGTATTGGGCAGGAGGGACAAGCTCAGCACCTCCTGATTTGGAGGAGCCACTCTAGTGTCTATTCACTGGCATTCCCTGTAAATTCTGCCTCGGAAGACCTCTTGCCTTAGAAGGGGAGGCCATACCTGAGAGATGCTCTGTGACATCCAGCAGAGCTTGGCCCTTCAATTCACTCCTTCGGTGGCTGAACTCTTTCATCAGGGATACTTTATCTACAAGGGAAACACACGTTTCTGCTCTCTCTTCTGAGGTCATAAGAGAAAGGACAGTGGGGTGGGAAAGGGCAGGGGCAACTAGATTTTATAAAAGAAAGGAAATTCCTGTCGACTTTTGAATCCTTTTCTTCTTTCCTTCCAGCCTACTTGGGAGGATTTTAAATTCCAAAAGAAAAGCTCTCCTTTCACTTTTTAAATCCAAAGTTGTCTGCTGTACCAGGAGCTATGTTAAACATTTCACATCAGGGACCTCAAGAGTTCAATCACACGTAGGCAGTGAAAAGGTTTTGCATCCCAGAGCTTTGCAGAAGTGATCTTCTCCCTCCCCTATGGAAAAGGGTGAGAAGGCTCCAAAATTTACACATCCATTCCCACCTGAAGGATAAGCTGTATTTAAATTGTCAGGTTATCTGTGTGGATCTAGGGACAAGACTCCAAGTTATTCATACAAGAGCTATTACTGCTCAGTGCCTCAGTAGCCTGTGGGTTTCTGTAACATCTGTGAAATCAGATCTTGGCAGAGAGACTGGAAAATGAACTGATTTCCCAATACTTGACTGTCGCATGTATTTTAATTTTTCCTGTGCTGTCTGTTGCAGTTTTGGGGGTCTTGTTTGAATTTAGACACTGTTGCCTGCATTGGCCTGCAAGCCTTCAGTCCTACCACTCTAATAAACCAAGGCAAGCTTTTCCTGGAGACAGAACATGTGTGGGATGAACTGTGGTCCCTCGCAGGGCCACCAGGGCTGGCAGTGACAAAGCAGGCAATCAACCACTACAGAGCTACATCCCAGTGTGGGTTTCAGTAGCAGGGTATTATTAAGAGCTCCTTTCCTGTATAAGATAGAACAAGGAGGTCCCTAATGATCTTCTTGCAAGCATGCAGCAAAGAACTGATCCTGCTATCCTACTTAAGCTTTGGCTTTGGCAATTACACTCTTCTCTTCACCTTTTTAAATAGACACTTCAGGTTTTGCCTCACACTCTTGCAGTACTGGCAGACACTGTTTCTCATTTGCTGTTCCTCCCCAGAGTGTGACCTTACAGCTGCTGCTTTGAAAAAAAAAAGCCCTGAGATCTGGGTATCTTAAAGGACCACAAAATGTTAATAAAGTGTTAATATTGGTATCTACATGGATTTTCAGGGGAACTCTTGGGGTTTGGGTGTGTGAGGGGAAACTGCTTGCTTGGTTCTTAAGAATCCAAGTGTGTAGGAACTATTCACCTTTCAATTTAAGGGTTTTGAATGCCCTGTGCACTTGAAAATGGTAAAGCTCAAGTCAATAACACATTTACCCAACTGTTACTTTATCTGCCTTGAGAGACCTGAAGACAGGGGAGCTTCTGCTGGCTGTTAAAGAAAGCAGGCAGCTCAATTCTTACGAACTCACCTGTAACTCTCAGCTCTGCTTATCAGCTGAACCTCCTGGCTGCAGGACAGACAGCCCAGCATTTGCAAGACGAGGAAAAGGATCTGCTTCTCTGTGCTCTCATTTTCACTGCAGACCCCTCCTTGCTACCTTAACACCTATGGGCTGCTGGCCTGACTCCATGCCCTGTGTCAGGCAGTGGCCATCTGAAGGTCATTTCTTTCATGACTGAGGACAGGATAGGACAGATGAGAAAGTCTCACCAAAACCTCATGTGCACACAGAGTCTTGGAGCAATGGCTGGCCTCTTAGCTATGAAGCTCAGTGCAGCAATGGGGCAAGATGATGTGCTTGCTCACTTACTCCAAGCTAGGAGCGTTGCACAATCCTTTTGAGTTCAGGAGGTTTCTTGCCATTTGCCACTGGATTTCAATTTGTAAAGGTAGACAGTTTTAAAGTACTTGGAAAGGTTTTGTTCATGCCTTTTTCAGGTAGAGATTTTGTTCCCCCACTAAAGCCTTAGATGTTGACTTTTGCAATATTTGTGACTTGGTTGCTTCTTTGAATTCTTGCAAACATCCAGAAAAATGTGCAGAAGTAAAAAAATATATCCCACTTTATTTGCTTGAACCTGTCTCTGGGCAAAGTCATTGTGATGAGAGACAGAGGTGCCTCGCTCCTGTTCTGACATCTTTGACCATGGAAAATTGACAGTGATCTCAGAAGTGGTGAGAGGGGCATGGCAGAATGCTCCATACGGAACCCTGAAGGGATCTGTTTGCCACATCCTCTGTTAGCAGGATTCTGCAGCTTTTCCCAAGACTTTTCCCATGCACCACAAGAAATGGGTATGGGCCAAGAGCAGTACAGGTCTCACACCCTTCTCCCCAGTTCATGAACAGGAAGAACCCCATCCTTGGGACACAGAAAGGCACTGAGTCTGGCAGTTCAGTGAGTTCACAGAGCAGCTGAGGTGGAGAAAGTGGAAACTCCCCTTTAAGACCTGCCTCTTCAACACTCCGTTTTTCAGGCGTATTCACCCAGTGTGGCATTTTCAGAGCTGACAGAAATCTGTGTGGCAAAGGAATTTACAGCAGCCCTTGGCTACGTAGTTATTTGCTATAGCCATCTTGCCCCATGCAAAACAACATGTGGAACAAGGCATCACTGACAGCTGGCTTTATACCTGTTTGTTATAAAGAAATGAACTTGATAAATCATAAGTTTCTCTTTGAAAAAAGAAGAAGAAGGAAGGTGGAAAATAGACAGCTAATGCCTATAATGTGGAGCCTTCCAGGAGGCTGCTCTGCAGAAGCTCTGATGAGCCAGTGTCCCTTCATGCCAACAGCAAAGCTATTCATTTGGGAAGTCGAATGGGGCCCAAGCAAACTCCAAAAATCCCTTTGTCTCTGAATTCTAGCAAAGCTGTAGTCCAGTTCCTCTTCAGCTCCTTCTCTGCCAAAGCAGACAAGCAGCACAGAGCCAAGGACTCCTGGGACTTCTGGGAAATGCTGATGCACATTCAAGCCTGGTGGGGGACTGGTGCGTAAGGACTGCACCTGCTCAGCTTCTGGTGGATGTCAGCTGGAGGTTTCCACAGACAACAACAGCTGTCAAGGCACTCAGCGTTCTCTTGACTCGCAGAGGCAGAGACACAGTTGAGGAGAGTCCATGCCAGGGCTCAGCCTTTCCTAAATGAGCCATGGATTCTTCCAGCGCTTTCACAGCTGCGGCATAAACCCCAGGGTCCTTTGAGTTTAGGTTGTTTGTTATTCCTTCAACTAAACAGCTGACCACTGGGTTTAAGCCATCTTTTAGGATGTCTGCAACCTCAGCCAGCACGTCCAGCGCCTTCTGCTTCACTTTCTTATGAGTATCACATATTCTTGGGACAAAATAATCAAAAATCTGTGAAGAGAACAAACAACATGAAAGCTGGATTAAAATGTCCTTGTTTGAGGAAGGGATGTAGAAATGAGCACTCAGCAATGTAAAAGATGAAGGTGATCCTTCCTGTCAGGTCAGCACTTGCTTGCACAATTTCCCTGTTTTCCTGTGGGCCACTCACTGGAATGGTTGCGCGACCTCATGCTGGTTCAAAGATTTTCATATATTTTGAAGAGGTTTGGGTGGGGACAGAATAGTTCCTATGGTGTTTCTCTCCACATTTAAGTCATTAAATTAATCCCATTTATTAAAGCAAAACAGTATCTTTGCTTTAGATATATGGAACCAGATATTTACAATGCCCGTTTTTCTACACAGTTGCCTCAAGTTCTGAGGGCAGTTATAATTTTGCCAAAACTATGGCTGGAGGAGATCCAGGTTTTGTTTCATCTGTCTCAGAACCTGTGTCTGGAAAAGTGCAGGGCTGTTGGGGTTTTAGGAGCTCTCCTGGTTTTTTTCTTCTGTTAAAGGAATTTTGCCTATACAGGTTGCCAGGGGAGCAAATGGCCAGGTACTTAAGAAGAACAAAAGACCTGGCTGCTCTTTTTGTTTCACCTGGGGGTGAGGGCAGTCAGTCTGGGGTTCAGGAGAGAGGGAAGCTGCTTTTTTCTTCCGCCACTTTTCCTTCTGCTGGACAAAGTCCCGGGATCCCAAGCCCGCCTTCCCTGCCGCGCTCGGAGCCGGGCCGTGGCCGCCCTGCCCCGCCGCTGCTTCGAGCCTTCGCTGCGTTGTAGCCGTGCTCGCCCTGCCTGCCCAGACCTCCGGGGGGTTCCCCGTTTGGATACACCTCGTCTGCCACTCGGGATTTGTGCTCGTCCCTGCCGTTCCAGCCTGCCGTTCCAGCCTGCTGTTCCCAAGGGTCTGGCCGGACACCGGGATCGGCTGCCCAGGGGTTTGTGAAGCCTTTGTCCCATCCCTTCCCGGGATCCCAGGCCGCCATTGCCGCGTGCTCCCCGAGCTCGCTCCGGAGCGCCCCCTGCAGCCGCGGGGGAACCATCGCACCTGCCCTGCTCACCGGGAGCCGCCAGCGCCCCTGCCGGCTGCGAGCGGAACTGCACCCGAGGGGAAAGGGCCCGACAGCCGGGAAGGCTGGCACTGGGTTTGTGATTGTTTGCTGGTACTGCCATAGTTATTGTTGTTTGTTTGCCTGGTTATGTATTCAATAGTAAAGAACTGTTATTCCTATTTCCCACATCTTTGCCTAAAAGCCCCTTGATTTCAAAATTATCATAACTCGGAGGGAAGGGGGTTGCATCTGCCATTCCAAGGGAGACTTCTGCCTTCCTTAGCAGACACCTGTCTTTCAAACAAAGACAAGGGCTCTGATCAACTCTTCCAGGATCCAGACCATTTGTCTACCTAGCAGGTAGACTTCTGAAATTTAATGTGCTGTACCGCTCTCATTAGAGCAGGTGCAGTCCCTTGACACCCACATTATCAGGCACCACTTTCTGGAAAAAGAGAAGAAGCAGCTACTGGGAGGAGAAGGAAGAGATCTGTCCCTAGCCATTTCCCTCCTTTTCCAAAGAGGAAAAAAAGACCCCCAAGAAGGGTGAGCACCATCTTTACCAAGAGGATTAGGGATGACGATGGAAATGAGTAGCCAGAGTTGTGCCTGTGCAAGACAAGATGGAGTTTACAGAAGTACCCTTTAAAAATAATTGGTTTAAACCAGCCCAGCCTGATACTTCTCTTCCCCATCCAAACCCATTTTTTTGTCCAGCTTTCAGTGGCTGGATTCCCTTCACTTAACCCAAGTGGGAGTAGGAGACAGCAGAAGTTACACCAGCAGAAAACTCTGTCCTCATCTGATGAACAGCATCAATAGGCACCTGCCAGACAAATACACCTGGACTGAAATAACTTGTCCTGAAGCGTGGACCTGAATTAAATATTTCAGGGTAAGAGGGACCAGCCTGTCCCACACAGCCAGGATGTAGTGCCAAGACACACTGAATTAACTTTCCTGCTACAGGCTTGGGAAAGGAGCTAAAGGAAAGGAACAGTGAAGACACCCTACATACTTGGACAGTGTTAGTGGAGACGAGCTGGGGGCTGGTTTTGCACAGATCTAGGAGGAGTGCCACTCCTTCCATCCATGTCTTAAACTCCTTGGCTTCCAGGAGGAAGGCTCTGTTTCTTCCACAGCTGGAGGTAACGTGACCTGGGCTTTTGGGCGGTGTAGGAGGCGTTCATCAGAGGTAGACTTCACCCTGGAAAATAAAACCAAATTAGGACCTGTTGGTGATCATACCTTCAGTTAATTGTGAGCAGAACATCTTGAGGAGGTTTCCTAATGATGTGATTTCAAGCTAGAAAATCTTGATTATTACCGCTTTCCTGGGCCCTAGGGTATATCACCATGTCCTGCAGCCATAGGGAGGAGGAGGAGAGAAGATCCAGCAGGCAGGAATTGTGCAGCAAGATTGATTTATGTAATTATTTTACAAACTCTTTTATAGACTTTTTTCTTCACAGTCTAATTGGACAGAGGATCAGCCACCCCTTGGGGTGATTGGCTAAAATCCTAAAACATCCATTGTCAAAATATTTTTCTACTGTACTATAAACAAGACTTTTCAAGGTCGCAGGTGGCTTGGGTGTTTACATAACTCTGCTACCTCTTCTGTGAGAGAGAAAAGTCTCTCACGGACTTAGAAAATAGCAAGAAAATCCTTGCTAGCAGCATTTTTGTATCCATACCTGATCTGAAAAATAACGTGGACCTCATGACAATCATTACAGGAGACAATCTGCAAGCAACATTCTCACCAGTGCTTACTCAGGAAAACCAAGGATGAGATGCATCTCACTTATCTCCAGACGGCTTCCCAGGTACACATGTCGCACTGCTTTGTGAGGAAAGAGAGACGCTACTTCCAAGTTTAAATGCCTCATCGTAAGGGAGGTGTGTGCCTTATTATAAGGAAACTCATCCTTCTGGAGAAGTGTCTCTACAGCAGGCATGACAATCTGGAAAAGTAGCTCGGATGCATCTGAACAGATGGATAGGGGCATATCTGAAGGATCCAGAAAATCAGTAACAGGGATAAAAACAGAAGCCAGACATCCCAGCACTACGCTCACATGATTGCTTCCCTAGAGGCTAGATCCACAGCTTAACAAACCCACTGGGAACAACTCTCTTGGATCAGCCTGTCTCTTCCATGGGCATGGGAAGATCCTGACTACGCTACTGAGGCATGTGGTCACTCTCCTGCCAGCGCTGAGCATGACAGAGCTAAATAAATCCCCTCTGTTATCAGAGGACAACAGGTACAAGTAGCTCTCCCACTGGCAGGAAGAGACCGCAAGGACCAAATTCCTGTCTCAAATGCTGATTGCAGCCCAGGGGGAAATAAACCAAACATGCTGTCCATCAAGCAAACAGTATGAAGGACAGGAATATCAAGACAAAACGTCCACATTGAGACACCTGTTGACCAAAGTTGCTCAGGAACTGGCTTGCTACTTACTACTCATCTTGATACTGTCTGAGGGTAAGAAAACCATGATTCAGGAAGGCCAAACCACATGCATGGGAAGTGCTATTTTGGGGAATGGCATCTTGCTTCTAGACTGGGACTTCTCATCAAAACAGCCATCTGAAAAAGACTGCTCTCAGATAAAAAAAAACCTGGTTGAATTTACTTGTCCCAAGTGAGGCAGCGGAGACATGGCCCTCTCACAGCCTCCACAGCACTGTCCTTGCCACTGCACTGGATCTTCTGAGCTGCAACCAATGGGTGTCTTTTTGTCACCCATTTTTTGTGGAAACCACTCCAGAGAAGTTGTGTTCAGCGTAATGCAGAAGGAGACATTTTTTATGATAGAGCATTTGTAGGGAAAGGAAACAATCTCCGGCACAGGTCATTTCCACCAGAAACATCTTCCTGAGGAAGAGGCATGTAAAGCTTGTCATGTGCTTTGTCACATCTAACAAAAGTGCTCAGTACTGCTTACTGGAAGGCAATGGGGTGTGGTGTGGCAGTACAAGTGTCTCCAGCCACTCTGTCTCCTGAGGAGAACTCAGACAACCACCTGTAGTGGTCAGCAACCCAAGTTTAGTATATAACTTACACTTATGGTGAGAACCCAAAATTCCTTTGTTCCGCTGTTTGCATGCTTTCTCCTGATTGGTTAATGTTTTCCCCTCTTGCTTTATGTATGAGCTTATGTATATTCATATCCCTTCTTTAATATGCATCAGTTTTAGAAAGTTCTTTGTTCCTCGACGTCCCCATTGGATCCTTCCCTAAGTCCCTCCTACGTGTTGTTCCCATTGGTTCCCTTGCTGTCAACCCCACCTACTTGCCTTTACCCCATTGGCTGAGATCCCTTTCCCCACCTATTCTGTACCCAGTATAAGATCCCTGGACCCGCCTACCAGTGGGTCTCTTTGTCCCTGTCATTTCACCAGAATAAACCTGCGTGGAACACATACGGAGAGTCCCCTCTCTTTTCTTCTTTGCCTTCGCCTGCGTGCCTGCCTAACAGTGACAGGAAGATACAGCCCCTTTTGGGTGAGGAGCTCTACCCCTTTTCATTGTGTGTTGGGCACTGAGTGCCGCCTTCCAGAGGGGTTTCAGCGTTGACCTTCGGGCTTTTTTGTGTCGGCATGCAAGGGGTAAAACCCCCTTCTGCCAGCTCACTGCTGCTGCAAAACCCCTCAGCCTGGGGCTTCTTCGAGCCATCATTCCTCTTCTTCACAGGCTTCTTGACAGATGGGCGTTCACCCTTCTGCGTTTCCATCCCCTACAAAGGCATAAACACCATGAATCTTTAGAATATAAAATAGGAGATTACCTTTTTAAACCATAAGTTATAACCAGGATCACTGCTACCAAGGCTTAGGGAAGCATTCCTAACTTACAGAAGGAAACAGGCCAGAGGTTCAGTGATGCCAACTCTTTGTCTTCAATAGCCCAAGGCAGGTTATAGGTGCCACCATACTGAGCAGCAGTCAACAATCCCAAATTCATTAGTCTTGAGCATAAATGGGAGTAATGCAAACTGGTAGGCAACAAGCCTTCCTAAAGGAAGCAGCAGAAAAATTTGGACTCTTTGGAGGTTGGCCCATTGTGTTGGAACTTGGTTTGGTTCAACTCTCACTCTCCCTGTTCCTGCACAAAGGCACATTCTTTTCTAGACTGAAGATGAATAAAAAAACCCCAAAATAAACACATTTTCCACTGGATGCTGCTGAATTCACCAAGCTTCTTCCAGCTCCACAGGGCATGACAGCAGGGCAGTATTCCCAGAAGACAGACAGTAATTGTAGTAATTGGGATTGACTGGGACATCTTTTGTATATTTGGAAATTTTCTTGGTACTGCTGCTTCCTGTGTCTTTTGCAAAGACTCTGTTATCTCCAGAAGCACTGTTCTCACTTAATTGCTTTACTAGAGGCAGAGTAGGGATAGTGGGGTGGGGGGTTATGCTTAAATGTAAACCCATTTTCTCCTCTTTCCCTTCCCTGTTTGTGGCCAATATTCAAAATATCTAATACCCCACTTTTTCCCTAATATTATCAGTTCCTTCGTGCTCTGCAGATGAACAGGTTGAGGATCAACAGTTCATTCCCAGGAGCAAAATGATTCAGCAGAAGAGGAATGAGATAAAAGACAGATTAGGTATGTTTGATCTCATATTAGCAGTAGCAATACTTGCACAAAGGAGACATTTCTCCTGCCAAGCACTTACTTCCTTCTTAATTCTTGATGGAATATCTCCCAGGTCACAGGTGGAAACAGATTGTTCCAAAAGCCTATTATGTTTTTGATGCATCATCAACATTTGCACCATCTCACACCCATAAATGCCTAACACAGGAAAGAAAGAAAGAAATTAATACAGACTATTACTGTTTTTTCTCCCTTGTGAACAAACAAAGGAAGAGCATTAGCAGAATAAGCTGATGCCTTAAACTCAGCAGGTGCAATACTTGAATGAGAAGGCATTACCTACTCAGCAAAGAGAGAGGTTTACCTCCACTTGTCACTGCACAGTGCTGTCAGCTGAACACAAGAGACAAGAGGAGAACGTGGGGCAACAGAAAAATACAATCTCACTCTGAAACTGTGGGTGCGCTTCTGTGGCATCGAAGGATCCCAGGGAACAAGCGAAACACCTCTGCTTTGAGTCAGAGCTTATTAGCAGTGTCTTGCTGCCATTGCACAGTAATTTGCCTTTCTTTAACTGGCAGGGAAGCCAGGACCAAATGCCTCATGTTTGCTTTTGATTATTCTATACCATATGTATGTACAGGGGCAGCTAGTTGCTTGGCAGCTATTAATGGGAATTTAGTCCTCAAAGTAAGGGGATGTGGGTGGTTTGGGTTGATTTTGCCACTAGGAAACCACAGTTTTCTTCAAGAAGCAATTTGGAGGTCATTCAGCCACAGATAACAGCATTATAGAAATCTGCAGAAGAGGTTTAAAAAGACTGAATACATTGGCTAAAGACCCCTGGAGTATTTCTAGGAAAGTCTTAAGCTAATGAGAAATAGATGTATGGGATCCTTCAGTGATGAACATTAGCCAACACTTTGGCTTTGTGTTGTGCACCTAAGGCCAAGCAAAACTGTTTGACTGGCTCATCTGATGGCTCTTTTGATCTCAGGAAAGAATCATTCAAGTCCCAGGAAGTTGGCAATGCTCCCTCTTGCGGGACAACCTCAGGTTCCCCAGCACAGTCATTTCCCCAGACAAGCCAGGGCAGTGGTCACAGCACCAAGCCTGACAGAGCTCAAGAAGCGTTTGGACAATGCTCTCGGGCACATGGAGTGACTCTTGGGGGGCCCTGCACACGGGCAGGAGCTGGACTCGATGACCCTGATGGGTCCCTTCCAACTCAGCGTATTCCGTGACTCTGTGAACCTCATCCACACAGTGAGGTAACTTAATAATGATTTTAGTTTCCACTCTTTTATGGTTTTGTCCTTTACAGCCAGACATCAAACAGTTCTCCTGTTTTAGGGCGTGAAATGAATTACCTTGTGTCCTTGTCCTGCGTAAGCTTCACCGCCATGTGAATCAGCCTCCCCGCCCTGGTGGCTGTGCCTGCGAGCTTCGTGACTCCAGTTTTCTCCATCAAGGACAGGAGGAGTTGGGCCGCGCACTTCCGCACCTGGACGTGGCGGCTCCTGGGAAGAAGAGAGCGAACTCTGGGGCACAGGGAGAAGGAGGGACAGCAGTGCAGGCCTTGGCCAGAGCATGCTCCCTGTCATTGCTGGGGGAAAGAGGCCTGGGTTCTCCCTGACACTTGAGACACCTGTAGAAGGTTCTGTCCGCAGAGAAACACAAAGTTAGCACTGTACAGAAGGACTGCCTGCAAGCAAGAGCGAGGAATTCCGTCTCCCTGCACTATCTGATACTCAATGTCTTTCCCCAAATTTACTCTGAGAAAGATTAAAGAAATAGATTAAATATGACTTATTAAGAAATTAAAGGCAATTCATGCTGACCCATCAGAGGGCACCCATTACACAGAGCTGCAGCAGGTTTGAGGATATTTCCACACACTTATCCCCAAAGCTGCAGACCCTTGGAAAAAAACAAACGCAGGGAAAGAACACTGTGGGGCGTGGAGTTGCAGAATATCCAGCAATGCAGCCAGTTTCTTCTGTGAGGCTTGGCAAGAGATACATCTGAATGTTTTACCCTTTTTCCAAAGCTGAGGAAAGGGTGGCAGTCAGTTTAGCCAGCTTGTCCTGTTCTAGACAGTGTCTCTTGGGGACTATCAGGCCCAGCACCAACACTTAAGGCAGCACCTGCTTCAGCTGTCCCATGGCAGTCGGCCTGTGAAGGTGCCTGTACAGTGATTCATCATCTCAAGGCTAACATGAGACATCAGTTTGAATAGAAAGTGGAGCTCTAAGGCCAGGACAGTCCTACAAGACTCCTCTTGGCAGGAGCTGTGCTCTGTGCCACACCCAGCACATTCATCCCCATGTGCTCCACGCCCCAGCAAGTAGCCTCCTTACTTCTCAAGTGAATGGCATAATGAGGATGCATGGTTTTTCCCAAGGCCTCTGTGGTTAGGGCTGTGAAATATCAGAGCGCTCACAGCTGCAGTTGCAATTGTCCCTCTTCCCACAAAACCACAGGGCTCTATCCTTAGCCTTTGCAGGCACTTTCACTTGCCCACCATTCACCACATCTAGGCAACTCGGACAGACTGGGAGAACTCCAGGAAGCAGCAGCAAGCTGAGTCAGGGGAGGTTGAGGTTGGATATCAGGAAAAAGTTTTTCACCCAGAAAACTGGAACAGGCTCCCCAGGGCAGTGGTCACAGCACCAAGCCTGAGAGAGTTCAGGAAGCCTTTGGACAATACTCTTAGGCACATGGTGTGACCCTTGGGGTGTTCTGTGCAAGGCCGGGAGCTGGACTCAATGATCCAGATGGGCCCCTTCCAGCTCAGCATATTCTACAGCTCTGTGATTCTGTCAACTAAAGGGCTGCACGAGGGCAGAAATAGGTGACAAGAGGAAAGAAGTGAGGTTGATTGGAGAATCAAGTCACTGAGTTCACAGAAGATGCAGGATACAGGACCCTTCCCTCCCACCATTCCCATTCTCTCTCTCAGCCCTTCTCCCCCACACACAATAGAAGGTGAAGAACATCACTAAGAGAAGAAGAACCTACTGGACTCCACTGTCCATGAGAGCAGTCATTGCTCGTGCAGGAGTCACATGCTCCACCATGACTCCCAGGGTGTGACTGGCTGCTTTCTGAACAAACTCTGGGGAGTTCCACACCCTCTGGAGAAGGACCCGAGCAACCTCATCCACCTCCGAGTCCATGTCCTTCTTCAAGGTCACAAAGAGCTCTCCAAGAGTGACGATTGCAGAGTAAGACACCTTTGAGCGAAGGTTGGTCACCTGGGGAAGTCATGAGGGGAAACATAAGAATCACCTTGAAAAGAAAACCAGTTGCCTTAGACAAAAGTCCCAGGAAATGACAGCACTACCCGCTGTGTCCAGGGGAACACAAAAGCACAGGCAGAGCAGAAGAGCACAAGCACAGAAAGGCACTTAACTCTGGCACCTACTTGTGCTAGGCCTCAGGCCTGCTTCCTGCAGACCTAAAACATATTATTTCACTTAAAGTGTTCTACTCATATAATGTCCATTGCTTTGATTTTAGACCCTTTTATTAGAAAAACAAACAAATTAAAGCAACAACTGTTTTCAAGCCATAAAGGCACAAGTCATAAAGAAAAGATAAAAGAGTCATTTACTCCTGTTTGAAAAAGCAACAGCAGCAGCTGAAGCCCTCAGCCAGGAAACAGAAAACACAGGCTCAAGTCTACAGACTAATTGGCAGTGTTGAATTACAGCTTGGGCAGAGATTTGGACTGCAGCAAATAACATAATTAGTGTCTCCGCTTCTGCATTTGCACGTTGCATTGTAATGGCAGCTCGCTCCAAGAGGAGAGTGTCAGATGCCCGACCTACCAGTAAATAGAGCTGCATGTGCACACAGATCCTATAGAGAGCTGACAGACATGAGAAAGATAAGGTCTAGAAACAGAAATGAAGGCAGTCCCTGAGCACACAGGGAGATGAACAAGCACATATCTACTCTACACACCGTGTAAGAAGCACGGCGGACGATTCAGAACAATGTTCTTACCTCGTTGGTAAGTGCCAAGCAAACCTCACGAAGTCTACAAAGAAGGACTTCTGAGTGGGACTCAGCCAGGTGTTTGATGCTGAAGAGTCCCTTCTCCTTCAGCTCCCTGAAAGGCAAGTACCAAAAAGATTGACTTTCTCTCCACCCAAGAGCTAGGCAGCACCCTCTGAATTTACCAGGCTGGCGGCTCAGTCAAACAAAGGGAGGTGCTTTTCAAGCAGTACTTGATGAAATCGTGGAACTCGCTGCCACAGGTTGCTGTGGCTGTCCAAAGCACACACAAATCCAAGAGGCAAATAGAGGGCTTTCAGAGTCTTCATTTGTGGCCGTTTAACAAGACAGCCTTTCTGAAGTCTCTGGCACATGAAGTCCCTATGTCAGTGCTTCCTGGAGGCTGTGAGACCGTGCCATGCTGCTGTTTCTTGTCACCTCCCTGTACCTGTCCCTGAGACACAGTCCCATTGGGCTGTGCCTGGGGCATTTGCCTTCTTTGCCAGCCCCAGCAGGCAGTTCAGCAGTGAGAATCTGCACTGGCACTCTGTAGCTGAGTTTCCACTCTGCAATCTAGGCCTGTCTGCCACCCACTCCACTCCACTCCACCTCATACATTCCCCAGGAAAGCAGCAGGATGCCCCAGAAGATTCCACACCAGGGCAAGAACAGCTGAAAGTCTGGCTTTTCTCAAACCCCTCTACCTAAAACAACAGCAACATGTTATTTACAAGGTGCAAACATCTCCCTCTCTCAGCACTTGCTTTGTGCAGGACCTGAGCTACAGGAAGGTGTGTGATGCATCGGGGCTGCAGCGCAGGGCTGGCGGCCGATGCCACGGGCATCCCTGAGTGTCACCCGGACCCCCCCACAGCTGCAGAAGCTCTCTGCACCTCACAGGGCACCAAACAGAAATGGGGAAGAGAAAGCAGAAGAGAAAGGGCAGAGCAAAGGCGACTGCACAAGGAGATGCATCGCGGCAGATTTTTCATGCTCATCCCAGGGTGAATGGAGTCCTTATCCCAGTGTGAATGAAGCAGTGAGTAGATGATAACCCAGACATCAAAAAGACAACCAGTATCACCTAACATTTATAGGGTTATCACCTCTGGGCCTCTACAGGCCTCCTTCTGTCTGTGTCTAAGTTTGGGACACATTGTGAGTATTGACAAAACATCTCAGGCCCATATGAAGCAGTGAGAAGGAAACAGTTGACTTGCAAAAGTGCAAGATTCCTAGAGGATTTTATTTCTTTTTCCTTCTCTTCTGCCATGACCCCTTCAGGAGTAATGACAGGCTGAGTGACTCTATAGCACAACTCAGTGCATTTCTCAGAAAGAAGAACTCCCTGTAGCTGCTCCTGGGACTCACATGCAGAAGGTCACAGGCAGACCCTGACTCCTGCATCTGCTGCCAGCAGTGGGACCAGAGACAAATTTTACTCAGTCCCACAGGGCCCTGAGGCACCCAAATCTCTACACTCCAAACTGCTGCCATCCTGCTTCTGGCTTCAGCCAGCAAATCATCTTGTCCCACAGCTTTCTCTCTTCCCTCAAGATTTCCTTTGCAGCTCCATGGAGCAGCAGGCAAAGCGAGGAAACAGCACGGACCTGCTGCAGCTGGAGCACTGCTGCAGACCAAGGCCAAGAAAAGGCTGCTCTCAAATCTTTATCCTCTCTCTGCTCTGGAGTGGTTTCACTGGTGCCCCTCAGCCCTCTGGGCTGTTGGGGCTCAGAGGCACTAGCAAAATGCTCTCCTAACCTACCTTAACGCTAAGAGGGAGACAGAGTGAACGGGGCCTTTCTTACCAGTCATCGCTGCTGAGCAAGGAGAGTGCCTCGAGCAAGGACTGCTGTGGCTCCAAAGAGGCTCCGTCCTTCTGCCCCTTCCCACGGAGCGGCTCCTCTCGGCGCTCGGCACCAGTGGCCGTCTGCGGGGTCACTGTAAGGAGAGGGTCAGCCATGAGCGCTGCAGCCCCGGGCAAGGCACCCCGCCATGGAGCGGCCTGCAGCCCCATCTCCCAGCCAGGCTTCCATGAGGTACAAACTGGCACTGGCTCAGAGAATTCCCTGCTCTCTGGCTCCTTGCTTTCTCCCAGCCCCCCCAGCTGGGCACAGCTCCTTGGCTCAACCTGACAATTGCCCACACAGCGCCAGCTCCCAAGTGCCACAGGTACCACAGCCAGCGGCACGTTCCTGAGGCCGCAGAGCTCCCACTCCCTGTGAGACAGTGCCCACCAGCAGGACTTGCTCCCCACGAGGGACCCCTCAGCTGCCTCTCCTGTCTCAGCGCCCTGATTTCCCCGAGCCCTGAGGACAGAGGCACTCTGCAACTCCCTGAGGAAAGACCTGCAGCTGCCTCGTGACAGCACCAAGCCGAGCCTGAACAACCGAGTCCTGCTGGGCCCGGCTGAATCCCCTCAGAGCAGCTACCAGGGAACAGCGATACCTGACCCTTCACACCTCACAGTGCCTCTGTTCCCATTGGCTTCAAATATTCTAGACAGAGGGCAGCTGAGTGCACTTACATTTCAGCCTGCTCTTGGGAAGGGAGTAGTTCATGGATTTTGTTCTTTCCAAGGATCATGAATCTTTACTGTTTCAGAGGTACACACTGGCTGTATTTCAAAGATGCTGAGGTCAAATTCGTTTGTCATCAAATGGACTTGTTTGCAAACTGTGCAATGCCTAAGCTTTCTCTTGTGGAAAAATGCAATTTCCAGTCTAGATGATTGCGATAAAAAAGCCTTCTAAATGCAAACTGAGGATAAAAATATGTAAATACAGATGCAAATAGTTGGCAGATGCACTCTCTTGATAATCAATTTACCAGGTATGAGAAAATTCAGATGATAAATGCATTTCTTATGAAACCCATTTGTCATCAAAAGCACTGTCGATCAAGTATTTCATGTCATGCACTCAAAAGCTCGTTTTCTAATGTGTACATGAAAACACCTGAGCTGTCTCAAATGATGGAGTATAAATATTGCACAGAATCTAGATGAACTGCTCTAGACTCTGTAGGGGTTTTGTGCTACCTTGCATGTTCTCACACAGTAAGGAAGAAGCGTAACATCAAAAATACTCGGGAGCTAATCTGGCTGTCACTGGTGTACCCCTGTCACTGCCATCAGTGGTGTCACTGCAGAAGGATGTCGATGTACACATCTATATTCAATAGGAATGGGGAGCCACGTCAGGCTAGTTCTGGTCAATTGTGAGCATGGAAGTAGCATCACTAGAAAAGAGCACTCAAAGTACCATTCCTAGCTCCCTTCTTCTTCTCTCACCCTACTCAGGATCATAGCACAGGCAGGCTGCCCTCACAGGAGAGGCAAGAGCCACTAGGGACTATGTGCTGTGTATTCACTGCGGGCAGCAAACAGCCTGGGAGCACCAGGCAGCCCCTCCTGGCTGTCACCTGCTACACAGGCCGCTGTATTTGGGTGGGGTGACACAGGAGGCGCTGCTTGTTCCCTCTTGGCATTGCAGGCCGTGGGATGGCAGCGGCGAGAAGCCATTGGGCACTTCTGGGAGCAGCAGCACGGCTGCACCAAGTGGCTGACTGCCATGCAGAGACAACCCTTGCTGGGAGAGCAGGAAAGCTGACTGCAGAGCCGGACAGCAGCACAGGCAGAGGGCCAAGATGGAGAGTGGACAATTGATCGTGGTGGTACTCGTAGGTGCACAGTGAGCACACCCTGCCAGACTGCCCCGAGCTCATCCCTGCAGTTACAGCTGCCTCCTGGCACCAGTGCTGTAGTTTGCTCTATCAGGATGGGCAAAAGCCAGAGCTTAGGTCTTTACCACTACTTTATGCAGCTCAGCTTTCCAATGGATCAATAAGAACCAACTGCTCCAGTTCTGCCGAGCTGGAGTAACTCAAGAGTAGATTTGCTGTTCATTCTCAGCACAGGCTATGAACCCAAGATCCCAGCTGTGGTGGCTGAATCAGGAGGCAGTTTGTGCTCCTTGTGCAAGGAAAACCGGTGCAGGAAAAAGCTGCTGTGGAGCAGGCTTACCTGAGGAGTTGCGTGGGAAGCTGCCGTCTCCATGGATGATGGGCTTCTTGGACAGTAAGGGCACGTTGTCCTGCTTCCTCAAGACCTTCTTCTTCAAGGCACTACCAGGGTGTTTTCTCTGCACACTGGAAGCTGTGCCATTGACAGGCGGTAGGCTAAAGCCTGCAGGGACCAAAGAGGAGCTTGGAAGTGGAGGGTGACGATGGAAAGGCCCAGAAAACTTGCTGGAGCTGGGTAACGCCTCTTTGTTATCCCAAAGAACTTCAAGTATAACAATGGCACAGTAACATGGGACAGTGATCACAGAATCACAGAATCCTAGAAGACTTTGGGTTGGAAGGCACCTTTAACCACCATCTAGTCCAGCCCCCATGAGCAGGGACATTTTCAGCTAGAGCAGGTTCCTCAGAGCCCATCTAAACTGGCCATGAACACCTTCAAGGATGGATAAACAACAGCTTCTCTGGGCAAACTGTTCCAGCGTTTCATCACCTTCATGATAATAAATTCTTCCTAATATCTAATCTAAATCTACCCTCTTCTGGTTCAAAACCAAATTGCAGTGATGCTTCCCCAAAGAAACAAGGAAACCCCAGTATTGCGTTTCTTTTGTTTTCCTGTTTCAGAGGCTGGCTGGGGAAGTTACCAAAAGAAAGCGCAGATAACCTTGCGTGATGCCCTCGGGCTGAGTGCTGCCTCCTGAGGTCCCTGCTGCTGCCCTGGGGCAGCGCACACAGCACTGCAGTCAGAGCCCCTCAGCCGGGATTCAGTCGGGAACGCTGCTTGCTCCTGGGGCTACAACAGAAGCACTGGCTCGGGGCTTCAGCACAGCTCTACAGCACCAGCTCCTCAGCAGGGAGTGGTGGGAGAAGGGTCTCTGGGGTTTTCATTAGAAGGAGTTGAATTTTATTTCTTCCAGGTTGCACCTTGGTTGAAAAGCATTCTTTTGGACTCGCTTTTCCTGGAGGCTGCTATCCAGGAGAGAGTCTGAAGCCCCAGTGTCCTTTGTTACAGTGGGGATTCTGTAACACGACGTATCAAACAAGGAGTCCATGGAAAAGAAATATATATGGACCGATTCTTGATAGCTGTTTCAGAGATGTTTATTTCTCCAGTCGCATGGCTGAGGATCTGCCAAGGAACTGTTCCAGTCACGGGACCGAGGGTCCTTCTGCCCGCGCAGGGAACACAAACCAACCAATGGGGAACGAGGCTGAGCAGGGGCAGGGAAACCCCGTGCCTCCCCTCAGGGCCCCTCTCCCAGGGCTACATGGCAGGGGAGGGACCCCAACACTTCACCCATTTTTTTTTAACAAAAAGAGATTTAAAACTTAACACTGAAAACAGCAAGGGCAGTTTCAAAACAAAACAAGCCACCCTCCTGAGTCTTTGAATGTCCAAACAGATTCTCCGGAACATCTTAAGGCTGACAGAAGGGAGACAGGACTTTCTGAGCATGCTTTGTGGGGAAACTGAGGCAGGAGAGGGTTTAATTTCTTCCCTCCCCCTTTTCATCCCCCCCTCAGCATCGGAGAGGAGTTGTAGGGAAAGGCAATTGTATAGGGAAGCCATGGGGTGAAAAACAGATTAGGAATAAACTGGGGATGGCGTAAACCCAGGAAGGGGTTCATATTGGGTATAGGGTAAAAGGGGGAAGTAGGCTGTGGGTAGGGAAATTGCAGGGATGGATATTGTTTATAATTTTGTGCATAACGGCTGCCTTTGACTGGATTACCTCCAGGCCCAGTAACATTCGCTGCTTGTAAACCCTTCTTTCCTTGCACTATATCAAATTGTACAACTTCCCCATCTCCTACACTTTGCAGGTAATTTTTAGGGTTATTCCTTTTAATGGCAGTTCTATGGATGAATAAATCTTCCCCTGTATCATCTCATGTTATAAATCCATAGTTGTTTTTGACATTGTACCATTTCACAATTCCTGTGATTTTCGTTGCTATAACTTCTCCTATCACGTGCTTGCGTGTTTGTCGTGGCTGCTGGTCCCGCGTGGCCGCCGCCTCGCTGACTCCGACGTCTCGGCCGGGCCCCCGCGTTGTGGCTGCTCCTCGCCCTCCGAGGGGCGCTGCTCCGGCGCGTGTCTGGGCTCTGCGTGGCCCCACGTTGCCATCGCCGCTGGCCACGTGCCCTATGAGTGGTTTCGCTCCGCCAACTCCACGCTGCTTTGAGAGCGGCCCTATTTCAGCTCGGCGCTGCGCTGCGCGGCTTCTCGTGTCGCTGTGGAAACCGCCGCTTCTCGTTCTACAAAGCTCTCCAAGCCGTGTGCTCAGAGCAGGGTTCCATGCCGACCCCGGTTCCTGGCTGCTCTTGGGGGCCGCCTCTCTGCTGCTCGTGGCCCACGGCACCTGTGGCGCCTGCGGCATCGCTCCCTCACTCGCGGCCGCGTGGCCGGGGACCCCGAGACAGGGATGGGGTCCGCGATAAGGCGTGTGCTCCTGAGAGGGCCAGGCATATCCAGCACAGGCACCTCCGCCGGCACGGCTGCAGTCACGCGCTCCTGGGATGGCGGCCGCGCCGTCTCGGCCATGGGATTATGGCCATCCTCTGCTCTAGGGGTAATAGGACCATACAAATGCTCTTCAAGAGCTTCACTGATTACAATTAATCCACGGAGAGCTTCTGTCGCTAGTCCATGTTTTTTTTGATCCCTTATCTTATCCCAGATCTCGTGCCAAAACCACTCTTGACTAGTTCCAGGAGGTTCAATATCAAAAAGTAAGTCTCGAGAAATATAGAAGAAATTTTTGAAAAGCCAGTTAAAAAAATGTTCTAGATCTCCTGGAACAAATACATTCTTGTTTTGTTGTTCAAGGATTCCTTTAACTTCTAGATACATTTCTTTCTGTGGTTCAGAGAGCCGCATTTCCCACGATTCTTCCATAGTTCAGAGAGAGTATCCAAACCAAGGCGAGAAGAGAGAGATCTAGAGTAGTTTTTACTCACGAATTTTCTGTCCTTAGGGATCGGTGTCTTGCCTGCATTCTCTACCATTTGCTACAGTGGGGATACTGTAACACGATTTATCAAACAAAGAGGGCCGTAGAAAGGAAATATATATAGGCTGATTCTTGATAGATGTTTCAGAGATGTTTATTTCTCCAGCCACATGGCCAGGATCTGCCGAGGAACTGTTCCAGTCACGGGACCCGAGGGTCCTTCTGCCCGCTCAGGGAAACACAAAACAACCAATGGGGAACGAGGCTGACCAGGGAGAGGGAAACCCTGTGCCTCCACCCCAGGGCCCCTCTCCCAGGGCTACATGGTGGGGGGGAGGTACCCCAACAGTCCACATGTTGGAGGCAGATTGCTGTAGGCAGAATGGAGGAAGCCGCAGCAGAGGCAAGTCTCTGACCTTGCCCACTGCTGTGGGACCCAGGACAGTGCTTTGGAGTTGTTCCCACTGAACTCAGGCTGCTGCTACCGCAGCAACATCACTTCACACATTTGATAACAAAGAGTTGGAATGGCGCACAGGACTTGCCCCAAGAGCTACAAATAAAAGGCAGGGAGGTTAGAAGAGTTTGCTCCTTTTTAATACAAGCAGGCCTGGATTTAAGCAGGGACACTGGGCTAATCACACTGGGGACTGCTTTATAAGCCTTGTCTCTAGCAATTCCCACCAGTCTGCAAGATTTTGTCAGTAGAAAGGGGTAGATAAGATTTTACAGCACATCCATGAGCAAGTCTGGGCCAGAACTCAAAGCACAAGACAAATACTCCCAAATCTGCCCCCCATGGGGAAAGGAAGCAGAATAGCAGATGAAACAAGTGCCATTGCAGGTAAATTGCCTGCATTTATCTTCTGGTCCAACCTTTCTGTACAAAATCTCCTCAATTCAAACACACAGCTTAAGATCAAGGAATAAAAATGTTTCGAGAGCATTTAAACCCTGATTCCTCTTACTTTCAAGGAAAGGCAGATGCTAAATTCCTTAAAAACACAAATGCAGGTCTGTTTGGGACTGCATCCTTCAAAACAAGGAGTGGAGGTTTAGAATCACTGTTTCCATTGGGAAAGACCTTTAAGCTCACAGAGTTCCCCCAATAACCTGAGACCACTAACACTGCCAAGGCCACCACTAAAGGATATCCCAGGACAGGATGCCATTGGCCTTCTTGGCCACCTGGGCACACGCTGGCTCACGTTCAGCCACTGCCAAGCAGCACCCCCAGGTCCTTTTCTGCTGGGCAGCTTTCCAGCCATTCTGCCCCCAGCCTGTAGCCTTCCGTGGGGTTGTTGTGGCCCAAGTGCAGGACAGGACACTTCACCTTGTTGAACCTCATACAACTGACCTCAGCCCATGATCCAGCCTGGCCAGATCTCTCTGTAGAGACTGCCTACCCTCCAGCAGATCAACACTCCCACCCACCTTGGCCTTGTCTGCAAACTGGCTGAGGTGCCCTTGATCCTCTCCTCCAGATCATTGATAAAGATATGAAACACTACTGGCCCCAGTGCTGAGCCCTGGGGAACACCACTTGTGACCAGCTGTCCTGGGTTGCAGTGTATTCTATTACCATCCTCATGAGCTGTTGAAATCAGGTGGGGCAGTGTTTCCTTGCCTCCTCCCCCCAGACTGTCTTTCTGTTAATGGCCCATCATTGTCCTGCCGCCTGACTCAGAGATAACTCCCTCCGGACTATCTTCTGTTAATGAGCCTAATCAACACCTGGCCTCATGACTCATTACCCCATTGTGAGATGCTCCACCCAGAGGGAGGAACCAAGCATTCCATCGTGGATATAATCTGAGGCTGAACACCAGAGACACTGGCTTCCCACTGGATTTCCAGAGGACAGGAGCTACACAGCCACCACTGGACCTTCTGAGGAAGAGCAGACCCTTTTTTCTACAGGATCGCTGCTTCAGGAGGACTGCAGCCACCATTCTACCAGACTGCTACCACCACCCTGACTAACAGGGTGCCAGGTTGTATCCTGACTCTGTCAGTTTAACCCAGTGTTATCCGCCTTTATTTTTTTTCCCCCCTCCTTTTATTTCCCTATTAAATTGTTATTCTGACTTGGTGTCTCCCACTAGTTTGTTTTCAAACTAGTACACCAGCCACCAGCTGGATCTAATTCCATTTAATTCCACCACTCCCTGGGCCCACCCATCCTGACAGTTTTTACCCAGGGAAGAGTACACTCATCCAAGCCAAGAGCAGCCAGCTCTTCCCAGAGAGTACTGAGGGAAACTGTGTCAAAGCCTTTACTAAAGTTTGGGTAGGCAATACCCTCAGCCTTTCCCTCATCCACTGAGAGAGTCACCTTGTCATGGAAGACCAGCTTGGCCAAGCAGGACCTGCCTTTCATAAACCCACGTGGGCTGGTTCTGCTGCCTGGGTTGTCCTGCATGTGCTGTGGGATGGCACTCAAAGTGATCTGCTCCACAACCTTCCCTGGCACTGGGTTCAGACTGACAACCCTGTAGTTCCTCAGATCCTCCTTCTGACCCTTCTTGTCAATGGGTGTCCCATTTGCTAACTTCAGTCACTTGGGACCTCCCCAGTTAACCAGGACTGATGAGCAATGATTCAAAGTGGCTTGATGAGCACATCCACCAGCTCCCTCAGTACTCCCAAGTGGATCGCATCCGGACCCGTAGACTTGCTTGTGTCTAAGTGGCATAGCAAGTCACTAAGCATTTCCCCTTGGATTAGGGGCGCTTCATTCTGCTCCTCTCCCTGTCTTCCAGCTCCTGGGGCTGGGTACCTGAAGAACAAGTGATCTTACTTTTAAAGACTGGTGCACAGAAAGCATTAAGTACTTAAGTCATTTCCTCATCTTTGTTCTATGTTTCCCCTCACATCCAATAAAAGACAAGAGATTACCCTCAGCCCTCCTTTTGTTGCTGATGTATTTACAGAAATATTTTTATTCTCTTTTGCAAGTTTCTAGGAAGAAATTCTTTACTGTGAGGCTGCTGAAGCACTGGGAACAAGTTACCAAGAGAAGCTATGGATGCCCCAAGCCTGGAAGCATTCAAGGCCAGGTTGGATGGGGCCCTGAGCAACCCAGTCTAGTGGAAGGTGTCCCTGCCCACAGCCAGGGTTTTGGAATTAGAGGATCTTTAAAGTCCTTTCCAATCTAAATCATTCTGTGATTTCCCTGCTGGAGTCAGATTAAACTTGGGCTTTGTCCCTTCCAATTTTGTCCCTGCATAACCTCATGACATCCGTAGAGTCCTCCTGAGTTGCCTGCCCCTTTCTCCAAAGGTGATAAGCTCTCCAGTTCCCCTGAGTTCCAGCCAAAGCTCTCTGTGGGACCCATTGTGAGTGGGACTAGTACATAAAGCAGGGAGCCAGGTCTATCTTCCTAGGTCTCATTTCGTAGGAGTAATAGCTAGAAAATAGGTCAATGGCAATTCTTGGCTGGGTAAGATCCCCTCTTGAATGAAGAGGACCATGTCCCATTGCCTAAGGTATTAAAAATGCCCAAATGAAAGTTAAATAGCAGAAACCAGTGTATCCTGTAGCTGCCTCTGCCATTGGCTTACCTGTAACACAAAGCCAGCTTCCACATGCCTCCAGTTCTTTCCTCTCCCAAGCAGTTCTACCTCCAAACTAGCTTGCTATACAGCGTCACCAGGAAGGACATTACTTATGGCACCTCCCTTCATGGTGCTCAAAGGCTTAATTGCCTAAATTCAGCACAGAGAGCCTAACTGAGGCCAGCTAAGTGATACAGAAAACACCAAAAGTAAAGCTATGTAGAACCACCCCTTTTTCTCACTCCCAGCGAAACCACTGCAGCTGGAATGACTGTGGCAGAGCAATATGCCTGCAGCCTGGGGGAGCATTGGGTGTGCAGGATTCACCTTCTGCTGCCTGTGCTGATCGGAGCATGGAAAACGAGCTGGGGCCGTTCTTGGTACAGAGGAGGCCAGTGGCAGTCATTCACTGCTGAGTGAAGAAAGGTGTTACAGAATGACTTTCTGAAGAGGGAAAACCAAACACAGCTGCACTTGAACAGCTCCAGGCCCCGGTGATGTTTCAGTAGACAGGAACTGAACTCCTTGTCACCCTTCTGCTGGTTTCATCAAACGGAAATTAATGCTCTGGAATTCCCAGCTTCTTTCCAGGATCATTAGCACCCAGTAAATCAAAGCAGAGACCTCAGGCCTGCGGGAGAATCCCACTGCAGATCCTTGTGCCACTGATTCTATCTCTCCCCACTTTTCTAAGTTCTTGGTGGCAAGGTCACTTAGGTTAGACACACAGCTCACAAGAAGTGCTCCTGTATTTTCTGCACAATGAATTGAGATTACACATCCCAAATTGTGCTCTGTTACGGGAAAACTGATAGATTTGAGAAATTTCAGAAGCAGCAAACTTGCTTCCTCAAATATTTACTGTGCGAGGCAATGAGCACAGAGAAAAGATTTAATGTTAAAAGCATCACCCAGGCAACACTCTTTTGACAAGTTCCCTCCTTAGCTCTCCTTGGGAAGATCTGAAAGGTTCAATGTCCCCAGCAAAAGCTCCTGCAATGGCTGCCCGCCAGCAGAGCAGGGCTGTCAGCTGTGAACCAAGTGTTGCCACAGGCAGCAGCTTACCCAGGGCAGCAAATCAGGAGCTAGCAAGGAGCTGATCTGAAGGCCAAACCTCCTTAGCTCCTTCCAAGAGCACTGCAACAATTCCTCATTCCAAGGAGGTGCAGTGCTGGACACCAGAGCTCTGGGTGAGGACTGGACACAAGTTTGCTCCCACCGAGTGCTGTGATGGTTTCTGCAGGAGCTCTGGGCTCCTGTGCCTGCCGGACACCACGAGGAGAGAAGGAGCCGAGTACGCTGACACACCTTTGCCTCGAGCATAGCCCGGCCTTGACCAAACACACTGAAAGGTTTCCCCTTTGGCCCATGTCTCGAAACATCAGGCCAGCTGTTTGACAGCTCAGGTTGGTTTGTTGTCAGAGAATTTCCCTCAAAAATATGAAGGCTGTCTTCCTCTGTGCTTTCCTCTCAGCAGCCTTGGAGCTGTTCCTGTGTGAAGCCATCCCAGGGGACTACTAAAATATGATCGCTGGCCAGCATTTTTCTGCTAGGAGAGCCCTGCATACTGTTCCACAAATCTTTCATAAAGGCCCAAACCAGCTCCAGACACTCTGCCTACAGCAGGTTTTTATAAATGGCTGCAGAAATCCAGGACAGCTACAAGTGAGCATCCAAAGTATTTTGTCCTGTTCCTGACAGCAGAATTCTCAATGATCTGAAGCAGTTTCACTCAGGTCTAACACAGGATGTGAGTTTTGTACTGTGATGTTTCATGATGAGTAACAAGCCTTGGGAGCACGATGTACAGGGTCAACATGCGTAAGCATGAGCATGTCCTCCAAAGTGACCAATTTAACTGTCCATTTTATTACTCTTCTATTTATTCCACTCAAGTCCCAGTACTGTTCTTAGATCTGTAGAAACCTTAAAATATAACAGTTCCCACAGGTCAGCAGTTATTCCCTGCTCTTTACAGCAGTTAAGCACCTCTGTCTTTTTCAGGGCCTAGGTCCACCATTCAGGCATCCCTCACATATTTAAAGCCTCCATTCACCCAGCCTAGAAGGTGTTACCTAACTCCACAGGAGCTAAGTTCCTAAAGAGCCTAAGTGTTCATGGGCTCATGCCTGCAGAGCAGTCTTGCATCTGCCCTGGTGCTCAGAGCCCCACACCATGGTGCCCAGAGGACCCAGTGCAGGACAAATACCTATTTTCCAGTCAGTACCAGCCAGCTGGCAGCATCTGCCTTGGGTGAGCCAGAGGCTACAAAGAGGTAAACGAATAATAATAGTCTGTCTCTGCAGCAAACTGTAGTGCTTACAGGGAGGAAGACAAAAAAAGAGCCTCCAGATGTGAACATGCAACACATTGGAGCTGGCTGATGAAACCTTGTGATGGTTTGGCTGACTGACCTGACAGAAAACACCATGTTTCCCAACTGCATTCATTCCCTCTGTCCAAAAGTGAACAAAGCCAAAAAGGGCATGAAAAGTGGAAGTCTGCAGAAGCTGCGCTAGATTTGCTGCCAATTCATTGCCTGTCCTGCAGAGAAATATAAATCTAACGGCCAGAAAAAATGTTTAGGACCTCTGCAGGTCAGATTTTGAGTAAGTGAACTTTAGTTTCTGACAGGGCACTATCGCCACCTGAAAATACAAATGATGACTGGAAGCTTTGCAAAGCTCTCAAAGGCCCTGGGGTGATAAATAATACAGAAATAGGAGCAGCTACCGTGTTCATTACAGCAGCAATCCCTGCAGCAGAACCCCAGCTTGCACAGCCTTCCTCAGCCACGTCTCCAGGAGCTGATTTATAAATACCTGCTCAGGCTTCATGCACAGTGCTGGCGGCTGGAAGTGACAGCTGCACAACCAGGTCCACCCTCCACAGGCAGAGATAGGTGGCACAGCAGGGTCTCTGTAAGGAGGGGCCCAGGCTGGTCAGGGCCAGTCCTGCCACAGTTCCAGTGGGAATTGGGATGCGATCTCCCTGTCTTTACCTCAGCCCATGAGCTTTTTTCCTTCTTCCTCTCCTGCTGTCCCATTGAGGAGCAAGAGCAGCAAGAGAGCAGCTGGGTGGGCAGCCTGTAGCTGGCCAGGGTCAACCACCATAGGTGACATTGCTCCACTGGATTGACTAGGGGAGATCAACAATGGAGCATCTCCATGTAAGCTCCAGGAGAAACACAGGGGGACCAGACTTCACACAGCCCACTCTGGTTGCTACACGATAACTCAAATACAAAGGCAAGAGGCACCAGCATAAAACATTCTGATAACTCCTGGAGGCCACCTTTGGCAGGGTCTGGAAAGCACAGGAAGAGAGCTACAGCTGTTCTAAGGCCTCTCATTGCTTGCAGCTGAATTGGTATTTCTAAAAGGAAAGTACAGGGCCGCACTTGAGCTCTTCCCTCGAGGCACACATCCAAGTTGAACTTGCACAGTGGCTCAGTTTTGTTTCCCCACCATCTCTATTGAACACGGATTTCTTGCAAACACACACACAGCTCCCAAGCACTCTGTCAGCTTTTCCACCCTTCGCATACTGAGCTAGAATTGTTCCCTGTGAAATCAGCCATTAAAACCTTTGAGAGTACAGAAGTGCAGAATGCTGCAGTTCAGACAGCTGGAGCAGGTGAAAGCCTCCAAACCCTTCTCTCTCACCAAGATAATAGAGCACTAGCATACAAGTCAGCATTAAATGCTGGTTTTCTCAAATAGCTCTGTTTGTTTGGCCCTGGCAAGTGAGAGGTGATAACCAACAGAAGGTATGACAAATAAAGTGATGCTGAGAGGAGTAAGAATTTGGTTCTCTTGGGAAGTGCTTTTTGAAGCCATGGAAACTCAAGGTACACTTAAAAAAGGAATCAGTGAAAGATGAGATTCTGCTCACACCAGCAAAGCTTCCTGCACCAGAGAAACACACTCTGCCAACTAATTGGGAAACACAGAGCATGCTTATTTAACTCCCATTTCCACAGACATCTTCTCACAAGGGTTGGATGGCATTCTTCATGGTTCCTGAGTGCACTTAAACTCCAGAAATGCTATCTCTGCCTTACATATAAAGTGAACATGAAGGTCTGTCTTTTTTCCCCTGCCATTCCATCATTTCCAGAACATGGCAGCATCCTTTCCCACAGAGAACACAGACCCATGCAGGGTGAGACAAAGGGCCAAAGGTCACACTGAAAGGAGCACATGCTGAGACTTGTCTGTGTGATGGCCCACCAAGGCCTGGGAACAGGTGCCAGGCAGTGTGGATGGAACAGGAATACTACAGCAGGTTTGTGTCCTCTGCATGTCCTCCATTTTGCAAAGCAAGCAACAACTTGGAGCTGTGGACTGAAAGACAAGAAGAAAAACCTGCCCTGATGGTCATTTTGTTTCTTCCAATCCCCAGTACTTATATTCCCTCTTTGAAGGGTATTTAAGATATTTAACTGCCTGGCCAAACAACAGAAGCAATTCGGAATTTGGTCACCTTTTCAAAATAGTTTGGATTGCAGCACTGCTAGCAATACATCTCTCTTTAAATCCTGGACTATGACTAGTCCCGGGACCACCACTGCTTCCCAGAGCACTTCAGAACATCTGCTGAGTGGCTCTGGAGCAGGATTTCACTCCCACTGCTGCCCGCTGTACCACGCCTCAGCAGCTCTCCTGGACAGGACTGAGAGGGAAACAAAATGTTCCGGTTGAAGTCTGAATTCAAGATGGATGAATTCAATGGATTTTAATTTAAAAACAAAATTTACGGCAACAGAAACACCAAGAGCCAAAACTGACATAACTGGGGATTCTCTTGTGAGTACCTAAAAGAGATAAAATATCAAAGGTGCTTTAGAACCAAACAATTCTAAAGAAAAGATCAACTTAAATTCTGTTAAAATGCGTCAGCCTCTCGCCAATAAAAACTGCCAAAACCCTACAACATTTCTTCAATTTTCCCCTCCCTTCTCATTCATGTCACCCTCTCCCTTTTCTGTGCATCAAACTATTAGTCTGCTCAAAATGCATTTTGTCCTTCCACAAATATACTATTACCAAGTTGAATTGAAATCTCATTTAAACTTCAAGCTTCCAGGAGAGCAAAATACCCCACTTCTAGCTAAGAGCCACCTTACATCAACACCAAGATACACTTCTCCTAGAAGACAGTGGGACTAAAAGGAGATGACCCACGTGCTGGTGGGGTACTAAGTCCCTTCGGAAGCAGGACTTAGAAGCAAGACAAGCAAGAACGTGAACCACCCCACCTTACAGCAGGGTGCATTTAGTAACGATGCGCTTACGCCGTCCTCCAAGGCGAGTCACGGGCTGCTCCTGCTGCCCCGTGATGCAAGGAATTTTGTGGAGCTGGTCTGGCATCCGCTGGCCATCTCTGGTATTGCTCCTTACCACAGTCAATTTTATCTACCTCTGTAACTGGGAAGGCCACCGCATGAAACACACCAAACAAAAATCCCAGGGGCCGTGCAGGGGTGCCTGGACAGACATTAAACACACACCTATGAGACACGGTAATAGCTGGGCAAATAAAACCGAAAGTTACACCTGAGGGTTTCCAGCCTATTGATTTCTTGGCTGCGTAACTGCAGAGGTTTGCGCTGGACACGCACAGGGGCTTCTCACAAATTCTCATCCAACCTCCACTGCTCCAAATGAGCAGCTGTCTGTCCTCCTCATTCTCTTCATTGCTCCCAAACTACCAGGATTAGATTAGAAGGGAGGACCTATCCCATTTCCAGTCTCTTTCTCTAGACAAAGGAGGACACACAGTTTAGTCCTCGACTGGCTAAGACCTTCCTTGGCTTTGCAGATAAAGTTTTAAGGATAAGAAACTGCACAGCATTGTCAGTTATCAGCTCTCAGGTGAGGGCAACTTCTGATCCAGGAGCCCAATTGCTTGCAGCTGCCACAGCCACACTGTTACACAGAGCAGCTGCTTGAGGGCTGAGGTCAGGGCGACTTGGCTGTCCTAACCGCAGAACTCACCCCCTGCCACCAGCTGGCTGTCACTGAAACAGATTTGCAGAATCTCAATGTCCATGAGAACCAAGAATGAACAAAATGCTCTTAAGATCCCCCTGCTCTTCCTGCTGCCAGGTTCTCTCCCAGCTCCACTCCTGAAACAGTTTCTGGTGCATAGGAATGATGGACAGAGGCTGTGCCAACCTTACAGGTACAAGGGGCAGTGGTGGCAAGTTCCCGATGCCACCATTCCCCACACCCAAACAGTGCTAACGGGACACGCTGCCTGCTCTTTCACCTCAATCCAGGGCTTCTGCTTCGACTTCTGGAAGGGCTGGGATGCAGACACAGGTAGGACCTTGCAGGAGTGAAACACAGCTGGCTCCTTGCGTTACTGCACACCTCAAAAGCTGAGCAACCAGCACTCAGCCGAAAGAGAACACCCCTCCATTCACACCCTTCTCTTGCTCGGGCCAAAGCCTGCCTGCACACAGTGACAGCAGGATTGGGTAGAAACTGACACATCAGTTCAGCCTCGTTTGGTGGCTTGAGTACAGACAATGTACAAGTGTTGGCACGAATCTTCACAGCATCTCAGAACTGAAAACAAATAAAGCCCAGCTTTATACAGTATTAACTTTGATTTACTGTCAGTTAAAACCCTCTGAAGACTGAAAGCCTCCACCTGCTGCCCTCCTACCTCCAGCTCTCCAAACCCAAGAACATCTCTTCCAGCTTTGTCTGTGACACAATGCCTGCACTTCCACACAGTGCTGCAACCCCAGTGCAAGCCAAGCTGTGGACAAATCAACGGATACAACTAAAAGGGAGGGAGACAAGAAGTCTGGAACAACAGATGCTTTGCAGATCATAACCTTTTAGGCTGCCTTCCTCCTCCAACAGAAATCTGCCTTCTACAAGCAGCATTTCATCTTTAACCACCACCTGAAGCTACCTAAGGTCTCTCTCAACAAACACCACAGGACAGGTATTTGGTAAAAGAGATGTATATTTATTCACTTTACAAAGAGGGTGGTATTTAGTTGCAACAGCTCCATTTATAGACAAATATATTATTGTACATTATAGTGGTGAATGGCTCAAAACTTTACCTTGTTTTGCTCTTAAAAATGTGTTTGCACCACTTCAGCTTCCATTAGCTGAGCAAATAGCTGTCCTTGTTCTGCCACTGAAAGATTAAAAATCCGTAAGAAAGGTATAGCTCTGTGCTATGTATTCACAAGCCTTCACCTTCTCCTTTCCCTGTGTCACTCTCCTCTTCCCACCCAACTCAACATGGTCTGTCCTCTGGGTTAGCATTAAACTTATATACAGCCTCCATTAAAACAAAATTAGGAGCCAGTGATAGTTCTAATGTCCTTTTAAAGCACAAGAAAAGTCATTGATTTGTACATACAAAAGTCTTGAGTTCAAATTTGTTAAAAAAAAAAAGAAAAATCTATTTTGAAGTCGAGTTGGCATTTACATATTGCCAAAGTATGGCTAAGCCAATGAAAGGGGGGAAGAAAAGAATTTCAGGACAGAATTTAAATATTACAAAAATATCTTTTTTTTTTCTTTTTTCTGTTTCCTTTTTTTTAAAAAAAAAAAAATCGGCAGGATGCCCACTTGCTATTGCTAACTGAAGCATGGAAAGAAGGTATAGACCAGTTGTCTTTGATCCTTGAATATCTGAAACAAATTCAATGTAAAGCTGAACCAAGTTTCCCACACAAACAGCGGTGGCAGATTTATTTCACTTGAGATACAAATGCATGTCCACATGACAGGCATAATCTGACCAGGAGGTGGAGGAAATGTTTCTCTAAGTAAGCGTAGGGAAGGAGGGCGAGAGAAGGCTGGCACGGTTAAACATTCTGGATTCAGAAATGCAGTGCCCCACAGGTGCCTCTGCACACAGGCTGTGCAATGCTCTGCACTCCTGATATGCAAATACAGCATCTTTCAGCAACAGGATCCAGAATCAAAGAGCTTGGTGGCCCACTTGTTCAAACTTCTAAAATTATTCTTTCATGCTGTTATTCTTCTTCACTTTCATTTTCTGGTTCCAAATCAGAATCACCATTGATTTCCTTTTCAACAGTCATGTCTTGTTCATCAGATTGCTCCTCTTTTTCTTCATCTTCATCCCAGTTTTCCTAAGGAAAAAAAAAAAAAACCAGAAATGTTTGAACCTTTGTCAGTCACACCATTTCTGCTACAATAGGAGATCTGGTCTGATTCCACTTACGTCAGAGTCTTTATCTGCAATCATCTCATCATCTGAGCCTTCCTCCTCTGACGAGTCTGGAAAGAGAAAACAACCTCTCAGTCTGGGAAACAGGCTTTAAGATGTCATTGTGCAAACAAAGTCCAGTCCCACATGCTGCCAAGTCTTCAAACTGTGCTATTTCCATACCAAAACTAATTCTACCTGGAGATGAGGTAACCAACATCAGTTAAGACCAGGTCACTTCCGCTACCCATACACAGGGTGAAGATGCAGTAGGAAAAAAGCTGAACTGGAAGTGTGCACTGCCACACACGGACATCCCCTACACTGATGTCCTACTGACTCAAACATAGCAGTGTCTTCACTGTATCTACCTTAGCACAAGGGCAGGTAACACTAGAAAGTTTAGGCTGCCAGGTAGGTTAAAGCAGCACACTGAACTTCCAATTCACTGATTTCTTCATTTGTGATGCAATGCTGGGAGGGAATTAAAGGAGTTAAAAGGAAGAGAAGGAAGGAGTAACTAACTACAAGATGTCCACATCATTAGCCACTGATTTTCCTGCCACGGATCTCTCCCAAAACCCCCCGTACTTGCAGACTGTAGATAAGCACAGGAGCATGATGAACAGCCATCAAGTGTAGGTTGTCATGTGAATTCAGGAGCTGAGCTCCACTTAGCACACAACACTTACCATCCTCATAGACCAGCTTTGCAGTCTGATTAACCTCTGGTACATCCTGAACTGTTTGTGATGCTGCAACCTGAATGGAATTTGCAGATTAGCTTTAGATTAAATCATCTATTTCAACCTTAAAAGGCAACAAAACTCTTTAACAATGTAAATGAAATCTACATTATGGGTAGCACACATTAATTCACTTACAGTGCTGGTTTAACAGCCAAAAAAAGTAAAAATGACAGTAAAATCGGAAAGGCATCTGCTCCAAAGTGGCCCAGTGCCTGCTATTTATTCCTCTTTAAAACTCTGTGGGTGAGCAGAAACATTTGGCAGGACAAAACACTCCCAGTGGGCAGGGACTGACAGGACAGTTAATTAAGGGACTACTCTGAGCATTATCAGCGTCTCTGAACAGCAGCTGCATTAAGGTCCCCAGGACAGATCCCATCAGATGCAATCACAACGGGAACTGAAATCTGCAAACAATACCCCTGCACATCCCATGTTATGTAGTTGAAGCTCACCTGGGTGACAAGAATGAAGAGTCTTCCATGCAGACGGGAAAGCTTTTGCAAAGTTTTTACTCTGCTCTCCATCAACTGGTATAACATTCCCAGCTGAGGAATAAGGTCTGGCAACTTGGGAGAAGAGAGAGATGAAAAAAAATGAAGCTGTTAAACACATTCCGAAAGTTTTTGGTTTTTTAAGCTACTTTTTTATGTTTGGGGCAACCAACACTTGCTTACATGATTCTAGATAGAAGGGAGAGCTGAGGGTTCACAGGAACAACCTGCAGCCTGATCAATTAATGCTTAGCCATGTTTAGAAGTATCATCTACTTTTAAAGCATGGCAATTCTTAGACTCCTTTTCCTTTCCACAGTCACTGCCACACGCAGGGGCGAAGCACTGTTCAGAAAGCTGCGTAAGTGGGAACTGAACATACACCGGTGTCCGAATGCAGCCTCAGCAACACGTGCAAGTTCTGCTGCTCAGCAATCCTACAACAAATGGCAGAAAGGACTGACAGTGCCCAAATGTCTTTTTCTTAACCCAGCAAGTGCTGTATCCATCACTTGTAAGGCAAGGCTGAACTTCAATCCAGAAGCTACAGCATTACTTCCTACCCTGCCAACTTTGGCACACCCTTACCCCATAAATCTGGCCATGCCCCAAACAGTTTCAATATGAGCATTACCAGAACAAACACAACTTAGCTCTTTAAGATCTAGTGACACAGGCTACATTGCTCTTTGGCAGTAATTTTCTTCCCTCTCACAGGTGTGACATAACTTATCTTGGTTTGACTTCGGGATGGCTATAATTACGTCAGGAATGACTGAGACAAACAATTTATCAGCAATGTGCAGTAGGTTCAGCAAAAATGGTGTAAGCATAGCTCACTCTCTCTACATTGATTTGGGCACTGCCATATGCAGAGAGCAGATTCCTGAAGAAACAATATATATTTATTTAAGCATTTAAATCTAGTTTTACTTAAGTGCATTGGCATGAATGAAAAATACTTACTGTGGAAAGGTAGGATGCATGTAGGGTGAAAACAGACTTCAGCCATCGAACCATTACTGAGGCACTGGAAAAGAGAAATAAGTTATATCCAAGAGATACTGGCTGAGAGACACCCATTTCACATTCTAGATGCTAAATAAATATATCCAGATACTTCTGTATAAAGTGTTCCTCTTTAATTAGAGAACAAGATAAATGCAGATGGAAATGTGAAGTTTGGCTATCCCCGTGAGGTATATGAGTTATTTGTTAGGAAAAGAACAGACATTTCAGTGAGGGACTAAACTAGACAAACTCAGGGGTCTGTACTTCTGAAATCTTTAATGGATGGTCTCAATGACTAAAAGATCAAAGCATGCTACTTTCTTCTCCACCTACAATGCGGGAATTTATATTTAGAAAAAATAAACCCAAACCAACCCAACCCCCACAACTCAGCACAGCCCATCTCAACAAAGCTGTCCGTATGGCAGCATAACAAGATGGAGGGGGGGAAGCTGGTTTTGTTATTAAACACCACACTAAGAGATGTCTAAATACATTCGGTAAGTAAACAAGGTCTACACCTGAGAGTTATTTTACTTATTGATCAGTAATGTAAACGTTTGGGGCCTTCAGTTACATTCTCAGCGTTACGTGCTCATTTCAGGTATCCTTTTCCCTTTTTAACTTCAGCCACCCTGAGAAAGAACTGCTTTAAGTGTTTTAAGTTCCTCTTTTCACCCACAATGAGGTGAGTTTTGACCTCCAGATGCTGCAGTTTAATTGCAGTTACTATGGAAATCTATCACATACATGGTAGGAGGGACCATAACACACATGTGAAAAGTTTTAGGTGAATTAAACTGTAGCTGAGTTGTCTCTTACCTGTATGGGTTGCCCTGCAATCTCTTTGTAAGCTAAAAGGACAAAAAACCCCAGTCAGCAATAAGTAACAAACATAATGAGTTCAAAACCCCAACATTAGATCCATTTGACAGCCCCAATACTGGGGCAGAAAGTTCTCCAGGCATTTGACGTTTGCTAGGATTAACCTCTGTCAGGCTCCAGAAAATTACACTGCTGGCTCTACCACCCTCTACACAGGCTGGTAACTTGCAGAAGCTGGGTTTCAGTATTACAAGAAAGCTGGAACTCTTAACATGCAAAATATCCACTGAAGCTTAAACCTGGCAGGAGTAAGCAGGAGGAAACCTCTTCTATTTCATGTCTGTTTATCTGCTTAGCAGAGCAGTTGTTACAGGGTGGACAAGTTGGGGAAACAAGTGAAGGTAGTATCAGACAAAGGCCATTTCACACAACAAATCTCAAGCCTGGGAGAAGGCAGTTACACAAAGGTCTGACCATCCACTGAGATTACAGAGTTAAACACTTGCACTTAGATTCCCCAACAAAGGTCTCAGGGAAGAAACACAGCATCTCATTAACATAAGCCTAAGGAGGTGCTGCAAGACCAGCCATTCAGCACCAGGCCATCTGCATAACTCAGTTAAGATCAGTACCATAAATAAAAACTAAATCTTACTTGTGGTCAAATAGCACGTTAAAATACCAAAGAAATTGAACCATTAACTTACATTATAGAATGTCATTCACATAACAAGAGCTACTAACCAATGTTCGGCTTTAAAAAGTAATGTCCGGTCAAGACTAATCATTAAAATATTTCTGTCCAAATAAAGAGTTTATTTAATACCACTGAATAAGCAGTTCAGAAGCCAGATCCCTTTTAAAATTACTAAGTGATGTTCAAGGTTTAGGTACTGCAAATTGACTTTCTGATGTTTCAAATTATTGTCCATGTTAGTAGTTGAGAAGAAGATGTAATGGTGATTGTTTGCCATCGACTAAACAAGCTTTTGCTTAATCTCTTCCCTCTTTTTCCCACATAATCATTTAAGATAGTAATACATAATTTAATGCTCTTCCTAGCTTTGACAGTGACACTTGGTCCTTTGGTTAAGCTTCAGCCAGAAAAGATAAAAAGTGTATCAGAGATAAATTAAGAAACAGTTCAGTCCTCTTACAGTACCAAACCAACTTCAAAAATAAAGAGACATAGCCTGGATTTTTAGTAGCTAGAAGGCAAACCACATGTGGCTTGTATGACAGCAGAAGAAGTGCAGGCTCTCCTACCTCATGTAGCAGTGGAATGACAGCATGTATAGGCATTCTGGCTACTGTGTTCTTTACTATATTTTCTTTTCTTGTGTTAAGCACTTTCTGTTAAAATGAAAACATATGATCAGAGAATAATTCAGCTTTAACATGTGTATGAGCAATCAGCAAAATCAAAAATTCCTGGCTGTAAATCTCTTTCTACTCCACTACCTTTGTATGCTAAGAATAATGAGCGAAAGATTTGCTATGAAAAGGAGTTTCATTTTCTAAGTCAGCTACAATTAACAAAATTAAGACACTCAAACTCATCTAAAACAATCTAGCATTGCCTCTAGCCCATCTGCCCCCTGTTAGAAGTGATGCACTACAGGCACATGAAAATCTCCCTTGATATTTTCTGTTTGACTTCCATAAATAAATGCCTTTCACCAGCATCTGTGACAAGATGTTTCTATTCAGCATCAAATTCTTAAACAGCTCCCTGCCCCAGTAGTACTATTACATCCCCCTAGTCCAAATGCAAAGGTAAGCTTTTCAAGTGAAACTTGTCATCAATTCATTTTTCAAACAGTATCTTGCTTGAAAAATGTACCCTCAGGAGACTAAGCATAGATGATGCTCCAGCCTGAGCTAAAGGGAACATGGCTGCATTGGTAGCATCACCTGTAAAACATCTGAACTGTGACATAACAAATTCATCATAAACAAAGTGCCTCAAAGTTCAGGGACCGACTCAAAGTAAGGCAGGTAACAGAAAAGTAACACCACCACTAACTCATAATAGCACTTCCTTGAGCAGCAAATCAGCAAAAAGCAGCTGGGAGAAACAACAGATTCTGAACTGTTCAGCCTCCCCAGCTTTCAGGAAGGCTCCCCACCAGTCCCAGTGAACAGATTCAACAGCACACACTGAGCCTGCAAGACTTACATTTAAGATTTCTGCATCATTGCTTTCCAAGCCCTGAACCAGCAGCACGGCAAAGCTGTCTGTCTGGGGAAGGCCACCTGGAGTTTTTACTTTGCTCACATCAATATCCAATGCCCCAAGGCGCTCCTCGATGCTCTCCTGCAGAGGGGAAATAAGGGCAGAGCTGTGTCACTGCAGTTTCTCACACGTATCAGCTGAAAGCAAAGTACCTAACTTAGAGCATTCCCTCTAATTCTGCTGGAAAAGAACACAAATTTTGTACATTCTTTTAAATGCACTGACAGAAAATAGCATGAGAAAAGAAAAGCAGAGGAAGTTTTGGATGAAAAGCACTAATATATCTTGGCATAGGCAGCCACAAGCGTGTGACAAAGTTCTGCAACAACCTGGCAAAACCACAGGCAAGGCACAGAGGGCTTGAATAAAGGAAATGTTTTGAGCAGGGAGAAGTCTCTTTCATACAAAAAGATGGTATCATTAACCTTTCTTCCACAGTAAACAAAGCAAATTCAAGGTCACCTGAAGAAGGTATAGTGATGATTTATGATTATAGTTTCTCCATTCTTGCTGAGTTTGAAAGAGGAAGCCCTTTACCTCTGTCTCTCCTGGTTTCCTCTTGTTTTTCTTTTTCTCCTTCCCCGAGGCTGGAGTTTTGACAGCTGTACTATGTCCTGGAATGCCAGGCACTAGAACTTTGGTGTCCGAGTTCACAACAGGTGTCTTTACCTAGTACACAGAGATAACCACATTTCCATGAATGGCTAATACCTTCAGCTTTCTTCCAATTTAAAATACAGATTTTATTCGAAGACTCTCACACATGTGGTAAAACCAGCCTGACACAACCCATTTTCTTGGCATAAATATTAGGCAAATCCAACGTATTTAAGAGAATGAATAACCTCACGAAACAGACAGCAAATTTTCATCATTAACTAGAGCAATGGAATCTTTGGAATCACCTGTGAATCATTTTTCTTACAAGCTTTTGCTGTAACATTCATAGAACTGTTTGTATCCAGCAACAAGTTTTTGGATGTTTGCTAGCAATAGATACCACCTGTGCTAACAGTCAGCCCCATAAAACACATGCA
The DNA here is from genome assembly GCF_009650955.1 of Corvus moneduloides. Classification (NCBI taxonomy): domain Eukaryota; kingdom Metazoa; phylum Chordata; class Aves; order Passeriformes; family Corvidae; genus Corvus; species Corvus moneduloides. The sequence goes on along the minus strand of NC_045478.1, from coordinate 106,452,075 downwards.
GATTAATTCAACATCCACCGGAAGGCAGTAACTGACCACAAAAAGCAGCACAATGTAACAGCAAAAGGTAGTCACTATTCACTTCAATCCCAACTCTTTTCTTCTAGGGACTGCTCAGACACAGAACTCAGCTGTCTGAATTAGGCTGTGACCACTGTGACAAAGACAGACACCTTAGTTTATACCAAAAAGCTAAGGTATCATCTTCAATGAACACAAAGGAGATGGAATTTTCTATTTAACAACCAAATGCTCTTCGGACTCACAGAGGATGTAAGGCAGTATGCCACTTCCAGAATATCAAAAATGCTACCTGCTACTTCCAGAACACTTCTTTAACCATAGCATTTCTATCCAGGCCTTTTTTTTTTGAAGTACCTCTGAAGTGATAAAAGTAAAATCTACTACAGTGAGCAAAACAACTTCCAATTTCCAAACAGTTGATTTTCTGCATGAAGAATTTTATCATAGAACACCAGTGGTGATAAAATACTATCCCCTTTGCTCACCACACTCATCACTGACCTTCTCCCCACACGGCATGCTCAGACAGCCAAGAGAAATGCGTCCTCACCGGAATTCAGCAAAAAGCGAAACCAAGATGGGTATCATCACTGCATGCCAGGGAGGCCCTACACCTGTCCCTGCAGTTCAGCTCTGCTACCCAACAGCTCCAGGACTGAGGAAGCAGCACAAAACCCTGCCTGGCTGATGGAGCACCACATCCAGAAGGTAACTAAAGGGTCAGAATGACAGCGCTGTCTCTCACTTCATTGACACTCCAAGCATTTCAAACCTTCAAGACCTTGAATATGCACAATGATTAAGAACTTTACAGCCTCTAAACACCATGGGGATCCTGCATGAGAGAACACAGTGGCAAGTGGCCTCAGTGGCCACTGCTGCCATGTAAAGTGCCAAGCTCACATTCCCAGGTCCCCGTGAGTAGGAACTCATGAAGGCCACATTAAGAAAGAGCAAAAAGGACCTGCCGCTTAAGGTTCCACCACATTTGATTTAGACTCTAAAACAAAGTCATCCCACCTTCACCCCAAACTATCAGGGTCAAAGAGGCTGTACAAACCAACAGACTCTAAGGGAAGGACTGATCTTAGGCAGAAAAGCCAATCAGTTCTGTCTCTCAAGCAGACCTGCTGAGCTACAGGAGGGCCAGCATGCGCTCTCGCACACACCAGGACACACACAGATCTCTCTACCCGCACCTGCCTGAGTGCTATGGACATCTATAGCTACCTCTGCAGCTCTGAACAGGTCCATCCAGAAATCCAACCTCATTTTAAGAGAGCAGTGAATTCTACCTACTTCATTTCTAAGTAAAATAAGAGAAGCAAAAAAATCACATTTCATGCAAAGCTCACCTTTGTTAGAGCAGCATCTGTTTTAAGTGACAGCACTTTCTGGATATCCCGTACCAAACATATGTGGGATTCACTGGTGTTCAAAGACTAGGAGGACAGGAACAAAACCAGTTAATATATTTGACGCTCACACCTGTGATTCATTATGCTACTGAAAGATGAGAACAAATTCCACTGGTATAAATTAGAATGAACTTTCTTTTCATAGCTCCTTTGCATATCAGCCTTTTGTTACTAGATCTCTGTACTCTCCAAGGGAAGTTTACACAGGTAAACTAGAACTGTATTAAAACCAGTTTCAGTGGCCCAACTCAGGAACAGCTGAAATGGCAAGAAACAGTCAGCAATGATGTCAACCTGTACTCCAGCTGAAAAAATGGAATAATACAAATCACCTTTCCAAACAGCTCTGGGGCAACAGTCACAGCTCCCAAAACAAGGGCAAGGAATAGGTTTTGTATTGTTATACAATTCCAAAGCAGTAAAAACAAAAATAATAAAACCAAAAATTTCTCCAACTGAAAGCAGTATGCAGTCCATATGACAGAATCCAAACCCTCTCTGGTAAGTTCTACATACCACTTTCTCTATGATGGGCTGTAAGGTGTTTCCATACACCAGCAGCAGAGACTGTTTGTCTGTGCAAAACGCAGCTGCTAGAATAGGGACTGGTTTCGGTGTGGAGTCCCCATCATTCCCAGGTGTTGCTATCTGGATAGTACAGTTTGATGTTAAGGGTTTTTTGCAGTAACTGGGGGAAAAAAAAAAAGAAATTAAAAAGTTCCAAGATGTTTAGCTTGAACACTTCAATATCTTGAACATCTAAGCATCTTTCATTAGCAGGTCCTCAGCCATTGTACACCTTTTACGGATGGCTAAGAAGAGGCAGAGACACAAAAAATCTGGGTTAAAGCCACACGTAATATCAAAGTGCAACACAATCCCCAACAAGTGAGTTCTCCAAAAATGTGTCCAGTAACCCAAGACAAAGCAGCAGCTGGTACCTGGATCACGAGCATATAAAAGAGCTTAAAGGCAGCAGTATAACAAACTGAACTTTGCCTTACAGTAACCCCAGACCTTTCCCAAAGACACCCTCAGGATGAATCCTAACTTACCCATTCAAGATATGTTCGAATAAATGCAACTGCCCATCTCTGCACACAACTGCTAACTTCACAGGCTGAAAGAAGGCACAGTAAGAGAGTTTCATTAGATCAAAGAAAAACTCTCCTGGAAGTTCAGGACATCAAGAGACAGTTGTATGGCTACAATTTGACTTTTTTCAGTATTTAATAACGTTACACTCAATCTGTAAGGAAGACCAAAGACATAACAACTCAGGAACATTCACTACAAGTGTTAGAAGATTAAAAAGGTAATTCACAATTGTACTTTATCACTAGTAATATGTCCTGAGTCAAACAGTTTGCACAGTAGCAGACATGTCTAGAGGCACAGGTCTGCAAAGGCACTGACACTGTGAATACGCTTAGAGGAAAGAAACTGAGCTGACTCCTCTGAGAAACTGAATGACAGCGGTACATTAGAGAATACTCTCCAATACATGCAGGAAGAGGGAACTGGAAACATTAGAAAAATATAGCATGAAATACTGCTTTGAGAAATGGAATTTAAAGGCAGCAGGAGAAAAACGTTTTAAATAATTACAGAAACAGTTTGTGAGCATGTTTCACATTCACACATTTTTCACAAGACAACTACTTCAAAAGACTTGTGCTTGTTAAAACTGAGAGACTTGGCAAATGCACACTGCTACTTTAACTCATTCAAGGATAGTTAATTCCAAATGCATTTACACTGCCAAAAACACTTGAAATCAGAAAAAAACCAGGACCACATAGAACCAGATTTTTAGAAATAATTTCTTTTGTGGTTTTTTTTTGCTGCCAAGTTCTAACAATAATTTTGATTACTAACTTGTTCTAAATAGGAAACAACTGACATTTCCACCATCATGAATGTCTGAAAAAACCCACTGAATTTGCACCCAGTAGATTTCAAAAGGAGTATTTCAAACTACCATCTTTATAAATGCACCTGTAATAAATATCCTTACACCCATGAATTTGCATTTAGATCTCATCTCTGCATAACAGAACCCAAATACAAATCAAGCTTCTTTCTTTACACCCTTAAAAGGAAACTGATAAGTAAAAATTGTTGAACATATTTGGTTACAAACTATGGGTCCTACCTCTTCTTTGACTTCTGATACAGTCAGGTCAACAAAAGTTGGTTCATCTGTTACTGTGAAAGACATCACAGCATTCTTTTCTTTCCTATCTGACCTGATCTGCCTGGAAGACACAAAAAGTACACATTATTTACCACAGCAAAACCAGCACCCTCTGCACCAGACAAGCATTACAAAGACTATAAATCTCCCGTAAATGTGGTGGTATCTACCATATCCAAAAGCACCACGCTGACATTTCACTGTTCAGCTTAGAAAATGTTCTAACTTGCAAAAGCAAACTAACTCCCAAGTGAAACTGAGCAAGAAAACTCTGCATAAACCCTAAAATAAGTGCAAAGAACAAGGAAGCTTATTACACAGTATGTTCTGGCACATACTAATGATACAAATGGCAACTGGAAGCATGCTCAGACACAGCCAAGGAAAATATCGTCTTCACTCAACAATCAGTGAGTCGAAACCACCATTAAAGAGATCATCACTGCATTTTTCCAGAATGCCCCTTCTGCTTTGCCTTCTTTCGTCACAATCACTTGGTGAGTCTATGCTCAATACTGATCACAGTCACAAATTATGAAAAGCTTACATACCACACACTCAACAATCGGTCATGTATAGCTCCAGACAAGAAATACAGTCCTGTAATTCCATCAAACGGTTTACTTTCATTCATAGGTTTCACTGTGGTAAACATTAATGATGACACTGATGTAGCATGGCCTGTGAAATGCTAAGAGAAAAAACACGATCTTTCCATCATTGTCGTAAGCAGTCATATGGCAAAAATCAAAACATTAGTTAATAAAGAACATTAGGAAAGATTCGAGTGTTACTCAGTCAACAAGGACAGCTCAGTAGTTTTTAACTAGTGATCAGTTTCCTTGCATTTCTGTTTGTCAAGGAAGCTTTCTCTGACCTGACAGATATTTATCAGCATTTTAAAAGTTAAATGGGGAATCAAAGGCAAATTCACTGGGACTAAATCCATGCAAAAGAAATCACATCCACCTGTACTGCTGTTACTGTCACAAAGCACTCCCCTCTGCCCTCCCAATTTTACACTTCAACCTTTCCAACAGAACTAGATTCACAGTTTCATTCTCAGCTTTAACAATGGACACACGTGTGCTGACACACTAAATTTGGGCAAAACACCACCCCCAAGGGCCCCCCAAAAATTGGTTCCTCAATCTACTTTTGCAAGTAGTGGTTTTGGTCATTATAGAATGCAGACATACATGGTGGCTGCCATGTGCCAGCAAGCCCACAGTAACAGCACATGTGTACACACTCACCTGACAGCAAGTACCAGGAGATCAGAGACTATCCCTGTCCTGTCTGCTAGCAGGCAAGAGAACACGGCAGCATTCACGGATCAGCTAAAGCATGGCCATTTGCTCAATGTCTGAGCCCTGCTCAGAGAACAATAAGGAGTTGCTCCTATGCCTTCCAACTGTTTCAACAGCAAAACTGATAATGCCATCAGTTACATGAAGTTTAGCAAGGAAACTCGAAGGCTTTGTGGAGGGACTCATATTAAAACCCATGCCAGCAGTAACTGATACGGTGGTGAACTGAATTCTCCTGACAGAAGGGTACCAGACAGGCACCCAGTTAAAAAGCACAGCATCCATCTTTCTCCTACAGCCTTGAGAAAGGATGCTGGCAGCATGCTCAGAAACAAAAATTTAATGTCCTCATTCAATTCTCAGCAAGTTGAAACTGCAGTTTAGGGTACCATCACAGCAAAAATGTCCAGCAATCCCGAAACTGCCAATTGTATCCTCACACAGAGTGAAATTTCCAGATGTGTGATCAGGAAACACTAGATAGGTAGTGTCACCAATAAAGAAGGGCATATTTTTGCATCTAGTTTAACAAAGGTACAGAAGTACTTACTCTGTAGACTTCTTTGGTCTCCAAGTCCCACAGTTTTATAGTTCTACCGGCTGACAGCAGCATTTTTCCATCTGGACTGATGCATAGACAGGTGACACTGCTAGTGTCGCCTTTCCACTTACTAGAATTGGGATGGAGAGTTTTTATACAAAAGGAGAAAGAGAAATAGAAAAAACAGTATTCATTAGGATAATATCAAAACCACCATGATGGAAAATTTAAGGCAAAATTTAAAAACCAGTAATACATGTAGTCAAAGAAGAGGTCAAAGCTATTCTGCTTCTGCACTTTGCCTTCAAATTAGTTTACAACAAAACCACAACTCAAAAATATAAAGCCATTCAATACTGAACTGTTGACTTCTTTTTTGACATTTGCTTATTCTGTTCTTAATTCTTTTCAAAGTTTTCTACTTCTGAAAATAGGGCAAGAAGAGCCATACCATTTTCAAGACTTCTCTATTCAGCAAGCCATTCAGAAAGGCCTTCTCAACACTAAAATTCAGAGTTTCAAAGCCCATTCAGTTACTGGCCCTCCTCCCAAGTCTCTGAATGTCACTGACAATAATAAACTTCACCTCAATGGTCTATGGCTCAAAGCACTACTTAAAAATACAAAAAAAAAAAAAAAAAAAAAAGGGAAAAAAATAAAGATGCTGTCATGAAAAGCCTGAATGTACTTTGAAGGAATATTGATACTATGTGTTTCTCACGGGACAAAATTGCAAGGAAAGCATTAACACAAACCCTTTACACTTAGGAGGTAGCCTGCAACACACCACATTTTGACTGTAAACCGCCTTCTGGAAATATTTCCAAACAACTTCCACATGCCCAAGCAACATCTCTCCTGTTTTCTAAAACAGAGATCATTTACTGTATCACTTTTGATAGAAGCTGAAAATTTTACAGCCCACAAACCTGAAAAATAACATTGCACCTCACAGAGAGTATGACAAGATTTTGTATTCTCTTCCAAAAATAAGGTCATGACTAATAATTTAATAATGTAAACCAAGAAGGTATTTTTAAATGTACTAAAGAGACAAGTCTAAACTAAACTGCAGAATATAAAGCACAGCAAAAATCCCTTGGTTTTCACCTTGGATACTCTTTATGTAATTTTTACAGGAAAGAGTTTTAAACAGGATTTCAGAAAGGACATGTCCAGAATGCCTCTAAATAGTCAAGAGTATTTAATATGTGAAAAAGCTAGAGAGAGACAAGAAGTCATCCAGAATGTTTCAGTCTACCTCTCTACAACACTTTGTCTTGCCTCTTCAGAGACTCTCTTCCCCAACAGCTTGTCCCCCTGCCAGAGGTTTCATGTGTGCTGCACACACCTCCTGAAGTGGCCCTGTGGAGTACTCCTACAGTAGTTAAGAAAGTCAAACCTAAAGCTACATGGTTTCAACTCCCTTTCTACCAGTCCATACCTCTATAGAAACATGTCTAGAAGCCTCCAAAAGCAAATTAAAAAAGAATTTAATACCACTTCTCCACCCCAGGAGAAACCATCCAGATTTCCTCTGTGGGTTACACAAATATTAATTTCCAAGTCCTGATAGGTGTTAAGGAATGAAGGCACTCTCACATGTACATTAGGTGTGAGCAATTATTGTGGGTAATTTGTTCCTTCTGGTAGGTAAAATTTTAAGAGAACTGATTTCTTCTACTCTTTCCAACTTGAGTTACCTTAGGGATGACTTGTAACATTACCACAGAAAATTTTCAGGTAAAAACCATGGTGTTACACTGCTCATGTACTTTCAATCTATACACTCTGGGAATTATTTTCTGTTGCCATCTTTAAAATGAAAGAACACAATGTCTCAGACTACATTCACAACCACATCCCCCTGACTCCATGGTCCCTGGTATGGGACAGGGGCAGAGGGAAACACCCAAGAAGTATGACAGCAGAAACTCTCACTTTTCCTGAGAAAGCAGCATGGCTGGGACCCATCTCCAGTACTTGTACATGAACACACATGCTATGGGATACAAACACGGTGAATGAGATGTCCATGGGCAGCTTCAGAGCTTTGCTCTCACTGGGCTCACAGAACAGCAGTGGGATGGATGCCTTGCAAAACAAGGACCTTCAGGAAGGCACTTCAGCAAAGACATGCCAGGAAGGCAAAAAGAAGAGGGGTTTCTCCATAGAAAAGTGTACCATGAATGCATGGAACTTTCCTTTGAAACAGGGGAAGGGACAGAACTTACATATGCACAGAAGGAGAATCCAGGAAACAACAGGGAAGGTTATACAATAAATCCACCTGGAAACCAATTCCAGGCACTAAAACGTCAAAAAAGTGTCTGGGCACAACCAGCATAGAATTACAAATGGCAAACCATGTCTAACCTGATTGCCTTCTTAATGAGACAACTGCCTTGGCTGATGAGGAGAGACATGTCTAAGTTGACTTCAGCAATGCTTTTGACAAGGTCTCTCACATAGTATCCTTGCATCCGAATTGGAGATATATAGCCTGAATGGATGGTCTCTAAGGAGAGTAAGATCTGGCTGCATCACTGAGCTCCAACAGTTGTGATCACTGGTATGAAGTCCAGCTGGTGGCCAGGTACTGGTGTTACTCCCTAAGGACATCCCAATACTGCTTAATATCCTCCATAACTGCCCAGGTCTTCATTAATGATCCCAAAACAGGACACAATGCACACAAGTTTGCACTCAATCCCAAATTAGGGAGAGCAGCTGATATCCTGGAGGACAGGGCTGCTACTCAGCGGCATCTCAGCAGGCCTGAGAAGAAACAGGCTGTCAGAATCTCAAAGCTTAAGAGGAAAATGTGAAGTCCTGCAGGTGAGATGGAAAAATTCCAGTACAGGTGGGGGACGAATAGCTAGAAAGTAGCTTTGCAGAAAAGAGACCTGCAGTCCTCACAGTAAAGCTGAGCACGAGCAAGCAGGGAGTCCTTGTGGCAATGAGGTCAGCTGTGTATGAACTGCACTAGCCAGAGTGCTATCAGCAGGTCAAGGAATGTGACTACTCTGCTCTGTGCAACCCTTGAACCTGGACCCGAGCACTACATTCAGTGGGACAGCACAACAAAGTCACTGAAAACATGGAATAAATCCAGTGGAGGGCCATGAAGGCACCTTAGGCACTAAAGCACATAATGGAAGAGGGAGGAGGTGAGGGAACTGGGGGTGGTCAATTCTAACAGGGCTAGAGGGAGATTTTACAGCCTTCTGCTACTCTGCATAGGGTCTCAACATAATACAACCTAAGAATGCATCTCTCTCCTAGAGATACCAAAGTGGCTACTGATTATGGGCTGCTTGCGGTGCCCATGCCTACCTTAATAAAACCAAGAGCGCTGCAGTAATAACCCAACACTGGGAAATGTCACAAGAAAAGAAACAGTATCAAGAGAAGGATCAGTGGGCCATCACACAGTAGGCTTTTATTGAAGAAATATAACCAGGATTGTTAATAGAAATCTTGGTTTCTTCTTTGAAGTTTAAAAACAATTTGACTTTATTACAAAAGAAAATAAATGCCTACACCAGACATTTTCTGACTCTGCACGAAGCTCAATTTTGCTCAACAGTACTTTTAACAGTAGCAGCCTGCTCAGACAGCCAAGTGGAAGTGTCCCCACTGCACATCAGCAGCAAGCGAAACCAAATGGGTTATCATCACAGCGAGGCCCTTTGAGCAAAGCTGGGTGCATGTAGCAGGCTTTACTGGAATGAGGTCTTCCAGTATCTGCTCAAGGATTTTTTTCCTAGAATTCAGATTTTTCAGCATTTAGTGGGACTTTTAGTCTTTCAGTCTCACTAAAAGTTAGCATGGAGGGATCCAAACCCCTCTAAGAAGTTTCATCTAGCCTTTCCAATACACAGAGGAAGATACCCAACTATGACAATTATGCTTTCATCCCTTCCAATCTCAGAAAAATAATAGCCAGCGGCCACTTTGTGGGCATGAAGCTTGGAAAGCAGAGTGCAGCATTTCCAAAACCTGCAAGGGAGAAAACACACAAAAGCAAGTGTGAAAAAATTCAATCAAAAAGCAGCACTACTCACCACTTTACTTTGCAGGTCTGTGTGTTCCATTCCACGATGTGTTTGTCATCTGAACAGCTATACAAGCAGCAGTTATCTTGATGCCATCTCACACAGTTTACTCTACTGTCGTGACCACCATCCTACAAAAGGTAACAGAGGGTCAACTCACTGGAGGTGTCTTGACAACTGAGTCTTCCCCACACCAAGAACATCAACAAGGTGCTCTTTCGAGAACTAAATTCCAATCATTGGCATCTTGAAGAGTGTGTGTGGTATGAAAGAACATAAATATATAGTTATGTAAATTAAAGATATTTCATATTTTGATACATAGAGTTAAGTATTTTGGCTTGGCTTACACAGCCTAAACAAGAGGAGACGTTGTCTACAGCTTCCTCACATGGGGAAGCAGAGGGGCAGGCACTGATCTCTTCTCTCTGCTGGACAGTGACAGAACCAAAGGGAATGGCAAGAAGTTGTGTTGGGAGAGGGGGAGTCAGGGTGGATATTAGGAAAAAGTTCTTCACCCATAGGGCACAGGCTCCCCAAGGAAGTGGTCGCAGCCCCCAGCCTGCCAGAGTTCAAGAAGCATTTGGACCATGCCCTCAGGCACATGGTGTGATTCCTGGGGCTGTCCTGTGCAGGGCCATGTAGAAGGCTGGAAGACAATCTAATGTGTGCGTCTCAAACACTGACAGCCAGATAGCCATGGAACCAACCAAGGACTGTTGGTAAGAACACATTGTGGGAAAGAACAGGATGTGGCTGGAGGAGGGGGCCATGCAAAGGTAGGACAGCACTTTCCTGGTCCCTCCTTGTTCTCGCTCCTGGTCATCAGGACAACATAGCACAGCACAAGTGCAGGACTGACTCAAGAAGTGGGCCTGGACTGCTGACAAAAGGTACCCCCAGCAGCAGGGGGATCAAGACCACCAAAGACCCCCAAAGCCCTCCAGCCCATTTCCAGAAAGGTCTAAAACAAACTGCACATGGTTACTAATTCACATAGAAAGTGAGAAACTTTGCTCCGGGGTGGGCAGAACTTGCCTACAAAAAGGTACCCCCACAAAGCCTGAGTGACACCCCAGGACACTGGACACTCCATCAGCTGGTTTGATGTTGGAGCCAGGACTGGTGATTTTCTCCCTTTATACCTTTTTTTTCTCTCTCCGTTCTCTTTTATCCCTTATTCAAAACCCACCGCTGTGCATTTATAGTAGAAGACACCAATTTCCACACCAAGTGTATAATTTACTGATACAACTTTGTAGATTATGTAGGGCCTGTGACTTTCATCATTCATTCTTAACCACAAGCATCTACACACCTGCATGTTCCCTTCAGTTTCAGGGTGGGATGCCACCAGAGAGGAGTTGGGCTTTGATGATCCCTTCCAACTGAGGATATTCTATGTTTCTATGATTTTTCTAGCACTTCAGAGTAAAAAAACAAACAAACAAAGCCTGTCCTGTCTGCTATTTTTATACACACAGCCAAACAAGGCTCAAAAGTGTTGCACAGCCATTCATGTGGATTCGTGTTTCTTGTTATGTAACCCACAACTAAACTGGAGGTACTTGGGAGCTCCGAAAGGCAAAATGAAAGCCACTGTGTATCATTCAAAAAAGATCGCATGCTGAGAGAGCTCAAGAGCTTCCACAAGGGAGGTAAATTTACAGAAGAGTCCAACAGTGTGACAGCTTCCCAAGCGTTGATGAGTTCTGCCCTTCTCTCCCACAATGCTGTGCAGGAACTGAGGGTATGACAGTCCCCCTGAGGATTTAACCCTCCAGTTAAATGCCAGTGAGGCATTTAATCATTACTGTTTTCAGCCTAAACTGACCGAAACCGTCAGTGTTTGGTAGCATGTGAAGAAGAGTGCATTACTTACTAGCTTGCTCTGTAATTCTCCTTTTACTGTGCTGTACAACAAAATGCTACCAACTGCTGTACCAATAGCCAGGATATCTAACTGCTTGCCCACTTCTCCAACTTCAGACTTCCGTTTTTTCCTCTGGGGGCCATCCTGGAAAATCAAAAGAGAGAAACCATGAAATAAATCAGTCTGACTGGCTAATCTCAGTGTTAAAGCAGGTGGAAGAAAAACCTTAAGAGAAGTCTGAGACCCAGACAGCCAGCACAAACTCTGCTAAGACACAAAACAAGCACTGAAGTGTACAGAATCCTAGAAACTCATCTTGTACCTCCATGTACAAGGTAACAAATCTGCTATGAGTCACTTGGAAACACCTGGTGGAGACCATTTTGCATGTGGGAAAAACACATTAAAGTTTTTAACAAAGTTCCTGTCCCAGAGGCAGAAGTAAAGATTAACACATTCAGAATATTTCATCCACAAAATGGAAACGCTTGACCATGATTAGTTTATTTTTTCTCAAAAGGTAATCAGAAGAATCTTGCAAATCTGAAGCATTCATAATGCTTCTTAAAAAGAAAGTGCTACCCCATTCCACAGAGGAAAGTGACTTGGACTCAAAGGAAAGTGCTTGCCCAAGTCCTGTTGTCTGCACCAGAGGTCCTCATATGATCAGGAAATTCAAAATTCTTCACTCTCTTGCTCTGCAAGTGCTATCAGCCACTTCGAGGAGGGATTTCACTTTGTCTCCCTTAACCAAGAACTTGAGAATGCAGATCACTGGGAAGGGGAGAAGGAATTAAACTGGTTCTTAAACATGTGAAACTAAAATAAAGAGGGCAGAAGAAGCCATTACATTTATTCTCACTGGGTTAATCACTAATTGCACACACACAAATAAAAAAAGAAAATTAAAAAACTGTCCAAGGACATGAAAAGAAATTTTAAAAAAATCACTAATACTACTGACCAGTTTTTAAATTGGACCTTGGTAAGTCTCCTTACATTTGTTACATCCCAGCAAAGTATTCTCTCCAATTTAAAAATTACACACATCCTAATGCTTCCTCTACACAATAAATCTACTTGCACTGACAACCAGCCTGAAGAAGCCCAAGGAGACTGATAAAATGTGAGCAACCAGCTCTGTTCAAGTTCCATGTGGTGTAGCTAATCTGTTTTACAGCAGAAACGACGCAGTGAACACAAATAATTTCTACTCAGGTCCAGAAATATAATGATAATCAGTTGTGGTAGTTTTCACCACAACTAAGATATAAAAGTTTGATAGTGAAGGAAAAATACTTTGGTTCTTTGAAGCAGGATTTTCTGTTCCTTCTATATTTAACAGAGATAACACCTTCTGCAAATAAAAGTGTTTTGGTTTAGGCCAAGAAATACCAAATTGCCATAAAGATAACTTTTACATCAAAAGCACTCCTGGAAAAAGTGATTACACTAAGAGTTTTTGCAAGTATTTTTTTAGGCTCTATCTTTCCTGGGAAAGAAAAGTATTTATAAAATATTTAAAAAGAGATGATGAGAAACCATCAGAGTCACAAAGTGCAACCAAGTAAATCAAGCAGGTTTTAAGACCATATATGATGAAACACTAAACCAGTACATTCTTGGCAGCAATGGCAACTAATTGAAACTGCTGTCTTTGCGAAGACAAAGGCCACAGAGGGGAGATACAAGTACAATTCATGTGTTTTCTGGTACTTTTCAATCTCTTTATGTAGGTTACTAATTACCCCACACACCCCCACTGCAAAGCAAAACCAAACTTAGTAACAGACTTTATTCTCTTTCCCTGAATAAATCTTTCAACTACATTTTTTTCACCCTTCATTTCAGTTTGCTATAGCAAATTTCCTTGGAACAACTCAAAGGCACAACAGAATTCCCGTAAGTGCACAATTATGCCCAGGGTCAAGAGAAAGCAAGGGGCAGTGAAGGTTTCTCCAGGTTTTTTTTCCACATGCATTTCTGTACCGACCACCCCTTATCAGCAATATGAGTGGAGCACTTTGTCAGAAAGTTCTGCATGAAGAAACGCCAGTGGAAAATTCAGACACCTGTTAATGTTTGAGATGATTTGAAAAAACACTCTAAGAACTTTAAAAAATCAATTGAACTTCTCTACCCTGCATTAGATTAGTACACAGGGAGACTGACAACTGCACTTAACATCCAGGCGGGATGCACTTGTGGATCAGGGTCTTAAACAGAAGAGCACCCTGTTGTCATGGACAGGACAGAATAAGTATCAGCTTCCTTGTAATTTGATTTCTTCTTCAGATTTATTGGAACTCAAGCTTATTTAGAAATCCTTCAACTTTACCTGAAAAAGGACAGTGTTTTAATTAGTAGAGATGGTTAAAAGAAGTTACGTGAAAAGGAACAGTGCACACATTTTTCCATAATCTTCTCCCTTGGCTAGGTAAGCCACTGAGACTTTCTAAACAGAAATCTGCTGGTCACATGTGAAATAAAGCATTTCAAACACTAAAATGGGGAGAAATCTAAAGGTCTTGACAGTTGACAGTGACAGGGCAGTTGCAGCTTGTTAGGAAGAAAGTGGAAGAAGGTGTTTTGAATGTTGGAGGTCCAGTCTTGCACAAGACACCACATGAAACAGGAGGTGATGAACACTGCACACAGGAAGCACGTGGGCAGGGAGCATCCCAGTAAAGCCACCCCTGCATCAGCAATTCCAGAGCCTGCAGTTCAAAATGTGATTTCTAATATTCCCTATAACACATGGCCTCCATTAACATGGCAGCAGTCCAAAACACACTGAGTTTAAGTGTAATTTGGCCAAACACCATTTATAGCTATCTACTGGCAGAGTTCTACCCCTGAATACCAGATACTGGAACTGCCTAGACAGATGTCAACTCTCCAGGAACAAAAAAAAAAAAAAAAAAAAAAAGAAGAAAAAAAAAAGAGGCTAAATAACATCAGAAAAAACACATTTAATAAAATGTTTTTGGCAGAACTATCACAGTTTTAGTTCTACAACTCAGTCTGAGGAAAAACCCAATGACTTATAAAGGGTTTATGGCACAATTATTCCAAGAAACAATATGTTTCCCAGCTCCACTTTAAAATGTACCAGCTTGCAAGCAGGGGACAGGATTCAAACTACTGGAATAACTAGAAAGCACTGAGAGGTAGCTAAGTGCTGTTTGGTTAAGTCCATTTTCATATAACCTTAAACCAGGTTAAACTCAAAGACCTGTGGGGCTTAGGAGTGTGTCTCCAGAAAAGGTTAACTTAAAAAAAGTATTAAAAGCCTCTCAGAAACCTCCAGTGCTTGACTTACAGCACCACAGTGTGTCAACTTTAGTTTTATTCCCCACAAGACAGATTAACCCCGTTTTCACATGCCAGTTTCAGTGAATTTAAGAGCAAAGAACCCACACAGCTTTGCAACTAATGCACGGATCCTTTCTACTTCAAAGTTACATGACAAAGGAGCAGGTTTAGGCCCATCTAAAACTGACTTTTTCACCTCATTCTTCCAATGTTTTGGGAGTTGTTAAAGTTCAGGGACTAAGCTGCTCAACTGTGCAAAACAAGACAACATCGCCCTCCTTTGGGTTGATAATTGTGTTTTAAGCATTTTAAAACAGCCTTAACAGCATTTCAAATACACTGAACTGCTGAAATACTGCAACGCACCTCAAAAAGCACCCCCTACTTCTTATGGCAAAGGGGGTGGATTTCACATACTTTATCCAGGTTTTGCATTCTTTTTTCCTCATGAAATGGTATGTTTCAATTGAAGAAAATGGCATTACTTCAACATAAAGAGGATAAAAAGGTACCCCAGTATATGCTCCAGATATTTTAAGGTTCGGTGTTGATGTGAGGTGAAGTCAACTAAAACTCGATCAAGGTGGAGAACATCCAAGAACTCCTGATGGCATGCTGTGACTAAAACTACTGAATACCTTCTTGCAGGATTCCTGGACTCAAGAAGATGAATCACAGAGAGTGTAACAGCTTGCATGGAAGTACTTCCAAGGGTAAGGAAGTGTGGAGAGACACTGCCTTTCCCGTAAAGTGAACGAAGTGGGCACACAGCAGCCGACCTGCTCTGCAGCATCACCTTTTCAATTAAGGCAAGACGTACCATCAAGTAACATACCTCGCTCCTTCAAGGAAGGCTTCTTCCACGCAGATAATATGAGAGACAAATAGTTTTACACAGTCAGTGCTTCGGCCGAATTATTGTTCCAAAAAAACACAACACAAAACCTCCAGAGCCGCTTCCCCCACCAACACGTGAAATTTACCTTGCGCAGCGCAATCCTGGGAGGGGGAGCGGCTCCCTCCGCGTCCCCCCCTCCCGGGGCGAGACACATGTGGACATTCCCCAAACCCCAGGATCACGGAAAGACGGGACGGGACGGCGCCCGAACCCCGCGGAGCCCACAGGACCCTAACCCCGCTCGCCGCGCCCCCGCTCCCCGGCCCGCCCGGCCACATGGCGCCAGGAGGGCGGGGTGAAGCCGAGCGGGCCGCGGCCACGCGTTACAGCTGCCCGGCTCGCCGCCATTCCCATCCCCCCCCCCCCCCTTCCCCCCACACCCAGCTCCCCGCTCCCTCCCCTCACGCACCTTACTGGGGGGCTGCCGCGCCCCCGCCGGGGCCCAGGCCAGGCATGTGCAGGCGGCGCTGAGGTGAGCGGAGGGCACGTACTCGTGCTGCAGGCGGCTACCGGCCGTGTCCCACACGCGCAGCCGCCCGTCGGGCCCGGACGCGGCGAACAGGCGGCACCCGCGGGGCGAGAAGGCGCACGGAGAGGCCGCCATGGCGCGCGCTCCCCGCGGCTCTGCCCGGCCCGCACCGCGCGGCGCATGCACCGCCCGCGTGCTCGCCCCGCGCGCCTGCGCCGCCCGCCCCGATGACGCCGTGCGGCGTCATCGGGGCGGGCGGCGCAGGCGCGCGGGGCGACCGTTGGAGCGCGCGAGCCGCGGCCCCTCCCCTCTTCGCGCCTCCGGCTGCTCCATGAGGGCCTGGCGCGCGCTGCGGCGGGCTGCCGCCTCCTCCT
This sequence comes from Corvus moneduloides, assembly GCF_009650955.1. Classification (NCBI taxonomy): domain Eukaryota; kingdom Metazoa; phylum Chordata; class Aves; order Passeriformes; family Corvidae; genus Corvus; species Corvus moneduloides. Next base: position 106,435,598 of record NC_045478.1, on the reverse strand, counting down.
CCTCTTCTTCCTCCTCCTCCTCCTCCTCTTCTTTTCCTGCCGACGGGAAGCCCCGGAGGCGGGCATGGGGGACATCGCTGTCACCGCTGGAGCGGGTGAGGCGGCTGCTGCCGCCCGAAGAAGCGGCGGCGGTGGCGCGGTGCGCGGCAGCGCCGCCTCAGGCTCCCCCTGAGGAGGAGGAGGTGGAGGTGGCCGCCCCTCGTCAAGCGCTGGTTGAGGCGGTGTCTCCGCGTCCCGGCTCTTTCCGCGCCGGGGAGCTGGCGCTGGCGGAGGTGCGGAGGAAGCACAACACGACGCTGAAGCTGCTGTGCCGGCTGGCGGCGGAGGCGGTGCTGAGTAGCCCTGGCGGCGTCCTGCCCCACCGCGACATCATCGGGCAGCTGCCCGGGCAGGTGCTGCGCACGTCGGGTGGGACGCGGCTGCTGCTGAGGCGGCCCTCGCTGGAGGAGTACGTGCTGCTCATGCCTCGGGGACCCACCATCGCCTACCCCAAGGTACCGGCTGGTGACTGGGAGGTCGGTGGCCGAATCTCGCCTTTAATTTTTCGCGAATAGTAACGTGCCGTGTTTTTCTCGCTCGCAGGACATAAGCGCTATATTAACGATGACGGATATCCACCCGGGAGACACCGTGTTGGAAACGGGCAGCGGGTCTGGTGCTATGAGCTTGTTTCTGTCAAGAGCAGGTGAGAACTTGGCTTCAGAAAACACAGAATTTATTTATTTCCTTATCACAGCTTGCTTTTTTTTTTTTTTGCTCAGATACTTACGGTTCTCGTAGTCCTTAGTACTCAGCTCATAAAAGCTTTGCTGCAGTTCACATGTTCATGTGTAGTTTGTTGACTTGAAGCAGAGTTATGTCAGCACAGGGACTGCAAACCACTTTGACTGTGCTTAGAGGGCCGTAGTGTAAACGGTTACCGAAGGCCCTGCAGAAAGCCGAGTTTCAGTCATCATTATTGTTGGCTTTTGCTTAACCCTACTTGGCTCTCTGTCCAATCTCTTGCTTTTCTCGGTTTGTTTTTTCCTCATCTTGATGCGTCACATGAATAATCCCGTTGCTGGGTACCAGTGAAAATGCTTATGAGGATACACACTGTTGTTTATCATGTTACAGCCAGCCTCATTTGATCAAGGTCTCCATGCCCTGAAAGATAGAGAGCCTTTGCACTCAGCCATGTGAGTGAGAGTGAAACCACCCTTAAAACTCATCTTGTTTGTAGGCATCCAGTAAGTGGACCATACTTCAGAATAATCTGATTTATGGGCTCCTGGTAGAACAAATTCCTTAAGAAAAGGAAACAAACCTGTTACCATTGTTTGCAGTATTAAAGGACTTGGGAGGGTAAAGACAAGAACTTAATCACTGCTCGATTGATAGAGCAGAAAAGCACAAGTTGCATGTCCTGAAGACATGTTCAAAGTCAGTGTTTGAGGGCATCCCACTGTCAGAGTAACTGTACCTGAGCTTCAGTGAAACTAGCATTTCTTTTTTTACTACATCCCAGTGATCATTAAGACCACATTGTAGACTATGCTGTCTCTAAAATGTTTACAGTTTGATCTGCCTTTGTGGATTTGCTCAGTACCCTCCAGCAATTCAAAACAGAGCATTTCTGCTCCCACTTACAGCCAGCCGCGTGTCTGTGGGAGGTGATGTGAGGGAGCCAAACTCAGCAAAGAAGCTGCTCTTTTTGTTCAAGACCACTGAATAGCCTTAGAACTAGTTCTTACTCTGCTGTGGAGCTGTGCTGGATACCTACTGTCCCTTGGCATGTGCTCCAGGGTAACAATACAAGGCTTTTTAGAAGTGTGAGTTTTCTGAGGAAATTCAGTATACAGCAAGTACGTTACCAGAGCCATTGATCCAACCATGCTCTGGGGTGCTAGATCCAACTGCTGAGGAACTAGGAATGGTACAGGATAGAGTGCTGAGATCTATCAGGAACTTAAAATTGGTGAGGGCATGTAAGCAGCAGCAAGGGGAACCTGGAGGGTTCTTTTCCGGGATGAACAGAGCAGTTTGTTCTTCTTAGTCCTTGTTTTACCTGTAACCCACACCTGGCACACTGATCTGGTGGAAGATGCTTGTGTTTGATCAGCCATTAAACACTGCCCCAAGATCACTCAGCGCACCTGGTCTTGATACGTTGGGCCCAAGTTGCAAGGTCAGCCCTTGCACCTCTGCTCCCTCTCCCTCTTTCTGCCCCCTACTGCTATTCCTGGGTTTCTTCTGATCATCTTTCTGAAATAAACTACTTTTTGGGGTTTTTTAGTTCCATTGGGATTTGAAGCTAGCATGGGATTATCCTCAAAGCAACCATCGCTGCTGTAGGAGCTAGAAGCTGACGAAGCAGAAGATAAACATCAGCACTTCTCTTTCCATTTAGAGAAAGTAAGAGTCATTAGCTTTCCCCATCTTGCCCTACATGCAGACCTGAAACAAAGAGGTAGAATGCCTGCTACTGGCTAAGGCAAAAGTTAGCTCTTGCTAAATGCAGCAACTGATTTTCCTGCCTTAGATATTCAGTCTACTGTGGCCATTTCATACAAGCACACCTGAACTTGCCAATTATTCCTCTCATTTTTCAGTCTTGTCCAACAGTTTTTTTCTAATCACTTTAATTTAGCTGTAAATGGGCCAAGTTGGCAAAATCATTGGCATTACCAGGCTTGTGTTAACCCTATCCATGGGAAGAATGCAATTGTTGTGTGCCACATCAGTTCTGTTTTGAGGAGTGGGAAAAAGGTATGAAATTGCATTGCTGTTTTCAAATGTGTTGAATTTAAATCGGCACCAAATACAGACAGTTTTAGCCACAGCTGAACACACTTTGGTGCTGACACAGAAATGAATAGATTTGTTTTGCTGTTTCCTAATGGTGGCTGCTTTTCCACCATTAAATATGCACCAGTGATACCCAACAAGGAAAACAGCTGCTACATGGGTAAATGCTGGAATTCAAGTCTAATGGACACCTTACCAATGTCCACGGAGTTATTTAATTTCCAAAATTCTCATTGATTTAACAGATTTCATTCATGTCTTTTCTTAATTATTACTCATTTCATGTTTTCTTTTCCATTATTTCTTTAATCATTCCTAGAAACTACTGACATGCAACAGGATAAGGTTAAGAGAGTGGCATTTGCCATGCCTTTAAGATCTTTGAGAACTGGAAAATACAATGTATGCAAACTTGACATACTGTAGCTTCACAGTAATGAAGTTTTGTCTAGATATTTCACCTTGTTCTTATTTTTAAAAAAAGCAGTTTCAAGAAGTAGGAATTACTTTGAATGAGTGGGGGTAAGACTGACCCCCTAGTGAGAAGAACTTTATTTTTCTGATGTGTCTAAACTGATAATCTGAAGTAATAAAGAGCTGGCACTGTGACTCTACAACTGTTTCAGGTGATCAAAGGCAACATGCTGAAACCTTCCTGTTCTTACAAGGTGTTTTTGGCCTTTGTCTGATCATCCCTTCTTTTATTCAGTTAGCTGAATGGATTTGCAGTGGGATCGCATAGGTGAGGAAACGAGCCTGGTGACTTCAAACTGAAATGGCTTAGAAAGGCACAGAACCTGATCCAGGGAGCTGCTGCTTCCTGAAAGCTGCCTGCACCCATTCCAAATCAGCAAGGAGAGAAGAGTGAGCGGTGGGACAGGCTTGAGGAATTGGAGTAATACAAATATAGAATAATACAGCAGTGCACACCCTGCTGTCTGCCTGGACAGCCTAGAAATACTTCCTTTATGAGAAACATTGTACACTGGTAAATTTCAGAATAGTAACTTCAGACTTAATAATTTATTACTGTTGCAGACAATAACAGGAAAATTACACAAACCTGTGTAAATCAAAGAGTACACCAGAAAACTTGTCTGTGGGGCTGACATCAGTGAGCAGGTCTGGGGGTTTTCTTAGCCTGTGAGCATTGGTGCAGCATTCTCATCTGGTACCTCTTGTTGCTCTAGCAGAAGGATCTGGGGCCACAAATGCTCAACTTGTCTTTTGCTGCAGGAGCAACGTCAGGAGAACATCTCAGGAACAGTCTGTACTACTGTAACTACACTTTATTTCATCTGTGCGTTGATGGATTTCTGTCTGTGAAAGAACTAACACGGCACTTTTTCTGCATGTGTTTGTTTTAAACATAAAGAAAACATAGATTGTCACTGTTTCATATGTGATCATTTCCTTAAGTGGAGATGGAAAGTTGTACTTATGTTATAGACTATGCTTTTTGCTTTTTTGTTTGTTTGTGTTTCTCAAGTCTTTATAACAAGTGTCAAGTGGTGAGTGGAGTGTCTTTTGTTTGTTTTCAGTTGGGCCCAAAGGTCGTGTTCTAAGTTATGAAATCAGAGATGATCATCATAGTTTAGCTAAGAAGAATTACAGGCACTGGCGTTCTGCATGGGAAATAGGACACATGGATGAGTGGCCAGATAACGTGGAGTTCATTCTTAAAGACATTTCAACAGCTGCTGCAGATATGAAATCTGTAACACTTGATGCAGTGAGTAAATCCAGACAATTCCCCTCTTTGACATGTGTCTTTTCTCTGTAAATGAAAACCTCTAGAGCTCATACTCACAACAGGATCCCATATCTAGTGTAACATGAGAAATAACAATCAGGTCCTCCTCACTGAAAGAAACATTGTAATTTTTTTGTCAGCTACAAATATTTTCAAGGCTTCAGTTACAGGTTCTCAAATGAAAGAGTGATAAAGCCATACTATAGAAATATTACAATTAATCACTGCTGTCTTGTAAGCAAACACCAACTCACTTTTTTGTATTTTTGAGAAACTGATATTTTTATAACTATGAGGTACATATTTCAAGCATGAAATTTCAGAAGACTACATAACCTTATTAAAAATGTAACTATGTGACCACATTGCTATCAGCTATATAGAATGCACAGTGTAACTACACCGTAATTTAAAGAATGCTATTGCTGGCTCTCCTGTCCTGCTTCTTTGTATCCAAATTTCCTAAAGGAAGACATGCTGCGGAAAATAGCTGGATGTCAACCACTCTTCCCTGTAAAGAAGACAAACTACTTAAAACCACTTAGTTACTAAATGCTTTAAACAAATAGCAATTTTTTAAATGCTGCAAGCGAAGAAATGTAATACATAGCACAAAAATACCCTTTCAAGAAACGTTTTAAGTAACAGTCCTGCAGGAAGGATCAGGTATTGCTTATCCCGTTTTTTTACAATCTGAATAGCTTCCTAGCAGAAAATGGATAAAGTGCCAAAGACAGAAGTTTTTTTTTTTTATCTTGAAACAAACAGCAGGTTTGACATTGAGACCATAATATGCTCTTTTTATGTGTTTGAACAATCTTTTTTTCATATTTGAGAGATAGGTATTCAAGTGTGTTAGAAGACTACATTTACTAAAAGTTTTTATTACTGTTAGGATTATGGGATTTAATTACTAGGAGGTTTAACTTCCTAGTAACCTACCTAGTTGGTCAAATGCTACTTGCTGTTTTAATAGAAATTCATTTGGAAGTAGAGAGGACTTCATTTTGTGTAAGTGTGCACCTCAGGTTTTGAGAGGGAGTATATTAAACTGGTTGATGATGACATGCTGCTGTTATATGCATCTCTTTTCCATAACCTTTATTTTCCCCCAAGCATTGTTGTATGTTACACTGATAGATGTACATATGTTTTCCCAGTAAACATTGTCTTTCTCTTGCAGGTAGTTCTGGATATGCTGAACCCTCAGTGTGCTCTGCCTGTTGTATACCCAAGCCTGAAGCAAGGTGGGGTGTGTGCTGTGTACTTAGCAAAGTAAGTATTTACTTCTGGCACCTTTATTCAGGCATTACCTGGCCTTGGTACAAAACCAAGCATCTTCTGAAATACACATCCAGCATTAATGAAATGGTTAACAAAGTTGGGTTTTTTCCCCATGTAACTTTTTTTGAGGAGTCACACTCAGTATAAATTACACTTGGCCAAATCCTTTGGCATGTGCTTGGGGAATGTTCTCATTCCCAAAGTTTGCATTTCATGACATCCTCAAAGTAACTGCCCTGTTCTCCAATGCAATAGTCAGGTTGCTCCTTTACCCTAAAACTGAAGGACTTGCATAACCTCAAAGGTAAAGAATGTGCTGAAGTCAGTATAACTGAGACTGTGTGATTTGAGTCTTCAAAGTGCTCCTTTATCCTTTGCATTTCTTCAAAAGCATCACACAGGTTATTGACCTTTTAGACAGAATTCGGAGCTGCAAGCTTCCTTTCTTGTGTGAAAGGATAATTGAGGTAACTCACAGAAGCTGGTCAGTACTCCCTGCTAAAATCAAGCATTGCAAATCAAGCCAAATGGTGGAAGCTCAAGAAAATATTGAAGAACCCCCTCAAAATGAGTATGAAGAAATCCATATTCAGGATCAAGCAGTTCTTAAAGAAAGCAAATACAATGGTAAGAACTTTACTGCTACTGAGATACCCTATTACTGCACTTTGATAATCTGGTATAGGAAGAGGCAGTATTTTTTCTTAGGTCAGCTGAGAATAGGCAAGGTTTTGGACAGCCCTAGGCCTTGTCAGGTTTAAAAAAGACTATTAATTGTTATTTAAGTTTAAATATCTTATTAAAAACCTGGGCTAAATAGAAAATAAATTGCAATCTGCAATAAAGAATGACTGCCCTTCTACTACTGTTTTCAAATTTTTGGGTTTTAATAAAATTCTGTTCTTTATACTCATCCTATAGCTGCTTTTGAGTATGCTGATGGACTTAAGGATTCTTTAGGAGAAACGGTGCCAGCATGCTCTGTTTTAAAATTATGCTGTTCTGGCAAATCCAAAAATGATGCCATGTATATATTTACAGTATAGATCTGTAAAATGCATACTAGAGCAAAGAGTTCTGAATATACTGATAGGTGACAACAAAAAAAAGAAAATACGTCAGAGAAAAATATTCCATGCACATTGTCAACTCTAGTCTCCATGTAGGTCTTAAAGTTGTGGGAACGAAGTAAAAAAAAAAATGTCCTTCTCACAGAATCACTTTGTGATGCTGCTGCAACAAACCACTCAGTGCCTTACATTGCCCGACCATCCCACTGTCAGGAAGCTCATTCAGGTGAGACACTTGGAAAATGTTTATCTTGAATGTTTTGTGGTATTTTTATTTTTAAAAAATACTTGTTTTTTTTTTTGTACTAGCATTTGATATGTTCCTATATCATGAAATCATAAAACTTATAATAATAAAATAATCCTTGTATATTGAAATGCTGAAGTAGTAACTTTTTGTTTTTTAATTAGCATTCCTTACCAAGCTGAGAAAGTTTCGACCACTGCTTTCTTGATGCTGCTGCCTCCCTAGCTGCTAATTTGAATATTGTATCAGAATAAAATAAAACATTACAAAGTAGATGCTACATTTTGCAAGTTGTGTAACTTTTAAGTAACGACTGCTCTGATATCTATCTCGCATCAAGTTTAAAACACCAATCATTACCCCACTATGTAAAGGGAGAAATTTTAAGTGAATCATCACATCTGGTGGTGTGATGCAGCCCAGATTGTTCTGCAAGTCACAGTATCTGCTTCTGTCTTATCAGGTGTATTTCATTCTCCATTGCTTGTAAACCAATCCATGGATTTATCTTGGTTCAGGGTGCTACATGGTTGCCTTTTGCTGGACAGGCTCTGACAGTCTACCAGAAAAAATAAGGAAAAAAGTGTAGTAAGACCTTGCGGGATCAAAGGTTGCCCTTTGAAATGAGTACTTCGCTGGCTTCCAACTGGTTACTATAGGTTTCTTTAAGAACAATGTTCTTAAAGCATAACTTTACGAGATTCTGAAGTTCACTGAATGTCTTCACTTGATAAAGCTGTGCTTATTTCAAGATCGGAATAGTTGACAGGCACAGCTTTGCTTCCCTTCCAGCACTCATGCTGCAAGTTGCCTGGTTATTTGTGAACTTTGCTTTATATCAAGTATTCTCAAACAGTTGGAGAAAACAGTTTTTTCTGACCCTTGTCAGAGACAAGAAGCAAGATCTCTCAAGTAAAAACAATTTTAAGTCATTTTGGGTCTCACCTGAGGAAGTGGTAATGTTTAACACATTAAATTTTTAAGTTATGTTTTGTAAACACCTGACTTGTTTTGTATCTCAGGAAATATTCAAATGCCAAATTTTTCAAAGTTGAGGGATCTCTTGAGAATCACAGTTGTATTAAAGCTGTCAAAAGCAGTAACAATCCTACTATAATAGTGAAAATTTGGATATTAATGAGAACATATGCAAAGAAAACATACAGAGCTATAACTACCCTTGTATTAAATAAGTATACTAGGAACTCCGCACTGGTTAAGTTCGTGAGAGTATCTTTGCAGAGCTGAGGCCTTATACAGATGCCCCAGGAAGTTTGCATCACAAGTGTGTTTCAATTTTAGTAATAAATTTAATAATGGTTTTGCCCCATAGCTGCTGTATGTAACAGAGGCCTCTAATACAAAGGCTGAGGATGCTATTTTGAGTAGTTTAATGGGCAGAGATACAATTATATAAACAATTTTCACATAAACTCTTGTTTTCTACTCGTATACCAGTATTACAACAGTTGTATATATTGTCAGCAAATGAGATACACTTAGAGGAAAATGGGAATTGTGATTTAACCTATGTCCAAACTCATACCACAGCTGAGCATCCTGCCATTTCTCAAAACATGCTCTCAGCAAGAGCACTTTAACTCACTTAACACACAGTGGTATCTTTATTGTTCCAGACAGGACTCTCAATTTCATTTATAATGCAAGAATAGCAATAAATGCCTAAATAGACTGGAATGTAACCCAAAATCTACTGTAGTAGATGAAGGTAATGTGAAGAGATTCAATGTAAAGCAGTTGGTGCTTCCAGGAAGTCAAGAATACAGTATATGAAAATGAATCAATGAGAGTAAAAGCACAGTTCTGCCAAGGCAACTGCATGTGTAATAGGGAGGGACAGAGCAGTCCCTGCAGCACTTGTAGGGTGTATTTGCGCCATATATAAACTAATGGAAAATTATTTGCAATATTAAACCATACCTTGGGTTTTATAAGAAGGAGAGTCGATGAACATTTTTTCAGCTGAGAAGGTGTCCTTCGATTTCTGGGATGAATGTAATTCCATCATCTCCAAGGTGTCAGTAGATGAGGAGGAAGATGATAATCCGAGTCGTACAAATCTGCCTTTCTTACCACAGAGCAGGCAGTCGGTAGGAGTAGCACTGGGGCCTCGGGGCAGCTGGACTTCATCATCGTAACTCCTCAGAGCTCCGCTGTGGTGCACAGAGCGCTCTCGCTGCCATATGTAATGTGTGGGAGCAATAGCCATCACCTATGGGAACAGCCATGGGATCAGGAAGTGGAAGAATAATGAGAAAACTTACAGCTGAAAACAAGAGATCCAATTAGTGTATGGCAGGGAATTAATGTAGCTGAAATGGGCATCATCTCTTATCTGTCTCATACTATCCCACTACAAAGTTTGCTCCCTTTGGCAGGAGTAAGTAATCCTGGTACCAGTCACGTGTGGAAACATCCCAGCTCACAGCCCTGTATGTTCACAAGAGTCATCACAAACACTAGCTTGTGCTTGGTATGTTGGACACAAGATAGTGTCTTCGGCCAGCTACTAAACATCAGCCAACAGTGTTCATCATCAGGGAAATAATGGGAGTGGGAAGTTGCATACCAGTGGGAAGCTGGGAGGGTATGCAAAGAAAAGCATCCTGCACTCGTCTTGTTCCTTGTGCTTTTCCCATAGCATCTAATCCCATCCCCAGAAATGGGCCTCTAGAGTAAAAGAGATTTTCTTTTCCACCATTTGGAAGTAAACATTATTTACTTAGAACATGACATGGGCTTTTCCAGATAGACATTTCACCTGAAAAGTGAGGAATGAAGAAAAATGAGGAATTTTTTCCTTATAAATTGTAAAGCATGTAAAATTATTTCTGAAGTGGATGAAGTGAAACAAATCAAAGTAGATTTTAAATAAAAAGTATTTGCATAAAGCAGATTCTAGCCAATAGAAACTTACTTTTAACAGTAGTGCAATATAAAATATTCTAGTTTACTTAAAAAACATGGTTTCAAACAATGTATTTTAAATGGAGAAGGAAGAAATATCATGGAGGATAAATGGACCATTACATTCTAGCAGCATCTTTTCTTTCCCATGGATTGTCTGTTTACTTTAGGGAAGAACTTGTACAGAGCTAAATTGCTAGCTGGTGTTAATTGTTGAGATTTCAGCATCTACAATATTAAATCTACCTCCCTACCTCTTCACAGCAGCGTCTGCTTACAATAGCCCTGTAGTCAATTCTACTCCATAGCTGATCTCTTAACTTTAAGAAATCAGGGAAGAGCTTTCTCCAGGCCTTGCCCAAAGCCCATGGGAAAATGTCATACTTTGCTTCTTCATTGTCTTCTTCAACTGTGTTTGCCAGATACCTTCAAATATATATATGTTTATGTTTGTAAATATTTTTAAATCTTAAACTACTATATTAGAATGATTTCTAATATAAAATAACAGACATAATGCAGTGGTTCTTTTTTCTAGTATTGTGAGGAAAAAACACTAACACAATACAGCCTTCTCTCTGGAATACAGTATTTTCTTAATTAGTTCCATGTGCATCCTTTGGGTAAAAAACCCAAGCTTTTATAAAAATTGCTTTACCCTAGAGTTTCCTAAATTGGTAGATAAGCAAGAACTAGCATATCCTGACATCTTGCTCCAAGCTGGCAAGAAACCTTAGAACTAAAATGAACAGTTTCTCATTGATTCTTTAAAACTATCCCATGAAATCTTAAACTTTACATTTTTTACTTTATGGATTTTAGCTATTCTTGGAAAATTACATTGCTCATATTAAATTAGGAGCAAACAACTAAATACAGGTCTACCTTCAGTTATAAGTGAAAACCTTAAATGACTTTTTTTAATGTCTCTATTCCTCCCTTCCTTCACTATCTATTACTTTTAGTTTTGGATTGTTTTCTCAGACAACAGGAAAATATTTACTTCCTCTGGATCCACCTGATACTAAACTCCTGACAATCACACTTGAAAAAATTAAGACTTTTAGTCTCCTCCCCAGTTTCCTCACTTTCTCCTGACCCCAGTATTCTCTCTAGTTCCAGTCTCACCAGACCCTTTGTCCCCTTTCACTGTTCTGGCCTGGCTTTTTCCCCTTCAGTGGAGTCAGAGGGCTCCCTCCTCCATGCTCTGTGGAGGTCACCCACAGTACCAGTGACAGCAGAAGGAACAGCCACTTTGCCCCTGCACTAGTGTGCAAATCAGAGCACCTGAAAAGTGATACTACCAAAAAATAGAGCCGTAGCACCATAACACTGTGAAAGAAAATGCAGAACCCTCTGTAAGTATAGCCAAATACAGAGGGATTACGTAGGCCTGGTAAAGATGGATTACTGATTCCACCACTGTTTTAAAGTATAGGCATTTTACAACTGTTCAAAAAAGTTCTCAGAAATTCTCTAGCAATGTTTTTACAGTTGATTTAAATCATGTTGACAGAAACTTTAATAAAAAGATATTCCTGAGGTGCCTATCATGCTTGAAATGTTTTGGTACAAATGACTTAAAGGCTGGCAAAGATATGAAATAGGGTCTGTAAGAGCACCTGTGAGCCACAGATGTGCTGCTATGTATTGTCCTGCATATATTTCTCATAATGCTTAAAAAGCTCCCAGATTGAGTTTGGTAGGCAGAATGCCACTCTGTGTATCACTACACCAATGCAAGCATCCCCTGTCTGCTGCTCAAGCTTGTTCCATCACAGGAAAAATGTTGAATCTGCATTATTTATTCATAGTATGTAGATTATCATAGAACCACAGAATGGTTTAGGTTGGAATGGACTTTAAAGACCACCTAGTTCCAGCCCCCCTGCCATCCCGAGGGATGCCATCCCCTAGATCAGGTTGTTTAGATACTACCTCAAGGAAGTCTCATCACATATCATAATTATCAGTGTCATAAAGAAATAATGCAAAGTTTATTCTAATAAAACCAGATAATTTTAAAGTACTTACAGAGCAACAAAGAAATTGATTCTGGTATGCTCACTTGGTGTGAAGTTAGCTCTCTTGAAATAAACGAAAGTCATTGCCAAGAGATACTGTTTTAAAATGTAAAATGAGGTATGAATGTGTTATTTAGGTATAGTATTTCCTAAATTGATTCACACATTTATCTGGCACCAAGATATTTTCATCATTTTTAACAATGAGGAAAGCATGAATTAAGTTTCTTGAAACTTCCATGTGAACCCATTAGAAAAAAAATTATGTTCTGTATTTGCATTAAAGTATCAAGTAATTAAAGGCAGATTTCTCACTCAGTGTATGTTGTATTAACTAAGAAGAAAATACACTTACCTTGTCAGCAATTTCACAGCAACAGTCCATCCAAAGGAAGTCTTGGATTAGATCGTCATCTGTAACAAGAGAAAGCTGTAGCATTTCAAACACCAAAACTGTTTATGTTAGAAGGTATTTATAAATAAATAACAGATGGTCTTTCATTAAACCAAATAAAAGAAAAGAAGCTAGAGCCACCAGTAGAGAACAGAGAAATTGAGGGCAGTAGGAGAGGTCAGGTGTGAAAAAAACTTACGTGGCAAAAGAAAAAAAAACTACCAGAAAGCCAAGGTGGGAAATCTGGTGACTGCATTTCATCCATTCTCAGTAACAGCAAGCAAAAGTGAAAAATATGTCACTATTTTTTTCTATTTGTATAATTTCTTCCCGCATTACGTGCTTCCAAGTGATAGCACACCATTATTTCAGAGGAACTACAGACTGCTGAGATCCTGCACCTTGATTACCTGGCAGTCTTTATAGGGCAATACTTGCTTATTTTTGGTCAGTGCTTCACTGTCCATGACCATGTACCGTAACTACCACGAACTCTCTCTCATTCACTTCTGTATTTAAGGGTCAAATAAAAACCAGCTGTAATCTTCCACTATTACTTAACGTCTTTGCTAAAGCAAATAAATACAAAACTTTATATGAAAGACACACAAATAAAGAGATGCTCCAACTCCTTAGATTGTCTCCCGTTCCACTTCTCCCCCCAGAAGTTTATTCCCACAGTAAGTAACATGTTAGAGACAAGGAGTCCTTTTTTTAAGCCTCGTGTAAAACAAGATGCACATTGTTTTACAAGTATTTGTTGAAATATAAGAGAAAATAGGAAGAAAAATTATCATAAAAAGTAGCAAACCACCTTGGTTTCATTTGTAATTTAAAAGAGATACTTTTCATCAGTTTGGTAGCCCTTAACTTAAGCATTAAATATTTATATACGGAAATAAAACAACAAAATGTTTTGATAAAGAATTGCCATTAGTTTCGATATAAAAAGCACTCTCAAAATTACTGAGCTTAGAAAACATTCTGTTTGGTCAATGCATTCATATCTCACATTATTAACGTACCAAATAATTTAAAGAAAGCTGTCATTTCCTGACGCTGAATAACTAGACATGGTCCCTTTGGACATTTATATTTCTGACTAGGAACCCCTTTCTCACAATTTTCTTGATGGTCTTTAAAAGCAGGTCTCTTTAGTCTAGTAAGTTTTTTTTGCTGATGTGATCTGGATGCACTCGATTTTACATGAACAGTGACAGTGGGAGGTGTCTGACACACCAGATTGTGTTTCATTTCGTTAAGCAAAGGTTCCTGTTAAAAAAATAAGAAGAAATTAACTACAAAAATGGTCAGTTTGAGCACTAGTACATTTCTTTTGTTCACATGAAACGTTTCAGTACAGTTTGTACGTCAGGCGATGGAAAATTAATTTTATCAGTACTGATTATCTTAAGTCTTGTGCCCTAAGACAGCCACGTAGAGTTCTTTGATTTAGTTCTAATTTTATAAAGCTTTTCTTTTTTCCGTAGTAGAAGGAGCCTTCAATTTTTCTTTTTCCGGTCAACTTTGGAAAATGGGAAAAGAGCCTTTCCAGAAAAGGTTGCTGTTTGTCAGGTCCTTGTAGCTCCACACATTTAGATCTACCAAAAAACTTCCCCTCCAATTTGTGATTGTGTCTTTTTTTAAAAGGAATATTAATGGAATTAACGCAGCAGAACTGTGATTGAACCATATAACATTAAAATCAAGTCTTGAGCTCCTAATTGCCATTGGGAATTAAACTTATCCCTCAAGTTGGACATACCCTGAAGGCACAACCAAGAAAACATACCTGTGGTGTTTGTAACCGCAAAATTTAAGGGGGTGCCAAATGGAGAGTGAGGAAGGGTATTTTTTGGCGGGATTAAATGTATTTACGTCTTCAGTAGGTCTCTCCGCAGGGGGCTGTTTGAGGCTGGCTCACAGCAGCCTATCTGGCTCCCCAGCTCTTAGGTGGCTGCCGCACAAACACGAAAGGCCCCTCAGGCGTGGCTGTAATTTTGGCTCCCTGCGGCAAAGCCCAAAGCCGCCCGTGCCCGCCCCTTCCCGCCTCCCTCAGCGGCCTCCCCCTCACGCCTCCACACGTCGAGTGGCGTCTCTCGCAGCCAATCGGCGTGCGCGGCGCAGCCGCCCCAGCCAATCGGGCGGCGGGGAGCGCTCTGCTCCCGCCCCTTCGTTGCCGCCCAGGGCCCGGTAGCCAATGGGAGCGGGGCGCGGCGGGCCCCGGGCATGGCGGCCTCGCCCCTCTTCCCCTGACGAGCCGGTCTCAAGCCTGCCTTGGGTCTCTCGGCTGCCCAACAGCATTACAAAACCTTGCTTCCTTCCTTCCTTGGCTTTTTACAAGAGGATGTAGTGACAGGATAAGGGGGAAGGGATCCAACTTAAGAATAGGCTTAAGTTAGATATTAGGCAGAAATTCTTTACTGTGAGGGTGCTGAGGCACTGGCACTGGTCGCCCAGAGAAGCTGTGGATGCCCCATCCCTGGAAGTGTTCAAGGCCAGGTTGGATGGGGCTCTGAGCAACCTGGTCTAGTGGGAGGTGTCCCTCCCTGCCCATGGCCGGGGTTGAAACGAGATGATCTTTAAGGTCCCTTCAAACCCAAACCATTCTATGATTCTGTGATTAAAACATCTCCCCAGGATGATAAACATCTCCCCAGGAGACATAGGACAAAGGAGAAGGGATACCTGACTCTAAAAATCATTAAACACAGAGGTGCAGGATACCCTGCTGCTACCTTTCCACAGAGGCAATTAATGCAGGTAGTAGTATGCAGTTAGTCTAAGGCAGTCTATTGAAATGTAATAACAAGAATGAAAAAAAAATCCCTTTGCCAATAAGATTCAGTGTGAAATCTTACTGTTGCCTTTTCTTATAAGAAAAGCTCTTTATAAGAGCTAAAGGTTTACCCTAGGAAGATGGCAAGATATACATTCATTTTCATTGTTTCCCCCTGTGCAGGTCAATTACAGTGTAACTGGCCTCATTTGTTATGGTAATGAGAATTTACACCTTTCTCATCTTTTATTAATAATTTGCTAGATTATTTAGGTGCTCTGAGTCAGTGGGCATATTCAGGGAAATATCATGCCAAGTTTCTGATCAGGAAGAGATAAAAACATACCAAGTGGTGAATGTATCAACTAACAACATCTCTGTATGGAACAGGCTGAAATCAGAAAACTTGGCAGCAGGGTGGAGATAATACCAAATACACCAGCAGGGCAAAAGTCTGTTTCTTTGAGGTTCTCTCTTCTTGGACACATATTCACAGTGAGTTACCCTGCATTAATTGTTCTCTTTTTTTGTGTATTACTTTTCATCTGAAGAATTCAAAGCACTCATCATTACTACTGCTCATTTGATAACTGTGAAAAACAGAGGAAGGGCAGGTTACAGAAACTTCCACATAACCATCTAAATCTTTAAGACCAGGAAAAAAATTTCTTTTTTTTTCCCTATTGCAAAACATGAAGCTGCAATAATTGTGACATGCGTGCTTCCTTATTCTTTACACTTTTACATCAATAAAAAGTGACTTACAATGTCGATCGTTACCCACACAGAGCTCCCTGTAGGTCTCCCCCTTCTAAAATCATTTTTGGGCTGGTGTTTCTACAACGAAGTATTAAAAGAATTTTTTTTTTCACTCAAAAATCTGTCACAATCAAGTTATTGAACAGGTATTGTGACTCGTCCCCCAGTGTACTGTCCCCAACCTGCCAGGACTCAGGTCTCTGCTCTGATTCAGACCTGTTGCATAACATTGGATAAGACTCTTGAGGAAACTGAACTTGTGAGAAAGCTGTGAGGATGTCTGCAACTCTACCTTTCTTTCCTTAAAGCTCTCTGCAGCCTGAGGTAGGATTGAGATGGGGATGACTCAAGGATTCAACTTAGAAACATTATGGAAAAACATCAACATGGAAAGGTTGATGCCTGAACCCAGTGACAATAAGGAAACAGAACTTTACCTGACTCTAAGCCCTCTCCATGAGATAGTGGAATTAACTGGTTCTTTGCTTTTTATTAACTACAATTTTCAGAAGGTTGTTGAACAATTCATCCAAGAATATCAGGAAGAATGTAGCTTTTGGACTTCCAAGTCGCTCGCTGGACATCAGGGAGCGCTGTTTCACCACCAGCAGTTTGAACCGAGACAATGCAGCATTTGTCCAGCATAATACACGGGGTTTCACGTTGTACCTCTTTCCTAACCCTTCCTGTAGGTGGACATTAAATCGGTTTAGCCATTATTCATCTTTTTAGGTAATCACAGTTCGAAATTACATTTTTAATGTACAAATTTATACATCATTTTTGGTTTTATTTTTGTATAAATATGTGTATATAGTTTTTATTTTTATATAAGATTTATATGTATAAAATTATTAAGACCTGGGCTTGAAAGACCCGAGATTCTTACAAAATCTTATTTCTGGGAAAAAAAAAAAAAAGAATTCCATATATGCACTGGAACTCCATTATATGAGATATGTAGTTATATAACTATCCAGAATTTGGTCCCAAAAGGCAGCTGTAGAGCAGTTTATTTCCTTTAAATGGAAAAAGGACTTAAATTTTTTCAGTGAATAAGTTGTTTACAGATAGATTAAGAAGCATCACTGAAGAAAAGCACAGGGATAATATTTTAATAAATTACATTTAGGATATACGTACTTTTTTTTCAGATTTTGATATTTTTGAGATGCCTTTGGCCTTTGATAGCCTTTCCAGTGAACTTTTTTTTTGCCTAAGAAAGATAAAATACCATAGGCAAAACACCTGGTATTTCTTTTCAAACAAAGTCATAAGAACCACCATTGATTCTTTTAAATACAGATCATTAACCACAATAAAATATGTATTTTTCAATTCTCCTACTTCCTGCAGAGCGTGAAATAGGAAAAAAGTCTCTCTTCTCTGTAGACATGACTGCTGACCCTGCTGGGGAAACCTGGCTTCTTGATCAAATACATTCTAAATGAAATGCTCATGGATTGAGAGCTCCGTTCCTAAAGACCCATAGCGAAACTGAAACAAGCATCTAAAAAGCCAACTTTGGACGTGAGGTTAATTCTTTCAGAGTAAAGGGTGTAGCAAGTCACAGGAGTAAATTAAAGTCAAAGAGGAACAGATGAACCACCTGAATCCAGGTTTTTATATGCGGTTGCACCGGAAACCTGTTTTATATGTGGGAAGAGAGAGTAAGAATTTAGATGAGTTGTGTGAAATAAATTATTAGGGCATCATGGTGCCTGGACTAGGACTAAGCATAACACACTGAAGATCTGGCTTACCAGTTTGCTGCTGGGGGTAGTAAGCAAGGATACTGGAAAGGTACCTTGCAGTTAAATCCTTGCTTTTGACAAATGTTACTGTATGATTAAAATTAAAAATGGTTCAGTGCCACTTAAGTGTATGTCGCTGATGGATGAATGGGCAGGAAAATTGTTTCCAGTTCTGTTTACTTGAAAAGAACGTCTGAGCACACTGCAGTGTTTTCTAATAAGTCCCAAAACAGCTGTAGTTGTTCACAGGTGCTGAGAAATTCAGGAGCTAGAAGGAAAAAATTATTTGGAAATTATGCAGTGTACAAGAAGTGTAGCAACTAGACTAATAGAGCAACCAGTAATCGAAAGTGGAGGCCACCAGCAAACACAGTGCATGTTTAAACATGCTTCTCCTGCATACTTTGAAACAGCCAAGCACTCTGCAGCAACAAATCTCCATAAAGGGCCTGGGACATAAGTTTGAACTTGTTCATTCCTACTGTAAATAGACATATATCCTGTATGAACTCAACTAATTCAAAGCAGACAGGGGAGCTTTTAAGACTGGTTTTTAAGGATTGGCACCTGTGTGCTGGTTGTAAATTAAACAAAGGAGTCTTACCTGAAGAGTTCCAAGTTCTCTGTAAAAATAAATAGATGAGATAGACTACATTAGGTCTTCACCATCATGTCACAAAAGATGAATAATATCTCTCAACATCAGTAACTCAAAACTAGCCCTGTGTATTTTACATTAAAGGGAAAGGAGATGATCTGCACTGTTTTCCTTTAAGTGTTTTTTGAACCTTCTGACGTCATCCACCATATTCTAACTTTTTTTTGGCCACTGAAGATTGCATTTTGGATTTGCAAGTATTTAATAACCATGGCTATTTGTTACCCAGTTGTGCCCACGCTGTTTCTTCATGCTGAATTGTGCAAAGAGCCCTAATAAACAGGACTCCTCTCTACCTCCACGGCCCTGGAGCCATTTGTTCCAGATGACAAGAGCACCAGGCTTCCTGAGAGGCAGGTGCAGGAACAAGGAGGAGGTGTGCAACCGTGCCCAGGGCGCTGCCCATGTCCTGTGCATGCGCAGAGGGACTGGATTGCCTACATTCACACGGGGAAATGGGAACTTTCCACCTTTTCATTTTCTCCTCTTTCCTCTCAGAAAGATCTAACAAACCCCAGACTTAGAAAATCTTCCAGGTGAAAATGTAGCTGAACAAAAAAGTTTCAAGAGTTTGACTTAAGAAATCATTTTTATGAAATGGCATTAGCTAAAATGTGTTTTGTTCCATCTGGCATACAACACAAATGCTTTGCCTCACTGATGTAATGTATACATACACATTAATACACTAAACTACAAAACATCTAAGGAACCTATTATCCAGGAAATATATCTTATGTTATTATCTATGGACATCAAAAGTAGAAAAACATTGGTGCTTTCAAAATAACATCCTAATTCTTTTCCTGAAGGCAAGCTTCCGAAATAATAGCTGTTTGAGTGGCTAAAGAATAGGTGGGAGCCTTCAAACTTTTAGCTAGCTGGCTTATGATTCTATAACAGGGAAAAATGTGTAAATTTTACCAAAACTTTCTCATCTTTGTTTTCCAGTTCCAAAGTTTACTGGTCATATAATTCAGATCACAAACTCTTTCAAACACAAAGTCTATTTATTCTCTGTTTTTATACGATTGAACACAACTGAATCTTTGTCCATGACCACAGCCCCTATAATATGAAACAATAGTGGTAATTAAGACAGGACAGTTTTTCTGTTGTCAAGAGCTGTATTTGCATGGTATGGCATTCAAAAGACTCACCTCATGAAAGGATTAATCAAAAGTAGTGTAGCTGTAATTTCTGAAGCAAGAGGAAATTGTTTTCATATGCAAATAATTTGGCTCCCATGCTTTCATACTGCTAAGAAAGGAGCAGTGTCAAGTTCAGTAATGGGAAGGCAGAACTTCAAGGACAGCCCTTGAGAGACTAAAACCAGACAAGTTCAAATATGACCTGGAAAAAATCCAGGATTTACTTTTTTTAACTTGCATCCAATGGTCCAGGCTCCACACAGTTAAATTAGAATTGCCACAGTTTGTTAAACATTGAACGCCCCTCCCAAGAAGCAATGGGGTCTATAATTACACCACAACAGGTCAAAAAGCTTTCTTGTTTCTCCAAGTTCAGTAATCACAAGCTGTAAAAGTTCTCTCACCCAGAGGTTGTAGCAATAAAATGACTAGTACAAGGGCTGTAAATTAAAGTGCAAAGAGAAACAGATGAACTTTGGTAACAGCTATTGCTAACTGAAAAAATAAGGGAAACTCATGAACTGTGAAAATAGTCACAACACAAAAGCAATTTATTTCAGCAAGGGACAAAGAAAGCAAAACGCTGATGGCACGCCCACCTCTTTTAACCCCACTCCCTGCTGTCCGTTGTGTCGGTGTTTGTGGGATGAGATTTTTCTGCCCAGCTCATGGGTGTATTTATTCACCTTTGCACTACGCACACAAATTAGAGTGAGGCAAGAGTGGGTGGGGATTTACAGCATGTTAACTGCTCCCTGGAAACTGCCTGTGTGCAGGCTGTGACCCTGTTTTCGTTGAGGAATACATGGCTTCTGCTCGCTATCAGGTACAGCCGTGTCCGTGGGTGTTACTGGGGGTTACCTGACAAACTGTAAATCCACACCCTCACTAGGCCCCCAAGCAACCTGTGCAAGTCCAGCACAAGCAAATTCAACGGCAGGTTTTATGACAGAAGTACTCAATGTGCCTTCTGATAACACCACACTGAGAGACAGGACAACCATCTGCTTCAGTTCTGCCTACAGCCCAGAGATGTTGTCACGCGATAAAGCATGTTAAAAACTACTTAGGACTCTCTCAAACAGTTTCCAACAAGTGTTTTGACGAAGTTCCATCTGTATCTTCTTTCACAGAGAATGGCTAAAAGAGGGGAAAAAAATAAAGTATCTTAGATGCCAAAACTGAAATAATTTAAATGTAAACAGTTTCTTTTACTACAGCTTGTGATCTCGTGTTTTCCTCTGAGCCCTTTCCAAACCCTAGAAACCTGAGGGATTTGGCACAGTATGAAATTAGGTTTGCCTTGCTGCTGTGCAGTAGTCTGGATGAGGAGTTATTACGGTTTTTACATCTAATGCTATTTATTTTAAGCAGTGTTGAATGCTGACAATAGATGGATGTTCTAAAAATGCTGTCAGTATTAGAGCCATGGAAATGCATTTTCAGGTACATAAAGATGAGGGTGACAAACCTGTTACTGGCCCCACCCTCTGGAGTTAAGACTAAGCCCTGGCAGAGAGGTGAGGATGCCACAACGTATCAGACAGGTTGGTTTCTATAATCCTCAGAGACACAAATAGAACATACATTGATTGCATGAGCATTTCTCTCCCGTGGCTACACCCTGTCTAGTTTTATGAATCTCTGAACCAACAGCCCTGTACCTCTTAGCAGCTACTCTTACTTTCAAAGTAAGCTGATAGAGACCCAAGCTGTGGGCTTCTGAAGCTTTATGAAAGTTTCCACTGCCTCTGAACTAATTTCCATCCTCAGTGTGCATAACAGACAAGCACTGTGTTATTATTAAAAAAAAAAAAAAAAAAAAAAGACATGATCTAGAAACAGGTGAAAAAGACCCAAACATGTAAAATAGCCTTTTTGGGGGGTTTTTTACAGTGTTTCGAAGCAGTTAGACAGCCTAGCAGAAAGACGTGAATGCTTGTTTATTTTCTTATTGGCTCTATGCTTGACCACCTCCATATGGCCAAAACTTTTAAGTTGTCCAGGACTCCAAATGTTCTCATTATTCAAATCAGTGTAACAAGACTTACCTGTTTTCTCGTGGTTTTCAAACAGGCAGGAAAAATCAAAGATACAGAAGCACCAGTTCTATTACAGTCCTTTGAGCAGCAGCATAGGTCGATTTGTGACAACATGGAATCTTCAGAAACACATCATGGACAAGGTACTGTACATAATTCCTCAATATTGTCCTCTTCCTACAGTTTTTTCAAGGTTTCATTCTATGCAGATGATGAAGTCTGACAAAAAAGTTGAATACAAACATTCTGAAGCTGTCCTAATACAAAGTTCCTGAGCAAGTCTATAATGATATATATAGCAATGTCTGCTGTCCAAAATGCCTGTTGGCACTTTTGAGCATCAGTGTTTCTGGTTGTTTCTATCTTTGTCAGCCATAACCAGTTAAAAGCCATCATGAATTTTCAAAAGTTGTTAATTTTGTTGGAAAAAGATTAATAAGACTATGTTTCACGATTTGGTATCATACATGACCTATTTTCTAGGGATGAGACTTTGGTTATCTTCAGGAGGGTACACCCAAAACCAATCAGGTTTGCAGCCTCTGAAGAATCTGTTAGACTGAGATTGCCAAATACCCCAGTGGCATTGATCACGCTCTCTCCACTCATCTCTCTGATCTGCTGACCACAGTGCATGTCACAGCCCCACCTTGCATCGTTTCCTGATACTTCAGGAGTGACTCATACATCCTCGCGACTTTCTCTGAAAGCAGATTCTGTCCCTTTTCTGTGCCTGGGGAGTTTCACAAAACCCACTTACCTGATTTCTAGTGAACACCTGGAAATGACCTTACATCATATCCTGGTATCACACTAATTCTTACTGACTTCACGAAGAGCTGGATTTATCTCCTTGGCTCTGATTCACAGTTCACTCGAGTCAATAGAAAAATCTCCCACTGAAGTCAATGGCTCTTGAGTATTTTAGTGAACTAATACTTATTCTCCAAACAGATCTGGATCAGATGTAAATTAGGGAGCAAAAGTTGAAAAATACAGATCACATGAGTTTTCCTAAGGTAAGTTTACATACTTCGTGTATGTAGAGTTTGGTGACCAACACTTTTTGCTATATAGTAGAGCCAGTAACGTGCTCGTAGCATTGAAATTACAATTTATCTGAGCTGTAATTATGCTTTAATAAGAGTAAACCACAACTAGCCTACACTGCACTGCCTAATCAGCAGTCAGCTATTTGATAAGAGGAGGTATCTCCAACAGTTGATAAAATTATCCTGTTTATAACCAATATGCAAGGCCTTACCTTTAGAGCTGTGTGCTGAGGAAAGTTTATATAGAATAGCCATTGAATATGGTCTCGTATTTCGGCACAAAGAGGTACAAGCACCACAAAAGGTACAAAAAAGACGCTGCCTCCCAACCCCCCAGACACCAAGGTACCTGTGTAATAAACTTCAACAGTCAGGCTCTTGTATCTGTTTAGTCTCATGTCTGCTTCACTGGCTTTGATTCTACCGAGAAGCTGCCCTCAAAATAACCGGGAAAGAGGGTAAGTTTAACACTGCTGTGAATGGTCCTCATTTCCATTGCCTTGCTGGTGAATGGGATCATGTAGAGCAACTCTCCTTCAAAAGTACTGAGCAATGTTTAAACAATAATTTCTTCACATTTGGGAATCTAGTGAGACCACAGGTAGTGAGGTCCTTATTCGTTCCTGCAAACTGGAGGCAAATTAAATGCTAGACTACAAAAAGCAGCATGATGCACCTACATTTTCAGCAGAGTTACCTTATCACTTTTTGCTGGTGCTAACTCACATTTCACAATGTGTCACAACACAACAGTGCCAAAACACACTGTGAGAGGCTCTAGGCCACACAAATACCCTAAAACCATTCAGCCCCTAGATACTAAGGGTTATGGCTATTTTTTGACAACAAAGATACCTATGTGGTATTTGAAGGTGGTTGTAGAAGCAGGGCTACTTTCAGTATTAGCCACTCCAAGATTTCAAGACTGCTTGGATTTGTAAAACTAGGCATAGAGTTTTACCTATACAAAACAAGGATCAGGAGAAGAAAGAGGACTGTGTGTACCAAGCCTGTTCTGTTTTTCTACATTTACGTATTAAAAAAATAAATAAAATAAAGGCAAAAGTCCATCATAAAATTTATTAGTCCTTATTATCAAGGCTCACATAGGTCAGCTTAGCAATTTGATAATGACAAGATAGCTCTTCTCATTTTGAGCAAACCTGTATATTAATATGAAATAAGAGGCTTATAGTAAGGCAGGCATTTCTGGCTTATGATCCTACTCATCTTTCTGGATAATGCCATCACTTGACGAAAGAGATGCGAGAAGTCCGTATTTGAGACTTTAGTCTTCCCAAGTTTTCATATTGCTAGGTCAAGCTTTCATTTTGAATCTTTGACAAGTGTATCAGAAGAATACACTTATCAATCAGAAACCATGCAAAACCACAAGAAGAATCAAGATAAATGCTGCAAAACTCTGATTCAGGCTGTACCAAGAGCAAATCCAAAGAGCTGTCCCTTTAACTAGGACCCATCTGAGACAGCAGCAGGGCACTGGAGACAAAAACAACATACAAAACCAGGTACAACACAAACACAGCTGTGCACAGAGACAAAACCACTAAGGTAGTTCACCAGCACTTTCGCTTCGATCATGCAAAGTTTTCAAACAGTTTCACTTACAGAGGTCTGCATGTGCAGAAGCAGAAACATGTTTTTGTTGTACAGTTAACTGGTGAGAGGAAGCTTCAAGTCTTTGAGCAGAATGTCATTCTGGTTTTATCCTGTACTAAAATAACTTGTTTTTCTAGGGTGCTAATATATCTTTAGAAAGATCTATGCATATTTTTTAACTGAATAAATAAATTCAAGGTTCATAAAGCATTTCCAGTGTACCATACCTATCTTTTGTCTTCCATTTTGGCATTGCTTTCACACTTTGGAAAGCCATCTTAAAGCCTGCAGCCAGCTTTCCCGTGTTTCCTCCTCGGCAACCTGGCAGGGCTCTGGCACTACCTCCCATTTTGTAGGATCCCACAAAGCTGCGCTGCTCAGAGACAAAGCACTCAGGACTACTTTTTCCTGAGCGAGGAAATGAGGATACTGCAGCACCACGAGCGAATCTTCAGAGCAACCTTGAGGTAGAGATTTCTACTATGTATTCTAGAAAGGAACCAAAACCGAAAATAAAAGTAAAACACATAACCAATAGAGATCCTTACAAAAGGGTTCATTCTATACAGATAAGCGTTCTGGTTTTTAATTTACTGAGGAATTATCAGAATCAGCTCACACGGCACCACTGGATACAAACAAAGCTCACTATAAAGTGCGAGTATTCCCCGCTTGCTCTCAGCTCGCCGAGAGGGGAGTGGAAACACCCCCCACCTGTCCCGAGGGACGAGCCCGGGGCCACCAGGCCAGGCCAGGGACCTCGGAACCTCCCCGGCGCTCCGAAGGTCAGCGGCGGGCGCGGGAAGCCCCGAGCCGGCAGGGATGCGGGCACTGCTCCCCCTGCCCGTGTGTCACAGGGCAAACACGCCCGGGAGCTCCCGGTGATGACTAACACTTTCCCCTCGACGGCGGGGACGGCTGTTCCCCGGCTTCCCCCACGACGGCCCCAGCCCGCTGCCCCCTCCGCCCGGGCGGGGCGGTTTCACAGCCCCGGTAAAAAGCGGGCACGGCCGCGCCTCGGGACACCCCTCGCACCGCAGCTCCCCCTCGCCATTCCATAGAAGAGGCGCTCTTGGGGCCGGGCCGGGAGCGGGTGCCGCCCTGCCCCATCCAGTTTCGCCCAGGTGCGGGGGGAGGAGGGGGCGGCGGTAGTTTAAGAGCGCGCCCGGCGGGCCCGGGGGAGGAGCCGCCGCCGCTCCCCCCGCGCGTCCCAGGTGTAACCGGAGCCGGGAGGGCGCGGCGCAGCCACCACCACCTGCGGAACCTGTCGGGCGGCTCACACCGCTCCGCCGCCGCGCACGCACCGCTCCCTCTCTGCCCGCGTCCCCGAGGACTTTCCCCCGTCCTCTCCGCGCCCTGCCGCCCGCCCCAGCCATGAAGCCGCTCTGCGGGGCTGCGCTCCTCCTGCTGCTCTGCGCCGCCGCCACTGCCCAGCAGAACTGTGAGTGCCCGCACCCCTCTGTCTGCCTGGCGCCCCGCTCCTGACCGAGCTCTCCCGCCCCGGGACCCCCTCCCGCTCTCCGCTGGGCGCCCCATGCCTCCAAATGGCGCCGCCATCCCGCCCCCTTCGCCGGGGGTGCGGAGGGGGCAGGAGCACCCGGCTCTAACAGCGCCGCTTTGTCCGCGCCCCGAGGGGAGCCCCGGCGCTCGGGAAGGGGGGTGGGTGGCCGGGGGAAAGCGGGGGGTGCGGGCACGCCACGCCCGGGCGGTGAGAGGTGGCTTTGTCCGTCCTGCCCGGCGGCGGAGCGCGGGTGGCGGTGCCCTGCCATGCCCGGCTCACGGCCGCGCTTCTCTTGCAGCGTGTGTCTGCGAGAAGAACAAGCGTGTCACCAACTGCAGGGTGGAAGAGGGCCGCTGCCGCTGCGACGCCATCGGCTCCGGCGTCACCGTGGACTGTAGCACCCGTGAGTAAAAGGGCACGGCCGGGTGGGTGGCACGGAAATGCGCCCGCAGAGCGCCGGCGAATATGTGAGGGCGACCACTGAGTTTCCAGCAAATAATGGAGGAAAGGAAGGAGTACTTATTCCTGGTCTTCTAAGTCAACTGGTGTTGGACGATAAGTGTTCAGGGTTTCTCTACTTGTACTGATGTAGACTTCCTCCTCCTCCTCAGTATTTGGTCTCTAGTGGCAAGAATTTCTTGAAGATGAATATTTGGCTTCCTTGCAAGCACATATCCTCGCTTCTCCTACAAATGTAGAGGGGAAAGAGCCTTGTGACAAGTCATTACTCTGGGTTCGAGCTCAGCTAAGCTGTGAGCAAGCCTCTAGCTGTGAGAAAGGGAAGCTGGAAGTCCGTAGGCTGGACTTGTTAGGCCTTTGCCTTGAGAGGCTGACATCCCCAGTTGTATTGGTTTTACGCACCACCTACACGGTAGACGTCTGCTCTTCCGTGTAATGGCTTCAGATCTGGTTGCTGCTGATGTAACCTTGTGTTTCTCTGGGCTCAGAGCTCTGTTTTGGACATGCGTGGTCTGAGGCTGCATAACATGACTTTCTGGTTAATTTCAGTGACTTCAAAATGCCTGTTGATGAAAGCAGAAGTGACGGGCTCAAAATCGGGTCGTCGTGAGAAACCAAAAGATGCGATTGAAGATACCGATGGCCTCTATGATCCTGAGTGTGAAAATAGTGGTGCTTTCAAGGCGAAGCAGTGCAATGGAACCACCTGTTGGTGTGTGAATACAGCTGGAGTTAGAAGAACTGACAAACATGATGCAGACTTGAAGTGCAATCGATTAGTCAGAACGACGTAAGTCTTTCAACAGGGTGTGCTGTTCCGTGAAAACATTCTTGTATGAGGCTCTGCCTTGTGTGAATGATGCACTGGGGATGAATGAAGATGGAGCAATCAACACTTGGTAACTGCTGGGTCTTTTTCTTCAGAAAACAGGAGATATTGAAGGGGGTTTGGAAGAGACTTTGCTTGCTTTGTTTTTGTCTCACTGTTCTGTTTTTTTTAGCCTGGGGTTAGATTTTTTTTTTGTATGTTTTATATGCACGCACTTCAAGAATATTCATTGTACTTCAGGTGGATCATCATTGAAATGAAACATGCCGAAAGAAATGCTCCTCTGAACGCTGAATCTTTAAAGAAGTAAGTGATGATAGTGATGTGTCGTGGTAGTGTCTGCATGTCCTACTAGATATCTAGTGTATTTCCAAACAGTTGCTTAAAAGCATTTTCAGACCTGTGAACTCATTTGTAAGACAGCCTTAGAAGTGAGCTGCAGTTCCTTCATAGAAGTGCTTTAATTTTTATTGAAAACAAATTAACTGCTAAAGAGATTCCCTTCCGTTTAAAATTGATTGCTACTTCCCCCCCCCCCCGCCTGAAATCAGTATACTAAAAGAAATGGAAGGTAATAGGTGGAACTGTTCAGAAAGTAAACTGACAAAAATGGCAGGACTACATAGCACCATCAGGAGGAAAATAAGAGTTTAGCCTCTTCTTTTTTTTCATTTTGTTAAAACAAAACCCTATTTGTAGCTATTAGATCACCTCCTTTCCAGAACAAAAGCTGCTGCCCTCTAGCTCTTTTTCTGAACTCTTCAAACTGGTAAAACTTTTGTCTAACACAGGTGTTTATTTTTCACTAAGTGCCTCTTCACTGTTAGGAGTTAATTGAACTCTAGTATGAAGAGAGTGCTCTGGGTTTGGTTGGGGCAGAGTTAATTTTCTTGGCAGCAGTTGCTGTGGTGCTGTGTTTTAGACCAGTGACCAAAACAGTGTTGATAGATCCACCAGTGTTTTAGCTGCTGCGGATCAGTGCTTAAATAATGTCAAGGCCTTCTCAGACTCTGACTCTGCTGCCTCAGTGAGTAGGCTGGGGATGGGCAGGAGGCTGAGAAGGGGACAGGGCTGACCTGAATTGACTGAACAGATAGCCCATATTGTATAATGCCCTATTCAGCAGTTAATCTGGGAGAAGGTTTTTTTCCCCAAGTAGCCATTGCTCAGAGGGTGGCTGGACATTGGTCTGTCAGTGATGACTGATTGCTTTTACATCGTTTGAGGTTGTATATTTCCCCCACCCAGCCCTTTCACTTACTGGACTGTCTTTATTTTAGCTGATGAGGGCTGTTTTGGTTTTTTTTCCTTGCTTTTGCCCTTCTGATTCTTTTCCCAATCCTGCTAGGGAGAAGTGAGTGAGAGACTAGGTGAGGGTTTAGCTGCTAGCTGAGGTCCACCCACCACAGAGACTGCAGAAGAAAACAACACTGGTCTTCTCTACTTCAGAAATGATATGTGTGAAATAGTACTGTTTTTACAGCCATGGCTTTCATATCCTTACAGGTTTTTCACGGATGCCATTACCAGTCGCTATCAGCTGGATGACCGCTATATAAGCAGTGTTCTGGTAAGAGGCACATAATGTTTAGTAAAGTATCAGAACTTTATTTTGTAATAACTTTGAAAACTCTTATTTGACTAATGCAGTACAGCATGTTTTAGTAGAAGCTCTCAAAATAGTGACGCTCACTGAGCAGTTAGCAAATAGCTGTATCTGAACAGAAATGCTGAGAAGCTACACTGCTCTCCTTAGTCTGTAGATTACTTCTTTGCTTCACTTAAAGTGGAATTTGAATCCTACTGTAAACAGTTGGCTTGAGTTCAAGAACCATAAACTTGTTCCAGGATGTAAGTTCACAAACTAGATCTTATAATGTTTTGGTGAATATTTGATAGTTGGATTTAAACTACCTCCTTCTTAATACCACACTATATTTTTTTTGCAGTATGAAAACCCTTACATTACTATTGATTTGAAGCAAAATTCCTCAGACAAATCGTTTGGAGGTGTGGATATAGCTGATGTGGCCTACTACTTTGAAAAGGATGTAAGTGGCTCACGGGTGAAGTCTGCCAGAGGCTGGATGTGTGTATTGCACTACATTCGGGAGTCTGGCTGTGTACTGGCTAAAGCAAGGTGAATTATTACTGTGAGGAGATAAATGTGAACTAGCAAGTCTCTTTTCCTACCCGTTTTAGGTGAAAGGTCAATCCATCTTTCATAATAATCCTGGGCTAAACGTCAGCATTGACAACGAAGAGGTGAAGCTTGAGAGGACAGTGGTCTACTACGTTGATGAAATTGCACCAGAGTTTTCCATGAAGTCTCTGACTCCTGGCCTTATTGCTGTCATTGTAGTGGTAGTAATAGCAATAGTGGCTGCAATTGTTGTTCTGGTAAGTTCTAACAAAGCTGCCAAGCAGAACTATACCACTGCAATTTGGGAAGTAACAACATGCATATTTGGATTCTGATGGAAAGTTTTGTCATAAATTGGCTTGCTTCTTCAGACCTGGGAAGTGGGAAATTGGTGATGGGCATACTGTCACTGTTGCAGGTTACAACTGAAGGGTGTCACCCGGAAAACAAGTACTGGGAACAATTCATAGAGGTGAACAAAGTACCTCCTGGTTTAAAGTAGCTGAGAGTGACAGACAATCATTTGTACCTCACTTTGGAAGGATAGGGAAAGGACAGCTTCAAGTTCTGTGTTTTTGAAGTCAAAACCAGGTGAAGTTACTTGTACATCAAGACTTAAAAAATACTGCATCCTTCTCTTACAGGTACTCACAAGGAGGAGGAAAGGGAAGTACGTGAAAGCTGAGGTAATTAATTTCTGTTTGTGGTGCATATGTGGGGGAGGAGGTTGACCAGAATCCAGAAACTCCTAAGTTTGCTGTCGGTTAAAATCTTGCTTTGAGTGTTTCAGATGTGTTTAAGGAGACTGAAAGTATTCAAATTCTGTAACTAGTTTTCACCTCTGTGTAGTTCCGCACCAGTTTCAAAGAACTGGTGATCTGCTGCTTTTCCCAGGGCTGAGGGGGTGGGGTTCGGTTTTACTGCCAGTTCTATTTTACATATGTATAGCAAAGGGCTGTGCAATCCACAGGAAGTGCTGATAGTCTTGTTCTGTGATGAAGTCCTTTACAGGTATTTGCATGGATCTTCCAGTTCCCATTGAAGAGCTACTTTCCAATGGAATAGTAAACGGTGCTTCACACCAAGTGTGGAGCCTTTTGTGAAGGAATCCAAACAATGTTGTAGCTAAATAATGCCTTTTAAAAAAAAATCTGATAGTTTTGGCGTGGTTGATTCTGTTAGTGTTGCATCAAATCCATTTGCAAGTGAAAATCTGGTCTAAGTCCCAATAACTTACTGAGTCTTAAAGTTTAGAAGTAGCACAAATGTTGATCTCCCTCTACCTCCTCCCCTCCAGGTGAAGGAAATGAATGAAATGCATAGAGGACTGAATGCTTAACTTAATCAACTGAAGACAAGTGAGATTCAAGCAAAGAAGACGACAAAAACATTGGAAGCATGAATCTTAACTCTTAAAAGTTCTGAATTCCCCTTCTGAAAGGGAGGCAATTGTGCTCACTTAATGATTGTTTAAACTCTTAACAACCAAGACTGGTACAGCTACTTTTACTATTTGTTAAGAGTTAAATGCCCCATCTTATTCAATTAAAACTCAACTACTGCTCCCTGATTTTATTTTTTTTATTATGATGATGAAACGAGTTGACAACTGCTGTTACTAGGGTTTTGGAGCATACATGCTACCCTTGTGGGAGTTTTATTGAAAATAATGACTTTGTAGCCATGTTGTTGTAACGAGACTGTCTCCTGCATAACTGAATACAACGTTTGTACATATATGAAGTTGCTGTAACTTTTTTATGACTTGAATTAATAAAACTTTGAAACAGGCTTCTAATTCTTCCATGGTGAAATGATAGTCTGCTAAGTTATCATGCTTACAAATTTGTTGTTTGATTCCTTAAAGCAAGGAATTTCAGCATAGTTGAAAAGATTCTAGAACTCCAATTAGCAGTTTTTATTAGCCATCTAGTATCTCAATAGCATGATATTTTTTCTTAAAGCTGTGAAAAATATGCAACAAGAGTGAAATGATAATATACAGATTGTTGTATAACAAATGAACAGGCTGAGAATGTAGTCATTTCAGGAATGCATAGCCTGCTCTTTCCAATGCTATGTAAGTATTTAAAATAAAATAAGCCTCTCATCTAGGACATCTCTGGTGCAGGGTTGGGGGTGGGCAGGCCTGACATCTGACGGTGGAGCTGGGGAAGAGCAATTTACCCCATTACTGTGATTTTTGTCTGGGGCAAAGCTGTTGCACAGCAAGGAGCTGTTTCTGCTGTTATTCCTGTTCTCGGCCATCGATGCTGACCAGACTTCCACGGGCTGTCTGCCTCTCAGAGCATTCCTTGGACACAGGAGAGCTTGCTTTGGCTGTCAGTAACCTGTGCCATGGATGTTGGCTAGCAATCCCTCCAGCATATCTGATTTATAAAGGAAATGCTGTAACTCCTGTTGCCAAAGAAATAATGAGATGGAAGATAAGGAACTGAGTGACAAACCTTGTTACTAATGTGGTGCATGTTTTGGCCCACCCTGGCTAAAACAGGAAAAGTAGGATAAGCTACTGCGAGGATATTCTACATACTGTTAATGAAATTAAATGTGAAGCGTGTGCCCTGTCAGGGAAGTGGCTGAACTGTGATGGTGTTACCTCCGCTGTCACAGCTCACCAGTACCCCTTCTGCCTTTCAACAGGGTCGTGCCTCACATGCATGCATTGCTGTGTTGGGTATTGCACAAAAATCCTGAAGTAGGGAATTTACTGGAATGTTTTGCAGCCTTTTCAGGCAGATTTGTCAGTGGAAACTTCTGCAGGGCAGGCTCTTCCTCTGCTGATCCGTGCCATTCCCTTTCTCCCCAGGTATGTGGGCAATCTGCTGAGGTGCGATGAATTTTGTACAGTTCTGTAAGCTGTTAACCAAATAAAGCCAAGTTTTCAGTAAGCTGGTCTTGTGCTGAGTCGTGTGTATTATTGTCTTCCCCAATGCTTCAGTCTCCATCTCCTCTACTTCCTTAGATATCTGCAGAAGGGTATCCTCGCCATTTCTTTCTTCTCCCCGATATTCTCACGCCGTTGTTTTCTCTCTTCCTCCTTCCCTCCCCATTTCACACCACGCTTTTGGCCTGTGGGATGGAAAGAAGTATTGTGTGCTGTGGCTGGGCTGGAGCTGCACATGTGCAGACTTGACTGGACTGGCTGGTACGTAGCTGCTGTGCGCCCTGGACCTTGTCCCAATCGGTTTGTTTGAACATCATCTTCTCCCTGCTTTTCCCACAGTACAGGGAAGCATTCAGACACTTTTTAATTTTTTTTTTACTTAGTGGAGCTTTTTGTGTTGGATGTGAAGTTTAGTGCTCTGTTACGGTCTTCTTCCTTGTCAGATTTGCCTGAAACTAGCCAAGGGAACAGAAAACCAGAAAGTTTACAGAAATTCTTAAAAAACCACAGAATTTAAATCCACAGCTGAAGGGAATGCACTGTTTCTAAACTCAGTTACTATGATACTAGCACGGTGCTGCTCAAGTCTCAAAATGGTGATCAGTAATAGTTTTTTCATTAGTTTCCTGTTCTAAATAGTTTTATTGACATTTTGGCTTTTGTGTTGTTCTGTTTACTAAACACTGCACCTGTCCAGCAGCCCAGCTGCATAAAAGTGTGTATTTATAGGGAAATAGAAAAGGATGAGGGGGAAAATACCTGAGAAATTAGTGTATTGGTATCCTGCAGCTTATTGTATTTTATAGATTTTTATACCAAGAAGAGACTAATGCACTGAAATTAAAAAAAAATTTAAAAAGCCATTATCACATTGTGTCAACTCTCCACATATGCATGTGAAAGTTCTTCTCATATATAGAGCAATATGGCAAAAAATGATTGCTAATGAAAAATAATATGGTACTAAATAGCAAAATATTGAATGTTCACTATTTTGATACTTGGATACTACTTTTGATACTATTGGAAATACTATCAGCAAAGTTAAAAAGAGAGTTTCCTGTAAAAGAAACAAACTAATAGAACTTAATTAAGGACTAGTAGTCTCTGCATCAATTTTTAACTAGGTAAATATTTTGATACTTCCATGTGCCTTATTCATTAACTTCCTTACGTGAAGGAGCATATTTTTAAAACCTAAAGTTCTACACAAAGTTGAGATACCATGTTTCCTCTCTTTTAATGTAATGTCAGTTTTGAGAAAGCATATGAAGGGCAGATTGAAAATGTATTGAATAATTTAAGACTGGATAAATGACATTTTTGTGTTACACAGAGGGATAGACACAAAGTGTGCAAGAAACCCTAGTAATAACATATATCTTAGTGCCTATGTACAGCATGGGAAAATAGTGTTTGTAGAGGCAAGTGCAAATCTATTACTTCCTCATCAATTATTACAGTAGCAAATATATATTATTATTACTGCTGAGTAAAATTAAACATATGTTTATGTAAAGACAAGGACAGACTTTTTAGAAGTGGGTATGCAAATAATATATTTGAGAAAGCATGACCAATAAAGTCTATGCAACTTCCTTCTAAGACCTAAGTAATGCCAAAGCACAGTTTCCACAACTAGAAAATGGAAGGTCAGTGTAAGGTGTTGGGTCATGTGTAGGGTCTGTTGACAGTACTGTATCCATTACCCCCCTGAACAGTCAGAGCAGTTTGGTAAGAGAAATAACACTGTTTGTGAACCATGTTTATTTATATCCTCACCTGCTGGACTTTGATCACCAGAATACAGTGACTTTGGATTACTTGAAATAGCCAGAAAAATATCCTAGGAAACTAAAAATGCAGGCAGCTCTGCTGCTCCAACTTTACAAGTGCTAGTTAGGGAATTCTAGCAGCTCCCAGCAGAGGCAGGCTGCAGTCTGGTAAAGGTCCATCCCGGGGCATGCAGGCAGTCAGGCACTCTGCAGGGCTACCTCGTGTGTTTGGAATAGTTGGGCCCAAACTCAGAGAGATTTATGAACTTTGGCAAAGTCCTTGTCTTAGCAGGGCAAGGGCAGACGTGCACAAAAAGGAGGTGGTGTGTGATGCTAGAGGAAACACTGACCAGTTTATAATGTGTGAAGACCTCATACATGTAAGAAGTGGTTTTTTTCTCTACTATCCTCTAAATGCACTGCAGAATTCTTACACTTGCCTGCCAAGTAGAGCACGGCCATGACCAATCTGAGTGAAAAAAGTAAACAAAAGAAAGTTAAAAGGTTGATTACAAGGCGACAGCCATATTTTCTGTTTTCAAACTTACGTTATCGAAATATTCTTATCTTGTTAATGTGAAGTCTCTGCTGCATGACACGTGTGCACACACAGATACGTATCAGTCTGATACCAGATTTTCTGGTGGCATGCCCACCAGCTCAAAAGCTTTAGGGCTGCCAGTGATCACAGCTGTATACAATTAACCACGAGCAAAAATTAATTTATTTTTTCTCTTTTTTTTTTCCTGTAAAGTGGTTAAAGGACATCCACTTTCCTAACTGAAAAGCCATTGTAACTTTTCTCTATATGCTACGTATGCCTAAGAAGGCAACAAAATTAATTAAGGTCTAGATTAACACGAGTTTTCCATCTGCCGTGAGCATAACAATTTCAGACATCTCATTCCCGTCACTCCTGGTAGGCAAGGGGGAAAGCAGGGAGTGTTCTGTTAGATACAGCCCAGTGAAGCAACCCAGCCTGGCGCCAGGGAAATGGTCCCCACTCAGAGCCGACCTGTGTGGATCAGCCAGTCCCTGCTGGAGCTGCCCGGGAAGAGCAATGGCACACAGCAAACGGCAGAGACTCCAAGGGAAGGTGATCAGTGCTGAGCTGTTCTGTGCAAGGGATGCCACAACACAGATGTTCTTCACGGGCTGTGGTCACCACGCTCAGGCCATTAGCGGCCAGTTTGGGCGGAGGCTCGCTGCGAATGGGAGCCTGCGGAGCTGCCTTGAGCAAAGTGTTGAATGAGGAGGTGCAACCAGCCCAGGGCAGAGAGAGGGAAACGCTGAAACGCGCAGCAATTACAGGATAGCAGGCATTATTTTACCGCTTTTGAAAGTGGCAGTGAGGTCCCTGGAGTCCACCCTGTCTCCAGATGTTTGTATGCACACCCCTTTTCCGCCTGTCCTATCTCCTGCCTTATCTGTAACCATCAATGTGTACAAAGACAAGCAGCTGTTCAAAATGTCTGTTCTGGGCTGACCTCGTATTACCGGTGCTTGGCAAGGCTGCCTGACACTGTGAGTGCATTCCCAAGGTAATGTATTTTCTAAATGATGGTTGTCCAGGGTGAATTTTACTATGTGGGTATTGCTGCAAGCAAGCACTTCTGGTGGAGGGAGGTATCAGACCAGATAGTTTAGCTATTTCTGAAAAGGTTAGAAAAGTACACTTATTCATACTGAAAACAAATACAATTGACTTGCCAGAGCAGTGTCATTTTTACAATCGTTATGGAGATAGGAGGAAGATTTTGGGCTACTACAAAGCTGTCAAAGCTCTAGAGACGTGCCTGCTTTGCTCCTCTCTTCAAGGCACATTGGACTTTCTCTTCACTGCAAGAACCACCTGTGATCCTTCAGCAAATACATTTACAGAAGGGGTTTGAAGGCCTTTGCTGGAAAAGCTGTTTTACCTCAGGGGTACAGGACTGGGGTTTGGGAGGGGAAGGCCAAAGTGTGGATAGGAAGCCAAGAGTGACACCGAGCAAGAAAGGGGCAGAGGTGGGGACACCAAAGTGTTCCCTGGGGTGGAACAGGCAGCACATGGCAACACCTTCAGGCCAAGGGAGTTCTTAAGTGAGCATCTGAGGGCCTTTTGGAAAGCACCTATTGACACCAAGAAATACTAAAGATGAGCACACTGATTCACCAATTGGACAGAGGAGAGAAGCTAGGTGAGAAATTCTAGAAACAGAGGTCCCAAAATCGTTCCTTAGCTGGAACCAGCTGGGAGGGAGGAAGAAAGGAAGGATAGAGAAGAGTTGTGAGAAGCTGACTAACATAGAGTAGAAATGAGAGAGAAAGCAATGGTGGGCAAACAAGGGGATGTTCCATACAAGGTACAGAAAGGTACACAAACCAGAACATAACATTTATGCAACAAATACTGAGGCATGTAAAATAGATGTGTTTTGTCTATAGGTGATAATGTGCAGGCAGCTGGATTGGGATACAAGAATTTGGGAATTGGGATACAATGATTTCTGACTGGAAAGATGAAAGGCAGTGCAAGACAAGAGGAGTTTCCAAGAAGACTTGACTTAGCTGATGAAACACAGCATTTCTCATTATTCTTAGACAATGATCACTATGAGAAAGATTGTCACCTATGCTGTTTCTATTCCTTTGTGCCTTTACAGTACAAGAAAAAAAAAAAGGCAAACAAAACAGAAAAGAAAAACGCTTAGGACAATGCAAGGAAAAGAGCACAAAAAATCAAAAACCTAAAGCATTCTGGGCACGAGGACCACCTTGTAGCCAGGACTCAGGATACCTCTGAGCGCCGCAGGCCAATCCGTGCCCGTTCTGCCCCTGGGCTGGGTAACACCCATGTGTAAATGCGGGTCAAGCCTTGGGTTCTTTTGGCCATTTCCCCTGTTCCTTGTGCTGCCTGGGAGGAGCGACCCCCCCTGTAAGGAGGGCAAGAGCTGCTCTCTCTTTGCTGGAGGGAGCACATGGGGTCTCTGGACACCATTCCTGCCGTAAGCAGAGGGGGGCCTGTCACCCACAGCCGCTGGCAGTGTGACCGCCCCCGGTGACAGCCCTGCTCTCGGGCTGTGCTCAGCATTCGCCTTCTGGCAGCCCGTGAATCTCCTCAGCACGGAGCCCTGGGGGCCACCACACACCAGGCCCACAGGACACTCTCCTCCTCATGGACGAAAGGCAGTGATCGCCTCGGCACTGCTGCCGGGGGCACACTGGCTGTCCAACATTAGGTTGGACATTAGGAGGAATTCAGCCCGGGGAGGTGGTGGAGTCACCGTTCCTGGAGCTGTTTAAGGAAAGGCTGCACGCGGCACTCGGTGCCATGGTCTGATTGACACAGCGGTGTTCGGTCCTAGGTTGGACGCGATGACCTCAGAGGTGTTTTCCAGCCAAACGCGTTCCGTAGTTCCGAGACGGAGGCAGCCCGTAGCCCCGC
This sequence comes from Corvus moneduloides, assembly GCF_009650955.1. Classification (NCBI taxonomy): domain Eukaryota; kingdom Metazoa; phylum Chordata; class Aves; order Passeriformes; family Corvidae; genus Corvus; species Corvus moneduloides. Next base: position 106,398,254 of record NC_045478.1, on the reverse strand, counting down.
GGCCCCGGCGTTGCCACCGCCGGGCGGGCCGGGCCTGCGCGCTCCCGCAACGCGGGCGGCCCGGGGCCGGGGGGGCGGGACGCGCGGAGCGGGCCCCGTAGCGATTGGGCGGAGCGGGCGTGACGCGAGGCGCGGACCGCGCAGCGATTGGGCGCCGCTGCTGGCGCGCTGGCGCGCGCGTGGCATCTTTGGCGGGAGGCGGTGGCAGCAGGGCCGGCAGCGCAAGATGGCGGTGGAGCCGCCGCGGGAGGCCGTGTGGCCCGAGGGCGCGGGGGCCGAGGCGGGCTTCGTGCGCGCCGTGCTCTCGCTGCCCGAGAAGCCCGACACCACCGTGCGCTTCTTCGAGCGCGGCGACTACTACACGGTGCACGGCGCGGACGCGCGGCTGGCCGCCCGCGAGCTCTTCCGCACCCGCGCCGTCATCCGCCAGCTGGCCGGGGCACCGGGTGGGTGCGGGCGTGCGCGGGGGAGCCCCGGGAGCGGGCGCTGAGGGGCAGCGCTAGGGGCGGGGGGGGCTCTTCTGCGGCGGGCCTGGCTGCGGCGGGCCTCGGGTGGCCGGGGGGGAGCGGGGGAAGGATGCCCCTGGATGCTCCAGGTAGTCCCTGGAACCCCCTGTAGTCCCTGGAAGCGTGCGGGAGCCCCTGGCAGCCGGTGCAGCGCTGCCCTGTTGTCAAGGCCGAGGCCCGCGGGTGTCACGGGGATCGGGCACAAAGTGGCATTTCGCGGGTGCCTTGGGCTCAGGCTGGGGCCGGTCAGGGCGAGCGAGCGAGCGGTGCTGCGGGTCCCTTCCCGCCGCTCCCGGGGCGGAGGGATGCGGGAAGGGAGGTGCTGTAAAGTCCCCGTGTTGCAGTGACCGCTCTGGTTCATTGAGGCCTGGAACCACGGGATGCAGTTCTTTACTTTGAAGTCTTTCTATGTATTTCGTCAGATTTTCTTTTCCATCCACCCCCTGCTGCTTTTCGTTTATCACTTGGTATAAGACAGTGCAGCTTGCAGATGTCAGGTGTAAGAGCATCAAGATAAATTACCCTGTTGGAAGAGTCAAACCTTAGCGTTAGCCTTAATCTCGAGGAACACAATGTTGCTAAGTTATTGGCTCAGATTTTGCAAAATAAACCTCTTTGTAATGAACAAATTTTTTTGTGTGTGAGCCAACAGCATTAAGAAGAGCGTGACATTCTCATACGCTTTTCACTTTTTATTGTGAGTGATGAGCTCCTATGTTAAAAAAAAAAAAAAACAAAACCAAAACCCCAGCCTTCTCCAAAGCTTGATGTGTCTTCCAGACTAGAAACATGCATCAGTATTATTTTCGTATTCAATTTAGAAGTTATTTTGCAGATGTAATCATGTGACTGCCAGCTCCAGTTTTAAACCCTCTAAAGCCTTATCTACCATATCCAACTAAAAGCATAAAACTGCACTTGTTGCTTTCAGGATGATTTTAAAGTACATGTAAACTTCAGCTGCTCCCCATCCCCTGCTATTGTATTATGTTGTCTCAACTGAAAGAATAAGAAAAGTTGTGTTTAGTTGGACAGTTCTGCACTGGGAAAGAGAACATAATTATGTAGAATTAGGTTTTTTACCTGTTTCAAAGAATCTTAATAGATGTTTGAGGAAAGAAAAGGAAAAGATCCTATTTAAAATAAACCCATAAGTTCCTATGGGTGTGGAAGTTTGCTGTTTAACATCTTTCATGTGAAGGGAGGAAGAGCCTCCAATGTGATGAAGGCATGCTGCTAAAAGAGGGATGTGATACTCCTATTGCTTGTGCTTACTTGGTGTGTTACCTAGCTCTCATCTATCTGACACCAGTCTGAGTTAGTTCCACTTCCCAACCTGGCAGAAAACTTAATGTTCTCACCTGAAATCCCAAGTTGTTCACTAGTGGAATTTCGTTACTCCTTGAGTAGGCTGCTGCTGGAGGTGGGGAGGTAGTAGTCCTTTGGGCAGCTGTGTGGAATTAAATTTGTTCAGCTGCATCATCTGCTTGCACATACAGGAGCAGAAGCAAGAAGTTTGTCAATTAGGCACTTTCTAAGTTAGGTTTTAATGTAATCTGTTAATTTTTTTTTTTTTTGAGGATATGTTGTTTTTACTGGATATATTATGATAAAAGGGAAATGTCTTGGCACATGTGTGAGTGTGAATAGGGTGGCAGTGTGAAATATTAATTAGTAAATCAAGTCAAGAATACTGTGAGAGGGGAAGGGTGAGAGGAACATATCCCTGTGTATATGTTAACGTACTGATTTAGTGAAATTAGAAACTGAGCGTTGTTTTTATTTGGAGATGCTTTCTTCATTTATATTAACCAGTTGAATGTTGTGGGTTTGTGTTGTTTTCATGGATTCTACACACTTGCCTCTTTGATATTAGAATAGTGTCCTCTGAAGGCTGTTCTTGGGGATTTTGATTACAGAAAATAAGCTTTATGAACAAATTCAGGCATCTCATAATTTTCTTTATTTGTTTTGTAGGAACTCAGAAGCTTGAGAGTGTTGTGCTTAGTAAAATGAACTTTGAATCTTTTGTGAGGGACCTGCTTCTGGTTCGTCATTACAGAGTTGAAGTTTACAAGAACAAAGCAGGGAGCAAATCTGTCAAGGAAAATGACTGGTATTTAGCTTACAAGGTACAATTTTCAGCCTTTCTTTATAATTGTGAGATTAAAAAAAAAAAACCCATCGCTTTTCCCTGCTTGGAGTTTTGGGATTTTAAGGGACTGATAATGAAAAATCACACCTGTTTGTTATATATCTGTTATACATACTGCTGTATTTTCTAGTGCTCTGTGGCTGAAAGAGCTCGCTCTGTGTCTTTGCCATAGGTTGGGAAATAAAGGAAACCTGAAGTGCTTTACTCTGTGTAGATGATATGTAAAATTCAAATGGTTAAAAAAATAAAATGGCTGTGTATTTCATATTAGTGGACTGTTCAGTACTTAGTTTCATCAGTTGTTATTTTTAAAGAAAGAAGGAGTGTTTGTACATTCTTTTTAAAAAGTGTTCTTCTTTTTCTAAATAGGGTTCTCCAGGAAATCTTGCCCAGTTTGAGGAAGTTCTCTTTGCCAACAATGATATGTCCACAGCCATTGGGGTTGTGGGGGTTAAGCTGTCTGCTGCTGATGGACAGAGAGTAGTAGGAGTGGGCTATGTCGACACTACGCTGAGAAAATTGAGTGTTTGTGAGTTCCCAGATAATGATCAGTTCTCAAACCTTGAAGCTCTACTGGTTCAGCTGGGCCCAAAGGAGTGTGTGCTGCCAGGAGGAGAAACTGCAGGAGAGATGGGGAAACTGAGACAAGTAAGGGAACCACTGTGGCTGACAGACAAAACCTCTGAAAAGCTCAGTTCTGGATTTTTTAGCCAGGCTCTGTGATTTGTGGAACAACAAAGGATCAATATCTTAATTCAAGGAAGTTTTGATTTATGCATACAAAATGTATTATTTGTTGATGGATTTGCACTTTAATCAACAAAAGTTCTAAAATCTTGTCTGTCTTTCCCCGCAGCCTAGCAGTAAATAAATATCACTTCAGAGTTTGCTTCTGTGTGCTTGACATCTGTCCCCTGAATATTGAAAGTAAATGATAACTCTGTGTGTTTGTGAACAAACAGGTCATTCAGAGGGGAGGAATCCTGATTACAGACAGGAAGAAGGCAGATTTCACAACCAAAGATATTGTTCAGGATCTCAATCGCTTGTTGAAGTCAAAAAAAGAAGAGCAGTTGAATAGTGCAGCACTGCCAGAGATGGAAAAGCAGGTGAGCAATGTTCAATGTGCCTCTCTTTCTAAGAAGTGGAGTGGTGTGTGCACCTGATGTGAGCTGATCTCCTCTGCATTCTTGCTGAAGTGTTCAGCAGTTCTGCTCAGCTTGAGTCTGTGTCAGAGCTGGATACCAGGGGTCCTGGAAGAACTGGAGAAAACCCTTCACTTACCTCTTTAAAGCAGTAAGCTCTGGTAAGCAAATAGACTGCACTAGAGGTGCCTGCTGTTCATAAGCTATCTAGCCTGAGGACTGAAATACAATACTCTGGTTATTTTGCATGACAGGAAAATTGGTATTTGGAAACAGAGTAATGTTTATGATAATATTTTTGTGTTGTCTTATGGCTTAAGTATATGATTTAGTGCCTGCATGGTTGTTCTTAGCTGCAAACAAGCGGCAATTTGTTGAGATAAACAAGTTTTAAAACGCCCTTCACTGCTGATGCTCACTGCAGGTGTGAGGTTCGGAGTTATCCTCCCTTAATGTGTCATTTCATAACAGATTAGAGTTGTTTGAAGAGTGTTGCAGCTGAACAAGTCAGTCATGCTGCTTCCTCTCTTTTGTGCTGGCACTCAGCAATGCCGTGCAGTGAGTCAGATCAGATCCTTGTTCTGGCTGAAAACTAACCCTGAAACCATGTCCTGAGATGATCCAACGTATCTCATTTATCTGCAGTATAACTTGTTTGTGTTCTCGAGCTGGAAACATCCTGATAACAGCTTTGGAAAGCTGGCAAGGTGTGCAACTTCACATTTTGTTTATCAGATTATGCAGCTGTCTCGTGTGTTGTTCTTGCACCTGCCTGGAAAGACGCTGCAGTGCCATAGAGCGTCCCTATGGAAATGAAGTCTTGTCAAACAGGATGAGTCTCTTGTAGCCCTGCCAGAATTGACACAGCTCAAAGCCTTCCCCAGCTGTAATCTTCTAGGAGCATTTATCAAACCCTCTTGGATTCCGAACTCTTTCTAACTAGAATGTGATGTGGTTTTTTTTTAAAAAAATCTTCAGGTTGCTGTTTCATCTTTGTCGGCTGTTATCAAGTTTTTGGAGTTGCTGTCAGATGAGTCTAATTTTGGACAATTTGAACTGACTACTTTTGATCTTAGTCAATATATGGTTCTAGACAATGCAGCTGTTCAAGCCCTCAACCTTTTTCAGGTAAGAAATGCACACTTGAGTTAGTAACTGGTTTACAATATACTTACTTAGCTGCTTGATAATGAGCCTGACTGCCCAATTGCAATTCCCCAGATCCAGATTAATGGCAACTTCTACATTTTAGCTTTGTTCTCAGCTACTCCCTTGCAATATGTGTTTTAAACATGTAGGTACTGTTACCACCTTTTTAGTTTTTGTTTCTTACTAGTTTAAGTGTAGAAGGGGAGAGAAGATCATCAAGGAGGTAGGAAGGGGCCACAGTCGTGCTGTTCTTGGGAGAAGAATACAAGCCTGAGTTAGATGGTATTAGTGGAACATGTAACACATAGCAGGAGCAAGGTGGTGATGGGAAGGGAGGGCTGGCAGTGAACAGGACAGTACTTGAGAACATTCTGAAAGCACCATGTCATGCTAACTGGATGATGTCAATTTTACCTTTTTTAGACACGTTTTCTACAAATCCAAACAGGTTAACAGGCTCCTTCATACCTCCTGCCAAGTCTGTTTTTCTGCTTTGCCCATTTCTATAGTTACAGGGAAACATGGACTCAAAGTGGTGTGGTGTATCAGCTTTTCTCCTTTGTTTCCACATTAGTAAACCCTGCTTAATGATCTTTGCTTGGATCTAATCTGCTTGCATTTCAGATTTATAGGAAGAAATCACAGGTTATGGCCCCTGTTTACCTTGGAGAAATTTCTGCAGGAAAACAGAGCATATATTCAGCATCTGACCTGCTTAGCCCTGAAAAGAGATGTTCTGAATTTTTAATTTTTTTTTTCCTGCTGCTGTGCCCCTGTCTAGGAAATGAAGCAAAAATTACATTTCTTCTCAAGCTTTCTTGAGGATGTTCTAGGAAGTTCTGTTTTAGCCACATTCCTTTACAAGTCCTTGCAGGTGTTACATGTCTTGTGATAGGAAATACGCTGCTGTGTCTGTCTTCAGGGGCTGTTGTGAGCCTTGGAACAAAGGTTTTACCTTGTAGCAGGAAGTTACCTGCATGGTAGGATATGTGGGGGGAGGTTTTTGGACATCAGTAAAGCAAAGACAAACTATTTTGTAATCGGGGTTGCTCTGTGGGGTGTGTAGGTAAAGTTCTTATGGTGCAGCAGATGCAGCTGGTTATATGGAACATACTTTACCTTTCACTGGATGTGCTGAAGTAGGTAATTTGTGTATAGTATATGTATTCCGTGACACTTTCTTATCTAATTTTAAAACTAACTTATCTAGTTTTTCATATCTAATACTGTCCAGAACACTGAAAATAGGCACATCCACTTTAGATATTAGATATTCCAGGGGCTGAATGTGTCAATACTCCTTCTCACTGCATTCATTTCCTGTTGTTGTGATTCTAGTTCTACATCCTAGTTGTTTGCAGGCATCCAGACCTACTCCTAGTTGAATGCTTGCCTGCTGTTTTAATTGCAGATTTTCTTGTGTAGAGAGGGCTGAGATTTTCATTTCGAAGTCAAGAGTTGAAACAAGCTTGTTTGTTTAATATTAACCACAATTTTTGCTTTGTAGCTGTTTGTGTGAAAACCAAACCACAACAAAAACGCCCAAAAGGCTGTCTGGAGTCCAGCTAATATTAAACTGAATTATAGTTAGTAAACTGTAATTGGAACAGAGCTAAGTTTAGAGGTGTTTATAGCACTGCAGAGGTGATCTGGGGAAGCTTGAGAGAATTCAAGTAACTGTTCTTCCCCATTACCTGATTCTGTTGTGTTGTTCCCCCCCAGCAAACCCCAAGGTTCTCAAACTAAACCCTTGAACTCAAGTCCTGTTTCTTGCTGCTGTTTTGTGATGGACAGGATCCCTATTTTTTGACCTTAAGAAGAGCAAACCAGCAAATACCTAGATGTATTTCCATTTTTGCTACTCAAAGTGCAAACTGCCCCATGACTAGGTACACTTTTAACTTTGCTGTTCAGTTAGGATTGGTTTCAAAATAGACAAACCTATTGCTTGCTTGCCATGCTCCAGGGACCAGAGTTAAGTACTTTGATGCTGCACTGTTTCATTTACCATTTCTGGTGGGTGCCAAGTTTAATAGGAAAAAAAACCATGTTCTCTTCCTAAATAGCTGTGTGCTGTTCAGTGGGTGTCAGTAAACTTCACTAACTCATCTTCTTTTTCTTTTTTTCTTCATATTTTTTTTTTCATTCTTTCCAGAGTTCTGTGGAGAATGCAAATACTGCACAGTCTCTAGCTGGTTTACTGAATAAATGCAGAACCCCTCAAGGACAAAGACTAGTTAATCAGTGGATCAAACAACCACTTATGGACAAGACCAGAATTGAAGAAAGGTAACAATATTATGTGTTTGGTAGACTTAAACAAGTTAGTAACTATTTTATATAAGGCCCTTTCTTTTTAAGCACGGAATGCTGCAACCAAGAAATAATAGTGGTTGGAGTCTTTTGTGTGCTACCCTGTAATGCACTGCAGTTAGAGCAGAAGATATTATTCCTTGAGATGCAAATTGACAGGTTACTGTTGAATTAAATGCTTTTTACAATTATACATTTGAAAGAGGAGGTGCAATGTGTTTAGGTGATCTGAATGATCCTGTGCTACAGGCCAAGGCAGTGTAGCAGCCACTTACTGACTGTTGTTCATATGCAAATGCTCAGCCTGTATAATAATATTTTGCTGTCACTTCAAGTTTACCAGTTTAAAAAAAAATCAACTGAACACTCAAATAGTTAAGCAGTAATGTCTTCCTGTTTCCAGAAGAAAGCTACTTTTGGTTGTGGTAGGTCACTCTAATCATGCCTGGATATTGCGGGGGCTTTTTCTTTCTTGCTCTTTGATCCTGCCCTCTGTCACCGTGTGGCTGTCCTGATAACAGCATCAGTTGATAAGAAGCCTTGGAGAATCTGATAAATGTCTGCTGAGAATGTACAGATAATTCTCAATCCTTCTCAAAGGAGAACTGCAAAGGCTGAATTCATACTGTGTGTCTTTGTCTTGAGCACGTTAACCATGCAAAGACAAGTTACACATTTTTTAAACTACTCCTAAATATATCTGTATTCTTATGATCTAAAACAAAATTCCATGCAACTCTAGCAATCAGCAGGTTAATGCATTACAAAATGTGTGTTAAAGCGTATCTTGACAAAGCAGAAGAGGCCAGAAAATTGAATTTAACTTTGATAGATCCTCTAAGGCTCATATTTCACATAAGGCATTGCAGGTATGTCTGTATATGCTGTTGGGCACAGATCCCTACTACCAAAAAAAGAAATCTTGGCTTGGACATGCTGATATTTAAATAAGTTATGCAAAGAGCAGTTGTTGTGGTTTAAGTCCAGCTGGCAGCTAAGCACAGAACTGCTCTCTCACCTCCCTGGTGGAATGGGGAGGAGATGCAAAATCCAAAACACACCACTGTACCAGCTACTGAGAAAAAATAAACTCTATCCCAGCCAAAACCAGGATGGTAGTTTTCTCTCTAGATTTCTGGAGACTGAATTATTCCGCTTCTCTTCAACAAGTTTTTCTACTTTTCCTAATCATTTGCAGAATGGTGTGTAGTAACTTGATCAGAGCCCACTTAGAAATGTTGTTAATGTGACACTGAAATACTTGTTCCCAGGTTTTTTGAATGCTGGATCTTATTCCTGCATGTGTTACAAAAGCTTTCATTGTTGGTTCTTGACAAAGTACCCAAGATCATCTGTGTCTGTCAGTTTTGGATCCTAAGATCTGAGCCAAATTTAATTTTATGATTGTGTTGTTTTTAAAATTTTGAAAGTTAGAACTCCCATTTTGTAATTTTCTTATGTCAAAGTAAACATTAGAAATTTTAACTTCTGTGTGAGACATGTTTGCTTATTACTGTACATCAGAAATCTCCCAAGTTTGGAAGAGACAGTGTTTTCTTTATAAAACTGGGGTTGAGTTGTAGGCAGAAAATGTAACTTGACCTGTTTGTAGAGTTACTGTCACCTCTGTGTTTCATGTTGCCATTCTGTGTGGCTAATGTTGGCTGCAGGTAGGAAAAGGTATATTTAAAGGAGGAGGGGAGTAATTAAATGGAGTGAAGCTCTTAGTGAAGCTTGTAGAGGTCAGTGTATCAAAGTGTTATGAATTTGATAGAAGGCCACTGCTAAGCTCCTGTATCTTGCCCAGCTGCAGAGTCCTTGCAGCTGCAATTTGTTAAAAGTACTTTGCTTTAACTTCTACTTACAGGCACTGAAATACCCTAGTGACACCTTTTCACTTTACTCTGCTGCCTTCTGTCTGAATGCATCTTGCTTAGAAGTACTACTTGGATGAATTCAATTCTCTGAGATAAAAGCAATGTAATTTACTTGTAAGCTTCATCCTCCCAAACTTCATGCTTTTCAAAGGGTGTAGTACTGTTCTTTTTTTAATCCCAAGGAACAAGTATGATAAGAGAAGCTGTTAGTGGGGCTGGTGAGATGTACTGACAGATTCAAATATCTTTTGAAAGATATGCAGTCACCAAGTTGTTTTCTGAAGACTTTACAGTGTATTGTGGCTGTTTTAAGGATTGCAAACCACAGTTTAGAACATAAGAGCTTGAGAAGGAAATACCTGAACTGTTCTTCCTTTTTGTCTCCTTTGTCGTCAAGGGAAGCTACTGATTTTTTCTTAGCTTTAAGTGTGCCGTGTTAAGGACCCCATGTAACACCAACCAGTGCAAATCTCCTCAAACTGACAGAACTGCCCAAGCTGGACTGATTGTTCAGTGGCTGTTTTGAAGGAAGCCTCTTGTTTTGCTTGTACAGGAGATATTGGACTTAACTGTTGTCCCAGTAGCGTAAAATCCGTGTCTGAAAGTTTTACTCCCCCCCCCCCCCCCCCCTCAAAAGTTAGACTGTTGTAACCCTCTACTAAGACCTGCAGGTGGTGCAAGTCATCTTTTGGAGATAAAGGAATCCACCTCTTTCAGTAGTTTGTAATCTGCAGTGTGTTGTTAACCTATGTGGATAAATGGAACACAGAGTTCCATCAGCAGTCCATATTAACTCTTGATACAGGAACAGCACAAATTAAAGTACATCGTGCACATCTTCAGATAAAATGACATGTACTGACTGGAGCAACTCCTGATGAGAACTGAGAAAACAGAGTCTCCTGATAGCTGCCTGTCTTTTAAGACTCGGGGTTCTGCTAGTGTCCATCTGGTTTTCCTTGATTAAAAAAATAATTATCAGTCATAAGTATACACAGTACAGCTCTGTTTCTCCTATGTGGTGTTTTCAGAAGGCGAGTACATGAGGTTCTTGCTCCTTGTCTCATAGTCAGCATGTTTGAAATTAAAATGTAGTCACAGAGCCAGCCTGTGCAAATACAAATATTAATTGCATAACCAAATTGACTGCAATACAGCAGGCAGCTTCAGTGTGTCATGTTTATTCTTCAGGTACTGGAAAGTCTGAGAAATGTGGCACAGTGTAAAGTAGTGCTTGTTCTGTTATGTCTTGAGGAGAGAGTTCATACTGAATATATTTAATTTTTTTTCTATTTTTGGGATAAACCCTATCTGACATTTATACACAGCATAAATAAGAGATTCCAGCTCACGTTTTTAGTCCTTTCTGTATACTGTGGTTGAACCTCTTATATGCCTGTGTCCATGGTGGGAGAGATGCAGGGGCCTCAGAGGAGTTAAAGGCTGTACTCAAACATCACTTGCTCTGATCCAAGCCTATTTTGAGCTTTCCTCCTGTGTTTGTAAATATCATGCTGCATGGGGGCCACATAGTAGAAACAAGTCCTGTCTCTGGCAGAGTCAGGAAGAAATAGATTCGGGAAGCTTGAGGTGCATAAATGGCTAGCAGGGTAAAATTTCTAAGTTTGTAGAACATTTTCATGCATCAGTCTTGACTGATAATTAAAGTAGCAGTTTGTTTAAAAATGAAAAAAAACCCCAACCCTGACTTGTTGCCTTGAGATAAGAAGAAACATAATCAAAGGCCCTGGCTCTCTTGGAGCACCTGCTGGGGTGAGGCATGAGGATGGTCAAAACTCTGGAATGTGTGCTCAGAGAGGTGGAGGGATGGATCTCTGTTCTTGCTCAATGTTCTACTGAACTCAGCCTTGTTTTGAGCAAGGGCTGTAACCAGAGGCCTGGAGTTCCAACATGAATTGTTCTGCAGAGAGTTTTCACTACTTTTCACTCCTAGGTGTTCTTTCCTAACCTGCAGCTGTCCCTGCAAAGCATTGCAGATAAGCTTTGTTGCTTTTGCCATTCTGGTTAGTGGCTCTGGAAGGACCCTCAGTGCTTTTCTGAGTACAGGTCAGGACCTCTCCAGAGCCACAGACTGATTCCAGGCAACTGAATTAGTAGTATGTGGTGGCCTGTGTCCTCAGTAGGGGAGGGGAAGATGTGACCAGCTTGGATATTTGTCTAAATGACCTCTTTAAAATGCATTTTAGGCACTGGGAGTGCTCCTAATGCCTCTAGAGAAGCTTCTGAAATACAGATTGAATCTGAACAGATTTGAAGACAGAAATGTGATTTCTTATTGTCATGGAGATCATGATGCAATAAATATTTCCCATGAAAGAAGTTGTCATTCCAGTGACATGAAAATGGTGTTGGCTTCCAGTAAGCCTCTAGAAATGTTAGAAAAATGTCACCTTTGTCATTCCAAAAGTTACCATCACTGAGTTCCCTAGAGAAGTGTTTGGAGCTTGAAACTCTCGATGTTGCTTCTTTAACCCTCTCCCCTCCATTCACCTATGTTTACTGTTTCCAAAACTACGAATTTATCTCTACTTTCATTTGGGTTTGCTTGTAAACCTGAGGTTGACATTGAGTGCTGTCTAGAGACATTAAACAAGAACTCTCCTAGACAAGCACACACCACACAGGCAATGTCTCTAGGAAGGAATTCCCATCAAAATCCCAGGCACTCAAAACCTATTAAAAGGCTGAGATTGTTGTGTTGTAAAAGACTTATTTTTAGTTTTCTTGTCTGAGGAGCTGAAAAAAAGGCTCCTCTCATGACACCTTCAGGTGTGGGAAAGACAATGTTGGTGTTTGTATTCTGCACGTTATCCAGATAATTTCGTCTTCTGGATCAGGGATCAGCAGTCAGCATTGCAAATCTGTAAATTATAGGTGGCATTGAGTGGTGCAGCAGTGGAGCAGGTAGTCACAGTATCTCCTAGTTGATACTTCCAGCTCGCCCACTTCTTCCTGACAAGTCCTCACTTGGTGCAAAATAAATAGAAGGATTAAGCTTTTAGTCATTTCTTTTGTGTCTGAATTTTGAGGCTCAACAGAAATGAAAATTAAACTAAAATTTGATTGAAATGTCAGGTTGGTTTCCAGACTTGTAAGACATGATGAGACTACTATTTATTTAGGGAAATGTGAATCTGTAGCTTCCATGCTGTTCTTTGGCTCTCATCCTGCCAAAATGAGGTGGATGGCACTTACTGCCGTAGTTAAATTTTGCTTAGAATATGTGTTTTAAGTATTCAAGACTGTATGAAAACTTACTATGCACAGGTGCAAAGCTCTCAGGCTTGTAACAGTGTTCTTGGTAGTCACTATTTTGAACATTGGATACAGGAATATGGTGTATTCTCTGTGAAATTACAGCGGCCACATTATTGTTTCTGCTCTGTTTAATTTACGTCCAAAACCATTAGAAAGGTGCCATGTTAGGACATTGCAATGGAAGCTCTTGGCAAGAAAATTTCATCTTGACTTGTAATTTAATTTCATTTGTCATGTATGAGGATTGTAAGAGTCTTTAATGTTTTGTTGACGTACAGTTTTGAGTTTCTTCTGTACAGAATGAATGCAAATGAAGAAATATTTGTTTTTCTACAGCTAAGAAATAGAACTTGTTCAGTATGCTCTTAGTTTGCACAAGATTAAAGAAATGCACAGGTTAGCAAATATAAAAGGGTATTAATGTTGGTGTAGTAATGTAATAAATGTAACCTCTTAATTTTAATAATGTATGGAAACTTGTAAGGAATAAAGCACCAAAAAAATAACAATGGAAATACCTTTCCTCAGTTGACTCTAGTCTTTGAAGACCATGCAGTAATACAGTTTTATCACTGGATCCCAAAATGCCATATTTAATTAAAAAGCAAGACTGGCAGAAGACCTCTGTGGTGTAAGGCATTAGGCTGGGAAACAGCCTCTCCTGCTTTCCATCTTGGGTTTCTCTGGAAGGTTTTGGGTGGAGCAGTTTCACTGTGTGGGGTTTACGAATGTGCCCATGACTGTGTAGTATTTGGTGAGTTCTTGCTCCATTGTCTTCACTGTTCTTTGTTACCACATAAGAAATGGAGGTTTTTTAGGAATTCTTAAAAGATGGGCACTTGTTGTTTTGTCTCAAAGCCTAAATACTGTGTTCTTCTTGTCTTTATTCAAATTAGGATCTTTTTGCCTTCATGTCCTTGACACTTGGCTCACGCTGTCTGTTCTGTATGTAGGGTTTCTTTGGTCTTCAGGATTTAGTGTGAATGGTTTTCATTTGTTTTTGACTCTTATGCACCATGCAGCAGCCTGTGGCTCTGAGTTGTTTCATAGATGGCTTGTACTGTCTGTAACCAATTTAAATCAAAAGGTGCAGTCAGGTTTCTCTGGCTGTGGACTGCCACCTGTGCCCTTGTTATTGGCACTGGCACTGGTGTTCCTGTAGCTGACTCGTTTGTCTCTTGATGGGGAGTTTATCATGCTTAAATAATCAAGGGTGTCATGCTGGATAGCAAATAATCCAGAAAAACTCAGCAGTTGCCAAAAGGGGCAGTCCATACCTCCTACTTCCTTTTTTTTTTTGGTCTCATAGCTAAAGATCAATTTGATTTGGCTTGTTCACCTGATGAAAACTGGTCCTTGAAAAAGTGAGGAAAGTTGTCATCAAAAATTAACCCTTTTGCTCCTCTGCAGCTGGTCCATGAGCTGCTATCATCATAAACATTGTAAGTGCAGGTCAACAAATACCAGAAGCCAGGAGCTGGTCAGATTTAATAATCTGACTTGAGTTTGCTTTCTGTTGGTATTTTTTGACTGTTTTAGAGATTATGCCAATAAATTTCTGTTGTGAGTTAGATCACCAGACTTGCTACAGGAGGATAGACTGGGTGTCTGCCTGTCCTTGGATTGGAATAGTGAATCTGTGAAATGGAGCGATGCACTACCTTGCTCAATAAGCCTGCTGCTTTCCTGACAAATGTGCTGTAAAGATGCTGTTTGACTATTTTTAGCTCCTACAGAAAAGACTATGAAAATTTTATGAAAAAAACTGTATGCATGGAAATAAACATTGGGAAGACAAAAAATCTTTTGACAAAGATTTTTGGGAGATACTTCTTGTTTTATGAGCTGTCCTTATATCACTTCTGTCTGTACAGTTCCTTGAGGGTAAGAGACTGCTTTTAGTCCAGCTAGATTGCGATGGGGTTTGAGATGGGAAAGGATTTGCTGTGTTGAATATTCAAAATTCAGCTTTGCTGGTAGATACTCTGGTTTTTTTTCTTCTACAAACATGCATGTTTAAAATTTGGGAACACTGTTTATCATTCTGTGAAGTAGTGTGTTACTATAAGGTGAAAATTTTCCCTTTTTATCCCAGTTCCTCTTCTGTGGAGCTGTTTAATTCATTAAGGGTAATAATTTTGTTATTCCTTAACTGAGAAGGAGGAGGAGAGGGGGAATCAAATCTAAATAGTGCTGTTACGTAAAACTAGTTTGAATGGCAGTTCTTGGTAATAATTAAAAAGTACTTTGTTCTTTTTTGGGAAATGCAGCTTTTGGGAAAAGTAAGTAATGGTTTATTTTCCTTGTCTGTCACTTGGATAGTGACTGTTACTGTATGTAAAACACCCAGGCTGAGGAATGGGAAATAAAAGACACCTGGTTCTGCTTTTAACTGTGACTGGGGTGATTGTGTGGGTGTTGGTTGGATGAACAGGTATATGAAAGTTTCTTTAGAATCTAGACAGGATCAATACTTTTTGTTTTAAATAATATTTTCAGGACCTGAGTCTTGTAGAGCCAGGGCTGGTCTGCCATGGGAATGAACCCTCAGCAGGAGGTGGTGAGAGGGAGATGTCTCTGTGTCCCTGCTGCAGGGCATAGGTGGCCTTCAGTCTTATCTGGAGAGAAACAGCAGGAGCCCTGGCAAGCTCTGGTCACCTACTGCCTGCAGAAATGCTCCTGCAGATCCCCCTCTGTACTCCTGTGAAACACAGCTCTCAGCCTGCAGCTCCTGGCCGTGGGAAGGGCGGTGGTGCCATCAGGAGCGCTGCCAGCCTTGCCTTGTGAATGAAGGAAAGATTATTCCTTTGCTTCTCTTTTTGTTGTAGGGAGTTTGTGTGCCTGCCTCAGAGTCCTGCACTGCCTCGCTAGTTCTGCCTAGAAGAGGCCAAGCAGAGCTCTGCTGGTGTGGTGCTGCTTTATTTGCATGTTCTTCTGCATGATGCCAGGCACTCCCTTCCCTCAGGGTCTAAAAATACTGCTGTTGCAGCAGTCTGCTTCAGCAGCAAGGTCTTAATTGCATCAAGTGGTACTTTGCTGACAAGAATAAGACCAAAGATTTTATTTTTCTGCTGAAGAATTATTTTCTTCTTTACTTCACTTGGTCTACTGAGGTTGTAAAGTTCATAAACACTTGTGCAAAGGTAATGAATTATTGGTAACATCAGACTTTAATAAGTACCTTTGGAGGAAAAAGCCCCAATGTTATTTTGGAATTAACTGCTTTTCCTGATAATCCTGGCGTTTTTTTTTATTCTGATCTCATTAGCTTGCCTCATAGTCAATACATACAGCTTTCAAATCTTTGCTTGATTTTTACAAAAATTAGTTACTTTGTGCCTGGTACCCCGATAGAATCTCAGGGCTTTAATTTGCTCTCTAGCCTTTGACATAATACTCAAATGGTGTATTCAGGAATTCACCTGACTGCAGGGTGGTAAAGGGTCTGTTGCTCTCCTGATACATGTTAATTCCATGTTATATGAATGTAGCTGATGTAGAGGACTGTGAGCTCGGATTATTTGGAAGAATGCATTTATTTGAATTACAAAATTTATCTTTATGGACTGTCCTGAAGTTAGAAATAGCCATTATTGTTGTCATGGTAGGATGGTTTAGGGACTAATTGGGAAAACTAGAAAAGGCATGAGGCTGATATTTGGATGTGGCTTTCTCTTACATTGCTTAATCTTCCAGGTTTAGCAGCAGGGAGCCTGGTCTGTCTGGCTGCTTAGTAGCACACTCTGTGTACCCAGAGCTCTGAAAAGTGTGTGCAGTTTGATTTCTGAGGCTCTCCTAGGGTCTAAAGCTGCTCTTCAGACCTTGGACTCTCTATCACAAGGGATTGTACTTCAATAGGGCTGTGAAAAATAGTCAGGATATTCATGGTCTCTTCAAGTTACATTTAAGATTAAAAGACAACAGTAGTGGATTCCAAAGAGCTGCACAGTTATAATGGAGTGAAATCCAAATGCTAAATACATGCTGAGGACTTCAGATACGTGCCTGGAGATCCCCTGGTTTAGCTCATTTAAAACTTGAGGGAGAGGGTATGGCAGGTAGAAGAGCAGTGGGCAGCAGCAATATCTCACACGTCTCAGGGTAGCAGTGCTGCTCTCTGCCAGTGTGGAAGTGTTGGTGGGACTGGGGCTTGAGGGCATAATTTCCTAGCCAGTTTAGGCCACCATCAGGATACAACTGGGCTTGTCCACAGCTGGCAGGGCCACCCTAAGGTGAGGCCGTTCAGGGGAGCCAGAGGTGCAAAGCAAACACAGCCACAGCAAATAAAGATGTGTGTTTAAGGAGGGGGCTGCAGCTGGGAGCATCACCCTCAGTGTCAAGCTGAGGCGCCTACAGCTGCCTTTCCCAGACTGCCAGGTTTTGTTGCTCCATGCTTCACGGCCTGTCTGTGTAAAGAGCAGGACTGCTTTCCAGCTGTACCACTGAGCCAGGTCATGCTTGGTCTTTCTGACTTCTTTGTTTTGGCAGAGGGGAAGTTTTGAAACTCTGTTGGGGTTTAGAACTGTGAATGATTGCAAAATCTTGTAAGAAGCTAGGGAATCATCAGAGTCCAAGGAATGCTGTAATCTTACTGGGATGACGGCATTGTCATTGTAAGAACACAGACATTACAGGTGAGCTGTGAAATGCATCACCCTGGGGCTCTTTGTTCCTGGTTTGCTGTTTCTCTTAATGTACTGTATTATACAATATCTTTTCATTTGTTAAAAGCCTGTAATTTCACATCCCTCATGTAAAACAGTAATGCACTTTAAATTCTGAATTGAGGAGGAATATACACTGTTGTACTTCTGCGCTGTTGTCTTCAAAGTTTTCTTTTGTAAGCAACTGTATCTTTTAGTGTAGCTTTTTGGGGGTGTTTAGTTTGTGACAGTAGATTTCAGGGAGGGAAGCTGTGAAGTAATTTGATAATACAGAAACATTCATAGCATGTTAACTGAGGAAACAAAACCAACTTTGTGCTCACATGCCAGGAGGAAACAATGGCAAGATTGCACTGTTTGGGCAAGAGCAGGTGGGAAGGAGAACTTCAGTCATTTGGTGTGGAGGGGAATCCATGTGAAGGTGCAGGCTGCTCTCTTTTTGGCAGACAGGAGGAGGAAGTCTTGACTACCAAGAGGCTTGGGCACAAGCTTCTCACCCCGGCCTCTTGCAATTGCCTGGGTTGTCTGCTTCTGAACTACCGGCCCTTGTGTGTGCATACAAATTTGGGAGAGCTGGAGGAGAGCTTGCTCAGGTGAACAACTTGTGATACTCAGACACAAGAATTTGGACCCTAATGATATTGTATGGCCAGATTGGTACAATTTCATTAAAACAACAGAAAGATTTCAACCCCTTGCTTGGGATGTTCCGTGTCATATGTAAGGAGTGCTGGAGAGGTGTGTGTACAACCCATCCAGAAAGCAACATTCTGAGTTCTTGGTGAGTCAAAAACCTGGATTCAAATCTTGTGTCTTCAAAGTACTGCAAGGACTGGTGCCTATGGTGAGCCCCTTCCAAGGCTGTTCCTGTGGTTTGGGTAAATGTTGCTATCAGTTGGAGACTCGCTGCCAGAAACCAGAGCACCTTCTGGCTGTGCAAAGGCTCCAGTGTGAGCTGAGTGGGGATTGAGATCAGTGATCCTAAGGCTATGATTCATGACTAAAGTAAAGGCTTTTGATGGTATTAGTCTTTTTAAAGCTGCTGGTTCTTTATTCCTCAGGGTTTACGTTACATTTATTTCAAATTGTTTGCAAAGACCACTCCAGTTTCGTAAAAAAAAAAGTCTTTTGTGCATAACTAAGCACTTACAAAAGCATGTGTGGGTTGCCTAGTTATTTTGCATTATTGCTTTGTGCTTGTCTGAGAAATTTTGGATGTTATTTTTATAAATGCATGCAACACCTCTGATTGTCTGAGGCAAAATGACCTGTGATTGTCAGTTTGATTTTTGTGCTGCCGTGTACTGAATTACTAAAGTAATTCTCAGTATCAGGTTTACATTTCTGATTTAGGCTCCCATGTGCCAATCTTAGGTGTCTGCCATAATACTTCAAAGGCTGTAAAACATACTGAAGTTCTCTGGCATGGAAAGAGCTTTGCAAATTTAAGGTGGTATCTACTGCTTACCTGGGACAGTGAACTGGATTATGACTGATTTTTGGGAGAGAGATGATTGTCTAGGGAAAGACTGAGTCACCAGGAGAAGTTTATAAAGGGAGCTTAGGACTTGCTTATTTCTGGCTGGAAAAAAAATGCAACTTGCTGTAGTCTGGGCTTCCTCCAGGGTGTTAAAATACTGTGTGCTTTGTATGAAAAAGAAAACCAGATTAGAACAGGTAAGGTGGTGGGTATCATTTTACATGTCTAGGTTAAGTATGTCCAGGTTGGACTTGCTTTGGCTACATTGGATTAAGAAGAGATCTGAGTTTGAAAAAAACCTGAGAGAAAACAACATAATGGTATGTGAAGTGTTTTTCCACCTTCCTTTGTAAAAACAAAATATGAAATTAAACTGATACAACTGTGCATATTCTGAAACTTGTGGTGAGATGAAAGTCTCAGTATATTTTAAAGCAGTCCTTAATATGCTGCTTTTGTAAGGTGGTGTTTCTTGGTTAGAATTCTGCATAATCAAGTAGAACAGTTGGACAGGAAAGTTGATCTTAATCTGCAGTCAGAGAAACCCTTTAGCCAGCAGAGAATACAAATGTCTCTCTTCAGAAGACTCAGCTGTTAGGTGGTCAGGGGAGTTACAAACTTTAAAGTCTTCTTAAAAGTAAGTCAGGTTCTCCTGTAAGAGAGTGCATTCTTAATTTATTTCAGTGTTAACACTTTTTTTCCTTGTGTTATGTGGAAATTTTAGCTAATACATTTTTTTTCTAAAAACATCTGAGTAATGGGGATTTTAAGTCACTACCCTGTAGTAATAGCTAAATATATATTACTCATTATTAAGTATATATTGCTGATTATATATGGATCCCAGTTACATGAAATGATAAAAAACCCCTTGGAGTCCTTTTTCTGAGCAGAGGTGCTTGACGGAAGTGTTTTCTTTCCTGCATGCACAGAGAGGGGCAGAGCTGTTCAGGGTTTTGTAGGATGTTGGTGGGGATTAAAACTTCAGGTGCTTTATAAATTCATCTTATTGTACACTGGTTTGTTAGATTTTTTTTTTAATGCTGACCAATCCTGCTTAGACACTATAAATACTCTGTTCCTTTTAACTCTGGTCTTTTATTTGAGTCTGTTAGTGTAGTTATTGTTTTTACACACAGAATTCTTTCTTCATAAAATCTATATACAAATCGGGCATGGTTAATGTTTTCCTATTAACTTAAACTTTGATATTTAGCTGTGTAAAAACCGTGAAATATAATCAAACCCTCCTGACAATGTCCATGTTGAGGCATCTTAAAATGGTGATGAAAAATGCTGCACAGGTGTAGCAAGGGAGGAAGCAATCTCTTCTGATGTCAAATGTGATGCAAACCTCAGTGGAATGGAAGCAGTCTGTTGAGACTTGGGAAAGTGTGTGACATATATTAGATTGAAAACAGATTTTTGTTGTCTTTTTCTGTGTGTGTGTGGTACTTTGGCCTCTTGTCTGTAGTTGGTTCAAGAGATGCCTCTTATTAACAGTAAAACTGGGGAAAAGATGGAATGTTTTGAGTTTGGATTCTGGAATATCCAGCAGAAACTTGGAGATAAGAGGTTTTTTCCTCTCCCTGTCTCCCAGAGCACACTAAGCCTAATGATACTTGTTAGTGCACAGAATTCAAAGCTGGTAAACAGCCCTGGTTTTGTATAGCAGGAATAAAAGGTGGCTACAATTTCCAAGTTCAAGAAAAGCACCTGTGATGATTTTCAGTTACATCAGCTGAAGTCTTGTTCGCCGTTTTTGCAGTTTTAATTGCAAATTTAAATAACTGTCTTGAAACAAAGATTTCCTTTATGTTCCAGTGTGGTTTCACAACTTATAATTGTTTCTGTTATCTTGACTGTGCTGCCTTAGATCTTTGGTGGAAAGTTGCGCCCTATTTTCCTTTCCTTTTGGCTGTGTGGCAGAAATTAATTATCTAGTGTTGTCAGCTGTTGTTTGATTACACTTTCTTGGATTTTTAAAATCTGTTTATTTTTGTATTTTCTTTTTTTCTCCCCCTTCAGCTGAACTTTATATTAAAAACAACCTGTCATTTGATTTCAGTATTACTTGTGAGCATTATTCATGGCTTATGGTTGCATTACCTTAACATAGCCCTTTCTATTCAGCCACCTTGTATGTATTCTTACCAACAGGAAATTGTTATGCAAACTGTGGCATGAGCACAAACCTGTCAGATGTATCTTTGTGGTTGGCAAATGTAGGGGGGAAGATAGAACAGTACCAGTAAGGTCATTAAATGTTAGTCTAATTACCATGGTTTTTGGCAGAGGAAAATTGTTCGTGCTGATCTGAGAACTCTTTGAACTTGTCATTGTGGACAAAAGAGGAGGGGAAAAAAGTAAATTAGAGCTTTCAAAATGCCTTTGACAGGTCTTTATCCAGGAGGCTGTTGAACAAGCTGAGGGAGCCGTGGGATGAAAGTGAAGGGTTTGTTTGTGCAAAAGGCACAAGCGAAAAAAAAATCTAGATCCTGGTAAAGATAAGCTCAAGACTTACACAGAAGCTGTGCTTGAGATGTTCTTGAATGACTGTTACAGTAGCTGTGCAAAATTCAGTAAGTTTTCAGAAGTGATTCTGTGTATATATCCATATGCCAGGATTACTGATTTTCTAAGGACCTCTTGGAAGAGAAGCTAAGTTCTCTGACTTTAAGCATAAGCCATGAGAGGGCAAGATAGGGTCTGATGTTGGTGGTTAACTTGAATTTTGCCTGTTCTTGCGTGTGTGAAATTGGTCATCAAAATAAGAAAAAAAGTAGTTTTTATACTTGAAATTTTCAAGTTGAAGTCATGGAGTAGTCAGTAGTTTAAGCAGGTTGGACAAACCCAGCAAACTCAGGTTTCCTGCTGCAGGCAGGAATAGTATTTTTCTGGATTAAAACTTACTTTGATAATGGATAAACATTCCAAATATGTCTCATGTTCTTCCTGGTCCTTTTTTTAAGTGAATAAAGTTTGTTTTAAACAAGAAATTAATGCAGTTTTGCAGATAATAAAACTTGAAGGTCCTTGCAACTGGTTCCTCTCTATGGGTTGGTGGTGTAGTGGTAGTTTGATAATTGAGAAACAATAAATATGTTTACAAATCTTGCATAATACCTGGGAAGTGAGAGGACCTAACATCAGGAGAGTACAACCTCTTGTGTGTTTGTTATGATTATAACTGCTAAAGACCAAGGAAGGTAACAGTAGGAACACATGGGTATGCTAAATGGAGAAGTTTGCTGTAAATCCTGTTCTGTTTTTGCCAAAGGAATTGTTTGCAGGTTAGAGGACTAAAAGTGACCAAGCTCCTTGGTTCCTTTGGGGAGGTTCATGTAGACAAGTTGGTTCCTTCTCTAATCCCTTGGGGAAGGAAGACATCTGGTTAGGGGGCTTGTATTTAGGCTGTTTAAGCAGTTTTATCAGGTGTCCTTAGTTTGGTTCAGTTTTTGTTGCCTTTTTTTTGCTTAGTATTTAAACAATGTCCGGTCTTTAAAAGCTGTGTTTGGTCACCGGTTGCTGCTGGTGCTTCTGAGAGAACAGTTTGTGATGTGAGTCCTAAAGTGAGGTCTGCTTGGTAAATTGAAGGGATTTGTAATAAACATGGCAATGTATCTGCTGTGACAACATCATGTAATTCTTGTTATTCCTCCAAACCATTTGACAGAAGTCTGAAAGCTAGAAATCATGCTCAGAAACACCAACAGGGATCAGAACGGAAAATTGTTTGGCTTTTATGATGTTTCTCATGCAAGTCTTGTTCTGTGTTCTTGCAGTAGGTATCTTCGGTATATTCTTGTCTATTTCTGACAAGCTCTGTGTGCATGCTGAAACTTTAATGTACCTTTTGGAGGTAACGCACCCTTATATGTCAGTAATGTCAATGTCTAAATTTATGTATTAAGGCTGTAGTTGAATGGATAAACATAGAGGTAGTGGTAGGATTTTTCTCTCATCTTTTTTGTTGATTTTTTTTTTTTTTTGGTATAATACAGAAGATTCACTGGAGTGTGGGGGTAGAATCCCTACCTCTTGTGTTGCTTTAGCCAAAGCCTTTGTTTCCTGACTGTCTTTGCTAATGACCTGAGGCAGTGGACTGTGTTAACCCCTGTGTACTGTTGCCAGTGTCTGGCACTCTGCAGAGCAATGCAGTGTGTAATGTAGAGATTGCTGCTGTCAGAATGACAAAAAAAATTGTCATTTCCAATGAAGTTTGCAAATGCAGATGTTACTGTAATTGAAACAAATGCATTTTTCTGCCAGTAAGCAAACCAGCAGGAATAATGTGGTGAAGGCTGTCCTTTCTTTGCCTGCATGTCTCTAGATAAAATTAACTTCCCTGCTGAAGCAAAGATATTGATAGATATTATTAACCAGAAATCAGCACAGTGTGTAAAATATGGAGGTCTCTGAAGGAGGCAGAGCTCTTCCTTGGTATTCTGAAAGTGTGATCAAAGAACACTGACCTCCCCGGCATTCCAAAATTAACAATATCTGACTTCTTTTTTTAACTGCAAATGCAAACTGTGTAGAGATGGCAATATTAACTGATGCAAAACCCCCAAGAAATGTATGAAAATTTGCTTGCGTTCTAGTGGAGAAATACCATTTAATGCTCCGTCACTTCTTATTGAGATTTATGCTTGCTTTCAGCACTTAAAGAATATTTATTTCACTATTTAAAAACCCTCATACCTACAATTAAAAAAAATACAGGAAAAAACCCCCAACAAAATACCAAACCAAAATGTCACGGAGCAACAGCAAGGGAAGGCGAGCTGGCAGTCAGTGGTGACAAGGCTGGCAACCATCTCATTGATAAGAACGCAGTCCCCCAGTGAGGCAAACAGTACTTTGGAAGTAGTTGGCATGGATTTACAAAGGGAAAATCATGCTTGTCTAACCCAATAACCTTCTGCAACAAATGGATTAGATGGTTGGATAAGGGAAGAGCAGGGAATGTTGCTTATTGTGACTTGAGCTGTCACTGTCTCCTGTTACATCTCAAAGTACTAGACTAGATCAGTACAGTGTGGGGGACTGAAAACTCACTGAGCTGCCAGGCTCAGGAGCATGAAGTCGCCCTGGAGGTCAGTCACCAGGGCTGTGTTCCAAGGGTTGACACTGGAGCCATCCTTGGGCATGCCCAAAATGTGAGTGGACACCATCCTGGGCAGCTGGCTTTAGCTGTGACCCTGCTTTGAGCAAAGGTTGGAGTAGTCAGTGCACAGAGGTGCCTTCAACCATGAGGATTCTCATCCTGTGGTCCAGGGTTGCACAGCTGCGCAGTGTCAGTGTTGGCCTTGGCCACAGGGAGCTAAACTCTGACAACAGTGGGGACTTTTTTCCTGCTTAATACCTCTTCTTCCATAGACTACTGGAAGACTTTCTTTATAGTGAAGGGAAAGAATTAATCTCAGAGTTGATTCTGAGAGTCAGCTTTACCTACAGGATAGATGTTGGTGTTTGCACTTGAAACAATTGCTGTCCAATGCTGTTGATTAAAAACCCCAACTTCAAAACTACCGAAGCATGACAGGCTAAATATCCTTGCTTTCTCAGCTCATGTGTTGTCTTATTTTCATCTGTTTTTTTTTTTTTACCAGGAAAGTTGACCAGTGGATAAGGCCATAGGTATAAGAAAGTATAGATAGAAACTCTGAGATAAGTGTTTTCATTCTCACTGGTGACATTAAAGAGTTATAGATCATGCCATGCTAATCACTGTTATGAATTTCTTATGTAGGTTGAATTTGGTTGAAGCTTTTGTGATGGATCCAGAACTACGTCAGTGCCTTCAAGAAGATCTGTTACGTCGCTTTCCAGACCTCAACCGGCTGGCAAAGAAATTTCAGAGACAAGCAGCAAACTTACAAGACTGCTACCGAATGTACCAGGCTATCAATCAACTGCCTAATGTTGTGCAAGCACTAGAAAAACATGAAGGTAATGCTACCCCCATCTATTTTCAATGTTTTTTAGTATACTGATGATGCAAAGAAGTAGAGCGTAGATTTCCAAGGATTGCTTTTTTCCTGTGTGCTTTTGTTGCAGGAATAAAGCTTAAATACATTTGAATTTGAAATGAGCTGAAATTCTGAAATGCCTGTCAGCTACTTTAAAATACACATAGCCAAATCTTTGCAGGAAAATATGTTCTAATTAGTGTGTAGCTGGGATGCTTGAGCTGTTAGGTGATGGTGTGGTAATCTTTGACACGGACTTGTCTCTAAGAATTCCTGCCCAATTGCGTGTGTATTATGATCTGACAAACAAGATACCATTCATACAATAGCATTGTCATCCACTTCCAATTGTAATTAAGCACAAAAGCCCCCCAATTTAAATATTATTGGTATAACGTCAGTGGCTTGTTTTTAAAATCACAATGCTCCTGTATTTGATACAGGTGACATGCCAGGGTTTCTTCCAATCTTCATTAGTAGGAAGCACAATGCTGTGACAAGCAAGTCCAGAAAATACAAAAGCTGATCATTTTTCCCTTTTCTGTGTGTTACCAAGAAAATGCAGAATAGGATCAGCATAACAAGGGAGTGATTCAATTTAGCAACAGCAGTTCTAACCTACCAGAAAACTCATTTTTGTAGAAGCCCATTAATTTGTTAGAAATTCACTTTGCATAAAGCAAGCATCAAAGCCTTAAAAACAAATGTTGTTTGAAATGGTATGGTTACAAAAATTTCTTTCCTCTATTTGAGTAGAAAATAAAGCTACCCAGTGTCTTACACTTTTCTGTACTACAGTTTTATGACTTCAAGTAATGAAACTTATCTTCTACAATATTAATCTTAAATCAATTTTTGATTGCTGGCTGCAGCCAAAGAGTAGTTAAGATCTGAAACTGAAGGAACTGACAGATATAACTCTTTTGTTTTTGTTCTAAAAGAGCTGTGCCACTCTTTAGCTGCCTCAGTTGTGTCCATTTGGCTTTTCCAAAAAGACTCTGCTTGTTTTAGCCTTGACATGGAGCTCTTGGGTTCCCATCTTACACTGAGGTGTTTGTTCAGAATGCTGGCTTCCTGTCTTTACTTCTTTTTATATTAGCTGCCGTTTGGATCAACAGAGTTCCTCTGTCATAACATTGGGGTAGGAAAACAATTCCATTTTTAGAGTTTTGAGGAGCAAGCTGTGTAAGGCAAGCTGCTAAGCTCACCATATGGAAAAGTTAATAGACTGCAAAAGGTTCTTCCTGTTCTACACATGAATCAGTTGGACTTAGCAGGGCAATCAGCAGCAGTATATTAAAGATAGTTTAAAATAGGTGGCATGTTATTTTTATTTTTCTTTGTACTTGTACCACCTGTTCAAAGTACATGAATGGTCTGGTAATTTTCAATGTACATGAGTGATTCAGACTGAATCTGATAATTTTTCTGTTTCTGACTGTACAGAATGTTTTAACTCATCAAGGGATGGAAAGTCAAAAAGATTTTTGACAATTCTGAGTATGTACCAGTTTCAGAACTCCCTTACCTATGAATGGCTATGGGGATATAGAACAACCATGAAGTCATCAGCTGTGACTGTCTTTCCCTCAGTATGAAGCATTGTTTTGTTGAAATCCTTGCTTTTATGGATGATGAAACCTGAGGAGGGGGGTGATGAGTGAAGACAACCTCTTTCTGGTTTAGACATAAGAAGTCTGCATAGGATGGGGAAGGACTCTGAGTCATCAAATCATTTTGCTCTAGCTGGCAAGAGGGAGCAGTTGTTCATTACTCAGATTGCTGGGGCATGAAATTTGAGTACTTAAAAGATTCCTGTCTTCAAGAAGCTGCTGGAGCATCTTCCTTCCCATCTCAAACAAACACTCTTTAAATATGCAGGATACAGGAATTGTATGCTGGGGTTGGAATACCCCTCACTGCTTTTGGAAATGCTTCTTACTGCTTGTTTCAGTGCTGTGCTTTCCCAGACTGTTGCACTGATGTGTTACAGCCGTGTTGTGATCAAACTTGGCTCTTTCCCATCCTTTGTCATATCCAACTGATTATTCCCTTACTCATAGTGGAAACTCATTTATCTGTCAATGTGTCATCTTACTCAGTGTTAAATTTTACTTGATTTCTATTAGCCCAGTTTTCAAGGTCGCTTAGTGTTGATCTATTTCTGATTTATCTTATTCCAGTATAATCTACTGATACCTTCCATATTGTGTATTTTAGTGACTTACTTTTGTAAGCAGCCTTGTTTTGTGTTAATATGAATTCAGACATCTTAAAAAGACAAATGCGTCTGTGAGCCCTGGGGGAACAGATGTCCTTTCAGCTCGTTCATCTTTTGCAAGTGGGTGATGTCCTGTTTATCTGCACTCTGGTCATTGCATAAATCACAGATCTTGCACCTTGACATCTCCTGTGACACCATGCTGAATGCTTTAGAATAGCTCATATTAGGTCTGCAGAGTCCTCTTTGTCTTAGGCATTCAGTATTTCAGACAGATGGAGCACTATATGGATATTCTCTGCCTCTGGTAAAACTGTACTATATTTCATCCCAATTTCCATTGTTCTTTTCCTTTTATCCCACTTTCCATTGCACTATCAAAGTGACTAGTGCACTTAGTCATTGGGATATGTCTGTTTTGCCTGGATAGAGTAGTGTCAGTTTGCTGCCAAACTGTGTGTTCCAGGTCTGCAGATTAGTGTTTTATTTTAATTTCCAGGCAACATTTTAAAACCATATTAATAGTCTTTAACACATGTAATAAATGCTTGTCTGTGCTTGAGTAAGTAAATTATGGTTTAAATGAAAAACTGCACCTGGGCACAGGTAGGCTTTGTGATCAGTATGCACCTCTGCTTTTGATGGTACATAGGTCTGTTAGTCTTTCTCTCAGTGGTTAGTTTCCGTGCTAATAATGTTGAGAGGTGCAAAAGAGGATTTTTTTTTTTTACTGTGCATCTTTTCTATGAGTTTATGAATACAGGTGCAAGACATGTTGGAGTTTAATTTAGAATTTTTCAGTGGTGTTTCTTGCTCATATTCTCTTAATGCCAGGTGTTTTAAGAAAAGCATATGCATGTAACTTTTTGTAAATCCTCATTATTCGCTGACTCCACTATTTTACTTCCTTCAAGTGAGGGTTACTGAGTTTGAAGCTGGATTAAAAGTGTAAATAAATTTTGCAGTGTATCAGTTTGACCTGTATGTAAATACATGAGTATTTTATTTACTTAATCAATGTATTGTAACTTTTGAATGTGACATCTTCCTATGGTGTCTGAGATGCACCCTTCAAGCTTAAATAATGAAATGGCATCATGAAACTTCCCTACTTACTCCTTTCAAGAAAAGAAATTATAATTGCTACTTAAAGTCCAAGCACAGTCGTTTTTCATTGATTCAAGAATACTGAAGATCATTTCTTTGTGTGTGCCATGTATTCTGTCAGCTGGAGCACTGGGAACTGCTAAGTCCACTCTGAAGAATGGACATGAAACTTCTTCTGCTCTTCAGTCTCTTCCTTGTTCGTTGACTCCTTTTATTTTCTAGGTTGGTTTAGATGTGTCTTCTTACAGGAGGGAAGGAACCAAGATATTGTGAGAGCAAGCAAGAAATTTGAAACAGAAAAAAATCTTTATTTCATATCTCATAGTTTTGAAGATTTTTAGTCAGCAGAAAACTGCATTCTTACAAGTTCAATAATCTCTCAACAGTATGTGATTTTTTTTTTTCCTCTATTAATAGATATTAGTCAGTTTAGAGCTTTAACTTTTCAAGGTTGAGGGAGTGGGGAAGCAAAAAGGCATGGTAGAAAAAGGAATCAAACCAAACCTTTTCTTTCTACTTCAGCTGAGGGAGGAGGTTCACTTGGGTAATCGTGTCCTCACTGTGTGACTTCTATAAATTTCTGTGGCAATTTTTCTTAGGAAAGGCTAGGACTTTTTTCTAAGTCTGGTAAGAAATTGAGAGACTCTGGAATTAGCCAGAGCTTAATTCTGTATTTCTCTCTTGATGTGCAAAGCCGTGCCTGTAAACATTAGAGGCAGGCCACACAATTCTGTACATAATTCAGTGGCTGTAAGTTCATAGTACTAGATTCATTTTGAGGCATTTTTTCTAAATCATATAGTCAGTAATGCTAATCTTTCTATGATTGAATCCTAACTTGAAGTGGCTGCAAAGGTGTAAACATGCATTTACTGACAGAACGTTTCCACAGCTGGCTGCTGGATGTAGGTGCTTATTTGTAGCTTATGGCTACCTGAAGAAAAGACTTCTTTCACAAATTTGGCAATATCTGTGCATGTTAGGTTAACTGTGAACTGCCTGTGGTGTTCAATGCTTTTGGTGTTCCATGGACTTCCAGCCAGTATGTGTTCCATGCAGTTTGACTTGTTCTACTCTGTTCACAGAGTATCTCTGTGAATTTTGATGACTTCCTATCTAGTGGAAAGCAGTGACTGTAAAGATTTGGTTATAATATATGGTCTTTTTTTGTGGAAAACCAAACCAGGTAACATACACTTCAGTTTCTGTTTCCATACTGTAATTACCAAATATTCCCAGTATTTGGTAACTTTTATTAAAAAAAATTTAAAACTGTGAGTGTGGATGATAAGACCTATGCTTTTTGCTAAAGGGATGTCAGCTTTTTATGTGCAAGAATTGGTGATATTCAGACAGCAGGTTTGCTTTCATACTGCTGTTTGTAGCCTTACTCATAATAGAAGGGAATTAATACCCCCAGGTATGAACAAAGATGACAGAGTAGCTACAAGCTTAATCAAAATATAGATGGGATAATTCCAATTTTAGAAAAAGGTACATGTGTTTCAGTGAAATAATCATAGAGCCCACCTTTGTAAAAATTAACCAGCTAAGCAGTTGTGTATCTTGGATAAGTGAATTCCAGTAAATTTGTGGGGGTTTGTGAATGATAATTTTTCCTGTTTGTTCATAATAGGAGCTCACCAGATGTTGTTGTTAGCGGTATTTATAACACCTCTTATTGATATCTGCTCTGACTTCTCAAAGTTTCTGGAGATGATAGAGACAACATTGGACATGGATAAGGTATGGAATGTTGTGTGGGTAGAGTTTACTTAGCAATTAAAGTTTCTTATTGAACCTTGCAATCTGCTCTATGCTCACTAAATTTAATTGATCATCTATATTAAGTAGCTAGCGATAATTTAGCTGTGGAATATATGAAGACAGTTATTGGTATATCAGGTGAATATTCAGGATACTCAACAGGATATTCACCTACTATCTGAAATTATCTAGCCAGTGAAAAAATGCTTTGGGTGCATAGATGCTGTGGACCTGAAACTATTTTTAAAAAATCTCATCATTTTTTAAAATTGGGTATTAAAGTGGAGAAGTAATTTTGTCATTTCTCTGCTTCTTTGTATTTTTAAAGTTACAGTGATACGTCTCAAATCTAGAACGTAGCCCAGGGTATGTTTATTACTTGGGGAGTCTTTTAGGATTTTCTTTTTTTTTGATTGACCAAGGATTAGGATTATCCTAAGTGTATGTCTCAGCTGACTGTAGAAATAAGAGAACTACCTAAACATGTGCCAGACATGGTAGTAAGGGCAGTTTGTTGAACTTGTGAAAAATGCAGTGGCTTTAAAATTTCGAACATGCATACTTTTCTCCAAAGGCAGGAGCACTGCATTTTCTCTCTTTGTATTGTGTTGTGCATCCATCAACTGCATTTTACTGTTTATGGAAAGACTGGTTGATTGACATGTTGCTGTAATTTGTGATGTATGGTAATGAAGAAATTTATAGCTTTATACCAGTTACAGACCATCTGTTGATGCAGTTTGTGTGCCCTGGGACTCTGTTTTCTTTAAAGCTAACAGCTGTTTAAGCCTTCACCCTTCATAGTCCAGCTCTTCAAATTTCATTTCAGGTTCTACTTTAAAAATGTTTTGTTGTCCTTCTAAACGGAATAACAAGTCAGTTATTTTTAATCAAATCCCATAGAATCTGGCATGTTGGATTTGGTTTTTCCCCCTCTTCAAGGTACTGGAAAATGTCTATAGATAAGCCAACACTGGTTTTGCCAGAAGAATAAACCTTGTCCCTCTGAATATTAGAATTTGAACTTTGACTTGAAATTCCTCTTGGATTTTGAGGGAGTTCAAATAAAATACGCAGTTCTATTCTGAGTGCAATTGAAGGATAGGTTGTCATAGCAACTAAATTATGTCAATAATCCATTCTAATATAAAAAGAAACATCTAAGTTCAAAAAGTGTGGGATGTGGTTATTCATTTACCTAGCTGTAATAAAAGTTGAGAAACTGTCACTTCCATTCCTATTTATCACAGAATCATAAGGTGCCTTTGAAAAACCATCTACTCCAACCTCCTCCTCAAGTCAGGGCAACTTCAAAGTTTGGTGGTGCTTTTGGTACATAGCCACCTGGCAGTGGAAGCACGGGGAAGAGAGAGAGAAAAAAGATGAAATGCAGCATGCTTCATCCTTGCCTCTGAAAATGTTAAGCTTAGAAGGAACCGTGTCTGCTTTTCAACTCAAGAGCTGGGTTGAAATTGGTAGGATTTTTGGTGATACTTGCAGGTTCCTTCCTAAACCTCTAGAGTCTCTTTTGGGGCAGATATTATTGTTTCAGAAACTTCAAGTTCCAAAGGCTTCTTGTTTTGAAACACCCCATTCTTTTACACTCTGTCTTGATTAGCTGCCTAAATCCAGGGTAGCAGACAGATTATGTACATAACAATGTCATTCCCTCTGACTTCCCTTTTTGCCCTGCCTACTGCTCAGTTATTTGTTTGCAAATAAATGTGCAGACAACTCCATTTCAGCAGAAAGGAGTCTGTTAAATTGGTATATTTTGCTTGCATAAAGTCTATTATTTGAGAAAACAAGTATTTGAGATGTATTTGTTTTGCAGTTGAACCAGACACCAACTATCACAAACAACATTGCATGACAACAATACATATATTAAAAAATTGAGTAAATTATTAAGTAAATTCATTTCACTGTGTATGATCAGGGGGATGCTTCTTTATTTTTTATTGCCTAGATTCATATGAATTTTTTCTTGTTATTTTTCTCTAGGTGGAGAATCACGAATTTCTTGTCAAGGCTTCTTTTGATCCTAATTTAACAGAATTAAGAGAGAAGATGAATGAACTGGAAGAAAAAATGCAGTCCTTGTTAAAGACTGCAGCCAAAGAACTAGGTAGGGTTTGGAAGTGCCTTTGATTCTTGTCTCTTTTGTAAAATGTATTGCAATCAGGTGATGAAAACTGCTGTAAAGGAGTTAAAGGGTTAAAGGATGTTTGCATGATTATATTATTGAGTTGGGGTGACTTTGGTTGTCGAGTGCAAGCTGTTGAAAACAGAGTGCTTTTTGGTTTATAACATGGCCTTTTTTTTTTTTTTTTTAATGGCATTCCAAAATATTTCAGAAATTATCATGTATGTTGCAGAATCAATTTTGTAGAACTGTAACTCATCAAACTCTTGGCTAAGTCTAGTTCTTTTTTAGATTTTTTGAGGACCTGCATTGAGACTTTTCTTTTTCCCCTGGGTGTCCATTCAGTTTTCTTTTGATGTTCCTTGCAAAATGTAATGTGTAAGCAAATGAGACATTTAAAGAATTGGTTATTCTATACAAAAAATTCCATGGGCAGCTGATGAACTGGGCACTGAAAGAGCAATTTTAAGAAAAAGAAAAAGCCACCAACTTTTAATGCAAATATGGCAAGGAAAATTGGCAACACTGTACTTATTTTGGGTTACACCTTTAAGAGCTTGCATATGTTTTTAGTGTAAAGATGATACCTGGATGAAAAGAAGGAAAGCCAAGATTGTGTAGGGATGGAATGAGAAATCTTGTAACAGAACCATGTGTTAGTAGAAGGATCATGATAGTACAGGTGCTATGCTTACAGCAGCAGTACAGAGTGTCCTTGAAATTTTCCTGGAGAATTCACAGCAGTACAATAATTGCTGATTTGAATATGCAGCTTGAGAGCATTTTAAAGTAGGAGCAGGGAAGGAATCCATATATTTGTGTTTAGTCTGGGTATTTCTCATACCTGTACAGAACCAAAGCAAGTCTATTGAATTAGGTAATGTAAGAGAGGCTAAATCATGGGAACTGAGGGTTAGTGAGCAAGAATAGCACAAGGCTGCAGGATTGGTGGTAATACAGCTGGTTTCTTTTTCTTTCTTTTCATCTGAAAGGTTTGGAAGCTGGCAAAAGTATCAAACTGGAGACAAATTCACAGTTTGGACATCACTTTAGAGTAACTTGCAAGGAGGAGAAAGCTCTCCGTAACAACTCGAAATACGGAATCATTGATACACAGAAGAATGGTGTGAAATTTACTAACAGGTATGAGATTATATTGGTAGTTTTTAAAGCCTGTTCTGAAAGGAAAAGAATTGTTCCTTTATAATTGTGGTGATAAACTGGATTCCCTACATCTTGAATGGCAAATTTTCACCTTTTTAATTGGCTCACAGATTGAAATATTGAGCAGGACTGGCATGAGGGAAGAACAGTAATAGAGTTTATCTTAAAAGCTGCATTCCCCGTTTACATTGCCAACTGTTATCTATTTTTGGTCCTTTGACTTGGGCTAATTTCTCTGTTTTAGCTGCAGCAAGTATCATAATTGCTTTTACTGTGAGTGTTTATACAGACACAAGCTGCAGTAGGGAACGAGCTATTTATGTTTATCACCAAATGTGACATGCAGCAATTTTGTTGGTGATTACCTTTTTCTTCCCTTTGTTCCAAATCTTCCCTAATTTCTATTGGTCCTGTGTATTGAACTTCACTTCTGTGGCTCTTTTGATTGAACTGTTGAAAAATTTAAGTCTTCAGGCTAATTGCATTGAGGCTGTTTCAGTGTGTCCTTGTCTGGACAGCAGTTCTGACACAGATCAGCTGAAAAGTCTGTATTTTTTTTTGTTGAATTTTAGCTGGTTTAGAGCATTTTAGCAGGGGCAAGGGCTGCATCAGCCATCAGATGTTTCTCTGTTCTTCAGTGTTTTTACACAGAGCAAACGAAGTAGAAAGTTGCATGTGCAGAATTGGGCAATAACTTAGGTTGAAGGCTACTTCTTATCCCTCACTCAAAGCAGATGCACCTTGGAAATTAGATCCTATCTCAAGATTAAATGGTGTAGCCCAAGGCCTTGCCCAGGTGCCCATCTTCTTAAGTATCCTTCACAGTCTCGTGGGGCACAAGGTCCAGTGCTGAATTACTATTTATGAAAACTTTCCTAATCAGGTCTAATGAAAATTTCCTTGCAGAAACTTGGGATCTTAGTATCTCATTCTTTTGCTCTGCACCTCCAAGGAGAGTCTGTTGCCTCTTCCCTCCAGGCTTCAGATTCTCTCAGCCTGGGCAGGCATCTCTCTCAGCCTGTCCTTGTGTGCCGTGTGCTTCAGCTCTGTACCACCTTTGTGGTGACCATCTGCTCCAGGTTCAATGTTGGGAAGACAAAACCTAAAACCAGAGATGTCATCTCAGGAGTGCTGAATAGAAGGGAAGAATGACTTCCTTCAGGATGCTGGTTCCACTCTAGCTACTGCAGCCAGCATGGGCTTGGCCTTCTCTGCCTCCGGGGCACACTGCTGGCTTGTGTTCAGCTTCTTGAGGGACCCAGTGGAGAAGGATTTTATGATTTTTTTTGTTTTGTTTTTTACTGTTTTATAGCCATGTGGACCACAGTTTGTATTGGTGGACAGAGTTATTTCATCCCAGGTGCAGGACTTTGTATTGACGTGTGCTGAAATTCTTGTTCACCTATTTCTCCAGCCTGGAGTTATCCCAGTGAATGGCAGCTCTGTCCTCCAGCACACTGCCAGCTCTCCTTCCTGTGGCATTGTTATACCTTGCTGAGAGTGCATTTGAGAGTGCATTCAATTTCATTGTTCAGGTTGTTAATCAAGGCATAAATAGGATCAGCCCCAGTATCAACCATAGGAAATGCTGCAAATAATCAGCCTCTAACTGGACTTCAGCCTCCTGACAAGTTCTTCCTTGTCTGTCAGTGGCAGATCCAGGAGAAAACTAGCTTTTAAGCCTCCTGCTTGTGTTCCATGGAAGGGTGAAAGCTGCAGAGATTAATATATGGTGCAGTCCGTTTCAGACAAGCCCTGCTGCTCGTGCTCTGTGTGTGAGTTCAGCAAGAGTCAGATCTTGACTGACACACAAGTGTGAGGAGCACTGCCTACAGGGCAAGGCTGGTTTAAAGCCAGGGCTATCACTAATAGTGACTGGTTTCTGTTAATCACTCACTTTCATAGTTATAAATCCTTCTCTTCGAAAAGGAGGGCAAACATATTGGTTCACACCAACCAATATGTTGGTGTATTTCACACCAATTTGCTTAAATGAACAAAGTGTAAACCTTAATTGCATTTTGTTTTAACATTTACTCAGAGGGTATTTTTTAAAAACATCCCTGAAATGTAAAACAGCTTTTTCTGGTTCTAAATATGTTGTGAATCTAAATGTATGATGAAATTAGGCTTTTCTGTAACTGAGAAGATGTACTTAGAACCTGTACTGTGTCATCTGTTACTTTCCCTTAGTGAAGCAGCCCATGCATCACTAATAAAAAAGAATTCTCTGTGCTTAGTTAAGTTATAGTTGCTTCTGTAGGTGGTACTAGAAGTACAAGACTGACTTCTGCCTATAGTGTGGGCACACCACTTGGGTGTGTTTCTTATTCAGTCTTGCAGACTTTTGTTCTTTGTTTAGGAGACAAGAAGTATAAAAACTTGTTTAAACTCTTTTCTTTATTTCAGCTTACCTTAGTTTGCAGTCCAGAATCTGTTCATAGTGACTGTAGTTAACTGAGGTTTTTACTAAATGAAAGAAGTCAATGTCTTCAGATCTGATAAGCCTGTTGTAGGGCTCTGGGCTAATTAGGCAGTTGCTTAGCAGCAAAATGTAGCAAAATAGCCAGAAATTCAGTTTTAAGAGCTAGTCCTTATCACATAGCATCTCTATAACATGGATGTTTTTAAGAGTCATGTGTTGATGCTAGAATTTCTGGTTTGGCCATTATGGGTGATCTTAAACTTGGAATTAATCTGGAGGCTGTCTTGGTGTGGTTGAATAGTAGGTCAGTTGCTTTGTGGTCTTTGCTGTTAAAACAGGTGGGGACACCTGGTATTGACTCACAGATGAGGAAGCCAAAAGTTTGGCATTGTAGGTGAAGGCAGGACACCACAGCTTCTAAATACTCTTGTTTTGTTCACAGCAAACTGAGCGCCATCAATGATGAGTACATAAGGAACAGGGAAGAGTATGAAGAGGCTCAGGATGCAATTGTTAAGGAAATCATTAACATTGCTTCAGGTGAGTGTGCCACTCTTGGTGTGTGTCACAGTCCGGAGTGCTGGGAGGACCTGCAGTTCCTTTGAGGGTCTTCTACAAACTGTAACATTGTCCAGAGAATTGGTGTGAAAAGTGAGCTGTGGCTTTCAGACAGCTGTTGGAAGTTTGAAATATGAATTGTCTTCTGTTGCCAGACCCTTTCCTGGCATTTCTGCAAATGTGCAGTGATGGGGTGTGTGCAAATGCTAATCCTGTAATAGGAACAAAAATAAGGCTATAAAGGCCACATCTATCCTCCACTGACCTCCCTGACTCTGGGCACCTTCACCCTAACAGCAGAAGAGGTGAAGGACAGCAGAGAACTGAAGGAGTGGGACCTGAGGTCTGTAAGAACATTGATATGCAATATAAGATCGAGTTAATCATTGCTTGTATGGCAATACAAATTATTGGTTTCCTAAGTTATTTCCATATATTTTGCTCCAAGATTGTCTACTTCCAGGGCCTTCTTTATTATCCTTCACCAAAAGCAGAAGAGACACTGGGGAGTTTGGGCTCTAGACCAGTCCCTTATCACTTTCACTGAAAAAAACCAAACACCAAAGCTTTAAGGTTGGTACTGGGGGAAGCCATTTAGTCTGGTGTCACAGGCACTGTATCTGACAGGCCTCTCCCTCCCATCAGTCACATAAACATAGATGGCTGCTGTGTCTGAACTGTCTGTGCTGTCTCTCTGGTGTGTTTGCTTGCATGAGCATCAGAATCCAGTGTATTATTCAGGAAGGAAACATACTGGATTTCCAGATGAGGGAAAATAATCAACATGGCCTCACCTCTTCCTTTCCTTAGTCTGAAGAAGTCTCCTTGGTATTCAAGGCACGGAAACTTTAGGAATACATCCTAGACTCACAGGAGGTGACTTCCATCTTGAGAAAAATTGTTACTGCAGGTGAATTAGCTTGATGGACTCAGTATAGGCTTCAAGGTACCTTCTCAGCTGAAGCAAAAGAATGGCTAATGGCACTGAATTTGTATCTCCTCAATGCAAACCAGGTTATGCAGAGCCCATCCAGACGATGAATGATGTGATAGCTCAGCTGGATGCCATTGTCAGCTTTGCTCACGTGTCAAACGGGGCCCCGGTGCCCTACGTCCGTCCCGTCATTCTGGAGAAGGGACAAGGCAGGATTGTGCTGAAGGGTGCCAGGCATCCCTGCATCGAAGTGCAGGATGAGGTGGCCTTCATCCCCAATGACATTACATTTGAGAAGGGCAAGCAGATGTTCCACATTATTACTGGTAAATACTTCTGTTCTCTTTTTTGTTATTTGCTTTATAAATGTCTTGAGTATTTCCAATAATGATGTCTTTTTAAAAAAAACTAAACCAACAACAACCAAAACAAATCAGCAACCTAATAAAATTCTGTCAAAACAATTTCTAACATCAAGGGTGAGCAGCTACTGAATTACTTATCTTTCTGCATGGGGAATAAGAGTTAGCTCTGGAAAAGAAGGGAGGGTATTTGTAAGCTATTATTTATTGCTATTATTGATTATATTTTTTTAAAAAAAAAGTGTTCACAATGTTAATGTGAAATGTTACCTTTGACTGTGGATATTCTACGTTTCTGTACATACAAGCATATTTCTCATCATCCAAGCTAATAGTGATGGAATTGGTTACTGTGACTTTCGTTGTAGTGCGCTGTTTGGAGAAGTTGATCACTAATTTACAGAGAGTCATTTGTGAAGAAAAAAGAAGCTGCTAGGACAGTAGAAAATAAAAAAATTGTCCTTCCTTAAAGTAAGGCCTTAGTGAATGTAACTCCACAAGCTAGGCAACCTCAGGAGCTGGAAAGCCTGACCCTGCTAAATTGATGTGGAAAATTCCACTAGGCATCAATTGTACTGTAGCCATGTAGGCACTTTTTGGAGGCAAGATTTTAAGCATCCTCTTTGTTAGTGTTTTCTTTGTGAAGTATTAAAGTTGATTTTAAATGCAAAGCATGTTTCAATGACTGTACCATTTTTTACCCTTTTCTCTGGTGTAATTAAGATAATTTTACTACACACCAAAACATTTTTAGTGTTTATAGATTTAATTGGATCTTAATTTCCATCCAGATGTCCTTGACATACGTTCTGAGTAGCAAAGATCTGAAATTAGAGAATGATTAATGAGTACTTCTAACATAATCAAAAAGAAAAACTGAAACCCTGAATAAATGCATGGCAACACGCTTCTTTTTCTGGTTAGCAAAAGTGTAAAATTGGTTTTAATGATCAGTTTCCTGGATAATACTTTTTATTTCATTTGTACTTCAGTTACAAATAACTAATTAATATCTGGGTTTGCTGATTCTAAGTCACCCATTAGCTGGTACCCAGGCTGTAACTAAGCTGTTTCATTTTTATAGAGACATTTTAATAGTTGTTTGAGGTGAAAACAAATTATTATAATTCTTAAGCAGAAATAAATACTGATGGTTTTTAATTTAAAGCTTATTAGTTTTAGGCATGAATGCATGTTTTAGATGACTGCTTATACTTTTGAAAAGTCCCAAAACTTATGAAGGCCCGTAATGTTCTCTGATCACCTTTCTTTTGAAAAAGGAGCATTCAGTAAGACAAACAAGCCTTGTTAGTCCTGGAGCCACTTGTTGCACCTGTTAGACAAGTTTGCTGCTCTTTTCTGGCGAGACAGTAATAAGTTTAAACACTCTTTGTTTTAATTTAGAGCCTGTTCTCCTTTAAAAGAGCTGTTGAATTGTAAAAAGATGATGCTTTTTAAAATAATTCTTGGAAAATCTCTTCTTTAGGCCCTAACATGGGGGGAAAATCAACATACATCCGACAGACAGGGGTGATTGTTCTTATGGCGCAAATTGGGTGTTTTGTGCCGTGTGAGTCCGCAGAGATAACCATTGTGGATTGTATCCTGGCTCGGGTGGGAGCAGGAGACAGCCAGCTGAAAGGAGTGTCCACTTTCATGGCTGAAATGCTGGAAACTGCTTCAATCCTTAGGCAAGTCTTGT
Organism: Corvus moneduloides; assembly: GCF_009650955.1. Lineage (NCBI taxonomy): Eukaryota > Metazoa > Chordata > Aves > Passeriformes > Corvidae > Corvus > Corvus moneduloides. Next base: position 106,359,325 of record NC_045478.1, on the reverse strand, counting down.
GCTTTTGTTCGATTGCGTTGGTTGGGGTTGATGGGAAAGGAGGCGCATTTAAGGTGCATTTAGGATTTTTCTTTTGTGGGGAATCTTAGTGGAGGATCTCAAGTTCTTTTTAGCTTGTTCATAAGTTCCTGAAGTAGCCTTCTGTTTATTCCAGTGGTCAATACAGAGCTGCTACCAAGAGGCCAAAGTTCAAATGGGACAAAGGACCTAATTTGGAATGATCTGTGTGGTGCTGTGTCTGCACTATATATGTAACTAAGAAGGGTCTTTTGCCTGTTCCATGCTCTGCATCCACAGCATAACTTGTGGTACTCCAATATCCGGAGTTCATGCTGCTATCAAACGTTACAAAATGCTCTTATGGTTTTAGGACAGCAACTGAAAACTCCCTGATAATCATCGATGAGCTGGGAAGAGGAACTTCTACCTATGATGGCTTTGGCTTAGCGTGGGCTATCTCAGAATACATTGCCAGCAAAATCTGTGGGTTTGCCATGTTTGCTACACACTTCCATGAACTGACAGCTCTTGCTGACCAGGTGCCAACAGTAAATAACCTCCATGTCACTGCTCTGACCAGCGATGACACACTGACGATGCTTTATCGCGTCAAGGAAGGTAAGACTGTGTCTAAACTTCATTTTGCCCTGGGGAAGAAAAATCTTAATGGAAAAAAATCCCCCCCAAAAACTCATGTCATACTTGAGGCTTAGGGTTTATAATACATATGTTCTTCTCTGTCCATAGACAGTGTGTATGACAGGAGCTCTGTCCCTGTGTGAACACAGTTGGTGGTGATGTTGATGATTATTTGTGATGATTTCTAGGCTATTTCTGCCATTCAAGTTGATGTTACTGAGTTGCTTCCCTTTTCTTTTTGAAAGATGGAGAGAAGGGTTCCAGAATGTTATTTTCTGTTTTCCTAAATCAGCCATTTCAACCTGCTGATGTAAGAGACTTAAACTTGTTAAACCGTTCTTTTAAAAGAAATGAATGCACCTTTTATGTGCTGATAGTTTTTAATAATGTCTATATCATTATAATAAGACTTAGTCTTATGTTGCCCAATTTATGCAGTAATTTGATGTAGGAAAAATCATATGGTTAATTTTTAGCAAATGGCATCATAGTGAAACAACAAGTAGCCTGTTTTGTTAGTGTAAGATCAGTTAGATGTATTTAATTAAAACCTTTTAGTGGATCCAGTTATTCCTTTCAGTATTAAATTAAACAATTTTTAATTAGGCATAAATTTCATCTATTCCTTCTGCTTCTCTATATCCCCCATCACTTGTTTTTTCTCCCTTCAGCAGGAGCCTGTATTTATTGCTAAATTAAGCAGAGCTGTAACTGTGGCTTGCAAGGTGTGCCCATTTATGGCATTCTAATTTAGCTGTGAACTGTACAGTGATTTTGGATTGTTCTCACTAGAGCGTTTCAGTCCGGTTGGCAACCTTGGGGCTGAGATTTTGATTTAAAATGTGGGCAGAGTACTCCTTCTTACTCTGTGTACCTCTTAATTTTCCTCCTCTGAGTTCCACAACAAAGGAATGAGTTAGATGACACTTGGGTGGGTAGAACAGGGTTACTGTAGAACACTCTGGCTATCCTGGATCTGTTACCTTGCTGGTTTTATTCCTATGGCATTACTGATTGACTATTTCTTACTCATTTCTTCTGGTTTTAAATCCATTAAATGACTTCATTTCTTGCCCTTAGATTACATGTATGACCACTTCTAATTTTGTATTCCCCTCTGACTATAATCTTGCAGTTAGGTTTTGGGTACTTTTCTGTAAAGCTTGGGAGACTGCTCTGAGCAAGGGGAATCACAGCAGAAGTACTGCTCTCCTCTGGCTTTGCTGAGAGTCTGCTCAAAGCTGGGTAGGTTACCTCTGTCTGCCACAGCCTTGTATCTTTTAACTCTGTGTCCTTGTCTTTTGGGATCTTTATTCCTTTGAGATGGGCACTGTTGGTGCACTTTGCTTGAATATTAGTCCAGAGCACTGTGGCCCTGGTCCACAGCCTGTCCCAGTGGAGAGGAGGTGTCTGTGGTTCTTTCCTAGTTTGTTGTTTCCCATCTTCTCCAGCACATGTTGAGCTCCTTCCACCAAGTGAAGGTTCAGAGCCCTCTGAAAGCCTTGCTCAAACTGGTGCTTAAAAGTGATTTAGTGTGGTATTGGAACTGAAGAAAAACAGTCATAAACTGCTGCAAGTGTACATTGAAACTGTGAGTGGTTTTGGTGCAGCAAGAGATGGTGATGTACAGAATCTTCAAAGAAGCCATCTTTATTTAGATGCCTTATTTTGAGCATGTTGGTTGAGGAGGGAATCAATATACACTATATCAAAACCTTCTACCTTCTAAATCTTTTGGAACAGCTCGTATAATAAAACCCCCTAATATTCCCCAGACAGTTGGGTGAGTTCTCTTTCTTCAACCCACTCCTTTTGTTCTTAAAACCTGTACTAATTCAGCCATTCTGGTCCTGATAAAAACTGTGGAAGCCCAGTTTAATATTTTTCTTCAATCAGTTGTGCCATTTTCAGTCATACACATCTTTTTGTACATGCAATGTCTTTTCATTCCATCCATTTTCCTGGAAGTGCTATTGAGCATGGAGACACAATATTTTTTATCTATCTACTTAAACCTCTGTCAGAGGAGATACAGCACTGTGAAATCTTCATCTTTAAATATCTGGACTCTAATTAGATATCCATCTTGCACCAAAGTTTTTTGCATTTAGTGTTTCCCTTTTGGAATTGTTATGTTGCTCCATCAAGCATGTGTGTATAGGCAGCTCAGATACAGCTGTGTTTTGAAACAAATAACAGGTTTGATGTCATTTGAAACGTATAACTAAATCTGAAAAGCATGACAAGGGACTTTTATACAGTGTTTTCAACCCTGTCCTCATGCTTCAAGAGTGACAGAATCACTGGAAGAGGAGACACATGAAGTACTGTTCTTCAGGCCTCTGCTCAGGATTCTCTGAGCTGAGAACTGAGTTAGATTTGAGTCTGGGGAGGTGTCTTTTTTATACAAAATCAAGAAGACTGATTTCTGCTTAAATGTGTTAATTTCCTTTAAGAAACCTGAGAGATTACAAGGTTAATAAAACAGAAAAAGTCAAAATGCTAAATCTTCCTTCACCTATTCTTCAGTTACTCAGTATTTAATAGATGATTAGTTGAAAAACCCAAAAACAACTGTCATTTTGCAAGTGTAATTAATTTATTCTTAGCTCCTTGATGGAAACCAGAATTAAAAGGATGTAGTAATATATGTGGGAGAACAAATGGAATTATGATAATGTAAGCAAATAAGAGTTGATAGATTTTATCAGAGGGCTTTTAATACTGAAGTGAAAATTGTTTTATGTAACTGTGTATAATTTACGTATTTTGAGCAATTATGAGGACTTTTCTCAAACACATGTTATAAACAGTGTACTAATTGGAGTAAGTGTGAAGTTGCAGTTGAAAGATTTTGATATAATTAAAGATGATGACTCCTGGAGACTGAGGAGTTATTTGGTACAGATGCAAAGGAGGAGAGGGATGATTGAGAACGCAGCATTTTTAATGTTTGTCTCTACACATACATACATGTATTTATATAGGTATAGAGTAAATGTGAGAAATATCCATTAAAAAGCACGCAAATTATTATATTCTACAGACTGTGCTGCTTTAATAAAAATCATTGTTCAATTTCAAGTATGAGAGGGAAATTCTCTGTCTGAAGAGTTTTCCATTTCTTCCTGAAGCACTTTGGAGCTGCAATTACTGCTCTAATAGAGCTTAATTAAGTAAGAGTGTATTCTTTATTCTGTGTTACCATTTTTAGTAGAAAAAATAAATCAGAAAGTGTTGGGGAGAACCAAATCAAGTCACGCACTTAATTCTTCAGAACAGGGAACTATTACAACCATGTCCATATAATCTCTGAGCAGCCATATTATCTTCTGTGAATTCTTAACTGTTGGGGTTTTTTTCTCTGCTTCCAGGTGTCTGTGACCAGAGTTTTGGAATACATGTAGCAGAGTTGGCAGCTTTCCCAAAACACGTGATAGAAAGTGCAAGAGTGAAAGCATTGGAGCTGGAGGAGTTCCAAAACATTGGGAAGTCCAAGGAATCTGAAGGAGAGCCACCAGCCAAGAAGTTATATAGAGAAAGAGAGGTGTGGTATCAGAAATAATTTTTAAAATTTGTTTTGCTGGAATAGCTGAAGCAAAATCGCTTAAGGATTCCAATTCCCCCAAAGCTTGAGAATAATTACCTATAATGCATTTTTCTGTAACAAAATATCTTGGCTATGATGTTCATTAGGAGTTGAAGAGATGTTCAGGGATAGTGGGTTTTGATTTAGATTAATTTCAAGTTAACATAGGCAAGAATTTTATCTAAAAATATAGTCATGAGATGGAAACTATTCTTTTTTCCTCAAAGAATAATGCCCAGCAGTACAGCTTGAGTTATACTTGAGTTATATATGTGTGCCTGTCCAGTGGAGTTTTATTTATGCTGTGAACCAAACAGGAACTTTGCGTTCATCACTTTTGTTGACTATTTAATTTGTATGCAAAGTTTCTTGGGACTTAAGATAACAGCTTCTGTTACCATTGTGTAGAATATTCTTGGCTCTGCAGTTGGGTCACACCTGGTTTTGCTTCCCCTTATTTGAGTGTTCATTAGTGCTGAGTTCTTAGAGCCCAGTGTGATCAGATCTGTTCACACCAGAGAAAAGCTGAATACCCACCCAGCCTTCTCCTCTGTGGCCTTCCATGTCCCATCGGAACTGTCACATCTCAGAAGCTGATCATATCAAAGAACATGGCAATCAGTACCTGGAATGTCTGATGTACAGGTGTCATAAAATGAAGTTTCTTTAAAGAAGCTTTGTTAGCAGGTAGTGTAAAGGACAGCAAAGGCTGCAGGAAGCTTTTTCAGAATATCCTGTGTCGTCTTGTTGCTGGAGTAAGAGTCCACAGTGACATCTGTGGCAGCCTCCTGGGAAATCCACATGCTTCTGCTTTGTGGCTTTCATTGGTTTTTGTCAGCAGTTGGGTCCTCCTTGCTGTGTGCATACAAACCTGCTTCCAGAGCACAGTTCTGTGTCCCAGCAGTCAGCCTGAACCTTCACAGCATTGTACCACATTTATCTCCTTCTGGCAGCCTTGGTAATACAGCAGTGTATGGAAGTCTTGAAGTGTTAGTCCATATCCAGTACACTTCCTACATTTAAAAAGCCTTTGCTCTAGACAGAGGCTGTTCCCTGTTACTTTATTTTCACTTTCAGAGGTCAACTGCATTTGTTGTTCTAGCTCAGTAAGTGGATCTGATGCTTTAGGTGAACAATCTCTGGTTTGTTCTACTTTTTACTGCCAGAAGGCTTTCCCTCCAACTACCTCAGTTGCTCCACTATTACCTTTCCTCTGTCAGGTGTCATGGTGAAGGAATTTTCAGATTAGTTGGACCTGGCTTGCATGGTCCTAAGTTGGTGTAAATTAAATTGACATTGCAAACACTTGTGACAAATACAGCATCATGTTTTATTCTTTAGTGTTTCAGTAATACATAATATTCCATAAACTCTCTAGGCAATAGAATGGCAGAGCTTTAGATGTCTCACCCAGAGAATTTGTCTGCCTTGGTTAACATCATGTGTAGAGGGAAAAGGGTGCTATTACTTTTTGGAAACTTCTGCATCAGTCTTAAATGATAAGAGGAAAACTAAGTAAACTTTTCAGTAGAATTCTAAAATGCAGAGGACAAACTTCTGCATTCTGGACCAATTGTTTCCAATACAGGGATTCTGAATACTGTTCATTGCAATGTTTGTTCTTGCTATTCAAGTCAGATTGTTTAGAAGTTCCACTTTGCCTGTTTGTGTAAAAGCATATGCATAAAGCTTAATTATCATCTGTTCTCCTTGGTGACGGCCACTCTCCAGTTGCTTGGTTACAATTTGTTCTTTCCTTTTGCATATTGAAACATTGCTTTTGATTGACAGTCCCTTCTAAAAGTAACTAGTTTGGGTAATATGACCATTCTGGTGCTATTATTGCTGGCAGTCCCCACCTCATGTGGCTGCACACTGGAATTAAATGTGGAACATTTATAGGAGATCATAATGTTCAATATTGTGTTTATGCTGATCAACTCGTGCTTTTTGCTCGTGGACTGAAAAAGAACTCCCGGTACCAGCATAAGTGGTTTGTTCTGGTGTTTAGAACTTGATAGCAAGGACAAAGATAACCATGATTTTTGCCTGCACTGAGTTTCTGCTGATGAACAATACTTTGTATCTGTAGGGAATTCGGAAAATTCCTGCTTGCAATCTAAACATCCTTGCTGTTTTCTTTTCCTTCTCTTCTCTCCGTTTCAGGAAGGTGAAAAGATAATTGAGGATTTTCTTTGTCAAGTGAAAGCATTGCCCCTGACAGGTATGTCAGAAGAAGACATCAAAGTCAAGTTGAAACAGCTGAGAAATGATGTGCTGGCAAAGAACAACAGTTTTGTGAATGAAATAATTTCTCGAACGAAAGTTATATCATGAAATGTGTGAGAACAGGATACAGCTCTTGAAGTGTATTTTGTATTGAAAGAACTATAATTTTCTTGTCTTGTAGCTTTTATACTTCATGATACTTGTACTGATTTATGTAGGCATTTTTTCTTGGATTGTAATTATTTTGTAAAAAATTCTGAGCATATTACGTGCCAGATTCCTGCTTTAGTTGGGATCATTTTGTCCTTTTAGAAGTTTACAATAAAATGTTTTTTTCCTATCAAGAACTATTGACTGCACAAACAAAATGTGTAATATTTTACCAGAAGTGGGCTAGAAAGTCTTAACAGTTGAGGTGTCAAACAATTGCCAGAGCCTTGGAAAGCAGCAGTGCGTACACAAAATCCTTGTCCTAGACCATGATTCTTTTTCGTGTGATGCAATTATATTAATTAATTCACTAAAGATTTAGTAATGCCTTGTTAGTGCTCCATTAGAATAAAAACATCTAAGTGTGTCCAGGTAGCCAGGAAGGCCAATGACGTCCTGACCTGTATCAGCCATTGTGGCCAACAGGACTGGGGCAGTGATTGTCCCCCTGGGCACTGGTGAGGCCACACCTCAAGTGCTGTGTCCAGTTCGGGGCCCCTCACTACAGGAAACACATAGAGGGGGTGGAGAGACTCCAGAGAAGGGCAATGGAGCTGGGGAAGGGTCTGGAGCACAAGTCTGAGGAGCAGCTGAGGAGCTAGCAGTGTTCAGCCTAGAAGAACAGGAGGCTCGGGGGAAGCCTGATCTCTCCCTACAACTCCCTGGAAGGAGGTTGTAGCAGGGTGGGCAACAGTCTCTTCTCCCAAGTAACAAGTGATAGGACAAGAAGGAACAGCCTCAAATTGCACCAGAGGAGTTTTAGATTGGGTATTAGGAAAAATGTCTTCACCAAAAGGCTTGTCAACACCAGGGAGCAGGCCACCTGGAGAAGTGTCAGAATCACCACCCTGGAGGTATTGACAGTATATGTAGATGTGGCACTCAGGGACATGGTTCAGTGGTGGCCTTGGCAGTGCTGGGTTAACAGTTGGACTCCATAATCTTTGGTCTTTACCAACCAGATGCTTCTGTGGTTTGCCAGAAATTTTTTGCATGTGTACCTGCACAGAGCTGGGGAGGGGTGAGGTGGGTGGGTGGGAGGGATTTTTTTTGTTTGCTGTGTGAATGGTAATGCTTCCGTGAAATATACTATAGGCCTGCTCTTCCTGCCTGAGTTGTGATAATGTGCATATTTTGGGGGTTTTGTAATGTAAGCAGAGGCTGGGGTGAAGTTACATTTTAACTGGAACGTCTGAGCTGGTCGTGATTAGTGAGGTCTGTCTACAAAGTAAGAATACATTGATTTTTATCTGATGTGCTTCTCTCATTGAGGCAGTTTGAAAGCATGCTGGTACAAGTTTATTTTCTCCTTGAAATTTAGCATTTTAAATTGTAGCTGAAGAATACTACCTATATTTAAAACTGTCAGTGTTGAAAGACTAATGGGAAAAGGTGTTTGTCGCAGGAGAGGACAGGAATAAAGTCATGCTGAAGATGTTAGGCAAACTCTTGCTGTGTTCCGAGATTGCATCAGTGGGTGTGTGCTGGGGACAGCAGTGCTGCTGTTAAAGCTGTGCTATAGCCCTGTGTCAGGGATTAATGTGTTGCAGTGGTCTGCCTTTAAGCATTTAAGTAGTCATAAAAGAGGTGTGATGTTCAACTTGCTGTTGGATAATGCTTGTACTTAGACCAGAACTGGGACATACTAGATCTACTTCTTAACAGAAGCGCTAAAGGCTTGTTTGAGAGGTTGGAGTGCTGCCTAACACCTTTTTGGCCTTTAAATTAAAATGCATTCTACTTAAAAAGACAAAAACAGATTTGCATGTACAAGCAGCACAGTTGATGCATGGTCTGGAAAAGCACGTGAATGAAAAACGACTGTTGCATAAAGTAATGAAAAATATATCTGTTTTTGCAGTATATTGTTTCAAGCACCAAGGTATCCAAAAATGCTGCATCAAACTGCTTCGGGTGTTGCTAGAAATGGGCAGTTCCTGTGAGGGACTGGAATGGCTGCTACTGACAGCCTGTTCCTGTGTATGCTGAGATCCCTGGAGTCTGAGCAGAGATGCCCCTTTCTGTCGTGTGGCATAAAACCACCAGAGGTCATCTCTTCCAGGAACTTCTCCATTTTCCCTTTGGCCCTGTGTGCACTTGAAGTGTCTACTTAGCCGAGGATTTCCTCATTAAGCTGCCATCAGCAAGAGGAGCCACTTCTCTGCTTTGACCCTGATTCCCAGTTTCCCTCAGTCCCCTTTGTTTATGTTCTTTGTGTCCACTCTTTCCTTTCTGGATGTGGTGCATCAGTTCTGTGTGTCCGCAATGTGCTGAGGACAGGCTGCTTTTATTTTTGTATTGCAGTTGGAGGCTGATAGAGCTGTTCTGTGTGACTGGATTTGCCTGTCTGAGAGTGAAAGGTGCTTGTGTGTTATTCAGGAGTGATGGACCAGCTCTGGGCAGCACCTTCTGTGTGCTTCAGAAAGGGTCTTGTGTATCTGCAGCAAAGAAGATTCAGTTTTTCTCATGCCCTTCAACACTCAAAAGGAAGAAGTGTGCAAGATAACAAGATTTTAAAACTAATCTTTTGAACTGTTTTCTCCACTACACTTCCCCCTCCCTCTGCTGCTGGATATAGGCAAGAGAAGATCAGGCAGGGTTAAGTCTCCATATGTCAGTGCTGCTTGCAAACTGGGTTACAGGTAGTGTGATTTCATGTGAGCAGGCAGGGTGGCTATTTTTGCTACTTCCAATTTAGCTTTTTGTTCAGAAATGTACCTATGGGACAGGAGCAATTCCAGAACTTGTCTGCTTATCACAGAGCTGTGCCAGGGATGCAAAGATTATCAGAGTTTCAAAAGAAAGTAACAAGGCTGTTGAGGAGCAGTGAGGCCATGTACTGTTAGCCTGGAATAAAAATGCAAAGTTCTCTTTGCTCATTCACCTGGGAAAGCTTGGCACTGAATGCTTGCTGCAGGCACGTGGTCTTTTTGGTCTCTGCTGTTTCTCTCCATCTAGAAGGCTTTTATGAAGAAAACTGGATTACATGGGGTAAAACGAAAGAGGGGACATGAGTGAACACTGATGGAATTAATTTTCCTTTTATGATTCCACTGCCCTTTTAGTGATCAGGATCTACCTCTTTGTGTGCAGTTCACCTGGTAGCCAGCCTGATGAGAAAGTGTTGGGTTTACCTCTTGGGTTGTGGTCAGAGGCTCCAGTAAGGGTTGGATGACTCCAGGGATCAAGCCGACAAACTGGGGAATGCTGCCTGTCAGCTCGGGACTCAGCTCTGTGTGTTACAGCTTGCAGCTGTGCCTGTGCATCTCAAATAATAATGCAGTCGCCAAGTGGCTCTGTGTCTCTTTTCACCACTGGAGCTCAGGTGGTTCTGGAATCAGAAATGGCAGGAAAGGTACTGAGGTGAGTCCTTGCCCACTGACAGTGGCTGGAGGAGACTTTGAATCCTTGGAGAGCTTGGGCTCTCTGCTGATGAGAACAGGCATGCTGGTGGCCTGGCTTTGTGGAACATAACAACTTTGCATTAGCTCTTGGTGGATGGAGCTGTTCTGGGCTGACAACCACCCTGTAAGTGACTGGGACTGCTTGTGGTCTAACTTTTCCAGATACAAGACCTCATTGCGGAGGTCTGGGGTTGTGTGAGCAGTTTCATCCAGTTTGGTGCGAGATTACGATGACGATTTAAGCTGGTTTTCATGGCATTAATTTAAAGAGTTTTCGAACATCCAACCACTCACTACACAGGCTGAGCAATTTTTCTGGCTACAAAGCAGTGAGATAACTGGTCTTGCTATGCTGCAGTGGGGCAGATTTATTTGAAAAATCAAGGGAGAGCAATTGCTGCTCTGCATCTGAAGTAGTGTGAGGTTATGCATCGAGTTCTTTGCCTCTTGCTGACCTGGGAAGAAGGAAAACACACAGCCTCGGGGACTGAAGCCTTAGAATATAGGGGAGAGATGCTGTCATCTTTCTGAGATGGCTGCAACCCTTGCAGGTAGAACTTGGCTCTGGATGCTGTTTGCTGAAACAGCCTTGTTAGCAGTTGTCTCTCAGATATTCCTGGTCCTCTCCCAGCCTTGCAGCTGCCTTTCCCAGCCTGTTGCCTTTCCTCTCTCTACTCCTGCCAAGCTCCTGCACTGTTCCTGTGCACAGGGAGCACTTTGCAGTGCTACTTTTACGTATGTGTGTCTCCCTCAGCTGCCAGCAATGCTTTTTATTTGCACGGGGTGGGACAGGGCCCTGCATGTGCTGCTTTGCCAGTCAAAGTGCGGGGACGAACCTCTGCTGTTAAAGAGGGGAGTGGCAATTTCTGATCATATGTAGTGGCAGCTGGGACTTACCCTCCTGACATGCTGTCCCCCTGTCACCTGAGCCAGCAGCAGTGCCTGTAGCTGAGGGAAACAATAGTGTAAAGCACATGACAGGTTGTGTTTGCTCCTGCAGCTGCAGAGTAGTGCTTTCCTAAAGGTGAGAAAATGTGTTTGCATTTTTGCCTTTGTGGGAAAAAAGGTGCCTTGGCAGCTGGTTTGAGCTGCTGGATGCCTGTGGCAGTGTCCTTAAGGATGTAATCGTTCTGTCTTTGTGGGGACAGTTGGAAAACTGACAACAGCTGTGCTAAACAAGGAGAGCTGAGGGAAAAGCTGAGAATAGATAGCCTGTTCCTACGAGAACATTTCCCCTGCTGATCCACCCCGTCCTGCTGCACACTGAAAAGTCATTGCTTGTCAGGGCGATGCGCTTGTACAGGGGGTGGCTTCAATATGCTCTTTCTCCAAAAATTAGGCAACTGTTCCCCTGTGTGTTGCTGTGGACTCTGGCAATGGGCCCAGCTGCCATGGCAAAGAGCAGATCTGCACTGGAGGGCTGCTGCAGGTCACTCTGGCAGTCTGGTCCCATCTCCAATCTGCTGCTGGACCATGCGGTGAGGGAGGCAGGAAGATGGGCAGCATTCCTAAAGTGTCTGTGCCTGCCTGAAGATGCTGCTTTATACCCTGAGGAACATGATTTTTTTTCCATACTGAGATTTTGAAATATCTTCTGTCCTGCACCTTTCTATTTGTGCACAAAACTTGCGGAAAGCGTCCACTGCTGTGGACTTCAGACCAGAGATTGTCAGTATTTTCAGCATGCCTGCTGGTTTCCCTTGTGTGGCTGTTCCCAGATGCCTCAGACAGCAGACAGTCCAAGCTTTTAAACCTCTCTGCACCCACCTGACCCCATCCAGAGCTGCCTGGGGAACTGCTCTCCCTGTGCAGGTGCAGCCAGAGTGGCACTGTAGGGAGACAGAGCCAGCAAACCGTGCCACGTGCTGCACCTCCTCCCCAAGGCCTGTGGTTCAACAAAAAACACTCTACAAAGGATCAGAAATGTAGCTGTCAGAATGTGGTCCCAAGCCTTGCAAGGAATGACAGCATGTGTTACCATGGTGCAAGCCTTGTGGGTTTTAGGTGATTGGGGAAATGCTGTTGAGAAGCAATTATCTTCTGCCTGGATATTTGCAGTAATTCTTCCTTGCGTCTTTCTGCTGTAGGTTGTTGCTGACATGAATGTCCCTTCCTTGGTTTTCAGGGTCTCAACATAATGGCAAGTAGTTTCCTTACGCTTTCAAGTGCTAATGAAGAAGGTAAAAATAAAAACCAAGCTTCATATCAATGTTCAACACCCAAATTACCAGCAAGATGATTCTGATGCTCATTTTAGTTCAGGTGCTCTGGCTGTCATCTTTTTTCGCCATGACCTGGGAGGGCAGCGTAGTTTTGGTTTCTGTACCTACTGACTCTTTTCACCTTGGGCAGATTTTTCAAGCTCACACTCCCTTTCTGCTTGCAGGAAGTCATCTTTCATATTTTCATTCTGCTGTGGCGTTTATCATTCAGTGCAGGGGCACTGGGATGCGCTGTAGCAATTCGCTCGCACCTTGCTGGCAATCAATGACATTAAAAGGTAAAAAAGGAAGCCCGCTTACTTTGTGCCTGCTGTGTAAAAGGATGTGTATTGTAGTGCCCAAGGCTGGTGATATAGGTGCAGGAAACCAGGGGGTGCATGTGAGCTCTGTGAGAGTGGATGTACATCCCCAGCAAAACTGAAGCAGCCCCCAGGGTCTGAAAGCTGCACTTCTCCGTGCTGGCACAGAAGCCTGAGATAGCAAGTGACTGCACCAGCTGTGAGCAGCCACCTGGGGTAGCTCTGATAGTGCAGAGCCCACGGCGTGGTCTCCTTCGGTCCAGTTTGGGAGCACCCTGGTTGCTGTAGGAGCCCTGGCCACCAGCACAGGCTGGCCTTTCTCTGGAAGTGTTCTAGAAGGTGTTGTTTCAGCACTCGTTTGCCCACTGCCGTTTTGCTCTAGTTATTCCCTTTAACTTAAAAAAAGTCACCTGAGACCAAAACCACCTGTTTGAGGTTGACCCAGAAAATGAGCAGTGCTTGCTAAGCAGGCAGTGGATCACCCGCACTATGAAACACTTGCATGGCTGGGTGGCTTGCTTAAAATATTTGATTCTCAGAGGGGGAAGGTCCTGTGGGACCCCAGCTCGGACCTGCCCAGCTGCAGTGGAGCCACCTCACAGTGCAGTAACACAGCCCTGGAGAAGAGCTAACCTGGCTCTAGCAGACCTGAGCCATATTCCTGGCCATCTGATGTACAATTTCATGTACAGTAGCATTTTAATGGCTCTTTTTCTTTTTGGTTTTTGGACTCTGGGAAGGAGATCAATTTCTGAAAGGGAAACCTTGCAGAAGCCCCTCTTTCTGTGCTGCTGTGGCTGGATTTCAAGGATGATTTAGTATGATAAACACTGGTTATGAGAAAACTGCAGTGCTGTTTATCTTTCTGCCGTGGAGAGGCACAAGATTAACTCTGTAATCTCTCTTGTAAGAGATGTGCTCACTCAGTGTGAATCGGAGGAGCTGCAAGAAGTAAATGCTTTTTTTCACCCTGAGATTAGACTGGCTGTTGATTTGGCCCATGAATCCATGCTAATGCTGTTGTGCTCTCAGTAGTTCTCAATGGTTTAATTTCTCTCTGGAGTGTAGTTTGTAGATAAAAGTGTAATTTTCTTACTGGAAAACTTCGAAAGCTGATGAGTATCTTACCCATTAGTATTACAAAGTTCAGTTTTACTGTTTTTTTAAGAATGAGGACTGGTCTCCATCAGTGACTAGATGCTTATTTATCCTGTGCACGAGAGGAAATCAAACCATCCAAGGCTTTGCTGCACCTCCCACGCATCCTGAAGCATGCATTTCTTAGGATTTTTCTTTTCCTATTACCCTTATCAAAGGACATCATTCAAGGCATCAGGCTGCTTGAAGGTGTTTAATGTGAACAAGGAGTTTTTTGAGGGAGTGTGGTAACCAGTGCAGTAATCTGACATTTGCAGATAATGCCTGAAAACTTGCTCCTTGGCCCTTCCAGGAGGACACAGCAGCATGTAAGGGATGCCTGGTATGAAATCCTGAGCTGCTGTGCCTGCTTTGGGCCAGTCCCTTTATGAGGCCTGCCTAAGTAGGATCTTTATCCAAATGGGGAAATTTAGTCCAGAAAATAGATTGCCATGCATCTGGTCTATAGAGAGCAGGCAGCCATTCATGCATTTCACAGGGAGCTCAAAGAAACTTCCATAACCATCAGTCAGGAGGGTTTTGGAAAACCTTTGCATGGCTGTAGGTGTCAAGTGCGTTGTCTGCTTTTGAGATGGTGTTGGACACCTTTGGTTGCTGAAGGAGGGATGCTCGTCTCTGCCTCTGCTGCAGTTTAGTGTATCCCCAAACACAGTCCTGCTTTGCACTGCAGCCAGCACAGTGCAAATGCTCAATGTAAATCCCTCTGGTTTTAGGGCTGTGGAAAACAGGGAGGAGATGAGAAGCCCAGCCATGAGGAGCATGTGCTTAAACTGCAGTGGTACAAATGGAGAACCACAGGCTGTTCACCTCATGTACCACAGTCTGCTTGGCTTTGCTGTTATGTGAGTTAGTGACAAAGCTTGCACTGATTTGAATAGAGCGGGACGAGGTCACCCTAAGTCTGTGTGTGATGTTTCAATTCTCACTTCCTTGGGTAGTGAAAACAAGCCCTGAGCCCTTTGAAGCTGAATGGGGTTCTGAACATGAAGGCTGAAGTGTGGGGCCCCTGCACAGGCTCTGGGTGTGGAGGACCAGTGCATGGTTAGTCAGAAACCACCACTGAAAGCACCTCAGTCTTTAATTAGTCACCAGGAGAGCTGCTCTATACCAGACCCCTTTGCATTCACTGTCCTCTCATCTCTGTTTCTCCCTGACTTTGTGGCTGTTGCCTGTCTTCTGCATCTCTTTGTTACCTGTCTGTTGTTATCCTCCCTTCCCCTGTCTGGGGCACCATGGATGTTGGTTGGAACACAGCTTGGTGATGAGGGAAGCACATGACAGGGCTAAGCAGGGAGCAAATCCTCTGTGGGCAGGTGGGAGAGGCTGCAATTTTTGGATGCCCTTCAAATGCTGCTCTAAAAAAGCCACACAAACAAACAAACCAGCAGAAGCTGTTTGCACTCAGAAAATAGCCCTCTTTCTTCTTTTGAAAAAAATGTACACATTTTCAGTTCCAGCTGAGGAGGAAAGTGGCTGCAAAGATCCATGCTCCTGAATGTGTGCAGGCAGAACAGCTCCAGGATTGGATGGCAGAAAGCTTGATGCCATCAGGTTGTCTTGTGCCTGCTGAAAATTCACCTTTCTAGAAATGCTTTTCCCCACTGCTCTGCACCCTCTGTCAGGCCATGTTAAAAACATCCATGAGAGCAGATGAGCTGTGATGAGTAGGATGTGAGTCCCTGTGGCGGAGTGTGAGCTTGGCTGTGGAAAAACCCTGGCTGGGCTCTGCTTGTGGCAGTTTCAGAGAGACCAGCTAGAAACTAGACTAACAAAAATAAGTTCTCAGCTTCAATGTACCCTGAAATTCAGCAGTTCCTATTTTAAAATGGACTGAGTGGCCAAAAATCGTTGCTGGAAAAACTATATAGAAAGATGTTGGGTTTTATCCAGTTCATAGTGGAAAAGCACATGGACAGGCATCCTCACTGCTGTCCTGAAAGAAAAAGGGCTCTTTGCTTCCCCCCTGAAGCAGGACCCTAAGTAAAACCACTCGGGTATCACCCTCATCCCCCCAACTCAGCCCCTTTCTGGGGAGAGCAGCATTTATTCTAACCCATCTTTTTAGTGGCTTGCAACTCTATAGCCTGTCCAGATAGAAATGCCCATTGATGATATATTGGGATTGGAAGGACTAGATTTGTTCAGCAGTGGGGGAAGAAAATCCATGTGATTTCTCTCTCCCTGGAGTGTCTCTGCAGCCCATGACATTTAACCACGGAGTAGAAAACCTTGGCACTTTGAGCTGAACACCACACTGTGGTGGCCGATTGGCCTGTGGCACGAGGGACAGAGAGAGCTCTTGGTAAGACAGTCTCTGGTGCCAGAGACTTAGTGCTCACGGTGAGGGAAAGAGGCCTCTCCCAGGATGCTTGTTCTGTTCTGTTAATCTATCCCAGTTTGGATTCCCCGGTTGGCTGTTGGCCTCTACCCCTCATCACCCCCCCAGAGCTTCCCCATTGGTCCCCGTTCCCTGGTTCTGCCTTTTCCCCGCCCCCAGATAAAACTCTGAGTTTCAGGATCATGTTTGTATTTGCCCTTGCACCCCTTGACAGTGTAGCAGCAATAAATGCTCCTGCCGGAACGCACACAAATGCCCTTCTCGACTCTTCGCTACTGACAATAATACTGAACCCACCCGTGCGTCTGTGGGGGCACACGGGACCCTACAGAGCCAGGCAGGGACAGTAATACCACACCCCTCACAAGGCAAATATTGCCTGCTCAGAGCTCTCCTCAGGATCTCAACATCCGCCTTGCAGGTGCTTTAATACCGCCCACAACAAATTTCCTGCCTGCACAAGAAAGCACTGAACCGAGCAGGGACAAGCTCTCTGAAGGATGATGCTCCCAGACTCCCAGAGCTGCCAGCACGGTGTGTTAAACACTAATGGAGTACTAGAAAAATACTGGAGGGTGTAGGACTGATGCTAATAACACCCAGCTGCAGTTTCTGGAGTTTTAAAAGATTTTAGAGAAAAGATGACTGACAGTGCTGAATGATGCAGTGAATGCATCCTCTCCTGACTATATGGGGGTGCTACCGGTGCTGACTTGAGCATATCAAAATCATCTCTTGTCCTGAGAAACCTTCCCTGGGCATCTGTGGGTACCAGCAGAGTCTTGGAATGATTTTCTTTATGGGGACTGTTTCTCTCCTGACAGATTGTGCAGATCCTCTATGTCAGCACCACATTCTAATCAGAAGTGGGAGATGTGGGAATGGTGCCACTGCTGAGCCAAAGGGCTGATGGGCAGAGAGGAAATGTACCAGATAAACAGGATGAGAGGAAATGGTTAGATTGGATATTAGGAAATTATTTTTCATGGAAAAGGTTGTCAACTATTGTAACAGGCTGCCCAGGGAAGTGGTGGAGTCACCATCCCTGGAGGTATTTAAAAGTGATGTAGATGGGACACGGTTTAGTGGTGGGCTTGGCAGTGCTGGGTTAATGATTGGACTTAGTGATCCTAAGGTTCTTTCCCAACTTTAATGATTCTGTAATTCTATGATTCTCTGAAAGAGAAATGTCACCCTGAATGCCAGGCTCCTGCCAGCCCACCAGCCCTCCTTTCATTCTGTTGGGCAAAGACAATTTCTTAAAAACCCTTTAATAAAATTATGTTCTTAATAAAACAGCGTTTGAGTCTTCTCTGCTGGAGTTATTTTGTATTTATTTGCTTGAAGGGCATCCAGGAGCACTTCTTTGTGCACCAGTGCCAAACCACCTTCTCCTTGCAAATGGGATGGATGTTGGCAGTGCTCTGGGTGCTGCCTCGGGCTGACAAGCGAGCTGAGTGTCATTGTGTCTGCACAACTGCTGCCACGCCTGGGGCCCTGTGGCACTGCAGGTGATGCAGGAGACACCTTGCCAGGGAGACCTGGGCACTGTGGTGGCACCCATTCTCCTGCTCAGAGTTTGGATCCTGAGGTGTCCTGCAGGTGTGACCAAAGTGAGAGGCAGGAAGCTGGGAGACGGGTAAAACACCCCCAGTGGAAGTGCTGAGACCCCTTTGGTGTTCCCATCCCTCCCAGTCAATTTGTGCAGGAATAGCTCTGGGAGAAGAGTCTGCTGAGATGGATGCTGGTCAGCCCCCAAATGCAGCCCAAATTCCCCCAAAGGCACCCAGGTCTCCCCACATTTGGCTTTAGGGCTTTGGGCAGCTGACCCCGTGCCTGGCAGTGCACAGGGAGTTATCCCCCACCTGCATTGGCTGCTGCCTCTGCCTGTGTTAAGTTGTATTTTCTTGCTGTGGAGATGCACAGAGGGTGTTTGAGCCCTCTCTGATGGTATGTGCTGGCTGCACCCATCTGCAGCACCTCTGTGGAAAAGCAAACAAGAGCACCCGTGACATGAGGCAGGATTTTGCACTGGTTATGTTTCCATTTGCTTTGGAAAATAAAATGATGTGCTCTAGCAAGAAAGTGCTGTGATATTTCTGGGGATTTTACAGCAGAGCCTGTCTGTGGCTCCAGATTTCTCTGTAGTCTCTGCTCTTTGTAGGTGAAACCAATCAAAAAGAGTGAACAATCCCCCCCAATTGTTTTCACGTGCACTTTTGAAGTAATTTTTTTACAGCATTGCTGTGTAGATCAAAATGCATTTAGGTTGGGATGTGATACCATAAAAAAACTTCTAAAAAGTTAGCTCATTGACTTTTCAGTGCCTAGGTACAAAGGAAAAATAAAGTAATTTTTAGGATGGCTTTTAAAATTGCTGAGAGATGCAGCTGTCTTTTCACTGGCAGCTTCAAAACCTAGAGCTATGCTTTTTTTAGAGTACTTTGATAAATGGATGTTTTGTTACAATTCCACTGAACTGAGCTGCTTTCTGATTCCTGCCTCCTAGTTCTGATACCTGCACGATGGAGGATTTGTCCCCAACAGCTTTTTACATGGCAACATCTGCTTTCAGCTCTTTCAACTGCCTTTAATAACAAAACTCTCAGTGCCCTGATGTCCACTTTTACCAACTTTATGTGCACAAGTTGGTTTGGTGAAAAGTTCAGAAACTGCTGAATATTCTGTGTTTCTGCTGGAGCCAAGGTGCTCAAGATTTGTAAGGTCAGGACTCTGATTATCTGCAGGAGCTACCACACAGAAAAATGTGCTGCCTACAGCATTGGTCTGGGGCTCAAGGATCTGCTGTAAATTCCTGCACAGGTCTCCCATGTTGTGGTGGACAAGTCCTCATCTCTCTGGTATCTTTCTGTGTATAGACTCACTGAATCATTCATGTTGGAAAAGACTCACGAGACCATCAAATAACGTATATGAAATGAGGGTGCCAAAAATGTCTCATTCAGAGGCTTGTGGAGAAGCTTACAGCTGGTCATGAGATGCTTGGAAATCACCAGCGACAGAAGGGAGCCAAGATGGAGTATCTGATTCATCCACAGGCTTCTCATTATTGATAATGCTCTGAGGGGCTAGAAAAAAGGTAATTGCACTTCAGATGGAAACAGTGACTAAAAAATGATCCTTGGTGGTTCATTTTTTTTTCTCTAAAGGGCTGTGGATACAGCCTGTAACTGCCTATAACCATTTTTAATATGAGGTAATTTCTGCTTTAATGATCTCGCAGATCTCAAGGATATGCTAACACTTACCACCAACTATTAGATCTACATAGGAGTATTTCACTTCTTCAGTACTAGCACAGATGATGCTCATGAGAGGTTGCTTAATTATACCTACATTTTGGAAGATGAGAAACAAAAAAAATATTAGTAAAAATCAACATGATTATATGGGTATGAATAATCTTGTCCATACTGGCTTTTTCCTTTCTGATTTGCAGAGATTTCAGTGATGAGTGTTTCTCTCCCTGTACAATTCAGATGAATTGGTTTGATTTTGCATTGCAAATGCAGTTGATGTAATGAGACACGGACTTTTGCAGCTCCTGGTGCAGACGTGGCTCTGGCCAGGAGTGCAGGAGAAGAATTCTGACCCTGTCTGACCAGGCAGGAGTGAGCTGGAGAGAGCCTGAAGCACATGGATAAAGCAAAGGTACCCCTTCATCTTACCCAAGAGGAGTCCTTCTGGTTTGGTCCCTCCATTGATTTCACCACTTATTTTTCCATGACATTAAGCTGCAGCAATGTGTTAGGCTAAATAGTTTTTCTTCCCCGGACACCACAGGTTAGCAGAAACCCTTTATTTGAAAGACTCTCTCAAATTCCCACGTTTTCCACTAAAAGAGCAGAGACTTGGAGTCACTTGTCCCATATAATTTCCCCAGGAAGGGGTAGGGACGGCTACTGGTCCGCAGCTCAGCGAGGAGGGAGGATTTGTCTCTTTTGGGAGACAGGAGATCTGAGGAATAGCACAGAACTCATCTATCAGTACCAACATGCCTCTAGTGCACAGGCCTGCCCTCGGTGTAATGTATGGCAGGAGACCAAACCATGCTGAAAGCAGAGAGGTGCTGTTAGATGGCCACTCTTAGCACAGCAAACCCAGGCACATCAGCTATGGTTGCACGAGATCCTCACCACCAACTATTCTATTATTCCTTTCTCTGGTTCATCTGGAGCATAAGAAGGTCAGAATAATTTCCTTGGCCAAGAGAGCCGTACATGCAGTATTTTGCCAACTGAGTGACATTTAGGTGGTGATGGACATGTGGACATAAAGCTTTGCCCAACAGGCACCTGCAGCTGTTGGGGTGAGGGAAGGGGGCTCCCTCTCCTAATTCTGCCAATATGCCCCAAGGGAAAGTGTCCCCAATTCTTTGCTGCTGCTCCAGGGCTGGATCACCCAGGACCATCTCTCTCAGTGTCAACATGATGCGTGTGTTAAAGGCAATCAGAAGTTTTTATGCAGAAGATCAACATTGGGATTGACTCAAATATCAATAAATTCCAAAATAAAGGGTTTGATCACAGCATTATAAACTTCCCACATGAACCATTTTGAATGACTGGAGGGTGACAATCTAAATATAAATGTAATTTCTTTTTTAAAACTCACTTCAGGCACATATATACAGCTTCAGTTGACTTTCAAGGGGAGTCTGTGGGAACATCTGACAGCAAAATTAAGTTATATGTTTCTTGTGGGAGTTCGTTTCCTCCAAAAACAGCAAACGCCTTGTTTCCCTGGCACTCAGATTTTTAAACCTGTAATCCTAGCAGGATATGAACTGTTTTTAATTACCCCCAGTGACAGAATTTTGTCCTTTGAAGGAGCCACTCCGGGTGTGAAGGGGAACAAGGACATTGAGTGCAAATGCGAGGGTGTGATTCTTTTTTAGAGCTGGTGTGGTGATCAGCTCAGCCATGGAGGTTTTGGCACCGATTTCAGCAGGTCACAAGGTCACACACAGCTCTTGTATTAGTTTGGGAGAATTAAGCAGTGGGAAGGAAACAGAGGACTTAGAAGCAGGCAGAGGAATAAATGGGGTAAGAGACCAATTAAAGTGGATAAAAGCAAAGAAAGAAACAGTGGGCATGGTGAGGGCTTTAATGACTTGTACAGCACATTTCGAGGGTATTTCAGGTGAAACATTTTTTGGAACACTCATTCAAACAGCGTCATTTCCACCAAAATAACTGGTTACATGACTAGGGTGAGGTGGATTTTAACCTTTATATAATCTTCCTATATAAATGCAACAGTTGCACAAAATGTACTTTTTGGATGCGCTGTAGAGAGAATCACAGAATCACAGGTCCAGTTAGGTTGGTAAAGACCTCTGAGATCATCCAGTCGAACCTTTGACCGAACACCACCACGTCAACTTGGCCGTGGCACTGAGTGCCATGTCCAGTTGTTTCTTGGACACCTCCAGGGATGGCAACTCCACCACCTCCTTGGGCAGCCCATTCCAATGCCTGACAACCCCTTCCATGAAGAAATTCTTCCTGATGTCCAACATGAACCTCCCCTGGCACAACTTGAGGATATGTCCTCCACTCCTGCTGCTGGTTGCCTGGGAGAAGAGACCAACCCACACCTGGCCACAGCCTCCTTTCAGGGAGTTGTAGAGAGTGATAAGGTCCCCTCTGAGCTTCCATTCTTCCAGGCTAAACACCCCCGGCTCCTCCAGTCACGCCTCATGGGATTTACCCTCTAGACTTTCACCAGCTTCATTCTCTGGACTCACTCCAGCACCCTGAAGGTGTCAGTGTGTTTCTGGGTGTGTGATCAGGTGCCCACTGGAGAGGGAAGGACAATGAAACTCAGTCCCAGGAAAATCCAGCAGCAGTTGTCTCAACCCAATGAAGTTTGCAGCTCAGTGTCTGGAACCACTGAAAGCCCCAATACACGATTAAACCCCAAATCTCAGTGCACAAGGTCTAATGAATCACTTGTAATTGCCTCATCCCGTGCAGGGCCCTGTCCGGCACATTCGCTTCTCTCGAAATTAAGGCTGCGTCTTCTGCTGTGTCTCAGTGAGCTGGAGCAGGGTGGGAGTGTCAGAAATGCACATGTGCCCATTGTGGGGGATGCTGGAAAGGAGGGAAGCCAGCATGGCACAGCGGGGACATGCCAGCAGCCAGTCTGGACACCGAGCCGATACTGGTATGAGCATGGGATTAAATCCCAGTGGCACATTTGGGAACTCGGGGCAGCCCCATCATCCCGGTACTGTAAATGTAAATGCAGCCCTTATGTGAGGGCTGGATCCTGCTGCAATAAATTGGACAAAAGGCTATTTTTACATTCTTGCCTCTGGAGAGGGTTTTGGAGGCCTGGAGACAGATGCATGTCCTGGTTGGGTACTGGCTGCCCCATATCCACTCCTAGAGGAGTCACCTGAGGGCAGCATGGATGAGCTTCCCACCAGCAGCAGAAACAAGAGAAATCATCTCCCAGTGAGCTTGCTGCCTTCTTCTACCCCCTGATATGCACCAAGGCTGGATGCTTTCACAGTGGCCTTCTGCCTACACCAGGACAAGCCACTTGAGAGACCTCAGAGCAGCTGTGGGAGCTGCTGGTGCTGCTCTTCCTGATGAGTTTTCTCTTCCACTCATTTGCTTTGCTGCTTTCTTGGAGAGCAGAGCTCAGTGATTTTTTTTTTTTTTTCCCCATTAGGAATGAGCTGAGGTAGCTGGTGGCTCCTCAGGGATATATTTGCAAACCAGGAAGGCAGTCGAATAGTAACATGGAAATACAGTGATGTGAAAAGGGTAATTATTAAAAACAAAAAAAGGTATTTTCTCATTTTCTGTAAATATATCTAGCAGATTAGTAAGATTTTCCCACCACACTCTATGATGGAGGACTTTATGGCTGGAATTGTGAAGAATCTGAAACACTCTGAAAATCTCAACTTCTTTGAAGCATGGGAGACTCTGAATAAACCCCAAGGGAATTGGACTCCTAGCATAGCAATTCTGGAGACACCCAACATCAGTGAAGTAAGTGCTAAACAGCCAAAAATTTCCCTCTCCCCTTCACTGCTGGGCCCAGCATAACTTTTTGTGGCTGCAACTTTTCAGCCCTTATCCTTTCTGCCAGTAAAATAAGTTGTGTGTGTTTTGGCTGACAGGGGCTGTCACGCCAGCCCTCGCAGGTTTTGTGTCTGGCTGGACACTGCAGCAGCAGGTGCCATCCACAGCCTGTGCCCAGCACCAGCTCTTGCTGGGGCTTGTTTTATGATGCTGAGGAGATGGGGGCAGCAGTAGGGGCTTTGCCTGGGTTTATAAACCAGAAAGGTTTGCACTTTAGGTCCATGTTATCTAGCAAGATTAGCAAGTCTCCATGTTTGGTGCAGTGACATTTCTCTGTTCGCAGTGTGATTGATCTTTTAAGGGCCTTTCTAGTCAATATCAACACTCCCAAGATTTATCTTAATACCTTGGACAGATGGCTTCTATTGATTTGAATGGCAGTTGTGGAGAGGGGATATATAGGAAGTTCCTTTTAACTGTTTACAGAGCAAACAGTTTCCATCTGCTTTCTATTTTATTGCAAAGCTAGTGATCACTCAGGTGCAGGATTTAACAGGTGACCATGGGGTACACTGGAAGCACATCACACCAGTTGTTATCCCACCTGCCTCTGCTTGACCATACACAGTGTACCCAGCATCTGGGTCTCCCCATATGGCTCTGAGGTCTCCAAGCCATACATTTCCAAGGGGGTCTCTCACCCAGGAGGTGCTCCTGCCTCGCCTTCCTCTCTCCATGCTCAGAAGAAAAAACAAGAGTACTCGCATACACATCCCAGGCAACTTTTCTTCTCCTGTTTATTTCAAAAGTCTTTGTAATAGCTTAATTGCAACATTCCAAACGTCACCCGGAATTTGACATCCTCCCAGATGTACAGGATTCATACTCCATCATGTTTCACGGCATTAAAAACACACAGGAATGTTCCCCAGACACCATCAGTGGGCTCTTCCACAGTCTCATTAACCACCAGCTCTACACATCCTCTGCCAACGCCTCTGCACGGCTCTGCAAAGCAGCTGCACATCAGCTGACGCTGCCTCCTGGATCCATGACCATGTTTCTGTGAATGAAGGGGGGTGCCAAGCCCAAAATACCCATTTTTGTTTGCAAACTCTATATAACATATGTAGAAACGTGATCCGTGTTTGATTGGCTTTGTATATGGCTTTTAGACCTCTTCATTCAAAGATCTTACAGTGGAAAAATCCTGAGCTGACACCAAAAATGGGACGGATTCATTAAGAGCACTCACAATTATGGTATGAGTTGGAGGCTAAGTTCCTGTCAACCCAGGATTAAAGCATTTTTTAAACTGCCACTTGTTTAAACAGATTTCAATCTTGAAATTTATTCCAGTTTAATGTTTTGCCAAGAAGCATCATCTGAAAGAGTAAAAATCGATGTTTTCCAATCAATGATTTACAGGAACTTATGTTTCTTCATTTCACCTCTTAACTTGGTAAACACTACCAAAATTGTGATGGAAAAGTACATGCATCTCCTTTTGACTTAAATGCCTTCTAGCAGGCATTTAAGTCATTACATCTGTTTAATTAGGCTATTTACTACCTGCAATTCAACCAAGTTACTCCAGATTCAAGCCATAGGAACACTTGCTTCTCAGACCCTACCACCTCTTTTGGCTTGTTGGGGTAATGTCTGTGTGGTTCAACTCTTTGGGAGTATGTTGAGTGATGTCAGGCACTGCAGAAACTGCTGCAGCTGTTTCTGGATGGCAAAATGTCCTTTTTTTCTGACCAACACTCAGCAGAAATTCCTCTTGGTTGTGAAAAATGTCCCTGGCTAATACCCATAGAGACCAGTGACAGTAAATTGCTTGTGTAATGCTTGCTGCCATCCTCTGGTTTCAGTAGCAGGGATGTGAAATGTCCCTAACAGTGTAGAAACAGCTGCAGAAACATGTTCAGAAAGTGCCATTTTGGTGCTGCAGCTGTTTGCAGGGCAATGTCCAAACATCCAGCTAATGCTCTCCTGAACCCAAACTTCTCCCACTGCCAAGAAAACATCTGGCTGCTGCAGACAGAGGCGGCTCTGCTCTCAACTTTTGCATGTGGATCCTTACCACCTCATTTATGATTATTTTGCTTTTCCGATATGCTGATAATGGGTGTTTGAGTTTTCTGTTTGGGTTTTTTTCCTCCTTTTTTTGAAAAACCATGACTACTTGAAGGTCAGCTGCCAAATTGAATGATCAGTGCAGGAAAACTGAAAATCATAACATCTTGTCTGTAGGCTGTGAATAATGGGCAACACCCTTTTGATCGTTAAAATAGAAAATTATCTCTCTGTTTTCCACTGTTTTTAGCCCATTAAGAAGGCAGGGAAAAGAGCACATTGCTGATGATTTGTACCACTCTCCTGGCAGTACAATTCCTGGCAGACCAGGGGCTGGCAGTGGGATGGATCCCACCCCAGTGGGGGTTTGGCTGGAGGAGGCAGCTGTGGTTTGCCATGACATTCAGCTGCTCTCCAAAAACCACAGACACCCCGAGGCAGGGCCATTTTGTCCATTTTCTGCTGGAGACTGGACCAGTATTCATGGTCTCTGGATGATGGGCACGCTTAAATTTGGGGATGAAGGCAAGTCCACCCGAGTGCTGTGCAGACCAAGGCATGTCCTCAATACATTTTGCTTTCATACAGATAAAGAAAACAGAAGCTTTGCATGTCCTGGTGCTGGCAGAAACCAAGGCTTTTTCCCAAAAGACACAGGTGCATTGAGCATTGGAAGAGAATGATAATTTTGTGACACATGCCTGAGCTCTGGGGTCCAATTGTATATTTTAGCACCTTACTTTCTGTTCAGAACACCACTTACTTTTGTTGACTCACTGTACTGGTAAGACAGTTTTTCTTGTTTTTACTGATACAGATCTCTTAACAAATATAGCCAGACTTGGTAATTGATTCATCTTGTAATATTTATATATGCTGTCATCATATGGAAAGTCTAAACAAATCTCTCTATGCATTTTATGAGGAGAGAAGGATCACAGCAGGATTACTGCTTTGCCAGCGCAGAGGCACTGCAAAGAGCAAAATGAGTCAACAGCTGCACCCGTGTTCCAAACACTCCAGTTTCAGGAACAACCCAGGGCTCACAGGTGGCCAGAAACACCTACAGCACTTTGCTGTGCTTCTCAAGAGAGGCTCAATGCAATGTCCATCTCCTTTTAAACTTTTTTACTACTGGCAAACATCTCCTGAGGCTCAGCAAAGGGAACTGCCCTTTCCCTTTCCCTCAGGGAACAGCCAAGCTGCTTTAACCACCCCACTGCCAACTCCCAGCCACTAAACCAACCTCCAAAATAACATCTTTGTGTATCAAGATGCATCTGTCCATCACCCATGGCCCTGTAGCTGTGTAGCCTTTTTGATGAAAGTGGTTAGCAGCCAGTCGAGCCCTGTGATTTATGTTTCTTCACTTGAATTGGAATTACATTAGCATGCCCTTGGTTTGCAATGGCCAAACAGGTACAAATACTCAGGTTTCGAAGGTTTATACTTGCAATTCTGTTTGCAGCAATTAGGCAGGCTCAGTTTTAATCCCTCTAGAAGCTCTGTTCATAGGAGCAAATGTACAGCATAGGGCATTTTCCAAATGGGACTTACATACTTCTGACTTTAAGAATTCAAAACAGATTAGATAAAATGGGCAAATGAAATAGGCAGGTCTTTTTACACAAAACCGAATCATTAGCATCCTTCAAGAATTCATGTCAAGCAATTCCGTTGGTAGAAAAAATATTCAGTCTGCTAATTCCAACCATGAATGTAATTTACAATCAGAATTTAGATTTTACAAAACCAAATTTTAAAAGAAAAATGTTCAGAAAAGTGACTAATTTTGGTGTGTCTGGGAACATTTGCTCTTGTTAATATTTCAGCTATTTTCAATCAATGCAAAAAGGAAAGTGATACCAACCAGAAAACAGCACGGAACTGGTTGTTCCTTCTAGAATTCAATGCAGAAGTGAGCAAATACCAAAACCAGAGGAATTCGCTCCAGAAGTAAAATTTTTGAGGTTTGTAGTAGGAGATAGCAATGCCAGCTCAAAGATGTCTACCAAGCTGTGCCCTTTCAAAAAGAAACAAAACAAACAGGAATACTTTTCAACAGGTTATCTTGAAACTTGAGTAATTTAAATTGGCTAGAAATTTGGAACTAATATTTTTGCTGAGAGTATCCAACAAAGTAGTATTCCAGTGAGCTAAAAATAGGTTTGTATATGTATAATTATAGCATTTTTATTTTTGTAAATAAACAATGTTTACACACACAAAAAAACACCCACAAACAATCCCCAAACAGTATTTTAGACGTTGTGCTTTCAGATACTGAGGTTTTACAATAAAACTGGAACTGAATTCTTGCACTGCCTGTGCAGCCCATGGATGGTACTATGAGCAAAAATTTCCTGGACATAATTTTACTTGCATGGAATAGGAAATTATACCCATTGAGAAAACCTGGTGTTTGATTTGCACATTGTCAGAAATACTAGTAATTTTTTTCACGTTGTTTATTGTATGTTGTTATAAAAGCATTAATTTTGCATTGACTCACTGGCTTTAAAAAGTACTCTTACAGTCTGCAAAGTACAAAAGGAATATGGGAACATCTTTGTATTCTGTAGGTTTGAAAAAGCATCACCTGCTGAAGGTCTGATCCTGAAAACTCTTGGGACGATGATGTAACACCCTTTCAAACCCACCTACATCCTCATGCCAAGTGTGGGCTTGGGAGCTGGCTGGGACACACCTGGGCACGATAGGGCCCTGGGACTAGGAGGACTTAGAGGTATGGGATCTGCACCTCTGATACACCCAAAATACTGATCATCACTGTAAGGGACCAGTATGGCTGCTTTCCCAGTAAAAGCTGGGCAACTGTCTTCCTGAAACCAGCCCTGAAAGAAGATGGTGACTGCAAGTGTGTGGTCCCTCTTCCCCCTGTGTCTCACAAAATACCTCTCTTCACGTTCCACGCGAGGTAGCTGAGCTCACGACGCCACAGGAGCCCCTTGGGGGGGTGACAGTGTCACAGAGTTGTGTGGTGAGGAATAAATGCAAGTCTTTGGTTTTCTGCTGGATTTGCTGGAGAACACTTCTAAGCATCTCCCTTTCCCCACACTTTTCATTCCTCAATAACAGCACACTTGCTGTGTTTTTTTTTCTCATGCTAAATCTCCAGACTGTTGGGTAAATATCCGTATTTACTCCCTCTTTTTTTTCCTGGGAAGGACTAAACATGATACATTTGAAGGCTGCAGGTCTGCAGCCCCACTTCAAAGCTAAACTACACCACTCTGGATCCTTAGAGTTGAAAGTTTGGATTTGACCTTAGACCTCTTTTTGCCTGTGCAAAATTTAGGGCAGTTGCATTTTCTTTTTGATGGTTTAAAGAGATATAGTAATTAAAGGGTGGATGTTACCCATTTAGCAAATGAAGAGAGAAAGAAAAAAGGCATGTGTCTTTATTGGTAGCTGCATTCAGACTGTGGCCATTTAAACTAAAGTAGTCCTTCCTCAGTGCCATTGCTACACAACATATTTATAATGCATAATGAACCACTTACTGTGCATGTGCTAACATGCATAGCCTTTGTGTCAAATCTCAGTGGAATTGTCCATGCTTTCCTTTATTTTCCACAATGTAGCACTCTTCCTAGCATTCATGAAGGCATAATTTGAGCTCAAATATGGACATATTCTTTTAAAAAAAAATTGCATATTGGTTGTACAATGTGCAATGCACACTTCATTAGTTATTTTGTGTGAGTCAAGTGCTAACTTTTTCCTAATTGAATTTATTATGTAACACAGCATTTATTGTATTATTTAAATGTAACACTGCAAATGTGTGTTGGTTTGGAAAGGCACATTAGTAATACAATTAGAGCAGAAGCCATACCCACAGATTTGCCAGGCTAGCAATCAGCAAAGTGTGATTTTGTTGAGATTAGCTCTGAACATTCATTGCAATGATTTGCCACTGAGTATTTTTCAAGTTAAAGGCTAGAAAAATACTAAAATGTGAGCATGGTCTCATTGCTACAGCTGATTTCCATACAGTTGTAAATTCATCCCACACAGGCAATCAGGGTTATACCAAGCCCACATGCCTGGCTACATGACCTCCACTGCTGCTGAAGTCTTTCTTTCAGCAGCAAGGCATGACTGAAATATGGGTAAATGGTCATCCTACACCCAAATTTTCACCCACAGAAAGCTGGGGAGGAGAAAAGGCTGAAGGCCAGGGTTGCAGCCGTGCTGGGACAGCAGCACTACACCAACAGGGGCATTTCTGGGTAACCTGAGCACGGCACAGGGCAGTCCCAGAGAGCTCTAGCGGGATTCCTGTCTTCCAGCAGTAATCCTGGTTGCAATCAGAACTGGTAGCTGCCTAAAGAACCTTGGTATGCATTGCTGTGCAATGCTGCTTCTGCAGGGAGGCAGCCCCGTCCCTCAGACACTGCCACCTGTTGCCGAGGTCAGTGAGATTGATCTGAACATCTATGTGGTCTGAAGGATGTCCTTTGCATTGCAAGGAAATAAAGAGCCATCTGAATTTTTTCAAAATGAGTACCGTGTTTGCAGATGGAAAGAAACCAATGAGAACCAGATGACATCTTGGTGTGACTCCAAACTTTGTCCAAGACACACACAGGGAAGACAGACCCCGAGAGGTCAACGTAGTGACTTGCCGAATGCTACAGATTTCACACAAAATTATTCCTTGTGACTGTTCTGTCCTGAGCTCCAGGGTTAAGAGAAGATATCACTTGAATTTGGTCATTGTTGCTCATTAATTTTCCCCTATGTTTTGGTTTTTGTCTGCAAGGTACTAGTGCAGGTGCCAGGCGAATGTGGTATCTCCTTTTTCTGAGCAGCTCACACCTCTGCCATCACTGTTCTCACTCAGGGCCAGCTCACAGAGAAGTGCTAATTCCTGTAGCTTTCTTCTGCTCCTGAATGCTCTTCCCTGGGCTCAGGCAGCAAAAGACCAGTGTGGGGGACACGGTCTGAGCTCAGGTCTGTGCTGCCTGTAGACTCAGCAGGCAGCTGGGATGTCTTGGTCTGTGCCAGCCAGGAGTTACTGCTGCTGTTCTACAGGGTGATACAGAGGGGGTTGTATCAGGGAAGATGAACTTTTAAAACCTAAGCCAACTGCATTCTTTCAAGGCTATCCATAATAAAATTTGAAAAAGAACCCCATTTCTAGAATGTAATACAACTCCCAAGTTACCTGAAAAGAAAGTGCAATCTAGTGCAGTGTGCTTTCACTTTCCCACTCTGTTCCTTCTGTTTCCTTCTGATTTCTTGTGCTTCAGCCTGTGTCCAGGTATTGCTGGTATCTGCTTTGTCTGTGAAAATGAAATACCAGGAGGAATTGCACTTGGTGCAACTGGTGCATGTTTAGGGGTCAATTCACAAGGGGAGCAGGCTGCGCTGGGGAATCCGAGTTGGACCACGCACAATAAAAGAGGAGTTAGGTGCTGAAGCCTAGCAAGTTTGAAGAGGAGTGGTCATGAAAAAAAAAGCCAAAGGAACAGCACAAGGGACTAGGAAAGACTGACCTCAAACCTCCTATGTCCTCTTGGCTCGTGTGGTCATGCACAAGGGTGATGGGTGCCCAGGAAGGGCTGGCAGGCTGAAGAGTAGAGATTTGGAGCTTGGATTCCATGCATCCTGGAAAAATACTTCTGCTACTGAATATGAGGGAACTGTAAGGCCACCCTTCAGCAGATGCTCCCCAGTGAGACCCAGCTCAGTAACCATGCTCTGACCCTCTCATAAACTGGCTTTGCTGTGCCAGATGGGTTTGGGACTTAGATATGACCTGGGGGTCCCTGTGGTTGACTTATGTCAGCTTTTGGAGATATGTGACCTGCAAGAAATAGGGGCACTGGTAAATAACTGGGCATGCACTTTATATGCCTCTGAAGCTAAGGAGAAGCAGAATGGAGATTATCAAGGACCTTGGGTGTAAGTAAACATTAGATCTAAGTGAACTGAGCAGCAACCTGATGCTCAAATCCCTTGAGATGCCCAGCTCCAGGAGCTGGTCCAACTTCCCCTGGAGTCAATAGGAACTGCAAAGGGTCCTGCAAAGGCACCCTTGTGACTGATGGTACCAGAAAGACTTGGAAACATTTAAATTATGCTACAGCAGACTGTGTGTCTGCCTTTGCCTGGACTCAGAAAAAGTACAGAGGAGGTACGTACAATTTCATATTACTTCACTGTATTTCCCAGGCTGGAATAAGTGGTTTGAAAACAATTCACAAATTTACAGTTTAAACAGGATCCTAATATTAGTTATAATATTTACCCTTTAAAAACAATTCACTGAAAAAAACCCTTTAATTTGCAAACTTGTTACCATAAAAATAAGAGTTCTTGAGCTCACAGAATGTTGATACATTTGAACATGTTTTTACGAGAGAAATAATAAACAGGTAATTCTGCTGTGGCTTGGGGCCCTATCTGTTCAAACTCCTAAGTCCTTTGGGACAGAGCCTGTCAGCCCTGATTTATGTTATAGTCCTAATGAGTAATAGTCCTCATGATGACAAATGCACCAAGATACAACCCTAAGAGAGTTTTGGCTGCAAAAAAAGAGCAGAGTCCCATTCACACTTTTAATAAACAAACATATAAATCATCATAGTTAGAGATTTACCCGTGGGGGTAATCCCAAGGGGAAATAACAAATTTCCATTCTTTTGGTTCCCTGCCTGTGCTGTTTCCCTTGCATGTCTGGAAGGGAAGGGACCCTTCCTGAACTGGGTCTTCCAGCAGTCAGAGTCTTTTCCAGACCATGACCTGCCCCTGTACACCCTGCTTAAATTTATCCTTCAGTGGGCATCAAAAGCAGCACCAAACACCTCTTCCTGCCTCCTTAAAGAGGATGAGTGCACAGACAGGAAGGCACTCTGACAGATGGACCTTGAGGAGTCTCTCTACCACCAAGAAAGCTCCTGCCTCTTGAATGCAGCCCCTACCATACCACAGAATCTTAAGTGTGAGTCTGCACCAGCTGGAAACACATTACAATCATCACTGCTTGTTTCTGGCCAAACACATCTTGATAAAAGCTGTGACATTTACAGTGTGATACAGACCCATGTGTGATGGTTTATCTGCAGCTCTGATTCTTTTCGTTAGGAAAAAGATACATTCAATGCCATAATTCAGCTGGCAGGCTCAGGTGTGCAAAACCTCAGATTTAAAGTTAAGTTTTCCAAGGGTACATTCCAAAACATTTTGCACTGCTACAAATTTAAAAGAAAGCAAAAATGATGGCTACTCCAAACCCATGCAAAACAAAGTCAGTAAATAGAGTAAAATATTTTCATGGAAATATTCTCAAACATTTCTAATATTCCTAGTTTGTGTTCATCATCTCAGTCAATTTATTCAGTAACCAACCTACTACTCATGGTCTTGCCTACAATTTTCCAGTAAGTTTCCAAGAGAAGGCTCCTTAGAATATAAGCTTAAGTTTTGTTTCTTGCCCGGAATCAGTAGAAGCCTTTTTATTATCTTCACAGTGTAGTAGGGAGAATTTAGAGAAATGATCCAGAGCTGTTGCATGTATTTTTGAAAGAGGTTTGCAGTAACTCCTCTGCATCCATTTGTCATGCTAAACTACACTCTAGACCAGGTTTGTGTTTGGTTCTTCAGTGGTTTGGGCTAGCACAGGTTAAATATGGCTTAAGATGGTAGCAGCAACAGCCAAAGGCTAATTTATGACTTGGTATCAACATTTTGGGGAAGCCAGTTCCTGGGGGAACTTCAAAGCAGTGCTCTTTTGTACAGCCTGCACAGTCAGATTTGTGGGAAACAAGTACAGGGTTGGAGTCCTCAAAGAAATACTTTGGACGAATCTCTGCAACAATACCGCAGAAGTAAAAGAGCAAATTTAGGACAACAGAGAGCCTACATTCATTTTAGTGACTTATTTCATGAGAAAGTAATGAAATAAGCATTTTTGTGGTGATGCAAACATTTGACACCAGAGGTGCATACCAGCTTCTCTTGCATTAAATAACGTCAGTTCTGAAGATGACAATTGCCTGTTTTCTGTTATCAGTAGGTAGGAACAGTTTTGCACACCTTAACACGGTCCTTGATAACCACCTGATTTTAAGAGTTAGGTGGCAGGTGGTCTTTCGGACAAGACTGGCTAAATCCCACCATTTGTACGAGGGGAGTTCAGCCCATTCCATCCTCTGCCACTGAAGTCAGTGGGATTATTGAAGCGAAACACAGTCACCCTAAAGCTGGTGTGACAACAGTCACCTACGTGTATGTCATACAAAGGCCTGCTACGAGGAATTGCTGAAGAGCATTGAGTACAAGGCTCAGGGCCAGAACCAGACTTCAACAAACTGTGAGATACTGGTTTAGCCAAAACTTACCGACCCCAGGCTTGAATCTGGAGCCCAGCTTGCCTGCTTTATGCCTTTTAACACAGCGTTTGGGTTCAGGCTCTGTTCTGAAGAAGAACATGTTGGTTTTGACACCATCCTAACTATGCACACCATCCTTCTATAATTGCACCAGATTCTGCATCAAAGACATCCAAGTCTCATTTAAAACCCCCTTAGGGGAAAATTGTAACATAATGGTAAAGATCTCACTGCATATTAGAGAAAACTTATAAAACCCCCAGAAAGTAAAACGCTGAACACCCAATGAATACCAAGGCTGTCTCTGAAATTCAAAACTTTCCAGTAGCTTACAGTGGTAATTCCACCCTAACCGCCGTTTTATTTTTATTTAAGAAACAAAAGGAATTCCAAAAACTCTACCTAGAATCACTTGTTTCTGCCAAGCGGTTGTTCATGATGGCCAGAGCCCCCACCCCCGCAGAGAAACCGTTCTGTCTCGTATTGATACAGACATTCCTCGGGTAGCCGTTGGCCGTCTCGGACAACTGCTTCTGCAAAATGGCCAGGGAGACTTTATTGGACGCTGTGAGCTCCCTCATGGAGATCATCTCTCCAGAGAGCCTCCTGCCCTCGGTGTCACTGTCGTACTGTCCGTCAGCGTCCATGGCGACATTGTGGCGGCGCAGGCGGGCTCCTGGGGTGATGGCGTTGCGACGGCTGAGGCGGGTACTGGATTTATGGCACTTTGGGCAACATCTGCATTCCAATTTTTTCAACACCCAGTTCAAAATTTGTTTGATTACGATTGAGATGACATTAAAAAGGGAGTATATGCAACATACCCCCATTAATATAAATATGAAGTTCCCGACTCTGTATAATCCCTGATGTTGGTACGCAGCGTTTTGGCTGCTTACCAAATCTCCAAAGCCGATGGTGCTGAAGGTGACAAAGCAATAATACAAGGAGTCAATGTAGTTCCATCCTTCCACTGCTGTGTACATGGCTGAGGCGCAACAGGAAAGGGTAATAGCAAAAAATCCCAGGATCAGCATCACGTGGTAAACGGACGGCTTCCAGCCCACAAGGCTGCCCACCCCGGACACAGCTGGCCCCCTTCGGAAGTTGGGAGGTAGGAGACCACTTCTTCGCAGCTGTCTCTCGTAGCACGCCTTCATGATAAACGCCAGCAGGGAGATGATGCGCTCCAAGAAGAGGTTGAAGAAGAGGATGGTCCCGGCACACCCAAAAAGGCCATAAACGATGAGGAATACTTTTCCAGCCACGGTTGCTGGTGTGGTCATTCCAAAACCTACGGTGTGGAGATAAATGGGCAACATTAATGACACGGGTTTTCATGCATAAGCTCAGGATATATGTACCTTAACATGGCTCCCATCTCACTGGACAAAAGGAGTGCTATCTCTAAGTCAGCTCAGGCCAACATGAAACCAAGTTTGGTAAAGAAGGAAAGCACCAGAAAGTTCAATGAGATGACTAAAACTCAAAAGTGAGCAAAAAATCCTTGCAAGACAAAAGGCAGTGTATTAGCAGAGCAACACCACTCTGTAAAGGCAGGTGGAAGACTCACTGAACCCAAACCTTTTCAAGGTGGGATGAGGTAAAGAGGCCATTTCCCTGCTCCCACATGTGTCAGCCATCAGGACCTGATGAAAAGTTCTCTGTTCACAAGCTGTAACCCAGTGTAACATTTTTGTTACAGGGGTCTGATTATACCATTCCCACTGAGAAGATGGAAGTTTTCAGGTTGTATAACAGGAAAAAAATGCACCTCCCAAATATTGAATATTGTTTTAAAAATAACAGCACTTCAAAGTCTTTTCCAAATCCCAGCTGTGACTAGCCCACCGGGTATCATCACAGAGGGAGGGAAAAACCATCATGCTGCAGAGCTGCCTGGAAGACTGGGGGCATTGGGAACTTGCAGATGGATAATTACAGCAGGGAAAAACACTGCTGCACAGTTCAACAGAAAAATCAGAGTATACAAACTCTGGGAAGATACAGCAACAATATTAATTCACCTCTTCTTGATATGAATTACTTATTGTACTATTACTTATTATGATGTTACTCATACACACAGTTTTATAAGTAAGCAGTAATGCCCTGTAGCTAACAGATGGTTAAATAACAGCAAAGGTGAACTTAAATTTGCATGCAAATAAATACAGTAAGTTTACTCCTTGTTATTTGCTGATACCAGTTATTTTATGGAAAAGATTACACATATTTCACATCCTGTCTCAGGAAGATTCTTCTGAAACTCAGTTCTGCAGGTATTGCCCTTATTCTGCTATTCTTCTCTGTAAAAACACTTGGTGGCTCAGGCAAAGTGCTTATTGACAGGACTGAGGTGACTGCTTATGTCCCGGGAAAAAATAACCACATCTAATTTGAATTAAAGGTTTGTGAAAAATCCACATTCTGAAATGTCATTGCTGTATTGCTCCACCAAAATACTGAGCAAATAACATATTCAAGGCAGTAAATATCAACACCAGACTATATAAATAGAAGTTTGTGAAGACAAAGCACAGAGCATAATGAAATCATTACAGAGCATAATGAAATCATTAAATCCAGTTTATTACCATGACACACCTTTATAAACAGCAAGAATTGAGATTGCTGCTTGAAACCTACTGGTTTATTTTTGCAATGGCTGAATTTTTCTGGGTAGTTTATCTGTGCTCCCTTCCTACTTTGTTGATAGAGAATTTCCCAATGGTTGATAAAAGAATGTAAATGCTCACGACAAGCAAACTCAGGTGTATCTTTTCAGTGACATGAAAATGCATGAGAAAAGAGGTGGTCCTACTTTCACAGCACATTTGGCAGGCTCAGAAACAGCTGTGTGCCACCATTTCAGACTATATTTCATAATTTGAGTAACCTGATCTAGTGAAAGGTGTCCCTGCCTGTTGAGCTTTTGATGGGAGACCCTTCCTTCTCGGACCAGGGTAAGAGAGCAGAGGAGGCTGCTGTTCTGCTAAGTTCTTCATTTCATAGTCTCATAGCTTTCTTGAAGGCAGAGTTCAAGGGGGTTACATGATAAAGCCAAGCAGCAACAGCAAACAGCAGGCAGAAAACAGCTGCTTCTTCTAATTCTATATGCTCTATCTTCTTTTCTTACAGAAGTGTGGATTACATTTGTTAATTTACCAATAAGATTAACACACGATTCTAGTTTTCCTTTTCTTAACCTATCCTGGTCCAATTCTAACAGTTGTAAGCCTTACACAAGTGTTACACAGGTATTACACAGATTTGCATATATAGTTTCTATCAGCTCTTATTGTTCATGGGAACACTCTATCTAAAAAATGTGAACAGTACAGTTCTAGCTATATTTTGTCTAAAGTAAAGAAATTCTGTGAAAAGGCAACACTGCTGCAGTAAGAACTGTGTTTAAGGTCTCTGCTGCAGATCTTCAATGTTTCAGGCACTTTTTAAGGCACTTAGCATATATTTTTACTAATAGTTAAAAATCTATATTTCTATTTCACTTTGGTGTGGCTTCATGTATCTCTGCTTGTCCAAAGGTTTTAATTCAACCCCTGTGCTTTGGGCCTTTTCCTCTGGACCTGAGTCCAGAGAAGCTTTCACTCCAACACCTGCCCACGTGAATAGATGACCTTTCAAGTCCCTTTCAACCCAAACCATTCTAGGATTTAATGATCATAATCTTCATTGTTAAAAGAGTATTCTGTGTAAAAGTCAGTGAAAAACTTGCACAGTATTGCCAGAAAATATTACCAAAGAGGTAATTACATTTTGCTTTCTGGACCCACCGTCTCTCCATTTTGCAGCGTTAACAAGACCACCCTTGAGCAGACCTCATAAACCCTGCCTTGGGCTCTGAGAAGTTCTCAGTTCCTTCTTCTCTGTGGGGTGGACCTGTTCTCTGGATTGGGCTGGCTGCTAGCAGGAGTCTCTCATTTAATGATGAATATCCATAAGAGCCTGGTCCTCAGAAGGAGCTGGGGAGCCTGTTGTGGTTGGCAGCTAGGGATACACAGCCAACTTGTTATGGAGAAGGCATCTGTTCGCCTGTGCCTTGTCAGCAAAGCACTTAAACATGTGCTTCACAGCAAGCATGTGAACATCACCATCAAAATAAATGGGTTTATTGTCACACATATGGCTAGACACATTTATTAATTAGGAAAAAAAAAAGAGATAGCGACAGTTTGGATCGAGCTGTAAATGTGCTGAGCTTTTCAGTATTTTCTAGTGATCATTCAAGAGAGAGAGTGAAGTTTTATATTTTTGTTGCTCTTTGTTTCATCAAAATCTTCTGAAGCAAAATGTTACCAAAATTCAGTATGCAGCTATGCAAGGTGAAAGGGCCCATCACAGCAATGAGAGTGCTAAGAAATATACAAAACAGGCAAAAAGTGAGGCCAGGCAAACAGAGAAGGTTGGAAAAGACCTTTAAGACCATTGAGTCCAACCATTACCCCAGCACTGCCAAGCCACCACTAAAACACATCTCTTAGGTCACCAGCTGGCTGAGGGGAGCACTCATGGACTGCCCGTGCAGGGTCTTCCTCTGCCAGCTGGGTTTGTCCCTTTGTGTCACCCTGACCACGAGGGGTTGGTCCTGGTATGTTCTGTACCTCATCTCTGAGTTCAGCCCTCACCCAAGGCTAAGAACATCGTGATGCCTGGATGAAGCAAATTCATCCAGAACTGCCTACGCTTCCAACACGCTACAAGGGAAAAAGCGCAACAGGGCTTTACATTTTTCATGGCCCTGAGACGTATTTTACAGGTGCCTTGGGGTTGACTTTGCAATATTTGAACCTCCCTCATGCCAATTTTGCCTCATCACTTCAGATACAAGCTCTATGGCAGCATTAATTTCAGCTGGTTGATATTTCTCCTCCCCAAACAAAGAGAATTAGTAGAGATGAGCTGACAAAAACCCTCTTCAGCAGCCTCTCATGGTTAAATGCTGGCATTTAATGAAACCCTCATCCTGGCTTGCATAACAGGTTTGTGGTTACAATTCTGCTCATCTGGAGTTTTAAATTACTTAAGCTAGGGATGGATTCAAGAGGTAGAACAGATGGACAAACTTGTGACATATGCTTCCTGTTGCTCTTGCTTTCTTTTCTTTTACCCACTTTCTTATGAGTAAGAGATGGTTGATGCCAGAAGACAGAAAGAAATACAGCAGCTTTAGTACTTGTGAGCTCTCCTCTCAGTCAAATTACTTTGGCAATTACCTTGTCTTACTATACTTTGAGATTAAAGGGGGTGACAGTTTTGCAGTAAAGACGTATTTACTGAGAGATGCAATAAAGTTTTGGTCACTTCAAAAACTTTAAAACACAAGAAAGTCACAAAAACTGAACACAAGAAAGGACATAATGTGTCCCTGCCTCTTTCAGCCACCCCAGTTCTTCTTATGCAGGTGTTCTCTCACAGGACTTCACTCACACAGCAGATCAGCACACTGACTCGCAATCATTTGAAATCCCAGAGTGAAATAGCCCTTAGATCATCAGAGCAGCATCACCTCTATGCCACTATATAACCATCATGTGGTTATATTTAAAGAAATCAAAATCAACTAAAATGGTTGAAAGTAACTTTTTAAACAAATGGTTCCTCAGAAATAAACAACAACAGAGACAACTATAAGCAGAATGCTGTTTCCAGAGGGAAAGAAGTTCTTGCAACATAAAGGGTAAGAGATGGGGGTTACAGAACACAGAGAAACAAAGAGCTACCAATTTTCATGTTTTCCTGTTTCCTGTCTGTTCCACACTTGCATTACTTCACAGCTTTCCAATAGTCCTGGCTGGTCTTTATTGACTAACACACATACCGTACTATACAAGTACATAGGAACAAAACATCCTACTCTGAACCCCATGTTTGGGTTCTGGTGCTTCCTCCCACCCTTTCCCACCTGTCAGCATTTCATTATTATTTCCCCTGAGGGTCATACCTGTATATTTCACAACTGCCTCTCATTTATTCTCTAGCTCCTTACCACCTAACATCCAGAAACGGTTGCCTTGGATACAGGGTCACAGCTCAGAGCCGACAAAACTGCTGCATCCAGAGCTTTTACCCCAAAGGGGGAATACTACGAGTCAGTTCTTCCACCCAGCCTCGCATGTGCTGACTATAAACGAAAGACTTACTTTAACATCTTTCTCAGCCTGATTTACTAAAATACCCCCCTTTGGGCTCAAACAGTACATTTTTTTAGAACTTTTCTATTGCAAAGCCTTTAATATCCAAGTTGCTGTAAAATCCCATTTGATCTTATTTAGATTACTATCTGCAAACACCTCCTGGACTGCAGTGGTCTGTCCAGCACTGTGTGAATTAAGACCCTTTAAGCTGGACCCATGCTATGTCTGAATAAATGAGATACAACTGCAGTGTTTAGGGCTGGCCAAACCTGTATCCTACACAAACATGCAGTCCTTGGTGATCCATGTACTGGGACAGATACTCCATGGAGAAAATACTGAGTGACTATGCAGATAAGGAGTGACTTCCATAATCATTCTATCTACCCATTCATCCATCCATCCTTGGTAAAATATATCTATATCTAAATCTATATCTATAGATATATACACACACCACTTCAATTTCTGGTATTTCCTAACTTTCTAAAAATATTTTTAAATACATTCCTTTAACAGAGACTAGAGTAAAGAGATGGTCAGAATTCCTGTAAATTTGCTTTGCAAACCAAGGTGAGCTAAACCAGTTTCTTTTTTTTTTGTTTTCCCTGAGTGTTCCATATATAAAAAAGTGCACACCTGCACCCAGAGACTTCGGGAAAAGATGCCCACTCTATTCAGTGACTGAAAAGTGCACCATAATAAGCTTAATGAATGTAGTTAAAAACCATCCATGTCTCTGCTGGTGCTCCTTGTTTCACT
Source organism: Corvus moneduloides (assembly GCF_009650955.1). Taxonomy (NCBI): domain Eukaryota; kingdom Metazoa; phylum Chordata; class Aves; order Passeriformes; family Corvidae; genus Corvus; species Corvus moneduloides. Next base: position 106,318,814 of record NC_045478.1, on the reverse strand, counting down.
TCCACCTGTGAAATATTAGTCAGGTGTTTGAGACAACTGTTACTCAAAAGGAGCCATGCTGGCAGAACAGAGCCAGGAGATGAATAATTGAACTTCAAGAGAGTTTCAAAGAGCTGCAGGCAATTTTTACAGGATTTATACAGTACCAATTTTATTCTATTTACACACAATGGTGATCAGGTTATTGGTTATCCATAGCCCTGTGATGCCTAACATCAGTGAACACCAGAATCGATCACCCTTGGCATTTCTCTGCTGGCCATGCTTTAAACCACAGGCTAAGAGGTCATGGCCACATATCCATTCCTCTTTAATGTATGTTGGTTTTAAAAAGAGTTAATAGAAATATAAGCCTAAAATAAGCCAAGCTTCCTTAGGAAAAAAAGATTATATTTGTCACAATTACATTAAATAACTAAAAGGTGGATTAATAAATAGTTACTAAGTTACCAGGTGCATGTGAAAGGTATAAAAGACTGAGAGGAAACAATTTCTGTAGAAGTGAATCACAAAGATGAAGCCAAAATTATTCCCAGCCGTGACTCGGGTGAGGACAGGAGATAGGGCTGGGAAGCAGCAGGGCAGTTCCATCAGGGCAGGGGTGCTGGGACTCCCCTGCTTCTCTGGTAGCTGGTGATTTCTGCATGTGGGCAAGGGGCTTGCAACTCCCACAGGCATCCCTGGCGACCAGTAGGATGTCACAAGGGTCTGCCTCATGGGAATGATGCAAGAGGCTCCTGCAAGAGAGCTGTGTGATGGAGAGGTGCTGGTGGCTGTGATGCTGGGATTAAACAAAGTACTCATGTGCTCTGGACAGGAAATTTTGTAGGGGAGGTAGTGATGAAGGACCTCTTGTGCTGTACAGAGGACTAGCACTAGAGGGATAAGAAGCTGCAAGAAAACCTCATGAAATTTCTCATGAAATCCCCTGAAGATGGGAATGTGAAGACCGATCCCAGACGCAGAGTGCTTACATGGAGGGGCGCTGCCATGTGGGGCTGATACCTGGCCACGTCAGGCAGGAGAGGAGGGGACCCCATGACCTAAGGAGAGGTTGTCATGTATGACACAGCCAGGGCAGTATATTTAGGGTGAAGGATATGCCAGACTGAGAGGAGTAAGGTGAGGTTTTATCTCAGAAACCCCAGCTGTTAGCATCTCTAAGGCACTGGGGGTGACCCCAAAGAAACCTCAGAGAAGGAGAGAGGAATAACCTCCTCAAAACCCGGCTGCTCGTGAATGTTTAACTTCTCCTCCTCGCAGCAGGTTTCCCACGTGTGTTTTTCTAAGCTGACACCTTCTAGCTGAGCTTTCCAAGAAAGATCTTTAGTCTCTAGAGGGTACTCAGCAGGCACATTTATCAGCTCAAGTGGCCTAACTTTTGTGTATTTGAGTGATACATGGCCCTTAAAAAGATAAACGCTGGGGCTTCAGCTTCACCACCAGCAGCAGCAGTATTCTTGCTCTTTTCACTTAGCAGAAGCAGGAAAGCTTTTTTCCTCAGCTGTACTGCATGCTGCTCTTTCTGTGTACAGCCTGCAAAGACTAATTAAACAAGTCCACCCCTGCTCACTACTACATGCCGTTGTCCTAAAGACAAAACCCAATAAATACAGAAGGAGGTCTGGTGACGTTGCTTTGGCACAGAACCAAGCCACGGAAGAAGTAGAAGTGTCTCTAAATCACTTTTATGATTCCCTGGCTGGGGCCAGCTGCTCTTCATACACCTTGTACAAGCAAATGGGGACTGACTTGTGCCAGGCCATCAGTGTTGCCAGCTGAGCAGCAGCTCTGGCCCAAGCTCTTGCTAAGCAGCCCCCCCTGAAGAGGGAACATGTGGGGAGAGTCACAGGCTTGAGGCTCAAAATCTTTGGCAAGCTTATGTTTAGTTTTCTGGCTAATCCTACTGCAACAGAACATGGTTTCAAATGAGGGAGAGGGAGCGTCTCCTAAAAGGAGATGGTGGAGAATGAAATTCAGAGAAGGATGAAAATGAGGAGTAGGAATTCAAACTCTATTTGAATTCAAAGGAATTCAAATACATAGAGACAATGAAAGTCAGGACATACAAACTGGCACTATTCTTGCTGAATTGGCTGTAAAGGGATGGAAGTGTCCTGTGGCATGACAACCTCCCTTTTCCACTAACATAATGTTCACAAACTTCTTTCAATACTTAAGGTTTTATTGTTCTTATAAATAATATCATCTTCTTCTCTGCTAAACTCTTGGGGCCAGTCTCTGGTTTACAGTCATAAAAATCAAGACTGAAATTATTTTCTTCATTTTATGCTGCCTTTCTTGGACAAATCTTCAGCAAGATGCTAGTAAACGCCCTCCTGTTATCCTGCCCCTTGGCACAGCTGAGGTACTCTGATGGCTTGTTGAAACAGAAAGAATATGGGTTAGTGTTGCCTAAATTAGTCCTAAACCACCTCACAAAGGAGGATTTCCAGAAAAAGGAGATGAGAACAGAATGTTCCTTCTTTTGGTTGCAGCCTGTCTCCTTGTACATTGATCTAAACTAGCCCACAGCTGCTTTCTGTGGCTGCCTCCACACCTGATGGTTGCAGGGTCCTGTCTCTGGCTTGTCTTCTTTTCTTATCCTAACAGCTGGGGAAAACCATTTTGCTACAATCTTCTCTGAAATGGTGGTGGTGTTAATAATGGAAAAATATATCCCACACGCTCCACAGTTGTTTGACAAATTTATATACTGTGAAAAAGCCTCCCCTTTGCACTACAGGCTTAGGGTCTTCACACTCTCACATTAACAGCTGTTGGGGGGGTTTAAACCCCTGCTCATATTCCAGGTTGCATGAAGAAGCATCTGCCTTGGCTCACTGCACTACCAAATATCACCTAGAACACAGGGGTTTCTGAAACACCATCAGACAGAGGAAACACACCTGTATTAAGAGTAACTTTTAAAAATACACAGGAAACAAAAGCATGATAACCAAGAAATATACGATGTATGTCTCAGTAACCATGGGTATACATGATGGTAGTGCTCATGGGCCCCAAGAATCACCAATTCCTTCTCTCTTTTGTGTCAAATATCTGAAGCCATATACTACCACCTCCTCTGACCTTCCTACAGTCTTCATGCAGCTGATGATTCCAGGTGAACATTGTTTCAAAAGTAGATTTCTGTTGCAATCATAATTTTTCATCCTTTAAAGCTGCTCCCATTCTTATTTTCCTATGTCTTTTTGAGAATGTTTTTTGTGTGGATAATTGTGTATCTAAGCAACACCCTAACAGAAAAAATCTTATGCCCTGTCATTTCAAACATTAGCTGCTTTTGCTGTTTATTGAAACTTGCATTTCAGATGTCTGTGTACACCCAAGGTTGAGCCTTTTTTTTTTTTTCTGAACTGCGAGTTAAAAAGAATAATGGTATCCAAATTTTGTTATGTTCTTGTGAGACATTATTGGCTTCGAAAGAATACTTGCACATGTACTGTCACTTCAGTGCCAGTACATCTCACAGTACTTCTCCTTTCAGGCTAAGAAACAGCATTAAAACTGCATTATCTGAATTTCACAAGTGATCTTGGGTCTATGTCATATTTCCCCACATAAGAAGTCTGACAAAAGAAGATGTCACTTGTGGGCTTTCTGAGCCTTACAGATGGGAAAAGCTGTTCAATGGTTATATTGTTGGCTTATCTTTTGACTGGATTAAACAACAGACTTGTGGCAGATTTTTCTTCTGCCACTGGTGTTTTGTGTAGGTAGGTGTTCAGAGAACATCTGTTTCTTGATAGTTGTCTCAGCTATTCTGCTTTACAAAGATGGATGCAAGGGATAAAAAGGCCCTAAACATGAAAACATCCTTTCTACTGTTAGGCCTTTTTTTGTTTTCCCCCCCAAATCTCTGTACAAACTCCTACAGTTACAATTTAACGAAAAAACTCAGATAAATCTACCTGGACTTCTCTATGGTTTAAATATACCTTCACAAGTCCCTTATTTTAAAAAGTTCCATCTGAAAGCAAAGAAGCAAATTCTCAAGTACCTGTTTGCTTGGGCAGCTCTTCCAATTCATTCATGAAGGCACAAAGACCCAATTTTAAGTTACTGTAATATAAATAAAGGGTGACAGGACTGCTGACTAACCAGTTATTTCCCATTTTCTACTTCTCCATTTAACTCTTCCTTCCTTAGCATGCATTTCCCTTGACTACTTTTAAATTTAATGATACTGAACAACTTTGCCACATTACCAAGACAATTTTGAGCTTTTGATTTTATCTGAGATTTTCCTGGTCCTCCCAGCTCCGCCAGTAGCAGTTTTTGTAAATGAACAAATCATCTTATCAAATTCTTCCTCTTTCTGCCTCTCTTATGAAAATCACAACTTGGATTTAAGATCTGTACACTGCCATCACTCCCTCCTATTTCCATCGGGCTTAAAGTAGACTTGACTGCATACACATTGAGCATGAGTGACACTGTGCTTTTTGTCTGACCTCAGGAGACAGATATATTGCTTGCACAATGCTCAGGCTGAGCAAAGAGATTACAGAATATATAATGATGAATAACCAAAGGCATTTTATCTGGCTTTAACTGAAATTTACTGAATTAGTTTCTCGCTCGGTTCTCGCATGGGCAAATTTCTTCTAGCTGTGGTTTCTGCCGTGATTAAATTTGCCTGTGTAAGAATTGGGAATGATTGGGAAACATTTGGCCAATAATTTCTAAAAGAGAAGAAGCTGCAGTGGAACAAGCTCACAAAGGTTAAAACCCAGGGAGGAATTGCTGCGGGGTTAGAACTGTTATCAAGATATTACTGCTTCTTTCATGCACTTATTATGGATTTTTAAACAGGAGAAATAGCAGTGCCTCACCCACAATAAGTAATCCCATATCTTAACATCAAACCATTCAATTTCTTATCTTCTTCCACTCCAAAGCTTTAATCACTTGTAAAGGCTGCTAATGCTTTGCCTTGTGTAATGCAATTAGATTTAATTTTCATTCTACTTCTTGTTTGATTCAAGAAAGATTGCACTGAAACCTTCCCATGTCTAGATGTAGCAGCCAGTGGCATCAACAGACCCACTGAGCTCAGGGGGGATGTATTTTACACGGTAATAACAAGTGCATTTGTTTTATAAACCTGGCATGCCAATAAAGTACCTAAGGTAGGATTTCCTAAAGCTCTGCAGGCTGGTCTGCTATTGACTTCAGCAGAAGTAGGCTATTGAGGAGATATTTGTCTGGATTGCAATGCAATTGCCCCTTGGATTCTAATTTTGTTTGTTACTAGAGTGTTTCTATTCGCAAAAGGTTTTTATTGTCACTTCAAACATTTATTGTGCTCAGGAGGGCTTTCACATTTCAAATGTTCACCAGCACGAACCCTAATTTTTGTGCTTAAACATCTTCTCCCAAAATGCCCTCAGGTATGCACTTGGTGCTGACACACTACAAAAACTGTCTCTTTTGATATAGGTAAGCAAGATTTATTCAGATCATGGCCACAGCTTATGTTCTCAGTAATGTCAAGCTGTTTCAGTCTAAAAGTTGCAGATGAAATGTTCAGACCTGTTTTTGTGTTGCTCTAACCCTGACGCTACTACAGCAAGAGGCAAAATTCTCTTTGACTTAACAGCTTCAAAGATAAGGTAATACCGCATTCATTAAAGAAAGAAATGACATTGTATTTTTCAGCACACCACCAGGAGTAGGTAATGTTACATGAAGTTAATTGTCAACAGAACTACCCTATAATTGTTTTCCTCCTCTCTCCACAATGAAGAGCAATTAAAGCTTGCATAAAAACAAGACAGTGTGCTGGCAAAGATGACCCTGTGGTACAAGTGAGAAAAAATGATGACATGTGTATGATCTGTGTCAAACCGAAGACAATTGGAGAAAGAAGAAATAGTTAAACTGAAAAAGAAATGCGGGTCAATAGCAGGATTAACACCAGGGAAAGGGGACAAGTATGATGAGGAACAGAGAGAAACTGTAAAGCTTTACTTCTGCCTTCTTTAGTAGTTATTAACATGAAAGGCTGTAAAGACATCAAATATCCAAAAGTTAATCAAGCACGCAAATCACCAGTAGAGAAAGGCACACTAATTGGGGGAAGGCAGAAGAAGCTGGAGAAGTTCAGACTGCCTGGGAAACACAGGTGAGCAGGCAGCATTAGATCAGCTGTATGAGAAGGAAAGAGGGAATATCCCCAGGAGAGCCAAGTGGGGGGAAGACTCCAGGGACTGGCAGGGCTCCATGGGAACACAGGCCACAGGGTTTCAAGCAGGATTTGGCTTTATGAGCCTGCAGCAAACAGGGCAGCTGATAAGCCCAGTAATTATGATCCCTCACAGCTATCACAGGCTCGATAGCTGGTTTACAGGGAGGTTGCTTGGTAATAGAGACGGACTGGCTGGAGCCACACATGGATGGAGAGGTGTCAAAGGGGTGCTTTGGCACACCAGTGTCTGGTATGCAATCACATCTCCAAGCTCTTGTAAATGCACAGGGAACCAAAACGGAGGTATTTGTCCAGCAGGACAATCACCAAAGACCAAAAGGAATGTTCTCCTAAGCAGGAGGTACATGCTCACTAAGTAGACATTGCTCCTTCAATTACCCAAGCTAGAGGGACCCTGAAGGCTGCTACAACAGAGAATCCCTGATTACAAACTCCAGTTGGTCTTCGTTTTGAACCTGAACCAGCACTTAGTAAGTCAGTATAAAATTTCCCCTAACTTCTGAGATGCTGGACCATATCTCATGTAATGCTGGGCAAAGTTTGGTTTTTGGAAGACTGCTCTATGAAGCTGTGGTGCTTGACATTTAATTTGGAGACCCCACATTTCAGTGCTTCAGCTGAGCACCTCAAACTCCACAGCCATGGCAAAAAGAAGTGCAATTTGATTGTTCTTGACTTCTCCATCAGTTACTGATGTCAGTGTTTTGAAACATTTAGCTAGGGTTTAATATTAAAGAAACCTCTGAAATGCTTAGATTAAGTAATCTGAGCTGAAGTGCTCTGTAGAAATAATTCATTTTAGATGACCAAAGCACAGTGAAAGCTTTATTTTCTGTGGCAGGCATAACCCTACAAGGGCAGGCAAAGCCTAAGAAGTACTGAGATTAAGATAATGTTTTTCAGAATTTTTTTTAATTTAAAAAAGGGCTTTATTTTAAGTACTGGGGTTCCTTCCTCCTGCTTTCTAGAATAAAATCCCAACAAATTTAGGATCAAAATTATTTCATTGAGACCCTTCGGGGGGACTCCTCAAGTCACCTGTGTAATTACATGGATGTAATCCAAGTAAATCTTCGTGTTGTTTCTCTCAACCACAAGAAAGCAAGCTGTGATTTAGATTACTTTTCTGCTCAGAGCACTCAACCTATGCCCACACACTTAGGAAATTCCTATCAGTGGCACCCAAAGAAGTTAATACTCCCATGCACCTACAGCAAGCAGAAAACATTGTTATGGTGACAGTTCTTCATGTGAGGAAAATCAGTGCAGGATCAGGACTCTCCACAGAAATATGCTGACCATTGACCTGCTGCCCTCTGAGCCTCTTGCTCTCTGTTCTTTATCGAGATTACCCGAGTGAGGAAAAGACTCTCAGAAATCCACTGGCACATTGATCAAAACACGACACGCACCGAAGGAATCAGATCTGCCTGAAACACACTCTCATGCTGGCTGCAGATTGTGTATAGGATGGCAAAGACAAATAACCTGACACTGCACCTTAATAATACTGCTTGCTCTTCCAGCTGCTTTCTCATTTGGTTTTGTTTGATTATTTCTTAAGAAGGTCAGCTCTGGAGGCAACTCCCCCCTCATCTGAACCCTCGGCAAAAGCTGCCTGCACAAGCCTCAGAGAATTGCAGAGCCCTGAGGAGACAACACTGCTGCTGATCAGGTGCACACCCCGGTTTGGCTGCCACCTTTTGGTTGGGTTGGCCCTATAGACATAGAATGAGGCTGCATTCACGGAGAGCAGAGAGCCACAACCTCCCATGGCTGCAGTTCTAATTCACATCCTGGAATACAACAATGAAGAAGACAGGGCAAATATCTTTTCCCCTTAAAACCTTCGGACCATGTTGGTTATTTGTGGGATTTCTTGCCAAATTACCCTCTGTAGTTGCCTGCTCTCACAGGTTCACCCCCTGGCTCCTGGCAGCTCAGTACAGCATCTGACCTGTGCTTGCTGAGCTGTCCAAGTGTGTTTTGCACATCACTTCCATTAAATTATCACCTCCAGAACATCTGGACCACCAGATATTCTCACAAGACTATGACACAGAGACAGAGGATATTTTAGAAGTGAGTGGTTATGGTGCTCAGGTTGTGGAGCACAAGCAGAAATGATGTGCTGGGTATGCTGGGTCCCTACAGAGGACCCAGAGAGAAGAAGGTCTAACCCAGCTAAGCATCCTAAGCAAGGAGAGAAGAGCTGCCAAAACCTGTGAGATGGCAGAAAACCCAGAATGTTGTGTCCCTTACTTAAGATAAGAGCAGAGCATGCCCGATCCATTTGGGTAGAGCTGTCAGTCCACAGGAATATTGGGTCATTTAACAGGATTCCTCAGGGCACGTATGAACAGTCCTGCTCACTCCTACACACTGTGCCCCCAACACCTGTAACCTTATCACAGCTGTACAGAGAGAAGATCCCTGCATCTTTTCTTCCCAGGGGTGCTTCTCAAGCACACATAACCCAGATATGTTCCATCCCAAAACCATCTGCCCACAGTAAGGGTGCTATAAAAAAAAATATATATCCAAAAATCACTTTTACACATCAGAGTACTTCACTTGACCTCATTTTTTAATGCCTGGTATGGATTTCTATAAATCAATTCTATCACTTGATTTTTGAAACACGTACTTACACATAAGAAGCTTAGAATCCAGTTTTAATGGGTTGATTTTTCAAAATGTTTTACTATACAGGCACCTAAGGTTTATTCTAACACTTAAGATAGGAAAAAAATCTGGGTACAAAGTCTAGACTCACGAACTGAGTCAGAAATCCAGATCTTCAGGCATTCCAGAGTTGCCTGATGTGCTAGGCAGAATGAGTCTCTGCTACCAGAATATGGGAAAAGCTAGGACTGATTATGCCTGTATCTGTCACATTTCACCAGGAAGAAATCTGATCTGAGTTATACTTTTGCTGTCAGTCTTTAACGAAGTGCTGGGAGCTATAGGTGGTCTGCACTTGGGGAGGGAAGGAAAAAACTCAACTGCAAACCAAAACCTACTGTCAGTTAAACCAAAGAATCAAGAATAAATTTCACCTAGCTGCTCCTTAAAGAAATCAGAATAATAATTGCCTAGAAACCCAGTACCTTTAGGAGTGCAAAATAATGACTGAAGAGATGGTGTAGTCCGACAGCAAGCAAACAGAAATTAGAATGAAGTGTTTTCTTACATAGTTCTGAAAATCCAGATGTGTCTAATGAAAATAGACTCAACATTTCATTATTCAAGCACAAACAATACAGTAATAAAAAATGAATGCCCAGAGTGCTATCAAGAGGGTGTTTTATGGACTGTAAGCCACACACTTTGTGGGCTATTCAGGAAAATGCTTTAAAATTAGAATTTCAACTCTCACTTCTTAAAGACCCCATTAACATGTTTCTCACCCAGACTGTTTGATTGTGTCCCTGAGGAATTGGGGAAGTGCAGAACTGCAGCCAAGGAGGCACCTAACAGCGGGGAGCTGCTTGGCTCTGCAAAGCTCTCAAGGAGCATGGACGGAACAGTTCTCTGCCAGCCTGGCTATGCCTAATCCTTGTGTTCACAGAAGGATGAAACCTGGACTCTTCCATCCCTCTGCTCAGCTTACACAAACTCCAGGAAAACTTGCAGTCCTGTCCCTGGGTGACTGTATTTCAGTGCCTACATCTGAAAGATTTAGTAGTCTTATTAAAACTGTTGAGAACAGAGTGAGGGCTTGAAAAGACATAGCGTGATTCCTGCAAGCTCGAATCCTCTACAAGTAAGAAGCTGAGTAACCTGTGGGTGATTTACCCTTGAGAGACATTGAGTATACTTGCTATTTGTTAAGCAGTAAGGAAGCTTTCCAACACGTCGCTAGGATAGTGGTGTGTTTAGCTGGAGTAATAAAGCTGCTTTGACACACGTAACTGATGAAGCTGTTGAGGAAGGCAAACTGTTTTGACTCTGCACGTCTGGTAGTTCTTGGCAAGGTTGGGTAGAAACAGCATTCTTGTCAATTAAGCACGACACGAAAGCAAATCAAATTGCTCTGAGCCAGGATAATGTGGTGTGTGAGCTGACAGTGGCATCAAAGGTACTCCAGGAGGGTACGTACATAAATGAGCTGGCTGGGAGGGAAAAAATGGACCTTGGAAGAATGGCTGTGGAACTGCTCACCCAGGTGACACCTCAGTGCCCTGCCATTTGGTTCCTCCCACGCTGGGACCACGAGCCAGACAGCTTTGTGCACGTTTGACTAAGAGCACAGCATCATGTTTTAGCAGAACAACTAGTTACTTCATTGGGGTTTTTTGCCTTTGCTTGGTGGAACTGCCAAAAATAACCGAATACAACCGTGTGGTGGAAGAAACCCTGCTGCAGCTGAGCTCACCGTAGGCTTTGCCTCTCTACGAGCTGCAGCAGCTTGAAGAGGCACACGAAGGGAAGCACTGAGGTGGGGGCAGCTGCTCTTCATCTGCAGGAGCTGTACACGTAGCTGGTAGAAGCCATGCCAGGATGGAGCGCAGCAGCCTCGGGATGCCGGTACTCCGGCAGACACTGCTCCTGCCAGGCTGTGCAGCTTGGCACCCCCAGCACAGCAGCTCTGCCATGGCCTTTGCTGTGCCCACAGGCACAACGTGGCCTCACTTCCAGCCACCTTCTGCTGCATCTCCTCACTCAGAGCAAAGCCTTGCTCTGCAGCAGGCTCTCTGAACTCACACCAAGTACTGTAAGCAATCCAGGAGGTAGCAGGCAGGTAGCATTCCAAGAGAAGGTACGACTTGGGGAACACTTGCCAGAATCCGGCCTTTGTTGCAGATCATGAAAAACAGTCTTCAGCCTCCACCTCGCACGTGAGATGTGACATTACTGACTCCAAGGAGAGAGCACTGCCTCTCAGTGCTGCTACAGGAATATGAGAAACACAACTCTTGGTTCTGCCATTTACACCTGTCAAGACTGGCAAAACCCCCTGCTGAGTTCCTCATTCCCTCTGCCCGGGTACAAATGACTGCAGATGAGGCAATGAAGTGGAGATGGAAACAAATGCAAATGAAGAGGAAACATTTTACATTTCAATAACCTCAGAGAGGAGAAGCCAGGGTTGGCAGGGAAGCAATGTGTTTACACATCACCTGAAGATTTCTCTGTTTCCCACAGCAGGTGTAAGGAAACAGTGGGTTTGTTAAAACGTTGGCTTTTTTTGTTCATTCATTCACATCAGTCAAAATGATCCCTTTTAAATATATGTTCCTGTGATGAAGAAATGCATTCTAATTAATGCTTAATTAAAACGGTGTTTTCATGACAGGGCTACTGAATGTAATTGCAAACCAAAAGTTAACTGGATTTTTCAATGCAAAAAGTAACAATACCTGACAACATTGCTGTACTCACCATCACGACTCCATTATACAGATTAGTCATTATTGATAAAACATTTTCCAAACCGAATGAATGTAAATGCAATAATGAGCTGTGAGTTTCTTTCTCCACAATAAAGGGAAAACACGACACTTACGCTCAGAAGACACTTGGCTTCTTACAAAACTTAAAAACTGGCAGAATTAAGACCGGTAAGAACTTGTGTTCAGGGACAGGGTTTCTCAAGCAATAGTCCAAGAGTAGTAGATAGCCACAGAGTAAAAAAAAACAAAAATCCTCCCACCAGAACTCATCATTTGCTTTACAAAGTACTGCTCTTCCTAAACACCTACGGGATATGAAAAACTGCAGCCGGCTGCAGCGATAACACGGAGAACACGTATCGTGCTGCAGCTGGAAGACACACGACTTCGTGTGCCTTGCGTCTTTAAACACATACACATCCTAACTTTGCCAGCAGTTAAAGCCGGTACCAAGCTGAGCGGCCAGGCACGGCGAAAGCCTGGCTCTCCCTCAGCATCTCCATCAGCCCGCTACTACCGGCCCCCGCGCCGCCTCCCGCGGTACCGAGCCACTCGCCCGGCGGGCGCATCGCGGCGCAGGCAGCGCTGCTCGGGGAGCCGCCAGCCCCGTTCGCTCCTTCGGGCCGGCGGAACGAAGCCCAGCAGCCGGCAGCAGAAGTTTGTTGGGGAGGGACGGGGCTCCCGCAGCCGCGACGGCCCGTGCTCCTGCGAACCCGCGGGAGCCGGAGCGCTGCGGGGCGGGAGCAGCGCCGGTCCCCGGCTCCGTGCAGCGGGCGGAGCGGTGGGACCGCGACACTCGGGCCGGGAGGTCAGCGGGGACAAGAGGGACCCGGACGCGCTGCGAAACCCCGGTTGCCACAGCAACGCGGCGGCGCCTCTCCCCAAACTTTGGTCGCTATAACGACGGGGCCGGGGCCGCGGCCGCGGCATCCCCCGGGCGGGCGGGTCTGCGCCGCGGAGTCGTCGGGGCAGCGCTCACCTATGGTGGAGACGACGGTGCCCACGAAGTAGAAGGCGCCGGGGAAGTCCCAGCGAGGCCGCAGGGCGTCGACGCGGATGCCCGCGGCCCTGGCCGCCTCGTAGCTCCGCAGGAAGGCGCGCAGCTCCGGCGGGCTGATGTTGAAGATGCGGCTGAAGTTGTGGAGGGTCCGGTTCCAACGGAGCTGCGCCGCCGCCTCCGACGGGCTCTCGAGGGCCGAGAAGACGGTGGCGCCGGCGCTCAGGTACGCCGCGATGAGGGCGGCCAGCAGCAGGAACCGCCCGTTGTCCTCGTTGAGGGGCGCGAGGCGCCGCCGGCGGCAGGAGCCCACCGCCCCCCGCGGGGGCATCATCCGGTGCGCGGCGCGGCGGGCGCGGCGGGCGGCGGGCGGCCCCCGGCGGGGGGCGCGGGCATGGGGCGGCGCTGCGCGGAGCCCGGCGCGGCGGCGGCGGCGGTGGTTTCGCTGCAGGGGCCGCGGCTCTGAGTCATCCCCCGGCGGGGCTGCCCGCCCGGCTGGCGGCGGCGGCGCCCCGGGGCCGTTGGCCTCGCCCCCCCGCCCTCGGCCCGACGCCCCGCGCCCCCGGCGCCGCGGGCTGCTGCGGCGCGGGCTCGGCGGCGCGCACCGGCCGGCTCGCTCTGGCCATGCGGGGCGGCGGCGGCGGCGGCGGCCCCGCCGCGGGGGAGACGCCGCGGGGAGGCGGAGGCGGAGGCTCCGCGCGGCGCCCGGTCGACGGCGGGCGGAGGGCGGGAGCGTGCGGCGCGTCCCCCGGGGAGCCGCATCCCCGGCGGGAAGCCTCCCGCAGCCCCGCTGCCGCCGCCCGCCCGGGCCGGGCCGCTGGAGCCGCCGCTGCCGCCCCCCCGGGGGCCGCCGCGCCCGGCCCGGGGGAGGGATGGGGCGGGACGGGGCCGCCCTGCCCTGCCCTGCCCTGCCCTGCGCTGCCCGCCGCTCCCCGCTTCTCCGCTCCCACCGCGGCACCGGCCGGGCAGGGGGGACACGGCGAACGCACTGGTTCCTCGCCATGTGTGGGATGCGCCTTGGCCGCTGCGCGGGTGGTTTGGCTTCCAAACCTTTCCTCTGTGCCCGGTGCCAACAGGGTGTTTTTGGGGGAGATGGTGGTGATCGGTGGAGCGCTAATTAATTAATTTCAGCCATTTCTAGTTGCACGAATCGTTGTTTCTGATCTGACTCCACAGAGGTAGACCCAGGAAAATGATACATTTTGGGTTCAGTGCCAAATGCCCATTTAATCTGAGCTAGTGTCTGAAAGGTGATTTTTTTTTTCCCCCCTAAGATGTAGGGTACTGTCTTCGCTGTTTGCCTTGGAACAAACACTGTAGCCTTTCTTATCTGTTATGCTGCAGTAAGAACTGCAGTCCTTTCCTGGGAGGTTTTAAGTAAATAAATACATTCATTTTTTTAAAAGAAAATGAGAATTCACAGTGATAAAATATTGCAAAGAGGATGGGAGTGATGCCAGTCCTGCAAACATATGTGTAGGGGTTGATAACACGTGTAGGAAAGATCTGTGCTTGGAGGAGGAAATGCTCCCCAGAATTTACAGTTGCCAGTGTCAGTCTCACTGGGATGGGAGCTTCTGCCCTGGTTTATGATGGGGGTTTTTTTTTGCCTAGGTTCTCTTTTTTCTTTTTTTTTTCCCTTTTTTTTTTTTATACAGGAAAATATTTGCTGCCTCTTGGTAGCTGCATGATGTCTTTTAGCACAGGCCTATTTGCCATCACTAGAACCTCTCCATAGCTTCACACATTTATTTCTTATTTTGGATCTGAGAGATTTTGCTTTGCCATGAGATTTCACGTTATTGGCAGTTATCTCTTGGCCACATCCATAGCAGGAGAACTTCCTCCCTTTCTAATAGACTGTTCATACTTGTCAGGTGAAGAAAATGGCTTTACACCTATGCTTCCTAGGAACAGGCTGCAGATAAAATGCAATTACTTAGTTTACAAAGTACTCTTAATATCATGTTTTGATAGCCACTAACTTGTCTAAACTTTGGGGTTTTGGCATTATTGCTTTTGTGCTAAAGCGTTTTGTTCAGTAAAGGTGAAAGGAAACTGTCTGGAAGTATCAAATATTTTCGATCTCCTGTTGCGCCCAAGGCGACCAATACCACATGCAAACCCTTAAGAAAAAAGTGGCTCCTATTTCAAAGTGTCAGTTGGGTCCCATTATAAATACTAAAACTGAATAAAAATAAAATAATTAAACCAATAAATCACAAACCCAATAGCTGTGGGAAGCTGTAGCAGATCTCAAGGACAAAAGAAGCAGAAAAAAATTAGGAAAGTATATCAGACCTAATCAAAACCCCATTGAAATGAGTGGAAAGTCTCCCATGGATGGTCAAGGGCTTAATAGGTCAGATATGGACCATTTGGTGCCAATGGCTATAGTTAAAAATAATTTCCACTCTGATAATTCAGGAATAATTACGTGCAATCCACTGTGTCAGATGATGTAGAACTAAGATAACTTACCTGAATTTGCAGGAATTTTGTTGCTGCAGATGGGTATCATGTTTTAGATTCCTGGTGTTTCTGTGTTTGCGGGGGAAGTAAGACTGGGGTTTTTTGTTTGATTGGTTGTTTTTGTTGCTGTTTTTTACTCTTCTGTTGGGAACATTAAAAAATTAGGGTTCGGTTCTCTGGAGTCCTGAGCAATTTCACCTAATGTGAGAGACCCCTGATGTTTTTAGTGAGAAGCCACTTAGCAAAGTTTGTGTAACTCATATTCTCACCACGCCATGCGTTGTCCCCTCTTGGGGGATGGTTGGCCCCTAGATGAGGACTGAAAAATTGGCCTTTTCCTTGGGTCACACAACTGAATAATTTCCAAGCAGTAGAAGCTGACTGGCTCTGGAGTCTGTGGTGGCCTCTCTGGAGATGTCCTGCCTGGGAAAGGATGATGCTGGTGGGATGCTGATTAGCTTGAGGAATCACATCATAGATAAGAAAACCTACCAGTAACTTTCCATAAAGAAAAAAGCTAAGCTGAAGCAGCAAGGGACGTGGTTTAGCTGCTTCAGCATGGGCAAGACTGTATTTCCAGCATCACCGAATCATGGTTTCTAAGAATTCGAGCTGTTGACAGATTTTCAAAATGTTTTGACAACTCATTTCACTAAGATTTTTTTACTTGGGAGTCTTGAAAATTTGTCACCGTTTTGCAGAAATACTTCAGGTTTTTTCGGTTATAAAGCAAGGGGGAAAAATTTATTTTTTTTTCATTGAAGTCCCACTAAAAATGTTTGGCCCTTTCCAAAGTAACTAGCTCTTAGAAAAACTCCATTAGCTGGATAAAAATCCTCCAGAGCTGTGGCTTAAAGGAAGGTCATGGTTTTGGTTGCTTTGATCCAGATAGCAGAGTTAGAGGAAACATCCTGCACCCCTGCTTGGGTAACACTCTTAAAGGCTGTTATATGGTTAAATGAATGATGTTTTTCTAAATTTTCTTGAATAATTGAATCAAGTCTTGAGGGACTTGGTGAAAACATCACTGTCTTTAGCACTGTTTGCCTAGAATTTTTTTAAAAGCTGATGGTCAGCTGTGAATTGGTCTTTATGCTAAAATTGGATCCCTGAGGTGTGGGAGTGTTGTATGCATGGCACCAGCCATTTGGTTTGTCAGGAGGTCAGTGTTTGTGAAAGCAATTATTTTAGTAACCAAAATGTGATGTTTACATTATTAGCTTGGCTGTTTAAAATGAAGCTTGTGCGAAGAAATGAGATGGGCTCATTAAATGTTTAATTAAACCATTGTCTACAAATAGGTTGTACTGCTAAACATTGCTTCTCTTTATTGAAGAATAAAGTTTAAAATGGTACTTTAAACCTGAAAAAGACCTGTTACTGTTATTCCTTTCAAGGGAATAGTTATTTCTTTTTCCTTTTTTTTTCTTTTTTTTTTTTTTTTTAATGGGTAAAATCCTCTAAATTCTCAACCATGGTTTGACTGCGTGACTCACAAGCAAATTAGCAAGATCACTTTTTTCACCTTCAGGGATACCAAGACGTCCACAGTTGTGTTCTTGGTTCCAGTACAAGCTTCACTCATGCGCGTCCCCACTGACCTTGTAGCAAATATTTGCCAAGAAAAAATATCAAGTACATCATTCAGGAGCTTTTTACCACTATATTGGCATGGAAATGTCTCGAGTAGTTATTTGGAAATGTCTCATACAGTCTGAAGGTAAACATGCCATACAGTCCCTGACCTGAAATGTTCAGCTTGTTTGCAGTAGCTGGACATATTTTCTACCTTGTCAGTGACCAAAGGCAAATAGATCTGTAACTGCTACTGCAGCTGGAATTAATGTGCAGATGTTTTTGTGTTGCTCTTCATACAGCCCAACATGGGCTATATAAATTAGGTTTTGTCTGTAACATGTACCAAGGAAATTATTTTTCGGTGAATGGCCTTATGGTGAGCCTGGGTGCTTGACAAGCTGTGCAGGCAATGAGATGGTGCTCTTCTTCACTTGTACCTCCTACTGTATTTCAGGGGACATTCTCCTTGGTATTACCTTGTAATTAAAGGAAATGGATGAGGTATTTGGTAGTCTATGGAATCAGGGCCTTGGTAGCATTGTGAGCAAAGGTTTCAGTTATAATCCATAACAGAAATGAATATGCCCATTTTTAAAGTTAGAAATCTGGATACTTTAGGGTAGAGGGTTCTTCCCAGTACCTGACGTAGTGGGATGACAGATTGAGACAGTGAAAAGTATACTAACTACAAAGTATTTGGGGATGGGTGTGTGTCTCCTTGGAGCATTAGGTGTTACTAGTGTCTCCTCACCCTCCCCAGGCACTTTTGAAGGTTTTGAAGCAGAAGACCAGTCCTGTGACCCAAATGGCCTTTTATATTCTCATGTCTTCTCTCTGTATCAGGGTGAACTTTTGGGGAGGGGAGAGAGAAAACAGACAGGCTTATTACTGGTCATGAAGCCATGAGTTGCCTCTTTCAGACAATTTGGTTGAAAACTAAGACATTTTATGGGTTGACTAGCGGGTGGTCTATGTGGAGTCTTGGCATGAAACTGTTTCCAGGTAGCAGGGCTGTGTAAGGCCGCATTGCTCTGCCAGTAGCACTCTAGCTTTCATGAGAGCGGAGCTGAAGAAGCTGATGAGAGAAACTTGATAATCCTTTGGGAACCATTTGTTGAACTCCCAAACTCAAAATCAAGTCAGGGTGAGAGGTAGAAGTCAGCCAGTGAAGGTTTTGGTTTGCTAGGTCAAACTGCAAGGGGATGCTAAGCTGTAGGGAAACAGGAGTATTGTTAACCAAAGACATGATTTTACCTGGGGACTATTTCCACAGGTTTAAGAGAAACAGGAAACAATCACTGTTTACAGCAGAGATTCCTTAATTCTTCCTGCTAATTTATGAATGTGCAATGGCCTTTTTTTTTTTCCTGAGGCCCAGTGATCTAACTACTACCCTCTCACTGCTCTCACTGAGAGAATGATCTAATTAGTGCTGCCAATTACATTCAATTTAAATCTGATGAATAGCCAGTTTCAGAAGGCCTGATTCTGTCTAGTGCTCTGAGCATCCTGAGCACCTTAATGTGTTCTCACTTGCCTGTACTGCTTATGGAAGCTGGAGGCACCCTGCATCTTGTGCAGGTAGTTCTGTGTTCACATGCCTTAGTTTCCTCACAATTTTGGTGGGATGAAATCTTGCATTTTATGGGAAAACCTTCCACTCTGGTGGCTTATGTTCCTCCTGCATTAGTTCTGCTAATTTGTTTCTTCTATTATTGCTTTGCGCAGGGAAATTTCAGTCAGTGCCTTGGCATGCAAGGGATTTTTAATACATTCTAGTAATGGAAAGCTGCTATTCTACTGCTCAGGAAGATGCAGCTCTGTAATACTTCTGAGGCCCTGCAAAGGATAATTTCTGAATGCACAACCCACTGTTGAGTTTGTGTAGGCTGTTAAAGAACAAAGAAGTTACCAGATTTTTTTTTGAAACCCATATTGTTCGGCCTAACCAGAGCCTGGCCTTTCAGAAGAGGTCAGCATCCTTCAGCTCTCCTAGTAAATAGCTCAGTTTTTGAAAGGACTGAAAGGCCAGTTAGGCAGTTCTGTAACCTGCCATTTCTATTGACAAGAATTTGGAGGAAAGAAGAGCTCTTTAATCTCGCTGTTAAGGTTAGAGACATGGCCCCTGTATTCTGTGGCTGAGGTTCACAGTGCAAAGGGGAGGGATAGACAGACAGATGCATGGATGGATGGATGCAGAAACCTGCAGAATGGGATTGGTGCAGCTCCTGAGAAACCTGCATCCTCCAAGTCCATGCTTGCCTGTATACCGATGAGCTGCAGGGAGCTTGCCAGGAAGGGAAGTAATTTTAGAGTGTGATTTGGAAAATGATTCAGTTTAAAAATTGCTATTTTTGAAGGGCTACTTTCAGCTGGGATCCAGTCCCCAGCCTGTTCCCAGAAGCACTTGCCTTGCTGCAGCAGAGCGTGGTGAAAAGTGGAGGAGGAATGTCTGTCTGGGAACCGGCAGCCCTGAATCTCGTGATGCTGCTGAGGAAACAATTCATGGGAATGGGGCCTTCTTACATTTCACATCCCTTCCTGCATTTGGCAGGTGAGTATTTAACCCAGCTAGGTTGGTGAACGTGGCAAAGGTCACTCTGCCCACCCTCCCTCCATGCTCAAGGGAAGGCACAAGGAATGTGGGTCTGGAAATGGGGCTGCTGGGCAGACAAAGTTTTGAGACAGGAAAGCCTGCTTTATCCTGTTGACATAAAAGCCAAGGACAGCATGAGGAATTTATGAATCAAAGTTGTGAAATGGCAAACACCTTTTTCATGCCATTTGAAGATGTATTGTATGTATTTGATAGAGCCTGTGGCTGTACATCCTGCAAATCTCTCCAGCCAGTGGCAGCGGAATGAAACCGGCTAAGCTGACACTCACTCTGTCAGGCTGAGGCTTTACAGAAGTTCAGGACAGGGAACATTTGATCACAGCACTGAAGAAAATATTGGCAACCCCTTTGGCCTGTTAGATTTGCTTTCTAGGGTGAGAAGTTTCAGAGAGCGATCCTGTGCTGATTACACCTGTCAGTTATCAACAAACAGGTTAAAATGCCTCTTCTGCCCTGGATTTGTCCCTCTTGTTTCATTCGGACAGGTGCTGCCTGATGCTCCTCTGAGGTCATTTACCCTGGTAAGCTTTTCATAAACAGGTTCCACTTGTGACTAAGCAACTTCACAAACTTGGTTTGTTCTCGAGGATGTGTGGAGTCGAAGTGTATGGCTAAAGACTTTGCTCTGCTTCCTGTGCAGGTATCAGGGGCATACAAGGAAAGCAACATATCATCTTATCATCTTTAGAACAAATTCTAAGCTCCTGCTAGGAAGCAGAGGGTGAAGAGAACGTCATGGTGAGGAGGGCTCCCCTTTACAGCTGTCCATTTTTACTTCAAATGCAATGAGCAAATGGGGAAATGTATCAAGCTTTTTTAAAAAAATAAAATTCCAGGTTGCTGTGTAGAGGGTTTTAAAGGACCTTTCCAGATTAAGATTTTCTGTTATTTATGGCCACATAAACAGTGTTACATGTGTAATACCAAAACATTCTTTGTGTGTGTTATGAAAGAAACACAACTGCTGTGCCACTGAACATGCAAAACTGTGCCAGGGAAAACATTCAGGACCAGAGTAATTTTCACCTCTGTTCTTCTTAGCCTGGAAATGAACTTCAGCCTCCCATATTCCTATTTTTAGCGATGGCCACTGCCCATATTCACCTGGGCACTAGGGGAAAATGAAATGAAGCTGTTTGGCAGAGTTTTGCAGTCATTTCACAGAGGAGCAGTCAAAGTGGTGTAAAGTGATTAAACTTGTCACAGTGGCTTTAATCCATTGTAGGTGTACTGTGGCCAGTGCTCTCACTTTAGTTTTAGAGCAGTGGGGTATTGATTTAGCATTTAACAAGCACTTATCTAGTGAAAATGCATCAGTGGAAACATTAGAAATAAAAATGCACAATGAAGAACATATGATATTGAATCCAAACTACACAGTGTGCTTCAGGTCAGAAAGAGCTTAGGTAAGGAATGAGGGGAGCATAATGGAATAGTGGGACAAGGAGTGCCTAAGAGTGGACACTGCAAGAATGGAGTAAATAATGGTAACTCTGAGGGCACTCTGTGCCTGAGAGATCACTTCTGTAGCTCTGCTTCTGTGAGAAGTGCAAGAGGCAGGGATGGAGAATAGAAAGGAGCACATACTTTAAAAGCCTTCTGGAAGCTCAGGCTTAGAGTCCTCTCAAACGATTTCCTTCCAGCTGCACAGTCCCCTTGCTGGCCCTTCAGGTGTGTTGACTTCTAGGTGAGCATGGTCTAGTGCACAGGTTGGAAAGTTTTCAAGCAGCACTTGCCAAAGTGTATTTTAGTTTTCTAAATCAGAAGTTCAGTGGGCTAACAGAGGTTTGGGATATATGGGATTTGTCCCACATGGAAACGAGCTGCCTCCACGCAGTTGAGTGTTGTGTCCTGCCATCATGTGGGGCCTGCTGGCTTCCCTGGGACTCTTGGCTGTATCTCAGGAGGGAGCCATTCCCATTTTACAGTGACTCTGTGTCAGGTTCAGCCCATGTGCCATCCACAGCTCCTGACTCCTGGTCTAACAGCCAGGCTGTCTGAGTCAGGCTTAGGAAACATGGATTTCTCACCAGTTATAAGCTGATACATTGCATCACCTTGTTCCAATAATTTCTCTTCAGTTGCCTTACTTACCCTTCTGACCTTGGTCCTGTTTCTCTCCCTAGGCTGAGAAATACTCCGGAATAGAATGGCTTTTATTTTGATGCGTTGTCATACCTCCATTGGAGATACAAAGAAGTCATGGCAAGCTTCCCACCATCCATGAAGGAAATAGAAGAGAGTCCCACTGGTGTGAGAGCCATTGTACTGGCGAGACCTTGTCGTGCTCATAATGATAGAAGGGGAAAATACTCTGCTGTGAAAAAGATGTGGTCTAGCAAGCAGGCTTCATTTCTGTCCAAATGCCAGTGTGGCTTATTATTTTCTAATGAAATGAAATATATTCATGCTCTCTGAAGCTGACTGTGTTGATTTAATTTGTGTTTTGTGATCAAGATTCTAGATTTCATATCTTTTATGTTTTATAAGTAGTGAGCAGGGATTTAGCTGCATAAGACGCATTAATATCAATACAATATAACTCCCCAGGCACTTCTTTAAAGACTATTTTATACATAACAACATGGAATTTCACCTCTATATTTCTCTCATTCTCTGCAGGAAAAAACAGTGATAGCTAATCTGAAGGCAAGCACACATTTTATTATTGCTCTCAAAGCAGTAAGCATTTTTAGTACTCTGAATTTTTCCTGCTGACAAACAACAGGCAGTGTATAACACAGAAATCAAATAGGTGCTTTTTTGGTGGGCTGGGCTGGGGAAAGCAGCAGAACAATCTCAGGCATGAAATCACAGGTTATTATTTATTTTACGTGATTTCAGTGTGCTGCTTTCAGAGTTTTTTGCTTTAGAGAACTGGTATGCACTAAGTGAGGGAGATCCTTCTCCAGTATGAAGTATTATTAGAAAAGGAAAGTTCACTTTTCTAGAGGAAATTTCCTGGGTCTGCTTCCTTTCCCATGAGTAAAAATGATCCAAATACTGTTGAGAATGGAAATAGGGAGGAAAAAAGACATGTTTTCCAAGCAAAATATGTTAATTTTATTTTTGCTTTGTCCTTACAAGCCATGTTTCTGACTTTCAGCCCAACCACTAAATTTGTCTCTCTGTACTAAAAGTTAATTGTCACATCTTAGACACTTGTTCATCCAGGAGAATGGAACAACCTGGGAATGATCCTAGGTAATTTTGAGTATTTTCCAGCAGAAGGAAAGACCTCTCAGCATCACCTGAGGACTCTTGGTGGGTCTTGGACATATCAAGATGTTCTGTTTGAGCTTGGCCTGGTGAGAGCTCTTGCCAGGACAGGGTCTGTGCTGTGGGATGAACCAGCTGGCTGGACTTTGTAGGGTGTACTGTGGATCACACCTGCATCATGCTTACCCTCAAGTAAGGAAACATTACATTTGTCAGAGTTTAGTCTTCCTAAAATTTGGCTTTCCTGATTTAATTCATGATTCAGATAAACAAAATTCCAGTTATTCTGATGACACTTCACAAGGGTTGGACTCATGATGGCCCCCAGTCGCAACTTTCCTTGTTTTGGGATTGCAAAGCATTCCTTTTGCTCTGAACTGAGTGAGTAGGTCCCATTTGGCAAGTATGAAGTGTCTCTGGAGCTGTGCTGTTCTGGTGCTGAAGAAGAATGTGCACTGCACCAGTCAGTGGTACTGTTGTATATTAATCCCGTGAAGCAAATTCTTCCATCTCTGATCAAGTGCTGAAGTTTAAAGGGGCAGTTGCAATACAACAGAATATAAATCATCACCTTAACTGCAGCTTGTGGAAGCTTGTGTCATGGGATTCAGCCTAAAAACAAAATAAATCTATAAATCAGCTGGAAATGACCGAGGAGATGAGTGCCTGGATTTTTTCAATTGCGCATTGAATAATTACGAGCTCCCAGTGTGTATGCCCAAGTCTCACACACACACACACACTGGAAGTGTACAGCAGATAGAGATGTAGCCCAGAAGTTCATTATTTGGCAGTTGTAGGAGTTATGAGTCCCAGGGACTGCCTGACCTTAGGATTCTTCTTCTAGTAACGCTGGATTTCTTGGGACTGGAGAATACATGAATCAGAGGAATGAAGGTCAGGGAAAGAAAAGGTATGTTTAAGCTGAAGAATAACACTGGCCCAAAAGCAAATGAGTGTGTATTGCCTCTGAATGCACTGAGAGTGAGAATATTTGAGACTGATCCTAGCTATTAAATTAATCAAATTTCTAAACAGTCTTCCAATAGGAAGAATGAGAGCAAAAAGCTGGACTGCCTGTGAGGTGGAGTCTGAAGGGTGTTGTATAAAGTGATGTCTGCAATAGCAGTAAACTGAATTTAATGGCTAAAGTGCTCCAAACATCATCAGATACTTTAAACTGGATAATGTACAGACCTCAGTCATACACAGTATTTCTTCCCAATCACTGCTAAAAGGGGTGTTACATTTCCACGCTCTTTTTATAGCAATATTGACTTTTGGAAGTCAAGTAACTTTTGTAAGCTGGCTGAGGAATGCATTTGGGAAGAAAGGCTAGGGATGATTTTGCTAGAACATCCATATCAGTGGGAAAAAACAAAGAAAAAAGTTATGTCTGTTACAATTTACCAACATGAAAGCTCCTCAAGGTCTCCGCTGTTCAGAACCCAGCAGGAATTTTCCAACTGAGGAGGAGAAAGAGAAATGTTTACTAAAAGACAGATTGCAAACATCAAGCTGCCTGTTCTGCAATTGATCTTTTACACTGAGAATATCCAGAAGATCTACACTCATGGTTAGGCTGTTATTTGGAAAGGCAGTAAAATACGTTCTGCTGAGAACTGCTTCATATTAAGCCTGCAACTTGGGGAGCTTTTAAAATACAGCAATTGCCTTGGATGTTCATTTCCAGGCAGACCCTGGTCTATACATTTAAAGCAATGATTTGTCTTTCAGATCCACTGGAAGTATGCTGGGTTTTTTCCTTGCTTGATTAAGAAGCACAAAAATATCACAAAGGAGGGAAAAAAAAAAAGGCTATTGGACAGGGTTTTGTTAAATGCCACACTCTAGCCCCTTCCTGAACAAAAAGAGGCAAAAAAAATTTAAAAAAAATAGACACCTCTGTGCTTAGAAGTCTGGAAGGTAGGTGTTCTTGAGTAGGGAAGCTGTCAAATTCAGCCTATGGGGCTGTGCTAGCTCAGTGAAACACAATGGGAAAGCCCAGAAATGGGGGAATGATGTTGCCCGCACAACCATATTGCCATTTTTAGGAGAGACACTTCTACACTTTGTCATATTGACCTTTAGTTTCTTATCACTGCAGATTGATCTCCTCTTCTGTGCTATTTTCCCAACCTCTTTAATCAGTATTTTCTTGACGAGAAGACAACTCAGAAGAATTAGAAGATTAATTTCTCTTAGGAAGAAACATGAGTCTTTATCAACTGCTCTTCAATTGCTGCTGCTAGGAGATTGAGACATGGAAAAGAGATTTAATGCTTACTGCCATGCTTTCTGCCTGGTAACATGAAACTACATCCACATCCCCATGGCTCCTATCGAGTACTTATGCACTAACTTGTCTTCTGTGCAGCAGCAAAGCTTTGCTAGAAAAGCAAAGAGGATGAACAGCCCTGTGGTGTCTCAGCACTTGCAGTACCAGCTACATTCACCTCTTCCATTGCTTCTGTAACTCTCAAATCCTCTGCAATAAAGCACCTTTCACTATCATTTTCCAGGAAAGATGTGATAGCTGTAAGCTATCTCCTTGACTCTGATATTAAATCCCTGGTATTAATGGATCATGGCCTTCAACATTGTCAATATTATTGAGAACAATATTGTGACACTGGAAACTCAATCAAACCTCACCTTTTACATTACTTGTTACACAGTTTTTACCTTAGCACTCTGAAAGGAAGCAATTATCCTGGGTCCATGAAAACATCTTAAGTGTAAAAGACAGCAAGTAATGATTGTTATCCCTTCACCCTCAAAGAAAGCGGATAATTGGAAAAAATAAATAAAGACACTGGTGAAAGAAAAAGGGATATAGATGGGGCCATAGGCCATAAGAAATTCTGCCTGCTTGCATCTGCACAGTGCACTAACAGTTCAGCAATTTCTCAAAGGCCGGCGGGTTGCTTTCGCAGCAGTTCTTGATGCAGCTTTTGGGAGACCTGGGGCTAAAGATTGCCCAGGTGTGATTTGTAATTCTACCTCCCGCCTGTTTCCACATATGCAGTGAAGACTCCTGTACCCTCTTCTTTTTGAGCATAGCTGGCTAAAGGCAAGGATCCCCAGGGAAATCTACAGCAAAATTGTGTTCCTGCTTTATGATGACAGTTAACTTTGAAATTAAAAACCAATAAAGCAAATTCTAACTGAGCCCAAAATGGTACTGGCTTTTTGGACTAAAATTTCAGGGTTGAATAACTGGAATTTCAATATCATCCCATATGTCTTTGTGAAGCAGTATTGTCCCAAATGGCTAGTGATGCAGTGCTTTCTCAGTCCTGCTGAATAAATCTATTTTAAGTCAATTCCCAGGAAAAGAGTTTGAAAACCTCCTCTTGCTGTTGGCATTGTTTATTTGCAACAGTAAAAGTCTGCCAAATTTCAGGCTTCATCCTGCAAACACCAGGAACTCTGTCACTTATCCAGCAAAGCTTTCATCACAGGCTTAATTCCGAAACACATGAATAGTTCCCAGTGACATCTGCAGAGTAAGTCATCTCCAACAGCTTAGGTTAAGCACACCTGTCCCCTGGACCAGAGGGATTTGTTTGTACATTTTTCAGAGCACGGCACTGCAAGAAAATGTTCACCAGTAGAAGGTACCTGAGGAGTTGGTGACTGGTGTTCCACAGAGGTGAGCAGGGCAGGGGAGGGGGGACCAACTATAGTGAGAGATGGCATTTGGGAAGGACAGGAGACTTGTCTTCATGCCTTAAAATTTATATTCCACTTCATCCCAAAGATTCGGTTAGCTGGAAGTTTACCTTGGTCTGGGAGTGTGTTCAGGCAAAACACAATGTCAGTCTTCCACAGGCTTTGGGGAGTTCTGCTGGGTTTCAGGGGAGGTTTCAGGGGTTTCAGTTTCCCTACAGACCTCTGCCCAGTGAGGGAAATGCTGCAGAGGTAGAGGATGGAATGACACAGCATTGCTCAGCCCTCAGAGATGTAAATGGCTGCTGGTGAAGGAGGATCTTCTGCTACAGACTAAAACCTGGCACAGTCATCATTTCACTGCACTGTGTGATTTTAATCTGATGGAGCCTTTTTTATTCAAATCTCATTGCTCTTGACTGACATCAGGAGTAAAAATCTTGAATAGAAATGTTTCTGTCTGTAATTATAATTGGATTTGACAAACTTCCCCTCTCCACTACATTACCATGCAATGATTTCTTTCAGTTCTATGCTTGTTTGGGAAGAAAACCTGGTATATCATCAGTATGAATTGCTCTGTAGAGAGTTTACGAGGGCAGGTGCACCGGAGAGAAATGGATAGTATGGCCTTGTGTCGATAGGAACTGTTACTGGCACGGGAGAAGTTTAATTTCAATCTCACTGTAAAACATGAAACCAATAAGTTTGTGGGTAGGGAAACTCACACTAAACACACTCATCCAAGCCTTACAAACATGAAGAGGGCTCTGGCTCAGATGGTTTGAAGGCAGGTCAAGGTGAAACCACCCTGCTCACAGAAAATGAAGCAGTGACAGTGCTTGGGTGGGTAGATGGCTTTATTTCAGTCCAGTGAATGTAGTGCTGTGCACAAGATGTCCTCTGGCTGTAGGATTACAATAAGGGGCTGTGGTGTGGAAATTGGCTTGTGCAGCAGAAGCCTTAATGTTCAGGAGCTCGGAGTGTGGCTCACCAGGAATGTTCTGTAATGTAAAATATGATGGGGCTTTTTGCTCTGCTTTGTTGTGTTTTGTTTTATGAGAGCTTACTGCGGCTTTTAGCGGCCTTCCTGAGATGAGCTCTCAGCTAATGTGAAATGCATTTACAGTGCTGGCTGCATGAAGTGCTCTCTGATGGAACAGTCTCGCTGCATTTCCAGTTTCTGCATTTGTCTTCCTTTGAACAAATGGGGAAGAAATAGTTAATGATTAAACTTAGCAGATAATACTGTTTACAGCTACTGAACATATTAAAAATGGATTTCCGTCCTCGACAGCTTTGTGCCTTTGAGGATTCTGCTTGTGTACAGAGAAAAAGTCATTTTGCTCTGCTACAGGCAGCAGCACGGGAGTCCTGTGCTTGTGCAAATTCTTGCTCTGAAATCCTATTTCTGTTCTCAGCATTGCTTGTTCCAACCCAAGGTCATTCAGACTGAAAAGATATCCTTAACCTGAGTGCATGGAAAGCATGAAAGGCACAGGTGATGGTCTGTCAGTTAAATAAACTGGTATAATAAACTGAATAATGCCAGGGGAGAAGCAGGCGCAGGACCTTACCTGGAATTTTGTGCTGCTTTTGCCATTCAGACTGTTGGCCATCTCAGCCCTTGATATGTGAAACACCAGCTTTGGCTCAAGTATTTTTAATGCAGGGTTTTTGCTCCTGCATGCTGTGGGCTACTCATGAACTGTCAAAACAGGCAAAAACCTGTCAAATGCTCCTTAAGATGAAGGCAAAGCGATTGCTTTGAAAGACACATTGCAAAAAGGTTGCTCTTCTAAGATATCTCATAAAGTGTTGGGCACCTCTGTGGTTGTTATCATTAGAAGGACAGGAAGAGCTTGATGGGATGTAGGACCTGGCATGGTGCTGGTTGTGGAGTTTGCAATTTCCTTCCCCTTCAGACTTTTGACATGAACCAGAAAAGTGAGCCTTTGTTTTAAAAATTACTGTGGTGACCATCTGAATCATCATTATGGACACTGAGGTGGATTATTTGCTCTCCTGAACCTTGCCTTGACAACATCTTTGCAAATCTATGGAAAACAGTATTATTGCCTTTTTTTTTTTTCAGGGTAAGGTTTGCTCCCAACATAGAAGGATAGGAAAACAATTTCATTGAGCTTTATTGTTCTTTGCCAGTACATGGCAATCTCATTTCCTGAATCTTTAGTTTGTAATTAAATGCAAACTAGAGTGTCATGGTCAAGGAATTTTGCCCCTTAATACATCTTTAAATCGAGGTTTTAATGCATATAAATTACAACAGTTTTAATCAGTGCACTATATATTTTTATTACTATGAATAAGCTTGAGAGACATTATTTATGAGGAATCAAGTGAGATTTTATGGTGGGAGCCTTAAAGGGACTCCTTTCACATAATTAATTAAAAGCAGCTTCACCAAAATCAGCAAAATGTGACAGCAGGAGGGATCAGAGCTTTCTCCTCCATCTTTACTGAGCACATCAGAATTCCTTCACAGTCTGGTAATTAAACTAATGACTGCTGAGTGTCTGCCTCTTACACCAAGCCTTAAAACATGGTCAGGTTTTTGAGGTTTTTATGCTCAATGGAAAACCCAAGGTATCTCAGTACCTGAGATCACGACATGGAGTCTTACATTGCTATTATTTTTTCAGAAATATTAACAGAACTTCTTATCCACTGGGAGATATCTGGTCATCTAAGAATCCCCCCTCCTCTGGGGAATATTTTAAGGACAATGGACATGTGTTGACCTCTCAGAATCAGAATAAACCTGCCTCTAATAAATAATGACTGCTTTAGGGAAAAGGTTTTGTTGCTAAACATTGAAAGTGGAACCAAGCCACTAGATTTGCTTCAGCCGAGTTGTAAACTGCCCTGCTTGTACAGAACATGGGAAATAAAACTGGAATTTTATTTAATGTAGTTGTAGAAGGGACCAAGAAAATAGCCATTACTGACTTAAAACTGCCTCTTGTGCACTGTAGAGAGAAGTAAGTCCCAGTGTAACAGGAGCAATAAAATGTCATTAAATACAAAGAAAAAGTCTGTGTCAGTGGTTCTGCAAAATTGTTTTTTGCTGGAGATTGCTTGCAGAATCAACTGGAAACACTTTTCCTAATGACCAATGTGCAATATAAAAGTCACATGGTTTGCCTTCATCCCATAGGGCTGGAAGTTCAGAATCTGGACCAAAACTTTTTTCCTCTGACTTAGATCAGTACTCATAGCCCTAAGGACAGCTACACAATTTGGACAGCTTTGTAAAAGAAAGTGTACTGCCTGCCATAGGAACCTGGATCCTAAAACAGTCAATATGCTGCTGGCAGAAAAGGCAAGCAAACACCCCAATGGTTTAATAAAACAATGAAATATTAAAGTTGTCTTGATGAAATCTCTGTTCTATTTGATTCAACTAATGCAGACATTGTCACTTAGGACCAGAGGAGATGTTCTGATCATCAGGTAAAGGTAGAATGTAATCCAATGATTATTCTGGGGAGCCTAAGACATTGAGTCTAACTCAAGCATGACTTTTGGAAAGACTTCAGTAAGTTGCAGTGATTAATCAAGTTTAAAAATGTACATCAAGTTTCTAATTCAGATTTGCCTGGCTCAAGTTTCCAGACATTAGTTGTTGTTTTATACTTACTGTTTGATTTCTTGTTTAGTACTTACTATTTGTTTTTGTGAAAGCACTTATAATCCAGAAACGTTTTGGTAGTATTTTTGAATTTGACAGCATATTAAGATATTCCTTGATCTAAATCTCATGTTGGGCTCCTCAATATTGTGACTGTACTTTTGTAGAGTGGAGCTCTTCCCAATTTCAGTCTAGACCCGTGTCTAAGAAATAGAGAAAACAAGGCAAAATAAAGAGAGAAAACAGGATGCACAGGGAGAGACATCAGAAATATGAAGTCCTTGGTTCTGGCTGGTGCCATGTCCAAACACTTGCTAGGCTGTCCACGGTAGGGCTGGGTCACAGACATGGCTTCAGACCACAAACTACAACAGAGTTTTTGGAAGGAAGCAGAGGGGCTACCAGGGATTTCAAGAGAGGCATGGAAAATCTTTAGAAAATCCCTGGGCAACCCTGTTTTCTGGGTGCAAAAGTATTCTTCTGTTTTTCCCCCTGCTTCCTCTTCAAGAAAGGGAGTGAAGGATGAATTACTTGAGGGAATGGCATTAAGTTGTGTTGGGGAAGGTCTAGGTTGGATATCAGGGAAAGGTTCTGCACCCAGAGGATGGCTGGGCACTGAACAGGCTCCCCAGGGCAGTGGTCACAGCACCAAGCCTGACAGAGTTCAAGAAGTTTTGGACAACACTCTCAGGCACCTGGTGTGACTCTTGTGGCTGTCCTGTGCAGGGCCAGGAGCTGGACTTTAATGGTCCCTGTGGGTCCCTTCCAACTCAGAATGTTCTGTGATTCTATGAATTTCAGTATTGCGGCATCTGTTTTGCTAGTAATTTGCATCCTATTTAAAAACCAGTGACAGGGACAATAATGCAATCTGTCTGTGTCAAATATTGGAAGTTAAAAAAAAGATATATATAAATCACATTGCAACCATGGAGAAGGCCATGGTATAAATAAGGAGACAGTGGAGAAAAAGGGAAACTGTTAGATGCCTCATTGTCCAATATATAAATTGCTACATGTAAGACACTTAAACTGCAAGAAGGAATAAAAGACACTGAAAAATAAGGGAGAAAGCCAAAAGACAACCTGAGGATACAGACTGGCAAACTGGTCTCAGCTTACATGGTGACTGGTGCCATTCAGAAGTGGAAAAGGAAATTGCTGTTAAAAACCAGCATCTGTTGGGAGGTGCAGCAGCACAGGTGGCTGTGGAGCTCCCCTTGCAGCAGTTTCCTGGAGGGGATTGTGAATGAGCCTCTTCCAATTGCTCCTATGACCATGGTCACAGGCCTGCAGAAGCTTTGTGCACTTGGAAACTCTCTCTGTCAAGTTCTGCTGTGGCTCTGTTTCAGTAGAGTGCCTGATTGCAGCTCCAAGGGAGTTGCACAAACCTTGAAGGGACCTCCAGATGAAATACATATTGGCTGCAGTATTTTGGGTGCTAATAACCCATCTAAACCTGTCTGAGTTCCACAAAGATCACAGCAGGAGCCTTTTCTCAGCAGAACAATCCTGTGCCCTGCTTCCCTATTCCTCTTGCAGAGCACTGGGGAAGGAGAAGGGAGAACTATTCACGAGAAAGCCTCTGAAATTTAAAAACAGAAACAAAGTGGTTTTCCCAGTCTTTTATTCTTAGAAACACCAGAGTGATGGGACATAGAGGGCTGCAAGGCTGTTCTGGCTGGTTTCTTTCAGTGCTCTGGGTGAGACTTTTGAGCCAGCTCTCTGCCTGCAATGCCAGCCCAAGGTGGTGGTGGTGGTGGGCTCAGTGTGACACAGGGGCAGCTCTGGAGTGTCCATGTCCACGCTGGTGCCTGGAGCTCCGCTCCACAGAGCTGCTCCCTGTGGGTGCCTTGTTTTCAGTCAGGGTGGCTACAAACCCCCCAGGCCTCCCCCTGTGCCTCTCTGCAGGGCTGCACTGGGCAGGGGGAATGAAGCAGTTTGGGTCATGGCCTGGGGGACACTTCTGCAGTGCAGTCCATGGTGTGGGCCATGTCCCTTGTCCACAACCCCAAACAGCTCTTGGGAGGAGCTGCTTCAGCCTCCTTGTCGGACATAATGCATCCAGAGGGCTTTAAATGATTCAGAGAAATGTCTCAAGTAGGGGAACGGAAGAGAAATTCACTGATAGCACCTTCCCAATCTTTTTTTGCCAAGGTTAAAAAAAATTTGGAAATTAAACCTGGAATCTATTTCACTGTCTCCTCCTTTCTCCTCTCCTCCGCTTCTTCCTTCTGTTCCATCTTCCCCACAGAAAAAAATCACCACGCAACTCAAGGGGGACATTCCTGCAGAAGGAGCTGGGAATTAATCTTGTTGCTGAAATGAAGAATAGAAAAGTTCTTCAAAACTTTGTCATTTGTTCATAAAATACTTATGGACTTAAAAGGACTTATGATTTATTTGTCCTCCCTTTCTCATTAATCTTTGCCATCTTCAGGCATTCAAGAAACGTATGTCAGCTCCCCCTGATTCATTAAAAGGAATAAAAAGGTTTCCTTTATCGGCCTTCTTTTGCTGAGAACTGTAGGACTGGACTTTATGGATGTTTTTGGGAAACATAAAAAAAAAAGAAATGTACTTTGAAAATTAAATAGAACCTTAAGAGGAATATCAGCTCTTACTGTATTTGTGATAAAACTGTATGATTTAGACTCTAGGTATAGCATAAGAGAAAGGGAGCACATATATCTTTATTGAATGGATGTGCCCTTCAGGAGTAAGGAGCCTTTAGTAACACTTGCTTTGAACCTGCTGCCAGAAGAATCCTTGGCCTGCCAACATACACCTGCATCTAATGGACATGGCAGGACACAGGCTCTCATGGCTTTGCAAGGGCACTGTGCAACTCCAGGATTTGTTGAAGTACTCTTGACACCTCAAGTTACTGATTGCAAGCCTCTCCCAGCATCACCCAATGAATGACAGAAAGAGGGAAAGGTGACACTCTAGGGAAAAGTGGCTATCCTCCCATTAATCAATGGCGAAAACCTACTCACATCATTCCCTCCAGCACAAATAAAGGTGAAAAATCTCATTTCTGCTCAACAGGGCTATGGCTAAGATAGGCAGATCTTCAATTAAAGTGTGCTGGGAGAGTCAGGTGTGTGTTTTGGAGCCCAAAACATGGAACTGGATGTCAGCAGTTGTACTAAGAGCGGAAAAGCTTCCCAGGCTCCCAGCGGCACGCCAGGATTGCAGAGAGCTAGGTATGAATTTCTTTCTCTCTTTGAGCATCCACTCTAAAACACAATTTCTACAGCTTTATTAAATGGACCTGACTGTGAAAGTGGGTGCTATATATGTGTATATTATGAGTAATATTACTGTAGAAGTGTTACAGTAAATTTCTAATGCATTTTCCTTTCATTCTCTTCCCTCATCTCCATTCTAACATTTTTGAGGTGGAGCTGCTGGATCACATTCAGAGGGGATGAAGGACTGTTTTGTCTCTCAGGCGTGTTTTCCTTCAAGGCAGCACTGTCTCTTGCAGCTGTGGTGGTGAAGATTGGCTGCTGAGGTCTTGCCAAGGAGCTGTGGAGAGCTGAACTTGTGCTTGAACTTGTCTCTCCTATGCTTGAGAAAATTCTCTGTGGTGTCAGGGGTCTGTATGAAAGTTATTGTTTGAATATTTTGTAGTGAGAGACTCCCTCTCCAGCTGGAGAGGAAATCAACTGTCAAAAAGTTAATTGAAGACAGTAAAAATGCACCATTTAGTGCAAGTAAAGGTGTGCATACACAGAGAGTAAGGGTCAGCTGTGAGCGTCCATCCCAAGTCTCTAGAGAGATGTGACCCTCTGCAGCTCTGCTCCCAGTAGAAACATCGCTCCACCTGCAAATGTATTGGATGCTAGGGCTTGAAATTGCTCCATATCTGTTCATTTCAATATATATGAACCTGAGTAAAGCCTCAGACCTGGGTACTTCAGTATAGAGAAATCTTCTCAATAGTCAAAGATTTCCTTCCTAAACTTGATCTGTTTCTCTTTGGTTTTCACCATTTTTCCTTTCTCACCCAAAGCTACCCTGAATAATTGTGCATTTTTTAAAATTGACATCTTAGACTATTTAGAATTATTTGTGAGTAGTTACCATGTACCCTCTTAGACTGCTATTAACTTGCCCAGCTGATGTGTGTATGGTTTTGTGAGGACAATTTGTGGGCAGGATTGCTTCTCCCCTATACTCGAAGCTGGTGTTGGCACAGCTTTCTGTAATTTATGTCTCTCTGTTTCAATGAATTTAGGACACCCCTGCCTCACCAGTATATTTCAGTATTTACTAATTTTTGGAATTTTCCTGCTGAACTTTAGGTTGTTAATGGAGATGATGGGAAGTGGGACATACAACCCTTTTAATCCCACTGTTACAAATCTGTGTGCTGTAGGTAACTAAGACTACCTGTGTATCAGCCTCAAGGTGAAGGTAATAAATCTTGCTCATCCTTGGGACACTTTGCCAAGAGACTGATTAAAACCAAATCTTCATGGAAATTGTTCTCTCTGCCCATAAAAACTCTGCCCATAAAACCCCAAACCAATCCCTTTTTTCTGTTTCTTTACGGTAGAAGAAAGCTGTTGGTTCTCTGGGAAGACTTGAATATTCTCATTTTAAACTTCTAGCACTACTCTTCACTGCTAGTCACTGTACCCTGCAGGTATTCAGTTCTGCTGAACACCTGGGCTGCACAAGAATGAGAATTAATGTGGTTTTGTCTCAATGCCATTAGGCTGCAGGTGTCAGTCTGCAGACAGTTTCTGGAGAAGGCATGTCCTGCCCCAGGAGAAAAAGCAGGAGCAAGCAGCAAGGCTGCCAGCAAAAGTGCTTTTTGGAGGCAGACAAGTGGCTGATTGGCACTGTTGGGGAGGCAGGGGAGTGTTTGGGTGGGGAAAGAAGGTATTGGAACAGAGAGGAGGTTTTAACTGCAAATGTGTGGAGGGCATAAGGGAGATAAAACACTGCTTAAGAAATTGTGTGATTTAAAAAATACATTATTTGGCTGTCAAGTGAATTATAGAGGAGAAAGGGAGATTATTCTTTAGATGCATTGTAGCGACAGGACATAAAGGATTAGACATGCTGTGTGAGCCATAAAGCTTTCATCAAGCAGAGAAAGAGTAATGATCTTGGTTTTATTGTGCTGTTTTCAGGCTGACAAAGTTCTAATTTTGTTCCAAAAATAAAGTTATGAACCAAATTGAAAGGGCTCTTAAATTGAGTATGTTTGCTTCTGTGGTGGTGTATTGACTGTGCCTAAGACAGTTTGATAACTGTCTGTCAGAGGTGTAGAGAAGCCTCGTGCTTCATGGGAGCCCAAATAATTCTCAAAATAAAGGCAGATAAAATTTCTTCCCATTGATTAGCTTTCTGCCTGTTTTTATTTGCTTCTGCAGCGCCTCCTGTTAGTGCAGGATGAATACCCAGTGACTTTCAAGAACTGTCAGTCTGACCACAACCTCTCGTGGGAGGAGGGCTGTGTTTGATGTGCCTGTGCTGGCTCTGGCTTCTTCAGCTCAGAGTCAGGAAATGCTCTCCCAAAAGTGCCTTGCCTGCCTCTCACCCCCCACTCTTCTGAGTCACACGGGAACCTAATCATCAATCAGCCGTGGGGAAAGTGCTGCTGCTACCTCTTGGGGCTGTGCTGCTCCAGCACCACTGACCTCAGTCAGCCAGAAACATCCAGCTTGCCTTTCACATAAATGCCAAGCCCAGTAAAAACAGATGAAGGCTCCATGTCAAGCTGGAGAATTGACCTAACAGAGGAATATCAGTGGCCTGGCTTCAGCTGGGATACAGTTAATTATTCTTAGCAGCTGGTACACTACTGTTTCGGATTTAGGATGAGAATGATGTTGATAACACACTGATGTTTTAATTGTTGCTTGATTGCTGCTCAGGGACCAGCTGGGCACAGTTCAGCAGGTGGTGAGAAATTGTATTGTGCATCACTTGGTTTACTTGGGGTTTATTCCTCTCTTTCTTTTTGTTATCTCCCTTTTCATCATCATTCTTAATGTTGTTATTATTATAATTTACTTTATTTCAATTATTAAACTCTTTGAACCTCAATCCACAGGTTTTATCTTTTTCTGATTCTCCTTCTCACCCACCACACCAGGCCAGAGGGGATGGAGTGAACAGGCAGCTGCCTGGTACTTAGTTGCCATCTGAGGTTAAACCATGACAGCCAGGCACTTCAATTCTATTGCTTCATATTTGTTATGACTTGGACAGCCCCTTGATTAGCTGTGGGGGAAACTTCAAATTCTAGAGCTTTTTTTTTACTGGAATGTCAAGTACTGCTCTTCTACAACACTCAGAACAAGGTAGATGGTGGGGAATATAAAAAATACATTTAAATCCCTTCTGTAAGCAAAATTCAAAACTCAGAGGAGGAATTTAACCTCCAGAGCTCACAAGAAGACAATATAACAGTGTGGTCACCTGCAATTATTTTGAGTCATTCACTGTTTTGAATCACTCTTATGTGATTCACATGGGCTGAGTGAAAATGCAGACCTGACCCGCTAGTTGCTATCTTTTCTCCTTTTTTTTCTTCAAATTTTTCCCATTTTTCTTAATTCTCTCCCTTCAGTTATTTAACAGCAAATTTATCTCAATTTCCAAACTGAATTTAACAAAGAGAAGGATATATTAACTACACATTCAACATATAAAGGGTGTGACACATGAATGAAGCACCAGAAAGATAAGGAGATATTAAAAAGAAGTTATTCTGATTTATAAGTACTGGAGATTTGCATTTTCATACCCTCTAATCAATTTGAAGGCTAGAAATGTACTTGAAGGAACTTCACAAAGGTATCTCATGCATGCTCGTTGGTACTTTCATAATGTTCATGTCTTTCCCCTTCTCATGAGTTCCCACTGATGATAACCTTAATTAAATCAGAAAATTTTGTTAGCAGTTCCTAAGTGTATTGTCTTCCTCTTTGGGTTGCACTTTACAATTAAACTAATTTATTAGACTGTATTTATCAAAATTATCTGTTTCTTCCAGTAGCATATTCTGATTCTTGCCAGCAAGTCCTGTCAGCAGCTGAAGGAAGTTCTTTCTCACCAGATTGTTTTTTCTTCTTCTTTTTGGAGAGACAGTATTGCATGAAAACAAAATATGAAATAAATATTTCTAAGCTTGAGCCACAAAAAACTTCAGCAGATCCTTTCTTCATCCCAGAAGTTTCTCTTTACCTGTGGGTGTTAACATTTACTCTTCAAGTGGGTCCCCTCTCTCATGCTGAACCTCTTCTCTGCCTTAGCTAAAATTTCTTCACGAAGCTCTTCATCAAACACAAGAAAATAAGGTGTAGTGCATCATGTTTTGGAAAAAAACCCCATCAATCTCTTCTCCAGGAAAGAGATAACATTTATCTTTAGTAATTTTATTCTATACTTCATCCCTCGTTCCCTTGTGTATAGGTTTGCACTTATTCTTGCATTCCAGCTTCATTCTCAATCCTCCATAAAGTCCTATTAATTTAATGCCTTTCTCAGTCACTTCTTTCCACTATCTTAAATATGGATAAGCCAGGGAAAGGTCATCAGCTTCAACTGCTCCTTTAATACAGAATGGAGCCAGCAATAAAACAAAGCCCAGATAAAATCAAACCAAACCTGGAAGGATTGAGCTGAAAAGCAATAATTGCTTGGCTGTACCCAACAGAACTACAAAAGTGCTTAATTTAATCCTGAAAACAAAAACTGAGAGGATTATTGGCAAGGACTTGATGAAAGAAAACACTGTTGATAATATTGATCGTCCTTGGCACTTTTTTCCTCCGGAAAGTGCTTTACAAACACTAATTAACCAGAGTATTGCACAACCTATGGATCTCTTCTAGTAGAGTTTTTAAGCTATGCTGCTTCTGTGATATCTGGCCAAAGACTAAGCAAAGTATAGTGAAGCTTGCTCTGGTGGAAAAATGGACTCAACCTCGTGACCAGTCTTGGTGTGTGCTAATGTACTCTGCTTTATCAAACAGCAGTCAGCACTTCTTAATGGAGGTGCATTTGTTCTTGCTTAATTGGGTGTTAAATAGGGGTAAAACATCATATTCACTCCTGGTCCTTGGGTGGAAGGGTTGGGAAGGAGAAGGCAAGGTGCTGGCAGCGAGACAGGGCAGTTCACATTGCTGGCTTTGCTTGGGTTTTGGGGTTTTTTAAATTAAAGCTCCTTGGGGCTCTGTCCATTACTGCATATCCATAGAGGAGTCTGGAGGACCCATCTAGGGTCTAGCCACGGCTGAAAACCACCGAAGTGTTGCTGTCTCTGCAGTCTTCACTCTTCCATCAAGTGAGTCCCTACGGTGATGATCGTGAGATTGGCCTGTAGAAGAGTTAAACACAGTTCCAGTTACTAATAGTGAATAATAATAATGAAGTAACTATTACCTTTGCCTGCAGTCACATCTGTCATGCATCACTGATATGGAGCCCCTCAAGATCTGAGCCAAACTTCACAATTTTTTTTTTAGTTATGAATCAGTAGCAATAGCTGGACAGTTTTGATTAAGCAATTGTATTGTGAACCTTGTGCTCTTGGCTAATCTTTTGTTTTAAGGGAAAGGGAAGACAGTCCCAAGATGAATGGGCAGTCTGGACCAGAGCCACCAGGAGTGAAGTCAGCAGAACTGAGCAGTAACTTGGGGAAAGGTAAATCTGGCAGTGGGAGACCACAACCACCAACCCATTGACCACCTACTCAAAACAGACCCCAGATGGAGGAAAAACTGTGCATGCAGACTAATTAGCATGAGAGATATCAACTAGCAAACAGGGGGTTGAGTGCTGATTAATAAGAGCTATGTAATCTGTAACCAGTGGATGCTGATGCCTTTGTTAAAATGTTTAATTAGTGTAAAGTTTGGATGATCAGGGAGCCAGCCTTTTGTGGGTTGCCACCCAGCTCCCTACTTTGCATAAACTAGAAAAAAAATATTAGAAATACCTCACCTTGCTGTGTGAATTGATGTTGAGCACCAGGTAACTATCCCACACTGGGGACAACATAGCTAAAAGCAGAGGAAGCCTCAGCTTTAGTTTCTGCCTCCATCTCTCATGCTGACTGTGAAGCACAGCAGCTATTTAACACAAAAAACCCAGTGGCCAGTTCTTCTTTGTGAGGGATAAATCACCAAGCCTTACAGGTTTCAAAATACTCAGTAGTGCATACACTGTCCTTACAGTGCTCTCATGCATCAGGTATTTTTTCACTTTGACCACCAGTGTCTATCTTCCATCTCCAACTTTTCTCTCTTCGCCATTCCCAGAGATGTGAAATTAAAAGAGGGATATATTTTCAAGTCATGGCATCAATGTCCTTTGCCCTGATAAGTAAAATTGACCTTTCATTTTAGGTAGAAAAAAACTGCTCTGCAGCCCCACCACAGCATGGTCTTGCCCTGCTGTTGTGCCAGGAGCAGCCTCAGCAGTGACCCTGCCCTGCTGCCGTAGCAGGAACCACAACCTCATTGTTCTTCAAGTACTGAACATCTCAAAAGCCTCTACAGTCTTGTGGTTTTGATGAAGACTTTGAGAAGAAGAAGGAAATTGGGAGTTTTATCTGGTACCAGTCTTCTCCATAGGTATGGCAACTGATTCCTGTTTACTGCATCACAGCCCCTACCTCATTGCTGCAAAGAAAAAAAAGCATGAGTGAGGTGTGGGACCTCAAACCAGTGTGGTTATATCTCAACCTGTGCCAGGTGGACCGGTGTCAAGGGAAGAATTACTGGGGAAGGGGGAAGAAAGCAATCCCATTTTGGGTAGAAATCTGCCCAAATGCTAGCTGCAGTCCCAGTTAGTATGTTTGTTTTCCAGGCTCTAATAAAACCCATCTGTATGCAATCACTGCTGGACTAAATTGAGAGAGATTTGGTGAACACATGGCTAACCAGGATTTAGAGTGGAGAGAGCCTGCAGGAGCTCATAGGTCCTGCCTCTGCCAGTGTGAAGGCAATGTGGGAAGCCAAGCACAAGACATCAGACACAGCTGACACTGATACTGTGCCTCGATTGTCACAACCCATTCATTTTCAAGCATTTTAAAATTTAGCATAGCTTATTAGAAGCAGAAGGTGTTTAAATCCAGATGGTGTTACTTGGTTTTAAATGTCCTTTCAAGGGGGAGGGCTGCTTCCTGGTGCATGGTTTTCCAAGTGTGGTACAAGTAAAGTAAAACCAGAAAGGTCTGGGGAAGGGTAGCCTAAAGAATGGCATTCCAAACAGGAGTAATTAAACAGGCTGTGGCTTCTCAGCATCAGTCAAGTCAGTAAGATGGGGAAGGCTCATTTGCTGATCCTCGAAGAGCAGTGTCGTGAGGCACCCCACAAAGCTGCTGGGTGGCAGGTTTAAAATTAAAATAATGAAGTATTACTTCATGTGGTTCGTAATTCAGTTGCAGAACTCATTGCCACCAGCCACGGGAGACCTAACATTCAAAGGGCTTCCAGGAGAAATGAGCTCATCCAGGGAAGAGAGGTCTGCCAGGACCTGTTAACAACAGAGGTGTTCACACACAGGAGCAGTGTTCAGGAGCCACAGAGCGTGTGCTTTTCATGGAAGTATTGCTGCACATCCTCCTGCTTCTTCTTCCAGCCCCTAAAACATCCCACCAGCTACCAGCTGGGGAGCTTTGGTCTGATCCAGTGCTGCTATTACTGTGCAAGGATTCCTCAGCCCAAGTCAGAAAAGTGATACTGAGTCCCTATGCAAATAACTGGACTATGTTACATGTGCAGAGTAGAGCTGGGTGTTGCAAGAATATGGGGACATAGTGAGACAAATACAGAAATATCATAGTAAGATAGAGCACTTAATGAGCCTGCCCAAAACTAAGTATCAGCATAAAAGGGGACTAAGGGCTTTCCCTGGTCTTAGTCTTGTGGTGGTGTTGTCCCTCAGAGAGTTGGTGCAAAGTAGCTGTGTGATGCTAGAACAGGAAAATGAAATTTATAATAATCATGAATCACAGAGGAAAAAAACCAAGTATCTTTTAATGCAGGATAATAGAAATGCATTCAGTATTTATTATGATCCCTCTAATCTGAACACGATCTGAATTTTATATTTTGAAAGGGAGGGAGTGATCAGACATAATTCCAGTGCAGCTGCAGACAATGCTCTTTTGTGGCTGATTATCCATCCAGAATTCAGGACAGTGAATTCAGCCTTTTCAGTTTTGCACAGCCCATTTGTTTCCAGACTGCTTTGGTTTTCCACAGTATTTTAAGTGGAAGAAACCATGCTAGAAGGTAACACCTCTGCAGTCTTACCCAGGTGTATGTTAGCTACCATCAGTGTGTGCCCCCAGGGACCAGAGTAGTGGTGAGAGCTCCTGCCTGGGAGCTGGGAAATTGGGACACAGCTGGCTTCTCAGCTTGCTGTTAAGGTGCACTTCATTTCTGTTGTTGGAACCTCTCTTGTGTGCAGGAAAAGCAATCCCCATTTATTATGCTATAGGGAAAACACCAGCTGGAGAGTCTGTGTAGCCTTGTGGTTTTGAGGTTTGTGTTTGGGTTGCCCTGAGAATACTGCAGTCTTCAGGTTTGAAAAAAAAATTGGTGGCCCCACTGCGTTTTTTGAGGTGGCAGAACCAAGACTATGTGATTTATATATGATTTGCAAATCCTGGGATACTGAAATACTGTGTTTCTTTTCCATGTCCTGGGTGTAGCTGGCATCTAGACCAGCACTAGACATAGGATGACCTGCAGCTGCTCTTACTTTACCTCTGCAGAAAAAAGTTTTCTAATGATGCCCAAGTTGTGCTGACTCAGCATCTGATTGTTACATGCTTTTTTTCAGGAAAAACAGCAGCATTTTTCAACCAGTTGGCCTCATCCTCCCTCCTGGCCTTGAAAATCCGTGAATCTGAAACACAGAAGATGAAGAAGGATTTCTGCTTGTATCAAGAAAACCCTTTTATTTCTCAATGTTAATATTCCTAATTTACATTTACTGCTTGGGGGTTTGGAGATGATGTGGAACAGCAACTATGAACCCTCCCTCCACATATGTTGGGACAAGCACCTATTTATAGCTTTTGATTTGCAGTTGGAGGAAGAACCATAAATATTCCCTACTTCAGCAGGAAAACAGTTCCAGCACTATAAAAAAAGAGCCTCAGTACATAGGAATGGCATAGGATTTGGGCTGCATTGATTATGCTGCTTCAGCTGAGATTTATCCGTTTGAAGTTTCTGAGACTGGTGCAATCTTGTGTTCATTTAAAGATAGCACAGCCCCATGGGGCCGGTTGTTAACTTTGCATCATTAACAGAATGGTGTGCAAAAAATGCGCGGTGAAAACAGCCCAACTCCTTGGCTTTATGCTCCTGCATATTCTAGGAGGAGACCTAAAACTCACTGATGTGAAAATTTGCAATGTATTATTATGCCTTTGGGGACATGACAATAATTTGTGATACCACACCTTTTAACTAGTCATCTGTGATGAGGAGAGAGGGGAAAGGGCTGTAATTGTTCTGCATGTTTGTTAAAGGATTATTTCACTAGGTGTTTGATAAAATACAATCCTTCATGATCATGTATAATTTTGCAGTGTTAAAAATAATTATCAGAATAGCTTTTTACAGTGTTGTGTTTTAATGTAGCTGGGTAGGTGTTTCATATGCAGTTTATTGATGTTGTATTTTGATGTCTCCAAGGGGGATGTGGAATTGCTCTTCCCTGGTCAGAATTTCTCAATACTTTTACTCACACAGTGCACCTATCCTCGGTATTTCTGTTGCATGCAGTTCCAGTGAAAATAAATGTTCTTAATTCCAGCCAACTGAAATGCAAACAGTATGTTAAATTAAATATAGTTACTCATTTTAAAAGGTCACTCTTGTCTTTTTATTAATGCTATTTATTTCCTGAAACCTGTTTCACATTCAGATCACTAAAATGAAGAGCAGTGTAACCCAAAACAGTCGGAGCTGTGGCTGGTAGTGGAAAGGAGAATTCTGGCACCTGTGGCTCCTTGGTCCGAAGTGTAGCCACTTATTTCTCGGGCTCTGCATAGTCTCCAGCCAGAGAGGTATCTATGTCTGCAGAGACATGCCCAGCCCTCTGTGGATCTTCTTATCCTCTCAAAATATTTTCTGCTCTCCTGAACCACTTGTTTTCTGCAGTGATGTACACAGGCTCTGTTGTTCATTACAGACTTCTGCTCTGAGCTACGTGGACTGCAAAATACTTTGAGATTCCAAACCAAATGGAGATCCACACCCTGTCTGATTCTCCTGAGCCCTGTACCCTAGGGCATAGTTAACTCCTGGGAAATGCCAGCAGCTCCAAGTAAGGATGGGAAGCCTCAGAAGGTTGAAATAAGGCTCAAGGCAGCTGAACAAAATTTTTTTTTTTTTGCAAGTAGTCATAGCAATTAAGATACTAAAATCAATGTCATGAGCTGTCACTTATGGACTACATTAGCTCTGTCTGCCATGAACTTGCTCTTCTTCACCACACAAACCTTCTGAAACTGCAAGGGAACAAACATTTCTCACCAAGCCTAAGCACCCTCTGCTCTTAATCTGAATATATTTGAATTTCTCACTGAATCTGCCAACATCCATTACAGTCACCATTAACAGGCCATGGTGGGATTTGAATTAATCAGTACAATTTACAAAATCCTTTGGAGCACAAAAACTTTTAGGAGCAGCTGAGTGGTGAAACCATACTCAGGGGACAGGAGTTTTTCTAGCAAACGGTGGAGCAGGAAGGCAGATTGGAAGAGGAACATTCACTCTGGCTCCCACCCTGCTTAATGAAAACCAACATTTGAGTTTGTGATAAACAGAGGAGTAGCCTGAGGTGTTTTGAACCTTCTCAACAAGCAAGAGAGGCAGAGGAAGGCATCAGGGAAGACAGCCAGCCGGTCATCAGTCTATCACTGAGAATTGTTTTAATTACTAAGGGGACAGAAGAACGGGGAAAAGAGATGTCTGGTGCAAAGTCAGAACACGTCAGATGTAGCATTCTTTCCATTTCCCTCTCCAAGCGTTGCCCCACACTGAGTGATGCTTTTGAACCCCCACATGCCCACTGATGATTTAGAATCTGTATTTGCATGAAGGGATTATAATTAAGTCCTCTGTGACTTCACACACAAATTTACTGCTCCCTTACAGACAGTACCCATCAGCTTTGTGCCCTTTGGCTGCTGTG
Source organism: Corvus moneduloides (assembly GCF_009650955.1). Lineage (NCBI taxonomy): Eukaryota > Metazoa > Chordata > Aves > Passeriformes > Corvidae > Corvus > Corvus moneduloides. The sequence goes on along the minus strand of NC_045478.1, from coordinate 106,274,780 downwards.
GGATCATTATACCCAGATCGGCTGTAGTGTGCAATGTTAATTTGACACTTTAGCAACAGCCAGGAGTTCTGTTTTAGCTGTCCCTGTGCCTCCCATTATTCTGTTCATATCCTTTAAGCTGGGACAGCCAGCCCTTGAGACAGGAGGCTACAGCAGAGCTGCTCGGCGAGCCAGCTCAGCTGAGAGCAGGGCTGTCAGAGGAGCTCCTGGAGATGGTGCAACTCCAGGTAGATCTCCTGCCACAGCCTAAACCTGGGTGTCAAGAACACACCAGTTACCCATCTCGCTCAATTCTCCATTCATTTGGGTTTGAATCCCAAACAAGTATCTAATGACTTTTGCTTTTTAAAATTCCATTTCTAGATATGTGCGTAGGTATGAATTTTGGGTTAAGCCAGTCTGATCTCAAATTGGGAACAAACTGCAGTGCCACTAGCAGTGGACTTTCCCAGGAGACGAGCTGGACCATGTGCTTGTGCAACACTCTGGCTGTGGAAGCAGCAGAAGAAAATTCTTTATCTAAGCTCCATTCAGCTGAAGCAGTTCCTTCTTTGAAGCTGCCAGTCACGATATGAGCTCAGGAAGCATGTCTGCCTGAAGTGGAGGGGCCACCGAGGGAATGAGGAGAGAAGGTAACAAGGCAGACAGTCACTGGTTCCACACCCTGTTAGAAAGAGAGAGAACAGGATTTGTGTCAGAGGTGAGACTAGTTCATGATGGCTGAGAGGGCTCACAGGGGTGCTGGGGTGGCACGGAGCTGCTTCTGAGTACCGCAGAGTTGTGCAGAAAGAGCCAGAAAAGCCCTCTGCTTGTAACTCACTGTCCCTGTGACGCTGCGGTCAGACCTGAGCCAGGCAAGAGAAACACTTGTCAGGGTGATAAACATCCTGTGCTCAGCCACCTGAGCTCTGACTTCAGCAGACTGTCCTTCAAATGAATTGCCAATCTCCTGCGTTACTTTGGTGCAGGACATGCAGACCTACAGGCTTTGTCAGCATCAATAATCCTCTCTCAGGAAGAGCTGGGCTTGGAGGATGGCCCTGGCTGCAGCCAGAACCCTTCAGAGCTTGGGTGCTCCTCAAGCAAGGGTGGAAAAGCAGGGACACAGCTCTTGGTGACACAATCCTACCAAGGGTTCCCTTTGCTTCTCTGCTTCAAATCATACAAGGATAAACATATTGGTTTCCTGAGCCCAAGCCTCAGCAGTGCCGTCTATTTAAAAAATTAAGGGTGGAAGTGAGCTATTTTTTCATATATTTTGAGGTGCTTCCTGTGAGGTGTCAAAAAAAAAGAGAAACAGTCAGGGAAATGTAAACAAGAGGTGGTTCTTTTTTTAAAGAAAGTAGTTAAATGTAAGGCACAGAAATATTCTTTATTAAAATAAATCAATTAATTCCTTGATCACCTAGTATGATCTTATCTACAAGCTCTGGTTCAACGCGTGTTTTAAGGTGAGAAGAGTTTCTATTTTTGACAATCTTTGTTTGCCAAGACTTAGAGCTGTACAGACGGGTCTGTTTCTCTTCACCTCACCAGGATTTATAGCTACAGTCAGCCTTTTGGGGGAACACACATCAAAGCCTTCAGCAGGTGTGCAGCGACCAGGAAACGATGCAGCACAAAATTCAGAGAGGATGTGACACGAGATTTCCCCCGGGATTCTTGTAAAAATGACATGGAAAAGACAGGAGCCTTTGCAGATTGCATTGTGAGCGCTGCAGAAAATGGATCAGCCAAACCACGAAATAATCTTGGAAGTGACAAGCCTCATTGAAGGTTAATGCTTACAGAGCTGTGGGAACTGGTCCCAAAAGCACATTACTAGCCAGCCTGCAATAAAGGTGTTTTCCATGAGCTTATGTGCCAAAGGCTAGCCATCAGCGTGGCACTTGTGAATTGCAGCTATGCAGTGTCCTGAGCCATGCTGAAGCTGAAAGTACCTCATGCAGCTGTAGATAACTGATGGAAGAGCTGCTCCATAGCTCAAGAAGCAGGAGACAGAAAAACTACAGAATTTAAAAAACCTGTCCAGTGGTGGCAAGCACTTCCAGCACAAACGAAACAAAATAGATGCAACAAGTAAAAGCTGTTCATCTGTCAGGACTGAATGTACATGTTGTCTGGTTTCCTAATGTGCCATTGGCATTTGCCAGGAGGATCTGTTTTTTGAGCTATGTGTCTGAATTGCATGTTGCAAATAAGTAGTTTAGTGCCTGTGTTGCACAAATGCATATTTTCTCTATGAAAATGTCTTCTTGACTGGTTGGACGCCAAATAAAAGTGGTCTAGAAATGTATGCACACCTGAGCCAGCTGATAGTCTGAGTAGTTTCTCTGAGCTGGATGCTGTAGGTGGCACTAGTGGTGTAGCTGATGTTAAATTATGCAGCATTTATCCCCTTTTGGCTGAAGTGGTAGCTTTTTGATTGAGGTAGAGGAGTTTGCAATAATCTGTAGGGATGTCACACGTTAAGTTGTTCTAGTTTCATTTGTTTTAACTTCATGAATACTCTACTGCTACTGGAACGACCTCAAAAAGCCCTTCCCAGAAAGCTGTGATTGACATCTCTCTTATATCCATGCAAAATGGAAAGGTATATTTGATATATTGGAGCCATTGTCTGCAGTCTGTGTTGGGGAAGAGATCCAATCATATTTGCTTGAGCTGCAAGAATGTCTCACTAAAATAATTAGTTTCAACATGAACAGGAGTTGAAGATTATTTTGTAATCTGCTGCAAGCATCAGTCAGTAGTGTTGCAATTAAAAGGCTTTGCTGAGATGAATAACATTTTGAATTTACTGATGTGATGTTACCTACCTGACTGCTTGGCTGCAGTAAATCAAGTGACACTACTGGAAGCATGTGGATGAATGCCAGCTGGAGATCTGGCCCATTATCAGACTATAAAATTCTCTTTCCGAAAGTATTTTACGGGGCAAGGCACCCAGATCTATATATAAGTTTCTTAATTGAAGCAGATGGCAAGAGGCCATAAATTTTTGCGATGTATAAAGCAAACAGGTAACAAGGACACCTTTATCAGCATCGTGGTGAATCACAGGAACATAAAAGGGAGCTCAGAGAAATGTGCTCTCCTATAAAAGCAACAGGATGGACTCACAGCTTCAAGGCTTTAATATTTGGTATGTGTTCTTCTTTTTATATACCTATTCCTAAATGCCTGTCTTTGCTGCTGCAGCTGCGGCTTCAGTGTGGTTATGGAGCAGGCAATGGTGTGTGCAGCGTACCTGGAATGACTGGATTTTATCAAGCATGCCTGTTAAATAGCTAGAGAGAGGAAACCTGCCATGAAATCCAGAGGAACTGAGCTTGAGCTGCTACCCGTAGATGCAGAGTGTCTGTCTCAGCTCCCTTTATTTCCTGCTTCCTTGGCTCGCTGAAGACTGTTGAAGTGGGGAAATGTTTAATCTGGCTTTGCTTGTCAGTATTTCCCAGCCCAGCAGACACAAGCAGATAAAGCATTGATACTTCTGAATATACCCAAGGCACACATGCAGGATTTCTTTTCGCCTTTGGATTTTAATATATTTAATTTTCAGCACTCAAGTGCCATAGCAGAGGGATGAACTGGGAAGGTCTGGTCTTATGCTGATGCCTGAAGCAGGAGTAGCATGGAGGGTAACAGCTGGAGCTTTGCCACACTGCCACGGCTCTTCCTTGGCATGTGTGGTGGCAAAACATCCATTTATCCCAGCTATGCTGCTCCACATGCTCTGCTGATCCAGTCAGTGCCAGCTGTGCACTCACATCACTCCATACACTTCACAAGGGGTAAGCACGAGGTGGTAGCACCACTCTGGCAACACCAAACATCCCCCGAGAAATGATGTTCTCTGTCCCATCAGCCAACCTGCCACGGATCAGAACTGTTTTGTAAATAGACCACGTGATATATCTCTTTATTATATCCTCTTCAAGTGGTAAGTTCAGGGTGTTGTTGTGTGAACTACTGAGTTCTGGATACTGAAGCAAGCAGCAGTTGGGAAATGATTGACTTTGAGATTATATAAAGTGTTCTTTTACATTTTGGTGGGTTGATTTTTTTGTTACTGTAGATTTATGCTGATAAGTGAGCCTTTCCTTTCCTTTCCTTTCCTTTCCTTTCCTTTCCTTTCCTTTCCTTTCCTTTCCTTTCCTTTCCTTTCCTTTCCTTTCCTTTCCTTTCCTTTCCTTTCCTTTCCTTTCCTTTCCTTTCCTTTCCTTTCCTTTCCCCTTTCCCCTTTCCCCTTTCCCCTTTCCCCTTTCCCCTTTCCCCTTTCCCCTTTCCCCTTTCCCCTTTCCCCTTTCCCCTTTCCCCTTTCCCCTTTCCCCTTTCCCCTTTCCCCTTTCCCCTTTCCCCTTTCCCCTTTCCCCTTTCCCCTTTCTGTTTAGGTGTGTTAGCCTGCTCTTCTTACTAACACTACAGACATATTTTCACATGCACCCATTGAGGGAAGGGAGGAAGAGCTCTGAAACTTTGTACAGGACCTTAGGTTGTTCTCTGGAATCATGTTCTGTCACAGTGTGATGCCTTCCAGCAAAATCATTACTATTATTGTTATTATTATTATTTTTTTTTCCTCCTTCCAGTTGCAGCTAGCATACATTGAGATGCCAGTTTCTGTACCCAACAGAAATTCAGACCAAGTCTGGCTGCTCTCCAGCAGAGCTTGTTCAGTGCTACTGAGAGCAGGGTCCGAATCATTCCAGCCGAATTTGAGCCAGCAGCAAAGAAAAAACACAAATTTATTTCCCAGCTCAGTGTGATGCAGTCAATTCTGTGGATTCCTTGTCAAAATAATATGCATGTTGACACCTATGAGAACCATAGAACAGCTTTCCAAAGTGCTCGTGAAGAAATGGCACGTACTTTTGAGGAAGAAGTTACCTAAATTGTTTTTCAGAATTCAGACAGTACCTCATGATTTCCTCTTCCTTTTTCTTTCTCTGCCTTACTTCTATTGGCTTAGCTAAGTTTTTAGCAGCTCACTTCGAAAAATCAGGTTTAAATTGGTGCTTGCTTACCCTCTCCCCTGTTTGTTTCAAAGGTGAAAACAGAAGATTCACACATCCCTCCTTGGGAAGCTGCTAGGAAACAAGCAAATATTGCTGCTGCAATTTCCCGGCTCCTGAAACGGCAACAAATCCATTTTCATATCAGTGCAAAGCCCAGCCTGTTAGTGGGATTATCCCAGGGGAAGGCATTTGTTCCCCTAGGGGTGCTGGGATGGGAGATGGAAGGATCAGGGACTGCAGCTTGCCTGTGATGGTGGCACAAATCATGTGAGCATTTTGAGCCACCCCCTCTGCTGTCCCCATCCCTTGCCTGTGGCCTTACCCTGAGACTTGAAACTCTGCAGGGTGGTGGCCACTTTGCTGTCACCCACATCCATCAGGCAGCTGCAGCTGTGCTGGGCTAGGAGTGATACTGGTGATTAGAGAGCCAGCTTTATTCTTTGGAGTAACTTAAACGTCAGCCTGCTGGCTTAACCTCTGTCTACAGTTAAGCCAGTGATGTGCAATTAAAGTGAAGAGCCCATGAGGTTTTTACAGAGGGGAAACAGATGGCCCCCGGTTGGAGAACTGCAGCCAAGGGAGTCAAGGACTTTCTAGATGTTTCTTAAGGCAAAGATCTTTCATGTGCATAAATAAGCATAATATATGCTGTTATAGCTGCATATCTGATATAAGGAGAGAAGAACATTTTTTATGTCCTATGCCATGACTGCAAAAATGCTGATGAGAACCTCAGCAGCAATTCACAGAGGAGTGATGTCTTTGTCCCAGTAAAACCATCATGGGCAGTGGGGAGGGACACTTAGCTCCTGTTTCCTGTTCCAATGTTGCAATAACATTCAGAGACACCAAAAATTGTCATCCCTCTGGCCGTCTTTAGTTGTGGTTGTGATACACAGCTGCTCTGCTGAATGCAGTGTCTGTATCCAGCTTGGACACTGCCTGAGGGGCAGGGTCTGGTGCTGGCTGACTTTCTCTTGGAGTCAGGATGTCTCACAAGGCAACACAATCATTTTATGCCCACAAGATAAGAAAAAGTTAATCTTCACTCAGACAATTAATTGTAACTTAGTCTCTCAATCAGGTGTTGAAAGTATTGCCAGAAGCCAGAACTGGGATGGCTCAGGATTCCTTTAGAAGTAAAAATTTGAATCAAGATCTATCATCCTGCTGCCCTGACAAAATTTAGCATTTAATGGTGTTTTTCTTATGCAGATGTCAGCTGGTGTCTCTCCTCACCAGCTGACAACAGGAAAAGACAATGTATTCTACAGAGCAGCTCAGGAGTGCTGATGTCTGAATGATGGCCTGGCGCTAACAAAAATATGGAGGAATATCCCAACAACATCTGTTCTTTTTCATAATTTATTTGCTTGCCTCTAATAACGTTAAATATCATTCTCATGTGAAAAATTTAATGTCCAACAGATTAGGGGTATTTTTCAGTTACATTGCTACTTCTGGATTGTGCATTTAAAAGAACCTGGAAATAAAAAGGGGGCTTCACCATAGAGGATGTTTTAATTGCTCAAGTGAAAGGTAAATTGGCACATCTTGGAAGCAGATCCAACTTCCATCAAGTTCTTCTGTGCTACAGAAAATCAGAAAGTTTCTGGATGTGTAATGGAAAATTATTTAAAAAAAATAATCCGTGCAATTTATTATTGCCCCATTCCAGAGAAACTTTAATGGATAATGGTAACCTGAGAGGGTATTGCACTCTGGGTGTGCTAGTTAAAGTGGAGGGATTAGCCAAGACCTGTTTGCAAAAGTGACACTTCTCTGATGTCCAAATCTGCCTGAGATACTTATATGCTAAAGAGCTGTGAAGTGCTGATATGCCTCTGTATTTGTGGAGGGTTTCTCCATTGGGACTGTGAGTCTTCTGCAGGTGGACAGATGTGCCCCACACCCACAGGAGGTGCAGCTGAAATTCAGTGTCTTCCCAGAGTCTTTGCAGAGAGGTCAGGGTATAGCAGTGCAGGCTTGGTTTCTGATCCAGCTGGAGTGCAGGAAAAGTGCACTTGTCCTTGGGAGCACACAGCTGGGCAGATCCTCTGTGAATTCTTCTGCATAATGGGATGGACAGTCTCATCTCTGTTTTAGCACTTGTGCAAAGCTATTGGCAAAGTCCTCCTTTGGGCTGCTTTGGGCATCCTCTACATCAGTTTGCAAAACTGATGACTGACACTGGAGCAGGCTCAGAGAAGACCTTCCAAGATGATGAAAGGGAGTGAATGAAAATGCACCACACAGGAAAAGATGAGTGGTTTGCTTAGTCTAGAAGAACAGGGAAGAGAGAAGATCTGGTTGTCTATAAACACACCAGGTAAACAAACATCCTCATTCAGAAGAAAGCAATCCCAAGAGGATATTGCAGAGATATTATCAGCCAGTTGAGATGGAGAAAGTTTAGCAGACCCAAACCCTGCTCGGGAAGTGTACTGATTTTTCCCACTTAGTGAAGAGCAGATGGGAGAAAAAAAGTTTGCCCATCAGTTGGACAAGGCACAGAACTTTATCACTCTTGGCTCCAGATTTTATCTCATGGTGCATTTTATCACTAGAGGTTTGATGCCACTAACATGAGCAGGATTTTATAAGCAGCAGCTAACTCAACACACAGCATTTCCTCCTACGGGGACAAGTCCTGGAGCTCTTTCAGTCCTCAGGACTGCAGCAGGATTTTCAGCATTCTTGCCACGTTCCTGCTGGGAAGCATTTGTCATGGGGAGTCCCACCACCACTGGTTCAAAGCCAAGTCCAGAATCCTTCTGGGAACAAAGTGACCAGAAGGCACCACTCTCCCTGGCACCTTCCTGAAGCCAATCACAGCTTCTAGGTGGCCACAGGAGAGACCAAGGACTTCCAGTCCTTGTGTGCTTGTCCTAAATGTGTGCAACTAGGTAAAGTTAGGTAGGTGTAGGAAGGGTTATCACCAGGAAAGCTGCTGTGTGGGAGGAATAGCGAATGGACCACGAGCTGGTGCTGCTGAAATGTGTCAGCTGAAACTGCAAATGGTGATTTGCTGTACTACTTATCTTGATACATTTGTATGAAGAAGGGAAAATTACAGTCCCCAGGAAAACCAGTGGTTTTGTAGCCTGGCAGGGTGCAGCACCCTGTGCTGACAGGTGTTTCCAAGGGCTTTTTCTGTCAGCTCACTTCAGATGAACTCTGCAATGCCAGGTGCTACTTGCAGACTACTGAATAGATGCCTGCCAGAGAAACACAAGGCAGTTTCCAGGTGGCAATAAATGTGATTTGTGATGGATAAAGAATGGAATACCTTCTCTTTCACTACCATTAAAACTTGAAATATTCACTGAAATCAAGCCTTTTCCTGAGAATTCCGCAGCTAAACCTTGCTCAGAAGGTTTTTAAGGGCTAGGTTGCAATGTATTAAACTTACTTCAACAGCGATAAATGTGCCCATGAAAAACATCTTAAATGACTCCTTGAGAATCAGAAAAATCACAACTGGAAGAAAGCCCAGGATTCATCAGAAAAATTGCAGGACCCTACAACATCAAAGAAAAATATTCCGCTTTCAACATCTGCCCCCACCTTCCCCCATCAAAGTAAAATTAATTTAAGACCATGGTCTTTGTTCCTGGTAGGCAAGAAAGAGAGGGTAAATGTATGAAATAAAAATGGTCTTTGGAATTAGACAGTGCTGTATCAGTACATACAAAGTATCTGGGACATTCTTGAATTAAGCACAGTAGTGCTGTGACCATATTCTGACTGGTTCAATGTAGGAGCCTCCATAATCACCTCCCCATCTCTACTGGAGCTGCCTCCCAGTCCCTTCCAAAGCAGCTGAGGTGGTAACACAAATAGTAAAAACTTCTGGCAGTGGTATTGCTATGATGATAATAACAAAACAGCATTAATGCAGGCTCTTCTGTGTGAATTTGACTGGAATGCTTTGCCTAATCAGCTAAGGATGAGCTGGCAAAAACTTATGACTCAGGACAAATTAACCAAGTTATGGAGGAGAAATTGATGCTTGATCCCCAGCCCCGATAAAATGGTCTGGTGGAAATGCCATTCAGCTGGAAAGTACCGCAGGTTCTGAATTTGCTCTGGCACTTCAGTTGTTTGCCAAGAAGATGATAAAGAATTTTGGTCACTTGCTTAATTTATGAAGCTGCTAAGGTAAGCAGTGCTGCTGCCCTACCCATTTAGCAGGTAATCTACTAGAAAATTGTTGTGCTACACCCAGAAGTGGTGCTTGGTGGGAGTCTGGTTGTTTGAGACAAGATGCTGGACCTTGTAGGGTCACACAGCACATGGAAAACCTCACACACAGCTGGGTATGTGAGGAGAATACTGACCTGGTCTTAAGATGGTTCAAGCTGATTTTGCAAACATTTTGTTAAATTGCTGCAATATCAAGTTAGGCAACTATTTAGAGTGGTGTTTTTCTCAGGTTGTCTAATGGCTAAAATATGTAAAGGTAATATAAGGAAAGTGAAAGCACAATTTGATAAGGAACAGGAAGATTGCTGGAGCACTATAGCTGAGTTTCAAGCAAGGTTCAAGTCTAAAGGGTGAACAATTCCTAGCTGAGTTCCTGGGCAGACTTAGCCCACTACTCCCTCACTATCCACAGCACATCTGTTCACTTCACTTTGTTACCCAGGGGATACCATAGTAAATGCAGTTTGCAATGTCATCCAAATTAACTCTAAATTTAGAGAAAGGGCAGAAGAAATTCCAATTCTGTGAGGTCTTGCACAAATATACCTATCTTCACCAAGGAAAACACAGCAGGAGGTACTCACAATGTGGCTATTTCTCTGAGGCATTGTTATCATTGAAGATTTTATTACATCAAGAAATAAATCATGTCTTTTACAGTTAATAAAATCTAGGATGTAGCTCTTTATCTCTGCTATATCTCTCCAAGAATGGAATGGGTCAGCAAATGATGTATAACATTATCAGTTGTCCTTTAGTCTTTATATAGAAATTGGATTGGTCAATGTATCTTTCCAAAAAGATTAACATATATGAGCATGTGAATGTAAATATTAAGCTTGCCCTAATTTTAGGCAATTGATAGATATCACTATTTAGAAGCTCTGAATAGATATTATGGATATTCTGGAAGCATGAGCTGTTTATAAACTTTGAAAAATATTTCTAGTCTATGGAATGTATAGTTCTTGAGCTTCACTATTGCCTAAGGAGGATTTTCAGCTTTTCCCTTTCCATCCTATTTGTACATGCCAGGCATGTTCTTCCCATCCTCACAGCTTGCAAACAGGTTACTGCTTTTGTGCTTCATTGTCTCTTTGCTGACTGAAGTTTTCACCTAATTTTGACCTTACATCCTTGTGGCTATAAGTCCGTATCTTCTTCAGCACCGCTTTTGCTGGCAGCAAATACCAAAGGGAAATGTTTCTTTTCATTCTGTAATTTTTCTGCCCTCAATGATCTCTGTCTACGGAGGAAATTGGACTTTTATTTCTGTGTTTCCGTGGGAGCCGAGGTGAAGAGCAGCTTCAGCAAATCATCCTAACAGCTTATTATTTCCAGTCCTCCTACATGATCTCTCTGCTTATGTAACTTCACAAAGGATGCATTTCGAGCCAGTACAGTCAATGTGCCCATCAGTGTGACGCTTTTCCTTGCCTTGGTGTGACTAGGGTGGGCTTGAGCCCACCGAGGGCGTTGTTGGCACCGTGGGGTTCCACAAACACAAACACAAAGTGGCTGGGAAAGAGGGGAAGTGGCTGTGGAGGAAAGCAGGTGTCCCCAGAGGCAGAGGCATGGCAGCACCATCCTGACTGCCAGCAGTGAATCTTAGATTAGCCATGAGACAAGAGGATTGAAGCCAAGATACTACTATGAATATTGATGTTCAATGAATCTTCTCTTTTTTTATTTATTTTTTTTTTTATTTCCCCTTTCCTCAAAATGTTCAAGATTGCAGGACAACAGCATAAGCTACTTGCAATATTTGCCCTTTTCATTTTCTAACATTTTCAGAAGATCTTTGATATTGTTCCCATGAAGATGTGAATATACTCAGAAGTACTTAGTAACAGAGCCAGGTACTGACCTTTGTGCCTCTGCCTTGACACCAGCATGACCTTTCCTCTGTGAGCTGGGCTCAATGAAGGCCAAGTGCAAGCACAGCCACAGGAATAACATGGAGGTGAGAAACGATAAGAAAAACTGTAAAATAGATGCCTGGTGGTGGTGTCACCAATCACTTCAGCTTCTCACCCTTGGAGTTTGCAAGGACCCCATCCAAAACACCAGGCGTGTTCGTAGCCTTGCACCTCACTGGTGTCACTGCTGCATGCAGGATTTTGGGTGTAAAAGTGGAGACTGAGCAAAACCAGTGTTTTTTTCTCTCTGCAACATTCTCAGTTGCTGACTGGCAGGGTTGTTTGTCATGCATTGGCAATGTCTACCCTCGTTTCCAGAATGATTCTACAGTCAGGAAGGTTTCCCTTCTCTCTCAAACTCACCTCTCATCTCAAAGGTTTTTCAACAGCGTTCTCTCGCCTCTACCAGATTCTGCACTGCTCCTCTGAAAGAGCAATGTCCATGTTTTGTCCCCTCCACCTGGATTTAGCTCCTATGTCAGTGTCATAGGCAAAGGCAAAATTAGACCTTAGATCTGATATTGCATTAGACACAGAACCAGACTTAGTGTGTACAAAAGGATCCATTTTGTTGAAGTGCATTCATTTTTAGGAAGACAGTTACCAGTTTGTATCTCAGCTGGAAAACTGTTTCAAGGGATAGGCTGATCAGCTGTTAATGAAACTCCAAGTCAGCAAAAACAGCCACAAAGTAAGCCTTGAGAAAGTAAAGGTTTATTTTAGCAGTTAGAAATAGAGTATTCCCCAGAGGAAGATTAGGTAACCATCAGAAAAAACCCCAGGAACTTGCACTAAAGAATCAGTAGCAAGAATGGAACTTTTAACCTTATTTTCAATGAGTCATATGAATCTTAGAGGGGAAAAAAATCATGTTTTTCTCCCCTTCAGCTGGGCTTCATTAATAAAAGGTCTTTCAAGGAATGACTAAGAAAGAAAAAAGTTGAAAATGAAAACAGCCAGTTGATTAGGATCATTGCACACCTCACATGTCAGGATGTGGAGAGTATCCTGAAATGAAGCAATGAGAATTAGAATCATAGAGTGGTGTGGGTTGGACGGGGCCTTAAAGACCATCTAATTCCAGCCCCACTGCATGGACAGGGACACCCTCCACTAGACCAGGTTGCTCAGAGCTCCATCCAACCTGGCCTTGAACACTTTCAAGAATGGGGCATCCACAGCTTCTCTGGGCGACCAGTGCCAGTGCCTCACCACCCTCACAGTAAAGAATTTCTTCTTAATATCTAATCTAAGCCTAGTCTCAGTTTGAAGCCATTCCCCTTTGTCCTGTCACTAAAGACCCTTGTAAATACTTGCTTTCCAACTTTCTTGTTGGCTCCCTTCAGGTATTGGAAGACCACAATTAGGTCACCTCAAAGACTTCTCTTTTCCAGGCTGAGCTAACTCAATTCTCTCAGCCTTCCATCACAGGAGAGGTGCTCCTATGGTTTTCCCATTCAATGGCAATGTCCTTCAGAAAAATGTTCACATTCTGTTTAAAACAATTTTGGTTAATGGGGCGTCTTGCAGTTCACCGGTACATCATTTTGAGTAACTTCATCAAAAATGAGTAAAGCCACTTTTGCAATAACTTGGATATGCCAGGAGTATTAGTGCTTTCCAAGGGGAAAATGAAGTCAGTGAAGCCTGGACTCCTTTGTGCTGCTGCCAGGAGGTGTTATTAAATGCCATCAGCAGAGATAACAGCACCAGCCACTGATAATAGATGTACTGGAACAGTGATGGTGGAGTATCACTGCTGTGATGATCACAACACTCCATAAACATGAATGACACGCTTTCCATCGGTGTCTTTCATGAAAACACTTGGGGCAAAGCAGAAAGCACTGTTAGCCACTGCCCTGATGAACTGACGTTCAGTATCCCAACACTGGTAGTGCTGCCATAAAACATTGGGCAGCTGTACAAGCTCTGTAGTTTGCCCTGGAAGCTGTTAATTTTTTTTAACACCTTGCCCTATCTTTCTCCCATCCTCCACTTGCTTTCACAAAAAGAGGGACCTGGTGTGCTTCCTGTTGCTGCTCCTGCCAAATATTTCCTTCCCCAGTGCAGGAAGGAGGAGTGCATATGGCAGCTCATTTGAGAAGGTGCAAAAGATGTGAGAAGGAAATCCCCCTTCATCCCCCATTTTTTCTGGAAGAGCAGTGTAATAATTAAAAAAAAAATCAGTAGAAAGTGCACGCTCCTGTAGAAGAGAATCCCTAGCATTTCCTTCAGAACTGTAGGAGAAAGCCAAACAGAGGATGGAAAGATATTGCAGAGCAGCAAGGAAACGGGGAGACAGAAGCAATAGGAATGCTTTCCTCACTGTAGCAAATTTCTTGGTGAAAATGAAATATTTATACACAGTGACTGATTATTACAAGCAGTGGAATAAAGGCCAAAAGGACCATCTGAAATCAGATATATTGAACAAAAGTATGCCAATACTCTGATACACATCATGTGAAAATTCTTGGTCTCTGTAGTAAAATCAAAACATCCCCAACGATCTGTAAGATGTTATTGACAAAATATCTTGCTCTAAAAAAACCAAAACTGTTCTGTCATCTCTCTCTTAAAACGTCTTCTTGAATGAAGAAGATGCCTCACCATCCTCACAGCAAAGAATTTCTTCCTAATATCTGATCTAAACCTACTCTCAGTTTGAAGCCATTCCCCCTTGTCCTGTCACTAAAGACCCTTGTAAATACTTGCTTTCCAACTTTCTTGTTGGCTCCCTTCAGGTATTGGAAGACCACAATTAGGTCACCTCAAAGCCTTCTCTTTAGGGTCAGATGGATTCAGTTCACCTTGCTGTTCAGCCAGGTCTCCCTCTTCATTCCCATGGTTCAGCTCATCTCTACAAAATACAGTATCAGGTAGGATACTTGCCCCACATCTGCAGGTCTGAACTGTACACTTCTGATTAATAAAAGCTCAATCCATGCCTCTCCAGACCAAAACTGCCACAGTTTCAACCAGAGGAGAAATGTCTGATTAAACAAACAGCAAGGAAGAAATTCAGTGATGACTGTGGATCAAATTATTTGTACCTTGGCAATTTGGTAAGGAAACTAAAAGACGCTCAGCTAAACAAGTCAGTTTGGCCTGGAGTTTATAAATACAGAGTTCCTTATTTATAGCAAACTGTCCGTCCGTGATGTCTGCAGCAGCATCTCCCACTGCTTCTGCTGGGGGAGGAGATCAGTTCCCATGCTGATAAACAGCAACTCCTCTGTCATTCATAATACATAACAAAACTAGTATTTCCTTGTGCTTCTGGCTACAGCTCTGTTAACAGATGAAGACATTTGGAAAAATTTATATTCAGCCCTGGCAGTCAGTGTCTTTTAAATAATCTGGTCTGCTTCTGCTCCTTTAAATAAACTTGCATTATTCATAGATCTAACACCAATCCCATGACTTAAGTGCTATCATATACTGGAATTAAATCATAATAATTCAGTTCTGGGGGGTTGTGGTTTAGTCAAGACTTGAAAGGACTTGGTAATGCTTGCCTTTATCACCTCCCAGCAGCACCAAAATACATCTGGGCACAGAGCCACCAGAGTTGAGAAAATAGCAGCTAGCACAGGATTTTGCTGCATAAGCTACTATGAGTTCCTTATTAATCTGTCTACCACAGAATATCTTAGACATCTTCCATATATTCAAAATCATGGGTGACCCAGCTCTAAATGCTTAAAAACATCACCTGAAGGACCATCATCATGCTTGACCACTTCGTTCGTCAGGCACAGCAGATCTGTTCTCCGCAAGCACAGAACTCACTGGTACAGAATCAAACATTTCCTTGGAGACTGCTCTGTGGCTGCAAAACAGATTTGTGCAAAAATCTGAGCACCATCTGAAATTCAGTATGCTTTATTCAGAAAGCAAGGTGTTCTTCAAGGCTTTTTTTTCCTAATAAAAACATGCACCACAGCCAAAAATGTATCTATGCAGTGTATTGGTGACGAAAACACAGTGTGTGCATTTTTAAGGAAGGCAGTAAATACAAATGACAATACAGCTTTGAAGGGCTTAGGTACTGCTAATTATTAACAGTGGCATAAAAAATCAAAGCAAAACAGAACGGGTGACGCCCAAACTTTTGGTGTTTGACCCTGTTTTACCTCTCAGGACTCTTCTGTTGTGTGGATGTAGAAAAGGGAAAGTCTCTGGCGCTTCTCGTGTTTGTGAGGAGAATTAGACACACTGTACTTGGTACATGCATGATTTCCCTTTACACTTTTTTACTCCCTTGTCCCAAAGTTCTGGATGCTGCGGACACTCAGCCTGCAGCTGAAGAAATGGGAGCCAGACTAAGCAACTGCTTCTACAGGGGAGACTCCTGTGTTGTTGGAGCTTGTGCACAACTTCACATTTCTACACAAAATGTGCCCCATGTCAGTACTGGCATATGCAGTTTTTTGGTGAAGAACAAGAAAACACTTCTTCTATTTTACAGGCCTTCCTAGTGATGATTTTGCAACAGCTTTCACTGTTTCATTGGAACAGTGAACATTTTGAAGCAGTTTCAAAGCAATAGGCAGCACGCTCCTATTACACTGCTGTAATTATTATATACTACACAATATTTTTACAGCATTTCAAGATAAGGGGCTTCATTTTTTTCTGAATTCATTATTGCTTTCATTGGGAAAGTGCCTCAGCATTATTTAATTTCTCAGCTTTTAAGTTTCTCCCAGAGATTCAGTGCACTTCTCTGCACTAAAAATAAAAAAATGGCAAGGGAAAAGACAGATTTCAGGGCTCACTTTGACATTAGCAGTCAAAGCAGCAGGCAGATTTCTGATATTTCTCTTCAGAAAGGGAGAGTTACCGTGGTTTTGTGGCCATAACAAGTGAGATAGGAACAGGGACCTCAGCTTTTAACTCTGCTTTGTAGACCAGACTTTGATGTATGCTCAGGCTGTGTCCTGGTTAGGAGACTTTTTTATGATTATGGTAAGTTACAAGGGCAAGGAAAAATGCAGCAAAACTTTGTTAAGAAAGGAGCTTGTGTGTTTTACTGTATTAGCTTTGGAGACACGATTTCATGTTACCTCCTAATTACATAAAACTTAGTCATGTGTTAATTGTAACTACCTTTTGTTACCTAATATCTCACTTTACAGACTATTATATACTTGTGTTAATATTCTACTGCCTTCTTCTTATCAGCCCACTTTGTTTTAAACAGGAAACATTTCATATGGTGAGGGACTAAAATAATTCCTGAGTGTGAATATCCTTAGCGACATGGATGCGTGGCATGAAATGGAAAAAGAATAACATTTCCCTCAGAGTGATTTTCATAGAAAAAAAAAAAAAAAGGTGATTCGATGAAACCTAAGTATTTCAGGGCAAACACATTCATTGGAGCCAGAGCTTTCTGCAGAGTGTAAAAACATTCTCTCCTTGGGTTGCCCAACATCCCTGCTGCTACGGGGAAAGGCTGGCAGTGGCCCTGGTTTCCTGCAAAGCCCCTGCCTGGTTTTGAATAATTTGGCTACAGAAAGCAGCCCTGTTTCCTTAGAAATCGTGCAGGTCACGGTATTCTTTTTTCCCCATGTATTGTCCCATTGAAATAAATATGGACCTTTATTCCATCTTAGAAAGACCTCCTTTAATTATTTCTGCTGCTGTCACCCATATAAGTGATGGATGAGGGTGACCTACACATGCAGAAGGGAGCTAAAAAACAATGTATAATATCTGTTAGCCTGGGACATTATTCTTTGCTCATGTCAGCATCAACAGAGCTGCTTGCTTACCAGGGAGCTGAGAACAAATCTCTGGAGATGACTAGACTCAGAATTATGTTTCCTGTCTAAACCCACCAACAAACACAGCTTTTAAAGACGGCTGCCAAATGTATAGAGACAGTCAGGTTAGGAAAGTGTAGATGCCCTGGTTTTGACTTGGCCAAAGTATTTCAATGGGAAAAGCCACTTTGCAAGCAACTTTAAAAATTGTAATTTTTAAAGAATTTAGATAGGAAAAGCATGCACATTTTGCACAAAAAGGAAAAAAAAAAGTCTTCAAAATTACAAAGCAATAAGCACAGAGCTAACTTCAAACAAATCAATGCTTTCATGGAACCGAAGCCCAAAGTGAACCATGTAATTTGTCTGTGTTCATTGATTTGCTTTTGGACATGACACCCTCCAATGCAAGACATTGAAATCAAACACTCCACTGTTACATTGGGGATACTGCAACACGTGTATCAGACAACGAGGCCTGTGGAAATGAAATCTATATGGACTGATTCTTGGTAGATGTTTCACAGATGTTTATTTCTCCAGCCACATGGCCGGAGCTCTGCCGAGGAACTGCTCAATCACGGGACCCGAGGGTCCTTCTGCCCGCGCAGGGGAACACAAAACAACCAATGGGAACGAGGCTGAGCAGGGACAGGGAAAGCCCGTGTCTCCCCTCAGGGCCCCTCTCCCAGTATCCCACAGCAGGGGAGAGGAGGGACCCTGACATTTCACCTGTTTATTTTTAACAAAAAGAGATTTAAAACTTAACATTGAAAGCAACTGGATAAACATGAAATAACAAGGGCAGTTTCAAAACAAAACAAGCCACCCTCCTGAGTCTTTAAACATCCAAACAGATTCTCTGGAACATCTTAAGGCTGACAGGAGGGAGACAGGACTCTCCGAGCATGCTTTGTGGGGAAACTGAGGCAGGAGAGGGTTTCTTCCATTTGTACCTGTTGAAACTCTAAACAACAATAGTTAATTTCTTCCCTCCTCTTCATCCCCCACTCCGCATTGGAAAGGGATTTTTGGGGAAACAATTGGCAAAGGCATGGTTTTGTGAGGGAAACCATGGGTGAAAAAACAGATTGGGAATACACTGGGGGTAATAGGATATAGGGTAAAAGGGAAAGGTGGGATTAGGAAAGGGAGACTGTGGGGGGGACTTATAATGGAGATATTGTCTAACATGACTACGATTTTTAGCATATATACTGCCTTTTACAGGAACACCATCAGGCCCAGTAACCTCTGCTACTTGTCACCCTTTTCTACCTTGCACAATTTTGAACTCCACTACCTCTCCATCTCCCAAGCTTGGGATATATTTTTCAGGATTATTCTTTTTAATAGCAGTTCTATGAACTAATATGTCTTCTTGGTTGTCACATCTTGTTATAAAACCATAATTTTATTTAACATTATACCATTTTACTATTCCTAAAACCTTAGCTACGATGATTTTTTCTTTTTTACAAGTGGCTGCTGTTTTCAGTCTCACTGCTTTTTGCTTTCTCTTTCGCTCGCTCCCATGTTGGAACTGCCAGTGCTGCCGGGGTTGCCGGGGCTGCTCGTGCCTGCGCGCTCTTCCCGGGGTCACATTTGGGGCCGCGTGGGCCGGGCCAGGCTGGGCCACGCCGCTCAGCTCCCTGCGCGCCGTCTCCTCTGCTCTCAGCTGCGCTGCCGCTGCCTGGGGCCGTGCTCACTTCTCGGCCGGGCCCCCGAGCAACGCCCCCCCGTGCCCTGCTCCAGTGCACTTTTCACCTGGGTGCGGCTCCGCTCCACCGCCACCGCCGCCTGCGTGCCACTCCTCTCACGGGGCTCGCTCCACCACGCGCTGCGCGGGGCCAGGCAGGCACCACCAGATTGCACCGCTCCCGCCGTGCCTCACTCCGCTGCCGACACTGCAGCTCGCGTCACTCCGCCTGCACATGGGAACTGCCTCGCTGCTGCTCGGAGAGCGCTCGGCGCACGTGGTCTGGGTCGCATGGTCCCTGAGGCAGGCTTCCCTTCGCCAGGACACAGCTGACATTGTTCAACAGTCTCGGTAATTAAATAATATTCACGAAAATATTCTTCCATCGGCATATATTTTGACTCAGAAATTAACTGTGTACAAACGGTCTTCCAAAAGTCTTTGGTAAGAATTAAATCCCAAGAAATGTAGAAAAAGTTCTTAAACAACCATGCCAGGAATTGTTTCAGTTCCTTTTGAGCTTGAATTAAGCTAAAATTTACAAATCATTTTTCAAGAATCTTTTCAAGTTTAAGGTAAATGTCCATATGCGGCTCTGAGAGCCAAGAGTCTTTCCACGGTTCCTCCATAGTTTAGAGATGGAACAGCAAAACAAAAACAAGAAGAGAAATCCAGAGTTTACTCACAAATCACAGTCGCTACCCTCAGGGATCGGGGATCGTTCTGCTCGCATTATCCACCATTAGTTACAGTGCAGATACTGCAACACGTGTATCAGACAACGAGGCCTGTGGAAAAGAAATCTATATGGACAGATTCTTGGTAGATGTTTCAGAGATGTTTATTTCTCCAGCCGCATGGCCGGGATCTGACGAGGAACTGCTCAATCACGGGACCCGAGGGTCCTTGCCCGTGCAGGGGAACACAAACCAATCAATGGGGAATGAGGCTGACCAGGGGCAGGGAAAGCCCGT
The DNA here is from genome assembly GCF_009650955.1 of Corvus moneduloides. Taxonomy (NCBI): domain Eukaryota; kingdom Metazoa; phylum Chordata; class Aves; order Passeriformes; family Corvidae; genus Corvus; species Corvus moneduloides. The sequence goes on along the minus strand of NC_045478.1, from coordinate 106,255,190 downwards.
GTCTCCCCTCAGGGCCCCTCTCCCAGGACCACATGGCGGGAGGAGGGACCCCAACACTCCACTGCATTAAGAATGATGTCATTCTTGGGAATCTCTCTGAATAAAATGAATATATTAGTGGGGAAGGACTCCCAGCACATCAGAGTATAAAATAATGTTTTTGTGAAAACCAGCACTACCTTTGATGTTAATATCGGTAGGCTAAAGATTTCACCTTTCTTTCGCTGAACTTTTCCACTCTTCATTTAATTTTCTTTAACTCCTTTCATTAACGTATTTATGTAATAAAGTTTTCCAAAGACTGAACTCCATCATGCTCATTTTGATGAGCATGTATATGAGTGAATGGAAACCTTTTGCATTGCTGAACATAGGTGCAGTAGTGGCACCAAGGTCACTCAGCACTGTGCTGTGCTGTTTTGTGGATTTATTGGATTTATTCTGTGTGAAAGTGGTGATTGATACATTAATAGGAAAAGCCAACACAGGTAATTTACATGGTCCAGCAGTTGACTCTGTGTCAAACTCTCTAATGCTGGGGACCCCAAGATTTCATTATTCATTTTGAATGCATAACTGTTCCTTTTTCTTTTTCTTTAAATTGTTACAAAGGGTGCTGGATGAGGACTGAATTATCTTGTGTTATAATACCACTTTCAAATCTACGTTTGGATCATTCTACTGCTGCTATTTCCACACTGGCTTTAATGAAGAAGAAGGGAACAGTATGTTAGGCAGAAATTACTTTTGTGAGGACAGTAGGAAAAACACACAAGAGATCAGGTTTAGTGGATATTTTAGCAGCAGAGAGTCAGAAGAAGGTAGAATTAACAACAGCTAAGTGTTGCTGAAAATATCAGCCATGTAAACAGTACAAGAAGTTATCTCAGTATCCTAAGCAAGCCCCTCCATCCATAGCTGTTTTATAACAGTCTCTGTCAGAAATAGGGAGTAGAAGATGCAGCACGTAATTTTAAAGTTTTGGTGATTATTAGGATAAGGAAAATGGAAATGTGTATTAAAGACATGGAACAGGTCTTCCAAAAAGAGCCTTTGGAATTTTGAATACATCTATTTATGCTGGTTACAGGCAACTTAGGGCAGAATAGGAAGGTTTGTGTCACATTTTTGAGGTGGATGAAGCCAGTTTGGCCTCTGGACAGAGTAGGAGCTTCATTTTTTTACAGAAAATTTGGAGAAAAAAACAGAACTTGCAGGTGACTGCTCAGAATGTCAGCAAATAAGGATTATCTTGCTTTGAAAATCACACAACCAGCTGTATTCCAGTGAACTTGTGCTCTGAAGCTACAGGCTGTGCAATGACACCTACAGGAGCATTAGAAAACAGGGCACAGATCTCCGAGAGGCTGTTTAGAGTAACACTGTAAATAGCATGATGAGAGCTCTGAGTAAAGCAGAGATGGACTTTAGCCCAAATTTCTCCTTTTCTGAAAGAGGAGATAAAGGCTGTGACTTGGTTTTGATCTTGGATGTATCACGTACTAAAGCCTTTCAAGAGTGCAGGAGTATGGATAGCAGGTGAATTTAAAAAAAAATAGCTAAGGTCATCTTTATCACTGTAATTACAGTGAAAAATGGGAGGTGGAGTTTTCCTGCCTTTGTCTCAAAGTCTTTAGAGAAAACAACTTGTAATTGAGTTATCTTTATATCCCATGAATTTCAGCTGAATACAGGACTGCAAGAAAACAGCCAGGATTTCTGCCCTTGCCTTTGTATCCGACAGTAAGTTACTTTTTCCCTCTGATGCTCATAGACCTTTTTTTAATGTACCTTGCTTGTTTCTTTGTGAGCAAAGAGCAAACACATTTTCCATCTTATTGACCTTTATTTCAAATGAGAGAACACTGATAAGAGGAAGAATAAAAGTCTGTGCAATAGAGAAGAGTGGTTAAATGTTACTATGAGACACTGCAAAGAAAAGGGCATCTAAGTGTTGCATCCTTTTCCAAATGCCTTTTAAGAGGCAGGAATGTTCAGCCAGGTGTGACAGACTGGGTGCACCAAAAATTCCTGCACTCCTCTGTCAAACATGGGTTATTCACGCTGGGTGTTCAATTTGCAGGAGCCAGCAGAAAGCTCTCCTTGCTCCCTCCTGCTCACCTGGGCAGGTCTGGCACATCACTGTAGCATGGACTGTACCAGGGACTGTGCCTGGAGGGCCACGACCTGACACTTCTCAGTTCTCAGTCTGGGGTTGGTCCCGCCTCCTGTTCTCTTTGAATCTCCTTTGGCTTCCTGCCAAAGCATCTCCCTCCTCCTCCCCTGGATGATTTTACACCTCTGTTGTAACAAGAGAGCCCAGAGGAGGATTCTTTGAGCTGGGAAGTTGAAGGCAACTAAGTCAAGCTAAAGCTTTGCCATTTTGCTTGTTTGCAAGTGCGTACAGCTTGTCCCTCACAGCTCAGTAAAACTCAAGAATGTTAGTTGGCAGATTTGGGGAATTAGAAAGCTTTTATTTATGCTGTGACAGGTGGCCATCGCACAGAAGTGTGAGAAGAAACCATCCAAAAGTAGTTACTGCTTGCTAACAGACTGACAAAAGGTTTCAAGGGAAGCAGGAAAATGTGGTGGCAGAGGAGACGAGCCAAGCCAGGATGCTCTGTCAGTAGGAGAGAAAGGAGAGCCACCAACCCGTTCCCGGAGTTAGCAGAGCCGTGTATTTTAGTGATGTTGTTTTCCTTCCTTCCCCATCCTACTTGCAGCCACTATTTACTGTGACTGTGCTATAAATAACACCGGGGAGTGAAAGCTGATTTCAGTCCAAGGTACATATCCAGGAAAGCTCATAAAATTCAGATGTGTTTCTTGAGCTGAATGATCTTCCCACCAAAGGGCAAACATGGAAAAGTGATTCTCAGAGAATAAATACAGAGTTATAAATACATTAACTTTGCTTCTGGTTTCACTGGCAATGTATGGGTCAGGTACAATTATGGGTATAATAGTGGCCACCTCCCTGTCCCGCTCTACAAAGGGCAATCTCTCCTTCCCATTGACCAGAGGAAGCCAGGGGTTTTCTAGAAGGTCTTCCTCAGTGTTTTCTAGAAGGGGGAAATAGCCTCACCCATAAACCTGAGGGGGCTTATGGAGACACAGAATACAGCTTCAGTCATCTGACATAACTCCACCTTAAAATATCATCTTTGAACAACCCCAGAAAAGCCTCTTCTGGTGGCTGGTACATGAGAACTGTGCACATCAAAGCACACAAGAAAGCCTGCTCATTGCAGCTTCTGCATAAATATCTCCAAGGCAGAGGTCTGAGTATTTTTGGAGGCCTTCTTTGCTGCTGTGTTCTGTACGGCTCTCTTTCAGTGTGTGCCTGGTGTGAGTGTCTGCATGAGTCACAAACCGATTTTAGAAATCAGAAGCCTTGCAGGATCTGTACACATTTGCTGGATGCAGTTTGTCTAAACTTAGGGAAAAGAGTGTGATCATTTTGGCCTAGTGTCTCCAGGTTTATTTTGGAGGATATTTCATTGACCTAGGAAGAATGCAAATTAGAGTTAACTTCTCTAGATCTGAAACTTCAGGGCTCAAGGATTGGTTTGTCCCGAAAGAGACACAGATTTAGGAAGGGTCTTGCACTCATCCGCAGATCCAACTCTTGTTTTTGTTTTTCTATGGGATTAGTCATGTCTTGAAGGTAATTTCAAGAGGTATCAGGTCATACACACACACACACATATATGTATAAAGAATCAGTAGCCCTGTACATTTTGCACATCCGTAACTGCTCAGAACAGGGAAATTGCTGGTGTCAGGGTGTGCCAGTGCCAGCTCACCTGTGCAGAATTCAGTTTAAGGTTACTTAGAGGGATTGGATATTCATAACTTTAACCTCTTTTTTTTTAATAATGCCTTGTTTTTAATGTGTTTCCATTAATAAGGTATTTTTAATAAAGTCCATTCTGAACACCTAGTTTCAAAACTCAGTGGAAAATATTTGGAGAGAGAATAATTTTGGTATTGGAATATGTCTGCAGACCCCACTAAAAATCCAGCCTCAGAAATGCACTGTTGTCTAGGCTGATATTTTAGGGTGTATCACAGAAAAAACTTCCCTGTGATGTGGCATGGGTGCTCAGAGCAGTGAGATAGATACAATGATATCTCGTTATAACAGATCAACTATTCCCTCCATGGACCATTTCTTAAGGTTTTCCAGACATAGAACAGAACTGTGCTTTCCCCTTTTCCTAATTTTTGACTTATGCTTTTGCTGGGTATTGCTGACCCAGTGGGAAGGACACCAAAGATGTTTTTGCAGGGCACAGGCAGTCACTCTTAGGACTTCACTCCAGGAGGAACACTGTGAACAACCAGAAGCAGCAGAGTCCCCAGTGAGAAGGAGAGGAAGGAAAATAGCACTGATGCAGGAATGGGAAGTAATGGCACTGGAGGGAGGAGAGCACATGGCCAAGCAGCAAGGAGTGGAAGGTAATGCTCCTGCTCTGTTCTGATTTCTGCTGTTCTTTTCCCTCTTTAGCTGTCTGCCTGCAGAGAGGAACAGAATGTGCCACAGTGAGTGATGGAAGGAGGAAAGCATCTCCTTCAGGAGGAAGTAAATTCAAAAGGAGCTCTGCTCTTTGCATTGCTAATCTTGATGGTATATACAGCCCTTGAATATACAATCCATTGTATTAATTAAACCCGTGGAATACATGCAGATTGCTTTTTTAATGTGGTCAGATTTCTCAGAGCATCTTTTTGATTTATTCAGTCAATTTTCAACAATCTATCTAAATGTATTGCTTAAATAGCCATTTAACAAATTATTTCCCCTTTCTTACCAGGTTTTAAGTAGGTGGCCTGAATTTGCTAATGAAAGTTGCCAGAGGATGATTACAAAAAGAACTTTCCAGTTAATGCAAGAGTTCTGTGTTGGTTACTTGTATTAGTGATGAGTGACAGCCTGGTCTGACTTTGCTTGAGCATACATTAAACTCCTCACTCTTCCTGAGTATTAAGAAGTTAAATCCAAGTATTTCAAAAAAGCTGTAAAAGGTTTATGCCTTCTGAAGAAACATGAATTGCATTACAGTCTGTTGGTGGTGAGCAACTGCTTTTCTTTGCATCACTTGTTTTTCTTGGGCTTTACTTTCCTCTCTGGTTGTTGGTTTATAGCAGTGCCATGAGTGAGGGAGTCCAGAAGAAACTTCCCAAGATTCAGAATGAAAGGATGACTGCCACAGGGGACAGCAGGCTGCATTTCTGGAGAATGTTCTCTATCCATCAGTGTCATTTCATGAAGTTTGAAGACTAACAAGAAGGACCTTGAGAACAAAACACTCTCAGTTAGAAAAAATGGTACCATTTTTGTAATCCACTTACAAGATGTTTTTTCACAGGAGAGTTGATCCTAAAACAACTTATTCCTGAAACCTTCTTTGTTCATAAAAGGTATAATATACATTTTCACTTATTAGCTTCACCTGCATGTCTTTAAAGTACAATTCCTTTATAAACCCCTATTTTCTGGAGATAAGTCCCATGGCCCTATAAGCTGTGCATCTTTCTGATAGAAGAGGTGACCTGATGTTGCCAGCACCACAATTTCCCATTAGTGGCATATTTGCAGCTTGTAGCTGAACATTAAATAGACTATGTTAAGGCACAAATCCCTATAGAGCAGTTGTCCTGGTCAAACATTTAAATAATTAACAAAATCCCTATAGAGCAAGGCAGGCCTCTCAGCTCCTTCACCATGAGGGGCTGAATGATTTCTGAATGATTTGTTGTCATTAAAGGGAATGTTCAGTCTAGTCTCCAGAGATCATATGCATGAAATAAACTTAAATGGTTTTGTAAAGACATAAATACATTTGTATCACCCTTATTTTATATGAATGTATATTATGGTTTATATTTTTACCACAAGTACTAGGAATTCCTCTGCAGCACATATAATTTTTGTAAAATATTTTTATAAAAAATGGTACTTTACCAATCTATTTAAAAGAAATTGGTTTTATTGTTTTTGTATATTTCCAAATATAATTCTCCACTGTGAGCTGCAATGGCACAGAACATTTCAACTCCTTGTGCCCTTTTCCTTCCCTTTTTTTCTGGATTTTTTGAGAGAAAACCTAGAACCCTTGTTCCTAATCCCCAACAAATACAATTCTTTAATGAAATCTTAGCTGTTCTTTGCTGCTGCTTTGCTATAACGCAGGCTAAACCTTGTTTACTGACCTCAGGGTTAACGCTGGTTTATACAATGTAAGTACTTGGACAAAATGTAGAAGACAAAAGGCCCACATACAGAAAGAAATTACTTTCTTCAGGTCTCAAGGCAGACATAGCAGCAGAGCTGGACCCAGAAATCCGTGGGGCCACATTCTACAATCCAATTGCTTGGCAACTTGGAAAACTGTACAGTAATATGCTGTACAGTTTTCAGGGCTTTTGTTTTGTTTTTTACTGCCACCTCATTTCATTCCCTGCTATCATATGTAAACAGTCTTTAGGTTTTTCCTCAGCATCCCTTATTTTCAGGAAAAATCCAAGTGGAATGTACAGCTTTCTATGAAGAAACATAGATTTTGTGTGTACGCTTCAAGACAACACTATTTTCTCCATATGGCAGGCTGTTGCTTGCTAATAAAATATTTTTCCCAACATAATAAGGGTAATAAAGATAAATATTCATGCAGCGTGACTTTCTGTGTCTCAAGAGACATCCTCAGGTTTTAAATTCACCGCTCAAATGGACACAGGGTTTTTCATACAGGTTGCCACAGCAATCCCACATCAAACCCTGCACAGGTGCTGGCTGCATGAGTGAGTTACAGCAGAAAGTTGTAGCAGCACCTGTGAGGGTGATAGGGAGTATGAAACACCCCAAAATAGATGTAGTGCTGCTCCTGTAGATGGGGATTGATGTAGACATCAGTGCTCTGTAGAGAGATGTCAGTTTTGAGAGCAAGTCCCTGACCTCTTCATGTTTTCCCCATAACATAGTGCAGCAAAATAAAGTCCTGACTTCATTGAGAAGCACAAGTTGAGAGCAGTTGAGAGCACAAGTCCCTCACACAAACTCCTGGCCCTACACAGAACAACCCCAAGAATCACACCATGTGTCTGGGAGTGTTACAGCCAGGGGTCAATACATTTTCTTTTTGTCCCCAAATTCAGTTGTTTCCTTTATTTTCCCCAGAGCACTTGTAGCAGCATAAAATTAATTGGTTTGTCAGTGCAAGCCTAGAATTTATTGTGAAAAAAACAACATAAGCAACAATATTTAATCATCTACCTTCCAGGGCAGAACTGGAATTAGTTCTGCAGAAACTCCTCCTTGACATTAAAATGAGTGGTAACAGGGGAGAACTGGTGTGTACTGGCAGAAATGAGTCTGTAAAAGATTCCAAATTCTAACATACAGTGAGGCTTCTGAATATAAAATGCAAGTTAATTTGACAGTAAAGGGAGGAGCAGGCTCACCCCAAAGTGCTTCCCAGGCTGGAGAAGTTTCCTGAAGAGACACACAGAATCTTAACAAGGAAGCAGCTCCCTTAAATGTTGCCCCATTTGTCCACTAAGTCAGTGATCCGCAACAGCTCCTTTAGCTATTTATTGTGGGTGACATGGGGCTTTCAAGATAATCCCTCCTATCTGAGGTTTAGTATTTCATCCATTCCAAATGGGATAAGGCTGAGATTTTGTTCATGAGATCTCAGGCAGAATGTAACTCAAAATGCTGAAAATCACTTAAGCCTGTATTTCTTACCTACGGATTTAAGGCAAGTTTCTTATTTGGCCTCAAGCTCTCTTTTTCTCCTGATGTGAAGCAAATACAGTTTAATTTTTAAAAATTGGAAGTGTGTATAGAATAGCAAGTTTTTCTTTTCCTAAATGATGCTGATTTGAATCTACGTCAGGCTGGGCATATAATGCAATGAAAGATGTTTTCCTATTCATACATATATTTATGTGAATATTTGGATATACAAACAAACACATCAATAGCCAAACCCTGAAGGTGCCTTTGCTTTCACTTCTCTGCATATTTTCCACAAACTTCCCCTGCCCCATGCTCCACCTGCACTCTGTGATTCGCACACCTGCCTTGACAAAGATCTGAGCAGCATGATGCTGCTTTTCCTTTTGACTTTACAAAAACCTGTGCCGTGCAGGAAGTCGTGAAGTGTTACAAGAAATACATCAGAAAGTGAATGCAAATCATATTTCCAAATTATGCTGATGCTAGAAAATTGCCTCCTCTCCATCTTTAAAATAAACCCATATATTAGCTTGGGCTGTCCAAAATAGGTGATACCTTAGAAAGTATTAGTTTCAAGGGTTTTGATATTCACTTAAAAAAAAAAAACAAACCCATACCAAAGCTCTATTTGCATCTATATTTTAAGATATTCCCACTCTGGAACTTTTTTCTTATGCTTTCCTTCATACCCATGGGGGACATGTAGGGATTTTATGGAAGCATTACTGAAAATGAAAACATAACTTTGACCGTAACAATCAAGATACCTTAGCCTTCAAAATGTACACATAATACTTTGAAATTGCTAACTCAGGGCTACCTGAAGCACTGGTTTGCTAACTCAGCAAGCAGGGAGTTAGTTGTGCCTACTACCAGAACAATGCCTACACGCAGAGATTTACCCTTCAAAAATCACAGGAGAGCACGAGAAAAATGAGGAAGGATGTTAGGGCTAATGGAAATGAACTTCTACACTGCAGATTTATTTCCCAGCCCAAGGGAGGCTGGGGAAACAGATGTGAAAAAATGGTGTGGTGCAAAGAGGAGCAATTTATTGTTGTACATCAACAGCAATGGAATCTGTGCTCCTCCAACAAGTAGCACTGTTGAGCGGGAAGAGTGTCAGACACTCTGACCCAAGCAGCCTGTGCTGGGGTCTCTTCAGCTGCCCACTCAACCCCCCACTCCATGGCAACTTTAAATGATTCACATCCAGAGCTTCAGCTTCCTCACCCTAACAAAGGAGGGCTGTTGAGAAGTTGAACAGTTGGGTTTCTTTTGATTTCATTTCATTTGATTTGGTCTAGTTTTTTTCTTTTTTACTTGAAGAGTCAGCATCAGTGAGATTTGGACTGAGGGTGCTCTTCAACCTACTTGCCACCAGTACCCCAGAGTCATTAGAGAGCAAATGAAACACCCCAAAGATGAAATGTCAGTTTTTGGACTGACAGATGAACTGTTGTGCACTACACTGTGGTGCCAAGCAGATGTGGGGGCTGGAGAACACAGAGCCAGAGTCTCCCTCCAGTGCACGATGAAAGGACAAGAGGCAAAGGACCCAAACTGCAATGAGGTTGACCCCACCAGAAACAGGAAACCTCCTCAGGAAGAGGTGAAGCACTGGCTGCCCATATCTCCTTCCTGACTATTCTCAACACTCAGCTGGATGGTGTTGAGCAACCTGTCCTAACCTGGCAGGCAGCCCTGTCTGGAGCAGGGAGCAGGAGATGAGACCTCCCCAGCCACCTCCATATGAATGGCCCCTCAGGACACTCTGGAGAGAACAAAGGTCCCTCACCCTTTGCTGAGTTCACTCTGTGAGTGCTCACCTCCTACAGGCTCAAGATCACAGTAGTCATGACATGAAAAAATCATACAGCAATTTTTTAAACACTCACAAATCAAGCAGTGATGGTCTGTGTGTTTCTTGTCTGATAGCTCAGCATCTTTTTGTCTTTCCTTTGTCCCCGCATGGCATGCCAGGAGCTAACACTGACTTCATCCAGACAGCAGGGTGCTGGGGTTGCTGTGGCAGTGATTCAGAGCTGCAGCTGCTCCCTTCTGCTGCTGTTGATCTGTTCATGCCTTAGATGCACTGTTCCCAACCCTACTTGCTGTTCCACAGGTGCTCTTAGTGCTCTTCTGGGAATGGTGGTGCTCTTGGGAATGGTAGTGCTCTTGCTGTGTGGGATAATGGGTGACAAGTGCAGTCTTCTGCTACAATATTCAATATTCTTGAAGTTTGGTGGAGATTTGTTTCTATATATTTCTCTTCCTGCATTTGAGTCCTTCTTCCTCCCCACCCATCTGGTTTCTGATCCCCTCAGCATCATCAGGGCTGTTGTGTCCAGTCTCTTCTGCTGAGGGACACACAGTGGCACTGCAGTGATGATGGGAGTGCAGGGGTAACATCATCCAAGCTCACCATGCTGGGCTCTCCCGGTTTTGTGTCAGCCGAGGCTGAAAGCTGAAACTGAAGCTGAAGGTGCAGCATCTTTGGTGTGAATGTGCAAGATTAATTAAAATCTCCACCAAATCACAGACCTGCCTGTGCTCAGACTCTTACAATGTTACCCAGTCCTTATGTCCTGCTAAGTTCCTTACAGAATTTCAGTTTTCACATTGAATCCAGATCATATAGTCTCATTTTTAGTCTGCTAGTTTCCTCACAGGCAACTGCTTGGACGTGTTAATCTTACTTTCCAATTATAAAATCCAGTTTATTCTAGTATTTTACAGCTTGTTATTCACTTCATTTTAATGCAAGGAAACAAAACAAAGCTTAGAGGATGCATATATTTTTAGGAAGGACCATATGAGGATTTGCCTGGCTTGGTCAGTACTAAATAGAGGCTGAATTTTCTAGTTCTCTGCTCCTTCTATGGCACTGTCAAAGACAGTTATTTTAAATTCCATGATGCGCTGAAGGTCACGAACACAATTTGTTTTTCTACTGTTCTCTATGGCAAGATATATTATAGAAGAAGAAAATTACTTTCTGTGCACCAATTTATATTCTCCAGGGAGCACTGCTTGTAAGACTGTGCAGACCTTTGGTCCATGCTTGAATCAGGAAGGGAGAGGGTGGTTTTTTCCTCCAGATGATTAAGAACAGAACACTGTTCTGAGCTTGCCTGTTAAACTTGGATGCAGGATGGGTGGCATCAGTCTGTATCCATCCTTGCTCATCTGGATGCATTTGTGCAAACTTAGGGCCTCTGGTCACTGCAAAAATCAGATTGCAAAGGATTGATTATGAGGTCAGATCCCACATGTGTGTCTTTTTCTATCTGATCCAAACCAATTTAAGGCAGGTTCTCTTGTTTGTTAGCAAGATCTCCTAAATGGTCATACTGCAGTTCAGTTCATTACCTAGCAAAGTTAAATTTAACTTGTTAAATTAGATAGTATTATTAAAGTGCTAAATGTCACTGCCAAACAACAAGTTTACGCCCATGGTTGCTTGCCTGGTTGTGGAAGCTATAGAGCATTAAAAAACCCCCCTGCCTCTCACACCCATGCAAATTCCAGAAGTTCTGAATAAAAACCAGATATTGACATGTTTCCTCTGCTCAAGTCCCAGAAAAAGTCCTTTATGTGCTAATTGTCTGGAAATATTGAGAATTTACAACACTTTCTTAAAGTAACAGTCACAGCATCTCCCCAGTGCCTAATTATTCCTGTTGCTGATTTTCCCTGAATTCACTTAAAAAGAATATTTTTACATTCTTTTGTTACCAAATGCTCTAGTAGCTACAAATACCACCTCAAAGGATCAATCTACTAAGCTGTTTTACTCCTACCAGTGACAATAAACAGAAAAAGAAGTTACTATTGCCTGTTCACTGGTGTGCAGGAGTCCTACACACTCTGTGCAGGGTTTCTGTTGATAAATATCTGGATTTTTGCTGAAGAAGGGGGTAACTCAGGGGGTGATTCAGCCCAGTCCAAGCTTGTTACAGCACTCTGTGCCTGGAATATCTCAGGTTTTTGTTTCACAATGTCTATTCTCATCACCCCATCTCCTTTCTGCCATCTTTTGACCTCTGGGTATGTTATAATTCAGTGGGTTGCAGGTAATTAATTATAAATTACCTAGCTGCTTAATTATAAATGCACTTCAGATCAGATGGAGCCTAACCGTGACAAAGCCATGGCTCAGAGCTCCAGCTGTGCCCTGAGTGCTGCCAGCACCCTGGCTCGCTCCAGCCTGCTAGCCCAGGGCCTTCCACACTTCCCTGCAATCCCTAGTAAGGATACACCTTCCAGCACAAATTACTACCTTTTGGTCAAGGCAGAAAGCAGACAAGGAAGGACAAAGTCTGTGTAAAAGCTTAGTAGAGAGAATCTGTTTTATCAGCATCTGAATTGCTCCGGTGCTGGATGTGAAAGGTGGGGGCTGAGTTAGTTCTCGGCGTTAATCCAACACCATTCCTACCAAATGGGCAGAATTCTGCTCAGTGTTGAGTGGGTTTGGAAGCCCCACAAAAGCAGATGGAGTCTCTAGAAATCTGAAGAGGGCATTGAAAGCCATAGACCCCATGTCAGAAACAGTACTGCAGGTCTAACATCTCCTGAGACTGAGTTCAGAGTACAACTGTGAGGGAAAAGGAGCTGCAGGAAAAATTCAAATCAGTGCTGAGCATTTCTCTGTGAGAGATCTTTGCTTGGAAAGAACCCCAGTGATAATTATCATATTCTCATTTTTCCCATATTCATATAAATGGCAAGGAGAATTCCCCTGGAGCACATTATTCAGATTAGCACTTCTCACTGCAAGGGGACACAATGTTAATTCAGTCTCTGTTCTGTCTTTATAATAAATTGTTAAAACACCATCCGACAAAAACAGCTTTGTTTTGGAAAATGATAGTTTTTAGAGCTGTTGTCTCACATAACTTTAATGCCTATTTTTCAAAATCGCTCCTTATTAAATGCCATTTTACAGCTTAATTTCTTTTTTTTTCTTGTGAGTCAGAAATATTTGCTTTGATTTTATTCAGGACAAGTGGATGTGCTTAGTGCAGCATAAGGAAGAAAAGTATCCTACCTGTATGAAGTCATGTATCTCCCTCCACTGAGGAGCCTTCCTGATTCTTGAAAAGACACAACAGTTCCCAAAAACTGTTCTTTTCTGGGGATAAATAATGCAGAATTAGCTCCTGTTTTGCTTGCCAGCAGCTCTAAAGTTCAAATGGCTCTATTTGCAATTAAGGCTTGCCCAGCCTCTCAGACATCTCAATTAGAGGGACCAGATCACTCACAGCTTGTGGTCCACATGTTTTTTAGCGGGATCATTTTCCCAGCCAACACATCCTTTTATTTGAATCCCTTATTTCAACACTTTTGATCAGGTGCAACAGCTCTGATCCCAGGAATCAGTGCTCCCCTGCTAAACAGGGGGAAGGCGGGAACGTAACTGCGCAAACTTCCTGAGAAACCTTTTGGAAAGCTGATAAAGCCAATGCATTGGTGTGGAGGATTTGGCTCCTGCATATCTCTCCACAAGGGTCTCTGAGGGTAAGTTTTGCTAATTAGAATTTGAATTGTTCATCAGAATTTTTCTTTTGCTATCTTTCTTCATAAAGTATTCCCCAACCATTGAGAATGATGACTTAATAGATGATAATAGATGGTATGGTCCTGTTATTTATGGGCATTATCAGTGCATGGTATTTTAAGTACACTACAGGGTATTACAGATGACTATAAATCACAATTAGAAATTGTCTGCTTTATTCTTTTACAGTACACAGTGATTTGCTACAATTTATGAAAATGTCTATTAAATATCCTTACTCTTGTAAGCTGCTGTAAGTGGGATTAAAATATTAAGTAACTAAAACACAAAATTAAAGTGATTTGAATACATTCATTCTTAAGACATCTCGTTATCTTCTGCTCATGCTTCTGATAAGATGCTTTTAAGTTCTGTATTTACTCAATTGCAGTTCCTCCCACGTTCCCACCTGAAAACTCAATCAGCTAATGCTTTTTCTATCATACGGGTTATTGGCAAAAGTATTAAATAATGCCAGGCACTGTGCAATCAAAATGACTTCAATTATAGATATTAAAGGCTTTTAATAGAATATTGATAATCCAAAGCAGCACTTTTCTGGGGATTACATCAGTTAATCTGTAATGTAGGATACTCTTTAGGGTCCTGCTCTTTAGTACAAAATTTCAACTACAGTGCTGGGGAAGGAGCTGAGGATGGCAAATCCATGTAATCTCACCTTGAGCCTCTGGCACAGACACCTTGCAAAGCTGCTCCACAGCACCTTCAGTGCCCACATGGCCCTGCAGGAAAGGGCCTGGAGCTGTCAGGGGTTGATGCTTTCAGAGCAGTGCTGATGTCCCCAGGACAGCTCTGCACGTCCTGAGGAAGACAGACAGAGGAGAAGGGCACAGCCACAACCACAAAGGGAAAACTGCCTACAAATCAGCTCATTCCCCTGCCCTCTTGGATGTAACCTCCACTGACGTATGTCCAAAATATGAATCATGGATTATGAATGATTCGGAATAACTTATAATTAATTTACAGCTTATCATTAGTAAGTGTATTTTCACAAGTGCATACACATATCTACAGCGCACAATTTTTCACTCCCCTTTTTCAAATTACATTTCCTGAACTGAAATTATTGTCTCTGGTTTATTCTGTACCCTTCACACATCATTTTCAGAGCGGAATTCATGAAATACAAACTGTTCAGCAAAGCACTAAAACAATTTTTTCTCTGCAAACATTTGCTGTTGGAATTTAAACAAAGATCCTTTGGGTTCTACTGTGCTGAGAGACTTAATATCCTGTCATGCTTTTTCTTATATTTAAAAATTAATGACTTTGTGTTTGCAGTCAATTTTGCATCAGAACATTCTTGCTTGCAATTAATTCCTTGTAGTCTCTCTCAGCGATGCTCCTTGCCCTGATTCCTGATTATGATCCAATTCTAGACTCCAGAGGCTTCAAGTAATCAAGAATGAGGAGGTTCTTTCATTTTTTTACAAGCTGATTTATTCACTCCTACTAAGCATTTGTTCCAGTTGCTATCTCCCATCCTCTGATATATAGATTTCATATATACATATAAAGATCTATATGTATACAGACATGCATATATATGTGTATATATATATGTATACATGCTGCTAATTAAACGTTGCAATGTGGGATGACCTTCACAACAAGCTGTTTGAATACTGGGCTTCATTCCATTAGACTGAAACAAATCCAGACCCAGGAAAAAGGTGCATACTTCACTTTGGGTAGTGTTATTTTGGCAGTTTCTTTGGCAAGTCTGTTTCTTGTCCTTGCCATGCGGGCTTCAAAGTAACAGAAGGAAAGGACATATCAATAAAGCAAGAAAATGAAAGTAATTTGGTCAAAGTGTAAAGACAACTAGTGTTGGAGAAAAGTAAATTATATATCTTGCCTTGACTGAAGCCTACTCATGCTGTGTAAATTATAACTTCCCAACTCCCTTAATTTATTTCCGATTTTAGCCCACTGAGCTAGATTTCACATTGCCTTTTCCAGTGTGGCAGGCTTAAACACTGTTGTTCAAACTCAGGAGTGACCTGCTTTGCCTTTGCTGTGATAACTACAGGAGATGCAAAGCTACTGACCCAAATTGGTTTTATGAACATGATTTGTACCAGTGGGTAACTTCACTCCAGAAGATCTGCCAGCATGTGCCTAATTTCAAATCACTCATATAAATAAGTAAATGTTCAACTACTTCCCTTGGTAAAGAGGCAGTTAGAGGTTTTGTAGCAGTGGAAGGACCAGGGGGTTGGAAGGCTGCTTGCAAAAAAAACAGATAAGCTTTTTCTCTCATGGCCAGTAATACTGAGAGAGCAACAGAGATTTCTTCATGCAGCATGAGGAAAAGCTGTGTTTTACTGCAGGATTTAAGTTGATAATTGGTAGACAGTAACTTTAATAAGAAAACATGCTGCCTAGAGTCAAAATCACATGCTGAAGGAAAGGCCACAAAGACATTACCTTGAAAAGCTGAAGAACAGCAGCATGAACTCTGAAGGAATGTGTCTGCACCTTCTTTAGTTTAAGCAAACTGCAGGGAGTGAAACAAATCCAGCTTCCCAGAATCATGATCCAGGCCATCCTTGAATGATGAATCAGATTCTCAGATGCAATCTGGTGAAATCCCAATTCCACCAGTGGTGCCATGAACGGGGTGTGTGTGTATGAAGATGTACAGGGTCAGCCAGTTAGAAACTCCCTGAGGAATATCTTTCCCATTGAAAATAAACCCAAGCAAAATGTTCTGCCGAGACAGGAGGATTCTGACAGAATTTCTATGCCTCTATGTTTACTGACTTGACCTTTCCTTCAGAAACCTGTGAGGTGGGTTGCCTCAGAACACTGGCATTCCTGAAAACCAAGTTTATGCCCTGTGGACTATGGTCCACTTCCCTGAGTGACCTGCAGGCCATGGTCCTTGTATTTGGAGGAGGGCTGTGGACAGGGACAGGGCAGTGCAGGAGGGGACAGGAGGTCAAGGAGATGTGGATTGGGCAACACTGAGGGGTGGTGGACAAGGCCAGTGCCACTTGTCACACCAGTAACAACTGGAGGTGGTTTCAAGGTAGTTTTCAGTCTTCCTGTCCAGCCAGTTGGCAACTGACTCTGTCGATATCATTTTAGGATTTGCTGAGGGAGGATGAGTACCAAGTCACCAAAACATAAATATAAATGTAAGGAGTGTAATCAGAATAAATTTCAGAAAAAAATGCTGTGGTTATCCTTTTTGTTCTCCTTCCAAGATCAGAATTTTAAAGGTCTAATTTGGGTAGTAAACTTGTAAAGAAATTGGATATGCTGAAAAACTACTTTCAGAAGGTTAATTTTAAAATAAGTATTTTTAGTTCTTTGAAGATTGGTGGGAACACAAAATAGGAGAAGTTAGTCACATCACCACCATTTTCTAACTTGCTATTTCCTTGGCAGTCTTTTTAAAGTTTATTTACAGTTCATAAAGTGATTTGAAACATCTCTGTTACATTCATGAAAATATTCATAGCTTTCTGACATTTCCTGACAATAAGCTCTTTAAAAGTGATCATGAGCATTTTTCTGAAGTTAAATTACCCTGACCTGCAATAAAATGCCTAAAAAATGAGTGCAGCCTGTCCTGGGAAACAGTTAACATTCCAATCTGCATTGCTGCCAAGGCTTCAGCATTTTGTGAACACTTGAGGGAGAGAAAGACACTATCAATTACTGATTTAAAAATCATAGTTACTCAGAACTTGGAAGACTGTGGATCTCTTAAAGGCTGTTGATACCAGCAATAAACTTTGCAGTTGTCTGCCCCCTGATGCACAAAAATTCAAGAGAAATCTTAGCATCCTCTCCCTTCAAACACTGCTTTTTGAAATTAGTTTTCTGAAGGATATAATTTCTGTATGTTTTCTGCCTAGCCTGGACCTTGAAAGGCAATTCTTTCTTGGGGAGCAGAGACAGACTTCACTATCAGTGGGCTCAGAACAGCATGGGTAATTTAATTTAACTGGTTTTGGGTTTTTTTCTAACAGTATATATAAAAAGATTGAAAAGTCCAACTGAACATTTCTCCAAATACTGTCATTGTCAGGGAGCATTTGCACTTCACTTTTTATTTGCCTGAGTGATAAAACACCAGCACACGTGCAAAACAGAAATATAAAAGCTCAGCCAGTACTTCTTCTGAATAGCAATGGTCAGAGAATCCTTTTGCAAGGTATTTACAAATGCAAGATCTGTATTTAAAAAAAAGTTGTACGTGACAACTTCTTGATACATTAGAAGAGTTATTTTTTGTTTAATATAAACAGTCTCTTCCAGAAGAAAACTAATATATTTTTAACTGTCTTTGGCATCGACTACGAATAAACTCTCTTGTCCCTTGTTACTGTCAAGTGCCATATGTCCTCTCCTTCTTCATGTGGATTTTTTTTCCAGGCATAAGACATAACTTTCGGGACACTCGGTTTTCAAACCTTGGTTCTGATTTATGAGGGCTTGTACGAACCTGATGCTGGAAGAGCTGTGAGAGAGCTCACCCACAGACCCCTCAGTGCCTTGGCTGCTGGAAAGGGAACGGTCAGTAATAGCTGGCCAGAGCTCAGCAGCTCTGCTAATTGCTTCAGAGAGGTGCTTTATCCCTGGGAATTCAGACTAGTTACTTCTCCTTGCGGCTGATGGAGAAATTCCAGTCAGGTGTAAACTGGCAGCAAGGAAGATGCAGACAACGGCTTTGTGGGTGAGTACAAAACAAGCTGCTGGAGAATTAAGATCCTTGCAGGGTAAAAGCCTCTGGAGAATAGTGCAACAGGAATTTTTACTACACCTCTGCTCAAATAACCCTCCCTGCTCTCTCCTCTCTCACTCAGTGCACCAGCAAGTTCATGGTCCTTCTGTGCATGGACTAGTATTGGCTGACGAGAATGAGAAGGTCAGGCTATATATTTTAGGGAAGCATGCACCTACAGCTGAATTTGATCTTAGCAGGATAAGACAGTTTAATAGGCTTTTCTTAACTTTAATACATGCTGGAAAATCCAGTTGACCCTGTGAGTGCCACTGAATAGGTTTACTACATCTCGAAGCTAACTTTCTGGAACATTTAAATTTGGAAAAGCTGAGACTGAGACGAATTCATAGCAAGGCTGGCTATATTTAATCCTAAAGCCTCAGGAAAATGTCAAAGATGGCATTGCAGTAGGAAATCTTATTTTTCTCCAGAACTGTATGTGGCCTAAGCAGACACATTGTTTTCTTCTGGAACACCAGATGCTGTGGAAAATGTCAGTTTAGAAGACAGACCTTCCAGGCAGCTAATACAGCATTTATACAGATGCATAAGCCTGCAAAATGGATCATTACACATTGTACAAAAATCCATACCATCTTCTTAGCTTAATATAGTACTGAAAGAAATATTTCCAAGATTTCACTGGAGGAACAGATTGGAGATTATGACAAAGAATGAGCATGTAGTGTAATTTATAGCTTGCCTGAATTAGACTTCTCATGTCTGATCTGCAGTTAAAACTGGATATAGTAGGCTTAAGTTGGCTTCGTCAGCTAATGAAGAACTTATATCAGGAGAGTGGCTGTTCATTTAGCCTGGCTGTGTGCTGCGATCCGGTCCCTGCAGCTGTTTCCTGATCTTGTTGATGTGTTTAAAGAACACACATTTGGTACTACATGCTTCTGGAGGTGGTGTATCTTCACACTTCCTGCGGAGACTTAGCACTATACTTTGCAGAGTAGTAGAAACAAAAGCCTGGAACATAAACAATCAAAATTCTTCTGGGAGAGGGATCTTAACTGAAAGCAAAGTCTCAAAGTTCAGCTCCACAAAGGGGCTCATGGCCAGTTCAGCTGTAGCTCAAAATTAAGATCTGAAGAATTGTGCAAGATGTTGAGCAGCTTGTCAGGGTAAATATTTATGTATTTTGAAATATAAAATAGGTAAGAGTCATCGTAACAGACAAAACAATCCAACAAGTAACATTTACGTTCAAGATTAATGTACGGATATGTATGGATATGGAATTTTATATAGGACACCAAGACAACCTCCCACTATCATTAGTAGTAAAATAAGGTATTGGACATTCGACTTGAATGACAGATTAACACCGTACGTATTTATATAAAACCTGTTTGTTAATTGAATGCACCCTAAAACAGAATGACCACCTGATTCTCCATAAGAAATACTGTCTTGCTTCTTTAACTAGAGAGCCATGGCAGCCTCATGGTGTTTCCACAAGCTGCAAGCCTCTGAGAACCCTTGAAGGATAGTTTGGTTTGCAGACAGCCTTGTGCCCTGTGCTGATGGATCTGAAGAGCTGTGGGTACCTGGAGCTGCCTCCTCTGGCTCTGAGGGCAGTTAATGCTCAGGGTCAAATGTGACAGGGATGCAGGGGACACATGAGTGTGTGGGAAACAAGAGCTGCAAGGAGCAAAAAAAAAAAAAAAGAAGGAAACAGCAAAATCCAGTCTGGAAAGATGTGTGAGGACATATGGAATGGCAGAGATGTAGTACAACAGGAGGATAGTGCAAATCAAGCCAGCGTGGCACAGAGGCAGATGGGGGACAGAAGTGTGTGCACAGAAAGCTTGGAGAGGGATGTGACTTGGGCAGCAGCTTCACCCAGCTCAAGTGAAAGTTACAGGGAAGGAAGGAGCATTGGAGTGGCACTTTGCCTAGTTTCTCTCTGAAAGGCATTGCCAACAGTAGATGGGAAAACAATTATAAATTTGCAATGAAGAAAAAAGGCAATTCAGGAGTCATGAGCTAAAATGGCTTAAACTTGTGGGATTTGTAAAGCTTTAACACCATTGCAGGGTTCTCATGTATGGGAGGGAAAACTCAGCTCTGCACACAGACTGTCTTTGGAGTGGCTGCAGCAGCTCTGAACTGAGTACATTTCAACATCCAGTAAGAAGAGTTGAAAGGATCACTGTCAGGGCAAGGTTTCATTTTTTAGAGGATTAGATTGCTTCTACCTAGCACTAACCTTCAGATTCCCAACATTCAATCAGGATTCAAAACACAGTGGCATCTTTTTCCTGAAAGCAGTGGTAGAAGGTAGTGGTACTTTTAAGCTCTCTAATTGTACAAATAATTTTCAGTTGCATCAGTACAGGGGGAGGATACATGTAAAGAAGTTGAAGGGTTCACTAAGATGAGATATTTCACTTAAAAGTTTTATCTTTGAAAGAGGCTTTTACAAAACTCTGTTACTGTCACATTGCTTATCTTGTTTTATTGCTGACCCCTGACACTGAAAGGGGAAGGCTACTTTTCTTGTTTTGGATGTATGCTGCACCTGTTTTTTCTGCACTGTTAAATCCACAGCCTTTAGGATCTCTAGAAACCCTTTCTGGATGCCCATGCAGAATGGTGGCTCTTTGAACAATTTTTTTGTCAACCTGCCTGCAACTCCCTTTAACAGAGTATTCAGAAATTACTTCTACATTTGTGCAATGAGGACCATGCAGAAACTGCAAAATGTAATGAGCATGAGGGTACAGCAGAGGCAACATTTGTGCCTGCTCTCGCCACACTGCACTTATGTGAGAATTATGTCAAAAAAAGATGTAAATTGAAGTGCCTGCCAGATAAAGGAATGATTTATGCCTGATTTATAGTGGGAAGAAATGCAGATATGGAAAACTTGTCCACCAAGACGCAGTTTGCTGGGGATCTAGCCAGCAAAACTTCTTCCAATCCAAGGAAATCTAATGGACAAGCCAGACATAAGATCAATAGATATCAGATCAGTAAAACAGTATAATCAGTGCCTGGGATTGCTGCACTGCTCATCATGGAGAAGACTAAAAATGGTGTCACAGCAAGGATGTCAGAAGTAACAAAAAGAAATTCTGTGTAATTTTGGTCCAAAATGGACAGCCATGGATCTTGTTCTCCTGCAACTTGAAGATCACTGACACTGCAAATTTAATTTTTCTGACCAACAGATCCTATTTCTTACCATGCTGATTAAAGCCTTTCTTCACCTGTTTCTGTGAAGAATGCAGGAAATGATTGGTGACTCTTCCATGCTGCTGCTGCTGCTGGGGCGTGGCATTTCCATGATACAGGACAACATGGAGATATCTGCTAGGGAAACAAGATGTTTCCATGTGAAGTTTTACTTAAAAATCTGTTTTTTTGAGCAAATCTGGGGTTCACAGCCTGTACCTATGAAGGGAGTAAACATCTGTCTAGTTGACAGTGCAGCAGCTATTGTTTCAAAAGCTGGTCTCCAAGGCAGTACCACCCAAAAGCCACAGAAATTCCCTTGGAGCAGGGTTGAGATCAGCATTTGCATTCATGTGTTGGACCTCATTTTGCAACTTTCTGGAAGGCAACATACTTTTGTGGCCATGGCTCCCCAGAAAAATCAACTTCTGCTAAAATAATGAACTGTCTACCCAAGGGAGGGAGTAAAAGTGCAGGGGACAAAACTGCCTTGGGAAATAAATTTGGATTATGCCACTTATTTTAAAATATATCAAACTGATCCCGGTTCTCACCATTTTCAAGCCTCATTTGAATTAGCACTTCCTTAGAAATGCATCCTCATATACAGCCTTATACACTGGCGTAACTTTTTTTAAAGTGCTCAAGCAGTTTCTTCTCTACAGGTTGGGGGATTGGATTGGATTGGATTGGATTGGATTGGATATGTGGGATTGGAGAGTCTCAGTGACTTGACTACCTTTAGCTACTTAAAGCAGCCTAATCCTACAACTCTGTGATGACAAAGAAGCTCTTAATGCCTGCATAATTTCATGTGGTCTTATTATACAAAGCTGAATTGCCTTTTCTATGGAGCCTTGCCTTTAGATTAATAACAAATGCCAAAGAATCGGTAGAATTGTATTTCTGCAAGAGAAATTGATCCATTAACATTTAAATTCTTTGCCACAGGCTTTAGTAAATCTTTCAGTTGAAGGTAAGATTAACTTCTTCCCTACGGTTCCAACATCTTGGCTTGCAGTGCTTTTAAAAGATGCATGAAGGATAGATATCTTTGCCTTTCAGCTTTTTGATAAGATCGCTTTCATGTGGCCAGATGCTATCATGGCCATAAATTTCAAAGCTAAAAATAGACTTGACTTTTTCCCCCCCTTATCTCTTAATTCTTTCAAATAGATAATTATTCAGTGCTATCCTGTGACCTTTCAAATCTAGCTCACTGCATGTTAAGTGAACACACTGATTTGGAGAGCAGAAGTCTTGTAGCTTAAGGTTTTTAAGAAAGAAGTTAGGTTTTCTGATCTTTTATTTAAAGCAGTAAGTAAGAGCAAGATGATTTTATTCCCTCACTGCAGGACGTACATGTGCGAACTGTGGAGCCTAAAAGCCTGAATCTGGCTTTTCACTTCAAATAATTCTATCACAAAATCTTTACTTACTGAGACTGCTTCATAATATGTAATACTAATATTGAAAACATTAGGTCCTGCTTTCACTTGTACTACCTGGCATCTTGAGTAATTGATCAAGGCAAACTGACACCAGATTTGTGTAATCATAGAAAAGAGCAAAGTCCAATTGCCAGCTCTTGTCTGCTGTGGCTGCAATATTAATTGCTACAAAGGGACTTTGTTATCATCTTGCTTATGCTATGACAGGAACTCGCTGTGACAGGATTCCGGAAAGAATAGACTGTAGCAGAATATTTGCTGAAGTGATTAAGATGAAATCCAGTAGCACAGTGTTGAAACTTGAAAGATCAAGCAGGACACATCAAAAAATCAAGAATTCAATCTTTGTGGAGGATGCCCTTCAACGCCAGATTTTCTGCCAGTTTCTCCAGCATGCCCTCGTGGGTTATTTCCCAAAATTTCTTGGCAGTCTTAGACAGCTGGTATTCCACACACACTGACACGATGCATCTCTACAGAAGGGGCTTTTAGGAAGCTGGGGAATTCAAGACTGTAAATCCATTTTGCTGTTTCATTTCTGTTTATGTGCAAGAAGGGAAAAATTGGTTCTGGTCAAATCTAAATCTGAAAAGTTGACATTGAGTATGAAAAATTTCTGATATCAAACTGAGAACTGGGTAAAATTGGGGTGGGGAGGGACACAGAGGGATTGAGTTTGAGAGAGAAGGTGGCTGTGGCAACCAGGATTCTTACAAAGGAACTGCACTGAAATCAGTGCATTGAACTCTCATCTTACCTTACTCCTCTGGCAGGGTTTTGCTGTTTAAAATGTCTCTTTTCTCACTCATGCCCACAAACCAAGGAAGAATAAAAAACCAAAACCAAAGATCTAGTTTCCATCACACAGGATGTTTGATGTTTATAGGATACCTCATCAACAGGTGTTGGGTTGGAACAAACAGTTTGAGCAGACAGATTATTTATATGCCATTTGTTTCTTTTATTTTCTGTATCATCCACCTCCTTTGTCTTTGAACTGTCTGTGGGAAGGAACATCTCAGTATTTGTAGTTTGCTACAGCACAGGTGTGTTTCTTGCTTTGTTTTTGATGGTTAATGAATTGACTTTGCTTTTTAAATGTGAAAGTTATAACTAAGACAAGATATCAAAACAAGTAAGAGTGCTCAGAAATTCTATGTCAGTTCAGTAATACACACGATTCAGAGAGATCTATGAAGTCTTTCCAGCATTGGTTTTGTTCAGCTGAGGGTCAGTTGGTGTGGTAAATGTAGTCCTGCTAAAACTGTTGTGTTCTCCATCTCTCAGCAAAACTTGAAAAGCATCTCTTTCTGAGAGCATGCCACTCTCAGTGAGTATCTCAGGATGCTTTGTGTATAGCAGAAACCACCTCAAAGTAACACCTTAGCAACCCAGAGATGAGCAGTCTGGGCAACACCTGTGGGGGGGATCAGTAACCTTTTCCTTTTAAGTGTGACACAGTCTGTCTTTTCTACCACATCACACAGGAATTCTGTTACAAAACAAGATTGTGAACCTGCATCACAAAACTGTTCTCAGGAGTTCAGAAAATGCCAAATTCATAAAGAAACCTAGAAAAATAAACAAAGGACTCTATTTCTGTTACCATCCCTGGTGAGACCTGGGACTACATATACCCATTTGATTTTGTCCATAAAATAAAACTAGCAGCTTCTTTGGTGTGTTGAAAACACAGTCACTACAATGTGTGCACTGGATGAAAATGATTTGTTTGTGCTTGTCCTGCTTGCCCTCCTTGTGTGTCTCCACCTTTCAGCTGTATGAGAGAATGCTGGGACTGCTACAGTAAGGGAAAAGTACAGTTCCAAGAGCCACTTCTACCAGGTTGGATGTAGCTCTCTCCCATTTACTGAGGAACGCAGCCAAGCAAACAAACACAGAAACCAAACCAAAAATGATTGAAATATCACATGCATTTTTCAGAACTCCTTGTTCCATATGTCAGTGGTATTTTTCCTGAAGGGACATGCGTAATTCTCAACTTGGCCCAAATGAATTTAGGAGATCCCCTGCCAAAGTGAACAAGTAGACATTTCTTCAGAGGCAGGAATAAATAGTTCATTCTCTCAGCTGTCTCCTTCCCAGCTCACCACTGTCCCAGGGTGCTGTCAAAGATCACTCTTTTTTGAGAAGTAGTCCCTAGGTAATGTGTAGAGAAAACTGTATCATGGAAGAATTTCTGCTTGGAGCAATCCTACAACAAACTAAATGAAAAAATGACATCTCCTTCACCCTGGATCTTTGTTTTTTTTTCCCTTACTCCTCTAAGCAGCCACCCATCCTCACTATCATTTTATCTGTTTTTCCAGGGGACAGACATCTGTGCCGGGGAGTAACCATCAAACTCTGAATTGTGGCTAAAAGGTATTATCAATAGTATCTCACATATCACATTTTAAGGCATGGACATGAATTCCAGGAATGTAAATTCAAATTGTCTATTTAGAAGAATATTCAGATTCCAAAATCTCCAAAACAGGAACTGCTGGAATCAGTGCGGCTCAAGCAAGCAGACTTTTCAAAATGCAGGCATAAACTATTGGAAACTTCCCCCCAGCCCCGACAATTTCTCTTAATTACAGATCTCTGTCCCAGTAACTGCTCTTGCAGAATTAAAAATCCATGCAGAGAAGACTTCTAGTTCAAATCCTGTTAATTTTAATTTGCTTACATCTCCATTTTTAGGCCTCAGCTTCTTTTCCTTGAGCCAAGCATTTCTGCCATGCGTTATTTTAAATTTTGCAGTTGAATGCAGGGAGAGTCAGTCCTCCTTTATCTGCAGCTGAGATACCTGGACCTCATGGGAGGAGCCTTGGGAGAAGAAGTTTAGGAGATTTTCCCAAGCCATGAAACCTGGAGGATGTAAGGGCAGAACTTTTGCTCAAGAGGTAACTAAAGCAGATGAAATGTCCTCCTGGAATGGGGATTAGCTCACTGCAAAAGGAAGGGGATGGAAAATAAAGGTTAAGGTACACAGAGCATTTCTGACTCCTACAAACAATTAGATGAGTGGGTACTGCAGGAACACCCCTCTTGCTCACACTGAAATTTTCTGTCCAAGAGAAAATGTCAGTGAAGAGATACATTTAGTGCTGCTGCTACAAGAGGAGATAACTCTTTTCATCCATTTCTAACACAGGGAGCACAAGCCAGGGCGTCCTGCACCTAACATCAGAGAGCTGCAACCAAAAATGCCCCACACTCCGGGTTTCTGGACTCAAAGCCATTGCTCATCATGCACTGTGCACTCAGGCTACCACTTTTGGTCTCCAAACTGCTCCAGGAGACGAGTGTAGCATGCTTCTATCAGACCAGGGTGCTTCCAGGATTAACCTTATTGTAACAGACCTTTTAGGTCTTATTACTGATAAATTATACTGCTTTGTTGCTGGCAGTCTTCAAGCCAGTGGTTACTGGCTAGATGGCCCATCCTTGCCACAAAAGGAAAAACGGGAGAAAATTTGCTTGTGGGAGAGTTCAAGGTGCAGTTTTTGGAAGGAGATAAATGCCTCTTAATTCTACTGACTGTCAGGAACACAGAAAATTTTCAGCATTCCTTGTGACCTGGCCCTGCATCGAAGTGTTTGAAGAGAATTAAATTACATTTACAAAATTGCTACTACTGTCAGCTGAAATAAGCACTGCTGGCAGTCAAGAGACCTTTTAGAATGATAACAACTCACTTTTTATTTAACATAGTGAGAGACTTCTTAAGTAACTCAGTTTTCTGTACTCGATGCTTTTGTTACTCACTGATGAAAAAACACCCTTTACTGTTCTCGGAAATGGTTCTAAAAAACGGCGCTTTTTTCTACAAGCTTCCCTACTGAAGTATTTATAAATTACCATGCATTACAACATTACACAGCAATAGTGAAACAAAATAAATCCCTTCCCTGCTCCAAGCAAAAAAAAAATTCTAATCAAACCCTAAAAGTCATTATCTTCATAACATGGCCAATGCAGGAGTTCAGTTTAAAATCATGGAAAAGAGGCCTGGTTACAAAAGCTGTGGTTGTTCTGTGGCTGAACTACACTCAGCTGTGGAATATTTGCAGCATGTCATAACCTCCTGCCCCACCACTCTGTCCTTGAAAGACTTTGGATCATGACCTGATTTAAAAACCACACCAAGGAGGCAGGCAGGACGGAAGCTCTGCGTGGTGCTGCCAAAACAAACATGCCTGATTGCTGCAGGGTTCTCTGCCAAAAAACAAAGGTAGGACTTGACTGGGGGCAAAGGGAAGGAAACAGAGAACAAATGACGAGCCGGGAAGGGACAGCGCATGGTGTCACCAGGGTAGGACTCTCCAAACCAGTGGTCATTATGGGAAGACCTTTCCCCTCAACTCAACCAGGAGGCACCTTGGCACCCTCAAGGAGAGGCATCCTCGAGGATGGAGATACAGAGGCTTTGTTGCTCTGGCAGCTTCCTCTGGTTCCAGCAAGTGCCTCAGAATGATCTGCATCCACCCATAAGCATTTCTACCTCTAATCTTCAGCCATGGGGTGTTCGAACAGCAGTCAAGGCAAATATCTGTCACTCGGCAGCCTGCTCACAGATGTGAGTCTGGACCCTGATTTTGGTATACGGAAATCTGTTGCAGATGCCAAACTATATCCATCCCTCCTCTTTCCCTTCCTCTTTTCGGGAGTTTGATTCGATGATCCCTAGCAGCTTGAGGTATTCTAGGATTCCATGATTCCATGACCTATTTTGATGAACTGTTTAGGTGACTTGGACTTCTACCTTTGCCACCTGAGGTTTTCTGGAGCTCTGCCAATTCCCTTTGATTTGCCTGCTCCACCATATGTGACAACAATCTGTGAAACAGGTGAGATTAAAGCAGTCAAAATGAGAGCTGGGGAAGGAAGCAAACTCCACAGAAGCTTTGGGTATAGAGAAAGAAGAATTATTTGAGGGCACCTTCAGCCACCACCTGTTCTGCTGGTAGCTACCATTGACAAAGGGGAGGCTGGAAGCAGTGAGAGAAATGGTTTGTGAATAACATTTCCACTCTTCCCAAGCCCATGATCAGCTCCAGTGGTGATGGGACATGGAAGAAGAGAGCACAACTTCTCAACAATCTGTGCTCTGCAGCACTGCAGCAGGTTAGTGCTGGGAAGGGTTATGTTGCCTCTCAATAAGGCTGAGCTCAATGAAGGAGGAGATGCAAGATCTGAACAGAGAGTTGGGATATTTGATCCTATATTGAGACATTTTCAGCTTAGGGATATGCTTCTGTAAGCCAGCGACAAGAGCTCTGGAGGGGTTCTAGGTAGAGCACAAGTGCTGCATATCACTGCATTTTGAATATGGCAGCTTCATCATGAGGCAAGGGACATCTGGAAAAATCTCCTCTGGTCCGACCTCAAGTAACCTGCCCATGGATTTGATGGACTTGTCATCCAGGAAAACATGACCGTAAAATAGAAGCAAATCCAAATCTCTCAGATTGTTAAAACAGTCTTCCCAGCACAAGTGATAACAGACTGAAGGAAGAATGTAATACAGGAGGATGTTGATGCAAGAAAGCAGAGAGCAGCAAAAAGCAGTAAGTACTTTCCTGATAAGCTCTCAGGGAACATCTGTACTGCAGGCAAAAACAACAGAGCTGGCAGCAGTGCATAATGGATGTTACAGAAAATGTAGTTAACATATACCTGTACCCAGGCCAAGAGCCAGTGTCGTAGCACTAAAGCTACGGGAATTTTGACAAGGAAAACATGAGCCACAAATATAAAGATCACAGGTTATTAGAGAGGATTCAATGGTTTTTTCTTCAAGTCACCTTTGCTGCAGCAGCACAAATGCACTGAAAGCCTAGCAGAACAAAAATAGTAATGAACAAACTCTTTTGTTCCCCTGATGGTTTCTGATCCCATAACTTCCAGCGGGTCAGAGTGTGGGGAAGAGGATGGGGCACTTCCATATCTCTTGCTTTCTTATCTTCCTCCCCTCAGTCTTTTCTACTGTTTCCTTCGTACCTTTTCAAAGAGGCAGCCTTCCTACCTTTCCCACCCTTCCTGCCTGCTCAGCCTGCTGCATGTCAGCGGTGGCAGCAGGAATTACAGAAGTTCCGGCATTCTTGCAGTCCCTTGATACCCCTCACATGGGTGCAAGGTGCATATCTTTCTTGCTCTGCCCTGGGGAAAGAAGTAGGACTTCACTGCACAGGAGATGAACGCCCAGGAGAAATCTGGGCCAGGGTGCAAGAAACACGTTAGATTCTCGTTGCTGGCAGAAGCAATCTAAGCTGTCCCACTGGTGAGCTCTGTCTGGATCAGGTTCAAGAAGTGCTTGAAAAACTGTCAATCTGCCATCGAGGCAGCGGGATGCATTTCCCTGTAGTCAGGCTCCAGCAGACAAGCAGAATCAGCCTGAAAGCACAAGCCATGGCCCCAGAGCAGTAGCCAGCACTTATTAGGATCTCAGGAAGAATGAAGTTGGCAGGCTCAGGGAAACATATTGCTAAAAATACACTTGGCAGTTGGCAGGAGAGAAGCAAGGCAGAAACCTGCTTCACTCAGCCCTTTTTGGCCACATACCCTTGAAGCAGCAGGAGGCCCCACAGCAGGCGTGCCCTGACACCATCCTCAGTGGGACCAAGTAGTAAATCTGTATCAGTGAGGCCACAGCTCAAATGCTGTGTCCAGTTCTGGGCCTCTCACTACAAGAAAGGCATTGAGGTGCTGGAGCATGTCCAGAGAAGGGCAATGGAGCTGGGGAAGGGCCTGGAGCACAAGTCTGATGAGGAGCAGCTGAGGGAGCTGGGGGTGTTTAGCCTGGAGAAAAAGAGGCTCAGGGTGACCTTGTCACTCTCTACAACTGCCTGAAAGGAGGGTGTAGCCAGGTGGGTGTTCTCTTCTTTCAAGTAACAAGTCACAGGAGGAGAGGAAACAGCCTCAATCTGTGCTAGGGAAAGTTTAGATTGGCTATTGGGACAGATTTATTCACCAAAAGGGTTGTGAAGTATTGGAACAGACTATGCAGGGAAGTGGTTGAGTCACCATCCCTGGAAGTGTTGAAAGAAGTCTGTGTGGCAGTTAGGATATGATTTAGTGATGGGCTTGGCACTGCTCAGTTAATGTTGGACTTGATGATCTTACAGGTCTTTCCCAATCTACACAATTCTATGGTCCTATTGTATCTCACCTGTCAGCTATATCCTGGTCAAGTAGTGTGGGGAAAGTATCAGGTAATTAAGTAATAAGCTGCAATTGCATTTTAACTGTCAAAGTTATTTCTCCAAACTTCCTAAAAGATGTAATTTAGTCATCACAGCCTTCAGTTTCATTTTGAAGGCACTGAAGCAGGTCAGTCTTTGGGTCTTATGAGGAAAGTGTAAAAAAATCATTGTCAATAGGAAAGCCAGAAAGGAAGAGAACTCAGGGTAGGAGAGCAGATATGGAGGAGGAGATGAGGGGGAGGTGATTTTTATTTACTGTCAGGAGTGATATTGTCTCCTAGAAGAGGAAAAGTGCACAACTCTTGCAAGGCTTCTGCTGCTCTAAGTCTTTGTATCCTGCCTCTTACTGCCTAATGTGTGTCACCCACGCAGCGTGGTAAAACACTTGACCTCCTTTTGACATTCCCTTCTAGGGAATACTGTCCAGTGGCAAATGGAGAGTGTCAGTGAGACAGAGCAGGACTCCTTGCAAAGACCTTTAATAAATCATCACACCTTCTTGTCAGATTTTTGCATCCTGGATGCTTCTGTGAGGGCAGAGCTCCTATACATGTTTGGGGAAGATGAATCACTCCATCCCGATAATGCTTCAGGAAGAACTTTTCCTCCTTTCTAAATCATCTCTTGCAGTGTCTAACTAGCTGACTTCTAACTCTTCAGGGAGTAGGCCTGGTAGAACAAACCCAGCTTAGTAGTATCTTATTTCTCCTGGTTATTTTAAGTCCTTTGCCTTGGTCTGGTAACCAGAGTGGGAAGGTAAGGAAAAACTGCTTCTGGCAGCAGAATTGGAGGAGAGCATGTGCTGTCTCCTGCCTTGCAAAGTAAAGCAGTGTTTCTGTAAGAGTGTCAGTGTCCACAAGTGACTGCTGATCATGGTCTCTGTTGGAGTTAAAAACATTCTTCAGTTTATGAAAAATAGCAAAGTACCTGGCAATCCTGAATGAGTCCCACACAATCTTTTGGGGTAAGGCTATGCAGTTTGTACTCCTCACAAAAAATACAAGTGGCCAGAAAAAAATGTGTTTGTAGTCCTCTTCATGTGACTCAGAGCTTTAAATCTGTCCTCTTGCTTAATCCAAGAGCTGTGACTGCAGCACAACACTTTGCTGGCAGAGCATAGTTCTGCTAAAAGCAAGCTGCTTCCTATGGGCCATTCTGTGCAGAGAAAATCTCCTTGGAGAGCTTCTTAAAAGGTTAGTGGAAGAGATTCCCTACTAACTTCTGCTTCATAACATTATATGCTTCACGTGTTACCTGCTGTCCAAATAATTCCTGGGAGGTGATGTTTCACTTCAGCAAAATTTAGGAGCAAACTGTAGCAAATTGAAATTCTTACATTAAATTGCATCTGATAAACAAGTTCCTGTATTTGGCCAATTCTTGGTCAAAAAATTTATGACTGGTTAAAGTCTAGATTTTCTGGCATTGATTCAAAACCAATCTGTGCTTTTGTGTGTCAAGAAGTTTATACAAGGTTGGGATTGGTGAATGGCATCTGGAGAAGCAGCATAATTTAGCCCATTCAGCCATTTCTTTTTCTCAGTATGCCTCATATTTTATAAAATGTTTTCACTGTAGCCGTTGTGACACCACAGATGTAAAAACTCAGCAAACTGGCTGGAATACTGGAATCTGATGAGAAAACCTCAGGACTTCAAATGATGTTTTTTGTCTCTTCTGTAAGGTACTGTAGACATCTCCTGTCCCATATACTCCTTCCTGCTTTTCATCACGGGTTGTCAGCTTCATATGGTAAAAATGTGTAAAATCCCAGTGGTATATTAATTCCATTTTTCCCAGTGTTCAAAAACTCTTCAGATTCTGCTTCAAAATGTCCTGTATTTTGCCTGTGGTAGTTTCAAGTCCTTGCTACGGGATGCTGATGTCCCCAGTCTGAAATGAGGAGACAGTAACCCTGCAAACAGAAGTACTGCAGTTCCCTGCCTGTCATTAGTACATGTCAACACTTCATTAAACTGCCCAGAGCCTGCAAGCATAAGACAAATGGACCTGATTCTGCAAAAGAAGCAGAACCAAAAATAATAATTTTTCATCCTCTGTGTTTCGTGGGTTAATTGGACAGACATTCAACTGATTGGGGTAAGAATCTGAAAGGACAAGACAGGCAGCAGCTTAAAATATCATATTCCTACAGCTGGAAGCTGGGTGTCTGTGGGCCAGTAGGCCTTGTAAAGGTTGAGAGATTGATGTTTCCTGGCATGGGCCATGAGATAGCCACCTCCAGACACCCTGGGAAAATCAAAAGCTATCATGAGGTCCATTAGCTGCAAACTCCAGCCTGTAAGGTCAGGGCTGAAGCACAATGGATACAAGAGCGCATGAGACATTTAAATTGGTGTTGCATCTCTTTTGTAGACAAAAATCTTCAGTTTCTGGTGGTATTTCTCTTGATGAAAGCCATTCTGTATCTCTGAGTGTTCATGATTTCTAAATGTAAAGGTTTGGAGCTGCTGAATTGCAGTGGTGCATTATGTGCTGGGCAGAGAGATCAAGACATTCCAAGGAGACACACTGACCTCAGAGCTGAGGAAAGAATAAAGGCAAGAGAAATGAAGCAGCAAAACAAGCACATTTATGAACAGGATTTTGAAAATGTAAAGCTAAATTAATATTTTGTAAAAAATAATTTATTGCAGACATTAAATACACTTTTACCAGGTTAAGAAGCAAAAGCAAACCATATATAGGGACTGAGCTTATTTTTAGTCTATAGGAGGAAGAGAATCTAGCAAAGAGGATAGAATCATGGTGAAAGGATGCCAGATAATAGCATGAGTGAACATAGAGGAGAAAAAGGATAACTATCATCATGCATTGGAAAATGAACCTTTGGGATGTCAGGGATTACTGTGTAGGATGGCTCAAAGCCGCTTTATGCTGTTCAAATTCATGAGTGACCAAACCCACAACTGGTTTGAAGTCATCCAATGTTCTCAAAGGAAATGTAAAGTACTATTTTGTTACAACACTTGGCCAATGTTTGATTGGCTGAAAGATGACCTACTTTTCCATGTCTACCTGATAAAACCTATTTTTTCTCCTTATCACCCTCGGTGCTTCTCTTAGACCAACAGTACTACTACTGATGCTTTAAGACACTTGATGATGAAAAAACCAGCAATAATCAGAGTGAAAAATACAAGAACATTGAAAATCAGGGGAGGAGAAATTGTAGCCTAACTCTGTGACAGTTTATGGGAAAAGAAATTCTTTAGGGAAAGTGAAACTAGATTTCCCTGAAAATCACAGATTTATTGCAGGAAGACAGAAACTGTTCAGAAGAATGGTAACCAGTGCACAGTCTGTGACTCTGAGGTCCCAAAGAGATGCAGAGCTCTTTGGTCCAGCCATGTCCCACCTCCACCCTAGGGCACAACATGGGTATCCACCATCCCACCAAGAGCAGAAAGCTGGGTGAATGTGCAGGATTTGCAGATCTAAGTAGTTTTGCTGCCTCCTGAAAGAATAAAATCCTTTTATTTTGCGTGCTGTGTCCAGAGGGCTTTGCACCATCTCATACTGTATTTCAAAATCGATTTTCTCCTGCTCTCCTTGCAGAAGTAGCAGCTTTAACACTGGAAATGTTATAAACACAGGCTGAGGGAGGAGACTCATGGCTCTAGCTCCCTACTCAGTTTTCATAATATAGACCTTGCTACTTGAGCTTTTTTCCCAGTGCCTCTGGAAATTTTTTTTCTCCTGAATTTCAGTCTACTTACAGACTGGAAGAAGACCCAGTTGGGCAAGACAAGCAAATGCAGCACCTAGAGTCACAAAATTACAGCAGATATTCATGACCATAGCACAGGTTTCAGAAAGGGAAAGGCTTCCCACTGCTAGAAGTTACCTACCAGAATATTTTTATAAGTTTTGATGCTTTTGACAAGTGTGAAACTAACCCTAATAAATTAGTTACGAACTCAGACCTATCAGAACTTATGCAGCAGCTGTCTGAGAATCTGAGAAGGGATAGCAAGCTCCTGAACAACTGATTTAATTGAATGCAATTAAGGACTAAGAGGTATCAGATGCATGCAATCATTTTCTCTTGATCTAGAAATTCATATTAACTCTCAGAGAGCATTTTCAAATTTGCTATTTGCTGGTGCTCAGTTTTTTTGTGTGTGTGAGATTTATTCCCAGGATACATCTCATTGTATCCAACCAGCAAATTCTTCTTTATTGTGTTGTTATTTATTAAAATTCTCTTCAGGGAACACACCCCAGGCCTAGCAAATCCAAACAGCAAGGGATCCTCTCTGTCCAGTGGAAGCTACCTGAAAACTAAAAATATTTGCTCCAAAAATTTCCTGTGAGTATAAAATGCAACCCTTAAAAACCATGTTTGGACTCATTGTGTAAATAATTTTCATGTGTTAACTATATTTATTTGCTTTGTCTGGCACATAGATTGGTTACCAGCTCTATCTCCAAATTATTTTGGCAAAAGTAGTGCAGCACCCTTACAGAAAACATAGTTTGAACCGTATTACGAACTAAAATGTTAGAAGACCTAACAAGTAATTCCTTCTTAGCAAAGAACAGAATAGAATCATGTATCAGATACTTATCATAGAGGAAAATTATTATTTCAAAGCATTTTCTGTAGAAATATTAAGAGAATTAAACCTGTTTGATAAAATATTAAATCAAATTACTTTTCCCACCCATAAAATTTATATTTCTTTTTTTAAGTGTTGAAGAATCTACCTTGTGTTTGACATATTACCCCTTTCAATTTCTTTAACCTACATCCCAGAAATAATTAAAGTGAAATTACTCTGTGCAATGCAGAGTGAAATAAAGATAATGGTTTAAGAATCTGAATGTCAGTTTCGGCAAAGTCAAGCTGTTGGCACTCACTAACAGCAGGTTGGAATCGGAAAGAACTAGAGAGTCTTTCTAAATTAAAAAAATTCAAAACTACACTTTGGCCGGTTGTTGGGGTTTTAGGAGCTCTCCTGTTTGTTTGGGGTTTTTTTGTTTTTTTTTCTGTTAAAGGAATTTTCCCCCATACATGTTGCTAGGGGAGCAAATGACTGGGTACTTAAGAAGAACAAAAGACCTGGCTGCTCTTTTTGTTTCACCTGGGTGTGTGGTCAGTCGGCCTGCATTCGGGAGAGAGGGGGTCTGCTTTCTTGGGCTGCTTTTCCTCTCTACCGGAGCAGTCCCGGGATCCCAAGCCCGCCTTCCCTGCCGCGCTCGGAGCCGGGCTGTGGCCGCCCTGCCCCGCCGCTGCTTCGAGCCTTCGCTGCGCTGTAGCCGTGCTCGCCCTGCCTGCCCAGACCTCCGGGGGGTTCCCCGTTTGGATACACCTCGTCTGCCACCCGGGATTTGTGCTCGTCCCTGCCGTTCCAGCCTGCTGTTCCAGCCTGCTGTTCCCAAGGGTCTGGCCGGACACCGGGATCGGCTGCCCAGGGGTTTGTGAAGCCTTTGTCCCATCCCTTCCCGGGATCCCAGGTCTCCATTGCCGCGTGCTCCCCGAGCTCGCTCCGGAGCGCCCCCTGCAGCCGCGGGGGAACCATCGCACCTGCCCTGCTCACCGGGAGCCGCCAGCGCCCCTGCCGGCTGCGAGCGGAACTGCACCCGAGGGGAAAGGGCCCGACAGCCGAGAAGGCTGGGACTGGGTTTGTGATTGTTTATGTTACTGCCATGGTTATTGTTGTTTGTTTGCCCTGTTATACACATATAGATATATAATAGTAAAGAACTGTTATTCCTATTTCCCACAGCTTTGCCTAAAAGCCCTTGATTACAAAATTATCATAACTCAGAGGGAAGGGGGTTGCATCTGCCATTCCAAGGGAGACTTCTGCCTTCCTTAGCAGACACCTGTCTTTCAAACCAAGACACGGGTGCTTCCTTGATGGGGGACTGCGTTTGTCAGCATCACATAAAGACACAGGAGAGCAAATATTGTGTTCCTGGAAACCTTTCATCTCTTGCTTCACTGAACGTGCCAGACAGCTTGAACTCTCCACACTGGTGGGTGTGCCCAGAATACCATCCAGGCATTCCAAGTTTCCATAGGTATACTGCAAAGGAAGGCGTGGCTCTTCTTTCATTCTCAGTGTTGTTGCAAAGTGTGAAAGGACAAAGGCATTCCAGGATCCCTAAGAAACGACCCCTGTGAAGATGGGACCATCCCATGGCTGCCAGTCTGGGGTTCCTTGAAATACTTCAGGAGCCTCTGAGGTGACGCTGTGGGATGCACACAGGAGACGCTCCCCAGTTTTTTGCAGTCCCTGCACTGTTTAAATGACTTACAGTCCTGTTAGCTCTTGTGCTATCAGAGCTGTTTCTCTGTAGGAACTTTTAGGGAATACCATAAATCCTTCAGTAATTTTATGGTCAAGGCAGTATAATGCAGTTATTTTGGGCTCCAGCTCACGGTGCCATATGATTACATCAGATTCTGCATTTTCATGAAAAAGAAATGGCAAGTTTCTTGCCCTTACAGAAGGCTTTAAACTTTAAAAGATGAAATTGATGCAATGTCATCTGCCTGAGGGCCTGAAATAAGAGCTCTAAGGAGACTGATGCAATGTGATATGCTTGAGAGCCTGAAATGTGCTTCAAGGAGTGTGAACTCCTGTATGCAACTTCATTTCATATTTATTCCTGAACCCATGGTCCCAGCAAAGCTAGCTCCATCCATCCCTGCAAAGAGCAGTGAAAAGGTAGGAATAGATAATTGTGGCAAGCCCTGCCTACTCACTAAATCATCGTGCCCTGCAAATTAATGTAGGCATTACAGGTTACCCTGCTTCTCTTCCTTCTTCTCTTACCAAAAAAGGAGTCTTTTATTTTCCACTGCTACTTCCACTGGTTAAGTACAACCAGGAGCAGAAGGCTCCTGAGTGGAGAGTCATGAAGGGCTCGTTGGTAGTACTTACGGGCTCTGAATTATTTTATTCCAGCCACCGCATATTGGGAATGTCATTTAATAAAAGGATGTAATGAAAAGTAATGTTGAAAGTTCATGAATGTTGCATAGCTTGGTAAACTGTTATTTTTCTGTGTAAAGAGCCCTGGAAGTACACATGGGGGTAAGGGAAAGATGAATCTGTCAGGAAACCATGTTGAACAATTAGGCACTTAAGGCTAGCAGCAGAAAAAAAGCCAGGACTCGGCAGAAAAGTAGAATTAATGAAAGCCATTCTTCCCTTTGAGCCTTAACATTATCAGCCTGCCTTACTCCTACTTTATAGAATTGGCTCCTCTCCTTTTTTTAAGCTCAATTATGTGATATAACCAAAAGCATCATCTGGTCTTTTGGTACTTGTTACTATTTTCAGCTGTTAAATCATTTAAGTATTTTTGCAATTAAAAGAGGCTTTTAAGTGGGTTTTTAAGTGTGTGTGTGTGTGGGGTGTTCCCTCTTTGGGCAAAGCTGTTGTAATTGCTCAGCTGCTAATCAGCTAACGGTAGTTGGTTTGAATGTTTGTGATCTGACAGTGTATTCTCAAGGGACTGAAAATATGCTTATTTCTGATTCGCTAGAAGAAACCATGACATTTAACTGACTGAGGTCTCTATCCCACTGTGAACTCAATATAACCTTTGGTATGCTACTGGCTTGCAGAATAAAGAAAACCTTAACAGGCAGTTAAAAGAAAATAGAACTTAAGGAAGGAGTCATAGTAAAGCATCTGGAAAAAAAAAATAGAAACAGAAATATAACTATATGTGAATTAATTTCTGCTTGTCCTTACTTCTCTCTCAGTAGCCTGGCTAAACTTACCTGGCTAAATTTCTGAGGAAAAGAAGCTAAAAGAAAGAGATGTTCAGACTTTTTTTTTTTGAGTAATAAATTGACAAACAATAGAAGCAGAAAGAATGGAGAGAGCAGCGTAGGCTACAGCCAGATTTGCTGCTGTGACTTCGGTTAGGTAAGAGGTTACTGTTGGAACTCTGCTCACCACCTCCCCCTCAGTGTTACTGCCTCTCCAAGATCTGCAGGCGTTGCTGAACATGCAGATTTGAGTTGTGTTCTCTGACTTTAGGGAGTCACTGAACGTGTAACCCTGCCAGCAGCTCCAAAGGCAGCGCTGCTGCAGGGGCGGGAGCACCCACCCAAGGATCTACCCTTGGGATGGCAGTAACCCCAATAACCCAGCTCAGCTGCCAGGACAGCACTCCTGACCAGCTCCATGGGTGTCACTCCAAACCCACCAGATTTTTACTACTGTAATAAGAGCAGAATGTGACGCATAAAAGCTGCAAACAGAATGGGAGCGAAAGTGCATCAGTTTGGAGGAATAGGAAATGAAGGAGAAAAAGTTAAGAGAAAAAAAAAATGAAATGAGGCAGAATCTGGCTCAGATGTATAAACCATCTGTAGTGTGTATCAGTGTAGCAACAAAGATCACAGAAGCACAGAATCACAGAATATGCTGAGTTGGAAGGGACCCACTGGGATCATTGAGTCCAACTCCTGGCCCTGCACAGCTTTGTCCAAATGCTTCTTGAGCTCTGTCAGGCTTGGTGCTGTGACCACTGCCCTGGGGAGCCTGTTCCAGTGCCCAACCACCCTCTGGGTGAAGAACCTTTCCTAATATCCAACCTAAACCTCCTCTGACACAACTTCAGGCCTCG
Organism: Corvus moneduloides; assembly: GCF_009650955.1. Taxonomy (NCBI): domain Eukaryota; kingdom Metazoa; phylum Chordata; class Aves; order Passeriformes; family Corvidae; genus Corvus; species Corvus moneduloides. Next base: position 106,216,654 of record NC_045478.1, on the reverse strand, counting down.
GGTTCTGTCACTGGTCACCACAGAGGCGAGTTCTACAGCAGTACAAGCTTCAAGGCCACGTGGAAGATGAAGAGACTACAAGATGCAGTGGTTTGGTTATAACCAAGACCTGTTCCAGGTGCTCAAAAGGTTCCAGTCTTCCAGAGGAGTCTCTGGCAGTGGTCTGTGCTGCACAGGTTGCTAGTGAGCCTCGACATGCAACTCAGGTTTAGAGAGGCTTTTTTGACCTTTAAAGATGTAAGATACACTCCTTTTGCCAGATCAGTATTTCTACCCAAAGATGCAGCACGATTCTGCAAAGCAATCCTGGCTTTTTTCTGCCCGAGTAAGGATCTCACAATTTTGTCAATACACCATGAAATCCCTCGGTTCACCCCACACAGAGAAGTGTGAATGGAGGTGCTGGGGTGAGACACTGAGTGATCGCTTGAGCACAAACTCTTCCAGTTGTGATGCTCTCAGAGATACCTGTTTTAGTGGGAAAAACAACTGCTGAGTGTTCTCTCAAGACCCAGTTGAAATGTGGGAGGGTGCTTAGCCTCAAGCTAGTCCTTAGCACTGTAATCCTATAAATCCAAATAAGTTAAGGGAATAAACAGCTTTTTTTCATTACTTGAGAGCCCCCTGTGGCTGCAGATTTGGCAGCAGCATCTGACTTCATGTTCCAGAAATCCCACAGAAAATCTTTATGGTGGAAAAGTGAGGCACATTAGATCCCTAAGCCTTTAACACGTATTTCTCATCATAAACCCTAGGGGGTTTTGTCCTTTTTTGCAGGCTTGTGGATTAGTTTTGAATGTCTTACATAAAGACTGTAGCTTAGTCCTCCATATTATTGTGCCCTCAATTCGTACTTGCTTTTATCTCCTAGAGGCAGTGTTGGCACCCCATAGGCAGTCAAAGCATTTGACATTGTGGGTTGGCTTTTACACCAAGAGGGAAGGGGTCTTGTGCCAGCCCAATTCCTTTCCACTGGAGTTACTCCTTGTTATTTATTAAGAATCAGTACTTTTCAAATTGGCTTCCACAGTTATGGAACTGTTTCCAGCACAGCACAGCTTTGAGACGTCATTTGGACTGGGCTGGTGACTCAGACAGGAGTGTGTCTTTGCTAATTCACAGTTTATTCTGTATTTTAAAAAGCTCCACAGAAGGGGCTGTCACTGTCTCTGAGAAGAGACGTCTGAGAAGTGACTACTCACTGTCATTTCATGACTTTCACACACAAGTAAAAAGTGTGTTCTCACCTCTATAAAATAAAGGTAACATGAGAAAACTTCAGACTGTGCCCAGGGAACCTGTGAAGATGAGCAACCACTATTCTCCCCACTTTTAAAACCCCTTTGTCTGGTACTGAGGTTGTCACTGGGGTGACAGCTCTACTGAGCTACTTTTAGTACTGCAGGGATTGGCCAGCCCAGACTTTGCTGAAAATGTGGCCTAGAAGGACCAAAGAACGTCCTGGCTGGGTCCAACTGCTGGCATCATCCAGACCAAATGCTGTGTCTTCAGCAGTGGCAATAGGAGAGACCCTGAGAGGAAAGTACCTGAGCCTGGGCACTTTCTGCAGCACATTCCCTCAGTATTCACAGCTGTTGGATTGGGGGTAGTCCTGGTTTCAGTCAGGATAGAGCTAACTTCTTCTCAGTGACTGGTACAGGGCTGTGTTTTGGATTCAGAAGGAGAACAAGGATGATAACACACTGATGTTTTGGGTTTTGCTAAGTCATGTTTATCCTAAGTAAAGGACTTGTTTTTTTCCATGCTCTGCCAGGGAGGAGGTATGGAAAAGAAAAAAACCTGTGAGAGAGCATAGCCTGGACAGGTGACCCAGACTGGCCAAAGGGATATTCCACGCCACAATACATCATGCTGAGTATATAAACTGGAGGAGTTACCCAGAAGAGGGGACAATCTGAGTTAAGGAATGGGATCTGGCATCAGTCAGTGGGTGGTGAACAATTGTATTGTGCATCACTTGTTTGTTTCTTTTTTCTTCCCTTTTTTTTACCATTATTATTTACTATTTTTATTATATTTTACTTTGTTTTCAATTATTAAACTATTCTTATCTCAGTCTACAAGTTTTACATTCAAGCTCAGGCCTTGCCATGAAGAGCAGCACATCTTTCATCTCTTTTAAACCCATCCCCTACCAGTTTCAATTAGTGTCCCTCAGCCCCCACATTGCACAACTTGGTGAACAGCAGCTCCCTGTCCAGATAGGAGTGACTTTGTAAACTTCAGCTACACCCCACACCTCCTTCTCCTCTCTGCACCAAACAACCCCAGCCTTTTAGGTCTTTCCATGCAAGGCAGTGGCTCCATCCTTTGAAAATCTCATTTCTGTGTGTCCAGTGTCTCTCTGCCCACGTTGAGGTGCTGGGACCCGACCTGCCAGCAGGCAGAGCACAGGCTGTGGGTTTGCCCTGCTCCTTTGCAAAGGCACCAAGGTGCCATCTGTTCTGCTTCCAGGACCCTTTCTGATGGTGTTTTGTTGCTTTTCTGGCTGTTTCTGTGCTCTGAGCCCAAGGAGTTCAGAGACCTGCCAGTGGTGACAGCAGGAGCCCCTTCCCAAGGGCTCTAACTGCCTGTTTGGAGCTCAATTTTGAGTGGGACTGACTTAGATATACTAAATATACTTCTGTCTGTACTGAACCATATCTGCCACCTTTTTGACCATCATCTGCCACCTTTTTGACCTTCATCATAAATGCCCTGTTTGACTGCTAACCCCCATAAACTTGTGGATATTCCTTCCACCAGCCTCCCCTGGTTAAGGATGAAGGTGTTGAATAAAGCCTGCCTCACATCCAGTTTCTGAGAGAGCTACTGTTTACCCTTCTCAGCCCTGAAAATCACAGTTTTGCCTTTCCTTTTGCTTCTTATCCCATAATCAGACTTCAAACCATAAAAGTACCTCTCCGTCAATCCCATGGAAACCTAATTTCTTTAATAGCTTTTCACGAGGGGTCTTGTCAAAGGCTTTTTGAAAACACAGGCATATCATATCTACTAAGAATCTTTCCTGTAATTCACAAAATCCTCCTTGCCCTTGTAAGCCATTGACACCCAGGGTTACCACATGAGAACTAAGCCCATTTGTCATTTGGTTTTAGAATTACAAGCAAGTTGTATGCTTTTATTTCTCACTTCCACTGTGCAAGGAATAGTCCAGGTTCCCCTCCCATGTGATGCACCTGCAAGCAGAAGGTGAGTGACAGAGTCTCATTTGTATATTGGCAGCTCAGAGATTTTCTAAAATGAGACATAAAGAAACAAGTATATTCTTTATTTAAATAAAAAAGTGGAACTAACACATGGGGTTTAAGGGGTGATTATTTAAAGTCTACTCAAAAGAAAAGTCTGGGGTTTCATCTTGATCGAAAGAGAAAATAACAGTGATTTTAGGTCAAACTAAATAGTTTGGAAATCAAATACTATTATTTTGTTAGATTTTAATATACTTTCATGCCATCTTATATAGTTAACTTCAAGGCTAAACATTATTTTAAAATGAAAAAGTGGAACACCTCATTATAATACATTATATTAAATTAAACTTTTTAATATTTTAGGGTGTTCTCTGTATTTGTTGGCTGAAGCTTACTGGCGAAATTCTGTTCTGGATTTACAAATAATTCCAGTCGATCCAAAAGTGCATTATCAGCAAATGGATTTTTTGTATGAAAAATTTCAGCAAACTTTATACACAAATCTCCCCACCTGTGATCCCAAACAAAATTCCGTGTACTACACTATCATGTTTTCTGACTGAATATCAAAGTACAGTGTTGTAATTCGTGCACAGAGAAGTCTAGTTTGAAAGTAATTCACACTTCTTCCTCTCCAAACTGTATAAAGTCAGACTTCCGAACCGCTCCTCTCACACACTCACTGACATCTTGCTCATGTTGTTTCCATGCTATAAAACTGAACTAAGTTGGTGATTTGATGCTCAGAGTGCTGGAGACCCTCTCCTGTGGAGACAGATGGAGGGAGCTGGGTCTGTTCAGCCTGGAGAAGAGAAGCCCCAGTGAGACTTTAGAGCACCTTCCAGTACCTAAAGGGGGCTACAAGAGAGCTGGAGAGGGACTTTTTACAAGGGCGTGTAGTGACAGGACAAGGGGGAATGGCTTCAAAGTGAAAGAGAGTAGGCTTAGATTAGATTAGGAGAAATTCTTTACTGTGAGGGTGGTGAGGCACTGGGCACTGGTCGCCCAGAGAAGCTGTGGATGCCCCATTCCTGGAAGTGTTCAAGGCCAGGTTGGATGGAGCTCTGAGCAACCTGGTCTAGTGGAGGATGTCCCTGCCTGTGGAAGGTGGGTTGGAACTGGGTGATCTTTAAGGTCCCTTCCAACCCAAACCACTCTATCATTCTATGGATTTGCAGTAATTCATTTTTAGGTGTCAATCCTCTTAAAAGCAGAGTTGTTTTGTGCCATAACTTTTTCCTGTCCTTAAATCTGAAAAGCCCTGCAGTGTCACTTCTGACTATACCTCATATGACATCTAAATTTTGAACATTTTTACTTATAACATCTTAGGAATCCAAGTTACAAGATCTTATCATCGATACTCAAATCAAAAAGTCAATCAGAAAGAGGGATTTGTACAGGGAGTAAGTGTGGTATGAAATCATGATCAACTATGTATGAACCACTCTTTCAGAAGACAGATGCAGGTACTTAGTGATCTAACCACATGCCTAAGGGAAATTTACATGCCAGTGATGTAGTCTCCAAAATTTAATAATGCATATGCATCATTAATGTGCTACTTAGCAAACCTAGGGAATATCATTTATCAGTCAGGCAGAATTTCTCTTAGCTTCATTTTTTTTCCTGTTACCTTGCACTACAATTCAAAATGAACCATCATCTAGCTTTTACTTAATAAAAATTCATTTTAAAACATTTTTACTGTTGGTAGGGGAGCTCTTGTTTAACACACAGCAATTTGGAGATGTATTGAACAGTACAAATATTGACTGCCCTACCTTTTACCAACACCAATAAGACTAGGGAAGGTGGCGACAAAAAGCTAAGGATGTCAAAATACACAGGGGAAAAAAGACAATTTCAGCATGGCAAAACTGAAAAACACTTAGAAAAACCCAATACTGACTGTGCTTACTGGCAGGATTTGAAAATACCACAACAGGGATGCTCCCTTTGCAAACTTTTTACAGTACTATGTAAACTTGGAATTTTCCTAAAAGAGATTACAAAAATCTGGAATATTACTGGTTTGGTTTGAGTTCTTTTTTTTTTAACAAAAGCTCTGGAAGAGGGGAAATAATGAGAAATCAGGCTAACCAGTAGTCTCAATGTGCCATATAAGGGTATAAGAAAGTACAATCTATAATATTGAGTAAAGGGCCTCAAAATTTTTTCTATTTTTTGATTCTTAAATGTCTTTAGAAGTCCAGCTCTTGGACACTAAAAAAAAAAAAAAAAAAATTACTGAAAGACGCTGTACTTACCTTATCAGTCAGGAATGGTGATGGTGTGGCTCCCTCTACTGCAGTACCCTGGATGGTGTTGCTGCTCCCTGCCAGGGTTCCTGGCTCAGCTATGAGGGAACAGAAGCAGTCCTTTTAAGTAAAAACAAACCGACCAAAGATTACACCGATAGATTTGGTTCACTCAGAAACAGCTTTATGATTCTCTGGAGTAAGTCCCAAAGACAGACCTCATTTCAGGCAGTAGGGCTGGCAGGAAGACAAAGACACTCCACTTTAAAAGGATTCAGGTGCAGCTGGAGCCTTGTAGCTCCTTTTAAGGCAGGGAGGTAGCTTAAGGAGAGATGGGGGATTCCTCCAGAATCATGTCTTAAGATTCCTTTCCCTCCTGCTTCCGTTGATTACTCTTCTCTTTTTTTCAACTGCTTTTCTTTTTCTCTCTTATGCCCTTATTCTTGTTATCTCATTTTGTGTGTGTTGGGGTTTTTTTTTCTCCACTTATTGTTTTGGGTCTATTCTATTCTCCCTTTTTGATCTTTTTGTCTCACCACTTCTTTATATGGCAAAATGCTAGGAAGGGAGTTGTTTTTTCTGACAATAGCATTGACCGTTGCCACAAAATCCTCAAAGAGGAGAAAAATGCACTGGCGGCCCAAAAAGAAACTGGTTCAGCATCCTGATGCTGCATTATTACAGTGCACCAACACCATAAAAATAAAGCATTAACCACATTCTTCCACCCACACAACCACAAGAGGAAGGCTGCTGGGGCAGATCTGTGCTTCTACATGTGCCCCATCTCACTGTGGTGTGACATCAGTGTGACCTGATCCTACACAAAGTTGGGCTGCTCTCAATTGATCAGGTGGAAGCAAGAGACTGAGGACTGGCAGCTGTATTTAGAACCGTTGTGAGAAATGGTTGAATGGCAACTGGCACTTTTTTTAAGCAGACCTGCTTGAAATCAAGCAGTAAATTTACACCTGCTCTGCAGGGACCTGGAATGACTATAGTGCTTGTGCAGGAGGTCACTGCTTGGTCCCTGCAGCAGAGTAACGCTGTGGACGTGCTGGTGCTTTGATCTTGGCACTATCAGTGAACATCTGTGATTTGAGCTCGCCTCTGACTGTGTGGTGGAAATAACTGGCAGTGGAGTTTCCACAGGATCACCTCCATCTGAAGCAGGTGCAGGAGGTAACAACCACCCAGCTGGTGGATGACTGTGAGTACTGAGCTCTTCTGCCCTTCCCAACCGCACCAGGCAGGTCCATTAGAAGATGTACCGCAGCGCCATTAGGCTCTCCCTGCCTACAGGTACTTTCCGCAGCTCAGTGCAGAGATAATGGAAACAGACTCCATACACTCCTGGAAAAGGAAATCCCTTTTTGGAAAAGAGGACTTTCTGAATTTAACACCACGTATCTGTGTGTACAGACACTAACCAATACCCGTGGGCACACGCAGTAGGTGCACTCCAGAAGGGTGCAGAACTGTCCTGTTGTGCACTGCCAGCTGCACAGTCACAAGTCTCAGGGGTTTTTTTTTAACATGAAATTCACAACTGATGACACCTTCTGTGAGACCCCGGTTTTAAAATCTCCAGGATTACATGAGAGTTTATCTGGAAGGAAGGCAGGTTCTTAACTTTCATTCTTACAGGGAAATATCTGAAAATTAGACCACTCAGAGCCTTGGATTGAAAAATCATCGGGCAAATTTGAAAGTTCATTATATTTTAAATCTTGTTATTTTTTAATGCCCAGAGTTGGCAATATAACATAAGTCTGCTGTCAGCTCACAGATTTTACTTAAATTAGATACTAAAGGACTTCAGCAGTCCTTACAAAAAAATTATGGGGCCATCTGTCACCAAAGAGTTTATTCTAAAATTACAAATCTCTGTTGCAAGTGCTGCCCAGCTGCAATTGGCTGCAAGGTAAGCAAGCCATCACCTGAGAGCAAAGAAAAAGACAGTGAACAAAAACTTTACGCAGAAAATTAACAGATTTTACTGCATCTATTTAGTTATTCTTCCAACATAAAACACTTCCAACTAGTGAAACGCATTTTCCATTTGCAGAAAAAAAAGACACATAAAAATATATGCATTAAAAAGTACCAATTCAATGAGCTCGTTTAACTGTGAAGCAAGATTTTCTCTGAGAGACCCTGTGTTAAGATTTAAGGAAGAATGTAGGAGGAGATAGCAGATGCTCCGAGACAAGTGAAAATTATTTAGGTGTACTTCTATTAATACAAAACCTGCACTGTATTATTACTATGAACACAGGATGTTCAAGACACGTGGTAACAGACAAGTCAAGCAGTGACGTGGGAGTCTTCCGGCTGAAGTTGCCTTCCTGAAACTAGGAAGAAAAGAGAATGTGTCAAACAGAAGACCATTAAATGTGAAACTAAAAAAAAAAACCCAACAGTAATGAAAAGGAAGTGTGTAAAAATGAGGCCTTGTTTCCTGGTAACCCTGTGGAAGAGTCAAATTTAGTGATAGAGATTATACCTTAAATTATGCGTGAATGAATGTCACAACTATAAGCTTTAACTTGTGAAGTTCAGGCAGCACTGACAGCAGCAGACTTGCCATTCAACTAATGTAACCTCCCAACCACTCTGTCAAATTTGTGAAAAGGAGAAATATAGATATTTGCTGTCTGGCACAGGCACATGAACTCCCATTTGTGATGAAAATCACAGTTCACAGGTTATAGAGTCCCACAGACAAGATACTTATCATTCATGGCTGCAGCAGTTCTGTTCACAGATGGGTAATTATCCCACTATGACTCAGCAAAAATATCTAAAACCCTGCAATTTATTCAGAACTATAAACTTTGAATGTTTTTGATACCTGTGTTATACATACAATGGACAGAGGCGGTGTCCGTCATTTTTTAACATGAAGAAATGTTCTGCCTTAAGGGTTAGTTGGAGTTGGTTCTGCAGAGCAATGTAGGAAGCCCATAGGAACTATGGGGACTATTCCTTGGGTAAGGAAAAGTGCCAGCAGGGTCATCCAGTATTTCAGGGGAAGAGCAGCCTGCATGGGGTCTGGATCATACCAAGGGACTGCCTGGATGTCAGCCTCAAGGTGGGCATGTGAGGACTGGCTGCACATCCTTCTCAAGAGTTCACATAGCAGGCTACCTGCTCTGTCCTGGCAAACAGCCTTACACGTGTCTCTTCCAATCCTCCACAGGAAAACAGACGAGAAAATACTGCAGTGATCCTAAAAATGTAGCTTCAAATAACATTTTTGCTCAGCGCAGACCACCAGGGCTGCAACTGCCAGTGCAGGACTGAAGAGTTCCATGGTAATACAAGTGTCACTGGATCATGACTGGATTGCTGGCTTTAGCAGGCAGTTAAAAGAAGGGCTGGAGAAGGACACCATTTCATATTAGCTTATTTTAAATATCAATCAATCTTAGGGGTTTTTAATTAAAATAGAAACTTGCATGAGAAAGAAAATTTTTAGAGCTGACCCATGGAAAGGATTAGTGTATTTGGCACTGTCTCTAATTTGTTCTTACCTGAAATAAATTCAGTTTTAAATTCCCTGCCTCTCCAAGGTGTGGATGCCAGCTGCACAAATAGATCTAACAACTCTGTACTGTAGGCAAATTGTCCCCGTGTCACTCCTTGCCTCACTGGTTCCCCAGACTGCTTAATTGCCATATCATGAAAGAGCCGCCATCCAGGTACACCTCATATATTTTTATTTTCTTTTTACGACTACAATAGGAGATGGTGAAACTGATTGCAGGTTATAATATAACTATGTACCAAAACAATTATACTAGCAACTGTTTTCAATAATAATTATTAGGGACCCACTAGAAGACCAATACCAGTTGTATTATTTGATGCTTTGATAATATTTTTCCAAACATTAAAGCAGTATTAAGAAATAATGAACTGGACTTTGTATTCAAATGTGGTGGTATTTGTCTGCAGGGTTTGCTGCTCTTTCTGTTCAGTTATGGTGGTCAAAACTTTGTGAAAAGTAGGAGGGGAATGAGGACAGATTGATAACCACCTACAGATCAACACCTTACAGCATAACATTGTCCTCACGCTTGTGAACAGCAGCTTGGTGGAGAATATAATATTAGCACCCTGCATGGCTTCCTTCTCAACGAGAAAGAAAAGAAAAACAGCACCAAGTGGAGGTTTTTGGCAGGGACTGGAGAAGCCTGTAGAGAAAAGGAAGAGGTACAGGAAAAATAAAATGATGGGAAACCTCGTGTCTGTAGCATGTGAAGAGAGATATGGTGTACGCAGCGAAATAAGGAGATAACCACAGAGAGGGTCCTGAGCTCGTGAGGGGTGGCAAAAGTGGTGTGGACAGGAGCAAATGAGGTGACACACAGAGCACTGCCATGCACAGGAAGGGGAACAGATTGGTGCAGAATGTCTTTCCCATCATGGGAATGAGCAAGATGAAAGCCCTGGAGATTCCATGGCGAGCTCTCAGCCTCCGCGTTTCCCCTGGTTTATATTCTACCACACACACCAGGGAGGGATCCCTGCTCTACCTTGGGCCAAGCACGACTTGTTTCAAGGAGAGGTCATTAGTGCCACTTCTGAGATCTCAAGCCCTGCCTCCCTGGAAGATTCATGTGATGTGGCTCCCAAGCCCATTGCTGAAAGATAACGTGATAGTGAAAACCAAGCTGCATTAAAATAGCAGTGTTACAGAGCTGAGGCATCTTACAGAGTGAACTGCCAGGTTAGAGAAATGTGTATTGGAGCAGCTTCCTGGTGCACCTACAAGCACACAGGCAGTGAATTTCGTGAAAACAAACTCCTATTAAGCACTTGAAATCATGATGGGAAACTCTCTGCCCTTCTGCCGTCTGTGCTGCTTTACAAGCACCAACCTGGCCATTATGGGGAAAATTCGTTTCTAGGCTCACTTCAATCAGTAAGCTCTCGACTGTCACAAACTCAGTGCATGCATGCTTAAAAATAAATTTACATAAATACAGGGCTACTAACAAAACAGAAAGTTCAGGAAAGAGACCTCTCAGAGCATCTGCACAAAGAAGTCTGCAATAAAGGGCTCAGAGTAGTAGGTCTAATGAGCTATTAATTTCCAGTAGGATGACTGGTTACCATTTCCTTCTAAAAGCACACTCATTCAGCAAAGGCTCATAGTTAAACTCTCTCTCTTGCTAGGAAAACCAGTTATCAGCTGAGGTCTGAGTCAGAGGATGGATCTAGTGTGGACAGGGCTCACTGGGCAGAACAGTCCTCCAGTGTGAAGCTCAGAGCATCATGTCATAGCTGAACAAGTCACCTCTCCCCACGTCACGTCACCCTTGTCCCAGCCTGCACCCGCATGAGAAAAACAACTTTTGGAAAACATTCTCCAGATTTAGTGCCAAAGCCGCTTGGCAATAGATCAGCTCCACATAAGGAACAAAGTTATAGATTTTAAAAGGAAATAAAGAAGCCTCTTCTTTTTTTCTGCCACGTTTTAATTAGTAGGAACCAATCTTCCTTCAGCCCCCCGAGTAGTATCTGGCAGAGATGCAGAACTGAAACATTTAATGTGACCATACTGGTTCTTCATCACCAGGCTGCTTCCTAGTTGCCTCTCTCACCCATCACTAATGCTGACAGGTGACAACTCTGAAGAAAGAGGACATCAGTAATGCAAAATACAAATAATTTCTTTTTGCAACACTGATTTACTGATTCAGTGCTGGGAAAAAGCTTGAAACTTGCTTAACCCTACCATCCAGCTCAGATTTACGTCCCCTGCCCTAACAGCTGCAAATATCTCATGGTACTTAATTAATAGACCATTGCCATCATCTGTCTTTGCAACCCTTTAAATCAAAACTCCCTGTTTTCCACAAGAGATCATCTGATTTAAACAGGGATTGACTCAGGGAAATTCAATGCCACGTGCTATACAGGTCAGACTGTTTGATTACAGTTGTTTTTTTCCTCTGGATTTGCAAGTTACTTTTTCTTTGCAAATTGAAATTATCAAACTGTATCAGTGAAAAATCCACAAGTGTTCATACTATTAAGAGAAGCACAATAAAACACAAGGCAGGAAACAGGATAACTGTGGGTGGCTACTACACTTTTAAATAGCAGGAGCATCTTGAACCCAACAAAATCAGCAGATGAATGTTCCTGTTCTGTGGGAGCAGGATGGAATCATGGAGAAGAGTTTGATCATCTTCAGCCCTGGCCCATTTTTATTTTGATTCCTGCTTTTTTTTTTTTTTTTGCCTTTCTGGTTTTTTTTTTTGGACATTCTATTATTATGCAGAGACCAGAACTGTCTGCAGTTCTGGCTGCGAATTAATTTCATAGGTTATGTTTAGACCCTCCTTGGTTTTTGAACTCCTGTTTCTGGTAGTTCTGCTGCATGCTATTCCAGCAGCTCTCATCTCACTTCAGATCTGCATCTAAGAGAAGGCACAATATAAGCAAAGCATCCTAGAATGTCATTTATTCAGAAATCTTATGGTTCCATCTCTTCTTTTTGCTGCTTTGTCATGTAAGAAAAACAGTAAAAAGGTTTTACTCGTACACCAAGATTAAAGGGACCCTAAACAAACATGAAGTTCTTGCTTCATTTCTCACTGCTGTACAACCTCTTCTAAAACTAGTACAAGGAATCTGCATGTCTACAGATACACAAAAAAGCAAGCAGAGAGGAAGTTAATCATCTGCTGCTACTAAAAGAAAGGTGTTTTCTCAGCCCAGTTACAGGACAATGTGCTATTGCATGAACAGTCTCTGACTTACATATGCTGGATGCTGACAAGCAGTAAACTTAGTGCTGGGGAAAAAATGGCCTTTAAACTCAACTTTAAAAAATTTTCCAGGCCTGCACAAAATGAGTGTATTAGAACAAGTGATTTTTACCAGCCTACCAGGTTGATTATTTAGGTCAGAATGACCTCAGTACTCATAAGCATTTTGTCGTGGTTCTATTTTTCTCAAAAGTTAACATTTTCACAGGTTGCCTTATTTGCAGTGTTCATCTCATGCTTAAATTCTCCTTTGGGGCAACTTCTGAGGAAGGTCAACATGGCCTTCAGTCCTGTCTGTATCAGCATGATGAAACTATTTCTGTGAATTGTTCTACCTCATAGTCTAAGATTGGCCTGGCAGCCTCTGTCACCAAGGTAAGGCCTATAAAGCACTTAGGTTAGCTCTGATCACCTCAGCTCTGTGGAGACAAAAGCAGCTCAAGTCAGCCTCAGAGAAAGGACACACATTAATCAAAGCAAGCAGTCTTTCTACTCCCCATAAGCTATTTGCAATAGAGTTCATTTCATGCCAGAGTTTCACTTTTTTTAATAGTTACTGGGTGTTCACAGCAGCCCTATAAAACCAGTTAAATCCCACGATCCTCGTCCACAGTCATGTCTTATTCCAAAAATGACTACAAAAGATACTAAAAAAATTTCAGAGAATGTGTTTATGATAAAGGAGAAAAGTGAAAATTGTTACATTTGTCACAGTGGGACAACCAAAGAATAATGGGTTGATAAAACCCTAACAGTCTTGTTCAAAATGAGAAAATTCTACCTATAATAGCTAGGCCTGTGTTGTTTGCTCTCACTTTAAAAGCTTTCTGTTAGCTCTGGAATCAAATTTGTCACTCAGCTCAGCAGACACATAGAGCAGTGTAGTGCACATAGCTGGTGCTTCAAACACACACCAAAGTGAAATTTCCTAGACTGCTCCTGACATTAACTCTCACAGATACACTCTTTTAGCAAATTTGGTCTGAAGAGCTTTCAAAAGTTTGATATCAACAGTTTTTTTGCCTTGAGGACCTAGCCCCTGCCTGAGTGATGCTCCCTGCGGCTGTGCCTGCCTGCAGCCCTTCCTCTTGGATTGACCCTGGATCTGATCCACCCCCTCGCCTGGTCTGGGGCTGTTGTGGTGATCAGCACCCTGCTCTGTCCACACAGCTCAATGTCCATGTGGAAACCAGGAATTAGTGGTGTCCCTCAGACTTAGACCGATGGTATTTAATACCTTCATCAATCACATAGACAGTGAGATCAAGTGCAGCAGCAACAAATTTGCAGATGGCACCAAGCCAAGTGGTGCAGCTGATGTGCCTGAGGGACAGAGTGACATCCAGGGGGATCTGGACAGGCTTGAAGCCCATGAGAGTCACATGAAACTCAACAAGACCAAGTGCAAGGTCCTGCACGTGGGTCAGGGCAATCCCCAGTACCAGTATAGGCTGGGGGATGTAGCCCTGCCATGAAGGACCTGGGAATAAGGGTGGATGAAAAATTGGACATGACCCATTTGCATGCGCTCGTAGCTCAGAAACCCAACCTGCATCAGAAGTGCAGCTAGCAGGTTGAAAGATGGTTCTTCTCTTCTGCTCTGCTGAGACTCCCCTGGAGTGCTGCATCCAGCTTTGGGGTCCTCAGGACAAGAAAGAGAGGGACCTGTTGGAGCAAGTCCAAAGGACGAAAATGTTCACAGGGCCAAAGCGCCTCTCCTGTGAAAAAAGGCTGAGGGAATTGGGGTTGTTCAGCTTGAAGAAGAGAAAGCTCCAGGGAAACCTTGTTTGTTCTCTTTCAAAACTTCAAGGACTTGAAAGATAAAGACTTTTTACCAGGGCCTGCAGTGACAAGACAAGAGTTTTAAACTGAAAGAGAGTACACTTAGATTGGACATAAAGAAGAATTTTTTACTTCAGAGGTGGTGAGACACTGCAACAGACTGCCCTGAGAAGTTATGGATGATCCGTCCCTGAAAGAGGGCACAGTCAAATGGGGCTTTGAGTGACCTGGACTAGTGGGAGGTGTCTCTGTCCATGGCAGAGGGGTGGAACTAGATCATCTTCAAAGGTGCCCTCCAATCCAGGGCATTCTGTGATTCAGACACTGCATCAGCTGCAGCAGGGAGTCTGCATCAGCTGGGTCAGCAAGGGCTCTGCATGTGCCAGGAGCAGCCTTGCTCCTACTGCTCCCTAAGCCTCACCAATTTGCTCTTGACTGTACCTGGCAACTTCAAGAGCAAGACCTCTCCCCTGAGGAATGACTTTACTTTCCCGTTAAATGTATCTTCCAAAGAATATTGAGAGATAGCAAACAGTACAGAAGATAAACAACCAGTCTCCTGGCACAAAGTGCACTTTGCTTTTCTGTTGTACTAATTGTTTTAAGTATCCTTCTTGATATACATGATTTTATTTTTTTCCAGAAAGAAAAAATTACCTTGTTAGCATTTTCCTTATTCCAGCAACTAACAACATAGACATGAATTATTCTAAACTCTGGATGAAAGTCCATGTGTAGCAGAGGGTCACTATCTAATCTAGAAAAGACAGGTATAGCCAAAGTTGTTTCGGTTTCAAAAATTTTGAGGTATTATCTTGAAAAAAGACAAATCCTCGCCATTTCCAGTGTTTCTAGAATGGAAAATGTTCAGAACCACTTACGGAGCTAAAAAGCTTGGTTGAGGGCTGTGTGGGAGTATTTGCGTATGCATTGTCAGGGGGAGAGAGAGGAAAAGAATTATGATAAATACAGCATTTTTTGGTGTTCAGATGAGTTGGGTGTAAAGTCTGCACTACAGCAGCTTAATAATTCCCAATGGCTTTCTCTTCAAAAATAGGAAATTTAACAAAAGGCAGGAGGACAGACTCCTTTATAGAGTTTTCAGCAATAACACCTTTTGTAGCCTCCTATCAAACAACTTCAGACTTCCATGTCTTAATTATTCTATAACATACCCTGTTGAGAAAAATAAGTAGAATGATGTATTTTACTAGGGAGAAGATGAAGACCCTGTCCTAAAACCCCCCTCAGCTTGAGTTAGTGTGAATGGCTCTACAAGGCACGTGTGTGGACAGAGAATTTGGCACCAGAAACAAGCAGGCTGAAGAGAGGGGATGTGTGTGCCAAGAAGTAGCACCTGCGTGTCTGCCAAGAACTGATAGGCTCCAGAGAATTCACAGTCCTGCTGAATCCACCAAAACTGATAAACTGAGCACAGACACTCTGCCAAATCTGTCCAAATCCACTGGCATCAGCTATGGGTGTTGTACAACCCAGGCTACATCCATGAAGGCTGCTATATGTGAAACTACAAGATTGTCTATCTATCTATCTATCTATCTATGGATATGAATATATAAATACACACACACACATATAAATGACAGAACAAAATGATCTGGAGGGACTTCCTGAACATCCTGACACAACAATACACACCTCTGCTTTTAAGTACCCAGCTGGGGTTGGTCTCTAGTGTGTAATGAGTCCCTTGCTATTGATAACAGCATAACAAAAGCTATCTGGTAATTGCTGTTATCTGTTTGCCCCAGACTGATCCCAGAGAAAAGGGGGTATGCAATAACCCAATATTGCAAAGTTTAATTTCTACATTTTTGTGGATCTCAAAGTGTGGAGCTACCCCACCTTGGGGATGGAATCTGATGTTGGATCTAGATTTTCTAAATGACAGACTTAGGTGCTTTTCCAGTGTGGCATTTCTTAAGTGGCTGTCACCATAAACGGAGGCATGCCCAGACACAGACACAGTGACACCCTAGACCTGGAGAACTGGTATCATGGAATGGGACTAATTAAAAAGTTACCAGGCCCATCACCCAAGCTTTACAGACCACATCACCCATGTGGTCTGTAAAGTCTGAGGATTGCAGTCTTCTTGAGACATCTACAGTGTTGCCAAATCAGTAACTCGTCCCTCTTCCAGCAGAGCCACCAGGACTTACTCATGCTCGTCCCAGCCTGAAGAAACCCCAGGGCTACCAAATTCCACCCCAACAATAAAATGACTGCTGTGGCACTCATACCATGTTGGCTCAGGAGGCCACCAAATTCAGATGACCCTTCATGTTTTCCTGTCATCTCCATTCCTCATATGAACAGAAAACAGTCATCTCCAGGGAGAATCTATCTGGAGTCTGTTCAAAACAGTCTTTATTTTTAAAACTGGGTTGCTTTCAGCACTGTGACAAGTTTTACCCCTTCCTGCTTCAGCCCATCTCCCTGCTTCTACCTGCCAGATGGATGATCACTGTTATTTTCCAGAAAAATTTAAATTGTGTTGCCTATTTACAGCAAAAAATTGACAAAAATGAGCCTCCCAAACACTTGTGCGGGTACCATTCTGGTGAGTGTTTTTGATAGGAACAGCAACACCTGCTGAGAGGGTTATCCTGCAGCATGTTCCACTTCCAAACACTTCACAGGCCACGTGCAGTGGAATCCGCTGCAGTTTTCTCAGGAAACAAAACGCCTTTGCTTTTGTACTTCGGTTTGAGGGAGAGAACGCATCAAATTGTTTCCGAATGCGATAGATGACAAGTTAAATGGAAGTTATGCTTTGGTGTTAAAAGGAACCAGTTCTTTTAGAAGGAACATGCTTTCAAAATCCTTCGGTATCAGCTGGATTTGCATGACCTCTTGTGGTTAAAGCCCTGCTTTGCAGTTCCACATTTTTGCTGGCGGTGGGAGAGCACCTGAGGCTTTTTCTCCTACAGTTGTGCAGAAGGGAAGGAGAAGCTTTGGCTTGAAATGTTAAACAGCAATGTTAGTGAAAGAAAAAGCTGTGCTAACAAGCGTCTGGTGACAGCAAATAGTTTTTCTGTGGATTTATGCTGATAAAAATTAGTTGTTATTTTTGGTCTGTGTCTCAAGCACACCAGTCAAGAACCATGAAATGCAATTGTATTACAGAGTCACAGAACCACAGAATACTCTGAGCTGGAAGGGACCCACAAGGATCATCAAAGTCCAGCTCCTGGCCCTGCACAGGACAGCCCCAAGGATCACACCATGTGCATCATGTGCTATAATGCATTAGAAAATTGCTTTTAAAGGACATAGCCTCACCAATTAATATGGAAAAAAAAAACCCCAAAAACCATAGGAGGAGCAGAGGAAGAGATCCTGTTATTTTAGCTGCCACTTCTTAGCTCTGCTGTGCATCTGTCAGTGAAACCAGCTGGGAAGTGGGGCCGGTAGCTGTCCAAGCTTCTTCTCCAGTCATGTACCAGCTTCTCCTCTTCCCACCACAGTGCTGCAGGGCAGGAGGGAAGTTGTCTGATGCCAGTGCCACAACTTCTCCTTTCCTGAGGATGTTTTTGTGGGAAGGCCCCAGCTCATGCTGTCACACCATTAACTATAACAAGCACTGTGGCCCCATGGCAGGCAGGGAGCAGGGCTTGGAAGGCTGTTGTGCCAAAATAGGTTCTTTGACCTGGTATATGAGATGCCAATCCACACACAGAGTTGAGGTATTTATTTACAGTTCCGCATAGAAAGGGGTGCTGGGTGGCAAATCCACAGCGCCAGCATGATGACTACCAAAACTTTTCAATATTTATACATTCTAGCAAACAAAGGCTTTTATGTTCATTGGCTACAGGTTACATAGTTCTCTTGACACTGAACCCTGCCGTAAATCAAATCCCTCCTGATGGGAGAGAATTTTCTAAAAGTCCTTGCAAGGAGTTTCAAAGATAAACTGAGGCTTTTCCTGGAGTTTCAATGCTTCCAGATAGTTGTTTATTAAGTCTTATCAGAGGAACAGAGCCACTAGCGTGACCCAGGTACAGCATAGAGCACAGAAAAGCAGGAGTGAAGGCTCTCTATCAAGATTTACACAGTCTTTTAAAGATATTTTAACCAATAGTTACTAAAAACCTACATTATTTTCACTTTCCTACCAATTATTCAGTAACACGTCTAGGAACTGTGGAATTCTCTATCCAATCATTCCAAACTACTTTTACTGCAGAACAAGAAGTAGTAGAAGAAGGAGAAGAAGGTTTAGAGAACAACAAGAATCCTCCATTTTGATATTTTTTACCCTTATCTATTTACTACAAAGAGAAGCCCAAAACCTCTAAATTTTCACCCTGTGACAATCTTACATAGTAATCTATCACCTAATTCACACCACCGTATTTTCTAGCTCTTGTCTGACTGTTGGTAATTCTTTCCAAGGTTGGAGGCTAAAACAGTGTTGTTCAGGGGGGTAAGAACCCTTAAAAACAGGCAGAGAAATATTCTTGGCACTCTGGGTTCCTACATTCTCTTATTCATTAGTATTCTATCTTCTGCTCGTTAATGATTCTCTCGCTTCTCCTGCTAATTAGTCCCATACTCAGTCTTTCTCTTCTTTTGGGTCCATGGGTTTCCTGGGTCCATGGCCGTGAGTTGGTGGTCACCATCTCCCCCTGCCAGAGTTGCCTTTTACCCAACTGGCGCTGATTCAGCACAGCTGCTGAGTTGTCTTTATTAGTTTCTTCCATATCTTTGGGGTCCTGCCAAATGTCCTTGCGGCCCATAAATTCTGCATTCTTTATGTCCACTATCAGCAGCGCATCCTTCTCCCCAAGCTTTGTTAACCTCCCCCGAGGTCGGAGACCACTGAAACACCTCGAGCCCTAAACCTTAACAAGGTAACTCTTCCCACAGGTAATTTGTCCGACACCTGGCCATCACTCAGGGATTGCTTGTTAGCTGCTGTTTCACGGCTTAAATCTCCTTTCCTGCTGATTAGGCTTGAAAGCATGCGAAGATCAAACGCCAAAGAGCGTCCTTTCCTAAGGAAACGTTTAGATTTTCCCCGTTTCGCACCACGGCCAATGGGCACAAACCGGCTGGGCCGGGCGAGCCCCGTCCCGTCCCTCAGCGTTTCCCGCCACAGCTGGGGCGGGGCGGGGCCAGTCGCGCGGGTGGCGCGCGCGTGGCGCTGCTTTGGCGCGCAGGGCGGCCCGCGCTTCCCGCCGCGGCCATGTCTCGGCAGAGCACCCTGCTCCGCTTCTTCTCCAAGGCCGCCCCGCCGCCGGCCGGCACCGAGCCCCGCCGCCGCCGCTCCTCGGGGGAGCGGAACGGCCTCCAGGCCGCCGGCAGCCCCCCGGGCGGGGCGGGCCGAGCGGCGGCGCGGCGCGGCGAGAACGGCGTGAAGGGCGCGGGGGGTGGCGCGGCCGCCAAGGCCCCCAGGTACCGGCGGGGACGGGGGAGGCCTTGGAGTGCGGCCCGCGGGAGGGGAGAGGGAGAGGGAGGCGGGACGGGGCTGCAGCCGCCGGCGGTCGGAGAGGGACCCTCGGGCTGTCCGTGTCGTAGCCCTGTCGCCGCCCCACTTCTCCCCCACACTCCCCATTCCCTGGATGTGGTGCCCGGCCGGGCCCGCGGGGCCCTCCTGCAGCGGCCTGTGCTCCCGGCGGGCCTGGGCGGGCGGGACAACGGGACACCTGCGGGGACGGGGGCGTGCGGTCTGGTTTTGCTGTTTGGAAATAGTGTTTGACTCGTGCCCTAAATTTGCTTTCCGTGCTGTAGCATAGAATGACACAGTGAGTCAGACTGGAAGGGACCACAGTGGGACATCTGGCCCAACCTCCCTGCTCGAGCAGGGTTATCCCAGAACATGGCACAGGATTGTTTTCAGACAGTTTTGAATACCTCCAGTGAGGGAGACTCCACCTCTCTGGACAGTCAGTTCCAGTGCGCAGTCACACACAGAGTCAAGAAGTTCCTCCTTGTGGTCTGGTGGAACTTCTGTGCATCGGTTTCTGCCCATTGCCTCTTGTCCTAATGCTTGGTACCACCAAGAAAAGCCTGGCTTCATTTTCTTCTAACCCCCCATTTGGATATTTAAACACATTGATGAAGTCCCCTCTCAGTCATCTCTTCTTGAGGCTGACCAGGCCCAGCTCCCTCAGCCTGTCCTTGTAAGAGAGATGCTCCATTGCCATAACCATCTTTGTTGCCCTCTGCTGGACCCGCTCCGGGAGCTCTATGTCTCTCTTGGGCTGAACATCATGATGGCAAGTGTCCCAAGTGTCAGGAAAGTGAGTGTCACTGGTTGTTGGGCCACAGCCTGCAGGAGTATCCCAGCCATCCCACACATCTGTCGGAGTGTGGCAGTGGGGTGAAATCTATGGGAAGCAAATAGAAGCTGCATCAGATGCTTTGCAGTGCAGACAGAATTTTCTATTTATTCATTTTTTGTAGCCTGAGGGTTTTTTAAGTCTTACTCTTTTCCTTTAGGTGCCTGGTTGATAATTAGTCTCTCCAGGGAAACTTGTCTTAGTTATATACATTGATAATTCATAATACCTAGTCTGCAATCTTTTAGTTAAGGTCTGGTTGGACCCAGGTACTCTCCCTCTCCCTTAAGTGCATGAAGAGTTGGGTTACACATGGCTGTAGGTGGCCCAGCTTGAGGAGAGGGCTTGGACAAGAGACCCCGTCTGATCTCAGCCAGTCTTCTGTGACTGTGAACTCAGAAGAGGCCACAAAGATGCTCAGGGGGCTGGAGCCCCTCTCCTGTATAGACAGTATGAGAGAGTTGGGGCTGTTCAGCCTGGAAAAGAGAAAGGCTTCAGGGAGACCTTAGAGCACCTTCCAGTATCTAAAGAGGCCTGCAAGAAACCTGGGCAGGAGCTTGTTACAGGGCATGTAGTGACAGGACAAGGGGGAATGGCTTCAAACTGAAGAGAGGAGGTTTAGATTAGATCTTAGGAAGAAATTCTTTACTGGTAGGTTGGTGAGACTCTGGTACAAGTTGCCCAGAGAAGCTGTGAATGCCCCATCCCTGGAAGTGTTCAAGGCCAGGTTGGATGGTGCCTGGTCTAGTGGAGGGTGTCTCTGCCCATGGCAGGGGGTTGGGACTAGATGATCTTTAGGGTCTGTTTGAACTCAAACCATTCTATGATAAAGCTCTAGCTCTGTGGGGATCCAGCAGAACTTGGAGGAGCAAATCAAAAAAGTTTAGGAGACGTGTTGGTGGTGGTATGGAAGAACTGTGTGATCCAGGTTGCACCCCCTGGGAGCCTTCCAAGACCATAAGAGGGCAAAATGCTCAGCAGTGGTGTGCAGTTACATTTACAAAGAGCTGTTCTAAATGTCTGTGTTCCTTAAATGACACATTTGTTGTCTCTGCAGTGTGTCCTGTGAGTACTCTCCTGGGGACTTGGTGTGGGCCAAGATGGAAGGTTATCCCTGGTGGCCATGTCTCATTTACAACCACCCCATTGAAAGAACAATAGTCAGAGGAAAAGGAAAATCCACTCGTATCCATGTGCAGTTCTTTGATGACAGCCCTACAAGGGGTTGGATCAGTATTAAATACCTGAAGCCATATAAAGGTAAGAGATAGAAACAAAATTTCTTAAAATGGAAATGTGCCACTTGTTTTGGAAATACAGTCTTGGAATATAGGATATGTTATTCTCCATAAAGAGCAGCAAAACCAAGAGCAGAATTGAGCATGTTTTGTGCTTTCTAAGTGACAAGTTTTTGAGGGTTGCAGGTACATTTGTGTTTATACAGTTCTTGAAACAAGACACTAAGCCCTTTTGTTTATTAGATTAGAACAACTAACTAAGCAAACTTAAAGCTTGCTTATGTTTTAAAGGTATTTCCTTTATTTCTCCCATTAGTATACAAAGTACGTAAAAGATAAATCCAGTGTTTCCACTTTTAGCCCTGAAATCCTTAAAATATTAGGAATATGAAACCCAGTTTTTAAGCAGCTGTTTGGGAACTGCAGTTTGTCCAGAATTAAAAGGCTAGGCCCAAGATACTGGGTAAATAAAATTGCTTCTGCTGTGGTTCTTGTAAGCAATCCAATGATTTTGTAAATAAAATATATAACTTGAGAATTGAGTGTTGGTGAGGACAGTGCTTGTAGTTACAGAGCAGAGTTGGTGTTTGTTGTATTGAAGAAATGACTTGGCTAACTAGTGAAAATCAAATATAACCAAGAATTAACGTTTTGCATAATAAACCTCACCTTTTTAATAATCATAATCTGTTTTTCCCTTTTAGTCATGATTTTACTGCTGCTGAAAACTGAATCATTGGCTGTAACCTGTCATGTGTAAATCATGTTGCTGTAAACTGTCTTGTTAGTCAATCAATTACTTCATATGTAATAAAGTATTTCTGATACCCTGTAGGATTTGCTTGTGTCACTGAAAAAAACCTGAATTTAAACAGTTTCTTCCTTTTTCCAAGTCAGAGTTCCATCTCATGATCATGTAGCTACATTTCAGTGTACTGCACTTCAGCCATAGTTTTAAATTAAAATGGTAATGTTCTTGCCATGAGTGTTAGCATAATTTATTGCAAGTAAATTGGTCCATGGTTTATGTGTGTCTTTCCTGAAAGTGTTTGAAAAGAACCAAAGTATTTTAAGAGCTTACAGGGTCACTTAGAAGCAACTGTAGTTAAGGGGAATGAATCTGTTTACCGAAAGAAAATTGCCAAAAAGAGGTTTAAGCACAGATATACAGGTCTATCCACAGAAAAACTGTTGAATGCAGAACAGAGTAAAAATACTTAAAATACCTGGTTTGTTTTAAAATTCAAACAAAAAGCATCTTTGTATACAAAGGAAGAGTGTTAGAGTCTTTGGGTAAGAAAACGGAGAAGTTTCTTGGGTTGTGTTATTTTTTGTACCTGTGTAAACACAGACTGCACAGGGCCTCTGACAGGTGGGCATGAAGAAGTGGGAGATGCACAGCAGCTGATTAAGTGAATATATGCAAGTGTTGCACTTTTAAGTGTGCAGTATATGAGGAGATTTTCTTCCTCCCGTTGTTCAGTTGCATTTAATATTAATGCAAAATATCTTCAGACTGCCTCACTGCATTTGGGAAACTAAAAGGGAAATCTGGGTTGTTAATGTGTTGCCTTTTTGCTGTAGAACAGCTACTTGTAACTCCCTGCTTTGCTACTGCAAACTCCCAGATGATTGTAAGGATTTTGTTTGAGTTGAGAGGTAGTTGTCCTCCTCCGAGTTAGCTGCCTTTTGTCTGCCACTGGCTTAGAGCTGAAGCTTCAGTTGGTAGTGGTGGATAATGGGATGCACGAGAGTGGGGAAAAAGGACCTGTCCTTCTTAGAAATCAGTCTGCAGATTGGTTGGCTTTGGGTTTGTGTTGTGTGCAGGTGGTGCTGTGATGCTCGGGGGCTGTGCAGGAGGATGAGGGAATGGAGCAGTTATTAATAGCAGGCTTTGTTCACTGCCCTGCAGTGTCAGGCTGAGTGGCCAGTGCGATTGGCCATCAGCTAATCTGGCTAATGGGCTGGGGCTGGGTGCCTGGCTGCACTTACAGCAGCAGTTTGGAGGCCAGCAGAGCTTTCATCAAGAGCTCTGTGCCACAGATGGCTTGTGCCTAGAAAGTGAAGTTAACTCAGTGGTTGAACTTACCTGTCATTGCTGAAACAGCCCTGTGGTCTCAGCCAGGTCTGTGTGCGCTGCCAGTGTGAAGTGTTAAATTCACCACTAACTACAGTGTGAGGGTGTTCAGAGCTCAGCTTAGGAGTGCTCACATGTGCTAATGAGCTACAGAAATAGAAGCCATTCTTCAAGTGTTCCTGTGGGTAGGCTTTTCATTTGTGAATGTGTATGCTTTCCCCAGGGGTAGTTTATCAGGCTGAGTGAGTGATAGGTTGCTGTATTTAAGATGTGGTGGGAATGGCTGGTAACAGCACAGAATGTTAGTTATCTGAATACATTTAACAGTGAACTATGAACACTGGCTAAATGCTAGACTGCCTTCAGTTCCTAACAGATCTGTGGTTTTTACAGGTTCATCAGATGGGGAGACAATGAAGGGAGGTATGTTTTACAGCACAAAGCCTGAAATTAAAAGAGCCATGGTGTTGGCAGACGATGCCATGAACAAAGATAAAACCAAGAGGCTTGAACTGGCAGTATGCAATGAACCTTCAGACACAGAGGAGGAGGAAGAGGAAGAAATGGAGGTAAAATGTTTCTTAATTGCTGTCATTTTCAGAAATATTGCTAGAACTTAGAAGCTGTGACTTGGAACTAAAGACGGAATATCCTGAAGTTCTCTGGTACAGTAATCACAGCTTATCTCCTCGTTAACCATGCACACATATGTATCCATATGCCTTTTTTTGTACTGCTTCTGTGTTGTCAGGTCATATTCCGGTCTCTCATCTTTTCTAGTTGGAAAGACAAATCTCTCTGGTGTTCTGTATGGTAAGGACTGACCCCAGAATCTACCTTATTTCTCTGACTCTCTTCACTCATCACTCCCTGGTGACCTACTTTTTCACTCAGAAATGCTTTTTTCTGGTGCATCGTTTTATCTTCTCTATCTGCTATTCATAGTCCAAGTTGCCCTAAGTTTGATCTGAAGTTTTAGTGTGTCATAATGTATAAATTTCTAGCTTTTTGAGTATTTGCCTAAGGCATTAAATTGAATTTTTGGAGCCTGCCCTCATCTTGTCGGGTAGCACTAAAATAACAGTTCTCGCACTGTTAACACCAGTCTGTTGGTGGAGTAACTAAAAAGTGATGTTTTATTGTATTGTGTTCATGTTGGGTTGATTGAACTATTATTTCAGTAGCACCATATGCCTTGGAATAGATCTCTTTGGAGACAAATGGTATGAGGAAACTGTCAGTGGGATGGTGGTTTCCCTTAGCTCCTCATCTACTCAGTGTCCAGTGTGACAGTGCCCTGAGGGACAGGTGCCACTCCAGGCACTGTGTTATGTGCAGTGGCACTTTGTACTCACTACAGTCCCTCCACTGCTGGTTTTCCAGAGCTGTCACTGGAGTTATTAAAGTTTGAGGCTGGAAAGGCAAATAATGGAGTTGCTTTTCTTTCTCCTACACATGCCATATTCTTTTTTGTGCAGTTTTAAGTGTTTTGTTCATCAGCATCACATATGCACAGTAATGAATGAGACTCTAAAGAACACAAGTGACAGTAATTATGCCACTGGCCAGTAGCAGTTAGTTATCCAGAAAAAACCTGAGTTCTGTTAAGGTGAATGGAATTGGCTGGGGCTCTGCTCTCTCTTGCTTGAAGTATCATAGCTACTGCGTTATTGCACATTTTTGCACTTTTTTATGCAGCAGTGTCTTTGTAGCCAGAATTATCTACAGATACAATAATTATTTTTCCAGGAGATGAGTGAAAATGCATCGGGCAACAGTGAAGACTGCAATAGTGAGGAGGATGCGAAAAGCAATAAGCGAGGGATGAGCAGGGAAAGAGCTGTAAAAGCCAAGAGAAGGAGAGTGCTGGATTCTGACAGTGACCATGATGGCTCTGATGTGGAGTTCAAGCCTGATGGGAAAGAAGCAGCAAGCAGTGAGGAAGGCAGCAGTGGGGTGGATGAAAATGAGTCTTCTGACACAGAGGCAGAGAGTGTTGCAGAGAGCCCCGTAAAAGTCCCTTCTAAACGAAAGAGAGGAGAGGTGAAAAAGCCTGCTAAAAGGAGTAGCTTGGGAAATGAATGTTCTGAAACACCCAAAAGAGCCCCAACAGTCTCCTCAGAAGCCAAGTCTAAGCTGACATCGTTTGCAGCACCTGAAAGTTTTGAGTCTCAAGCAAATGCTAGCAGTGGAGGCACTGGTGGCTTCTCAGTGTGGGAGCACGAAAAGCTTGACTGGCTGCAGGAAGGGAAGAGGAAGGATGCGCACAGGAGGCGCCAGGGTGACCCTGATTACGACCCCTGTACTCTGTATGTGCCTGAGGATTATCTCAACAAGTGCACGCCGGGGGTGCGGAGGTGGTGGCAGCTCAAAAGCCAAAACTTTGATGCTGTGATTTGCTACAAGGTTGGAAAGTTCTATGAGTTGTATCACATGGATGCAGTCACTGGCGTGAATGAGCTGGGCCTGATCTTTATGAAGGGCACTTGGGCCCACTCGGGTTTCCCAGAAACTGCATTTGGCCGGTTCTCTGATGTGCTGGTGCAGAAGGGCTACAAGGTGGCGCGCGTGGAGCAGACGGAAACGCCCGAAATGATGGAAGCACGCTGCAAGTCAACGGGCCACTCCACCAGGTTTGACAAGGTGGTGCGCCGGGAAATCTGCAGGATCATCACCAAGGGAACCCAGACCTACAGCGTCATGGACTGCGACCCCTCCGAGAACCACAGCAAGTTCCTGCTGTGCGTGAAGGAGAAGGATGACTCGGCCGGGACGCGCGTGTACGGGGTCTGCTTTGTCGACACCTCCGTGGGCAAGTTCCACGTTGGCCAGTTCCCAGACGACCGTCACTGCTCCAGATTTAGGACTTTGGTAGCTCATTACACTCCTGTGCAGGTGCTGTTTGAGAAGGGGAACCTGTCTGTGGACACACAGAAGATACTGAAGGGCTCGCTTGTTTCTTGCATTCAGGAAGGGCTGACCTCGGGTTCCCAGTTTTGGAATGCATCTAAAACACTAAAAGTCCTTCTTGAGGAAGGATATTTCAAGGAGAAGCAGAATTCTGAAAATGGATGTTCTCTGCCCTCTGTAATCAAATCTCTGACTTCAGAAAGTGACTCCCTGGGATTAACTCCTGGTGAAAACAGTGAATTAGCTTTGTCAGCTCTTGGGGGATGTGTCTTCTATCTCAAAAAATGTCTGATTGATCAGGAGCTGTTATCGCAGGCGAACTTCGAGGAATATGTCCCTATGGATATCACTACTGCAAAAACCGTGAGTTCAAGTAGTTTGTTTGCCAGAACCAGCCAGCGGATGGTGCTGGATGGAGTCACCCTGATGAACTTGGAAGTCCTGCAGAACGGAACCAATGGAAGCACAGAAGGTACTTTGTTGGAAAGGATTGATTCTTGTTGTACACCATTCGGGAAGCGACTCCTGAAGCAGTGGCTCTGCGCTCCGCTTTGTAATCCTAAATCCATCAACGATCGTTTGGATGCTGTTGAGGACCTCCTGGCAGTGCCAGATAAAATGTCTGAAGTCAGTGAGCACCTGAAGAAACTGCCTGACCTTGAAAGGCTGCTCAGCAAAATTCACAGCATTGGGTCACCACTCAAAAGTCAGAACCATCCTGACAGCAGGGCCATCTTCTATGAAGAACTCAAATACAGCAAAAAGAAAATCGCTGACTTCCTGTCTGCCCTGGAGGGATTTAAAGTAATGAATGAAATTGTCGATGTCATGGAGGAGGTTGCCAGTGACTTCAAATCCAAAGTCCTGAAGCAGCTGGTCACCCGCAAGGCCAAAAATCCCGACGGCCGCTTCCCTGACCTGAGTGCAGAGCTCACGAGGTGGGACACTGCCTTTGATCACAACCAGGCTCGGAAGACAGGAGTGATTACCCCAAAGGCAGGTTTTGACCCCGATTATGATGGAGCACTACAGGATATCAAAGCTGTCGAGGAAGATCTTCAGAAGTACCTGGATAAGCAACGCAAGCTGCTTGGGTTCAAATCTGTGCAGTACTGGGGGACAGGCAAGAACCGGTACCAGATGGAAATCCCAGAAAGTGCTGTATCTCGTAATCTGCCCGAGGAATACGAGCTGAGGTCGAGCAGGAAGGGATACAAGCGCTACTGGACCAAGGAGATTGAGAAGATGCTGGCTGCGATGGTGAACGCCGAGGAGCGCCGCGACGCTGCCCTCAAGGACTGCATGAGGCGCCTCTTCTACAACTTCGACAAGAACAGCAAGGACTGGCAGACAGCTGTGGAGTGCATTGCTGTGCTGGGTAAGAGCTTTGCCTCGTTCTGGCACACAGTAAGACTACCCCTGTGGTGATGAAATCTGATCTGGGTAAGCTTGTTGCCAGCTTTTAACCTGTAGGTTGAAAACTCTTGATTGTGGTCAACAGCTTTGGTAGTTAACAGTGATTCCCTGTTTCCTTCCTGTCGCTAAATGGCAGAACAGTTGCTGGGCCTTGATGTTTGCAAACTCTTTCTTCATTCCTGTTGTGTGGTTGTAGGTGTGCAGCTATTTCTCCCCGTTCAGCATAGCCTCATGGGCCTCACTGCTTCCAGAGTCTTGTGTATGGATTAGTGGCTTCTTATTAAATGGAGGTATAAAAATCTAACCTGTTGGTAAGCTTCTTTCCATCTGAGCAGGCTGCTCTCTCAGCAGCCCTTAAGAATAAAAAATTGCTCAGTGTCAAGCCTTGGAGAAAGTAGTCTAGTAGAAGATTTCCTTGCTTAAATTTCTGGAATAGAGCAGACTCTTGTATTCCCTTCTCAGGATTGGCATACTTCTGTCCTGTGGATTTTCTGCTGAGATGAGGCACTCTGGGATGTCTTTGTTCCAGGGAAAAATGAAAGCACTCTCTGAATGCCACTAGAGCAGAAAAGGGAGGACAGGCAGGCAGGGAGTGTTGGCTGGGAATGGATTTGCTGGGAGAGCTGGGAAGCAGTCACATCAGCTACACCACAGCCCAGGGCAAGTGCTGAATTGGTTCCCAGCAGAGAGGAATTCCATGTCCAGGCTCAGCTGTACTGTGTGTACATAAAGCCTCTAAAAGTCATAAAAGTCATTTCATAGGTGATCAGCTTTTAGAACCTCAGGGCTCAGCTAACTGAGGGGATTTGTTTTCTGCTGGACCAACAGAGTTTTAATATTTATATGGTTTTCCTCTGGCCACTTTCAAGCAGAATTACAATTCTTCACAAAGTAATTCCCGTCACAAAAGCTGATTTCCTCCGTACTTGTTCTAAATGAAAAAATGGTAAGAAAATAATATTTTATACATGCATTTCCGAAGTGGAATGATGTGGATTTTAAAGACTTTTAAACGAAAAAATCTAGAGGGGAGGATTTTTATCCTGATAGCCGTAGAAATCTGGAAGGAATGAGGAAAGGCAGTGGAAATACCTCAGCTTTTACTTGTTCTGGAGTGCTACTTGGGTGTTTCCCTTACGAGGAAAATGGAATGAAATAGAAAATGTTGTCTACAAAATTAATGTTCAATGAGTAAATGAATTCCAGTGTATGAAGAAATTTGAAAGTGTGACTGACTGGAATCTCTCCTAATTTTCTAGATGTCTTGATGTCCCTTGCTCACTACAGTCAAGGTGGTGATGGACCCCTGTGCCGACCTGTAATTCTGCTGCCTGTGGAAAATGCTCCTCCCTTCCTGGAACTTAGAAATTCCCGCCATCCGTGCATCACAAAAACTTTCTTTGGGGATGATTTTATTCCCAATGATATCGTAATTGGCATCAAGGATGAAGGCAGCAGCAGTGAGGCCTCCTGTGTGCTGGTAACCGGCCCAAATATGGGTGGCAAATCTACGCTTATGCGACAGGTGATTGTCACGTGTTCCAGGGTACCCCTGGGGTTTGGGTAAGGGAATTATAGGGCCTGGCTATTATGGGTATCACAGGAGGTCCCAGAAGTGGCTTTCAGGGTGTGCAGCAATTGCACAGGCAGGTAGAAAATGCCCACGTTGAGACAGATTTTCTACTTTAGGGAAGGACAAGTTTTATTTCTCCTAGGAAAAGTGGTTGGGAAGAAGTGATAGAGTACCTTTCATCTTTTTCAAGTCCCAGGACTTGGTATCATCTTGCCAAACACTTCTGCAGGTTGAATGAGATGAAACTAGACATCAGCAGGGAGGTTGCTCTGTAAACACTGCTTGCTGTGGTAATTTGTGTTTTGAAGGCTTTCAGAGTGGTTCAGTCCTGCCAGAGATGACGCTGCTGCAGCCTGGAGCTGTTAAAGCAGCAGGAAGCTTTATGTACTGCAATCCTTGTTTTAGGGGAAACACAGCTTCCTGCCCTTGTTGTGTGTGAGGAGCTGAAGCTGCAAGCACTAGTGAAAATGTGTGTGTGCCTGTTTGCTGTGCAGGCTGGTCTCCTGGTGGTCATGGCCCAGCTGGGGTGCTACGTGCCCGCGGAAGCCTGCAGGCTCACGCCCATCGACCGCGTGTTCACGCGGCTCGGCGCCTCCGACAGGATCATGGCCGGTGAGTGTCTGACACAGCTGCACGAAGGGCTGGTGCTGCCAACGTTCTGCTCTTGCTCCCAGTGGCAAGTTGGAAAGGGGACAGTATTTTGCAGGGAGGGGTGGGCACTCTTCTCTCTTGTTGTTCAGAGTGGAGACAGGATTGTAGTTTCTTTGTTTCTGTCTCTGCGTGTCTGTTATTTTTGACAGACACACAAGATCACTTTTTAATGAATTTTAATACTAAAAGCCAAACTCCCAGCCAGATGCAAGGCTGAGGAATATTTTTGTAGAATTGATTATATTCTACTCACATTGATATCTAAGTGTTCTGAAATAGGACAGTGATGTTTGGGCAGCTGTTGCACAGGAGTGGTTTTTGTACCTTTTTGCAAGGACTAGAAGTCCCTTGTTTCAATCAGAATGCCTTATGTTTGAAATCTGATTTCTTCTGATGAGTAAGAGGGGCAGGTGTCCTTCTTGGAAGCAGTAGTTAGAGTATTTTGTTGCTTTAATGGAGGGGAAGACACAAGTGGAGGATGACACGACAATTGGAAAGGGAAAGTCTGCCAGTGGTGGTGGGCAAAGCGCCACTGGCCTAGAAAAATAAAATTATTGTGGTAAGAAGAGTAGTGTTGCTGCTCATTTAAGGAGGGCACAGATTTTCTGTGATCTCTCTGCTGAAAAATGTGGGTCAGTGAATATGAAAGGAGTTAAGCCCACTGAACTCGCTGCACAGAAGGAATTTGGAAGTGAATCATTCAGAGTTCATAATTAAAAAAAATATTTACACTTCCCCAAATCAAGGCTTTTCTTTGCAGCTAGAGAATGTTATTAAGGCTTTCTCTGCCCAGCTCGTCTCCATTTTGTTTAATTTCAGTACAAGAAGGAGTCAAAAGTGTGGAAGAATACTTAAGGTATTGGTATAAGCTTATGGTAGAGATGAGAACTGCCCTTCCTTCATGAGAGATGGTCTAGCAAAATGTAGCATTTTCAGGTTTTTTTTTTTTCAATTAGCTGAGAACTATACTTCTGATTTAACATTTCAGATTGTGAGGGTGAACACGTCACAGAATGAGCTTTGAAATCTGTCCTTGATGCATTTGTTTGCACACTGTGTAGATAGGAAAGCACAGCAAGAGTTGTTCCATGGCAGTCACTTTGTAATGGATGTCAGCAGGACTTTTATGAAGTTAATTTTTTTAGTAAAGCAATTTTTAAATTGCCTGTACAATTTTAGGGCTTTATTTTCTAAAGATAATAAATGGTTATTCTTAAATATTGTTTAAAACATATTAAATCTTGGACATTTCTTTAAATAAACGCAGAAAATTGGGATTGGTGGACACTGCTTAATAATTCATGTTGGAAAACTTAGGTTAGAGCAAAGCAGTGCTCGTGCAGCATGAGTACAGGAAATAAATGCTTTCCTTTAATGGAATAAATGGCAGTAATTGCTGCTACTTGTGATTATTTGTAATGAACCCCACAAAGAACTAGTAAATTCTGACTTTGTAAGTGTGGCTTTATCATGTGTAAGGGTGTGAATAATTGTATACTTCTGCTTGTAATCTGCTAATTTCAGGTGTAAATTTCGGGCCTTGTATTATCTGGTTTCCTGGAACGCCCATGAGATGCTCAAGCCTTAGCAGCAGAATATTGCTTTTGTCATACTTGGTTTAAGGGGAGTGCATACAAATCAAGCCTTTATTATCCAAATAGTTCCCTCATGACATCACAACCAAACCAGTAATTCCAGTCTCTCAGTCTTTGACTTTCTGCTTGTTTTTTTTACTGGAAAGCCACACACACCTGAGGCCTACCCTGTGCATTTAGAGCAAGAACCACTACAAAAGGGAAAAAAATTCTCCCCATCTTGTATCCTTTGTGCCCCTCTTTTTGTCCAGTTGGTACTTTTGATTGGTGCTATTAAAAGTAAACAGGTGTGTTGCCCTTAAAACTTAAATTAATTGTGCTTGTGCCTGTACCTGTACTCTAAAGGAACCAAAACTTGTTTTTTCTGGCAAATGGGAACCTGCCATTTTCACACTGGAAAAAAAGTGTGATGTTTTTGTTCATCTTCAGTTTGCTATTGAGTTTCACTTTAGCTTAACCCAAGATAGTAGTGCAGATTAAATGAGGTTTTAGTTGTGGTTCTCTGACTACTTAATGGCCTTTTTTTTTTTTATTTATCATTTCCATTAAAGGTGAAAGTACCTTCTTTGTTGAACTGAGTGAGACTTCCAGCATTCTCCAGCATGCAACAGAGCATTCCCTTGTTCTCGTGGATGAACTGGGTAATTAGACTACTTTGTAATAGATGGAAACTAAATCTGAGAGATTAAAGACTGGCTGCAAGGTTTTTAGGCTGTCTGAATGGCAGCCAAGTACACAGGGCCAGTTTCATCTTAATGCTGCTGGTGTTTAACTGGTCAGTGTCTCAGCCTAACAAACACATCTTGGGTGCCCTGGGAACCCATCACCACCTCCCACCCTCAGTCATCATTACCCTATTTCCAGCTGTGGTTTCCTGCTTTTCCTTTGCATAATTACTTGCAGCAAACCTCAGGAGAGCATGAACATCTTGTTTCTGCAGTGCAGAGGAGGGTGATTGTTATGGGGCCAATACTCTCTCACTTCCCAGAGATGGCTCTCACCCCTCACTGCTGTTTGTTTGCCCTCCATACAGTGGGGAGGGGAAAAAACAAACACTGCAACTGCACTGCTGCACGTGTCTTCAGGGTGCCTGTCTCTCCAGCAGCATGTGAACTGTGGATTGACTTTACTGTGCCACTCGTGTTCCCAAGTGTGCCAACGCTGTCCCGTTGTGTCCCCAGGCAGAGGCACAGCCACGTTTGACGGAACAGCCATAGCGAGCGCGGTGGTGAAGGAGCTGGCGGAGAGCATCCGGTGCCGGACGCTGTTCTCCACTCACTACCACTCCCTGGTGGAGGACTATTCCCACAGCGGGGCTGTGCGCCTGGGCCACATGGTGCGTGTGTGACGATGGGATTTCCCTTGTGGGATTTCCCCTGCTTTTTTCTGTGCTCTCCTGCCCCGAGTCAGGAGTGTTTTGAGAACAGGACATGACGTCTCGTGCATTTCTTAGGCTGCAGGTCAGTATTGCAAACTCTTGACTTGTGACTTGCTCTTCCCAGGCATGCATGGTTGAAAATGAGAGTGAAGATCCAAGTCAGGAAACAATTACGTTCCTGTACAAATTCATTGAAGGAGCCTGCCCAAAGAGCTACGGCTTCAATGCGGCAAGACTTGCAGATATTCCAGAGGATGTCATTCAGAAGGGGCACAGAAAAGCCAAAGAATTTGAAAAAACAACCCTCTCACTTAGAGTATTTAGGTAAGGCCCTGGGTTTCTGTACCTAAGTTGCAAATGGTTTACAGGCATCCATTTTAACATTTGGGCAGTGGCTTTTGCTCAGTCACAGCAAGAGGGGGCAGTTACAATTACTTTTGTGAACATCAGATGTTCGGAGGGAGGGAGGGAGGGAGGTACTATGGGAGGGCAGATACGATGAGCAGTATTTTAAGCCTTGGGCCACTGTGCCCATCTGAATTTGCACACAGAGGTGCTATAGAGGGACACTGCTGGCAGCCTTTACACCAGGCCCAGCACCCATATCTCCGAGAGCTGTTGCAGGAATGGGAATCTTAAGCTCTACCCCTCAGTGCCCCATGTCAGTAAAGGTGGTTATTTCCCTCAGGTACCTGTGCCAGGTGGTGGATGGAGCAACCAGTGATGCAAATGCGGTTCGGAAACTCACAGCGATGATCAACCGGCTTTAGGAACTCGCATGGGTTTCTCAAGAAGGTGGGAGCAGACAACATTATGATCTAATAAACTTTATTTTTTAAAAATGACCATTTTTCCATTGTCTTTCCTAGGAAATTAAACCCTTTAATTCATACCTACCCTCTACATAATGGTTATTGAGTACTCCACAATATATTAAGTCTAGATGTTATGGTACATGCATACACTTTCAGGCTGTTGATTACCCACTGTCACCAATACACATAAATGGAAAAAAGCTATGAAACTGTATAGGGCTGTATATATACTTGTCTCAGCTTCATTAGAGCAGGAAATTGCTGTGATTTCCAGCAGGTTATGTAAGTAATGTCCAGACTGTTCAAAAAAAACTATGAACAGAGTAAAGTACAAGACTGTTTTGAGGAGACTTTCTACTGCGTACTTTAAAACATAGTAAAATTTCTTTCACAAAACTTAGTTACATGGGTACTTTGTTTTATAGTGCATTATAGTCTAGGAAGTCTCATTAAAACACTTGCTTTCCTTTCTTTTGTTAGGGTGGTTTGAGTACAGACTATTGCTGGGGCAGGGGAGGAGATTATTCTAACTTCAGAGGACACCAGAAAAATTGCTGGATATAATTTAAGATTAGTGTTTTCTCTTTCATAGAAAGAACGTACATACTGGGACATGAGTACAGTTACAGCAAGTCTAGGTGTGCTAACAAAACAGGACACATTCAAGTACAATAAGATTTTTTGCTTGAAATTAGAAACAAACTACATGAGATTAAAGCATTAAAATCATATTTCTCAATCTGAATAAATGTTAAAAAATCAAAAGAAATGCAGAAGTGCTAGCTCACATTTTTACCATGTTACAAAAGCAATTGGTACCCATGTCCATAAAGGCAGCAACAAAGAATGCTGCTTGTCTACAGAATAGTACTACTGCAAATTGGACTGCGTTTCAATGCTACTTGTAAAAACACCAGCTCTCAGAAGTTGGTATCTGTACAAAATTGCAGCTTATTTTTCTTCACTTCTGTCCCTTCAAAGTCTTTGTTTACACAGTAATGCTAAAACGCCCAGTTCTGTTATCCTGAGTCAACATATTGCCACTTTCTTTTTTGGTAGGTTGAGCTCCATAGTGTCAACACCTCACACATCCGCTTTAATACAGTCTCTTTCTGCAGAAATGGGCAAGTGTAACTTCCTCCAAAAGAAAAGTTTTAATAGTTATGATATTAGAATGGCAGGACTTTCTCTCTGAAAAGGAATTCAGTTGTGCTGCAATGTATTAGATTCTATAGGTGGAGCAGAGTCATATAGTGTATCTGTATCATGTGTAGGCTCTCCGGCGAGCGTACAGGGATTGGACAGTGTTCCAGCACCACAGTCACAGAAAAACCTACAACACAGAGAGACAGCTCTTAGTGGCCATTCCCTCCTGCTCCTGGAGCAGCCCCACGCCCTGCTGGAAACATACCTATCATGTCTAATGAATTCTACGTCGTGTCCTTGATGGCACTTCTTGATGCAGTTCACACAGATGGCGTTACGGTCTGTGGTGTTGCAGGTGTGACATCTGGAGGGAAAAACAGCACATGAGGCAGTACCAAAACCTGAGCAGCTCTCAAGGGAAGTGCTCCGGGAGGGTGGAAGAGCAGAATTCTATGCATTAAAGGGAAGAGGGTACACAGGACTGTAAAGTTTGAGAATTTTACATGAACTTGGATTTCACAGCACACTTTTTTGTTACTTGTGTAGCAAATACAGTTGTGCTGTGCAACCCCTTGGGCTCAGGTTTACAGAAACAATCTGTTTTTCTCAGCCCCACAGTTAATTCCAGACAATGGGAACTTGTTTAGTCCTCTTCTGTTGCAGCTGAGAGAGAGCACACATTTGTGTACTCACTGACACCCAGCAACTGTTGTAGGGGCCTTGCTGGAAGAGAAATTGGGTTTATTGGAAAGCCTTACTCTAGGCGACGGGAAAGAACCTGTTACCTGTAGAAGTCATGCATCGGGTAGCTGGTATAGCTTGAGATCTTATATAAACACTGGCCTCTACTGACAGCTTTCTCTATGGCATCTTGATTGTTCATTATTTTGTTATCTGTTGGGGGGAAAAAAAATCCAGAACTCATCACAGCTGGATCAATGACCTTTTTTCTTTTTGCTTGAGGCATTGAAGCAAAGGGCCCATTAGGAACAGTTAGTCCTCTACCTACATTTCAGTTCTGGCATTTAAGCATATAAAATCCTCAATGCCCACATGCCCAGAGTGCCATGCACTCCTGAAGCAAGCAACACTTGTTCCTCTTTGCACATGTGGCATAAAATACCTGATAGCCTCTATTTGAATACTCTTTATGAACTGAGCTGTTAATAAATGCTTAGAGACACACAAGCCTTCCTAGCAGGCTTAGGTTTTCTGCTGAGGAGCTTGAAACCCAATGTTTGAAAGCCTCTCATTTAGTGTAAGGCCTTTTACACATCCCTTAGAAAGAGGAAAAGGATGGCTCTTTCCTCAGGAAAGTTTAGGAATAAGGTACTTTCCAACACAGTGGAAGTGGAAATTAGGTCTGACCAGCTCCAGTACTTCAAAGATGTGTCCAAGGTACAGTGAATTTGATAATCTGCTCTGTTACTCAACTACCTGATCTTCCATCTAGTACCAAAGTGCACCTCAAAAAGTTTTGCCTGCTCCCAGCAGTATCACAGCACTGCCTGATGCCATCAGGAAGCCCAGGAGCTGGGAAGCAGAGAGCCAGAGCTTGTGTTTTAAGGGGTGCAAAGCATCCACAGGAAAAGGTTTAACAGACACAGGCAAGTATGTAAAAATCCTGCAAACGGAATCTTTTTCTTCTAGAACAACTTCCTGGAGCTGTCTGGCATTCAAACCATCATTCCCATCTCGTCCAAGAGGCTCCTGTCTCATGCACACTTCCCCACCATACAAGAGAATTTTATGTATGTAAACTGTTCATATTTTCTGAAAAAAGTGTTTTGGGATTTTGAGTATTCGTGCTTTTAGATCCTAAAAGCCAAGTGAGGCATGTTTCTTTACTGGGCACTTGTTTTTGGATATGCAAGAAAAAGACCTTCCATTGTACTAACTCAGAAGTCTGAGATGGGCCAAAGATCAGGAACCAGTTCAGAAGTGATTTTGAGAGAAGAGCTTATCACAGTTTTAATATGACAGCAAAGCCTTAAGCTACCTTTGAAAGTGTCTGTCTAAAAATCTTAACACAGCTTAATGTGGCTCATTACCTTCACCTGAACCTTAGTCACAACTCAGCCTAAGGTGGTACCAACTGTGAGCCCCAAAGGGTACGATAAACCCAAGACCCAGCACCAAACAAATGACCAAACACAAGCCAGGAGGACTCGGGCTCACCTTTCATCGTGACATTGACACCAGATGCTAGAAATAAACCTCCAAAGCGGTTGTTGAAAATCTGATTGCCTTCTAATGTTGCAGTTGCATGATTTGTTATTTCAATACCTTTAGTGGGTCAGGGGAACAAAGGAGAGAAAAAAGAGTGGCAAAGTTAAATCCCTGGTGGTTGTGCATTGGTATCTCTCTCGTGATCTACAGCTTGGTTGGTTGGTTGATGTTTTTTTCAAGCCATCATAAACTCAAGGGGAAGAAAGGCAAATGACACAGCTACAAAACTGCACTGTAATTTGTTACCAAACTAAGGTTAAAGTGCTGCTGTTGAATCCTTTCAAAGAGCTACAGCTGGCATGCATGGTTTCTGGGAGGAACAACACACTACTAGTTTAACTGATAATATAATGGTACTATGATCATGTACATTTTCAAAGGGGATATGATTTTTGGGTTCTTAGAGCTGTCATCTTCATGTACATTTGAAAGTTCTTGTGCACATACCTTACCCTTTTTAAAATATCTTTTTTAAAAAGTTCTCAAGATGGGCACCTAAAATTCATTTCTTTAATTCTTAGCTTTTATCAGTAACCCGTGTCTTCCAAGTCATTTGTCCAGGACTGCTCTTGACAGCAACCTATCCTTCCCCCCCACCACACTGAAACAACACCTTTAGAGGTTCTTCTCAGAAAACTTGCTTCTTCTGAAAGAAAGATGGGAGAAAACTCAAGAATGCAATTTTAGTTGAAATGGAATGGAATGCAAGACGTATGAAACTGTGATGATTAAACAGTAAAATTGCAAAAAATCACTGTTAAACATTTTTCATCTCTTTTAGAGCAAGAAACGCTCATTTTTATAGCTCTTCAACTTTGTGGAGTGAGAAAGTTGAACTCGAGATGCAATTCAAATGTCTTTAAAATGTGTATTTGCTCCGTTTCCTAGGTTTTAAAGCAGTGATAAGATATTCATACCACCATCCAGCACATCAACTATGAATATGTTGTAGACAACTTTACCAATTGCTTCTAAAATAAAATAATGGAAAGTATTTCACAAAAAAAAAAGAAGACAGAGTACGTGTCATCTCCCAACATGCTGTAATTCCAAGATTGCTGTAAATATACCCTGACTACAATTCTGAATTCTCAAGTGACTTTTAGTATACACTGAAGGATATCCCAGTCTCTTTTAAAACGTCTAAATACCATGGGGTAAGAAAACTCAGAGTAAGCTGACTCCAAGCTTCCAAATTTGATTTAAACAGCACAAACCTGCAGCAAATCCATCGAATATTCGGTTTTTCCTTAGCACAGGGTGGCTATTGGTGCTGATAAGAACACCAGCTTGAGCATTCCTGAAGATATCATTCTCTTCCAGAAGACCTATGACAGACCAACAAATGTGACATTTGAGCTTGGGAACATTTTCTGACCTGTAACCTTTCTGTGAAATGTTTTCAAAGGATCTTATGTGTCATAATCCTCCTAATAACTCCTTTCATTTGGAGAATATGCACCAACAGCACTGACATCAGTGATACCAGTTTGAAGTAATTCTCAGTGTGTAATTTTTGAAGTGTATTTTTTCAGTACACAGCACGGAATTTGGGATCATAGGCACCACTGCAGAAAACTGTGTCTTTCTGCTTTCCAAATTTTTCTTAAATTTTTATAACACCTCTCTGTTCTTGTCTTCTAAAATGAGCGGATTGCCAAAGCCAAGCTTCACTTGCATTTTATTGTTAAAGCAGGACAGGATTGCTTTAAAACACTGACTTAAAATTAAAGCTCACTTAGAGCAAGTGATTATCTGCAGAATATCAGAAGCTGCTATTAGGACACACAACAGTCAGGGGATTTCAGACAGGGACCACTTCTACATTTACAAGTGAACAAAAGATTCCTTAAAGATCTGTGGGTTTTTCCCCTTGAATCTTGGACACTGGCAGAACCTGAACTACTCACGAGCATGATTTTGGCTACATGACTTGAATTCAATACTGTGTTTCAGTCAACTGGCAAAGCTTACAAAAGCAAATGGGATAAAAGGACTGTCCTAAGCAGCAATCTAACAGTTATCTTGGATGAGATTAATTACCTCTCGGCCTCCCACAGATTGCAGTATTACTAATGTAATTAAGGCTAAAAAGCATTAGGGTATGTTCGCTGTAACTATTTTATCACTTCAGAAGACATGAGCTGTGTTTCTAAAGAGCACTTCAAAAAGAACACTGCTTAAACTGAAATTTAACTCTTATCCAGAATATTCAGTCTAAAACAGTAAGGGAAAAAGCTACCTCTTCCCCCATTAAATATACAGATGCCTCCATCTCTTCCATCATGGATTTTATTTCTTCTTAATGTAGGATTACTGTCTGTTTTAATCCATACACCAGCCATGGCATTATCAAAAATTTCATTGTCTTCTATAAATCCAAGCCCTAAAATTGAAGGAAGGGTGGAAAAAAATAAAATCAAAAAGTATAATAAATGAGAAGATAATATAACACCACAGAATACAAACAATTCGGGATAAACATAAAAAACAAACCTACCAGAATTATAGACCAGAATACCACCATTCTGACCACCCCAGATTTTGTTGCGTCTAATTTTGGGGTTGCTTCCAGTTCTAGAGTGAAATGTAGGCAAAGAAGTCATTTTAAAGTCATTAAAAAGAAGTCATTTATAGTCATTTACTACATCCCAAGGCCAAACATCTCAAACACCTCTAAAGAAGTGCCCCACGGATCTCACTGCTTAAAAATCTTAGTAAAATACGGTTCTTTCCAAACATGCAGTATCTTTACAGACTTCAAGAGCCACATATTCCAGTCAATACCCAGGCTGTATTTGTGGTAACTTTCTTGTAGGTTAAAGCAGAGGGTATTCAGACATATTGGATTTCAAAAAAAGTTATTTTTATAAACAAACTGACAAGAACAGCTAAAAAGACACAATAGAGCACATAACAAGCTACGTCTGTTTTGGCATAAAATCAGAATAAATGTTACCTTATCTGAACCCCTGAGTACATGTGATTATAGATGTCATTGTCTTCTAACACGCCATGTCCATTGTCATAAAAATAAACTCCAACCTAACACATCAAGAATTATATTATTAGTTCCAAAGTAATGAGGCATAAAACCACAAGACTTTCTTTTCTGTGGCCCCCTTGTAACCACAGAGCAAAACTCACTTGTTTCCCACTGTGTATTCTGTTTCTCCTCAAGACTGGAGTGCTCCCTGTTGTCACCCAGACTCCAGCCAATGTATTGCTGTAAACTTCGTTTTCCTCAATCACACCTTGTCCTTTTTCATGCTAAATACAAGACGGTTTAAGAGTTAAGAAAACCTGCTAATCACCAATACTCTTTCTCCTGCTGTACCCATCCCTCCCACCTCTGGCTTCTTTACCATAGCAAAGTAATTACTTTCCATTTTGAGTAAGTTTTTTCACTTTTTTTTTTTTAAATAACAGTGTATCATGATTTTGAATGTTTGCCATGAAACAAAGAACACCCTGCATCTAAATCATTCTGTTTCAAGGCTCTGCAGTGGTATTTGCAAATGTCTGCTGGCTGTTGGCAGGAGAGGTGCCTCCCCAGTGCTGTGCACTCACATGAAAGCCCTGGCTCATGGTTCTTAAACCTACACCCAGCCACGTCCCCCCGCTGGACAAAAAGCTGGCATGGCTCTGAAGGTCACC
The DNA here is from genome assembly GCF_009650955.1 of Corvus moneduloides. NCBI lineage: Eukaryota > Metazoa > Chordata > Aves > Passeriformes > Corvidae > Corvus > Corvus moneduloides. The sequence goes on along the minus strand of NC_045478.1, from coordinate 106,175,615 downwards.
ATCCCTACCACATGTCTGGGCTCAGAGGACAAACAACAGCTTTCTAAGTCAGGGGAAGAAGCTGGTTAAATTTACTCAATGAAGAGATGAAGCTGCACACTTGCAGCATTAGCTGGACCTCAGGTAACCTTTGGCAGAAAGACAGACACATATTTCTCAAAATCTGGTATTGCTTAAAGGAACCTGACATCTCTTTCAGTTCAGTTAGCAGAGCCCTTGCACATGTTGGGAATTGTGCTTTATTCCCCACTTTTTCAATACAACAATTCCAATTTCTATCATCCTGAAGGCAGTAGGAAAAAAATCTTCTCTGAGGTTAGTGGTAAACACATTACACTCCAAAAGAGCTGAGAAGACTTTTTTTTTAAAGTGATGACATACTACTATGAAAACTAAGCCTTTTCACAAAGCTTTCAACCAAGCAATGATGAAATTCTGTAATCTATCCCATTTTAAATATTTTACTCTGTAACAGGAATAATTTAGTGGCGTTCATAAAAGCCTTCATCTTTTAAACAGCAGCACCAGCTTCAGTCTCTTACCATGAACATGGTTTATAATTTAAGGAACTCAAAGCATTGTAAGGACAAACATTTCACACAGGGTACTTTTTCCCAACATTTCTAAAACAGAACACAAGTTTGTGCCTGTCTGTAGGCTGCACTTACTACATAAATTCCTCCGTGTTGACCATCATGAATCTTGTTGTGTCGAACGATGGGACAGCTGTTTGTTCGAATCTGTATTCCTGCTAATGCATTACCTGTCAACAAAAGTGTTATTTAATACAACTTACACATTCATTTTTCTCAGAAATCAATATGCAGCAAGCAAATCAGCTTACCATAAATGTCATTTCCTTCAATAAGGCCTCTTCCATCACCAAAGATATAAACACCACCTTGATTCCCATTAAAAATTGCATTGCCCCTAAGAAACAAAAAAATCCACATTGTGAAGTGATTCTAATACACTGTACAACACTACATATGTATGTAGTGGCCAGGACTGTACACCATTCAGATTTAAAATAAAGAACTTATGTTCTGCTGCTTTGAGAAAGACCTACCTCTAAGTGTACACACAAATTAAAAATGCAGTTCAACTGAACACAGACAATTTCATTTCTACATATACAGGAATATTTACAGCTCCTCACAAATTCAATTAAAGTCCACTTATCCCATCCCCATTAAATCTCTTCTTCCTCTGTGCAGTAAAATATCAGTGAGGAAAAGGATACCTTATTGTTGGGTCACTGTTTGAGGTAATCCAAACACCTGCAAAATTGTTTGCATAGATTTTGTTCTCTATGAACTGTCCTCTTCCTTTTTCATGCACATAGATTCCTCCAGTCTGGCCGTGATGGATTTCACAACGCACCACTGTTGGGTTGGCATATGCTTTCACTTCAAAGCCTGCTATCCTGTTTCTATGGATGTTGCAGCTTTCAAAATAACCCTGAAGACATAAAACATGCAGTTTTCTGTAAAAGTCCTTTTTTAAATGACGGTTATTCCCTCCCCTCCCTTCCCTTTAAATACAACCCTCATTTAAAAGGAAACTGTACCAAAATTGACAACATGTAAGTACTTATATAGCTAATTAAAACAACTCCTGACACTATATAATTTCATTTTTCCAAAAATAAAATACTGTTTCAAAGACAACTGTGTTTTCATCGCTATTTATGACTACTCAAGAAATACCATGAAAAAATGGCAACTCTAGATATAGCACATTAAATAGGACTCAGTATCAGGTTTCCTCAGCAGCTCCTAAGGATCAGACTCCTTTCTAAGGCCAGAAAGCCCACAGGCCCAACACAGAAAAGACAGTGCTATGGAGAAGACTACCTACTTGTTTTCAGACCAGGAACTATATACATTTGGCAAAAATATCATTTCTTTAGGAAGAAGTGTGCTAAATTTCTTTGAAACAACTGATCGAAATAAATTATATGAATGTGGGAGTTCAGTAATTTTTCCAGGGTTGGATTGGTCTGAGTGGCCAAGTAGTACAATTTTTTCCTTTTTCCCTTTTTTAAAAAGGTGTACACTTAGACACTGTAACAGTAGCAGCAGGCCCACAACACAACTGTATTTAAACAAGAGCATTATGAACAGCATTGCTATGGGCAGGGAAAAAAAAGGCCACTGCACAAAGCCATCCCAAGCACACTCCTTCCACGCCAACCATGAATTGGCCCATCTGAAAATTCACCTGGCAAAATAGTTGTTCCCTGCCCAATGATTTCTCTGATTCTACTTCATTCTAGGGCCTTGCCAATTAATTGTGTCAGCTCTTTCACAGCATTTTCTTGACACAGTCCTAGAAGATTTTAATATTCCAAGTCATCCTATTCTTAAGGTGAACTTTAATGGTATTTCATGCCCATTTTGCCCAACCAGAAGAAAAACTAAATTGAAAGAGAGGAAGCATCGCATCACTTCTGTCTCTCAGCACACTCAAGCTGCCCAACCCTTAAGCTCTGTCCAGCTGTTTGGCAGCTCAAGCCTTGATCCTTTTGGGAGACTTGCCAGGCAGCTATTGAGGCCAAGAAGGTCAATACCCCTCCTCTGCAAAGAGGGACTTCAAGCCTTCCATTGCCTCCACCTCCTTCTAAGAATGGTTTTTAAATGTGCTGGGTATCTGACTTGGACTTTGTGGGGGTTTCTGGTTACAGTTCAACAGCTAACAGAAGAACCTGGAGGACACAGCACCCGGCACCAGACAGTGCCAGGATTGCTAAGGGAAAAGAGGCCCCTATGATTAATAAGGAAGAAGGAATAAGGGATGCATGTGGAAAAAGTACTACTATCTTACACAAAAATACCAAGTAGCTTTCTGCTTGAAAATCCTAAATATTAGAAAAGCAGCTCTGTACATCGAATTTATTTACAATTCCAGGCAAAGCATTAGCTGTGGACACAAAATAACAGCTACAGTGACAGTTTGTGCGGGCAAGGACACTGCTACAGGCTGGTAAGATCTGGGCAGGTAAAGGAATAAGAAACAAACACCACAGCAATGATAATGCTGATGTTCCCACCTGGCACATACTGTACAGAAAAAGATGTGATCACGAAGATGGGACCCTGCACAGAGGGAAAAACTCAGAAGACTTTTTACATCAAGACTAACTCAGTAATTGAACTTGGATGGTTTTTTTTTTTTTTCTCTTTCTGCATGTTGTCTAGTCTAACAAACACTGCTTTGAAATGCTTTAGAGTCAAAACTTTTATCTGATGAGATTTTGGCGCTGCTTTTCTTCTCAGAAGATTTTTCCCCCCTTTATTTCTAAAAGGGCTTTTTTTTCTTTCTCTGTTTTGAAGATCACAACATTACAGAAACACAGAGGCATTTCATGTTACTGTTTGAACAACACATGCATTAAAAAAAAAAGATATAATTGTGTAAGATTTAACATTTCCTAAATATTTATTGAATCTGGTATCCCCAATAGGGTAGAAAAAAAAACAAAATTAAAAAAAAAAGACAACAGGAGACCAAGAGAGAAAAAAGAGTAACTACTTATGCTTATAAAAATTTGCTTTCCAAACCCTGAAAGGGTCCTTATTTGAGAGTTAGTGCATTTTATGAAAATTCAAATGCAACATATGATGAAAATCACATCCAAGATGCAAAACAAACCCTTTATTTTTATGCACAGCAAAAGGCAAATTGAATTTTTAATGTAGTCTGTATAGAAACTGGCATATGCCTAATTTTCTTTTGGATTTATAGACCCATTTCTTTAAAATTATATGATTTGTAGTATCTAGAACACTGAGCTGTAAACTAGGCATGATCACCCAACTTAGACACACGCTGCTACACTTCTATTTCATCAGAAAGAAACCCCCCAAGCTTCTCATTTGGGAGCAATGAAAATGAAAACGGTTTTGCCTAGAGCTCAGCTTTCAACTGTAAAATTATGCTTATTCTTACATTAAATTGGAACTTCTCTGTTGTTTGCATACAACTACAAAATACAATTTATGACAGATGCCTGGTAACTCATCTCAGGCACCTGAGAGGTCAGGGTAAGGCACCCAGGGCTGCCAATGCCACGCTGCATTTTTAATGCCAGCTTGTTAAACATTTGTCACAGCACTAAGGCAAATGTCAGGATATTGCCAGTTTAAAAAAAGAGGTTAAGTTTCTACCAGTATCAAAACACAAAGAACAATCTGAGAACATGGAAGAGAAAAACAAAGCACTCTTGAACCTTTTGGAGACAGCATTCCAGCACAGAAGCCCACGGGAAAAGAATGTGTAGGGTAGGAATTCAGCACTGGAATGTACTTATCCCACTTCACAGTCAGAAACAATATAAAAAAAAATTACAGAAAGTAACAGAAAAGAAGTGAGAGAAGCAAACATAGAAAATCCATTAATTTGTTTACATATACAGGATTTGTATCTGAAGGATACCACGTCACTGTCACTTAACGAGCATAGAAACATTGCCAATGATGTCATTTCATTGACTCTATCACTAGACATGATGCAAAGATAGAAGGTGCTGCCAAAGCAGACTTTGAAGACATGGGGGCGCTGAATCTTTCAAAGGAGTTTATGAAATACTTCAATAATATTTGCAGCTGAGATAGACGCTATTCACACATTCTCTTTAATGTGCTACTGTTTCCCTTAAACAAAAGAGAAACATTTATTTCTATTCCACTTTGCTTGTGATACCACACTGATCACAGCTCTGAAACAGGCGTTTCAGAAAATAGATCAAATACACTTTTATTTAAAATTAATCAAGTGAATTCAGCCTGACTTTTTAACTTTTTTTAATATTTCAGTGCTCATGTATTTAATATTTATACTTCAGTACTTAAACAAGAAGCAGCTCCTACCCAGACTTTCCAATTAACCCTCAAGCCTACACACAGACACCTCCCCTGCAGGACTTACTGAAGCACTTTCCTTTACCATTTTTTTTAATAGCTGAAATCACTTCATTCCCTGTTTCCAAGTATGTTTAAGTCTTGAAAGGATGTATGGATATATGGACCCAGTGAAGCGGATTAGAAGTATTTGCACAATATGTTACTACAGCTTAATGCAGTCCAAACAATGAGATAATATAAACCAAAGACATCTGCCACCACTCTTTGCAAACCAGCCAAACAACATCATCTCTAGAGAACAGAAAATGATGTAAAGCCATCCATCAGAAGGCAGCTGCCAGCAGGCCATTCTCAGCTGGTGCAATCTTGCCCAACACAGAACAAATATGGTCTATTAGACTGTATTAGAGTGGAGAAGAGGCACCTACCAGCAGAATCCCACCATATTTCACCTTCCACTCACAAGACTTTATGCCAGCAGCAAAAATGGCAGCATTCTGTGACCTGTTTGCCTTCCACTGAAACCAGAAAACCACAAATCCAACAGCTACCACTAGCACTGCCTTGGTCGTTTATCCCTGCCTCCCCAGCAACCTGGGCAAAAAAGGAGAAAGGCCTCACTAGTTTCTATCCACAGTGGATTTCCTGTTAATGCTATTTCCAGTCTGCCAACTCTCAAAAACCTGAATAGGTCTGGGTTAAAACATGCTGAGAGAGCACTTGATCCCACTGTCTCTATCACTGATGAATGGTACTGGTCCCAGTACAGACCACTGAGGGACATGATTTAGCCACTGGCATCTACCCTCTGGATGGAACTATCCAACCAATTCCTCATCCCTGCATCAAATCCACTTCTCTCCAGTTTAGAGAAAAGGGTGTTGTACAGGAATGTGTCAAGGCCTTACAGGAGTCCACATGAATGACATCCATAGCCCTTCCTTTCTCCACTGCTGCAGTCACTCCATCACAGATGGTCGCTGGGTTCGTCAGGCAGGACCTGTCCTTGGTGAAGCTGTGCCATGACCTTTCCAGGCATGGAAGTGAGGCTGACAGGTTGGTACCTGCCAGGGTCCTCCTTTCTACCCTTTATTAAAAATGGGTGCAATGTTTCCCTTTTCCAGTCACCAGAGACTTCACCTGACTGCCATGACTTTCCCAATGTCTTGGAGAGTAGCTTGGCACCTGCATCAGCCAGTTCCCTCAGGACTCTGGGATGTGTCTCACTGGGCCCCATAGACTTATGTGCATTCAGGTTCCTCAGGCAGTCACAAACCTGATCTTCTCTTACAGTGTGAGTGACTTTGCTCCCACAGTCCCTGCTTTGAGGTCCATCCACTCAAGAGGTGTGGGAAGACTGACCGCCAGTAAAAACTGAGGCAAAATATTGTTGAGTACCTCAGCCTTCTCCTCATCTCTTGGTTGCTGCTGTTGCTCATGGCGGGGCGGGGTGATGTGCTCTTTTTGACATTCCTTTTCTGAAAGACATACCTGTAGAATCCTTCCCTGTCATTCCTTGTGTGCCTTGGCAAGTTCAGCTCCATCCGCGCCCTGGCTTTGCTGACCCCATCACTACACAATTAGACAGTGTCTCTGGACTTTTCCCAGGTCACCTGTTCCTGCTTCCTCTGCCTGTGCATTTCCTTCTTGCCCTTTAGTCTCAACCCAGGAGGCCTCTTGCCTTCCCTTTCCTGATTTCTTACATCTGGGGATCAAGAGCTTTCACACCCGATGGAAAGCACTCTTAGAAATCTGCCATTTTAAGAGTGACTAAAAGAAAACTGCTTGTTTTGCCATCTGGGCATGGGGAATTGCAACTTTGTCATTCAAGCAGGAAAAACAATGATCTGGCACTCTTTGGAAGACATGCAGAATATTTTCCTAAAACAAATCAGCAAATTACCTTTTATTTTAGTGACAAAAAACTATTCTGTTTATTTCAAGGGCTATGAATCTCATTGTTCACTACTTTACATGTAATTAGAAGTTATCACCTTCACCCCACACAAGTAAACGTATTTATGAAAGGAGGCCTCAATTCTGATATGAAATTCTGTGTTAAAATTCCACAACTAATTCCCGGCTACAAAAGTCCTCTTCCCAGAGAAGGTGTACATACCCTGTTTCAGAGTTCTAACATTAAAGGAAGGCTAAGTCTCCACAGAACTTTTTTTTTCATTTCTAAATCATCCAGCACCTTATTTTTTGCTCCGTTTCAAAGGGAAAAGAATGAAGCATAAATGTAAGCCTACCATTTACATCCTATTTCAAGAGATATTTTGTCACTGCAACATAATACAATGTAACAGGATGCCAATCAATTGCAAAAAACTTGCTTAAACCTCTTTCACCTAAATTGTCTTTAAAGTGAAGTCTCCCACCTAAGGGCAAGAGAACAGCAGTAGGCATATTTTAAAGTATCTGTTCATGAGTAAATGCACGCTTTTTAAAAAAAAAAACATTTCTCCAATCACAGGCAAAAATTGAAGACTTTAGTTCTACAACATCTGTATTTCTTTCTTCAAAAGAAAACATGTAGGTTACCATGCCATGGTCAAAAGTGAAAACGCCAACGTCACGTCCATGGTGAATGTGATTCCGTCTGATAATGGGATTTCCGTGGTTTTTAACCCAAATCCCTGCTAACGCATTATTGGATATCTCATTGTCCTCATATATTCCCTGGGAAATAAAAACATAAATTAAGACAAGAATCAAGAACAGTAAACAATTTTATCGACGTAAAGAAATTAATATGGAAAATTACCTGTGCATGGTCTGTAATATAAAGTCCAACATTTTCACAGTCGCTGATGTTACAGTGTTTAATAGTAGGACAAGCTCCCTGGCCACTAACACATACTGCAGAGCCAACTGGAAGAAAACAGTACAGTTACCATAGCTCCAAAGCATAGTGTATTTATAAATAGTCTGGCAGTGCTTTCGCAAGAAAAGTTAGTGTGAACTGATATTTAAAAAAGATCTGGCATGCACAGAGCCAAAGCATTGCAAGCCACTGGCAGAAAAACATTAAGTCATCATTTTGCAGATGCAAGAACCACTGTAGGAGTCGCTTTAAAATCACCCTGCCAAGGTTAAACAGCTGCCAGGACAACGGTTTATATAATAATTCATGCTTATGAAAGTTCTCACTCATTTATTTCCCTGCATTAGGCCCACTGTATACTGACTGTTCACAGCAGAGCACAACAGAAATCTAACAAAATTCTCTGCTAATTACTACCTTGTTTTACTTCCCTTTAAAGTTTCACAACTCAGTACTTCAAAGAGGCCAAACAGTAATTTTGTAGCATACAAAGACACACTGCGTACCCAATGTTGAGCAGGACACAAATGCACAATCTCAAGTACAGAACTAAACATCAGAAACCAACAGGTCTCTTCCCAGCTGAATTACAAAGCACCTTGAATGATCAGCTACCATACCATAACCCAGGCAACACATATTTTCCAGGAAACTAGGACTCAAACTGCTCAGGATTTCAGCAGATCAGCTCAATTCCCTGAACTCCAGGAAGTTATGACAACATGAAATTCCACAGCCGCTAAAATCAACAGTGATTTCTGAAAGGTAAGAGCTCATCTCAGGGAACCTGGCCTACATAACACACATTCCCCACAATTAAACATCACTAAATAAGCAAGCCAGTACCTGCTCTGTTAGTCAGTTTTCATGTATCTTTCTAGCAAAGTTCCATAAAGACTATGCTTAAATAATTCACAGACTCATTTACAGAGAGCTTATTTTTTTTTAATTCCTAAAGAAATTATTTTGATTGTCTAGTCTGGCCTCATGAATAATACAGGCTATACTAATTCCCTGAATTAAGTCCTGCTTCAGTTCTAGTAGCAGGAACTTCAGCACATATCTCATAGAAACGTATTTAATTTTGATAACTTGATGATTTCCAGCAACTGAGAAACCAGTATAAAGCTTGTTAGCTGGCTAGAGAGCTGCTGCCCTTTTAATTTACACTTTAATTGCTCATCTGAATTTCTCCAGCTTTGGCACCCAGTTACCCCTTCTCTTTACACCGGTGTATGCCATACCCAACGCACGCATGTGTTCAGTGCAAGCAATTTGCTCCTTCAGCTTTCTCCCTGATAAAGTAACAAATTGCAGTCACTGTGCTTTTCACTACAACTGAATTTTTCTGCTTTACCTTATATGACTTTTCATTGAACAGTTTCTAAATTTTCCAGCATGTTGCTATGGTCACCAGAAAGGAGCACTTCATTCTGAAGCAGGACTAAGCAGAGGCGTTAACACAGTCTCTCTACTTCTACTCAGTATTCCCACAGGTGTAACTAAGGATCACATCAGTTCTTTTGGCCACTCGACTACATGAGGGCTCATGTTTAGCAGTTTATCCACGGTGACTCTTCAAGCTTTTCCCAGCTTTCCAGGAGAGAGGTCTATCACTCAGAAATAGGAACAAATGCAAGTTGTGTGTATAACTCTGCACTTGGTCAGACTAATGTGAGTGGTGCTTGACAGTCCACCTATCAGGAAGGTCACAGCAACCCATTCCTGCTTATTTATACAACTGTAGTTATATTACATTCATATTGTATCTAAAACACTCTATAATAAAAGTCCTCATTGTCTACAGGACTCATCAATATGGATCTTTTTTCCTTTCTGCAAGTCAAGAAGTCATCTTTGAAACAGCCACAATAAAAAAAAAAAAAGCCATTAGTTACCCTGAAAGTTATTTTTCATCTATATGGTGTGTGCTCTGGTCATTCTGTAGAACTTTAATATTTTAAGGCACTATGTGTTGAAGTCAAACATTTTTCAAGGATCTGTGTAATTATACTGGGACTGCTGCCTTCTTTTAGTCAAAGAAAGTAATCAAAAATGCCAACAGTGTAATGCAACCATTATTAACTTTCTGTAAATACACACTAATTCGATTCATCATAAATTTTAAATTCTTGATGGACCAAACCCCTGCATTTATACCTTATCATTCTACCCAGGATCAATAGGCAGTACTCCTGCCATACTTCATCCTGTGTAGTCTCCTCCCTGCCACCTCGCCCAGGGACAAAGACCATCTCATCGAGGTTTCAAGTTACCATTGATACACAATAAGGAAGCCAGAGAATTTTTTGGCCAGTTCTTTTTAAACTCCTGCATGATTTTAGAATGTCTATTTTTACAGCTGTTTAACCTCATCCAGAGTTACTGTCAAGAGTGGAACATGTTTCATTACCCCTCTAGGGGATGAGGGCATTTATCATTCCTGCCTATTCTCATTAAATATGGAACAAAAATTACACAACACTTTGCCATTCAATTTTTTCCATTCTATGATGGATCAGCATCACTGCTAAAACTCCCTTTGTTCCCCAAATTAAGACACAAGCACTGTCGCTTCTAGACAGATGTTGCATCTTGTCTTGTTTATCAAGTTCTTTGTGGCAGTAAAGTGGTATTTTGATGGTGTGTTTTTATTTTGGAGGGAGATCCCCAGTTTCCTTCAATTCCTAATCTCCTATTTATATTAACTGTTAACAACATCTTGTTTCTTGTATTTTATAACTGCTTTCACTCCTCTCCTTCTGTCTTCTTTTTGTGAGACTGAGGAGCTATGGATTTTTGGAACCCAGTGTGATGTTCTAAAAGCATACCTCTATCACATTTTGCTAATTTAAATGAAAGCAATCTTTATTGTGACTCACTTCACTGGACTTGAGTATTGATTGTGTGAAATTGGTCCTTTTGGAAAACAAACCACATGTTGTATTGGTTTTAAGCTTTGCTTGGTTTACTCAGAATATAATGACTGCACACACTTTAACAATATTAAAATTTAAAAAAAAAGGAACATTGCCATCCACTACTACTTTTATCCATCAAGGTGAGGACCAACACAGATTTCTTCCACAATGGATGCAACAGAACCTCTAGACTCAGGATCTTGCCATTTAAACTTTATTTGAAAATACTTCTAAAGATGCTTTGGACTGGCAGAAGGAACCTCCAACTTTAATTCACTTGCACTTACACAGCTCCCATCTTTACATATGACAAACATTAAGAACTTTACACATGACATAATGTAGAAATATGCTTTAATGCAATTAGGACATCTACAGAAAGGGTATCAAGCAAGTGCTAGGAAAGAGGTTTTGAATGCCTATGGATCAATACTTCAGAGACGTCAATTATCTGGAAACAGTAAATGCCTTTTCTGGCAGATTGCCATTCTTTCTCCCTTTTTACACAAACTTAGTACTTCCTGAGTAGGCTACAGTACGGCTTGGTAGGATTAAAAAGCCAATAAAACTTAATAATCAGTAAGTGATGATAGTGTAGCCTACACACAGCCTCCAAAATTGACTAGAAATTTTGATTTTGGAGAAGAGAATCAACAATTCAATAGAGTAAACATTCAGAAATCCAGAGTCTTGGAGGGAGTAAAACTTCAAAATTCTCAGAAATGGGAAGTGATCATGAAAAAAATTACTCAAAACTTAATTTTAATAAACAACTTTCACAGAAGGTAGCCTATCTATAAGCATGTTTGAATATGAAGTCATACAGCTCTTCAAATTACTTTAATAATCTAGCTGAATGTGGTCTTATCTAATTCCTCTCACTGGTTTTCAGGGTCCCCAATATTGTTTCATGGCAAGTTCCAGAACACCTTTTCTTCGTATACTCCAATTTCCCAGTATTAGCATTAACACTGGGATACTGGGACACTGGAAGCAGCTTGCTGTCTTTTGCTCCTCTTTTCTCATTTTAACACTTCCAAGTATTTGGTGATGTGTCTCCAATAAAAGAGATGGTGATGCAAAACACAGAGCTGCAAAGCATAGAACTGCCTTGACCAAGTGCAGTGCTTTATCACCCAAAACCTCCAAGAAAGCGCATCTTCCTCTAGAAGGCACAGACCAGGAATCCATCCACCATGCTCATCATGGTTCCCTGCAGTATTCTTCACAGGCAGTACCAGAAAAGTGTAGTTTTTGTATCTAGCTGGAAGAACTCTTTTCTTTTTCCTTGCCTCTATGTTGAGCTGAGTAATCTCCATGCACAGTCTGCTGCACAGATCCATTCCCTCTCCCCAGCTGACCTGGGCAATGGGAAGTTCATATGGCCATTTCCATGTGAAGACTCACTATCTTAATTCTCCTGAACCTCTTCTTTCTGACACTCCAACTCCACTCCACCTGGCTGTGTTCAAAGATGTTAAACTTGCCATGTCTTGTGTCTAGTGATTGCGAACTGTCATGTCTTCCTGCCAGTGACTTTAACTGCAATCCAGCTCCTCATTTCCAGACTCTGACCCATTCTTTCCTGAGTCTACATTACTGATCTTTCCCAAATCGGGCAATATCAATTCCTCATTGTCTCTGATGGTGAAATGAGTCTTTCAACACTTCTGCCTGTAGAGCTGCTACTCATCCTCTGAGTATGTCAAATCATTCCACCTGGAAGTGAGCCGAGCTTAGCAGTTACATCTCGTGACTGTTTAATGACATTGATCCCAATACTGAATTATCACAACAAACCTAATGAACAAGTCCCAAGTGTAACCTTTTCAAATGCCCCATCCTGCCAGCTACAACTATACACCAAACCCAGGTATGTTTATTGAACTGTCACTTCTCAGTTTCAAACCAACTGGCCAAAGAATCCAAACAGATTCTAACAGAAGACCAACTACACATTATCACAGAGGTTTTGGACACAAAGAAGTCACTCTAATAGTGATGCTCCAAGGCAATTAAGGCTTGCAGACCTGTATTGAATACCTGCATCAAAAAATAAAAATATGCCAATAGTAATCATACTCAATTTGTTGTGTTCCTTCAAACACTAAAAAGCCCACTAACCTGTACAAGTACTTCGAATAATACAGTGATCTATAATTGGACTGCAGTTCACGGTAATCTCTAAGCAGTGGTGTGCATTGTGGTGCTGAGCAGATTTGTCATCAGGGTTGAACTGAAAAACGAAGGAAACAAAAGTGTTGTATTTAACTGCTCAGGCATTAAAATAAACTTTTTAAAAGATGTGCTTAAGGTTGAGATTCTTACCCTGATTGTCATATATCCAACATAGGCATCTTCAGAACCCTCCATAAAAACGAAGGTGGAATCTCTAGTGTTTTCTATTATAACTTTATCTGCTACTTTTCCAGGTGCTGCAAAGGGAACAATTAGTAAGTCTTAGTTTATGCTGCTGAAAAAAACCAAAAATCCTCAAAATACTTACAGAATTCTGTTCAAAGCAACAAAGGAAAATTAACACTATTATTGGCACATAGTCTTCCTGTCAAAACAATCTTAAAGAAGGAAGTTTCAAAGACAACGAAGAAACTAGTCTTTAACTAAGATAATCTAGCACCAATTTAGTAATATCTAGTACCGTGAGAATAGCCTTCTCTTTTGCAGAGCTAGTTTGGACTACTACTTACAATGAACAGCTTAAACATGGATACTAGGCTAGAGGCAGTTTAACTCTGTTCCAAGCACAATTTCTTTTGGTATTCTAAACCCTTCTATTAACGCTAAAAACATATATTTCATCACTGAGATGAACCACTATCTGCTAATCTGCCCATGACCTACAAGTGACCTCCCCACACTTCTCAAATGTAGGATTCAGAGTTTTGAACTGATATCCTCATTATTCGTCAGGAAAAAAAGGAATTAGATTGAACTATACCACTGGCTGTATGTACAGAAGATTGTAAAGTGGTTCACTTGCAAAATGCCATAATGTGCCATTTGATTTCCTGTGCTATCAGCGAGGCTCTGGTCGATTCTTTACCCTTAATCCAAAGGCAGGCGACGTTTACGTTGGGATGGCATGAGCCAGCAGAGGGAGCACGAGCTAACAACAGCCACCCCCTGGAATAAATTCAATGACGCTCATTCACAAGCAGGATCGTTTGTCTGATTCAAACCTGCACATTAAACATGCAAGCCAGAAGCAGCCTTCCCTCAATACACCAAATACAAAGGTGGAAGTTCCATGTACTATAGCAGGTAACTTATCAGATAGCATTTTAAACTGTTTCCAACTCAACACAAACATGAGGAGGCATTTGCCCTAAATTCTGTATTTTAATTGAAAAGCCTACGCACAGGATTCCTCATGGGCAGATCCTTTTCTGTTGTCTGTTGACATTAGTAGAGACAAGTGGTATGTCCTGTTCTTTGTGACTCTGGCAGAAAGATGTCAGTCAGAATGAAGCAACATTTACAGTATTATCCAGCTTGTTCTCACTATCTAAAAGCCCAGTCTCCACTTTCATTACTGCAGAACTGCAAATATTTTAAGGTAGTCTGGCTCTCCTCTACACCACTATTCACTTAATACTAGATAACAACTTGAAGAGGCTTTGATGAGGAGTTGTGTCACCATGCAAAACATATTTCTGTGGTTTGGTAACATTTCTATATATTCACCATGGTGCAAATGCAGCGGCATAAACAAATCCATGTATTTCAGCACATGAAAAGGAACAGCACCACAGTACTGCAGGTGAACCAAACCCAGGAAATAAACAGAGCTCCTAGGAGGATATGAAAGCCATAAATCAGTATCAGAATTGTGTTCCCTCTCAGGGTGCCACAGAAAAATTGCACTTCACACTGGATGCTCTGAAACACTATTAAACAGACATTTGTGGAATTGTTTGCAAAGCACTTGGATCATGTTCTCTACACACACCTTCCTCTCAGCCCACAGGTTCCTAAACAAGTAGTAACTTCCGAGTTGGCAAGGTCCCAGAATGCGCATCATGGAACATGCCAGTCAGTAAGATCACTGCACTTAGATCTCCCCAGGAAAATACGGAAGACTTCCTTAAACACTAGTTTCATTCTAAATGCACCAAGGAAATTCTCTGCAATGTTCTACTTAATCTTCGCAAAATCATCCTTCAGAGAAGTATCTCTATTTCAGCTTTTGGCTCAGGCCACTTTAGAAAAAAGAAACCAGTATAAGAATCGGAAATGGAAGAAAAGGGCCACTAATTTTGTAATCAAGCAAAACACAGCTCCCAAGAAGTCAATTTGCTGAAACCTAAGGGAGTCATGTTCCCCAGGATCAGAATTCATGCTCAGCTTAAGGACCATGTATAGACTGTTTAGAAATAATGGAACAGAAAGCCTACAGTAAGGGATTGCCTAAAGAAATATAAATTAACTGGATGTTGCCTCAGAATTATTTAATTCCTCAAAAGGAATAAAACGATTTCACTTTTCACTGCATTAGAAGACAAAAAAATCACTACACATTCTACAGGAGCTGTGACTGTCCAACTGTACCAAGCAAAAACCATATACTCTTTTAGATCTTACAGTCTACAAGACCTACACCACAAATGGCTAAACCATTCCAAAATAAAGCTTTCATTTCAAAGATGCAGAATGGGTATTTGAAGAAGAGCTCAGGCATGTGAAAGTACTCTTGCACTCTAAAGTAAAAAAATAATCCAATTATGATAGTTTCCTTACCATTTCAGATTCTTCCACGCTTACAATAACAAAAATTTTTACTGGTTTTACTAATTTTTTTTCCCTTGACCGAAGAATCTGTTGATAATCCCTTTTCACTTACTTGCACATTATTTAAGTCAAGTGGAAAATAAAGGGAAAAAATGAAAGCTGTAGCTCTGAAAATACACATTCAGTGAAGATTCTCAGATCAGGACATGTCTGTACAACTGCTGAAACTCAGCCAGTTGGGAGATTTTGTGTCTTGAGTGAGATGAGCACTCCATGGAAGGCTCCTATTCCTGCAGCGAACACACCCCCCTTTCCAACCCTGGAAAACCTAATTCTTTTAAGAAATTCAAAGGTATTTCTGTCTGCCGAACCAGATACAACCATTTCCTTACAGAACCTTTCCTCTTGCTTCTTTCTTGTCAATTCAGATATACCACAAATACTTCCAAAGCCTTCCTTCTGAACCAACTGAACCTTCACACATATTTAAGAGAAGAAATAACCCCAAAATTAAACAGAACAACAAACTCAGAATACCAGGCATTATTCTGTAAGCACATTTTGCTTACGTGAAAGCAGAAGCTTCTTGCAAAGCTCAAGGTATGTTAAGCTGCCTTTCTAATAACGCTGTGCTTCTTCTGAAGCCAGAAGAAGAAACTATTAAAGCAATTTGAGTAGAAATGCAGAGAGATTTGGTGCTGCCTTAATCCTACCATTCTGAAAAGCATGCCAGACTGAGCAGAGAAGAGGTAGTTCTCCAAGGCTTAGCGGTTCACTTTAATTTGTTTTCTTTTCCAGTCAAATGAAAATTGACTCTCTCTACAATGTCACTCACCATTCAATGGAGAAAGTCTGAGGAAGTGAAATCAGCAGTGCCAAAAACTGAAATATAAATACATCTAGCATTTCTGGATTCCTCTTGGAGGTTTTGTTCCCCAAGACAGCTATTCAGTTACAAAAATAGACAATGAAGATCCCTGGCTTTTAAAGGACTGTACTTAAGATGACTGTTTTTCTGAATAACTTAGGTTAATTCCAGAGGAAGGGAAAGCAGATGGCTTTTCAAAACTTAAAAGGAGACAGAGAACATGCAGAAGTTTACCCAGATATCAAAGATATCATTTCAAGTGTCATGAAGCGATTGAGAAATTTTATATCTTAGGACAGTGCAGTTAATACACTGCACTGTAAAATAAACAATGAAATACAGTTTCTCTGTATTTGAAGCACTTCATGAATATGACTCTTCATCCTCTCTGTGAAACAGAAGCCAGGGGTTATTTGTCTGTGGCCACATCTCCATTAGCAAGCACTGCAGCCTAACACAGGAGTGGTACCACAGAGGGAAACAGTGCTGAGGATGAGCCATTCCCAGCACACACTGCAGGACAGCAAGGGGAGAAGAGACTGACTTAGGACTAGTCCTCAGCAGGTCCCTCTGACTGAACACACACTGGCTACTGAAGGGCAGTAAGAGTATTCCAGGAATATGTCTCTTAAATTAGTCTCATCCAAAAGGAATCCAGTTTGTGCTCCAAAAGCTCTCCACAACACAAACCAAAGCACTGTAAGTGGGCATGTTCAGAATGTTAACTCCAGAAACGTAGTCACAAACTGACAAACTCACATACTAACACAGCCACATCTTGCAGATCTGTGGGGACAAGTTTTGAGAGTAACACTGGAACAATCTGACTGCATTGCTCAAAACCATTCTCCCTGCCAAGGCTGCAAAACCCAGGCAAGAAGTGCCAGAACAGCCTCACTCAAGAACAAAACAGTTGGTATGGAGAACAGATAAATACCCAAAAAGAGGGACACTGCAAAACAAAGAAAATACACATACAAAACACACCCACCAAAACAAACAAAAAACCCCAAACCTACCACTCTCAATAAAACCTACAACCCAGTAAACCCATCCAACCCAGAGAGATAGCTTCTCAGAAAACACAAACAGCAGGTAATTCACTTCTGGGTCACCACAGGAACAAGAGGTCTGAGATCCCTTAACCAAAATCTCTACCAGACAGTAATGCAGCCTGAATTCCCACCAGTTATCATGCTACCGGGAATTAGCATGCTCCTAACTAATGACAGGAAAAGCAAGGAGCTTCACAAGTTCCACTGTTTGTAGCCTGGTATCTTATATTAACTTCCTAAACCCTTCCTATTCTCCAAGTCTTATTTCCTTCTCTATAAAGGTTTCTGTTCAGAGAACAGTTGGCAGAGAATAGAGAAAGAAGCTCCAGTCTCAGAATCTTTCTGCTGGATGCTCTCATTTCCTTCCTCAAGATGGAATTATGATGCTGAAGAAAATGGGACAGATACTAATTTGGGCTTGTTCCCACTGCTGGTTTCTTCTCTGGAGATGGGTTTTATATATATATATTTTATATATATATAAACGTAAAAACTTCAACTGCAGTCCTGTAACTGAGAAAGCTTTCTAACAAATTCCATTTTTTTTCTCCTCATGAAATAAAAAATAAATTAAGTTATTCTGAGAACTAGCAAGCAGACAACGGTACTTAACTCTGAAGCATGAGCTACTTTTGAGTTAGTGACACTTGTACAAGAAACACTTACTTGCTAGGCAGATGAAGAAAGATGGGCATTTATACTGGATATTTAACACACCAGAGTATCATGGTAATTAAGGTGGTAATTAACACAAGCTTGAGACAGTGACGCTCCCAGTTTACATACCTGCACCAATCATGGTGATTGGAGATTCTATATATATCCATTCATCAGTATATATGCCAGAGTGAACAAAGATAAGTCCGTCAAAATGAGCTTCCTGAACTCCACCAAGAGCATCCTCAATGGTATCATAATACTAGAAGAAAAGGGACAAATTTAGAGTAATGTCCATTTCCATTTATACGGATAGATAAACATTTTAAAGAACTGCTTTAGAAACATACCAACATATTTTCTCTTCCTTTGTATCTTGCAGGATTACTGTAGAAGTGTTCAGCAAAACCTGGCTTTACATGTGCTCCTTTGTACTGAAACAAGGAAAAGAGTTTGTGATAAGCTTGCAGACAGGTGGGCCTGAATGCACTGACAGGAGATCTACTAATTCCCTAATTAACAAGCAATTTGCTGAAACAGTTTGTCCCAGAAGTAAGGATCATATACTGACCTCCCACTGTAGGCACACAATTTGAAATGACAACACCAAAAAATGTCTGAGCCTAAGGAAGTGATCAACTAAGCCAAGAGACCAACTACTTACACAGGCAGAAGCCTCAAAACTGACTGAAAAGCTTCATTTACCCGTCCTTACTTCCATCTCTTGGTTTTCCAGCAGCTTGCCACAAAAACTGTGTTTATATGGTGAGGAAAAGAGAATTCCACACCTTCACTTGTGATTGAATACTAAATAAAGAAGCCAAGTCAAGCATTTGTCCTCAATGCACTTCAGAAATTCATTAACCACCAACACATGGCATTGTGTGATACACTCACCTCAATGTTTATTTCTCTTACTTATGTTTACCTAATATCATGCCTGGCTGTTCCTTCAATACCTTTGAAATTTTGGATTAGAGGTGCAATCACATTCCTTAAAGACGACTTGTTTACCTCCAGTCAGGCCAGCTGTAAATCACTGTTTAGCCCAAGTGATATTACCAATATATGTTTGGTTCACCAGAGGAAGATGCACACAAATCTGATAACCAGCACACACACTGGTTTAGTAAGATATGACAACAACATCTTTCAAGTTGTGAGTGTCAGACCATGACAGTCTCTTACACAAAATTTCTGTGATGCAAAACCCAACATAGAAGAGCTGGATACTCAAGGACTCCACTGTACCATGTGGTATCTCTCTAAAGTGTGCCTTAAAATGGGAAATAACTTCTGAATTCCCCCTACTGCATAACATCCACAAGGATCTTAAAGTCTAAACCCAAGATAATTACTATTGTCATCCACATTTCAGAAGTTGGTGTTTTTACTTTTATAAATACCTATAAATTTGAATATAAATGAATATAACTGTTACCAGCTGCTGGAAGCTTTCTTTCCAGGGATTTGGATGTTCATATTCTTCTGGATTAATCTGATAAAATTTACCAGGTTCAGGATGCATCATTGGACGAGTGTACTCAAATACTTCCATATACAATCTTTTCCTGAGCAGAAGACAAAATTAACGCGTTTCTGATTACGCTTCCATTTTAATATAAAACCAAAGGCTAAAACTTGGGGGTTTTCCTAACAGAATTTGCCAGTCAGTGACAGTGAATACAACCAAGATCAGTACCTACCACTTAAAACCAATTTTTATGTTGTACTGACTTTTGTGTTTTTCTGACAAAAATTTTTATGTTTTACAATCCAAGAGAAAAGGTTCTCAACATGCAATTTTTATGAAGAAACTTAAGTTACACTATTTGTGAATCAAACTGTGCATTAACTACAGCGTTGCTTTAACACTTACAAAAGCTAGTAGCACAAGTATAACAAAACTTAAGACCAAGTGTGCCACCACTTCTTCCTCACCTTGCCAAAAAAAGACTGAAAAATGCATTCACTGAGAACAAGTGACGCACTGTATTCCAAAAAAGAGTTCATCAGTGAACAAATTACAGTGGTTTAAAAAGAAGAAAACGGCACACAGCAGTTGGATTCTTTTCATTAGTGCCAGAATGCAAATAATTGCAGTGTCTGAGCCTGCTGATATTAAGCCCAGACTTACAGGACGCCACTGAATCACAGAGGTTGTGGTTCATCTGACAAGGTATCCACAAAGCTGTCTTTAGGACAGGAAAAAAGGGGTAGTTCTGTGATGTTATTTTATTATTTTTCTTTTAGTCTAAATTTTTACTTTTAAAACAAAACAGCTTAAGAAACATGCTAGGGTTTTTTTTTCCCCTCAGAAAAAAATTACAAATTTAGATCCCATTTATTCAAACTCTCAGTAACCCAGGGTAGAGCAGATTCACATGGGGGAAAACAGCCCAAGTATCCAACTATTAAACAAAACAAAAAACTCAAACCAAACAAAAAAACCCATTTAAGTAACACTAGACAAAGCTTGCATCTAACGTGAAGCTTGCATCTAACGTGAAGCTTGCATCTAACGTGAAGCTTGCATCTAACTTCTGCTTCTGTGTGAAGTAACACAATCCCCATAGTAGCCTAGAAAAGGTTAAAGGGGGAAGAAGGAATGGCAACCAAAGGAACTGATTTATTTAAAACAGGCATTGTTTAACTAGTTATCTACACTACTAGAGAATCAAATTTTACTCCTTAATACATAGATATTCATAAGTAACAAATAAGGCTTAACTAAACCAGACATAATAAAACACAACTAGTTTTACTTCAACTAATTGTAACCAACAATCAACAATTGTAACCAACTATTGTACTGGCATCTTGAGCAGCATATCTAGTATTTCTCAAGATAATGAGGAATAGCTTTTCACTTACCACAAAATTGGATCATTAGCCAGCTCACTGAAGCGTTTACACACACAAGCTGCTCTACAGAGATCCTGCTCCAGCAGGTAGGAAAAGATCTTTAGAACCACTTCATCTGGTAACTTCTCCTGAAGATATTGTTCTGCAGGTGCTGCTATTAAATGGTAATCAATACAAGGTTATTGACATATTTAGCAAGCTCAAATTCTGACTGAAAAAGACTACCAACTTGTCACTTGAAAGACTCCCATTTAAAATGCCAATTATCTCAAGGCAGCCTTTTTTTAAAGCATGTTTCTTCTAAAACCAAAGGCAAAAAATCCAATAAAAGTTACAAACTTCAAGTCC
Organism: Corvus moneduloides; assembly: GCF_009650955.1. Classification (NCBI taxonomy): domain Eukaryota; kingdom Metazoa; phylum Chordata; class Aves; order Passeriformes; family Corvidae; genus Corvus; species Corvus moneduloides. The sequence goes on along the minus strand of NC_045478.1, from coordinate 106,154,460 downwards.
TCTTTCCAAACTTCCTAGTTCACCTTTTCCATGGGAGGAACCATTCTGCCAACAAGTGCAGATGTTAAGCAGGCTACTGTGCATGTTCCAGATATGCTGGCTTCTCACTGCTATTAGCTTAATTGTGGTTCAATTAACCCACATTAACCATACAATAATAATAATGCAGTCCCAACGCCAAAATCTCTGCAAATGTTTTCAAACACAAAAGAATTTAATCAGAAATAGTCACTGTCTGGAAAAACTACTAGGAAGACTTCCTTGTTCTCCCACAATGAACACATTAGGGAAAGAGGACATCTGGGATGTAGGAAACCAATAGCCAGCAATCATTCCAAAGTCTCCTCCTTCCACTTACTCCCATTTATGTTCTTCCTTTTAAAATGAAAAACCTAAACCCAAAGAAGTGTTAGTTTTGCCAGATGTATTTCTTCAGAGAGGCTGGAGAAAGTTGTATTCCCATGTCACTGTGTGGAGACAGGAGTGCACTTTGTTAAACCTGCTCTTGGGCACTTGGACACTCCACAAACAACAGCTCCTTTGGGAAAGCCCTGCCTGCAGTTTGTGTTCTCACCAGACCCTCCTGGGGCATGAATCCTCAAAGCAGGCAAGTTCTCCTTGCAAAGGTCACTTGCTTGGTTAATGCCTTCAGGATCCTATGATTCTAAAGACACAACCACACAAAGCAGCCTCCAAAGTTTAGAGGATTTGTATGTAAGGCATTCAAAGTTCCTGCCTGCTAAATTCACAGCACAATTACATCCATGTAATGCCCCTCACATTATTTTTTCTTAGAACAGACGAGCCTAAGGAGCAATAGGATTGCCATTTTGGCCACAAAAAGAAGCCTACTAAAGTGACCTTAAGAGAGGTGACCTACTAAATGTGAAGGAATTAACATTCTGAAGAATATATCCATGTGAGACTTCACATATCAACAAACTAACGAACTGCCCCAGGATCTCCCTGGGCAAGGCAGCACAAAGCAATGTGCTATTTCCAGCTGTAAGAGGGAGAAGACAGGAACTGCAGGGACCAGAACCGTGGCTTTACAAAGATACTAAACTGGAGTCTGCAGACCACATCACCAGAACCTGTGTACTATGACAGAAGTGATTAGAGCTGTTTTTCCAGGGTCATGCTTACATCTCTGATCAGACCAGGTAGCAGAAATTGTGAAATATTCCTGAGTTTGCAGCACCTTTCCCTGAACATGTTCCTTGTTGTGCCCTTGTATGAATGTCTTCTTAGTGATACCCGAATACCAATTTCTTCTAAGATGCCAGAGGGGCATTTACACAGCTGACAGCTGCTCACAGCAGCATCACAGATTAGAGCCATAAACTATAGGTACGTGCCACTTCAAGCCAACAAAAACCTATGCTGTGCCAAAGGCCCAAGTGCCATCATTCCACATGCCCACAGATATTTGTTCCCACAGTATCCCATCCTCTCCCAGAATTTTTTTATTATCAGCTCCTTGCTGTAGTTCATTGCAAGCTACAGAATTGCTAGCTTGGATCACAAGGAAGGAGGCAGGAATGAATGCCCAGAAGCTGGCCAAGACACTTCTCTTCTGCAACAGCATTATTAACAGCAGATTACAAAATTATTTTTATTCAAGAAAAAACAAAACAAAGGCTTATAAGCCAGACTGAAGCCAGTAAGTTGGTAGAACTTATGAAATGCAAGTAGTCTGGAAAGGCCTTCTGCTCGAGACACTTGGGGAGCCTGAAGTCTGAAGAGCATAACAGCAGCCTGTAAGGGGAGCATGGCTGGGCATCATCAAAAAATGTTACATGCACTATCAATGCTGGCTTTTAAAAATATCCTTTTCCAATGGAGATATAAAGGGTCTTCCCTGTGTCAAACAGGCAGGAACAGTTCATTCTACAGTCCTAATTACTCCTGAAATGCATCACAGGATAATTGGACACTGCTTCTGAATTAATCTTTTTCTGGTAGCTTTCCAGTTAGATGTAGACTTCTGCTGTCTTACTGAAAGCTGAAATGTTATATTGCAGATGCAAAACAGTAAATCCTCCCTAGTTTTCCATGACCTGTCTTCTCCTTTTAACACACAAATCCCTGAGGCATACAACTGAAGCAGTTACTTCTATAAATAACCTGCAAGTTTTTTTCTTCCTTTACCTATGTTAGGACCTTGAATAATTTTTTATTGAAGGGGGAAGCTCACTAATGTAATGCCTTCCCATTGCTCCAAAGTTCATACTCCTGTTTTCCTCCCTAGGCTCTACTTCAAAACTAAAATTGAAATCCAGCTGTGTTTCCTTACTGCAGGGGACAAGGACCGACTTTGAGAAAGTGTCAAAACACTTGAAAATAAAACATTTTTTTAAAAAAATTATTAAAAGTCTCAATAAACACCCTCGCCCCTGCAATTTTTCAAGTTGCATTTACTTGGAAACTCAGGCACCGCTCTCAAAATGAAGATGATGATCTTACAGGTGTTTGTTATGCTCCCTCAGTTTTATCTAAAATCCTGTAAAAGTGAGCAATTTAATTTAAATTGCCCTTCCGCTCAATTTAAGCAGGGGTTGATTTAAGATTTCTCCACTCAAATCACTGATACAGCGACTACCAGGTGAAGTTCTCCAGTATAATTTGAAAAAGCTAATTCGCTTCTTAATGTGAAGACTCTTCTCTGTATCCAAGAGAGACCTACGTGCTTTTGTTCTACAAATCCACACTTCACATCTTGGATATCTTTTGATAATGTGTCAAAGCAAGGATGCAATCAATGTGTTCTTTCTCTTAGTTTACAAAAATGAGCCAAAACAGTTCTAAAGGCTTGTCTGGCCACCAAATCAGAAGCATTTGCACGCTCCTACTCCTGACAGTTTCATGCCTATTGATGAAGTGAAGGTAACGTACAAAATACATACTCATATTAAAAGAAACCCAACCAGTTTTCCAAATGAGCATCAAAACCAGGCAAGAATAAAAATAAAGTGCAAGAGGTCATCACCGATCTTTATCTTTGCCCTCACGTAAGCTGACAGTTGAACTACTTAAGATTTAGTAAGTGTTAATATACTGCACATCTGAAAGTCAGAAGCACAGCTAGTTATGTCATTCAGTTTCCACAGGATATGCATGAAGCTAATTCAGTTTCAGTTGTGATCATTTAGCTGATAGGGACTAGCAAAGTAATACCAAGACAAAGAGCAGGGAAAGCTGCCTGAAAGTGAATTCCCTTCTTTGTACAAAGACCAAGAATGCCATCCCAAGAATCCAGAATTGTAAATTATGTCTTATATGGTTGCCTTTTTTGTCCATTTTAGTGAAGGACATGGAGACAAATAGCTTGTGCTCCTTAAGGAGGTATTTACTAAAAATCTTTTCTTGTTAAGAAGCAGAAATACATCAGAAACATAGCATGCATTGTTCTTGGGAAAGTATCTTAGGAAATCAATAGGAAAAGAAAAAGATCCATTTAAAAAGTCGGTAAGTTCTGTAAACTATGAGCTATGCATGTTCCTAGTGTACAGAACAATCAGTGAGTGATCCAGTAACCTCCAGTCTCAGTATGTACAGCAAAGGCATAGTTCAGTGAAAAGAGAAATTTAAAATAGCAACGCTCCCAAGCAGAACTAACTCTGAAATCTGTATTAAAACACATGTTTTTCCAACTCCTGGCTCCACTCCAGTTGGAAACTCTAGTTGACTGGCCTTTCTCCTTTCAACTTCGCTGAATTTTCCTCGACTCAGAGTGCGTACAACAAGAAATGGTTTTCCACCAAGAAATTTTCCTGTATTTCTAGTCCTATGCCTTCATTTCATCTACAGTTCTAAAATAAACAACTGTACAGCCCAAATGACAATACACAGTCACCACTCATGACAATCCAGAAAGCCTCTGCTCACAACTCAGTTACAACAGCTATCATTCATTACCTATGCCAACAAAAAAACGTGAGGGGGCTGCAGTCTAAAATAAATCTCACCACAATCAATACTTGTACAAATCTACAGGAATCTCTCAGAAACTCAACAGGAAGAATAAAAAATTACCGTCACCTGTACTAGGAAAGAGATTAATAAAAAATGGCTTGAGGACAACACGCCCTTCTTACACTGCAACTGGTTTGAACATCATCTTAGAAGTAAAACTGTAAAATCACTGTTAACAGTTCCTCCATTAATTCCATGCTGGAGAAGCCTCCACAATCTCTGTACTTTCCCCACATGAGCTCAAGAATCTAGCAAATGGAATGTGCAGTGAAAGCGTGGAGAATTCCTCTGGAAATCAGTGTCATTCCTGTTGTAAAGTTGCAGACTTTCACTAAAGCAAGGAAGAGTAAAAGCACAATGAAGAAGACAGCAAAAAAAGTGAATTAAATGGAAGAAAAACTAATAACTGTCAAGAGAAACAGAGTCTGTGACAAGACAACTCTGCACAAGGCTCCAGTGAGCAAATCAGGAAAGGAATCAATGCAAAATGACATAGGTTGATGTCCAATTGGTGCTGGCTATTTCAAGAATATAAATCTGAAGTTACATGGTTCTTAAACAGCTGCTGAAATTAAGAGTTGCTCAAAGAGGGGGAGAATAAAACAAAGGGGGGAAAAAAGAGAACTCAAAAGCCAAAAACTACATTATGGAGAAGATAGGAAACCAGAAAGAGCAGACCTCAACGGAAGCAATGAAAACAGACCCAAAGCCTTGTGCCAGCTGCTCAGTTTTAATTCACAGTATTAAGGAAGATGTGGACTAAAAAAGCCAAAAGCAAGAAAAGCAGGAGAAACCCCATCAAGGGGAGTTGGTAAGCACTGGTGTTGATTTTCCAGGAAAAGTGACAGCAGATCTCCTGGAACTAATGAATGTGTCAGGAGACAAAAAACAACAGAAGCAGAGAGACTGAAAAACAACACAGAAAGCAGAAAAAGCAGGGCGTGTGTGCCTGTATATATCCACAAAGTGTGTGCACACAAATAAAAGACACACACAATATAGTTATATGCACATGTATTGGATGTCTGATTATTATACAATGTACATATACTGTAAATGTGTGCAAAAATCTATGTACATTATGTATGCAGGTATATGTGTATTGTTATTTACAAACACACAGTCTCCCCCTCTCTCCACAATGAAATGCTATAATGACATACCCAAACTACCCCTAAAAATGCAATGAAACAATGCCATCAATATGAGAAATAGTCAATAAGGCACCACTGCAGTATTATTGCTCCTAACGGTAGCTTAGATGCAACTACACAGCACTGTGAGAATAAAAAACAACGAAAATATGCCTGCAGTGAAGCAGCCAGAACAAAGAATCACATTCTAAAAATTCTGATTAAAATCAAGCTACTGAATCTGAAGTTCAGAACAAGCTTGTTCTTTTTGCTTTTTGTTTTCCCCACAAGTGTTTCTTAGTTGGAGAACACACAGGAAAACAGTTTGGGGACAATGTGTGAGGGAGAACGTGTGATGTTAAAATGGCCCCACTCCTTCTCCCTTGCTCCCTTTTTTGTACAAAAGTTATTACCTGATAAATCCTGGGATTTCCCAGATACTCTAGCACGTTTTGCTCGGTGACCAAAGTTTTCAGTAGCTGAAGTAGAGGCACCCTTTAATGAAATAAATAAGAATTAGTTCAGTCATTAGACTTAAGAAAAATACTAACTAGTTTCATATTCCTGAAACAGTAAAATTTCCTTTACAATTAAAACCAAAGAAGTTACCTCCATACTGTTCTTTGTAGGACAAGCTGTTCTTTTAGGTAGAAGAGTTTTTCTGCGAAGTTGGTATGGACTGTTTTGTGCACCAGGACCTGATTCTTCTGCAACCATATCTGCAGGTACATCATCATCTGCAAACAAAAAAATTAATTCGATAATTGGAATTGTAGTTCTGCTTTATACCAGGAAAATGCTACAGAAATTTTCAGGTAAGTACATAGTCAGAAGGGTGGGGAGGAAGTGCTGAAGAACAGAGAACTTCTACTAAAAAAAAGGTCAGAATATACACAGCATACAAAAACCCACGAGAATCTAAGTTTCTTCATGTGTACTTTCTCCATACATACACAGCAGCTACACCAAAAGCTGCTTAAGAAAAACCAAACAACCAAAAACCTAGGTTTTTGGTTTTATGCAAGCATTCACTATGCTAATTCAATCACCTCATTACTTCAAATTTTTCACCTAACACTATCAGCAGAATGAGGAACACTGAAGTGTCAATTATTAAGTAGATGTTATCAAGAAATCCTTTAGTAAACACAGCACTTAGTACAAAACTCAAGACTGAGTTTTCCTCAAACATTCTGGGAATAGCTCAAGCCAGCACACAAAACCGTCTGTAAAATGGAGGTAGCTTTAAATACGTACATTCTCTTTACCTAAATTATACTTGAAAAAGTAAGAGCATATTTTCTCCCTGCCCTTTAAAAAAGAAGTGCAGAAAGTGTCATGAGTATAATTTTAAAGGTTTTGATTCATCAGTTTCAATTTTCCCTGTTCATATATTTATGGAACATACTTGAAACAAGCAAGAAATAATTACTCACTGCTCATGCCCTATAACTAACATTACATTATAAAGCTGCAAGAATTTTAAAAAGGCCAGAACAAAAAGCATCTAGAAAATAAATTAAAGCAAACTCCACTTAAGTAAAAGGTACACTTCCTGCAGATACTTAACTGTGAGGAAACAATTTTGTATTTCCTTTTCATTTTAATTGCTTTTTTCTTCTTAAACTAGGCAAAATGTGATGTGAAAGTAATAGCCATAAAAGCAATGCCATAGAGCCAGCAGTTTCCCTGAATATATTAGGTTGAAGAGACTAATAAAAAAAAAAAAAATCCACAAAAAAGAACCCAATATCCCACCATAAAACTTCCCTACTCTTCTAATACTACAGTAGTCTGTTTAAAACACAAAGCAATGCAATTCTGAAGTGACTCACTCACATTTCAAAACCCTAATCTCATTATTTTCCTAAGGGTTTCTGGTTTGGGGTTTTTTGACATAAATTATAAAACATTGTGCTTATATTAGATTATACATACCATGCAGCCTGAGCTGCTACATCAGTGAGAAAAAACACAAAACCCCAAACTATTTTTCCCCTTCCTTACCAGGTATTTATAAACTGCAACCTTGCCATGTACCATTAGAGATCACAACACTGCCACAACATCCAAATAGAGGACAGAACCTGGTGTGAAGATGAAGTTCACACAGGCTCCTCAGAGCAACAGAGAAGAGCTTCATCAGTTCATTAATCCACCTAAAAATTAACCTGCAAGTACCTCCATGATCAGCCTTCAGGCAGCCCAGCAGCTGGTGCAGCTCAGCACAGCCACAAGATCCCATGACTGGGGAGACCCTCCAACGCTTTTGCGGCAACAGCACAGATTTTTAAGGACAGAAGTGAACTGTGAAACTTCTATCAAGACCCGCCGCTTTTTAAAAGACAGCGACCTCTGAAACTTCAGCTAGAAGCTGGCTCACACTCCCTGTCTACTGCTAACCAGGCACACCTTGCATGTGACCACTTCACTACCTAGGAAGGTTAAGTATTTATGCAAAAAGCCTAAAGGACACACTGATAGATGAACTGTAGTGAATCTTCCTGTGAAGGTGTGTCTGGCCCAGCGTGGGCATCACTGCCTGTGGGAGGTCAGTGACCTCAGAGCAGACTCAGCGGACACTCATGGTTCAGTCATTTGGATTTACCCATTTCTTTTGCATCTCTGATCGAAAACACCCTCTCAATTTAACAAGGTAGGCAGAAGACAGAAGCTGCTACAGGAGAATTCCCAGCCTTCCCTGGCACACCAGAACAGAAAAGGAGCCGTGGGTGTGAAGCAGGCCCTGCCAGGAAGAATTCAGGCACCACCACCAGCCCCAAGGCTCCCCACAGCAAAACACCCAAATGTACTCAGACGCTGCAGCACGCTTCGATTTTGCAGCCCTTGTTTCTATTTTAGATTTGATACAGTGACTATGATTACTGTTGCTAATACACCCCAGAAGCTACCTGGGGACGTTAAGCATGGTGTCTCAAGCCCCCACTGCTCCCCTATTTTGCATTGAAGACACAAGATGACTGTCAGAACAGCTGGGTTTTTCCCCCTGTTCTGGACAGTCGGTACAACAGCTCGAAATTCACATGAAACACAGCAGAAGCATAATAAGCAAAGATAACAGGAAAAAAAAAGCAAAGCAAAAAATTTTGATCTCTCGATGGCGATGAAAAGGGGACGGATAAACCCCAATCAGGTCTTCAGAAGAACACCCACGGAGGCCACAAAGGACAAAATATATTACTGCTGGAAAGAGAAGGCAGAAGCCTGAGGGGTAGAATGGAAGTAAAGGTCAGTTTGGCTGAAACACTGAAGGAGTGGCTAAGCAGAAGAGGAATATATTCATTTTCTTGCAGTGTGCTTAGGAAAATGGCAGGAGTCCCACTCCAAAGATCACTTTGCTAGCACAGATGACATTAAGGGGTATGCACACATTGACAGCAGGTATCAGAAGAATTAAAATCTTCCTTTTTCCATCTGAACAGCAAGGAAGATGAGGGAAGGGTACTATGATTTCTCTCACCAGCAGTTTTTGCCACACTTCTGAGGGGCTTCTGCACAGATTTCTGGCACTTCAGGAATAACAACTGATCCTATTTTTCCAGATGCAGCCTGTGTAGTTACTGCCAAGTGAAACAGTACCAGGAAACCTGAAGGTCTTGAGTGATCTCCTACAGCAGTAGCCCTTGATGCTTGGTTTTAGCCTTCCAGATGCTCCCTGTTAAGCCCTGAACAGACTAAAGCAGCTACACTGGGAGCCTTCAGAGAGATGCTGCTCACAAAGTAATGCTTCTTCAACACTGCACATTGCCCTTCCCTGAGCAAGAAAAGTCTTAAAACAGACTCCAAGAGCTCTATTTTGAAAATCCTTCCCTAAAAAACACTTAAAACATATACCTGCTTTAGAGCAGAAATACCTATTTTAAAATACAGAAGCTCAGTGCCTCCAAAATATTTTGAAAAACCATATTTTAAAGTGCACCAGCATAAGGAAGTAACATTCATAAAAAGCATTATAGTCACATTTGTTGATGATAGAAGCATAAAAGTCAATAAACAAATTTGGAAGAGTGTGTGTAATATTAATATCATCATACAAACACCTGCTGAAATGACTGCCAGATGCTGTCACAGTTTTAACCAAGTCAGTATGTTTGCAGTTTTTAAGAGATTAAATTAAGCTGAGTCTGCTCTCAAAAATATTTACCTGAATATTTTACACCAATTATACTGTATAGTAAGATAAAATAATTTCAAATAAAATCATGTTTACTGAACTTCGTGATGCTGAAATGTCAAAACCTAAATTTAAATTAAGAATTATCTCATCTGATAGTTCGAAATGACTCATGAACCTGAACTGTAACACTGTAAGCTCTAAGACCCACAAAAGACCAATAAGCACAAATACTTCCAAGAGGAAAAGAAGAAGAAAATAAATCTGCCGTTCTGGCAACTGCTGTCACTGCTTCGTATTTCCACAGATGCTGTGGAAGTGAGTACATTAAAATAAAGAAAAAATAAAATCACAAAACTGACTTCTTTTGTTTCATGAAGACTTAAGTTAAAGAGAAGTGACAAAGCACTGTCAAGAGCTATTTATTAAAAAATATACACACCTAGGTCACTTCTAGAGAAAATTTATCATGTCCACAACATCTTTCCCAAAAGATGTGCATGTTGTTTCATTTCTACCTTATATGTGTTCAGATAATATTTCCAAAAAGCATCTTAAATAATTTGTTGACAAATTATTTAAAATAAAAAGAAAAAAGCTTTAAATTGCCCCAAGAGACTCATCATAAAAAACAAAAAGTAGGGAGAGGGTCTCAAGGGAAGCAGTTCATACACTAATCTGTAGAGGTTGATCACTTAAGTTTTTACTCTGCAACATCACATTTTTGTGCTGTTTTTCTCTACCTTCCCCAAATGGGGCAGGAAGAGCAAAACAATACAAACAAAGACTTTTAGTCAAGAGACACAGAGTGCTAGGGGTGGCAGATACTTCCAAAGAGACACAGCATTGAAATTGCTCCTGCAGGCTGAGGGAAGAAAGTGATGAGAAGTGTAACCAACTAGTTTTAAGACAGAAAAATCCATATCAAATTGGGAGTAGATCCTAGAAGAGCAGCTCTGAAAAATAAAGTTAATCCATACTGAACCTATTTAAGCCATGATTCATCTTGTCTATCAAATTTTAACAGGAAGAGCTCATTACACAGTGTTTTGAGTAGAACCAGTAAAACTTCAGAATGAAATAATAATCTAGTAAAACAAAAAAATCCCAACACTGTCCATCTTCATAACTAGAAGAAAACATGAGTTAAGCAACTAAAATGTTAACTGATACAGCTCAATTGCTCTGGATTGAGCACATCTTGCCATAAATCTGGCAAAACCCCTATAAAGCATCCTGCGAGCCTGTGAGACGACAGCCCCAGCTACTTGGTTGGATCCACTTCTGGATCAGCTCACCATTCCAACAGAGCAGAGAGGATGACAAAAGTTTAAGGGAGCAGAGAGGAAGGTGCCCCCAACACAGCTAACAATGAAGACAAATAACTTACAGAACAGAAATACACGGCAGTTCTGTATTTGCACTTACAGCAACATCTCTGCAACAAACTGCCGACCCAAAAAACAAGCAGAACACACCCACCCACCATTTTCCTTTAAGAAGCAAGTCTCTGGGAGCAAGCTGTTAAATAAATGCATGTATCAGTGGTGTGACTGACACTCATCCTGTGTCCTTGAAAACATTCCTAACAAGTGGCTGACACTTGAAAGCAGATACAGTACCAAAACATGAAAGATGCTGAATATAGAAATTGTACATTCTACTCTGCATCTCAGAGCAAAGGTTTCTCACACCAGTACAGGCTTTCCCATTGATTCCAGGCAGCATTTAAGGGTTAGTTTAAATTATGGATGGCTTAAGGTTGCTTTCGAAATGGAGACCATTTTCTTTTGAGAGCTGAGGACCTCTCTGAAGAGAAAAAAACACTAGCTAGGAATATCACCACTCTGAAAAAAATCAAGGGCACCCCCAGGAACCCCCACCCCCCCACCCCCCAAAAGCAAACAAAACCCCTACAGAACTAAAAAACATGACATGCAAAGTTCACTGAGCTCAGATCCAATATGTCCTAAAGGCAGGAGCATTGTGGTGGTCCTTTACAGTCATATTCCACTTCACTTCAGTGGACTTGGAAAAAAAAAACAGTCCATAAGAAACAGGAGGCACGTATATAGCCACTCCATTTTATGTTTAACGTTAAAAACATGGTATTAAAATAAGAAGTAGCTGCAAACTCTTCTGCTACTAACATAAAAGACTTTAATAAATACTGTGATATATTTTAATTACTATGGAAAGAAACTCTGCAGTATTTTTCAAGCATTATCCAGAGCAGCTCAGCTCACAGAAAGATAAAATCTAAAAGGTAATATTTTTGTAAGGTTCTGATAGCACTGGTCAATGAGAAAGATTAACCTCTGAGTGGAGACAAAGCTGTTTGGAACTGGAGAAGACCCTGCAAGAAGAAGATTCTGAGTCAGAACTGCTACTCAGAGTAGCAAGCTCTCAGTCAGAAAAGCGGACAGACCTAACATTAAAAATGTATGCTTTCTTAAAGACTACAGAAAGATCAGACTTCCTGAACGCCATATGGAATAAAGATTCTGCCTTCTGGGAAGCAACAATCAGACACAATAACCATTACTGACTACTAGAATATTTTAAATATACATACAATTTCTTACTGACAATAAACCAAAGATATACGACAATATGCAAGCACACTGTAGCTTGCAAAAGTTTCTTTGATAAACAAAAATTGTGTGGAATACCTTGAAACTTTCCTGTATGAAAGTTACTTCTTAACTTGAAAGAGAGGAAAAAAATTATGCTTAAGCTATAAGTCACAGTACTTACATAGAGCAAAATTTAAGAAACACACACATGCCACATCACCTTCCACCTCAAGAATCAAACAGCACCCTTTTGCTATTTACATTTTAAGCTTTTAAACATCAATACCCAAATAAGACATCTTACTACTCTCTGGAAATAGGTCGTGCAGTCACAATGGCCTAAAAAGAGTAAGAATAGATCAGACATTCAAACTCAATCTGTACTTATCCAGGAGCTCACGTTAATTTTACAACATATTCAGAAGTATTCTCTACAAGAAGAAAAGTAACTACTTCCAGCTACATAGAGAGTTTCTTACAGCTGAGATTATTTCTTAGTGTTATTCTTAGATAAAAGTTAATTTCCATGAGAACCTAAGAATCTGATCTTTTCTCCTCCTCAGCACACTGTGAAGCCCACTACAGCAATCTTCACACAGGTCACTCCAACCAGACAGAGAGAAAACACTCCCTCAAAGGTCTGCTAGGTCAGCTGGCCCCCCCCCAAATGCTGCATAGGAAAACATGGTTTACACAGCAAGGCAAAAACTTCAGTTCTTAGAGCTGGCACAAAACAGACTAATAGAAAAGGAGACAACTGGGAAAGATAAACTGGCTGCAAGCCCAAGACTTGTCCACATCTATATTTCTTAAAAAATTATCAACAGTCACAGCTATTCACATCTTTACACTTCATTCCCTGGGGAGTTTGCAGTCCAAAACCAAAACTAGCACAAAAAACATGTGTGAACACTAGTTAAAAAACCCTCCAGGTACTATGAAGAATATATTCCTTTTCAGAAGCCAGGAGCAAAAAGTGATAACTAGGATTTGATGAAAAAATCTGGTTTCTTTCCACAACTATGCCCCCAAAACAGCTATTTAACATCAGGTTAAAGACTGAATTTCTAAAAAAGTCACTAACATGCACATTTTTATTAGACATACAGAATAACAGTGCAAGTACCTGCATACTTGAGGTACTTTTTAAGCAACACATTTTATAGAGGGAAGAAAAAGATCTTTTTCTTAGAACAAGCAGCTCTAATGATCAGCACTAGCATGTAGAACTGATAAACTAGAATTAGAAGACAGACTTTTTTTCTGTTTTTTAAATTACACTGTTTTCCCAAACTGATGAAAACTGTATTATAGCATCATCTATAACATTTAGCAGAGTAATAAACAGCTCTCCAGGTGGCTGCTGTGCAAGTATTAAGGCAACTTCCCTCCCTGATTAATAGGCAGCTTGACTTCTGCTCTGACAAGCTTTCATTGAGAAGGGACAAGGAACCCTTTTTGGGTGCATTCCTCATTAAGAAAGCAATACTTTCAAAGCTGTGGCCTTGCTGCATGGTTCCTTGATGCTACAGTGAAAAAGCTGAAGAAGTGGATTTTAAGGTTCAGAAATACAGTGTTAAGAGCCTTTCATTGTTACATTTCTGAATGACACTAAATAAAATAAGACTAATACTACAAGCTGATTTTTTTTTTTTTTTTTCCATTGTGACTACTATACTCAAGATTCCAACTAGGACCAATTAAAATTTCTACCCGGCCATATTGCTTCATTTGTTAGGGCAGTCAAATTACCAGTCTCAAAGGTCATCTCCCTCTCTGGCTGAAATACAGCAACTTTCATCTCATTAGAAAAGCACAGCCAGTGAGAACAATAAAAACACACTCAAATAGGTTCAAGTATTGAACCTTTGGTTACTTTATTTTGACCAGAAAGATGTTTCTGATAAATCCTCATATTTCAACTTTACGCAGTACTTCAAGGTGCCTGAACAAAGAGGTGAGAATGGAAGTCTGTGACCACACCCTTGGGGGCTACAAAAAATTCCAAAACCCCATTTTACCAGGAAATAAAGAGTCTCTCAGACAGGAAGGAATTAAGATATTCTCCAATAGCAACACCAAAGTCACCAGAACATGTGAACAGAGGAATTGTGGAACCAGTCACTGGTACTTAAAAAAAAAAAAAAAAAGAAAAAAGGGCAAACACAACCCCCACCAAAACAAACAAGCAACCAAATAAACAAAGCATTAAAAAAAATACATTAGCAAGCCCAGAGAACTCATTTCCATGAACAATGATGTCAGTCAAATGGATGGACATTAACAGGATGAAAACCAGCCTCTAAGACTCAGGAGAAAAATGTTCTAACTAGCATATGTAAAATTAATAAGAGATACTTATTTGTGAGAATAGATTATTTCTAATAAGCAGAGAGTAGCTGAACTATGAAGCAGGAACCTTACCTTCTTTAATTAGACTAAGTCTGGATATTCTTGATACCAGTAACTCCAGAAAAATAATTAGAAGTATGTGATTTCCTCTTTGTATTAACTTCTAGCAGCAATTATTATCAGCCTCACCTCCTTTAGCACTGCTGAACTGAAGAAGGAGCATGACACTATTCATTTCTTCTCTAGTTGAGTTTCTGGTATCTTTGAAAAAATTTGGGGCAAACCCACAGTATAGGAATGAGTAAATTCAATGAGAATGCAGAGATTTCACTTAACACATCCACAATTTACACTTCCAAGTTTTCTACAATCCATAACTGATCCAGATGAAGAAATTTGCTGTGATCCATGCGAAACCAAGAGAAACATGGCTCCCCTTGAAAGAGCAATAAAACAATCCACAAGTCTCATTATGAATCAACACTACTGCAGCTACTTAAGCATAACCCCTGTAAAACACCATCTCAGGGCACAATCATTTCACCCAATTTTCAGGAAATGAAAGCCTCCCACAGATTTCGCTGTCATGAGCCACATCTGCAGAACACTGTTGTAACACAGGCAGGAAAAAAAAAAAAAACAATGTATCTCCTGCTACGAAGAATAGTAGCAGATTTGGAGATTCTTGCCATGCAAAGCCATCTGCCTTCTATGGACTCTCCATCAGACGCAACTGACATCTATCAATACATTGGCCCAGCTGAAACTTCATTATGTCAGAGAGCAGTTTTGACGAACCTTAGGAAATTCCTGGTTTAGTGTTTCAGAATTAAAAGAGCTTCTGAAATGCCTAGCATGACAAGGAAAGGCAGTCATGGATCTGTCTTGCAGTGGCAAAAAGGCTAAAGAAAAAAACAACCAAGATGAAAGGCCAGACAATTCTTTTTGTGTGCTGGATTCCAAGGAGTACAGTCAGTATTATTTCCTCTAAGAAAGAAGCATGAGGAGGAAAACTATATTAATAGTATCTTAGAGCTTACTGGGTTCAGCTGTCTTTCTTCCCTACTATATCAAGCAAAGTTTCCAAGCTGACCATTAGTCTATGAAGAAGCAGAGAAACACCAAACAGTCCACAGGGGAAAAATACGGAACTTGTAACCTTGACAGATAGCTGGGAGGAAAACACACCTTGTGCTAATACTCCTCACAATTTTGGATGTTCAACAGCATGTCTCTAGAAAAAGACATCTGTGCAAACTGCAAAAGGAAAAAAATATTAATCCTGCTACCTTTTTTGGCTATTTCCCCTTACTAATACATTGATATTAAACAAGCACACTGCCTTCTCCTGCTGCCCTAGTACTACAATCAACACTTACACAGAATTTCAAATGTTTCAGCTGAAATGAAAAAAACCCAAACAAAACCCAAAGAAATTCCGGTACATACACCCCGCAAAGAAACTGTGAAATACCATTATAAGAACAACATAACTAATAACAGTATACTGAAAACTTAAATACATTAGACTGGAGACAAAAAAAACAATTTTAAGAAATCATTAGTTTCTGACAAATTATTGTATTCACCAAAGAGACACCCTATTATAAGATATAGATATTTTTAACCTTTCAAGCAAGGCTATTTAATGAAAATAATATATATATGTGTGTTATTATGCCAGAAACATGCACATATACAAAAAGGAAAGCAAGCATTTATTATCCTTGAATTAGTCAAAAATATGTTGTACCTAATATATGCTGTAGCAAGGCTAAATTTTACAAGCCTAACTGTGGGAAGGTTTACACAGTCAGACTTATCTGATCCTTACTTTGAAAACTTCTCAACAACTGTTCCTATTGTTCTATTCCTTAAATTACCAACTCCAAGGTGCCTGTCAAGAGCAGGAAGGCATGGTTCTGTTTTGCTTCAGGGAAATAACTGAGAAAATAATGTGCGGAACCAGAGCAAATGCCAAGTATCGTTGGGGTGCAGGAGGCAAATACTTATTTGCCAGCATATATGTTATTAAGATGGCTTAAGAAATCTGTCATCAAACTATAAAACACCATTGCAATAGTCAGCATCTGATTCAAAACTAAATTTGTTAAGAGCTACAGTAAAAATAAAAAACTGCTGATAACACCAACTACTGTAGGACTAAGGCCCTACCTAAACCTAAGCTGCTTTGAGACAAAGTGGATCCTATACAGAGCACAACTATCATTACTCAAACCTTTTGCTCTGGGAGATAAAGGCTAAATAGCTTTTCTGCCAAGTTTTACAGTATTAATACATAATTTAAAGACAAATTGGAAGAACAGGATCATCTGTTTTCCACTGCCAACATGTGTTGCAAAACAAACATGAGGAAAGCTGCAAAGAAGGTTTGGTATTATACGTTCAAGGAAATTGTAGCACAGGGAGGACACTGTTTTTCCTTGCCCTGTAGACTAGGGATCTCCTACGCACCCCAATCCAGAAGTTACTGCTCTCGCATATCTGGAGAGGAAAAAAATAATAAAATTACATCCTGATTTTATTAGAAAACCAAATGGCACAGTTTTGATATATTAATCAAGTTTTTACCTTTGTTTTTGTTTTCTCTTTTAAACAGAACTTTTTTAAAACCAGGTTTATTTTTACAGAAACACACTTCTTTTTTCAAACCTAAACACTGAGTGAATTCTGTACACATTAAGTTATCCAGCCCATTCCACAGCACTGCATAACCAACCATCCCACAACACTCAGCTGGTTTTAACTTTCCCGTTTTCAACTGCAAGGAAAACAGGTTGTCAGATGCTGACTGATTATGTATTTTTGCCATTAAAAGCAATATCATGCATGAAATGCTGCATCAATGAACTTCTAAAAGCTTTTTTTAAAGTAGCTATTAAATTTCCATTAGTATTTTCTATTAACACTGTCATTTCACATCGTGAGGAGCTGTTAGATATCTATACACATAAACCCATGTGCATTCAAACTTCAGAAACATGTTTTTAATATACAACACAACTGATTTTGTTACAGGAACTCTGCTTTTGGTAAAACTTCAGAGACTAAAACACCAGCAACTGCAACTGTCAAGGTGTGTGGGTGGTGGTGCAGGGCAAAAATCTGTGTATTTGGCTGTTAATGATATCTTTTGGTAACTAATTACACTAACTGCAGATACATTTTTCCTGATAAATTCTGAAGTTAAATGTAATGGCTGCATAATTTAAGAGCTTCCAGAATGAGACTTTTTGCACCGAACACTCTCAAGTTTAAAACCGCAGATGATGATGTCCTGTTATCTGATGAACTATTTTCAACTACTGACAATTTCATTTAAAAATAAATCTAGCTTCTTTTCTCAGCATCTCTCAACTGTTTTTCTTATGGTCCCAATTTGACTAAAGCTCTGTTACACTGAACAATATGGAAATGCCCAACTAAAAAAAAAAGCCCTATAGATTCCTCCTTGCCAAAAGAAGTAGAAGCTTATTATTTCCATTTCAAATTTATTCTTAACAACATAAAGCTTTACTCTGCCTGCTTAAACTTTATTGCCTCTTAATCACCTGAGAGCAAGCATTAAGTCATAAAATTGAAAGAAACTACTAAATTTTGGTTTTGTCAAAATTGTCCAGAAATACTGGAAGTTTTCAAAAGGGCTGTTTTTCTTCCTCCACTGTCTTGTATGTCTAGTCTTTCTGTATATCCACAGCAGAACCCTGAACTTTTTATTTCTTAAAGAGGTCCTCTTTCTCATGCACCTGAACTCCCATTTTTAGTTTCCCAAATTCTGGATATTCACTCATTTTACAACCAGACAGAAGGGGGTTTTGTCATTTATTCTGTATCCATTTTGAAGGTCTGAGCCACTACACTTCCTACCAACTTCCTATAAATTTGTCATGCCTCAGCATGGTAAATTTCTATTCAAGAAAGCATTTTTAAATCATGTGCATTAACTGTAAAGGCTGTTTGAACACATGCAGCAAAAAGCAATAGGGAAACAGTATGGTTGAAGAAGAGCCCAGTAACAGCACCTTCCATCCAGACTCTCAAAGCCCTTCACCACACACAGTAATCCTGTGTTGCGAACCATTAAAAGACAGATTGAAACAGACATCAAAAAATAAACCCTATGCTAGAAGGCCACAAGGACCTAAAGAGGTTTTAAGAGGAAGAAATGTTCTTTCTCACTATGCCAAAAAATCAGAGATAATCTAGAAGTTGCACATTAAGATGGTCAGTTTTCTCCTTTCATGTCTGCACAGCTCCATCATTATACACTGACCTCAAATATCTTCTCTCAGATATCTACACACCAAGCAGCATATTTACACACCAGGACACTTTAGAGAGTCAATGGACAAAATACATGCAGAAAAAAAGGAATTGATAAACTCTTTTTCTGGTTATTTTACCTACATTTCCCAATTTTTTTTCCAAAGAAAGATTTAAAAAAATTAAAAGACTGATTAGAAAGTATTCAAAGATGTCAAGATGTGCCATGACAGCCACCCTACATTGAGGTTGCCCTTCATGTCTTGACTAGTGCTGACTACCCCCTCTACCCCCACATTCCCAATGAGCCTACCCAGTTTGATCTTGACCCTTTCAATAATTTTTAGTGTTGATGAAAAGTTAAATGTGTACAAAACAAAATGTAACCGTGTGCATATGCATAGCTGTCAAGGCATTCTTCTGGAGACAAATTTGATATAGACACAAAAACACATTGTGAGAGAGGAGTCCCAGGTGTACAGACCTGAAACAGCTCACTGATCCACCAGAACAGATAACAGCCCCTGTTCAGCCAAACTAATTTTACTTAGCACATCAACGGACTAGGTCAGTCACAATAACTTGGCTGAAGAGGGCTATCATTTCATAGTACTAATTTATTGTGGTTTTTAGGTCATCTGACTACATCCTTAAAAGGTTGCAGGAATAAAGAGTATTAACATTAAGAAGGAACATCGTATTACAAACGAGACAGATGGCCAACAAACCTTCAGATAAGTTCTGTATGACAAATAATCTTATAGATAATTATCTCTTCTGTAGGACAAACGGCTCAAATATTTAAACTAAAAACAAAGACTTTCTTGGCCCAAAGCACTGCAGAAGCTCACTGAGTTTACAGCTGTATACAAACAAGGTGAGAAAGCATTTAAACACTGGAGGGACACCAGAAAAAAAAAAAAATCCATATGGAGATTTTTTTTTTGACTGTGAGGGTGACTAAGCACTGGCACACGTTGCCTGGAGTTTGTGGAGTCTCCAAACTAAGTGAACGCTTTCCACCAAAGCCATGGCCATGGCTTTGCTAATGCGGCAAAGGCAGAAGGCACCATCAGAGAACAATTCAATCACTGCTTGACTTCAGCATTCTCATAATGGAAATGCTCTCCCATTCCTGCTTAACATACCCTCCACATTTCTATCACAAGGCCTTACCACTGGCCTTCACTGATGCTCCAATCCAACTGTTTTGCTATAAAACACAAGTTTGTAGTACTTCAGCATCTCAAAAACCTCAGCCCATTTTAACTCTGCTGAGTACTCCACACTTCTAAAAAAATCCCAGCCATCATGACAGGAAGACAGACTGCAGTATTTTCAACCATACGCATGTAAAACTACATTGCTACATGAATGTGGATATTTTCCACACCAGTGTTACTACGTTAAGTTGTCAAATAATCTGTATCAAAATATATTTTGTCAGCAAAAATCTATTATGAAGCAATACTATTTTAGGTTAAGTCAAAGCATCCTCAGCACAACAATTTAAAGATTTGATTAGAAGTACTAAAACGTAACTTCTTAAAGTTACAGAAACTCCCTCCTTCTCTTAGATTTCCATAATATATACATTACATCATTCGTTCCCAACTGTTGGACTCAGTTTAATTTCATCATCTTCCTGGTCCAGAGGTTTGAGAGGAGATAAACACCACTACTGTGCATTTTGATCCAGAGTTAGGCTGTAAAACATCCCAGGGCCCTTCTATGCACTTGACCAGGCAAGTGGAACATTACCAAGTCTTTATCTGTTTGTTTTTAAATAAACAGTGTTTTTGTAGAGGGAGAGCAACTGATAAGGTACTTGTAACAAAAAGCTGTTTTAGAGAAGCAGCAATGTTTTTACAAAATTGAATGCCGATGCGTAACTGATAGAAACATCCTTCCTTTTCAATATCTTTAATTGTATCTACAGAAAAAATCTGAAGAGGTCAGTCTCAAAGACAATTTGCAGAAGTTTTAAACAGGAGGACTCAAGCTGCTTCTCTCCTCACCTTTCCACATTAAAGACCAAAAGGTAATGAGGTATTTGCGTTTACCTGGATGACCAACATGAAGAAGTAAACAAACCACTGCATGACTGTCTGATCTTGTTTACACTGCTCAAACACGGTTATAACTGAAATAAAAGCTTTGATTACAGAGCTACAGGAGAAGATTCATCCCTTACTGCTAGAGCTGAGAAAGAAGGGAAGATAAACTCGAAGACATCCATCAGACCTTTAAGAGAATTAAGATTTCAAAATCTGCACTGCAAGGTGGTAGCAGAGCAGGGGTAACCTCCATCTCTGTTCAGAAGTGAAGCCCTCCCAGGCACAGTGAGCTGAGCAGAGGCCATGGTCCAGCCAGGAAGGTACCCCTGAGCTGTGCCTTGTGAGCTCTCCCATGGCTCAGAAAGGACTCCAGGATATCTGCAGCAAGCTACATTCTCTTCCTGCTCTTCCTCTCCCCATCTCATGCTCTTTCAGTCATTTCTGTTCAGGCCAGGATGAATGACATACAAGTGCCACCTACTTAAGGGTGATCTTCAAAATAGTGTCTACCCCCCCACCCCCATGTCTTTCACCTGGAATGAGGCAATACTTACGCTATTACTGTACACCATCTTTGCACAAATCTGTGAGTGTCCTGCTGGTACAGAAAGATAAACCATTTTTTCTCCATATTATTAAGCTCTCAGCATTTACAAAAATAAAATTTAAAAAAAAAAAAAAATCAAGAAGTGCTACTGTGCCAATTCATGGTTTCAAGGATCTTTGCAGCTGTAAATAGAAGTATGCTGGAACACATGCTGGCTGAACACACTGAAAAACTCACCTGCTAGACAAGATCGCACCAGCTAGAAAGTCAGAGTAATAATATATTCTACCTCCTACACCTTCACTCTAAATTACAGTCAATTTGCTAAAAGCGAAGCCACACACAATCACTCTCCCTTACAAAGTATGTTCTGAAACTAATGAATCTACAGGCTGCACTAAGATGGTTATATAACATCACCAAATTGAATTTATTTTCTGGGCCCTATTTTCTGTCAGTCTTTATAATCATCACCTCAGTTTCAGTTTCCTTCATCAAGTCATCCTGTCACAGTTTCACCTGTTCTGAATTTACCAATCTGACACACCTGCAAACTACTCAATTGTTCCATTGTTATTAATGTGCAGTAGCAGCTGGAAACACAGCCAAGTCAGTCACTTCAAACACTTGCAGCAGGGGGAAGAAACCCAAACTTACCCTGAAGAGCTCATGGACACGGGTGCAAGCAAGACTAGAACAGGAGAAAGCAGACAACAAGGAGGCACAGTGAGTTTGTTTTCATATGGGCTTAGACTGGTTTGTTGACCACGCAGTGTTTTGGGGTTACATGAACAACGTTCACATCTCTGTCTCTGCTGGTTTGCTTACAGCCACTCCTTCTCCTAAATGATAATCTGGGATGAGATGATGACACATTGTTTTAAGAACGCTACACTCAAAAACTAGCTTGAAACTGCTGGAGTCAAACCAGAAGTGGCTGCTGCCATCTTGGCACACTTCACCTGATTCATGAGTTAAAGGATTAACATCTTTCAAAAGCAGGTAAGGAGGATTTAAAAGACATTGCTACTTATATTCTTTCACACATGACTACTGTAAAGCAAGGGTAGGAAAAGTATTTTCTACTAACTTACTTAAATACTACTGAAAATTGCTGGTGAAAATAAAGGAAGATCTAGTCAACCAGTTTCCAATGTTTGATCTGAATTACACTACCATGTGTTAGCACATAGGAGATCAATTCAGTACCAAAAGTCCTTAATTTCATTAACCACACTTATCCCACATTTTTCTTTACTGAACTTGACAACTATACAGTCACACTTGTTACAGTGCAACTGAAGTTTTCATAGAGCAGCACCTCCTCCCTCCAACCCAAAGCTACCAAAACCATCTCAATGCCACTCATGTGCTTCTGAAATACCACCCTCAAATGGGCTTTGGGCAGCAGTTAAACTGGGAAGAAAACACACAGCCGATGGTTTCTACAATCCCAGTGAAGGGCCGGACATGTGGGCATTATCCAAACCCTGTGAACCCAAAAGCTTGCAGCCAGCACAGCCAGAAGGTAGGCTACAGAGAAATACACCTTGAAGAACCCTGTCACTGTACAGCAGGCTGCTTGACAATATTTTTTTTCCTTAGATGTCAGACCATATGCCACCACTGATGACTAACAAATAAGGAACACAAAGAAATTTTGGTGCATCAGTCAAACCATGGCTGAAAAACCATGAAGCCTGACATCAAACCAGGCTGCTATCTTTGAAGTGTAGTACTTAACAGTCAGTGAATTATTTCATGCCAGTGCTGTGTGCATTTCTGATACTGGCACAAGATGAGAAACAGGCCAGTGACTGAACTATGATGGAATGAATTTTTACTTTCATTTGATAAACAGTAGACACTAGTAGCAGATGGATGCATTGCACTGTCTACAGTGATATTCTGGGGAAATATAATGGTAGTTGGACTGTCCAGTTATAACCAGAAATCAACAACTAAACAAAGCTGAGACATCACTGTAGAGATTAATTTCCCTTAACAGATGCCTCTTATTTACCACTGCCAGAAAAAAATATTCTACTTTATATCTCAGACTCTCAAAGGACTTACAGGAGGTCCTGTCTTCGGTGGAGGAAAGTTCAAGACTCTTGTCACACAGCAAGACCTATGTATGTGTGAATACATATACTAGCTAATTAAAAACAAAATAAGAGCCAACCTTAAATACTTAGAAGAGGAAGAGTCAGAGCCACTTCATTCTGCTTCTGTCTTCTCATATTTCCGGTATAATTTGATCCTGGAGAACGGCAGTGCTTCAGGGGACACGGGTCAATGCCAACAATTCAGCACCAATCTAATACTAACCATCACTTCTAGAGACAAGAGGGTTTTTATTGACTCCCTAGCATCTTTACCTTGAAGGGAGCCTCTGAAGTGTCTGAGTGTTCCTAGAGAAAAACCTTGCATGCAAAGCATCTACAGACTGATGATCCCATCTTTACACAGCCACTCCATATCCACCTTCTCTGCAGACCAATGCCTATCATGGGATAGCAAGACTATAGATGCAAACTCAGAACAATGAATCACAGCGAGTTTCAAACCCTACACAGGCAGAATGTGCAAGACACTGTCCATTTGGAAGCACAAAAAGCCCTGCATTACACAACCATGTTTACCTAGTCTGTGAGATCTGAAGTGCCAACACAGACACAAGCAGATTCAGTATTGCTACAGACTCAAAAGAAAAGAATCCTTCCTGAGTTGCTCTTAAATCACAAGCATTCAAAACATTTCTAGCAAGTGAAATATATTTTGTGCACTCAACTTCAAGTATGCCACAAGGGTCACGAACACAGTTAAATCCAACCTACTAAATAAATGGATATCTCTCCCCACTGAACTAAAACATACAATACTTGTCAACTACTAATTATACTGCATCAAGCACAGCATTCTTACATCTCTGTTCACTGTTTTTCTTGAGGCAAAACTGGGATATTCTCCATGTTCTAGTATGTATCAGAGATAGTTTAGAAGTGCATTGAGCTTTGCCATGGCTCCCCCCTGTACTTTGGTTGAGCACACGGATTATTAGTCATCTTTGTTATATTCATGCTCGACATGACTAAAAAATTGTCTTAAGATGTATTCTAAGCAACTGTCAGATTGAATTCTTGACATGTTTATTCTCAAACTATGGCTAATTTAAAAAACAAACTGTTCACATTCTATAGGTTGAACAAATAAACTTACATGAAAAATGCTAGTATATTTATTGAAATCATTTGTTCATATGTAATTTTATGACCGTTTTATGCAGAATACAAATTTTAAGAATAATTCTTTAAAATACTGCATTATGTCTCACCATTCTGTAGTTAATCAAGAAGTTACCTACAGTGACCTTTACTCATTTTCCTCCACATATACCAACATCCATCCTACATTCAGATGCTGTAAATATGGTGTTTTGGATTCACTTTCTGAGGTTTACATGATTACTCAGGTTTTGTTCACAACTTCAAAAACTAGTATTTTGGAAGGAACAAGTGTTGCTTCCAAGAACTTTTACCTTAATTGACATGGGCAATCTAGCAATCCATACTCCTGAAAAAACAAACATAGGTACTCTCTAGAAGGGAACAGTCCACAGGCAACTCCAGGCCTTGCATACAAGAGAGGCAAGAGGCTCTTGGCACCTATAAGCAACATACACCTGCGCCTTTTAATTAAACATATAGAGAAGTACATCGTGCAGGACCAGATTGAGCCCCAGTAGAAATACCATGTACAGTAATAATAGATTAGATACTTTCTGATCAAGTGCACTAGTGAAATGCAGTTATCAGAACAAAAAAAAAATTAAACATTTATAACAACCTAGACTGGGAGAGTAAAAGTCATATTTAGAGCTCATATTAGATTTACTGCCAGGCAGTAAACTGCTGAATACACATAATTAAGCAGGCAAAACCAGTATTATGCTAACAAGACTAAGAGCAGCACTTAGGTGAAAGACTAAAACCATCTTTCATTGCAGCAGAGTCTTCTATATTCCAAGGGCAAGAACCATTTATGCTATACATAGTGCCATCTATTAGTCACAAAATGTCATCGTTCCTGGGAACAAAGTGAAGAGCTATGAAATAACAAGTTTTGAAAAGTTTGTTAATAACATTTCACACTTGAGAGCCAATGCCTTCAAACTTAAGAAGAAAAATAAAAGAAGTCATGTGCATCTCAAAACCAAAATCCAGTTTGGCTACTTAAGCTTAGATTTTAAGACAAAAGAAAAACCTTTATGAAAATATCTTACGTTCTTAAGGAAATAGATGGAAAAGGAGAGAAGTTTTCCCTTAATGAAAAGTAATAAATTGTGGCTGAAGACCTGAAAACACCTTCAGCTATGACAGTGTTGGGAAGAAAATCCTACAAAGTGAAAACTTCTAGAAGAAACATGGCAATAAAATTGTCAATGATACAAGTGCCAAAAAGATCTGTTTTGTGCCCTTACTGGACAAATGCAGAGCTGCACTCATCTTCAGTAAAGAGCAGTTCAAAATTACGTTTCATCTTTTATAAAGCCAAACCCTACTGTCAGCTTGCTCACTGTAAACACAGAAGACTTCTGGTATCCCAACAAAGAGACTTGAGATAAGAGGGACCAACTACCACCACCCCATTCCTCCCCACTTGACCACAAATGACATTGGAGACAGGAGGCACATATGTACTAAAACACAAGTTAAAAACCATTCTAAAAAATACTAATACCAGGAGTCCCCCCTGCAATGGGACAGCCCCAGACAGGAGCTGCCAACATAACATTGTCTCTGATGTGTATCTATTGGGGAACATGGTGCCTGAGTAAAGATCAAAAGCAAGACAACTGAGCCACGGACTTGAACATCTCAAAATACAGACAATATCAGGCAAGTTCTTTATCAGAAATAATTACACTTTAAGTAATTTTGAAAGTGCCACTGAACTTCATTTTGCCACTACAAATGAGTACAATACTTCGTCAGTGCCCTTTTTGAACGGTTGTAATATTTTATTCCAAGTCATTACAACTTTATTTTTTAAATCAACTTTGAAAAGTACAGAGAACTAAATATCATTTCCTGCAAATCTGAAGCAATTATTAAAGTCAAATGTTTCTACCACATCTACAAGCAAAAAAAAAAATTGCCATCAAAGATTTGCTTTCCCCTAGCAAACAATGTAATTTAGTAGGACAGATCTAAAGAAAATTTTAATTCCAGACTGTTCTCTGAGCTACAAGTAGCAACAAGGGGATGCCTCAGACATGTTCTATTGCATGTTCATAACACTCCAACCTTAACAGCCTGGAAGCCCTACCACTTACTCCTAGACAAGACTGTGAAAGGCACAATCAACACTGTGACAGATTCTGAGACCAAACTATGGACTCATACCAGAGCAAAGTCAATAAATGCATGCTGCACATACTTCCTTTAACAATCTCCAGTCTAACGCATGGAGAAATGGAGAGAAGCAGATAAAGCACCCATATGCCAGCTACCATCTTTTTAAAGGTCCTTTTAGGGCAGCCAGTAGCAGGTCCAAGTTAGAGCAGAACATCATCTGTACCAGTTCAGATTATCACTGAGTACTAGGAAACCATTATTTAAATTATGTTGCTTCCTACCATCTCCCCCCAGCACATCAGCTGGCTGTATGGGATGACCAAGTTACAGCAGTCAGACTTATGCAAGAGCCAGTGTAAACGCTGGACTCCCTAAGAGTTTCCAGAACCACTAAACCATTAACTCATGCCTAGTCTTGAAAAAACAAAAAAGCCAACCACCAAACAAAAAGAGAGGGAGCAGTACTTCCCCTTCTGATAAAATATTCAAAGCATTTCAAATTAAAAGCCATATATTGTTTGACTGCCAACTGCAGTGTTTTTTCCAACTACTTATTTTCCCAACAACTACCTTTTATAAACTCACACAATCTTCCTCAGATAAAATGTTACCAATGTTTTTTTTTTTCCTCTTTCTGTTCACAGCAATGTGTCAATATGATCAATACCATTAGGAGCTCCCACATCCCTACTCAGAAGCCTATCATAAAGTTTCTAAAGAGCCAGTGTAAAATCTCACTGTTTAGATCTTCCACACGAGCTGTAGGCTGTCTCTCAATGCACTTCCTTCACTATTTGTGCTTTCACAATGTCACACTGCATTTTAGTATGACTGTGTAATTTTCTTGTGCCATACGTATGGTTCAGTGCACCCACAGGCACACCTATGGCTTCAAAACTGTCATGAAGTTATATCTCAAAAGCACAAAAAAAGAATCTGTAAGGGCACAGAACACAAGTTATAAGAACATTATTTATTCTCACAGAAATGCCCACTGTTCCTCTTGGGATTTTTTAAAGTTAATTGCACAAACAATTAAAACAACCCCTACACTCTGCCTTACCCACAAATAAGGGCTCTGACTGACACACACTGGCAAATAAAGAAAAAAAAAGTCTGCCAGGCGAAGCAAGCCTCAACCCTGCCAGCTGCCCCTCAGAATATAAGTTGTTGCCCCAATGACAGATGGCCGTACAGCTCACGTGGCACTGCAAGAGCAGCTCCAGTTTTCAGCCCAGCATAATTAAGCCAACCAACAGCAATTCCCCTTCACCTTCATATGCTGCCTTGAAAGATTAAAGCACCACCACAGCCATATTCTGAGCCATTCAGTGATCCTTGTCTCAAACAAGGATCAGCTGGGAGCACAGGACAAAGGACAACTGAGAGCAGCAACTCCCAGGACACCCATCCAGATTTTAGCCTGGGACAAGCTGAGCACTAACGTAAGTCCAGAAAGAAAACAGGTATTGTGCTAAGGGATACTGTGTGGTCCACAACTATACTACCAACCACAGGAACCCAAGGACATCACGTTCAATTCTGTACTGTGCCACAGATGTGGCTCCATGATAAACCAATTTAAGAGTATAATACTGCCAGAAAGGAGAGTGCAGACCTTTTTTCACCAGCTCCCACACACAATACCCAGTGACTGTACAGGTACACAGTCATTAAAACAAAGGAAGGAAGAAGAAAACCACTGAGAAAATCTCTTTTGGTGGCCATTTGCAATTACACTGCTTAAAATATCAGTGAAACTGTGCCTACAGACTTCCCTGGTGACTTTGGGCAAGTTATGCCATTTCTTCACGTTTTCATTTCCCACTGCTGATGTCAGAACAATGGTACATCAGTACATCCCAGGTGTGCAATGATGACAGCTACAGAAATGACTGAAGGCCTGCAAGACACACAAGTTCTGCAATACAAATACCCAAATTAGTAAAACAAAGGGGATCCTTTACCAGTATCTGAAATTACTCTAGGCAATCACTACAGTCGCTGCAAGTGGTGGAATAGCAGATATTTCCCCATGCTTACTGCAACTCCAGCACAAGACCTTCAGGCAGAAGGGAAGGATTAAAGTTGAGCGCACTGATTAGTATTCTTTTTACATCGCTGAATGCTTGAACAGCTCTTTCCCAAGTAAACTCTTAGCATATACAAGAGTAAGGATTTCTGTGAAAAGATCAGTAAGTCAGGAACCTTCTGGACTAGAAACTGCTCATTAGTCTTACTCCACCCACTGCAGTGCTGTTACTAGAAATACTACAAGAGGAAACAAAGAACCACTGAATTGTTCCTCTCACTTTACAAATTAAATATGCACACATATACACAAATCTACTCTTAAAAAAAAATTCTTATTTAATTTAAACTCTTAAGGTCATTAAGTCTACTACAGTGATTCTCTCTAAGAGAAATTTTATCTAGATGGGGAGATTTTTGCCAGCTAGGTTTGCAGGAAGGGATACTTAAGAATTGTCTCCATCTATATAGTGAAAAATACCTGACAGAGGGGAGGAAGAGGCAAGCTTTGGGAGGAAATATATCGCTTTCCTGTTTTAATAAAAAAGGAGCATGGTGATTTTTTTTAAAACTGAGCAAAAAACCCAACACAAGCAGGATACCACATTTCCAAACCTTGCTCTTCTGATCCCCTTATCCTTTCTCAAACGATAGACGGATTTCAAAAGCTAGACAAAATTCATTTTCTGTAATGTATTTGGCCATTTCTGTAGTACTAATGAATTTGGGAAAATTCAAAATACGTCCCAGAAATCCTAAGGAAATCTTAACCAGGCTCAAGCAGTTTCTCCAGCCACCATAATGCACACACAGCATTCATATTACTGCAAAATATAATCTTTCTGCCAACAGGACCCTACATACATGTTACAAGAAATACATCATAGGTAATGTTTAATACTCAGTATATATATATATATATAATTTTAGTGACTACCTCTGCACCAAAACATCATAAAGATAATAAGAAATGGTCTGTTTTACTATTTAAAACTTGCTCATTATGGAAGTGGCAATTATTTCCACCATGCAAGTGATATAAAGAGTTGAAAATTTCTGCCTTTCACAGCCATTACAGCACCACTTCACCAGACTATCTGTTTGCTAATAATGGTAGCCCAGAGGAATGCTCAGGGCCAACCTTGCTGCTAAGGAAGAAACATTGGGATGACAACTAAAGTGTATTTAGTCTGAAAAATCACTGTGCCCAACTCACTACAATTCAGGTAACGTTCTTGACTCCACACAATTGTACAACATTTCTAGATCTTACACACACGCACAAAAATACACTGGCAGCTCATAGCACTCTTTGTGATACTGGTCATTGACTCAACTGAAATAAACTAAAAACTAAGCAGTCAGTCTCCTGGGATTTACCCAAGAACATGGCTATGAATCCACTGTGAGCACCAATGGATAACAGGTATTGTTGGGTAGGCCTTTAAAAGAGAGGAGTTAAAAATCATGCTTTTTCCACACACTACCTACTTTTAACTTCCATTGTATTAATCAGTGTAAGAGCAACCCACAGAAGAGAGAATGCTCAAATCTTCAGTTTCTCAAAAAAGTTATCCAGAAACATATAGGCTGAAAAATTAAAGTGAACTGAAAACTGCTCTTGAACTGGAACACCACATACCATTGAGACTGAAATTTTCAAATAAAAATTTGTTTGAAATTAATTTTCTGTTCTTTTTCTTTTCCCCACATTTTTACAAATTTAAAGATTTCAACACTAGTATAACCAATACATTTTCCTTTAAACTTACATATTAAAGTTAGGTTGCCTGTAACAGAAAAATCCGAATAATTTCACCTCCTCTTCTTTTCTGGCATTTAAAAAACAGGTTTAGAAGAGATGGGGCTGTTTAAGTAAACATTATTTCCTGTTTAGACTTTTAAAGTTAACAACCTCAGATGCTGAAGCATTATTTAGACAAAATGGGAGATCCAACATCACACTGACAGGTCCTGGGTGATCTTCAGAACAGAGCTTCATTAGAAAGACACCCACTGAACCTAGTGGGATACGCCTTTTTCAGTTACTTAAACCTTTCAAATTAAGGTAAAATTTGACAATGACAGACACCCATACTGATACTGTCAAGTGTATCAGCAGATTATTGATCACAAGCTGCTGATCAGTAAGAAAAAATTTGGCAAGATATGAAAGGCTCTAACCTTGTTATCAAAGGCCACTTAAAGTTGCTCAAATATCACCCATTATCACAATCACACCCATTCTTCTTCTAATCATCCAGACAGCAAGAGTAGCCCAAAGCACTAATCCTCTCTCCTCCCACTGATGCTTAGCTGGCCAAACAACTCTTGTGTTGAAGGAGGTTCTCTCAACACCAATCCGAGACATGTACCTCAGAGGCTCAATTATTATAGAGCTTTGCAGAGGCTTAAAAATGGAACCAGAGGAAGTTCCAAATGGATCTCAATACAAGAAGCATTGAAATCAGATGATTTTTAAGGTCTCTTCCAACCCAACCCAGTCTTTGATTCCATGAAAACGGGTTCTTCTGTGATGGAAAAACCACTACTCATTTTCATATACTGCAATTGCCCTGGATCTTCAGTCCTCCAAGCTCTTAACAGATGGAGCTCAGCTGTCTCTTGTCCCTACCCATGGTCTCAACTTGGGCAGTTGCAGCCAACACAGGTCAAAATAGAGAAATGATTACGAAACCAGAGTAAACTCTGGTTTACTTTGAATAACTGCTCTTTAAACCGTGGAAGAACGTCCAAGAAAATGGTCACAGATCTTACCACCTTCAGAGAAAGGTGACGCATCACATCGTGACGACGATTAATGTAATAACCATCTAAGAGCTGCAGTCCTTCCTTCAAGACAGCAACAATTGAAAGAAATAGTAAACATTAATTTGAGCAGCCACTACATACAATTTACATTGATGACCCAACAGCACTTGGGTCACCTTTCTGGCCTCTTGCTTTCCTAACCATCATGAAAGGCTTGTTTAGCCAAAAAAGCATTCCATTTTGTCCTCAGCTCTTACAAGCAGCAATTGAAATCTGAAGCTTTCCTATGCTTCTGCAGCTTAATGTTCTTTCTAAAGGTATGATGACAAACTAAACTTTTGTCTAAAGGTAGGTTTACAAACTTTCCAACTATTCATTTCTCACAGGACTATATCAAGTCTGTGCCAAGACCTGTGTCTCAAATTCCAATTAAAGGAAAAAATTTACACATTTCCTCTCACTTTTCTAAGAACAAGAAGCTTGGGAACTGCAAATTTTACCCAATTACCTCCTAGAAAAAAAACCATTTATTGACCAAGTAAGAACAAAAAAATAGGGAGGATACTTTATATACGCATAGGATCAGTAATGTGGTAATTAAGTAAGAAGATTAATCTGTCTAAGAAGACAAAATGGAATACATTCAAGAGGCAGTTCTGAGTTTCTCTCTGGGAGCCTTAAGAATTCAATAAGGCAGCAAGACAGGGTGGCTGTATCAGACTACTGAAAAATATTTTCACATAAGCATTTCAGTAGTATTTTAGATTTTTAACAATTATTGATGAACCAGACTGGACTGGATTTTCTGTTGCAAAATCAAATTTCATGTAAGAACTAAGCACCACAAAGAAAATCAATTGATTTACCTTTCATGTCATTTCAGATCAAATTCAAGTGCCATTTATAGTAAATGGGAATCTTTCAGTTAGCCAGGATTTCAGTAGGCTTTGAATGAGAACATCGACAATTGTTACGGCAGTGTTAGACTTATTTCAATTACCAAGCACTGTCTGAAAGAAATCAAGGTAAAATGTACTTATTCAAAAACAAGAAAGAAGCATAACAAGATACTGTGAAATAAACAACTTGTCTGTCGTGTTTCAAAATGCACTAATAAAGCTTTGTATGTTCTGCTAAAGAAAAACACACCTGGCAGTTGTAACACCTGACTGATTTCAGGGTAGCATTTCTGTAGGATTTATTTCTTCACCAAGGTATGGTCTCAAAACAGCAACAATACAGGAAATTGTGAAGTACTCATCCTGCTGTTGTACAGATAACGCCAAACTAGCTGAGAGACAGAAACTGCATTACAGTTTTAGCCAAGGCTCTCCAACAGGTCTAACAATCCACATGGAGAAGGGAGTGCCTTGCAAGAGCATAATGAAAGAGGGTCAAGCTAACTCAAATTACCTTCCATTTGCCACAGGCTAAGAGCATACACATGAACAATTACTGTGAATCAGATACCACAGATCAGCTGACATATGGTAACTTCTCATCCTACAATAACCTGCCCAAACACAAAGATAGCTTGAAATTTAGACCTGCTGTAGAGCTACAACTCTCCCCTATTCAGAAAGCAAGACACTAAACCCCTGAACCTTTGCTTCTGGATGTGTAAGCTGAAAACAAGCAACAGAAGAGAACCCACAAATGAGAGCCCTTAAGGTAAACAGGCTGTTTCCAAATACTATGGACTGGGATCACCAAAAGGAAATAGTTACTGTAACATGACCTATTCATGATAACCAGCCCTTCGGTATAAAAGCATGCACACAGCATGATGACCATGAGACTGCAAATTCAGCTCTTCTGCTGGTGTGGCCAGTGGTTATTTAAAATAAGTACACGAATTCAAAGTACAGTTGTTGATTTGGCCTGGTTGCCGTGCAATGGCAATTCAAAGCAGGACAAAACCCAAGCTTTTGCTTCCTACCCTTATTCCCAGGAGTGCTTATTTCTCTATGCTGTGTGTAACTACCAAGCTCAATGCAGTCAATCAGTGCAGAAAAAGTGACTAAAAGCTTTATACGCTCTACCAGCACTAGACTGGCACTCACATGATACAGCAGAATCAGTTTTTTGGAACACAGAACTGGCTGAGCAAGAAGATAAACACTACTATTATTTTGATACTGGAATACCAGTGATATCCGGTATGTATGGGAAGCATATCTCTCTACAGGCTTCTATGGAATAACCTACATAGAATCAAGAAGGTACAGCTGCTCAACAGAAACAAACCTAGGAGCCTGAGTGACAAGGTTTCCAGGCAGAGCTCAACTATGCAGCAGTTTGAGCTCCCCGAACAAAGCAGTGCCTGAACTCTCACATATAAGACATCAGAGGGACCTGACAAACCTGGCAACGGAATGGAAACTGCAGGTTTCTGTTACAACGAACAGTAGGTTTCATTGTACGTCCCACAGCACGGGGCAGAGCACAGAGCCCCAGCAGCATTGCAACGGCTCCTCTTAAATACAGGACTGGCATCAAGAGGTGGGAAAGGCTCCAGTCCCACACGACAGCCAAGCTGATCTAAGGGTGACCTGTGAGGGCAAGGGCCAGTCCCACTGATCTCAAATTCCCTTACGGCACCCACCCAACCCTGCAGTTAGATAGCTCCAACAGCTAAACCAGCAGGTAACTACTCGGAGTGTTTTGGAGGCTTAGTTTCCATGGTGATATGGTTCAGGGAGCTAAGAGTGTCAAAGCAAGGCAAAGGCTAAGAGCATGGAGTTAGAAGCAGGAGTAACAGGACAA
Source organism: Corvus moneduloides (assembly GCF_009650955.1). NCBI lineage: Eukaryota > Metazoa > Chordata > Aves > Passeriformes > Corvidae > Corvus > Corvus moneduloides. The sequence goes on along the minus strand of NC_045478.1, from coordinate 106,120,472 downwards.
CTCTTTTCTCTAACAAACAGGCTCTACAATTACTTAGTTCTCTTGTAAAAATGCAACTGAAGGAAGTATCTCAGAGGAGAGCACAAAAAATAGTCCCCAAAAGCCTACTGAAAGAACTCCATGTTTTATAAGTATTCATTGCTCATCTATGTCCTCCCAGCTTCTACCCACAGATGAATAATAATTTTAAGAACAGGCAGCAGAATAATCAAGAAAACTGTTACTGAGAGGAATCACAATAACCACCATTCAAGCTATCTTTTAAGATGGATTCCAGATTCATAGATTTTAATCACCTCAAGAAAAGTTCACTAAACTTTCTAACAGGAAGTACAATGCACATAATAGATGACGACTCCAGAGCATCTTCTTTACTTAGGAACCCACATCTAGAACTTACTCTTTTCTTCTACAAAAATTTAAAAGTAGTAATATACTGTAAAAGCAAAATTTTGATGTTCTGTAATTTCACCGCATGTTTTACTTTACTTTCTTTCCTTCTCCCCTCCTTGGCCCCTGTTTCACAAGAACAAAAGAACTCAGACTAAAATCCTAAGTTATGTTCAGATACTACAGCTTAGTACCATGAACAAGAATCACCAGGTTTTACCCCCCTTCCAATCCAAGTGCTGAATGCAGAAACACCACACAAGTAAGAAACAAAAACAAATTTGAAAACACGATGGGATTAGGTAATAACAGAGTCAACTGAACAAACCTTCCATTTTCTCAATTCCTGTTAGTTCAGTCACTTCACCTCTGCTTTTGTTGTCCATATGTTGCACAGCTCTGGTTTAATTTTCCTATTGTATCTACTGTAATGTGTAAGACTAAATAGATTTAATCACTAACCAACACAATTTAGAAATCTTACAGAAGCACACTACCTCCTCTTCCTAGCAGACCAAATAGTTTACAGGCACAGCCTGCAAGAGGAAGTTTAAGTGTTGCCACAGGTGATGCACGTTAACAATGCACCTGGCGCATCCTCCTTCCAATTACACCAGGGATCCAGAAGAGAGTGTGGGCCAAAGGAGCTGCTCTGGCTGCTGCAGCAGCACTCCCGGGGATGCCAGCCCTGCGTGCGTGCTCAGTGCGCCGAGCAAACATGTGGCACAGCAGTGGCTCTGTACGGGTGCTGCACGTTCAGCACTTGTGAGGCACACCAGGCTCACCAAACTGCTGAGGGAGCTGCCCATGGAAAGCAGGCTGCCAGCCTGACCTTCCCAGGCAGCTGCTGGGCTGACAGAGCGTTCCTAGTGCTCCAATTCTACGCATATACATCAAAGCCTCAGATCCAGTGCACAGAATGTTTATTTATGCTCAACAAATGAGATGCTTCATGCCTGCACACCTGCAGTAAAAGCTTGACATACATCGCACAGCTTTGGTCTACTCTAATTGTGATTGTCCTAGGAAGCACCAGAGCAAGGAAGGGATGCAGAGCATAACCTTCCCCCAAAGCACAAAGATATAAAATAGACCCACGGAGGAGACTCCATTATCTCTTAAAACACTGGGCTCCAAGTTTTTGTAACACAGAAAGTAAAAAAAAATTTGGTATGTCTGGGAAACTGTAACTAATGTTAACAGTCTTATGATTGACTAAAATATACCAAAACTATAAGCAATGAACGCTACTGTGCATGCCAAGAACAAATACATTTGATTTGGATTTCTCCAAATGAAATAGAAAGCTTTAGCATAGGTTTAGGCCATTGTTGTACATGAAGGACAACAGAGGTAGGCATATATTCCTCTGTACTCATAATGCAGAATGAGGCTTTGGGAAACAAAAGTTGTACTTGAAGAACCAAGTTTACAGATTCTAAACTGTAAGGTAGACTTTGGAAACTTTTCATTGCAAAAACAAATTACATTTCCGTATGTGTATATATCTTTTCCCAGCTCAAGACTCACTTTCAAGAAACAGAGAAAAGCCTTAACTAGATTTCTTTCCACATGGACCAACCGATGCCCAACTTGACTTCTTGCCCTAAGGGACAACCCCACAAAAACTGAAACCCATTTAGGTGCTTTGATGCAAGTCTGTGCATTTGCTTCAGAATAATAAGAGCAATTTAATTCAGTTACTGTTACTGCCCTGCACTCGCCAAATAAGCCTTTTGGTGCACATACTAAAAAAAAAAAATCATATATAATCATGCACATGCTTACACACATACACTTGAAATAGAGCCAAATAAAAGACTCCTTACCATTCCTGAGGTATTTATCTCAACATTACAGAATTCAAATGTTGTGAGCAAGGACTCTACTAGAGCTGAGTTTCTACATGTTTGTTTTACACAGCCTAACCTACTCTTTTTCCCAGTACGTCAAGCCCTCATGTCCCCTATACAGACAAATGACTAATTCAATTACCTTGTGTGCTGACAGGCCAGCTGGTTGCTGCTTCTTGGCATGGGTAGAGAGGGCGAGTTATAAATGTCTTTCCCTCATTGTCTTCATCCTCTGCCCAGCCAATAGTTTCCACAAAACTTAACTTCACACCCCTTTGTCAACTTGGTTGAAATGAGCTAACAAGTTCAGAAGTTGCAGAGTGACACACAGACTGTATGGGTGTATGTATCTTGTTTTCACTGGCAAATAGATTGGGGCGAGGAGGGGAAGCAAACTTGCAAGGTAGGTTTACAGGCTGCATCTATTAAATTTGCCTCAGCTCCAAAAGTATTGACCCAGCTTAACCCAATCTAAATTGGAGCTGCCACAGTCCCACCACACCCACAGGCGTTCAGTGCTATCCCTTCCCTTGTAGCAGTACTGGTGCCAAAAATCAACCTGGGAAAAAAAAAGGCAGCTAGCGTTTGGCGCAGGCAGCTCCGGAGCCAGCTCCCTGCCTTGTCACATGGACACCGCCACCACGTAACAGCAGCGCGCAGCACTGAGGCAGATGCAGCTGCCACAGCGCTACACGCTGGGTACTTATCGGCACACAGGAGCCCATCCTACGAGCGCTTAATTCTGGACATGCAGCTCAGAACCTCATTAGTACCATATCCAGTGATGTGCTGGTTTTACAGAGGCACATATGCACTAATGGAGTTATTTTGAGAAGAACAGAAACAAGAAAAAAATATTCATATGATAGCTCTGAGGTTGACAATTTCAGCTGCACTCTGGACAGGATCTTTTTGTTTTTTAAAATAAGTGTCTAACCTTGTCTTCTTCCTAAAACTAGCCAAATCTATACGCTCAAGGGAGAAAAAACCAGCACTATAAGCAAACGTGAATATTTAAACACAGACATCACCCAGTCCAGATTTCTTTTTGGGTAGACCTTTGTCCTAAAGAAAATAAAAAGACACATCTATTCTATATCCTTCATGCAGAATTACAAAACCACTGGTGACTGGAGAGATATCAGGAGGGAGAAGGTAAAACAGAAGTAGCATAGTGTAGCCAGAGTGGCTAATTTAGATGGAGGGAGGTGTGAACAGCAGAGCATAAGGCAGAACATCTTGGGAAGTATATCCCGATGACATCTTATCTTGGCTGTACAATACAGTGGGTCTGGGGGAGAAAACATTTTTATCTGCAATCATTTATGATTTCCCTTCCCCACTAATCAGAACACAGGTACACAGGTATTGTTTATCAATGTATAATATAGACAGTACAGTTATATATTCACTAGAGTTATTTCTACTACAAACATAAAATGAGAATCGCTTCAGTATAATGCACAGCTTTGTACAATTTTTAAATGCTTTTAAGGAACCTCTGAGGGAGGATTTTTATAAAAGCATTTTTTCCCAGTGATCTATTTATTAACAAGAGGTGTCATAACTTGATTTTTACCCAGTAGTGAACATGTAACAGCTGTTACTCAGTTGTAAAACACTGTCTACTTACACAGCATTAAATAATAAATAAAGCTCAAGACCTACTACACGTTTTACTAAGCAATCTAATGATATGAAACAAGAAGTTCCAAAGATTAACTGTGAGCTGTATTATCAACTCTGTCCCATGATATCTGCGCTTATAAATACACTGCTGTAATAGGAAGGAGGAAAGAAATTAACAATAACAAAAAATAATTTTCGTTCAGTCACAGCTGCACTCACAGTATCCAGTAAGAGTTTTTTAAAACAAATTTAAATCTGAGTTCAATAGAAACCCTTTCCTAATAACTTATACTGATTCTTTTGTACAGCCTTTTTTAGGATGACCTACATTGCTTGGGAATAAAGGTGAAAAAAGTCAACACTGATTTGCATGTCATAGTCTTACCCCAGTATATTGGCTTTTAATTTAGTAGCATTATTCATCAGCCTTTACTGCAATAGCCCTGCACAAAGCGATCAAAGTCACAGGTAAAACTGAAATTATCTCCCAGATATAGTGTATCAGACCCTGGAAGTCCTGAGATAGAACAGAAACTGCACTAGAGACACCCCAAATGTAGATGGAACACTAATGACAAAAAAACCTTAATGCTGTTGATACATTTTTGGATAAGCAAGACCTAGCACAACTGACCTTCAAAAATGCAAGGAAAAACCTAGCAGTGATCCATACGGAACAGTAATTTCCACAAACTGTGGAACTTGGTTTTGTTATAATTTCATCACTGAGTGGTCAACAGCACAGAACAATAAAAAAAAAAAAAATTAGGTGAATCCAGAGCTCCAGAAATGTCAGAGTAATACAAATACATTGCAGCCTCACATTTTAATAGAGAAAGTTTCTGCCTGTATCTTTAGCAAATTAATATCATATGAACAGGAGCAGTCCAATGTAAAACTGAATAATCACTGCATTTAATCCATAAGCACATCATTCTGGATGCCTTTTAGAAGTTGTGTTTTCATCTGTTTAAAAGGCAAAGTAAACCATGGGGCTGAAAAAAAATCTATATTCTGCATACGGAACATCGATGATGAAAACCCTCAGTGTATATCTTTGAGGGGAAGAAGTTCTTTTTGTTGTTGTTGTTTTTCATTTTTTTCTGTGTTGTTGTTTTTCTTTTAAATGTCAGTATACCAGAGAAGTAATTTTAATTATATAATTACTGAAGATTTTGGAAGGTTTACACAAGACCCATAATTGGGCATAAGACATCACATCCTCTGGTTATATACACAGCAATCTGGTCTGGGTAACATTCTTTGCTCTGACCAATGTGTGCGAGGGGGGGCGGGGGAAGGAAGGGGAGGGGGAGGAATGAAGAATTAAAAATACTTCCTCAGATTAAATTTTCTTTACTTCATTTACTTAAAATGTTTTGATTGCATAAAATGTACTGAAATATTTATCACGACGCATCTCCGTAGTTAAAATACCTTGTTCTCAATGTGATATCCTAGATATTCAAACAAAAGACATTCAGCTGACAATGAAGCCTTTTTTCTTTTTTTTTTTTTAATTTTAAAAAGGCATTTGTACACCTAAGACCGCACCACAGATCAGTCTCCTTTATCACGCCGGAGTTGTGACAGGTAATGCATAAAAAATTAAAATCCAATCCACCAGATAAGACATGCAAAATGTCTCCTCCAATCCCACCCCCATCTCGCCTTCAAAAAAAAAAAAGCCCAGCCACCACCAGCCCTGCACATTCGGAGCACACGCACAGCGGCACCCCCAGAGCCACCACTGGGGCGACAGTGACAGGGCCGAAGGGCCGCCACCCCCGAGCCCCCCCGCACCCCGCTCCGGCCTCCATGAGGGGCGAATCCCACCTCGCCGCTTCCTCATGCCCTCACACAATGGTGCTTTCCCCCATTAGCTCCGAATTGTCAACATTTTCACGCTAGGCCCCGGCCGGGCAGGGCTGAGGCGCAGACGGCCGGAGCCCCCGCTCCGCTCCAGGGGCTCGGGGGCGGTGTGGCCGGGGGGGATCAATGGCCGATGGGCCGCGGCCCCCCCGCCGGCGCTGGAGCCGGAGCCCGAACTGCGCAGCAGGCGCGGCGCGGCGGGCCCGGCCCCGCGGAGCCTCGGCCAGACCCGGGGCCGCCGCCCCCGGACACCATTTCGGGGAAGGTGCCGCCGCAAGTCGCCCGGCACCACCTCCCCCCGCTCCGCAGCCCCCCGGGCGCTCTCCCCCCGCACCCCTCGGGGGCCCGGCCCATCGCTCCCCGCGGGGAGGCACCGGTGTTGCCGGGGGGCGAGGGCGGCTCGCCCGCTCGCGGTCCCCGGGGACGGGGCGGGGGCTCGGGGGGGTGTCCTGTCCCGAGGGGCCGCGGGCAATCGGCTCCCCCCTCCCCGGCCGGGGAAGGGGCCGAGCCCCCGCCTCCCCCCGAGCCGTGGCAGAGCCCGAGCCAAACAAAGCGCGGCCTGAGCGGGAGCCAAGGGTGAAGCAGCCTGGGCTTTTCCTGCCGGTCCCCGCGCAGGGCGGGCCCCGAGCCCGGCTTACCCCGATCCCCGGCGGCGGCGGCGGCGTTGTTCCTCTCCTGCTGCTGCTGCTGCACCGGGCGCGGCCTGGACACTCGCCTGGGTCTCCTGTTGGCGGCTCGGACCGAGTTCATTTGCCGGCTCGTGTGGGCGGCGGGAGGGGAGGGGGGGAATCCTCCGGCAACCGGTGCCTCGGCGGGGACGGGGGCGCTCGGAGGGAGCCCCGGGGCGGCCGCCTCGCAGGCGCGGGCAGCAGGGAAGGGCGGGGGGGAAATCTCCGGGCGCGGGTCCCGCCGCCGCTGCCGGCTCGCTCGAAGGCAGAGGAGCCGCCGGCTCTCCCAGCGCTGCTGTGGGGGACGATGGCGCCGCGCCCCCCCCGTCCCGGCCCCCGGCGATCCCGCGGTCCTGCCCGGCTCAGGCCCGTCGCTGCTCCGTGGCAGGAGGAGCCATTGACACCGCCAGGGACGCGCTCGCGAGCGGGCGGCCGTTGGGCGGCCGCGCTCCGCCAATCGCGGCGCCCCACACAAACGGCCGGCGCCGGCACGGCCAATCCGTGCTGCCGTACTATCGGTGCGCGGGTTGGGGAGGGGCGGGCGGGCGGTGCGGCGCGGGGTGGGGCGGCACGGTGCCTATAAAAGGCCGGGGCCGCGCGTGCGGGGCGGCAATGGCGGTGCTGGGGTTCGGCTGTGGCGGCGGCGGCGGCGGCGCCCGTGGGGAGCCGGGCCTGGGGCAGCCCGGAAGCTGCCGGGACCGCCCGCAGCAGACGGGGAGCGGAGGGGCCCGGCAGGCTCCGCTCAGGCCGTGTGTGATGAGGGGGAGAGAGAGAGTGGGCGTCTGGCGGAGGTGCCTTGTGGTGCCGTGCGCCTTGGTAACCCTGCCTTGGCTGGGATTAGCCGTGCTGCGGGTGCCCGCTCGTTTCGGTTTCCTCGCTGGTTGTTAACCATTTTTTCCCCTCTGGCTTTCTGTATGTTCCTTGGCCGGCGTGCACGCTCGTGTTTGTGCCACCTTTTGCTGATACAACGATATGCTCTTTATTTGGGGCTGTAGACAGTGAATGAGGCTTTTCCTCTATTATATTTGTTGTGTTGGTGCTCAGCTGATGGCCTCAGAGCAGGGAAAAAAGTAAACGAAGTTAGCTGTGGTCTTCTTCCTTTTCAGGAATCACTTAATAAAATGGATGGCACTACACAAGCAGTAGGGAAGAGATCTTTTCTGTGTAGGGTTGCTCAGGAATCTGTTTCTAATGCTGTGAAGGTGGGTTTGTGTGTAGTCCTACTTAAACAGCTCTGGGAGCTTCTGGAACCAGGGCCCTTGTCTATGCCTGAAAAGCAGAAGAGTGTTATCTGGTATAAAATGTAAATAAATGATGGTAATTAAAAACACATTAGGTAGGAGCTTGTTTCAATCTGACAAATGAAAGTATAATATAGCTATAGGAAATGACAGCTTTTAAAAAGAAAAAGCTTTAAAAACATGTATACTTGTGTTTCTAAAGGAAATAACAGGGAAATTCTAATTCTCAGTTCACATTAAACCAAAAATATATGTATGAAAAATCTGAGTAGTCGTTAAGGAGCACTTCTTAGACTTAACATTTTGTTGCCTTAAAGAATGACTGGAGAAACCATGGAGGATGTTTTTCCATGTCCGAGGAAAGTAATTCTTGCCAACTTCCCTAATAATGGGGGTAGAAATAATGAAGTTAAGCTCTTGTGAGAAGAACTTCATAAGGAAAAAGAATATAAACATAAATCTGTTTGGGGCCAGTTTCTGTCATAACAATTACCAGGCTATTGTACTGAACATTCTGTAGAGCTACATAATTACATGTAAATATCATAAAAGTATTTTTACTTTTGATAGCGTTGTGAAACTCTGCTTTAACTCTTGAATGGGAAGAATAACCCTACCCAAGTATTGTGCTAAACTTACTGTCATGGTTAAGGATTTTTCCCCTCATTAAGAGCTTCTAATCTTTAAACTAGTGTATTTTGATAGTTTGAATCCATTTCTATGTAGCTGTTCTAGTTGTGCTCTTTTCACCAAACAAATGAATTCTTGGTGTCACAAGATTACCTCTATTGAGCAATTTCAGGTATACTCCAAATTTTTAGTCCTCTAAATTTTTGAAAGCTTGTTCAAGAATGTATGATAAGCTGACTTTCACACAGAGCCTTCAAGAATCTAAAGCTTCTGATACTAGAAGGAAACTTTATTTAATCGAAGCAGACTCTAAACTTCCTTAAAAAGTCTTGAACTAGTTTGAAACTGAATGATCTCTTGGCCTAAAAAAACACTTTCTGTAATTAGCTCCTTAAGGTCCAAGATGTAGTCTCACTGGCAACCAAAATGCATTGAGGGCAATCTATAGAAGGTTATGCTGAAGTTTGGGATAAATGCTCTGAATTTATACAATGTGAACCTCATGCTGAATAATACAGATTTGATTCAGTTACTAAATAAATTACTGGTGCAAAAAAAGTGATTCCTGTAAGTATTTGATGTTTGTTTACAAGGTATGGAGTAAAGAAATAGTTGCAGTGCTCTTGTCTGACATTCTTGGCTGTGCTTTAAAAGGCCAGACAGCAGAAAGCCTGAAAACTCATCAAAACATTATTGACTAAATTTCAGTATCTCCTCTCATAGCTATTAAATATATCCTGTCTGGGACTTGATCATAATTTCAGGTTTGTTTGTCAGTCTTTAAAATGTTCTGCTTAGCCATTCTGTGCCTCCATTGCTGCTCTAAAGCCTCTGAGAAGGAAAACACTATTCTGTGATGGGCACTGAAAGCCCAAATTAATAGTTTGGGCTTCATTGTATTGACCACTGCAGAGGTGCTTTAAGCCATCCTGTGTGATGTGCTAATAAGCCATTCCTGAATGTGTGTGTTATTTATACTGGCAAGATAATTTTGCCTTTGTCAAGACAGCTTTTTCTTTATTTAAATTGGGAAGAGAGGGAATGGGAAGTGGAACTAAACCGTACAGTGATCTTTTTGCATAATTGTCGACAATAGAAATGCTTGCTGGGCTGGTTATGTTGGCCACAAATCACCTTTTGGTGACCTTTGAACAGCCTCACATTATGAACAGAAAGGTGTAAGACCTGGGTGAAGAGCTTGCTTGGAGCATTTATAGCATAAGCAATTTGGACAGAGTTGTCAAGTGCTAGCTCATCATATTCAGACTATCTTCTAAGCTGTGCTGAACTTCAAATGTGTGTGTATTTAAATGTCAATGATAACTGGTTCTCTGCTTCTTCTTGAAGAGTTGGCTGCTGCTTTGAAGAGATCACCTTCCTTCCTGCATGGAGGAAGAGATGCCATGGAGTGCTTAGTGATAACAGTAACTTGCTAATTATGTGTTAACATAGAATAGTTAGAGATGAGGCAGCTTCACAGAGAGAAGCAGTGCAAGTTGTCATGAAGGGGATTCCTATTTGTGAGGGTGATGTGCAGAGACAGAAGAGCAACTTTGAGCCAGCTGACTTGCTCTAAAGTGAGGACAGTTAAAACAACTTAAAAGATCAAGACAGTGAACCAGTATTTCTTTTCTAGAATGTCAGAGTATTGCTGAGAGATTTGAGGTGGTGGGGTCACAGAATAAGCCAGAATTGGGAAATAACTATGGGACAATGTAAACTGTTAAGTCAGCAAAGCTGACTGAGGCCAGGGTGATCTGCAGGAATCCCCACTATTTTATTCCCTTTAATGTACATGTCTACTAGCAACCTGAAAAGCCTTGTTTCAGAGCCTGTTAGAAATGCTTTGAATGTGGGACAGATTCATTTAAGTTGTCATGATCCATACTTACCATGAGGATGTGGGTATCACTTAACAGTTGATCAAAACAAGTCTAGGATAACACATTTCAGTGAATCTGTGGTCTGTGGATTACTTCTAAGGGGTTCACAAGACATAAGTAAGGACAGACTTCAACTTGTATATGATGGCCTAAAGCTCTATTTTAAAATTACTCAGGAACAATAATTTTGAAAATTGAAAAAAACAAAAAAACAACAAAAAACCCCCCACTGAATTGCTGGCTTTTAATTAAGTGGCAAATACACAGTATTCTCCCTAGCTTTTGCTTCCTAATATTTGTGTGAGAACAAGAAATATTTTGAGAGCATGGTTATAGTTTGTTACACAAAGCCCACCACAGAGCCTTTAGTTACAGCTCACAGATTTGAACAAGAAATACAAGGAGTCTTTTTTTTTTTTTTTTTTACTGTGCTTTTTTAATCGATTCAAGTGGCTTTGCAAAGGAACCACATGTGTCTCCCTCTCTGTATGGATGAAAGTGAAGCAGAAAGGGCTGAAATGACTTGTCCAAGAGCATTTCCAGGCTATTAACAGGGCTATGAACAGAGCCCAGGGTACAGGAGTCCTTACCTAAGGCTTTCTTCACAGTGTCATGTTACTGCTTTCGGAAGCATAAGAATTTTGCCTATTATTTCTAACCATCTCATACGCTGTTAATATGTCCCTGGACTAAAAATGCTGCCTTGAAGATTTGGGACTGACCCAGTGTGAATTTCTGACTTGCATCTCTTTAAACTTAGAGGGTTGTTTCTCCTAAGATTGGAAGATGTGGGCCTTTCAGAAATAGCTAAGGATACCTAGAACTGGTTGAACATGCTTGCTCTGCAGCTCAAAAATTTCAATGTCATTTTGTTGCAATGTCTCTGACCCTCAGTTCCTCTTAATTGCATTTACAACCCGTCTCACACAGCTACAATTTTCCCACTCCTGCAGAAAAGACTCTTAAATCTCTCCTCCTTTTACCTGGAATCCATGTCTCCTGAAATCCAGCTTGATGTTAACTGACCTTCCTGGGTTGCCTTCTGGATGAATGTCTGTGGCTGGGATGTTTTCTGTTGCTATACCAACCTGGTTTCTGCACTAAAAATAAAGACCTCAGGGTGGGGAATGTGTGTTGTTTCCTATAAGCTCACATGACTGTTGCAACATGTTTATCTACCATGTTAATTCTGATTCTGCCCTAACAAAAGCTCTCTGGAAGCATGAGTGGTACTTCAGTTCTCATTAATTTTTTTTAATAAAAGTAACTTCTGAAAGAAGTCCTGGAGGGGTTGTGTCTGAGTTTTAAAGCATTATTGGCTCTCTTGGTAGAAATTTCACAGCTAGATAAATCTCTACACATCAGCTGCCTTCTGGATTTTTTGGGAGTGTGTTCAGGGGAGGGAGAGGGAGTATGGAGCTGTTTCAAGTATCCAATCTATATTTTCAGCCCATTTTTTTCCTGGTAGTACCCACTGAAATCCCTAAACTTGGTCCTCTGGATTATACTGAGTTTAGGTGTTTCAGATGGTCTGAACTGATACAAAGCTTCATTGTTAAATTAATTAAAATACATTGAGTGTAAATCACATAATTTCATGGGTTACCTGTCAAAATAGCATAGTGAATGATCTGTCTAGACACAATATAATCCTGAGATACTATTTTGACTTTGTTGTTCTTATTCATTCAAGGTTTGCTTCTCTCTCTTCATTTTCAGACTTGCAGGTACAGATATAAAGTATGGGCTTAATTCAATTTTTATTCCTTGGAGCCTACTTTTGTTTTGCACATTGCATCAGCAGCATGTCCATATGATGAGTTCTGTCTCCAGAGCTGGGGTTTTCTGCCCCCCACTTTAGGCTGGTGTGGGTGTTGTTTATATTGCCTTGGAGGGGATGCAGCCTGGAGAGATCTTCCAACATAATGAATTGAGTCAGGTCCCAAATGAGAAATGTTTACAAGAAGTACATCCAATACTCCCAGCTGGAAAAATCAATCATTTAATACCAGGAAGCTGCAGTTGTTTGAGGGCCTGGCTCCAGTTTTAGACCTACCAAAGGAAAAAGAATGGCTTCTTTATGAAATTTTTTGCTGGTTTGGGGTGTGGTTCTTCCCTAAAAATATCTCAGTGGGATTCCTCATTTTTACAAAGTACTTATGTTCCCTGAAGCTCATCCATTACAGGCCTAGAGTGGCGGGAACAGTTAGGGATGCTTTGCTTCACCTTTGTTATGAACAGCTAAATATGAAATGAGTATGAGGAATCCCAGTCTTCATTTTCAATGTGTCAAACAGTTGGCAGCATTGTAGAGCATCCAAAGGTGGGGTGCTTAAATGGGGTTTGGTATCTCCATGCAGAGAGGGGTTGACAGTGAGAAGTGATGCTTCTTTCAATCCTGGAGGGAAGAAGATGGAAGTGGTCTTCCCATCAGCATGTGAATATAACTGCCATCCCTTCAAATCTGGAGAGCGGGTGGGTGTGGGTTTTATCGGTACAGACAGTGTTAACCCTAACAACAAATGATTTTGTTAACTGGTGGGAACGAGTTCTTAATGGTAAAAAGAGAGATACAATTTTTCACTTTGCTCCCTGGTAGACAGATGCCATTTTAAATGTCTTCCTCCAAAGCTGTATCCTTTTCTACCGTAAGAGTTCTCCCAGTATAGAAAGATTGAACCCACCCAGGAAAAAAAATGTGTAGCATATTGTGTACATATGTCTTGATAGTTTGCTCCTTCTCTAGTCTGAGCAGGTAGAAGAGAGGAATTCAGGTCCTTTTTCTCCATTTTACAGTTTCAGGTGGACCTCTTGGTTCTGCCCTATCTGATAAGTGAGGGTAAGGTCTAATCATCCTTGTGACCAAGAGATATTTCATCAGAAAGCATTTTTGAATGCCCTGAAGAATGTTTTGCAGTTATGGTCTAAATCGCCGTTGTCATTAAGAAGCAATCCTGCTCTTCACAGTCACATTTTTGCTGCCCCTACCCTGTCCCCTGTTCTATCAACCAGCACTTCTGCAGCAGCATAGTTAGGCAGATCAAGGAGGTAAAATGATTGCAAACTAATCCATCTGAAGGCTGGATTATTATTTATTATTTTCAGATATGTGCAATGGTAGTGCAGAAAAGTGATGGGAAAGGATGGCCCTTATGTGGTGAAGGAAGCTTGCAGACAGATTGGCTCACTGTGATCCTGGAAGCATGCCTTTAGTATTTCCCGGGACCTGTGGGTGAAAGTCATTTCTAATTAGACCTGTTTTGTTCTCATGCTCTCAGACATAGCTGTGCTGCTGTAGGACCTGTCTGGGCTGCTGCTGAAGCCCCATGTTCTGCTCTGTGGTTGAGCTGCCCATCCAAGCAGGTGGCAGCAGGTACTTCAGAGATGACCAACTTGGGAGCACACAGCCAGCAGAGACTTTAAGATACGTGACGACTTAAAGCAGTTAATTTCTCTCTGTTGCCACGTGGTGGTGATGTTGGTTGTTGCCTCCAAGGAGCTTTGGACTTGTGCTGCTGAGGGCACGTGACAGATGAGCTGGCAAGGAATGTTTTACAGGCCAGTACCTATGGGTGACTTTCTCCAGTGCTGCGTGGTTTGTCCAGTTATCCACATGGTGGTGACATTTTTGCTTCTGTTTATCCTCCATTTTCCATGTGCACATTCCTACACCTCAGCAGGGTCAGCTAATCAACAACAGGAGGTGTTTTGCTAGGAATAACTGACAAAATAGAATAGATTTTAAGGGTAGCATGCTGCAGGTATCTCCTTTTGCGTTTGCTCAGCTGTCATCCTAGGTTATTCTAGAGCCAGAAGGTTTTCCTATCTCAACTTTATACAACAGAGACTTGGTTGTTATCTTTTTGATTCCCCAATGACCCTGTTTCTGTGGTGAAACCCTAATGTCTCAGGTTCTTATCATTATCTTATTTTATGCTGATAAGCAGAGATGGAGGAGACATCTTCCATTCAGAAGAATGTGTGTATAATTGAGATCAATGGCACTGTAAAATCCTCTCCACCAACTCTTGGTGATGAGCATGAGTGTGATCTAGGCCTTGACAAAATTTATGTAGTATATGTAAATGCATATTCACTGTAAGGACAGTTTACAGAACAACTGATTTAAATATGTTAAATAAAATCTGGTTTTCCTCCACTTGGCTGTGTCCAGTACTATAAACTCAGATTTACTGAGTCACTGAGTTCCTGAGTCTTAAATCTTCTCGTTGCTTAAGTTCTTATGGTGGTTTTTATTTTCCGCAGCAAATCAGAAGAGGAAAATGGGAAATCAAGATTATCATATATTTTCAAGTTTCAGCTGAGAAGGAAAACTTGAGTAAGACAAGACTAGTGCAATATTTTAGAGAATTTTCCTTTTAGGAATTGGATAAAGGGAAGTGATGTCTCTATGCTGTTTTATAGAAACAGGTTACTGACTGTCACTGTAAGTTCATGTTCAACATCGATAGAGAAGCTGTTGCTCTAGAAGTTTATAAATGTTCAACCTTTATTGTTTGTTTGTAATCTTTGTTTCTTAACAGCTGATCCTTGTCTTTGGTTTTTATGAAACTGGTCATCTTATTACTGTGTGTGATTAAATGGATGACTTTGTCTTGTAAGCTGCTTGGCAAAACCAGGCGTATTTTGATGCAAGTTGGGTTTTTTCAGATTTACATCTGTGTAGATGGCATTGCTTCTGTGAAGCACTTCGGGTATGGACTAGTTAATAGTTGTTCACAACAAAAAACGCAGTCAAGCGTTTTACTTTTTTTTTTTTTTTTTTTTTGTAGCGAGGCAGAAAACTACTGAGAAGAAGGAAAAGCGTCAAATCAAATTTTCTCTCTCTATGCTCTGTTCCAACATGACATTAGGTGCAGTAGTCAGTGTTGGACAGTGCTGGGCTGTGGGTGCTCAGTGCTGGAATTTTGCATAGCTCTGAACACATTTGGGTGGAAAGGGGAGGTCCAGCTCTCACAATCACAGAGTTTCCACAGCCTGCGTGAGCATCTTGACAGGTCACTGGTTCTGTTGCACCACACTCAGTTGAGCTGTGTGTGTGCAGTGTTTCCATATTCAGGCTGTGAGGTGTGGAAAAAGAAGGTGGCAGTCCAATCTATGAGTCAATTTTTGGAGGTGTGGAAGAGTAGTCAGTGAAGGAACATAAAAAGGTGAAGATTGGGGAATGGAATGTTTGGCGTTGGTTTTAATTAGAAACATCCTGTTCATCACTCATATGTGAGATAAAAAGGGAAGAATATCTATTACTACAATACACTGAAATAGGAAGTATCTGTATTATAGTGAGCAATTCTAACTGAGCTGCCAAATGTAATTGAATTGCAATATGGATCCTATTCCAACAATATTCCCCTTATTGTAGTGTATGAGTGAGAGTCAACTGGCACTATATTTATTCCTAATGTTTCTGCAACTGATGACTTTTGTCTAAAATCCAAAGTACTTCAGTATTAACTCAGTATTAAACTTAACAATTACCTCTGTCAGCTAAAAGATGGATAAAGCCCAACCAACAAACCTTTCTTTCATGAAGACAAGGCTTCTTGTACCTGTCCCCTCAAAAAGGTACAAAGATGGTACTTGTATTGTGAGCTGGAAGAGCAACTGTGTAAATCAGAGAGGGAAGCTGATACTTGCAGAGCTCAGAGATGAAAGTTCTTCTGATTTTGGGGGGAACTTTGCTCTTGCCAAGGAGAAACCAACCACTGAACTCCTCTGCTCACCTTCTCCTAGGTGTGGTGATGTGACTCGATGAGAGAGGTATGTGCTGCCCGTGACTGCAGCTAATCATGTAAAATGACCTCTCCTCTCCCTTCCAGCACTGCCAACCAGTGCGCTGACTGAGACTGTTACTTCAAGTGTAGCTGGAAATTAGATTAAAATCTGCTGCTCCTGGATTTGGTTAATTAGCTGGCAGTATCTTTAGAATACTTTTTAGAGCATTTGGACAGTGATGTGAAACATGCATCATTTTCAAGGCTTAAAGCTTACTAAATTAAGTGAAACAATCTGAGGTCCTTCCACATGTCAAAGAGAAGAGTTTAAGAGGTTTGAATTCTGAGTGTTCTACATCATGAAAGTTAACAAATATCAACATAAACGGGTACAAGTAGTCCTTTCACCCTCCAGTTGATACAAAAGACTTTCCTCATTTTCTATGAATGTCTCTATGTTGACTGAAGTTTCCTCTGAACCAATTTTTTTTGGCTTCTGCTTAAAAAAACCTGTGAAGAGATGTTCCAAAGTAAATACTTTGAATTACTATAAAGCTGTGACATGTCATACCTAAAAATAGTGGTAGAGAAAAGAAAACTGTTAATTGATTGCTTTCCTTTTCTAAAATACACAGACATTTTTGACATTATTCCATTCAGGTCATCAAATTCTTACAAGCTATTGTACTACAATATAAGACATAAATTTTAAAAAAATGAAAAGTGCAGGAAGTTTGAATGATGCATGACCATAAAATTACTCATCTTTTATATAATGCCTTCTTGAGGTGCTGACATTTTCAGTACATTAATTGTTCATAATGAATACTCTTGCATAAAATATTCAAAGGTAATTTTCTGAGGCCGAAGAATGACTAAAAAGTTATTCACTAAAGAGCAGTCAATAATCTGTATCCAAAAGAACACTCGTGGGATATGAAATAAACTGATGTAACAGGTAGAGAAATTTGCCTATATAAAAGAATCTGCCCTTTTTTACAGTTTTGATGCCCTGAAACAGAAGCCACAGAACTGGTAGGGACAGTTGCAGAGGTAAACTCATTATGTTCTAATCATGTTTCATTGAAGGAAAGGAAAAAACCAGCTTTGGGCAAAAGATCCATATCTCTTATGGCAGACATCCAGGAGGTAGCCACGTCTGCTGCAGGTAATATATGATCACTTTTGTGCTGTATACTTCAGGATGGATAATAATAATCAGTGAAAATACGTTTAAAGAATATACTAAAATATCAGGAAAATAAATTAGTTGATCTATCAGGCTTCTTCCAGGCAGTAGGTTTTAAACAACTTGTCAAATATTTCTTGGCTGTTATACCCTCGCATAAGATCTTTCCCTGGTTCATAAAGAAAATTAATGTGAAATCAATAATGGTATTTAAAAATTCACCAAACACTTCCCATCCAGTGAAAGTCTCACTTTCAGAGTGCCACTGATGCAACAGGCAGAGTGGGAAAATCACACAGACTTGACCTTAGCGGTAAACAAAAGCCGGTGCAGATGGAAAGTGCAGTGAAGAGATGCTTTCAGAAGCAACCAGGAGGACCTGCCTGCTTCCCCACAAGAACAAACCTCTGAACAGAGTCACTGTGAGCATCGGCTTGCAAAAGTCTTGTTTGAAGATGCAGTCTATGCTACGCTGACTTCCTACTAGAAGATACAAACTAGCCTGAACAGCAACCAAAAAAAAAAAAAAAAAACCACATAAGGGTGAAAACCACAACAGAAAAACAGCAAAATAAGCTTCCTCTAGCATCATACAACACTAGGAGCTGCCAGATTTCAGACAATGAAGAGGAAACATTTGCTACTTCAGGTTGCTTCATTCTACTCTTGCAGAAAACCTGGGATCATGGTGGAAATGGGAAGAAACAAGCCATAAATTAGATTTGTTTGTTAGTTTATATTTTTAATAGAAGCACAAAGAGGAGTAATACAGTACATGGTGATTTTGTGGCTGTATCTGCATTTAGGCAATTTCTCTGGTGAAGGAGATGCATTGTAGTTACCATTTATGTAAATTAATACAATTGTAATTACCCACAGTTGCCACATTTGATCTGTGAAAATAAATAGGATTTGTCAGTATCCCCTCTTCTCCCCCTTCCTCCCCTAAGTGATTCAGAACTGTTTCCCAGCCTCTTGCACAGGGCTGTTCAGCAAGGGCAGAGGGTGAAGTGCAAGCCTGCAGAGTTTGGGTGCAGTGCTCTCTCCTGAAAGGCTGACTTCCTGAGCTGCTTCATCCCAGAGTGAATTTCAGAGTTTTCTCAGTATTGTCATCTCCAGGCACCCATGCCCACGCTCTCTCAGTGGCATTCACAAAAACTTTAAAATATACTGCTTTATTACTCATGGTGGTATCTAGTTTTGGGGGTTCACATGTCTCACACCTCCCCAAGCTTTTTTTTCTGACAGAGTTAAAAATTTGTTTTTCTTTTTAGCTTAGAATTCAGATTCACATGGAAGCACTTGACTCCCAAAGCTGCGGCTTCAACCAGCAGATAGGAGATGCATGATAGAATTGGCAGAATTGCACTGCTCTAAGCACTTTTGGAGACATATGCTGCTTTTCCCACTCCTGGAAGCAGTCCCACAGATGTCTCATGACTATTCACTTGAGTCATGGTTGCAGAGTTGAGTTTTTGGTGGTTTGGATTCCCAGATTCCTACAGTGCATATTTAATAGGAGTGCAAATTCTGACTGAAGACCTCCCCGGTTGAAAACACAGAGGATACATTGAACCAAAACCCAGTGTTTTGAACTCAAACTAAATCTCCTCATGGCTTACAACGCTATTTGGTGAAAATGAGACATCTCCGAGGAGAAAGAGACGCCGAATGGTGCAAGGAATCCCTCGGGGGCGCTCAGCTGCGAGTTCGGGCGTGTGTTCCGCTCCGCGGGGACATTGCCCCGGCGCTGGCCACCAGGTGGCGCTGGCCCGCGCGCTCCCGCATTCCCGCTTGGCCGGGGCTCCCGCTGCTCAGCCGGCGTTTGTTTTGGAAGGGAAGCATGGCAGTCACAAAGCTAGACAGCAACATCTCTGGCCCGCTTGGGCTGGAGTGAATTTTTCGAGAGCGCAATCGCCCCGGGGAGTCTGGGTGTTATTTTCTTGGCGGAGGTTCCTGGAGCGAGGGATCGCCTGTGTGCCGCTGCTGACCGGCTCCTCTCCCGGGTTCATGTGCTCTGGGAGAAACGTGGGAGCGCCAAGCCTGTGCTTACACGCCGTTCAGCTCTGTGCTGCAAGGCTTTCATATCCAGGGTATCAACAGAATAATGAGGCTTCCCCCCGCCCCAGGTGTGCTCTTACTGTTCAGTGAATTATTACATGCATGAACAAATGTTAGACAACCTGAGAAAAAGTTTGCTTCGTCTTTTTAAAATTCCATCAGTTTAGTTTGTTGGGGTTTTTTGTTTGTTTGTTTGTTTTTTAATAGAAAAGGAAAACAAAATCTGTCCACAACAGTCCTTTACAGAGTTCAGAATGTTACATATGCCCTGCAAATGGAGATTTAAAGATTCATTGGGTACTAGAGATGGTCTGAAAACGATAACCATTTCTCAGTGCTTTCTCTAAGTTTTCCTCAAAGCTTCTGGAACATTTGAATCAACTGACTCTAAGTCGGTTCAGTTTTCAGGCAAGGAAAGTTGTTTTCTTTTTCCTCACTGGTAGTATTTTTACAAGAAGTGAGGACGAGATCAGGCAGATGGAAGGGGAAAAAAGTGTGAAGGAATTGTAACATCAAAATCTTTAAAACTGCATTATTGGTTTGAAAAAATGAAGACATTAGTTGTGTGGCTTCTGCATCTAAATTACAGAATGTTTTAAAAATGCCATTTTAGTTTTAAAAATGGTGCGTTTATTCAGAGACTGCTGAGAATGAAAAGTATTGATAAGCTCTACTAAGCGTTTTCATATGGAATCTATTTTCAGCCACATACCAGAAAATGTCTTTGTTATTTTTTTGAATGCGACCCTAATCTCGGAATGACTTTTCATTTATCAGAGCCTTTTAAGTCTGCTATTGTGTTTCCAGTCAGATCCTTTCCACTCACTTCTTTTTTCCTGTGTCAGCCTCTTACAAACTTGCCATAGGGCAAAGTTCGCAGTTATTTTCCACAGGCACAAGGATTTCCCCTCTCAGGGGTGCACTTGGGCTTTATGCCGTGGAAGCCAAGCACAAATTAATGCCAGCTCTAATAGTTTGTGATAAAGTTTCTTGTGGTATCTCATACTTAATAGCAAACCCTACAATTTGTGATTTAACTTGTTAGCAATTCAAAGGCTTTTATTTCTTATGCTGTTTAGTCAGATGAAATGGCTTAGTGGTTTTTTGCATCACCAGCATTGGCATTTGTGTCTGTGTTGGTGTTCTTATTTAGCCTTGTGTTAGTTCCCACTTCAGCTATAATTTAATAATGTTCAAATATCACTTTCTAGGAAAAAAAAAGTAAGTTCTGGCATCTGCAGTTGAGAAGTTGGAAAACGTGAGTGCAGTATGCCAAAAAAAATCCCCAAAGAAATATAATTGACTCCTCTTAAAATTTCATTATTTTTCTTTTTCTTTTTTTTTTTTTTTTTTTTGAGGGGGTGGGGATTAACAATATTGTAACACTTAAGTTCCTTGAAATATATTTATTTTAACTTTTTCCAGGGTGTTCCAGTTTATTTCTGTGTATTTTATGGGCAAGAAACAGCTGAAATTCTCTCAGGGGGTTAAAAAAAGCACAAAACCTTTTGGTTCTCTCCTAAATCACTGTTACAGATTTTATGACTCCTGGTATCAAGAAGGATTTGTGTTCCTACCCTTGATTGAAACTTCCACCTCCCCGTCCTTCTGCAGTGAGGATGTGCCAGCTGTCAGCCTGGCTGCCATCTCCCACCCTCCTGCAGCTGAGCAGAGCTTTTAATCAGTCTTGGAAAGTGCTTTGCTGACCCTTCCCTTCTGACAGAGGCTGATGTTCAGGCTCTAGTTCCTCTTACCAAATGTGCTTTTGTATCTCTCACTGGGCATTCAACTGGAGCTGGGACCAGCAGTTGTTTGCCTGTATCAATAACCAGCTAATAACAGGAGAGAGCAGAGGATGCGTGGGTCAAAGAAAGAGGCAAAGCTGTTCTGGTTAGTGGCACCATGGGCTCAGATTGCTCAGTAATGGTTTACCAAGTATCAGCGTGAAAAAATAATCAACCAGGTTGTTTAGGTGACCTGCCTTGCCTGTTAGGGGCAAAGAAACATCTGCATCACAAAATGCAAGTAATGAGCAAGAAATCTGGAGATCTGTGCAAGTTCTGTTTCAGAAGAGCTGGCCTGGTCAGAGTCAGCTCTCTGGGAAAGTGTCACCAAGCAACCAGGGCAAATGAGCCAGGGCTCCAGAGGTCTGCAGCCAGCATGGCCTGGCTTTGCTTTTCCTCCTGACACCGAGAGGTGACCTTTGGCTGATTCCTTTCCCGTCTCTCCACCCTCTGGCCTCCTCCTGCCATTTGATTGCTTTGTCTTGGTGGAGTTGAGCTCCTGGGCAGGGGGAGGCTGCAAGTTCCATTTATTAGGTGTGTGTGTGAAGCCCTTGGCACCACAGGGCTGAGCCCAGTGAACATCTCCAGGCTGCTGCACCAACAGCAATTGTTCCTATTAACAGCAAAAACAACAAGTTGAAATAGAGTGTGGAAAGGGAAATAGCTTGCCATTATTGATGTCAAGTTTAGAGACTAAGAACTGCATTTGTGTTATTACTGATCATCCTCTGGAGAACTGTAAGAATCTCCCTGGATGAGGATCCAGTTTCTGCCCTTACCCTGTATAACCTCATCAGCTTCAAAACAAGATTTGATGTCATTAGAGCAAATTGGCATTAAGGCAAGGGATTTTGTCCAAGGAATTCAGGTTGTCTTTACTTATTTTTCTAAGCACGTGGCATCAGAAGGATCATTGAGAAATTTACCCATACTAACCTTTCTTCCCAGCTGTCTCAGGTCCAGCCTGTGTCACCAACCTTTTTGCCTATGCTGCTTTCCATTCTACTAAGTGGTAAACACCCTCTGAAACATCTTAGCATCCTTCAGGATATTTTATACTCCCTTTGTTCGATCTCATCCAGGCACAAGAGACAATTGCGTGGTCTGGTTGTCAGCTGGGAACTTGATCAGCTCTCCTCATATTTTCAAGATTGGTTATAGATTAATAATTCTCTCTGGTATTGCTGTGAGTAAATTATAACTCAACAACAGACAAGTGTATATGGCTAGCATTTAGTTTTATGCATTTCCCTTTCTTTTCTGCAACATTTTTCTTTTCTGCAGTTTAGTATGGGTACCTACTTCCATAATAGATTGTGTCTGGAATTCCTGAAGGAGTGATTTAGGTGATCCTACTATCATTCCCTTTGCTTGCACTTTTAGCACTTTGAAATTTCTTCATTTCAAGAAAAGGAAGAAAATTCCCTCCTGTATGGAACTGCTTAGATTTCATTGGTAGTCTTTTAGTGTTTCAGTCAGTGCTTTGTCTCCTGGTAGGTACAACTCCTCTGTAAATGTCTCTCTAAAGTCCTTCAGGATACCTCCTAAAAGAATGTGGAGTCAATATGACTTGCAAATTGTTTTAAGTGATTTGTTTATTGAGTAGCCCGGGCTTAGTTCATTCTCCTTGACAAAATGCAATCAGTTGCTTTGCATCATTCCTCATAAGCTACAGTTAGAATCTTCTTTTGTTTTTCCAGAGAAGGATCTGAACCCTGACCCCAGCAGCGCTTTGAAGTCTTTCCTGACAGACAAAGATGAAGCTTGAGGTATCAAAATGTCCTGGGAGGGACGTGACCCTTCAGTGAACAAGGACCTAATGGGGTGGGCTTCTTGCACAGGGCTCTAGAGATGGGGAGGGGGTGACTGTGCATGGAAGTGTGGCTGCTCTGGAGCCCCTGTAATTGCAAATTGTAGCTGCAAGCAGGGAAGAAGCCAGGAGGTTGTGAGGGACAGTGTATCATTTCCTGGTGTCATTGCTGAAGATTAAGAAATATGCTTTAATGGGGAAGGGGGTTTTATCTTTGGATAAATACACGTGGATGCCCATGTGTTTCTTGGATCTAAAAGAGAACGAGTTGAAGATCTCCACTATGGTATTTTGATTCCAAAAGAGACAGTGGCCTTGGTAAGCAGTAAAGAAACAAGGCTTACTGTGATTCTTTCTTCCTGTGAAACTTTCAGCAGAAGAAGTAGAAAGTATGGAAAGGCAAGCAAGAGGTTGTGCTATAGGAGAAGATTAATTCATATCACATAGCAGATAAGGGTGTTCCTAAAGTTCAGGATATTCTTTTAGGAACATCTCCACTTAAAAGGGAAGTGTCAGATGCCTTAACCAAACTAAATCAATCTTCATGACATGACACATCTGTGGGCATTTAACATCCTTGCTGTAGCACCTTTGTAACTGCACTCTCCTGTTGCATAGATGGGTTTCCAGGCATAAAAGTTGAAGAGATAAACATTTCATCTTTACTGAAGTGTAGGCTTCAGTATGTATGAAAGATGTTGAAAAAGACCCTGAGACTTTTTTTTCAGAGAGCCAGAATACATGAGATAATGTCAGGTGTAAGAAAAATTCTTGTATTTGCAGTGAGAATATTTCAAGTGAAATGTTTCCATCTGAACCCAGGAAAAAGACAGAGGAATGATAACAGCTGATTTCTTGTCAGAGATCAGCTGTCAGAATGAACAGATAATACTTACTTAATGGCATCCAAAATAGAAATCCTCCAGATCAATCTGCACAGTCCCTGTAAAAATAACAAAAACAGAAAAAAAGGAGTAATTAAATACTTGAGAGGTATACAGTGACAAAATGCAAGCTGAAATAAAGCTCTGAGAGATTAACTAACACAGAACAGTTGTTTTGCCTTTTCTCTCATTATTTTCCTTCCACTCTTCTGCTTCTTCTTTTTGTTTTTTTCATAAGGCATATGCTAAGAATGTTTCCAGTGAGTCATTTCAGACAGGTTGAGCAGATATCTAAGGGAGCAGCCTTTGGTAAATCAAGTGGGATCATACAGGTAGAACTGGAATTCAGTGGCCTAGGCTGAACATCCCTTTGTAACTGAAAAGCTTTGCTTATTCAGTCCCACAGATGCAGCATGGCAACAGGGATGTGACATATTGCTTATTTAGGGGCATGTGCCAGAACTTGTGAAGTGCAGATCAAGCCTTCTGAAAGAAAATCAGACCAATTAGAATCTTGTCTCGTGTTTTTAATTAACTTAAAACTCAGTCTCTTGTATCAAGAAAGGAGTGCTTGTGGGAATGGAGGTACTTGGATACCCAATCATCTTCCAAACCATTTGGAATTCATCCTGATAAGAGTGGGTTTTGACTGAGCTTTATTTTCAGCTAAATTCTAATCCAAGATGCCAAGCAATACAAACCTGTATGAATGGAAAAGAAAGAGGAAAATCCTACTGGTGTCTGATAGCTGTATATTGAGCCAGTCAGTCCAACTACTACACTATCTGAACATCTGAGTCTTAATGTGTGTCACTTCAAAACTTCTACATAACTAAAATTTCTTTTAAAGGTCAAAATCAACTTCTCAGAAACCACTTAGAATGTGAGAACCCGTTTCTAAGAAGAGTTTACATGCGTATAACAGGTGAAGATATATTGCAATATGCTGGGGTTTTTCTGATTTTTTAATTTATAAAATACATTTTTCCCAGGCTTGGGAAACCAGCAAAAAATCAAATATGAAATTCACCTAATAAGCTGATAAAAAGCAGAACATCATCCATGACACTTCAGTCTGCCAGTTCTTATATTTTTCACCCACTTGCGCTCTTCTCAATACATCTTTTTGCCTAAGGAAAAGCACAAGATTTATAATATACCAGGAAAGAAAAAAAATCTAATTCTTACCACACAAAGGTGAAAGCTCCAAGTAAAAGGATCATCTCCCAACATATTCTTGTCCATGTTTATTTTAGTCTAATCTATTCAGATTTTGTGTATTTTTAGAGTATCTTCATCATCATAGTATTTGATCATTACCTCCTACAGACCACATATGGAATGAAATAGTCTGGTATATGGCTGGTAGATATTCAGGAACAAATAGGAGTCCAAGAGGAATAAGCCTGGATGGCTAACGATGTCTTTAATACTTGCAAGCATTTGCTTGAGATGCAGCAAGTTCTGATCGTGCTTCAGGAAGATCCACATCTGAAGCCTGACTGCTGCTGGATAGTAAATGAGGAGCAGAATGCACCCACATTTTTCAGTTCCTCTGAAGCTATCGTGGAAAGTTGTAGCTCATCTGTGCTGTCATGGGATGACTGGGTGGGGCAGAGTCAGGGAGGGAGATGGGCAGCTCAGGTGATACAAACCCCCTTCACCTGTGTATTTAATAAAGGGAGCACAGGGAGCATCTGTGCCCTGGCTGTGGGAGTGCCTGTGAAGCAGCTCTGAGGGTGCTCAGTCCCACCCACAGAATGAGCTGCATGGAGCAGTAGTGTCCAGTTAGGACAGGGGGAGAGAGGTGCCATACAAATCCATAGGAACATCATGGAATAATTTTTAGACCCAGCGTGTTGTTGGCATGCAATTACTGAGTGAAAGTATCCTACTGGAGTGAGCATATCCTGCCTTTTCAATAGGCTCCACAGGGCTGGGAAAGAAACAGCCCTATCCAGTCATTTCCTTAATGAAACCTGAAAAAAAGATGAAGTTGGACTCTCTAATGTCATGCTGACAAGTGATATAATATTCTTATTCATCTTTTAATCCTGTTCTTTCAGGTGTCTAATTTGGTGCTTCCCCTATTAACTTTCTCATTTCTTCCTGTGCGGTACATCAGAGGTCACTGTACCTCTTGTCATAATATTTCCAGTTTACAAGAGGGCAGAGGGAGCAGAAAGTAACTACAAGGTAGTTCTGAATCTTTCATCTTCATTTCTAAATCCTGTAATTTCTTTAAGGTACATACTCTCCTTCTTTCTTACCATCAGAATCAAGAACTTATTTGAATGTCAAACAGGGCTTTAATGAATCCCATAAGATAATCATAGCAGCAGCTGTCCAAGTTAGTTTCTTTAAAAAATTCTGTATGATTTCACTTATATTTTCAAGTGCTAACTCGAGAGTTTGCCTTTTTCTTCCTCTCACACATCCCTTTGAAAACAGGGATGTTAATTTACTGGTTAATGCCTTTTAAGTGCTTCTTCATCTAAGATACTGAACACAGCTCCTCAAACGTGCCAGCTGAATTGGAGCACATACCATTGAGGAGAGAGGCACTCAAGTAGCTGATATTGCAGTCATGACATTGTTGATATAAATATTTAGAAATGCCTTGATATAACAGCTAGAGTTCAGCAAGGGTTGGCACCTCTAGAATGGTGATTACTAAATATTTTTATGCTTTACTAACTTGGTTCAATGAGGCCTAAAGGGTTTATTACCCTCCTCTAAGGGAGCACTGAGCACATGCAGGGTTTTACCCTTTAAAAGTCTCTCCTACAAAGAAAGGCAGATGACAGTAAACTGAAGTTCTGTTGACTTTTCTTCTAACATCTGGGTGTCTTGTGCATCACTAGCAGATGCTTATGCCTTCCTTTGGGCATAGAAGAAGTCTGAGGGTATTCTAAATTTGAATCACTTTATTCACACATACATCCCAGTCCCAAACTGAGGATGTACAGCCAACATGTAAGGCAGTTTCTTCATGTAGGAGTCCTAGCCCAACATCTCTGTCTGGTTCCCAAGTGACAACTCTTAACAGCAGAATTACTTTAACAAGAAGCAAGGCAGACAGCCAGTTTCCAGGCTGTTCACATTGCCTCCTCTTCTTCTGAGCCTGCCAAGGTACAAAGTCCTTGCATAACCCAAACACTGAACAGCAAGATATCAGCTCTCTCTAAGAGAGGAAAACCTGCGTGCACACTGTAAAGGTAACATTAGGAGACTTTGTAGTGATGCTACATGGTGATGCTCCCCATGACAATGTGCCTGCTTATCTGTTAACAGAAAAGGTACCTGCAAAGCTTTAGCACTTCATTTCTGGCCAGCATTTCTGCAGTTGGGCTCTTATCCTACTTACTTGTTTCTGTAAAACAAGTAAGAATCAGCTTTCTCATAGTGCACTGATACTGTTACAATTTATCTTTAAAATTTTTTCAATGTGTTTAGTGACAGGTTTTTTCTCAACGATTTTAATTCCCAGCCTGATCAATTACACACATGGGCATGTTTTTACTTCATGGGGACATTTTGTACTTCATTTTGCTTCAGTTTTGCATCAGTTACTGGGGCTTCATTCCTCATGTCTTGTAGGGCATCCGTCAAGAGTGCTGTGTTTCACACATGCTTTTCTCAGAAGAGAAGAATAATTTAGGTTTTCTTCTAGTAGCTCAGAGCTGGCTGTCTCTAGTCCTACTTCACCTTTTCCCTTCAATTGTTTCAGATTTGCAAGTAAGATGCCACTAGTAATATAGGAAGGCTGCAGTCACTTCCAGCTTTTTCTCAGCACTGCCTACAGACTGATGCAAATTGGCACATTTAAAGCCCAGGCAGACAGCAGCTGTGTAATCCAGTGGCATTTCCTTCTAAAATTTTCTGCACAGAAGAGGAGCTTGAAAGGAAGTAACAGTTCGGGGAGAAATCCAATTCCAGCCCCAGAGGCAGTGCTACACTAAGCAGTAAATCTTCTTGTCTGTGTCTACAGAAAGAATAAGGCACTCCTGGCTTGCTGGCTCTGTCTCTGCAGCCAGGGAGGAGCCTGCAGACTTGCTGCCCCGCTCTTCTGTATCAGAAACCTATTTGACCATGCTGCAATTCCCTGTCAGTGCATGCTCCAGGTTTTCTTTTCCACAGAAACTGGGATGCTGCCAGTGAAGGAGGATGGGAGAGATGCTGTGTACCTTATTTCAACCTGACATGGCTTTAGGACATGAGCAGAAAACAATACCAGAGCCAGACGCAGCTTTTTTTTTTTTTTCTAGCTTGCTAGGTATCCAATAGTTTCAGGCAAGTCAGACAGTGTCTGATGTGAAAAACAAGCTCAAAAAATCTGGAAGCATCTAATTCATGCAGAAAAGTACCTACTAAACTGGGGAGAAATAGACACTTAAAGCTAGTCAGTGCTGTAAAGTCACAGACAGTTACATAGCTTCAAGGTAGCAATGCCTCCCGTCTAATTCCAGCACAATCTGTCT
Source organism: Corvus moneduloides (assembly GCF_009650955.1). Classification (NCBI taxonomy): domain Eukaryota; kingdom Metazoa; phylum Chordata; class Aves; order Passeriformes; family Corvidae; genus Corvus; species Corvus moneduloides. The sequence continues at coordinate 106,092,362 of NC_045478.1, read as the reverse complement.
CTCGGCTTTGAAAGAGGCAGCGTGAGCAACAGTCGTTCAGCAGCAGCAAACACCAGCATCAATTGTGCCTGCACACCAGTACTGGAAGGATGATTTCTGCATGATTTCGTTCCTGAGATCCCACTGGGGGTTTTTGCTATTCCTTTTTAGTAAGAATAGGTCTGCTTCTAAATTTCCCATTAAAACCATGGTTTTGATCAAAAATTCAGTTTCTGCCACATGAGCAACTCTAATGCACTAACAACTTTTTCATCAGGAGATGTAAAAAGAAGTCTTGCTTTTAGGGTTGCTTAACCTGAGCTTACTGACCTTCAGCCTGTTGAGCTAACCCAAAAGGTTGAAGGCTGAATTGCTTCCCTGCAAGGCCAGCAGGAAGCTGCCCCTGCCATCCTCCAGTCTCCCCATCCCAACGACTGATCCAACAGCAAAACATGCTTTTCTGGCTCGGCTGAGTCAAGGAGATTGCTGTAGGTGGTGCGTGGCAGTGACATTTTAGGAGAAGGAGCCCAACGTAGGAGGCCAGACCAGAGAGGAGACACAGAAACCCAGGCTGCAGCTCTCAGGAGACGCGGTTTCCCTGTACAGTGAGATGTAATTTAACTTTGAGCTGACTCAAAATAAAAGGCTGAAGGATTTTTCTCTCCCACCTCCCTTTTACATCACATGGGTATTTTTCTCTTTACCAGTATTTTCAGGCTTTCAGTTCCTCTACCCAGCTACAGCCTGTTCTGCTTCTGGGAAAATTTGGGAAAAGGAACTACAAATAGAAAATACATCTCCTTGTTTCTATCCACCTCTTCCCTCACGTGCTTTGGTAAAAAAAAAGTGTAGATATTATATCTCTTTTTTTTAAAGTCCCGATTGCTTCCCTTAATGCTTTCTTTAGTGGTTTCAGCTACACTTTTTTCTTCAAGAAGAAATAAACCACTTCACATTTAAAAGTCACAAATTGTGGCTTCCATTTTGTCAAAAAGGCTGGGCTCCTTCCAGGTTTAGAAATACACTTAAATCTGCCAAGTTTCGTCAAACATTACCTTCCTTTAACAAGAAATATTCCTACTTTTTGGATTAAAGAGAAAGAGGAGAAGCAGCCATTCAAGTGCCTTTTATGAGAGGGAACATTCTGTATTTTCTTGGGAGCAGACATGGGGGAGGAGGAATATGGAAAGAAAAAATAAAAAAGAAAAGAGCAGACAGAAATACCCAGCTGAGGGCCAATCTGAGTTTATAATTGGTATCAGATTCTGCCAGTCTTACTCATGTAGTGCAATTCCTATTGATTTCTGGAGGTTCCTCACAGGGTAAGCTAATGTTTAACATAAATAAAGGTTACTGAATCTTGTCCTTGAGAAGTAGGGGTCAGGAAGCTGTTATCAGTTGAGCTGCTCTATTCCTGACTGGCAAGCCTGCTCAATTCAGGGTTAATTAACTGATTCCTTAAAGTGGAAGTGTTGTGGAGGAGCATGATCATTACCATTTATATTCATTCTAATATGATGTATTCCAACTCCCTCTCCATCATGTCTTGCTGAGAGCGATCTGGTGAAGGAGAATGACAAGTCTTTGCAAAATGATCTTGAATTCTGCCAGATACTCATAGTTTAAGTTGTCTGGCAGTGCAAGATCAGATTCAGTGTGACAGGCAATAATGCACACATTTTTTATTCCAGACTATTTTCTAAGCTTGTGTGATACAAACCCCCCATCGCTGCTGCTTGCTCACTTTTTATGTCAACCTTTGCTACCTATCCCACTCCAATGTGCAGGAAAGAAACTTTGATTTGAATTTTACCAAGATGACATGCATCTTAATAGTGCTCTGGAGTGATTGGAGCCTGGATTCCAGGGCTGGATGTGGTACTGCTGCCAGGAGACAATGTTGCAGACAGGGGCTACAGCTGTGGTCTCTGAAGGGACCTGGCCACTCTGTCCATGTATCCTTTCCCTGTGTCTTGCAGTGCTTGAAGGTACCAATTTGTTCACATTTTCCTCTGTTCATTAATGCATTCTGCCCTTAAAAATTCAGTTTTTTAAAATAGTAATGTGTATTGTCTAGTTGAAAGATTAATCACAAGGAGGGGCTTGAGGTGGGAAGGCTTTTCCGCAGAGGTTCCACATGTTGTCAGCTAGTCACTCCCAGTGGCGGTTTCCAGTAGGTCCCCTAGCTTTTGGAAGTGACATTCAGTCTGACATGTGCCAGCCATGCAATCTACCAAGGCCTGCAAAGTGCAAATATTAACATAAACGCATATTAAGTGACTGTGTGTTAACTCTTAACTGAAACAGAGAGTGGGGGTTCTAGCGGAGGGAAACTAATAGCATTGATTTACACTGGCTTGAGGATTTGGCCCATTACCATCTCCTTACACCCTTCTTAGAGGAGCTGCAAAATAGATAAGGGCTTTTCCTGGATCATGGCAAGTAATGGTATGTTTAGGCTGACTAGCAGTAAAGTTGGGGAATCTTTCTCAAAAATCTTTCTGCTGGATAGCTGATCCCTCAGGTAAGAGCTACTTATTTAGTTAAATCCTCCATCCTAGTCCTGCCCCTCAGATAGATCTTCCTTCTCAGCTGTCCCTTTGAAATCCAAGTGGATTTTGAAGAACAGCTCTGATGATCCAGGATATCTGTGTGTCTGATCAGTCTGTCTTTTGGAGGAGGTCCTGGACCGGCTGCACCACGCTGAGCAGAGCAAGGTCCCTGGCAGCAGCTCACTCCCAGCCTGCCTGTATGGAGAAGGGGCAAAAGCCACTCCAACTTTCTGAAAAGCTCTAGTGTTACTGCACAAGTGCAAAACAAAGCCAAGCATGTGAAATAACACAGATGCTTCCAGAAAATGTCAACCTTCCTGCTCAAAGGGGGTGTACCTGTTCTGTGCCCATCAGTGTGCTGGGGTGAGGGCCATGTGCTGAGCACCCTGCATGCTGTGGCCACCCCAGCAGCTCCTGAGTGTCCCCTGCAAGTACTGCTGATGGTGTTCTGGGGGTTTTATCTGCTTAAAAAGCTGATTTTGCTTGTAGCATAATTTGATGGCAGTTTTCTTGGGTGTTTTTTTGCCTCTCTAATAAGTATGCTGTGAGTACATCTGCAAGCATTCATATGTTAAGATAAAATTGCTGCTGGTGTTCATCTCCCCCTGTGCTACTGCTGCTACCTCCAGTAAATGCTTGTGTGCCTGCATGCTCATGTACAGACAGATGCATGTGCACAGCACCTGATCCTGCTTCTTAATTATTTTTAGCCCAGTTCCCAGAGTTGTTCTGCTTCCTGCTGATGAATGGGAAATTCTAGTAGTGCTGTTTCGTTTCACCGGCCTCTCAAGTGTAGAAATTATGGTAAATTTGAGAACAAGTGAGATTAGATTGATAGTTACACCTCCTTCTTTAATTAGACAACCATGGGATCTGTGGAGATAAGGGAGGGGAATAAGAATTTACCATGGTGACAGTGCTGGAGGTTCTTTCTTCTCCGTCCTTTCTTTCCTGTCTGTTCTCACTGACAGTAGCCCCTTTCGTGATGTGGGGTTTATTTACAACTGCCCTGACTGTGCTACATCAATGGTTTCCCTGACCTTGGCTCAGTGATTATGCAACAGAGCATTGTAAATTATCTTGTCACCAGAATCTCTATTTAGGCAAGTATAATCACTTCCTTGTAAGATCCCAGGCCTGGTGTACAGAAACAAAAAAATCTACGGCATAATAATGAGCTCAGCGCGCTGTTAGGGATGAAAAAGCCCCTCCGCCATATGGAAAACTACCACATACTGGTGCTGGGAACCTGAACGTCAGGAATTTGTGCAGAGTGCTTAGCAATTTTTGGCTAAAAGGTGTAAATTACTATCTATAGCTGCCCTATAAAATGCAGCATGCCCCGTCCTGTCTGTGATGCAGCACTGAGCCTCTCTGTGCCTCGCTGCAGTGACGCTTGGCAGTGCTGTGATCCCTCCCCGGTAGTGCTTCTGCAGGCTCCATATTGCAGGGTGCCTTCTTCGCCTTATTGGCTCTCTGATCAATGTGACTTGCAGCCTGGTTTTTCCGCACCCATGGCAATAAAACATGTAATGCTGGCTCTTTCCGATGCATCAGAGGGGCGGGGCGGAGCGATCGCGTTCTGCTTGCTCCTGGCAAATCCCATTATGGAGATGAGGTATCAAGTGGCCGCGTGGCTGCAGGTGGGTATGTGCACACATGTGCATACTGATTCCTTCAAGGAAAAGTATCCTCGCTTGGCTTTGCAAGCTGGGCTGCAGGAGATGCGATAGGGATGGGCTCTGATAGGGATGGCTGTGTCCAGCTCGCTCGAGCCAATTTCAGATGCAGCACAGCTGCTAATGCCAAACCTGTTCTTGTGTTTGTTTTGCTTCAGCTGAGAATTACACCTTCCCTTCTTGTATCTTGAGTGATGGGAAATGTCCCTCCCATGAAACACCCCTTCAGTATATCTCTAGACAAACTCATCAGCAACTTCTCATTTCTCTCTCCAAAACCTTGAACGTAAAACCTTGGGCTGCTGAATTATTATTACTGTATCTGAGGGAATCACACTATCTTGTTCTTACTCCAGAGATTTTACAATTAGTCCTCCAGCACAGCACCTTCTCCTCTCCCTCTCCATAGTAACAGGGGAACTGTTATTTTTGTATATTTGTTAGGAATGTAGTTAGCATTCACTGAATAAACTCAGAAAGCAATAGTTCACGTAGAATAATTATGAATATGTATTTACTTGAATAAGCTGTTGATTTTGCATGAATTCTGCACACTGTTTCTTAGGCAAATATGCTAATGATTGATGTGTGAAAATTTACTTTATTTTGGGCTTGTCAGACTAACTAACACAGTGATCCAAATCCAGAAAATTGTTTCCTTACGCCTAAGGAACCATAACAATTACAGGAATATTCCAGGGAAGTTGATTACTAATACATCAAACCCTTCTCTATGGACATGATGATTTTACAGCGATATTTCCAAACAAAATTTACTTTGCTGCTGTCTCTTGGCATTGATATTCAATCAAGTCCTCATGGTTGTATGAGCTGCACCAGGAGACTAATCACATTAGAATCCTTTCACATGGTCTCTGTGACAAAACCTGGGGACAACACCGTGGGCAGTGATGCCAATGTGCACTGAAAGGGGCAGTGCCAGAGGGCCATGGCCATCTCAGCAGGCACTGGGGAGCAGTGGGTGTTGTTTACCTAAACTTCAATAAGGCTTTTGACAGCTTCCTGTAGTATAGGTGCTGGAGACAAGAGGACTGAGCGGGAGGATGAGTGGAAAATGGGCTGGACTACAGGGCTCCAGGTATTTCATGCAGCAGAGGGCTGAAGGTATTCCATGCAGCATGTCAGAGCTGAAATAGTGACTGGTTACTGGTGGTGCTCCTCAGGGTTCACTACAGGGTCTGATGTTATTTAATGTCTTCATTAAAGCTGGACAATGGAGTGGGATGGAACCTCTGCAAGTTCACTCATGACCCAAAACTGGTGGAAGAGTCAATGCACTGAAGGGCAGGGGGGCATTGAAGAGAGATGACAACTGGCTGGAGAAATGGGCTGACAAAAACTTTATGAAGTTCAACAAAGGCAAATGCAAAATCCTGCACCCAGTAAAGAGTAATGTCCTGGAACAGCACAGGCTGGGCTTGCTAGAAGGCAGCTTTCAAGGCAAGACCCAGGGGTCCTGGCAGACAACAAGCTGATGGTGGTGAGGCACTGGCACAGGTTGCCCAGAGCCATTGTGGGTGCCCCATTCCTGGAAGTGTTCAAGGCCAGGTTGGATGATGCATTGAGCAACCTGGTCTAATGGAAGATGTCCCATGGTGGGGGACTGGAAAAATGTGATCTTTAAGGTCCTTTCCAACTCAATCCATGGTATGATTCTATACTGGGTCAAGTTCAGCAAAAAACACCAGGATGCTCAGGGTGCTAGAGCATATGGAGTACAAGGACAGGTGGAGAAAGCTGGTTGTTCATCTGGAGAAGAGATGGCTCAGGGAGTATCTTATTGCTCTCTGTAACTACCTCTAATGAATGGTTATAGACGAGATGGAGTCAGACTCTTCTTGGGGTGCACAGCAAAAGGCAAGGGGCAGTGAATGCCAACTGCAGCAAGATGAATCCCATTAGATATACGGAGAAAAGCTTCATGGAGAAGATGATCAAGCACTAGAACAAGTGCTCAGAGAGGTTTTAAGCTCTCTATTCTTGGATATACTCAAAACCTAATTGGATAAGGCCCTGAGTACCCCCATGTCACTTCAAAGCTGACCCTATTTTGAGCAGGAGTATGGACCAGACATGAAAGCTCCTTTCCAGCTTATTTTATGGAGAGTTTATGGTGAACGCTTCTAGTGGATTTTGCACTTGGAAAACTACTCCTTTTATCTGTATTTTGGATATCTTTCATGTCACAGTAAATTTCACCAGAAAGGCATCCAAAGAATGGGAGTTTTGCCAAAGAAAATGAATGCTGAGACTAATTTGTATCATGACAGTCTGGCTATGAATTTATAATTGTATCACTCTAAGCCCTGACTGGTTACCTACAGTTCTCTGTAGCCGAACATTTATCACCAGCTGCTAGGGATGAAAACCTTCGGAGCTTTCATCCCCAAGTTGTGGGCGATGCAAGCTCTGCCCTTCAGTGGGCAGCCACAGTCCCTGGCTCTGTGTTTCCAGCCTGCCTACCTGCACTGAGCAGCCTGTGCAACCCCACGCAGGTCTGGAGATCTGTGACTGCTCCTCAGAGCAAGCGTCAAGGAGCCAAACTGCAGCCTTAGTGTCTCCCACATCAGTTGTGTGTGGAGAACTATGCAGAGAACTTCCCAGCTGTCCCGAGTGTTAGTCATTGGGCATTGTGCTGTTGATATAAATGACACCAAGATTTCACAGTTCCCTTCCCTTGCACATGTGCATTCAAATCCTAGAGGCAACGTTTAATGCAAAAATAAATAAGCAGGTTTGCACAAAACAACTGGAGGGGGTTTTTTGGTGCTTTTCTTTTTGAAATGTGAATGGGACTTTGCTTACAAACTGAATTTAGTTTTTCAGTCCTGATGATGAACCAGAAACAACCATCTTGATGTGAGTTTGTATCTGGAGGAGCATGCTTTGCACTTTGCTCGGCTGTTTCAGTGGCAGGGCACCTATTCTTCTAATTCTCTGGCTGATGTGCTCAATGAAGCATTCACAGAGAAGTCCTCCAAATTGTTTAACAAGCTTTCTTAAGCCCACAAAGATCATTTTAATCTCTGTTTGTATGGCAAACAAATATGTAAGAGGAATTAAACTAGTGGGTAGCTCCATGTTACAAGACTTTTTAGCACTGCTCTATTAATGTGACTGATTGAGTACAAGATGTGTTGCTTGCCATTTCCTGGAATAAAAAAATGAGCTGTTGAGTCTTAATGTGCTATTCCAATTATGGTTATAAAATACTGAATCAAGTCTTTCTTTAAAAAAAAAAAAGAGAACCATTTGGAATTAAACAGTTCGACAGAATTAATAATGATTCCAGATGGGCCTGTATTTGGCACTAAGAAGTGTGTGAAAGGAAACATTTTCAACCAGAAGCTTGAATGATTTATAAGAGTTCTTGAGAGATTTTTCACTAGTAAAGATGCCCTTTCAGCCTCTGCACATTTGGAGCTAACAAAGGAAGTGACACTCAGTGAGTGAAAATCTTGGCATTGGTGAAAAACACACATATGTTCACAAGCAGAAGTGACTGAAATAGCACAATTAGCAAAGCCAGGTTCTTGACACACTCTCAGTTCCTTGTTTCCCTATGAGTAAAAGAGGAAGAGTTCCTCACCTTGAAAAGGTACTGAAAATAGGAGATCTTTTGTGACTGTTGGGTAAATAGATACCATGGGACTGGTACCTGTAGCAGTATGGTGAGAATAAAAGCAGCTTCTACTTGCAAGTTAAACCTTCTCTTGGGTCTGGGAGAGACAAGACATGGCCAAAAAGAGAGAGGTCTATGTTTGACAACAATTAATTTAGTATCTAATATTGGGCAGACTCGGAACTGCTGGAAGCAGCATGAAGCAGAGTTACAAGCTCTTATCCAAAAATGAACACTATCTAATGAACTACGGTCTCCCTCTTCCATAGCATCCCTGTTATAACCACAAAGTATTTGGCAGACATTTAACTGTCTTAAGTGTGAGTTAGCAGTTGGAATTAGGGAAAAAGTTAGCATTGTGTGGTCAATCAACCTCTTTACTGGTCACCATGATTCATGGATTATATTAAATGGAGGAACAAGGAAACAGATTACTCACACTTCATGTCCTACATCAAATCAATTATTAATAGACAGCTGGGTATCTGACTGCCTTGTACTCTGTTATGAACTTGTGGGAATGATGAGCAGCAAAGCAGAAGTTAATAGACTGCCCCAAACCACTTTTTTACCAATTACAGTGTTAGCCTGGTGTCAGTTAATGGAAATTACTGAACTTCGCATCCTGCCTCTTCTGTGATTTACAACCCAGTCCTTGATCAAGACTTTAGGGAGGATGTCTTCTGCAGAGGGAGTGGAAACGACAACATATGGCTTCTGTCTCATATTACATCCATTTGTAACCTGCAGATTTAACTTCTTTTCTTACTATAAAGCCTGAGAGACATCCCCTCCTCCCTCCACCCTGGTGCAGCTAGATCCCAATGCCACAGGATCTCTCCTTGCCAAATTCCTCTCTTTTTATTCCAATGTCCCTTTCCTTTATTTCACCACTTTAACACTTTCTGTCTGCTAATGCCAGTCTTTCTTTGCACATATGACTGCCCAATTATTCATAATTTCTGGGCCCAGGTTCAACAAGTCTGTTTGAAAATGATAGTTGCTCTGCACACACAACTTCCCTTCATATTGGTGGTCCCAAGGCTCACATCAGGCTCCTTTTCAATGAATAAATGGCATTCTTATTTACCTAGTTTAAAATATTAAAATATTGTTCCACATGCAAGTGATTGGATTCCATTTCTTCCTAGGGCCATCATGTGCTGACAGTCACGTGTTTTTTTCCTGTGAGTGTCATGATCCTTATTATAATTTAAAGGCAGAAGTAATGTGATCAGGAATTTCGTTCACTAATTCCAGTTGTTGAAAATAACCAAGAATTAGCCTTTAATGTTTCAATTTTAATTGCATCTTGGTAGTTAAGCAGTATATCTCTACCTTCTGTTAAGTCTAAACTTAAGAAACATCGAAACTGGTCCTTTCATGTTGGAACCCTGGGTTCAGAGAATTTCAGTCTTTTACTTTAATACTTTCACTTCCTGAATTTTCCAGGCCTTCTGTTCTTTCCCCTTTACTGCTGCATGACCTTGGGAAAAATCAAAATAAACCCAAACCTTGCAGCCTGCATGTTGGATGTAGGAGAGTGCCCGTGTTGTCCATGCACTCTGTGCTCTGCAGGTTGTGCTCCCTGCTCTCTTCTGCTTCGGGTGCTGTGAGCACAGGCACAGCTTCTCCTTCATCCTCACCATGAATTTATCCCTTCTAAAGGGGTTCACAAGGTTGCTCAGTTCCTTCTTGTTCTTGTTTTGTGCTCTTTTGCTAAAAAGATTGGTAGAGAATCTGATCATGTGCTTTTTCTTCTCTCTGCCTTATTCAGCAGCCTATGTGGAGTGAAATGTATCGTGTTGTCCACAGTTCTGTAACTTTTCCATTCATCCAGTATGTTCAGATGAATCTGGCTTTCTGGTGTTTAAACCAAAACTCATCAAAGCAGATGGAAAAATTTCTAATTCCCTCAGTTTCTGGGCCTCATAAACTTGGCTTGTCTCTGCAAGTCCTTGCACCTTTTGTATAATTATTTGTAACTTTGCAAAGTAGTTCTGAAGTTTTCTAAATGTTGCCCAAATGAAATATCAGGGCTTCACACCCCCTCTGTGGAGCTGTAGATGAGCTAGAAAACTCAGAAAATTTGTTCTGCTGAATAAAAGAATACTAAAGACTTGGAGTTAATGTTAGGCTTAGGCAGGCAGAGCAAAGCACCAGCAACTCTGCCTAGGAAATATAGGGAGAAAAGCCAAACCTCATAAACATTTCCTTTCAAGGAAAATAGGTTTTGAAACAATGTGAATAAAGACATTACCAAAACCATGTTTTTCTTCTAGCACAGCACCATCCAGAAAGGATGGTATTTTCCATTTAGGAAATAAAGAAGTCTATGAAAAACTATCAAAATCTATCAGAAGCAAAGCAATCTGGACAAGAATAGGAACAATCAAATTATAATTAACCTTATTTTTTTAGGATTGTAGGAGCTGTCTGTGGGTTTTTGTTTCGTTGTTTTTGTGGCGGGTTTTTGCTTTGCAGGTCTCATTTTCTGACGAAAGATCAACAGAATTTTCAACCTATGCTTTTGTACATGTTTCTGTAAAGTAGCAGATGCTAACTCTAGCATTTATTCACAAAAACAACCCCAGATTTGAATAAGCCACTAGGAATACAACCTTGCTGCTGCTCTTTGCTAAGAGACAGCCTTCCCGCCTTTTCCTGACGCAGCCCATGATAAGGGTATGAGTTGGGACTTGAATCCTGCAAGACCCTGTGGCACGCTGGGTTATTCGCTTACTGATAGCTGTGTTGCAGTAGTGTGACACAAGCTTCAGGTCTGCACCTGCATGGCATTACTTAATTTTTGGGATATATTCTCCCATCCTTCACAACCCCTTTCAGTTACGCATGAGAGGCTTCTAGCCATTCCCTAGTGATTGGGAAAGGAGAGGGCAGTTCCCAGCCCATTCCTTGGTCTCTATCAAATCCTTGCTGCCCCAGTGGCAGGATCCCAGGGAGGAAAAAATAAAATGAGGGAAAAGGCTGTACTTCTAATGCAGATGCTGGGTCACTAAATAACTCCCTGGGTTTGCAGGCACACAACACCTGTGGGAAAGGAAAAGCTACAAACGTGAAGTGATTGTTTATAGGTACGATTTTTCATCTTAAAAATGCAAATTTGCAGCAGAACCACACGTACCGGAAAAAGGCATTTGAATGAACTGGCAGATAGATTCTAAAGCCCACTAGAAAGTGAAGCTCACTTCTGCTTTCCCAGTTGCCTAGGTGATTAACATGAGACAAACACAGCTCTTCCCATGGTTAATCTTCAATCCTTAAGACAAAGAGTTTTTTGGCTTCATGTTGCAAGATGTGAAGGTATTTCAACAGCCGGATTTCACCAGAGCTGTGCCCTCCTCCTGGCCCTTTGCTTGTACGGCATTTCTGCTGCGAAGGTCACCTTAGAGTCACTATCTGAGCACCCTCTCTTAGGGCCAGGAGGGGACACTGTCCCTGGGGGCAACCAAGTTCAGCGGGTGTGTGCCTGTATGTAAAGCTCCCAGGAGTTAAAAATACCGAGCCACACTCAATTATCTTTAGTGCCATTAACACCCTGCAAGCACCAGAGCGGCAAAAGGTGGCTGGCCGTGAGAAAGAGCAGATTGCTGGGCTGGAAATCAGAACGCCAAACCGTGCAACTCTGAGCTCGTCTACTGATTTCTAATCCTCCTGCTATTCTTCCTCTGCCGTCTCTGTTTGGAGAGCAGGTCCTTTGTGACAGGGATGGCTCTCCGTGGGTGTTTGTACAGTGCATGGCACAATAGGCCCCGATCCCCATGGATGGCTCCCAAACACAGAGCCTTTGGATGAGGATTCTGGTACAGAAATCACCCTGTGTGATGGTTCAGAAAACCCGCTTCTGCTGCGTTTTTCCTTCTCCTTTCTAAGGATTTCAGGCTGCTCGTAAAGCAACATCAACACGAGACATGGAAATGCTGCTGCCCTTCTGTGACAAATCAGGAAAGAGAACTACAAAAACGTGGAATGAGTTTCTCTGGCTTATATAGCAAACAGGCTTTTTTCCCCCCCTCTCTCCCCCAGCTCAGTATTACAAAGAGGCAAAACCTTTTCCAAAACGAAAAATTCCCTGCATGTCTTCAAGGTTTTGCCTCCTGCTTCCTCTCCCTCTTCCTGGGCTGGTAGAAGCTGCCACATCTGCAAATATGTGCTTCCTTTAATGTCTTCACTTTCTTCCCTGATTCTCTGCTGACCTCTGGAAACTCTCCAGGGATTACTGGAGCAAATTTTAGCTGGGGAAAAATGGTCTCTTCTTTGCAGAGGCAGCCACTGAACATGTATGTTATGCCTAATCCATGCTGAGGTTATGAACACCTGCATCCACCTAGCCCTATTTACCCACAAATTAGGATTTCTTTTTGTGAGATAGGAATTTTTTTGTGAGGCTTGAACATCCACAGATTGATAGTAATCGGATTTAATTTTTTTTTTTATAATTGGGAAGCAAAAGCAACATCATCACTCTTCATTTAACGTCTCAGCTCCGTGGTGGAGGAGACAAAATGGAACAGGATCTATTCTAAAGATGGACAAATAGAGGTGAGGGATTACAGTACAATTTATTTGGCTCCTACAGAACTCAGAGGTGAGGGATTAAGCCGGTGGTGCTTGGGCTAAAGCAGCCCATCACCTGCTTGCTATCCAGGAGGGGAAACCATTTCCTTAGGGCCAAAAAGTTTCCATTACGCCGCAGGGCAAAACGGAGAGCTGCCTTTTCCATCCTGTGTGCTGTGCATGAATTTGAAGGTGCTTCAAAAAGGGAGGTTTTTTAACAATTAAAAAAAAAAAGAAAAGAAAAGAAAAAAGGAGAAGAAGTTATTTCAGACATATTTCCTGGGTTGTTGTTTGTGTTTGATGTTTTCAGCTGTAGCCAAGTGGAACGAAGCAAATGTAGCCCTGGCTGCGGCGCTCTGTTTTCCTGGCTGGCAGGGACACCTAGTGGGTAGGACAACGTGTGCTGGTGGAGGCAGGGGAAAACACGCGGTCTTGACTCCCCACCAAGGGCAATATTTCATTTTCTGAGTCATGGTAGTGCCTAATTGCTGCTCATGTTATCCTTTGGAATTAGCATGGAGTCGGGAGCAGTTTACAGCCAAACCTCCTTCAAGGAACAGTGAGTGTAATGTGAGAAGGTGATCTGAGCAGTGTTACCCAAACTACTGCTAACAGGAACCGCTGCCAGCCTGCCTTTTGTGCAATTGATTCTTTTGAAGCCTGTTACAGTCATAATAACACCTACACGGGCTCTGTGTGAGAGCTGACTCGGTGGTGGCGTGATTCATCTCTGTCTGCACTTACGCCTTCCGCGGGGTGTTGCATCGGGGCCACTTTTATTCTCTTGCAGACACCTACAAAATGACATTTACTGCTGCTCACAGTGGGACAGCTTCAGCAGGAAAAAGCAGCAGGAAGCTTAAAAAGAAGAGGAAGGCAGTGTGACCAGCTGCCGCCCCCAAAGCAGCAGGGCTGTTCAGAGTCAGGGCCAGGCCCAAATCCCTCCTGCCTCCTCGCTGCTCGCAGCACAGGTCGGGCTTTGCTGGCCCTGTCCCTCAAGCTGTTTACCAGATCAGATCCTTGATTGCATTTCCTCCACTCATGTTTTTATGGGAAGAGGTTGTTGAGTAATTTCTTTGTTTCCGTTGTGGGGCTGTGGACAACTTTTTTCCTGGCCTCTTCCCAAGCACCTGTCTGAGAGGGCTGGCATGCAGATGCTACGTTCCAGATCGGTGGCAGCCCAAAAATCCTCCAGCCCGTGCCAGAAGCAGAGACATTATATGTGAGAGATTTCATGCAGGGAAAAAAACAAACCCCCTTTATAAACATGGTAATTTTTGTTTGTTTTAGATACTTTTCCTGTGCAAACTATAAAATGCAGAGGCTGGGAAGAAGCAGCCTGCAGCCACCACTCTGGGGATGTAGGCCCCAAAAAGATTCTTACCCTTAAAAATATAAGATGAACTGCAGCTTTTTATTCAGAAACAGATCATCTAAATAGCAAGAAGCAGTTATGCTCTGGACATTTTGAAATCATCTTCTTCTGATCTAATTATGTGCTAGCAGTAAAACTGACACAGTTATGGTTATTAAGCACTTTTCGTTTTTTCCACATTTTACTAGAAATTCTGTCTTAGGATTAACAGGCACTTGCATCATTTCAGTCCTATGTGCTGTATTAAGGAGCATCTACATCATCAGCAAATATTTTTATTGTGCTGACAATGCACACAAAGTGAAATGGGAAGGTACAGAGCTTTATTTTTTTTCCTCTGGACTCTCAACATAATTTGAATAGCTTATGCCTCATAAGTTCCTTCATTAGAGAAGGAGAATTAATTCCCATTTAATGAAATTAATAAATTTGAAGGAAGGGGTAAAAAATACTTCTTTCTGACATAGCTACACAGTTTTGTAGCAGGACCTGCATATCTGTATTCTAAGTGCTGATGATGGGGAGAAACAGTAGAATATATATTTAATAAGACTTTTGGCACTAATAACCTGAATTCATACACATAAGCTGGCAAAATGCAGTTTATGCAAAATTATGATTATCAGTGTGTATACAAATAGATGAAAAAAACTCCTGAAGTATTATTGCAAATGACTCAGTGTCAAACTGGAAGGAAATTTCAAGAGAGCATTCCAAGCAGATGTGCAGAGATCTTCAGAACTGATTTTAGTCAATATTTTTATTAGTGATTTTCAGGATAAATATAGAGTACACTTATAAAATTTGCTCAGTCTGGCAGGCAGGATCAGGATGTGAAATGCTAAATTGAAGAGATGGTCTCAGATCAACAAGATGAAGTTCACTAATGACAAATATGAAGTGCTACACTGAAGAGGGAGATATCAAACGCATAAATATGAATTGAGAAATAATCAGCTCAGCGTCAATATGAGAAAATGATACTGTGTGTATAGTGGTTCATAAATTAAATATGACTCAACAATGTGATTATGCTGCAAAATTTGCTAATCCCACCTGGAGTTCTGCTAATAGAAGTGTTGTATGTGGAAGAGGGGAGATTGTGCAGGCATCCTGCAGCTCCTTAACTGCAATCTGGTCACCCAAGTAGACCATGCTGCCCATCACCTCCCAGACCTTCCCTCTGCTCCCTCTCCAGGCCCTTTCCTCAGCCACAGCCATTCTTTGCTGCCTTCCTCTGTGAAGGATCCTTGACTTCTTCCCTTTGGAAAACACTACCCAGACTCCTGCTGCCTCATGTTGTTTCTTCTTATGAAAATAAGTAACTGGTGATGCCAGGGGTAGTCTCCATATGAATCCTATAGGCACATCCTATATGGATCCCACACAGGGAACATGTGCTGCTCTTGCAGAGGTGCTGGCTCCTGGCAGCTCTATTCTGACACATGGGAGCATCACTCAAACCAGGGCAAGGGTGTCACTTCCAGGTGCAGCTCCATTCAAAGAGAAAACAAAACACTTAAACAAAGAAGGAGACAGTCACCTGAGAATTACCAGGGCAAGAGAAGAGCGTGGAGGGAATTGATTGCATTTCATTGCATCGTTTTTTAATCCCAGCGAAATTTTTGAAGATGTTTGGTTGTGGGAGTGTTTTTAAACTACTCAGGATTTAATGCTACCCAGAACCATCCCCATTGCACCGTGTGATGACTGAGGGAGCTGCCCCAGGGCTGTGACACTGTCACAGCCAGCAGTGACAAGGTTCAGAGCTTCTTCCATCACTTCTGCAGGCAGACCAGGATGGCGGACAGGCTCCGACTGCTCTAGAAATCAGATCTGTGTCAGAAATCATAAACAGATCGCTCAAAAACCTGGAGGGGGATGTGCGGCTGCTCCCAAAAGCCCGAGGCTGCCGCTAGATGGCAAACTTTAATTTTCAAATCCTGGAGCTGCCGGGGCTCGTGCCTGGGGCCGTGTGCGGCCAGGGATGGGGATGGGAGCCAGGTCCCAGCCCTGCACACACCCAGGGGGCCGCCGGCATTCCTACTGCCCCACTCCTTCTCGGCACCCGGCTCAAAGCTTTCCCTGGGAGCTTCTGCACGGTAAAGAGCTATGAGATGCTTTGCCAGGTGTCTGTCCCTCCAAAGCTGGGAACCAGGGCTCTCCTGCAGTTTTCCGCCGTGTGGAGACTCCTGGTGATGCTCTGAGCAAGGCCATAGGGGCACAGGTCCAGGCGGTCACTCAGTCAGGCTCGGGGCTCTGCAGGACAGGTCTCAGCAGCAGCTGGACACTCTCCAAAGACCCCCCGTCCCTCCTCCTCCAGCCCTGGCTTTTCTCCCTGTCTTGGGCCCAGGCTGGTGCTGGGTGTTCTGGAGAACAGAGGTGTTTTTCAAGGCTCAGGACATTGTATAGGGTGGGAAAAAGCCTTTTCTGCACTTCCCTCCCTGATGGTTATCTCAGAAAGCATTAGGAGGTAAGGTAAGAAAGCAATTCTACTGAACCTGGTCTTCTCCGGATCTTTATCAATCCCCAAGGAAATGGGCACACACTGAAAATCAGAGTGGTGCCAGAATTGCAGCAACCTCAGGTCTTGCCATATTGTGAGATGTACATAAAGCACGTAAAGTCTTACATATATTTTAGGAAAGCCTAAAAATTATCTAAATCAATCTTAATTTTCTTATGAACTTAATGAAAATACTCATCTTCCCCATCAGTCATGCGTGTTGCCTTATTTTAATCAGTTAATTTATCTCAGTGTGAAGAGATTCCTCAGTGGATACTGGGAAACTCCGACCCAAGTGTAAGATATGTGCTCCCCTGTATAGAAATAAACTGTTTGATTGCGTTTCTTACAGCCCAGGTTTTAGACCAGGAGCTGACCTTATGAACACCAACACTTCTAACATGGCAACTCCAAGATCCTTTTATGGGATAAATCACATTTCCTCCACAAATATAGTTCACTACTCTGTGTCACACCACCAGGAAAAGCATTTCTTCACCACAGCAGATAGTGTTTTTGTGGCAAAGCACAGTGGTTAACACAGCAACTTCTGTGATCCTGAGAGCTCTGTAGGGTTCCATATGGTTCTCCTCGCATCTCTCCAGTCGTGGCAGTCCTTTTACACCTCTTAAAGTCTTACTTACTAAGTCACTCAATACCCATCAGTTGTCCTCTACATACTACAACTCTCGCAGAATTTGGCACTGTGTTATGAAAAATAGGGCTCGCTTTTACTGACTCTTTTAAGTTGCATGGCATGAGTGCCATGTGAGCTGTATTCTTCATCTTCTATACTTTAATTCTTTTCCAGTTGTCTGGCCCTACATCCAATGTCATTAGCTGAAAGCAAAATCAGAGCCATTCCTTCCAACTGATGAAGAGCTGTCTCCTCCCCATGGTATTCAGAGTCTCCATTTTGAAGCCCAAACTTCCCAAAGTGGGGAAGGGTCTCCCCTGACTCCACACAGCAGGGTTAATCACCTCATTTCAAAAGTAATGTCCTGAAACAACCACCTTTTTTTTACCACCAAAAGCAATATTTTCTATCTAAAATTTAGATGTTGCAGCAAGGTGAGGAGTTCAAAATATCCTTGGGACTTCTGCCTCCAGGCCTCTTGGTGAATCCCTTCCCCTGAAGCTTGGACTCGTACAGCACATTCAGAAGAAGTCCCCTGCCTCCTATTTGCTTCCTGTGGGATTGGAATATGTAGTTCCTTTAGCTTTTTCGGCAAATGGCTGCCCAAACTCGTGTTTCCCAGATCACCAATAATAGGGTCAAACTGAGCCCAGGTACCTCCTTCTCCTTTTCCTTCTCCCTCCTCTCATCTTGGGAACCATAAGCTTCTTCTTGGGGTTTTTCTCTCCTTCTGTCATCTTGTCAGGACTGGGAAGAGATATGTGATACCAGTGATGCTTCTGATTAATGTGGAAATGCAGTTTTAGCTAACACAGAGCTAAGGCAAATAATGAAGAATTTTTCAGAGTCTGGTTTCCCTGATGGATTCTTGCATCAGTAGCTTTCAGTAACAAGAATCCCAGGCAGGTGAAAAGATCAATTTAGGGTCAAATAACAAATAAGTAATTCAGTGTCAGTTATTACTTCCTGCAGGCATAGGCTGAAAATGGTAAAGAAAGATTTGGTATCAAAATGTATGTTCATTTTTAACAGAGAAGGGCTAGCTTTGGGTAGAGTGAGGCTGTATGTCCTTCATTTTCTGGGTGCAGAAAACATCAGGTAATTACATAAAGGCAGGGATTTAGTTTGTTTTACTTTATTTTAAGGTCTCATTCAATGTTCTTGCCTGCAGTCAGGATGGACATGAAGGAGTAGCCCAGGACCTGTAATAAACCGGGTCACAACGCCCACACACAGTAACACTGGGGGAAAATTTTTATTGGGATGCTGTTAACACTTTTCTGACATCAAAAAAGCATTCCTTGTGTGAGTGTTTGTTGAAAGTGGTGAGCGTTCCCACCCTCTCAGTCAGGATCTCACCAACACAAGGGACATGCCCTGTGGCCCTGAGCAGTCAATAATGTCAAAGGGGGAGAAACATTTCGGACTGTCTTCTTACATATGAGGAAGGAAAACAGATCACAAGCCAGTTTTCAAAACAACCTTCCTTTTCAAAGTTAACTATACTCACCTTCTGTGTGAGGAGAAGGCAGCTGAAATGTAATCTGTCCATGAGAAACTGCAGCCTTGAAGGACGTAGCTTGAACAGTGACCAAGTATCCAGGAAGGACTGGACCATGTCCTACAAGCAGCTGGCGGTCTGACAGCTCATCCATTATTGCTGAAAGGTGTCACTTGTGAGAGACAGGGAGGCTCATGGGGGCTCTGCTGCCTGGAGCAGTGGCTGGGGAAAGCCACAGAAGTTTCCAGGAATTCCAGAGCTTTTGTGAAGGGTGCTGGTTACAACCTATTTCCCTCTGGATAAACGTGTGGGCAGCAAAATGTGCCACCAATGGCAGCAGGAGGTGTGTTATCCGAGGGCAGGCATGGCCTGATGGCCATTCTGGTTTTCCCCAGGAGTGCTTGTTCCTCCACTGAGGCTGAGGCTCTCTGGAAAACACATTCAGCTGTGGAGGGAGCCCAGGTGGTTTCCAGTGGCAGTGGATGCCTGGAGGTACTCCTTGCCCCTGGACAGACCACCACAGTGACCGTCCTGTTCACTTCCCTTGCCTATAGGACTTTGCCTTCCATATTTTAATGTTAATACCACCACAGGCATTTAATAGTGCTCAATTGAACATTTGCATTCATAGCTGGACAGAATTTTTTGAGTTCAAAATTATATTGTTTGCTATTTTTTCTCGAGTTTCTAACTCGGTTTTCTTGTATGTTATGGTATGGCCTAGTTGCCTGTTGCCCTACATATTATGCAAACAAATACCTAGGGTAATATAAACCCAGACACATTAAAAAAATATTAATGAGTACTGGATGGAGAAAAGGGGAATCATTCTTTGAATTTTTCAAAATTTTATTGTCCTTACTCAGAATAAAGCAATGTTTAAAGCCTACAAAATATTTCGTGAAAGGGATTTCATTTTTCCGTGTGTTTTTCCTGACACATCTTAGACATGTTTTGATTTTCATTAACTATTTGATAGCAGATTCCTGAGGTAGTGGAGAAAATAAAAGAAAACAAAAGAGTAATATTGGTAATTGTTTTTCAAAGGGCTGTGTTAGCATTTCAACCATACCCTTTATGCAGCAGGGTAGTAAATAAAATGAATAAATGAAGAACTAGCTTTATTTAAAAGCATTAATTGCTGATGCAAAAGGTGCATGGGATTTAGCTGGGAAGGCAATAAAAATCCTTTTTTATTAATTTTTAATGTTTATATTTCTTCATCACGAGTCCGTAAAAATGCAACATCCGGGGTTTTTTTCATGTCTTGTATTAAGTACAATGGATTACACTTAGGAAAATACAAAGGCTTTCTCTTTTTTCAATAATATTGTTTAATTCTCTCTCCCCCCCGCCCCCCCAGGTAATAATTAAATGTAGAGCATGGAACAGGGAGGATCTGTTTTTAATCTTAGACTGGTATGAACTGGGAGCTAATCCATGGACTCGGTTGTGTGGCAATGTGAGGAAATAGTTGGGAGATCAGAGTTAAGGCTTCTGTTTCTAGGAAGACTCATTGAAGAGCATATAGCTGTTTTCCTGGAGAGATGCTCCGGAGCCTTTCACATGCTTATTTTAATCATTTATTAAAAATACACCGAAGAGAAAAAAAAAAGTTGAAAAAAAAGATGTTTCTAATTCTAGCAGTTCCAAGCGGTGTCTCAAGGTTGAGCACAAAACAAACCATACATAAATAGCAGAAAACAGTCCGCATCTTGTTGCCATGACAATGCCCTACTTATAGCACATTAAGCTGATTCATGTCTTTTCTCACCTCACTGTTAATAAATTATGGTGGCTGATGAGAATTAAGCCAGCTGGAAGAGCCAGTGAATGTAAGCAGCAAATTAATTTGCCACTTAAACGTGGTGTCCTTCAGGGGAATTACCCTCTACATACAAATAATATCTTACTGTATGTGTAAAGCAGTAGGAATAAGTTGAAACAGCTAATCTTTGTTTTCTTTGTTATACTGATGTATCACAGCTTATTGCTGTACCAGCAAGAGCTGGTGCAGCCCCACTCCTGCTGTAGGCAGCAGCACCAACTTCATTTGGTGGCAGACGAGTGTTGCAGAGGCTCCTGTGCTCCATCAGTGAAGATTACAGGAATAAATCTTTAAAACATTGATTCCCCAAGTGTGAGTCATGTTTTCTCCTTGAAAGTGTGGGACATTTGGCCAGCAGCTGCTGAAGGGTGTCACCTGCAGTCTAGCACCTTTATGCTAAACTGGTGCACCATGCCTACACGTGCAGGGTTACAATGGAGACAGTCATTTCCCAGCTGATGTGTCAATGGGGTTTATGCAGGTCACAGTGCAAGAATGCAGCTGAGAGCAGGCATTCATCAATGGTGAGCAGAGTTTAGGCTTCTTGATTAATGTATATTCACAGTGGAAAAGATTTTCTCCTTTTTCTGTAGGGAGAGATTCAACAATGGTTATGGTAGAACTGAATAAGCGTAGCTCATAATGGCAGCCTTTAACAGAAACCAGCCACACTTCATTCAAACCTTTGTCTCTACACTCACTTGAAGTCAATAAACTCTAACAGCTGGAGCTGGAGGTCTGTATTGGAGGACTTTCCAAGTCACAAGTATAAACCCCCCTTGAAAAGTAGCAAATGCTTGCTCTTGGGGCTGAAATCTGTGAAACGCCAACTGAATTCTGCTAATAAGTATTCTGGGATCTTCAAGTATTTGCTCAAGTGCCGGAGTCTTACTGCTTTCCCTATATTTTTTCTTCACTGATTTTCTTCTTGAATGATTTCACTTCTCTGTCAGCCATAAATCAAATTTTCTTTGGCATTGCACTTCAGTTCAAGTTAACCAAAGAAACATTACCTGATCAGAATCACCTGAGGAAGCCAAATTAAACTATTGTTCTGCATAGCTTGGCTAAGCTAAGCCCTCCTCCTTTTGATTCTTAATTTCATCTGCTTCTTTTCAGGACATGAAAAATCAGTGGAGGCTGGCACCAGCTCAGTTATCAAAAATGCCACTACTGTGCATTCCACTTTGCCACTCCTTGTCAGCCCCTTCTGGTTCCTCAGCCTCCCTTAGCGAGGCTCAGCCAAGAGAATGCCAAGCACACCTACCCCTGGGCCTTCCCCACGGCGTTAATTCAGACTGGGACACAGGAAAGAGAGGTACCCCAACCCCAGCTCTTCTCAGCAAAATGGTGCTTGGGGGTCCACGTTGTTTCTTTCCCCCACAATGCTCAGAAGCAGAATCTCCTCTGCCTCATATGCCCCTACACACACAAAGTGGGACACAATTAAAGGTTAATTATTTGTTTCCCCCACATTTCTGAATATACTCCCCTAGAGGCTTTTGGAGAAGATCCGCTGCGCTGTGATGGGGACCTGAAGAGATGATTCTCCTCATAAGCTGAGTTCTCACTGTGATCTGAACGCTGTGCTTTGTTTTGGGCAGGAGCATTGTCAGCGCGCTCCGGCGCAGCACAGCTGGAGAGCCGGAGCCTGCAGCTGCAGAGCTCCACAGAGCCGGCGGCTCCATGGGGATGGATCCCGCCGGCATCAATAGGCTCGGCCTCTCAGTGTCTAGACACTCCTGCCCATCCTTTCACGGCAGGAAAACAGCCTAAATGATCGCATGGATTTTGCAATTCAAAAGCATGTCTGTGCACCTCATCCAATGGCTTTTGAGCCACGAGGAAGGCACAGGCACACATTGGGAATTCTTGCTGTATTCTGTATGCAATCCTAAACTCTCATCTTCTTGCATTCCAGTAGTGCTCATCAGCTCCATAGCAGTGTTAAGGTTTCTTTCTTTTTATTTCCACACCAGCAGATTTGGATCTTGATGAAGAGGATGAACTGTTCTAAAATGCGTTTTTTTTTCTCTGTCTTTATAAGACAAGATATGGGGACAGCTGAGAGGTTTTTCTGAATGGATTCAGAAGTATCAGCAGCTTTAAATCCACAAAACTAAAATTCCTAGACTTATTGCAATTTCAAGGCAAACACAAAGTTTCGTTTTATCTAATGTGGATTACCAATTAATCTGGTTCCCTACTCTGAATTATGGAAAAATTAGCACATGTGAGTGCTGCAGGAATTTTGCATTGAAATCTGCTTAAGACTTTCTGAAAATTGCAGGAACTGATGTGAAGCTGATTTCCAGCCTCTCAAACAATGAGCCTTTGGGAAACTATGAATTAATCTGTACCCTACTTTTACTCTTCCCTCTCCTGTTTTGCCTTATGACAAACACATTAATGATCCAAAGTGGCATCACACATGAAACCAAACCCCAAGTCTCACAGCAGACAAATGAATGCCACCTCCTCTCCTCTACTGCCATCATCCACCCTGTCCTGCCAGAGCATCAGCTGCTGCACAATGGCTTAAAACCTCTCCCCTCCAGTGCAGCTGAGCAGATTTATATCAGCTGACTGACCCTCCTTTGTAACTTGCTGTGTGGAAGCCTCTGGATTTGAGAGGCTGGAGCTACAGAAAGGTGACAAGCCCTTTCCATGTTTCCTTCTGATTATTTTCCCTACTCAAAAAAAGTAAGCAAGAAGGGATTTGGTTACTTCTAGAGCAAGTACTGAGCAGCTACAGAGAAAGAGGATGTGCTTAGCAAATGTCCATGCAGCTTCTGCTGGGGCCTTGTCATGGTTGGGTGGAAAAAGCAATGGCAGAGAGGGCTTTGTAATGTGAACAGTTGTGTTTCCTTCTGCATTTACTGAAAATACCAAAAACTCAAATCAACCCACGATTGTGAAGGATCACAACCTCCCAAATCTGCCATTACCTTCCTGCCCTCACCAAGAATGTTGTTGATTTGAATTAAGGTATGTCCCACTTAATGTATCTCAGATGCCTGGGAAGTTTTTCCTATTGTCTCTGCATGGACCTCTAAAAGAGGGAGGCCTGGGGTGGAGAACCTTTATAGATCAGCTTGCAATCTTCTCCATCTGTTTCAGTAAATAGTAGATAGAAATCATGAAAGGCAAAAAAAATCAATGCATTCAGTTGCATGACACTCAGCACTAGGATGTCTGATTTACAGAGCTTCATTCTAAAAACTGCTTTATAGATGAAAGATTTTTTTTTTCTTCTCCCTGGGTTATTCTAGTTTATCTTCCTCCTATTGATTCTCTTCTTCAGTTTCCATTGTGTGGCACATGATGTGATTCTTGGGGCTGCCCTGTGCAGGGCCAGGAGTTGGATTATGATTCTATGATTTTATGTATTGCTATTTTAAATTAAAGTGAAACAATTTTGTACTGTAAGATCACAGAAACAGATTTACAGCTGCTATGTTTTGCGTTTTCCTCATTTCCTCCAGCACAGCTATGTACAGTGATATCAGCTTAGGGTCTGGCTTCTTTTGTGGTTTTCTTAAAGCATATTACATCAAAAAATCCATCAAGTGTAAGTCTAAACACAGCAGCAAATTGTTCATTAGGGGCTTTGTAGATAGGTAGCCTTCAAAAACCTATGCTATTAATACAACTTAGAATTGCCTTTGAGTAGTTGCGTTGTCAATAAAATGCAGAAGGAAAACGAGTTGTGTTGTCAATAAAATGCAGAAGGAAAATGAGTTTCCAGTCAACTTTTCATATCCAGGAACATCTGAGCTCAAGATTATGAAACTGTGTGATATTATATATATAAATGCCAGTGATTTTATCTGAAAGTGCCAATATTACACACTAATATCAGGATATAAGTGATACTTGCTAGCTTTAAAAGTATTAATGCTGCTGATGACTTTTTTTTCCCTGAGATACAGAGTTGACGGGGTTCAGTAGCTATTTCTCAGACATAAGCACCCTGGCTGAAGTTGATTAGTTCAGCACTTAGAACAAATGGTCTTAACACTGCCCTAATTTGTGCAGTGTTCAAAAGCAATGTCCTAAACGTTCAAAAGCATGTCCTAATTTGTGTGCACCTTGTGTTAGAGGATGTTGCTGATCAGCGACTGATAATGCAGCCACCATATCAACGTGCCTGATCTTGCTTCCCCAGAAAATAAGTGGACATTTATTTCTTCAGTGGTTAGAAGCAGCCCCAAATCTCCTGCTTTCCCACATTTTAATACCTTGTTCTCTCTGTGTGTGTATGTGTGTGTGGGAGAACCCCTTACCAGTGTGGCTTTTATGCTCTCTTTAGAGTTTCTTAGCCTTCGGTTTTTCTTATTTACAGTCACATCTTGTATATGTGGCAATTACAGCCACGACTTATTTTGTAGAAAGTATGCTGGGGAAGTGTGTAATTTCTGACACTATAAATACAGGGAGAACCATTACCAGATGATGACCAGCTCCTCGAGGATTATGAGCTACCACAGAGTTTAACAAGTTTGGATCCATGGTACTTTGCAATGCTTTTGCCTGGAGACTGTATGAAAGTCTTTTTTCATCTTTAAAGATTTTTTACACTGAAGTTAGTTGCACTAAGATAGTGAATGTCAAAAGCTGTGCACAGTGAACTATGGCTTCACTTATTCCCTTCCTCTTTTTGAAGGGGTTGGTGTTTTCCATCCCCCTCAGACAAGGGAGACTTAACACGAGGCAGAACCCAGGGAGAAATGCATAGCCAGAATAACTGTAACTAACACCAAGCTTAGCATTTGGCCTCTGCTGAATAACCCCATTCCTCAGGCTTCCTAAGCCAGACCTTGCCTGTTGGTGAACCAGCAGCAGGATTTGGACCCATTGGAGCCAAAAGAGGGCGTGAAGAGGAGAGGTACAGGGGGTGACGGCAGCAGGTGACAGCCCTGTGTACCAGCAGCTTCTCGCCTCTGTGAATTTCTGCTCCTCTGGCCAGTTCCCAAATGGGTCAACCCCAGTGCTGGGGTGGATTTCAATAGCACTGTTACTTAGAAACGAAGTCTGTCTCTTCCTTCCACTGTTCACTGACTGAAGGCTCAAGGCTAAAAGTTTTGCATGTGTTAAAAAAAAAACCCAAAAAAATAGAGAGAGAGGAAGGGACCCAGCTTGGTTAGACATTTCTAGACCACTGATAGTGCTGTCAACTGGTCTGCAACCTACAAGGGGCCCCAAAATATTCACTCGAGCAAACGTGGGCACTGCGAGACACTGATACCTAGTATTTGAGTCAGCACTTCCTAGCGTGTCCTGCTTGTCCTCTCTTCCAATGAAACGCATACTGAAATATGAGACCTAAATGTCTCCTCCCCTGATCTGAAGCAGTGGCAGAATACTGTCATTGACTTGCATCTGTGACAAAATCTGCACGGTGGCTGACAGCCACGACACCAAATGCTATTTGCCTTTTTGTTGTTGTCAGCAGTGTTAACTCTTAATGAGCAGGAAAAAGCCTGTTCTCTTTGAGGACACACATCTCCCTGTCTCTGTGCTGCGGGGTGAGCCATGGTACCTATTGCTATGAGCAATCCTGCCGGTGCTTCAGCTGTTTTTCAGCTGCAGGTCAGCAGCAAAACCTTTACCAGGATGTTTTCTTTCAGACTTAAGGTGTTTGCTGCACTTCTTTCATCTTAAGGGTAGATTAGGAGCAGTAGCGCTTGTGGTTACTTTAAACAATGCCATTTATAGGTCAGGTCTGGGGAAGGAGGGGTAGTTTTGGTCACAGTCTGTCTTTTGGCAGCAATCTGATTTTGTGAGGTGGGATGGGGTGACACGACTATTTTTAAATGGCTGTTTACTACATCCTGTGGTCCAAGGTGTGTGTGTGTAAGAACTTTATTTCTAATAACCATGTCAGTTTATCTGAACAGCTTGGTATGCTGGGCACAGTTTAACATGGCTTAAGTCTGTCCACATCTGGCCTGTTGTTCAGTTTTTCCTTATACTAGAAAATATAAGGAAATTCTTTTCCTCTCTATGGCAATGCATGCCCTTAATTACCCAGAAATCATCGGAGAAGTCTGATCTCAGGGAAACATAGTTTGATATCTGTGTGCTTGAAACACCAGAGCTTTGGCAGAGACACTTAGCATTTATGGAAAATCCATTATGGTCAATACATATTCTTCTAATTACATGATCAGGAGCCTGTGCAATGTGAAAGTTCCCTGTCTAGTTCAGTCAGAGATGTTTTTCTATTCTTTAAATTTTTTTTTTGTTAACTTGCTGCTATTCAATTTTCTGTTTACTTTCTCCCAACTGCTCTCCTTTCCCTCTGCCGTTCCATTCCATGTCAGTTTGCTTCCCATCTTTTATTCCTTCCACAGTTACAAGAGGCTCTGTCCTGCAAGCCTTACACCGGGTTCTGCTGGGTGCTGACACCAATGTCTCTGCTCCAGGAGTTCTTCCTTTCCTGGAGCACTGACCTGCCTTAAAAATTGCATATTGTTTTCCCAGATTCATTTTTCACCTTTTCTTTTTTTGTTGTTGTTGTCTTGGTCGTGAGGGAGTCATGAACAAAGTTAAAGGATGCAGCTCCAGAAGATGCTACTTGATTTTTTAATTCTTGTGGGTTTTAAATTATTTTTCTTCCTGTGCTTTGGATTTTATGCCTGTCAACAGAATTGAAACAAGTGAAGTGTTATAAATTTTGCTAAGCCCCCACAGCATTTTGAGAGTAGCTCAGGAATCATGAGACTGTTTTTAAGAGATTAGAGCTCTTTTTATTTTGTCTGGATTTTTAAGAAGTCCTGTGGCTATATTTGGGTCACATTTTCAAGCTTTGTTCTGCAACCGTGAAGACTGAAACTTTATATTTTATTATAAAATTGAAATTTAAGAGGTCATCACTTCAAACAACCAAATACTGCAAGACATATAATTTGAGAGATGCCAGTTCTTCTGATCTTCTCCCAAAATGTATTTTTACAGCCACCCCTTCAAGACATTGGAGGTTTCTGGGTTTTTATTTATTCAAGCCACTGGTTTTTTTATTTGTTTTCATCTGTTGCTTTTGAACACAGCACATATGTGCAACCTGGGACAACTGTAAATTTCATGATGAATTGGGAATAAATATTTCCATATTTAGCAAGAACTGTTTCTTGCATTGACACTTCACCTCCCTTCCCTGGGGCTATAGGATCTCTCCCAAATCCTCGCTGTGTGCAGCTGATCCCAATGCTGTGTAATCCTTCTAATGTAGCTTGGTTTCCTCTGAATCAGCAGAGCATTTTGTGTGCTTTTAACCTCCATACTGCAGCCACACCTGTAGGGGGGCTGCTAATCTAATTTTGATTCACAGTGGTGGCAACAAACAGGTCACTTACAGAGTTAATGTCAGCCGCTCCACTAATTACTGCAGGAAAGTGATCCCATCATCCGGGATGAAAATGTCTAACTCCAGCCTACAAAGCACTTTCAGTGCACTAATTCTGTTAATGCTCCATTACTGCTTCATTCGAGCTGTGTAGTCCATCTCCCAAAGTGAGGTACTAAATCCCCAACCAGTTCCAGAGCTGGGGAAGTGTGCAGACTAAAACATCACTGACGACATTATTGGGCGTTGTTTTCTGTTGGGCTTGCTCTGTTTCTTGAAGTTTATCTAGACAGATCTTCCTTGCTAACTCTTGGCTTTAGTAGCCTTAATCCTCCAATTTACCTTGAAGGGAGTTAGATGCCAAAAATACCCTGTAGGCGTGGATCTGATCTCTCTGTTCATTAGATACTGAAATATAAAATGAGACTATAAAGATACACTACTGCAATAGCTTAAAGGTTATTGGGGTCTGAGAAAACCTGACAGTGGCAGGTATATATATACATATATATATATATGTATATATATATGTGTACACCGACCCCCTCAAACAGAAGTAAAGAATGCCTTGAAACATCTGGGTAGGTATCTTTGGGCTTGAGATCTTGCAGTCTTCTCTAGGCATGAAAAGCTCCACAGCGGCCTCAGTCCATGAGAAATAACCTGGGCACTGTACAACAGCAAATGTTATGATAATAACAGACAGAATTCTATGCTGCCCTTCCCCCTAGGCCCCCACCAAAGACATAGGTATGTACAAAGTGTCTTATCTTCCTAAGTTTGCAAGACTTTAATTTTCTTCTATTTGAAGTGAGTGGGGATCCTCGTGCTGGTGTCATTAGATATTCCTTAGGCTTCTTCCAATCATCCTCACTGTCATTTTTCCTGAAGCCCACTTGTATGTCTCCTTTGAGATATACAAATTGTTTTGGAATTTGTTGTCAAGCAAAGTGCTTTTGAAGAGCAGAAGAAAATGTGTTGTGCTGGGAGTTGCTGGCTGGCTTGGTTTTGAAAGGAGCTCTGAATGAGGTGTGTTCACAGAGACAGATCAATAAATATGCCCAGATGCCTGAGCTGCCTCTAGGCATTCCCTGTTCCCTTCTCAGCTGAACTGCGAAGACTCTTGAAACTTGCTTGGAAGTTGTAAGTGAAAGGCAAAGTGAAAGCTGTTGAGCTCCTCGTAGCTTGTGGGACAGCAAAGGCTGGGTGATGGTGGCTCCTGCAGGCACTTCTTGTCTGATACTCCTTGCATGTCCCATCCCTGGGATCTCTGTTTGTCAAAATTCCCTTGCACTAAGTCTTATGTAGTTCATGCCTCAAAAGTAACTCCAGGCTGCTTTTATATTTCTGTTCCTCTTGTTTTAAATATATCAGCTGTATAAAAGTATAATAAATTGTGATAGCACAACTTAATAGTACTGCACATCCTGTGGTGAACAGAACCTATTGCTCAGAGCTCACTAATTCCATATATAGAAAGAAAGGTTTCTTCAGCTCTTTTTAAGTTTAAAAAACCCCTTATGGTTCTAAATAGAAGTTGAATATAAAAAATTGCTGTCTGAGAGGAACTGTTTTGTCAATGCTTAGGAAGCACTGAAATGAATGGTTATAGATGAGGTTGGAATGTAGCCTTAATGACAGGATATGCTGACAGCGTACATTATCCTGCTGTGAAGTGGGTTTATTTATACAGATACAGTTAAAGCACCTCATGTGAGAAGGCAAATGAGTGTCAGAGTAGATACTGTGATTTAGTCTGAAGGTATGACTACATCTTGTTTTGCAGTGCTTGATTATCCATAACACAAGGTGTTCGCTGTCTCCCAGAACTCAGACCGTGATTAACACATACTTGGAAAACTGCATCTCTGTTTCCCACAGGGAATGATCACCCTGACAGGTACATCTGCACCAGCCCAGCAGATGACACACCCTCCAAGAGCCAAGGCTGACATGGACAGCGTGGCACGAAGCTGTGCCCCCTCCTGCTGGACAAGGGCTCGTGCCTTTATTTCCCACTGTTTCCCAAGGCTCCTTGGCTCTGCTCACCGGGCTGCCGGCTCTGCCGGGCTGCCTCGGGCAGATGGCTGATTTCCATACCGAGGGGCCAGGCTGTTGTGGCCACTGTGTGCACACCCTGTAACCAGGCACAGCGCAGCTGCAGCTAAGCGTGCGAGAGCCACATTCGTCTTCCCACTGACGCCGGGTTTGACCTTTCATGAGGAAAACTGGTGGTGTCACTTGGAGCAGATGGTGAACAGGAGCTTGGTAAAATATCTGTGGTGTCATTTTTAAAGAGTCCTGTCAGGCTGTTCGAGGGCTGGGGCTGTGGAACCAGGATATCGCCGTTTCTGCTCATTCCAGAGGTGAGCTGCCACTAAGGGCAGCGTGCACCTGATATGGGATGGAAAATGTGACTGTGCTTCCATGCAAGAAATTGTCAGCGTTCCTTTGTGATGTCCTGAGCTAGGTGAAATATAGGCTATCATCTTCCATAGCGTTGGATGTGGCCAAATTATCCAGAAAAAATGTTCAAAGCACAGTGGTCATGAGGGGTCTGTGGGACACACTCAGGCAAGAGGCTGCACGTGTGGATTACTCGCTGGCCATGGGACAGCTGTAAAGGAATTCTGACAAACCCATGCTTGTCAGGACTGCAGTCATTCTCAGGAGCCTTTCAAATCCATTGCGTTTAACTTGATATTTAGCAAATTCAGCCTGACAGAAGAATCAGTGTTGGTTCTTCTATTTCATCTCCCAAAGGTAGGAGGTGAAGATGTCTAAAGAGAAAATGGGTACCACTGTAGGATGAGCTGGGGAATCTGGGAATCACAGCTGATGGTGTGTGAACCATAGCTGTGAAAACTGCTGTATTAACCACTGTGCCACCCATACCTGTCCAAGCACATTTCTGTGCACATCTGAGGTGGGTCCTGGCTGTATCAAGGCCCACAAAAGTAAATGGTGGCAAGGGCTGATTTAGGCAGGTAATGGAGCTTTGTCTGCTCCAAAGGGAAGGGGATGGGAGAGATCATGGAAACAGATTGCCCAGAGAAGCTGATGATGCCCTGCCTCTGGAAATGTTCAAGGCCAGGTTGGATGGAGCTCTGAGCAACCTGGCCCAGTGGAAAGTGTTCCTGCCCATCACAGGGAGGTTGAAATGAGATGTTCCTTAAGGTTCCTTCCAATCCAAACCATTCTATGATTCTATGAAGCTTTGAGCAACAGGAGTGACTGAAGGGATTGTTTAGAAGGGTTACAGTGACAGGCTGAAACCAATGGAAATTTTAATCAGTGCAGAGTGCCTGATGTTCCTGGGATAACTAAGCCAGGTGAGAGAAAACAATCTGTGTTCAACATCCCTAGACACTGTGAATTACCAGGGCCAACATGCCTTTACATTTAGGGTGTTTGTGCTTCTGCTAGTGCTCTCTGAGCCTGCACTGATTTCCCAGTTATGTGATCTGGTTTGTGTGTTGTTTGCATCTGACATTGATTTTTTGATGTGTCAAGCCTCTTTCAGACAGCTCAGATGCTTTGGATTACCACTTCTACCAGTAATCTTACATCCTCCAATTTTTCCTGGTAATATCTTGGCAGATTCCTGGAAATCTTGGCTTCCAACACAAGAGTTGGAAGTCCTCTTCATTTTGTGTGTGGTGAACCTGGCATGCTGGGAGTGCACATGGAGAGGGGCGATGCCTTATAGATGTAGGAGGCTTTCTGTGCATGCACAGTGGGTGCTGCTTTTTTGTGTGCAGATTTTAAGAGTTATACCATAGGTGGGTGTCTGGAAGAGACCCCATTTCAACTTCAGAGAAAACTTTGGGACTGAGCTATCTCTAGCTGAGGGAAGTGGTGACAGACAGGCTTGTCACCAGTAAGTGTCCTGACAGGGACACTGTCAGCAAGGGCAGGTATTGCTCCCAGCAATCTATGTGAGAGGCTGAGGAGGAGGAGCCTACAAAAAGCATGGGGTAGTTGTTATTCCTGTTAGCTGGTTTATTTCTCAGTGCAACAAGCCCATGTTTACCTGTGATATCTACACAGCACCTCTATGTGTTTCATTGTGGCAACCTAAAGTGACACAGGGATGTGCCTGTTTTTCCCTTCCCGTGGGCAGAAAGGGAAATCAAAGTTGGCAAACAGGTCCCAGTTGCCTAAGAGGTATTCCTTCCCTTCAGTGGCTCCCTGGGACTGGCCCAGGTCAAATATACACATGGCTGTAAAAAATATGAATGAAAAGAAGTGTAGCAGTACATGGTGACAGTAACTCAAGCGCTGAATTGTCTCTGTGAAGAGTGGGATAAAGGATGACTGACTGGTTTGGGTGCAGTACCAGCTGTCTGCAGCAGTGGGAATGGTATTGCAATGGAGTTAGCTCACTGAGTGAATCACACATCCCCAGAGACATGGATGGATCCAGCCTGATGGATGGTGTGATCATCCATGACATTTTATTCTCTTTGGAGTCTCTGAGCATCGCTCTCATAGCGCAAGCACATTTTTCACACACTGATGGTGCTTCTGCTGCTTTCTTCAGTGGGGACTGGTTTGGGTACCCCAAGGAACAGCAAGGTGTGGCAGGGACTTTGCCTGTCCCCCAGCTCACACATCCCCAAGCCTGCACCCAAACTGCCGTGTTCCCTCTGCAGCATCCGTATTTGCTGCTCTCTCCTTTGTCTGGTGCCACTTGGCTCCTCCACAGTCATGGGATGTCTGGCCCTTAAAACACTGAGCACTAAAACCCTGCTGGAACAGTTAAAACACAGCACTGGAACACCATGCTCAGCAGACTACCTGCTTTTGCCTGTTTTGTTCTTCATCACCACTTCTGCTGTGTGCCTTTAGGAAAGAGCTGCTTGTGTCTTCAAGCGTTATTTGCAGCTGTTAAACACCATCTTTACATTACTCAATTAGCTTGACAAATTCTTGTCCTTAAGATGAGTTGGCCATAGCAGGGTCTGCCAGAGCCCAAACCCACCAGCAACAGGCACTGCTGGGAGCTGCTGCTGCTTCAGGTGACGTAGGTACTTGACTCTACAGGCAATACTCGGAAGTGATCATTTTTGTTATCGAATATAAGGCATTCAGGCTGACTGTTAGGTTTCATCTGATCACAAGGCAGGCTTTTACTAATCCCTTATCAATGCAGTGCTTTTGATTGAAATCTGTCTCTCTCTTTCTGTCTCCTCCCCCCTTTTCCTTGCTGGACATAAAAGACAATGGAAGGGATAGGGCCAAACTGCTCTTCTGCAGACAAGAAGCCAATTGTCTAAAAACAACACGTCATTCAAGACCACGGGAGATTGAGGACAGTGGCAGGAGCATGAATATACAAAAGTGGCTACTGTTAAGGCCACAGCTTTAAGTGTTTAAATTCAAATCACATTTCCATTTGGGGTTCGAATTTATAGCAAGAACATGCACACAAGGGTTTCAGTGTTCTAAATAAATCTCATCTGACTTCTCAGGGTATTCCTCATGGCAGCACATCAGAGCTGAGTGCAAAGGAGACTTGCTTTCCTTGCTCTACGAAGCAAAAATATTGAAGTAGGTTATTTTGGTTTGGTTTGGTTTTGTGTGCTCTGTGTTAGTAAATAAAACAGCCTGTCATATCTAGGCTCTCGTTTTCCAATTGTGAGGTTAGTCCTTGGCTTGAAACACTATTGTTCTTGGACCTTTGCCTTGAGCTGGAGGGCTCATATATGGGGAGGAAGAGGAGGAACCAAGCTAAAAATAAAGTGGAACAAAACACTGCTTATTGCCATGGAGTAGATAATGTTTTCCTAGATGTCTCGGCAGCCCTGTCCTTGCAGGCAGCATGGGCTGGCACAGTCTACTTTCATCACATGTGAGGTGTGATTATCTGTATCCCACACCACCTTCCTCATATTTTGCTCTGTGCTCTGTCTAATATTTTGCTCATGCTGGTCACAGCACCAGCAAGAGAAACAGGCTCCACTTTCTATTACATGTCAAGCAAAGAGCATTTGCATTGCAGATGTAAGAGGCAGGTCAAGTTCCTTCGCTCCTTTGTGTCCCTCAGCGTGACCCTGTGGTGTATGCTCCTGCCACGGCCCTGAACTGATGGAAGATGCTGAGAGCCACAGGGACTGCAGCACAAAATACTTGTGTGTTCACAGAGCCTGGACCAAAAGCACTCTCTGTCCCCCTTTATGGAGAAGCACCGAAGGCAGGGAAGGAGACACTTCTGCACCAAGGGGCACAGCACTCGCTGTGACAGGACTTGGTACACACAGGCGCTGAGCAGATGTTAGATTGCGTATGGGAACAATGAGAATATCCCCAGTTACATCAGATGAGCTGCAAACTAGACGTGAGGCAACTGCCATTAGTCAGGATTTAGAAGAAAGCTTCTGTTAGATGGGACATTCCCTCCTTGCCATTTTCAGGCTTTGAGTACGTGACCCTAAACCCTCAGCTATGAAACCCTCTTGGTGCTAGGCACTTAGCTAAAAACACAGGATTGACTCAGTGCACAAATTGCCCTGTTCAGTATAGATGCCAGAGAGGCAGGTAAGATATTCAGATGTTCCTATATTTTCCATGAAAATCTCCTAGCTGAAGTTATCTTTGACCGGTATATCAACATCCACATCACACAGATAAACAGTGACTGAGCAAAGGTCACAGAGGCCACATCCTCTGCCTGTCCAGCCATGCTCCTCTTGCACTGATAAAACATTCCTGCAGCCTTACAAGTTCAAAGACATTGATAAAGGGTTTCTATCATCAATATGGTTTTAGTCAGGCTGTTGTGAATAGTTTATGCACAGTATCATGAGGTGCTCAGTTTCTGAATTCTGAAATATTGGTACAAACAGAATATAGTTTCAAGTTTGGGTTTAGTGTCTGAGTACTGAGGTACAGTGAATTTTTAGACATTTTAGAAGCCGATCCATAACAATATTTCCCTGTGTGAGTAAAACACAGAGCGCTGGGGATGCCTGTGGTGTCCTTTCCCAACACAAACTGCCTGTGCTCAGTGGGCCAGTGGCTATCTCCTGAGGATCAAACCAGGGTATCTGCACGGAAAATTCCCAGGTCTGGCAATTCGAGCTAATTGAGAAGCTGCAGCAGAGCTGTCTTTTCCTGAATCCCCAAAACCGTGGAGGTCCCTTTTCCTTTGCAGCAGTAATTGAGAACCTGTAGTCAGATTGCCTCTGGGAGTGGTGAGTTATTAAAAAACAGGCACTTCAGTACTGGTTTTGTGAGCTGGAACGATGGTAAAGGGCAGACAGGCAAGGCCCTTGTGCAGAAACCTCAGACTGGGCATGACCTGTTGCCAAATGCAGCTGTGTCGTGCTTCAAGCGTCTTATTCTGAAGTCCTCTTCATGACTAGGAAAGGGGCTTGTGCACCGAAAGGGATGGATAATTTTCTTCCTGTGTGGGCAGTTGCTTTAGTAAAAGATGTGATCTCTTCTTACAAACTTTGTCTCATTTAGTGGACAAAATGCAACAGTAATTTTAGTGCTGTGTGGCTCATGAAGTGCAGGAATTGTCCATCTGCATCCCAGTCCTGTGTCTGTGCCTTACCTCTCTAGGAAGTGGGTGGTGGAAAAAAAGACCCTGAAGCAACCCCTACCACCACTTTTATCAACAATTAAGGCATTGTCTTTTTCTCTTCCTGGTACATTTGGTGCCTCACAGATTACTAAACCTTAGATCACTTTCCTCTTCTTGGCTACTGCACATTTAATCCATGCTGGTTGTGGTAGGAGTGGGGTGGCCAGGTGGAGTTCCCATGTCAGCTCCATCCCTGCAGCCACTGGAAACTCAGGTTGTGTAGACAGTGTCATCATAGAATTGTGGAATGTCCTGAGTTGGAAGGGACTCACAAGGACCATTGAGTCCAACTCCCAGCTCTGCACAGGACAGCCCCAAGAGTCACACCATGTGCCTGAGGGCGTTGTCCAAATGCTTCTTGAGCTCTCTCAGGCTGGTGCTGTGACCACTGCCCTGGAGAGCCTGTTCCAGTGCCCATCCACCCTCTGGGTGAAGAACATTTTCCTGATATCCAACCTAAACCTCCCCTGCCACAGCTTCATACCATTCTCTCAGGTCCTGTCACTGGTCACCACGGAGAACAGATCAGTGCCTGCCCCTCTGCTTCCCCTCATGAGGAAGTTGTGTAGTTTGCATATGGCCTGGGACCACTCTCCAAAGACTCATTTGGATGCAGGATGACGATGTGGCTTGTGCCCCAGCCTTGCTCCCCTTTGCAGTCAGGTTGAAGTGACTCACTCTTCCAACCCACCACTACAAGAGAGTTGGGTTTTGGTTAGTCCTCACCTTGTTATTTGAGGGTTTTGGGAAAAAAAACCCCAGAAAACAGCAGCAAGGCAGCCTGGCAGTGCCATCTGTGCTGAAGGCTTGCCACCCCTCACTGGCTGGGATCTGCACTACAATCTGCAGCCAGCATCTGCTGGGGAAGCTTGTGAGCTCCAGCTTCAGTAATAAGGGGAGCAAATTACTATTAGAAGGAAAAATCCTGTATCAAAGCAACATCAAAACCAAAACAGGAAGCAGGGGCTCACCTGGAAGCATGTGCTGAGCCTGAGTGGGCTGGACATGAAACATTCAAGGTGAATGGATGGAAGTTGGCAATGCTGTCTTGCCTTATCTCCTGAAAATGCAAGTACAGGAGCTCAAAGTTTGCAAGATGTAACTCTTGCAAAAGAAAGGCAGCAGGCATCATTTCTTCCATGAAGTAGCTCAGCGTCTTCATGGCGCCTCTGGAGGTACAGCATGGGTGAAGTTTGCTCCTTTGTTTAAAGTCTTCACCTTGCCATTAAGCTTGTTGTAAATCTCAGTGCTAAATTAAGTGTTGTGATACTCTTATTCTGATTCTGTCTCCTCCAATGGCTGTTTATTTGAAAAAAAGAAAGAAATTTGTTATAATTCTCCTTGCTCACCATTCTCACATGGAATCAAATCCAGCTCTTTCCTCTAGTTATATTACTGAGCACCACTACAGGAGGTGGTTAAGGGTTTTTTAACTCCCAGCTACAGAGGTATCACTTTGCACAAAATGTGTGGTGGATATTGAGAATGCTTTCAACCAGTTGTTTGCCTTGTTTGATTTGTGTGGCACCGCTAATGTAATACCATCTTTACAAATTACATTAATTATGACTTTCCCTGTGTTATGGAAACAGAATGGAGAGCTTTTTCAGAATGTAACAACCACACTTTATCCTGTCCCATACTTTGCAATATTCAAACCAATTATCACATTGGTAAAAACACGAAAAACAGTTTCACTGTTACAGTCATTATTGAGAATACATGGCTGTAGTTGTTGAAAATGTGCTACCTACATCTACATACATCTTAGTGAGTGCCAAAAGACTTTACTCAAAAGAATCTTGTATTTTTCAAGCAACCACAGTGTTACAAATAACCACAGTGGTGATAAACAAGTGCACTTGCTTTGGTGGTTATGGCTCAAATTGTGCTTTCAAGATGAATGTCTGAATATTGTCAGATTGATACAGATTTTAAATCTGTATTGTCGTAAGTGGGAGTAAGGTTTGCCTTAGCAGCTGGGAAAACATACTTAAAACTGGGAATAAATTAATATGATTAAGAGGATGTGTGAGGAGCTGTTTAATACTGCCAGGAGCAGAAAGACCAGTTTTTTTTCAGTTAATACAAACAGAATATTTGCATCCACATCTTAAGATACAGACCCAGGAGTGACTGAAGGCTTCCGTATAGATGTTTTTGTTGGTAGGATTTTGTCAGCAAAGATTGCAGTAGAGACAGCACCTGCAATGATAAAACTTACCTTCTTCCTAGAGAGAGAAAATTCTCCCAATCAGTGTGATTAATACAGTAAAAAGACTCTACTGCTGCTGTCAGTTCTGCATGTGCTGGTGGCTTATTTTGCCACCGTTGCTTCATCAGTGGGAGAGCATTTTTCTTGTCCTTGTGGTTGCACATTCGGTTCCAAAGCGTGGCTTTGACGATGGATGGAAGCCTTCACCTGAGCAGCCTGGAGGTGGCTGTGTGGAGCGGCTGTCTGGTCACATAACTGGGAGGAAAATATCCCTGCCCTGAGTCTGCAACATTATTTCAGATGCAATAAAGCATTAAGCTTTGTTTTAGTTATAAAACTTAATGAAACACTGCTACAGAGGTGTTTCAGGAGCCCTGCTGTCTTCCCTTGCTCTTCATAAAGTTGCTAAACAGTCTTCTGCTGTGTTTGGGTTTAATTCTCACGGGAAAAGTTTACCCTTTTGTTTCTTTGTAGCTCACTAAATGCTGATAGCCAGCACAACATTCTGCAAGACATGGGTAAAGGGAAAAGAGAGCAGGAAAACTCAGAAGAAACATAATGGAGAATGTACCCACCACGGTAACCAGAAAGCAGCTCTAAGTAGCAAAATCATGGGACTTGCATCAGCCTGATGTTTCCTGGATAAATAAAATGAAGCTAATTTACACTGATGACCTAATTGCTTTTCTGCAGAGTCCAACTGCAAAGTTCCCATCTGCCATCAAGTTCAGTGTCTTGGATTTGTACATGTGATATCCCCTAAAGAGAGGGACTCAGATAACGCACAGCAAGGCCAGCCTTGTTTCTCTTTGTGAGCCTGCTGTTCCCCAGCCACAC
Source organism: Corvus moneduloides (assembly GCF_009650955.1). Taxonomy (NCBI): domain Eukaryota; kingdom Metazoa; phylum Chordata; class Aves; order Passeriformes; family Corvidae; genus Corvus; species Corvus moneduloides. Next base: position 106,054,093 of record NC_045478.1, on the reverse strand, counting down.
TCTCAGCAGTGCTGGTGCTGGTGCTGGCGAGGTTGTGGTGGCTGTGGCTGAAAGTAGACCCGATGCACGTCGATAGTGTTGATGTTATGCCTGGTTTGTCACACTCAAGTGACTCTGCCCTGCCCATCCCTGCATCAAAACAGACTCTCAGAGTGACATTCCGGGGCTCTTTTTCAGACCCCTTCACCCATGGAAGGAGTAAGCAAAGGAAGCTGGGAGACAGATGTGCAGCTGATGCAAACACAAATCCTCCTAATGAGCTCAGTGGAGCTGAACCACTTCCATCAGCAGAAGAAATTTCCCTTTTTTCCCAGGTCAAAAATGGTGACCTGCAGCCTGGCTCGCTCGTACCCAGCCTGAGTGCTGTCATTTGCTCCCAGGAGCATGTTTCCTGTATTTTCAGAAAGGGACAGTGAAGGCCCAAGGGAAGAGCTGAGGGCACAGAGCTGGAGCACCAAAGACAGTGTTTTTAATTAACCACCTTGGTGTCTGGTGCATTTCTTCCTGGGTGGCTCAGTGTGGCAGAGTGTGAGGCACTGACCTGGTGTGCTTCTGCATGGCAAGAATGCATGATATCAACCAGAAAAAGCCTGGATATGTGTAATCCTTTACAGCTCGTCCACCCTCACTTTGCTTTTTTATTATAGGGAGTAATGAATATATAAATGTAAAAAATGTTTACATGATCAGCAACAGCAAAGCTTCAGGGACTTCCTGAGAAGCTGAAAGTCTGATTGCAAAAACAAGCAAAAGGACATCCCCAGTGGTTAAAACTCAGGGTTGCACTTCGAACTTTCACCACATTTTTTAAACAAAATCATCGGCTATGATTGCATCCAGTCTGAGATCATTGCCATAATTAATTTTAATTAAGTGTACTTAACTTAAACTTTGTAAAGGCTTTTTCATGTCCTTGTACAGCACTGATTTTCACGTGTGATAGGACATCCTTCACATACAATTTTGTAGTTCGATGTTGACTCACACAGCACCTGCCAGCTTAGCAATGCTTTGAAAATTCAAAATATGCTCCTGCAAGTAGGCTGCAGTGAATGCCAATACAATGATTACATAAGCAGAGGAATCTACCGTCATGCATAAATGCAGTTTTGTGGAATAGCACATCACACGTGTCCTTGCACGTGCCCATAGGTTTTTATGGCATACAGGGGATTGATTTTGCTGTGTCCTCATCAATCTATTCCATGTGATGATCTCAGTTGGAGGTGGTGATACGCCGTGGACAGGGATTTGATCCACGCTTCCAAAATCTCTGTAACTCTGGCCATTTGACTGACAAATTCATCTCCTGCTCCCCCAAACTGGGGCCAGCCCCAGTTGCTGCGTCGTTCACTTTTGGGAAGCTGTGAAAAACAATGAGTGCAGCTACAACTGACTTGAGAGTCAGAAATGTTTGGTATGGATATAAAAGCGTTCCTGGAAGAACAGGAGAGGCCATCTTAATACCTAATTGGCTTTATTCTCACTATACATTCCTTTGGCAACTGGCTGCAGGGTCGAAGCAAGTGGTATTATTCCCTTCAGGTCTCATGTAAAGACATTCTGACACAGAAATCAGAAAAACAGCAAGTATATAAAGGTGTGATACTATTCATTAGCTTATGGAAATATCATTTGGATTCAGTAGAAAACTAAACAGAAGTGTTTCTTTTATATATTTGAAACAAAAGCATGGACAAAGTAAATTATTTACCAGACAAATCTCCATATAAGCAGGTCCCAGTGTTTTGGTAAGGCTGGAAATAAGTTAATTGAAAAAATGTTGATTGAAAATTGCTTGTCTTCCTGAAATTTACTGCCACCTTGAATTAGTATTCCTCATGGTAAGTGCTTGTCAAGCACATGGCCAATAAATAACGCGGGTGGTGTAAACACAGCTATGTGATCAGGAAGTTAAAAAAGGTTTGCTAATGCCTTTTGGGGGGTCTTCCTGTTTCCCAGATGAAGAATTTTCCTGCCCAGAACACTCTCAGATATCTGTATGAGCCCGCGTTGGCTCAGCCAACAGTTCACCTCTGTTCTGCAGATTTTAGCCACAGGAATCGTTTCCAGTTCCGCTTTCCTATTGCCTCCCGTTCTCAAAGGGGAGCGGGTGCAATCAGGAATACCCAGCTTTACTATTGTTGTTGCTAAACCAAATGAGAATAAAGTTGAAAAAGCTCTTGAATGGCGTCCTGGAAGCCAGTGTTTAACTCCTGGTGTTGGGATGAAAAACACAGGTTTTTCTACACCCTGGGAAGCGTCCAACACTAGTCTGCATCAGAATTGCTGAACAGACTGGACTTTGAGATCGAGCCAGGAGATTAATTCCTACTTTCCTGTCACAGCTTCCTTCCTCTCGAAGGTGGAAAACGAGCCAAAACCCCCTAAGCAGTGTGTCTGGCCCGTGCTGTTGGCTGTCAGGGCCCTGACTGCACCCGCTGCCTGGCTCCTGGGATCCCCATGCACCCCATTCCCATCCCTGGCTGCTCCTCATGTGCCTGCTGGATCCCCCCATCTGGTCATGGACCCTCGGCGCTGGGTCACCTCTTCCACCACCAAGCTGCTCCCTGGCATGGCCACCTGCCTCCATCTCTTAGGCAATCCATCCATCCTAGCTCCCCTCTGTTAAAGGGCAAAAGTTTGTTCTGGATCAGAGTACTTTATTGTCAGTATCCTTGGCCAGCCTTTGTCACACAGAGATGGTCTTTACGAAGAGAGATGTTGGAATTTTGTACAGGGAACGGGGTGACCTCTCCTCGGCTGCTACCGAATTATAGGGAGGTAAACAAGTAAACCAGGGTCAGGACAAAAGGAGATGGTGCTCCATGAAAGCAGCCTTGTCATGGTGCACCTGAGGACCTCAGTAAGCCTTTTCTAAAGGGTGGTGTTTGGATGGTGTTTCATGAGTTCAAAGGGAAGATGGCAAAGTGCCTGGAGGAGAGACCCTTTGGTTACTGAATGACAAAGTGCAGCAGGCTCTGGAAGCCCCCGAGCTGAGTGAAGGAGAGGTTGGGAGAATATTAGGGACAGGAGGATCACGTACACTTGTGCTGCTCCTGCCCTCCCCCTGCTGTTGACCTCTGGCCATGGCTGGGTGCAGAATTATGGGCCAGACGGGTCCTTGTCTGGAGTGACCGTGGCCACCTTGTCAGCTCATTGGTGGCTTTCGGGAACAAAACACAGCCTCTGAATGGTGGCTCACAGGATCACAGAAATCACCTCTTGCTGAGGTCCTGCCTCTGCAGAGGACAAATTACTGCATTTGCATGCTCAACAATTTAGTCTTCAGAACAGGAGGGCTTGGGGCAACACTGCTGCCTTCTTGTGTGGATCCCTGGCAACATGAAATGCTTTGTTGGTGATTGATTTGGATGGATTGCCTTATGGGTGGCTCAAACCTGTGGGTATAGGAACAGTGAATAACACCAAAAATAAGTTTTAATATTATTTAACTGGCTTTTTTTTATTAAACATTAAGTAAATTCCTTATCTTAATTAATTAGATGTGATCTTTCAAAGTTAAAAGAGCAAAACTGCTTACTGCTGGTGGGTGTAGTTATAGATCTAGAACTAAAGTTCTACACTAAAGCCTAGCCCTACATTCATTGTAATTTTACTCATGTGCTATGTTTCTCTAGGTTAGAAGTTATGCATTATAAACTTGGTTTGTCTAACTTACCTTTCATGAGTTCCTAGAATAATCAAATGAACCCTCAAGTAAGCAGTTTCTATGCTTCATTTAGATTGGTTGAAGCTCCAAAATCCAAGTTGCAGTAAAGAGGAAAAACAACAGCATTGTTTCATACCACCTCAGACATGCCAGTGGGATAATTAATTTGGTCCTCTTGATGATCTTGTTCCATGTTTCCAAGTCAAAACTGATTTGAGCAAGACATCAGTTCAGTGAGAATTAAATGCATGTACATTGTGGATAATTACAAAAACTTGTTTTTCTCTCTGTCTCCTGAGTTTGTCTGATGTTTTTGTCTCAGACAAAGGGGTCAGTGCCAGAACGGATGTCAAACAACGTAACATGAAACGTTAACGATGATTTGCATTTTATTTTGTTTCTCATCATGTTTCTCATCAGGCTCCCATCTCCCCACTGACTCTCTCAGGATGAGTGTGTGCTTTCCACGTGGGTTGGAGGCTTTCCTCCACCCCCAGGTTTTGGCCAAGGCACCTGCAATGTCTGGAGGCCTTGGGCCCTCTCAAGAAAGGCAAATAATGCAATTTTGTTAATGCAACATCCTTTATGTGTGGATTAAACAGAAATAGATGCATCCTCAGCTATGACAGAGTCTATCTCCATGCAGATACCAGAATGTATGAGCCCATTGGACAGCTGTAGTCGGGTCCAGGCAGTAATCCCTGCCAGCTGTTGCACAGATGTGCATGTCAGAAGCATTTATAGTTCAGGAAGCTTAACAGGCACTGTCTAAGAAAGTCCTCCTCTCTTTGCCCACAGCACAACCCTCCAGTGGGCTGTAGTACCAAGGCCTGTTGATTTCTCAATAACTCTCCAAATCATATGAATCTAAAGATTTCTGGTGATAAAGTGTAATTGTCTATGGAAGTGAATAGCTGGTGCACGCCTCAGAGCCTGATTTTGATCTAAGTTACACTGTCCAAGCTGTGCTGCTGTAAATCAGGAGTGAGTTTCAGAAGAGAGATACAACAGAGAATGAGGCAGGGAACAATGCTCTGAACAGGCAGAGCTTGCAGGTTTGCCAGCAGGGTTGCCAGGAAGTGCAGGTGCTCTGCAGAGTGGGGCCACAGTGGTGGCTGCTTCTCTGCAGCTGGGTTACAATGGGTTTTATAGCAACTGCTCCAGTCCCAGGGGGAAAGTCCTCCGGAAGGTTCTCCAGTAACCATCCCAGGACCACAGGCTTAGGCTGACTGGGAGAAAAGGTTCTGGAGCCTGAACTCTGGTCCCTTCTGCCTCCTTGGAAGGGGCAGGGAAAGCCTCTCCTGTTGCATTGGCAGAGGCAGTCCCTATCAAATATGGGAAATAGGTGTGCAGAAGGTGCTTTTGATTTTGTGCACCCAACTGGAGATGTTCTCGCAGACTCCAGAAAAGAAAGAAATTGCTTCGAGGCAGATTCTGTTATCTTGAACCAAGCAAGATGCCCAGGAAAATCCCAGAAAATTTACTCACATGAGGATTACTGTGCTTAAGCCCAGCCATTTGTCACTACTCTTCTTGACCTTTTTGAACCCCCAGATATTCTAACCTGAACTTGGCCCATTCTTTTGCTGAACTCCATGCACACCTATAACAAAGTGGATTTATACTGAATATTTAGTATAATCTTACAGTTCAATTACATATATGCAGTTAAATTGTGTGTATACAAAATACACATATATTCACACATACAGAAAAAAATATACACACACACACACACATATATACAATAATTTCAGCTTCCAAAGAGAAAGAAAATGTAGACATGGAATACAATCAGTAGCTCATAGTGTTTCTGAAAGCCAGGGTAACCCTGAATAAGTTAAACAGTCCAGCTCAGGAACATCAGCTTGGATATTTTCAGGGGCATATGGAGAAAATTCCTTGTAATGATTACAGAGATGTAAACTGCTGCTGGGTGGTAACCAATGCTACATGCAAATGCGGAAATTGCTTGTTAAGTGTAATGTTCAGTGATAAGTGTTTTGATTACAGTCATTTTAGGGGAATCTGATATATGGCAGTAGAGAGATCGAAGGAATATTAATTCCACCTTGGATCATCTCAAGCCTTGGGACTGGCAGAAGATAGAGAAAACTTTTCTCTCCAGGATAGTTTTAAGTTTTAGACAGCTCTGAATTATTTAGGTTTTTACAGGTGAAAGAAAGATTAGGACATCAAGGCTGTTACAGCCTGTCAAAGTCAGAGTGCAGAACTTCCCCACCAGCAGCTGCAGGTACAGAAGACACAACGCCAGCTCTCCAAAACTCATCAGGCAGCTGCATTGGCCAAAACCTAATTTTGCACTGGAAAAAGAAAAGGAAATCCTGGTCATAAACCCACAACTTTTTCCCAAGGATATAGAAGCAATATTTGTCATGAAACTATTTTTTCTGAAGACATTGGAGATAAGATGTGGAGAAATCCATAGCTCAGAGACCAAGCTCACTGGGATGTGGTATTGGGTCTTCCTCTTTGGCACCAACTCTGTGCAAAGTGGCCTCTTAAAACCGGCATTCCTTGCAGATTATGCACAGGAGGACAGTCTGTGTCTCTTCCCACCCTGTCCCCTCTCCTACCCTGGATTTGGGCTTGGGAGCTCCTGATCAGGCATATCCAAGTTATCACATGCATTTGCATCTGAGCTCTAATTTTTTTATTTGCCTTTGATCTCTGATTCAATCCTGTTCTTTTTTCCCCTGACAGATCTCAAACAAGGGTAAAACACTTCATTTTTTTTTAAAGTACAAATGAAAAGTAAGTAACAGAATGTGGGGAATATACACTGCTAATTCCTGACATTTTAATGAACTCTGTGGTCTCATTCCTGCACTGAGCACCTCTGGTCAAAACAGCCCCCTTAGGGCAATGACAGGCTCATAAATGAATCTCAAACAGCATTTTTGTGGATTTTCTCCATTGCATATTCAACACAGACTGTTCTTGGTGAATAAAACAAAGGGTTTAAGGACTATCTTTAACTGAACACCAAAGTTTTGTCTGCCCCAAAAGAGAGCCAACAATAATAACCCGGGGAAGGAGAGGCAGGATGACTATTCTTTGGTTCCTGACTAAAACCAGCCTCAGATGGGGATCAGGACATTTTCTAGATGGACATGTGTGGACACATGGCTTTGCATAGAATTGCTTTTTGTCCTTCCAACGTTCAGCCCATCCTCTATTTTATCTGCTTTTTAGCAGTTTGTAAATTCCCATTCACAAACGGAAACATCCCTGGGGAGTTTCCATTGGCTGCTTGCAGCTGGATGCCATGGTGATATGAGTCTGAGAGATGCTGTGCTGCACCTTCCTGTGCTGAGAGGGACCTGCCAGCCTTGCTTCAGCTGTGGCAGCTGCCAAAGCCACCCAGCTGAAGGGTGGAGATGCCACTTGAGCATCTCAAGGGCCATTCCCCAGCAGGATGTGCCAGTCTGTGTAGAGGTCTATACCACCAGTCATTACTGGCACGACTAACTCAGATACCTGGCACATCCGTGATCCACAGGCTTAATGTTGGCAAGCCAGCTGTTGGTACTTTGATAGTGAAGTGGATTAAAACCTGGATAATCCATGAGTGATGGGTATTGTGAGTGTGCCTAGAAGGACTGGCTTCCAGAGAAAAGGCTTCCTACACTCAACCAGGACCATTAGTGGCATACGGTTTGCTGGCTGCAGTAAGTACATGAATATATCAACCACACAAAATGCTGCATGATCATTATGCTGCCCTTAATCAACGGGAAGGCACCTTCCTGAATGCCACAGAGAAATGCACCAGCTGGTGTTGAATAGAATTTCTTCTCTCCAAATAAGACCATAACCAACAGGACATCTGAGTCCAGATTGTTTTCCAAGACCTCATCCATCTCCCGCTCTGACTCATGAGATTACACACAGCATCAGTGCACTGAAGAGGACAAATTTTATTCCATAGCCAGGAGTTTCAACACAGTTGATCCTTCTGCCTAGCACATCCTGCCCAGGCAATGAGAGAATGAAATAGTATTTTTTTGTCTACAAAATAAAGGAGCCATTTCAATCACCCTTCTCTCCTGTGCCTTTTATATTCTGAGTGATGGCAGTGTCACAGGTCAATATCTTTATCTACTTGGCATGCCTTCATTTCATTTCTCCAGGTCAGCCCCTCAGACACAGCTGGCAGGAGCCATGCCAGCCCCCAGCACGTGGGGATAATGGTTTCAGCGTTCATCCCCTGAAAAAGAAAGTTTAACAAAAATGTGATTTTGACTGTCAGAGACCGTGCAGCAACCAGACACAAGGTCCTTGACCATTATCTTTCTAACATTTCCAGGCAGGAAGCCTGTCTGAAATCGTTGACTGGAGCAGGCAGTGACTTTTCACTTGATTTCTTAGCTTGCTTGAAAAATTCATTGAGAATTGGTTTGTACCAAACCAGCCATTGCTATTTACCTCATACAAGGACCATATTTCCTGAGTTTCTCTTTTATACAGAGATTACCAAGCAACTTCAGGAATGGGGAAGATTCAGACAAAGGGTAAATTCCCTGCTGAAGCAGGCTGCAAACCCATAATTTTCAATGCACCTGGAGTCTGAAACCATATTGGCCCTAGACAGGAAGGATCAGAACTCCACACTACTCAGCTCATGAGCTCTTATCATATCATGAAGTCACTGGAACTGGTAACTTGTACTGCCTGAGTCAATGCTTTGAGACCAGTGATGGCATAACTCTACAGCAATCTCTTGACATAAAAGCTTCGGTTGCGGATTAAGCCCAGCTGGACATTAAGCCACTCTCACTCAGCTGCTCTCTCAACCCCCTTCTCTCCCCCCTCCCCACCCCAGTGGAATGGGGAAGAGAATCAAAGTAAACCTCACAGGCTGAGATAAGAACAGTTTAATAATCAAAAATAAAGTGAAATTCAGTAACAATGGTAAATGACAATAATGATAATAAAAAGGGAAAGAACAAGTGATGCTCAACACAATTGCTCCCCACCTGCTGACAGATGCCAGATCCCCCCTTCCTGAACCCAGATCGTTCCCTCTTTCTGGTAACTCCCCCCAGTTTATATACTGGGCATGATGTTCTATAGTGTGGAATATGCCTTTGTTCAGTTCAGGTCACCTGTCCCACCTATGCTCCCTGTCAGGTTTTTTTGGGTACCTCCTCACTGGCAGAATGCAAGACAAGGAAAGAGTCCTTGACTTAGGAGAAACACGACTTAGCAAAACCCAAAACATCAGTGTGTTATCAACACCATTCTTACTCCAAATCCAAAACACAGCACCGCAACAGCTGCTGAGAAGAAATTAACTCTGTCCTAGCTGAAACCAGGACAGCATTGCACAAAGTACCCAGGAAGACGCAAGGAGTTGGTACGCTGATCATTGTCTTGCTTTGTCTCATGCCAGGTGCTCCTCGGTTGGTAAGTGCTCGGACAGTATGTCCCAAAGCTGTCCTCCCAGCCCTGGAAAGGTTGTGCATTCCTCTTGCTGAACATGAGGATGGCATCACCCATAACATGAGTCCAAAAACATCCGACAGCAGAGCCACAGCTCTTCTGTGCTGTTCCTAATTCAGGCAAAACACATCCTGATGGCAAGACGAAAGCAAATCTCTCTGGGGATTATTTCAGAGATGCTGAACCCCAGCCCACCACTGTACAATGATGAGATGCTATTCCCCTCCCAGTCCCCCCCTGTATGAAGCCATCTATATTAGAGGAGATTATAATAACCAGCTGCCTCAGTTGGTGTTTTGAAGCTTTAAGCACTTGTAAATGCTTGAAGATATTTGTATTAAAGATAGGCTAAGCAAAAGCTGGTATGAGAAGTAAAGCTTACAACGTTCAGGAAGATTGGGGGGTAGCTTTCAGGTTTTTCATTGGGCTTTAAATCTTACCTTTTCTTTTGAATAATAATGCAAAACCATAAAACTTTGTTACTGAGAGGCACCATAATGAGTATTTTGCATTGAAATCAAAATAGTTTCTTTTAAAAGTACTCAAGCTCTCTTCAAGCTGCCACGTCCTTAGTCAGATATTTAACCTCAGATCAGAATTTGAACTACTGCCATTTGTCTTAAAATTTTAAGCATCAGCATAAAAATGAACCACAAGTAAATTCATTTCAAGTACTGGCGAATACAAGTTGAAAGCCAATTGTTAAACAAGCAAGTACTCTCCTAATCACAACAAAAAGAGAGTGCCATAACACAAGGTGAAAATAAGCAGAAAGCAAACAGAACACACCATTGATTGAGTCCTTCATTATCTAGGATAGCTTTTAATGGAGGAACCTGCCTGTGTGTCATTGCTCTTATCTCTCCAAAGGCAGTATGCACACACTGTAAAAATCAGTCTCTTCATTTTCTCCTTGAAAAGATCATTGTGAAAAAAAAGTGTCAGGGAGTGGAGGTCATGCTGATTTATTGGCAATTAAACCTGCAGGATTTCTGCACTCCTTTCAAAACAAAGTATCTCTGGGTAATTCAGCCTGGCACGTTACATAGTGGGCTAGATACTAAAAAGCATGAATCTTTTTGTTTGTGCACAACAAAAACAATTGACTTGGTCTTATTTAGGAAATTGCTACTATTTTCTGTAAGGTATTGTATTACCCATAAGGAGAGGGAGGTAAGTTACCTCTCAGCAATGCAAAATTCTTTCCAATTGTAAAGATGCTGATTTTATTCCTCATCTTTTGTTGAGGATAGCAAGTCTACAGACAAACTTCCTCCTGGTTAAGAGTAAATAGGTGACAGTGCTAAATATATGACATGTTGCTGAGGTTCACCACATTTGCTTTGCTCCATGATTGATTTGTCCATTCTTGAGTAAGTTCTTATGCAAAATCTTTCAAACCAGACTGCATCTTGTCTGATCTCCTTGTGTGTATTTTCCAGCTGTATTATTTAGAAAATTTAAAAAAAAAAGTCACCTTCCAGTTACGCAGCTAAACTGGAAAAAATATTCACTATTCTGTTTTTGCAGAGCCATCTTATGCAAGTTTAGGCTTACATCATTTACTGAGCTAGCATAAGCTATACCACACAACCAGGTACAATTAGGATTGATATTCCCACTCAAAGTGTTTCCCAGAGTAGCAGTATTCTCAGGCTCTTTCTAATAAAGGTAACTTCTTAGCTCTGAAAACATTTTTGGAGATCCAATATTGAAAAGTCTTAATGTTTTGATGGTAATTCAAGACATTTAATTCAGTTCTTTGACAAGTGACATGTGGTGTGGGAGGAATACTGCAACCAGCACTGCATATTTTTCCAATCAGTGGTTGTATGGTTGAGAAATCATCTAAATATTAATTTTTACAGGTAACATTACCCCTTCAACTTCCTTTATACCTGCTTGTCTGAGGTCTGGATTTACACTGGTGAGATGTTCATAGAAAGGTAGGTGTCAGCAGATGTTAACAGACCCTCAGTCATAGGAAGAGGTGTTCAGGAGTAAAGGAAAAAGCTGAGGGCATATTCAGTCCCTAAAATGAATGACTGTAGACCTGTCTGTATATAGCCACAACAAGAACGAACTTCAGCACCGACTCCCATTCAGGACATAGAAAGAGTTGAGAGAGAGCAAATGTGGCAGGCAGCAGGATGGTGGAAGAAGAAATGCTGCAAACCACACACTGCACAGTGTCCCTCATGGCTTTGCCTAGGGCAAGGGAAGAGATCAAATCTAAACTAGGCTGGTGCCAGGAGACAGCAAAGCAGGAGACATTGCCAGATAGAAACCGCGAGCAGAAAGTTACAGTGTGGGAGCTGAGTAGGCAGGCACACCAACCTGGAGAAATAGGAAGTCCCTTTGAAGTTATTACTTCAAACATAGCTGTCAATGTAAATCAGAAAGGCTGCTTGCAACAAGAATTCCTAGAAGAAGCAGGTGTCCAGCCAGTGCTGGGCCAGCATTTCTCTCACAGCATCCCTGAGCAGAAAGAAAAGTTAGCCAGAGCCGTGAATAACAGCCTGGTTTGCTCACGTGGAAGAGATGATGCTACTCCTGGATGGATTAAACTGATAAACTCTTATGCCAGCTTTTTACAGGGTGATACACCAGGTGTAGGTCACCAGGATCAAAGGGCTTGTGGTCATGAGGAGAAGTGCTGAGACACTCTGGCTGTTCACGTGTGTGGCAGAAATCCCAGCACAGTAACTGGGACTCACTGGTTCTCATAGCACACACCCATGGCATTGCACCTCCAGTACCCACCTCTCTGCTTTGTAGCAGCTCCCCTCCTGCCCTTCCCTGCTCTCCACACTCTTGGGTGCAACCTAAGAGCACTGAACATGCACTGAGCTTTAGATGACAGCTTGGGTGAGGAGGTGCTTTCATGGTGCTGGGTGGCACAGGCCAGCTGATGAGTCCCTTGGAGGATCCCCACTGTGCCCTCTCCTCTCAGGAGAAGGAAATCGCAACTGCCAGGAGGCCCAGACATGGGCTTGTCCACCACATAACAGCTTTGGATGACTGTCTTCTGTGCTCAGAGAGCCTTCTCCCAGGATGCCCTTCTCCATCCACATCTTGCATTGAAATAAAAGTGGGGATCTGCGGATATCGACCCTGACATTGGAGAGGTGGAAGGGCCAATTTCCTGCACACAGCAGAAAACAACCCAAACAACAAAAAACACTTCAAGTTTTTATTTGTTTTCTTGCATTCAACCACCTGTGGTGATGGCAAGACACCCAGAACCATGGCTGTGCCCTGAAGGGGAGAGGACAGCCAGCCTCTGGTAGAAACCACGCAGGAGGCAGGAAGGAGGGCTGCAGTGATGACAGCTGCCTTGGCAAAGCAGGCACAGCTGTCCTTCAGTGAGCAGGACATTCAAGGACAGCCTAGAGCCAGGTCAGGAGGCACCAGCAGCCTCTGTAAGTCTGTCTTGGCTAAAAGCAGGAGGTAACAAGGGTAGGGTGGAGGCCACCTCCTGCCACCTCCTCAGCACCTCCTCGGCCTCTGCCGCCCATCTTCCCCACTCCTCCTGCTGTGGGGGGGCTGCAGGAGGTGCCGCATGGACATCCTGGGGAACTGTGCGGAGACCCACCCATGACTAATGTTTGTCCCACTTATTTTAAAGGTCTGTGTTGGAAAATAGCACCATGTCCTTGTCATATTTATTGGATGAGTTCTGCTTTGCGTGGTTGCTGTTTTGCTGTAGGTTTCTCTCAGTAGCTCTGCTGTTCTGAGTAGAAAACTAAGATGGCACATGAGGGACACCAAGGAGGTCTCAGACTGCCAGCAGCCACAGGCCTCCATCATGGGACAGGGGACACTGCAGGAAAAAATGACTTAATGCCTTCAGTCTGAAATGTGGCAGCAAGCAGCTTTCAGAGATCCTGCACAAAACACCTTGGCAGGGCATTCTCCACGCTGTGGCTCTCCAGCTTCGGGGAGGTGATCAAATGCACGGCAGGATGACACCGGTGGCCTTGGCTCTGTCCGATGCCATCGCTCCCAGCCCTCCACCACCTGCTCCCTCTTGCTCTCACTAATCGCAGGCAGTGTTCAGCCGGGAAATTGGATCACTGTGAGGAAGCAGGGATCAGACTCGGTGCGGACACTGAGCAAACACAGTTCCCTTCATCATCTGGTACCCGCCTGGGCACTAAGTGAGGCATCCTGATGCTGACTGAGGTTGCTAGTCAGGAAGCAGTACAGGTAGGGACAGGCAAACATCAGGAGAGGTGTGAGTATACTCTTGATGACCCAAAAATTCTCTGCACCCCACTAGGCTGGGCTGGCTACAGTTCCTCTAACCCTGCACAGACAAGCTGTTGCAGCACTGCAACTATACATGCACTGCTGGGAGGCTTAACTTTGCCTACTGAGCCTCATGGGGATGAATACAACATGAAGCAGAAAGTTTAACCCTCTCTAAGAGGCTGGACTTTCTTTTGTCCCTGGTCCCAGATGCACTGCTGCAGCCACTGGTGAGTTTGCAGGCTTCACAGTGAAGCTGACTGTGGTTGAACTTGGAGATAAGAGGGAGATGCAGAAGGTGCTCCAGAAAACCTCAAACCTTGGTTACTGTCTTTATTGATAAAAAATTGGTAGATTTGGAAAAATGTAGTATGGTTTAAAGCCAAAAAGACCTAGGATGGGTATGCTGGGAAGTAGAGAGGGCTGAGGAAGATAAAGGTGACAATGTTTTTCAGGAGGTGTGGAAACCCTTTATTTTATTTGAAGTGTTGTGCTACAAGTTGGTTTAAATAAAGTGCTGGTTCAAAAGCCAAATTTTATTTTTGTTTCTTTGAGGGGGTGTCAACTTCAGGGCACTTACAGCTTTTATCTTTTTAATTCTTGTTTGGTTTTGTGGTGGTTTTTTTCCACTAAACTATAAAGGGGGAGAGAGCATGTGTTCCTACTGAACTCAGATTACATTTTTAAGGGGTAAGTGGAAAGAACCTGTGAGCAGACACACTTTAAAGGCCAAGGTGTAAAAGCAATCAAAGGTTGAGAATAGATACCACCTTTGGTGGCCCAAACAGAACCTTCCACGTAACAAATTGAAGCTGGAGGGATTCTGGATTCAAACGTCTCTGTTTCAGGTTGCCGCCTAGCTGGGCAAAAGTCAAAGCAACACACCCTGATCCCAACGGGCAAACAGTGCTCTGCTGGGCCCTGCTCCTCCCTCTGCCGAGGCAGCTGAGGTGTGGAAGGCACACAAGGCAGGCTGATGTGCACTTTCAGAGGGATAGGAATTCAGGCAAAAGAGCCTCTTACAGGCAAAGCGTTGCTGATACCAGCAGTGCTAGCTCTATTTTTAATGATTTGGGAATGGAGGATGCTTTCAGCATTAGATGGCTTTAGCAATACATAATTAATACAAGTGCACTTCTGTTGTCTGCTGAGAGGGTAGGAAGGCCCTGGCTAAGTTCCGAGGCTGTAAAAGGAAAAAGAAAAGGTTGAATGAATCATAACGTGTCCAATCAGTGGAAATTAGGTAGGAGCTAAATGAAAGTTGCAGAGAATAATTTATTCTGATCAGAACTCTGTGGCTGGGCTCTTGTTTCTGAAGCTGGTCATGCTTCATGGTGCAGCAGAAGGAGCCTCCCTGCCACTGGATTTGATTCTCTGCCCTTGGGAGAATATTCTGCCTCCTATAACCCTGAGCCTGATATATCCTCACTCTTAAAAAAACCAAGAGCTTGTTCTCTGAAATTGTTTCAAATAAGAAAAAAACCCCCAATCACTGGTTCCTCCTAACGTAGAGTGGGGGGAATTTCCTTGAAACGCATTCCCATCGTTCCTTATAAATAAAATTACCACAAGTCATTGTAAGGCAGGCATAAGCTGTATCCAGAAGGTGAGGAAGCCTTGGGAAAGTGAACAAACTTTTCTTGCAGTGGAAGATCAGCTCTGAAACAAGACTTCTCCCTGCATGTGACTTCCCGAGGTCCTCTTTATGATGTTGTAAAACTGCAAGTGTGTGCAGG
The DNA here is from genome assembly GCF_009650955.1 of Corvus moneduloides. Classification (NCBI taxonomy): domain Eukaryota; kingdom Metazoa; phylum Chordata; class Aves; order Passeriformes; family Corvidae; genus Corvus; species Corvus moneduloides. Next base: position 106,038,967 of record NC_045478.1, on the reverse strand, counting down.
GCTGTCCAACCCTGCTGAGCAAACAGCCGAGTTCTTGCCCAGAAAAAGTGAAAGCCGAAAGCACGAGTCGACGACAATGCACTACAAGGCAGGGCAAACACAACTGTGGCTTCCTTTCTGTTAAGAGGACAAAAAAAAGAAAAGGAAAAAAAAATACATATATATATAAAGAAGGTGAGGAAAGGGAAGTGAAACTACACGGGGGGCTTATGTATTTCTATTTCTAAATTTTGAAAATGTTGAAATTGTGCTATTTCTGGGGGGATAGGGAAACTTTTCCGAGGCGGCGCGGACGCTCGGGGCGGGACGCGGAGCCGCTCACGGCCCGCACGGCCCCAGCCGGCGCGCAGCGGCAGCGGCGCTGCCAGAGGCGGCGCCGGCGCCGGGGGCGGGCGGGAGCGAGGGGAGGCGGTCGGGAAGGAGGCGGCGGCGGCGGGGGGGCCGTGCCTGCTCGCGGTTGCCATGGGGAGCGGGAGGGCGGTGCCGCCGCCGCTGCGCAGGGAGCAGCTGCTCCCTGACACATCCCCCCGCTGCCATATTGTGTCCGCCGCCGGCCGCACGGCTTCATGACCGCGGTGAGTGCCGCCGGCGCCCGCGGCCCCACGCCTGCTTGGGCTGCCCCCACGCCTTTTTTTTGTTTAGCTTTCGGCTTTTTCGTGGGTTTGGGGGGGGAGTTCTTTTTGTTTTTGACGCTCCGGGAGGGTTTCGTGGGGGAAGGGGAAAGCGCCGGGAGTGTGGCGGCGGGTCCCGCCGGTGCCGGGGAGGGGGGGGCGGTGTGACCGGTGTCTCCTCATTCCCCGCGTGGGGACAACGCGCGGAGGCGGCGCTTCCTCTTCAGCCGCTCTCGGTGGCGATGCGTGGGAAGGGGGGGTCCCCACGCACCCCCTCCCCGCGGGGCCGTGCACCCGCAGCTCCTCCTCCTCCCGGCGCGGCTCCGCGGAGCTTCCACCCGCCCGCCCGCGGGGCTCACTCGGGTGACCCCCTCCCCCTTCACCCGCTCCTTCGGCAGGACAAACCCGCGCTTCTTGCGCGCTTCCAGCTGGGATGATGGAAGACGGGGCCAACCCGGGGCCGGGACCCGAGAGCGCGGCCCCGACGTGCCCCTCGCCTCCGGGTCACCCCTATCAAACTCAGGCGCTTCATTTGATGAAATAAAGACGCTTTCGGCGTTGTTGCACCGCGCCCCGTTGTCCCTGAACCGGCGGGAAGCCCCCGGGGATGTGCAGAGCGTCTGTGGCTTGCCGAGGTGGGGGCAGTGTGGGAGACGCGTTCCGGCGTTCCCGCGTTTTGGGGTTAAATCCAGGAAACGGCTGGCGAAGTGCTCGAGGTGAGGCTAGGATCTGCACGTGGCCCTTCGGAGTTTTCCATCTTTTCCGGGGTTTTTTGGTGAAGTTGGGCGATGAGTTGGTGGCGGCAGCGGAGCAGCATCCCGCTGCCTTTCTGCCTTACTCCCGCTTGGACACACCGGCGTGCTTGGTGCTCAGGTTCTGTGGGAGCAGAAACTGGCTTTTGTTGGTAAGGGTTTGGATTATGACAAGGCCCAAACAAAGAGTAAAAAGAACAAAGAAATAAAATAAAGGGTAACCTTGAAGAAGACCCAGTAAACTCATGTTCCCGCCATAGTGCCTGCCTGTGGATGGGTGCTGTATGCTAACTGTGAAGTTAAACATGCTGCATTATAGTGGACTTAAGTGCTGAGAAAGCAGTTTGATTAGCTTTGTGTCTAATCTATGAAATCAAGTTAACTTTATATATAATTTACCATGTATGTATGTGTATATATACATATATATGCGCACACGCACGCTCTCCAAATCTTGTTATCAGTGGGCTTTCGTTTAGATGGATTTAGTAATAGTTGGGTTGTAATATATTGACATGTGAATCATTTAACTTCTGTTGTGTTTCTTGGATTGGGTTTTTTTTTCCCCTTCTTAAAGTCTGGTGTGATGCTACATCTATGCAAGAAAAATTAAGCTGGCATTATCTTATGTTGGGAAACTTGAACTAGTTTGAAGGTTGCTGGTTTTTTTTTCTTGGCAGGTGCCAACTCACATTTCCCAAGCTCTGCGGAAGGTAGGTGGACTCAAGTCTGAACTGAAAGCTCTGTAGCAGCAATTAGTGCAGCACATGGCTTGAGCTGGTGAACTTAGCCGGGTGCCCGGGCGTGTTATCTCTGACCTCAGCCGCGTGCTGCTGCAGCAGATCAGCTTCTGCTGGGGGCTCTCTTGTGTCCAGCTGTAACACTTAACTTCTGTAGAAACAGAGAGGAGACGGGGATTCTTGCTTTGTACGTTTGACTTGCCTGAAATAAGTATAGGACTTTTCTGTGCTTTTAGTATTTTTTCTTTTTTGCTATCAGATGTGCCCATAAACTGAGCAGTGCTGCTGTACACGGTGTTTACACTTGTTTACCTGTGGTGGAGATGCTGCATTGGCTGCCCCGCAGGTCCTGAAGGGAGGTGGAGACACTGGCCCTGTATCGATCCAGGCATGTGTCTCTGAGCACTCTCAGGGACCTTGCTGGAATAAAACTTGGTTGATGTCTTTGTTGGCAGTGTCTAGACCAGAGGATGAAGTTGTGACCTGCTTTGGGTGCTGCTGCTGGGGCTGTGCTGTGGAAGCTCCTCAGGGATTTTTCAGCCCAGAAGTAAGATATTTTTTGTCTAAAAGGGACACCAACCAAGGAGTGTGCTGCCTCAACAGCTCCAGCCCACACAGAATTTCTGCTTGAGGAGCCTTTCAGTGTCCTCTAGAGAGCTCAGGACTGAAGGCAGCAGCGTTGCCAGCAACTCTCTATGTCAGGATGTGCCAGTCCAGTAAGTAATGGAGCAGATAGAGGGATGTGTAATGATCCTGCTGAACGAGAAGTACTCCCTGGCAAGTAAGTGGAGTGCCTTGGAAAGAAGACAGAGGCTTAGGGACACGTCAGGCTGATTTCTGCCGTCTTTATTAACCATGGGCTCTGTCCATTCAGTGCAACAGACTTGAAAACCTGACATGTTGAGCAAAAGCAAACTCTTCTGGTGAATAAGAAAGTTTGGCATCTAAAGATACTGTGTAAGGATATAGTTTAAACCGTGCAGTTCCGGTGCAGAACTGTTGGTTCCCATAACAGCAGCAGAAGTTTTCATGTTAATTTCACTGGGGTTGTAATTCCACTTTCCTGCCCTGCCGTCTCTCCTTGCCTACTCATTGTTGGGGTTAAAAAGAGCTGATATTTACGAGAGGAAGTACCCCTGGCACTCAGAAGACTTTTTCCATGTGCAGGTTTGTGATACCTTATCAGAAGGAGCTGCACAGAGGGATTATAGCCAGCGAGGTGGCAGAAAGGATGGGTGTTGGGAGGAGTGACAGTGCCCACAGCCACCTCTGCCATGCATCTCTTGATGCTGTTCCCTGCCTTGGGGTAGTCTTACTGCACTACTGTGGTGCAAAAAAAGCTGTGTGAAACACAGCTTTCCTTGCCTGGCTGCAAATGGATGAAAAGCAGCTCTAGTCCCCATAAGTAAATGGCTGTCAGCAGCCTGGATGAATGCTCACTACCTCTGAGCAGAGGTGCAACTTCTGGGTTATTCACTTTGGCTCCTTGAGTTTTCTTGCCGCGGCAGTTGCGGTTCCTCCCCTCCCAGCAAATGAGTGCATTCTGTGTAAGCTCATCTATAGGGTGCCACTGCCCTGATGGTGGCTTTTCCTGAGGGAAGTAGATGGAGGCAGCGAGTGCCTCGTCCCAGTGTGTGTGTGTGTTGCCGCTCCACAACTGAAATGGTGTTGGGCAACTTCCTGCTCCTGGTCGCCGCTGTGGCGGCTCGGGGTGACTCACGGCAGCGCCCGGCTCTGCTCTCGACAAGTGCTCGCTTGCAGGCTGCAAACCCTGTCCCTGTGGCTGCATGTGGGGTGTCCCTGTACAGATCCAGCAGCCGCCTTGGCTCCCAGAGAAGACCCAAGAAAACCATGAGATGCTGCTTCACTTTTTTCCTGGCTGGATCTTTATGTGGGATGGTGTGTGTTTGTTCCCTGTCACGTTACACCTGCTGATTTGGTGATGGTGCTGGCTGATGGTGAGCTCTCCATCTCATCCTCACCATGCTGGGTAAAAGCACACAGTGATGTTCGACGGTGCTTCCAAAATACAGTTTAGGTCAGCAAGAAGAGACAGCTCACTGTGCTTGGGTAATAAATTACATGGAATGGAAGAAGTGCTGCCTGATGCCGGCCAGCATCTTTATGACCCGTGGTACTCTGCCTGCTCCCTGTAAAACATTATGGCCATGGAAGCACAAGGGTTGGGTCACTCCTGGTTGGGAGACTGCTGCTGAGTGCTCAGTGCTGGCCTGTATGGTCAGCAGCTGGGAAACACGGCTGCTGTGTTTGGGGCAGGAATACCCGTTTTACTGAGTGGTTGCTCAGGGGCACCAGGAGCCTTTAAGAGAAGCCTGGAATTCGTGCAGATAGGAATACTTACACTGAAAGTCAATGATGTGGATTTTGATCTTTTTTTTTGCCTAGTGCATTCAAAATTTTTTCCCATTATGTTCAGACTAGACTTAGCGCTCCGTACTTTTTCCTCAAAGGTTAGGGAATGTTAGGAACTCCATTAAACTGACTACTGCAGGCATCACCTCCCACCCCTACTCTTCTGCACACTCAGTCTTCGTTTCTTCTCTCAGGTTATTTTCAGTGCATTCCTAACTTGCAGTTTGTCGCTACTTTTAGTTTCCCAGTTTAAGTGTGGTCCTGTGCTTGCTTTCTCTTCAGCGGTGTCACTGGATTTTGTTGTGCTCAGATTTGGGGCAAGTACAAGTTGCTTAAAAGCTGAGTACTGGATATGGGGAGAGCTTGGTGCTTGGAAAACTTTCATGAAGTAGAGCTGAAGGAGTGGGAGCTGGGAGGCTTGCTGCTAAGCAGCAGCCACTCATCCCTCATCCTCAGGTCTGTTACCAGCCAGTTTGGTTTGATTTAGGGATGTCAAGTAGTCAAAAGTAGGAGGGTTTTTTGTTTGCTTGTTTATTTAAACAGAAAGCCAAGTTCAACGTTGGTAGAATAAAATTAAAAGCAAGTTGGCCAGGGAGGTCAGCACAGTGAAGAGCATTGCTTTGCCTTCCCCTGGCTCTGGAGGAAAACTGTGGGAACTGGAGCTGGGAAGCAGGAACTGGGGACAGCTTTGCAGTGACAAGGTTGTACTGGTAATGTGGTTTTGTGATACGGCTCCACTGGTGCTTTCCGCATAAATCTTGCAGAAGAGTCACTTGGGGTGAAGCTTCAAATTGTTGGTTTTCCTCTGGAGATCGGGAGTTTTGGTACTTTAAAGGCAGAAAAGCTGTATGGAAAAGATAGCTTTATGTTTTCTAGCGTTGGTAAATTGGTACTGACACCAGCTGAAATGTAGCTTTGTTCACTTCTGTTTCAAGAGGATGGTGGAGAAACACACAGAAGGGTTACCCTGGAAAGGGAATTAGCATCAGAACTATTTTGCAAGTCATTTGCTCAAAGGTATTAGCTCACTTGTGAACATATCAGTGGTTTACATTTTTTTTTTGCATTTTAGTCCACTTAGCAAGCAGCGTATTGAATTTAAGGAAAATGATCCATAAGCATCTCTTAAAAAGCTACTATTGGCTGTAAAGTATTTTTCTTGAAAGCACTTATTTCCCTCCCCTCCCCTTTTTTTGACAGCAAAGGGTTTTTTTAATAGTTTAGATTTCACTGCTTGTTTGGGTTTGGGTTTTTTTTTCATTATTTTCATATCCTAATTTCTCTGTTAGACTGTTTTCATGTGCATGTTTTAAATCTGAGGCGCAGGGAACCAGGTCCAACAGTGACTGCAGCCTTTGGAAAGGCTTCACGTTTGCAAAGTCTCTGAAAACAGCACTGAAATAAATGTCCCAGAGGCTCTAGGCTGTGTACAGGGTCTGGATTGAGGTCAGGGCATGTCTGAGTTCATGTATCGTTTTCCTTTCAGATATTTGTTTCAAACATAAACCCAGTTATGTGTGTGTATATATGTGTATTTAATAAAAAAAAGCGCAAACTTGTATAAAAAAAGTTAAGATGAAATCTTCCTCTTGCTCCCAGCCCTTTCCTGGGCTATGATAAGGGTTTATTTAATCCCTTCCCTTGTGCAGGATTTCTTAACTTTCCTTAATATGGTACCTTTGAATTGGTTTTCATTAATTTTTTTTCCCTACCCTGCCTTTAATTATATCACAGGGTGTGGGAGAACACTGACATGAGAGAGGCTTGGAAGTATTTTTGTAAATCCCTGGGAAACCTCTCTTCCCCTTTGAGCCCACCAACGCCAAGGTTCAAATGAAGTCCCTGAGCTTATGGCTTGTCCAGTCCTTTGGTTTGATGGTTTTATTTTCAGGCTGGATTTGAGAAGCCGGTAAGTGCTTTTTGAATGTTTTTTTTAAACCATTATTTTTAATTTTCCCCTGCTTTGCAAGCCAGGAGGAGCGGGAAGGGCCTGTAGGTGCTGTCCCAGGGAGTATCTCTGGATGTCCTTTGTCACCCAGGGGTTCATGTCTTCCACAGATACTGGGTCCCAGCTTGCTGAAATCTATGGCTGAGAGGTGGTTTTATCCTCGGAAGACTGTAATGCCTTTAGTTGTCTTGGATACATGACATCATATAGTGTTATAATCAAATATAGGCTTTTCTCAGGGCTGCAGGGGAGGATCTCAGCTGACCTCGAGCAGGGGTGTGAGGTGTGCAGGGCATGGGCAGCCCGAGACAAAGGAGGTGTGTGAGGGGAAAGGTTGAGTTAGTAGGTGCCAAAATGGTTTGGTGTTGTCCTTTTAGTGCTCCTGGTCAGGCTGATGGGTGCTTTTTATTGATGGGTTTTCATCAGTTGTGCCAGGATATTTTTTTTTTTTTGTTGCTCTTCCCTCCAACGTGCAAAAACTTGTAGCTGGTCCAGTGCTGTGTGCACAATGACTTGGAAGTTTATCCCCAGCTTGGGTAGGTGAGCAGTGACAGTCGTTTATTTGTGTAATTCTTGGGCTGTTTTGACAACCCACATTGATGTATTTAAGTCAGGACAAGCCCTTATGCTTCTTGTAGATGCAAGGGAATATGAAAAATCAATAGAGGAGTTTGCTGTTGGTGTAGTTGTTTGCATGCAAAAGCACGTACCAATCGTCTTAAGTACTCTTACAGAGCCTGTTTGTGTCAGGACAGAAGTTGTGTGTAAAGCACACAGTGCTTTAAGGCTGCTCACCCTGAGCTTGTTGTGGAGAGAGTGGGTGCAGAGCTGCTGTCATTAATCTAACTGTGATGTGGCCGAAAATCTCTTTCCCTGGATTAAAATTATGTTCGACTCCTCAGACTTGGGCAATGCATGGTAAGATTTTTTTTTATTATTATTTTTTAAACCTGTTGGCAGGTTTTAAAACGCTGTTGGCAGGCTCCTGGTCTTCCCACTATTAGCAGAGGTGACCTAGTTGCTTGGCTGGTCCTGCAGAAATAAAGAGGTACATTTAATTGTGGAGAAGGTTGCCCTAACCTGGGGCACTGATGCTGTGCAGGTGCCAAAAGGGCACCTTTCATCTGATGCCACTGTAAAGAAGGATCAAGCAGCAATAGCAGCTCTGTTCTCATGCTAACTTGGCATGGACAAGGCTGTGGCATCTTCTGACAAAAAGGCTGAATTCTTTCTTGCCGGGTCAGTGAGTCCAAGCGTGGTGGGCACAGTACTAAAATGATACCTGTACACTTACACCTGCAATGCTGCTGAGTTTGGAGGAGGTCACCTTTGGTGGTGGCATCTGCCACAGCTTTGTCCTTTGGGCCCGGATTCTGCTGGAGCTGAGACTTCTTCCAAGAAGGGATGCTGCAAAATAAATGTGCTTCCCTGCTTGCCTGAGGATATCCCAAGTGGACTTCCAGTTTTGTTAAATGGCTGGCCTTCATTAAAGCAACTTCGTCTTCATTAAATGCTCACACATCAAAGCATTTGCTCCTGTGGCAGAACGTAGTGGTGCTCAAGGTCTTCCATCAAAATTCACTCATAGCTGGGGATATATGTGGGGATATGCAAACCTGGTTTAACCCAGCTGTGCTCTGCTAGGCTGAGGACCTTTCAGCGCTCATAACCTTTCCCAAACTTAGCTCTCCAGTGAGTTTGAGAGAAGCCTGCAAAAAACATTACCTCGTCTTGAGACACAGAGTCTCCTCCGATCTGTTTGTGCTTCTCTGGACCTGACTGCTGCCTTCATACACCTGCAGCCTTAATCAGCCCCTTCGGACTTGGGCTCTGCTGCTTGGGTCGTGAGTGCTGTGGAAGAGCAAGTCTTGGGGTGCTGGACTGGCATGAATTAGCAGGGAGGTCTGCTCCTGGCTTTCATGTGATGCCAAAAATCAGACTGCTGGAAGAAGTTGTCTCTCTCACCTCTTTTCTGATGCATCCTAACTTTTATTTGAGCAACCTCAGTTGTCTTGGCAGCCTTTTAATCTTCCTACCCTGGAATCATAGTCCTCTGTCTGTCTGTAATTACTATGGAAAATGATGCGCACCTCCATTGTGACACTTTGAGGGGTAAATGTTTTGGTTGGCCTTTCTTTTGAAGGAGGTAGATGCTTGAGTTCCTTATGATTTGGATGCATGAGGCTCTGCTTCCAGTTGGAAGTGTTAATACCAGTGAACAGCAGTGTGCTATGTCACTGTACTCATTGGTAAGGTAAAGCACATGGGCAGAGCAAAAATTCTTCCATGTTTTTCAGAGGTGTGCTTAAAGCATATTATTTTTGCATTTGCCTGGTTGGAGGTTGCCTTGTGTCTCTGCTTGCAGGGCTGATACTGTCCCCATGGGAATTATCAAAACATCTGCACTGGAGAGCTGCTTCTGTGTTCTTTCCTTCTCACAGTTGCTCTCCTTGCTCTTACTATGGTTTTTCTGCTGGGTCATCCCTGAGCACAAAACCCTGCCAGCTTACAGCAAAGATGACTTTGGTGAATCCCATGACCCTTATGTAAAATATTAAACCTCAAATATTGGAACAGGTAATCTTGAAAATGACAGCTTGGAAGCTGTGTTCTCACAGTCGTGTCTGCTTGTAGGCAATCAAAGCACACATGGAGAAAAAGTTATGGATTTTGGATGTCGTTAAGGGTCTGTGAATGAAGAGGGGTTCTGGAGAGCACACAAGCTGACCACTTTTGTGCCTTCAGATATGCTCCAGTGGCACTGGTGTCGCTCCTGTGATTTTATTTTTTCTTATTTATTAGTTGATAATAGTCTAATAATGGCCTTTATACCTTTCTAGAAAAAAAAAATTAATTTCTGATGTGTTCATGTAGAAGATATGTGAGGTGGTGAACTGGGATAAGAAGGTAATGAGATGTGTGGCTTTTTGTAATGCATCTATTAAGAGAAACATGGCACCAACCTATATTATTTACTGTAAGTATATTACCTGCAAATAATTTTTATTTTCAAGTAGGGCATTAATTATGCTAATGAGTCTCTGCCAAAACGTAGTAGCACGCAAACAAATAGTGCATTGACACCACAAAGTCTACCTGATTATAAGTGCCAGCTTAATAAGTTGTTACATTTTTTCCCTTATATTTTTGAGAGGATTGAGCCTGCCCAGGCCATTTTTGTGTTGAAAACAGACTTTATTCCCCCTTTCCCCTAAGAAATGAATACAGTGACCTCAGACTTGCATGTGTGTGTGAGCACGTGCATGTTCTTGATCTGCCATGCTGACGGAAGATTTGTAAAGGGAGATTTCGTGCAACATGAACCCAGAGCTACAATTACCAAAACACGGCTGGGAGGTGTAAGCTCCCGTGTAGCTGCCTAAAGAGGTGCTGAACAAGGGGGCAAAGTTAATCATTATAAGCAGAACAGAGCAGCTTGCATTGCAGCAGACTTGGGGTTTGTCTCACTGTACAAATTTTATCACTAGCTCTTTGTTTGTTTTTTTTTTAATTTAAGAAAGGATTGAAGAAGTGACATGAGCATATGTATATATGGCTGTGTTTAAAGCCAGCCATCGCTGACTGCCAATATAAATCTGCTCTGGTGCCTTGGGGGAGAAGTAAATTGTAGGGAGAGCAAAGCTATTTTTGACCAGCGATTTGAGCAGCTCGCTTTGCTTTAATTTTTTTCTTTTTTTTAATACTGACTGAGCTGGTAGTTAATCATACCCGTCCCTGCACTTAATAGAAATGAGAAACAGAAAATAAAAAATTTATGGATGTTTTCCAGTGCTGCTGCTGGTAAGCATAAGTGCAGGTGCTGTTGTCAACACAGCTTTGCAATAGCTGGTGCATGAGTGTATGAGCAGATGAAGAGAGGGGCAAAAAATTGCTGGTGGGAAACATGGTGTATTTCCTGGGGTAGGCACAAATTCTGCACCTCATGACTGCCTGCCACCAGGCAGGGGCTGGCAGGACTGGGGAGCATAAAATGGATTATCCTGTTGCCTTTCTGTGTCACCGTGTCGTTCCTCCATTGCACATCTCGTTCCCCTTCTCCAAAATAAGGAGGCTGGGCAGTGTACTGCCATGGACATGGTGAGGCTGCCAGGTTAGAGCCATTGGGTCTGGGGGTGGCACAGCCAGGCAGTGGACACTTTGTAGGAGAAGATGCAAGTGCAAGGAGACAAGTGTTTACTGCAGGCTGGTGAACGAAAACATCCAGTAACTGCGTCGAGCTGTCTGGTGAGATGTGATATGGAAACTGTCCTTGTCTTGAGCTCTGGCACTGGGAGCTGGAGGATGAAACCAGAATGACAGCACTTACAGGGACAGGGAACTGGATTGGGGGTTTGGGTTTTTGTTTGGTTGTTGCGTTGGATCTTTTTACAGTTAATAGACACGTCAGCTTTGCTAGTAAACTATATCCATAGTTGGAGTGTCTTATGTCTATAGTGTATGTGTGTGTGTGCGTGTACACACCCTGCATCTGTACAGTGGTTTTGTTGCTCTGTACTTCAGCTGTGTTGGCCAAAGCTGTGGGTGCAGTGAAGCTCTAACATGTTCACATCAGCAGGAAAAAACCCAGCTGTTCCTATAATATAGTTTGCTAGAAGACCCCTTTTAAAACTCAACAAGCAAGATGGTTTTTGTTGGTGCAATGCCTCTAAAGCATGGGTAGCCTGTTGGATTGTGCATTCTGGGTGGCAGTTTTTTATAGATAATAATTTTATGGTTAGGTTTTTAGAGTTTTGTTGTTTTTGAGGTTTTTTAAAATCTTAAATGGTCAGCCATTATTCCTGCACCAGGTCTGAGCTGCCACCCCAGTGGTTGGTCCCTTCCTCTTGAGAGCTGGTCCCAGCACCCTCTGCTCTGCAGGGAAGCCTAGGTTTGGGCAGCAAGCCCTTGCAGGAGGGGAAAAGGATCTTTTGGACCCAGGCGGAGCTGTGGGACCCAGCTGATGAACTGATAGGCTGGCCAGATCTTCGCCTGGTAGAAACAGGCAGCAGCACTTGGGAGTGACTGTGACTTGCAGGGGGTTTTAAAGAATTCATTTGCACTGAGACCACAAATAGACTTTATGCTGATTTAAGTTTTGCAATTCCTTTTTCACTCTTTGGACACCAAAGGCAAACACTTCTCAACAGGGTCAGTTTACAGTATAATGAGTAACTTAAGAGTTAATGTGGGAGCTGAAAGGATGAGATCCTACCTGTTAAGGTCTTTTCCAGGTTTCAAATGTTGGCATCCAAATAGCTATTATTTCTGTGTCTGAATTGGTGTTTCTGGATAGATACAGCAGCTTCGAAGTGCTTCCCATAAGCTCTGCTTATAAACCAAGGGGAGTTAACACGTACTCAGGAGATTACCGGGAGGCTCCTGTTGGACCCTGCCTCTCACCGGTGGCTTCAGTGTCCGCGCGCTGCATGGGGATGGTGCAGCCCCACACTTGGGTTTGGTGGGCTCCTGCTGGATGTGATTGTGCTGGTTTGCAGTGATTTCTGACCATCTCCTTTGTTGCAGACCAATCAAGCTAAATGGGTCCAGTCACTGGAATGACTCCGGATAAGAAAGCTGAAACGCCCGGAGCAGAAAAAGCTGCAGGACTACGGCAGTGCCATGGGATGGGCAGCCTGCCCGACGCGGGCGATGCCGGCAAGCCGAAGGCCACCGTGGTGGACAGAGATTCAGCAGATGATGAGCTCACAAATTTGAACTGGCTGCACGAAAGTACTAACCTGCTAACAAACTTCAGCCTTGGCAGCGAGGGCCTTCCAATTGTTAGCCCCTTGTACGACATCGAGGGTGACAGTGTGCCATCCTTCTCACCATCCTGCTACCAGAACCCTGAGAAAAAATCCTCCACTTCCAAACCCCCTTACTCTTTCAGCCTTCTCATTTACATGGCGATTGAGCAGTCCCCCAACAAGAGCTTGCCAGTCAAAGAAATCTACAGCTGGATCCTGGACCGCTTCCCCTACTTTGCCACGGCCCCCACCGGTTGGAAGAACTCGGTCCGACACAACCTCTCCTTGAACAAGTGTTTCCGAAAGGTGGAGAAAAGCCATGGCAAGGTGAGACCTGGCAGGAGGGAGGGTGGAGCAAGTTTGAAATTCAGGGAGAAATGGAGAAGGTTCTGTTGTTCTTAAGGATGTTTTGTCTGGGGTTTTTTTCTCCCCGCCATGTCCTCTTAACACTTTACTTGCAGATGGAGGTGGTTTGGAAGTGCTGCTTCTGAGAAATCGCAGGATGGCAAAAGTCACTGGGTTTTGTTATTTATTGTTGACCTGGGTACACCCAGCTGTGGTGCATCCTTTTTAAATCTGGCACACATGCAATTGCAAAGTACTCTGTTTCCATTTACTTATAGTGTTGTTAGCCTGCAATAACCAGCCTGAAATTTCAGATAACCCTCCTAGGATTTCTTCCTGATGAAGCTTAAACAAGTGCTTTCTCTGTTGTTCAGTGCTGAAATTCTGGGGTATGTTGCTCCTTCCCTGCTATTCCAGCACAGCCATGGCTACAATTGCACTGGCAAGCAGAAGAGACTGTGGGATGGCAACCAGCTTCCCTGCTTGGCTAGCAGGGATGTTGCCCCTCTGGGTGCAGATGTGGTCCTCTGCAAGGTGCCCTTGCTTGTGGGCACACTGGATGTATGTGGCTGAGTGTTCCTCAGTCCAACAGCTTTCTCAAATATTAAATTGCCTCTTCCACTTGTGCTCTCCTGTTACACTTAGCACAGCTCTAGCTTTCCAATAACCATATTAATTCCTGCATTTAATGGACTGTAATGCTTTAACATCTGTGGTAAGATGTGTGTCTCTGTGTGGTGCAGACACTTCTTAAAGTCAAGGATACTCTTTTCTGTACAAGTTCTTTCTTCTGATTTGTATGATTTTCCTACTGACTTTCTTCCTCCCTCTCTCATTTCCCATCTTATTCCTCAAAGAGCTGGCTGTGACTTAAATAAACTAACAAGCCGCATACTGAAAGTCAACAAACAAGTCCTGTGCTTGGAGGTCAGACTCGGTGGTAGCAGGCTTGTTATCAGAAATGCCTGCAATGCTTGGCGTGCTTGACAGCCTTGCACTGTAGAGAGGGGTCCTGGAGCCGAGTGGGCACTGGGGAGGACTGCCTTGTACTGATAGGACTGAACACCACTGCTTCTCAATATCTCTGCTTTTGCATTAAATTGTTAGGGTGTTGTTTTCACAAGCAGCAGCTTTGCCCTGAAAAAAAAGTGACTTTGTATTGCAATGTGACAAGTCCAATAACTACCCCATTGCTGAGTTCTGCAGAGTGTTAGGATGGGCTCCTAATGTGGCCCCAGGTGCTATAATGGGGTAACTGAGATGCTCAAGCTGTCCCTGTGCGGAGGACTGGATCTGAGCAGGGACCACATGCTGCTGCAGGTGACAAAAGTGCTGTTACAGGCCTGGGTGGCTCTGTCCAAGGAGGGTGACATGAGTTTCAGAAAAATTAGGGCAGGAAAGTGAAGTCTAAATTGGTATGAGTTCCTTCTGTCTGTGGATCTGCCCTTTAATGCTCTGCTGTTTCCAGCCTCATGGGTTAGGAGTTACTGCTCAAACCTGTTGTCTTGATGTTTGGGTGGCAGGAGCTTGAGACTGCCTGGTCCCCTGCTTACCCTGCCATCTCCATGAGTATTGCTGGGCTCAGAGAGTGGCTTGCTGCTCAATGTGACATCTCTAGCAGGAAGAGCAAAATGCAGGCTATCTCCCACTGCTACCAGCAAGGTGATGCTGATGTGCTCTGTCAGTGGTTTCCCAGGGCTCCAGAAACTGCACAGCTCTCTAAATCTAAAGAACAGAAACTGCACTTAAAAAAAAAAAACCAACCAAAAAAGTCCCTCCTGAAACCTTGCTGAAGCTTCCTCATTTCCAACAAACAGCAGTTAAATCTTTACCCTCTGCCCCGCTTAGAAAAGGACCAGATGAGGGTACTGCTCCAAATTCTTCCTGCAAAAGAAGTCTGTGGCATGCAGCAGCATGCCTGGACTCCATGGGAGTTGATCTGGCAGGTGATGGAAATGCTGCAGACCCCTTTGGATGAGCTCCTCAGGTGTCACTTGGAGCAAGCAGCAGTTGCTCACAAGCTCATTTTGCTGATCCTGTTGCATGTAACCATGTGTTAGCCATGTCTCTGGGTGCTTCCCTGAAAGGACAAGATAATTTTGTATTTTTTTCCATTTTTTTCTTTGTTAATGGCATTTTGTACTTCAAAGGGAGCACGCAAACAACTTTTCTTCCATGCCAAGTGCTTGTGGAAGCAGAAAGATCCATGGCACGTTGTATCAGAGGAGCATGGTTTATTTGGTAATGTCAGGGTAAGAAGGGTTTTAAAGCCTTTCAAATGAATCTGGGATCTTGTGTTGGAAGAATCTAAATGTCTGAATTTAGGGGATGGATGGTCTGTGCCTCTGCATCCCAGGGCAGGCTGCTCTCTGACACCTCCCTGGCTATTGCTGCTGGCTGTCAGCTGTGAAATCATCTCTTGGAGGTCTAGCAGCAAAAGAAGGAAGAGTCTGTCTTCACCTTTGCCATAATGCTGATACTTTGTTTTGGATTGGGAGTGCACATTGAAGGAAATCTGATTTTTCCCCAGTTAGCCCCCTGAGCTGGCAGGGCAGTTTCAGGACTCTTGCACTGGACTCATTTTGGCTGGTGCTGACCTGGAAGAGTTGCTGCAGGAGCATGCCTATTGTGCCCTGATGGCTCTGGGCATTGTCCACAAGACCCTGCTGGAGCAGATCTGAGCAGAACATCCAAGGCACAAACAGCTGACCCCTCAGCACCAACTCCCTTTTTCTGCAGAGCTCTTTCCACCGGGCTGTGCCCCATCATGTTGCAGATGTAGCTCTGGATGGTCACAGCTGTGGCTGATTGTTCTGTTTGTGTGTCTATTTACATCAGCCAACTAAATACCTGCAGGCTGCAGGGGGTCAGGGGTCTAGGACAGCATCCAACAGAGATTAGGGGAAGACTGTCCTTGCTTGGACCATTGTAAAAAATTGTATGTTGTGGTTTTCCTTTAATGAGTGGTGCTGAAAGGAAAGTAAGTGCCTTGAGATGCCTCATGCCATTGCGGTCGAGAGGAGGAACTTCTCATGGCATGGAGTCAGGATGTATGGATATCATCACATCTCTGCTAAAATCCCATTGCTTGCTCTGTGTGCACATAGCACACTGCTGCTCTGTCTGAGTGGTGTGTCAAGGTTTATCCCAGGTGACAGACCCACGAGCTGAAATACCCTTTCTTGTTAGAGCTGCAGTCGAGAACATGTCTGCGGTCAGCCAGGCAGATGAGATTTCCAGTGAGTCTCTGGTTATAGTGGTGATGAACAGCAAGAGGGTGATGCTGGAGCAGTCCCAGGGACACCTGCTTGCTTTCCAGTGTTCGTGCTGTGACCCTGGTGCCTCTGGAGATGTGGAGGTGTGATTGTGAGTCAGTGATCCTCAGAAGATGCAGCTAATGCTCTTTGCATCTTAAGCACTGTCGTGCTGCCTTGGTGTTGGGGAAAGAGGTGCCTACACGGTGACATTGCTTTTTTTTGAAGGAGCAGCATGTGCTCTATAGCACAGGAGGACCTCAAGTGAAAAGGAGTTTGGGGCTGAAAGCCATGAAGAGTTTCCCTGCTCTTTGCTAGACTTGTTTTTACAATGATGGCATTGGGGATTATTTGTTAATTGATACTGAGGAGAAGAGCTGTGAGGAGGCAGGATCAGCATCCATGTGAAACATCAATTTGGCAGGCCCCTGGTTGCATGGATGTGCCTTTTACCTGGTAAACCTTTTGGTGAATATTTATATACCTCCTTCCGCACAGACAGTATTTTCCGGTGGTTCGCCGTGGTGAGCACTGTCCATACCTGATGGAGCCAGGACTGCTGCCCAGGTCTGAAGCTGATGGACAGCTCTCTGCAGCACGGGGACGTGTGTCTGCAGTGAGCCTGAGCCACCAGCACCAGCCAAGTGGCTCTGGTTTGGTTGCTCCTTGGACTTTACTCACCGGGCTGGTGGGGGACTGTAGTGGGGTGGTGGTAAAGGATAAGGCTGGATCATGGAAGGCATTCCATTTCCAACCTGCATTTCTGTAATCCAGCCCTGAAACACGGGGGGCTGGAAACTTACTGTCTTTTACAAAATAGCTCCAATACTTCAAAACATAGGAATTATTTCCCTTCCTTTATTCTTGCCTAGATAAAATCCTGCAAGTCAAATTAGAAGCATTAGAAAGGTGCAGAAAAGATGATAGACCGAAAACTAATCTCAGAACCATATGAATGCCCCTGTTTGAGCTGCAGAGTAAGAAGAGCCTGGTTGCCTCTTTTCACTGACTCTGGAGGGATTTTTCTCTAAGATCTTCAGTAAAAGTTACACCTACATTTCATTCCAACACTTGCCTCACTGTTAATGTGAAATACTAACCTCCAAAGGCCGTTTAGCATTTTAGAGTGTCCTGAATTAGTCCTTGCTGGGAGAAATGGCACAGTCTGTTCCGGCTTGTTTTAAAGCTGGATATTGGTTCTGGGGCATTTCCAGCTCCAGCTGTGGCAGGCTTTCCCCTAACTCATGACACTTAATTTCAGACCTGGGCTGGACTTCTACCGCATGGCTTTGCTAAGCAGAGGGTGCAAGCAAACATAATCTCTTTTGATCAGCGTCTACTTTTAGTATCTCCCAAGGTGGGTGGAAGTGTGGTTTCACATTACTCGTGACCCAAAGAAGAAGTCACCCTGTTTACTGCCTGTTGCATTGGATCTGTCAGTATCTGGATGGCTTCAGGGTGTGCCCGGGTTCAGCTTGCTGTTGCAATACCCACCCAGAATCCTTGTGTTATGTTGTCAGGGCAGCAAATTGGCGGAGTTAAGTACCTTGCTGGGAAGATGAAAGAGGGAAACTAACCCCCAGCAGCTGAACTGAATGAGGCATGAAGTGCTCACCTGAAGTACCAGATAAAGTAGCAGATAACACAGCGTGGAGCAGTCGTTTGCTGATCAGGGGAGTTCCTGCTGCTCCCTGGGGGTAATAGCCTCAAAACTATGAAAGGGAAGGACAAAAAAAAGCCAGTTGGGCATGATTGGGGTGCTGAGGAAGGGGGTCTGGGAGAGGTGCAGGAAAAGGATCAGGGTCTAAGTCTGTTACTGAGATGGCGGATAGAGCCAGTTGGGAGGATGCTCCCTGTTAGTACCCAGGTGGCTAAATCATTCTGCCTGCCACCACGGCTGTTTATTAATTAACAGTAAGATTCTTGATGAGTATCTTACAGGCCGTGCTCAGTTTTAGCATGAAAAGATGAGTATGAGGAAGATCAGTGTGAAAAACGAGGTTCACTCTCCTGTTAGAATTTAAAGAGTTTAATACAAAGACAATAAGAGACACATAAAATAAAGCAAAGGGATAACGGCCGGGTGCCTTGGTGCTCTGCCAAGAGCACACCTGATGCTCGAGGTGAGTCCTTTTCATACCATTTTTACTGTCTGTTCTCTATTCATATTAAAACTTTTCCAGGAGCTGTTCTGCACGGCCACTCCTTGGTTCTGCCTTTTTAGAGCATTCGTAGTCTTCTGCCTTGTGGTTTTATTTCTTTTGATTCTTGGGGTTGGGCCCGCTAGGTAAGAGTCGATGGTAGGGTGGATCTCTTAATTCCTCAGACAGTCAGGGCTGATTGCAGCTTTGGGCCTCTTTGCCCCCCGGGCCGAGCGGTGATAGTGGCTCTCGGACCCTCCTGGCCGCCCGTTCTCCGGGCGGAGCAGCCTTTGGGTCCTTTTGTTCTCTGGACAAAGTGTTGATTAGCAGCTTCTCGGGCCTCATCCTCTGCTCGCTTGGAGGTTATCTTACTTGCTCACACTTGCTAACATTCTTGCTAAAACGAGAGAAAACTACATCCACACAGCAAAAAGCATTTCTAACATTATATAATATCTACCTTAACGCTTTGCGAGAAGCCAATACTATAATATATGTTTCTAACAAGCAGGTTAAAAAAAAAAAACTTGGAGAGATGCAGCAGCTGAGAGATCTTTGTTAAAGGCAGTGGCTTCAGCTACAGTTGCAGAGCTGCATCTTTTTCTCAGCTGGGGCTCTCCGTGGCTTGATTTTTCTCTATTGATAGCAAGGTATTTCCTCTTCTCAGAAAGCCCCTGTGACTTAAATAGAACCACTGACTTGCATGCTTTGTAAGTCCTTTTCATCTGGAGTAAGACAAGGAGCATCCATCCATAAATTGGAATTACTGCCCCAATACTGGCAGGAGGAGGCCAGCTGGCTACTGTGGGCTCCCGGGAGCTTCTCCATGAAGGTTGGGTTTCTGCTCTGATATTTAGCCCCAAAAACCCTTTAGAAGGATTTTACTGTTCAGGTGTACAGCTGCCCCATCCTTCAGCCATGTACATTTCCATTTCTGTAGCATCTGTTTTCCCAAAAAAATCTGGCTCTGTGTGCAGAGCTTTTAGCTGATCTGTCAGGTCAGTGATTATAGAATTGTATTTTACTTTCCTATTTAATTTTTTTCTTTAAGTTGCAAGAACTGGCAGGCTCAAAAAAAATAGGTTCTTTTTTAGTAAATTTCGTGAAGAAACCCTTTGAGAGGAGCAAGAGGTTCTTTATCTTGCTTAAGTTTCAAACATACCAAATTTAGTATCAAGAATGACTAGCGCAGGGGTGCTTACATTGTTAGGTGCATCAAAACCACATTCATTAGGTTTTCAGATTTTGGAAAAAGTGGGGACAATCCATTTTGTAGCTGGGCATTGAGCAAGATCCTTTTCCAGGGTGATGTGAAGTTAAATGAGTATGGGTCTATATCTAAACAAAGAGAAAGGTGCGTTGGTTTCTTACCTAGAAACATGTTAAAGAAAAGATTGCTGATCAGGTTTGCTTGGTGCCTGGGCAGATCCCTAAATTCACAGCTCTGTTTAACGAGTGTTAAAATAAGGTTTACAGCATGTGGAGGACAAATGGGAATGGGGCTTTACAGAAGGGGTTTTGGAGGTGCTATCCCAACCTGCAAGATGGGTGCTTCCATAGTGTATAATGAGAGTTTGGGGACCATTTTCTCAATTTTGGGAGCATCAACTTTCCATGCAGGCGATGGAACTGTGTGCAGATGTTGTGCATCAGCTGTGCAGTGGTGCATGCCTACGTGCAGTCACTGCACTGTGCTGCAACTTGGGGGGTATTAAATTCGAAAGGACTGTAACAACCTGGTCCTGGATTTTCTAATTTGCTGTGTTTCTTTGTTGCAGGTGAATGGAAAAGGGTCGTTGTGGTGTGTTGACCCAAAATATAAACCTAATCTTGTCCAAGCACTGAAAAAACAGCCTTTTTCCTCAGCACTTGCATTTTATACTCCACCGGCGTCGCCACCCAGGTAGGTGAATGTTCTCATCCAAGCAGGACATGTGGTTATGTTGCTCCAGGTAGCAGAGGGTGTTGAAGTGCTGTTATCCGCTGCCACCTGAGAGCAGAATTTGAGTGGGCCTTAGGTGAGACCAGCTGGATGAGGTGGGGAGATGCAGTGAGCTCAGGCTTCTCAGACAGCACATCTGGGGTGTGTCTCCTGTTAACTGTGGGAGAGTTTAAAAGAAGGTCAGGGGTGTGCTGGTTGCTTTCTGGAGAGCCCAATTTCTCCAAGAGGGCAAGCAGTCCTAGGAACTGGAACAAAATCCTCTTTCAAGCACAGTCTTATCAGGACTGGCCTAGGGTGGTACCTGACCCTGCTCTTTGGAGGAGGTGGGTGTCTTCTCCTGGATGTCACATGTCTGGATATGAAATGTATCTATTCTGTGCTGTTGTGAAAAACAACCAACTTTTCCACAGTCTGAAGGGCTGAGAGAGGCTGCTCGGACAGGGTTGTTTTTCTCTGTGGCTGTTTTAGAGCATTTTGCAGCAGGGATGGAAAAGACAGCCTTTGCCATAAATGCTCTCTGAGGTGGGGCATGCAAGACTTCTGAAACCAGGTCTTCCTTACCAACACAGTTTTAAGACTGGGCAATAGATTCTGGAGAATTTGAAGTCAACCTCGTGTGTCCTGAGTAGAGGAAGAGGAGCAGTAGCTGGGTCAGCCTGTGGAGGCAGGGGGACAGAAAGCAGAGGAGCACGTTGGGTGAGCCCCGTTCTGAGGGAGGCATGTGGCTGGTTTGTCTAGTTCAGGAAAGAATTTGGATGAGATAAGAGGTAATTAAGGTGTCTGTACATTGCCCTATGCCTTAACCTTACTTCAGGGAGTTTTCTTAACAAGCAGGAGGAACTGGGGTTCCTGGAGCAGAATGTAAGACTGATATCTCTGAGCAGATGTTTCTCAGGGTCCAACAGCACACTGACTCTGGGAGCTGGCACCCCTGTGCAAGCCTCAGGGGCTGAAGGGTTTTTTGTGGCATGGGCTTGTCCCGTGTGACTTGTAACCCACAAGATAAAACCAGTTGTCTCTGGTCTCTCTCCAACCCAGGGACATCCTGGGATGGAACAAGCCAGGCAGAAGTATCCTGTTTTCCAGCTTTCTGTTGGAATTGGGAGCATTACTAAAATAACCCTGAAACATTTAAGTATTAAGAAATAGTCAGATTGGAAAGTATGAGATGACTGGCAGTATTTCTTGGGGTTTATGGGAGTAAAGATTATTGAAACGACTAACTGGGCTCTAGAGGATAATGCTTTTACAGGCTTTAATGTCTCTGTGTAGGGGTATGAACTTCTGGTTTTGGGTACAGCTCAAGTGAAGGTTTGATCCTTGAAAGCTTTAATACTCTGTGTTAGTACAGCCAGAGTTCAAAATGTAGAGAATGATACAGATGGGAAGGGACCTCTGGACATTGTCTGGTCTGCCAGAGGTGCAGAGGATCGAGACAGACTCAGCCTAGGGCAGGGTGTTCACAGCCTTGACCAGTTAAGCTTTTAAAATCTCCAGGGTCTCCAAGATTAGTCCAGCTGAAGTTGTGTTAAGTGTGGTTTACTTAGCTTGGATAAATGCAACATACTGAACTTAGGTGTAAGGAAGGAGACTTCTCATCTGCATGCTGAAGTACTTGGAAGATCAGGATTTTAATTTGAAGCTGTTGTTTTTGGTAACTGTTTTTTTTTCCTTTACTGAAGGACTAGTCATACTTGCCAACAATTGCAAGGAAATCCTGGATCTAATGAAGCCACATGGCAAAAATTCCACCGACTTCAACACGGAAGGGTTTGCAGTGCTTGTATTTATGAGTACAAGAAAATAAGAACATACATATTAAGATACCAAACTGCTCCCTAATGAAAGCTGGTTTATTTTCCTTCAATAATAAAAAACATTCACGTGACTTTCCATCACCCACAGAAAAACAGATTTCCACCCCCCACCCCTCCTTCCATGCTTGGATTTGATTTAAATTCTGGCCTAATTTTGGGGAAGGGCCCCCAAGGATCTGCCTTGTTGTACAGAGAGAGGAAGCTTGGAGGTACAGCTGGAGAGAGGCTGGAAGTACTGTCCAAATTTATCCACAGAGTGATCCTAGAATTCAGCTGTGACAGTCTCTGAATTTTTCTGTGGGAGGGCTGGTGTTCATGATGTTTTACAGTGTGTTTGTGGGGAGTATGCCTATCATTTCAGCATGATTTTAAAATAAAATTTAAGCTGTTACTTGGGAGCAGAAGCTTTCCAAAACTGTAATCTGTGTCTAGTGACACTGAAATTTTTATTATCATAGATGATTGGCATCCCTGATGCATCTTATTTCTGCACAGCTTGTTCAACAAGTCATTGTGAAGCCCCTGGCTGCATTCTGGTTCTAGTGCTACATGAATTACAGCCTGGGGAGAGCCACAGCCCTCATCTTGCAGATACCTTATGCATGGCTTGTCTTAATCAACACAGGCATTAATTTGCTCTGGGGGAGCTCTATGTGGACATGATTTTGAAGGATCCGAGCTTAGACAAAAGGATGAAGATATTTAGCATCTCTTTGTACAGTGGATCTGTGGGCTGCAAAGCCAGCCATTTTGGGTTGGACCATTGCTTTCCTTTTATTTTAATTTTTTTTTCCCCACCCATTTTCGGATCTGTTTCCCTTTGCGCTCATGGCTGCTACGAGAAAAGATACCAGGACAGTGAACCCTAGTTTTGCACATTTCCTCCCGTTCAGCTGAGGTTTCTCTTGCAGGTGGGCTTGAAAATTCTGTCATCACCCTTTAGATTGTTCCAGCAGCACTATAAAAGACGCACACTGCTGTATTTCATGCAATTTTAATAGTGTGTACTATTTTTGTTGGAGTCACTTCTAACTGCTCGCTAACTATATTTATAATAAACTGAATAATTAGGGCGGGTGTGTAGTCAGAGAAAAAAACAGTGAAAGCTTTAACTTGCCCTTTATTTTGTGAGGGATTTTAGGGATATTTTGTCAGGTGCAAAGCTGGGTCTGATTATGAAAAACCACCCTGGATAGCATCACCACAACAGTTGAGCTTCAGATAACTTTAAAATCAGCAGGTGTCTTGGTTTGTTGTTGGTTTCTTTTATTTTTGCCTATTACTTTTTTGTTTTTGTTAATTCCCCACCACTGTTTGGAAAAGCAAATTAACACTGCTGGTCCTTACCTGTCCTCTGAGCATCCCTGTATGAGCTAATGTTTTGCTCACTTGTGGGTTTTATGTACTAAAAATACATATCTTTGTTTTAAAATCCTCTAGGCGCAAACTATAAATGTGTAAGCCAATACCTCTTGCCAGCAAGATTTTTGTTAAATATGTGTGTTTGGAGGCGTTTTCCAAATGCTGGTGATGGCTTAAATAGTGCTACACAAACTATGAATCAGTGTCAAGCCCTCTACTGAGGGCAGCAATTGCTTGCCTTCCTGTGGTGAATAGGGTTGGTTTTGTTTTTACCCTTCTGTGATCATAATATTGTGTCTGCTGTACTTTGTACAAATCATTTGCCTAATCAGGGCTTGGCTTTGAGCTGTTGAATTTCTTCTTCAGTAGGTCGTCATCCCCTCACTACCTGACTTCAGTCCTTCAGCAGAATCATGGCCGATCTCTGAAAGGTAAACTTTGAATTTTCTTTCACTCTCCTCCCCTGGTTTTGGTCACAAGCAGGTGCTGCAGCCCAGCTGATGTTGTCTCTGTCCCTGCTCTGAAGGGTCTGCTAGATGACAAAAATCTCAGATGTAGTACAATGCTTGTGTATTATATCAGCTACTCGTGTATTAATTTTAAATCCATAAGGTGAATTTCAAGGTGTAATTGGGGCCCTCTTGTTCTGACAGCAAAATAGTCAGCACATGCATCACTCCCAAGTATGACCTACTTAATGAATAGTTCAGTAGAAAATTAATCTGAAACCTGCACATCTGTAAAAGTTTTATTGGATGACCGAGAACTTGAGAACCAACGGTAGCAAATGTTAGAGTGTAAAACTTGTGGTACCAAGAGGGAGTTAGAAAGTGTGCTGGGGATTGCAGCATTTCTTTTGAAGGAGCCAGTTGAGCACAGCTCCTGCACCTCACTAATAAAGCTGAATATATTGAAGCCTTGTCCTAGACAAAAAGTGATAATTTTGGTTTTTTAAGTGCTGAAAAGTGAACAGTACTCAATTTTTAAAGAGTTGAATCTAACCAAATGTGTTGCAGGGGAGTGTTGTTAAAGCTCTTTCAGAAGGACAGTGAAAGGCACTGCCCAAGTGGCACCTGAGCAGACACCCAGACTCCCTTTTTTTGCTGGCTCAGTAGGCTTAGAGGTGTGAGAAGGTTGCTTTAGTTTTTTGGCCAGAAAGCAGCAACTTTGGTTAGGCAGCAAAGCCAAGGCATTTTAGAGACCATGCAGCTGCCTGGCCCACAGGTGATGATCACCATGCACCCAGATGGAGGTTCTGGGGTGGCATCTGGGTGGCAGGGAAGCATCCTTGGCTGGCTGGCTGCTGCAGGGCTGATGGATCTGGGATTCTCAGGGCTTGTTGGAGAACACAAGAAATCCCTCTCCTCCTAATGATTTTGCTGGTGTGACAGGTTTGGAGGTTGCCAGTCTGATGTTGCATCTTCCAATTAGCTACACCAGAGGAGCTAAAATAATGGCGGTATCTGGTATCATTTCATTTCTGCATGTGCGGGAGCCTGTTCAGTGTTTCTCTGGCATTAGAGGCAAGCCATTCATGTTCCTGGGGTCCCACAGGGCAGCTCTTGTGCAGATGAACAGAATTCCTTGGAATAAGGTGCTTCCTTAGCCGTTCTGCTGGAGAAGCATAAGTTTGGGAAATACTGCTCTGTTGAGAAGAGCAATCACAAGTGAAGCCAAAGCACATTATCAGTGACACAGAGCACAGCTAAGAATGCACTGCAGAAGTGCCTCTCCTCTTTCTTTGGGAGTATTAAGGTGCAGAAATATTCTCTGTAGGTAGTAATCCTGCATTGCATTAATGCCTCCGATTGCTTGTCATTTTAACAAGGTGCTGCTTATATACCAACAGCAGATGATAAAATAAAATGTCTGAGATAGCAAGTAAGGAATGGGAATGTTTCACTTGCTGATTGCACTGGTGGAGCAAAGTAATTCTTCATGCTTTATTTTTTGACTTCTTTTTGTCAGTTGGGTGCACATAACCAATGAATCAGGGCCTTTTTGTCTGTCAAAGAAAGCCAAAGCAGAAGGAAAAAAAAAATCACATCAGTACAGTGGGGTAAACCCTAAAGCATGCTGGATTTAAAATGAAAGACATGGAAAACAAAATGTGTATGTTTTATAAACCTGTGTTGGAAACAGCAGCTCAGCCCCCTTCCCGTGTTGGTACAACATTCCCAAGGTGTCATGTTCTTCAGATTTCTCTTTGACCATGGATGAAGTTAGGGAGGATTATTAAGATAAGGAATCCATGCTGGCAACTCTGCAGTCCCCCTCCCAGTACTACCCTCCCCTTAAATTCAGTAATACAGTTAATGCCTGTAATGTGGGGAGGAAAACAAATGCCATCAAAATGATATTGCTGGTGTTTCACTTTAACAGTTCCCCCCACAGTTCCAGTTCAGCAGAACTGAGAGCCCGTTCTGCTTGCTGCTGGTCCCTTCCAGCACATTGTCTTCCAGCCCTGTTCTCCACTCCCTGCTCATACATATGTACATACCTACCTACACCTCAGATGTGATCTTTCGCTCTCAGACACCCAAGTTCTTGTGAGGGCTCACTGTCTCTTTGCTCCTGTTTTGCCTGGTTAGTCCTCTATACATATTTCTGTCCTGTGTAAGGAGTGTTCATCATCCATTGCAGAAGTGAGCCAAGGATTTCCTCTTCTTTGAAGGGCATGTACATGTCCTGAAAAGAGTGTGAAAGGTGTGCTTGTTTCTTTTCCCTTTCACCTGATCTGGTTAGAGATGTCAGTCTTTGCCCTGTTATTCTCAAGGTGCCTTTCAGAAATGTGAGCAATCTGCTGTTCAAAGGATGGCATTTTGCAGCAGTGCTTCTCACTGCAGCTGACAGTGCCGCAGTTCACCTCAACCTTTCTACGTGCCTATTTATTATTTAGACCCCCCTGCTTTCTAGACTGAGCAGTTCAGTGCCCTTTCCCCCCTTGTAGTCTCAATTTCTTCTGTTTGACTTACTAGTGTGGAAAATTCTGCTGGAGGAAGGAGGTGTGCTGAATTAGTGCTGCGTTAATGGGCACGGCTGTTCCCAGCCTTGCACATTCACACAGCCAGGGTATGGAGCTGCTGAGGTGCTTTGCTGTGCCATGTGTCTAATCTTTCTCTCCCAACTGGTACAAACAAAAGGCACTTGTTAAGTATAGCAACAGCATTGTCACTTGAATGTCTAATTGTGTCACTGATTCTTGGCTTCAGTGAGTGCAATGTGAGAATTCAGCCTTTGAATGTCATAGTTAAGGTATGAGATTGATCTGGAACAGTATTGAGCTGTAGAGAGGTCATGCTTTGTCTGAGTTTGTACATTCCCCCCACCTCTGCTTTTTGTTGTAGGCCAGTACAGGCAAATATATATATGTGTGTGTGTGTGTATATATATATATATATGTATTTGTATATTTTAGACACCTCATCTTGTCAGGCTTACCTGAGTTCTAACATTTTGCTGCTTCTGCTTCACAGAATCTGATATTGATGCTGCTACTGCAATGATGCTGTTAAATACTTCCATTCAACAAGGGATGCTGGACTGTAAGCATAAGCCATTTTACTCATTTTTATCCCCTACTCAGTAGCTAAATACTTTCTCTATAAAATTTCAAGCAACAAGTATGGTTTGGTTTCCAAAACAGTAAGAGCAGTCAAGAAGTAATTCTGGTTTAATTATTCTTTCAGCTAGCATTGCAAGAGTTTTTTTAGAAGCCACCTTCTTTTTCTTTTCCCAGTTAATTTTGATGTTTTTCTGCAAAGTTCTATCCCTGCCCTCTCTGTGCTAGATGGTAAGAAGAGTTTCTTGGCTACTTCTCTGTTCCTGTAGCTATTGGTTGTGATTAGCTGAAGACTGTTGTCCCCTGTGGATGACAGCAAACAGGCACATTGTGACTTTGAACGCTGGCATTCAGCTTCCCTTGCAGCCAGCCAGGCACAGTGTGCTCATGGTGCAGGTGATCTCCCTGGAGCGTTTGCCTACTGACACGTCTTGTTTTCCATAGGCGAGAAACCTCAGCCTCTGAAGACACCCAAGAAGAGGAGCTACGGCAGCGCGTTCAATCCTCCCAGCTCCATCAACCTGCAGGAGAACGACGCCACAGCCACCAACATTGATCCGAGCGAGGATCACAACTACAGTGCCAGCAGCATGGGCTCCCAGCGCTGCGCATCCAGGTCCAGCGTGTCTTCCCTGTCCTCCCTGGACGAGGTGTACGAGTTCATCTCCAAGAGCAGCCACGACGGCAGCGATGGCAGCGAGGGCTTTCACAGCGAGGTGGATACGGACGTGGACTATGAAGATGATCCTCTGGGAGACAGTGGCTATGCATCCCAACCTTGTGGAGATACCTCTGAGGAAAGTCAGCCCAGCAAGAAAGTACTCGAGGAGCTGTGTCAGGAAATCGATGAGGAGCTGAAGGAAGCAGCAGGGTCTCTGCTTCACCTTGCTGGCATCCAAACGTGCTTGAGTTCCTTAATAAGTACTGCAAAGACCCACTGTCACAAGCAAAGGAAAAAATAATATGTTTGTCAGTGTTGAATATATACATATATTTTTTTTAATTGTGGCAATACTCTTCTACTTTTGCCCTTCACAAGGGAGATCAAAGCCATAAGAGGACTCACTGCTTTTTTTTTTTTAATTTTTGGCGCAAACTATAATTTAGCCATTTATTTTTAAATCACCACCTAAAAAGAAAATATTTAATCTTCTCAAATTAGAAGATATGCATGACTTGTGAAAACCTGAAAGCATACTTCTTAATGATCACTTTTTAATTTTTTTTTCTTTTCAATAGTTGACTTTATTTTTTTTCAGAGATACGTTTGTTCAGATGCACACTGTGGATCGTATTTACATCTCTGCTGGCCCCATCTGCAGAGGGGAATTTTGTTCTGTCTAAGGGCTCTGACTTCCATGTAAAGGATTCAAATTCATTTTGCAATAAGAGAATCTCTTTATAGTTCCTAGACATCTTTCAGCCAAAAAATGTTTAGTGGTATGTTGAACTTTATCCCTCTTTTTCTTATTTTTCTTTTAAAATCAGTGGTGATTGCTTACATCTTCCTGTAGATGATGCCTTTTTTTTTTAATTTTCTGTTCAAAAATGGGTAAGCAGTTCTGTTGGAGTGGGTTTTAACAGTACTGTACATACAAGGATGCCTTAAGTATGTTGCAGAATTGTAAACAGCTATCCAAGGTCATCTTTCCTGTTGCTGAAAAGGTAGCATGATGTGCCATAAACGTTCTCACCAACGTGAAGCTACTGCTTCCACCAGGTGTTGGGCAAGCTGGGTGAAAATTAGGAGCAGAGCCACTTAGGAAACCAATGCCCACTGTTGAAAACAGTGCTGGATTCAGCCAAAAGTTAACCTTTCCCTAAGGGAGTATTTTCCTGGCTATTTGAATGCCTTTCTTTAGACTAGTGTGGGTTTTTTTGCCCCCCCCCTTTTTTTTTTTCCTTATTTGTCAGTCTCTTCATGAATCCTGTCCTAAACTGTCTGCTTCCAATGCAAACACAGCCATGCTGCTGAAGGTCTGTTGCTCTGAGGGCCCATTCCAGTGCCTCTTGAAGACAACGGTGGTGCTCCCGCTGACTCAATGGCTGTTGGATCAAGCCTGAAATATTCGAGGTTCTTTGTGTTTTGGAATTTAAAGCACAAACACTAGGAGAGAAAAAAAAAAAGTTGGTTGTTTTTGTTTTGTTTTTTTTTTTTCTTTTTCCAATTCAGTTTTAAGAATGATTTGTTTTATTTCTTGAAAGGGAAGGAAAATACTCTGCTTCATTCCTGCTTTGTGTGAGCACCTGTTAGCCTACACCTATAACAGGGCAACGTGTGTGCAGACGTGTGTGTGTCTTCTGGCTATCACAAGTGCTGCATTAGCCAATTAGATCTGATATTGGATGTGTTACTGATCGGTAGTAGGGGTAAAACTCGCTATTTAAAGGAAAATTAAGTACCAATGCAGTGGTTCTTAGGATTTCAGGAGCTGAAAATGTGAATGCTTGGTTGGAACTGCTTTTTGCTCATGGGTTGCTTTTGAACTCTCATGGAAAACTGTGAAGGGCAGAGCTTGTGTCAGTGTGAAAAGGAGGATTCAGATACACAGAAATACTGTGAGCAGCCTGAGGTTTTGCTCATGCCATGATTTCAGTTTTACACTGTTGAAGAAGGGTGCTGCCTGGCTCCTGCTGAAGTGGTTGCAGTAGCTTCCAAAGCTGGATCAAGGTCCAGGTATTCTGGAAGCTGTGGTCGTAGTCGGCTCCATGGTTTGATTTGGTTCTGAATTATTTTTTGCCTCAGATAAAATTTGAGGAGGTTGATACTTACCGGGAGTGTGTCTGTGCTGCTGTTAACCCTGCAGTTGGTGACAATGACTTCAGCATACCTGAAGGATTGGGATGCTAACAATGCATTTAATCACTATATGCAATGACCAGTGAAAACCAGTTACTAATCAGAAGTTAGCAGAGAAAGCTGCATCCCATCCATCCTTACAGCTGTCAGCCTGGGAGAACTGGAATTGTGGAAGGGGGGAGCAGCCTTTCCCTGGGACACAGAGCGGTGCGGCAGGGCCCTGCTCTTCCTGCTCTTCCTGCTTTGCTGTCTTCCCTCTCTGCTTCCAAAGGGGAAGGCAGATGAGCTGTGCCCCTGCCCTGTCCCACCGTGTTGTCCCAGGCCCCTGCCCACGTGTTTGGCAGCAAAGGCCGACAGCTCAGTTGTGGAGCACCTCTCTTGGCAGTGGGAGAAGAGCTGCCCTTCCTTTCTCTTACATATCTATTGGGTTTGGGTTTGTTTGCCACCTCAGTTAGAGACCCTGGTGTATATAGTATAAATGGAGTATAATTAAAAGTTATTTTGATTGTTGGGCTTTGGGGTTTTTTTTTTTAGTGACATATGTAAAATGTTGATGCCAATGGTTGACTCAGATAAATTTTGGCAAGAAAAGTATTAATGAACCACATTCAGCTCTTTAAATACAGTGAAGAAGTGTATGAGACCTGTGTACACAGTGGGTTGCTCTGTTCAGGGTAAATCTGATGTGATTACTGTACAAACCTACAATGGCTTTTCAGGTTCCAGTCCTAAATTACTGATCCACAGAAGTCACATCAAATGTTTTGAAATCCAACTGTAAAATGAAAGTTTCGTGGTTTTCAACTTTTCATCAGCCTGAAAAGTACAAGCTTTAATTAAAGCAAAGTATACTCATACACGTTAATAATGGTGTGGTCAAAATATTTATTGAAAAGAAAAGGTAGAATATTTTAAATGTTGCACCTGCTATTTTATCTTAAAGCACATTCTTCACACCTAACTGCCAGTGCCATTATCAAGTCTGTTTTATAAATGTACATTTCTTCAAACTAAAAAGTGCATAATTAAAAGTATTATGTTACTGCCATATAGTGATATAAAACATTTTATAATTGCCAATTCATTGTAACTATTATTTATTTAAAAGTGAATTGTAAGAATGCTTTCTGATCAAATGAACCAGAGTTGTTTTTAAACCATTCCCGTTAGCTTGTTTCTAATGTAGCATAAGCAATGTCCTTGGGTTTGTTTAGAATAATTTTGCCAGTAGGTGACCAATTCTAACCCTTTTTCCTCTGGTTTAGTCCTTTACCCGTTTTAAAGACGATTTACAAAAGTTTAGTTTTTTGTATGCTAATCTCTGTTAATTAAAATGTTTATAAATTTTATTTTTACCAAAGAGATGCAATTCATTATGACAAAATATTGCAGAATAAACTTTGTTTTATAACATTTGTGACTTTTCTGCCCACATTTTTCATTCAGATGATCAAAGGGGCTTTTCTAAAATAAACAGCATTGCAAACAGAAAGCGCTGTGTTCTCTCTTTGTCTGCAGACCCTGGCTCTGGTCTCGGATGGTGCTGACTATTCCACCTTCCCATTTAAACTTCTTCCACAAGACTGGACTAGTGTAAAAAGCCCAGTGTGTGATTCATGTGGGTTGGTTAAGGTGTTTGCATGCATGTGGAAATCATCTGTGAAATACCTATCAGTCCATAGCAGGATTTGCTTAAGAGTCACATTCATCCATAGCTGGCCCCTAAAGTTTGAAGAGCATCGTATTGAGGCTAAGATTTCACCCTTTAGCCTGGAACCTAAGGAATGTTTTGACATCTTGGGTATTGTTGAAACACTACTGCATAACTTCTGCCCTCCTGTGCAAAGCTCTTGTTTAACCAGAAATAACTTTAATCTTTTGCTGATGAAACACCTGTGATTATTTGCTGTTCTGTGTCTGTATTGCTGTGGCCAAGTTGCTTGGATGTGACTCAAAGATCAACAGCCTATTTACAGGACAGGTAGTTTAAAAAATGAGTCCCTGGATAAAGCAGCATAGGTCTTGTTTGGGGTTTTTTTCAGTGTTTACTTTCTCTAGATAGTGATTTATGATGCCTATTGGTTCTTTGTACAGAAGACCTTATGGAAAGCACACAGGTGGGAATGACTCCTCTTACTAGCAGGAATCATATTCCCCATCCCATTTTATACCTCAGCTTGCTGCTCCTGGGCCAGCTTTTTTCTCAAATGCACACATGTGGCATGTGCCCTTCCAGTGCCTGAGAGGCAGAAGCACCAGAGGAAAACAAGATATGACATGATGTTTATCTCTATTAAAAGCAAACTTTGGTCCATCTCTTGTATTTTTATTTGTTTAACCCACTGGTGTCACCAAGGTGAGCTTGCTCTAGGATCTGATGACCATACAACTTTCTCAGTACTTGAAGTGATAACAGTAGATGTTAACAAAGACTTGTTTTATTGCCATATCTAACAAAATTTAAACCACACATTACAGAATATATGTGCACTATTAATATATTTGATTTAGTGTTCATCTTAATAGACTAATAAGAGAACAACTGCTCTAATTAGTTTGGACAAAATCACAGCCATGTATCATATGTTAATGATACCTTTCTAATTGTTATTCACTATATTATGCTGAGAACCTTGAGCTCATTGTTAAATTTCCCAAGAGTGTTTTCTTCTGTTATGACTTTGCTGGAAATTATCCTCTGTATGGAGCCACAACTCTCAAAATAAAGCATTAACTGAAGTAATTATGCACTTACACCACCTGTATTTTAAGGACAGTTGTTGAAGAAATACCTAATAGATTACATTTATTTGGAAAAAATGGTTGTCTAAATTTGACACGGACTATGGTTACTCTTTCACAGGTTTTGAGGTTACAGGTACCTGTAAGTGTTCTTATTTTGAGTAGTCAGACTGAATACATGTAGCTTAGAGATAATTACATAGTAGTCCAGTAATGCTGTTACTGTGAACTTTCCCAGCATATTTAACCATAAAAATCTTCCTTGTTTTTACCCGTGAGGGTTGTTCTCATACCTGGGAAGCAATATCACCTCTGCTTGAATTTTCGGTCTTCAGATTGGTTGGGGTTTTTTTTCTCCCCTTTCCTCCAGAAGGCTCCCCTGAAAGCTGCCTGCTCTTACTGTTGTAAACTACTTAGTGCTGACATAAAATTACTACCTACCCTCTGCCAGGGTTCGTTTAAACAGCTCTTCATTAAACAGCGGCATGTTTATTTTCCTATTGCATCAGTACAAAAGCAATCATTTCCCTCCTTAGACTCTTGACTTGTTAAACAAACCAGAATTATTTGTTTTCCGTTTGGAAGACATGATCTTCGTTCCTCTTAACCACTTTTCTGTACCTCAGTTCCAGACTGAAGTCAGCCTGCTGGCACATGCCTGAGAGGAGTAAAAACCACTCTTCTAGAGTGCTTTACTTTGAAACCTGACCTTAATATTTCCCTGCCTTTGCAGCACGCTTGCCTGCATGGCCTTCACCTGGCCACATGTGCTTGACTAATCCTATTATCAACTAATATGTCCCTATCTTTGTTCTCCTCCATCACTGACAAATGGTGAGGCCCCAGTCAGCAGGAAGTTTGGTAGTTCATGACGTGGAGGTTGATTTAATGAGATCTGTCACAATCTTTGTGATCCCTCCTGGTGACCTTCCTGCTCACCAGGAAAGACTTTTTGGCACAGCCTGCCCAAAATAAAGAAAGAAGGACCTGTCTGTGCTCTTTCAATGTTTGGAGAAGGACATCCAGTTTCCTAAACCTAGGTATGTCTACGTGAGTGTTGCTCTTCTGCTGGTTGCCATAACCTCCATTTCCTTGATACCTTGACTCTCCAAGTGCTAGTGGGCACTGTACTAGGTTGGACTGAATACCCAATTTCTGTATCCATTCCAGAACTGCTGATAGCAGTTAAGAATCTGTGTATTTTCATACTTAAAAATGCAGGTTGTTTTCTCTCAGACCAACCTCAGATGCTCTGATGTGCTTATGTGCTTTAGAGTTGCCAGGCAGGTGTTCAGAAAAATCTCTGTAGGTGCATGTACCAACCTTAACACAGCATTGCTTTGAAAAACAGATTTTGTGCCTCAAAGGCTTTTTAAAAATTTAATTAACTTGGTATCTTGGTTCCTTACTAAAATCCAGTAGGTTTTCAGTTGTTAAAAGTGCTAAAATTAGCTTAGCCAACTGAATTTTTGGTTATTTTCAGTAAGGGTACATTTTATTCTCTCTCACTGGCTTTGTGCGTGTTTTCTGAACTGCTGGTGGAGGTTTCCATGCTCTGAATACAGTCAGGCCTCCACAAATAGCAGGCATTTTGCTTTTCTTTTGTCTCTGAGTAATTTAAAGGATGAAAACTCCACCTGTTGAGTTTGGCTGTGCTGTGCTGGCTAACACGTCCCGCTGTTCCGCGCAGGCTCTTCCCTGGGTCAGGTGAGGTGTGGGCAGAGCTGAGCCATTCCGAAAGAGGAGATGTTTCCTTAAATCTCTGGGTATTAGCTTGAGTGCAATCGTGTTGGCTGCTACCTTAAAATATGATGTCACCTTGCCCCAATCACAGCCCATTTTCTGTGAGCGTGATGTGAGCTCCCCAGAGAAGCATCCTCTGAGTGACAGCAGCATCCCGTGCGGCTGTTGCTAAGCGACAAGATTCGGCTTTCAGCAGGATCTAATTTTAAAATATTTAACCCTAGATCTGTCAAGGTTCATTATTTCCAGTGTGCTGGTTAATCCCTACTTGTTGGTGCCCAACTTCACAAATACCCTGCCCCTCGTAGTGGTGCTGTTTTATTTATCACGGATAACGTCTCAGAACGAGGAGAAGCAAAAACGCCTCAGGTAGAGCTTGCTACCAAATTTCATTTTAGCTCTGATCTATACACAGAAATATGGGACACAATTAGAGGTGCAAATCCTGCATTGTTGTTCTGGGAATGTTCCTTTCTTTGCTGGCTTGTGCAAGTGGCTCACCCATGCTTTCCTTCTAAGGAATGCTGGATTTCAAGTGAATGAACGCTGGTGGATGGGAAGCTGGCAATAACAATTAAGCTTCCATTTGTAGTAATATTATGTGTCCTCTTGTTTCTTGCTGAATTTCATCTAGGTTAAGAAGCTTGTCATCTTATCTAAAGCCATTTGAAAAAAAATGATGTAATTTTGAAATTTAAGGGAGTTTTAACACCAGAAAAATTTAATTCTTTTAAATCATTTTTTTTACAGATAATGATGAAGTTCTACAGAGGATAGTTTTTTTGTGCATTTTTTTGGGGGTGGTTGTTTAGTGTAGCTTTTTTTTTAAATAATTATCTACATTTTATTTCTTTCTAAAATGTGGAGGTTTGGAATGCTACTCAGGTATTTTACAAAAAAAAAAAGGAAATATTTCTGACCAGCTGTGTCACTCTTTGATTAATTACTACACACCCCTGTAAGTGCACTCAAGTTCACTGCTACCATCTTACTGTGGTATCTCACTCAGCTGAGATAAAGCTGCTGTAACTGGTCAGTATCATAACAACAACAACAACAACAACAACAACAAAAGAAAAAACACTGAGAACTGCACAACCCCTTCTTCCCCCCAAATGCAGTAAAATTTTAAAAAATTAGATTATTCATATTTTTAAAAATGCTAATAGAGTTCCTCTCAGCCTCATAATCACACCTAGGAATCTTCCTCCTCCCATTGTTAGGGTTTAAAACTGATACGTCCTTGCTCCTCGTGCTGTCTCTCCTTCCCAGTTCATAGCAATCCACAAAGGCAAACCTGTCCCTGCCAAGGCACTTTTTTCAGCAGGTGATTTGATTGGGATACTGTCCTGCTGCTTTTCAATCCTCCTGAGGCATCCCCCCTTCCACTGCTCCAAGTTCCCATTCCCACCGCTGGCATCTTTGAAGGCAGCACAAACCCGGGAGTACTTGCAAAGTGTGTTCAAAGTATTTCAATGTAACACCTCAGTGAAGGACACATCCTAGAAAACGCAAACCTAAAAATACAGGTGGGAGTCAAATATAAAGCTTTCAATAATTGTAACTCTTCAGCTGTTACTTAGTTCTGCTGTTTTACGGAGAGAGTATCAGTGAGGATTTGCTGAGGAGGGGTTGCAGCAGTTCTTGCTGTTGCACCCAGGGCTGGTATGCGTTGTACCCATGTGGAACGTGAGCTGCAAAGTTCAACTCTGACTTATCACCGGCAGCTGCCTGCTCAGTTTTTCCATCTTCTCGTCCTCAGCAATTTCTTCCTGTACAAAGGCACCGCTCCCCTGGCCATGCACACACCCTATAGATGACTCAAGCTATTTAACCTATGGGCTGGGAAGGGACACGAGAGAGAGAGGGAGAGAGAATCAGAGAGAGAGAGAGAGAGACTTGTTCTCATTTCTATTTTTAAATGCTATGGAAACAGTGCATGATGATAATGAATAGAATAATAATTAAACTGTTCTGTGAGGCGCATATCTGTACATACATACACTTTTTTTTACTACTTGGCTGCTTTTTTTTTATGAGAACAATCAGGTTTTGATAAGGTGAAAGGTTATTCATAACGAGCAGTTTGTTACAGGCACCATGAGAAATAACGAGCGTGCATTGTGAGCACACATCCTGCTGTTCAGACTTGCCGTTGCTACGATAACAGAAACAAAACACCAGTTTTGGGTGTTTGCAGCTTCCGAGGATGTGGTTTATGTGCTGCTTGTGATAGTCTGATGACTGAAGATGGCTCCCTTCCAATCATTTTTGAATTTTTTCTGTCTCTTAGAAACCCTTTTGTTGTGAGTACTTGTGAGGACATAAGTGATGACAGTGAAGTTTATTTTCCCAAAGCACAGAAAACATCCAGGATAATCTGAAATATGTTCTTTGTTTATTTCTTTACCTGCACCTATTCCCGGGGTCTGTAAGTACAAGTTCTGACTAAACAGAGGGGATGACACGGTTTGAGCAGAAGAGGGAGGACAAATGAGCTTGAAAATGGGACATTTTGAAATCACTGTGATTCTTAAATAAATTAGTTGTCTTGAGAGAGCACCTAGAATTCAACACCCATTGTACCAGCTACTGAGCACAGGCACAAGGGAAGGACAGCCTCGGTTATACTGTCTGTCTTTTGCTATCTGTTTTCCCCCATGGAAACAAAAATGCCATGAGTGTTGGGAGGGATTCCTTTGCTCCACACGTCATGAGCTTGCATTAAGCTCTGCTGCCATAACCTGTACTTATATCCCCATGGGTGTGTTTGCAGGAGGCAGTATTTTGGGGGTCCTGTGGCAACCACCCCACACTGCTTGGGATTCCACTCCCATGAGCTCTCTCGCTCCAAACTTGCGACAAGAGGACCAGTCCCTTGCAATTACTGAGTCAGTGCTGTGGAAGCCTCACGACACCACGCTGCAGTGACACGTCTTTGGGCTGCAGTGCTGGGACAACCTTGCTTTCCAGGGAGAGGTGAGAATTAAGGATGTGTTTGTGAGGAAACAGAACAATAAAGACATTTTTTCACAGCTGACATTTGGGGAAGTAGCACTGCAGCTGCCATGGCAAATCAAAAGGATGAATCTGAGAATTTCCAGCGAGAGAGTTAAAAAACCTCAACCAACAAACAAGCTAACTTTCGTCACCTGTGTTTTTGGGGAAATTTGCTGAAGCTGTTTGCTTCAGTACCACCATGGGACACTGATAAATTACAACATTAACATTATAGGGACCCTGGGATCCATGAGAAACTGGGCAAGAGACAGTACCACTTTAAAACACAAGAGGCTGGCCTGATGCTTAAATATACTGAAGTAGGGCTGTTCTGATGAGCCTAAAAATCCTGCAGCCAGATCTCAGCTTTAAAGCAGAAAAGGCAGCCAGCTTTTATTCGCTCCTTTCACTTGTTTCAAGCAACTGGCATTCCCTCCTATGATAAATGCCCTATATGATGTACGCTTGGATCTTGCCACTCTGCGGGGATGCAGGCAAATAAATTCTGTGCTCTTCCACTCCAAGTGCCTGCTGCCCAGTCAGGAGCACTGCTGTTGTCAGTGGGGAAGCAATTTATTCTGCCACAACTAGGCACTGTAATTCCCTGAGCTCCGTTTCCCAGCTTTCAGCTGTGAAACCTCTCTGCCAGCATTCACTGCACTAGAGAGAAGGGGAAAACTGCATCACAAAAGCATCTTTGAAGGCAGCACAAACTCGGGAGTACTTGCAAAGTGTGTTCAAAGTATTTCAGTGTAACACTTCAGTGAAAGACACATCCTGGAAAATGCAACCCAAAAAATACAGGTGGGAGTCAAATGTAAAGGCTTTCAATAATTTTCCTGTACAAAATTAACTGCACTGACATATAAGGACATACCATGGAAAGCATGCTGCTTTTAACCCTGATGTGCAGCAACTGCAAACCCCATTTGCTTTGCTAGAAACTTCTGTAGGGGATGCAAAACGGAGTGGAAGGAGAAGTGTATCTGCTCTAATTGTTAAAAACTAGAGCTTCCTTATTTCTTATTCCAGGATTGCTGTTTAAGCTCTTCTGGTCAAGCAGAACAGCAGCAAGATCATTTGGATGAACGATGACTCTGTGTGTTTTGCTTATTTCTCCTTTTTTACTTCCTAAAAATGCACAGTGCTGTTGTTGGCAATATGGATCATCTCCTCCGACGTTAAGCCTTCCTTTGGAGATACAAACCTATTTACTAATCTGGCCCCCATGTCATATTTAGGGCTCACCAACTCTACTATTGTGATGAGCAAAGGAATAGCGCACACACACACCATCAAAGCCTCAAGATGAAGGAAAAAAATTAGTTTCCATTGCAGGCACCTTCTATCCACTCCTACTTAATGGGAACAAAGACAAAAGGAGGTAACAAAACGATGATTTATCACCTCTAGCACTACCCACTACTGAGGAACAGCTATGAAGACACCGTGCTGAAATCAAGTGGAAAAAAAATGATACCATGGAAACTGAACAAAAGTAATAATTTGCTGCTACATCTCTGTCCTAGACCAGAAAGCCCTTAACCTGCAAATCGCCAGATGCTCAGCATATACTGGTAAAGTCTCATCACATTTTTGCATTATTACACTTTTCCTTACACATCTGTTTCCAGTCATGTTCAGAAACAAAAGTCTGCATTGTCTGAGTACCTGGCAGGACCAAATACACCTTTTATGATGTTTTCAGTTTCTGCTTGAAGTGTGCTGACGCTATATACGTGTTTAAATGTTTGGCAAATCTGAGGATAAAGAAGCAAATAGGACATAAGTAGCAGAGCCTCAGCAATCTCCAAAGGATGGCTGAACACTGGAGAAGCTCAAAGGTGGCTCCAAAACAGAGACCTGCACACTGGAGAGAAGAGAGCAGAGAAGGGCCCCCCCAGGAAAACACTGGTGCAGATACCCAGAAACACAGAATCACAGAGTTGTTAGGATTGGAAAGGACCTCTGGAAACCATCCAGTCCAACCCCCTGCCAAGGCAGGGTCACCTGGAGCAGGTGACACAGGAGCGTGTCCAGGTGGGATTTGAATGTCTGCAGGGAGGGGGACTCCACAACCTCCCTGGGCAGCTGTACCAGTGCTCTGCCACCTTCAGTGTAAAGAAATTCTTCCTCGTGCTGAGGTGGAATTTGTGTTTTCTTTACAGCCATTGCTCCTTGTCCTAACACTGGGCACCACTGAGAAGAGTCTGGCACCATCCCCTTGGCACCTGCCTTCGAGATATTTGTATGCATTGATGAGATCCCCTCGGAATGATGCCCGAGACTGTGGAATTCGAGTTTCTGCAGCTTGAGAGGGCATTGCACGACCCGGGATCTACCCGTGTACTCCTTCCTTAGGATATAATAGATATACTCAATATCTCCTTCAATTAGTGTATGAAGGCTGGAGGTTGTAGGGAGATCCAAGCGCTGGCAGTGACACCCACTGCGAGCCATGGGAAGTGTCTGAACCGCCTTTTGTTTCCTTGAGTCCCCTACGGGCCCGCAAAAAACCGCGGCTGCCTCAGTTTCGGTGCGTGTCGCGCGTCCCGGGGCTCCCCCTGGCGACAGCGCTGCCCGGGCGGGGACCCGCGGGACCGGCGGGGGCACGGTGCCCAGGCAGGGACGGCGCCGGGGCACCGGATCATCGCTCGCCGCTTTTCGCATCGCGATCATCACGACATGAACCCCTGGCCCCGGCCCCGCTCCCGGGCGAAGCTTTTTGGGCGGGGCGGCGCCCCGTAGCCCGGAGGCCGCGCGCGGCCCCGCAGCCGTCGCCACGGCAACGGCCGGTGACAGCGAGCGCCTCGCCGGTGTCACGTGACCAGATCCTCGCGGCAGCCCCGCCCCCCTCCCGCCGCCATCTTGAAGTTGCGTCAAGATGGTGGCGCCGGCGGCTTAAAGCTCCGCCCCCCCGCCCCGCGCCGTTACGTCATCACGTTCCCGCCGCTCTGAACCCGGAAGTGCGTCTTCCCATTCGCGGGCGTGCGGGGCCGGCGGGAGCGCCCGAGTCAAGCCGAGTCCGGCCGAGTGGAGCCGAGTCCAGCCGAGCCGGCGGGGCGGAGATGGCGGCGGCTGCGGCGGAGCTGCAGGGGAAGTACCAGAAGCTGGCCCAGGAGTACTCCAAGGTACCGGGCACCGGGGCCCGCCGCCCTCGGCGCCGCTCGGGGCTGCAGCGCTGGTTTCCGCGGCAGCGGCCGGTGCTGGGGGCCCAGGGGTGCCGCCTCCGGGGGATGAGGCGGAGGCAGACCCGGGGCGGCGCGGGAGGTGCGGGTTTGCAGGTGCCGGGGGAGCGCCGCGAGGGCAGAATGGCTTCGTCTGCAAGACATCCTGGAGTACAAACAGCGGGCTCAGCTGTGCCAGGGAAGTGAAATGACAGTGTTCTCCCTTGTTCTCCCCTTCCCATTCGGGCACGAAACTTGATTTTATCCGCTTGAGTGTGAGCATTTGCGAGGTCTCGGTCGTGCGTCTCACCCGTGTGAGCTCTCTGGGCGGTGCTGGCAGTGGTGCTTGCAGCGCCTTGGAAGTGAGCAGAACACTTGCTTCCACACTTGCCTCTTGTCTGTCCCCGTTCTTCTGCCCTAGGTGGCTTTGCATCCTGTTTCTGGTGCTGCTTGACACAGGGTTTGCAAAGAGTTGTAGCCCATAGTGGAGAAAGCCTTTCCTTTCCAAGGTGCCTGAGATGACTTCTAAAATAGTGGAGCCTTGCTTAATACGGAGCTCTTCATTCTTTCTTCTTCAATAAAAAGAAGAGGAGACTGCTGGTCTTGAATGGCACAGTCCTTCAGCAGCCTTGGGGGAGAAAGGCAGCACTTTGGTTTTGTGTAGCCCAGCATCGGTGACTGGCACAAGGCATTTGTCTGTATTTGACACTTATCCCAGCTTACA
This sequence comes from Corvus moneduloides, assembly GCF_009650955.1. NCBI lineage: Eukaryota > Metazoa > Chordata > Aves > Passeriformes > Corvidae > Corvus > Corvus moneduloides. The sequence goes on along the minus strand of NC_045478.1, from coordinate 105,998,197 downwards.
GAACCATATGTCTTTAAATACTGTTCTCCTTGGAACTGCTATAAAAACACCATGTGTAGAATCTAAATTGTTCACAGATAGATATCCTTTTAAAGCTTCTACAAAATAATTTTAAAAAAATTTAATTTTTAACTTTGCGTCTTTGTAGGTGTCAGAGTTCATATGTCTTGTTGTTTTATACAGAGGCTCTGTTATTCCTTGGAGATCAGTAGTGGCTGCGGATAAGATAATGGAAGGATTTTGGTGCTTGATTCCTGAGTGAGCATTTGAAATGTGGGCTTCTGACTACAGCTTCCAATAGTTCCAGCTGCTGGATCCTCTTTCTTTTAGTATCATGATGTCCCAAAGCTTTCTTTGAGCTTCATCGTGCACTTCTCAGCCTGTGGCACTTCCTTTATCCTTTGTGGGAGCTATTTTTTTCATCTCGTCCCATTTCTTGTGCAGTGCAGTTCATTGTGGGACTCCCCTTTGCAGAACCCTCTCCTCTTTGTGCACATGTTCAGTTGGCTGCTTGTTGTGTGCGAGTGGAAATGGAGAGTAGCCCTGGAGTAGCCTGTTCACTTAATGGTGCTGTGAGAGCCATGGAGAGAGGTGAACAAGAGTTTGACAGACTCAAGCAGTGCTGGGGGAAGTCCCTGCCAAAGGATTGCTTTTCCTCTCGGTTCACAGAGCAGTCCAGAAGGAGGATGAGGGGAAGAAGAGGCTCTGAAAGCACACAAGTTGCAGCTTCTGGCTCTCTCATGAAGGAATGGTCAAAAGGCTCTTGCAGCTTGTGGCAGCCTGTGTGTCTGGGGTCTGTGTGTGCAGCAGGACTGAGCTGCTTCGTTCTCTGCACCTGATGTGTTCCTGCAGCTGTGGCACAAAAACAGGTGTGGAAAACTACTGCACTGCTTTTTCTTGCTAGGGAAACCCCGTGCTTGGAAGTTTTTCCACGGTGCACTTGGAAGTTTCTTGTCTTACCTCTGTGATGCCTGAGCAGCACAGTGGGAATACTGCAGGGAAAACAGCTGTGTTTAACAATGACTTCTGACCTTTCAAATACACTCAGTCATCACACTGAAACAGTGAGCCATTGCTGTTTTACATTGAGCCTTGCCTTATATGCACCTGCCAGAGGTATTCCCAAACACTGTACAAACCCTTTTAATTTATATCTGCAACAGCTGGACTCACACATGTCAAATGTATACAAACTGCCTTTGAAGAAACCAGGATTCAAGCAATTTTCAAGGAATGGGAAGATGGAACTGTCGGTATCCTCATTGCTGCAGGGTAGAGGTACTCTGTGAAGTGACTGGGAAATAGATTTCTTGAGTATCACTTTTCACTGCAGTGATTTTAGCTCAGATTTTGTGTACTGTGTAAGTGAGGCTTAGAGGGCTTTTCCTTCTATGCTTTTTGTGCCTTTTTCTGTCAGTCTGTTTTCTCTGGATCATCTGCTGACACTGGTAATAAGTAATTTTGCATTAGAGTTCAACTTCTCTTGAATTGATACAGATTTTGACTTTGTGAGTCCTGCTTATGTTCCAGAACTGTTTATAAACAGTTTTGGGGAGAAGAGGGGAGACACACTGAGTATGACCAAGAACTTCATTAGTCAAGGACGAGGTTGCAACTTTTCCATATCCGGTCCTAGGTCTTGAAATCTTAACTATATTTAAGTAACTGGTCTTGAAAGGTATTTATTGAGTAAGAATTCTGTTCTATTTGACCAAAATGTTCAGGTGGTAAAGTAACTTCTTGTTTCTTGGCAAGTCAGGATATGAAATGGATACTTTTTTTCAACCTGATACCACTCCTATCTACCTGAAGAAAATACTTGAAAAAGCATTCACACCTGGTACTCTCCTGAGAGAATATGATGCTTTCTTCACTTTCTCATGAATAGCTTTTATTTATTCCCTTGTCTTGCATAGTTACTGGCATCTCTTGTTTTTCAGCTTCGTGCTCAGAACCAAGTCCTGAAAAAAGGAGTTGTAGATGAGCAAGCAAATTCTGCCTCATTGAAGGTAATCTCTAAAAACACCTCATGTCAGGTGTACTAAGCTGTGACAAAATAGGTAAACAGGGGTACTTCTTACTAAAAAGTAATGTCAATAAAAGAATGAATAAGGGACTTGATTTTAGTAAAAGAATTTCTGTTTTGCAGCTAGCCCGTTGTTCTCTGTAAGTTCTGGCTTTGTAAAAGGGCAAGGTTGCTTCTAGTTGATTAATGTGTAGAATGAAATATCTACTTGAGTGTGGTCTGTGGGCAGCTCAAGGAAGTGAAATAACTTTTTTCAGTTTAGAAATGATACTTTCTGCCTCTTCAGCGTTTAAGTAGTGAAGTGATTTTCTAATTTGTTCTTGTTTTTAATGTGATACTACTTATCAAAAGCATGTGTAAAAATAAGTGCGAAAATTTTAAAATCAAATTTTTTTTTGTCATTCAGGAACAACTGAAGATGAAGGATCAATCACTGAGGAAACTGCAACAAGAAATGGACAGCTTGACCTTTCGAAATCAGCAACTTGCCAAGCGGGTGGAGCTACTTCAAGATGAACTTGCATTAAGTGAAGCTCGGGGCAAAAAGAACAAGGTATGTGCTGAAGGCAAAGAAAAACTTGCTTAGCAGATGTCTGCTCCTCACCTGTCAAAGCCTTATCCTGATTTTTAGCAGTAGGTATTTTGTGTCAAGGGTTGAGCTGAATGTTCTTGTCAGAACTTGTGTTATTACCTCATGTAAGTGAAAATACCCATAAAACGGGTATCAATATATATAATACTTGCTGCGTATTTCTCTTCTAGTTTGTTAGCTGACTGATACTGAATTGCTGTCTTCCTTTATGGATGCTTATTGAATGTTCAAACAACTGGGAAATGCCTTGGAGCTCTGTGATTAGTCAGCTGCTATGCAGAAGGCTGATCACTCCTCATTTCCCATCTCCACCTCTTTGCTTTGGGATTTTGATGTTGGTAGTTAAGTCTTCAGCCTGTGATCATAGCTGTTCTGTGTGAATCTTGTCAAATGCTTTGAAATCTAAATGTTTAGCTTGTATTCTTTGTCATTTCAAAATGACAGAATAATTTCAATACTGTGATCTTTCTGTGCCAAAATGCTTTCTGATTAAACCTAGCGATATCATATTCTGAGACCAGCTGTGTCTTCTGTAGGTAACATCAGAATTCCAGGGGTGGTGTGCTTGGACTTAGGTAATTCTCAAGCATCTCTTGCTACTTTCCTCATGAGGAAACCCCTCTTAATTACTGCTGTCTTTTCTTTTTGGTTACAGCTCTCAATGTGCTGTAGTTATCCAGAGTGACATTAAAGAAATCATTCAATTGATTAGTAATATGATCATCTTCCTTACTTTTCTCCTAAACTCTTGTCCATTTTTCTGCTGTCCAGTTCCTTAACAAGCATAATACATCTGACTACATTGTTCATGCACCACAACAGATTGTTCTTCCAAATGCAGTTTGACCCTTCTGTTCTTTAATTTCATATTGTGCAAGTTACTGTTTTGCTAGTTGTGTTTCCAAATTTTGAAGGACATCAGCCTGCCTTTAGCAGCTTTGCAAACCACTGCCACTAAGTTTTTCCCGTTCATGTGTCAAAATGCACAGCTTTAGTTCCCTGATCTGTGTCAGAGTGCAATCCTTTTAGAAGGAGCAGAACATGTGCCCATATCTCAGGTGGAATTCACAGGCTGGCATCAAATGCAGAGGTGATTTAGCTGCCCTACCTGTCCCAAGCTCTTGAAGTTTGGTGTTGAGTTTAAATGCAAAGAGTCTCCCCTGTGTTTAATGATGATAATGCCTTTCTTCAGCAGTGTGGTGTATGGGATTCGCTGGTGGTCTGAGTCTTTGGGATTAAATGGGTGAAAAATGAGGAAACAGCAGAGGGATATCTGTAGAAAGACCCTGTGCTTTCCGTGCCACTTTGTGCTATAGCCTGCTGAGAGCAGCCTGGCTTATACCCGGACACTTGCTGGGGACAGATGTGCCTTACACACAGCTGCCAAACCAACTGAGCCTGTGTGTGGAGGGTTTTGGTATCATGCAGGATTCCAGTGAATTCAGATGGACTGCTGCCCATCCACGTGATTCCCTGTGTGTGTGAATGGGACACCCGAGTGGAGGCTTTCCTTTGGCAGTGTTGTATCTCTGTAGGGTAACAAGGGTGTGAAGGGAAGTGTGCTGCCTTGAGGCTGGTGCTCCATGCAGTATTCACACCTTCTGATATATCAGTGTCAGCAGGACATCTGCTCACGTGCCTCTTTTGGGAATTAGCTATGGGAACTATTCTCACTGACCTGGGACTTGGAGATAATAGGTGCATTTTGTTTCTCTTAGAAAAGTGTAGAATCGTCATCTCAGTTGAGTCAAGAGCAGAAAAGTGTCTTCAATGAAGATCTTCAGAAAAAAATAGAAGAAAATGAGCGACTACATATACTTGTGAGTGAAATTTTGTTTAGTCTTTATTTTTGGTTCAGAAAGCTGGTGACACAAAGAAAGATACAGAAAGTAAAGTGCTGTCTGAAAATCTGGTGGGTTTAGAAGCTTCGTTGTATGCAAAGCAGCGGATGATATCAGGTAGTTTGTTTGTAAAGATCTTCACTAGGCAAATTAGGTATTTTGACTTTGGATGTTTAAGACAGTGTGTGGAATCACATAATACATGTTTTCTCATTTCAATTTTTAACTTTTGGTGACAGCTGCCCTACTGAAAATAGCCTGGTACTGGATGGAAATTTCTTGTTAGTTCATAAACTGTTTCAGAATTTCTTTAAAGTATAAAATATTTTCTGCAAGTTGCCATAATTAAGTCAGGAATTGCTTTACCAAAATGGAATGCATTTCACTTTAAAAAACTTGAGAAAAACCTTATGGCTCAAGTTCAGTTTTTTGTGTGTCTGGTATTAGTCAGCAATATATTTAAAGAATGCTTGGTACTACAAAACTTTGTTTTTATTAAAGTACTTTATTCCTGAATCTTTTCTCTGTAAATAAAATTTCTGTTTGTCTGAGAACTAGTAATTGCTGTTAACCCGATCTGGCTAATGAAATTGGAGTGACTTATAGGACTGGATTCAGTAACAAAATGAAGCTTTTTTTTAAAGAGCTTTGCTTTTCTTCCTTTAGTTCTTTGAAGCAGATGAGCAGCACAAACGTTTAGAAGCAGAGCTGAGGAGTAGACTGGAGGTTTTGGAAACTGATGCTGCCCAGCACCAAGCTGTGGTGGACAGCTTAACGAAGAAGTACACAGAGACCATAGAAAAGCTGCAGAATGATAAAGCCAAATTAGAAGTAAGGAGTTTTTCCTCTTGCTTGCAAGTTTCAAAAGTTTGAAATGCAATGTCTTGCTGTGTCAGCACTTACATTGTGAGATTATCTTCTTGCATAAAGATCAAGTCTCAGACACTAGAAAGAGAAGCTAAGGACTGTAGGCTTCGAACTGAAGAGTGGTAAGTGTCTTTATTTCATATAATGAAAATTTCGTTGATGTAAAGGAATAACTGCTGTAAAACATTAACTGGATTATTTTTTAAGGATAATACCTTTTAAAAAAAGAGTTAAAAAAAAAAAAGTCTTTGATAAAACTCAAATTATTTTATCATGAAGACAAGTCTGACCTGTGCGGGTCAAGCCTTCTTTTCCTTTTCTGTGTATGGAACTAGACAATTCCATGATTTCTGCTTTCAGTAAGAGCAGTTTTGTCTCCAAGCTTTTAAAATAGCAGTGATGCTGATGAAAGCTTGAAGAATTTATTTATAATGGAAAACCATAGAAAGAAAAAACTTGTATGAAACAAAGATATGTGAGTTCGTAAAAACTGCTTCTAAGAACAAAATCTGAGTATGCTCAGATATGCTGAGAGAACTGACTGAAAAGAGTTTCAAAAACCCCCCTCCACGCAAAAGCTTCTTGAACAATTGTTTTTGCTTCAGGTATAATGTTCTCAGCTAGAATATTTGAAAGTTTTTATCAGAGAATTACATTGTTAGTTTTGGAATATTTTTGTTGTCTTGAAGACAAGTTGTAGAAAATGGGAAGTTGAGGACTGTGGGCCAAATCAAGTTAGGGTGTGTTTCTCTGAAGTTCATTAAGCTGCATTTTTTTAGAAGATATATGTGCAGCATAGATCTTTAATGTAATGAACAAGATGTGTAGTGAATGATCAGATGCAGAGTTCCTTCTTTCACGTGGTAACCCTGAAGTGTGTATTTTAATTATTTTGATAGATGTGAAGATACTCGAATCTAATAACTCCTCTAATACAAGTCAGGGTTTCACTAAAAATAACTTGCAAAAGAGGATGAAAGCTGTGTTTTGCTGCTGTTTGCTTTTTTTGTGGTGTTTGAACAACTGTAGTCCTAATCTGCTACTATTTGGTTCAGGCCTTGTCTATCATGTTTTATGATAACTGGGTAATTGGTGTCATTGTGAGAAGTTGTCCCTACTATTTTAAGTTATGCTATATTAAGTTTTTAAAAGTAATAAAGCCTGACACTTCATTTTAAACACTGAAATCACTGTCTGGTGAACACATGGCAGGATGTGTCTCTGAGAATACTGCCCTTCTGTTTTCCCTGCTCTGTCAGGGGAAGGGATCCATTTGCCTCTGACACCCACACTTTACTCAGAAAAGCCAGGGGATACGAGACTTGACAGCCTGCATGTTTTGAAAATTAAAGGGCAGAATGTAAGGCCAAACATGTCAAACTACTTGTTTATCATTCCTGTACAGCATGAAAAGGAAGTACATTTTCAGTTTGTCTTGGAGTTCATTTTCTATCATGCTCACTGCTACTGCAGTACCTACTGTACAGTTTCTATGCAGTTTTGGAGCTGCTCTCCAAGAAAAATATTTGTTAATGTGCATGAGCTACTTATTGTCTGGTTTCTTCTTATCTTCCTTATCTATTTTGGATTATTTCGCCTTGTTAGACCTGATAAATTTCTGTGTATTAAATGTTGTAAAAAAGAAAAAAAGCCTGTCCCTTTGACACCTTCCCCCCCACCCTCCACTATATGTGCAGGAGTTCTAGATGTCAAATGGGAAGCAAAACAGTGAAGAATTTGGGGGCCTAAGTTGGGTAAGGTGTGGAATTTGGTCTGACTCAATAATGGAGTGTTCTTTCTAGACATATGTATATAATGCTGGAATATATTACTGTTCATCTCAGGAATCTATTCTAATTATGTTAGTAATCTTAATTACTTAGGTTCACTTGTATCTATACAGTCAAATGCAAGCAAAGAAAATTTAGAGAAAAATCACTTGAGAATGCATCAGAAACATAATTGTCAAGTCTTGTCAGAACAGGCAGTATCATAGCAGTGTTGAAATATGGGGTTTTGAAAAGCCTTTGAGGTATTTCAGATAGTGGTGTGACATAGTTAACTGAACTATTGACAGCTCATTACCTGCTTATTGGACTACTGCATTGGATGCATAGTAACAAATTTGAAGGCCCATTTCCATTCCCATTCAAATTCTAGTAGAAGAAAATGCCTTCATACAGCTTATATAATAGTTGCACAGTAGGAAAATAAGGTGAATTTTAACTCTGAAGTAAATTGAGCTTCTCGAGAAGGGAATTTAGGATTTACAAGTTTATGGTAACTTTCACTGCTTTTCTTAGGGATTAGGATTCAATTTTGTGTTAAATACGACGTAAAGGAGGACAGATGATTCCTACTGTATTATTTCTATCTGACTTCTAGAAGGATACAGATACTGATACACTCAAGGGATGCTTATAGTGAGATATTGTGTTGGTGATACAGATGAAATTTTAAAGGTTTACAATGTGTGTGTGTGTGTGTGGTTTTTTGTTTGTCTCTTTGTTATTTAGCCAGCAACAGCTAAAGAATCTTCAAGCAGCTTTGGGCAGTAGACTGGAAGAATCTCTATGCATAATTAATGAAAAAGTACCTTTTAATGACACAAGTACGTATTGCCTTGGTCTGGGTATCTTGTTTGATTTTTTGGGTATCCATCTGAAGGGAGTAGTCCTTGAGAACTAAAATGTATTAGCTGTAAGAAATGTTGGACATCTGAACAGACGCTTGGAGGTAACTAGTAAGTATTCCTAATACTTGTCATGATCTTCTTCAGTAATCCTAAAATACCAATTTTTTAGATATATAATGAAAATTGAAGCTTTTGGAGGCTTTTGAGTGATTTGCCAGTTCTATTGCTTAGTGTTGACAGAATATTGTAAACAATGAGGGAACACTGTCAATTTAATGGTTGCTCCATAAAGATTGGTTACGTATCTCAAAGAGTATTATTTTTGGCAGGGTATATTCAAGAGTTGCAGTAAGTCAAGGTGGGGATAAACTGGTAGCTGCAGAGATATTGCAGCAATAGTGGTCTGCACTTATTACTAAGTGGGAAATTTGTCAGGGTTTCTCATTGATCAGAAAACATAGAGAGTAGTTCTTACGTGAAGGGGGAAGAAGCCCTTTGAACCTTGGGACTTTTACCTGAAGCAATGTTTTTCTGCTTCCTTTCCAACTGCTACTAGATGAGCTGAAGTGCAGAGGATCCCCTGGAGTTAGGAGTGCTCAGCCTTTGCATGGCTTTGGTACAAGCATGGGTTAGTATGTGCTGGGTCAATGCTGTGCACTGTGTGCTTTCCTAAGTAGCTGAACACAAGGGTGGGCAGGCACTGCCTGGACTCTTCTGGACCCTTCAAGACCAGGAGGATCTGGAATAGTGAAAAAGCTGAAAGTAGCGAAGAAGGAGCAGAGAAGTGAAAACAGGCTTTTGAGTTTCTTGTATATTTCATTGGTAGCTTTTGCATTTTTCATTCCATTTAAAACCTGACGACAATGTTTTAAATAGCCTTAGGTTCTCTAAAAGCTGATCTGGCAGGTGCTGCAGGGGTGAGTGTTCCAAGTTCTCCACTGGTTTGGCAATCCAGTGAGTCTTGGCTTAGGAGCACCAGATCATCATCTCTTTGGGAAATGTTGACTCCCATGCAGCACATCATGCTTAGGTGTTGCTGCCTTGAACTGGTATTCTTTTCACTTCTCTCCTCTCACTTTGCCTGGCATCTGCTGCCTATTTCTACTTCTCTGGCTTCTTTAGCTCATTTTTTTTTTTTATAGGTGGTTGTCATTGTAGCAAGAACTTTGCTAAAATAATTTATCTGCTCACTCAGCTGCCATTGCATAATGCCTTTGCTTGTGTAGTAGACAACACTGCAAATAGAGAACATCTCTTTAGTGATAGATCAATGTAAGTCAGGAGATGTTTGTTTGCTGTGGATTCCAGCTGTCTTCCTATAGCCTCTGTAGCTGGCTTCAAGTGTAACTAGCAGCTAATTTCAGTAACAATCAAATGACTTCCTGACTGCTAAGCATGATTTCCAGAGTAGAAAAAAATTTCTGAAGCATTTAGTTAGAAGTAGGATTCAGTAATTTTGGACAGTTTTTTTTTTCCACTGAACATAACTACCTCTTCCCATGCGTTCATAGCCAAATGGGAATGACACAAAAGGAATGAGAAACTGTAAGTTTCCTTTGTCAGCAAATTTTAAACTAAACTGGTTGTTGTTAAACTGAATTGAGAATGGATGTGAACCCTTTCAAATCTCTAAGACTTTGTAAGCTGTTCGCTAGGTACAAATAGCCCTCTGCCCCTCTGAAAATTATGCCTGCTTGTAACTGAATAATCATTCTAGTTCTTTCTTGACTGGAGCAGAATGCTGAAATACATGGAGAGTACATCTTAGTCTGAATTGTCAATACGGCAAATATACAGGAGCTTTAAAAAAGTTCAAGCCATTAAAAATATTTTAGTCTTACTTGGCCCTCCTTGGTATGCAATTGGAATTTGAAGATAATCTTGAATTCTTTTAAGTGTGATTTCTTTTAAAAGATTTTTTCACTCTTGATTGTGATGAGTACTGTTCTTTGGGCAAGAGGAGTCTGCTCTTATCTTCCAAATTCAGGGTCTTCAGAGGATTAAATTTGACTTACAATCTGAGGCAAATATTGAACTGCTTTCCCTCCGTTCTTAAGTGAAAACTTAAGAAGCTGTTCTTAAGTGAGGGTATTTAGGCCTACCTTATTGGAGTCAATTGTTTCTATCTCCTTAGTTAATATTGTTTACATAACCTGTGATACCCCTGCAATGACATTTTTTTTAAAAATCAGTATTTGCCAATAAATGTCTCTTAAAACCCCCCACAATTTAACAAGTGCATATAACTCAATTTTTGTCCTGTAGGGTCTACTCGATACAATGCTCTGAATGTACCATTACACAACAGAAGGAATCAGGTAAGCCCTTCTTGTGGTTTCATGTGACTCTGTGCAACTTTCTACACAGATGCTGAAATAAAACCAGTCATTTTAGTACCTGAAATGGCAGAAGGTAGCCTGTCTTACTACTGTCATGATATTCTGGGGGCGTTTCTGCCCACTGAACCTCTGCACTTTTCCAGAGGTAGTGTAATTGTTCTTTTGTCAAGGAGTCTTACTAAAGTTATATGAAGTATTCTTTTACTGGGTCCACCTGCAGTAAGCTAGAAGTTGGAACATTTCATTTTTAAAGTGGATTAAAGCTGCATTAGTTCAAAGGTCTTTTGTTGAAAAAAGGTAGGTTTGGTATCCTAAATTCCTTTTCCTCAAACTCAGCTTCTTCAGTCACATCACTTGAGCTCCAGAGAATCTATGCATTTGTAAACTGCACACTGGTGTGTGCACTAAAATGCCATATTAGTTAACATTACTTGTCACTAGTCACAATCCTTTCAAGGAATAAATCATGTCACTTTGAGATCTCTGCATGATTCGTTTACACTTTGTGGGATACTTGTTGCCAAAGCACCTCTTATTGCAGCAAAGTAACCCTTATACATTTAAATATTTTTAGAAAACAAACCGTTTCTGTTCACTACTGTAATTTCATGAGATTCCTTGGGAATGTTGTTTATTCAGTATTCAGAAATGAGCATTGGTTTTCTGTGAATGGCTGAATATTTTAAGGGTTTTTACAATAGCAAATCAGAAACCTGTATGCAATCAAAATTTTCCTGTGTTGCTACCATTGAGGATGGGCTCTACAGCACTGTGGGTGTTTCTTCTATTTGCTGGTATGTCTCAAGCCTTCAAGTTAGTGCATTCGGATGCTGCTGCAGAAAGATTTAAAATAGTTGCTTTCTCCATTTTTCAGAAGTGCCTATAAAGAGACCTTTTTCCTAATAATGTCTGCTGTGAGAACAGGTGACCTGCTGTTCAGTTTTGTGATGGAAATAGCCTTGAATTTCAGGTTGCTGCTGCTGAGTTCCAAGGAGAATCTGAATAACTATATGGAGAGTTTCTCCTTTTACTGTTTTCTGCCGGCACTATGTCAGGCAGCCTCATGCTTCAAGATCTGCAGTCTTGAAAATGTTCCAGGACAGATTTTTATGACTGGCTTTGCCAGTGGAGGCAAAATGCTGGTGTATTAGCACAGGCTGCAGTGTGAAGGATAGCAGAACAGTAATAGTGTCTGTTTTCCTTCCTTGCATAGCTAATTAACATACACAAACTGAGTATAATGACTGCTTTTTAATTGCTTGCCACCATCCCAGATCCATAATCAAGATTGACCTGATTTAACAGTCCCTTGAAGCATTAAGAGTACATCTCTGAAGGATAAGTTATTCTTGGCTGAAATGTCACTATAACCTTACTCTCTTCCCATAAGTCACAACAGAGTATAGTTTTCTTCTCTCTTGAATTTATGTTCCATTCTGAATTAATTTCTTTGATACCTTCCTGCTGTACTAAAGCCACAGAACAGCCTTACTCGTGAGCAGCAGCTCAGTTCTGTGCAGGAGAATAAGAATTGAGTGTTCCTGGTTAGAGAAGCAAACACCTTTAATTCTGGGAGAAAACATTGGTTTTTACTAATTAAATTGAGGTTTCCTTGCAACCAGGTGTTGAGCTGTTGTCAGCAATTAGTCTGTTGTTCTTTGGAAATTTCAGACATGGTTTCTGTAGTTGTGCTGACCTCTAAGTGTTCTTGTGGCCTGCAAGTTTGAAAAATGCAGCAGAGGCAAAGCATCACCAGTTGTGTGAAATAAAAAGATACTTTGTTGTCAAAGAACAACAGTGCCCTTCTGTGTGGCATTGTAGTTTATGAATAAAAATTAAGTTAAACACAATTGCTGCTGTGTATTTTAGGCTGAAATAGTAACAAGAAAGAAATTGGTGACAATGGTTTTTTGTATCCAAGCAGATGTTGGGTTTTTTTTTTCATATTTAAATAGATCCATGTCAAATACAGTCATTTTATAACTGTCTTTACAGCTGAAGCTGCGAGACCTTGCTGGCCAGGCCCTGGCTTTTGTACAAGAACTTGTAACAGCTCTCCTGAACTTCCACACATACACTGAGCAGAAGGTACAGATCTTCCCCATTGATTCTGCAACAGACACAATATCACCCTTAAATCAGAAGGTAAAGTTTACACACTTCAGCTACAAGTCTATTCAATTCGTTAGACTTTCATGAGTGACTGATCTTAGTCATGGAATGCCGTCAGTGTGTTCCTGAGAGCCAGCCTCTCCCGTGTGAGAAGTCTTTTCTGTTCTGTGAATTCTCTGAATGTGAGTGAGGTGTAGCTGCAGAGAATCCTTCCCCTGTGCCTCTGCTAGAAGAGCAATATGATTATCAAATCAAAGCTTTGCTTTTTAATTGCTAAATTGAAGTGCATCTGTTGAAAGTTCAGCTGACTTGTTTTAAAATAATAATGCACAAATATTGCACTGCTAAATAGAGCTTGTTTTAGTTAATGCACTGGGGCATGGGAGATGTTGAGACAGAATCTGGTCTTAAACACTGTTTAAAGTGTTTAGCTGTAATGGTAAAAAAAAGCATAGAAGGTAGGCTTATGAGGGAGAGAACCTGGACTCTCTTCCCTTGTCAAAAACCAACTTTATGGTCTGATTTTGGGCTACTTGTGTGAAGATCTTTCCTGTAAGTGTTCCAAAGCGTCAAGTTTGTAAAGTATGTTGAATTTAATATGAGAAATCTGACTCATCTCTTTTGACACAATTCCATGGAAAGACTTTCTGAGAGTATCATCCAGAAAATAACTGTGCACAAGGATTTTTGTGGGGATGCATATATGTGTGCTTTGGAACAAGTTGCATTAAGATCAGAGTTGACTTCATAGTTTAAAGGGATCTGTGAGTATTTAAGTTGCAGGGTGTATTTTATGATTCAGTCTGTAATTTCAGTTTAGTAGTTGGTAGGGCTCAGGCTTAAGGTACTGAGATGAGTTGTGGTTTGCATCAGTCAAATGGCTGCAGTGCATGTGGTGTCAATGTTAACTTCCACAAAACTTTCCTGTTCTTTGGAAAACCTCCTATAATCTCTTTGCAGGTAACAAATGTGATTGTGAAGGTGGTTATCCACTAGAGAAATCCCATTCTGTTTTTTGCCTTCAGTTGTTTCAACTATTTTAGTCAAAAATACTCTCCTGCAGAAATTCAGCATAGATACTAGTTTGAGAACATTTTCTTGCTCCTGCCACCAAATGCACTCAAAATGACATGTCCTTCTTGGGAAAATGATGTGGTTTTGTCATCTTTCAGATTTTTTATGGCAGGAATGGTTTCTGGTTTTTTTAATGTGGCCCAGTGTGGTGACTACATTCTCAGATACTGCTGCAGTTTACACTAAGGGAATAAAATCAGGTTTCCTAGACATCACTTCTCACAGATTTTTTTTTTTTTCCCCTGACTTCCTAGTTAACACTTCTTTGTTGGTTTTCAGCACAGTGGAAACATGCAACTTAATCAGAACTATAATTTCATTTTCCTTTTCTTATAATTGACTCTGATTCAGTAGTTCAGGCTTTGTTTTCGTAATTATGTCTCTTGTAGTCTGCCCCATTGTGTATTCATGACCTAATTCCCTCAGTGCATGCTACTTCTTAGGGCTTTTGCTGTGACTTTCCAGCACTGAAGCATCTTTTATTGCTCTCTGAAGCTGTAGTTGCTCCTGTATTTTTGATTAATTTGTCTATTTGCTTGGCAAGTGTTCTCAGTGTGATTTTTTTTTTTAAATTTTTTTTTTTTAGCTACCCCACCAAGTTGGTCAATAACCTCCCCTTAATATGGTAGAGAAAATGAAACAAGTGTCAGGTAGTGGCTTAGCAGACTTGCACTGATTTATTTTTCCCCAACTCCAGGTCTTGTCTGGTGCTTTCAAGCTATTTTCCCCACCAAACACTCAAAGTAGATGTGGACAATTCCCTGCCAGGTTCAAGTATTCCTTTTCTCTTTAAGTGTTGGATTGCTGGGTTCCGCTGGGTCTACAGCATCGTGCTGGATAATTCAAGTCCTCTCTCTTGCAACACAAGCCAGGAGCATTCTGCATGTGTTATTTCTTCCTCCTTAGATTTAGGAATTTTCCCTAATTCCATCCAGGTTTGTGCATGCATGGATGAGAGCTTAGCATCTCACTCTTCTTGTTAACACTGTGTTACTGCACTGTAATAATACAAGGAATAATTAAAATCTCTTGTATTCTGTTTGCCTGGGATCTTTAGCTGCTCTTGTGGTATAAATAATCAAAGGTGAAGGTATCTTTCTGTGGGGTAAAATAAAAACCAGGATTGCTTTTGACTACCTGTATTAATTTGTGGAAGAAGCTTTTTGTGATACTGAGGTACCAAAATGGAAAGCTGGTGGTGTTGTTACATTTTGATTGTGTGTAAGAGTACACATGATGTTCTCAGGTCTGCTTTTTTGAAGGCAAAATTAGCTGTAGGATTTAATTAAGCAATTTTTAGCAAAGTCAGGCAGGCCCACGAGGCCAAAGTTTGATTATTGCCCAAACCTGTCATAGTTTTAGGAGTTCTCCTGTGATTAGTTGGAGCTCTGTGCTTTGCATTGGCTCGTGTTGAAAACTGGACTGGTCACAGATAAAGAGACATCTCTTGCTGTCAGTTTGAACTTGGCTTTAGTTCTTCGGTACTTTGCACAGCATAGCTTTGCAAATGTTTGTGCTGATGGACAAGGCTGGGATCCAAACAACTTTTGGGAGGAAGGTGGGATAGTTTATTCTGGTGGCCAAATGGTGCATGGATCTAGCCTTAACTGGATGGAGTTGAGAAAGGAATGCAAGAATATTTAAAACTAAAAAGCGAGGGTTTGGTGTGCTGTGCATGGCAGTTAAAATGGGCCAGGATGCTGTGGCAAAGCCCCAGGTGAGGTTTTGCCTGGACTTGCAGTACTTCTCACTTTCCCTCAAGGTGTGTTTTTGCCCTATAGAAGAGGTTGCTGTACATCACTGGACTGTTGTATCTCATTAATGAAATCTTAGGCATCGTTAAAGGTGACGGGGGCTTTGCCAAAATGTCCCGTTCGGTTGTTAAATTGAGAGAGCTCACACGAGCCGTCAGCAAGCACCATTTTAAAACCTCTCTGCCCTCAGTTCTCACAGTATCTCCATGAAAACGCTTCGTACGTTCGCCCTCTGGAGGAAGGAATGCTGCACTTGTTCAAGAGCATCACGGAGGATACTGTGACAGTCCTGGTAAGTTTTCCTCCTCTTAGCACCCAGGAAGATTTTTACAGAGCAAAACCACTTACCTGTTCTTTTTTTCCTTTCAGGAAACAACTGTGAAATTGAAAGCCTTCTCAGAACATTTAGCTTCCTACTTAGGCTTTTTAAGAAAGATTCTTCCTTATCAGTTAAAAAGGTACTTTTCATTTGATAGATCAAATTTAAAGGAGCTCTATCAGGCATGCAGCATTGTCAGCACCTACAACTGAAATATTAAGTCAAACCTTAAAACGCTTTGGCTTCTGCTCTGTATTAAAAGGCTGAACTCTTTTTTGTTTTTCTTTTTTTTTTGGTTTCTTTCTGTTTCTTTCTGTTTCTTTCTGTTTCTTTCTGTTTCTTTCTGTTTCTTTCTGTTTCTTTCTGTTTCTTTCTGTTTCTTTCTGTTTCTTCACATTGTTTTCTAAACCTTGAGATTGGACATGGCTTTTTTAAGGCATTAGGACTACAAACATGTATTTTAAAGCCCCTTAACCCCCAAACCCCAGATGAGACTTTAAAAATATGTGCATCTTTCAGTCATGTTTCTTAATGTTATTCAATGGCATTGATACTATTCAGGTGTGATGCACTGAAACTGGTAATGCCTTGAGCTTCTCTGAGGGTTATTTATCATTCAGTAAATGTACCAATGTAGTAAAACTTGGCCAGGTGCACATCCCTTCTGCTGTGAAAATCTTTGTTCCTGAGTTGATCGAAGGGAGGTGAGTTATAGGTGCAAAGAACTGCTTTGAGAGAGGGTTTGGACTAAGGAAGAAGAAAAATCTTGATTTATGCCTCCTTTATACCTGTTCTCGTGCTCCTTAGGAAGCAAAAGAGAATTTATGTAGTAGAGGGAAAAGTCTTCAAACTTAAATTGCTGCAATGAGTTCCTTGCTGTGAGAGTAAGTCATTCCTGGCTTGTGACAGAAACACCTAAGTGTGGAGATGCACACAGTAATTTTCATGTATTGCTAACTTCCCCTATGTTAACCTTTCTAAAATAAATTCCTAGTCTGCTTTTGCTTTGGACTGGGGAGGTAGGGAACACTTACCTGCTCCAAAACTCATGAACTTGTTTTTTAAGACAATTGCTTGCTCTTAAAAAAATAATTCATATATTCCTAGTTTGGAAGAAGAGTGTGAGTCTTCTCTTTGCACAGCTGCTTTAAGAGCTAGAAATATGGAGCTGCACAGAGATATGAAAAGGTTGACTGCAGTCTTTGAGAAGCTACACACCTACGTCAGTCTTCTGGCCTTACCGAGTGAGTGTCAGTTCTGGCTTGGCTGGTTACCCTGTGACTGGTTTTCTGTGGGTTTTTCTAGTATGACTGACAGTGTGCCTTTTGTCATCTCTTAATTATGAAGTTGTTAATAAGCTACATTTTTATTACTAATCATCACTTCCAGCTCCTTGTCTTCATAACGTTATTATGAACTGTCATGGCAATGACTGAATAAAATGAGGTAAAGCCTTTGTGTGTATGTGTGTGGGGAAGCTATCTCCAAATGCATCCTGTAAACAGCCGTAGGAAATGGTTATTGCATAGCTTCAGGTTATTTCAGTCTTCACCCTTTAGAAGGGCCCAGATGGTCTTTCCTGCAGCTGTGAACATGTCTTTCTGTATGTGTTGTTTTTGAGACCAAAACAATTGATTCTTATGGAATCTGAATAAAATCTAGGGACCTTGAAAGTCTTTCACATGCCTACTCTGGCAAAGTTGAATGTATGTACATTTGATATTGAAAGGGAAAATTTAAGTAAATGAATGAGTTGTGACTCATACTCCATGCAAATGGTTCTAGTAGGTGGAAACTGAATTATTTTCAAAGCTAACTTCTTTCATTCATGGTCAAATCTTAGTGTTGTGGTTTTCTTTTCCTTCTTACGTGGTACTCTTAGGTACAAGACCAGAAGGACTCCTTAGGACAAATTACAACTTTGTGTTTACAAACATTGCTGCAAGTCTTCATGGATTCCATGACATTTTAAAAGGTGAGAGTTGGGAATGTTGTTTTGTTTCAGCTTTGCTTCTTTCTGTTTAGCACAGCACACGTGTACTCTCTCTGTAACATATCATATCATATCATATGTGATAAATCTGGTTTGTTTTATCTTTACCAGCTAAGAAACTAAACCTACTAACTACTTGTTTTAGACATTTATGCATGGTTTTTTTCATTTTTCTGTTCTGTTAGCTTTGTTCTTCAGAGTTGCTGGATTATTTAACTGTGGCTCTCCAGATTTTCCTGAGCAGTATCGCTTTACTTTCTGAACTTCATTGCTCTGCTGAAACTAGCATACAGAATGGAATGCTGTGAAATGTACATATTTTCCCCTACATATGTGGCATTGACCTAGTACCTGCCTTCAAAGTGGAATTTTTCCTTCCTATCTTTAGGTTAATGAGTATTTTTAACATGAATATATAACTAAAACTTATGAGGAAGTCTGGGTTCTTTTTGAAACTTGACTTTCTCTGGAAAATGGCTTACCTTGCTTTTATCAGAACATCATGGATATGTTATGTTTTCAGTGAAGTGATACTTGGTTATAACTTAGAATTTTAAAACTATGTTCCTGTATGTCCTATAATTTCAGTACCATGTAGCTGTTCGTGGAGAGAAAATAATCGATAGAGATTTATTATATTTACTAGTCAGCTATTTAAAAATTAAGCTTTTATAATTTTAAGCAAAATTTTTTTTTCCTAAGAGCATGAATAGTATGGCCCCATTTTGCAGTGTCCTTGTTTAAAAAAACAAAGTTACATTAAAGATTGTACCTTAAACAAAATGAGACCCTAAGCCAAGAGTTTTGTAGCATAAGTTTAAAATACTTTCTACCTCTTAGTATGGTTACTATAATGCAAAGTCAACCCAACTTTAAAGGAAATACAGAAAATAAAAGTACTGAAGAAAACTGTCAGTAGGATTCATTAACTATCAACAGAAGTGCTGTGCTTAATGTCTCACATTCCTGTACTCCAGAATGTTTGATTTCTCTCTTCTTTCTCAATCCCAACTAATTTTGAACTGTTTAAGATTACTTCAGATTATAATTTGTGGTGGTGATGAGCTGGGATTTCTCCATTCTGTAGCAATAGTACTCTGTTGTAAAATAGGTGCAAAATGTTCAGTTGTCAAACAATTACTTTTTTTTAAATTAGGCCAAATTGACAATGTTCTTACATGATAAATACTTGATTCTTTTTAAATTTTGGTGCTGTTGAAATTAATATATTTAGGCTAAGATGCTTTTGTGAGTGACTTTCACAAAGTTTTGTATTTTTAATTTGGCATAAATGTGCTTTTCCTTTTCCAGATATTTCCAAGCACTATAGTCAGAAAGCTACTTTAGAACAGGATGTTCCAACTGCCACACAGAAACTCATAACTACAAATGACTGTATTTTATCCTCTGTTGCTGCTTTAACAAATGGAGCAGGCAAGGTAATGGATATTTTTGTTTCATATGATTCCCTAACTTGTGCAGGTTTTTAAGAAAAAAAAAAAGCATAGCTGAATGATTCAGAAAATCTCTGTGTGCCTCTGATATTAATGATCTATAGCGTCAGGTTGATTCTTACAATGTTTTCAGGCTATGAGTTAAAAACAACTGAGTGAGTGATAAAAGCAGATACTGTGAAGAGGATGCTTTGTGTTAGTGAGATCTAAGTTACATGGAAGAGCCTGTAGCTTGTTTCAAAGTCTTGTTATGAAGTCCAGTTTCACTGAATACTTGTCTTTTGAAAGAGTAATTGCTCCAAAGAATCTTTCTGGTCAACTTAATTCAAAAAGCCACTTCTCTTGATGTGTCTAGATGGCCTCGTTCTTTAGCAACAACTTGGATCACTTCACCACCTCGCTGAGTTACGGCCCTAAGGGAGGAGCAGAGTTCATCAGCCCTCTCTCAGCTGAGTGCATGCTGCAGTACAAGAAGAAGGCAGCTGCTTACATGAAGTCTTTGAAGAAGGTTTGTTCAGCCGGCATGCTTGCACAGAGAGAGCGCAGCTCTGTAGATAGTTGGTTATGCCAAAGAGAATACAAACTAAGGATTTGCAGTATTTGGAATGGAAGAGATTCTCTGAATGACAGTTTTTGGCTGAGGAAATGAAACCCTGAGTGCAATAATGCTACTGAGAACTTTAGAGACCATAGTTGCCCTCAGAACTAAGGGTATGTGCCAATTCTGCCATTACCCATTTCCACTAATTATTTCTGTGCCAAGACTCCAAGGAGAAGGGTGGCTGCTTATTTAAATTTCCTCCCGTATTCACGAGGAATATGGAGTGAATGCTATTATATTCTTACACTTGCATTCACTGGAAGACAGTGGAGAGCAGTAGGGGGAAAAAAGACAGCTGAAAAGGAGGTACCCTGGAGAAAATGTGCTGAACCAAAAAACTGAATGCTGCCAGGTTTCCCTCTTGTCCCCATTAAAATTGACAATTAAGTGATGGTGTGCTTAGCAGTTGTTACTAAATCACTGTCTGTAAAGAGGACCTTAAGATGCCTTTGATCATTAATTAACACTTGGAGTTTTCTGAGCACTTTTTAATCAATTGTACCTTTTGGAGCAGTATTTCCTGTGAGCTCAAACCATTTTTTCCTACTGCCTGGTAAGCACTTGCAACATGGTTTTTTTTCCTTTTACTAAAGTAAGGAAAGTAGTAAGAAAATAAAAGTAGAATGCTTGTTCTCATCTAGTGTGTAATATGTTTTGAGAGGGTTTTTTTGATTCTTCTGCAGCCTTGTGCAGATTCAGTGCCTTATGAAGAGGCTTTAGCCAATCGCAGAGTTCTCCTGAGTTCTACAGAAAGCAGAGAAGGTCTTGCACAGCAGGTATTCTGGTGTACATTGTACTAACATATATGGTAGTGTATTTTGTAAAGCTAAAGTTGTATCAAAGTCTCCACATATCTATGTCTGTGGTCATTTGTAGGTATATATGAATATGCTGAACCTTAAAATTGGACTGTAGATGTCTTGTAGAGTTTTGAAAGTAAAACTTACCCATATCAGACTGAGTTGTCTGCAGAATGTATATGCAGATAGATATAGGAGGCAGGATTATGCCATTGGTATCTTCATTTGGAAATACAAGAAGACAGGTAATCTTTAATAATTCAATTAAATGCAAAATAAAGACAGGAATAAGGACTACTGAAGGCATTAATTTTTAATGTTGTGTACTGTTTTAAGTCCTCTTTTGGACTATGCAGGAATTACTAGCACTGGTTAAGAGCAGTGATTTTTCTTTTCAGTTAGAGTAATAGATTACAGTTTGTCTTCCAGTATGCCTATATATTTTTTTTTCTGGAAGGTGAAGCAGGGTGGGCAACATGGTATTTAAAAGGCCTACACAGTTTGTCCATTGCTTCATATAGATGAGAATAGCTAGCTAATACTGACACTTCTTTATTGTATACTCAGCCTGTGCTTGACTCATTGTTATTGAACTGTTACAGAAGCAAATACTTGGGTGATTTTTTTTTTTGCAGTGGCCAATATTCTAAGTGTATTAGTAGGAGTGAACTGAATTTCAGCAGAAATGTGCAGTGATTGGATGTGTTCTGTTCCGTAGTTGTTTTCTTACCTGGACAAAGTGGGTGGCTCTGTCTGTGTGAGGTGGGACAGCTGGGAAGGGTGAGTTTGCCTTTCTAGTATAGGAAAAGGTAGTGATAGTGCCAGGTACACATCTTTCAAGTTCTTATGAAATTCTTCCCTGCTTTGATTTTTTAGGATAGGATGTTGCCAGTTTTATGAGCTATACCTTTGTAATGCGTGTTTCAAACCAGTTAAATCACATGGCCATTTTTGATAAAGAACCACAGCTAAGCACACAGCTCAAAACAGTTTACCTGCTGCACTTTGTTAGCTCACATATGTAATGGTTTAAAATAATACTGTCCTCAAACATTTCCTGTGTGTGGCTTTTTTTCTCCCTGGGTTCAATAACCTGGACTGTAAACTTTCTCTCCTAAAGGTCCAGCAGAGTTTGGAGAAAATTGCAAAACTTGAACAAGAAAAGGAACACTGGATGTTGGAGGCCCAGCTAGCTAAAATAAAGCTAGAGAAAGAAAACCAAAAACTGAAGAACTCTCTTAGTGGACATTTAACTGACACTATCCAGGAGCATTCTGTTTTGCCAAATGTAGCAGAACAAAAGAAGGAAACCACAGAAAAGAGTCTGAGGGAACCTATTAAGAGCACTAGTCTGGTAAGTGACTTTTCCCTTCAATAGAGAAAATTCCACTTTCTTTAGTAGCAGTGCTGTTTGATCAGTGGAACACTAAAAATGAAAGCCTTTTGACTGTGTTGAAAAGCATTCACTCTTGGGGTCCTTGTATTTGCAAAGCTGCTTGCAAATGCTTTCTGCAGAGTTTGGCACTTCTTGGCTTTTGAGACTTTGTTCGCTGTCTTTAGTATTGTGGTGATATTTTTGTAGTTCTGTACTTCTGTAACTGAGGGGGGAAATAATAGGTGCTTAACCTCTAGATTTGTCAGTAGTTAGGAAACCTTGCAAGTGGTGTATATTTGGGGTTGGGCCTGTGTTTCCAATACTTTTGTTCATCTCTAGGTATGTTAAAGCAAATGGAAGTAGGTAGGTAGTGTTTGTAAATGGGTTTGAAGACTTACTAGGGTCAGTTTGGGTTCACCAATTGCTTTTGAATGTAGCATGCATTCTTTCCCTGCTCTTCTGTGTTGGTAAATGGCTTTTTCCTGTTTACTGCACATATTTAAAATGAGTTGGCCTTTCCCCTGAATTCCACTTCTGAAGTGGCATAGTGGTATTAACAGAAATGTCATCTGTAAGAAATAATAAATCTACTCAACTCAGCATTCAATAGAATCCTCTCTTTTTTTTTTTTTTTTTGTCCTTCCCACTTTCCTGCTCCAGGATAAAAATAACCACTGGATTGTTTTGAAATACCCAGTTTTGAAGTAAACTGTCATCTTAAGGTTTTGATCCTCTATTTGAATCCTTAGGAGTTTGAGGATAATGCTACTCACAGGTCAACATATTATATTAATATTTCCCATAAACATAAGTCTATAGTCCTGTTGAGATCAAGGGGAAAAATCCCCCCTTTGATTCTCTATGAAGATATTCTTTTCATGAAACCAGCTATTGGCATACACTACTCCTGTAGAGTTTTGTCAGTGCTTACTAGTCAGAGTGGAAAGGATGGCGTTTGGAAGGTATTCAAGAAATCCAGGTTGACTTTCCATCCTCTTAAACATGACAAGTAATGTTTCAGTATGCCAACATGGCTCTGAATTAGTTTCATATGATCAAGCAGTTGCATAACCATACAAGCCCAGCTGCATCTTGTTGCTTTTATTGCCTTTTCCCTGTGTACATCATAAGACAGGAGATAAATTTTTGAGAGTTGGTGTCAGGTTTAATTCTGTTCAAGGCATTCATATAACCACTCTTGTTTATGTTACAGGTGGAAGTACTTAAATTTGTTTCAGTTTGAACGGTTGCAAGATTGTTTAAATTTAAAGTCCTTCTATGACTGAAACCAAAATGCAGCTATGGTATCTATTTTTTTGCAGTTCTCATTAAGTGTATTTTCTTCCTTGTTCTAGATTGGAATGTTGACTGTAACTACTGATAATGAAAAGGTAATCTGTTTTAAACATTATTAAAGTCCATCTGTTAAATACTTCAGTTCTGATTCTGTTAAGCTTATTCCAGAGGTCTAATTACCAAGAATACTCCAGTATAATGCCATGAGTTGACCGTGTAGTCTGTATATACTATATGGTCAAATTTCTGAAATCCATGTGTTTCTTAATTTTCTTCATCTGTTAGTGAACTGTTATTTTACCCATTTAAGCATTTTGCAGCAGTGTGAGCTGGAGTCAGGGTCTGTTCTCTGTAATTTGAGGAAAGCACTGCTCTGTCTGTGCCTCAGTAGCCCAAACTGCAGTCCAAGCCTGAATTTTTAACCCTTGAGGAAGAGCTCAAGCTGAATAAAAGACCCTGGCTGCAGTGCTTGGGGTACAGAGGAGAGGTCACACCAAAACAAACCTTGAATGAGCTGTTAGTCTAGATGTTAACTCTTTATTTAGCCCTGCTGTAATGTAACACTTGCCCCAGCAGGAACTTCTGAGAGTGAGATCAGTGCTTTCCCTTTTCTGATATCACAGTGAACTGATGTGTAGTTCAGTTTACTCTTCCTTTTCTTCTCAAAGTGTGATTTAAAAAGGGGTAGGGAGCTAGATAGTAACTGATACAAGTTCTTAAAGGCTTCTGCATAGTGCTGAACCTGAAGGTGATGACAAATCATGTGGAAGCTGCCTCCAGAGGGTTAGTCTGTAAACTACTGAGTTTTGTTGGGCTTTTTTATTTTTTATTTTCTTTTTTAATTTCAAATGTCTAGAGGAACTTCTGAAACATGCAACATTAGTAATAGTTACGACTTTTGTAAGCTTCTGAAATAGAGTTATGTGAAGGAATTCTTCCTTGTTGGGAAGAGACAGTAAGTTTTCCTGTAAGTGAAAGCTGTTGACTTCTGCAGTGGATTTTCATCTTCATCAGACACTTGATATGTCAAAGCGAGGTAAATTCTTACCTCTGCAGTCAGTTCTTTGTCCTGTAAGGAAATCTGACATTAAGAGTCACCATCAGAGTGACAGATTGCAGTGTGACCTGCTGTAATTTGTCTCTTGTGTTTGGGGAATTTAATGCTTTTTGATAAGAGTGGGCAGGCCTCAGAAGGAAAGAAGAAAAATCTGTATAGAGGCAATGTTGTGATTCAGGTATTTAGTCTACTAAACATAAATGTTGTCTGCTTAAATCTTTGCTTTGCCAGGCTCCAGATGTTGAGTCTCGTGAAGACCTGATAAAAACTCACTACATGGCAAGGATAGCAGAGCTGACCTCTCACCTGCAGCTTGCTGACAGCAAATCAGTGCACTTCCATGCTGAGGTGAGCATGAAAGCAATGACTGTAAATCTCTTTTTGAACTTTCCACAGGCAAGTGCTGTGAAAGTGAGTTCCAATATATGGAGCATAATGTTTTATAAAAATCTGTTTCTAGAATATTTTTTGACTGTGGTCTAGTGTGCATAAAAACTGATACTGTTAGAGAACTTTTTATGTTTAATAAATCTTTTGGTAGCCTTTTCTTGGCTGTATTAAGAAGTATAATGTGTATCATGTATAGGTTTGTTCATATAAGCTGAAGCAGCTGGCTTTAGTTACCAAGGAAGCTTTGATTTAATTTTAAAGTGATGCTGATGTCATTCAAAAATATTTGAGTGTATTATGAAGTGATGGAAACAGCTCTCCAGAGAAAATTGGTTCTTAGGCCTAAGTTCTACTACAAGAATGAACAAGATGATTCATTGTATCTATGGTTTCCTTTTCATTTCAAGTCATGAGGGAACTTTCTTGAAAGTAGTGGCTGTTTTGATTTGTATAATAAACGATGTGGAATACACCAAAGCTCCAGGTTAACAGAGCAAATCCTCTTAAATATTTTTTTAATGGAAGATGGCACAGTTTGGAGGAACCATCTTTTCTGTGATATTCGAGCCTTGTATGGCGTGAGTTGTTTGTATTGCTTTTTATTTATGAAAAATTTTGTGGCATTTACGTGAAAAATATGATATCTAGAGGATTGGCAATATAGTAGCTCTGTAGAATGAAACATTTAATGTCAACTATTGCATTACCTTTGCATTTAAAAGTGTGCACAAGCTCTGACTAAGTTTCTTGAAGTCAAAATATCACAGAAAGATGGAAAAGTCCAAAACAACTACTTAAGGATGCCACAAGGCAATACTCTGGAACTGACTCTCCTTCCCTCTACCCTCCCTATCCTGTTCTTGGTAGTGTCGAGCACTTGCCAAAAGATTGTCTCTGGCAGAGAAATCCAAGGAATCGCTCACGGAAGAGTTGAAGCTTGCCAGTCAAAACATCACCAGGTTACAGGCAAGTAAATTGTTCTGTAATGTAATAGATGCATTTTGTAATTGTGTGTAAGGGGAAGTGGGAGCAGAAAAATTACAACCATCTAGCCTGGCCATGCCATTACTAGGTCCTGAGTTATGGCATATAAAAACTCTAATGGTATGTAGAGAAGAGCCTTAAATAATACTCTTTGAATCCCAGGTATAAAGTTGAAGTGGAACATGCTTCCAAGGAAAAGATTATAGTGGCCAGACATGTGTGTTTTAGCACATTTGATGTCAAGGATTTTCATGAAAATGGGGGAGGGTTAAAGGTCAAAAGTTGTGGTTGTGTGACTGATTTCAGATGATACAAGGAATTCTTAATCCTTTCTTGCATCTGAGTCTGAAAGTTTTAAAAAAGGCCAGATTGATTTTGGTTTTTTAAATATAGATACCTTAATATTAAGCAAAGATAATTTTGGGGTAATCTTTAAGAAGCTCTTGTTAACAATAATTGACTCTTACGCCATCTTGTGAGAGTTCTGTCCCTTTGTCCGTCTCCTCCACACAGCTGAGAAAGGAGCCAATAGTAAAATAAAGTCTATAGTAATATTGTTAATATATGAACTTGTACAGTTCATAAATACCTTCATGTTTTCTTTACACTTAGTTCATTTTATTATTGTTCACCTCTCTGTGATGGTGAGTACCAAAATTGCTCCATACAGGCAGTGAATATAATGTTGCAAGCTTTGAACAGTTGTGTCCATGAACAGTCCTTTTTAAACCCTTTTTTGATCCGTTCCTTTAAGAAATTCCACAATTGATATTGAACTCGGCAGGAGATGTTAATTTCCAGCTGCATATTAAAACTTCCTAGGAAAAGATAGCAGGCACATCATTTCTATGTTTAGTAGTCTGCATAATAGTGAATAATAGACTTGTTTAGGTTGGAAGGGTCCTTTGAAGGTAATTTGTCCCCATCCTTTGGTCAGAGAAGGGAGTTCAGATCAAGCTGTGGAATTGGATACTTCCTGTACAGCTATGCTGGCCTTCTGCCACAGTCACTCCACGTCTCAGGCACTGGATCGTTCCTCGTTCTGTCCTTGGTCATTCAGCTTTCCTGGGCCCCTGGAACTCCCAGGGCAGTTTTTCCTGGGATATTTCCAAGCAGACCTTGAAAGAAGCCAGAATCTACTCTTCTTGAGTTTAAGGTTGCTGTAATTCTACTATTCATCTTGCTTCCCTCAGGATCCTGAATTCCACTAACTCATGGTAGCTGCAGCCAAGGCTGCCATTGGTTTTCACATCCCTGACCAGCTTTTCCTTATTTGTGAGTAACAGGGTCCAGCAGAGAGCATCTGTTGGTCCCACTAATCACTAGTATTAAGAAGTTCTTTGCCGCTCTCAAGACAACTCCTGAGTTGCTTGTGTTCCACCTTGCTGCCCTTCCAGGAGATACCAGAGTAGTTAAAATCCCTAATGAGGATCAGAGTCGGTGGATGGAAGATTTTTTATCTGCTTGCAGCAGATGCCTGTCATATCACTCGGTTGTTCCCCTGCTTAGGAGATCTTAGTTGTTTTCAAGCCACTCCTTCACTTAAAGCGTTGATTTCATCCCTTCTGTCCTTCCTAAAGTGTATGTGTCCCTTCAGTGCTGGGTTCTAGTCATGCACACTGTCCCCCCATGCCTCTGTAATCCCAGAGGGATCATAGCTCTGTAACTGCATGTGGAGTGGTGATTCCTTCAGCTTTGGATGCCGTGTGTGTTCTTGTACAGGCCATGCTTTAACCCTATCAACGTTACCTGTTTTCTGGCTGGAAACGATGTTGGAAAACTTAGCTGTTACTCTTTTATGTAAGCCATAAAAAGTGGGGGAAAAATCTAAAGGAAACAGCACAAAAATAAAGAGAACAAACCATGCATGAGACTTCAGGTAAAAGAGAAGTAGCTGTTGACCTTCTTTCATGAAGCACTGGTGAATTGCACACACTCAGCATCAAAAGTGGAGCTTACTAAGAGGAGGTGGAAGCGTGCTGCTTTGCCAGGTATCACTAATACTGAGCCAAGGACCTCTGGTTATTTTATTTTTCCCTTAGGATGAATTGATGACGACAAAGAGGAGCTATGAGGATCAGTTAAGCATGATGAGTGACCATCTGTGCAGTATGAATGAGACCTTAACCAAGCAAAGGGAAGAGATCGATACGCTGAAGATGGCCAGTAGGGTGAGTCGGCAGTGCTGGCACGGGGCGCTGGCTGCAGCTGGGAGGTGTGAGGGTTACATTTGGTGTTCCTGCAGTCCTGCCCTTGGACAAACCAGCTCACAAGCTGTAATTCTTTCTCTGAGCCAGTTGGAAAGGAAGCTCCAAGCTTGCTCCTTCAAGTTTCAGTGAATAAAAAATTCTTGCAAAATATACATGTGGGAAAGAGCAAGCTCTTCATGTCACTGCTTCACATTAGGTTCTCAAAGTGATGGCAGATCAGCACCTTTTTATTGTTCACATGTGGTGAAAATGGAGCTATTTGTAAATCCAGCTGGTGATGCTGAGTGGTTATGGATTAAATTCTGGGTAGAAGTGTCCCTTCTGCACTCCTTTTGGTTGCAGCAGACTCTGTCCTTGGCAGCTGGTCTCTTCCTCTGTTTTAGTTTCGTATTCTAGCTTGTCTGTCCCTCATGTATGAATGAAAAAGTTGCCAGTTATATTATTCTGTGAGCTTGAAATGCCCACTTGAACTCTTTTCCAAGCAAGGAGTCTGCGCACTTGTCAGAAACAGATTTTTAACTTACCTAATGATGAAAAATACAGAAGTCTGCTGTTTTCAGTAGTGATTAAACCATGGTGTATCCTATTCTGATGGTTCTAGGGAGGAACAGATGTTGTGAAGGCCTTTGCCCTTCACTTGTCTGACTGTGAAACAAATAAATGAGCATTATTCTCCTTAATTGCAGAATGCATGGAAGCAGGTGTCACTGAAGGGTTAAAAAAATAAAAATAATAAAATAAATTCCATGTTCTGATTAAAGGTCTCGTGATGGTGATTTTTATCTTTTAGAGCAAACTCTTCCCCCTGCTTTTCTTCAGATTTCTGAGTGATTTAACTTGGCATTGTATTCTTTAAATTATTTTGTGGTGTATAAACCCTTGTGTTTCCAGAAGGAAGCTGTTGGCTGCATACTGACCATAGCACTACATGTTTTTATAAAATGTTTTCTGGAATTTTTCACTTGCCGTACTTCTAAGACTTTAATTGGTACTCTGTGGGTAAGGACCTCAGAATCTCATAACAGAAGCCACCCAGGTTTTAAAGTATTACCAAATGTAGGTGGTGATTAATTGGAAATCAAAATGATGCAGTTAAAGCCCTTATCACTTGGAGAGAGTTGTTGGTTAGATTCAAAACAAATGTTATCTTCAGGAAATAGGAAGACTGAGAATTGCCAGCAAGTAACTATTGCACAAAACTTTGTTTTAAGCTCCACATTTCCTTTGTGGAATTACTGCAGGTCAAATGTGAGTTAGTTAGCTGTGGAACAAACTCTGTTCTGAGCTAGGAATAATCCGTACAACCTGAATTAAAATAAAATTTATTTTGGAAAAAATAAAACAGTAGGGTGGAGGATTGATTTTTTCTTTTATTTGAGGCAATTATTCTGTAAGGAGATATTTGAAATAGCACCTGAAGGTGAATAATGATTTGACTTGCCCTTACAATATTTAGTGGTATTTATACAATTGAGTGTCTTGGGATGTACCTCAAATGTCTTTCACAGTTTTCAGTTGTAGTAAGGAGCTGTTGTGCTAATTTGAAATATCTGGTACTTGCCTCTGTTGTGCTTACAGAAATAGAGGCATTTTCAGAGCAAACAGTTACAATCTGCCAATATTAAATGCCTGTGGACTGTTTCTTTTCAGTCTGACTGTTCTTTGTTTGCTGTAGGCATAAATTACCAGACATCAGGTTTTGTATGTTACCTGTCTAGATTTCCTTACCTGAATTTCAGTGTTCTGTTTGCTTGTTTCTTGTTGCAGGGAAATTCTAAAAAGAACAAGAATCGATAGTTTACAGCTGAGTCCTTGGAAGCTGCTGCTGCACAGGATGCAGACAGTGACCATTCATTATCCAGTTCCTGTTTGTTCCAGGAAGCAGAGGCTGGTATTGGGTCTAGTAAAAACTGAATTGGTGCTGTAAATGGCTTTAAAATATTTAGAACTTGTAACAGATAAAACAGAACTTAATGTTGGCTCTAAACCAGGAAATACACACTCTGGATCATTTATATAGTAATTACCTTCAGTTTTTACTGTGCACTTTTTAAAACCAGGTATTGATTTCATGTAACGACTTCAGATTTTGTATATTTTCAAATATGTTTCTGCATTAACAAATTTGGTGCAGTAGGTGTCTATCTTTGAGTTATACATTTAATTGTCAGCACATGTACATTCCATTACTTGTTAATAACAGTTCAGAAACAAGTCTGGAGACTTTTTTTGACCATGCAAGCTGTGCAGTTACTGTAAATGTATTATTCCTGTTCTCAGCCCTCTAGAATGAATTGAAATTGTGGCTTGAAATGATTTTTCAAATTCACCAAGTAAATGGGATCATTAGACTACAACAGTGGAAAACTTTTCCTGCTTGTATTTGGTACTTTGGATTCCAAGGTAAAGAGCACAAATAGCTGAATTGGGATACTTCTATGAAATTGCTGTATGCCGTTTCTGTAACTTTTTGTTTACATGTGTATGTATATATATATTGTTTGAAATAGCTGTTTAAGGCTAGAGGAAACTGTGACTGTCATTTGCCCCAAAAGAGTGAAGCAATGTGTGTAGAATAGATCAGCTTACTGTGCTCTCTTACAGTAAAGAAGAATATGAAATATGTAGAAGATTTAAACACTGAATTTGCAAAAGGTCTTCATGGAATTGAGTTGTGATGGATTCACTGGGGGGTTTGCACATGGCTTTTCCTGTGTTTTCAGAAGTGTGTGAACTTTAGGCCTCTCCTAAGATTTTTTTGCAGCATTGATTTGTTGTTGGGGGGTGGGATTTGTTGGTTTTGGGTTGGGTTTTTGTTTGGTTGGTTTTTTGGTTGTATTTTTTTTGGTTTGGTTTGGTTTGGTTTTTTTTTTTATGAGATGCTGTGCTGCTCCACACTTTCCACACCAACCTTCTGTTCCATAATTTCCATTATGGCACTTATTTGTCCCATAAGGGTTTACTCTGATATCAGATGTGTTGATATGTATTATCAGTATGTAATAATAAAATCAACTACATGAAACCAGTTGGACTTTTTCCTTACTTCTGGCTATGCCCAGGCTGCAGAGTGTGACATTGTGGTGTGGTGTTCCAGCTGTTGCTGGTGGAGTAGTTACACCAGTCTAGGTAATCTCAGTGCTTCTCTTTGTTCTGATAGTTCTTCCTTTCAGAAATGCAAAATAGAAGTGGTTGTGAAAGGGAGAGGAGGTGGGAGCCTGCAGGGTTTCTTACTGATGTTGAGTTAAGAACTCTGTGCTGGTGCTAATGAGGATTGGGAAGTGTTGGCTTCCTCTCCAACCATTTTATGGAAGCAGGTACAGCTTCAACTGTTTCATTGAGGGCTGGAAGCTAATTGCTTTCATCCAGTTCTTTTGAAGCTGCCTTTTCTGAGGACTTTCATCTTGCAGTGAAGGTACTAATCTAGTTATTCTGTGAATGAAATTACTGAACTGATACTACTTTTACTGATACTACTTTTCATAGGTCGCTGCATTCAGAGAAAGGCTTTGCTTAGGCCATTTTTTACATGGCTGAATAAAAATACAGTGTGTTTAGAATTTGTGTTAAAAAATCAAATGCATGTTCAGAGTATACCCCAATATCCAAGCTGGAATTCAAAGAGAATGTATAGGCATATAGGTACAATTCCAATGTACATCAATTTATCAGCATTTTTTCTTTGCACTATTACTTGGGGGTGTATTTGGGTGTCCCCCTCCCCAGTCAGCAATAATCAAGCTCCAGAAGAGACAATTCTGGTCACTTAAACTGCCTTCAGTTTTTCAAGGAAATGTTTTGAGTAAGTTCTAGACAACTGTAAACTATCAATACCCAAAATTAAAATCTGGCAGAAAAGGTTTAAATCAGTGTTTTGGATACTGCTGTAGCAGGTGTTGTAAGGAGGCACAGGATATTACATTTAACTCTGTGGCATTAGAAACTGCATTAAGTGGAAATGCCCTAGTAATTTGTGCTTATTATCTGCTAACCAGGTGATGCTGAATCTTTCTGAATATCTCAAATGCTGTTACATGTGTAAATGGCTACTGCTATTAAAACCTGAAGACTTGTTTCAACATCACAGCCAAGAATTCATCTTTGAGGCAAAGTTTTCCGGAAAAATGATTTTGAACTGCTTTGTATGCAATGATATGTGCAGAGTATCGTGGAATGTACAAAATCTGGGCAAGGAAATTTTACTAAAACTGGAATTAATCTTCAAAGATGTGCAGTGTGAGTGTTTGACTTCCTAGCTGGTTAATTGGGGAAACCAGTGAGAGAGTGTTGTAAAGTGTTAAAACCTTTAGCACAATACAGTGTAAAACCAGGGTTAAAGAAAATCCCCAATGTCAGTTACCTTTTTTAATGACAACTCACTAAAACACACAAGCTTTTAAAGCATTTTTAGAGTGCTGAATTAATTTCTCCATAGTGTTGGGCACCTCATGAATAATCTCTCACCCTCGGGCTTAAGTGGCTAATTCAGAAAACAGCACTCTTTTAATGGTTTTAATTGGATTTTCAAAAAATCTTTCTGAGCTTTGTTTTAAAGCTATACTAACATGTTCAAGGCTTTCAAAATGTTCAGCTATCCTAGATTTCTGAAAGCACATCCCCAGTAACTACTCTGTGTGTTCAAAATAAATACTTGCTGTAATCAGGCATTAATTTAACTTCAAGATTGCCCTCTTAAGAACCACTGCTTCATCAGTTTGAAACTGCCCAAGAAGCACCAAAGACACTGTCTATTTTAGAAGGCCTTAAGCTCCTGGAGGTCAGAGGTTTCCCTGCCTGAAAGCTTAACTTCTAAAACAGGAATCTTAGGCTGACATCATAAGCTGTGCAAGGTTGCATCCCACTGCTGTTTGAACAATGCTTATTTTCAATTGCTACATCTGTGATTTAAACAGCAATCAGCTCAAGTGTTGATTTAAAGCTGGTGGTGTTTGTCACATCTCCTGTTAATCCCTTCAGTTTCATTCTGAACCAACTCGGTGTTTCATGGCATGATGGTGCCACAATCTTCTCAATGGATGTGAAATGCCCAGGCTGAAACAGTTTGTTTTCCTACCTTTGGCTGTTTATATGGTTATTTTTCCTTTTTCCCAAGCCAGCTTCATTTCTAATTTGTACTTGCAATCCTGCTGCTCCACCTGCCTTACCTTCCCTCCCTGGCAGATGAAGTTTTGGTGTGAAGATCTTTGGCCCAGCATCTTTCCTGGATGCTGACTTCACTGTTTAACTGTGCTTCCTACAGCTCCAAGAAATGGATTTGCTCCGACATGCAAGGCACCAATTGCAAACAGGAAAGGAAATAAACTTTCTATCCACAAAGTGCCTATCAGGAGACGGGAGGAGTTATTTACTGGCTTGGTTGAGCAGTGTGAACGCTGTGGGGTTTTTTTAATAGTGTAAACCCAATAATGTATTAAACTTTGGAGAACCATCTGGCCCTGTAAATAGAGCAAACCTGTTGTTTAATACAGTCTGTATGTAAGGTAATTTGAGAGCACTATCTTAGCAACAGCAGGGTCATAATAAAAACAAAGCTTAGTGCAGTAAAAAATTGTAATTACTGCCAGAGGTCTGATTGCTTCCTCCCACAAAGGCTGGATGCTGCTCTAAGAATGCTTGTTTTGTCTTATTCTGCATTTCCCACCTCTGCCACTACCTGCAGTCTTGCTCGGCTGTGAATTAAAACCATGTTTGTTTAGAAGAGGCCATTTCTGCCCAAATTCCTGCATATTTCTTTTAATCACAGAGTTAAAAATTCTCTTTTAACTGCAATTGTGCCTGCAGCACTGCCAGCTTGGTTATAGGGGGGGATAGAGAAGAGCTTTGGGGGACCTTTGTAATCCCGGGCCTGACTGGGGCTATGAACTGCAGCACATGGAAACTTGCCCGGGGCAGCTCTCATTGTCTGCCTCTGCTGTGTGTGTAGGCAGCTTTAGACATGTCAATGCTCATTCAGAATCACCCAGCTCCTTACAGGGGCAAATACTTGCATTGCTGCAGTGCTGAACTGCAAAAAAAAAGTGTGGTTCTCCTTGGGCTTCATTTGTAGGGCAAGACACGCCACGAGCAGCCCTAAAAGAATTCTGGTTATAATCTTACATGGAAATTGCAGAGATAACAGTAGAAATCACAATTTATCTATTTTGGTTTTAGCACTAATTCACCCTGTGAGTCCAAAACTTTCTAAGCTGATGACTTCCTAACTAAGGAAGAAGCCTTTGAACCCCAGGCCTGGTGTCAGAATTGTAGTTACGGTCTCCCATAAACAGCACGGCTTTGTCCTGAGAAGGCTTAAACCCACAAAACCTAAGAGTCCAGGTAATCTCCAGTTATTTTGGGCAGTAGGGATTCTTTCATGAATTGACTTGGAATCTAGTCAAGGGTGGCATGTGGCTTCCTGCAGACTCCCTCTGCATAAAGTCCTTTGCTTCTGAAATGAGTATGAGAACACCTCACATCTCCCCTTACACACTCCCCTTTCTGTCCCAGAGAGAGCCTTCATCCTTGCCTGCCCTCCCTTAAAGCTTCAAGTTGCTTTTCCCTTGGATTTAAGTCTTCAGTTTGTGCTTGAATAGTGACCCTGTATCCAAGAAAGATTATTTTAATGAAGTTATGAGCTTGAAAAGGTCTGAACTGAGAATTTCAGTGCACTTTCATGAGCTGCAGCCTTTGGCATAGGGAACAGCTGTAATCCTGGAACTGGTGCTGCACCTCTTGTGTGCCTTATACTTAGTGACTTTCAAATTGTCTGTAGCATGTGCAGGGTTGGACAGAAAATATGCACCTGGAGGGGGGACAATCAACTTGACCAGAAGTTTTTTTTGAAGTCTTGGAAAATCTGGTTTATTTTTAGTCCAAACGTGCAGGCAAGAACAACTTTCTCTTAGATTATTGATCTAGCCCATGAGATCAGGAATGTTTGAAGCCAACAAGGACTCAGTTTCTCACAGAAAGGATATTACCATGCTAAATTTCTATAACCAATTTATATGTAATAAATATACATCATTCAAATAGTGAATATACTAAGCTCGTAAGTTTTTAATAGCAATCACAAGTGAAAGATTCATTAAATGGGAGGAGAAGAAGAATGTGACTTTTCAAAAGAAAATACAGAAGTAACTCCTAGATAAGATGAACTTTTGCAGAAATTTCTTGCAAAAATAAAAACAAAGCAGTAGAACAAGGCGTTAAAATAAGTCCAGAAGCAAGAGTTTTTCTGTCTCTATTTACAAATATTTGGTTCTAGCCAGATATGAACTGACAGGTTTCACTTTTGACAAAATAGTCATAGACAGTAAACATTTTATAAAAAGGGCAATATACTGCAAATAATGTTAAGATCAATTTAATTATAGTCAGCAATGTAAACTGAATTTGTTGGTGTTGTAGAATGTTGAATGAGTTTTATAACTGCCTCTAGCAATATATAATACTGTGTCTTTATGTGAAAAGTTCTTCAAATTGCATTTACAGTGGAAGTAATTTTAATAGTTCTAATTTGTTCTGCATATGCTATTCATCAAAGTCAAATTATAGTAAGGAATTTAAAATCTTAGTATCAGGGTTTTTTTCTCTGATGCTTGAGTTTATATTGCACTGAATTATTTTGGAAGATGAAGTGATAGTAGAATTTACTGGTGAAGAATAGTCTTGAAAATGTATACACTTGTCTCAGCAAAAGGAAATCTGATCTATTTTTAGATATGTTTGCTTTGATAAGGAGATAGGAGAAATTAATACCCTTCCCACTTGAAAACCACTAGGAAGAGCTATTGTGGAAGCTAAACAGGAAAAAAGGTTTCATTGAATGTTGTGCAGGAGTACACAAGAGTTCGAAGGACTCATTTTGGAGTATGTAGAAAATATTAGAAATTATTTCGAATTTCCTGGCATTTTGGCAAAACAGGAGGTATTGATCCACTGGTTCCCTTTGCTAAGAGGCTGAGTGTGTCCTGGGAGAAGGCAGAAGACTGTGTTGTTTATGGAAGGTGCAATTTTTATGGAAATACAATTTTGACATCAGGCCTGGATTTCAAGGGCAGAAGACTTACAGGTATGGAATTCCAGCGGGAAGAGGTTGGGATGAGGTTCTGGCACTTCTAAGGCTACAGGTGGATCTGCCTAACCCTGTGCTCTGAGCCTGGAGGCCTCAGGCTGGTAGTGCTCAGGAAGGACCTTCAAGGTGAGAGGAATGTAACAATTCACTGGCTTGCAAGTTACTGGTTATGGTGAAAAAAACTCGGTGCCAGATTTGGCACTGGATTTTTTAAAATTAAGATAAACCCAGAATTTTTGCAAACCATGAATGGCCAGTGTTTGTCCTGGTGCAATTTGTGTAATGGTGTTAAGCTTACAGAAGAATTTATTTGTAGGGAAAGCTGTACTGAGCACTTCTATTGCAAATGCAGACACAGCCTGCATAGTATTTCCCATGCATAAAACAAAGAGGTAGGATTGCTTCATTTTCAGAGAAAACATAAGAAAACTTTACAGAGAAGGTAAATCGGACAAAACTATTATCAGAAGGATGTCCTTCCTTATTAAAATACAAGGGAAATTTCAACCACTGAAGAGCAGTGGAGCCGGGGTGGATGTGTAACGCTTCACAAAGAATTTTGGATGGATTACACAAGAAACCGGAGCTCGCTGCTGTGAGTGAGCTCTCACTGCTATTGAAAGCCTTTCATATGGGCAATTTGCGTGTCTGCAGCCCCTGGCAGCTCTGCTCCATATCCCTGGGAATGCTCTAGAGGGTTTTATAGCTGGTTTCCCCCTCTTCATCCTCCCCATTCTATCTGTGTGCTCCGGCCTTTCGGGAGCAGTCTTTCTGCACGATACCGTGCCACCTCTGCTAGGTGCCTGCAGAGGGGAATGGATAGCAAGGACTTTCCATCACTTAAGATAACACAACTGTATAAACCTGCGGGTAATTAAGACATTCTCCAAGCCTCGTGCTGCATGTCCTCGGAGGATCTCCTACCCCTGGAGGACCTTTGCCCGCGGCGGTTCCCCTGGGGATCCCCTGCCTTTGCTGGCGCGCCGGGCGATGCTCCCGCGGGATGCGCTGGGCGGGGCTTGGCCCGGCCGCCGCCCCCGGCCCGGCGCTGCTGCTGCTGCCCCGCTCCCGGCGGCGGGCGGGCCCTGGCGGCACCGGAGCGGGCAAGGAGCGGGCAAGGAGCGGGTAAGGAGCGGGACCGGGGCGGCTTTGCCCCGGGGGAGCCGCGCCAGAGGAGCGGGGCACGGGGGGGGTCCGTCCCAAGTGGAATTTTCCGGGTAGTTGAGGCGCAGCCACGAAGTTCTGGCTTGAAACGGGCCGGTGGATGGGGCTCTTTTGTTTTGGTTTACGAACGTGATACAGTTAACATAAATACTTGGCTCCTTTTTCTTTTTTTAATTTCCTTTTTACCCCCCCCCTTTTTTTTTTTTTTTTAAATTTTCTTTCCTCCTCCCATTTCCTTTCCTTTCCTCTTTCCCTCTCTTCCCTTTGCCCAGGGGTACCCGGGGCTTTGAATCACGGCGGAAATCGGGAGGCTTTGGGTGCCGGGCATCCTACGGGATCACATTCCCATGACTTTTGCCTTGTTAGGGAGGAGACTGGGGCAAGCGAGGAGTGTTTTCATTTAATACTCGAAGTGAATTGAATTCCTGGAGCCTTTCTCACGTTTTCTAGTGGTTCGGCTGATGATGTTAAAGTATGCACGTAGGGTCACGGTGTTCGAAACCGCTGCTGCAGAAATCTCTCCCATGAATCCAGCCGGGGCGCAGGGCTTTGGAAAAACAGGCGGAGCGGATGCGGGAGGATGTGCTGCACAGGGCTGGGATGATTAGACGGCGCTGACCATATGCACCCCTAGTGCAGACGCCGGGGATGGAGTTTCAAGGATAGCGTAAGTGAGAAAAAAAAATGTAGAAAGAATTCACTTTCTGGCTTTGGGTAAGCGCTCACTGAAGGGGGGCTTTGCAGTGAGGTTTTTTTAAAGGTGTAGCTGCTCAGATACTTGCGGCAAATGAGTGTGCTGAGCAAACTGCTGACTAAGCTGTTCTATGGACCCGAGTGAAAGTTACACAACTCTATGCTTCCCCAGTGTTTTTTTCTGTGAGGTGGAGAAACCCTGAGTGATTTCTCTGCAAACAGGACTTAGCTTTTTTTGGGAGAGTGGTAATGACTGACTGGAGAGGAGGGAGCAGAAGTTTTGGAGCCTGAGGCTTTTAGACATGAACTGTTCATTTTGGTGTTAACTCACTGAGACTCTTTTGTAGCTGTGAAAGAAGAAAAAGCAGTAGCTGAAGACAACACTTTATGTTGCCTGATTTTGTGCACTGGGAGGAAATGCTGTGAGGAAAGATTAGCTAGCTGCCTTCTCGCCTCTGTGTGTGAGTGGAGGAGAACTTAGCACTGCGCTCTGTAACCAGTTGTGTCTGAGCTTAGGAGGAATTTGTACAACAGGGACTGTGGCCAGAGATTGTATTTACCTGATGCTGGAGTTGTAAATCACACCTCTGGGAAAACCTGCCCCGAGGCAGGCACGAGGTCCTTACTTCATGCTCGGTTTTGATTGTTTTCCTTCTCCCTCGTGAATATGTAGTAAGTGTTATTTTCCATCACTTTAAAAGTTGTTGGGGTTTGTAAGCTTAATGGCCCAGCTTGTTGATCTCTGAATAGAAAATTAATGTCGGTTTGTAAATTAATCTGTGTGTGGGCATTAACTCCAACATGAAATGCAGCCAGCTACACAGAGGTGCACTATCCTGGGCAGTGTTTGACTTCGTGTTTGGGTAAACAAGGTCCCTCTAGTCCACCACTCCTTTTCTTTTGTTTTTGATTGGTATAAATATAAGCTGACGTGTTCTGCTTCAGAAAACCACGCTGCCCACGTGTCTGTCATAAAAGGCTTTTGGAGAGGAACCCAAAAGAGGCTTTTTTTGGTGTCTGTGTTATGAATTACGCTTTCTGACATGACTGTCATCAGTTGCTATTAAAAATACTTCTATCCAGATAAACAAGGATTCAAGTGGCACACCTTCTCCTTAGTGCTAGTATTCCTGTAAGGCTTTAAGGCAGGGAGAAGAGGAGTATCCCACAGCTGAGGTGAGAGCTGTTCTGTCAGAAATTGTTACTGACAGCTGTCAGACAGTACTTTTCATGTTTAGAAGAGCTCTGCAAATCTTATGTCATGGGTTAGACTCCAGGAAGGTATTGCCACGTGTTTGTTGGGTACTAAAACATGAGGCAGTTTTAAAGGCAGATACAAAATCTGACTCAGAACCTAAAACTAAATAAACTAAACCAGAAAAATAAATAAAAAAAACTAAATTAAAAAAAGGGGGGACTATTATGTTGTTCAGTGAATTTGCTAAATACAGTATTTCTGTTAGCATCCCTACCTTTTATTACTCACTCTGAGATTAATGGCAAAGGTTTTGAAGTGTTCTTCTGTGCTGTGTATTCTTTGTTATTCTTTGTGGCATTTCATTCCTCCCTTCCCTTGGACACTGCAAACACTAGCAGAGGACCAGGCTTAAAGTTCTTTCTGACCACAGCCAGCTTAATATTTTGATATGTGATCTGTGTGCCAAAGCACTCAGGCTTTTTTTTTTAATCCAGAGGGCTGCTTAATCCTAAAAAAAAAAAAAAAAAAGGCTGTTGCTATTACAGAAGTGGGACAGCCATCCATAACTCCATTTCTTCTGCTTCTCAGCCCATTATAAACCTCTGGATCTGCCCGGGGGAGAAGAGAGGGAGAAGTTTGGGATGTTAAAGTGCTTGCCAGAGCCCTGTGCAGAGCTGCCGTGACCAGAGCACTTCTGTGGGATGTGCGTGTGTTCCTAATAATAACATGTTTCCTAAACACAGTTAAAAATTGCTTCAGTAGATGCAGTAACATTCCATTAACTTAGTGACCTGCAGAAGTACTGCAAATAAAAATAGATTTATTTTCCTGTCTCTTCTAGGCCAGAGCATTTTTTTTTAATGAAAAAAACCCAACAAACTTTCTGTACAGTACAATGTCAGCTGGTGTCAGTAAACAGTTTACATGAATCTCCACTGTCCAAAATCTGCCTGTGGAGTGCGAGTTCTGCCATCACTGTGGTGATGCTGAAGAGGGATGAGATTCAGAGGATGAAGCAGGACTAGCCCAGTGAATGGCCCCTGTGGGGAAGGGTGTTGTACACACGATGGGAGCACACGTGTGCACAGTGAAGTGAACTAATAATGATTTACCTATCTTGTCTATGCAGGCAGTGGGAAGAAATTAAGTGCAACAGCACAGATCAAAAACCAATCTCCAGCTAAAAAATATTTAAGAGTCACAGGTTTGCAGTGAGCACTTTCTAAGATTAAAAAAACAAAGAAGTTTTTGCAATATACAGCTACATGTAACTGATTTGCTTTGAGAAGATGCAATCATGTCTTGCATCAGACCTTGTAGTCACATCTTGCACACAAGTGGTGTATCTTAGAAGGCACTGTGATATCCAAAAAGGAAGAGAATAAAAACACTGAGTAGTTAATATTGATTTCATCAGGCTTTTTGTTATTTCTTCCAGGAAAAATGAGCTTTCTTCTGTAAAAGATGTTCACTAAAACATAGAGAACCATTTTGCTCAAGATTTAATCCAGTTCTAATTTGAGCTGGTAAAAGTGTTCCTACTGTCTTTGATAGCAGACTGTGTCTTCCTGAGGATTTTCCTGACCATCCCATTTGCCAGCTAATGGGGCAGGAGCAGGGGTCCACCCTGTCCTGCCTTCTCCGTTCCCAGCTTGCAGACCAAAGGTGCAGAGAACAATGTGCCCCTGGACAGTGTGTTAGTGAGACCTGGGACAGTCTGTCACCTTCTGAGATGGGGAATCTGCCCAGTAAACAGGAAAACACTGGACATGCGGGATGGAGCTCTGCTGGGTGTCATCTGCAGGAACTGACTGAGAAGTTAGAACTGATGTATCCAAGAAAGATGCTCAGGCTTGTGTTGAGTACTGCTGTTTGCTATTCTGACAGATATGCCAGAGATAAATGTGTTTTTTATCACTTTGGTTACATTAAAAGGAAAAACAGACAGGGTCTAAGTGTACCCAAATATGGCTCTTCCTTATGTACCAGAATTATGCAGAGTTCGTGGTGTGGTGTAAGATGTTATTGCATCTTCCTGAAACAAAATAGTTACATGTAGCTGTGGATTGGGAAAACTGGTTTTTATGTTAGAAAGTGCTTGTTGCAAGCCTGTGATCCTTGGATGTTTCGTAGCTGGAGGCTGATTTTTGCCTGACTTCTTTCTCCATGCTGTTATATTTGCTGGTTCATGTGTTCTGTAATGTCTGTGTATGGGCTGAGTCACAGCAGGTAGTGCAGGACCTGCTGCAAGTAACCTCATAGTTCCCCTCAGGTGAGAGAGGTGGCCTGTGGGGTAAGAGGACCTCTGCTGCTTTTTGCAGCTTCAGGTCTCCATTCCAGTGTCTTTCCCAATGACACTTAAATGGGATCTCTATTTTATTTATTTATTTTTAAATTTTTTAATTATTATTTTTGGTTTATTCTATTTATTTTATGTTATCCCATTCTGAAAGTTATGTTCCTGATAACAAGCTCTGGAAAAAATCCCTTAGAGGAATGGCAGTGTAGATCCCAGGTGGCTGTATGGCTGTGATTTGAAAAAATCTCTCAGTTCCTGTAGGAAATACCTTTGGTTTGTCTCCATAAAGTCATACAGACACTTCCACTAAAATGTCTCTAGGCTTTTCTGCCTTGATTTTCATTCCCCACTAAGAAAATAGTGAAGGACAAGGCTGATGTGACTCACCCGTGGTGATGTGAGTGCTGGAGTGGGGTGAGGGAGGGTGTGGGAATCACAGCTCACTGTGTATGGGAAGAGTGGTTGAAGCTGATGGTGTTACACACAAGACCAGTCATGCATGATGTTTTGTTGTCTTTTCGAGGCAGCTTTGGAATGACTTCACATCTGAGTGTTAGGGAATGTCTCCCAGAATGGATCTGGACACGAAAAGATTTTTACAGTGCATATTCGAGTGATTATTCGTGGCAAAGATGGGAGTTGTTTGGAGTAGCTGTGCTAAATTTTCACATAAACTGGAAGGCCTCCATCCTCCAACCTCCTCCCGTTGTCAGCAAGAGGAGCTACTTCTTTGGGGAAGACCCATTACAGCTGCAGCTGAGCTGGCTTGAATGGTTACCAGAGATGTGAATCTGGCTGCTTTTCTTTCATTTTCCATTTGGGAGCTTCCCATAGGTTTTTCCTCCTGTGTGAATCTTGTATCTGCTCACAGCCTGTAAAGCATGAGGCGTGACTCTGAGAGGCAGAGGAGCTGGAATTTCCTCAGGCCTCCATCGTGCTGTGCCTGTAGGAGCCCTGCTGGGCTGTGCTCTGGATGCTCCCCTGGTGTGCAGGGACCAGCAGTGCTGTCACCATCAGTCCCTGACCTTGTGGTGGGGAGTCCCCCTCACCCCAAACCCTGTGACTTCATCCTCACTAGGGGAGAGCATTTCAGCCTCTGCCCAACCCTTTTCCCTATCGAGGAAAGTAAG
This sequence comes from Corvus moneduloides, assembly GCF_009650955.1. Classification (NCBI taxonomy): domain Eukaryota; kingdom Metazoa; phylum Chordata; class Aves; order Passeriformes; family Corvidae; genus Corvus; species Corvus moneduloides. The sequence goes on along the minus strand of NC_045478.1, from coordinate 105,955,917 downwards.
TGTTGTCTCTGCTTGGGAACTGTGATGTGTTGTGTTGATGCCCTTAAAAATGTCAATTTTCTCGATTTTTGCAAGTACCAACCACCTGATTTGTAACCCCCCTGTGACCGAGGCAGGAACAAGCAACAAGTGTGTGCAAGAGCTGGGCCTGCCTTTGCTCTGGGGACGTGCACACTGTCAAAAGCTGAAAGCTTTAATTCCTCCAACTCTCAGGGCTGAGAGTAAGGAATTCCAAATTAAACAGATTAGCTGCAAGCTCTGAACTTCTCCCAGCTGTGCCTATGCCCCAGAGAGCGAGCAGTGTAAATAAAAGGTCACATTGCACTTTGAAGTTGGCGTATTTTTGACTATTACACCAGTTCCTTATTTTATAAAATGAGTAATGCAGTCGGAGGCTTAATCCATATCCCAAATACAAGAAAATGCCAAGAAATTAGTATTTCTCATCAGCTGTGGCTTTTGCTTATGTTTATTTCAGAAGTATAGACTGGATAAATTATTTTATGTGTATCTAGGATAGAAAAAGCAGAGTTAAATAGAAGTGCAGCCACATGTAGTAGCAAAGTAAAATTTGAGGTGAATCATCATAAATCAAGGAGTATTTTATGTAGAAGTTGTGCTTCATGTTTTTTTGTAGTTAAGTAATAACCAAAACAGTGACACAAAGAATATGGCTGTAAAACTCAGAGATAAATCTGCCATGTTTTACTTGGATATCACAAGGGCTTAGGAACATTTCGGGCATTTTATATACCATATATGCTTTATTGCTTAAACTTAGAGAATTTGTACTTCCCTACTACACTCTGTGGCAAAATGCTTGAAGAATTGTCTGGGTGTTTGTACCAGGAACAGTAACAACTCAGATGATGTGGTTATGGGACAGCTTCACCACAGCGTGCATAGGATGCAGAGCTTTGCATTAAATTTCTATGTGGCCTGTATGCAACAGACAGCCTTGCTCCTGGAAATAAAATTGATGTGTAGCAGTGTATGGGGTCCATAGTTTTTCTGGAAGGGTGGAAATAAAATGACCAGGCACTGTCCACAAACAGAGCAGCTCATGTGAAGAGCTCAGCTTATTTGGAAGGGATTATTTAACTCTTTTGTCACACTGTGTGTAGATAAATCTGGGGGTTTTTTTGAGCTTGGAGCAAGTAATGAGGCTGGTGTTTACCCAATAAAACCCCACTGAACAAGTGGCACACATAAGGTACGTGCTTGGGTGTTAAAAAGAGAGTTTGTTCAGAGGATGTGTAGCTCAACAGTTCTGAAGCCACGATGGCCTCTGGAGCTAGAGAGGCAATAAGGAATGTATTTATAGAATTATGCTTTTCTGTGTGTTGGGAGTGTGAGCACTGTCTATTAAACACTGCATTTACTTGCTTTATGCTTTGCAGAAGGGAGGTGTTTCCTGATATTCCTCATTAGCTGACCCTGTGCTCCTCCAATATTTTAAAAGAGGACCTTTGTGTTTGAACAGAAGGGGATGTGCTTGAGGGTTTTAACTGGTGCCAAATTTTAGGGGAGACCCCTGAGAGTGAGATGTGCAAGGGGTTGAGTCGTGCCCTGTGCAGCTTCAGTGCTGCTGCTGTGAAGGAGGTGACAGAAGGCTGTGCTGTCAGCATGGTGGGGACATTGCTGAGGACATGTCAGCACCCTCAGCTTGCTGAGGACCCAGGTGCATCTGGATTAAAAGTACCAATGCCAATACCTTGAGTTACACCTTAGAGTGAGTAGGGAGTTATTATTAGTGTTCAGTGTAGGAAGAGGTAACAATATCCCCCAGCAAGGCACGAAAGTTGAGCCGTATTTTTGCTGCAGATGTCTGATGCAACAGAGGAACCAGTGATAGCTACAGCCTATGAAATCTCTTAATAATAGAATAGCATTTCTCTTTCTTCCATCTTCAAGGTATTAAAATGAAGAAATTAAGCTGCAACTACTATTCATTAAATGCTGAGGGACTGCGTTAATCTGATAGATGGGAAGATTGTTTTCAGGCAGAAGAGGATGAATTGAAATGAGTTGCAACTTTTGGGTTCACTGGGATTAATGCATCTAGGATCAACTGTTATTTCAGCCAGCTTTATTTATTGGCAGTTTCAATATCCTAAAAATGGTATTTCCTGCCTCATATCTGAACAAGATACCACACGTGCTTGTAATTTAAATGTTACAGGCCACATAACATGTGTGTGATCAATGGTATCTTGTATCATTTTCCTTTGACCCAAAGCATTTGGGTTACATTCATGTGGGTCCCATGGGGGACCTTTGCCTTTTGGAGAAAAAACACATCCATCTTGAAGCCTAAATTTATTTCAATTTCGAGGAAAAATGTCCCAGTTCTTAAGAAGGAATTTGGAGCACGGTTTAGGACAAAATAGAACTTGAAAGCATTACTTTATTGCATTGTGCAGATGTAAAAAAATCAGAGAACAAGTGAGGTAAAGCAGCATTAGACTGATCTTATTATTTTTTTTCAATGCTAGATGAGTGGTGCTATCCTGAACACACAAGAGGGTGTGTTTCCCTTTATTAGCATGACTTTATAAAAGCAGCTTGTAAAAATCGGTTTGGGCTTATTTTTTTCTCCAATCCTAGTGGTCAGTTTTGGGGATCAGTGGGTAACAGTAGGGAGACCACTATCTATTTCAACACTTCTTGCATGTGTTTTTGTTATCATCAGCATCTTTTTTTTCTTTTAAAAAACTCCCACGTAACTGCAACAGTGACAAGAGGAGAAAGCTGCAGCCTCTGACAGGTACACTGAGGGTATTGTGACTGCAGAGGAGGGCTCCATCTGGGAAAGCAGTTTCCTTCATTGACACTTACTGACTGAAGTTAAATGTTTGGCAGGTGGTGTTCAAACACCTTTTTGTTTTGTCACAGGAAAAAAACCTGCCAAATAACCTGCAGCATGGCATTTAAAAAAGTGAATAGTAACAGACGTTAGGGGGAAAAACCCCCCAGACATCTGGGAATAATAAAGGATGCTGAAAACCTCCCTTTCTAACAAGAAAGGGAAACAGCCTGCAAATGTGTTCTTTATTGTAAACTCCCGATTTTATGATTTCTTTTCCACTGGTGTATCTCAGTGTTGTGTGATTTGCCCCTTGAGCATGGCTGTGGCTGCACTGGAGGGTTGTGGCATCATCCCCAGAGCCCCTCCACAGAGAAAGGCTTCTCTCCCATCCACGTCATGTTTTTTTCTCTCTCTGGCTGTCCCTTATCTCTTGTAAATGCCAGAGGAGTTTTTAATGGCAGCCTTTGAGGCTGTTTCCATATGTTCTCTTGTCTACCAGGCTGCCTCAGTGTCCTGGCTGTTCCACGAAAAGGCCACGTCCCGAGTTAGCATCCCATTAGCTGCTCTTAACAAGTGAGGCTTTGAAAAAAGGGCTGAAAACTTCAAAACTTCATCTCTAGAAATAATTAATGCTGAAAGAGCCATGGTGGCAACCAGAGGGAGAGGAGGAGAAGGGTGTGATATGGGAGGAAAACATGATGACCAAGTCAGAGAGCAAATAGCTGTGATTTTTCTTTCCATTGCTGCACTTTATTATGATTAAGTGATTGTGTGGGTGAAGGATACACTGGTAGTTGTGTGTGTCTGAGCTATGACAGTAATTTGTTCTTGTTTGCTCCTTTTCTCTCTCTCTTTCTCTAAGTGGTGCTTATAAAATAACTAGCATAGTGCAAATATTTTCTGAACAAAAAGGTCGAGAGTTCAAAAACTAATGAAGGACCAGAGTCCTCCTCCGTTGCCAGCTCTCAGTTGCTCAGCCTCAGAGTAAGCAGGCTGTGCCACGGTTTATGGCACTTTCTTACCAGCTACAAACTGCCCAGAAATAATGGAGAAATGGTAAAAATAAAGACTTGTAGCACAAGATTTCACTTGGCTGAACTGTGGCATGTCTAGAAGTGAACTGTTCTCTGAATGTTACAGATAAAGAATGGCTTTTATGGTTATGTGATTCTGTAGCAATTAAACAGCCTGACTGTGGCTGTCTGTGCACGAAGGGCAAGAGCTCTAAGTCATCATTAGCTGATCTTAATTAATGGAGTAATGTACATGCAGGTGGTTTTTGTCTATATGAACTCTGCCTTCCTTGTGCTTTCAGGCAAATGTGAATGTGTTCTGACAGAACAAGAGTAACTTTCTATCAAATGAGAGATGTTTATATGTACCCCCTGGTGTTTCATTGTACTCAATTCCTCCTCAGGCATTGGCAATTTTTTTGCTTGCTCCCTCATCAGGCAGGAGCAGTGGGGAGGAAGAACTTTGGGGACAACACGCCCTGCATAAGGATGCAATGAGTGTTTAATTTCAGTGCACAATTCAGAACCATGAAGGCAAGATTAATGATTTACTGCTTGCAGTCCTGCTCTGAGGACATCCAGCTGAGCCCTTTACCAAAGACACTTTGTTTGATGAAGTGTAGTTTATTAATTGGTTTAAAGACCTGTCCTTTTTCCAGGCCACCAGCCAGTTCAGTGCTTGGCAGATGTGAGTGTTGTTACTTGGCCTTGACTTGTTTCGTCAGCATTTTGTCTGCAGTGGAGGCTTGCAGTCTGCTCTCTAGCAGGAAGGTACTGCTCATCCTTAGGGTTAATTTCTTGTTTATAACTTTAATGCCATCCCAGTGCTTCCTTGTAACATGTCCAGTCTCCAAGAGCGTAAGCCTGTGTTGAAAGAACTGATGTGAAGAGATTCCTGCACAGGTCTGGCAGGCATCCAGGTTTTTGCCCTGATGGCAGCAGCATGTGTACCTTTGCCATCAGCACTGAGTTGCTACAGCTTGTCATCAAAAAAATAATCCCCTCTCCCCCTCCTGATTCTATTTTTGGAAACAGCTACACCATTCTTAGTAAAATGCTGTTTTGTTTGGTGGGGGAAGGAGGGGAAACCTCACCAGGAGCAGATGCCCAGTATGGAAAATCTCTGTCCATATTCCAAATGATGCATAAGCTATATAGTATTATGTTGTATAGTTTGAAGCTCAAACTATTATTCAAGCAGTGCTGTACTGCTGTGGGGCATTCTGCTTTCTCTGATTGAGAGGGTCTGTACATCAGATGCTCTGAACAGCTCATAGAGCTTAGAACTCCCTTCAATCCCCAACCTGTGAGAGCTGTGGGGATTCATGGGCAGTTTGTTTATCTGTTTCTACACAGCTGTCTCAGATTATACGTGTAAAACAAAATACACTGGATTTGTGAACTGCTTGCAGATTTGAGCTTTGTGTGATTTGAGTTTGATTTGAATCATGTTTGTTGTTTCTTCATAGATGGCTTGCAGGTGATCCGTGTGCAAGTGCCTCAAGATTCTCCCACAAGATGTGTTCCCCAAATCCAGCAAACTGGGTCACCTTTGATGACGAGCCACTCTTCCAGTCACCTCAGAAGTTGGTTGATAATCAGAGTAGTTGCAAAGCAAATGGTCTTAAGCTCAACTTGTCCAATGTTCATGAGTCTTCAAGTAGGTCATCCTCTACAGGCAGCACTCCACTCTCATCTCCTGTAGTTGATTTCTACCTAAGTCCTGGACCCCCCAGCAACTCTCCACTTACTACACCTACCAGAGACTACCCGGGAAACCTGTGCTTTCCAAAGTCTGGGGTTCACATGCTTTATCCCATCCCTGAATGGCCAACAAATGTTAACCCTCCTCCATCCCCCGGGATTTGCTCATCCCTAGCCTCACAGAAACCAAGCAACCTTCCTTTGAACCCCTCACCTAATGACCATCCAGTTAAGGCTTTGGTCTCCAAATCAGCAGATGAAGGAAGCCCTAACCCACCAGGAAGCTCTGAGGAGCTGGCTCCAGGACACTTCCCGTACTTCCACAGTGACTGTGCTTTTTCCAGTCCTTTTTGGAAGGAAGGGTGCTCCCTTAGCACGTTGCCACCTAATGTTAGCATGCACAGGAAGGACAAAGTGCTCGACAGGAGCGGGTGTCATCCTAGAGACAAAGAAACTTGTCATGATCAGAAGAGCCTTAACCAGGGCTCCTTCAGTTACATCTGTGAGAGGCTTGAACATCTGCAAGCTGACAACTGTGAGGCTGTGGAAAACCCACCCATCTCCAGCACCCACGCGTGGCACAAGCTCTCCCCCACCATCCCACGCAGCCTTTTCAGGAGCCGGAAATCAGATGGGTGGCCGTTCATGCTGAGGATTCCTGAAAAGAAGAACATGATGTCATCTCGGCAGTGGGGCCCTATTTACCTGAGTGTCCTGGCTGGAGGGGTGTTGCAGATGTATTACGAAAAGGGCCTCGAGAAACCTTTCAAGGAATTCCAGCTGCAGCCGCAGTGCAAGCTGTCCGAACCCAAACTGGAGAGCTACAATGTCTCAGGAAAAATCCACACTGTGAAGATCGAGTGCGTGTCTTACACGGAGAAGAGGAGGTACCATCCCAAAGTAGAGGTGATCCATGAGCCGGAGGTGGAGCAGATGTTAAAGCTGGGCACCACAGATTATAACGACTTCACCGATTTCCTCGTGACGGTCGAGGAGGAGCTCATGAAACTTCCTACTGTTTCCAGACAAAAGAGGAATTATGAAGAGCAGGAAATGACTCTGGAGATAGTGGATAACTTTTGGGGGAAAGTCACTAAGGCAGAAGGAAAACTCGTAGAAAGTGCAGTCATCACACACATTTACTGCCTGTGTTTTGTGAACGGTGGTGCTGAGTGTTTTCTAACCCTGAACGACCTGGAGCTCCAGAAGAGGGACGAGCGTTACTTTGAGAAGGAGCAGGAGAGGAAGTGGATCGATATTCTCGACTGCCATTTCCATAACTGTGTGAAAAAGCAGGAGTTTGAGCAATCACGGATTATTAAGTTTACACCCCTGGATGCCTGCAGGCTGGAACTGATGCGTTTCAGGACACGCTACAGTGGGCAAGACCTTCCCTTTTCTGTGAAGGCTGCAGTGGTGGTTCAGGGGGCTTACATTGAACTTCAGGCTTTCATAAACATGTCTTCAACTGCTCAGATCCTGACACGTTCACCCTCTGCGAAATACTGTGAAAATGTTATGATACGCTTTCCTGTTCCCACACAGTGGATCAAAGCACTTTGGACCATGAACCTCCAAAGGCAAAAGTCCTTAAAAGCAAAAATGAATAGGAGAGCATGCCTTGGGGCTTTGCATGAGGTTGAATCTGATCCTGTAATCCAAGTCTCGGTTGGAACAGCAAAATACGAGAGTGCCTACAGGGCCGTGGTGTGGAAGATTGACAGGCTTCCAGATAAAAATTCAAGTAAATAATCTGTGCTATAAAGTGATGGGCTTGGGTGTGTGTCTCCACTGGGTTTATGCTTGTGTACCTCCATCAGCTGTCGTGGTTTGGGATTTATCTGTGGGATGTTGTTGGTAGAAGCTGGAGTAATCTTTTAGGAAAAGAGATTGCAGACTTACAGATTTTTTTTTAAAACGATGTTTTCCTAATTTATTTGATGGAGGCAGATGTACTGTCAGTCATTTCAAGTGTGCAGTATCATGGAAGTGGAGCTGATCATTCTGAGTAAACCTCAAGTCTGTAGTAGTAAGGCTGATGGGAGAAGGGTTTATGCTTCCTGTGTACCAGCTGGGCAATGGGTGGGATGGGAAGCAGAAGTTGGTTGGTAAAATGGTATCACAACATCACACAGCTAATAGGAAAGGTGGTGTTGTCACTGCTGTGTCTTGGCTTTCTAGCATCACTTAAGAAATGGTAGGTATGATACAGAACTAGAAGGTGCTGTGGTTAAATTTGCTGTAGGAAGGCAACTGTGCTTTTGCAAAGGCTGATTGCTATTACCTCTTTCATGGGTTTGTGCATTGAGATTGTACATTCATGGCAAAAACTGCACTGACAAAAAATGCCTCCCACTTTATTCCCATTTCTTTCTGGTGGTGGTACCTCACTGAGAACTTGTATTGCAGCGAAAGCAGCTATGTTTTTAATTGAACACATGGACGTAGTTAATTTACCTTAATTTAAAGGAGAAAATTTGACTTTTTGAAAAAGAAAAATATAAATATTTGGGTTTAAATTTCCAGTTTTTAGTCATTTTACCAGTACCTTTCTAAAGACATGGTACTTTCCTAAAGGCATAAAAATTCTTGAGGAATACAGTATCCTGCTTCGAGTTTTGTAGAGTGAAGGCATTTGATCCTTTGCTTGATCCTTTGCATTACGTGTACCTGAGCCTTTGGGGATCTGTGTAAGACAAGGGCACCTGTCTTTTTTTGTATTTCATGTAAAAGATCTGTAAAATCTGTACTTTTAAAAAGGGAGTAAGTGTGTGTTACTAACATATGGATTGTCTTAGTCTTGTATTATCCTGTCTGGGCTAGCTGCCTCTTTAAAATGTCCAGAAAAGATTTTATCTTCCTAAGTCCTGGTTTCAGGTATTCTACTACTAAGCCAGGACTAATGGTGGGGGAAGGATGATGACAGAGGGAGGGAAGATAAGGGCATGGGCTGCGGAGACTGGAAAACGGACAGGGAGGGCAGAGGAGTTGATGGAGAGATGTAGGAGAACTAGAAGGCAGAAGGAGATTCTTCGGGTCTTCAAAATTCCTGTCCTGTGCTCCAGGTTTCAGAGATTTGCACCATGTTGCTGTGATCCATGTGTTTTCCCAAGGCTTACAGGACTGTTTTTAGTATTCTTTGCTATTTAATGTAGGTTTGCTTCTGTAAAATCAAGTCAGCAGTTTAGGCAATTTTAAGGAAGATTATAAGCCGTCCAAATTCCCTGCAGTTCTTTCACATGAAGATTTGATGTGCAAAATTAACTTCAGATTTAATTTATTTGAAAGTAAGAATTGGGGTTTTTTTTTTGAGGCATTCCACAGCTTTACATTATTTTCTACCAGTAGCTTAAACTTTTGACATTTGAATAATTTCTCTAGCTGAGATCTGCAGAATCATTTGTCTCTGTGAAATGTTCGTGCATTTGAAAAAACGTTTTGGTAGTAATACTGCCCAGTCAAATTTTAAACCTCTTTATCAAGTGCTCTGTACACAGTTAAGAGTTTAAAAATAGAGCTGTCCCAAGGCATGCCAAAAGTCTGGAGACAGTCAAACTAATAGAAATATGTAAACTTTCATAATGTGTTTACCGCAGGCAGAAAAATATGCTGAGGATTTTGCTTTCAAAAAGCCTCTGTCCAAGGCTTCTTAAAAAAAAAATAAAGAAGGAAGGGAGAAGGAAGTGTTGCCTACAGTTATATTGTGGCTCCATTTATAGACATTGAAATATGTTAATATCCACTGGATTCTACTAAAGTGTTTTCTTGGAAAAGTGCTGGCCAAATGAAGTCAGTAAGAGCTGCAAGAAACACCAGACTAATAAAAGCTGCCTGTGCCTATTCAGATATATGAATGTTGAGTTTGGAGTCTGAATTTTAGCATTATTTACAAAAAAATAAAAAAGAAAGAAAAGGGAAAAAGCAATAGGCTTTGAAGGGCTGATCCAGTGAAATTTCTGCAAATTGAGTCTATGTTTGTGAAACTGGGGCTTCGTGTAAGGAAACACAGAACATGTTATGATTTTAGCGCAGTACTGGGGCCAGACTTTGCAGTGGAGAAGCTGTGTCAGCTGCTTCCCAGGGAGTTCCCAGGGAGCAGGGGAGAGACTAGACTGCAAACTGCTGTGCTTTAATCACTTGCTGTGTAAATTTGAGCCCTGTGGTGCTTCCTGCTAGGACACCTTGAGCCGTTGTGTAAAGCAACAGTACCTCAGCTGATTATTTCTTCTTTCATTCTGCATCATGCAGCCACACTGAGGAAGCAGGGGCTAATGACACAGCAAATTGGAGCTAGGGGAGCTTATGGCTGCTGGCAGTCCTGTTACTGCCTTTAGCATCTGTGCATGGACTCTGCTGTGGGAGGTGATGTGTTTCCCAGCAACCACCAGATGCTGCTTTTCTTATTTTCTAAACTGCCTGGGTGGAAACTCAAAGCCATGACTTTTTCAGGTGGGCTCCATCCCTGCCCAGCCACCTTCTTCTGGCACTGGCACCACTGTGAACTGCTGCTTGGTGGTGGTACTGTCCCACTCTTCTATTTCCTATGCACTTCTCCCAGCAGGTTGGACAAACGTACCCATTTAGACATAGCTGCAGGAGTTATTAACTTCTAACAACCCTAATGTAAATCTGTTCTTAGTAATTGTTTATGTTTTCATGTTCAAAATAAGAGTTTTAGAACTGGACCTATTTTGGCAAAAATAGAATTATTACATAACTAAGATAACCAGTACATTATTTTGGCTTTAATTGCTTTGCTTCATGAGCGTTTCTCAGATCAAGGTTGCTTGAATGCTACTTACACAGGTGAAATAGGTCTAAACAGTGTTAATAAGTGCAAAGTTAGATTATTAATTGCTTTTGAAATGCTATATGAATGCTAAATTATATTTGGAATCTACTTCCATAATTTTACTGATCTTTTGTTTGTTCTGGCTTTTTTGTTGGTATTCTTTGGAGAAAGAGCAAGAATTTGGAATGCTTTTAGGAAACAAGAACCAGATTTTCAGATTAAAAATCAGACTAAAATCTCTCAATTCACTGAAGTCTTAACAAGTTGCATAGACACCTAAACTGCAGGGTTTCTGTCTCATAAGTCAGATAGTAAAAGCTCAGTTATGTCCCCAAATTATCTGGTTGCCTTTCAGGTTTGATTTCATCAGTCCAGGTGGTCATGTCTCCATGGTGCCTGATGGGCCACATTCTGGATAGCTGGGCTTGAATATGTCATCTTGAAATGTCAGGGCTCTGAATACGCCACCTTAGTACACTGTGCCTGCTCCAACCCACCTGTCTTTCTACAGCACCACCTTTTCCCTCCTTCTGGCCAACACCTACCTTTTTCAGTTTCTTTTGCAAAAGGATCTTCTACACACAGCCTCTCTTCTTCTAACTCCAGTGTAACACAAGGCCTGGGAAGCAGTGGTTTCATGGAGCAGAGATGACAAGAACTGCTCAGTTTTAGGTGAAAACTAAGGTGATATTCACGGTCTTCCAAAATGCTGGTCAGTCACTTTGTCATCTGACAGCCAATGGGAAGAAATTGCTCTACTCTCCCAGCATAGCCCAGCAGTGGCAGAAGAACTCCACAAGTGAAGGGGTGAGTACCTCCTTCTGACCTTGGTGTTGGTACAAGAGACAGATGGGCTGGGGGAACCCTGTGTTTTAGGAATAGGCAAAAAGGTCCAATGGAAGCTGCTCCAGAGGACCCAAGGCAGTAGCCTTATACAAATCCCAAACTTACCGTCTCTGCCATTGCAGGTTGCAACCTAAGGAAAAGGAAGCACCCCAGAATTCACTCCATTCCAACACCAAGACCACCTCATGGGTGTGGGTCAGCTGGAATATAAACCCAGAAGTTTCTTTGAAGGCTAGATGGTCCTAGAATCACAACTATACCATGTCTGGCAGGAAAACCTTCAGCAGCGGACCAAGAGGTATGGCCCATTTATGCCTGGACTCAAGCGGACATCTATTATCCAACACTTACCATCCGACATCTGCCCAGGAAAATTCCAAGCAATGATTACTTCTGGATTCCATTTCTCAGAAGACAAAATAATTTACTAGACAATTCCCATTGCTGTTTGTTTCTTCATAGGCCTCCCCCCCAAAAAAAACCCCAGGAAGATTGTGAATTTGATCTCCAAAAGCCTTTAGATCTATGCCGGTTGCCTTCTACCACAAATGAACTACAAGCAACAAACCATTTTTCCTGAGATCTTTGATTAACCACAGCCCCAGAGGCAGAGTGTGCCTTTTTCCTGGCCAAGACATGCCATGGTGCTGCAATTCCTGCTGTCCTTCCCAGGATGCTTCACTTGTGGCTGACACTGCTCAGCCTGTGCAGCCCAACCCAGCAAACAGCACAAAGACCAGGTCAAGTGAGTGTGTTGCCAAGCTGCATCCTGGCATCACCATGGGAGATGGGAGCAGGTTCTGGGAGCCAAAAGGACCACAGTTCGGATGGGATGACATCTTGCAGTGTGGCTCTGGAAGAGGATGTTCCTTGTGGTGTCCTGTTGCTGGGATGATGGAGGATTCAAGGATGGAGAGGCCTGCATCAACAAAGGCTCATTCCACCATGTCCAGGCAGTCTGGAAGAGGGACTGTGGACCAAGAGAGTATTAGTGCAGGAGAAATGTGCTTGGACACAGCAAGAGGTGACCAGCAGCAGGTCATGGACAAGGCTCACATCACAGAGATGCAGAGATCTGCCTGTCCCTGGGTGCATGAGTGATGAAACACCATCTCCTCCTCACACTTGTTCCATTCTGCAGCTTCATTCTCAAGACGTTGGCAGGTGGCTGTAATCCTTATTTCTGACTTTGTTCCCTCCTCTATTTCCATAATAAAATCCCTTATGTTGCAGTTTTACTGGTCTCTGTGTTTTGTGTTACTGTCCTGAGACTTCAGCCACATGCTGCATGCCCCTGGCATGGCACTCCTCGCAGATTGAGGGCCTTTGTGCTCCAGTGCCTTGGAGGACCCTCTCCTGAGGTGTGCCCAGAGGTGTGTGTAATGTTACAGGCAAAATCTGCAGCACAGATAGGCACCCAGCCCAAGGCTCCTAGGAGCAATGGAGATGCAGCTTTTTTATTTATTTTTGCCATACAAAATGCCTGTGAGCCTGTGGATGTGGAATATTACCATGATTTTTCCCATGGGATGGATAAAGCTCAGTTTATGTTAACTCCATCTTCAGTATTTCCTTCGTTCTGATACGAAATTGATTCCTGTCACTGGAGAAAGCCAGTGCATAAAAAATGGGACATTTTTTCCTGAACTTTGAGATTCCATTCAGTGTAATGGATGAAAACCAAATATACTCTGCCAGGCTTGCCTTTGACAAAACACAGGCAATCCTTTCTCTGCTTTTTTTTTTTTTTTTCCCCCTGCCTGCAGCCAAAACATAGTTGTCTATGCTGATGATTAAAATCCTGGAGAGAAGGAGAAATGCAGAATTGCTTCATTTTGCCCTGAAGAATTTGGAGAGGATTCTTTTCATTATATTAAATTGTATTATCCTGATTTCACACACATGGTGAGTCTGCTGACTCCAGTTGCTTTGGGAAGCGGGCTTTCACCTTGCTGTTCCAGGAGAAGTGCCTGTCCTTATCATTGTCCCATGTAAGAAATGCTAAAGCAAGTGATCCTTGGGATCATCCCTAGGATGATTAAAGTAATTCAGAATATGCTGCACAAATCCTTCATGACTCTGCTTTATAACATCACAGTTACTTTAGCAATACTTTTTTTTTGGCAGAAACGGGGTATGTTCTTTTCCAAGCTAGATAGGGACTCCAGGTAGCCCTTATCCTGGCAGGTGGGATGTATCTTGTTTGAGCAGCACTCTGAGCTGCACCTTTATCTCCCTGCCGTGGACATACTGTAATAAATGGTGGTACACAAGATAGCTGTAGTACTTGAAATAAGCACTGCAGTAAAATTTCTACAGCAGACAGCTCTGGAAAGGGGGTTATTGGATGCAGGGCAATATCTCTACCTTGGCCACACTGGGACCTTCCAGCTTTTATTTTTCTGTAAGAGTAAGAAATGCATTTTTAAGGGAAAACTGAGATTCCATCAAATAGTCTGAATTTAGCAACAAAGCACTAAGTTTGTAATATTTTTCTCTCAATGAGAAGCTGAAAGGATCTGGTAAATCTTGTGTAAATTGATTTGTAAAATTGACTGTGAAAAATGTGCTGAAGCAGACAAAAAATAAATAAGGGGCCACCCTATGCCCAAGTAGCAAAAGCTTATAGATAGAATAATCTTGTATCATAACAACAGCTCTGTTTATAAAAGGTAAAGCTGTACTCTCTCGCTAGGAGATGAGCCTGACACTGTAAACAAAGAAAAGGTAATTCACTAATGGTGTGGTGGTTTTCTTTTTCTTTTCCAAGGTTTGGATCATCCACACAGCCTGTCTTACAAACTGGAACTCGGGTCAGACCAGGAGATACCATCTGACTGGTATCCATTTGCTACTGTCCAATTTGTTGTTCATGATACCTGTGCCTCAGGAACAGAAGTGAAGTCCCTGGGCATAGAGAGTGATCTGCAGCCCCAGAAACACGTGGTTCAGAAAGCTTTTTACAATTGCCAGGTATTCTCAGGGCTATGCTTTCCATGTTTTCCTCCTCTTCTCCCTCCCTGCTCCCCAATACAGTATTTGAAAAGCAAATGTGCTTTGTATTCTAAACACATCTTGCACATACTTTTGATAATGACTTGGAGCAAAAGAATCATTAAATAATAATTCCTTGTCTGATCAAAGATGAGTATGAAAAATAGGACTGTGAATGCAGCTTTGTTTTTCCTCAGTTGAGCTATTTTTGGGAGTAGTGGTTTTGAAATCTGTTTGGTCTGGAAATATTTTGATTTTGTGTCAAAGCTTTTTCCATGCCATTGCTGCTATTCACACTTTCAATGTCCAGTTATTTGCTAATTCTACCTGCTGCTTTTTGTTTTCTGCCTACAGGTTGAAATTGAAAAGAAGTGGATTAGGCTTGATGGAGAAGACCCAGATAAGGCTGGCAACTGCCTAATGCAGTGAAAGAGGACAGGAGGCACCATTATAGGATATTAGTAGGAATCAATTTACATAGGAAATTCTATTGTTAGAAGAAGCGCGGTGACCTAGTCTAGGGTAAACATGGTCATTGAATTTTTTTTTTAGTGCTTAAGGGTTTGAGTCTGCAAATCAGTACTCATTTGACTGGCCTGCATTCAAGTAAACTTCCTGTTATGGGAGTCCTGGGATGAATGAGGTCTCCTTGTCAGAGCTGCAGGATGTGAGCACTTCATTGACTGATTCTAATATATTATTTTCCTGTTGTGTAGCTTTAACTTGGGAATGATCTCATACTCCATATTGAAACCTAATGGCACTGATCAAAGGGTTCATGTCACTTGGACACATAATATTTGGTAATAAAAGCTGCCAGAGTGTGTATGTGCAGACCAGCACCTGTGTAAGGTCCAGCAGGACCAATTAAATTTTTTAGTGCTGTTTGAAAACTAAAGTCCCTCCTGTTTCAGTGCTCCTTGAAGTACGTGAACAGAACAAGTCCAAATAATATTCTCAACAAGAGCCTTAATTAATGAGTTGGAAGCTGGGTGATTTCGTTGGGAAAAAGGGTCCTCTGCAATAATATTCTTTATTTTTCCATGGCTGCAACTGTTTCCTCCTCAGCACTTTATAGGTTCACTCTAAGTAATCTGTTGGGCAAAAAAACCATATGGTAGATGTGATTGAAGTTTCTGTGCCAGCATTAGACAGTTCTTTTTCACTACTGTAGCAAGTGAGATAAGGGGTGGATTCTCAGAGTGTAAATCAGTCCAGGCCTATTTCATCTGATGGGGCTTTGAGAATTTACAGCAGAAGTTTTCCCCCACAAGCTGGAGAAAAGACTGGTTGCTGCTGTTTGCCCGGTGTCTCCTTTAGGATGCAAGTTCCAGATGTTGGTATGGAAACTGCAGGAGCTGTGGCTTTGAGTAACTTTTCAGACATGCCTGGGAAGGGAGATGTTTTTGTGCTACTGGCTCTAAAGGCATTTTCCATGGGGAAATAATGCAGGAATGGACTGTCACAGGAGACATGAAGCTGTGATGCTTCATTCAGGCAGCCTGAGCTACTAATCACTAATTTCAGTGTGTTAACTGTGTTTTCAACAAACAGTTGGCCTTTAGGGAAAGGCTCTAATACTTCCCTTCAGCCATTATCCCCCTTGTCATTTTCTGCAGGCTGTAATTCCAAGTTTGAAAAAATATGATAAATGAAAAAAATGCTCGTGATACTTTTTTTTTTTTTTTGGCTGCAGTTTTCCTAAAATTATCCTTACTTCAAACAAAAATTACTGGAGAACAAAAATGTAGTAATGCACTGCCTCACTTTATATTTTGTAGAGCTTGTAAATGTTTATATGAACACTGTGTAGAAATACAGATAAATGTTATTCCCCAAAAGTAGAAATATGTGGGATATACACAGAGAAAATTACCAGTCTGAGGAAACAGAAGACCATAATATGAACCTAGTTCATCACAATAAACTTTTCCCCCCATCCGGAAGCTGAGAATGAAATGGGTAATAGATTCTATAGTAAGTCCTGAGGGCAGGTTTTTTATGGGCATTGCATTGCCAAAACCCCAAATAGACTATTATGGTATTTGGGCTTCTCTATATATCCCTTTTATTAGCAGATTATATTGTTATAAATCTAAGCAAGCGTTGGACTGTAGTAGTGATCCAAATATGTCTCAGCTGTTGCATCCTCCATCTGTGTTTTGACTTGAGAAGCCATTAGCACCTTCAAGTCATGTTTGGTGTGTTTTATTAATAATTTTGGTTTATATTTTGCTCAGCTGAACCAAGGGGTACAGTGTGCACCATGGCAAAGTGTTTATACTTGGCAACATGGCAACCTCTGCAGTTTGCTGAAGGCCACGGTTGTACTACAGCTCCAATACTTATTAACCTCTTTGCTCAGTGAGGTAGAGGAAGCAAAATATGCATTGCAATTACCCGTGGTTTCCTTTGTCTGAGGCTGACTTGTTTTGATTGGCATTAATACAGCTAATTCAGTAAACCTATTAACAGTGGTTGCTCTCCAAAGCCTGTCTCGCCCAGCTGGCCACTATCTTTCTGTTCTTAAGAAGGAGGAACCTGAATATATCCATTCCACCTCTCTTTCACCTTAGGATCTCCATTCACAGCACTCACCTCCTGGGCATTGGTACCTAGTGGTGTTACAGGTTCTGCAGAAGCAGTGGCTGCTTTTCTGCTCTCAGGTGTCTGCTGTGTCTCAGGATGTGTTTAAGGAGCCTGTGTAGTGTTGACCCTTCAAGGTACAAGCTCTTGTTTGCAGTAAGTGGCTTAAATAATGAATGACCATGTTACAAGTCACCATTCCTGCTAGAGAGTTGTATTAGGGTGTTATGGTGCAAATGCTCATTCAGACTTACTGAACTCATTAACATAAAAAGGTCAAGCTACAGCTTTATCTGTGTTGCAAACTCTTGGATTTTCATCTGAAGCTTGCAAGCCTCACAATGCACTTTAATCAGAATTGGATCAGGATCACAGGGAATTAATTCCATAGAAATACTGCTACACTGAAAGAAAGTTACTTTGTTTAATACATGGCTTTTGGTTTGACAATTACTTGACAATTAGTGCAGCCTAAGGTGGAATAATTGCCCTGTTCAGTCTCACACTGATGTTTACATGTCTTAATGTCAGAATATTTAAAAATATGCTGCAGTCTAATGAACGAAAATTTGGGTTGTCTGACCTTTTTCCCCCCATTGAATTCTAACTTTCTCTTCTTTTGCGACGTGTCAAACCAGAAACACCCAGGCTTCCCCTTTCTTCTGCATTGTCTTGAGCATAACCTACCGAACAAATATTCTTAACTTTAAGAATAAACTCTTAACTTTAAGACTCATTGCTAACATTTTCCTTGAATGTTGCAGCAGCTGATAGTGAGTAAACATATGGGCTCTGAATTCTTTAGGAATCTGGTCTACAAGTAGTCTAATTGTAATTTTGGGGGGGGAATGGAGATGAGGAACAGTTGCTATAAGCTGTTAAGATGCTCAGTGTCCAGCTAGCAGAAGGACTGGAGCTTTAAATAATCCAGGAGGTACTGACATCATGTGAGGAACTGGGTTTCACACGTATCTGATCTTGCTTCCCCCAGCGAGTGCCTGCAGTTGCTGAAATGCTTCCAACTGTCTGGGTCACTTAAGATGCTGACATTTCACTAACATTTACTTCAGGGCAGTATTTAGGTATTATCTGTGTTTCCTTCACAAAGGACCAGCAGGTTTTGGGATATTTTATACTTAAAACAGAAATCAATGAGAACAACTATTTTTATAGCGTGTTTGCCTTACTTACAAAGGGTTGCACTTGCTGAAACCAACAAACTTTATCTTTGCATTCATCTTTCTCATACTAATTGTATTACTCCAGGTAAATGGCACTTGATGTAGTTTTTGGATTCAAACACCCATTGAAGTCAATGGAAGTCTTTTAACTGACAAAATGGGATCTGCATCAAAGTCTCTAAGAATAAAAGAGAGGCAAAAAAAAGAAGAAGAAAGGACTAGTGGTAATGGTCTGTAGATGATTTTTTATGTTAGTAAGTAAGAAACCTGAAACGCCTGCTTATTCCAACCAGAAGAGAGCACAAAGGATAGGAAAAGAGGTGTTACTGGATGTCACAGCTGAAGCTTTGCAGTGATTGGGAACAATGGTTCTGTTGCCCCTGGGTAGCAGCTCTCGAGAAATGAGGATGATGATGCACTCCATTGATACCAAGCTACTGTCATCCTTATGCTCCTTGCTTTGATTTCCTTCAGATTCTGTATTAGTTGTCCAAAAGTATTTTACGTCTGAACACATGTTTTCACATGTTACTTTTGGTTGTGTTTATTTGCTTGGCAGACTTCTTAGCTGCGGTATTGGTGTCCATACTTCTATTTTGCATTTATTTGTCTTTTTGTTACTTAACACAGTAACTAAGTGCTGCAGTTAGTAGTTCTTAGCAATAATTTTGATAACTCTGAAGCAGTGCTGTTACTCCTAATGGAAACTATAATTTTATTTGGGTCTTTTGTCAGTATAAGTACAAACAGATCATGCTGATAATCTTGTAATAACATTTTGTAGATTGCATATTGATTAAAAAAATAAAGTTGTATTTCAAACTAGCAGTTTCTTGTCCCCTCACTAGAAATATATCGAGCTAGTTTTGAATTTACTGTAGTTAACTGGTTGATCTTGATCGTCAGATATTGCAGCTCATTAGAAAGAACAGTTCTAGTCTGTGAGTGGGGAATATCACTCCTCAAATTAGATAAAGCTGGTTGCAGAAAGCTCAGAGATGCACTGTATTACATTTATCATGGAATGGTTTGGGGTGGAAGGGACCTTGAAGATTATCCAGTTCCAATCCCCCTGCCATGGGTAGGGACAATTTTCACTGGACCAGGTTGTGGAAGTCCCAGCCAACCATGGACACTTCCAGGGTTGTGGCATCCACAGCTTCTCTGGGCAACCTATGCCAGTGCCTCACCACCCTCACAGTAAAGAATTTTTTCCTAACATCTAATCCAAACCTGCCCTCTTTCAATTTAAAGCCATTCCTCCTTGTCCTATCACTAGTTGCTCTCGTAACAGCTTTTTGTAGCCCCCTTTGGGTACTGGAAGGTGCTGTAAGGTCTCCCTGGAGCTTTTCTCTTTTCCAGGCTGAACAACCCCAGCTCTCTCCGTCTGTCTTCACGGGAGAAGGGCTCCAGCCTTCTGAGCATCTCTGTGGGCTCACTCTAGCAGGTCTGTGTCTGTTTTATGTTGGGGACTCCAGAGCTGGATGCAGCACTCTGCTTGGGGTCTCACAACGGTTTATGGCAGACCCTTTTCTGCCGTATTTTCACAGCAGTGCTAACCCAAAGAATGCCGTGGTTTTTCCTATTGAGTGCTCCCTCTGGTCTCTCTGGGATATTTGAATATAATGCAGCGACAACTGTTTTAAGACTTTCACAAATTTCAAAGCCTGTTCTGTTACTAGGGAAACAGTGAGACCTCTGTGGGGAAATATGGGAATGAGGCAAGAGGTTTATGAGGCAGTATTCAAAGAATGGGTTTAAAGAATAAAATAACCGTGCCACTTGTCCTATGCTTCTGTGTCTGTAGCAAAGCAATCAGCTATTCTGGGAAACACTGGGAAATAAAGGTAACATCCATTTTCACTTCAGTGGTGTGCTATCCTTCAATGAGCACCTTCAAATGGAAAGCAGGTATCTAGCAAAAGTATAGTCCCCTTACAGAGCTTAAACATTTTGCAATGTTTAAAAGTATCAGTTAACAACATGATTCAGGGACATGAACAAGTGAGATGGGAAATTGCTAGAATATAAGTAAAAACATGAAAACTTTTACTTTTGGGACAGCTTCCTAGTATTTTCAATGCCTTGTATGTGCTATTTTATAGCACTGTTCTTTCCTTAGCAAAAACAACATGTAATTTTTTACAATAACAAGCATAAAATGTTGTAGCTCATGCTCCCTGCTGAAGCGTCACTAATAAAAATAGAAGAAAAGCACTGGCTCAAAATTCTGCTTTGCCATCCCAACCCCCAGTGGGATTAGGTATTTCTTGTTGTGGGTGGGTATAGTCTAGTATTACTTTGCATTGTGATGGCCTTTTTGGTTTGAGAATAACTTTCACTTCCATTCCCAACAATAAAACTCCAAGGGGAAAAAGTCAGAAGAAGGGGTGTGCTGGGAGTAGAAGAGATGTGTGAAAAGTGAACAGCAGTGGAGGTAAAAGAGAGGAAGCAGGGAGTGAGCAGGGAGCTGGCAGGAGAGGGGAGCAGGCAGAGTGTGTTTGCATGGAGAGTTCTCTCCAAGGAGAACTGATGGATCTCCAAGTCAAGTTGAAAAGTTTACCTGGGAAAGGGACTGTAAGAGAAAAGTGGTGGGGAACCCATGCAGAGAAGTGCCTTCAAGGGAAGGTACTGAGAACAAAGTTGGGAATAGCTGCAGGTGGCTGGATGAGGAAAGGAAGTGAATGATCTCCTGGGGTGGGGAGGCGAGCTGAAGCAGCTGGAGAAGGAGCAGGGGGAGCATGGGCAGAGCCACTGCGGGCACAGCAGGTGGCTGTGAGACTGACGGGGAGGCACAGTGAAGGTTCCTCACCCAAGAAGGGCAGTGCCAGACCATGCAGCAGGACCTGGTTTCATACAGTGCATCCTGCCATTCTGCACCAAGCAGAACTTGCTGGGCCTGGAGCATCCCTGCTTCACATCTGCAGTGCTCTGGGCAATGGTGACCTGTCCTCAGGACAATCTTGCTCATGCCAGAGAAATGACAAGGTCATGCTATAGAGAATGCAATGAAAATAGCAAACAAAACCCAGCAGTGAAACAGGGAGGATTTAAAGCAAGAATTTAGGTATTAGCTTGGTGATATCCAGAGCTGAGGTTCCACTGTAACCTTCTTGGACTGCCATCTGGCAAGGGACCTTCATCTGTCATCTGTAACATGGAGCAGATGTTACCATCTAAATGTAAGTAATGGGATTTAGATGAGACTTCATCCGAAGTGGAGGGAGCCATCCGCTGCCTGAACAGAAAAGGGAAAAGGCCCCCTCCATGTAAATCCATTACTGAATATCTTTGCTGCTAATGATGTGATTATAATGTCAGAAGGAGAGTGCAGAAAATCTGCTCAGGGTAGGTCTAGACAAAAGTGGAGCTGGGGGTAAAAAAAAAAGAAAAAACCAAAGAAAAATGAAAAGGTGTGTACAGCTGTGTATTAGGACAAAAGGAGCCCCTCGTCGTTTTCTCAGAAAAGGAAGCTCAGGAATATGCCCTTTAACAAATACTGGGGTCCTCATATAAATGCATCCCACACCCAACATGGCAAGGAAGGTTAGTCTCCATACATCTGAGTTATTCTTTAGCAGGCTTAAATTGGTATTAATGAGGCAGTAAGAAGGACAGCCTGACTGCTAAGCTGTGCTTCAGCCTGCATCTCAAAGTCACTTGCTGGATGATTTTAGTGGTTTCTTGGTGCTGCAAATTCCACTGCTGGTGCAAAGGCCTGATGTGGTCACTCAGCTTTATTCCTCTTGAGATTATTGAATGCAAAGTTAGGCAGAGCAAACTGGCCTTGACCAAAACATGCTGCTCTGTTTTTATTTACCGTGACACTAAAATTGCTGGACTTCTGCAATTGTCTGCTCAATGATGAATGTCCAGCAGCTAATTCAGATAAGGAAAAATGATGTTTCTGGCATTTATTCTCCCACTGTACCCTGCCTCTGTGGGATTCTGCACCCCTCTAGTAACTAATCCTTCCCCACTGGAGCCAGGGAGCCAAGGGCAGATGAGTGGCAATTACAGACAGGTGAGGAAGGGATGAGACTTCAACCACTGATGAAGAAGGCAAAACCAGATGGCAGGGAAAGGACTTAGCAAGCCATGAAGGCAAAGACAACGGAAAAAAGAGGAGGGAGCTGGACTGTGCCTTTCTTAGGATGCAGGTTGAGAGGTTGGGGTCACTTGGGAAAAAAGGGTGGTATAACCATATGTACGTCATACCCAGGGAAAGAAGGCAGACAGCAAAGAGGGTAAGGGAACAGGGGTTGAGCACTGAGCCTGACACCAGCAGTAGTGTGATAGAAAGGGACAAGAATTAAGAACAGTGAAACGGCCCCTCCCCACCCCAGGTGGCTGTTGTTTCCCTTTCAGGCATTCTGTCCCAATAAGGCATATGTATCAGGGTGATATTTAGGAGAGGCAAGGCTTGTTTAATCCTTAATTAAGCTTCCTGCTACTACACAAGTCTTTGGGCTTATTGAGGACTGGGATACACAGTACTATTCAGTATATTCAATCCACCAGACTGCCATTTTTATACAGCAGTTTGTACAGGTCAGAGCCCTTCATAAACCACCAAATGTCCTGAAAATTTGTCATTAAATTGAATTAAGGGAGAGGTCTTTCTATAGTTCTGATAAAGTGGCTTAAATCAGGTGAAAAAAAGGAGAGGCTCTTGAAGAAACAGGAGTCACACATGATAAATGAAAAAGGAACAAATCACAGGTGCCAGTATTATCTGTCTCAGGACTCCGAGGGAAATGATGGAGCTTGTAACAAAATCACACTGTTCATAAAATTGATTATGAGACTGGAGTGCCATATATCTATGAGTCAACAGCTGAAAACAAAGGGAACATGTTAGAGGATATCTTTAAAATGAAATTACACCTCTGCTCGTGTCATGTTATCTCCACGAGGACTGCCTGAATTCTGCAACCAGTTCCTCCTAAGAATGATTGCCTTTACTTGGAAAGAAAAGGCAAGACGGTATTTGTATAATATGCTTTGAGAAAGAATTTTGCAGTCCTGCAGTTGTGTGGCCGTGTTCCTCTCCAGCAGCAATGCTGAATTTGAACAGGAGAGGGCATTCATGACCAAGCATCTGAGTGTGCTGAGTGTTCTCTGTTTCTTAGAGGGAAGACATTTGAAAACGTTTTTTTTTTTTTTTAATGATTAATAAAGGCTTATCATCCAAAAATAAATCTTCTCTAGACATCATGTACCAAAAGGAGTATAAATAATTACAAATTAAAACCTGTCTAGTAAATGAATGTTTGAGGTGCCCTTAAGCAGCACTATCCCAAATGCAGACAAAACCCCTGAAAAATCCGGAGGGTTTGAACAGCATACTAATCTTTTCCGTAGCCTCTTCTCTAAAACTCTTGTGAGCTCTTAAACAGACTACAGTGGGGAGAGCTGGACTGGAAGCTGAACCAAGATTCATGAAACCTTATTGCTCTTCCTGGCTGCCATTGTGAGCTTGGACAAGATATTTCGTGGGTCTGTGCCTCAGTTTCTTCTCTTAAAAGTGGGAGTAAATCTTAAAAACTTCCATAAGCATGAAAATGACTACAGGGTTGTACTTTATACTGCAGGACACAGATAGTAGGTTAAGCTCACCATATCAAAGCTAGCCAGTCAGTATGAGTAATGCTAGTCACAGATATTTTAATATTTTCCCCCTTGTTCAGAAATGACTGAATTTTTTTCTGTGCATACCAGGCTTTCTCACACTGTTCAGCTGACAGTACTTGGATGAAAAGACACCTTCCCTAGGAATTTATAGAAGAAATTATATAAAGTGTGCTGCTAGGCCGCAGATGAAAATAGGAGTGTCTTGGTTAGGAGGAAGTGCCCTCTGAAACCTCCCTGTTCAGCTTGGAAAGTCACATTCCCATTCCCAGTTTCTCCTTTATCCCCAGTGATATCTGTGTACTATAAGTAGGTTTATCTGCTGTCCCAGCATGAAGGGAGCTGACCCGTTGACCTGATGACAGGCCCTTTGTTACTCACAATACAAAGGGTATAATTTAGAACAGATGGAGGATGCCCACACTGCCCTGTGGGAATGCAAACACAGAGACATGCTGGCCACTTCAAGTGCAGGTAAGGATAATTTGCTTTGGTCTGCAAATTTTCCCGTGGACACAGGCAAAGTCGCCTGACCACTGTCTGAGACAGCTGAGTAGTCCTTTGGTATCAAGCTCCCCAGCTCTCCTTCTTTTTGAAGTTAGGCACACAAACTGTTGTGATTCCAAGGCACTTTGTAATCCCTAGATAAACAAAAAGAGGTAGAAATAATTTATAAATCTTCTTTCTTCCACGTTTCTAGAAGCCCTGTACCGGCAAGGTGATGGCTCTGTGTCAGGTCTGGCTGCCTGATGAGGAAGTGGCGTCCAGCTGCACAATCCCCATCTGCGACCTTCAGAGCCCAGCAAGATCCTCAAGGCTGCAGCTCCTTCCTGCTATCTTTGCTAACACGACAGGAAAAAACAGTCAGAAGAAGAATAAGGACACTTTTGGTATGCACTATCCCAGGCAGTTTCAAATGAGCACTGTGCTTTAAAAAAAAATGGTTTATTATTTAAATTATTCTGTAAGCCAAGCAATATGGCTTGCGTTTTCCTCACGATGATGGAGGGCATACAGAACAGCTGAATATGCAACTGCTGTTTAATTCAAGACTTAAGGAGTGTCATGAAACATATTTTCTTGCAGAGAAAAATTACTTCAATAGCAAATTGCATTTGTCTCACTTGTGAAAATGCAGTTTATTAAGGATGTTGCTTCTTCTATTTTGTAGGTGTTAGCCTGGCTATTTAATTAAGGGTCTGACAGCATTTCATTAAAATATTTTCATTTTTCAGGATGTGTAAGCCTTAAAAATTAAAGCTTAATGGGTGAGTCTCCTTTTCACAAGCCAAACAGCACTGTAATGACAAAGCTACCTTAAAAATGAAAAAGAAAGGAAAAAGAAAGGAAAATGAGATTATGTTTCTAGGTTCTCAGAACCCTCAGGGCAACACTGACTGAAGGTGCATAAAGACCTAAGTATATATGGGAGTACATATACAAGATTAATGAGCATTTTTCCAGATTAGTAACTGCTAAATTGGTAGATCTCTGTATTAACATATGAACAGATTGCTGCAAATGTAAGCAATAATTGAGTAGTTGTACCAGATTGCTGCTGCTTAACTGCAATGCTTAGCTTCAGCTATCTCCGTTTAGGAAATAATCACGACTTCAGGGTTTATTAGAGCAAAATGATACGCTTCTGCAGCCAGCTTTCCTAGGCGCACGCCCGCACCACGGGGACAACTGAGGCTCTCCAGATGAACCCTGTGCTCACAAGGTGATGCTCCGGGCTGGAGCTTGGAGCCCAGACTGGGCAGTGGCGGGTCACTCTTAGTTTTAGGGTCTGGGTTTAGCAGCATGTGCCCCAGAACGCCCAAGGTTTTCGGGGGTGTGGGGGTACAGGAGCCCGGCAGGGCCGGGCGGGGCAGGGCCGGGCGGGGCCGGCTGCGTCCCCCTGGCAACGGCGCCTTAAAGGCGGGCGGGGCTGAGGCGGCGGCCGCCGCTGCCATGGCTCACGGCAGCCCCGTGGTGAGGGGCAGGGCCGGGCTGGCGGGGTCTGCTCGCTCCTCCCTTCGGGCCACAGGGATGAGGATGAGGAGCTCGCCTCCCGCGCCCGGCCCGGGGAGGAGCCGCCGCCCGTTCCCTGGCGCGGGAAGCCCAGGGACGATTTCGAAAGCCTTTTTTTTTTTTTTTTTTTTTTTTTAAATTTTTAAAAATTTTTCTGTTGAAAACGAGAGTTTGTGGGCAAAAGTGTTGTGGCAGGGATTGGCAGTGGGTAGCTCCAGGGTGCCAGGAACGCTGTGCCAGCTCGGCAGTGCCAGGGAGCGAGGCGGCGGCCTTTATCCCTTTATCCCATGGCAAGTTTAGTCCACTGCTGCCTCTCCTTGCCCGGAGCTTCAGGTGCTCCCTCAGGGGACAGAAATCCCACGGGAGCCTTGGAGGCTTTGCTGGATTGGGATATGGATAAGCCATTCCTGCCACTGCACACAAATGAAACGGGAGTTTGACAGTTCCTGCTGTGCATGGCCGGGCTCTGGTGAAGGAGTGCCTGTGTGTAAAGGGATTCAGCTGGAGTACAATAATGTCTGTGCTGTAACCATTTTTCTCTAATTTGCAAGCATGTGGTGTTTGAATTTTACTGTTGCTGGGTGCAGTTTTTGTATAGCGTAATAAATATTTGTACTCACTGTAGCTTGGCAATCCTGGGGAGATGAATAGGCCCGTTGAAAGATTTACATTCTCTTTTGGATTAGCAGTGAAGGCAGAGCATTTGACATATGGGCTGATCAGCAGCTTTTAGTGTAGTGGTACAAGAGGAAACTTTTCCCTCCTTATCTTCCTAGTATCCTGAAAAAGTGCTGGAGGAGTCTTTGGAGGTTGATAATCCCTAATAAGAAATTATACATGAGTATGGTTGTTTTAAAGTAGTGTTGGTTGCTTTTTCCAGAGAATGTAATGTGTTACTTCTTAATATCTTCTTTACTTTGAAAAGAAATTGTTTATCATCTACACTTTAGAACAACTTTGGAGCAGTAAAATATTAATTTGATGTTTAAAAAAATTAAATTATTAATCCAGAGTCTTGTAAGGTTTCCTGAAATATCTCAGCTTCATTTTCCACCTTGTGTAGGCTATTCTGGTGGTAATGATAGTCAAGATTAATAAGCTTTAAATTGCTAAAATCTCATTATCTTACATTTGCATTGGAGTGTAGGAATCTTGAAGCTCATGTGGATCTGCTGTCCACATCGGACTGGAGGATTAGGATTTAATCATTGACACGGGCAGAAGAAGGAATAAAATGTTCTGTTGGCGTCCTATTGTAATATAAGATGAATGATCTGTATTGATAAAAGTAGTGTTAAAATTTCCACAGGAAATATACAGAATCAGACTGTTTCCACAAAGAATAAATAAATAAATAAATAAAGCTCTATTATTTTTTTGCCAGTTCCTTACATTCTGCTTCAGATGGAACTGGCACAGCTTATTTTTAATATCTTGTATTATTGGTTGGTCTCTAAGCTAGCAGCAATGATTCTAGAATGATAGACGTGCTTGTTTGAAAATACAGCACGGCAATGGTTTTTGAATGTTTCCAGGATTTTCTTAAGCACTTACCGAATTATTGGTAGCCTAAGAAATAATTTGAGGCTCAAATCCAGTACTTTTTTAGGGATGTAGGTTTAAAAGAATGAGTGGACTTGCAGACCTTTGCATTTGACATTGTGTTTGTTAAACTGATCTGTTCATGCTGTTCAGTTTGTAACAGCAGTTTAGGAAGCGAGATTAGACTTTGTGCTACCTTTTTAAATGACTTAATGCTCATCTTGACTTGAAAATACCTATTTTTCTTTTGTAATGTAGCCTGAACTATACAAGTCCATTATTGAAGATGTGATTGAAGGTGTGCGGGAACTCTTTGCAGAGGATGGTGTAGATGAGCAGGTTCTGAAAGACTTGAAGCAGGTTTGTTGGGTTCCCTTGTATTAATAGCAGTTGTGTTTGTGTTTTTTTTTTTTTCTTTTGAGATGATGGACCTGTCCATTTCTTTGCCATCCAAAACATGCAAACTTTTGCACTTAGAGTTACAAGTGTCCTGTGAGTGATGTGTGGGCTGCTGGGAGCTGAAATTGGTTAGTTATTGCTACCCTGTTTGTTGGATAGAATCAGTCAACTTATTCTTGGAAAAGCTGGGAATTATCTTTTTGGATGCAGTTTGTTTTTAAAGCTGATATTTGTTGACCTTAGTAATAATCTTCCTGCAGCTTTGGGAAATGAAGGTGACACAGTCTAAAGCAATAGAAGGCTTCTTCAAACATAGCCACTGTTCTCCGCAGTTCAGCCTGCAGCTGCCACACAGTTCTCACAGCGTTTTGCGGACTTCAGCAGGTCAGATGTTGTTGGACACAATGGATGCAATTTAAGAATTTCTCAGTGATTCGGGGGTATTTTTGGAAGACTTGAAATAATCTTGGTTTGTGATGTATTGTGATGTGCTTACGTATGTATCTAGTTTGATGTGGAACAGTAATTATTTGTAAGCAGAATTTGAAAAATAAATGATGAATTAAACTTTATAAATAATAAACTAATAGAATTCTGTCTACATGCTCTTGATCAGCTGCTCGCTTCCAGTAGCAAAACATGCAGAGAATTTAGGCTTCTTGTCTGCAGTCCAATAGTGTAGCCCTTCAGCTACAGATTTACCTGCAGGGTTAAGCCCCTGCTTCCCCTTTTGATGGCTGTCCTGATGTGTGCCGAGGTTGTATGGCTCGTTTGTGCCATGCAGCTCTGCTGTCAGGTTGGGGTTTAATCTGGTTCTCAAATTGTTAAAATGTAATCCCTTGCTCAAACAGAAGAGAGGAAGCTTTCTAGTTTTTCTTTCAGTCAGTTTTTCTAAAAGCAGCATTCCTGTTGCGGAGAAGTACTTGACTTTCACACAGCCTCTGACATCAGGACCTGCTCGTCTCAATCAAGTCCAGCTGACCACTGTGGTATTGTTGTGGTGGAGTGTAGTGCTCAGCTGAGACTTATCCCAAAGTGAGAGGCTGTTAGGACCTTTGCCCATAAAGGACAAAATCCATATGAGATGATATAATGAAAATCTGTGCTGTAGTGTATTTCAAGCTTGGGCAGGCATTCTTTATCTGTGGATCTGTGGGGTTTTTAAATTTTTTTTTCCTTCCTTTTTGTGTTTGGTTTTTTATTTATTTTTTTTTTAAAGTCCTCATAGTTAAATGAACTGTTTTTGGAGGCAGGTGTTTTATTTGTTCCATGTAACTAAAGGGAATAAACTTTTGTGTTTGCAGGCTATTGGAGGTTTTATATTTAATGAGCATTACCTTCTTACCCTTAAGGTTTTTAAAGGGCAATACTAAGGCAAAGTAATCTGTTGAGGCGAGTAAATATATCTATTTGTTTTTAAAAAGGGGATTTGAATTGCCCTGTGGCTAGAGATTTTTAAAGTAGTTAGGGATACCTAAATTGTTTGCTTCCAAAGGCCCAGGAAAATTTTCCCTTTGCCCTTTTCTCTCCCATGGATGTCAATATTGAGTGCTTATCCTAGTGTTCCTACTTTTAGCATCAGTGGATTTCCTCTGCTGCAAAAAAGTGCTTGCATGTTTTCCTCAAGTTGACAAGACAATACTCGTGCTCACTAATGAGTATGACCTGAAGTTAGATTGCTTTACTTTCACCCATGTTTGTTTCAATTGCTGTTAATTATTGAAAGGTTACTGTACCCCAGAAATTAATGTCTTTTGTAAAGTGTTTTTTTTTGGTTTTTTTATAGCTTCTTTTGTCATCCAAACTGGCGGAGGTTTTCAGCATTTCTCAGCAGCAAAACTGGTATGTAGCTGTAGTGATGTTTTACTTCGATTTTGATTATGTTGAACTCCTAAATTTTTAAAATTGTTTGCCAATTATTAATAAACTTCAAGAGGGAGAGTTGTAACACTGCTGCTTCTGTTGGAGCAGTGAAAAAGGATGGGATGTACCAGCTGGTTCTGCAAGAAGTGAAGCCAGAAGCATGTTGGAAGACACAGCTGCATGTGTTTAGCCCATAGGATGAAAGTGTAGTGGAAATGCACACCTACATATACTTTTTTATAAAAGAGAAATATTACTGGTTGTTAAAATAGTGCATGGCTGAGAAATACTACCACTAGTGAAGCTGGGAGCAGCTTTGTCTTTGAGGTGTAGAAATCATCCAGAAGAAAAATGAGTATTTTTGTAGTTGACAAGTTCTGAAGTCTGGGCATGGCAAAATTTCTTTGGGGAGCAGCCACTAATTGCCAGAGCTTGATGAACTTACTGAGTGCCTCTTGAGCCTCAAGCTAACTAGCTTGTCAAGTTGAAATATAATATTGGGAAGGTGTTTGTGCAATATGTGAGTTTCCTGATTTAAACTTTGGATTTCCTCAGAACAGCTAGTTTGAAAGGGAGCTGTAAATCCAACTCTTTGTTTCCCAGGAGGAAAAGAGAACATGAATAGACTTCATAGGCCTAGGCAAGAAGCCTGTGCTGTGTGGAGTAATGCATAAACTTAGGTAAAAGTGACTGAGTAGAAAAATACCCTTCTGGATGGTGGGTGCATTGAGGGGATATGGAAAATGTTGCCTTAGCAAAAAGGGAGTCTGATAGTTGGAAAGTAGGAAACGCTTGGGGCAAGTCGTTACTCTGTCAGTGCAGAATACTCTCCATCTGTCTAAATCTCAAAAGCATGATGCAGCTTTCCAGTGAAGATGACCACAGAGAGGCCCTCTGTGTTTCACACGGATATTCCAGGTGTGGCACTCAGTGCCTTGTTCCTGCCTAAACCCAGCTCTTGTGTTCCAGGGGCCCCCACGAGTGGGTGTCACTCTTGCTCTCCCTTCGTGTGTTGCTTATCCTTTACAGATGCCAGCTGGAGTGATGCTGCAGCCAGCACCAGGTAAGGGTAACGAGGAGATGTCAAGTCTTACAGTGGTCTGGGGATGTTGAAAGGCAGTCCCAGAGACAGTCGATGAAATAGATGAGAAGTTGAAGTGAGTAGAGCCAGTTACCCTCCTCTTCCTTTGTACTTTGTGTTTGCAGTGGCTGCGTGGGGGAAGAAACTGCACTGATTAGTTGGTGTGTCAGTTTTACAGCTTGTTACAAGTGTTTTCCTTTGTCAGCCCAGACACAGGTATCTCCTTCTCCCTGTCTCTCTGGGACAATCTTCTATGTTTTAAAAAACCCGAAGGCACGCTGGTGCTTCGGAGACAAATTGATTTCTTATTAAAATAAAATCCAACTATCCATTAACCTTTTTGATCCCATTCTTTTGCTGGTAAAACTGCCTGCACTGCTTGTACAAAAATGTGCTTGTACTGCTTAGGTGTAATCAGTAGAAGGCTTAGTTCAGTCATTGACTCTTCCCTCAAACAGCTGTTCTCTGGTGAAAACTGATGTCTCTAGTTATCTGTTTCAGGTGTTATTCCTGATGTTATGAGACCTATAGACCGGTACCAGTGACTCTGTCTGTGTGAGCATGTGTGTGGGGAGAGGAAAAATCAAATGAAATTTGGAACTTGGCTCTGGCATCTCAGTTCTAACCCTGATAATAATAACTTTAAGCATTCAGTATTTGGAGTGGTTCTCTTAAGAAAAGATATATAAATTAGGAATTGTTTGGGTTTTTTAAACTAAAATAGGCAGTTTTTTTACAGAGGATACTTAAAGGTCCACAAAGGAATGAGCTCTCCCTGCAGCTATGGACTAGTTTCATCTTGTATTCCTTAGTTTCTGAAATGACATGGAAAAATTTCAAACCAGCGTATTTATTTATTTATTAGTTTTAAATCCAGTATGTAGTTAAATTATTGAACTTACTGTCAGAGGGTACTGTGTAGGCCAAACCAAAAGAGACGTATTAAACATGATGGACTGGATGGAAGCCATGATTCAAAAAACTTCTGAATACCTGATTTTCAAGGGCTGGAATTGTGCCTGAGGAAAGTTTTGCTTTGTAAATGTGCTTTTTCCTATAGTTTGCCTGAGTGTTTGCTGTTGATTTTAGTGGGGACAGGTCAGTGGCCCAGATGTACCTGTAGTTTCACCTGCTGAAGCAGTTTTTAACTCTTCTCTCTGCAGGGCAGTTTTACAACGTGAATGTGCCTGTTGTGGTTACACAGGCCTCAGGAGATGGAAGCATTCTCCACTACCCCGTGCAGCAGGTGTTTCATCCCCTTGGACAAACTTCAGTTCTGCAGGCCAGCATTGCCAGTGTCGCACAGGTGAATGCATCTGCTGCCCATGCAGCTGGTGAAACACTGCAGCCCCAGGAGACTGCTGTCCAACAGGCTGCGCTGTATAAACCAAACTTCATGGAAAAGCAACACCTGGAGAACTCTGCTACCTTGGTCCAGCAGCCTTCTGCAAGTCTGCAGGAATTTGAAATTAATGCAGTGTTGAATCAGTGTAGTGAATTCACAGAAAAATCCCAGCAAGACAACCTTCACACAGCTGTGTTTACTCCAGAATGCTCTGAAGGACTTTTTGTTGATGAATCCTTGGCAAGCAGCTCAAGCAGTGTCCTGCTGGATATGGAGGGGCAGCTGGACATGGAGCATCCAGATCTGCTGCAGCAGCAGGTGCCTGATGATATCATTGACCTGATTATTGCAGGGGAAAGTTTGGATGAAAATGCATTTCTAAGGGATCAGGGCAGCATCGCTTCCTCTGACAAGGTAAGGCCTTTTGTTTCTCAGCTAACAAAAATACATCTGTTAGAGGTGGTGGTTTGAATACATCTCTAAGTGACAACTAGCACCTCTAAATGAGAAGAATAAAAATTATTTCATGGCTCATTCTTAAGCTTCTTTAGTATAGCAGTAGCTGACTGCTTGTTTTTACATTGAGAATTTGTCAAAACTACTGCTAACATACTGTGATGAGAATATCAATTTAAAAATACTGAAAGTGTAATAGATAAAATGTATTAGACTTATTGATTATTTTTGAGAATCATAGGGATTTTTCGTGATTAAGCAGACATGAAAGACTCCTTGTGAACTTCCATATCATTCTGACACTGACCTGCATATGGATACTGGTCAGTTGTGGGTAAAGTGCTTTTGCAGGATCAGCTGGGATTAATTTTAAGTTGTAATGTGCAAAGAGCATTAAAGTTGTATTGAGAATCCATTCAGGATGAAAAGTCAAATTTGATAAGTGAAAAATCTCCTTGAAGAAAATGTGTTTTCTTGGGGGAAGAATCCTGGACAAACTAGAACTCAGCTAGAGCTGTGTGGGAAACTTGAATGATTTTAATTAACAAGCCGCTTTCCTGACCTCATCTAATTTTAGTTCCAGAAATTATTTGCAGATGTTTGAAGTTCAGGCTGGCTTGCTGACTTTGAGTTGTAGTGCTCATATGTGATTGAGGCAAATTTATTAAATGCAAATTTAATGACAGTAATGCCAAATGTCTGTAAATAGAAAGCATGTTATGTTGCTCATCCGAACTCCGATGGCAGCATGATGAGGACTGTCTGAGTGAGAATGGAAGGTCAAAACAAAGTGTTATTTTCTTGAACTAGAAAGTGTATGTGGATGGGAATTAAGTGCTACAATAAAGATTTAATGAGAAACTGAAGATGGCTGAAACCCTAAAGCCCTTTTATGCTCCTGTGAATACTCTGTTTAGGAATTCTAGCACTTTTATGAACAGTAACTTGAAGTACTGAAATATTTACTGTCTCTCCCAGCTTTTTATATCTTATTTAAACAAAGCATTTTGAATGAGTTGAGGGAGAGGGATCAGTTCATCTTGACTTTTATTTCAAAAATGAAAAATCCTATTTTTGGGGGTAGAGGAGTAGCTTGTTCCTTTTTTTTATGGGAGGTTTTTTTACAATAGGAATTCTAAAGGCACACTTGATTGCCTTTGTTTTAGAGTTTTTTGAGTACAAGAGTGTTTGGAGAAAAGTCTAAGAATTTTTTTTTTCTGTATTGCTGAGGAATATTTGACCTGGGTTCCATTTAAGTTAGGTGCAACACAATGTTTGCAAATGTACTCAGGGCTTTCAAGTAGGACCTGAAGCTCTCATTTTAGTGCCCCTAGCTTGTTGGTTAATTAAACAAAAATCTCAGGCTTTGTGCTGAACATGGCTTCCATTATGGTGTTAATTCACAAGCTGTCCCTGGTCTCTGTCATTCCTGTCACATGGAATCCATGGAGCAGACAGGATCTGATCTACTGCTGGAGAAGGATCTCTGCAGTGACATTGAAGGCATAAGTCAGCTCGATGGCACTGGGGATGTTTCTTCCAAGGAACAAATACCACATACAAAAGATAAAGAAGAGAATGAATTCATTGGTTTTATTGATTCAGAGGATCTAAGAGTTCTGGATGATGAGGAAGACTATGATGAAGAATGTGACAGTTCTTCAAACATGGAGTCCAGCTGCAGTGATGGGGACAATGAAGACCTCCAAATAGATATAGTTGAGGAGGTAATTTACTTTTAAGCCTTTAGAAGCACATAACAACATTAGATCTCTCCTGACTGTTGAATTGTTGGACCTAGAACACTTCCTGGTTAGTTTAATGCAGAGCATGGACAGTGAAGTTACAAACGTCTGGAGATAGGAGGTACTGCAGGGAAATTACTCCAAAGCTCATTATGAGGAGTGTGGACAAATGAAAGAACTGTTGGAAAGTAATTTGTTTATTGGATGAATTAATGATCAGAATTAAAGTTTTATTGTAAAATCCTGGCCTTAGTGGAATGGAGTTCCACTTTTTACTTATTATTTAAAGATTTAAATTTAAATAAGATTTATTTAAATAAGATCAGGATACAAATCTAGGTTTTCTTTCCTTCTGAAGGACCACAGGGAATTAGACAGAGATGTGATACAAGAACCCTGTTCTCTGTCTAATCCCCTGTGTTTTCTAGGTTTTCCTTTTTCTTAAAGATATGCAATTTTGTATCCTATGGGTTTGTTCACAAGAGAATCAACTCATAGCGTTTGGACTTCATATAAATAAATACAAGTTGATCAGTATTTCATTTACTGGGATCTGCTTTATCAGTTAGCAGTCTTACTTTTTTTGACCTGTGTTTTTGTTTAGGGTGTTTTGGGTTTTGAGACTGCAAACTCATAACTAAAAGGTACTTGTAAATGAGGTTGGTGCAATGTGGTCTTCACAGCCTCTAGATCTTGATTTTTGCAATGGTAACTTTATTGTTCTGGGTGTGTTTAATTCCAAGTACATTCAGTGCCATTCTGAAAGAGTGTATAAAACAGAATTTTAATCTCTAGGACCCCTTAAACTCTGGTGATGATGTCAGTGAACAGGACATTGCAGACTTGTTTGACACCGATAATGTGATCGTTTGTCAGTATGAAAAGGTACAGTAATATACTTTGTTCTTTAATCATACTAAATCTTTCCAGCAAATCTGTGCTGGCTCTACTGTCAGTGCCTTTTAAAGAAACTCTAATGCTGTAATAGAGCCTTTAAATGATATGTTTAGCTGACAATAGTCTGAAGACTTTCCTGCTGTTTTCTGAAAAGAGGATAATCATAATAGCCTATTAAAGGAAAAGGGAACAAGAAGTCTTGCAAAATTATGTTTAGTAAAGGTGCAAAAGTTTGTCTATTTCCTTAAGTCTTAAGTAAGATCAACATCTCCATGGATGTATGTAGGCATGTCCAACCATGAATTAAGGCTTTTAAAATTGATAACAGAAAGAGGAGTGTGTGTACTTTCTTTTACTTTATTTTTTTGTCTTTGAAGTGCTTGGTGAGAGATTTTGATACCAGAATTTTGTTGTGTCTGAAAAACAAAGTAGTTGTTAAGTGCCATTTTGTCCTCCTTCATTTTAGTGTTTAAAATTCAACTCATTTTGAACTCCTGAAGATCAAATTAAGTCCTTTTAGCAATGGTATGGTTTTGGATGCTTATATGTCATAATTTAAAAGATTAAAAAAGTGCATATTTTATTTTAAAGCAAATATGGAAAAACATGGCTGTAGTTTGTTTAAGACTGTGCCTTGATTTTTTTTTTTTTAAATATTCTTTCAAAAGTGACTAGTGATAACTTTTTGTGTCTAACTAGGCCTGCCTTAATGGTTGCCTGTGGTTCAGGAAACAGGTGCTAAGGAAATTGTCTTTATTAACCTGTGAAAGATGAGTGTTCCTGAAACCAGTTATTTTGGGAAGTTATAGGGATATGTGTAGAAAATGCCTCTGAAATGAAGCCATTGGTGTCTGTATTGTATAGAAAGGTACCCCAAGTTTTGAAGCTTCAGAACTCAGATGTTACAGATGCTATAGGTAGTGCATGCTGTTATCTAGAGCAAGTTTTGCCTGAAATAAGCTGAAAAATTGCTTGAAAATCTGAAAGAAACTACTAGGAAGGTCAGCATTGGACATGTCTTGTAGGAAATTTAGTATCAGATGTAATTAGAAATTGATAGTTACAGAGGCTGCAGAAAGATGTTGGTAACTTTCCCCTTTCCAATACAGATTTAATAAAACATGTAGGCCCCATAGAAAGTAGGTAAAAACAGTTATCTCTTAAATTACCTTTAAGACAATATTGCTGGTAAAATTGCTGTCCTGTTTCATTCCTTTCTGGGACTGAAAATAGACTGATGCTGAAAATACAAGGAGTTTTCTAGAGATATTTAAAATTCCTCCTTTTAGTATCAAACAAAACTTTCAGCAGTATGGATCTTTTTGCAGGCCTTTAAAAAGAAACAGAATATGCAAATTCTTCTCCTTTAAGACAAGTTTTTATGCTTTTAGCCTGTTCCTCACACTTCTAGGCATGCAACATTGCTTTGCCATGTGAAAAGGAAAACATTGCATTTCAGTTAAGCTACACTGGTTTGCAAGGTGTGCTGTGTTTTGGGATTGCCCCATTACTGTTGTCTTGTCCTGCTGGTGTTGAGCTGTATAGATAACAATTTTTGGGGGGGAAAGTTGTGGGAGAGGAGAGTGGGACAGGATGGGATAAGATTCAGGAGGTTTCTGTCTTGAGAGGGCAGGGAATTCTTTATAAACAATTGAAATATACTGCTTTCATTGAATATTTTGGACAGTAAGGATTTTAAAATCAAAACCAGGTGTGTAAAACAGGTTGTGCTGAAGTCTTAATTTTTTTTTTTTATGTTTAAGAAAAATGGTCTAATGTATATTTGTGGTGGCGTTGATTTTGATTATTATTTTTCATCAGATACATCGAACTAAGAACAAATGGAAGTTCTACTTAAAAGATGGAGTGATGTCCATTGGGGGTAAAGACCATGTATTTTCAAAAGCCACTGGAGATGCAGAGTGGTGAAACCTCACTCCTGTATGTCCTTGAAGACTGTGGCATTATTTCCTTATAAGACTTCTGTGAAACAACTGGACTTTCTATTGTTGTTTCAGAAAAAAATCTCCCAAAAAACCCCCAAAACAACAAAGCTGTGGCAAAAAATACGCAAAATCGGTGTTGTTAATTTGTGTTGTTAATCTGTTTAGTTTGCAAATGAACAATATAACAACTGTATTGTTAGCTCCTCAGCTGTCTTTGCTGTTTTTTTCTGATTATTTCATTATTTTTCCAACCAAGAAACATCATTGGAATGAATAGCTTTAAAGCTTGAAATGTTGTGTCTGTTTGTAATTCAAGACAGTAAAGAAATAGTTAGTAATTAATAAAGAAATACTTAGTGATTATAATTAAATAAATTTTAGTTCTGTTGGTTTTCTTTCCAATTCTTAAAATCTGAGGTATGACTTGAAATATAAATTTACAGTGTTGTGTAATTCTTTTCAAAGACTGTTGAGCTAAAAAAAAAAGCAGTATCTGTGCAAGTCTGAAACCTGTGGCTGTTTCAGCTGCACAGTTCTCTCTTTTTTTGGTTGCTTTGTGTTTTTTTTGACTTCAGTTTAAAGACATGCACTCCAGATGCAAGTAAGGGAAATGCCTGGGAAAGATCCTGGAGCTCTCAATATATGAGAATTATTATTGTTTATTCTATAGTAGCTGTGTCTACTGAGATGCAATGAGTAGTGCGATGTAACATTAAAATGTGATTTATTTTCACTGTCAATGCAAAGTCATTTAAGTTTGCTACTGTACATTTCTGCTTTGTTCTAGGACTACAGACCAGTAAGCTGTGAATGATACAAATTGTGCATAATAATAAAAGTGTCATCTCATTTACACTCCTAGCACAGAGTTGTTTTTGAGTTCGCTCAATATAAACTTTGCTTAGAGAAACGTGTACAAGCCATGTATGTGGCAGTAGCTCACCCTGCCATGAGAACTGCATTCCGTCCAGCCCTCAGCATCAAGTTTTTATTATTTTATTTTTATTTTATTATTTATTATTTTATTTTTATTTTATTTTTCTTCTAGAAACAGAGGTCCAAAAGAAGCTTTGGGCCCTTGTCCTTCAGAGCTGCAACTTTTCCCTGGCTGGTTCCTGTTCCTTGTAGGGCAATTTGGACAACTCCATGCTAAAGCTGCAGCCAGGCTGCCTCAGAACAGGATAATCCTGCTGGAAGGGCAGTGCTACACTAAGGCACCCCTCCCTCCTGGCTGCTGCTCCCCTGTCTGTTGGAATGAAACACTGTGAGGCATTTTGGTTATCTCTAATCCCTGAGAGGAGGCAGAGGCTGGGAGAAGGGAAAGAAAAGAAAGGGAAGAGTTGGAGAGAATGAATATATGGAAGAAATGAGGGGAAAAACCCCAGCCCTTGTTCATAATGGTACAAACCCTTGTGCTAATGGCGTAAGGCAGGAAGTAGGTTTTGAACAATTATTGAGTTTATTGCGTGCTTTTTTTGATGTATCTGCTACTCTCCAGTATCAAAGACAGGACACTGAACTAGAGCACTTGAACCAAATGTGCCATTTCTTTTGTCTTTTATAGATGTTGCTGCTGGAATGTGAAGAATTGTGTATTCATAGACAGTTAAAATATTCCAGTGTATGATTTCTTTTCCCCCATTCAGATGACTTGTAGCTGCACTGATGTTACACTTCAGACCCATAAATGCACAAGAAATGCAGCTCTTACCACATGATAGATGCTTTTAGATTTCAATAGTCTCTCACAGGCTCTGGGGTGCTCATGCTCTGTACATTATGAACTGTGGGACCATTTCCAATGTCAGGAAAGACTGGAAGCAGAGGTAGTGTGGCACAGGAATCCATGGGACAGGACTAGATATGAACCATTCACTAAACACCACACAGGCTCTGAGTGGTGCTTCTGAATTTGATCTGTTTTTCCTGGTCACTGTAAAATAAAGAAGCTAAAGAGCACTTCATTTTTAGCTAGTTTTAAAAATAACATTAGTAATGAATTACAGCTTTGAACAAGACATTTACAACTAAATACACCTGAAGTCAGGAATTTTTATACTGAAAAAAAGTTTCTTATTAAAATGTAAGCTCTAGTCTGTAACTTGAGCAGGAACCAGTGCTTTTGATCTGAATAGTTTGTGAATTAATGTTTTTGATCGCTGGTACTTACAGTTTAGCAAACATATTGCTGCAGATGTGACAGGGTGAGGTATGTAATACCAGTTATGGCCATCAAAGATATTTCCATAAATGGCTGTCTAAAACCTTACACCAGAAAGAAAGTAAACTAAAAATAATGAGATCGAATAACAAGTGTAACTTGTATGAGAAGCTCTGGCATGAATCTGTATCTCTTTTCAAAGTGTTGCTTTTACTTATTTGCTTACTTTTGTGCGTAGAAAAATTTTAAGTATATAAATTACACTTGCTGTTTTGTCAGGGGTGGTTTTTTTTTTTTTTCCCTTAAAACTGGAATTTTGTAAATGGTGGATTTCACTCATCTTACAGCAGGTACAAAAAGAAAAATGCCCACAGAGATCTGTTGCTGCTCAGTGCTGTTCCCTCTGCAGCCCTGTAGGGTAGGTGCTATCAGCTGTTGCTAATTCGAACTCATTTCCCTTCCTTGGCGTTTCCCACCCATGTTATGGGGTAGGGAGGGTGTGCTGGCAAGCTCTTGTCCTGTTGGAACATAATGCAAGTACGTCAGTTATTGCCCACTTAAGATATTGTGCTGTCATGTCCTAAATCTTGTTCAGGACTCTTCCATGGGATGTCAGAAGAATGAGTCTCAAAAATCAATTTTGAGACAGGTGACAGAAAAGATTTAGGCCCAGTAGCTATTTTTTTTACACCAGTGCCTATGGTTTGTATTATAGTTAAATACCCTCATAGTCCTGTTTCACCACTGGCTAAGCTCAGGAGCTGGTGTGTTTAAAGAGGTGCATCCTATGGGATTTATACTGATTGCTAAACCATAGAGTTTTAAGAGTCTCCTCTGCTCTCAATCCTGCTTCATTCCCCACCTGTGGGAACTGCTTGTGAGCACAGCTGTGCTTACATCCGGAGCTTTTGTACTGATTGAAATCATGGCATTAAGCTGAAGGTAAGAGTAGGTCAGAGATGTTATTTCTAATTATCACAATTATGAACTAATGATAGACCAGTCACTAGTACAAAGAATTGCTTTCCTTAATGTGAAGCAAATTTAGCTTGCAGTGCAGTGTTTTGGCAACAAGAGGAGTGCTTTGGAACTCAGTTGCTGTCACAGACTTGAAAGCAAAGGACTCAGCTGAAAAGGAGAATATAAAAGGTTTAAAGTGATTGCAATAGTACTATTTTCTTATGGTAGAGTATCAGACTCTGCACTTACTTAAATTACCAATGCAGTTACAAATCTAGACCAGGCATTTAGCATGATCACTTAGCATTAGGCAATGAACAGTGAAAGAAAAGAGAGATTTTAATGGGGAAACATTGTCACAAATAGGTAAGTACTGTGCTACTCTGCTCCATCACCTGGGAATAGAGTTGGACTGTGAGTGCTGAAGAAGCTCTAGTGCATTCCTGAATGCCACTGGCACTGGTGATGTCAGAGAACTGACAGGTGAAAATCATTCCTCAGACTGTCCCAGGAGGGAAAACAAGGCAGCACTTCCTTGCCTGTGCAGGAAGCAGCTCTCCAGTTTACCTGATTTGTGTGTGCATATGTGATACCCTAAATAGAGTCCTGTGTGCAGCAGAGGGGGTTTTGCATCTCTTGTGTTTTCCAGATCACACGTGGCTGTGTATGGGTTAATAATTTAAGTAAACTACCCACCAGCTCAGACTGAGATCTAATGTAAACTGCAAAATTGCCAGTAACAAAGGTTCAATAGATCAACTTTCCTCCTTGGGGGACATCTTTACAGCCTATCACTTGAACACTGTTCTTTAACTGTGTGTAGGTGGCTGTGTAATTGGAAGTTTCTGTGGATGAAATGAAGGCATCTAGTTTAGTGCCTCTTTCTTTAAACCAACAATGCCAGCATAGCTGATAGGAATGAAAAAAGAAGCCATGAAAGGTAGCAAACCGGCTTTAAATACTCCAAGGAAGCAGATCTTGAGAAAAAGAAGCCAGGCTGCAATCACTGCAGTAGCTGTTAACTTCAAGAGCAACTTGACTATTCCTGGACTCTTCTGGTTCCCCATAAAGAAAAGTTTTGCCTAATAGCCACCTTCCACACCTATCCTTACAAGGGAAGAGAAGGGAAAACACCACCTCGAACGTCAGAAGAGTTATGCTGCATAAGAATTACTTACTGGCATTTTTATTTATGAACTGTTCAAGATATTATAAAACAATCCCTAGCCAGTAAGATAATCTCCACTGGCCGTGCAAAGTGCTGCATCTCTTAGCGCTCTGAGTTAATTTTCCTTGTGAGAGGTCTTGTCCCGTAGTGCAGGATATGGCTTCTCTAAGGCTGACAAGAGCAGGAATGCTTGGGAGGCCTTGCTGGGGGCTGTGGCTGCGCCACCGTTCTTGCAGTTGGAGTTATAAGCAGAGAAATAGTTCATTCTGTAGAGCTCTGCTTGGCTCTTGCAGCAACCAAGCTTGCTCATCAGCAGAAAGAAATCCCTCCGAAATGCTTTGGTGAAAATTGCGTAGAGAAAGGGGTTTGCACAAGAGTTGACAGGGTAAAATAAAACCAGCAGGATCTTGGAGTTGGTGACTGTGATGAGAGGAACTTTGAAGGCAGCGGATATGGCAAAAAAGGAGATGGGGGCCATGCAGGTGAAATCCGTGAAGATCAGTATTGCCATTCTCTTGGCGACCTTGGTGTCTTTATTGGCAGCTACCAGCTCTGGGTTCTGCACGGCGATGTAAATCTTGATGTAGCAAGCACAAATGACAATGAAGGCGACAACATTCAGCACCAAGATCAGCAGAATGTAGGCTTGGGACAGGCCTGTTTCGATATCCATGGGCAAACAGATGCTGACCTTCATGTAGCTGCTGACCCCGAAGAGAGGCAGCACGGCTATCCCGATGGAGAAGAGCCAGCCCCCGAGCATGATGGGCACGGCGTGGCGCAGCCGCAGCTTGCGGTCCAGCTGCATGGCGTAGGTGATGGTGTGCCAGCGCTCCAGGGTGATCACCGTCAGCGTGTACACCGACAGCTCGCTGGCAAACACCGTGAAGAACCCGGCGGTGCTGCAGCCACTGCCCGTCTGCCAGTCTATGGCGTGGTTGTAGTACTGCCCGCTGGTCTGGGCGTCCACGGAGGCAATGAGCAGGAGGTACAGTCCCATGCAAAAGTCGGCGAAGGAGAGGTTGCACATGAGAAAGCGAGGGACGGTGAGCTTGTAGTGGCTGGTCAGGAGAACGAGGAGCACGGTGAAATTGCCGGCGATGGCGAGGATGTTTATAAACCAGATCAGCACTCTGAGGAAGCTGTATCCCAGGATGTCTTCGCAGGGATTAAAGGCATCTGGTTCTGGAGTGCATGTGACGACTTTAGGCTGACAAAAGTCATACTCGAAGTCAAAGCTGTCCGTTTCACTGTCATCAAAAATGGTCGAGTAGCTGTAGGGAGAACTTTCTTCATCTGTCACAAACGGGTGCGTGTTCTTCTCCGCTGACCACAGCGATGTGTTGTTGGAGTCATCTCTGTAACCATGAAAAAACCAACCCCCCCAACAGGAGTGAATTATTTGTTACATGCTACTCGCATTCTTCTGCAAAAGACAACAGATAACAGTTGTTTTAAAACAGTGACTTCCTCCATGTGTTTCTACAGGGTGTTTACAAATAACAAAGCCCTGTAAGGATGCTTTGTGTTTGGGAAGCAGCCTTGGAGAGCAGCAGGGGTCACAATCCCATCCACAGAAATACTCTCTTATACAACCTGATTATTTGGAAGTACTTTATTGTGACTGCTTTGTGAGGGAGCCATCGTTCTCATGCTGCTGGTTGGCTGCAGTCCAAGCTATAGTAAGACTTGAGCTGATGGATTACAGCTTTGATGCACAGAGGTTTCGCAGGCAGTTGTAGAAGCCATACTGAAATAACCTAAGGGTTTTAACTCTGCACCTTTGCTCCCCTTAGGAAAGGCACTTAGCAAATGAATTCCTGAGACTATGTATGGCTTGGGAGGTGCTGAGGAATTTGATGCTCACAGTATTGTAAGGTAAGGAGTAGGAGTGCATGGTTAACTAAGTAAAGTTGATAGCTAGGAATTTATTAAATTTAGGCTGGACCCAATGCCTAATAAAAAATGTTGTAGGTTTTTAAGATAGACTTCTAAAATCTCTAGGTCATCAAGAGTGTGGTGGTATGTCTACCAAAGAAGGAATGTTTTAAAAGCAAATACTGTCTTTCCTGGCACTTCCCTACCATAACAGGTGCCTATTTTCCAACTTCCCAATCATCCTGACTGTGAACGTTTGGTGGGCAAACACTCAGTCTGCAGTGTGAGATATGGAAAGCATCTCTATTAAGGACAGCTCTTGAGAAAACTGGTTGCTTTAGGATAATTTAAACACATGCTTAAGCTTCCACATCTACTGAAGCATGCCCATGAAATGATATTTCTGGAGCAGGGTCTTAACTGGCAAATGAAACTGAGCTGCTTTTCAGTTATTCCTGTGGG
The DNA here is from genome assembly GCF_009650955.1 of Corvus moneduloides. Lineage (NCBI taxonomy): Eukaryota > Metazoa > Chordata > Aves > Passeriformes > Corvidae > Corvus > Corvus moneduloides. The sequence goes on along the minus strand of NC_045478.1, from coordinate 105,912,445 downwards.
GCAAATAACTTCCCAAACTTGTTATCCTAACTCTCCTCTCTGTATATGAAAAACTGCCCAATGTCTTACATTTACTTGCAAACTGGAAGAGTAGGAAATACATTTGAGTCTATTTACTAATGAAAATGGTTGTGATTTTCTGAGAGGCTGTGAAAATGTGCTGCTATGTGCTGCTATGTGCAAGCTGGATTTCTGGTGGTTTTTTGTTTTTTTTTTTTTTTTTAACCAATGAAAACTCAGGACTTTCAGATGATTTCTGCTGTGGTTCTGCAGCCATTAAGCCCATGAACCTTACTTTCATTTGCTTATTATAATGACTGCTAAGAGAATTGCTGAGATTGGGATTTGCCAAAGCAAAAAGCTTCAGGAGCCAATAGGCTGGGCAGACTATTTAATGCACAGCAGGAGTGCAACAGATGCTAATCCAAAACAAGCAGACAGATAAAACCAAATGGCAAGTGTAGGAGGCCTCACCAACCAGCAAACAAGATAATGCCCAAGGAAGTAATCATCCCAATGAATCAATCACATTTCAGCTGTATTTTGCCACTGGAATTTTATGACAATAACCTTGTTTCTTCTAGACTTTACAATGCTTTGACGCCATGTCAGGGCTGCTAACAAGTCTCAAGGTCTGCCAGTTAGCTGTAGAGGGATGAAGAATAGCAAATCCTTAAACTTCTCCCTTAAAAGCTGGATTAGAGCCTGTGCCATCCAGCACAGCCAACACAACAGTTTTGATATTAGCCTTTCTCACTGTCACATTGAACACTGTCAAGCAAACAATATGATGATATGGAAAGACTTGTTTAGACGGAATAAACCACTGGCATGGGATCATCATACTTCTAGCTCAGGGACTCCGTTCTGCCATGGAAAACTAATGATATGCAGAGTTCTAATTACCCTTTCTATAGGTAAAAAAAAAAATTATTAACAATGGCAGCTCTTCTTTGAATCACACCAACAACTGCAATTATTTCAGGGAATGGAAAGTCTCCATGCAGGCCACTAACTTCCGTAAATATTTAAACATTGGTTTGAAGTCCTTTCAGAATTCAGAAGACAAACTGGAGTGAGTATAGCTCATGAAATCATGAGGGGTTTTTTTTTCCCTTTCCTTTTGAACATCCAAATCTTCGTTTAATTATAGTAAAACTACCACTTGTGCAACTTGTAGGCGTGACTGAATTGGCAGGCAAAGACCTGCTTAGTGAAAAAACATGTGAACAGCAGAAAGGGGAGGAGGTCTGTATTTGCTACTTCCATCATCTCTATGCAGAGAGGTACTTACAGCATTTTGTTAGTTGGTTTCCTCATGGTGCTTTCACACTCCTTGGAAAAGTTGTCAAAAATGGAAAGCAACAAGTTCTGTCTGCAAGAAGGATGAGAAGGAAGTTAACTTTCAGGCTGGATTTTGGCCAAAGCCCTGGCTTCTCCGCAAGTGATCTTCACAGCCATATAAGGTAAGGTGGTTTCATGGCTGCACAAACGTTCCTGTAGACATCAGGAAGTGGGAAGAAGAAGGCTTCAAATACTGTGAAAATAGGCAGGACCTCAAGGGGTGTGTAAGGATGGTCTTTCAACTTGGTTACTGTGTAGGATGCATTTTTTTTTTATAGTGAAATAACTTGAACTGGAATTAAAAGGTGTGTTTTGAAATATTGTATTGAAGTGGGCCAGATTCTCCAGCAGGATGAATGGAAGCAGGCTGGCTTTTGGAGAAGTTCCTGCTAACAGCTGCTGGGAAACTGGCCTGATACAGCATCACTGAGTGCATCAGGTTGGAAGGGACTGTGATGGGGCATCTGGTCCAACCTCCCTGTGTCATCCTAGAACACAATACAGACAGTTCTGGAATATGTCCAGTGAGGGAGACTCCACACGCTCTCTGTGCAACCTGTTGCAGTGCTTGGTTACCTGCACAGAAGGAAGTTCCTCCTCATATTCAGATGGAACTTCCTATGTCTCAGTTCCTGCCTATTGCCTCTTGTTCCATTGATTGGAACCACTGAGCAGAGCCTGGCTCCATCCTCTGACCCCTCCCTGCAGACACCGACAGCCATTGATGAGGTTCCCTCTCTGTGTCTCTCCTCGAGGCTGAATGAACAGGCCCAGCTCCCTCAGCCTTTCCTCATCAGAGAGATGCTCCCAGCCCTTGATCATCTTCATAGCCCTCCACTGGACGTGCTCCAGGAGCTCCATGTCTCTCTTGCCCTCAGGATCCCAGAACTGGACACAGCACTCCAGACGTGCCTCACCAGGGCTGAGCAGAGGGGCAGGATCCCCTCCCTTGACCTTCAGGCAATGCTCTTCCTAATGCACCCCAGGACACCATTGGCCTTCTTGGCCACAAAGACACACTGCTGGCTCAGGGACAGCTTGTCGTCCACCAGGACCCCCAGGTCCTCTGCAGAGCTGCTTTCCAGCAGCTCAGCCTCAAGCCCATACTGGTGACCCTATTTAAAAACTGTCTGGGATCTGGAGGTAGACTTTGCATGCTTGAAGTAAAGCAGTTTGAACAGTACAAATTGAAAGATGACATATTTGGCAACATCTCTAGTTTTGAGGCTTTGAAAGTAGCAGCCAGGTGCTCTACCAGTATGAACGGAAATGGCTTTCTCTCACCTCATTGCTGATGCCCGTGGTAGGGGAGCAGTTGTTTCCTGATTTGCGTGGGATTTTCCCCCCAGCAATTTACTAAGAAAACAGTCACTTAATATAAGAAAGTGACTTACTAAGGCACCCCTGTTTTTATAGACCATGCTCATGTTGCAAAGCCAAGCACCCAAAAATTAATATAGTATCAGAAATGTAGTTGTCTTTATCAGGATGAATACTTTTTATTTTCTCTCCCAGAAATGCTCCTGCGTTTAATACACTCAGAGATGTGATCTGTGACTGAATCAGTTCTGTAGCAATGGAAACCCTTTACAGGAGATTCTTTCTCTTCTTGCAGAATCAAGAACCCCTTAGTAAAATGGGGTAAGCAGAGAAAGAATAGCACCAGCCTTAATTTTACCCTGAAGGACTGGAATTTGTTCCTGCTTTTCCAAGACAGTCTTGAAGTGAAGGCATGGGAGTGACACCGACCAGGCCTCTCACAACTGCCTGCTCAGCACGCCTTTTCTGTGGCCTTCATTTGAGTCAGGTAAGAAGTGAGGCACCTTCATGGCTCAAACTAAACTCCTTTGGGGTTGCTTTGGCTGCCTAAAGCCCGCTAAGGGTTGGTTTCTTTGAAACATAAATGCTGAAAAATAAGCTCCAATTTTCTGGGATTAAATACCCCAAGTTAGCGGATGCAAAGCTCTCCCTGTGCCACGGTTTCCACTTGTGGGGAGAACAATACTGTCTGTTATCTGAAATAGCTGGAACTAAACTGAGTAACCTCTTCCTGTAGGCTTGGGGCAGGCCCTAATTTTGGTGGGTAATTGAAAGATAGACCTTTCTACTATGTCATCATATCACCTGAATTGATTAAGCTACATAACTAAAGGCTACAGGGGTTTCTATTTTTTTTTTTTTTTAAATTTTAAATTAGGGCAGCACGCTATTGATAAAGATCTGTCTTCTGTGTGCCAGCAGGCTTTTAATTGAGATACCAAAAAAATATAAGCTTTAAGCAAACTTAGAATAATGTTTCTGATGGCAGATCCAGGGCACAGAATGGGATCCATTTCTGCTCTAAAATAAATGGACATGATTTTCCTGGCTTTAGCAGAGATTTGCTGTTTCCTGCAAGGCCTTGCAATACACCAGAGCTTCCCTGTAACTGGAATAAAAATAACCAAACCTTGTGAGCTGAATAAAGGAGAATTGCCATTTTGGCGCTTCTGAAGCACCGCAGTACAATAATGGGCTATTTGGACTTACTTTTCTGTCCTTAGGTTTCGAAAAGCACAGCAGTGGCTGGGATATGTTAGGACAGCTTCCAGAAGACTGCTGAATTTATCCAGTGGTGGCAGCCTCTTTAAAGAGTAAGATGACATTGCATTTAAGACCTGAATGGCCTCAAGCCCATAACTAGGCAGGGACTCCAGCGCTGTTGAAGAAATATCCCTGTGAAACAAAGAGAGCATTCACTTTTCTTTTCATCCCTATAAAAATACAACCAAAGCATGACGGTAGGTAACAGCAGCTGTTTTTTCACAAAGGTTTAGATCTACAAAGTCACTTCAGCACCTGATGCCCAGCTCAGAGACATGGTCTGTGAAAATACAGAGCGGTGGGGTAAGAGCATCCCTTTGGCTCAGCAGCTCCAGCAAGGCAAGGAGCTCCCTTTGTCCTGGGGAAACTCAAACCCACCACGCCAGGGGCTGTGTCCTGACCTTATTGTTTGAAATCCAGGCATGGAGTGAGGGATGCCTCTAAGATAGAGGCAGGGAGAGAAGAAGGTGGACAAAGGTGACTCTCCAGCCAGCTAACAGGTAGGACACCCTCCTGGCTCTCTGCTTGCCTCTGAAGTGCTGTTCTAGGTGCTTTAATTAAATGGCTATTAAATAAAACCCCCAAAGAATCTGTCATTCTTGCCAACACAAACATAAGCAGTTTGACTTAGAGTAACTTCAGAGGGGCTGTTTGTGTGAAGAAAGTCCATCAGTGTGACTAAAGAGTCAGGACATTTAACAAAGGAAAAAAAGGCCCACAATTCTGAAAGTGATATCAGTAATGCCATATACCACAAAGCACCAATAAAAGGCACAAAAAAGGCATGTGCAGCACAGACTGCTATTTACAGAACCACACTGTGTTTTATTGCATGGAGTTACAGCCAGGGCAGCCCTCCAGTAAGTCCTTGATTAATAAATCATGAGGATGATAATAACAAGTTTTATTCAGCATGAGCTTACAGCGTGCAATCAGCTGGTTCAATTTTATAAACAAATCGTAAACCAATATATATATTGCCAAAACATATCCATCCTACCAAAGGACAAGTTAGTTTGCAATGTCAGAGTATAAAACACAGGAACAGGATCAGGAGGATCTGACACAAATAAAGCAAAGGCCAAAATATCTAAGAGGTGGAGATCAATGCCAACACTAGAACTGGCTGATACGTGTTTGCCAGGGTGCAAACTTCTTTCACCCTGTAATTTCATGGCATCTTGTTGACATGTTTCCACTTTATGCACAGAGAGTAAGAGATCAACTCTCCTTCCAGACTCAAAGCCTGTGTTTGCTGTGGTGACACAGCTCTGGTGGCACTGTGCAGTTCCCACAGGACACTCAGGTAATGGAGGTGTAGATACTTACAAGACATCTGGCCCTGTGGCCCCTCTCAGGGCATCATTGTGTATTTGCCTGAGGTTCTTGTTGTCCTTCAGGATTCTGTGGAACCAAAAATGAACTCTCTTTATGTCTGTATTTTAAAAATCACTTTTTTGGTTTCTTCTTCACACCTGTTTCAGTTCTTTCTCTCACCACAGCAGTGGTTGTTGCACTGCCTGGCTGGGGACAGCTTGTAATTCCCACGTGACCTTTACTTCCTCTGATGCCATCAGATCATTATCATCTACACTTAAAAGTGCTAAATTCCATATTTTTCTGACTTAAACCAGGAACAACAAGGCTGGTTCTTTCACTACAGTAGCAAACATACATTTTGCCTAACCAAGAGATTAGTCCCCCAGCGTGTGAGAGGGATTTAAAACCTATTGATGTTTCCAGACATAAACTATAGATTCCCGAGTCTGGGCTACTGTTTCAAGTTTTACACTAGTTTATGAAATTTTGTTAAGAATTATGAGCTTTTCTCACAAAAGCTTTACTATTTTAATAGATATTGTTTCAGGAAAAACAGTAAGACCTGTAGGATTAACGACTGAGTCACAATGACACTGAAAGATGCAGTTTGGGAAATACAAGACACAGGCAGTTAAGCTGAAGGAAGAGCCTCTGACTATATTTAAATTCTTATTTACTGTTTAATTTACTGAGGAGGGATAGCATACTCACAATTGATTCAGCTTTGTCCCGTTGAAGGCATGGCTGTGGATATCTTCAAATCCATTTTTATACAACTTGCTGGAGATTAAACAAACATGAGGGAAAAAGATTTGGAAAAGGCGAGATTACATTACGTACTACAAGTTTCAAACCTTGGTGCTGCTTATAAAGAATGAAGGTAACTATAGCTCTTAAATTAAGAAAGATGCAGTTTAAATTCTCTAAGCTCCTTCCTGTTTAGCTGCTGAAGAGAACTTTTGCTGAGGTACAGATCCTCCCCCTGCTGAGAGGCTCACCGGTGCCTACCTGGGGCTGAGATCTAGGTAGGCACAGGCTGGACACTAGTCCAGCTAAGCTCCTGGCACACAGACAACAACCTGGAGGCAGAAGGCCAGGATTTTGTGGTGTCAGCAGGTGCAGATGGAAGACTGCAAGGCCTAGAGATGTATCAGGTGGAAAGCAACCGTAAAGCCTGGAGGGAGCTGCTGGATTGCAGATCCTCTATGGACAGAAAAATCTTCTAAGAGACAGCCTTGCAGAGAGGCAAGGCTGAGTTGTGCATCATCCAGCAGCCAGCGAGTTAGCAGCTTCTCCAAGGCGCTGCTGCCAGGCTTGGTTTGTGCTGTGGGATCCCTGCTGTTTCCTGCGCTGCACACGTCACTTGATGCCACCTTGGGTCCTGATTCCCCACCCTGGGGACAGACACCTAAAGGCTGGGCTCTGCTACACCTCGGGTCCAGCTCTTTTCCTTCTTTAGGAGATGTAAAGATGGGTCTATTAATACCCATTTGTGGTATTAAGTTCATGTATCCAATAGAAATTCAATATAGTCACCTGTATATATTATTTTTTCTTTAATATTAAGTACTAATAGAAAACTTGGCACAGTTTGTGAATTAAACAGCATTTCTGTTGCTTTTCCACTTGCTTTTGGGATAGCACAAACTGGCCCTATAGAACATGCTCCCAGGTGCTTAAGTGTGAGGAGCACCTGGCTCCGTTTGATAGATGGCATCTACCTCAGCACAATGCTGAAATTAGTGATAGCTTTAAAAACCATGACAACATGTAGGATTAATTTTCCAATCCACCAGAAACATTAACTGCTGGAAAGGCTAAATGAGATACTTTGCAGTGCAAAGTATGACTGCAGGGTGACTTTACACCTCCATAGATGACTTATGTTTCACCAGACCATGCTGTAACAAGAGGAATTACTTCAGCTAATTACAGCTAACCACATGGGGTGGTGTTAACACATAGCTCTACAATTAGGAAGCTGCTGATAAGATACTTCTTTTCTTCTTGTGGTGAGCTCCCTATCACAAAAGGATGGGAGAAAAATGAATGTTGGCTGTTGCCTGACTTAGACTCCCTCCCATTTAATACACTTTAAGGTTACAGTAAAGACTTTAAGCACCTTTCTCCATCTCTTTTATGTTCATTTTCTTGCACCATTAGCAGAATCATAATTTTGCTGAAGTTATTTTGAGAACTTGTTGGGAGGAAAGAGGCTCATAAGATGAAATGATGCACTAATCCAAGCAATTGCTCTTCTTTAGCATCGTGTAGGAGCAGCATTCAGTCACATTTATGCCCAGTTCCTCTCTTGCTTCCAGAAGGTATTGGCCAATACATAAAATCTGTGTTAAAATTACTGCCATGCTGGCACATCAGCCTGATGAAGATTCCATCAGTTGCAGTCCTTGACCCTGTGCACAGCTCCTTTGCAGCTGCAAATATTCATGGGATTTAGGGCAGGGCTCCCGTTGGATATGTACTGGAGCCTGGCCCCCAAAGGCTGGCTTCACTGGGCTCCCCTGGGGTTTGTGGCTACCACACCAAGTGGGTGGCCTGCTGCTGCTCTCTTGGCTCAGAGGGTCCTTCCTTGGGACACCCAGATTTCATCTGCATCCTGCCAAGAGGCTCAGCTTGTGATTTTTCCTCTTTCAGCTCTACTTTGTGGAAGCTTTTGTGAAGACAAGTGAGCTGTGAAATCCATGGTACTGGCAGAGGACATCTCACCTTGGCTTCCTGTTGCTTTCTGTGTTCCTCAGGTGGGGCATCTCACAGCATCAAACCCACCCACCTCACAGGGGGCTGAAGCAATGAATGCATTGTTGGCTAAAAGGAAAGTCTTGGGTGTGGAGACTTAGGGGGATCTTATGGGAACATAAACTGAAGCAAAATAAAGAAGCAGCATCCATAGTTTGTACCAATTTCCTCTCTCTCTCCATCCCATCCCTCCTCAGAGGGACCCTGTGCAGCTGAAGCTCAGCTCCCTCAGACTGGTCCCTGCAAGCACTGTTTCAAGAAAATGCATCCCTGAGGTAAGAACAGAGACTTTGGCCTGCAGCACAGCTTTTGTAGTTTTTATCCTGATGATGGTATTTTTAAAAATAACATTGCATGGAAGATGAAGATTTAGATCCCTTGTCCCATTTTCTTTCCTAAGTGAAGTTATCTTTTGGAAAAAACTCTGCTTTTCACCTTAAAGAATATTCCTATGTTTCTTAGGCATTTCAACTCACAATACATATATATACTTTTTGGGGCTTAATGTCAAGATTTTCATGAAGTCAACCCACTTTCCTCAAGCGGAAGTGTTATCCTCCCAGAAGGAGCTGGAGCTAGGATTATATTACTCACAGTGTCAGTGATTCATTGTTCATCCCTTGGAAAGCATTTCGTGGTATAATTGTCATACGCAAATTATCACAGAGCTCCCTTTGGAAGGAAAAGAAAAAGGTGTTTTTGTCAGAGATTCAGAAACAAGATGGAAAACACTGGCAGCTGGGTTAGGTTGGGTCTCTACTTACAAAATAAAATGAGCTTCCAGTGAGAAGATCTGTGTCAGGTCTGGAAATTGTCTTATTCCAGTGTTACAAATGCTCCTAGAGAAAAGCATAATTCCTATTTATAGAAGAAAATATTACCAGAGTGGATGCAACAAGAAGCTGACTTGGTAGGTCTAAGTTTAACAGTGCTTTAAAAGGTGACTGACAAATATAATTTGTAAGTAGGCTCCAAAGGTGTTTCTAAGGCCTTTAAAAATCAAGTTTTTTATCATTCTCAAGCAGTGTCCTGGAGGAGCAGCATATGTTCTCACTACATTAAGCACGAGGGAGAGATTTTAGTTATACCTTTTGTTTAGTGCCGTGTTCATCTGAAAGCTTTATTCTAGAAATAAGCACTGAACTTCTTTGCAGACTTCTGTTTTGTCCATCACTGCCCTGCCCTTGTCTATTGAAAAACCTCACTATTGGTTAACTACAGCTTAAAGCTATTGTAAATGATGTATGTACTTCTAGTACTCTGTAATGCATGAAAAACCCTTTTCCTTACACTCCTTAGTTTGACTTGTCTACTCCTTTGGAGAAAAGAATAAATAAAGCAAACAGAAAAGGAATAGAACTCTTTCTTACAAATATTTTAGCTTTGGAAGATTTCTGAACGCTCCGTCCTCAATGTGCAACAGATTTTTCGTGTTCAGGATTAATCTGTAATGAGGGAAAAATATTTCAGTATTATAATCATTATAGATTTGGGAGGGCCCTGTGCTTTGCTTGTGATTTACTTTCTCAGAAAACAGTCTTCAAATATGCTGCTGGGTGCATTTTGAGGGACTGTTGGTAATAAAAATGGCCTGCAATTTTTAGGCAGCCAACAAAAGATAACACTACATAAATTCTCATGGTTCTCTGAGCTGATCTGGTTTGGATCCACTTGGTCACTGGTGGGAGTTAGCATTTTGGGCTTGGATATGGGGCTGAGCCTGGACCTGAGTGTGTGTGTGTGTGTGTGTGTGTGCGCCTGGTCCTTGCTCCACAAACAGATCCCTTCAAATCATCCGTCGTTTCTATTCAGGAAAGGCAGTTCCTCAGGTAGTTTAACCTCTTCAGGGCACCATGGACTTCCTTAGAGCAGTGGTTGGTAGGAATGGATCAGCAGAAACTGGGAGAGAATTATGTGAGAAGTCCTGGTTGCTAGTGGTCACTCAAAAAACAGGCAGATCTCTTAATCAAGGAGCACTTTCTGCAGCTAAACTATCTATAAACATCTGTGTTTGCCCCAATAACTGTAGCCCAGCTCCCTCCCTATGCATGGATTACAAAAGACAAGGTTTTAGCATGTGAAAGGGCAAGAAAAGTTGAAATTCAAGAATGCCATTGAACTCACCTACCCTGATCATCCATTGAATGTGGACTTGAGTGCAGCTGGGGACATCAAGCCCCTGCAATATGAGTCCTGTACAGCATTCAAGATTCAAGGAGGTTTTTTTTGCCAGCTCTCTGTAGCTCTTTAATGGTTTTGCTTAGCTTTTGGGTTTTGGAAGACAGGCATTAGACAAGCTATCCAAAAACTGTAAGGGTCAAAAGTTTTATTCCTTCCCAAAGCACACCATTGATCCCAGTGGAAGCTGGACTCATTCAGAGGTTGAGAAATCTTTATCCCTTGCTTTTGTGAGTAACTGGCTTCAGTGATGTTCACACATTAAAAAAAAAAAAAAAGAGATGAATTTGTCCTCACTCAGTTGCACAGTTTTAAGCCACTCACTGGTCATGCTGTGCAAAAAAGGCAGTAATGAGATATTGAATCAGATTTATACTTTCCAATTTCACTAAACATTTCAGAGCATTCTCCTAGTCATTGCTTTTAACCCTCTCTCTCAGATGCCTGTGCTATGCAGGTCAAGTTTAAAATCAGTGCGTGTTCTGTTTGAGTAGTATTTCAGTGCTCCACAGAAGAGCTATGCATACTAAGCAGCTGTATTTAAATAATGTACGGCTTTGAAAATGGCATCTTCAAAAAGAAAGATTTTTCTCATCTTTTGTCATCTTGAATTCTTTCCCCACTTAGAAAGCCTGACAATGCCAGCAGAAGCAGACACAGAGCTCCACTCCTGCCACTGAGCTCACTGAAAGCAGTGGGACTCCGTGCAGGGATGTCTTTGCATGAGCTAGATCTCCAAGGCCAGGCCTTACAGAGTGCTCACTATTTATATGGTACTTTGCAGAGAAATGTTTCTCATCACAGATCTCAATCAAAGCCAACCAAAGTAACAGAGACAGATTTGGTCCAGGAATACTTCTCTGCAGACTGTTTACACCTTGATGATCTGAAACCACAACATGGATGCCTTTTTTTAACTGATGCTCACATTTCAGACAAGGTGGGAAGGCTGTCAAAGGCGCTCGCTTCTATTCTCTCCAGGGAGTCGCTCTGAGAGATTTCACTACAATGAAAACAACAGACACAAAGCAACACATTACCAGAAGAAACACCAGCAATCGGCTTTCCACTTTGTATTTCCTTCTTTTATGCACCCTTGTTCAACCCCTCCTGCCAGTCCTGCCCATGCCTCACCTCAGACATCCTGGGAGCCTGTGCCAGTGGCGTTTGAGAGGACCAGCCTTTTGCTGTCCTGGCAAAAGGGAAAGCTGACCCTTAGGAATAAGTACCCCTGTAACAGCCAATCTCCACTTCCTCAGTAAATTGCAGGTAAGGTAGGGACTAAGGGCCAGAACTAATGTAAACAGAGTGAGCCCAAGCCTCATGAGCCTTTTGCTCCCTCCCATTGTTGGTTCTGCTTAGTGAATTTATTTGCTGCGTGAGGACATGGATAACGTTCACGGTGCTTCATATACTATTATCAAGTCAGAATTACGGTCGTCTAGTCCACAGACGCAGAAATACACAGATATGGATTCAACACACTTTATGAAAAATTTTAGGATTTAAATGCCATTTTCATTATATACATGCAAACTGAAAGGAAGTGGCTCTTTTCATCATGACACAGACCAATGTGACTGTTTTTGGTGGCACTCTGTGATTACAGATGCTCCTATTCCACATCTGTACTCAAGATTAACCAATACTGACATAGAAAAAAAATCCACTTATTAGATGCTTGTTAAATGCTTGGTTTCTTAGATTAAGAAATTTTTTAGATTAAGAATCTTAGATTAAGATCTAAGAGGCTGTGCAAAACTGAGTCCTGAAAGTAAATAGTATACATTGATGCATATATAAGGGAAAGATCTTCAAAATTTCTCAACAGAATTGACTAGAAGGACACACAAACTAAACCTAAGATTATACACTGTCAAGAAAATATACTATCCAAACAACTGGATTGCATCTACACAGTCATATCAGTATTGTCACAGTCCTGAGTGTTAGTTAATTCAATTACAATTATGAGAAGACAACTCCTATTGGTGTTGATAATAAAGCCCCTTAGACCAGAATGAATTCTGTATTTCATTTGTAGTGGCAAAGGGGGGTGCACACTAGAAATCACACAGTTAACATGTACGTGTGTCTTATAGAAACTTAAGGATTTTTTCATTATCATAATTCAGTGAGAATGTTATTTTTTGGTTTTGCACTAGTTACTCATAAATGAAAGACGGATGTACAATCTCTGATCCTCAGAGATCCACAGGCTGGGAGGGATCAGTGCCTGCTCACAGAACTTGTTTGGGGTCTGAAACATGGTTCTTCCATGGGATCCTCCCTGTCAGCCACAGTTTTTCCATTTACATATGTTGCAATGACTTATGGCATGAGAATAATTTATCATCTGATTTTCAGAGAGTGATGTGTTGCCAAATAACTGATTTAGAGATTTACTATTTTAAAATACGCATTTTTCAAAGTAGCATTAAATCTCAATAAAATTATGAAGTGTTCTACAAACTAACTTCAGAAAAATACATCAATTTCTACAATGTTAATTTGGACAGATTCATTAAAAGCACACAAAAAGATCAATTAAATTCTCATTACGGAAGGGAAAATGCCATGAACAAACCATTTTCTATGGAGAATATGACATATGTACAGTTTGAGAAAGTGTAGCCTCAAGTCATGCAGGTAGGAGAAATTTTGTAGATTTAGGTTGGTCTCCAGTGTGAAATGATTAAGTTCTCATTAAACATTCAGATTCAAGTGAATGCAAGAATACAGCACCACTTGGATTCTACTTTAATACTGTATTGCAGTTGGATATGTACAGCAGAGAAGTACAAAAAGTGCACCTTGAAAAGAAAGCAGCATCTTCTGTGCTGCTGCTTAGATTCTGGGGGAGGTCATTCCCCTGCTCTTCACTGCACTGCTGTGTCATCAGCTTTGTCCTTTAGAGGCCACTCAATGCAGACAAAATAAAAAATAATAAATAATGGAGACTCAAGCATGCCATCTTTCAGCTGGAGTAACAGCAGAAATGAGGCCAAGAGGGGTAAGGCGAGCCTTAGGGTCTGAATCATTGGTGGAAAACAGGTACAAAGCCAAGGGTTGGGAAGTAGTGCAGACTCGGTGTGCAAAATTACAGCACTTGCAAACTGAAAGATCAAAGAGAGGGCTCAGTCCTACTGATCCCCTGCCAAGCTTCTCTCTCACTGCAAAATGCTGAAGGAATGTCTCATTTGGGTCTTCTATAAATGTATAATCACAGAGTGCCATGGCTGTCATTGCAGAGGTGATGTTTGATGATAGAAATCTATCTCCTAATCAAATGCTCCTCTCATCAGTTACTAAGCTGTATCCAGTTCTCTCTGACATGATTAATATTTCATTATTTGATCTTTAAACGGGTGTTAAAAATCACACATTTTCAAAGCATTTTTGTATACTGTTTACATGAAAAGGAATGCTATGTTTATCCTTCCCCTGTGGTTTCTTTTCATCAATAGTGTGTATTAGCCACACTTTTTTACATTATTATAAAATGATGATTTTTGTAAGAAATTAAGGAAAAGCCTATGGAAAATATTGACAACTTACATGATGGAGGAATCTCGAAGTCCTTCAAACGCATGTGATGCGATTACTTTTACAGGGAGATGAGTGAATGATCTGAAAAAAAGAAGAGAGGGAGGAAAGGTTGTAAGGCATGGGGTTTCCTTGTTTATAATTGTAGCATTATGGTAGGGAGAAAACCAATCAAGCATAATGCCACCTTATTTTTCCTGCAGTTCTCTGTACCTCTACAGCCTGATCCATTTGTCATTGATCTCAGTTAAATGGATATCAAAGGATATTGGGTCAGTTCCTCAACAGCATAAATTTGAGAGTAATCACCATCAAATCAATAATAATCATAACCTATTAAGTAAATTTATAGCCTGATGAAAGTAGGCTGCTACAGTCACAGTCAAAGGGAGCTACAGGCTATTTAAAGTTAGATCCCCAGAAGAAGTGGCTTTCATATAAAGTTTTCTCTATGAAACAGTATCTTTGTGTTGGCTGCACCATGTCCTCCTCCCAGCAGTATCCCTGTAATGTTGCAGCATGGCATCATGAATGTGGCTATGCACAAAGTGTAGAAAAATTTCAAATCAGGCAGATATAATGGATTTGTTTTTTAAATAAATTGCATCAGTCTGGTTAGTTGATTCAAAGCAACTGTGGGTTTTAATTTTTAATTTTTTAGTTTCTCTGACTGAGAAATTAACAATGATGTGGCAGACAGTGTCACATTTTACCATTCTCCACATCTGAGCCATAGTACTTTTACCAGCCAATTTGTCCACCCATGAGCACACTCTCCCTGATAATGGCCATAGGAAAATATTTAACATATTTCAAAATGTTATCTCTGTAAAAACAGATGATTGCTCCATTTTGCTTTAGAATGACTAATATCTAGTTAGAGACATTTGTTTCCCATCCTTAAACTCATCCCCTCAAGGCTTTTTGACTGAAATGTTTCTGTGTTATTCACATAATCTGGTTTTTTTTATTGTTGTTATCATAATCCTTTATATGAAGAAACATGTTTATGATTGTCAATACTTATATTAAATGTTCATCAAGTTTTATATATATATATGTATATATTTTTATATATTTAAAAATATGTCATACCTACACATTATAAAGGCAGGCTGTCACAAATACTGTGGCTAAGGGTTACAAATCTGGATGTACCAAGGAGCCTGGAAGTCACTTCCTAGCTATGTTCCGAAAAGTCTGTGTGATTTGGGGAAAATCATTTAGTTCCCTTGGACCTTGCCTACCTGTCAGTAAACTGGGAATAACAATGCTTCCCTACCTAACAAGGGTGATAAGAGGATATATATGTTATTCATGCCGTTGTGATTGGATCATACCTGTCTCTAGACTGATGCTTGCATGTTTTGCTGTGTGAGACGTTTGGTTAAATCAGAGATGAAACTATGTCGTGCAGCTTGAAGAAAGTATTTTTCCCTGAAGGGTAGAGACAGGTAGAAGTAATTTGCAGTGGGTTTTAACACTCTGAGCCAAAAGGAAAAGAACTTCAGGAAGAAGCAAAAAGTAGAAGCTGAGAAATTCCTGCTCTACAACCCTATAACTTTGCCATCAGCTCAGGCTGCTTGGAAAACAAAACATACCTTTTATGAAACTGCTTGCAAAAAACATTATAATTTACAAAGGAAATGGAAATGTGACTGAAAGTGCAAAAACTAAAACCAAATCTTGGCTTTCAGTTACATCAGCCCATGAGCCTACTACCTCCCTGTGACATGCTGGTGGGTGAGCAGCGTGCTGGTTGTAATGGCACATGGCTTGGAGTGACAGGTGATGATCTTTAAGGTCCTTTTCAACCCAAACCCTTCTATGATTCTATGAATATTTACTGAAGAGCCGCAGTTCTCTCAGCCTGTCTCTTTAGGAGACGTGCTCCAGCTCACTGAGCATTTTTGTGGCCTCCTCAGGACTCACTCCCGCAGGTCCACATCCTTCTTATGCTGGAAGCCCTTGGGCTGGATGCAGCTCTCCAGGTGAGGTCTCACAAGAGCAGAGTAGAAGGGGAGAATCCCCTCCCTTGCCCAGCTGGCCACGCTGCTTTGGATGCAGCCCAGGATACCACGGGCTTCCTGTGCTGCCAGCACACATTGATGGCTCATGTCCAACCTCTCATCCACCAGCACCCCCAAGTCCTTCTCAGGGCTGCTCTCAATCCATTCTCTGCCCAGCCTGTATTTGTGCTTGGGATTGCCCTGGCCTACATGCAGGACCTTGCACTTGGCCTTGCTGAACTCCATGAGGTTTGCACAGTCTCAAGGCCTCGCGCCTCTCCCACCTCTCAAGGTCCCTCGCCTCCAGCGTGCCGATCCCACCACACACCCCACACACACTTCCACCCCAAACCTGCTGAGGGTGAGCTCTGTCCCACCAACTACGCTGCCAACAAAGATGTAAATCAGAGCTGCTCCCAGTATGACCCCTGAGGAATGTCACTTGTCACTGCTCTCCACTCAGACATTCAGCCATTGACTAACTGAGTGCAACCACGCAGCCAACTTCTTATCCACCAAGTGGCCCACCCATCAAACCCATCTCTCTCCAATTTAAACACAAGGATGTGGGCCAGTGTCAAATGCTTTGCACAAGTCCAGGTAGATGATGTCAGATGATGTCAGTCAGATCCACCACTGCTGTAACCCCATCCTAATGGGCCACCCAATTTTTCAGGCATAAGATTTGTCCTGAATAAAGCCACACTGGCTAACACCAATCACCTCCTTAGTTTCCATGCGCCTTAGCATGGTTTTCAGGAGGATCTGCTCCAGGATCTTGCCAGGCATGGTGGTGAGACTCAGTGGCATGTATTTCTTTGGGTCTTCCTGATTTCCCTCAGTAAAAATGTGGGTTATGTCTCCCCTTTTCTTAATTCAATCAGGGCATTAGCTTTCCTAACCTGATTCCATCTGCTTAATTTCTCTGAATTCTTTCCAGGCTACCAGTTTCTGCTTCCACCCTCTATTCCTTCTTTTTGTGTTTGAGTTTGTTCAGGAGCTGCTTGTTCATCCATGCAGGCCTCCTGGTGCTTTGCCTGACTTCCTCTTTGTTGGGATGTATCACTCCTGAGCTTGGAGCTGGTCTTTGAATATCAACCATCTTTCTTGGGCCCCTTTTCCCTCCAGGGCTTTATCCCGTGGGACTCTGCCAAGCAGGTCCCTGAAGCGGCCAAAGTCTGCTCTGCTGAAGTCCAGGGTAATGAGCTTGCTGTGCACCCTCCTTGCTGCCCTAAGGATCTCAAACTCCATCACTTATGGTCCTGGCTGCCAAGGCTGCCCTTGAGCTTCACATTCCCTGCCAGCCCCTCCCTGTTGGTGAGAACAAGGCCCACGCTGCACCTCTCCTCCTTGGCTCCTCTATCACTTGGAGACAGAAGTTATCATCAAAGGATTCCAGGAAACTCTTGGATTGCTTATGTCCTGCTATGGTTGAAGTCCCCCCTGAGGACCAGAAATTGTAAATATGAGGCTGTTCCTCTCTGTCTGTAGATGTTTCATCTGCTCGGTCTTCCTGGTGTGGTGGCCTGTTCAGATTTCTTTCTGACAGCACTCAGACTGTGATACTCAGATATGGCCATTCAGCCGAGGAAGCTTTTGACAAAAAATGTTTTTACAAAGCTTTTGTACATCTAACTTGCCCACACTACTGGCCTGACTTCTGTAGCTCATGAAAAGAGGGATGCATCCATCTTTAATGTAAGTTACCTGCACTGTTTTGAAAGACTATTGTTAAAGGATAAACTTTTGCCCTTTTAAGAAAGCCTGTAAAGTTTCTTTCACATCTCATGCACCATAACTTGTATGCTTGTACTCGTTGCTGTCATTCAGTGCTGACAGTGCTGTGGCTCCACAGAATTGCAGGACTTCTCATCCTTGGAAAAAGACAGAAAGAAATGGAGAGCCAGCCAGACTTCCTGGCACTCAGCAGCCCTTGGCATTTCTATACATTATCAAGATTGGTTTTCAAGGTACGTAATTCTAGGCAGTAAGGTTTGAAATGGCGAAGCTAAATGTATTTAAGGCTATCCAAGAGCATTGGGAAAGACAGGAACTGCCACCAATAGACTTGAGCTCCAAGAAATCTTTTGAGAGCTCTGGATGCCCCAAAAGCTCAGAACTACTTGTAGTCCTGCTGAGGAGGAGTCAAAGCCCAAGCCCACTCACACCACTGGAGGAAATCCCTGTATTACAGAAGTGGCCTTTTGCAAAAAGTGTTTAGTTGAACTCATTAATAATAATAACAACAATAATAATAATAGTAATAACAATAAAAAGAACAGACCCAATAGCAATAGGTCTGAATGAATTATTGTAGCTGGGTTGGCTGTTATATTTTATATTTTATTGTGTCTATTTTATAGGATTACTTCTATTTTTAATGCCCAAAAGATGAAAGCATAAAGTAGACTCTTGTTGGCAAGCATTTTATTCTGTGGCATCCTTAAACTTGGGAGGATTTGGAATATTGATGGAAACTATGGTTGAAAACCCACTATTTTCCTAGGATTTTGATCAGCTTCTGGGGGGCAGTGTAATAGGGTGGGCATTGATTTTTAAAGCTCTGTATGTTGGGCATTATCTACCTGAAATGTGAACTATGATATAACACAAGCACCCAAAGAGCACCTTCCACTAGGTGATGATGGGTGATATAATCTCCTGTGGAAGACACTTTGGCCCTGAAATTGAATTCTTTTGACAATCCCAAAGAGCCAAATATAATATATATAATAAGGAAGACATGGTACAACTATCTATGTCTTCAGGCTTTTGCCACAAAGTTTTGTATTTGATGTCTCATAATTTGGTGCCTAATCACATGTCATTCACCCAACTGCAGAAGCTCTGCACACAGGGGCACACACTCAGGTATGGCAAAGTGAACCTCACCATGAAATGAAGTTTTTTGAAGGGGCAAAAAGGTCTTAAGTTATCCAATGCCCATTGCTGTACAGCTGGTGTTGGGTACCTATCCAACCAGACTTTGCTTAAAACCCCAAAAGTACATATGAGACTTCAAAAGAAGGAAAATCATATTTTGTTTCAAAATATAATGGTGTATTAAAGGTTATTTTTCTGCTGAGACTAAGAGGACATATAGCTGCTGTAGCCAAAGGGCATTCAAAGATGTCTGAATAATGGCGGTTCTGTAGTGTTTGTGTAATGTCCAAACTAAAAACAGGAGCTTGAGAAAAATATGGTCAATTCAGGACTGTATAAACCCCATAATTCTGCAACCTGTCAGAAGTCTAATAATTTTGAAAAGTTTTTTCATCAATAATGTGACATAGCAAGGATAACTCGGGTAAAGAAAAATGGCTGAAATTTCCCTATGGGATATATACTAGGAATATAATAAAGTATCAAAAATACATTTGGAAGCACAGGTCATTACAGCATCAGATTTTACTCAGATAGAGTTGGAGTTACATATTGGAGCTTATTTTCTTGACTGGCTGTACAGTTAAGAAGGACTTTCCTGAGGTCTGGTTTCTGTGTTACAGTGGCACCGAGGAAGGATGTGGCCACCCCGGGAACTGAGCTGTAACAACCTAAACCACTTGCACTTGCAAGCACCATGCTGTGATTCCAGGTACAGATGTGGCTGTGAGGGGATAAAATTAACATTCTCTGGCTTTGTTTCTCATACACAGAGCTGTGCAAGGGGAGAACAGAGCTAGGAAGATTGGTAAAGTATGGAAAGAGTAGCAGTCAGCACTAACAAAGCTCCAGGAACTATATGAATAAGAGAGAGGGGAAGACAACAGCTAAATAGATGAGAAGAAACTGGTATGAAAACCAAAGGAAGAGATGAAAGAAAAGAGGTTGAATAACAACTAAACAAAAGAGTGAGAATACGTGTACGTCTGTAGGGTTAGCGACTACATTCAGATGTACAGCTTTGTAATTGTGTGATGAATGCAGGATTTCTATTAAAAAAATACAAAGAAGTGGAAATTTTAATAGTATAGGTTCAGGTTCAACGTAAAGCAGGCTGGAAGCAGAAGGAGCTGGATATGTCTGTGAGTGCAGACTGAAAGACAGGGATTTTTTTTGACCTCTAAGTGCAAATATTTTCTTTGTAGGAATATTGAGCTGAATCTTGGTTGAACTCTTTTCTTGGTTTCTACAGCCAGCCTAATAGCGGGAGTTTGTGTACAATCGTCAGGATTAAATGTTATACTAAAGGTAGAAAGGGAAATTTTTTCTCTTCTTTTTGTCCATTACCTAGCCCTGTTGCTCTCAGTGAGGAAGAACTGGCAGCAGCCATAAACCCATTATCTGTCCTAACATGATCACTGAGGTTGAGATGAGGTTTCCTCTCGGGTGACAGATGGAAAGAAAGATAAAAGATGAAACCAAAACAGAGAAAGAATAAAATCCCATAAGTTTAGGGCTCTTGATAACCTCTCCTGGCTGTGATGTGCATCATCCTAATAAACATACTTAATCCACTGCCAGCTCTGCAGGGGCTGTGAATACTGTGGAAGAAATGTGCTTGTTGCAAAAACTGTGGAGAGTCTCTCCTGCTTCCATGGGCTCTGCTTTCTCTGACACTAAGGCAACACAGGGAAATAAGAAGGGAACAAATCCAGGATAGAGAATTTTCTAGAATCTCTGACTTCGGAGGAATGGTTCACATGGCTCTAGATTAGTACGAATTAGGTTTCCTTGCTCCTATCCATTCCTGAGCTAGGGAGAAAGGGAAGAGGAGATCAGGGTTAGTATCATCCCTAGGGAATTTCAAGAACAAGTTAAATTTACAAACAAATCAGATGAGAATGGAAAACACAGGCTTTGTTACCAAGAGGGTCATAATAAGAAAACCCCAGCTCAATTCATGCAGACATAACCAAGGGATCTTGGAAATGGCAACAATTCTATCTGCTGCTCTTCTAATCCCATATTTTGATGCCATGATTGTTTAGATCAGGGCTGCAACTGAGCCCATAAACAACAACACACTTGTATACCTACGTATGTCAATTATTTGGTCTGGTCTCCTAGATCACGAGCTTGGACTATGGTGTGTGAGTGGGGAAAGGGAAAGTGCATGATGCCTTGTTATTTTTATTTAATCCTAGCTCCCAGCAAAGCATTAGGCAGAAAGTTATGATGGACCACCCTGCAGAGATCTAAACAGCTGTCAAAACTCACAGGAATTATTTTACTAAGAAAGGGAGAAAGAAAGTAGTCAAGAACTTGTCAATGAGCTGAACCTCAAGAAGATGCAATGAGCACAGTGAGAAGGATTTTGATGCTTCAGGATACAGGGAAAATTAATTGCACAAACTTTGCGAGAAGAGGTTACAAGAAGTCCAACAGATTTGTGAAAGAAAAAAAACAAACCTTAGAACTGACAGAAGGTTTAAGGTCACATCTCTGTATGTTAATCCGTTTTCTTTAAAGCCAACCATGCCACTACAAGGCGTTGGTTTTGGAACAGGAAAGGCACTTCATGTCGAATGCAATGACGGGAGACCACGGAAAGCCCTGACACCTGCACCCCGTTCCTCTGTCACTGAGGCTGCTGCAGAGTGACACAGTTTGCCCCTTGCGAAAAGACCCCGAAAGGATGCGTGTCTCTTTCCCAACGGGAAAACTCATCGTCCGGGTTTGCTTGAACTCGGAAAGTTTGAAAACTCCAGCCTCACGTTCCGCACCTCCGCGCGGCGAGCGATGCTCCAAGCCCGCACGGCGGGTGGAAGGGGACCGCAGTCCCCCCAGGCCCCGGTGCGGCCATCCCCGTCCCGGTCCCGGTCCCGGTCCGAGCGCCCCGCGGTACTTACGCGCGGGCGGGCGCGGGCAGCGCGCCGTGCGGCGGGCAGCGCAGCGCTCCGTGTGTGCAGGTGCAGCGCAGCGGGCAGCGCCCGCCCGCGCCCGCGGACAGCGGCGGCAGCAGCAGCGGCAGCGGCAGCAGCAGCGGCAGCAGCGCGGGCACCATGGCCGGCCCCGCTCGCCTCCGGCCGCCTCTCGCTCGCCTCTGCCCGCCCGCAGCCCGCGGGACGCGGCCCCGCGCCCCGCCTCCTCCGCCCACCTCCGCCCGCCCCGGGGCGGGAGCGCCGCCCGCCGCCCCGGGGATGCCGCGGAGGATGCCGCGCTCCGGCCCCCGGGGCTTCCCGGGGAACATCGTTCCTCGGCTGCTCTAACTAGGAAAGCTGGCTGCAAAGCCTGCAGGTAGCTGGCAGAGGTTTCCTTGGATTTTCAGAAGTTCGGCTCCCCACTGTCCTGCCTAGGAGGGACCGCAAGCGGTGCTGCCCGTTCCTAGCAGAAAGCTCCCCGGTGCCCCCCGTTCCTAGTGGGGAAGCTGTGAAGAGGTGGGGGCCTGGGAAAAACCCATTTATCTGGCTGTGAACGTCTTTGAGAGTTGGTGCCTGAGGGAAAATGTGCCGCATTTCCCTTATATTTCTCTTATATGTATATTTTGTGGTTACAGCAGCCTCGTTTGGGTACGGAAGTGGTTGGGATACATTGCACCCGTCAGTGTCAAACACTCTCTTACGGGTCCGTGCACGGTCGCTGTATCTCTGATGAAGGATTATAATTTGTCTGCTGGGTGATCGGAGAGGCATTTCTGAGTGCATCACTTGTTACTTTATGATCAATTATACCCTTTGTATGAAAGAAGAAATCATGTTCTTAGCACTACTTATCTTCACAAAGGCCCATCCATTTTGTGAACGACTGTTTTCCACGTAACTATCTGTTGTTGTTATTATTGTTTATTGCTACAACTATAGCTTCAAGAAGCTAGAAGGAAGCTAGTTAGAAGCTAGTTAGAATTCAGGACCTTATTTATGGTGAGTGATGGAGCAAGCCACCAAAAAGATAATTTTTCCCCAGAGCAGGCTTTGTAAAATAAGTGTAAGGGTATGGGTCCATCATCCTACCCCTCTCTGCAAGTGTATCCAGGAAAAGTCGGAGTCAAGGAGGGAATGACCCAGCTCAACATGGGATTTGCCTGACAACAGTTCTTCCAACTTTAAAATAATGGGGTCAAATAATAAGGCCTTACACATTTCAGGAATAAAATATGAGACAGGAATGAGACATGAGACGTGAGTGGTCTGAGGACATCCCTGTGTTCTCAGCACGGACTGAGTGGTGGGGAATTGTTAGCAAATGCTAAGAACTCCCCTGGACTGGCCTCAGCATCCTTACCTGTGTCCATCTGGATCAGGAACTGGAACCAAATCTTGCGCAGGAGGGTTGGGTGGCAAAGCCCTGTTTGCTGTCCCTTCCAAGAGCCCTACCATCCACTCAGCCTTCTTCCTTCAGTGTCATCTGCTGCACTTTAGCTGATAGTGATGTTAGCTTTTATCCTGACCTTGCAATGGTTATGAGGTGTGCTCCGTCACTTTATTCCGCTATGCTTGGCACAACCTTTTATCCAGCACTACAGCAGGGTTATTCTGATGGATGGCCTACCTAATTCCAGCTAGCATGTGCCTTTATATTGATCTCTCCTCCTCCTCCCCCCACCCCACCTCACCTCCCCATCACCTTTGAAATCAAAGAAAGTGATGGGATTGTGAAATCAAGGGATCAACTGAACTGTGCCAGCTGGCAAATGCAGGATGATGTCGTGCCCTTGTGAGGACCTGCAATTTCCTTGAGATCTGTCGGTGTGGCACTGCTGACCCTTTCTTGACACTCAGCTGCCAGTGTTGAGCAGTAGCAGGTTTCTGGGTTCCTGCAGCTTGGTTTCCTATGGGAGGAGTAATCAGTGAGGAAAAATCTGTTTATACTCTTGCATTATTTACATGTGCCCATATACATTGATTTGGGGAGGAGACGGTCAGAGGGCAAGCAAGAGAGTCCCATCTCCAGAATTCTTTTGCCAAGTCAATCATTCCCAAGGAGCAGCTTGGCTCCTGACTGACTGCATGTGCACTTGGTGGGAAGAAGCTAACTCCTTTCTGCTGTATACTTTGCCTGTCCACAAAACTGCCTACACTCCCAAAGTCAGGCAAAGTAGTGCATCATCATCAAAAAACCCCAAAACACCACAAAATTAAAAAGAAAATTTGTTTGACGAGCCATCCTGGAAGAGCATGGTGGGCAGCATGGCTGAGTGACACCTGCTGTCACTCTTTGCCTGGCAGGTGTCATGGGTTGCCCCCATCATCCACAACATTTGATGGTTTGCAAGATGTCACTGATGCTCAGATGCCTTTGAAGATATTTTTAACGAGGGTGTTAGAACAGTGTGTGGTGTTTGAGGACGTGACTACTTCTCTCAGCAGAGTCCCTGCCAGGAGCGGTGGCACTGCTCTGCCTGGGAGACAAGGCACCGTGAGTGGCCTCTGTGACCTTCAGGGCTTGCTGAGGGGTTGTGATGGTGAATTGTAGGGACAGACTGGCCTCGCTGCGATGTAGCCGTTTTGGACAAAGGTGGTTTTGTGTGCTGCAGCCTTGTGAAAACTGGTTAGCCCAAGCTGGTTTGGGTATGAGCTGCACTCTCACATTTGGCAGCAATGCTAGCATAGCACAGGCTGCAGGTGCATTTCTCTGTTCTTACCTGCTGCTCTTTTGCCTTCAGCATTTTGACCTCCATGTAAAGTACCAGTGGCTGCGAGGTGTTTCATAACTGGATTTGTGCTGATGTCAACGCATACCACATCTCTGAGCCTCCTGCTGCCCATTCAGCAGATTTGGCAGAGCATCGCGATTAGCTGTGTAGTTATAAATCTTATATTTATAATGTGTGTGTCTTTATGCTCGTGTGTAAGAGCATCTATCTTGTGATCAAATGCAAAAGCCATTCAATAATCTGTAACAATCATACTTAATTGCATTCAGCTCACTGATTTGCATTCAGCCTACTAATTCATCTAAGCTGTCAAAGGGAATATTGTACACATAATTTTACCCCCCTAAAAGTGCACCTATTCCTGAACACTGTGCCCCCAGAAGCTGAGAAACGTTACCCATACATATCAAAATGTTTTGATGCCAAATTTTTTTAACATACCTAAATTAGAATTGTAAGCAAAAAAATTTATTTCTGATGGAAAGACATGATCATTAATCTTGCTGTTTGTACATCTGGTCCTGGGTTAATATCTATCCAAGATGAAGCAGTAATTATCCATAGCATAGACATAGCATAACCTAAATTGACAGATTCAGGAGTAACAGCAATTTATACATGGAGGAGCCTTCTACAGCTCTGTAACCACAACAAAACTACTACAAAGAGTTTTACACCTGCATTCTTACATGTCTGTATAATCAAAATGAATGGCAATATATGCATTTTACAGTTCAAGGAACCATCTTTATTCTGGCAATACTTAAGTGGGAGCTCAAGTTTGATGGGTTAAGTTTGAAGTCACAGGGAATTCAAAACATATCTGATGTTATTCTTCTGCTCAAGTGCTGGCAGAGGCAGGGATTGCTTTACACATGTTGGAGTGCTCTCCTGAATCCTTGCCTCAAGGCCGCTGTGCAGAAGTGTATGTGAGCCCTTCTGCAGAGAGGATTTGCAGGAGTGATAACAGCTGCCAGAGCTGCAGCTGTAGGCTGTAGGTTTGTTCTGCACAGGCAAAAAATGCAAAGAGGAAAACCCCCCAGTCCTCGCTCCTTTGGGTCTCCCACTGACCTGCAATGTGGGGTTGATGGAGCAAGGACTGGCAGATCTGGCTTGGAGGAGCTGGTAAAAGGTTGCTCACTCAGGGCTGCAACCTGTCAGCCCGATTTGCTGAGGAGCACCCCAGAACTTGCACTCATTGTAGATCCAGTTTAGGCCAGTTATTCTAATTTACTATCTTTCCTTCTCTTTCTCCATTTATTAACCTTAACATGCCTTTTTACAGTTCCTCAGAGAAGTAATGCCAGTGGAATACTCCTGTGCAGAAAAAATTGCTTCTGAGATACAGAACACAGCTAATTACAGTGCTACAATTAGCTGAATGCCCTTAACAGAGTCCAAGGGGGGAAATCATAGTGCAGCATCTGCTGTAACATATGCTTTTCTAGTTTCCAGAAGATAACAGTGAGCATGGCTGCCATGGATTGTGCTTTCTGCCTGAAAAGCAGAGCAGCCCGCAGATGCTCCAGTATTTCTTCCACCCGGACTCTGTTAGAAATGTCTGATGCTGCGTACATCTGTCACGAGGAATTATGCTTTTTTTTTGGCTTTAGTCTCCTCCATGCAGACAGACTTAGAATGGTGCAATGGCAATTCAGATCCCATCGTTCCTGAGTGTACACTTCATCCTAAGGGCAGGTATCACACCGAGAGCAGCACAGAGGTAACAGGCAGTATGGCACATCACGGGAGTTTGTACTCACTGCTTTCTGTGTGAGGTTTTTTTTTCACTGTGGTACTGGAAAGATGGAGTGCTTTTCTGTGTATTGTTTAGTGAACTAAACCTAAAGTGGCTCATTATTTTCTACCCTATAGATTAACTTGGCCAGAATAGTTGATATAGCCCTGCTAACACACTGCTCAGTGTGCTGAGCTGTGTTAATTACAGTTGAATTAGAGCTGACAGTGATTGAGTCGGCTTAGTCAAGTACTGCTTCAGACTTTTTTATTACATTTTTAACATTTCAGTCTTTTGCTTTAACCAGGCCCAGAACTCCAAAAAGAAACGTGTTTCTAAAGATGCTGTTAAAAAATGTCACTACAGTCACAAAGCAGCAAGTAGTAAGTAAGTTTGGACCACGTCCATCCTCCTGAGTGCTGATTAATAGGAGAGTTTGTTTACAGAAAGTGTGTCTCTGTTATTTAGTCAATTACTTAATGATCGACTCTTTCTTCCCTGTTTGTCTGGCAGCATTGTGCTATGATTTGTGGCAATTCCTGACCAAAAAAATATTAAATTTTTGAGAAGGGCTTTGGCCAGGGTATATAAACCAGTGATTTACCTCCAGCAGAGGACAGAGGAAGGATGCTGAGAGAGAAAGAAGCCTGTGGCTCCACTGTAAGCAGTTGGAAAATAATCTGGCTCTGGTCAGGTCTGCAATTGTTACTGTGCCCCAGGACTTCACTGCGTGTGCTTTCAGTGTAGTGCCAGAGCTACATGTCAGTTCTTCATGAGTATGATGACAAGATTAGTGCTTATGTCGTTACGAATTAGAGGACTGTGACCATTTTGTGGGTGTTCTGCATCCTTATGTGGAGGCTGTGAGTGCACTGGGCAGTTAACCCTGGGCTCTCAACAGTGGGAGCAGCTCTGCAGTGGAGGGTAAATTAGGAGAGTCAGGGGAGCGGGATTTTTCCCACTTGGGCCCTGGAATTAGTTCTCTGACTGACCCATCAGTTAAATCTGACTTACCTATAACTATGTGTGAGTGTACACTTGCAGGTGCTGAGTGAGGCCAGTGGGGCTCCTTGTCTGCACCAAGCTCTGAGTGCCTGAGAGGGGCACTGAACAGAAAAGGCAGGCTGTGAATTTGTACAGGTACAGTTACACAGCAAAGCCTAAAGGCTGGGTAAGCTTTGAAGTAGGATGAGTTGTAAGCTTTATTCACTAGATGACAAACCCCCTGGTCTTTGATCCAGTAATCCGTGTGTCATTTGGATGATAAATCCAATAATTAAGTACAGTGTAGTCTTTCTGTCCCTCTTCCAAAGACTTCCTTTCACCTTCTTATTTATTTTTTGTCTGTTATCTCAAAATGTCAAAAGAGGGTGGTACAGCCATTTGCAATGAGGTCTGAGCCATTCACAATGAGGTCTGAGCCTGATTCCTCTGTCACTTTTAGCATGTATTATGCACTGATTTAAAGACTATTTTAAAATAAATTAAAGCCATCATGAGAAATGAAGGGAGCCCTGCTCTTCTGGGTTGTGTTTGATGCTTCCCTCTTTGAATTCAGGAAGAAGGCATTATTAAAGACATAAAAGCTGTCTCTGTATCAGGAGCTTAAAACACTCCAAGGGAAACAAAATCTGTTGTGCTTAGCTGCTGTAATTTAAGAGCCAATTCTGCTCATATTTGTAATGGCATAAATTTGAATTTGATTGAACTCTGGATTAACATTGCTGCAAATGAGACCAAAATGTGACTTCCAAAGTTCATGAGGTCAGAAGCAGTTTTGCACCCAGCCCTGTTAATTTTACATATGTGTTTGCTCTGTGCTTTGGGATGCCACCCTGGACAAAAATACCTGTGGCACATCTGATCTCTTTTTAATGGTCCTAGTCAGAATGGGTATTTTTTATTCTATCAGTAGATGTGGCTAGATTGGTAAAATTCCACTGAGTTTCTACACTTTGCCATTCCCATGATGTTAGGATAAGAGGGAAAAAAGAAAATGGCATTCTGCCTAGATCCTGAGATTTTGGTTCAAGTATTTCATGGACTTTCAGGTTCAAAAGGTCTGCAATTAAACTGAGTTTCAATTGTTACAGAAGGCAGGCCAGCTCGTGTGGTTCTGACAGTGCAGAGATGGATAGGGGACACTCTTAAAAGACTGCAGTAATTTCAATTATTAAATATTGGTTTAATAGTTAGTACAAGTTCGTTAGATAAAAATAATAGCTCACAAACTGTTGATTAAAAAACAGAACTCCCCATACTATAATGATTAAATAAATTCTATTTTTTGGGTAAATATCTTGAAATGGTTTGGAAAGCAGTTAATACTCCTGTTTTTCCTGGGAGTTCATTAAATTAGAAGTTCTTGAGTTAGAAAAATATACATAGACTTAGAAGGGAAAATAATTCCAAGTCTTGGTGTTAATTTCAAAAAGTAGTAGTGTGTGTTATCCATCATCAGCTTGTTTACTTTCTTACCTCTTCCACTGACATCCAAGAGGGATACATTATTTCAAGGTCAGTATCTCCAAGGGTGATCCTCTCCAAGGGTGCAGGACATTGAGTAATTTGCCATCAGTCAGAAAATGCATTAATAATGATAAAGCATGTAGGAACGATTTCTGCTTGCCCTTATATGACTTCCAAAGTATACAGCTCTTTTTTCCCCAACTCAATGTCAAATTAATGGAGTCTGTCAGCTGTTTAGGTAAAGAGCTAGAGCAGGCATTACGTTTTTGGAGGAGATGTGTGCATGCTGCATTGTCAGGCCAAAATCCAGAAAGATTAATGTTTTCAACTATCTTGACAACCAGATTATCTCCCTGAATATACAGTGCCTAGTACCCCTAAAGAAAGACTGTTTTGTAAAACCTTTTAATGGTTACTGGCAGAAATTCAAGAAAAATGAAAGGCATTTTGATTTATACCAACACGAAGTGAGATTGAAATCAAGATCTAAATTATAGGCACTTTTGGTTTACTTGTGATTTACCTCATATGCCTCTTGATTTACTTATTTTTTTTTTTTTCTTTTCAGTAGCGCTTCACTGAGGTGGATGAGGAGTTAGTGTAATGCTTGGGAACAACCCCAGGAGATGACTGACCCCAATTCCTTAATTTCTTACCTGGCTTACTTGTACTGTTTTTGCAGAAGTCAGTAGTATAACCTGTGGTTGAGGAGCTGGGGCTGGTACCAAAATTTTCTGCCTACATATTACGTATCCAAACACTGCAGTGGCAGCACCCATCTCCACAGTTTTGTCTCTAAGCTTCTTGTAAAGCTCATGGAAGGAATGAGACCCCTCCAAAAAAGCGATCCCAAGTCATGCAAACTGTGTGAAGAGCCATGCAGAGTAAGCCAGGGAGCTCTGGGCAGAGGCAGGCATGTGAAGCCCAGCTCACTCTAGAGCCAGGTTCCTGGAGGCAAACAGCTGCATCCATTCAGGATCCAGAGCTGCAAAGCACTACACCTAGCATTTGGGAGGAGGAAATCCTTGCAAACTTATCCTTGTCTTTTAAAAAGCTTCCACAAAGGGAAGAAATGCTGCTGCCTGTAAGGGGAAGGGAGCCTGGGTTTGGTGCCTTTCCTGCTCAAAAGGGACTTGTGCTTGTGCCTCCCACCTTCCAGATGAGTGGTGCAGCTCTTGGCTGGGGCTTGAGCAGGTGTAAGCTGCTGCCTGGAGTAAAGGAAGGTGAGAGGTCGTTTTTCTTATGTTTTCTAGTTTTGCTAGAACTTTTGTCTTGCTCCTATTTTTTTTCTGATTCAGATTAGCTGAGAGGTCTTTGCTGCTGTGGCTTTATTGCCTTTATTATGTGTTATTGCTAATGTCCTTCTGAGATGTGTGCTCTACCAGTTGTCTCTGGAACACTTCTCTACTTGTTTTCCCATCAGGACACACTCTTGTTCTCCCACTGAGCTTAGCCTACTGTGGAGGAAAGGAAGTGTTTTGTCAGGCTCAGCAGGGCCAGTCTTGTTTGAATACCAGCCAAAGGGAATAAAAGCAAGTTCTCAGGTGGTGGCTCACATCACCAAAGCCCCATGCAGTGGGAAGGGCCACAGATAATGTCTTAGTGCAGTGTTTCTGATTATTTATTTGTTTGGATTTGGAGTCATACTTTTATATATTACTTTGGGATGTTCCTCTGCCCTTCTTGAGCTGTGTTCTCCCATGTACAACCTCTCAGCTGCGCATTCCCTGATGTGCTTCAGATCCCGTCCCTTGGCCTCCTCTGGGTTGCAGGAGCTTCCTGTTCCCTCCAAAGACATTTGGGCCAGCAAAGCAAGCCTTGGCACTCTTCAGCTTTCTCCAGTCCCATCGCTCCTGCCCTGGCTCTGCCAGCCCAAGGTGCCCAGAGGAGCAGGTCCCTGAGGCCCGTGGGGCTCTCGCTGTACGTTCACTGCCTGGCCAGCAGGCACTGCTACCCTGAGACTCTGGCATGTAGGGGACTTGATTTTTCCTCCCTGTTCCCAGTTCCCACACAGCATCCTTTCCTACTCCTTTCAGTGCTAGTTTGCCCTGCTCACACTCTCCTACCTCCCCACGCCAGCCCAGGAAGCCAAAGGCGTTGCCAGCTGTAGGGCTGGTGCTGCCCTGCCGTGCCTCTTGCTGGCTCCCCTGAGCACAGATGAAGCCTGCGTGTGAAGGGGGGCTGGAAAGAGCTCTGGCTTAGGCAGCTAGCAGTTGCTGCATGCCCAGATCACACAGCAAGCACCCTTTGGCTCAACTCTCCTGTCTCCACCTCATTCCTTTTGGCTCAGAGTAAGTGTGGGATTGTGCGCATGGCTGCCAGAGGAGAGTGTTTTCCAGATGAAATGAAGCAGAAGGACATGGGTGGGATAAATACCAGAAAGATATTTTATGGAGCTTCCCCATCTTTCCTTTTTGTCTTCTTTCTCAGTGTGCTATCTTCCTTTCCCAAGGGCAGGCTGGCCACATGATTCTAATGTTTTTTTGCTGTCATGAGGGCACTCGTTGGTGTAGCTGCTGAGAACGGGGCCAGGTTGTATCAGTGTGGGATGTCAGTTGCTTTAAGCCTCCACTTCAGCTGCTTTGGGCTCTAATAAATAGGAACAGGGTGCACTTCTTGTGAGTTGATATGTAATTGATGCAGCTCCACAGATGAAATTTGTTCAGCACATCTCTTGGTTGTGAAAAATGTAGAGGTCAAGATAGTCCCTTTTCACACCTTTCCTCATTACTTTTTATGTGTGTCTTGTTTAGATGGGCAACAGGGAAACCTAAAAAAGAAAATCAAATATTCTCTTTAAAAAAAAATTTTGTTGCTTTGATCTTTATTAAATGAATATATGATTGATTACCAAAACCTAAAAGATGGAGGGAGCATCAACACTCCTTATGTATCCATGAAACCTTTGTACATATTTGTATTCTGCTAAAGGGAGTAAGGGGCTCAGAATGAAAATAAAAGCCAACATTTTGATTTGTGATGAATAAAAACCAAAGGAGATTTTTAATTCCCTAATTTTTAAATTTGTGAGCATGTGTGAAGAGTGAAGTACTGTAACAAGAAGTTTTTTGCTGTCTTTAAATTTGTCCCTGATGTCTGGGGTGCCTGTCAGTTACTGAAATTCCATGGGTGTGAGCAATCTCGTGAAAAGTGAGTTGAGCATACTCACAGGCTGAAGTTAGTTGCATGCATTAATCCCACTGAGTGTAGGGGATGAATGGTGTAGGTACAGGTACCTGTGGATCCATGGAGTAACAGCTCCTGTCCTGCAAAGGTCTGCTAAAGAAGTAAATACTTGCTGAAGCTGCCATGGGAGACAGGTGTATATCCCATCTTCCATCTTCCCACTCGAAGCAGTCAGACCCAACTTTTATAACCCAGTCCATTTGTCTACGTTCAGCTGCTCCAAGTTCATGTAGCTGTGACAGGGTGGAATTTGTCCCAGGGTGTAGTTGTACATCAGGCTTTAGATGTGACTTTACTTCTATAGAATAACTGATGCAATTTAGGTGTGCAAAAGAAACCTGAATTATGGACGGCCCAGGAAACTGCCTTTTGAGCAGACACATTTTTGAGAGAGCACTGGTTTAATCAACCGGCTTGGTGCCAGCCTGGATCTAACCAGATTGTCCTCATGCCAAAGTCGAGGCAGATGGCTTGTGAGAAACGGTTTGCAGAATGGAAAAGAACAGCAGGAAGTTTTCACTGGTTTGGAAAGGCTCGGTCTTGATTCAGAAACTGTGCTCCAGAAGAAAAGCACAAGCTGCTTGGGAGAGCAAGATAGGTCTGAGGCTCTCCCGCTCCCTCTGCCCCTGGCTTGGGATGTCATGGGAGAGCTGCACCTCAGCACAGGTAGTTCAAATGTGGCATTATTTCACTTGTTCCACATACCAAAGGTGCAAAGGGAAGATCTCTCTGTCACCTCTCAAATTCAGTAGACTCAACCGGATCCATTTCCCTAAGGACCCTTTGATGGAAGAGCATCGTTAGTGTGGAAGACAAGTCATCACAGAGGGCAGTATGGCCAGATCTGTGGGATGAGTGGAGTGTGGAACTCCTTGTGCATCCAGTTATGGTCTGACTGAGCAAGGAGTGTTGAGAGGCACAGCTCACTGTCACAGAAATCAAAACCACTCGGTATCAGGCCAAGATGTATCTGAAACAGAAAAATCTTTTGAAATCCCATAACAGTTAAAGTCCATCCAAATGAAAATTAGCTCTAAGTTCAATCCTTAATTACCCCTGCTCTTTCTTTGCTCATTAGCACTAAAGCTGTTCACAAATGTACATACTCTGTGTGGCTTGGGGCCAGCCCTTAGATACGTTTAACATTTCAAAGAGTGAGAAATGCACAGGGCAGAAACATGAAGATGGAAAATGCAAATAACTACCAATGACTTGCGCCATTCCCTGTCACTCTGCTGCCCTTCAAATCAGCACTCACAAGACTGAGTAGGGATTCCATTTCCATAGCTCAAAAATCAAGGTATTCCTGAAAACAGAACTTCCCAGTGTGGCTCTACTGTTTCCACAATGCTGTTGGGATAAATCCAACATCATCAATACCTAAATAGATGGGAAAACAATGGCAAATTTTTACATAGTGCTTTTATATTTAGCACTTCCAGTCCTTCAAGCATCCCTCTTCACCGGCTAGTGTTACTGAAAGTTAAGAGCTGAGGCATCTAGAAGCCAAATCACTCATCAATGGCACATGGAGAGTCCAAGTAACATTTTAATCACTGGTCCTTCCTTATTTTACAGGGGTAAATAGTGATTTCTGTGTGAGCTGGTACTTTGGGTGCTCAGCTCTGCACCTGCAGGTCCAGATGTGCTGCAACAAGGAGCACATCCACAGCTGGATCTGCTGCAGACTGTTCACATCTCCAGAGTATCCCATTGATTCATCTGGCTCTCACATCCTCAATTTCCTAGCTTGTTTTTTGTATTAAGAACCTGGTGTTTAGGTATCTCTAATAATTTCCTGCCCAGTAGGCCAGGTACTTAAATCCCTACTCAACGACATTGATATTTGTGTTTGTGCACAGGAGAAACATCCACTGATGCAAAGGAAACTTGTCCCAATAAATAAAAGAATCAACCAGCTCTGTTTGTTTGTCTACAGTGCTAGTTGCTCACAGACTCTCCTGGGTCTGTGCCTCTGCATATTCTGTAAGGACTAATTCTGCACCTTATCATCCTCAGCTCTCAGTGAGTTTGCTTCATGCTTTCCACTGAGATACTTCAGAGCTGAAGCACACGTGAGATCACTCCTATAACCTGCGATGTCGTGTTACTACTCTTGCAGTAAGAAAAAGCCAACACAGTGATCTTGAGACAACATTTATGATGTATATAAGTTTAAATGCATCTAAATCCATTCTGTTTTCTGCTACAAGGAAGTCATGATTTGTTTTTTTTTTTTTTTTTTTTTTTGGTCTCCATGACTTGATTTTTTTCCTTTTGTTTTCAGATCTTGTCATAATACAAAAGTTGCAAATGAAGCCACAAGTTTTACAGTTTTGTCTTTTCAGGTTTGTTTTTCTTTTTGCATAGAGACCCCGCAGTGTAATGTGCCTTAATTAATGGAAAGCAAGAATGGATTGTGTAAACTCCCAATGAATATTGTCTTAGCAAATTAAATCTGATTTAATGCTTTAAGCCGAAGACATATTTGCATAACTAATGAAACTGATTAACTTGGAATTAATTTGCAATGTTTAGTCATAAGGCTTAAAACTAAAGTGATGTTGGTAATGTGTTGATTATTATTAGTACTCAAGATAATCAGGATTGCTGGATGATTAAATGTAAATACACAGCAAAAAAATTGGTTCAGGTTAATAAACAATTTCAAATAGGAAAATGCCCCATGATGATAAAGTGAAACGAAGGAGTGTTAATTGTACAAGCAGAAGTTAAGAAAGATCGAGTTCCCTCTTGTCTGCTGGAAGTGGGTGAAAAGCTGCTTCTTTTTAGCTTCCCTGTGATTTGATAATGATTTCTTTGTGGTCTGCATTACACTTGTGCCAGGGAACACTCAGTATGGGCCATGGACCTGGCGTACCCAAGTGCTGTACAAACAGATCTCGGTGAGCTCAGGGAAGTGTGGACGGGAACTAATGGGTGGAGGAGATGGTTTGTGTGCATGGACAGCAGGGACCTTGGTTTGCCAGAAGCTTCATTGCTGCTGTGATTTTTTTTTTTTTTTTAAATTTTTTTTTTGTTGTTCTGCTGGCTTTGCAGCAAAATTGTGGGATGGGGTTGCAAGGAGGACCATGTACAGGCTTTCAGGGATGTATAGGAAAATCCCCCTTTAAGATAAGGGGTCTATTAAACAAAGCATGTAAGTTCATGCTTAAAAATGAAGTGGTGGAGGGGCTAAGAGGTGGTACTGCTGACTGGTAAGGATTCAGAGGTTGCCAGTTCCTTTGCATAAAATGGCCTATTTAAACAGGTGTTTTTTATGTGTTTTGAATTTTCATAATGTGAGAGATCAGAGTTGAGTAGACAATTTCTTCACTTGGTTACACTAATGTAAATACCAATTAAATGGATGTACAAATTTGTTTTCATACAGCTGGGAGCAGAATTTGACCCAGAGAATCATCCTTTGACCCCACATTAGCACACTCTTGTGCTTTGTCCATAAACCAGGTGGAAGAAGTATAAAACGAATCGACTTTTGCTCATCAAGAACTGCTTTTCTGTTTGAGTTCTCACAGATTCTTTCTCATGTTGGAGTGTCCGCAGAGCTTATAAAGAACAAAGACAATGTTGGGGGATGGCAAATATCCTCTTCTGGGTCTGATAAACATCCCAGTTTGGGCCAGCTGACTGTTGTGGCCAACATACTAGAGTCAGTGTAAAAGATCATGTAAGCTTTCCTCATCCACTTCACTGGGAAGTCTGAAGTGAGCTTTACCTACATGGCCAAAGAAAATTTATGTGATGTTTTTTGCTTTGGAAGGTACTGTGGAAAGTTGCAGCAGAAGGGTAACAACAAGCGTGTGGTGATGCACACATGGTGTTTATTGGCAGCAGAGAAACAGATGGAAAGTGCAAAACTACCTGTTCCACGTCCCATTGCATCTCCTCATCACATCTCCTTTACACTCCAGTGGCTGGGTCTCATCCCTTCATGTCTCTCTCCTTCCCAGTGTCTGAAGATGTGTGTGCTATGAATTTTCTGTTTTCCTTTCTGTTTTGCTCTCCTTCCTTCATACCAGTAGATTTTGGTTCAGATCATTTTGACCTAATGCTCTCCTTTGACTCCTTAAGATGAAGTTTTGCAATGCCTGTGGCTTATAATCCTATCTGTGTTTTGGCTGGTAAAGTGTTGATAGCCACAAGAAAAAGCCTAAATTTAACTAAGCTGAGAAACCCTTCCTTCACAGTATCACAGTGTGCTGCCAGTCATCTTGATATCTCAGGGGGCCTTCCCTACAGGATAGCATCCTTAATTTCACAAAATTCTCTAGGATCCCAGGCTGTCAGTAGTTAAACTGCATAAACATGGGTTTTGTAGGCTGAGAAGTAATGTTGTGCAGCTCTGTCACCTCTGTAACTTAGCTGGGCTCTGGTCACGTTCACATCATATAGATCTACTTCTTGCTCCTTATATCACCCTTTAGAGGTGACAGCTCTATCTTCCTGGGTAATGGGAGTGCATTCATGGGATGCTTCAGAAACTGATGTTTGCGTTTGCTGTGGTTTTTATGTAAGTGAAGAGCGACTCGGAGCTGAATAAGTACAGGGAGGCACGTCCTGGTGTGAAGGCAGGTGACCCAGACTGTGTAGGTGCATCATGTGGCTCTTCCAGATGCTTCTGTGTGGTCATCTTTGGGTCTGTCAGCTGAATTCTTCCTCTCCATCAGATGATGGCAATACCTCTTCCTCTGTGCCATCGACTTCAGGGGTTTTATGTTATGATTTTAAGGCAGCTGCCACGATGATGCCCTGGCCTCTGCCTGGATGTTCTAGGTCCTGCTGTAATAAAATAATATGACTTTCATACATCATCCACAAGTCCCACCAGCTTCTCTATGTCCAGGGAGTCCTGGAGGGATACTGTGTGTGGTAACCTTGTTCCATGGAAAGCTATCAAGTTTGTAATATTGTCCAAATGCTGCCACGACATAACCCACATGCACACACACGTATGTATTTCTCAAGGGTTATTCAGATTTACGTGTTCCAGCAAAACCTGAAAGGAATCATAGTGAAAACAACTTAATTTAGGGCAGAATCAGGCCCACTGTGAGGTTCAAGATGTCATGTTCAGGATAGTTCTGTACACTTAAAATGTTATTAGAAAAAACCTCCTCTATTGCCTCCATTACTGCATAAAATATCTAACCTTACACTGTGTATAATGCATGAGAACAGTGTTTATAACACGAGTTTTCTGCTTATAATGTAGTAGTGTTCTTGGTCAGCATCCCTTGATGTTTTACAGCCAAATTGTAAGTCCATTTAAATGATTTATTACACCACAGCCTGGTTAGTAAGCACAGGTAAACAAGTTCTCTGGGAAGATTTAAACTGTAAGGACAGTCACTATAAAGTCTATCAGAAATTCATTGCACTTCACAGATGGAACAGATAAAAAAAGTCCTTTACTGCAGACAGCAGGGAAAGACAATCCTAAATTATCAAGATGCAATGAAATCCTCTTGCAGGGTACAAATTGTTGGAAAACAATTTTTATCGATTATTTAAAAGAGAAGATGAAAACTGGTCTTAGTGGTGAGCTATTTTATAAATTTCCAGACGACCCGTCCCCAGTGGGGGGTTATGTTTGGGTGTACAGTGAAGGGGAACTTATTGTAATGACTTTTTGTGCTGCCAAAACCTGCCACCCATCTACAGACTGAGAAGGGTGTGTTCTGATAGTCCCAAGCAGTTAAAAATCACATGTAGCTTTCCTGCAAACCACTCTGCCATGAGAAAGAGTAAATGTCAGGGTTTTAAATTTTGT
Organism: Corvus moneduloides; assembly: GCF_009650955.1. Classification (NCBI taxonomy): domain Eukaryota; kingdom Metazoa; phylum Chordata; class Aves; order Passeriformes; family Corvidae; genus Corvus; species Corvus moneduloides. The sequence goes on along the minus strand of NC_045478.1, from coordinate 105,874,985 downwards.
CTTCTATTATTTGGTTTTTAGGGGTTGCTTTCTTCCTGCTGTCCCAACTCTTGTCTGTGAACATTAGATGCTTATTTTGTAGATGGTGAGTTGAAAAACACATCAGGTATTGAAAGATTTGCTATTTAGTCAATCAAGATGACAACACGAAGTTGAAAAGGAGCAACAACAACCACAGTTGCTGGCTATGAGCATGGACTAGAAAATTCAGAGCAAGTGATAGTTTTCAGAGCTGTGAGATGCCAACAAAGTATAGAAAAGCAGGACAGAGCCAGCAGAGAGGCTTGGAGCTGGAGGGAAGGAGCATCTGTGAAATGGCTGTCAAAGGCACAAGTCTGAAATTTTTGGAAGTCTGTAGAGCTGCAGTCTTTGCCAGTTAATGCTGGGTCAAGATCTTAGCTGCCCTCCTTAAACAGGAGCTCCTTTGCTTAATGAGGAGCTCCCCTCACAGACTGGCTGAACTGCAGCAGTGAACTTGCTCCTGGTACAAATTTATTGTGGTGGCCCAGAGTGACTCGCTGGAGCGAATGAAGTTGGTGTCCGAAATCAGTGCTGTATCTGATTCAGAGCCGTTGGCTTCATCCTCCACTTCTGTTGCAAGCCAGATTTTGAGGGACAGGGAAATGGAATAACATGCTTAACATAAGATTTTAAAAAACCCCAACTTTTTGTCCTTTAATCCTGAAGAATTTGTGTTTTTACTATTTTGCACTGAAGAATTTTACTAATAAACAATTAAATTACCCCAATACCATTGCTCTTGCAGGGAAGTTTAATAGCCTGCCAAGCTGTACTATGCTTAAAGGAGAAATTTTGCTTTGCTGCATTTGTGATCCTCCTACTTCGATCTTGCTCTGGGAATATGGGAACCAAAGTGCCACCTGCTATCAGTTTTCCCTCATCCTTTATACAAGCACGTATCAAGTCCTTCTTTTGTGAAGAGACTTTCTCTGAGTAACTGCTTATGCAGGGAGGAAATGAGAGGCTGAAATCTTTCTTTGCTTTGTGACCCCATCACTCGCCTGAAAAGAAGGCAAACCATTTCTCTATCTCACTTTCATCTTTCTTCTGCAACACTCAGACAATAGATGGGCATGTTTTGTTGAGTTCTGGGCAGATTTTACCCACTATGAAAATGTATATAATGCTCAAAGAGATCCTGTAAAAAACTGTATTCATAGTAGTCTTAAATGGTGTCTGAATTCTGACTGCTGGCTGGCTGGGTATTGACTTTGTGCAAATAAACAGAAGGCTCTTCCCAAAATCTTCCTGCCAGTCATTTATAGTTCACCATTCCCTCTGCTGCAGGGGTCCTTATGTGGACATCCATTGCACATGCCATGCAGGAATACTTAGACTGAATTCCTCCTGTAACTGCAGATTGCAGTAAAGTTGTTTTAGGATCGCAAATGGAAAGTGATCTTCGATGTAACTTAGACTTTAGGTTTGTGTTTGTATGATACCGACAAAAAAAGGCCTTGAGCACAGGAAGGGTAACAATGACTAATAACTAAAAATTGCAATCTATAGAACTTTGTAACTTTCAGTTAAAACAAATTGCATTTTCATTTCAAATGTCTATTCAAGATGAAATAGGTAGATTTATACCCTCTCTAAAGATTCATATACCAATCCTGACCCTGCTGCTAACACCCACTGCTGCAGTGGGGATCCTGCAACACGCATATATCAAACCAGGAGTCCCGTGGAAAGGAAATATATATGGACAGACAGATTCCTGGTAGATGTTTCAGAGATGTTTATTTCTCCAGCCGCATGGCCGGAGCTCTGCCCAGGAACTGTTCCAGTCACGGGACCAAGAGTCCTTCTGCCCGCGCAGGGAACACAAACCAACCCATGGGAACGAGGCTGAGCAGGGACAGGGAAACCCCGTGTCTGTGCCCTCAGGGCCCCTCTCCCAGGGCTACACGGCAGGGGAGGGACCCCAACACCTCACCCGTTTTATTTTAATAAAAGGAGAATGAAAACAACTGGATAAACATAACAAGAACAGTTTCAAAACAAAACAAGCCACCCTCCTGAGTCTTTAAATGTCCAAACAGATTCTCTGGAACATCTTAGGGCTGACAGAAGGGAGACAGAATTCTCTGAGCATGCTTTGTGGGGAAACTGAGGCAGGAGAGGGTTTAACTTCTTCCCTCCCCCTTTTCATCCCCCACTCGGCATTGGAAAGGGATTTTTGGGGAAACAACTGGCAAAAGCATGGTTTTGTGAGGGAAACCATGGATGAAAAAACGGATTGGGAATACACTGGGGGTAATAGGACATAGGGTAAAAGGGAAGGGTGGGATTAGGAAAGGGAAACTGTAGGGGGGGCTTACAATGGAGATATTGTCTAACATGACTACGATTTTTTGCATATATACTGCCTTTTACAGGAACATCATCAGGCCCAGTGACCTGCGATGCTTGTAACCCTTTTCTCCCTAGTACAATATTAAATTCCACCACCTCTCCATCTCCCAAGCTTGGGATGCATTTTTCAGGGTTATTCTTTTTAATAGCAGTTCTATGCACGAATATGTCTTGCTGGTTGTCACACCTTGTTATAAAACCATAATTTTGCTTAACATTATACCATTTTACTATCCCTAAGGTCTTAGTTACTATGATCTTTTTCCGAGTGGCTGCTGTTTTTTGTCTCGCTGCGTCTTTGCTCTCTCCTTCGGTCGCTCCCGTGTTGGAATTGTCGGGGCTGCTGGTGCCTGCGCGCTCTTCCCAGGGTCGCGTTCGGGGCTGCGCGGGCCGGGCCGGGCCGCGCCGCTCAGTTCTCCGTGCGTCGCCTCCTCTGGTCGCAGCTTCGCTGCCGATGCCGGGCGCTGCACCCACGTCTCGGCCGGGCCCCCCACCCACGTCTCGGCCGGGCCCCCGAGCGACGACTCCCCTGTGCCCTGCTCCAGCGCGCGTCTCGGCTGGGCGCGGCTCCGTTCCACCGCCGCTGCCGCCAGCCGCCGCCCGCGCGCCGCCCCTCTCGGTCGGGCGTTCACGGGGCTCGCTCCACCACACGCTGCACGCGGCCGGGCAGGCACCGCCGGGTCCCGCCGCGCCTCGCTCCGCCACCGACACTGCGGCTCGCGTGGCTCCGCCCGCGCGCGGGAACTGCCTCGCTGCTGCTCGCAGAGCGCTCGGCGCACGTGGCCTGGGCCGCACGGTCCCTGAGCCAGGCTTCCCTTCGCCAGGACACAGCTGACATTGCTCAGCAGTCTCGGTAACTAAATAATATTCACGAAAATATTCTTCCATCGGCATATATTTTGACTCAAATATTAACTGTGTCCAAACGGTTTTCCAAAAGCCCTTGGTAAGAATTAAATCCCAAGAAACATAGAAAAAGTTCTTAAACAACCATGCCAGGAAGTGTTTCAGTTCTTTCTGAGCTTGAATCAAGCTAAAATTTACAAATCGTTGTTCAAGAATCGTTTTAAGTTTAAGATAAATGTCCATATGCGGCTCTGAGAGCCAAGAGTCTTCCCACGGTTCCTCCATAGTTTAGATACGGAATAGCAAAGCAAAACCAAGAAGAGGAATCCAAAGTTTCCAGGGTTTACTCACACAAATCAGTCGCTTAGGGATCGGGGATCGTTCTGCTCTCAATTCTCCACCATTTGTTGCAGTGGGGATCCTGCAACACGCATATATCAAACCAGGAGTCCCGTGGAAAGGAAATATATATGGACAGACAGATTCTTGCTAGCTGTTTCAGAGATGTTTATTTCTCCAGCCGCATGGCCGGAGCTCTGCCCAGGAACTGTTCCAGTCACGGGACCAAGGGTCCTTCTGCCCGCGCAGGGAACACAAACCAACCAATGGGAACGAGGCTGAGCAGGGACAGGGAAGCCCCGTGTCTGTGCCCTCAGGGCCCCTCTCCCAGGGCTACACGGCAGGGGAGGGACCCCAACAACCCACTACCTGAAACCCATGGCAAATCAAAGCAGTGCATCATTTTGAAGTCTGCAGTCATGCATTTGCTTGGCTGCGCTTACTTCCAGGGGAATGTGCTGCAGGGACAGTGGGAAAGCTCTGGCTTTGCTGCTGCAGACTAACACAATTTGTGAAGGGCACGAGAATTAACAGCCTAAGCAAGCCTGAGACAATATTTCTTTCCCTACGGAAAGGAGGGATATAAAATTTAATGCTTGTGTTTGTACGCTTTGTAGATGTGGAGGTTCTGTTTGCTAAAATTTAAAAAAGATAAGACAGGAGTAGACAGCTGATGTGGTTGGATCTTGTTTCTACAAAGCTGTTGATTCTCTTAATGCAGTGAAAGTTATGTTGCCATCCCATGATAATTTACTTTGGTGGTCCAGATCTTTGTCACTGTGGAGTTAGATGGTGTTCAGCAAGAGAAGGTGGCTAATGATTTCTGCAGTGACTGGTCCTTTGCATAGGAATGTAAATTGTTGACGAAAGTATTCCTCACCTGCTGAGCCTCTTCTGGGTTCGCAGTAGCCCAGGTCCTGCCCAAGGACCACAGCCTGCAACCCTCCTCTCCCTGCACTTGGCAGGCTGGAGGATGGCAGGGCTGTTTGCTGCCTGGATGGTGCTTTTGGTAAAGACACAGGCAGCACCTGTTTCCAAGATGCTTTCTTCCTTACTTTCACCATTCCCCTCCCATCCAACTCCCTTTTCTTCCAGGGTAGCATACAAGGAGCTGTACTTTGCCAAAAAAGTCTCATATGTGCACACTTATTTTGTCCTTTTCGGTCAGCTGAAGCATGCAGGGCCATGTTTGACTCACCACTTCTACAGAAAACACGTAGAACTGACTGCTGTAGGAATTGCCTGAAGTCAGATTTAAGGAAAAGGATAAATCCTGAATGTTTGATGCCCGTAATGTGCTGGAATTGGATTGGGAGAGCAACGGTTCATATTTCAATCTGTGAAGTGATGTGCTTTGGTATCAAATCTAGGTGAGTGGAATTCATGGCTGGTATATTAAATCAGGTTTATGCTTATATCATGCTAGTGTTCCTTTGAGGATAACCACAGGACTGTTCTTGCTCAATCACAAAGGTGTAGCAAGAGAATCTGGTCCCTTACAAGTGGTATTCATTTTGATTTTGAACATTTTACAATTTCCACTGCTAAGGATGTGATAGTGGATGAAAGAGTTCAGCAAACCTTATTTCTTACTGATGCCTTTTCTAAGTAAGCACAGCATTTCAGTTTGATTTACGGTAATTTTTTTTCTCCCATGGAAAGATTATGAACTAGAGAGCATACCGACTGGAAGAAAATGGCTGCTAATCTTCTGAAACTAATGTTTAATCAGTGATGGAAAGAAAATAAGTAACTAAAAAGCTTCATCCAGCTAATTAAATAAAGCTGGTTATTCTGCTGGAAACAGTTAATGAACCTCAAGTAATATAATTATTTTCAGAATATTAAAGCAGGAAAAAAGTGATTACTTACTTAAGACTAAATAATTACAATGTATGCTTCACTATAAAAGGTTATAGATGCCAAAGACTAAATAACCACTGTGCTTCTGATTCTCCATTAAAGGGTGTTTCTCAGGAGTTATTACATCTTATGTTGAGCTTGTAGTGAATTTTCTCCTCTAAGATAATCTCCAATGATCTCTAAGGGAATTTGCCTCCCTTGGTGCCTGTTATTATTCTCATTTTTAGGGACTGGCTGTTTTTGATTGCCTTTAAAATGAGCTCTGATTGTATTAACTGTGCAGAAGGGATGGGGTGCAGCGGTTCCGCTCACGGCAGGAGCAGCTCTGAGGCGAGCCCTGGGCTCTGCTCCACTGCTCAAACACTGCCGGGGCAGCGGAGTTTGGCCTCATGGGCTCAAATCCTCCCTCGGCTGGAGCTCAGCTTGCCTCTGAAATGCTGCACATCTCTTCTGTTCCAAGATTACAGATAAGGGGGAATTTCTCTTAGAAAGGCAGGCTGTAGCGTAATTACTCCTGCAAGTGCTGGGAGCTTCCATTTTGGGAGCGGAGTCTGCTTAATGCTGGGTGCTTTGGAAAAGATCCTACCTGCCTCTGTCCTAATAGTCACTGTAATTTCTTTCCTTTTAGCATCTGAGAGCTGGCATGTGAGGTGGTTAAAGAAACCCAACACCAGAGCCCCTGAGTTGGAGGGGGAAGCTCATGCAAAGCTGCTGTGCCAGTCATCTCCAGACAAATAGCTTTTATTTATGAGGCACATCCCCAAGGAAGGGGCAGTTCAGAACAGCCTGTCCTGGAGGCATCCCTGAAGGAAAGTGCTCCTGTGCCTGCTCTGCTTCCCTGCTGGCACTGCCTGTTTGCACCCTTCTCTGTCCTCCTTGCTGATTTAAGAGCCATCTCTGCTCCCTGCCTGCAGGCAGGTAAAGCCCAGCCCCTGCACCACACTAGTGATGAGTTTGTTTGTCTTGTAAAGGCTCTTTGGTGAGCTGGGAAGGCTTCCTGGTTGTCCAGCTCCCCCTGTTCATCTCCACAGGGCTCAGGCTCAGTTTGGGGGTGTAGAAGGGCTGAAAGCTGTGCACATTGGGAGGGAATGGGACTCGGTTTCCACCTGCCTCACTGAGCCTGACTCAGCACCCTTTCCCATCCAAGGACATCAGATAAAACCCACAAAGGGCAAAACATGTCCTCTGGTTCTCCTTTCACTTATCTAAGTTATATTCAGTGCCCCACACCACACATACTCTTACTGACTGCTCCGTTCACTTTGCCAGGAGCAACCGCCCAAAATGCGGCTCATTTGATCTCATATGATCATGGAAATAAACATCTCAGCCATTTAAAATTATATCTTACACTTGAGAGAGACATGCTGAGGACATAGAGAAACAATAGATTTAATTAGGCTTTTAAAATGTGACACATCTATTATATGTTCCGTTACAGCTTTAAAAAAGTCTCAGTTCCTGTATAATAAATCTTGCTAGAGTACTACTGTTTAATTAAATGGGAGTCAGCACTGGGAACAATTAAAATGAGTTTATGCACTTTCAGGGAAACCCTATAGCAAGATGTGCAAAATAGCATACAATAAAATGAAAAATTAAACCCTTAGTGGGTTTGAGCTGCTACATATAAGAAATTTGATAAAAAGCATTTTAGGAAAGTAGGCAATTTTACAGTGTGGCAAGAAGTCTGTTCTGCCTCAAAGGTACCAGCCCATGTCCCTTGGATTTTTGCCACTGGAAAAAGACTCCAGATGGACTTATGCATCAATACTAGTAAGTGAAATTCATCGCTGAGAAAAAAAAGTGTTTCTTTAAAACCCTGAATAGGAGTGGATGTCACCTAGCAGAAAATATGCATAAATAGGTGAAAAAGATATCTCTGTTCTGAATAGTTACTGAGCTGTTTCAATCAAGAGTTTCTCTGCTTATGGGATTTAGTGAAGGCAAATTTAATTTTTAGGATATAGTTTTTACAGTAACATATGTAAACAAATAGTGATGCTATCTTAACTAGAACATGATATATACATTTTATTGCATATTAAAATCCATTTCAGCATTGCTTTCAGCCCAGAGTTTTTACTGTTTTCCCCCCTCTCTGCCTCAGTATAAACAAGCAGCCTTGAAATGAACATCAAAACTAAATGGCATTGAATATAATGAAGCAACATTGAGTCTAATGAAGCAGAATTGCTATGTAAACAGGGATGCTTTTATCTCATTGGAATTTTTATGTCCTTGCATGTCTCTCAGCTACATTTTTGTAACCTGATTCTTAGGAAATTTCTGATATCTTTTTATGATTGTTAACAGAGACCAAGACAGCACTGTAATGTGTGCTCAGCTGAGTGGTGTGAAAGTCACATCAAGTTTGTTGCTTTAGAAGCGAAATGTTCATCACCCTCATCTTGTTACAGGGGGTTGGCTGTAAAACTTGGTAACCTCTGCGTGTGAAGAGGTCTGCTGAGAAGAATGGGTTGCAGACCCTGAGGGGTCGGGCGAAAATGCCACTTGGAAGCTCTCTGCCTGTGAGCATTCCAGTCCTTTCCTTGTCTGTTAATGCCTTTGTGAAGGCACGGGCAGTAATAATACAAGCAATAACACCAAACCTCATAAAACCTTTTTCTGGGCTGAGAACCATGCCTTCCACTGCCTTGCTGTAACATAAGCCTTAGCAGGACACAAGCTGACCTTCCTCTGCCAGGGAGGAGTGAAACACCCAGGCACCTGTTCTTCACCACCTCAGGCTGTTGCAGGAGCTCTGGGAAGGTCTGTGGTTCCTCCATTGCAAATTAAAATACTAGTGAAGGCCTCCCTCAAATATACCTTTTATTATCACCTTCTTTTGATTCTGCACTTGGAAGTCATGCTCTTTAATATATATTGGCTTGCACCTGAGCATCTCTCACTTCCTCACAGATATGAGATTTTTGCCCTTTTGGACAGCAGCTCAAAATTCAGCATTTCAAGTTAATGTGCTGCAGCTCCTCATGTAAGAGTTGGGTTGAGCAGAAACAGGTGAATAAATGCTGCTATTTGGCAGTGTTGGACATGGAAGTATTTGTCATAGTACACTGATATACGATGCCCTTTCACATTCTGCACAGAGCACTTGAACTTAAAAAAAATATGATGGCAAAGTAAATGAATGGAATTTTGTCTGAAACTGGAAGAAAGAGAAGGAAGCCACTGTGATATCTATTGCTGTAAACTGTCCTGTTCTGTAATAGCTACTTCATCTAAAATACCATAAACACTGCCAAGTCTTGCAGCTGTTCTTAAACCTCTTGCTCCTGGAAGTTTGTGTAGGTTTTTTTGGTGGTTTTTGTTTGTTTGTTGTTGGTTTTTATTTTTCCTAAAAATTTCTGTTTAAAAAAAATTTCTTTCTAGGTCTTTGACCTGTTGCCTTTCTCTGTGTGCTGCCTTTTAGGGGGCACATACACAGAAGAGCTTTGGCATAAGATTTTCCATATCTGTGCATTTATATAGGCTGAGGACTTGGGTCTTAAAATGTATTCCTCTCCACGGGTTGTTAAGTCTGTAGTCAGAAATTTAGGAGAATGGCTAGCTGGCCCAGCTTCCAAATATTGAAAAACCTCAAAGTAATGTAGCACATAGCTGAAATCACATAAAGTTTGGGTATGGGGAATGAAGCTTCTGGCACCTCGTTTTCATTATGAAGATGGCAACAAGAATGGAAAATGTCACAAGAATAATTCACACATTTTTGGTCTTTAGTACTATAATTATCTAGACCTTCTTGCTTTGGGCTCCCCTTTTCCTACACAGCTTTTGGGAAAAGGTGGGTTTGGCTTTTAATGGCCTAATAAGTACAAGTAATAGCTTGTGATTTGTTTAATATTTTGAACTGAAAGGTCAAGGGTAGGAAGATTAAAAAGTCGTCAGGGGAAATGCTCTCAGTAAAAGCCATCTCTTGCTGGAAGTAACACAGCTTCTTAAGCAAGCATAAAATCAGTTTAAGTCAGCTCCAAGGCCAAGTTAAAGCAGAAAGGAGAATAATATTAGTATATAGATACTACCAGCTATAGAAGGGTAAGTGAAATGAAAAACCAGACAGGGAAATCATCCTTAGTATCCCCCACAGGGTCTCTGCAGCACTGATTATAATATTTTTGTTGGATTCTTGAGCATGTGCATCTGTGTGAAAGTCAGGGAATCTGAAGTAATGACTGAAGTGTTCTTGAGCCTCTCCTCTGCTTGCAAAGCCTCAGATGAGACTGAGTCATGGAGCATTTTATGAAAAGCTACCTGCTGCCAAACAACTGTCTTAAATTCCAGCATCTGCCCACGACCATCTCTCCTCTCCCAAGTCTGAGCACCTCCCTTCCCTTCTCTTCTGAATATGAAAGAGATGGAGCAGAAGTTAAAGGACTCCTTTGTCACAACTCTTTTTCCCTGCTCTGAAGGTGTTCAGTTACAGAGGTTCTGCCTTGGCCCACGTCTCTCCTCTGCAGTGCTGCTGTGTGAGTGATGCAGTAAAGCAGCTCTGATGATTCAAGGCTGCTTCTGGAAGTGTTGTTTGTGCACTGTGAGAAGTGGAGACCTGAGACAGATGGGTCTTTTTCTTCTCTCAAGGATACTCTGGAGGGTTTGCACATTTTCCTGAGGCCCCAGGCAAGTGCATTGCTTGCTTTCCTCCAAAATAGGCTCTTTCCATCACAGAAAATGGCATTGTGTTGGCAAAGATCTTGAAATATGCTATTAATTTTACATATTTGTTCTGAGTGACAGTGTGGGAGCCTCCTCTCTAGAATATATTTTCATTAAAGCAAGCAGGCTGAGCAGACACATGATGGGGCTGTCTAGTTGTGTATTTTGTAGGTAGAAGGCAGGCTTTTTATCATTTTGGTGCAAAGAGGTGAGGAATAGGATGTGGCCATTGTTAAGAGTTTATTGTGCATTTGAGGATGTCTGCTTTTTTAATAAAAAACCCTCTTGTAGCTCTGGTGAGTGTGGAAGCACAACCCAGCTGTACAAGGCTGAGAGCTCAGGTCAGAGCTGCCTTCACCACTGCCACAGGTCTGCTGGTCCCAGTGAAAGACACTGGGGGCCACACACAACTTCTTGGGCTGATTAATACCAAATGTGGTATTTTCTCTCAGCACTGAAGGTAGAAATGTACCTGTAATTATCATCCTCTAAGTTAAAAATGTTACTGCAACAGTGCTAGGTCATCCTGACCTTCTCCGGCTGAAAGAGAAAACACTATTTGGTGCTTCTTTTATAGTTTTTTAAGAACACCTATTTTTCCCTGGGATGTTCTGAGCAGTTAAAGCCAGCCCTTCCACAGAGTAGGATCATGCTCTTCTTATTTAGTTGCAGAAAACATTTACCATATACTACGGCAAATCACACAATCAATCTTCATGCTAATCATTCTCTGCTGGAAGCTATTTACTACAAAAACTTCTGAAATTTTCTTACTAGCTGGAGAGCTGACTGTGACAGGCAAAAGAGTGATTCATGTATGTTAAAAAAAAAAAAAAACAAACCAAAATCGAATACTTTGAAATAGGCTTGAGTATTTCAGATTAGATGGGTAAAGGGTATACAAAGAGACACTCAGAAATTTTCTTCTTCAGTAGGGCTTAGTCTTTATCCTCCCTAGATCTAATTCTAGCTAGTCACTTGCCTCAGCCTTTATTTGCTCCCAAGCTGCCATTTAAATGACATGCCTCTGATGATTTGCATTCATTCTGTACCTTTATTAATGTTAACTCTGGTTTGCACCAGCAGCTCTGGCTGTGCCTGGATGTGCAGCTCCCTTCGTGCCCAGAGCAGAGTCACCAGAGAAGGTTTCAATATCGTACTGCTCATGAGCATGGTGGCAAGTTTTGCCCCCTCATGCACAACTACAGAGCTGCCAGGTGCTTATGTGATTTAGAAGTTAGAAAATTCTGCTGAGCCCTCAAAACCTGCTGTTTCTGTTTTTTTTGTATGAAACACACTACTGTATTCTCTTCTACATTGCTGAATTCACCTCTGAGAAGCAAATGCTTAAATTTCTGCTTCTGATTCCTAGAATCATAGAATGGTTTGGGTTGGAAAGGACCTTAAAGACCATCTAGTTCCAACCCCTCTGCCATAGGCAGGGAAACCTTCCACTAAACCAGGTGGTCTAGTGCTCAAAGCCTCATCTGACCTGGCTTTAAACACCAGGGCCATCCACAGCTTCTCTGGGCAACCTGTTCCAATGCCTCATCATCCACACAGTGAAGAATTGTGGCACATACTCCTCTTCTAGATATTTCTCCTCCTGATGAAAGCAGAGAGCTTCAGTTTAGTCACAAAATGTCTGGTGCCTGTCTCTGATGTTCCGCTGCTTCTCCAGAACATTTTGCAGTTTACAGATGGGGGAAAAAATTATAAACCCCCAAATCTCTGCTGGGTTCCAGCCTGGCTAATTGTGCTACAGATCTGCAAAGTCAATTGTTACCAAAAAAAAAAAAATCATCACTGTCTGCAACTTACCTTGCACCTGCATGATATAGCATGGCAGCAAAGGGACTGATGGAGCGGGATACGTCAGTGCCCAGCTTGTAGAAAACCTGCTGTGTGTGCAAAAGGCCTCAGGGGCCAAGTGAGATTTTGTGCTCCTTTTGCAGCGCTGAGGAGGAACACCTCAGTGTGTATGAGAGCTTAGACCTCTTGCTGTGCTCTGTGGCCGTTCTGGCTGTGTTCACATGTAGAAAGGATAGAAAGACTCATGCCAGTTTGGCTTTGAGGGAGTTGGAAGGAAGTGTCAGTGATTCACAAAAGTAAAAAAAACAAAGAAATGGAAGGCATGTGAAGCTGTTGACTGTCTGGAACCTGTGGTAGGTCCCTTCAGAAAGGAAATGTAGGGATACAACAGAACTGAACAGGGATCTGAGTTGTTCTGGAAAAGAAACAGAGAAATTTGCTTTGAAATATGTCTCTGGTATGGAGCTGTAGCATTCCTCACCCTCTGCTGCACTGTATATTTGATTTGCTTTCCAAAATCAAACAGCTTAAGGTTTGAGTCACCCTCCATTAAGTTGAACAAAATGAAAATGCCAACACTTTTGGAACATGTTGGCGTGGGCCTTAAGTTGGAAAACAAACATAGCATCGAGCTGCCCTTCCCCACGCTAATGGAGAGAAAGAAGCTATTTAGTGAGGTGGGGAATTTGGAGGACTGGGTCTTTTGCATTGTTCTCTGTGCTGGGGAAAAGCACTGGACAACAGAAAACTTCAGTCATCGTTGAATGAGATCTGCTTCTTGACTGGTTTCTGATGTTACTGTTCTTACTTGCTTCTTTTTTATCTTGTTCACTGCTCAAAAGCTGATTCACAGGAGGAGGTCTGATAACTTAAAGCAGAATTATCTGGGACACCAGTGAGAACAGTTCAGCCCCCAGTGTGGGGGTGTGGGTTTCAGCCTCTTTTACCATCTGAGCGCAGCTTTTCTGGTAGGAGACGGAAGGAAGGTGGGAGAAGGTTTGTCCTAGAGCGTTAGAGAATGCAGCATGGAGCAGAGGGTGTTATGGCAGCTGCTACACCTGCAGTCTCACCATTACCCATTATTGGATTCCCTCCTCCTCACCACCTCTGCAGATGGCCACAGCAGAGCGTGCAGGCAGTAGGAGGTCTGGCCATCAAAGGGAATCTGGGAGGCTAAGGCTACAGGAAAATGATATTAGATTGTGAATCTGAAGGTGTCTGGTCAGAAAAGCTCCAGAGGCTACAGGTGAGCCCTGAGCTAATGTGGGGGAAGAGTGAGTGGGACATCAGCAGAGGCATGCAGTGGTGGGTTTTCCAAGGGGGATGAGGTGCCTCACGCAATCCTTAGTGCAAAACAGGCTCAATACTGTTTCAGCAGGGTTGTGATTCCCAGCTAAATGAATTTAAGAGCCATGGTGATTGGCTCTGAAAGTAGCTATCAGTTCTCTCCCGTGCAAACAAGAGTGCAGGCAGTGTCTGAGCTGCAATGTGGTCACACTCAGTGCACCTCTCTGAGTGACCCAGTGTGACCAGAGCGCCTTGTGGGTGACATGACCATGTTTTCTTTGAATGGTGATACAAGGCAGGAGCTCCTGTAGGCCTCAGGGGGACGGTAATGGGACAAGTAAGCCCTCCATGTGTTCAGACAGACCCCTTCTCAGGTTAAGTGGGCAAGCAGCTTGTACTTTGTCTTGTGTCCCACCTTTATTTCTGCAGCATTAAGAGGAACAGTGATGGAAAGTCACTGCAGCCTGATGGAGTCTTGGACATGGGAGTAGATCTCTACTCTGATTAATGATTTCTATCACTTAAGAAAGGGCATTTTAATGTTTTAACTACCCATTTCATAATGATCAGAGTTTTCAGGTTGTACCACAGGGCTGATTAATGTTCACCTCAGGTGTGCCAGAGGCTCACGTTTATTACACACGCTGCGCGCCCATTAATCGGCAGCACAGAGCGGGCTGTCATCCCCGATTGCTTAATTACATTGTCTCCCCCTGCCCAGGGCTTATGAATGTTGTGCAAAGCCATAAATACTCCAAGAGCCCCATTTCCACTGAAATCAATAAGAGTTTTGCCATTGTACTGAGATGAGCGCTGTGAAAGTAAAGTAATGCAGCTAACATGGACTTTCAAGTGGGAGGAGGGGCAGCAAAGGACACATGAATTAAGAAAGATCAAAATTAGAGGTGGTGTGAAAAAATTGCAGGATAAACTGGAAAATGTTGAAGGAGGCATAAGAGTAGGAAAGATAGAAGGCAAAATGAAAATTGGACGGGAAGTAAAAATAAATAAGAGGGATTTCAAGTGGATAAAGAAGTGAATGAGGCAACTGGGATTCTGCAAAATGGAAAGGGTAATTTTGCAGCACAAGCAGCACACGTTGTTGAATAAATAAATGAATTATGTGCCTCTTTTCACAGAGGAGAGTGGGAAAATTCAGTATATCAAAAGCAGGAAGGTTCCAAGGCAAGGGACATCCATGTAGAACAAGAGGGGAAGAACAGGAGTAGGCCTACCACTGAGAGAAGCCCTGGACACCATGGCTCCCTTTCTGATTCTCCTGGGAATTTGCTCTGTGGTGCATAATTGGTCTGCTTATCTCTCTGTATTTCATCCAAGGTGCTATTCTTTTTGTCCAGTGATTTGGTTGGAGGCAGAACCTGTCTGAGTACCTGTTGTGCTTCTGCAGGACTGCAGTCACTGATGACCACCAAGAAACTGCATTAGAATAACTGAAAAGGCAGGAAGTCCAGACAAAAGAAAATAATCTAATTTTTGGCAACCCTACCCTTTGCTTTTATCCTATAGAATAATTTGCCATGATAGATATTTGACAGTGTTCGAGTCAGTCCAGGCCTCGATGTTTATCAGCTGTCCATCACAGTAATCTGTTTGACAGCATTACAGCAAAAGAAAGGTCTGCTGAAAATGGCTTTGATGCGCTAGATTAGCACCTGGTCAGTTTACAAACACAGCAGCTGGCAGGATTTGGAAATACATTGGTCATTTGATTTTCGCTTGTTATTAATGTATGTTAAGTGCAGCAGAATAAAGAAGGATGTGTCAGATTTGAATAGGTAGAACAATTTAACTCAAGGAGACTGGAATGCTAAACTTCAAGGTTTGTTATTTTGTATCAGTAAAGGGCTGCTAAATGTGGTCATTCTCCTTTTTGCCACCTAGTTAGAACCAGGAAGAAATGTAAAAACAGGAGGAGGTATCCTTAAGGAATTTACCTGAGAACAAAATGATGCAATAGCTGCAGAATCCAAATATTCATATCTAAAGAAATGAAAATATCCTTAAGGATTATAGGTTAATTTAGCAAGTTCCAAAAATTAGTTTGATGAGCATACTAATTGAGAATCTCTGATTCCATATAAATCAAAGATAAATAACTAAGCAGGCAATCCTGGAAAGGTTTCAAGAGAATAAATGAACATTTTCTGGGAGGGAATGGAAAGGTATAGACAACAAGAAAAGCAACAACAACAAAAGAAACAAAGAAGCAAAAATCCAAGCTCTACAGGCTGTTGCTTGTAGCTGGAGTAAGAACACAATGCAAGGATTATAATGGAAGGTGAGCCCAGGAATGGTTCAGCTTTAGAGCCTTGTTGCCAGAATATTTTAGGACCTCATTACCCTCTCTTTTTAACCAGTGGTAAAATAATGTGAGAATCTTGATGTACAAGACAACCCTGTCTGACTGTGGCTGACCAGGGGCAGTCCTGGCTCATGCCAGGGAAAGAACAGGGGGTGAGTGTGACAAGCCCGGGATGCTGCAGCTCCTGCTGGACAGGGTGGGTTTGAGCCCCTGGGAGAGCTCGGCTGATTGCAAGGATGGGGACACTCCTGGACAGACACATCAGCTCCAGAGAGGGCAAAGCACTCGATGTGAGGTAAAAGGATGAAGTGAGCTGGTACAACCACATCCCTGCAGGCTGGAGAGACAAATTCAGGTGCTGTGGACACCTGGACATTACATCTCTGGCATGTTGATAAGGCTGTTATCATTTTTCTCCATTGAGGTTTTCTTTCACTGTGGTTGAAGAAGTATTAAAGCAAACCATGCTATTTATCTGTTTAAAAAAGCTGTTTTGACAAAGACCTGCTTACAGCACTAAGAGTACATTTTCTTTTTCCTTTCCAATAATAAATCTTTCATAAAATTAAGGCATTGACATTACATCTCTGTTAGGGTAATTTACTCCCCACAGTAATTTTGACTTAGTTTGTTCTACATGGAGTGATATTTTAATCATCCTTTCAGTGCTTATTGATGAGGGTTTGCTGCAAAAGATGAGAAGATTAGTTTAAAATTATCCCTTGTGAATTTAAAACAATAACAAGGGAGTGAACGCAGTCTAAAACAAATTAAGAAATGTAATAGACTTAATAAAAGGCCAATGTTTTATTCAATGTACAAAAAAACCTGCAAGACTTGCTGTGGTGGAGCTGCACATGCTCTTATCAAACTATGGTTTTTTGCTTCTTTTTAATCAAACAGGCACAAATCTCCTCCTCTCTAAAAGTAAGTGATGAATGAAATAAATGGTTTATATTTTGTCCAATAATAAAAAAGCATTACCTTGACTCAGGCATCATATAAAACCTGTGCCTCGTTCCTATACCCATCACCTGGGAATAATTTGCATTTCCTTACCCAGCAGGAGGACCCTGATTTCAAAGCTTTGTCCTCATCAGTTCTTGGCTTTTCCTCAGTGTGTGAGGGGGTAGATTTCTTCAAAGATTAATTAACTGCGAGGTCAGAGGGAGTGAAATATCTTCCTTGAACACTAGGATCCCTGCAATGCTGCAGGGATACCAAAGGGCATCCTTAAAGGCTGAAATTACAGCTTCAAACAATGACTTATCTTTTTGCTTTAACTAAACATGACACAGTCTCCACAATCTCCACAGTCTCCAGCATTTATGTTAAGTGGTAATCAGCCAGATGAAAAAAGTCATGGTGCCAAAGTCCTTGGATGGCTGAACCATCTCATAGGGTCAAGACCCTAGCGAGCCTCTACCCAGTGAGAAATCTAGTAATCGCATGCTAAAAAAGAATATCACAGGGCATTTTTGCCAGTTCTTTCCCAGGCACTGAAGAAAATGTGGTTTTTTTAGGAAAATATTCCAGCTAAAAATCTTTTTTCCAAGGTGGGAACTGAATAGTTGCATGGAAGTGGTTCTTCAAGAACACTGGTGATGGAAGGAGCTGAGGTTTTGAGTGTGTCTGCTCTGCGGAGCAGCGGAGAGCCAGGCACGGTGGCCAGGTTCCTTCTTGTGTTGTGTCTCTAAATCCTGGTGTGGGGATGGGTTTTTTTTCTACTCTTTTTGTTTTAAATTGTGGCTGCATCTTGCAGTGACTTGCTCAGCCCCAGTTGTCCATGTCTGTGCATGCACCTGTACCTATATATATGTACACAGGCTTGGCACAAACTGTTCTGGGTCTCCTGGGGTCACTCTTGCTTTGCCAAGTTACAAACGCTGCCACTTTGGACCGCTGTGCTATTTGTGAGTTTGGTGAATTCTTCAGAACTGCATGGGATTTAAGGCCCTGTTTGAATGTAAAATGTGATTAGCTACAGTGAAGTGACATTTTATCTGGCTGATACACCTTTCTTTCAATTTAGATGACGAATGTGCAGTGTTAGCCTGGTCACAGGCACTTCACTTGTGATCCTAGGGAAGCAGCTGGTGGGACTTTTGATGCTGATATAAAATGGCTTCCTCTTTCTGCTGGCTATTAACCATGTGGTTGCTGTTGTGTGCTGAGCAAGGATGTGGAGAGGCATGGTCTTTGGACAGCAGGAGTGGTGAGAGGTCTCACTCGTTGCACTCACAACACCAGCTTGATGTTTTGGCTGGGGCAGGGTGCTCATCAGTGGAGGAGTGGCAATATCTTCAGTGCTCCCCTTTCACTCTGCAGGAGAAAGCATTTTGCTTTGCCCTTTGCATCTGAGTTCAGTAATGGAGCCTTGCATTGGTTTAATTATACCTATTTACTTTGTGTGGGCACTGCAAGGCTTAATTAAACGTTTATGTATATGCTTTGAGAGGCTCGTGTGGAAAGCAATGCAAAACAGCTACATGTTAATCCTTCTATTGATTCACACTGTCGTGCCCTGGTGTGATGAGTTTGATCATTTGGGGGCTCAAGGTCTGTTCCATTGAAGTGAAAGAAAGTACTGCTGCTTGTCAGATGGCTAAACAGCACCCAAGTGTAATGTCCAGCAACCTGGGCCTCCGTGGGCTGCAAAATACAATACTGTAGTTACCCAACGCTTTCCCTCCATCCGCTTTTCCAGAGTAATGGATAGCAAGAAAATATTTCCCAGATATTCTGCATGCTACTTCAATTTAATTACGTCTTCCCTGATTTGAACAGAAGGCATATAAAGCTTGCCTGTGTACTTCTGTGGAAGTCTTAAATGGGAGGAATGGGTTTTGCCTGATTTGCGCAGCCTGTCGGGGACGGACCTCAGCGTACATATGTTGATGGCAATAAGATGATCGTTATCCAGCCCGTGCCTCCTCTGTAGGTAGAGAGGTAGGGATGCCCCGAGGGTTTAATTCCCAAACTTTCATTTCCTTCCTCTATTTTCAGCTGCTATTAACTTTAAAAGCATTTTTTTTTTGCATGAGGAAGGATTATGCACAGCTCTGACACCTTATTACTCAGCTGGGCTCACTGATTGGCTGAAACTCAAAAGTCTTTACTAGTTAGGCTAAAACATTAAAAATGTCTTTTGATAAACGATCTGAAGGGAAAATCAAGCAGATGGCTTTTAGGCCCATCTCACGATGCAACTTTGCAGGGAAATAATAGTTTCAGTAATGGGTTATAGAGCTTTATTTAAATCACTATACTACTTAGTGGAGAGGGGTGAATCATTTAGGCTTTTTTGGGGGTGTTTTTTTCTTCCCTTCTGTTTTTTCACATTTCTCTCCTTGAAATGAACTGAAGCCCACTTTGACATGCTGTGAAGTTATTCTTTCTTCACTTTTTGTAATTGGTCTATCGGTTTTCTGCTGCTGTCTCTGATTTTTTATGGGTGATATCCACTGACTTTCCACAGCCTGCTTCCTGATGGATTCATTTACTGTGTGTGTTGCAGGGGCAAGATTTATGTGCCTCAACCTGCTGCCTGCAGCTAGAGATCTCCTCTATCATAGTGGGTTTATAGGGTGAATTACAGCTTTGGGAGGCTTTGTGGAAAACTGTGGGGAAGTTGGAATAAGTGTTTCTAACCGGCTCCTTTGGCCTCCAGAGTGATTAGGCTGATGCAGCTGGGATGGGCAGGTCCTCTGTGTGTGTGCTGGAAGGGCAGGGAACTGCAGGGCTCCCTTCTGCAGAGCACCAAGGTGCCCAGCATTGCTCTGTAGGCATAAATATCAACCCCATGGTTCAGATCTGTAGGCAGGGGTGCAACTGTGGTGTGACTGGGAATCTGTGGTTGTTGTATGAGACACAAGAGCCCAGCTTTTGGAAGGGCAGGAGCTGCTTTATGCAGAGCAGATGAAGAGATGTATTAGAGGAGCTGTATTTTTGACGTGTATTTTATCACCCAGTCTCTAAGGAGCAAAGGCCTTTAACCTGTTTCCAACTGAACATTCCAGAAATCAAAAGTCAAAGATCCTTAGTTGCTTCTGAACATCTAAGCCAAAAAACTGCTGGACTTGTAGGAATGCTCATTTTCCTGGGGATGACACTTTCCTCTTTGAAACATGCACTCAGTCGTCATTAGATATTGGTGCACTCTTCATTAGATATTGGTGAAATCTTTGGGATAAATACTGGAAGTAATTGTCCAGATGCTCTAATTTCTGTTTTCAGCAGAAAATGATGACACATTTAAAACGGGCAATATTTTTTTTGTTCAAGTCGAAAAACGAGAAGGAAAGGTGTGTTTACTCCAGCATGGTACTGATTCAGGATGAGCTGGAGGACAGATAATGGGTATGCCCATTATGCCATTTAAATAAATGCTTGAGATGATGTCTTTGTTACTGTCTTTTCATAAATCAATGCAACACTGTGTTGAGAACTGGATGTAGAAACATAAAAGTGGCTTACCATAAGTAAGACAGCTGGGCCTGTAGTGTTTCAAAGAGTCTGAAATCAGAAAGACTAAAAATGGGCTTCAAGCTACCAGCAGCTGGTTGTCCTGGGGG
Source organism: Corvus moneduloides (assembly GCF_009650955.1). Classification (NCBI taxonomy): domain Eukaryota; kingdom Metazoa; phylum Chordata; class Aves; order Passeriformes; family Corvidae; genus Corvus; species Corvus moneduloides. Next base: position 105,854,891 of record NC_045478.1, on the reverse strand, counting down.
CACTGGCTTTTTTGCAGACCTCTGTCTCAGCCAAGGGCACAGCTTCTTGTGGGAGCTGGTCCTGCATCTGCTGGACCACAGTGCCTCTCCCTGGCTGCCTTAGCAGAGCCAGAGGGATCTGTGCGAAATTAAATGTGGAGGAGAAAGAAAGAACGTGAAACCTGAAGGAATGTTGTGTAGGGGGCTGTGTAGGGAAGGAATGTGTAGTAGGGGGTCAGTCAAAGCTGTCTTAGTTGTCCAAATTGTGCTGGCAGAAAGAGTAGAGATAAGAGGATTTTGCTAAGTCTTGTAATGTTACAGTGTAGAATAAAATGTAAGTTGCCTCTCATCTCTGCTCTGCCAGGAACTGAGGGAAAAATACTCCAGTGGAAGAAGTATAGGTGAAACAGTGAACATGACCTCCGATGCTGAAACATGGTCTAAACACCACTGTTATGGTCCTCAGTAAAAGGAGCTTTCTCCTGAGAGATGTGAGCTTAAAATATAAGGTCTTAATCTTTATTTCAAATCCCTCTGGGCAGACCTTTCTGTCAGCCTGAACCCCTTTGTTTTCAATAGCCCTTTGTGGTCCTGGACACACCAGTCCAGCTGGGGGTTTAGATTCCTACTACACACTGGTACAGTAGCTTTTCATACATTTTGATTAAAACCCCTGAAACTCTTAACCTCAAATGGTATGGGTTCTTGGTTTTGTTTTGGTTTTTTTGTCCATAGTCCACTCCTTTGTGTAGTCCTTGGTCCCGGTCTTTCTTGTCTTTCTCAGGTGATTGCAACCACTGACATTTTATTTTTGGATCATGTAACAGAGATAAATACAGCAGGGTGGTGAATTAAACTTCACAGGTAATTTCAGACTGGAGACTCCAGTCAGCACCTTTTCTTTTGAGGGCATAGCTCCACTTGACCCATGAGGGCATCTTATTTTGTGTCTGTAGAGGATGACAGCTTGGCCAGGTATAGCGTGTCCCATGGCACTTAGCACCTGGAAAAACCCAAGGTGCAATGGAGGGTTGGTTCTGTAGCACAATCACACGTTTTGCCTTCAAAGAGTGACAGAAAGTCCTTGGGAATGATAACTCCAGAGAGGAGCAAACTCTGGAGATAAATGGTACATTGACTTTGCCATTTGCATTTATTGTGCAGCCTGAGATGACTTTTAATTATTCAAAAGAGGCAGAATGTTAGTCACTTCTATCTTTGTTCCTCCCCTAAAGCAAACCCACTCTGCAAATTTTCCTGTGACCACTATACCAATATTTCCCTGCTACAGCTCCTCTGACTTTCACCTCGTTTTTTTTCCTTTCCTTTGAATTTTTTTGTTAGATGTTTGAGATGCAACAGAATTCAGCTACACTGAGTTTTTTCTTATCACCTAACTCAGAGCAGATTGACCAAGTCTATTCATGTAGTGAACAAGGAGAGGAACATAAACACTTTCCAGTGAGACAGGCACAAATCTAGAAAAACAATGTAGCAGTGAAATAGCTTTGTCAACATGAACACTGGAAAAACTCCATCATGTTTATTCATGTTGGGAAGAAGTGGGTGCTCAGTGTCTCAGCCTGCACACACCTACCTGGCAAGGGGGACGGGAGGGAAGGTCATTCCTCAGCGTGTTTAGAGACACGATTTCTGTATCTCTTCCTTTTGGCATCCACTGCTGCCATCAGCATGGGCACCTCCTTTCTCCTTTTCTTTGTAAGACAAGACATGTTATTTACTGCAGTGTTCGCCAATTTTTTTTTGGAAAATGTTCTGTGAGAAATATGGAAAGCAGAAGGGAACTGAGTGTTCTTGATGTCGGATTACAAACGTTTTTGGCCAGTCCATTTAAGCACAGAGTGGCATTTGTTTCAGGAGCTTTGAAGGAAATAGTGGAAACCATACAACCCTAAGAGAGAATTCAGATTTTGATTGCTCAGGAGTGAGGTATTTCATCTTGCACATGCTCCACAAAGGAAATGGTTTCAAATATTTATTTAATGTCTGTGAAAAATCCTCCCACCACCACCACCACAACAACAACAACAACAACAACAACAACAACAACAACAACAACAAAAAAAGAGAGAGAGAAAAGGAAAGGAAACAAAAATCCACCATTTCTTGACAGGAGTTTTAAACATTGCCAACCATGTGGTGGTGCTAAAGTTACAAAAGAAGAATCCTCGCAGACACACTCTGACAAAATGTGCAGAATGTGGCCAGATGAGATATGACAACAAGTACAAATTATAACAGTGGCAGACCAGTAAACATGGAAATCTGAGTAAATCAGTCATTTCAAATCTATTTGCCAAACTGTGTTTATCCTCTGCAAAACCTCACCATCTCCACAGGAAGCACTTCAGAGCAATCTCTGCAGGGCATTTGTTGGGTGGAGTAAGGATCAGGATATTCCACAGCAGCCTTTTTGCAGACGTTACAGCTGATCTTTCAGCCTAATTGAAATGAACAATAATGATAACTGCACTATTTTTTTTCAACTTGAGTACCCACTTCCCACTTTGAAATTGCTGCACAAGAGGACATTGAATACCAGGGATAGATAGATTAAATGTTTATGGTTTAAAAGTAAAAGCTGACTGCATTATTTTGTTTGTTTATTCCTCATCCCTTAGCTACATGGATATCTTGATATTTTGCAACAAAAGGAGTATTTTTAGCAGATGTCAGGTTGGTTTTTTTCCCTGTGACTTCATCAGTACAGTCCCATCAATTTCAATGCAGTCCCTCTTGCATGTGACAGTGCAGGATTCGTCCTGCAATCTGCAATCTTTTTTTGCTTATTCTTTCTGTCCCACATTCCTCAAACTAGAAAGTGCTTTGTTTAGTGGTGAGCCCTACAAAAGACCAAGAATAGAATTTGTAAGTTTGTTCTTTCTCTCTTTCTCTCTTTCTCTCTTTCTCTCTTTCTTTCTCTCTTTCTCTCTCCCTTTCTCTCTTTCTCTCTCCCTTCCTCCCTTCCTTCCTGCTTTCTGATCAGTTTTAATCACCTAAGTCTAGCCCTGGATTTGTGAGCTGGTTAAGAGGTCCTCAATGATGAGAGCTGACACGGGCCAGTTAGCCTTTTAAAATATATTCTGTGACTAGGGCAGAATAATTGCATACAAAATCCGTGTTTAACATTCATTTACAGGCTTACAGCGAGACACACTGTATGTGCCATCCCCTAATTTGTACCACTCGGGGAACATTTCCCTTGTCTCAACACTTCACATTGGGTTTTGTAGACAAAAGTTGAAGATCTGAGCACAGACCTGTTTCTGCCTCAGACTTCCCATGTAACCTTGGGCCAATAACTGAATATCTGTGTATCAGTTTTTCCTTCTGTAAAGTGGTGACTACAAAACCTGTCACGAAGGTACCTGGGGCTGAGCAGATTTAGACGTGGATGGAATATATCTTGGTGTTAACGTGATATTCTTTTTCAGTAGACTCACCAGAAGTCTTCCTTTTTTCTGTCCTTCTTCCCTCTGGCTATGGAGTTTTCCTACAAGATGGCCTAGAAATGTTAGTAGTGTTCAAGATATGGTTTTGATTGTATTCTTTCCTAATAATTTATATATTCTGAATTACTTATCTGCTTCTAACGAACATTGAACTACATTTTTATCAGTCATCTGTGAGTGCATCCTCCAGAATTTGCTGATGACACCAAGCTGAGTGGTGTGGTTGGCACATGTGAAGGGTGGGATGCCATCCAGAGGCACCTGGACAAGGTTGAGAAGTGGATCAGTGGGAATATCATGAGGTTCAACAAGGCAAAGTGCAAGGTGCTGCACCTGGGCTGGGGCAAACCCTGGTACCAACACAGGCTGCGGGACAAGGGGATTGAGAGCAGCCCTGCCAAGAAGGACTAGGGGGTACTGGTGGATTAAAAGCTGGTCATGATCTGGCAATGTGTGCTGTGCTCACAGCCCAGAAAAACCACTGCATCCTGTGCTGCATCAACAGCAGCATGGCCAGCAGGGGAAGGGAGGGGATTTGGCCCCTCTGCTCCGTCCTGCTGAGCCCTCACCTGCTGTGCTGCATCCAGCTCTAGGATCCCAACATACACAGGGCATGGGCCAGTTGGGGTTAATCCAGAGGAGGGTCATGAACAGGGTCAGAGGGATGGAGCACCTCTAGTGTAAGGAAAGGCTGAGAAAATTGGGATTGTTTAGCCTGGAGGAGAGAAGGCTCCAGGGAGACTTTATTGCAGCCTGTTAGTACTTAAAAGGGGCTTATAAGAAAGATGGGGGCAAACATTTTGGTAGGGTCTGCTGTGATAGGACAAGGAAATGGTTTTAAACCAAAAGAGGGTATATTCAGACTAGATATAAGGAAGAAAGTTTTGATGAACCACTGGAACAGGGGTGGCAGATGCCCCATGTCTGGCACTCAAGGTTGGACAAGGCTCTGAGCAACCTGATCTAGTTGAAGATGTCTCTGCTTGTTACAGGAGGGTTGGACTTTAAAGGTCCTGTTATGATCTGGTTTAAACTCAGAAAAGCAAAGCAACCTAAGTCTCTGTGCATAAACCAGAAAGAACTTAGAAGGTTCAAAATATTCCCAGAAACGAGATTAAAACCAAATGAGTTAAATGTTGATGCCAAAAATTTGATGTATTTTATTTAATAGCAAAAGAGGCAAAGAGAAGGGAAGAGAAAAGAAAGAGAGAAAGAAATGGAAAAAAGAAGTGTGCGTGGGGGGTGGGGGACAGGGAAAGGTGACAGGGGTTAAGTGGAAGCAGATCACCCATCTGAGGGTCCCAATGACATCTCGTTGCTCCCCTCCATCTGCTCTGCTGGGGTGAGGGTCCCCCGTCACCGCCGTGGCCACACCGCTACACGCTGCCACACGCCATGTCACGCCGCCACGCGCCAAAAAGTGCAGAAGAATTCCATGGATTAATGCACACTTTGGGCCAAGTGGGAATGCCCACGTGCCTCTCTTGCAGGGGCCAGCTTGACACTGTCCCTTGCAACACTGAGGGTCTGTTGCATCATCTCTGGTGCTCTGGTGCAGAGTCTGGGGACCCCTTTGAGGGGGGCCCTTGGGATGGGCCATGTCACCCCCTTCTGATGTGGATAAGCTTCTGACCAGAGGCTTTTCCAAGATACCCAGAGCCTCTCCTCCCCCCACCCTTTGGTGCAGGGGGTCTGTGTGAGCCTGGCAGCTGATAGCCCTGGGGCTGTGGTCTCCATCGTGGAGGTGTTAAGCCTGTGGTTTGTGAATGTCCCCAGCCCTGAGTTGTTACTTTATCTCATCTTCATCAGTGAGCGGTGTCAGGCCGCAGTCAGGGCCCCATTCAGGGTGCAGTAGTCTTCTCTGCAGCTTTTGTAATACAGTTTTAAACGTCCTTCAAGAAGTTTAAGTCATAAATGACAATATTTCAGTCTCTGACAGGTCCCTTCCAACCCAAACCATTCTACAATCTGCCATGAACCGAAGATCTTACTCTCTGTAGTAGTGGGGGGTAAGTTCAGCTCAGAAGCCATCATTTGATAAGTGAGGTTAGGGGGGCTCTTTTAGCCGTATATTTTGCTCCACATGTATCTGCACTGCATTTCGTCTGTTATTGCTTGGTCACTCAGTCTGGCAAGGCCTTCAGGAGATGCTCTTCATAGACAATTGACCCTTACTACACTGAGTAATTTTCTTTCATAACTTATTACTGAATTTCATCAGAAAACTTTGCCAATCCATTGCCTTCCTTTGCCTTCTACCTCCACTCCATTTCTCCTTCCCTCACCCCTTTCCCAGAGCACTTACGAATGTGTTGGACAGCACAGACCCAGCACAGCCCAGCTCCCTGGAGAGATCTCCTAGTGACTTCTCCCCCATGCATGAGCTGCCCTTTTACTGCTGCCTGTTTCCTGTCCCTTAATCAATTAATAAGTCAAACAGGGGCGTTTTTTCTTGTGCAACCACAACTTAGTTTCCATAAATGCCTGTGGAGTGGGACTTTCTTAACAGTCATTAAGAAGGTAGATCATATCACTCTTGTCCATGTACTTGTTCTCCCTTTCAAAGACTTCCAGTGGGAGCTTGAGACTTGGTAGTATGGAAGCTTGATGATGAGGTCATCACCGGGTTGTGCTCCAAAATAGTGTCTCAGATGCTGATCAGTCACTGATGTTTCAGAAGGTGATGCATGAAACCTGTCTGTGTGCATAAATTCTGCATGCTAACGACCTCTTCCTGGTACACGAACCCAAGATGCTGCAATTATTTTACATCAAGGCAGGATCTGTCTGAAGGAGGAAGTGGAAAGGGGGACAGGACATTCTGAAACTGAAAAACACCCTGTTGAAGCTTGATCCCAAGAGATAGGGAAATACAGAAAAGCAGTGCTTGCAACCTTGAAAAGTCCACCAGGTCACGATGTCTGGTGGAAAATATTGGAATATTTCAATTTTTGTATCAAGCACATGGAAATGTTTTTGTTCAAGAAAATGTGCTTATATATAATTTTTGTGCTCATACTTGAGGTTTTTATCTATTCTTTTGTGTAAGAAATTACATGAAAGTGCCTCTAATGTACCAAAGCACTGATTTCTTAGAGAGCTGCTTTGTCCAGAGTTTCCCAACTAACCTGCTGTGCTATGGCCAACACTGAGAAACCTATCTGTGGGGAATTTCTGAGTCAAAGAACTCATAGAAAGCTCAACTGAAAAGCCTAAACATGGTTTCATTTCTGTTTGATTCCTTTATTAAAAACCATATCCTGGATGCCCAGCTTCCCTACCTTTCCCCAGATGTGCAGTAAAAATTCCTGTTATTTTCCTGGGGAGAAGTGAAATCATCACTGGAGCCAGATCAGACCTTTCACAGGTCCTTATCAACATATTTCCAAGTTTCCTTTCAATTCATTTTCCTAAAAACAACATTAGAGATTTCGATTTCTGTTGGCAATTCATACCATGCCTGGGTCTAGTGGGAGACTGAGGGAGGGGTATGACTCACTGACATTATACTCCTGGTTTCTGTATGGTACCTACAACCAGCATTTCCCAACAGCAGAGACCAAACCTCCCCAGACCCCAATGTGAGCAGCGAGCAGCACAAACATGCAATCACACAGCAGCACGTCGCCTCACACAAAAACCTTCATATTCATAATGAGGGGTTTGTTGCAGAAAACATTTGTTTGTGGTTTTTACTCTTTCTAAAATGAGGATTCAATTACTGCTGGGTTTTTTTCCCCTGGGAAGCAACTGTTTTCACTGAGATGTTATTTTTTCCTTCACCCTTGCTATGGGAATGCTTTGCTACAAATACTCACCTTGGTCTCCCTGCCTTGCTCAGATAGGCTTTTTAAAACCATGAGCTGCATGAGCAAGTAAAACAAATTGAAGTCATAAAATGGAGTCCATGTCTGGCTGGCAAGTGCCAGTCACTGTATCAGCACCTGCTGTCTGCTCCAATGCAAGTTTTTATTGCGTTCCCACACATTGCAGCCGTTTGGCTTCTGTGGAATCATCCTCCCAGCCCTGAGCCACGATGAACCTCCTGTGCTCCTCTGCACAGCAGCCCCAAACCCCAGCTCTGCTTCTATTGTATGGCTGACAGCAGCTCCATGATTTCTGCACTGCCTTGTATATTCAAACAGGCACTGACTTGCAAGCCCATGGGTTTTTTTTGTCAGCTACAAATACGTATTAATAAAGCCGAGTTTGGTGCTGCTGAATATAGCAGTGACATTTGTCTCATGTTTGTCGCTTTGATTGGATAAAGCCCTGGCAAAGGCCTCTCTGAAATGCATCTCAGGCTATGCTGAGCGAGATGTGAGCTCGGCTTTGTTGGCTTGGTGTGCTGGGGCACGGCGACAGAAGAAAGAAACAATTATCTCACACTGCCAAAATAATGGCTTTTGCTTATTCCTCAGCGAAAGCATAAGGGCCAAGTCCCCAAACCATTGAAGTCAAGGGAAGGATTCCTGTTGTTTCACACAGCTTTGGATCAAAGCCACTATGCAAAGGCACAATTTTTCTGTAGGTTAAAAAGAAAATACTTTTTTCTTTTTTTTCTTTTTATTTTAAATACAAAGAATTAGAGCATAGACATGCTATTTCTAACCCAGCTATGCTGAAATAATGAGAGCGGAGAAGTTTAGGGAAAATTCAGATGAAGACGTGGTAAAATAATTTACTCATCAAAATCCACAGTTTTAGGGTGACTGAAACTATTTATGAGTGTGTGGCGAATTTGAAAAAAGGGCTGGGCAAAGGAGTAGTGTGGGGGGGGCGTTTATCCACAGAAATTTGTTAGAAAAATAGCGTTTCATTTAGAAATGTTGCGGGATGCAATTTAAAAATAGTAAAGCAACATTGGCTTGACCCAAACACACTGTAGCAAATGATCCCCTTCCCCCGAATGATCCTTCTGCCTCCTTCCCCGGTTTCCCAGCTTAGCCATCAAAGGAAGGCAGGAGTCTAATTGCCCAGCTGTGATTGTAAGGAAACGACTCAAACGCCGCAGTCGCTGTCGCCTCGTTCGTGGCTGAGCCAGAGGAGTGAGCCATGAGCGCTCCCATTAACTAGCAGGCTAATCATTCTTTGCTGCTTGTTACGGAGAGAAACGCACACGGATGGCTCTGCTTAATCGGATGAAATTCTGAAAGTGCTTTTTGGTTCCTGTGGCTTTCATCCTTGGTGCCAGGGTTTTCAGCCCTCAGTAGGAAGAATTAAGGTGCTTCCTTTTCTGGCTCTCCCGAAAGGCAGATTGGTTATTACACCTGGATGCAAATGAAGCCGTCTGCCTTTGTTGAGACGAAGAAAACGAGAGTGAGCTTCACTGTAGGAACAAAAGCTCCCTGAGGTTGGAAGGACTGGCTCTGGATATATGTGCAGGGGGCTGGGGGTGTGAGTGTGTGCAAGCAGGCTGCTTTCTCATAGACCACTGGGCTCTCAGATCCCCTTTAAGCATGCCATAGCTCAGCACTGCTGTGGAATGCTCTTCCATCAATAAACAAATACCATCTCCACTAACATGACCCTCTTCTGCAGGGTGCACCCTGTCTCCATCACCTCCTTTCACTCCACATCTGCCCTTTAGGACGTGTTCTGACCCTTTCAGTCCAGTGCTCTTCCTCTGCCAGCGACTATGGCAGATACTTAAGAAAGCATTCTGAGGTAAAATATATAAATCAATCGCCTACCCAAATTTCAGCCATCAGTGAGGCAGAGATATGCCTCTCAAACCTCCAGTTTAATACCCTCAGCTAAACTTTCTACCATGGGTATTTGTACCTTCAGCTCTTTCAACATGCTATGGTGATGAGGTCTGTGCTTTAATTCTATACTATGTGAAGACAATTCTTATTTCTTTGTGTTTTAAACCCTCTGCCTAATAATTTTATTAGGTGCTCTCTAGTCTCTGGGTTATGAGCAGTAGTCGTTAATCTTTCCAGATTGGCTTTACAGTGGTCGAACATGATTGCCAAGCTTAACCTGCCATACATGCCCCCTCTGCCATCCTTCATCCAGGCAGAAGTCTGACCTGTTTCACAGCTCCTTTGTGGGGCCATTCCCTACTTGGGCACATGAGCTTTAGTGTTCCCAGTGCTTCCTCTTTTGGGGAGAAAAGAGGGTAGCAGGACTGCATGATATCCAAGATATGACCTGGTATGAAGGAATATGGTTTGGAAAAATGCTGGGATATTAGTCCTCTCATTGCCTTTCCAAATATTACACCTGCCTTTTAGATTCCTGATGATAAGTGAGTTGATGTTTTCGGAGAACAATGCAGAACAGCCTTATGTAGAATTAGCCAATATCCTGTTGTTTTACATTCATCCCTGGAGTTGTTTTCTCAATGTCTGTAGCTTCATACATCTCATGACAATATTATCCGCCTGGTACAGCATTGGACTCAGAAATGGCTGAGGTTTTGTGAGCAGTTTTCTCTCAGGGATTTTGTCAGGAAGTCTGAAGCACACAGACTGGACAGAGGAGGAAGTGAACAAGCAAAGGCATCTGATACCATCACTCCCAGACCTGAGGGTGACAGGCACTGTAAACCTGTCTGAAAGCTCACCACAATTAGCAGAATGGTTAAAGATATTTTTATATGGATTTTTAAATTTTTTGAGAAATAAGTTTACCTTTTGTTCATTTTTTTAAAGCAACCTGAGAAAACAGTGGAAGTAGATCTATTTCTCTACAAAAAATAGCTATCTGTTTAGAAAAAAATCCTTTAATTTTGTGTTTAAGTGTTTATGCTAGTTTAAAATCACAATGAGAGGTTTCATTTGACTATTTAAGTACGTTTCCTTCTGGAACAGACATTAAAATGAAAATCAATTTGTATTCACCCAGCTTTAAATGTGATGCTGAGAGAGCAGAATACTGCAGAAACCATTTCTCCAGCACTGTAGTCATCAGCTTCACTCCTGCTACTCACAAAGTAGCTTGATCTGTGGGGCAGAACTAAGGAGGCCTTTAAACTGACATTGTACAAAGTGTCAGGTGAAGGAAAGGCAAAGACCACGTTTTCACTTCTGTGCAAATCCACAGCCAGCAATATCTGTAAGTCTGCTCTGGTATGTTGTGTGTGGAACAGGCAGAATACATCCAGGGTAAGTGTGGGAAATCGCCTTTAGAAGTGTTTCCTTCTTTTCCCCTGGTAACTTGTGGATAATTCCAGCTTGGACTGGTTTGAGCAACCTAAAATAACTAACCCAGGTTGAACTTAACAAGGCAACACTTCGAGGAGCAAACAGGCACCTGAATTTGATTGATACTTTGGATAATTTCACATCCACGACTCGCTGCCCATCTTTGCCAAGCGAAATAATGTTCTTTCACCCCACTCAGTCAGTGAGAAAATTCAGCTGGAGAGAAGTGTCAGATCTAGATCCAGGGAAGGGCTTGCAGGTTTCAGTGCCTGGCACTGCCACTCCTGTTGGAGATATCACAGCAAGACAGGCTGAAACTTGGTGTTGCTTATTTTCTGCCTCAATATGTGTTGATTTAGACTCCACTACAGTGAAATTGCTTCAATGGAACAAACCAGGCAAACACAGAAGCAGCAGGTTCCCTTTGTTACCGGCTTCGAGCATTAGTGTGAGGGGAGAGAGAAGGTCAAACGTTTTTGGACTGAGAGAAAAGCTGCATGTGAATCTTGTGTTCCTTGTGTGAGACCTCTGAGTCCTGAGCTCTTGCATAAATGGGGAAATGCTCTTCTCTTCTGCTTCTCTTTTGTTAGGAGATTGACCCCATAAATGTGCTTTGGCTATCTTCGGGGAAAGCAGGGAGGGTAATTATGAGTTTGCTCCCAGATCCCAGTGGGATCCTAGCGAGGTTTGGGAATGGAAATGCAAAGATTCTCAAAGTTGTCAGGACATACATCCCTCAGGGGATGCCTTGAGGCCTAAAGATATTTACTGACAGATGTGGAATAATTAAGTTCTGGGAACCTGGGACGTCTCCCAGGCGAGGTGGAACAAGTGAGGGGATTTTGAAGACATCCTGGTTTTGTGCTCTGTGAGCCTAAGTCCCTTTGCAGATCAGGCCTAACATGCAAGCAGGGATGCCCTGCAGAAGACCTCCAAGGAGTTTAAATCCCTTAGAAAATATGATGTGTAACTGGGTGCTTAAAGACTATGTCACACAGCAAGGTCTGGGATTACATGGATAAATTTAAGTTCAGGTCTGCCTATCTTTGAATAGAAACATCATAAATTTAGCTCTATTGAAAATATTTTGTGTGATTGATGCTGGTTTAGAGGCAGTAGATAAAGAAGTGTTGCTGGTTTTGAACATAAGCAATATTTATTGTAGTGGCTTTCTATGAGTCAGGTGATTTCAGGATAGGATCTTCTGGTTAAACAGCAAACATCATGTTCCCTCATGTTTTCATTAGATGTGAGAGCATGATTATATCACTGAGAATAAGGATAACACTGCACAACTCACCAAGTTAAGAGTCTTACAAAAGGCTTTAAAGATAGCAGTGCACAGCAGGTGTGGGAACGTGAGGTTTTCTTTGCTTTGGACTGAGAGGCTGCTTTCCAACACTTCCCAGTCCCCCACTTGCCAGCAGGGTCACAACACATCTACTGCAGAATGCCATCTGGGTTCTGAAAGAGGGCACTTACGACAAAGAGTAAATATTCACCTCTTGCTGCTTGCAGAGAAAAGGCTCTTTCCTTTTTTAAATCTATTAGCCAAATAAGACAAACTGCCCAGAGAGATAATTTTTCTGGGAAACAGAGTGCTGGAGAAGGGATGCAATGTTTTAAAGCACATCTACTGCACCTGAGCTGAGTTATGTCACTTCTAAACGCCTTGAAATAGCATTCTCTCACCCACCCCATCATTTAATTATGAGTATTAATGGGGCTTTCAAGAGTACATCCACGGGGAAATGCACTGCATCTCTCTGTTTGTTTCCTTCACCATGACACTGCCTGGGCACACTGTGGGCTTTATTGGCAACACCTCCTCTTCATTTGAGATGCGTAGTGCTATATTTGCAGTACAACAGTTTTGATTACCGATACAGCAGAGATAAAAGGGAAGGAAAGAAAGGGATGATCCGTAATTGCCTATTTTTGTCTCTGATCAGCAGGAATTCCATCAGCTTCCTCAAAATTGTTCCCCAAAGGAATGAAACGTACATAAATATGTAAGAAGAGTTTTAATTACTGAAAATTCATCAAAAGCAGTATATGTTTCCATGACTAAAACCTTTCCTGGAGTCACAATAAGCATCCCACAGAAAAATGGGCCACTAATTAGTAAAGAAAGTAAATGATAATCATGCACGGCAATATCCACGCTAATGGAGTTGGAACGTGCTGGTGTTAATTTTGTGAGAAAGGGCATTTTAGGACTTGGGCTGCCACATGAACCTCAAATGAACAAGGCTGTGTTCCAGAACTAAAACCTCCCTGCTGACCATTGTTCTCAGCACAAAGAAGGTAAATCCTGCCCTGTTGCTGTAGTAGGAGAGTTAGGACTAGGTTTTAAGGAATGTGAAGAGCTTGCTGCTCCCGGTGAAGCTGGCATCCAAATTTATCTGCTTTTCTGGTGGAAACTGGCAGTTTGCTGAAGCCAAATCCCTTCCATCTGGAGTAGATGAGAAGTCTCCTGTAATTTTACGCAGAAAGGGAAAAAAGCCCCCAATAGTCCAACCTTCCCAAATTTTTGTAAGATATGGAGGTGTGTTTGCCCTAATTCAGAACAGGAGTTCTTTCTTTGAGAGCATAAAAACACCTTTAGGTCAGAGAAATTGTTTCCCACATAGCTCTATTTATGAATTTATTTCCAGACATAAGATAGTGTTGTGTCTCTGGGTATTCTGGGAGTGTGGGCTCACTCTCAAAATGTTCCTTTTTTTAGCTTTGTTTGCATGAGTTTTCCTCGTATTTTGTAGTTGATTAGTTTAGATTGATGCAATTAGTGTAATTAAATGTAATTATGAATTTTGGTAGAAATTAGTGTAATCATATATTTACAATGTGTAATTAGGTAATTACAATATGTAATTTGTGATATAAAATGTAATGTCATAACATGATGCTGATTAAATTTCATATTAAAAAAAAAGATGTCCTGGCACATGGAATGGATAATCTCAAAAGTTCATTCTTTTGGAATATCTTTAGGAAGTCCTTTCCAAATTATCCAGCCCCTTCTATTTCCCATATGGAACAAGAACCCTGCAAAAATCTGATTTTATAAAGCAAACATATTTTCTCATCTCACTGTAGCCAGCTGAAGAAAATGCCCTCACCCTCCACCTACATTTTCCACCCTCTTTTCTACGTACAGACTTTAAAAGAAAACAGATAAAAAGAGCTCTAATAAAACATGCCAACAATTTGCAGCAGCAGCAAAAGAGCAGTAACAAAGAGATTTATGTTTTGGAATTGTAATGATTTGTGCTCCATTTTATTGAATCCATTTTTCTATGTAATATTTAATCTCCAAGCAGGGCATTTAAAATGCAGCAATTAAATGCCTTTATATGTTGATGCATCTCTGAGGACTAAAGATGAAGTAAATGGATTCTGCATGTGGATACTTTGAGGATGTCTTCTGGGAAATGAAATCTCCATCTCAGCATCAGCAGTAAATATTAACTGAGCACCTTCATAGTCCTCTGTGGTGTGTTCAGAGAGACTGTTCATCCCTGTGGATGAGGACTAAAGGAATTCCTGTTGTGTTTGACACACATCTTTTCAAGATATTGAGGTTATTGGTCAATGGATGTGATGATAGAAAGGAAAGTCACTCTCACCCTAACCTAGCAAACTATCTGCATGTCTCAACCTCAGCATGTGAAAAACCCAACTCCTGGGATTTGGCAATATCCCAGCAGGCATTTCCCTCCATCTGTAGGGCCAAAAGGCCCTTTAAAAACATCTCAATCTCACATTAAGGCATCTTTAAGCCATTATACTCCAAAGTTGTAGCAGAAATCTCAATCATCTTAAAAAATCAGTATTGCTTGGGCAGTGTCAGAGCCCCATTTCTATGGAGCCATGAAACTACAAAGTTCATCATGCTGAGGTTGCTTGTTCTCTTGGAGAAAATGTGACTCAGTGTTTATTTTGGTCAAGCTCCCCCCCTATTCATGGTAAATAATTGAAAAGACAATCAGGCACTACAGAATTTAATTTTAAGTCTGATGTTGCTGGCTAGAACAGGCACAAGGGGACATGGTTTCATCCATGCAATGAAACATCTTCCCCAACACTGCAGAGGTCCTGTAGGGAAGGAGCAAAGGGTTTCATGAGCCCAAAAGGGGCTATGAGGTGCTGTTCACAGTCTTGAGGGACTTTGGACACCGGGCAGCTTCTGGTGCCTAGCTCTCAGTGTAATCCAGGGTATATTGGGGAAACTTCACTGCATCCTTGTTAAAACATGATGTGATTCCAAGTGGGCAAGAAGCCAGCAGCTGAGCCTGAAGAGAGGCCATGTCATTTGCTGCTCCATGTTGACAGATTTCCACTGCAATCAACACCTTGGCACAGCCAACACCTTCCTGAGCTCCAGATGAGAGCACTACATCTAACCTGACTACAAATCCTGCTCGACTTGCCAAGGAAAAGAAGTCTGAAGTCACCAGCAACTGCATTGTGAACCACTCTGAGGAAATACCTTTCTCCACTGGTTTCCAAACAGTGTGGTCTTCTCTACCCATGAAAGAGGGGTTTGAGCAGAATCTAGTCTTGCCTTCTATTAGGGGTGAAAGGGAAGTATGAGCAGGACCGTAAGCAGAGAATAAGAACTGCTGCAAAGGGAGGGAAACTCATCGGCTGGGGCACTCTGCTGCATGAAGCTCTTTGGAAAAACAAGATAATTCACAAAACTCTCACTGATGCACAAGGAATTTGTGCCATTGGTTTCCATTAATGCCTGTGAAGATTACCCATGAAAATATCCACTGCACAGATGGGAGAGTAAATTGTGTAGCTCTGTTATGAAATAAACGTGGATGTTACCAAATAAAGGACAGGTTTGTGCACAGATCCTGTAAAAACCAGTCTGTGATGTCTGGCTGAGAAGCAAATCAAAGGGTTAGGTGATGAGAGGATTTGGAATACAAATAAATACACGTAATTGAAATAAAGGGGAAAAGCACAGCAGGAGCACATGCTAAGATAGGAACTACCAGAACCAGGAATTGCTTTTTCAAGACACAATAGAGTCCTTCAAAATGTCTGTCAAGAAAATAAGATTATCAGGATGGCTTTATCATTAGAAGAAAAGGAATATTAAAAGACCTCAGTTAGGGCTGAATAAAAAAGATAAATTTAAAGTAAACTGGCATGGAGTTTATCCATGGTTGGGTTTGCAGTAATAAAGTCAGTGAGGGTATAAGCTGTGTGATTTACAGGCAGTAAGCTTCTGTAAAATTTACAAACTGCTGTTATAAAATGTCAACTTTTATGATGCATTCCTCTCAGCCTGCATATATAAAGGGCGCTGCAATAGAAAGAGTAGCAAAGGCAAAGCAGTTTTCTCTCCTACCTAGCCAGCTACCCTTTTTTTGCTTTTACTGCAGTAGCAGAGATCTATCATCTGATGACCCTGCACTCGGCTTTTTCTCATTAGTTTTTCTGTTTGTGTAGGTACACTGCTGGCCTTGCCATTGTTAATAGAAAATTTAGGGTGGTTTAAATGGCAGTTTTTTGTAATATGCTCATGGACGAATAGAGGAAGACTCCTCCCATACCCATCAGTGCTTATATAAAAGAAGGACTTATGACAGAGTTGGGTAATTATCTGGTTTTTCTGCATTGATTTAATTGCTTAGTCTACAGCTCTGCAAAGCTTAAGTGTGATAGGCCAAAATTAAGCATTTTCTTGATGCTCTGAGTTTCTCCAGAAGCTGACCTTGGGAACTCAGCATTTGTTTCCAGCATGGCTAGTTAAATCTAGAAAACATCCAAGAATGTCCCTCAAGGTGGCAAGTCTGTTACAAGGCTTTGCTGGCAGGGTGACTGGGTATTCTCACCACACTTTTTGGTTAAGTTCAGGTGTTGTGAATAGGGATAATTATGGCTGGTATTATCAGGTTTCCCGTCAGCCTGGCCAGCAGGTGTCCAGGTTGAGCTTCTCAGCTGGTCATCTGTGATGACTGAGCTTCTTTGGAGTCACAGCCCAGTCCCTGCTTCATGGCAAAAACACCCAACACATTCCTCTCATTTTCTGTGTCCACTGAGGGGGTAATTCAGAGCTCCAGCTCCAGGTGAAAGATCAAATATTTTGTTGGGCTCTTTGCAGCCCAGTGTGAGTGACACAGTTACCTCTGACCTAAGGGGAAAATCCTGATACTCTTCCTTCAGTGCCAACAAAAAAGAAATACACTCTGAATTAAGATTTTAACAGGGCTGTATTCTGGAAGTTCAGGAAAATAAATCAATAATGGTGGTGATAAAACTGCAGTTTAATGGTAGCTGTTATAATAAAACAATAGTCAGTGCAAAGCCATTTTACCACCCTCTGGCAATGGTTTCTACAGTTTACTCTGACAGATTTATGGTTACCTTCATTTAATAATTTACTTCTCTTTAGCACAACCACCACCATTATAAGTTTAAAATAAGCTCTTTTTAATTTTACTACACAAAGCCCAATAGAGTCTATATCTACTGCCTCACTAGGAAAATATTTGAATTCAAACTGCTCATAAGCAGAAAAACAAATAAACACTGTTTAGGAACCACCTCTTTTGAAGGAAATTGGATGAGCCTCATCAAATCCAGCAGTGTGTCTGAGAGCATGCAGGATGGAGAGTCCTCTGTGAACCTGCCAGTAAACTCCAAGAGTGTGCTGTGCAATGAATAACAACCAGCAAACTGGTTTAAATTCCTCATAAAGTTGTATTGCAGTAATTCAGATCTGGAAGTTAGGAGAGTACTGGCATATGGGAGAATCTGGAGTGTCCTGGAAGGAGCAGTTTCCTTTACATCTGTAAAGAAAATACAGACCAAGGGTCATGCCAGAACAACTCCACAGCTTCTGATGCCAGGGCGAACTAAGAGAAGGCTCATTTTTCAGCACTGACTTTTGTGGAAATACTATGACTCGAGGTGGATTGAGTCACGTATGACTTACATGATCAGGACCTTGTATGCAAGAGGAACAGCAAACAAATGCAGTAAAATCAAGCAGTATTAAAAAAAATTAAGAAAAATTAGAAAGTCAAAATGGGCAGATGTTGTGGCTTTTAATGATGACTTTTGAGAAGCTTGGTGAATGCTGTGTCTGACTGGGGCCAACAGGAACTTCAAGGGAAATGATGTGTCCTGTGGGGAAGATGGCAAAATTGGGCAGCAGAGAGGTCCCAAAGAAGGAAAATTGTGGGCATCTCTTGGCAAACATTTGCAGCTGGTGTTTCTTCCTGCACTATCCTTGTTTCCTTGGATTTTGAACTTTTGTGATGTGTTTTGTTCCTGGCCTGTGGATTTGAGTGTGATCACTGAAAGCCAGAAACATGTTAAGCCTTCTAAAAGCGCTTACAGCGTTTTGTGGAGGAGCCAGGTGAACATATAAAGCACAAGATTAATATTGCTGCACCACAGATTAGGTGACTTAAATCAGGATTGCAATGAGGCTCTGTGTCAGGACTAAAAATAGGGAACAGGCCTATGGGTCCCTTTTGCATAGAGCCATCCTTCCTCTATGAATGTGCTGGCCTGGTCCTGTTGAAATAAATCCCAGCAATTCCACTGATTTTAATGACTCAGAACAGACCATGAGCACCTGCTCTTTCAGGTCTGTCTCCTGCATTAATATCTAGTTTGGATTTCCTTCTGCAGCATATGTTAAATGCTTGATGATAAAATATTTGAACAAATCCAACATTTTTTCAATGGAATTGCGTAAATTAATGATGCATAGATCAACAGAATGATATTATTTCATCAGCAAATACAAAAAGTTGGCACTTCAAAGCATGAAATGTTTTGTACAAATACATGCTGTACTCAGTTAGGAAGGCAAAGAAAAAATCTTGATGTATGTTGGAGCATTCTCTGTACAGAATTACTCTACCAAAAGTCCTTGAACACTGTCTAATCTCCTTCAGCAGCTAAGGACCTGGCACATGTCTTTTTAGAATCAAGTCTCTTTCCTTCCTTGTTTTTGCTGTCTTGAGGACTAAATAAAATTAAGTTGCACCAGAAAACTGAACCTGAATCAAATGTAGTTCTATACTATTGTGGACTGAAGTGCTGCAAAGCCATATTTGTGGGATGGATGTGCACAAACAGTTTTAGGCGTGATGGAAACATGCATCTCGTATAATTTCTTTCATTTCACCTGCTTACCCTACTATTTTAAGTCCCCTTCCTGTGAAAGGAGAAGTTAGAGAATTAGAGTCCCTGTTCAAATCCAAATATTGAGTTTCTGTGCAATATGTACATGCCTGCACACTATTTTTCCAGAGGTTCTCCATATCTTCAGGACACAGAAGGGTGCTCAAAGAAGGAGTGGATGTTTGCTAGTCGTGTTTTTCTCATTGTTCCCTGAGCAGCCCCATGAATTACTTTTGCACACACCATTCAAACCCTACTCAGCAAACAATTGTTATTTTCCTCCTGGGCTCTCCTTTAATGTTCATTGCTACAGTACCTAAATGCTTCACAAATATTAAGGTACTTATTTTTATGCCATTCACCTGGACATGCAATAACTCCACTTTACTGATCATAAAATACAATGCAGGGAAAGAGGTTAAAAATATTGCCATCTGCATACCCAGATGGAGGCATGGGAGTTTGGTTTTCAGCACGTCCAGACTACTGCTCTCAGCTGGAGCTGCACAAGCCCCAGCCTTCTGTCAACACAGCTCCTGTGCCTTTCTAGGCACCTCATGGTGCCCTCATTGCCAGTGCTACTGGAATTCTTCTTGGCAAAGGTGGGGAGGGGGTACAGCTTTTCAAGGGGACAGGGAGGCTTTAGCCCTTCTGGGGTCTGAAAGTTGGGTGTTGAGATGCCTTGAGGTGGTATCCTCCAGCCACGATCTGATCTTCCTCATGTAGGTGGAGATCATCTCACAGCTTCATGAATCCCTGCTCCTTTCTGCAGGAGAATGAGGGTTTAACAGTCTGTGGGGACCCTCGTTGCTTTTCCTTGACACTGCAGTAGTGGCTGCTCAGTTTTCATCTGTTTAGTGGTGCAGCTCCAGAAAAAACTCGGAAAATCTAGGAACATTTGAGAGGAATTACAATTAATATATGCAGCTAATGGAGTGCCTTCATTTGGCATGGATCAAGGCACTTGTATGTGACCTTGGAGATGGTGAAAATAATTTCTATAGGCACATCTTGCAGATCAGCTCTTGTCAAGCAGCATGTTGGAAGTTCAGGAATGCCTCTTGCTATGTCTCTTCTTGTAATACAGTGTCCAGTGCTCAGTGAGGGTGTCCAGATGGCTGGCTCCCTCAAAACCACTGTGAAATCCATGTCCAAATAAACAGCCTGGAGATGCTGCTGAAACCATAAAGAAATCTGCAGACTGACATGGCTTTTACATGACTATGGGCTGCAGAAAAGCCAGAGACAGGACTGTTCAGAGTTGATATCCCTCTGGAAGAAACCTCTCCATCAGAGCTGTGGATTAAAACTTAGCAAACAAAATTTGTAATGCATAAGATCCCTTCTGCTCACAGGAGTTTCCTCAACAGCTGTTGTGCATCCACACTGACACATATTCCCATCAGTTCCCAACCCAATGTGGATTTTGAACTGCAAAGTCAGGCGGAATTGCAGCGCCAGGTGGAATGGCCTCGGGCCAGTTTCTGCAGCCCAGTGAGCCTCACACAGGCTCTGAAGTAATTTTTGGGAGCCTTTGAATAACTTACACAGAGGATATATTAAATATGCCTTAGGGGAAGAAAGGCAAAAGACTGAATTATTCTGAGACCTGCAGAAGTAATATTCAAATGTCTAAGGAGTGCGCTGGTGTCCTGAATTGAACCAGAGGAGGGGATCAGTTTTATCAAGGCCGATGGGTCTCAGACATCAGCTGAACTTTCCTTCTTGCTCCTACACAGGAAAATCATTTTCTTGGCTTGGATGGGGGGAAACTACCTCAATAGTGGCAACATTTGCACAGGGCAGCAAGAAGACTTGCTAAAGGGATTAAAACCCTCCACAAAATTCTGTGACCATCACTCCCCCAAAGAAATAAGATGGAAGCAGGATTAAGGTACTTTAGGAAATTGACTGGTGGTTCTGAAGATATTATGAAAACCTCTGTCTCTGATGCCATCTATTCAAAAGGTAAGCACTTTTTTCCCCCCAAGAATGGGCTTTTTCTAACCTTTCGTCCAAACCAGTCAAAGCAACAACTGTTTATACTGGTGACAGAGAAATTTGTCAAATGTTTGGCTAGTTGCCTTCTGGAGAAGCCCCTGTAAAGCATCAGTGGTCACTCAAGAAACATTTAATTTTCATAGTTATCAATGAGAATTTGGACTGAACTTGTGAACAGACACAGCTTTGAAAACGCACATAATTATCTGATAAGTTAAAAGGATAGGGGAAACAGACACTGGGATGACAACCAACCAGTACTTCTAACAAAAGGCAGTTATTGCTAAGACAGAAATAATAAACATCAACACTTAAATTTGAGGTCCTGAGACTGTCAGCCTTTTGCCTGACTATAAAACCATTCTACAAATAATTCCTTGATTTCATTTTTCAGGGTGAGAGGTAGTTTCTACCACAAAGGTGGTTACTATCACAAAGGTTGCTATCACAGAGTTACACAGTGATGATATGTTTTCACTGTGGAGGACTTTCATCTTTAATGATTTATATGGTGAGTTACAAACCACAAAAATTGATCAGATTAAGGAAAAGGCAGAAGTACTAATGCAGATAGCTCGGCTGGGTGGTTCAGTCTGAGATGAATTTGTGGGTCAGCCCATCACCATGAAGAATCCCTTGAGTTTCAGCCTTGGGGCAGCAAGATCTTCTGCAAGATGTGGTAAAGTGGGTTCATCCTGCAGTAGAGATGTTAGTACAGATGTAATACAGGCTGTGAGAACAACCCAACTCCCAGGGTGAGGAGTGCAGGCAGTGCCTGGAAATGTACCCATCTGGCAGCTCATGGAGATGGGAGCTGATGTGTGGTGGTTCTTGTGTTGTTTCAGCCCACTTGTATGGCGAGTAAAGAAGTGGCTTCCCTCCAGCTGGGCTTGTCAAGTGCTTCCATGTACTCTTCAAGTCACCATGTCAGGGAATATGCATGTGGAAACACAGAACATGGTACCTTTGGCAATGATAGGTGGAGAAATATCTGGGTGACAATACTGTTGTGCCATCAGGACTGCAGGAAAGTGTCTTGTGCCTGTATTGCTGTAATGACTTATATGGCATCAGCATTCCTGGATTTTTGCAGCCATGGCATTGCTGAAATGAGAGGGTTTTTCTGTCAATGTATTCTTAAATGTTTTTTTCCCAGTCTGAGCTGAGTGTCTGTAGGTTTTGTGTTGATTTCAGACAGTTCAGTCTCACTGTCTCCTGTTACCTTTATGTAACAGAACAGCTACCTTAAATGGAGTTGTTTCTGGCTTCTGGCTGGGTAATTTAAAATTCTCAAATGGGAAGACTGGGAGATAGCATTTGCTAAATAATTAATCACATATGATCTTCTTTGCAGGCTGAATTTTTTTCTTGTGGGGATAAACATATGCTTACATGAAGAACAATCCTTTTGCACTAATCTGTCCAGACAAAACTTTGTTGTAGCCAATATCAAACATCATGGGAAATCAACATGGCTGCAATGAATAGCTGTTAAGAATATAAATGAGGGTGCTTAATTTTTTTTTGGGTTATCTGAAATCCAAGCTGAACGCAGCAGTAACCCTCAAAGAATTAATTTTTTTTTTTTAATATAAATAATTCACTGTGTGCACAAAGCCTGCATTTTATTTCTATTTAGCTTTGGATTGCTTGAGTTTATTTTTCTGGTATTTGGGAGATGTGAAAGGATAATATTGGCCCTATCTTTGCAAGCAGAGATGTAATTCTGAGAGTGGTGGGAGAGCTTGACTCATGCCATGATTTCTTCCAGAGAGCTTGAACCATGACAGCTTTTGGTCTCCTGTTCTCTCCACTCACCCCTGAAAAAGGCAGAAAGCAGGAAGAGTATTTTATGAACAGGGAAGGGAGGCCAAGGACTTTTTTGTACCCTGTGATGCTGCTGAAGGGCGGCAGCCATGGTTCTAAACAGCTCTGGGCAGGAGCTCAGGTTACACTCCTCTCCCCGTCCAACATGTGTGGCACACCTCACAGTGCAGCAGACAGGCAAACCTCAAAAAGGGAAGCAATATGCTGCCCTTCCTCAAAGATCCTATCAGCTCATAAAAGGGATTTTAAATACCTTTGGGAGTTTTCACTGGTACTCCAACTTGCTATTCTCTTCACATACCGCTTCAGTCCCCAAATAGCATCTTAGAGATCTGAAAATCAGAGCCCCCTAGACCTCCTGCCAGCATAATAAGATTTGTTTCCTGTTTATTCGAGTGTGTCTGTGTGTGTTTAGAGCATTGAGGCTGGGAGCAGGGGCAAAGGGAGCCAATGTCAGGCTGAAGTACCTGTTTTCTTCCTAAACTGCTGGGAACACAAAATTATAATCGGCACCTTAAAAATTTCAAAGCATCTTTCAGAATTGCTTCCCCTCCATAGCAATAATTATTGCTGCACAATCATGAGGAAACATCACATTCAAGAATGCTTGGTGTAGTTCACTTGATGAGGACGTGTATTCAAAGACTAAAAGAACAATAAATGGAGTTATTCCTCTGAAGGCATTGAAATTCATTTGAGCTGATGGCCTCAAATGTGTGTTTGTCAAATACAGGTAATGTTCAGTTGTGCTGTAAATCACAGACTACCAGAGCTTGTGCATACTGATGGTTCATGAAAAAGATGAGCTAATGCTGCTTCTGCTTGATTTTGTCAGCTGTATTTAGCCTTATATTGGATGTCTATCTAATAGTGGACTGCACCTGTATAATTTGTCTTATTAAATGTAGATTCGGTCTGGCTTGTGGCAGAAGTGTAAGAACAGGTCAGGCAGGAAGCTGTCTCAGAACCTGAAGGCTTAGGCTAATTTCACTTTTTTTATGTTTTACCAAAAAATTAAGCAGTCTATCCTTTTGGTCTGTTATTATAGTCCTGAAAAGGTGCTGAGCTGAGCTAACAATGCAAGTCAGGGCCTTGGCCATCCCCTGCAATAATTGTGGCTTTGCTAACACAAAAAGCATTTAATTAAAAGGTTGAAGGTTTATACAACCCTCAAATCGGCAGACTGCTTCCAGTTTTTAATCACATTTTTGAAGTAGAAATGGAAGAGTCTGTGGGAGTTTATTTTCACTGTAATAAATATTTCTCCTGGGTGGTTGTTCTAGGGGCTCAGAAATTGAGTGGGCTTCTCTAGGGTCTTGACACAGAGTCTGTGTGATCTTATAAGATCAATGGGATTAATAACTGGGTTCGAGTTTTGTTCCCCACCAGTAACCTCCTGCTTTGGCTGAAGCCTCCTGCAGCCTCCCAAGGGACTATTGCCCATGAAGAGGCAGCGTTTGACTACCTGAATTACTGGTGTAGCATTTGTTCCACTCCTTTTTGGCCTGTATTTAAACACCATGTCTGATGAAATGCCTTCTCCCAGTGTAAGCCAGTGGGTACTGGGGCTGGAACAAACTGCCCGTTCCCAAATGAGCCCTGGGAGGTGTTTGGGTGAGCCCCAGCCAGTGCTGAAACACACAGAGGGGAGGTCTGGTAGGCACTGCAAGGTGCTGGAACAGCTATCATTTTCCAGGAGACAAGCTGAATAAGTGTATCCATCCTTTTGGAAACAGTCTGGGAAGCTGGTGAAAGGAACTGGTTGTGCTAAAAAATAATTAAATAACCTAGAAATGTAGCTTTGGCTACCAAGGGAAATATTCAATTTTGATTTTTTTTAAAAAAAATTGTTACTCAGTATAATTTTGCCTGAAGTTTTCTCACACTGTTTCTTCTCTTGGAAGAGGGTATGTGGGAAAATTAGGTTCTGTCCAAGGATATAAGTTTGTCTGAAGGCCATTTATAAGAGTGTACATCACTAAGAAAGCACTGGGTTCCCTCTTTATGGCCTTCTGCCTTTTCATACCAAGGAGGAAAACTGTGAGCTATGTTTAGCATTTGGGGTTTTCGTATGTCAGAACTATGAAAAAAAGGGATACAGAGAGGGACCAGACCACACTGACTTTCCTTCCTTCAGTGCTGCCTTACCCTCTGTGAGTCCTGCAGTATTTTGCCTCCACAGACACTGCTCCATTGCTCAGTTTCTTGGGTTCATCAATGCAGCTGCGTGACAAAACTTTGCAGGAGGTGTCCCTAAAGGAGTTTGATTTTGACAGTAACCTGCAGTAAGTTGAGGGATGTGAGTGAGATGGTCTCCAAACTGTCAGAGTTAAACAATTAGGGATAAACACAGGATAAAAGTAGGGTAAAAATTTTTTTCTTTTTTTTCTTTTTTGATATATACTTGACTTCTAGTTTCAATATTTTAAGCATTTTAAACATCCACCCTAATGTTAATGGACCCACAGTTGGGTAGAATGATGAGCAGATGCCATTTACCTGTTCCTTGTCACCCTGAGCAGGTACAACCTGCCTTCTACAAGGCATCATAAACAGGTTCAACCTGTTCATTGGCAATGTGAGAGAAAAACACCTTCTGTATTCCCTGGAAAAATGAGGAGGTGCCACTTGCCCTCTGCTTGTTATCCTGAGCAAAGAGCTGGCACAGACCTTCTGCCTTGTGTCAGCAGGAGAGATCAGAGATTGCCATTTATCTCAGATGTGCTCTCACCTTTAGGTGCACGCGATGTCTCATTTTTAAAGAATAATTAGTTGTAGAAAAAATCATCCCAGCAATAACAGCCGTGCTGTATTTGTGCCTGGAAGCCCAGTCTCAGATATGTTCATGAGGCTGCTGGATTTTTCCATAAGGAAAACTTCAGGAAAAGTGCCAGCTGAGGTTAAGTAGTTTGTCATCATTTAACTTGGCTTGTGAATTGAATTTATGGTGGTGTTGTACAAAGCTTGAAGGATCACTGAGTGCTTTAATCAGGGATTCTTGGTGGTTTTGAGATTTGCTTTCTCCCTCAAATAGCTGATCAACTGGTAGCCAAAAAAGGAGTTCAGGCTGCAGTGGACACCCCAATGTTACAAAAGTTGGCTGGAATGAGCATTCCAGCTCATTCCTTTGCATTCTTTTGCAGCAAAAGAAAGCTGGAGAATTTGGTCATGCTGGAATTAAAAGCTTGAACAGATACAACCCTAAAAGTCTGGAGAACAAACCAGAGTGTCCTGGAGGTGTTCTAGCTGTCCTGTGAAATGATGTGAGAAGGATAGAATTCATCAGGGATTTTTCCGAGTGAAAGATCCTTGGTTTCATTCTCATCCATGTAAAGGATGCAAAATGGGCAAGCACTGCCCTTTATTTACGTCTTGCAGGTATCAGTCCCTGATGCTGTGGCAGAGAGAATTTCCTTAACCAATCCCTTAGGCTATGTATTTCATTTTGTCCTTCTCCACAGCTCTCCCTTTGCTGTCAAGCAGTAAATATACTTCTTATGTGTCCTCACTTCAGTGAATGACAGATCTTACCCTTAAGTATTATCTCTCATTAAGATGTCACTCCTGCCTCTCCTGCCCAAGGCAGCAGCCTCCAATATTTTTGCCTTGCTGGTGCTGCAAACACTTCCCTGTCTTCTCCCATGCTGCCTTTCATTCTTGAATACACTTCCTGTAAAAATTCATAAACCCCCTCCTTATTTTTCTTTAAATCCCCTTTAAAAACTCGCCTAGGCCAAGTTACCCATAAGGAACTCCTGGATAAGAGACCCCTGGGTGTAGAGACCATGTCTCCTTGCAATGACCTCCGTGTTTTCTCCCAGCAGGTGACACAGTCCTGTTTTGCCTTCATTCCTTCTCCTGTGTGAACGGTGGAATTTCGATATGACCCCGTCTGGATAAATCTTCTGCAGACTTGGAGCAGATGCTGCAGAAGTATTTGCCTTCTGGAGAAGCCAGAAGAAGCTCTCCTGGGCAGCACCAGAGCCTAAACCAGAGTGGCAGCCCAGAGGGATGGCACGTGTACACCTTGTTTGAGCCAGGACAAAACCATCTCAATTTGTTTTTTGCTGTTGCCAAGTTAGAGCTCAGTTCCAGCTTTGCACTTCTACACAGCTGTTACAGTTAGGAGCTGGGCCCTCTAAACTACTGATGAGGCTTTAATTTTAAATGTTCATGATGCTGGGAGAGCAATGTTAAGCTGTGCATCTAGTGTCCAGCAAGCCGTGAGGGCAACACGATGCAGCTTATACAGAGCTCCTGAGGATGGAGGCATCTATTTGAGCAAACTCTTGGGCACATCAAACTGTCACATAGGATTTCCGTGATGAGTTGGCATGAAATTCAAATTATGGGCAACTATTGCTTTCCAGTCTGCTGACAATTTGTTGGGAATCGCTCTGAGTCTCTGCTGCAGGCCACTCCTTTAGCTTAACATGACCTGACAGACAGTACCCAGCGCCGTGTGTCACGACAAAAAACATCACACAGTGCCTCTGAAGAGGGAAGGGGGCAGTCCTGGGGGTAGAAATGCTTTTTAAAGGTTTTATAGGGAAAGCGGAGTCTTTATTCACAAATGCTCAGGATGGAGGCACTTGGCTTTAATTCCCCTCTATACCCTCAGGAAACTGGTGATGTGCTTCTAATGCAAAAATTACCACCAGTACCATCCTGTACCATGGATGATGCTTGGGACAGTGGGATATTCAATGACCAAATAAATTGCTTGGCTTGTGGCAGCACAGTGACACCCTCGGCCTGGGTGATAGCTCCTGGTGCATTACACACCAGGCATGCCCCAAGAGCAGCAATTCCCAACCCGGGCTCATATGGCTCTCAAATGGAAACATGCCTCCAGCCCCTTCTTCTGCAATACAAATGTAAATTCCATTTAAACTCTTCTTCCTAATTTAATTAGGAAATAATATAAATCTCAACTTTCTCTCCAGGTCAGGGCTGCATGTGCTGCGTCAGGAAAAGACCGTGCCCAGAAGGGTAGTTTGGCACAACTGTCTCCTTTGTGTATGAAATATCTAACTGCATTTCAGACTTCATTATAACTTATCTTGCTCTTCCCCTCTCTGCTTCTTTCCCCCCCATATATTAGGCCCTAAAAAGCCTGCAAACTCACACAGCTTAATATGTGAATAAAACTTTTTGCAACATTCTTTTACAGCGAGTTTCAGATTAGATCAAATAAGAAACTCAGCTGACTCTGCCCTATATCTCAGCGAGCTTGGGTCCTCCCAGAAGGTCTGTACCTATAAATACCACATTTCTGCAAGCTCAGTGGCAAAGCATAGACATGCAAATGTGAGCTGGCCTCCCTGAACCTGGCAGTGGCAAGCACACCAGCTGCATTTGCAGGCAGTTGCATTGCATAGTGAGTAGGCACTTTGGAGCAGCTCCATTTGAGATGGAGTGGGAAAGCCACTGCCTGACCACTGTGGCAGTAAAGATGTTGGTGAGTCCCTGGAAAGAACCAGTGTGCCTTTTCCAATTTCACCACAGCTGTGGAAATAGAAAGGCACAGTACTTTTTTGGCCAAGGAAGAGCCAGCTGTTCGGTGGGGGGTGATCAGGGGCTGCTGGTGTGATTAGAGCAAGGAAAGTATAGCCTCAGTGGCCCTGCATGCAAAAGGCTGCAGGGCTGTAGGAGGGACAGAGTGCTCTACATTCAGCCGCTGTGCTGCTCTGTCTGTGCAGAAAGTGGCAGCCTACAGGTCTGGGGATGTTGGCTCATGCTCGGTTCAGTTCAAAAGCAGAGTCACAGTAAACTGATCAGGGAATCCAGAGGCATCATTCTGACAGAGTGGAATTTTGGTCTTGTGTGGATTTACATTCATTTACCAATTTCTGATTTCCAAGACGTGTCTTTTCCTGAATTGAAAAGTTCCATCAACCAACCTTAGCTCTTCACTTTGCAAATCAATCCCTCCTTCTCTCCAGTGGGAATGAAATCATTATTTGTAAGAGTCAGGATTATACAAGGAGCTGTAACTACCATCCACATTTTAGGTTCATGCTACAGCAGGGGTGGAGGGTCCATGTAATTTTCGAGTATTCTCCACTCTCTTCTGTTTATACTCTCCTGGTAGTGAAACATGTGCCAAAACCTCCCACAGACAAGTTTCTCCAGTTGAAAAGTCCTGCCTGTTTTACTCTGTGGAGGTGGTGATAACTCTTTGAGTACTTGATGCAGGTCCCTCCCTGCCTGCCTCTTGCAGCCCCTTCCCGCACCTCCTGCCCTGACCCCAAGAGCTGAACCCTGGCTAGTGGGGTTCAGCTGATGCTGAGAGCAGCTCTCCCTTTTCCTTCCTGGCAGGGATGTGGCATGACCGGGGTGAATTCTGGGTGATTAAATCTCTAATTAGAAACACAGTTTCAGTGTGCAACTCAGTGTGGCACACGTGGGAAGGGATTTTCCAGATCTAAGTCTATGGGGCTGCAAGAATGGGGCTCAGGGGCCTTCCAGGGGCAGGGACAAACCACATACAGCACATGCAGAAGATGAGTATAATGTCACGTGGATGTGCTTTCCCAAGCCCAGCTCACAAAAGGGAACAGAAACCTCCTGGGATTCAAGGACACTTAGGTCCAAAATCTTACAAGAAGCCCCTATGCTTTTGTTTGTTTGTTAGAGGAAAGTAGAGCCTGGAAGTTTCTATGCTGTTAAACTTCCTACCTTTCTTGGCTCCCTACCCTCACATTATTTTTAAGCTCTTCTCACCCTTATGTGCCCCTCTGTTCTTTATGTGAGCGCTCTGAATTTTTGAACCTGTCACACATCCCATTTTCTCCTTGTGCCTATCCCCTATTTGCTTCCCTTTCCCTAATCCCTCCCTGGAGGAATTTGTTTGTCACTTTCTCTTTGAAAATACTTCTAAGCATCTTCTGTTCTTAGATCACATCTCCCCCAGACAAAATTCTGTAATAGAAACCCTTTTGACAGAGTCAGGCAGCAGCAACCTTCATTTTTCTTTCCCAGGCTCCTGCCAGCTCTCCTATATGGGTGTGGGTCAGATTTGGTTGGCTACTGTATGTTGCCCCAGGCTACCCAGTGGGTGTGAAATCTGGCAGCTAGACAGCCTTTCATTATGCAATTGGTTTGGTTCATGAGAGCCTCTGTCTTTATCTCTCCACAGAATTTCTCTCTTCACTAGGTGCTGTTGGAAATGGTGCTGTCATCAGGTGTGTTGCAGGTGCCATTAACTGGAGTAATTGTTATTTGACCCCACTGTGTGGGAAGTGTGAGAGTTCAAGGAAGCCTCTGAGGATGACTGGGCTGTCACGGTGACAGATGGAAAGGGTGAGATCTGACTGCCTGATCCTTGGGTCGATATGAGAAGGACAGCGTGGTGCTCTGTCAACGTGTCACTCCTTTCAACTGTGCTCTAATGTCTCCAGGTGGAGCTCAAACCCTTTCTCGTATAGACCCCAGGAAAACTAAATTAGCACCTGAGTACATTGAATACTGACTTGTAAACAGAAGAGGTTGTTCCTCTTAACTTGGTTAATGCATCTTTGCCTCACTCTTGTAACTGGTGTTTTCCTTTAGTGGTATCAGTCAGGCTTAGTTGGGGACCTTTGTTAGGAATTGTGAACTTCTGGAGATCTCCTTACAGTTCTGGCTGTGGTTCAAATGAAGATGCTGACTTTGGGATAGATTTACCGTCCCTATGGAAAGAGCGTATCTGATGATAAAGGTAAAATCAGTGGAGTAGAGGGAAATGGGCAGGTAGCATTCACCCATCAAAGGGTCTCTGGAGACATCTAGGATGGTGATAGAGCTCCTTCTTTAAATGGAGTGTTGGGGTGGGCACATCTGGTGCCCAAGGCAGAGACTTAGGATAAACCACCAGCTTTACTAGTCTGGAAATAATATTAGGAGTCTACATCCAGCCCTTTACCAATGTGGTAACTTAGTTCAAATTAAGTTAATTAACTCAAGTGATAAAATCTGAGGTAGATGCACTCAGGTATATTCCTGACTGTTCATGAAAATGGAATGGAATAAAAACCTTAATTATTCTAGCTCTTAGAAGTTAAATGAAATAAATCCTACTTTACAGGTTTTTCAAACTAGATGATAGTAGAAAATAAGAATGATGGGACAGTGGACTTGATAATGAATGTAATCAATAACACCCAAAATAGCAGCCCCAAATCTCCTTTTCTGCATGTCAAAAGTAGTAAGTTCCTTTCTCAAAACTATTTGTGTGCAAGGCCTCTGCATAACTGAGGTGCAAGGTAGGGGAGACAAAGAATCATATCCCGATTCCTTAAAATGCTCCAAAATTAATTCCCTATATATCTGTATCATTTTATACCCTCAGTTTCATAGTCTTAATCTGAGTATCAATAAAATAGTTGATGGTCACTTTACAGATCAAAATCTGTGAGTGGGGTGTTGCTGCCAGTGAGGTCACTCTTCCTTCTACAGCTGCCTGGAGCACTCGGCTTTGGATTAAGCAATGTCACCTCGTGTTCTTGTTCTTCACTATTTTCTTTCACTTTTTTTTTTGTTCACCCCCCTAATTTCACAGTTCTACTCTGGCTATCACCTTTGTCCCCCTGGGGCTTAATTCTGGGTCACCTACTCCTTTCCACTGCACATCTGTTCCCTTGTGATTCTCCACCTTCTCCTCCACAGAGCAGCAATGGACATTAGCAATCAGCTTCCTGTCCTTCTGCACATGAGTGTCTCAGGGAAATGTATAAGAAGAGAAAGGGGCATCCAAAGAGCCTGGGATCCTCCTCTTTTTGGTGGTCAGTCCACGAGCTCCTCTGGTGGGATGGAGATGGGCAGGCAGAGTGACCGGGAGGGAGGCAGCTCAAAGATCTCTCCTTGAGGCATCCCTGGGGACTGGGAAGCAGTGCTGTCTGCTTCCCTCAGTTTCTGTGTTCTCCTGGAAGCCTTTGCTCTAGGTCACTGTCAGAGGCAGTGAGCTGAAGAGCCCCCTGGTTGGCCCAGCAAGGCCAGCCCCAAGGCTGCCTGCCTGCCAGTGAGCAAGGCACCCCTGTCTGGATCACTCAGGCACTGGAGGGGACCCAGACTCTTTGTGAACCACAATATTTCTTCCTCAGAGGCAGAAAGGGGCTCTCAAGTCAATTTCTGACCTCCTGAGCGTTTGCACAAGAATTTTCAGCCTCATCCAGGCAAAGTTTCACATGGTTGGCTGAGTCTTGCCGCTCTTCTCAGATCAGAGAGATGTTTCTGCCTGGCCATGAAGAAACGATAGAAAAGGCAGAGCACTGGGAAACACTTGGTGTCTTTGTTCATGCCATCTTCTCCTGGCCTTGGGAATCAGAGATGTGCCACTGGATACAGTGCAGTGTGTGGAACTGTGTCTTGTTTTAGGAGTAGCCCATGGAGAGTGAACCTGCAACGCAGGGATGCCAACATGTAAGGCATCAGCTGGTGGACCAGGGCATGTAAAAAGAAAGCAGCAGCAGAAAAATTAGGAAATAAAATATTCTGGAGGTTATTTTAAAAGAAGCCCATGGTGTATTGGAAGGAAAACGTTACATTTATCAAATTTTGGTTCTAACCTACTAAAGTCAATCCTGTGTTCATTTTAAATGCTGCCCAAAGCAATCTTCAGTGAATGCTGTACTATCTGCAAAAGAGACAACCACAAACTGATAGTTCAGAGCCGTGGTCATCCTCATGTTACCAACCTTTTAATACATTACTACTTTATCATCTTAGCAAATACAATACTATATTCTGTATAAAAGATGTAGAAACTAGACTACATTGCAAAGGGCATTTTTTTCTTTTCCACCAGCAATTTGCTGTAATTAGTAAATTCTGACCAAATATTTAGCCTACAGACTAAAACTGACTTTCTTCCAGAAGTAAGGCAAACACTGGGTACTGAAAAATAAGCTTTTAGGCATGGCTGTGATAATCTGATTTTAGAACTAGAACTCATCATTTTCTTTACATTGAGAATGATAGACAGGTAAGAAAATAACTTGGCTGTAGCTCTCTATTCCAGCTGGCAGAAAGAATTCACTTACCTTCCACCAGAATTTCCAATAAATCTATATTTAGTATCGTTCATAGTCTATCACTTGATGAAATTACTTTCCTTCGTGAATGTGCAATAAAGTCTGACAGTGAAATATGTAAGAATATTAAATTCTCAATGGCCATGTTATGAGCAAAGGTGATCTAACAAAAAATAATATACTTTAAAGAGCAGACAGCAGGGCCCTGTCTCTGATCTCATTGACAAGGCTTAACAGTGGTAGACCTCTATTTACATTAGTAAAATCATTCATTTATATGGATGTATGGGAGAGAAGCCCTTTTTTCCACAGATCTGCCTCTCCACTCCCACACAACAGTTCAAATGTTTGATTTTATGAGTGTAAAGTATATTATTTTTTGTTAGAACACCTTTGTTCATGAGGTCTAGTTCAGTGTAAAGCCAGAGATAGAAATTCCTTAATGAAAGAAGAGAACCAATTAATTGTGTGGTATGGGCTGAAAAAGCTATTACTACCCCACCCCAAAAAAATACTCCCCTCAGGCAGATTATGATTTCTCCCATGCCATTCCCTATTTATGTTTGGAAAGCTAAAATTGTGCTGTTTCTTATAGAGAGGAGAATTTTAATGTTGGTAGTCAGGTTTCTGTGGGTTCCTCGTGGTTATAATCTACTCCTCTGACACGATTAAAGACCTGCTTCTAGTTTTAGGAGTAAGAAAAAGACTAGCATTTATTTGAGGGTTATGGTTTAAAGTGTTTGTTTTGCTCACATATATTTTCTTATAACTGGGTACTTTACATATTCTCTTGTTATCTCCACTCTCCTTAAGAAAACTGACAGTCATTGCACAGCCTTCTGCTTTTCTCCCTCTATTTTAGCTGTGTGTGCTTATTGGATTTCATTTCTGGAGGACTCCTTACAGAAAGGTTTTTCGTATCCTAGTTAAAAGGTGATACCCTTTTATTGCCCAGCTAAGGCTGAAATCCAATTTGAGCCCTCCCGTGTGATGCTCTTTATTTATGGTATCATTACAGTTTGTTTCAGAAGAGCAAACCCTCTGCAAAACTTTCAGGATACTTATCTAACAAGCACTGTCACTTAGCCATGGCTGGGCTCCAATCTGATGCCTTAAATACTAGCCTCACATAAAGATAATGCTTTTAATCAGAAAGGGAGACAAACTGTAAGAGCTTGTTCACAGTATCTGTCAGCAGGGAGCTGCAGTGAAATCAGGACAAAATCGAAGTCTTTGTTTCCAGAGAGGTTTGGTTCTTGGGCTCTGAAGGCTTATTAAACAGCAGGACCAGATAACTGCAAGGAGAGGAAGGGCGAGCCTACGCTGCCTGAGCTTGCCCTTAGTAACAGCTGCGTCCCTGCTTTCACCCTACAGAAAATGTGAGGCTGGGGGTCCTCAGCTGTAGAGAGGCAAGAGGCAAAAGCAGGGGCAGGGGTGAAGGCTGCAGAATGCTGGTGTGGTAGCAATCTGCTCTCCAGCACTGCTTGGGCATCTGTGTTGCAGGTTCACTGTGGCAGAGGTGGAAGCTGATGAGCCAACAAAGCTCTACTGCAAAGTGTCTGAGCTTCGTCAGCTGCTGTGGGAATCATGGGCCACTTTATTTTTCCTCTTCTTGTAGGCCAACACTAAATTTTCAGAGGAAAGGTGTCAGTTGAGGGAATTTGGAAATAGTTGATTAACCTGGTTTGCTGATTGCCTTTGAGTTGCAGCTGACATTTCTAACGGGATATTCCAGGTTTAGTTTCAACATTTCCTCTTCTGTAAAGGATCAGATAAGAACAGACAGAATTACTCATTGTATTAATGCAGGATTTACATATATGACTGTAAATTCCTGACTGGTACAGATCAGCCACTTTTACATTGTGGTAATTTCTACAGGCTCAGAATGATATGCTGCTGATGTATGAAAAAAAATTTTCCTAAAAATAAACAGCCTAATATCTAACCCAAATTTCTGAAGTAAACATAAAAGCCTTGTAACTTTCATAAGACTGATGAAATTCTACTGGAGTTAAACATTTCCTCCCCACCTCTGTATTTTCCCTATAAAGGAGTATACATATAAGGGATAAGGGAATATAAGAGAATATATATGTGTATAAGGGAAGCACAACACTTACAGTTTAAAAGAAGCACTTTCTGTGACAAGATAAGGATAATTTTGGAAGTTATAGTTTTAAATATGAAGAATTCATTCGTCTTAATGCCTGGCTTTAGCATTCTATAAAAATATAAATATGAATTGGCTTTGAATAAAGGACAAATTAAAAGATGTTATCCTTAAAACTCAGCTAGGTTTAGGTATGTAGTCAGCAACACTCATCTAAAATAACAATTCTTACATAAACTACCCATAATGATTAAAATAATATTCCAAACCTTGCTGCCTTAGTCCTCACAGGAGTTTTAAGTGATATGGAGAAACAGAAGAAGTGCTGATGATCCAGCTGAAGTGCTGATGATCCATACCTTCTTAAGGATACTCAATTTTTAAGAACATATGCATTCAAAATATATAATTTTATATCAACTGGAACTCTGCTGTATACCTACATCAAGTAAAAAAATCTCTGCAGAAGACAATATCAAGTCTGAACGAGAAAGGTAAGAACTTCCTACCTAATCAGAGAAACAGGGTAAAATGCACCTCTCCCAGCAGGACTGGTAAAAGATGTAATCAGCTATGCAGGGCAGGAGTCACACGTACAGGTTTTAAAAAACCCCATTTCTGGTCAAAGTGATGACACATTGTGTGGTCAGACCTCTCTTTGGGGAGTTTGCATGAATCTGAGCCTGCAAAGCTGTTATATGGCTCTAGGTCTCTGTCTGTGTGAGAGGTAGAAATTGAACTGGAGGTGTGAAGACACGGGAAAATTCATAGCATGCCTGGGTGCTCTCACTCAGGAGTTTTAAGTGGCTGTAGATCTCTGTGGTTTATGCCTCAGACAATTAAATTATAGTGAATTAAAGACTCTGCTGCACAAACTCCAGTGATTCATGTGGGGAAGATTTAACTGATTATCAGGCTGCTCCCTCCTCTAGCTGGAGACTTCTTCCAGCAGGCTCATAACTTGGCCTGCCTCCATCCTCTCTGCAGTGAGTGCTGCAGTTATCACTCTGTCTTATTAATTGCTTACACAATCAATTGCAGTTTGGATTAACTCTCGAGGCAATGAACTGTGGCACCAGGAATTAGAACTTCCCCATCACCTGCACTTTTGCTTCAGTGTTGGGAATAAACGGAGAGGACAGGCAGGTGGAAAAGGCAGTGTCCTCTGTCACACCAGCTAAATCTTGCAGAGCTAGTGTATTAGGATCCTGGAGCCACCTTAGCATCTTCCTGCAGATTGAATGTGCTTTGAATTATGTGCATCGTCTCCTGCCTGCAGTAGGTTTGCTCTGACCTTCCTGAGTGTGTGTGTAAAGAGGACCCTAAAAAGGGGGGGGCTCTGCCCTACCCAGGCAAACAGCAGAGGGAGGACATCCGAGCATTCCTGCCACCTGTCACCCCTGAAATAGTCATGTGGGAATGAAAAGACAATTTTGCTATTTGCCTTTTTATGTTGTCTGGTTTTCTTACTGAAGCCATAAGCCTAAGCCTGTTGCTACAGGCAGGGATGCTGAGTGACAAAATATCTGTATTACCCACTTCAAGAAAAAAATGTGCCAGTGTGTGGTAGGTGTAGAAGGAGCTGAGCCCCATGGGGGTGTAAGTTTGGAAGTGTCAGAGCACCGTGTATGGAAGGAAAGGAAATAAAAGGGAGTGAGGGCATGAATAGACTCGTACCTGATCTCGAGTGGCTCGCCTGCCTGCAGCAGCAGCAGAAGGGGTTGCTGTGTCTGTGTTCTCTTTCTGTGTCTGCTGAGGTTTCCCATGGAGGGATTTGCACTGGCTGTGGCAGGAGGGCTGAGAGGCAGAAGGCACGACAGCTCTCTGCCTCTTCTGCAGGTCAGGACTGGAAATTCCACAGAGCAGAAAGCCCAAAGCAACCATCAAGGCCACAAGACTGTCCTGAGTTAATTCTTATTTGAATAATTAGTGAATCCAAACTAACTCCTCCCCCTTTAATGCAACAATTTGGTTGCGAATTTAATGCAAAAATGTGGTGGCGAATCAAATTTACCCTTGGGAAATTGATCTGGTGATTAAATACAAATATTGCTTAAAAATTGCACTGGGTTTTGAACACCATTTTTTTCTAGCTTCAGGTTCTAGCCATTTGGTATTTGATGCATTTGACTGCTAGACAGGAATTTTTAGGACCTATCAAAGTAACCCCCAGACCTGATGGGATAAATGTCTTGGGGCCCTGGAACTGGCTGTTCATAAGCATCCTTTCAAATCCCTCAATAATTATCAGGAAATTTCTTGGACTCTTTTCTAACTTTTCAGTGTTTTTTGAGTGACAGATGCTGCATTTCCATCACAGATGGGTAAGTCTCATATGCAGAGAAAATCTAAGCTCCCTGCTTCTATCAATACTCTTTGATTGTGCACCTAATGACTGCATTTGTCCAGGGCCACTGTGTTGTACTAAGAATTTACACTGAGATGATTATCTGTGAATCTGTCCTGCTGAAGATAATGTTTGTTTACTGCAGAGAGCCAGGGGAATGTTTGTCCCGATGCTGCCTCAAAACACAAATACTTTTTCTATCTGGCTTTGCTAAAACATGCAAGATGCCTTAGTCCGTGAACCAAGCTCCCTAGCCCAGCCAATATTCTGCACTACCTTGTTCATGTTTTACCATGTGAACACGAGGAGGCTGATGTTTTGCAAGGGTGCTGTGTGCCACACTTGGTCTGTGGACACAAGAAAGAATTTAGATATGTTCATAAGCATCGAGGGAACAGAGGGAGACACAACATAGCAACTGGCACCACTCTCACTTGATTTCCCATAATGGCTTTGTTATCAGGACTAGATGGACTTGCCAAATTTCCTCTTCCCTGAAGACAAAGAGAGAGAAAAGCTGACAACAGTACATCCCTGAGGGCTGCACACCCGCAGCTAATCTCTGCAGCTCATCCCAAGGCTGTGAAGAGCCGCCTGAGGAACACCAGTTTGTGAAGGCAGAATAGCCAGCATGCAGTTTATTTATAACAGCAGTGAGACCAGGAGGAACAGTGCTTGGGAGAGGGTAGAGCTCTTCATGTGGGTTTCCTATAATACAGAATGAATATTTAGTCTTTCAGGCCCCTCTTGATGCTGCGAGCTTGCATCGTGATAAGGTGGCTTGCCCATAACCTGCAGATATTAGAGGAGAAGCAGGTCGGATCCTGGTGGTCATAATGCCTAACATCCTAGGGAAATGATGTGATTAATGGGGCTGGAGGCACTTCTTATGTGCTAGAGCAGTGAATTGCACAAATAGTCGTCAGCAAAACCAGCACTGTTAATAATTTCAGTGTAATAGGTACATGTCACTGTGCTATATGGGCATCCAGAAGATTTCTGCAGTGAATGTACTTGAGAGGAGGAGGGGACAGCTGGACTTAAGCATCATGAAATGTATATTGGAGGCACGAAGATACAGGAGGAAGCATATTCAAGAAGGGGTTTGGGCATGATTCCCTACACTATTACTTTTAACTGCCTTTGAAGTGAGAAAGGGAGAGTTTCATCCCTCTGTGTGTTGGCACTGCAGAGCTGTGGGTGGCAGCACCCTGGAGGGGTGGCAGGGCAGTGGCTGGAAGATGTGTGCCATGGGACTGAGGCAGATGTCCATCTTCTGGGGAGATGCCTGACCAGAGTTACTCCAAAGATTTTAAAGCAGCATACAAATGAGAGGGGATTAAGAAACACTAACACGGCACATTCACTCTGGTTATGTTACTTAAACTCAAGGTTGCAGCAGTGTAAAGACCGGAGCACTGAGGCATTTAAAGAAAAGATGATCTGTAGCAGCCTTTCCACCAACACAAGAAGATTGGGCAATAAATAAGAGGAATTACGCATGAAAAGAAATTGGATGCCCTCAGGAGTATTAAGAGCTGGTTGGAAGCCCAAAATATCTGAAGTGCCCAAATACTGGCCATAACCTCTGTAGAAACACTGAATTGAGCAGCAGAGGTGTGTGCTTTGGGTGCTTGTGGTAGGCTGGAATCAGCCCCCTGTATCAAAGATGCTATTTGTACCCCAGAGTGATCTATTTCCAAAAGGCTAAGAGTCCTTACATGCTGGTGGTCACAGGATAGATACAGAAGGACAGAGTGGTGGTAGCTGAATTGAGAAGAAAGATTGAAGACCTTTGTAAGTCACCAAGAGGTCACCATCCCCTTATAACCTAAGTGAATTAAGCAGAGGGAATAAGAAAAGGAGGTAAGATTTTGAAGCACATGTACATTCTTCCATTTACACCATAACCTTAGAGTTTCTGAATATGACAGGTAGTTTCTAAAGACAAAAACCCCCAAACATATTTTAAATATCATTAAGAAACCCCAATTGCATTTGCTGATCCTAACTGGAAGGCAGACATATCCAGCAATTTCCTCTCTTGCTTCCTCTCTGCTTTTAAAAGGGATAATTCTCAAAAGACAAAATCATAATGAGAAAAATTGAAACACCAGAGTAAGCACAGCAATAGAAAACTCTTCAGGAAAGGTTTATTAAATTTCAAGCCTCTGCAATTCAGCAGTGGGGGAAAAACAGGCCACAACCTCCTGCTGATTAGAAGGATCGTGTGTGAGGCAGTGATTGTGTGTGAAACCAAATTGGTGTATGCACATTCATACACATTCCCAGATAGGAAACTGGAACGTGAGGCTCTTAAATTTAACATAAAATTCAGGCTATTGATTAAAGAGGCAAAAGACAGTGCCAAACAGCCTGAGGAACAGATGAAACCTTAGCATTGGTACATGGAGAGTCATAGAGAAGGATGATAAAATTCTCTTGATACTAAAAAAGGGAAATCTTTATCATAAGGGTGCTGTTGGAACAATGGTAGCTTAAAGATTTAGGTAAAGCAGATTTTTCTGGCAGTGATAAAATCTTTTATTATACCTGCTATCAGTATGATCAAAACTATTCGTTAGTCTAACAAAGATATTGCCTCTCCCCAAAAGCTTTGCCTCAGGACTGTTCAATAATTGTTTTTTCTTTGCCCAGAAAGAAGGAGAATGATGGTTTCATGTTAAGAACACATGTGGTAACGCTTCTGTTCTTAATTAGGGAGGATGTTAAACAGCAACTACTGAAGTTACACATTTTGAAATCTCAGGACTACACTGCTTGTATCCAGAAGCATTGAAAGTGTTGCCTGAGGAGATTTATGAACTGCTTGTACTGATTTCTAGCAAGTCTTGGAGCAAGAGGGCTGAGGGATGCCAGAGCTAATATTATGTCACAATTTAAAAGGGTAAATCGAATGACCCAGCAAATTACAGACCAATTAATCTAGCAAATCTCTGGAGGAGACATCATGTAAAAATAGAAGAGGATCCATAAGCAATGAATGAAAAATAATAGCAGAAATATTGCTTTAGGTTTGTGAAACATCAGTGTGCTCATCTTAATGATGTTAACACGGTGCATTTTGATTTCTGAAAAACAATTGGAACTTGCCATCTTGATGGAAACATTAGTAGTCTGGAGATACCACGGTGGGCCCTTTTTTAAAAAGAGAGGTTAAAGTTGTTTTTATTACGAGGGTGTGCCTCATTTATCCAAGGCAGAGAGGCAAGCTGTTCACTGCATAGATCCTACCCTAGCTAGAGGAGAAGGTGCTGGTAAAAGCCAGCTCTGCAGTGCAGCAGAAAAAAAGAGTAAGAACAGAGATGGGAGAGATACTACTCAGGATGGACATAAATATATTAAAGCATGCTTTTCTTCTTTTCTCTTCAAACAGTGATAGAGTCACCCATCTTATGTTGGGGTCACTGTGCCACTTAGACTTCTCCCCATACTTAGTTACCTTTCCAGGAGAATCAGCCCAAGCTGAGTTTGCTGCAGGTAGTGCTGGGTGAGGTTGTCTGTGCCAAGCAGGTACCACTGTCAGTACTGCCTTCCTGGCCTTAAAATCTTAGAGATGAGGAGTGTCTCACTGGTTTAAATCAGCAGGGCCATCAGTCTGAAGGGGTGAGTAAGCTCAGCTGGCAAAAAGCTGGGAATCTGCCGTCAGGTTTGGGTTTAAGGGCAGTTAAATACAGTGAAGGGTTGGGCTCTTTGTACAAAGCATTCATTAGGATTGCTGTTTACACCAACAGAATTACATTGTATTTTTTCTCCTCTAGAATTTTAATGATCCTGTACAGATGTAACTTTGCCATTATGAGAAGCTGGTTCTTTCTTAAGAACACAAGTGCTCAGCTTGGAGATCTCAAGCCACCTTTACAGTCTCCATCCCTGCAATAAAACTCTCTGGATGGCAAAAACTGCAGAATACCCATCTAACTTTTATGAAATCAAACCCTTAGGCAAAACTCATGAAAAAAAAAAAAAACCCAACAGTTGGAAAAGAATGATTTTATTTTGAAGTACTCTGCATTTTGCTATGTATTAAAGTACATTTTGCTCTAATCTATTCTTATGTTTGTGAGCAGAATCTAAAAAGAGATAATCTCATGCAAAAAGCGCAGTGACCTGATACATTTACCATTACCATATACTTGTAGAAGCCAAATGAAACGAGTGTTTTCAATTCCATGTAAATAAATATGTATTTTAATAACAGCTAATGTTGGTTCATAAAGGGAAGCACACTAGGAGTGCTCTTTAAGAGAAGATTGTAGTCTCGGTACAAAATCCTTTCCTAGAAAGTGATTGAAAAGAAATATGAGCTTACAAAATATC
This sequence comes from Corvus moneduloides, assembly GCF_009650955.1. NCBI lineage: Eukaryota > Metazoa > Chordata > Aves > Passeriformes > Corvidae > Corvus > Corvus moneduloides. Next base: position 105,813,489 of record NC_045478.1, on the reverse strand, counting down.
ATCTCCAACACAGAAAAGTCTCAGCTCCACTTTTTTCTGGCTCCCTTAGGAAAGTGGAAAGACATTATTAAGGCATATCAATCAATTTTGGTAGCACCTTCACTGCCTAATATTATCATTGTGTACATACAGATAATTTCTCCACATATTGTTCACATAACACGTTTTACCCATCCCTGCTTCCTCCTTGTGATAGTTACTACAAAAAAGTGCATGTCTTGAATAATGCATGTGCACCAAGCGCTCAGTGATACTTCAACGTTACCCATCACTGGTAAAACCCATGAGAAAGGTAAAGAAGAGATGGTCTCTTTCTCCCTAGTACCATAACCCTGTAACATCAGCCATGGTCTGTATTCCTCACTGGCTTCTCCTTCAGATTGTATCTTGCAGGAGAAATGTGTCACACAGTGGTGCTCAAAGAATAAATTATAGGTGTAACTAGAAATTAAATAACCTGCACTGTGTCACAAACCTACTGTCAGACCCTGCGTTTGGCCTATTTGGGTCTTGGGTTTCATCTCCATTCACTGCAGACATGGAGACATGGTCAAAACTCTAAGAAGTTGTCCCAGCATCCCTTTGGCTCTTACATTTACTGCTTGCTTAGCTTGTTACAAAATAAACCGAAGAAACTTTGTGAAAGACAAAAATCTCCAAATGCAGTGTGTCACAGGACACCTGAGGGCATTTCTAGAGTCCCAAGAGTCACAAAAGTGAGGTTTTAGCTGGAGAAAACTCCCAGATTGCCCTTAAAAGTCCATACCAAGCAATAAAAAAAGATGAAAAGCAAAGAACTAAAAGCAGTAAGCCAGGAAACAATGATTGTTGAAAAGTGATCTGTAGAAAAACAGGTTTGAGTCCAAACCAGATAATGAGTTTAACCCTGAACAAATGGGGGGAAAATGACAGATGGCCACCTGGAGGGGTTTAATATCACTGAGCACACGTTGCACTCTCTCCTGTGGACAAGCTCTTTTGCTTTGGAAGAAGGTGGACAAAGACCAGCCCTTCAGAACCCATGTTGTGTGTGTATAAAGAGGAACTAAAAAGCAAAAGAAGCTCCCGCAGCCCCTGTGTCAGTAGTCTCAGACATTTGAGGCATGTATAGGTGCAGAATAAATAGAGTGTGAACAAGCACTATTAACAGGTGAGATCTGATCCAGTCCCTGCTCTGCAGATATGGAGAATTTGGAAGTTTTAGGATTGATGCAGCAATCCTATGCCTTAATCCCTTCTTTGTACAATCCCATTAATATATCATCCTCATTTTAAAACAGTGGGAGGTCCCAGTTCTCACTATCTTCTATGTAGGCTATTTCAGTTTCATTTTTTTTATTAATCAGAACCAGTTTTTTTGATTTCCAGTCTGAACTCATTCTTTATTCACTCATGGCTATTTGATTTTGTATCAGTATTGTTTTTAAACAATTATTATTTTCTTGGTATGTTGTTTCAAACCCATTTAAAAATAATTTTGATGATGGTGATGTCACCTGGAAAACTGTGTTTGAAAAACAGAATTGGGACAGGCCACTTCTTCTGGCAATGAGCAGTAACTGTTGACTGATTGAGACTGTGACTACTCCTGAAGTTTACATTTTTTGGCTAGTGCGGCTGAAACACTCAAACCATTTCACAATAGACCTCTTGCAAGTTAGAAGTGAGAAAATTATATAAGTGAGTCCAGAATTAGCATTTCAGAGACCTGGGCTCTCTTAGGACACTCAATGCAATATCTGCATTAACATCTTCAAGTGGAACTGGAGTGTGCTTTGAAATTAATTTCCTGACCATCCGTCCTCACTCTGCTTTTGGTTCCCACTGTGAAGTAGTTTTGGACCACATGGCATTTTCAGAGCATGCACCCAATGCACTCTGCCTGTGGATGTGGGTCCAGCTTTATGGGCCCAGACTAGAAATAAATACACAGCAAGGACTATCCATGTGAGTGCTGTGAACCCAACACAAATATCGTAGACCTCTTCAGATTTTTCTGCCCACAGCTCCACTTCTCCTGGGCTGTGCAACTTGGTCAATTTTAGATGTCCTGAATGACCACAGCAAGGTGATTTCAGGATCTGTGCCCCGTGTTTTCCATCTGTAAAGCAGGACTAACTTGTGGTTTTTGTTACAATTATTGGTAACTTGTGCTGAGTGCTTACAACAGTGATCACAGCAATTTTTATGACCTCTTCCTCTTTGTGGCACCAGAAATTTCTCATTGCTGCTAATTAGCAACCAACTGAGCAAAGGGGAAAAAAAAAAAGATCACTGACAATTAAGTTACTGAAAAACCCCCATGGTTTTCGAAGAATTTGTTTTAATTTATTTTTTTATTTTTGAAACTAAAGGGTTTGTTTCAATGCCTTACATTACTTCTTTAAATTTCCACAAAATATGTTTTCCATTTAAACTTAATACAAATTTTGTTTAAAATATAAAGCCTGATTATATAACAGAAAACTATATCCAACAGAAAACTGTATCCAAAGCATGTGAGTTTTAGGTCGAATATGACTTTTTCTTTCTTCTTCCAGAAAATATATGTTTTCTAGAGTTTTTCCTGTGACATTTTTCAGGTAAATGTAAATATTCTGATCTGACCTGAAACAAATTTCTTGTAAGTTTTCAGACCAATCACAAAATTGAGAAAAAAAAATACAAATTCCCAATTTCCCAAGTTATCCAACAAAACACTGAAACCAAGCAAAATAAACTGAGAGTGAGATTACTTCTGAAAGAAAAATCCTTGCGTAACCTCAACACTCAGCACAAGCCTCCTGTGGTTAAACTACATCACTGGAGTGCATCTTTGAATCCTAGAACAGTCTTTGGTGCACTAATACATCATTAATGTGTCTGCCTTTGCCTCTGAGCTGGCAGAGCAGCTCTGCAGAATGTCTCTGCTGGAGACAAGGAGATGTGTTCCCTCTGGGAAGAAGGGTTTACAGCTTCATGGAGCCCTGGCTCCAGTGAGTGTCTGTCCTCAGGGGGCAGCCACCGTAAACAACTGCGGCTCATATGCAGATATGTTGAATACATTCACACATTTAAAGCATTCTCTTTGCATTGAGTCAGACTCCGCTAACAACAGGAACAAACCCCTTTAGCACAATTTGACAATAGTTCCAATAGTTTTCTTCCTTTTTTTTTTCTTTCCTTCTCTCTCTCTCCCCGTGTTGTGAAGCAAAGACAAATATGTCTGAATTTCTTCCTTCTTATGGTTGCAGCTTGAAATATTTAAACTCAGTAACTCTCTTCTACCCAGCAGCGAGAAAGATTTTCCATCATACCCCAAAGTCATGTGATACTCAGCTGGTTTCTGGTTCTAGCTCCAGCAGGGCTTTCTTTGAGATCTCTCATAGGCTGCAAATCTTCAGCATAAATTGGAAGTGGAATAATTTAGCTGCCTCCAGAGCAGCACAAATTTCTTGTGTCAGAACCTCCATTGATTTGTTTCATGATCATTAATAAAATCCACGTGGCAAGTATTCTGGGCCTTCATTCTTCAGAGCTCACATGCAGGAGCTGATAGAATAGACTCCATGCCAGTCCCTGTTAGATATTTGTTATGTACCAGATTATTTATCTCCTTGTGTTTTTCATACCCCTGGTGAGCTGAATGTGGAAGGCTGCCCAGGTCTGTAAACCACAATTCTCCAACCTGCCTATAGGAATGGACACACTGATTAATTACAGGGCCACAATTAATTAATACAAGATTTCAATGCCATAGGGCATCTGTTCCAATAAAGACAGGCCAGTCACTTCAGATTCTAGAAGAAAAACAATAATGTAACGTGTAGCAATATTTCTAAAAACCCCTATTTTTGCCCACGACCCTCCAATCAAGTAGATGATAAAGTAGCAAGAGGTTTTTTTCAAAATCAGTCAGGTTTGGTTTAGCCAGGGGGAACAGTGCTGAGTGCATCTCGAGGGCTCTCACTGTGATTCTGTTTTGTGTCTGCACTTGTTATTCCTGTCCTCATCCTTGAGGCGGCAAAACAGCTGAGAGGAGCCTTGAGCTAGCCCTAAGAAGGATGTAGTCTGCCAGCAATCTGAAAAGCCCTCTGTGCATACCTGATGGAGAACTGGATGTTTCAGTCTGGGTTTACACCATGATTTAGGTAATGAGTTGCCCAGTTTTGTCCCTTCATGTGTTTAAGGTTAACCCCGCACTCTGATTGTGTTGTTAGGGTGGCACTCTGTATGTTCATAGGGTAAATCATATTTATGTGATGTGGGGTAGAATGTCCTTTGTCTTCAAGACTTCAGCACTCTTACAAGATCAGTGACAAGGAAGGAAATATTAAGGAACCCCAGAAACACAGAATACGCTGAGTTGGAAGGGACCCATCTGGATCATTGAGCCCCGGTCTTGGCCTTGCACAGAACACCCCAAGGGTCACACCATGTGCCTGAGAGCATTGTCTAAACCCTTCTCGAACTCTGTCAGGCTGGTGCTGTGACCACCGCTCTGGGGAGCCTGTTCCAGTGCCCAGCCATCCTCTGGGGTACAAAACCACATATGTTATGAGCATATGAACAAAGCACACTCTCTGTTGCAGATATTCCTTTACTAATTACTTTACTAATTACTAATTAATACAGTTCAGGCACTCCCATTGGAATGAGTCTCCAGTCTGCAGCAAGAAAGGCAGCAAACTGTAGGAATTGTATTTCATGTTCTGATTATCCTGTTTCACAAACCCCCAAGTTCATTCCTCAGCAGACGTGTATGCTCACTAACACTGCTTCTAAGAAGAAATAAATATTTTCCAGGGCAGAGCCTCTGTCTCTGGTCCTGGAGACCACAGCTACAGCTTTAATGGGAGCAACCATCCCACAGAGGACCCCTTCTTCCTCAGAGACTGAGTTCTCCCTTCTGTGGTGAGGTTTTACTGCTGTTGGCAACCTGGCTGTGCTTTTTTCTTGGAGTCTTGTGGTTCATTGTTGTGGGTCTGGTGTGTTGGGTGGAAAACTGACATTCCCCGGGCACCTTTCCCTTCTGGGTGTCGAAATGCACTGAAGGGTTGTTTAGTTTGCTTTACAGTGTTTCTTCTTTCAGAACATATTATTACACTGAATGTAGCAGTGTTGTGGGTGTTTGGGATTCATGAAGAGCAGAATGCTTGCATACATTCCCTCCCCAGGATTTCACACAAACATGACAACCTTTCCAGGAATAGCTCCAGGAACATGGTGGTGTTTCAAGTTTCATTTTGTGGGGGTTTTGCCGCTGCTGTTTTAATTTTCAGACTCTTCTCAAATTTTTCAAAGAAAGCATCTCTTACATAGTTTTAATTAATAAGTAAAGTGTGAACATACTAGGCCAATATATGATACTTATATTCTTGGAATTTTATCAATAGATTATGGTGGTATAGGTAGCAATGCAGAAAAATCAAAATAAGTTGTCTGATGAAAGAAGATTTAAGACCAGTTTCTAAGTGTAATCACCAAAGAGTATCTGATATCATTAAACAAACTAAGGGGGAGAACCAGCACTGCAGCACATTTAAGCTGCCTGTATTCAAAATTTGTAACCTGGACATCAACTCTTGTCCAAGGACATATGGAAAATACTTATTTCCACAGTCTTCCCAAGGAAACTCAGAGGATCTTCTTCCTCCTGAGCATGTGGAGCTCAGTAGGAGTTACTGGGGACCTCAGAGAGCAGACCTTTATACAGGAGTTGTAACCTCAGTACAGCAGAACTGACTCACAGAGCACATTGTCTTTTTATTGATACAATTAATCTTTTGTCCCGTAAGTGGAAAATCCCAGAAATGCATTAAAAAAAGTCCTTGAAAGCACAGTGTAAGTCTTTACCAGTGCAGAGAGAGAAATCCTGAAGTAAATCTGCATCTCCTACAGGGCTGGAAATAATCTGTTCTCCTGAATTTCCTTCTAGGCGTAATATTTATTTGAGAGGGAGGAGAGAGAGCAACAAAATGACATATTTGCAGCAGTACATGACCAAAGATACATCAAGATGAAATCTGCCTTTTTGCTGTGAGCAAATCTCTTCTGTCAGACTCCTAGAAGGGTTCATTCACGTGCGCAGCACTGTCCCCAGCTCCTCACCTGGTATTAAATGCATCCTGTCAGCTTCAACAGCAGGGGCAGTGGAATTAAAATGTGGGGGTCTTCTACACAGCACAGGAGAAACTACAGCCGTGGCGTCAATGATCTGTCTCAGCCCTGTTGCAGATTTTTGTTTTCCTGTGCACATTTCAGCTGACTGCAGAAGGCAACAAAGTGCTGAGCACTTGCAGAGTGGTTGAAGAGGGGTTAAATCCTCATCACCTGCCTGTGCTGAGGTCCCTCCAGGGGCAGCTTTACAGGGTTGGCTGTGGGTCAAGCCCAACCATGTGAGCATCCCCTGAAGTTCCCTCTCACCCTCCCATGCCAAAGCAGCGTGTGCACTTCAGGGATTCTCAGAGTCCTTTGCCCTCCTCAGACCCTCAGGAGATGCTGGGTGCCTCACTGCTTTTCCATAGTTGGGACCACAAAAATTCCCCTGCACACCCCATCCTAACTCCAAACAGTTGTCTCCCACAGGTGGGAAGCAGAGGAATAATGAGGGCAAGGTCACAAGCAAGGGTGGAAGAAGCCAGCCTCTCCCTTCCCTACCTGCGAGCACTCTTGCATTTTAATCACACATTTTGCGATAAACTTTGTGCTGTTGTCCTTAAGGGAGGAGTGTTTCTGAGTATAGGCATGATGTAATGCTCCTTTTTTCACTTCAGAAAGAAGACAGGCGTTGCAGTCTGTGCCTCAAAAATGTCTGTGCAGTTAAATAGCTCACTGCAGCTGCGTGTGGGAGCACACCACAGTGACAGTCTCAGAGTAACTCATTTTCCAGGCACAGCAGCGCCGAGCAGGAAACTCCCTGGCACAGGGCTGACCTGGATGGGGGGAGCAGCCAGGAGACAGTGGCATGCCAGAGGCTGCTTTGCCTGCTGTTTGCCATCTGGGAGCACGGGTGGATCCAGGCAAATCTTCCCTACAAGGAGTACTGTGAATGAGGCAGAGTGAGCGCTGTGGAATTGGCTCCCTGTGATGGACCTGTCCCACATGGCTCATTCACCTCACCTCTGGTTCCATGGCTCTCTCCTGAGCCAGAAACTGCAGCAGGAGGGAGCTGCTGTACCTCCAGTTTGTGCCCTCTCTGGGAGATTTCAGACGTTTCCTAGAAATGAAAGCCGGTCCTTTCCACCACCTTGCAAGCCTGAGGTACATGAGGCATGGAATGAAAATGTCAGTGTCTCTCTGGGCAATGGGAAAAATTTCCCTCAATGCTCAGCAGCTTGAAACACTCTCACTGGCATCAGTGGCACATTTTCCATAGACCAGCACAAGGGTGAGCTACCCAAGCACCCTGATGATTCCAATCAAGTTGGACATGCCCTTTGGAGTGCTGCTCACCCACCTCTTTGGGATTATGTGCCTCCTCTGTTTATGCCTGGATTGCACCAGGAGCCTGATGTTGCCATGGGCCATGCCCATCATTTGTACACCAACTTTCCTGGCTGCAAGCTCTTCTGTATTCCCACAGGCAAAATGTCTGATTTTTATGCTGTTCAAAAGTTTTCTGTTACTCAGAAAGTTCTGTCAGCTCCTGCTGCTCAGCCTTGGTTTTCATGTCCTTCTCTGAGCCTGAGCCTTGGGCATAAAAGCCTATTGTATTGCCACAAAGCAAGCCCAGAATTTATTAGTATTTTTACTGTTTCACTAGCACAAAGTGACTGCTGTGAAAGTCCATCACGATAAACTCCTCTGGGAGGCAATGGCCTGAAACTGATCAAAGATGTTCAGGAAGCAGAGTGGTGAGTGAGCATTTCCAGCTGCTGCACGTGTGCCAGGAATGCTGGAGTCTCTGAGAGCTGCAGCAGAGGAGAATGAGAGGTGCCTGGCAGTGTCCTGATGGCAGCCAGCACATGAATTTTCATTACTATGAAAAAGGGATGGTGGTTTGTTTTTTTAAATGCCTCACCTAAAAGCCCTGCAAGGTCAGAAGTTCTCTGATATAATGAGCACATTTTCCTGGGGTGTGAAATCATGGGATTTGCTAATCCACAATATTTTTACCACTTGAACTGGTTAGTAAACAAAAACCTCTCAGCAACTCTATGGAACCTCACTTCCTAAGATGGAAAAGTAAATCAGAGGTCAAAACAGACCTCTGACCTGAGCAGCTGGACAATTCACTCCATTTAACTTTGCAACAATCTCGACAGTGTCAGGACCTTAAGTCTCTGCAGAAAAATTTATACCATTTGTCCAAAATGGCTCAGAGGTCAATGGAAGCTTGACCAAATTTATAGAGTGTATGTTGCAATGTGAAGGTTGTTGGTCTCTAACCTCAAAGCAACAAGCCAGGCCTGGTTTTTCTTTTAGTACCATGTGCACATTTTCATTAGGCTACACTAAAACATCACATCCTTCATCTAGATAAAAGAGAAGAAGCTCTGGGAGGAATAATTTTGGTCTAAGAGAAGTTTGGAGGAAGAGTGTAGCAGCTTCTTCTCCCTCAGTCATGGGAAGAAAAAAAGGTTAAATCAGCTGTCTAGAAAAAATTGGTGGGGCTGAGGCATGAGAAAGGAGAAGGAAATAATCACTGCTGCTGGAAAGCCTGAAGTCCAGTCCTGGCAGATGTATGGGTGGAGTCTAGATGGGCAAGCAGCTCTTGAGCAGCAGGGCAGCTAATATCATCCCATTAATAAGCTAAACAGTGGATCCTGTAGAAATCCAGGGCAGCTGCCTTCCACTTTAAGAGGAAAGGGAAGCTTCTCAATTATTAATATGGATGGATTGAGACTGGGTATTCTATGCAACTGTGAGTTAATCCCATTAAGGGAATGGATAAGAAACCATGACGAAACTTCCCAAGCAGGAAAATAGCAGGTGGTCACAAAGCCCTGGTGCTGGGAGGGCTCAGGTGCATTGCACAAGCTCGCCCTGTCCTCTGGCCCCACCTCACCCAGCTGGTGGGGACAGCCCATCACCAGGTCCCCATCTGCAGATGCTGTGCCCTTGCTGTCTGCCCACAGGGCTCACCAGGCAGAAAGAAAATGTGCTGAGAGATAGGGATGTGAAGAGGGGAAAATTGCATGTTCACAGCAATTTCCCAGCAATTGGCGTTTCTGCTTTCTGGAGCAGCTTCTCAATCCTAGGAGCTTGGCTGGGCCACCTGTGGAGTGTGGGGTTTATACATCCAGTCAGCCTGATTTTGTGGCTGGAGGCTGCTTAGCAGTGCTTTTTTTTTTTAATCTGGCAGTGCTTTTAGAGCACAGCAGCTTTCTTTGATACTGCTCTTATTAGCTGGAAAATGCCAGCCAATGTCCTGTAAATAATGTGACAATGTTTTCATAACTGCTAGCATCTCTACCTCTCCATAATGTACATAAACCTAATCCTTCTGAGGGGTTCAGTCTTTGATTTCAAAAGTCTACCCCGAATCAGGACAGATCCTTTGGGCTAGGCCAAGGTTTATCCTTCCTCTTCTCCTTCTAAAGCTCTCAGAAAAAATTGTCCCACCCATCAGTCTCTTGATCAAGCTCAGGCTTTCTGCCTTGACCCTCTCTAGTCTCCCCTCTCAGCTGCTTGTGTGCTTGAGGAGCACAGCCTATTCCCATCAGAAGTGAAACATCCAGGTTGGTTCAAAGAAACGTAACAGAGAGGGAAAGGGCAGAAACAGAAGGCACTTGAGCAGAAAAGAGGGAAAGAGGACACGTATGCCTTGGGAGGTAGTGGAGGAAAACACAGAATGGGATCATAGGAGAGAAATGTGCTGCAACTTGGTGAATAATGAAGGAGACAAGAAGGAGCTGTAATTGTAGCAGAGCTGCAAGTGCCTCCTGCTCCTTGTAACCAGACTGACTGTGTGCTTTCTCCTGCTCTGCACAAGTGGATACTTCAGCTTTTGAAAGGCTATGCACAGAGAATATGTAGACCTGGGGGCAAACTCTCCCCCCACTTAAAGCCAGGGCCCTTGAGTAGCTGTCAAGCTCAGCTTGCTCTCGTGGACCCTGCACATCACGCCCTTGAGTAGTTAATGGTGTTCAAGCACCACCTTATTTTGGTGTCCTGGCTCTTAGCAAGGAGCAAGGAGCAAGAAGAGTGCACTAGCAAAGCACAACATGCTCATTTCCCAAGCTCTAATCCTGCTCCCTTTTTCATCATACGCACCTGTATAAAAAAATTCTGCACTGAAACAAAGGACCTGTGTGAAACAGAGGGGAGGGCAGGCACTCTCCAGCCTGCTGCCTGCTCTCCTCCGTGCAGCCCCCACTGTCTGTTTGGCTTTAATGCCCACACAGCAGGTGGGACAATATGTGCTCACTTATTTCACACGCTTTTCTCTCCAAGATGCTCTGATGCAGCGTGTGAACAAAAGCAATTCTGCAAAATCACCAAGGTCTTGCTCTCATTTTGCAGCACCTACCACGCTGTCTGGGGGGAACATGCCTTGCATATACATTTTTGGGTTTGACAGGCTGCACAGCTCTGGTGACCTCTGAGGGGTGAAGTAGAGGCTTCAGTCAGTCTGCAGACCCTGCTGTGATTGCTGATTTTTGACATTATTGCCCAGGAAGCAGGGAGGGATGAGGTCCTGGAATGCTTGTCCTGTGCAGACACGAGGCAGGAAGAGAGTTTACTCTGCCACTAGTGGAGATATCAGTACACTGAGCAGACATGGGAGGATTGCAGGAGTGCTTTACTGCAGACAGGTTTTCTGGCACTGGGAAGGGCTTGATTAGGAAAATTTTTTTTTCAAGAAAACTGTAAGGAAATATAGAGATAAAGCCTACAGGTGATGAGGCAGTGAAAGAATTGCATTCAGTACTGGTGAAAGTGGTGCTTGGTGATGAAACATGAGGGTATTTTTTGTGTATGTGTGTGAATTCAGCTGTAATTCAACAGAGGAGTTCATTTGGTTTGTTTCGAAGTAAGAACAGAATCAAATCCCTGTCAGAAGCAATGACCAGCCCACAAGACAGAGGATTTGGTGGGGTGTCATGATCTTCCAGCCCTTTAACCACCCTCTTGAAGACAAAAGGGTGTTGGCTTGAAGAGGCTGACAGCTGAGACACCCAAATCCAGTGTTCCTTCCCTTTGCCTAGGCTTTCTTCCCTCTGTTTGGTTTTCTTCTCATACAGCTAGAACAGACAGGAGCTCAGGTGCTCCCGTAGCCTGTCTGCCTCCTTTCTGTGATTTTTCAGTTCAAAAAAGACTATTCTGATCCCAGGCAATAGGTAGGAGTCACCTGTCTTTTGGGGGAGAATTTTACCATGCAGTTTACTTTAAAATAGCGTGTTGCTCTGGTGCCATTCCATGATGCAGAGCCTTGAAGCCCAAAGTGCACATAAACAAATGTGCGTTAGGAGTGGCTGGAGGCGGCAGGGCAGGCGTGGGCCATTTTTCATGGGTGAAAGACAAGCGTTCCCTCCTCAACATGCAATTTGCTGCAGTGCAGAGGGCCAGCACAAAACTTACACGTCATGTCAGCCCCACTTTAAAAGGTCATTTATTGTGGAAATAGTCCTTGTGCTGGTTCTCTGAACAGGGATGAATATTGGTCTCTGTGCAGAGCTTTGCTCACTCTACTAGGAGGCCCAGCTTAAAAACTTAAACTTTTTTTTTTTATGAGCCATCTCAGTGCAAATCTTTTCACTCCCCTCACACGAATTACTTGTAGTTTTATTTCAAGTAAGAGAAATTTCATTCTCCTCGTCATCCTCTTCCCTCCTTCCCCAACACTTTTTCCTCAGAGTTTGCCAGCATTAAAAGAAGCATAAAGCCTTTGAAAGCCCCACTAAGACTCTCTCCTCAGACAGCTATGTTCTCTTTGCTGCCTGAAGAGTGCAGGACACGGAAGATTTTGCTTCAATACCACCTGGTTTTTGGTTGCAGCCTTAAGAAAATCATTCTACTTCTGAAATATGGCAAAAGCTCCTGTTAAGTGCATCTTTTTTCCTGGATACTATCCAAACTGCACCTTTTTTCCTGGATACTATCCATCCATCCATCCATCCATCCATCCATCTCCCTCCCTCCCTCCCTCCCTCCCTTATCTGCAATTCTCCTCACTCTAGTAGCAGTGAGTGCTTCTCCAGTCTTACCCTTCAAAAACCTTTTTATTTTTGTCTTTTGGGAGGGGAAGAAAACCATGAGGGCAAGAAGGGCACTGCTGGGGACCAGCCTTTGTGTCAGCAAGCATTAATTAAAACAGGGCACATCATCATCTTGTCTCATGTAAAACCATAAGCCCTTCCCTCAAAGAGTTTTACGAAGCTAAAGGGATGCTAAAACCCCCAGCCTTCAAAGGAGCTCTCCCCATGAATGTCCATGAATCCTGGACACCCGAGTCCCTCTGGAGCTCTCTGCCTACCTTGTTCACTGTTGTCTACACGAAAGTGTTAACTGGAGGTCTGCAAAAGTGAGGGAAGCATGGAGATTGCATTATGCAAACAGCCTCAGCTCCTTGCTCGCAGCCTCAGGCATCGCCATCTGTGCCTGGTTGGCAAGGAGACGCCAGACACAGCACTGGTGGTGTTTCTCACCTTTTGAAAAAAGTGACAAAGGGTCTTTAATTATGATAGAAGTAACCAGAAGCCACTTGGGCTACAACTCACATGGGACTCTCCAGCAGAAAGGAAATAAATGTGAAATCAGGAAATTTGCTGATTAATTATTCCAAGAGAAGAGACAAACCAAAAGATTCCTGGTTGGTTATTTTCCAGAAATTAGGTCAGACCTAACTAGTTGCATAATTAATTGTCTGATTGTCTAACTAGTTAACTCTTAGTGACCTTTATTGACTCGTGGTGACAAATGCATGCATGTATGTTTTACAGGAGAGGTTCCACTGTGCTTTATAAACTGCAGCTCCAGCACTGAGAGTCCTGAGACTCAAAGTGCCCTTTGAGGTATTTGAGCAATGGTGAGGCTGTTCTGAACACAGGTCGCCTCAATTTCTCATGACTTCCCAGCTGGCTCTCCTCAGGGACGAAAGCAGGTCTCTTCTGCTGGCACTGGTGAACAACAAAACAGGACTAGCACCTACAGTCAGGGCAGTTGCACTGGGAAGTCTCTTCTGAGGGTCTGATGACAATGATGACCCTTGTCTGGTTTACACAGGTGCAGAAGGGACAGTGAAACTGAAAAGGCACCACCAAGCTCGTGCCTGCATTAACGGTGTGCTGTAGGGCAGACGCCGAAGCTGAGCACTAGTTATGGTATTAAGTGTGTGGAAAAAATTTTGAGTGTTGCCATGAAGAAAAACAATATCTTTATGGGAAAAAATAGAGTACTGACGCCTTGAAAGCTTTTTCAGTGACTAATGAGTGTTTTGGTTGTGACTCCAACGTAATCACACGAAAAGACGCCACCGTCCACAGAAGGAAGGAAAACTGATACTAAAAGTGGTGATTGTGGGTAGCAGTGCTTACTGAAGGAACGAAGAACAAGCAGTCCAAGAGAAAGGTAATGTTGGCTAGAAGGAGAAGTTGTATTTGCTGGGAAAAAACCCCAAACCTTGGTTAAATTGATGTGCCATGGATATGCCACCTCTAGAAAAAATTGTGGTTCAACTCAATTTTTTGCCCAGTCCAGGCTCTTAGCTCTGCTGAGAAACAGCACTGAGCAAAACCACTGTTTCTGGTGCCATTATTAAAGTTAGTATTTGTCTCAGCCTCCCACCAGACAGATCCCATGGCATACACAGAGACCTCATAGCAGAGTGAATCCTGTCTGACTGCAGGCCTTGGTGCAGGAATGAAAAATTAGAATGGCTTTGGGCTTTTCTTTGATGTCGGTTCTGGTAGTTCTTGGAGCATTTGGGGGTCATTTAAAAACTGCCCTAATTTGGCTGTGCTTTTCTAACTTCTGATGTCCCCACTTTATCCAGTCCGTGTTTCTTCTCTCCTCCTTCCCCAGCCTCCCCAGGGCACTTAGGGTTGCCTCATGCCACCATGACATCTGTGGGACAAGGCAAATATGCAGCTGGCAATGTGGGAGAGGAAAATTGTGAATAAGCTATGTAAAAATTAAGGGTTTTTTTCCCCCAATAAAGTCCAGGGAATGTGTAGAGTCAGAGAAGGGGATCTATTCACATCACCCTGATTTATGGAAATCGTCTGGCTCAAACAATGACTATTTCAAAGCAGAATGTCTTAAGCTTGGCAAAGGGCCAGCTATCCTCACAACAGACACTCAATTAATAACCAAAAACGAGAGAGAGAGAAGCTGGAAGGCAGCATAAGAAGACTTGTGCACCCCAGAACAGAGAGCTACGAGCAGTGTTCTGGCCTTCCAGCTGCTGATTTCTGAAGAAATGTTTCTAAGGGATGTGGATTCTGTTCCTTACACGACTGCAGGTAAGAGCAGAGCACTTCCAAGCACAGACAGCACAAACCATCATTGTGGAAAGGGACAAGATGCAGTAAAACTGAGGCAATGAGGAGGCAAGAGTACAAATATCCAAGGTGTACATGCCTATCCACACAACATATCCAAGAAACATAGAAACAGTGAGCATTTCAAGCTAGTCAGGAACTTGTAGCTCACAATGAATACACAGAATTGCAATGCAAAGGTGACTGGTGATGGTGCAGTGTGGTGCCTAGATGGCCCCTAAAGGAGCTTCTATCTCTCTTTCCTGAGACATATCTGTCTTTATACCAATCTTTTGCTTTTAAACCCCACTGACTCGAACTTCTTTTAAATTTTATCTCTCCATAGGATTTTTCCATGCAAATTTCTATTGATTCCTGGGAACTATACTTCAGCCAAAACTGCCCCTTTGATGCAGAATTTTGGCACTGGATATTCAAATGACTCAATAGAAATGTCCATATTGCTCAGTTCTGCCCTGCAATCTTCCACCCACTCATGAATACGCCACATTCCCATTTGCGCACTGCTCTCATCGTGAACTTGTTGATTTTTCCTGTTCTTTTTTTGGTGGGGGTTTGACCTGGTGCAGGTGTCCAGGCTGGGGTTAACAAAGACCCAGGTAACACATGGCAAACTCTGCATGAGACAGAAAACAGAAAATAAAATATTTTAGTTACAGCAAGGTTAAACAAAGTGTATATCTGATGAGTTGGGCCTGGAAACACATTTTTATCTCACCCAGCACCATTTCTGTTGGAAAACCAATGCTTTACAAAAGATTTTTAATGGACTTGGGGAAGTGGAGGGAAAAGGGCTCCTCCGCAGTTTCTTAATGTTTGAAATCCATTCCTGAGTACTTTCATCCCTAATTAAAGGTCACCTACTGGTTCGTGAACAACTGTTAATGAAGAGTTTAATTATCCAGATGACAGCTATAAAATCCTGCTCCCGTGCTTGAATATTTTAAAGCAACAAGGCCCAGATTTTCAAATATGTGCTTGTAGCCAAGTAGTTAGACAAAAGCTCTCATGGAAGAAGAGTGTGTATGTGCAATTCACATTTGCAAACAAAATTGGAGATTGCATATGCCCACATTAAAGATGCAAATCTGTGAGGAGGTTTGTAAGTGCTTACTTGACCATTTGAACCAGACCCACCTTTCTTTTCTGTTCTTTCATTCAGGGAGGGGAGGGATGGTTAAATTATTCCTTGAGGATAAATCATTTCGCATTATTAACTCTTCTTAACAACAAAACTGCATAAATTAAATGTAAGATTATCTGCTGTGTCCTCAGTGGAATGATTAGGAGGGAATCTAAAGGAAATAAATGTGGTCAAATGATTTGAAGGCTTGCTAAATGGAATGCAAATCTCATCTTGCATTCTTAACAAGCTCAGACACAGACCTGCCTCCTAATGAGCAAACTCTGCTTGGCATATCTGTGCAACCCCAAGAGCAAAGTTGTAAAGAAAATGAACCATGGTTCATTTTCTCTACTGAGTCAGGCTTTTGCTTTTATTGGCACTTTTGACCAGGTGCTGCTGGTGCTTCTATTACCTTTACCCATGGTGGCAATTTTCGTGATGCTGCCTTTAGTCTGCCAAGCTGAAGTGGCCCCATTTCTCATTTCCCATCACAACACCTGATGAATGCTTCTTGGGGAGGTCAGGTTTGGATTCTCCACAAGGTACATGCCTGAAGGAATGATGCTTCTATCAAAAAGATCAAGAAGTTGTTTTTTGTGTCCTCACTGCCAGCACAGTCTCTTTGTGTCACTCCGGTGATTGCACCATAAGGGCCAAGACAGTCATAACTCTTTAACTCAGCATTTTTGGGGGCTTGGTGAAGACTAAAATGCAATGAATGGCCACAATGAATGGCAAGTCTATCCAAGATAGAGCAACTTCAAGATTTTTCCTGTGAATCAGAGCTAGGCTTTGATTCAGTTTCCTTGTTACCGGTGGCCTGTCTCTCCTACTCACATGGGCATATGTTCACACACAGACACACACTTATTTGTCTGAGCACAAGGGAAAAGAGAATTATAAGCCCTGGCTATAAAAATGAGGGAAAAAGAAATTAGAATACATCACAAAAGAAGAGCCATTCATATGAATTAAAGAGGAAAAATATGCCTGTCTGAGTTCTGTCAATGGTTAATATCTTATTTCATGATAAATGTGAGTTAATACAAGAGATTTGTTAAAACAAAGGTATGTCAGTCTTTCTGTGTTATTTGTTGAAGAGGTTTCAAGCACACCTTTCTGTGCTTTGTTAACTCTCCAGAAGGCTACAGGAGGGTTTTCTCTGTGGAGTCTCTCTTCTGGAGGTCACAGTGACCCGACTGTGGGGGCTCCGCTGCATAAATGGAGCTCTCCAGATAAGCAGCAACATTTATTGCACACTTTGCCAACGTATCTCTGGCTGCACACTTGTTCTCAAGGCACTCTATTCTGATATTGGTTTTATTAAAATAGATTTGAGAAAGGGAAATGTAAAATAGTTTAAAGATTGCAATATAAACATGTTGTTCAGAGCTGAGGAAATCCACACCAAACACCAGCAGGCTTTTTGCACATTACAAGCATGAACAAAATGTATCTTGAGGGCTTTCTTTGTTATACTGTTTTCTTCAAATAAAAACACTGCTTAAAAAAATGATACAAAAAGACCAATATCTCACACAGGGAAAGACACAGGTCCCATAATGTCCCTCAGAGTCTGTAAGATTATTGAAATTAAAATCAAAGTAATAGCTAAGGCCAAGGACGTCTGAGGAATAGAAGAAGGAGATTTTTGACTTGGTAACTGCACAGTCTCTCAGCTTTGGAGCTGCCATCAGAGCTCCTGAGCAGCATGTGTGGGCAGGATGACATGTCCTCCTGTTAGGGATGAGGTAAGGTGTCCAACTGTGCACGTTATCCTTGCTCCTCAAGTATCAACTCATGTCTCCTTTGGAGGAAGAGCCGTGGGCTAGGTGCCTCAATCCCTTGGGCCCTGGTCTGACTCCAGCTACAAGACATGATCCTGCAAGGTCTCTTTTCAGGGATGTTAGGTGGAAAAACACATTTAACTGTGTCCTGATTCTGCAAATCTCTGGGCAATGGGTTTGCATGAAGTATATGGTCTGTATCGTGCTCATGTGCCTGATGTACCTGTGAGAGGACTTACTAGACTGGCTTCTAGATTACTATCCCTGTGCTTTCCTGAGCTGCCAGGTCTCATTCTTGGTAAATGGACAGAGCTCAGGCAAAAAAGCGTGACATGATGCACTGCAAGAATTTTCCCTATTTATCATCAAAAGTGGGGTAGTATTTACCAATGAACATCCCTCATTTTTAGCCAAATAATAGATTCAGGAGCATTTTTAAAATATAACTAGATTATCTGTCATTTTGGAACACCATCCTTCAGTCACTTCCATTGGGATGGGTTTTAATGGCTGCATGCCAGCACACTGTATATGACATAAATCATTTGTGAAAAAAAAAAAGATTCCTCTGAGTAGTCAGATGATCTTCCCAGAGATTAACTGTCTTTCCCACTCTTCTCTTTCATTCTTCCTTTTCTTGGATCTTGGAGGGAGTGTTACTTGTGTTGAGTAATGAAATTTCCCCCGCCAAAACACACTGTCTTTGATCTCCCCTGTTTTATGCACTAGGGAGCTGATAGTTCCTTCCTGGGCTAGGACTGAATGAATAATCACCTCCTGTTGTTATTCACATAAGATTCAGATGCTGAAATGTGAAGCTGGTGACAGGGGAAATTATGGATAGAAGCATCAAGATTTGCCACTGAATTTTATGAGTTGTAGGTAGGAAATATTCAAAGCACATCACATTTAACCATGAAGTCTCCAAGCTTTTATAATCTCATTGGGCAGAACTGTGAGTTGTTTGTGAGATGGGAATGAAGCCCAGACTGCTCTCCTGGTGTTTTCTTTATGCCCACATATCCATACACAGACACATAATCAGCATGAGAAAACCCTACCCATCCCTGAATCTTTGTTGCAACTTGGAATGATGAACCATGCAAAAATTAGATATTCAAATCATGCAAAAAGTCTGCACATTCATTGGGACGTTATTAAAACCCCTTGTAAAAATCAGGAAATCTTGATTAAAATTTTTTTCTTCTTTTTGTCTTGTTGTTGTTGTTATTTCAACATATGCAGCTTATTATTTATTTCAGGTCTTCCAATCTGGACCAGCACGTGATAATGTGTGCATGAAGGTTTTTTTTTTAAAGGAGAGGAGAAATCCTAAAAGGATTATACAAAAAATTTCACATGAACTTTTGTTCAGGGATTCAAAAGCCATGTCTAGATCCATTGTCCTTTGCGCAGCCCAGACAGTATTGTATACAAATGCTGTTGTATGGCAAACCTGCCTCACATATCCTCGTGGAGCAGCCCATTGGCTCATGCTGGCATATCCAAGGCTCCCAGACACACAAGTGAATTCAACTTTGTGAAAACAACTTTAGAGAGCTCCCTTTTTACTATGAGGCATTTCTCCTGCCCTCATTCTTGCTCTTTCTTACCTTGAAAACAAAACCCAAACCAAACCAGCTCCTCGATACAAACTCAGATGAAACAGGTTTCTCTGAGCCTGCCAATTTAAACCAACACAAATACCACCCAAAGTGACACTTTTGTGCAGAGTAAGGCAGGTCCACACAGTGTGGAACAGCAAAGATCCAGCACAGGTGGAGATGCCTCCTGCCTCCCTGCTGTACTCACCAGAAATGGAAACAACATGAGATATTCTCATTCCCAGCAAGTCTGTGCTGGAGGAGGGCTTAAATTTGCCTTCTGTCTCCTGTAACCCCAGGAGATATGATTAATGAAAAAAGCTATTTATCTGTATTGTTATAACACAATTCACAGGAAAAGAAATTAATCCTACATATTTTTTCAACTGCATATAACTATTACTTAATTCTCAATAAACATCTAACATCTCCCTAGAATGAAGGGAATCTCTGCCTGCATGGTGGGAGATACCAGCTTATAGTCTCATTTATTTCTTGAGACAGTTCTACATGAACACTTTGGCACTTTGTTCTTCAAGAACTGATGAAGATGATATGTCATCTCTGATGGTTGTTCATTGAACAAAAATAGAAAAGTGGAAATAATTTTTTTTTCTCATAAAACATAAGTTTGCATGTTATGCTGAAGTCATTATTCAAATTCACATATTTGCAAGTGATTAGCCCACTGCCTCAGACACAAATTTATGCAAGCATTTCAGTTCAAGTGATTCAGGGGCACTGATGAATAAATAGCGTCATCATTGTTTTTAGATGCAGGAGGGCAATGGCCATTTCTTGTGTGGAAAGTATGAGCAGATGAGGAGATCTCTGTTCTGTAAATCTGAGCTTGCATTTCACAGCAACCAAACTTGCTCAAGAGAATGAAGAAATCCCTGCGGAAAGTCTTCGTGAAAATGGCGTAGAGAAAAGGGTTAGCGCAGGAGTTGATGGGGTAAAACAAAACCAGAAGGATCTTGGAATTTGACACTGTGATGAGAGGAACCTTGAGTGAGGCTGATATGGCAAAGAAAGATATTGGTGCCATGCAGAGGAAGTCTGTGAAGATCAGTATGGCCATGCGCTTGGCGATGTTGGCGTCGCTGCTGGAAGAGACGACGCTGTGGTTTCGCACAGTGAAGTAGATGCAGATGTAGCAGACGCAAATAATGACAAACGTGACGACATTCAGCACTAAGAGAAATATAACGTAAGCCTGGGCAAACGGTGTTTCTATATCCATGGGCAGACAGATGCTGACCTTCATGTAGCTGCTGACCCCAAATATGGGAAGGAGTGCTACTGTGAAAGCAAACACCCAGCCAAAAATCATGATAATCACGGCATGGCGCAACCGCACCTTGCGGTGCAGCTGCATGGCGTAGGTGATGGTGTGCCAGCGCTCCAGGGTGATCACCGTCAGCGTGTAGACTGAGAGCTCACTTGCAAACACTGTGAAAAATCCTGCAGCGTTGCATCCTGCCCCAGTCTGCCAGTCTATGGCGTAGTTGTAGTACTGGCTTTTGGTCTGGATGTCTACGGAGGCAATAAACAGCAGATAGATCCCTATGCAGAGGTCTGCAAAGGCAAGGTTGCACATTAGAAAGCGAGGAACAGTGAGTTTGGATTGACTGCTTATTAAAATAATGAGGACAACAGTGTTGCCGGTAATAGCCAAAATGCTGATGAACCATATCAGGACTCTGAGAATGTTGTATCCCATGATATCTTCACATGGGTTGAAAGCATCAGGCTTAGGTGAGCAGGCTACATTAATTACTTCATTGCATAAACCATAGTCAAATTCATTCTCTGCTAGGTCAAATCTGGCACCATAGTTGGAAATATAATCTTCAACTGCAGATCTTCTCTGTAGTTTCTTGCCAGACTTCTCCTCAAAGTCTTGCTTCACCTGAGATATGCTACATATCGGATGTAATTCAGTCCTGAAATTGTAAAAAGAGTAGAGTTGGAAGTTGACAGACACAGTATGATGCAAACAACAAACACAAAATCATCCAGTTTCCATTATCAGCTCAGTTTTTCTGGTTAGCTGATTATATGGATTACCCTGGAGCTTGAAATTAATAGTCTGGCTGGTCCCGATTTATAAAATATTACAGGGACATGTAAACGGCTTGGAAACATCATAAACTGCAAGGAAAGGAAAACCTAATGTTTGCCTAACACTCGTGATGCAGTTATTCACCTGGATAACAAACTCTGTAAAAAGCCTCCCTGATGTGAAGCCAATTTCTCACCTAGCCTGTCACTGACAAGCTGATTTGTGCATGGGGGAAATGCATGATGATGAACACCAATATAAGGTTGAGCTTTGAGGAATGACTGAAGTCAGCTGTGCTCGTAAGGAGTCTGTATAACCACAATAATGCTACCATCCCTTAAAGTTATTCTCAAACTCCCTTCTTCCTAAAGGTTTTGACCATCACTGTCTTGTAACTCTGTCAGGGCACATAAATCCATTTTGTGCTGTTCATTTTTAGTACCTCATATCATATTAGTGACTAGCCAGTAACACAAGTAAATAGCACAAATAAGTTCATGCAGGATTCCAGATAATCTTTAAATGACAGATGCTAACAGAAACACAAGGCACAACAGAGCATTTTGCTTAAAAACTGTTTTCCAAAAGAAGTGGATTAGAAGTCAAGTGAAGTGAAGCAAGACCAAACCAAACCAAACCAAACCACACACCACACCACACCAAACCAAACCAAACCAAACCAAACCAAAACGAACATTTTAATGGAAACAGTAGTTGCTTTTGTTTCTGTCAGAAAGTATTTTTTAAAGATTTTAGGAAATTTTAGTAGCACAGGTAAATACTAGTATTTTTGATAATTTTGTGTTTGGCTTTATTTTGTAGAGTATCAGCTCTATGCCCTTCTCCATGCATAGACCTACAAAAGAAATATTTTGGCTGACATGATAGAAAGATGATCAGCTTCAACAAGACTGTAAATATCAAGAAATATCAAGTACAAACATGAAAAGAAGGGTCAGGTTCTACAACAGCTCCTAGGCTGCCTTAGAGTTTGGCTGTCCCATAAACTTGCATCCACAGTTTTGGATGCAGATCTAATCTGAGTTACGGAATAAAACAGATGACACTGCGTTGTAAAACGAACCCAAGTTCAGCTCTGCCTACAATCAGCTACAACCCAGACTGCAATTCAGGTGTGTCATTTCTAGGACAGGAGCCCAGCTTATCTTCCACCCTGAGTACAGTTGAGGGAAGAACTCTCTAGGCAAGCAAAGTTAAAATTTTGACCAACTGGTAGCAGCCTAAAAGGGAGAATTCTTCTTTGTAACCTAATTTTACCCTTTGACTTTCTGCACTCACTACATCTCCTGAAAATTGAGTTTAAAGGGTCTGCAAGAAAGGAAAACTAATGAAGGTCCAGCACCAGAAGGTGAGGGACATTTCCTATGAGATTCTGAACATCCTCTACTATTATCAATATTTTTTATCTTGCCTGTCAACTGAGTCAGAAAACTGATTTTCTGTGAGGTCAAATATGCACTATGAAGGTCACAGTAGCAATAACAAGGCATTACATTTTGCTCTCCTGTGTTCTACTCGCATAAGGATGAGTGAAGGGTCCAGAGTATTGATCAATATATCAACAATTCTCTGGCTGAAAGGGAATACAGGCTTCCAAGGAGCAATAAAAGGAGAAAAAGTCCCTCATTTTTTAGTGCAACAGGCACTTGGGGGCACTGAAAGCTACTGCAATTGGTGGTTCTTTGAAAATGAACTGAGGGAAATGTTTGTAGCCAATAATTTCTCAGCATGAGATAAAAATAAACTTTTTCCAAAATTATGGAGGCACTGCCTGAACCTAAATATATCCCCAGGCAAGAGTGCTATGTAAGGACAATTAAATATTTCTGATTGTTACAATTCATTAATTCTTGCCTTATTTTACAGCCAGTGGTCCCACATAAAACCAGGGTTCCAAGGAGTAAGCTGTTTGCTCCAAGGAAGGGTAACGAGGAGTGTCCTGCTGGTTCCCTGTATTGGGAGCAGGTAAAATGAAACTCCCAAGGGAAGGAAGAGCCATCCTCTGACACTGACTCCTTGCCGTATCTTTGCCCCGTGTTTCTCACCCTTTGGGCTCTGAAGTGCACTCAGAGCAGCAAGTTAAAACATTATTGGCCAAGGGATGTGTGGGTCCTTGCTTCCTGCTGAGCCTGTGGGTGTCACAATACAGTTAAATTATTCCCTCTCTTTGTAAAATTTTCTTACTGTTTAACATTATTTTGCTCAAGTAAACTAGAAAAATAAACTGGAGAAAGGGCAACTTAGAGAACAAAATTGAAATTGGTAGAGTGCTCTGACAAAAATAAACAAAAATTACTACCTTTGTACAAGTTGTTATTTTATGCGCCTCGTCTGGATCTGATGACAGCAGGCTCTTGTGTGCTGAGAAACATGCTCAGCAGAATAAATAGTCGTGACCTCTGTTCTGTAATAAGTCCTATCTCAAACTAATCATTCTCACCAAAAAGTGCCATTAAGTGAGTTGTGAGCAACTGATAGTATGTTCTTGTGAGACAAGGCCCAGACACTATTCCTGATGCTGCCACATTTTTTGAAAAAGTAGGATTTCAAGTGACAGCTCCTCCAAAGAATAACAATCAAGTGTAAGGACAGAGTCATATCAATGCCATTCTTTTGGGCAGAAGGTGATCTTTATGTCAAAGAAAGCCAAAATCTTGCTGAAGTTCATAATGGTCTATGTCAAGTTGAGGGTTTTAACATCAGGCCTCTGCCCTCTCCACACTTCAAGGATATTATTTTCCAGTCACAGAAAAATATGAGGGGAGTTCAACATACTATACTAGACTTAAGAATGCAACTTACCTTCTCTTAGGCCAGCACCACAAGAGTCCAGTGTGATCAAACTACAGGTCAATATTTAGCATACAATCCTTAATGGCATGCGAAAAACATTCAAAACTTTCTGTTTTGTGCCTCAGACTGGCAGAGCTGTGCTCGATGTGGCATCCTCCAAAATTTAGAAAGCACTGTTGCTCTAAAAGGTTTAAGCTTTCCTTTATCACACCACCACCTGTTCGCTGCTGCAGATGGTTTTTGGAGAGGTGATTGAGCATGATCCACTATGGTAACTTATTTTATCTAGGGCTTTGAGTGCTGCAAGTGCCTCAAAAGGGGGAATCAAACATGAATGGGCAACCAGAAAGCGGCCACACATCCCAGCCTTAATTCCTTCCCACAGAGTTCCCAGGTGAACACCAGCTGCTGGTGTGATCCTTAGAAATGCACTTCTGGGAGTGATGTGGCATCATTTTTATACTACCTGGACTACCTGGCAGTATTCTGAGAGCCAGATGGCCACAAAGAATGACCATCTCCTGTGAAGGTGCATGACAAGCCAGGTCACACCAGGGTTCCCAGCACCACAAGCAATGCCTGCTGCTCTGAGCCAAGCACAGCTCTTACCAAAGGAATATTACACGTTGTGTGATCAGGCACTATGCAAACTATTAATAACTTCTAAACAGCCTGAGCAGCCTTCAGTGCACATGCAGCTTGTGCCAGCTGTCACAAAAACGGCTTTGATATGAAAGAGGGTGTAGCTACTGTATGTGTGACTAATCTCTGCAGAAGTGTATGGTAATACTTTCAGTCTTCAAACCAAACACATGCATCCACTTTCTCTCTTTAATCTGGAGGGAGGATCTCCGTTTCCCACCAATTCAGTACAAGAGACAAGACTGTATGAAAGAAATGACAATTTTTAATTATGTTGAAAAGCAGCTGACAGGAAGGGTTCGTCTAAATAATAGGTTCTCATAATTTTGCATATATGCTTAATATTTGGTAAAAAATACATCTGGTTTATATACATAAATACATTAAAGGCATGGATAAATATGTCCAATTTTGTTCTGTTGACCAGGGTGGTACAGTTGTGACCAGACTTGCTCCAGAAGCAGCCCCACCATGGCATGGTGTTCCAAAAGCAGCCCCACCACCACAGCCTGGAACATCTGCACTGGGGCTATGTGAGCTCTGCACAGTTTTGTTGGCATTTCTTTGCAAACTTACCCAGGCTGTGGAAAGGGCTGTGCTATGTTCTCCTTGGCTTCTCGCCAAGTGCTGGGGACTTCAATTCCCTGGAGCAAGTGTGTGGCATGGAGGTTTTTCAAAGCAAGTGAGGGGACTGGATGCTGAGAGCTTACCACAGGGTCAGGACTACTTCCTCCTGTAGCTTTCCTTCAATAGCAGCTCTTACTTTGTTTTTGAAAAGTCCAGTTGCCTAATTTAAGGGGTGGGTTCTGGGATTTGGGTCCTGATTAGGCCCAAGCAGCTCAGAAGCCAAGTACCTTCAAAAATATGAATCACAATGATGTCAGTGTTCCTTTGCAGATCCGGGACTAAACATGCTTTCACTGGACTCATTGGGAAATAACACTTTGCTACCAGTTCTGGAAGGGCTGGACCCATTTCTGCTTAGAAGCTACCAGGCACTGTGTCTGCATAAGACTGCACAAGTGTGTGAAAACATCTGCTGATAAACTGTTTCAGTGAAAAGTTAGCATTTTGGATGAAGAATGGGTGACTGGGGAGGGATTCTGTCAGATACTTCTGTTATCACTGCCATCTCTGCCATCACACTTGCACTCTTTACACAGTTTTGCAAACACGTGTAAGTGATATTTATTAGCTATCAGCAAACTCAGTTATCTTCCCTTGTCTGGTGACAACAGAATGTTAAAATAAAATAAATGGCTATTAAGGGTACTGAAATAGAAGCTACTAACAGTTCATCCTTTCTCTGCATGGTTTCACTTTTCTTTGAAGTTTTATGCCACTTCTGAAGATGACATCTTGAAGTCTAACAATGACTCATATTTTTTTTTCTCCCATGGAAAAGTCCAAGTCTTTCAGGACACCCAGTAAAGGAATAATTTCAAACAATAACAAGGGTTTCTGTAAGTACCAGTTCCTTATGTTTTCCAGTGGCACAAATTCAGGAGGTTCATTAAGTACTGAATGTGTACATTTCAAGACTGCATGACTGTGGTGAAAATACTCAGTGAGAACCACTGATACCTGAAGTCTCACTGCAACTTGCTAATGAAAAATTTAAAAAAGCATGGAAGATTACCTTTGGAGTCTAAAAAGACACCTTAGCCTCCCACCCTGCTCTGTTGATTTGTGTGAAATGGATCTGCTCAGAAATCATGTCCCAAAATGCTGTGAATATGAACTCAACAGACAATGTATCTGTGATGTTTGGCCAGACAGTGCTCCAGCATCAATGAGGCCTTCTGGGAGAAGAGTTTGGGATCACTCAGTGGTCCTGTTGGCCTCCTGGATTGATGAATAAATGTTGACCAGCTTCTCTACACACACAGCTTTCCTTCCAGTTACTTTCTGAAAAAGTTATCAAACGTTTTCTGTTTAATGTCTTCAGTGTGGCTCCAGGCTGGTCCCAGTGAAAGATGGACTTATGACAGGTGGGGGCAGATCTGTGCCTAGGGAAGTGCTGATGCTACCAAAAATTTAATAATTCTCTGTAATGGAGGGGCAGTGCACTGTGTAGCATGCATAAACCTGTATCTATTTTGCATTTGTTTATTTCCATCCATTTACTTACCTGCACTGGAGAGACCTTTGCTATCCACTTTTTGAGGAATTTTATTTAATTCACTATCAACTGCTGAAAAGCACCAAAAAGAAAAAAACAAATTAAATCACTTACTTTTGTCTTTTCCAGTTTGTAAATGCACAGCAATGGCTAGGATAGGTGAAGTTTGCCTCAATCAAAGATCTAAATTTGCTTAAATCAGGAAGCTTTTTTAAATTGTATGTAGACCTTGCTCTTAGCTTCTTAATGAGTTCTAATCCATGACTTGGCAGGAAACTGATTTTCGTGCTGGAAATATCCCTTTAAGAAAACATATGAGAATCTTGGTAAAAAGCAAATTTACTTCTGCTCAACAATGGATATGTGCTTAAGACAGTCCTACTCATTCTCAGAGTAGTGACTGGAAACAGATCAGCTGGAAATCCACACTGAAAAGAGGATCCAGTGCTAAATTAGGTGTTCCTCCAGCAAACTGAGCTAATATCCATTGCAAACAACAATCAAGTGATGTTAGTCTGTGAGAACAAAAGAAAATAATCCAATAATGTTCTGGGTAAAAATTAGCAGGCATATAAACTATTACTGCCATATGATGCTGGGTTTAGTAAATACCCAGTAAATGCAACAATCATCCCAGAATACTGTTAAAGGATAAAAAAAGGCTGATGAAATCACAATGGAAGTTTGCTTTATGAACATCACATCATGGGAAGGCTGCTGTAGAAAAGGCAACGAACACAAAGAGAGAAGCTCACGTGAGTACGGATGTGAGGACAGGTTGGAGATATCAGGTCTTGTACTCATTATGAAGAAAAACAGATTAAAGAGAGACAGGGGTGGCATTGTTCAGGCTGTTAGGAACAAAAAAAATCCCAACAAAACCTTCTCAGAGGTTTAGAAAACAAATATAGCACAGACAGAAGCAAAGAAAGGGGCAGTACTGCAGGAGGTTAGGAGAGATGTACTTATGTGGAAGGCAATTACTGTGGGACAGGCTATCAGAGGCAGCTATGGAATCAGCAGCCATGAATGTACTAAAGAGAGCATTAGAGGGGCTTTTGAGAGGAAACATGTTCTGCAAACACTTAATCTTGACTTGTGCCATGTGAGTGAAGAAAGGGAAGAAGGACCAAGGGTGCACCATCTCCAGGCTAAGAGATACTTGGGAATCCATCCCCATAGCTCCAGACTGCAACACTTGGGGCAAAACATCTCCATATTTCCCTCAGTAGAACACAAACCATGTCCCTCAGATCATGACAGCCTGAGATCCACTCCTTTCTCTGAAGAGCAAAGGTAAAGATGAACTGCACAAAAGCACCCTTCCTCCTTTAAGCCCTCCTTCCTTCCTCTCACAGCCTGAGACTGATCCAGGATGATAGAGTTTGTTGAGGTTGCTCTGCTCTTTATTCTCCAAGAAAAGAAAAGATTTCTCCCTAATCAAGGAATTGGACTGACAATATTTGCACTTTTCTCCATGTCCCCACGAAGGTACAGTTTCCAATTCATCTGTGACAGTGTAATGCCAGGACATGTTATTTGATCTCTATCACCCAACATCCACAAATCGTTTTTATTATCATATTAATACAGGAGAGTGGTGCCATGTGAGGGGGAGACCAGGTTTTAGCAGCATGTAATAAAGTTTGGACAGTTGTGTGCAAATGTATGTGCGGACCACACACACATTTGCACCGCTGTTGCCTGGTCTAGGAAGCAAAATTAATACCAGGAAAGGGCTCTGTTTGAATGCCAGCCAGGCCTAAGAAGTTCATAGGCAGCTGATGAAGCATTTTGTAAAATTGGTGGTGGGTAAAGATGATCTTTGTGTCCATGCTGTGCCCACAGTTGAGGTTTTACATCCAGGCTCTGAAGGAATGCACCACCTTCAACAACTGGACAAGGGACTGTGGCAGCAGAGGATCAGACACAAACTCTACTCCACTGCCCCGACCTGGGCCCTGTGACTTTTACTGGAAGACAGACTGGGGTATTAAAAAGTGCTATGAACTTCTGCAGGGCAGGCTGAGAGAAGCCACAGCCCTCATAGAAGAGGTCCCGAGGTCCTTGGCGTGTTTCTACAGGAGCTAAAACCGGCAGCCAATGAGAAATTTTAGGCTATCGATTTCTGCCTTGGACGCTTGAAGAGGTAATTAGGTTGCAGTGAGCAGCCTCAATTTTCACATCTGCTGACTACTGCCCTCAGTGCTCTGCCTAATGAAAACTGTCACCCAGAGTATATGCTCATGAGTCAAAAACTAAACAGCAGGTTTCTGCTTAAATCCACAGACAGAATCACTCATGGCATCATTAAGAGAATGTGTAACTTCACAATTCTGAACAAGAGCACAGAAAATGTTTTCTTTGGCTTGTTAGCTAAAAATCATTACTGAGTCCAAATTGGTGTTACACTGTGTGCAAATAAGCAAATCTGAATAGGAATAGCACTTAGACTTAAAAATATCTAAGAGTTTACTGAATCTCTTGTCATCTCTAAATAGTTTCATAGATATTAAATATTTTTTCCACAAAAACTTTTTCTTCTTATTTAAGAAACTTTTTATGCTCATTATCCCACATAAACAGAAGTGAGTTAGGGAAAGTGCTTTGCCTAAAACCCTGTGGGTTTTTTTAGTATGTCTGTGAGGGATAGCTATGGATACACCACCACCAAGCCCCCAAATAGCAAACACAGACACTGTGCAGGTGGTTTAGTAAATTACTCCACTGAGTTACCACACGCACACCTCAGTGCAGAGGTTCTTTGAGATGGTGTTCTCTAGTTAGAGGGTTGATAAATAAAATAAGCCTGATTAACAAGATTATAAAGTGGCATTAGGAAATCAAACCAGAAAGCATCAGTGAGTGAAATACGTGTTCTTATAATTGCTTGGCTGTGAGTCATCAGCCTTGACAGCAGCCAGTACAGGAGCAGCAAAATGAATCTGCCTTCTCTTCCAATCACTTCCCTTTCCCACTGGGAGTCTCTGTTGGACTAGCAAAAGTACTGACCAGCTGATGAGGTCTGAAAGGCACCTACAGAAATGGCAAAAAATAGCTCCTGGATCAGAAATCAGAGCAGGGTAGGCAGACTGGGGAGAAAAATTTCCTCCGTGCTTGTATCTAAACTGATCTCTGGCTGCACTTCAGGGACTCAGCTGTAGAGCTGGGGATCTACCGGAGCTATCCTGTACCTTCCATGTCTGGGATTCCCAAAGACGACAAATTGCAAGGGTGGGGTGAACCACAGCCATACCTTGCCCTGCATCAAATCAGGACACAGCCAGAGAACTAAGGACACCAGCAAAAGCTGGTGCAAGCCATGATAGCTCTGAGAGCAGCAGCAGACAATTAAATGAAACAATGCAGCTGAAAATTGAAGCTATGAAACTCCAAGCTGGAAACGGTGTATTTCTGAATTGAAGGAATATGTATAGTTGTGGGATTTATTAGCTATTTGATTTACTGGCCTACTGTCAGTGCTGAAATCCTTTAACTCAAAATTTAATGTCTTTCCCAAAGAGAGACTCTAATTCAGCCAAGAGCTGTAAGTCTGAGGGAGGAATTGATTTGTGAAACTCTGTAGCCTGCACAAGGCCTATGATTGGTGCTGTCTATTTGTGTTTGTGTTTCTTTCACATTACTTTAATATGACAAATTACAAAATAGAAGTTGGCATTAATTGACTCTATAACACCGGTTCAAGAAGGTCAAGAGTTAAACCATCCTGATGTTCATTCTATTAAAACACTGCAGTCTGCAACATGGATTTGATTGCAGCAACAGCAAAAATATGATTTGTCCCAGCAAAGATATGATTATGGGTCAATCATTTCCACAAGTGAAAGTGCATCCCCGGTGTACACTACAGTGATGGATGAGTAAGAAGGCTCTTCTTTCATGATCCCATCCAGGATAAAAAGGTAATTTCCCATCCACGGAATAGTGGATGTATTGGTAATGGAACAGAAAACTTTTTACACAAATAACTCACTGTTAGAAATTGAACTATCAAATGAATCTCAACTACAGGCAAATCGATTTGATAAACTTCCTGAATATGATTGTATCAAGTACAGCTTGCAAAGAAAATGCATTTACTTTTTGCTACAGGAAACAATGATTTCCCAAAGAAACACCTATGACATTACTGATGAAAAGATGCTCCAGTGTCAGTCTTTTCCAGAAAAAAGAAGATGCTTTGAAGAAACAATGGAAGTGGAGCAGAATGCAGTAACGCAGACCATAGGTCTTTATGTCATATGTGCACTGACCATCATGAAGTGGAAAATGAAGCTTTCCGAAGAGCTCTGGACTGAACTCAAGGTTAATCAGACATTTTTTCTCCCTCCTTTTCAGGTTTGTAACCACTCCAGCATCTGTGTAAAATCTTCCAACAGCTCCAATGACCCCTCTCACTCATTCTGGGTGACTTTTAGTCCTCTCTGAACAACCAGGGTAGATGCAAAGAGAGAAAGGTTCCGATGAGTTGGTGAGACAAAAAAGAATCCCATGTCTCTCTTGCAGCTCTTATGTGTGGTGGCTTGTGCTCAGAAACACAAGCAGCTGTGCACACTCACTCATACATTTTTCGGACCCCATGGCAAACAGTGGCTTGAGGTAATGGTGGCTGAGACCCATGAGCATCCTACTGCTGAATTTTCTACCACTGAGTTCTCGATTCCCAGCTCATCACCCACCAAGGACATCCTGCTATAACTGAGTAGAATGTATCTCATACCTATCCCAATCCCCATCCCCGCAGGATAGGAATTTTTTGTCAGAATTAAGCTACAAAGATGCCGGGGCAGATCTTCAGTGGCAAGTAATTCAGATTTAAGCAGTGAGAACCACTCACCCAGTCTCGATTTTGCTTAAACAGAAAACCAAAAGCATTTTTTTCTAGAGGAAAAAAACAAAGCAGAACAACTCCTCTCTTGCTCAGTTTAATAAACCATGGAGAGGAACCTGGATCTAAATCTCTCACTCTCAACACTCTCAAAAACTTGAGGACAAAGTGAAAATAAAGTTCTAGACTGAAATTTCTGTTATGGATTCCTTTTTTTATTCAGAACTAGACCTCTGGTCTTGAACTCCAAGGTTTGCAAGATGTTGAAATCCAGACTGGCATTCATATGTTCTTCTCTGATCTTTTCTAAGGAGTCAAGAAGGAGAAAAATGTGATCCAAATATTACTTACAAAACAGCGGGTCCATTGGCTCCCTGGAAGACCTCATTTGGTAATTTTTCTAGGTTGTGATTATCACTTAGATTTCTGAAAAACATAACATTTATGCTGAAACAATCTGAGATAAAAAACCAAAAAAAATCTTGCAGAAGTTACTATCTTCATTTTTTCAGAATTACAAACAACAGAAATAGTTACAGCTCATCCAGGTATGTTCCATTAAATGCATGATTCTCAATGTCCTGAATTCCATTTTTATTCAGCCATCTGCAATAGAGAAAAAGGAAAAAGGAGTTGTGTTCTTATTTATGCTTCATGACTAAAATGTATGCAATTCAAAATAGGGAATCTCAAACAAATAAAATTGTTAAATGAACATTGAAATAGTGAAATTTCTACAAATCCCAGCCTGTAAGATCCCAACAGTTGGAGGAAGTCTTTGGAGAGGGCAGACATGAATAGGGTGGGTAAGTGCTACCATCAGAGATGGCAGCTGAGTAAGTTCCTGAAGGGCAGAGCTGGTGAAGATGCTGGCACTGCTCATGGCTCCACTGGGAAGGCAGCAGAGGAGCCAGGGAGATCAGGGTCTTTCCTGTTGGTGCTGTCAGTGCCACTCAGTTTTACTCTCAGCAAGATGCTTTTGAAATGCTGGGCCATGGCTTCATCTCTGCCAGTTATCAGAGAAAAAAGCCTGCTGTGTGCCATGGGCTCACAGCCGCAGCCAGGCAGGTGGAGGAGGGAGGCTGATGGTCACTGAGCCAGGCAGGAGGGCATGAAGGGGCAGCCAAACTGCCCAGAAAGCAGGTGACTCCTCCTGTGCTGCTGCCTTGACAAATTACACTCCCTCTCTGCTCTGCTGCCCAGTCCTACCTCCCCAGGCTCCTTTCCCCAGGAGGAGACACAGGTACTGAACCTTGCAATTGAAGCTCCTGGGGCTCTCTGCCAAGTTTTTACTGTGGTGCATTACCTAATTAACGTTTAACGTCCTTCCCTCTGTCCCTTTGCGGTCCTAAAAATTTACATTTAGGTCAGTTATATTTATCATCTTTACAGTGCAATCTTTCATCTCGCCTTAAACGTCACTTTGCAGCTCACACCCTCTCCAACAGGCAGTGACAGGTCTGATTGATGGCAGAAATGGCCCGATTTAATTAAACTGTCAGCAAACCTGGACTCTTTTCTAATTCACTTTGAAAAGCTGAGCATGCAAGTGACCCACTTATCTGAGGTCTGAGGTGGTGAGCTAAGGTCAGCATGGAAATCAGTCATGGGTCTGGCTAAAAGGATTGCTCTTTTGAGGCAGATGCACATGGCTCTGTGTCTGTAATGTCTGTCAGGCTGGATCAGGAGAACTGTCACCGTCCCCTTCACTTGCCAGCACTATTAGACATGAGTGAGCGGGCACGGAGGAGAGACAGGTCCTTGCTTACAGCATTTGAAACATTTATTATATTACAATGATCTTATAAATTTGTAGCTGCCAGGCTGATAGATATGTTTTTAATCACACTATTAGCACTTACTGCATTCTCTCACTGAACATGATGGTAATGCAATGAGATACTAAGGTTGTAAAACAGAGTCGCTGTAGCCACGCAGTGTGGACTGCACACTCCTGTCACCTGGCTAATAGCGTGTGAGTGGTAAAAAGAGCAAAAAAAATTACCTAAATCCCAAGACCTCATTATAGTACACATCAATACATTCCTGTTGAGGCAAATTCTCCCCTCACTTCAACCAGCATCCTTACTGACTCCATTAACTCTTACATTAGCAAGGTGACAGTGGAGGCGGAGATCCAGAGCTTGGACATGGGGGCTTTTCCTTAGCATTTCATGTCTGGAGCAGATTTTTTTAAAACATACTTTAAAATTCACCCAGTGAAAGAGGTCACTGCCCCTGAGGTACCATTTACACCCTATTTCAGGACTGGAAAGATCTATTTTAGAGCCTAAGTCGCACTCAGACCTGGAACCAAGGTGAATTTCTTCCATAATTTTCTAGCACTTCATTACCAAGTGTCTCCTCAGTTCCCACCTGTGCTGATCCCATGCACAGCATAAATCAGATGCAATCCAAATTACTGGTGTAAATATGCTTGGTGCCTGCCACAGCTAAGCCCATTAAAACAGTTTCTCCCTAGAATGTGGGGGTTCAGTGGGCCCTGGGTGATTTTAATCATCTTGATACGCCTGCTTTCACTAAGTGACGTTGCCATAACCATAACTTTCTGTTGAGTTGCTGTGACTTCTGTTTTGTACAGAAAAATGGCAAATTTGTGTCTAAAATGAACTAAGTTCACCACAACAGAAAGAAAGCCTAAACAAGGACTCTCATAGGGCACATGCAGGGCCTCTGTCCTGAATTGCTCTAGGGAGAACTCGAGCAAAGCCAGGACATTGTCTGACTGGGGTGGTGGAGGCCAGGTCTGCTCACCAGCTCCTGCACACACTGGTGGATGCAGGAAGCCCGTGACAATGGGGAGCTGCAGGAGGCAGGGCAAAGGAGCTGGAAGTCGACATGATCCCCCCACCAGGACAATTTTGCTAGCAAACCAGCAGCCTGAAGTCCCCAGAGAGGTATCCTTCAATATCCAGGCAATAATCGCATCATATAATCATAGGAAGGTTTGTGCTGGAAGGGACCTTAAAGATCACCTGGTTCCAGACAGCTGTGGACAGCAACACCTTCCACTAGACCAGCTTGCCCAAAGCCCCATCCAACCTGACCTTGAGCACTTCCAGGGATGGGGCATCCACAGCTTCTCTGGGCAACCTGTTCCACTGCCTCACCCCCCTCGCAGTTAAGAATTTCTTCCTGATATAAGGAATGAAACATTCTGGGGTGGGAGGGGGAAGCCAACTTAGAGCTGCTCAAATGGCACAGAGAGGTCAAAATACAGTAAAAATCTGGGATATTAATATCACCCTTTGGTGGAATTATGAAAACAAACACAGTATTTGTTGTGCAGTGCTTTGAAAATGCAAAGTCCTACCTGAGCAGCAAATATTATCATCACAGGAGAAAAGATAAAGCAGTGAACTTGTGATATAATTACTTGAATATATATTTGAGAAAAGTCTGTGTCTATGTGTGCGTGTGTGTTTAAAACTTCAGAACTTGAATAGAGAGAGGTTGTGCATAACTGATAGGGAAAAGGGAGAGATAAAGCTAAATGACTTGCTACTGGCCTCTCTTCATTACTGATGGTCCGACCTTGCTCCCCCCAGAATCGACATGAGCCCAGTCAGTCAATTCAAACCTTGCTTTTCTCTCTCAGTGTGCCAGCTAAAGCATACAAACACAGTGGGAATTTTTTTCAGTCTGGCCACTGGCTAAGTGA
Source organism: Corvus moneduloides (assembly GCF_009650955.1). Lineage (NCBI taxonomy): Eukaryota > Metazoa > Chordata > Aves > Passeriformes > Corvidae > Corvus > Corvus moneduloides. The sequence goes on along the minus strand of NC_045478.1, from coordinate 105,778,372 downwards.
AAGGAAGGCAGCTTGTTAGCAAGCAAACAGTATGTTTTGGTATGCAGAGAGAAGGGATCAAAGAAGCCAGCTAGTTCATTAAAATACACGACTGTTCAAATCAGATGTGGAGCCGTCTAACCATGCAGCTCCAAACTGCGCTGTGAACCCGCCCGTACCAATGCATTAACACTGTGTACAAATAAACCACATTTCCACAACATCTACATACATTCTGCCCAAGTAATAAATGTCTTTGAGTGATGTGTCTGACTGTAAATATTTATGAGTCATGCCATCCCTGTGAACACAATTTTTCTCACAGGGAACTGTGTAGCTGTAGGTGTTTAACCTTGGCATCGGTAATTACTAAATTTGCTCCCTGATGTGCTTCTAAAATAAAGAGCAGGACTAGAACACAACAAAAAGCCCCAAAAACATTCATTTGTTTCATGGCAGGAAAACAGAATACAGAGATCTCAGGGGCAAGGAGAAATGTAAAATCTCAAATTGATTTTGGAAGTGTATGAAAAAGTGCCCAACCCCTGGTATCCTTGACCCTGTTCTGGAAAAGAAATGAGCTAACAAGGAGAATAATGAATTTTCTATGTCTACTCACAGAATCACACTTTCAGAACTCAGGCCCATGAATGAATTTCTTTCAATTGTACGTATATTGATATTGTCTTGAATATCTCTGAAAAATAAAATACAATAGAAACTACACCTTTTTGTACTTCTGTGAGCCTTTCAATACAATATGCTGCTTCAAACACAGTATTTTTCCCTTATATACAATCTGAGGAAATACTATAGACTATAGAGGGTAATAACGTACGTTTCCAAGACATTTTTTTCCCGCAGAGCACAAACCTTCCTGATAAAAAAGGCTGGAGCAAAACATTTCCCACCTGCCCCCCCACCCATACTTTCCTCCCAAATAGGCTGAAGACATTAAAATGCATAAAAGCTCAGGTCTATAACCCTGAGGTGGATGAAACAGCTCCTCCAGCAAACAAACTCCCCAGAAAACGCAATTGGAGTGGCTGTGAGGCCACCCTTTCTCCCAGCCTCCCAACTAGAAGGAGGAAAGCCATTAGCCTTTTTGGCCTGATTCAGCAGGGCACCTACCAGCCCATGAATCATTCCCCAGCTGATGTCAACAGCTGATGCTATAAGCTCTGTATGTGCTTAAGAACTTAAATGCAGAACCCCTGTCAGTGCAGTTTGTTGAATGGACAAATAGGAATTTCCGTCTTTCCTCAGTTGTGACTGATATAAAAAAAAAACGAATGTTCTGTTGCTGGCTCGAAATAGGCCTCAAAGAAGTTAAATAGTGTTACTCATAATTTAGACTGGGGATATGGCTGTCTCCATGCTGTTTCTGTTGGAAAGCATGGAACAAAATTAATTATCTGCAAAGCTTGAAATTAGGCGCGGTTCCAAAATTATCTCTTGCTGACAGCTCCGTACAGCCACAACTCTGCACCGAGTGACACTTACACAGAGGCTTCATTCAGCAAACTGAGGTCAGCAGAGACAGAAATAGGGTCGGAACATGGCACCCATGCAAGTGAACTGTATCCCTCTGCTACAGATCTGCCCTTTATAAACATCAAGACCTGTCTTTGGCACTCAAATACTGGCACAACTGAAGCCAAAGGGAATTTTATTATTGACCTCAGAGGAACCAAGGTTTGAAGTGAGGTCTAGTTTGGGACTCGGTCAGTATCAAGGTCTATTTATTCTTACAGGGAAGTGAGGAGTTGCACCTAAAAAATTAAAAACCTCCTGCTGGTACAGGACACAGTAATTCCAGTCTAGTTAAGACTGATGATAAACACAAAGGTGTACAGGTGAAAGTCTCTGTAGTGACACAGGTGTTGCATTTCCATGATGGTTTCGAGGAGCAGCGAAGTGAAGTTCTCAGAATTACATATGTCAAATGTATTCCTGAAATTTAGTTCTTTTCTTACATGTGTGTATACCATATTCAGGCATCCCTCTCTGTGCTTTATATGCATTTTTATTCATATTAATGTCTATTACTAAGATAATTGCACGACTAAGGTTTCTGCAGGTTGAAATCTTCCAAAGATCTGAAGATGCAGAATTTTGTGCGTTAATTAACAATAAATCTTGTCCGAAAGAACGCTTTCAGTTATTCTAAGAACTGATTGAGAAATGTATGTCAAAATATTTTTAAGTGAAAAAGAAATCAAGTTTTTCTGATATGCATTTTTTCTACAGAAGAAGTGCTTTAGGAAATTAACAGCCTATTTTCACACAAAATTTTGCACAAATATTTTTTTCCTTGTTGGCACTGGAATTTTCCATAGGAAAACATTTGCATTCTCTGGATAGTTTTACTGCCAGGGGAAAACAAAAGAGGTTATGGTAGATAATTCCCTGAGTCTGGGTTTTTTTTGTCTTTTTTCTTCTTTCCTCTATGATGTGGCCACTTCAGATGGAACACAGCTCTGAGATCAGTGACTCTTCCCACGCAGGCCAGAAAAGTGTCGCCAGGTGGCAACAAATTTCCACTGCCACCATCCTGGTTTGGATTTCAGCTTCTGAAAGAGGAGTCAAAGGCTGTTATCTGTCCCCTGTGCCACCCAGACATGTGCTGACAGTGCAGTTAAAGGAAGAGTGGTCTGTAAAGTGAAGTTCCAACGTTTTGTACAAGGGAAACCTGGAGACAACTGAGACCTTCTGAGCCACATTAGCATCAATGACTGCAAAATTGCGATCAACATGCCACTGTGGAGCTAATTAATGAACACAAGGGGAATCATGTCTTGAAAGGTTTTGCTGGAGCAGAACACTCAAAGGGAACTTCCAAAAAGTGACAAGCAAACGTTCAAACTTACAGCAAAACTTTCTGGAAAGAGTGAACCTTGCGGACAGCGGGTAAAAACCGAAGGCCAGTGTTTGATATTAACCTAGGGGGAAGAGAAGATGAAGATTATTCACTCTGCCCTGGGAAAGAAAGCAGTAATTAACAAAGAAGAAAGAACATTGGACTTAAAATGGTTGTCACAAAAGGCAGTTTAGCCACAGAAGTGGGGCTTGCCAGTAAAAAACTTGACCTTGTAATTTAAAAAGGTTTTTGTCCAAAGTACAAGCTGAATTCTGCCCCACAGAGGTACAGAGAGAAACCCTACCTTGGATGATTACACAGTCCTACCTGATGATCTCAGGAAATTGTCCATATTAATTTCCCAACAGCATTCTAAGAAATCAGCTGCACTGACATGGGATAATTATTTTCATAACAGCTGTTTTAAGACAAAAGTATAATCTCACCACAATTTTACCCTTTTGCTCTAATACAGGATACATTAATTCTATGGGAAATTAACATTCATTGATGAAATTAGCAGAGAATTAGGACATTTTACTCCCTAGCACCTTTGATAGTGAGGAGCCAAAACCACGGGAACATTTCAGCAGTCTCTGCAACTGGAAATGGACCTGAGCCTCTATCCTTAGATTGCCTCCACCCTCCCACTGCACCGACCACCACTGGCCTCTGCACTGTGGTTCCTGTCCATGGAACACATGGCTGGACCTGCTGATTCTGAAGGACAACCCTGTACTCACAGCCAGTGAGGTCACAGGTATCCACAGAGATGGACCATGTCTAATTTTGTCAAAATTTGTTACCCAGAGCAGTAGCAAGGACAGGACAAATGTGATGTTGCCATGCAGCAGGAGATGACTGGTGGCTGCTGATGGCTGGAAGGAGGGCTGAGTGCTGGAGGGAGGAGCTGGACTGGACTGGGCTCTGACCATTTGGGAGTTTTTCCCAGACACCAAAAAGTCTCATGTTTACCCCACCAAACAAAGAGAAAATTTGGATTCTTGAAAGTTTGATTATATCTTTGTGTTTTTAATATATGAGATGGTAGAGAAAGTAACCTTTCACTGAGACTGTTGGTTTCTTAAGGAACATAGGATATGGACATTATTTTTTATCATGGCACTTAGACAGAACAATATTCTTTTATTATTAGATGCAACTTTATTTATTTTTTTTTAACTGAATCATTCCTGAAGAGTTGAATTGTGATCAAAGGACTGGTTGAGACTGGAAAAAGGTAACATTGTTCATATGATGTTTTTTTATGAACCTAGATTATTTCAGGAGAGTTGCAGTCTTTCAGGTTTCATAATTTGAACTGAAACTGAACGCCTCCATGTGACAACCAAATCCTATATTTGAGAACTCAGGGTGACACATAAGTCCATAAAATAGTCATTCACTTGCATAAGTACTGCTCTGAGCTCCCTGAGATGGTATCTGGGTATCCTCAGATGCTGAAAGGCCAACTTTGATCTGTCTCATCTTATAACAGAAAGCAATACTTCATATGCAGGGAAAAATTAAAGTAGTATTAGTGAATATTCAAGACGCCAATTTGTTGAAAAGAAAGCTGCTGAAATGTCATGACTGTTTCGTCTCAAGAGTCAGAGTGGTCTGACTTTGCATTAACTTAAAAATAACAGCTGTCACCATGAAAGCTCCACAAATATGCCTTTGAAAAACTATTATAGATAGTTAAATAGAAGGCATGATTAATGAAGCAGGTGGATTACCACAAGGCCCTTGTTACTTAAAATATTTCTGCACTTACACTTTGTAAAAGGAGTTTGCTGAAAAAAAATTAGAAGCAATGAGAGAAGAACCTAGAACTCCCCCTTACAATATTTTAAAATACACTCTCTAAATTACTGGAGATGTACAGGGTTTTAGTTGAAAGCTGCCTTTAATTTTAAATGAGTCATAAACTAAAAATTCACGCAATCCTTTTTTACAAAGCCCCTTTTAAACACAAATTATGGCATACATTTCCCTTAGTAGGAAAATGAAGGAGGAGACTGCTGCCAAGTAGTGTGTGGCTACTGCAGGGCAGAGAAAACATAAGAAGCTTTTCCTTCCCCAGTCCTTTCCTGAGAAAATCTCAGTCCTCATGGTGCAGCAATGAGAGGTGAGAGGACTCTAATGCATGTTATTCAAACACTGCTCCCAAGGGCAGCTTACTCCCAGCATATCAAAATTCCACATTGGTTATCAGGGCTTTCACTGTACATGTGAGAAAAAACTTTCCCAATGCCTTGGGTTAGTTCTGATCTTTCCAGTAATTCCGAAGTGTTCAGGGCTCAATTTTCACTGGTGTCAACTGAGCAGCATGAGATGAAGAGGAAAGCATCTTTGACAAATCATTACATACTGAAGTAAATCTACAGGTGGCACAAGGCACCGATTGCACAGAGGCACAGAATGGTGATTAGGAGCAGGAGAGGATGTTCTTTTAATTAAATGCAGAAAAAGAACTGAAAAAATATTTAGCTAGACTGCAGCCTAGATCTTCCCTCTCTTTTTATTCAACCAGCAAATCTCCAGAGGCCTTTAAGTGGATAATCTTTTTAGAATGTAGATAATCCAATTTACTGAATATCTTTCCTGCAGGACAGCTTTGTCAATATATTTACCATACAATGTATACATCCTTAGTACCCTCACTTTAAACAAATGTCCTCTTTAATCTGTGTTATAACTGAGTCCCCCCTTGCCATGCTTAAACAGCTTGGTGAGAACCTGTTTTTTTTCAGATGGCTGATGGCTGCTTTCCAAGACATTAATTGTCTTTCTGAAAAGGCTTACTGGAGTCAACACTTAAGAAAACAGAGCACTACAATCAGCAGAGAAAAAAAAAAAAAGATCATTCAGAAACTAATTCCTGGAAGATTCTGGCTGCTTATCTCCAGATATAGCAACACATCTGCTCTTTTTTTGTGCCAAATTGTAGGAGCTGTTCTGGCAAATCTGGAAACGCAGTTTACCTCATCAGTTTACTGTGGGTATTTGCTAAATTGCAAACTCAAGGTAGGCAGAGATAAATACAACACCACTCAGGAAGCATTATCTTTGTGTCCCTTAATCACACTGGTTACTTTATGGTGAGAGTGAGCCTGATTCCAGCGAGACATTCCTCTGATTCACATATCCCAGGCTTCTTAAATCTGCAGTCCCCCACTCCTGGGGAAAGGTCTTTAACCATGAGGCTGCCATGCCAAAGGAAAGAGTGGAGCATCACTTCTTTTTATTGAAGAGTCTTCTCCAAGCAAAGGGTCAGTAATTCTGTGGACTTTGCTGCACCTGCAGCAAATACAGATTTAGGTTTAGGAAGGACCAGGCAGGTCTAAGACTTTGGAGTTGGGCTCTGTTCCTTTTGCAAGAAAAACACATGGTTTTCGTGCCTATATTTCCCCTCCCATCCAACAATTCAGCTGTATGCCCTAAAAGTTGACCTGGAAGGAGTGTTCCATTTAAATCGTTGTATTGTAAACTGAGATTGCTTAATGCAGGACATCAACACCCCTCCAAAAATGAACCAAAGGACATAGATTGCATATAAGAACTAATTTTGGAAAGAAAATGGGTTTGAAAAGCCATCTCTACAATATTAAACAGACTATGGCACAGGTCTTCCTAATGAGAGCCAGATAAATAATCTTGTACCCATGAAAAGGTCAGTAAGTCACCATTTTAAAGCAGTCTGTCTCTCTGGCATATACCCAAGAAGACCAATTAGCAATTCTCTTCAGTACTTCTAAAAGACTGGTGAGAAAGTTAAGGTTGCCTGTTTCTAGAAGGTTTAGGCTATTCAGCACTGCATTTTCTCAGCATTTTCCTCTCCTTTGTTTTTTTGCCATACTGGTAACGATGATGCAGGAGACAAAGGGAGTGGGCTGAGCAAGAAATGTGTTTGTACCCAAGTTGACAGAGATAATAAAAAAAGCATATTAATATTCAAGAGCTGGTGGCTGTAATGAACCCATGAAGCTGATGAGGGGACTGACAAGTCTAGCTAGAGCTTCTTGCCTGCCCATAAACAAGACCGAGTGGCTATACAGCTGTTTTTGTAGGAACAGAGAGAAAGCCTTGCCAACAATGTGTTGCAAAAGTCATTAAAGTAGTGGGCTGTAGTAGCTGGGCTCAATTTTGGACATTGAGACTGATTAATTTTTTTTTCTCTGTGTTTTCTAAATGAAAACCACCAGCAAATATATGTTTTTCTGAAAGATTTTCTGAATTGTGTTTTTACAGTTCTGCTACAGCCACAAAACTGTGCAAGGAATCAGAGCATGTGTCTTGTACCCTGCCAGACTGTCCCCAGAGCTGGGAACTTCAGAAGAACCACAATGTTCCAGGAAGGGGCAGGTACCCAAGTCCTCATGCTTTGAGATGCTGGTTGCAGCTTGGTCTCTCTGTACCTCCTCACACAGTCAGACAGAACCACCTAACCTGTTATGTGACAAGATATTGATGAAATCATGTGCTATTCCTTCCTAACTTACAGTAATTAATGTGAAAATTAGGCAGCGATGTACAGGTTTACAAGTTTCCAGGTTTTACAAGTTTCCTTTCCTGGCCTTAAAATTTTTATCATTTCTGCAATAGCTGCTCCACACAGATGCTTTACCCTTTTATGAATTATTTTAAACTATAGTCCCACATGTTTACAACTTTTTGCCTCTGTATTATATAAAAAACCCTGAACAACCACCACAAGACCCCCCCTAACTGAACTGAAAAACTATCAATCTATTAACCTCCTCGACATCTCGCCTTATATTTTCAATATTGCCTCCTCCTTGTGTCAGGCATCAAGAGGAAGGTGAATATGAGAACTGGGTTACCTTCACCAGATGCTGTTTTACAGCTTTCCATCAAGGTTTCTGCTTTCTCATTAAATTAACTACCCTACCCTTTCAAATAGCAAAGCTTTCTGCCTTTTCAGCTTCCAAAAGGGCAAGCACCACTCAGTGAAAGCAGGGGATAGAGAAAATGGCATCTTTCCTACAGGAATGTGCCAGAACAGAACACGAAGGTGTGGCTGTATGTAGAGAGATGATCTGAGCATGATGTAACTCAGCATCACGCCTGGCTCATTGGACGTAGGAAGTCCCCAACAATAACTTTGTGTCCTGCTCCTGCTCCCTGTGTTGGGAAATGATGTAGCTCCACTGAAGCCAACAATATGGAGCTGATTTTTACCCCCAGCACATCTTCCTCAACCCTTGTCAGCAGCACAAACCCCACATCAATCTGTTCATAAGCTCTGAGCCACGAAACCTGCACCTTTTGTATGGTCTATAGTCATGCAAGACTGGGGGGTTTTATCTCCTAAAATGAAGGCACAGAGGGGATGCAGCATAAATCCATTAGTGGTAAATACCACAGGTGGATTTTATGAACATAACTCAGAGAAAAGCTTTGGCACAAGAATGAATGTGGATTAAGTGGCCGTGAATAAAACTAGAAGAAATCTTCTAGTCACCAAAGCATTGAGTTTCTGGAAAAGCCTCTCCTGGAAAAAAACAAGAAAGCAGGGAACAGTGAAGAGAAGCAAGAATGTCAATAAAGCACTTAATTAATGGGATATATGAAGTGGATCCAGAAAGAAATAGGATGCAGTAGCTGGAGAGTCTCTTCTAGCCCTCCTTGCTCACAAGAGAAAAAACCTTAAAAAAGCTCCAAAACGCATTTTCCTCTGATATCAGCTAGCAAGAAAAACTAGCTGAAGAGGAGAAGGAAATGGTCAGGTAGACAAAGCAATCATCTGTATTTTTAATCTGTGGCTTCTATAGGTCATGGTATTGCTGCTGAATTTTTATACAGGCAGAAACCCCAAATGTTTGAGTCAACATGTATGGGAGTGTGGAATGACAAATGTTCAGAAGAGGCAACATCCACTAGTGCCAACAGAAAAGCTTTCACTATTTCAGATATTTAAAGTGTGAATTTACCTTTACCGATGATTTCTGTGTCCCATATCTAAACAACCACTGAAATTAGTGTGTTCTTTAGTGTGTTCACATTTCTTCTTAAATTTCATGTGAGATAAATGTGCTCTCATTCTTTCTACCCATCTGTACATCTGACAACTGTACTCCCCATGGTAGCTTGTTCTGGGGATTTTACATGGGATAAATAAATGCTGTGGTTTTGTTCTTAGGTGGCCAGAGCTACTCAAAGCCCATTCAACCACTGCTGAATGACTCAGGCTTGAAATGGGCTGAAAAAGGCACGTGATTTCTCCTCATGACAATGCAAACTTGAAGCTTTATTTCCCTACTGTCAAGAGAAAACCTGTTCTAGTTATGCAAACACAAAAGTTAAAGTTTACCAAGGTGCCTGATGAATTTGATAAAGTGGGAATCAGTCAAAATACTGGCAAGAGCAAAAACCCTACTCCAAATCTAGCCACATATTCCAGTTCAATGAGGGCTTAAACTGTAATGTCTTCTGCAGTGCTAACTACACCTTATCTCCTAAAGTCCAAGTCTTAAATCTCAAATCTTAAAGTAAAAATTCAAAGCAATGCCCCTTGGCATTTTTGAGCCCAGAAACTGTCAGATACTAATGATTTTCAGAGACTTTAAACACTCCTTGGCTTACTGGGAGCTACTTATCAGACCACTGACCTGATTTCATCATGTATTTAAGAAATATCTAACTAGACAATGAAATGCTTACTTTTATGTACTGAAATGTAGAAATCATGACCAGGCTTCTTGGATGAGTAAGGAAAAGACGTCTTGCATGAATAAGGTTTCTTGTGTCAGTCAGGAAAATCAGATGGGGGTTATGTGCTCAGGTGGGCAGACATACAAAAGTTAAGTTGGGATCCTGCTGGGTGAATCAATTGGCATCCTGCTCATCAAAGGGCACCATTTGAGCTGTATAAGCTATGACCATTATGGTGCATATGACATTTCCTCTGGCTGAGGAAATAAAGCTGTACCATACATCAATATGTTTGTATTTTGGGGATCTAATCATCTCACATCAAACATTTGTGAAGACCATGCCTATAACACTACCTTTGCTAAAGAAAAAGTAATTTGAATGCTTAACAACACCATGTATGTGACATATAACAGAAGGCAGCACCATAGCAAAGACAGAGGAGAGATTTTTTTTGTCCTTAAGCTCTCAGGAGGAATTTCAGCCTAAACTTGTTTCTAGACACATAAGAAAGGTCCAGCTCCTCATCACTCATTTCAACCTGTTGCTTAGAAAGGCTCAAGAAACGTGTGTGGGAGTCCTCCGTGGAAGTTCTTATCTTCAGCTTTTCTGAGGACTGTGCAGGCATGAAAATGTGGATTGACAATGTGCAACTGGTAGTGAGGAGAGGCCATTATCCTGTTTTATCACCAAAAGTGCTCAGCACCAGCTGGACAGATACAGAAGCGTGTAATTCAAAATGACTCTAGGACTTGTAAAGAACAAAAGATCTTACAAATATCTGAGGCTTGGAAGGTGTTGGAAGGCGTCTTTATCAATGTACACGAGGTTGTTGGCTTTCTCAATTCTTCTGCAAAGAGGAAATGAAACATCAGGAAAAAAAAATGTCAGTACATTGATCTTAAAATTGTGTTTGTCCCATGACATTGTGGAACAATATGCTGAGATTTTCTTTTTGACAGCAGATGATCTGCATGATTTCAGGGAGCAGCCTGCCATAGACTGGCAGACCCTACCACCTTTTGATCCTGGCAGTGATCTGAGGATAAATTTTAGGCTGAGCAAGTAAAGAAATGGGAAGCTAGATAAGAAGATGGAAAAGACAAAGGGAGATTTCAAATGCTCCTATATTGCTACAAATTCTTCAGTGCTTACCTGAACCAAACTGCAAAACCTTTGATACTTGCCTATAATGAATCTTTATAATTGTCTCCTTTGCATTTAGATTGCTCATTACTTACATTTCATGTAGTTTGGGAAGGTTGGAAAACACATTTGCTTCTATGACCTCCAAGGCATCATTCTGTGAGATCTCTCTGAAAAATAATTTAGAAGTCAAGATATTTCAAGTCATGGTGAAGCAGAAAATGGACAAGTGAAAAATTCACAAGGAACTTCTCCAATTACTGATGAGTTTTAAAAACAAGTTGGGTATCAGATAAGAAAACAGAAACACTGATGAGTACTGCTGTGGCAAGCAACAACAAGAGTCAGGAACAAACATCTGAGGCTGGAGTTTGCATCTGCAGCAGCAGCCCTGCACATCCTGCTGTCACCATTCCCTGTGCATTAGAAGTCAGGATCTATCCATCATGGGCTTCTGGACCTCTGACATTACTAATCGCTGATAGAAATTTAATGAAACCTTTTAACTCAGTGAAGAAAAGAGGGGGTGAAGGTGACTGAAAACAAAGACAGCTAAAAAGTTCCCAAGAAACATGACACAACTTCAGCAACAGGACACTGCTGTCTTGACCTAATGGGAAGTACAGAGATTAAAATTAAGCCACCAGAAGATGCACCCTTGTTAACAGCAGCTGGAGACCATAGGAATGAAGAAGTCTTCCACACCTTGGACTAAACCCTATTTTGACATGGTCTGTAAACAGTTAATGCCCACTTACAGCCAGAGAGCTACAGAATATAAAAGCCTGGTTTACTGCTATCACCACACCAGATTGCATCTCACCAGAATCACCAGGATCACTGGAAATATGTCCAGAGCACATATTTCTTTGGTTCCATAATCTGTGGGATGGCAAAGACAGGGCTCAGGCTCTGGTGTAATTTAGAGCTCTGGAGTTCTCCTGGTGAATCAAGCGGGCATTACTGCAGTATCACCTGTCCCAATCACATCCCTGATGCTGGCACTGACCAGGAAGGTCGAGGTAAAGACAGCCATGCCAAAAGGTTCCCTGCTGTCATTTTTTTTGGAAATGGTGCCAAAATGTTATTTTCCCAGGCTGAGGTCAGCTGTAGGAAGTAAAATTTGTAATACAGCTGTAATTCAGTGATAGTGTTATGGTCTATTGCATTTTAGTCATCAGGTAACTGTGCACATATTTGGAATGAAACCTTGGAGAAATAGATTGCAAACTGGATGACACTTGTTCCTGGATATCTCGTTCTTTTGAAATGATGATGGCTGCAAATAGATTCAAACAGGCCTGAGGTAAAACAAGAGATTATAATGTCAGGTGCACAGTCAAAAAATAATCACAAAAATTAATCTGAGGAATATAAATGTATTCCATTCTCTTCCGTGAGAGATGAACCATACCTGACAGATTAGCTGCCCATTTAAGACAAACAAAAACCTTGCAAAAGAAGATATGTTTTTCAGCTGACCTTTTCAGTTTTAAAAAAAATGCCTTAGTGGTTTAATATTTTTCAGTTTAATAAGAAGTTTTCCCTCCTGTTTCCTCAAGTTTTTTTTATGGAAGAAATCCAGCTCTGCTCTGCTCCAGGAGCTCTAAACTGACTGGAGAATAAGAAAATAAAAGTACATGAGGACTGACAATAGGTGCTTGGCAGGGTGCACTGAGAACTGGGTTTGTTTAGCAGTGCTGAACCACCAGCTCACATGTGAGTGTGTTCCTTTTTATTAGTTTTCAGTGGCAGCAAAATGTTTCAACTGAGGCAGGGATTCCTTCATGCCGTGGGAGATACAGCCCTTGCAAGGGGTGCTTCAAAGACTTTATATTAACTTCCTATTTTCTTTAAAAATAATTGTAAGTAGAAATATCCAGAAGAATAGAATAGAATAGAATAGAAGCAAACATTCTCTACTATGAGGTATTTATTTGACAGTATAAAATTCACTTCTCTATCTACAGTCTCGATGATTTAACAACATGGGAGGCGTCTCACACTCTTAAGGCTTGGTTTAGTTTTCCTTGTTCTTGTTTTGGTGGTCAGATGCATATTTGCCACTCCCCACAATCTAAAAATCAGTAGTCTAGAAGAAAGAAAATCTTCAGAAAAAGTGGCACATTTAATACCAACAAATACATTTAGCCAGAAGACACTTCATGCCACCAAGAAGTTCAGGGAAAAAATGTCATAGATTTGTTGGCCTTATACAGGGAAAAAAAGGTTATTAAGAAACCGTAATACAGTAGTGACCTCACCCAGCAGATAGTGCTGCTGAGGGTAATAATTTTTTATGATCCAATCTGCTATCTAACTTTGGAACAACTTGGATGACACAGCTTTTTTAATGGATTGCTTAAAAATGAATGTTTCTGCATCAGAAGACTGTTTTGGCTTCCTAAGAGTGTGGTAGGTTATTGGCTTTGTTTCGATTCAAGAAATGGAAGATACGGATCTAATTAAGGTAGGGCACAAGGAGGCCATGGCACTCTGGAAGGCTTGGAGAATGCATGGTGAAGGAAAGAAGTGAAGAGAGGAAGATAGAAATCTCTAAACTGTTTTTGCAAGATTAGGTTTTTAAAATAGTAAGTTTTTTAGAGATTATGTTTTAAACAGAATTAACGCTTGTGTGAGGGGCCTTTCACAGACGTGGGAAATGACTTGGCTTTCATTCTAACATTCCCATTCACAGGTACAAAGGCCACAGTCTTTTTTTTAAACAGGTAATGAAAATATGGGCATATAAAAATACGTCCATTTACAATGACTTTTTGTCTTCCAGTTGAAGCAAACCACTGCTGCAGCTGTTGAGGTTATGAACATCTCAAGATCAGTAAAAGCAACAAAAAGGAAACTTCTCAGTGGCAGAAGGCAGTAACCCTTCTGGTGCTGGGCTTCATCCTCTGGGTTCAGGGGATTGCAGCAGTAAGGGAAAAGACCCTCTGTCCCCTGCAATGAACTACATCCTCTGCTATACTCTCTTCAGGAAAACCTGTGATGACCTTGATGCCTTAGGTTTTAACTTGCATATTTTTCAAACCCTGTACTCCCTAGTGTGTAACTCTGAAGTTTCCTGCAGCCTGTTAACTCCTGCTCTCTCGTGCTAGGTAGACATAGCAAAGCCTCTCCAGGCCTGCTCTCCAGGGACACTCAGACTGTCCTAGGCCCAAAAGTATAAACCAAAAGCCTCTAAAGTGGGGGCAAGCTTGGGGAAACGACATCATTAACTGAAGCTTTAACTGGAGAATTAACCCTGATATGCAAATGAACCAAACCTATAAAAGTGTGAAGAACTCACGACCTGTCGTCCATCTTGGGTCCATTTTGAGAGTAGCCTCTGGCTCCCCAGGGTGTACCTTTGAAGGCCCTTCAAATAAACACCGACTTTTATTCCCTTACTTTGTCTACTCTCTGTTTTTAGGTGGCCTCTCAAGGCATCACCTTACCCACCATTGTTCTCTGCAGATGAATCCCAGTTTTGGGCTGCACATAAACCTGACAGGGCTGTCATTCAAGCAAGAAGGATAAATAAAATAAAACCATTCTGTTTAGGAGATCAGTCACACACTGTGAACAATAGGCAGTACTAATCTGGGGTTTGGCTGCCTAATTAGTGTGAACTATTTATTCATACCTGGCAAAAAGTGCACACCTGCTCCTGGAAATCCCAAACAACACTATCTTGGATACAGGTATCCATGACATTAAAAGTGCAAACCACTGCTGCTCACATCAAACAATCAACTCAGCAGACTCAGATCCTCTGTAGAGGAGAGCAAATAATACCTGAGGCAGAAGCTACAAAGAGAAAAAGGCATTGCTGGCTAGTGTTTGTGCAAGTGATTTGTCTTACAGTATAAATACACACAAACAGATGATTGCTCATAATGCATATCTGATTATATGTCATCAAGAGAGAAGATGAGAATCTTATTATGTTGTTTGTTTGGAATGAATGGCACTATTAGTGCTACTGGTAGCTATGGCAGGAAACCCAGCCGGCAATCCCATCATCACTTCTGAAACAGGCAAGCCTTTAAATAGATGGTGTGCTGAACAGTCAGGGGCAATTTCTTAAAAAACCCCAAATATCCAAACCACCCAGTGGTTGCAAAGTGCTTAGGCATCTGCCTGAGCTTAGTGTTCACTGCATGCAGAGTTGTACTGAAATCAACAGTGATCCTTGAAAGCATAAATTGTTTACTCAAATACAGACTAAAAGATGAAAAAGCATTCAGTAAACACCTTTTACAAAGGACAACTGCTTTTATTTTTCTGCAAAGAGAATGTAGGATGCTAAGATGCGACATCACATGATTAAGGGATTTCCTCTAATTTGCCACTAAAGTAGCAAACTGGAATCATTATTACCCATTCCCCAGCAACTGACTGCAGTGTATCACTTCCACATGTGACAGTCAGAGCTTGTGTTAGAAGGGAGAGAGATGGAAAATTGTTTAATCTGCCTGCAAATCTGCCCTCAGGCACGGCCGGGGATGCATCTTCATGACATCTGTGGCAGAGCCCAGTGTGATGCTTGGGAAGGATTCCTCTTCAAACCAGCTGTACTCAGAGCATGACCCGTAAAAATCAAGATACATTGAAATGGCCTTTTAAACAATTCTGTTAGCAAGGGACTTAGAGTTCCTGGCAGTTTCTTTGTAGTCCACTAAAGGAAAAGTCTCTTAGACTAACCAAAGTCTTACAGAAAAAACAAGACTCTATTAAACTCACAAACTAATAATCTTGGAGCCAAGTGGTGTCATATTTCAAAATAATAATATACAGGAAATTTATATCTTTTATGATAGCAATTCCTTTCAGGATCAGAGCAGAGCACACAGGCATAAGGTATAGGGTAATTTCTTTCCTTGCTTGGAAATATGTCTGTTTTTTAAAAAAAAAGTGTGTTTATGTATGTGTGCCTTTATACAGACACAGAAGGTTAACACAGACCAGTAAGTGGTAACTTGTGTCAAAAGAAGAGCAGAGCATGCACAAGGCAGAAGAGCAGCTTAGACCAGCATTAGCCCCTCACACAATGCCCAGGGTTGTGTGATTTTGAGCACGAAGATCTTGTAATTCCAGCAGCGGGAATGACATAGAGAAACTGCTGCCCACCTGGTGAGCTTGGCTGTTTGACAGCCACAGTAAATGTGGGATTTATGGATTTCTGCATTTCTTCTCCCTGTGGTGGACTAGCAGAGGGGACTGCCCTGTCTGTAAAGGCTTCTCTGGTCCTTGCTTGGTGTGTGCACCTTGCCCACAGATGGTGTGAAGGAGGGATTTCCCCCTCTCCGGTCACACGGCCCTACTCTCTGGTCCTGGTGGTGAATTAATCCCTGTAAATTCCTGCAGCCTTCCTTAAATTCCCTTCCAGAGCAGGTACCTACACAGGCTATATGTCGGGGTCCCTCCCCCCCACCATGTAGCCCTGGGAGAGGGGCCCTGGGTGGGAGGCACGGGGTTTCCCTGCCCCTGGTCAGCCTCATTCCCCATTGGTTGTTTTGTGTTCCCTGCGCGGGCAGAAGGACCCTCGGTCCCGTGACTGTAACAGTTCCTCGGCAGATCCTCAGCCATGCGTCTGGAGAAATAAACATCTCTGAAAATATCTACCAAGAATCAGTCCATATACATTTCTTTTCCACAGCCTCCTTGTTTGATACATCGTGTTACAGTATCCCCACTGTAACAATAGTGGAGAATGTGGGCAGAACGATCCCCGATCCCTAAGTGACTGATGTGTGTGAGTAAACCCTAGAAACTTTGGATTCCTCTTCTTGTTTTTGTTTTGCTGTTCCATCTCTAAACTATGGAGGAACTGTGGGAAGACCCTTGGCTCTCAGAGCCTCAGAGCCGCATATGGACATTTATCTTAAACTTAAAAAGATTCTTGAACAACAATTTGTAAATTTTAGCTTAATTCAAGCTCAAAAGGAACTGAAACACTTCCTGGCATGGTTAAGAACTTTTTCTATGCTTCTCGGGATTTAACTCTTACCAAAGACTTTTGGAACACCGTTTGGACACAGTTGATATTTGAGTCAAAATATATGACTATGGAAGAATATTTTCATGAATATTATTAATTACCGAGACTGTTGAGCAATGTCAGCTGTGTCCTGGCAAAGGGAAACCTGGCTCAGGGACCATGCGACCTTGGCCACGTGCACGGAGCGCTCTGCGAGCAGCAGCGAGGCAGTTCCCGCGCGCGGGCGGAGCCACGCGAGCCGCAGTGTCGGTGGTGGAGCGAGGCGCGGCGGGAGCGGTGGGGCCCGGTGGTGCCCGCCCCACCCCGCGCAGCGCGTGGTGGAGCGAGCCCCGGGAACGCCCGACCGAGAGGGGCGGCGCGCGGATGGCGGCTGGCAGCGATGGCGGTAGAACGGAGCCGCACCCAGCCGAGACGCGCGCTGGAGCAGGGCGCGGGGGGGTCGTCGCTCGGGGGCCCGGCCGAGACGTGGGTACAGCGCCTGGAAGCGGCAGCGAAGCTGCGACCAGAGGAGGCGACGCACAGAGAACTGAGCGGCGCGGCCCGGCCTGGCCTGTGCAGCCCCGAACGCGACCCCGTGGAGAGAGCGCGCAGGCACCAGCAGCTCCAGCGGCCCTGGCAGCACTAGCAGCCCTGGCAATTCCAACATGGGAGTGAGCAAAAGAGAAAGCAAGAACGCAGGGAGACAGAAAACAGCAGCCACTTGGAAAAAGGAAAAGATCACTGTAGCTAAGGTTTTAGGAATAGTAAAATGGTATCATGTTAAACAAAATTATGGATTTATAATGAGATGTGACAACCAAGAAGAGATATTCATTCATAGAACTGCTATTAAAAAGAATAACCCTGAAAAATATGTCCCAAGCTTGGGAGATGGAGAGGTGGTGGAATTCAAAATTGCACAAGGTAGAAAGGGGTTGCAGGCAGCGGAGGTCACTGGGCCTGATGGTGTTCCTGTAAAAGGCAGTATATATGCTAAAAATTGTAGTCATGTTAGACAGTATCTCCATTATAAGCCCCCCTACAGTCTCCCTTTCCTAATCCCACCTTTCCCTTTTATCCTGTATCCTATTACCCCCAGTGTATTCCCAATCCATTTTTTTCACCCATGGTTTCCCTCACAAAACCATGCCTTTGCCAATTGTTTCCCCAAAAATCCCTTTCCAATGCGGAGTGGGGGATGAAAAGGGGGAGAGAAGAAATTAAACCCTCTCCTGCCTCAGTTTCCCCACAAAGCATGCCCAGAGAGTCCTGTCTCCCTCCTGTCAGCCTTAAGATGTTCCGGAGAACATGTTTGGACATTCAAAGACTCAGGAGGGTGGCTTGTTTTGTTTTGAAACTGTCCTTGCTGTTTTCAATGTTAGGTTTTACATCTCCTTTTATTAAAAATAAACAGGTGAAATGTCGGGGTCCCTCCCCCCCACCATGTAGCCCTGGGAGAGGGGCCCTGGGTGGGAGACACAGGGTTTCCCTGCCCCTGGTCAGCCTCGTTCCCCATTGATTGGTTTGTGTTCCCTGCGTGGGCAAGGACCCTCGGGTCCCGTGATTGCCGCAGGTCCTCGGCAGAGCCCCGGCCATGCGGCTGGAGAAACAAACATCTCTGAAACAGCTATCAAGAATCAGTCCATATAGATTTCTTTTCCACAGCCTCCTTGTTTGATACATCGTGTTACAGTATCCCCACTGTAACAGCAATACACTTGATCTGTTCCCCTTATATTTCCTGTGATACATTATAATTGGGTCTTTTGGCCCATTATCCTTAGCCTTTGGTACAGCTTTTTTGTGGCATAGCTATCCTGTGGATTGCTATGAATGCTTCTCTTTCACTCTATAGGTACCTGCAATCAGCAGTGATACTGGAAGTTTAAGGTACTGATTCCCAGAGCAGCCGGCCTCACTGTGCTCTCTGTACTGCAACAAATCAACAGCATTGTGTTCATTTAAGGGAAAAGAGAAGGGAAAAAAAGGCCAACAATGCTTATTTTCCCCCTCTTTCTCTAAATATAAATACCCTTTAGAGCAATTTTCCAGGTCAGTTAGTGGTTTGACTGATGCCACAATTTATGTCAAGCTTCAGAAGTAAACAGCAGCAATGTGGTGTCGCCCAGACAATCCTGCCCAGCATTCACTGGGTGAGCCCCCACAGGACCAGCCTGAGAAGTGTCTGAACTGAAAAATTAAACACCTGGCTACCTCCGTCTCCTCTGTCTCTCTGTCATGGATGGAGTGGCTCTTATTTCTTCAGCTTGATCAGAAACAAGACGGTCTGAAATCTACTTCTGAAAACTTCCCTCTAAAGTGACAGCAAAATGCTACTACATTGATTTAAAAAGGTTACAAAGGAAAAGCCATTTTTCTTAAAAATATTAGAGACTTTTGACCTTTTAAAAATAGATAGTTGACACTTTCTCCTGTCACCTTTCCTTGTGAACATGAAAAACTTGTCTCCCCACCATGATTTATTGAACACTGGGGAGTTACAGGGTAATATCTCTTAGCAGATATTGACGTTTCAGAAATGAAATCAAGGACTGACTCTTCTCATCATCTCTTTACTTTGCTGAAGATACACACACATGTTGTGCTGGCCTTACTAAATAAGTGGAATACCCATTTAACCAACTGAACACTGATAGCGACTCCACACTTAGAGCCAGGTAGTGTATCTACATCAGTCTTTGAGGGAGATTATCAGGAGGTGCCAGTGCTGTGCCTTCCTGTCTTCTCCAAAGGGCATGAAACCATGTTCTCAAATAAATCCGTGCAGGCTTGGGAAAAAATAAAATGCAAATTTCCTCAAGGCAGACAGAAGCAAAGGGGATTTTATTTCTATCGGTGCTTTAGTACCATAAAGCCAGCAATCCAGATGAAAGTCTGTGGAGAGTTTGGTTGCATCAAATTAATTGTCCGTGTAATGGTTTTAAATCGGTCTCTCTAATCTGAAAAAGCACATGATTACTCTGCAGAATTGGGACTGATAACAACCAGATCCAACAGACGAAGCTACATCATTAGAAGAATTGATTTTATAATCAGTACAGTTTGGGGGGATAGATACCTCCTCATACTCCAGCACTAGGGAGTGTATTACACCTATTTCAGTTTATTGCCAGCGAAGCTGAAAATGCACGAAACTTTGTAGGGCCAAACAAGAAAAAGGGTCTTCGGAGGAAATGGCAGCTTTCCCCAGAAATCTGGCTCCACACAGGCAGCCCTGAGAGATGGGGCTTAGAACTCAGTGCCCTCCAGCCCCTGGGACAGACATATCTGCTGCCCCCAGCTTCAGGTATCACTAAATTTTATCTTTGACCATGAAAGCTTGCAGGGAAGACAGAAAAATGTGTGTAAAATAAAAACACTTACTTTGTCAATGGCACTTTTTCCCCTCAGGCATGATGGGCTCCAGAGGATGTTGAGACCATGCTATCAGACAAAGATGGGTGTTCAGCTGAGGAAGGGGCCTTCTTTTTCAGAGATGCTGATATTCCTAACCTGTAACTCCTTCCATGGAAATGGGCAAGCAGCATTTATTGCCCCTTATCTTTTATTACTCCTCTCTTGGCTTTAGTAGCCATCTAATGATGAATAGTTTATTAAGATGGCCTGGGCAGATGAAGAAATTACATTTGACAATCATTTGGAAGAGCAGCTGAACGAGGAAGTGGGGCAAAAAATTTCTGGGGAAAATCAATAGGCAAACTGTCTTGGACTGAGAGAACATGTGGCTTCCAGAACCAAAGTCTAGTGACAGCCTTTCCACACGGATCATCCTGTAGCAGATGCTCCCAGATACTTCAGCAGACAGTTTTGAAATGCTTTAAGGAAGCACACATTCACAAGAGGCCTCTGGAGGACAGTTCATTACTAATTCCTATACATTGCAGAAACAGGAAAATCCAGAATAAGCAAGTGCCTCAGATTGGCACAATTAAACATTTTAGCTAAGAGAGGAAATTCTAAAAAAAAAAAATCCCTCTTCCTCCTCAATTCTGGCATTAAAAATCTTCCCAGAACACTGAGTATTATTCATCAGAGCAAAAAATATAGTACATACACCCACTTCAGTGAAAATAAATCTCCATGACTTGACCCATCATGAGAAAAATATTAGCACTGCCTAATGTTAAACCCAATTATGAACACAGACATCATCCAACAGCTGCCAGCACCATGCACTACATCTTTCAAATGTCCTCCTGAAAGGATTTAGGTTTCTTTTATTTAGTGTTAGAGTCTCCCTGTGAAATATCCTCTTCCAGGACAGAGATTTCCTTGTCTACTCTTTTCTATTTGCATTCATTCTTCCCTTCCATAAAAGCCACTTACTATTCTTTTGTTTTGTGTCTAACTGAAGCCTTGACCCTGCAGACTCTTATCCCTAAGCTTTGGCAGCTAAGATGGTACTGCATAAATGTTTGTATGATTACATATAACCTAACCAGGAAAAAGAATATTCTTTTACGCTTCCAAAGTTAAATCCAAACCTCTGCCTTGCAACAGACTGCCAGACAAAACACGAGCACCATCAAGAAGTTACTAAGTCAAAAGCTTTACAAAACAAGTGTGCAATGAGACTTTTCTATCTAGTTATGTTACAATCACGAGCAGAAAAATTACCATTAACCCCAAATCTGCAGGTTCTATAGGTTCTATACTGGAGGATGAAGAGAAGACATGCAAACATGGGAATTACACACAATCCCTAATCGTTTTGCCAAGTGGCAGCAAAGAGGAGCCTGAATCAAAATACCTTGAGTCTTATTTTACAAATAACCTAACAGCTGTCCACTATGAAACCTTGAAAAATCATACGCTTCCACTTGAGCTTCTCTGACAGAAATAACCCTCCTTTATCAGCAAACACTGCAAGGCTGCACATAGATAAGAAAGTCTTAACAGGGGGAAGGGAAGATGTCATAAAACTTGGGCCAAAATTCAATATAATAATATGTTTCTGTGTTTGTGTGTGTATACACACAATATTCCAATAAAAGCAATAAAAATGATAAACCCATGGCCAGAGGATGGTTCTCAGTCACTGAAAGCAGGCAGCAGCTGCCTTTCTGCACATCTCATCCCATTTACAAGGAGGCTGCTCAGCCGTGAAGGGCCGCTGCCACCTCTGCGCTGTAACCCCGGCTGGAGAAGCACCAGAAAAACAAAGGCTTTCTGCTCTTGTGGGGCTTTCTCAAGGAAATCCTCAGGCTGGACCCAGACTTTTGATGGGGAGCCCTCAGGAAGAACCGTTCCATAGGAATGAGGCAGAACCCTTGAGAACCCAGAGGCAATTCTTGGCCATGTGAGAACAACCTGTTCCTCCTATGTCAGAGTACTTTGATCTACCTGGGAACCCTTCTCCTCCCCCCTGTCCTGGGTCATTTCTAGATGGGGGCATAGAAGGAAGTTTGAGCTAGAGATGGTGCAAAAAGCTTTTTTGGAATTAGCTCTTCCTTCTTCATCAAGAGAAAAGAGGAATCCTCCTCCCTGGCCTTAGCACTAAAGAAGGAGGCCGAAAAGAAATGTGGTTTGAATAAAAAAAAAATCATGTTTTCCTTAGAAGTTGCTGTGTCTATTCCTTTGCTGAACTGTATTGCCTATACTTGTGATAGCTTTTCTGTCTGACTTCCCGTATTGATGTAAATAAAATTGAGCTTACAGTGTTTTCACAGCACTCAAGCCTGGCAAAACCTTTTTTGCATTTCCAGTAGAACCCTTTGGGAAAATACAACTGATAAGGGGGAAAAAACAATTCCTGAAGAGATCCCAAACCACAAAAATTACCATTTGGAAAAGTCATGCTGATGGAATACACTTAAAAAATAAATAAAGAAAATTAAATCCATCATTTCTGACTACTCTCATTTATTTAGTTGTGACTGAAGGAGATTTCAGAGTCTGCACCAGAAGGAATGGAAACCCACTGGTTTTAATAGAGGATCTGTATTTACATGAACATTCTACATTTTAGATGAGTGCATATATTCCTGGAATTTTGAGTAAGTGTTTTCTCTAGAAAGGACATGGTTCAATACACAGGACACAGCAGTACACAAACTTAATGGCAGTCCTGTGAGAGCAAATTAGCTCAGATTTAGGGGAATTTTTTTTTGCATGTTAAATACTGACTTAAAATTAAAACAAAAATGCTATACTGTTTCTTTTCCCATCAGATGAAAAAAAAAAGTATTTTTTAATTGTTTTAACAGGAAAATGAAGAAACAAATATAACATGATATTATGGAACATGATCAGAATTCCCTCTGAAAGATGCTCTATCTTGAAATTACTCAAATTTGGACCAGATCCCTGGACAGGAGTGCATTTTTCTTACATGCAGAAAGTTACAGCAAAGAGAAAGCAACCAGCAGCACCAGCACATTCTTCTACACAAAGGTAATAGGGTTGCATTATAATCTTTCCATCAGTTCCAAGATGGCTCTGCAGTGTGGCTCTGGCTAAGAGATTCCCCAAATGAATCCCTTGTGTCCCATGTGAATGCCTTTGGTGAGGACAGATTATGCAGCAGCTTGAGTACGTGGGGTTTTAATTTTTGTCTTTGCCATGGGGGCTGAATTAGTAGAATCATATAATTGGTACTTCAAAATAGCAGGGTCAGGACAGTGGCACCTATTTAGCTTCAGGACCACACAAAGCCCCAGATCAGATGTTTTGGATTTAGTTGATCCTAATGGATTCAAATATACTTCTATATTTTGATGATTTTTTTTCTGGTGTGCTTTTTTGGGGGGAGGTTTGTTTGGTTTTTTGTTCTTGTTTTTGTCTTTCAACTGACATAGACTTCTAATCAATTTTATAACTTATTTTCAGTTAAATTAATGAACCTTTGTGAGCATGCCAGTCTCAAGAAGCCATACAGAGAATACTTATCTATGAGACCAGTTAAAAGATATTAATGCTACAAAATGACTCTATTTCTGCTCACTTTTTTCTTTGTGTGCTGCTGAAGTCAATTTAAGGACATTCATCCACTGAAGACTGAGAGGGACAGAGGAACTCCCCTGGAGTTCAGGTTATGACCTGAACTCAGGGCATGCCTATCTCCCATCTAGACCTGTGACTCTCCTAGATACATTTTGCCTCATCATTCAAAGTGTCCGGAAGGGTAGCACCAGGATGCTTGCTCTTATATCCTGCTCCTTAAAGATGTGCAGATGGAGACCTGTTAGGAGAGCTCAGATTTGTCAGGGACATGATTACTTATGAAGGTGCCAAAGGAGAAGAAGGAAGGCCCCCATTAAAGAGGGGAGAATGCACTTGATTTGCTTTTAGGTCACATTTAGTTAAAAATAAGGTAAAAAGACTTTATTGATGTGGCTGGAAAAATCTTCCATTTATCCACAGATGAGGCACAGCGCAGCCAAGGCAATCAAACCTTCCCACAGTGCCCCACAAAGGAGTGTGGATACCCACTGAGAGCCTGGATCTGCTGCAGAGCCATTTCAAAGTCTGGCCAAAAGAGGCTGCTGCTGCTGACAACCAGCTGTAGCAGCCTTAGCTTGCAATGAATCACCATCTCCTGAGGGCACAGGCTGAAATCACCCTCTCATGGTATGCCAGCCATCAGCCTACCTATGTGAAAATAAAACATTCATCATACACATGTGGACTGGATATGAACAAATGACCCAGAAATCTGGGGGGTTCCAAGTCCTATTACCCTCTGCCTGAGTCATTCTCCTGTCACTTGAAACTTGTTGTGACATATTTTGTGTGGGCTGCAGGGTAGGGGTGGAGAACAACCCAAAGCCTACTTTGTCTTTTAGTCCTAAAATTATGTATAACTCATTCAACTGGCAAATAAAAGAAAAAAACTACCATGAAAGAGGAAAACATGGTAGCAAGGGAAAAACTTCCTTGCTGAATATTAGGTCTTCATTTGAATTCCAGCATATATCTGAATGAATTATACTTTTTAATTTGTTTAACTATGTTAATAGTCACCATGCACTAGTGGTTTTAGCAGTATTTTCTCTTTATATGTATGACTCAAGAATTGCCATAGCAACTCGCTTCCTAATTAGCCTTCAGTTATGAACAATCAATACCATTAGACAAGGTCAGCACTGGAGTAAGAGCTGGAGTAAGCTCTACAGATTTTAAAAAAGGCTACTGAGAGTGAATAAGAGCAAGAAGAGGAAGAGAGGGCTCCTGGATGGTCTTCCCCAAAGAATGGTCATTGTTCTGCCATTACTCACTCTCCTGTGAACCGAAGGAGTTCTGGCAAATGAGAGCTTTGCCACTTGAGTGCAGAGAGCTTTCAGCCTGACAACAGATCCACAAAGTATGGGGAACAGAAGCATCCTTATAGCTGCAGATAAAAAGACACCTTACTGCCACATTGCCAGGACTGATGCTGACTGCATATCACCAAAATCAAGAACAAATACGTCCTAGATTTTTATCAATATGAGATCAATCTCCCTGTGTGGGAAAGGTTCCTGAAACCTGGAGACTGTCCAGTTCACAGGAAGGTGCTCCCTGGGAGTTAAGCCTGTGCAGTGCTTAGCTGAGATCCCATTAGGAAGCCCTCCCTCTGGAGACCTGAGTGATTGCCCACTGCTGACACAATCCCCCCCTCATTTTTACAGCCTGTTTCAGTCGTTAACATGTTATCTGTTACCCTGAAAGCACAGTGCCTGGCAGCACAGTAGGATGGAAATATAATGTGCTATTCAGAGCTACTCTGGGTCCTGGGAATACAAAACAGGATCCTTGATACTGACAGATGAAGGCTTGTGAAAAGCCACTTTACTTGTTAGCGTGTTTAAGTCTGCTACCAAGAAATACAGGCAAAGCCGAGCTTATTTTTAAATAAACAGTTTGTGTTGTCAATTATGGCTGGGCACATGGCTGTCACAGATGAACTGTAATCCATTTACTTTCCTCTGTATAAATTCATTGCCACTTGGCTCTGTCCTCTGTTCCTCCCTGGAGGTTACTGCTCTGCTGCAAATGTGCCTCCAGCCCCAGCTTATAGCACTGGGTCCCCAAACAGAGGGTCAGGATCAAGGAATGGAGGAGCCAGGACATAGCCTGTGGTGACAATGTAATGACAAAACAGTCTGGACAGTGCCATGTGAGGGCACTTCAAGTCATGAGTTTTGAGGCAATATGTCTTGACCTTCCTCTGCACAGGATGTCCCAAAGAAGGATGAAAGGATTTTAAGCTCAAAATAGGCAGCTTTTATTAGAATATCAACTAGGATAATTAAAGCAGAAAAACCTTATAGGATATTGGAAGGGAACTGGGAGGATTTTATATCCTCCCTACCCTGACATGCAGTGCCTTTGGAGGTTTGGAGTTCATAGAATCATAGAATGGTATGGGTTGGAAGGCACTTCTCAAGGTCATCCAGTCCACCTTCCCTGAGGGACATCTGCTAGACCAGGTTGCTCAGAGTCCAGTCCAACCTGACCTTGAATGTTGCCAGGGTTGGTCATCCACCACTTCTCTGGGCAACACATTCCAGTGGTTCAGCATGCAAACAATAAACAGCTTCTTCCTTGTATGTAATCTAAATCGACCCTCTTTTAGTTTAAAACCACTACTCCTTGCCCTGTTGCAACAGGCCCTGCTGGAAAATTTGTCCTCATGTTTTGTACAGCCCATCTCTAAACACTGAATGGCCAAGTTCCTCAGTGGTCTATTCCTAATGGCAGTAAGCTCTGTCCAGGCCTCCTGTAAATCCTCTTCATCACCCCTGAGGCTGCTCCCTGCTCTCCAAGGCAGTCCTGGAGTGACACATATCCATCTCTGACCTGTAAAGCTCCGGCCATTTGCAGCCCCTCAAAGCTCCTCCCCTCCAAATGGCCCCTTTATCCTGCAAAGGATAAACCCAACACCCCTTTCTCCAGGGAGCTCTACTGCTGCCAGCTCTCCTAAAGAGCCTCATCTAACTGGAAACAGAAATAATAAATAAGCACGTTCTTTTCACTGTATCGTGCTCACCCCTTCTCACGGCACAGATGGGAAAAGCATAAATCTTAAAAATCCAGCACGAGAAGCCTTAAAAATGTGGGGAATATAGATGAAAAACAGATCACCATAAAAACCTCATTCCAAATAAAAGATAAGATTGACAAAGGGATTAGACATGTCTAATGAGCACCTTCATTTCATAATTACACTAGAAAGGATAAACATTTCCAGATAAAGATGTAAATCTTTGTGCTCTTGAGCAGAAAAGCAAGACAGAAGTAAACAATGCTTCCAAATAACAAACACTGATTTAATTCTGTCCCCACATGAAATTCTGCATTATTCCTGTTTTTAGTGAAGAAACTTCTAAGAGTGAGAAAACATGGGAAGACCATTCCTGGCGTTTGTGCTGAGAAGCCCCCTATTTATTATGTGCATTTCTTCTCCTCAGAGGAGAAAGCACCCTACGAGGTGGACAAAGTATATTCTCCATGTGGATGAACTATCCCACAGTTGTTCCAGAAATGTCATCTTGGACCTCCTCCTTCAGCAAGTGGCATCAGCAGCTCTCAGAGGTGAGGTTCTGGGAAAGTCAAAGTCCCTGTCCCCAGCTCCCAGTCTTCTGCTGACTACACTGGAAAACTTACAGACACGAAGAGTTCTCCAGCTTTCTGCATTTCTCTCACAATCATTTGTAATTTCCATCTGTGGTGTTGGCTCCCGAAGCATTCAAAATATTTTCTGGCTTAGTATCTGTCTACCATTCTAAATTCTAGCAATTTAAATCTTTCCCAGACTACTCTCTCTCTATATACCCACACATATGCATGTTTTTAAGTCTATATCTATTCTGCCATGTGGTGAGTAGTTTAGTCACAAAAGGTACACCACTCTTACTTGTTTTTAAAGAATCACACACATATATGGAAGTCTTCATCAAAACCAGGTTCCTGCTCTAGGAATCAAAACAAATATTCACAGTGTTTTGAGAGCAAATTGTTCTTGGCTTGGTCACAAAACAAACAATGGGCAAAATGAATCTCTGGTTTTACACCTGGGATGAATTAGGGCCAGCAGAGCCTTTGATAGAAAAATCAAAATGCAGCTCACTAATAATGATAAAATGCTCAGTTGCCTCTCCATGAGCAAAGCAGCCATCAAACTAATGATTAAATCCACATCAATCATCGGGCACAATAAAAATAAAGGCTGTGCAATATAATGTTGTCAGAGAATCAACATCTCCTGCTTAGAAAATAAATGTCTTGACTTCATCTCAACATTTGTTTTCCACAAATGCTGAGGGTTATGTCAGCATTTGTATAGCAATGGGAAACACTCCTTCATTGCAACGTGCCAATTCCACTAGCATTATTCCTAAAATAAACGGAAAAGCTGGATAAAATTAATATGGGAAGGTGTTCCTGAAATCCTCCTGAAATTGAACTGCCATTTCCGATCTGGTGCCAGACTTCTTCTTTCTACAAACAATACTTAGTAGTGGCAACAATAAATATTGAGGAAAATCCCATTTAGAGAAAATTGGGTGCAATTTCAAGGAGGTCACAGCTTTTGCACCCACTCACTGGTACAGTTACAATACACTCAACGTGATTAATAGAAAAAACCTACAAAAACCTTTTTTATAGTTAAAAATTTATTTCTTTCCTTTTTAAAATTTTTTTAAACTTAGTTTTGTGTTTACAGTTCTGTTTTTAAGTTAGGACATTTTAATTCTGAATTTTATCAAGAAATTTGGGAGTTAATAATTAATAATTAACCTACAACAGGGAACTTTTTTGGCAAATTATTTAGGGATATTAGAATGAATATAATGATTTTATCAAGAAAAAGATAATTGTTTAATTCAGGACAGTATTCTGACACATCACATGAGAAAAAACATATTTTGCCATGTATGAGCAATGAATTATATTTGAAAATGTAAAATGTATATTGAACCAGCAATTCTGAGTTCTTAGTTTTGTCGTATATGCACATAAATTTAATAAATGTACCACTCACCTACCTTAAGAACTATTTAATGCTAATTAGTAAATATATATTTTTATATTTATGAAGTCACTTCGATAGTCATTTATTCTACCTTGAAAGCACACGAATCTCATCATAAAATACAACCTGAAACTTCCTTTATTTCAAAATAGAGTGAATCTTCTGGAGGAAAGAGATAAAAACTGAAGAGGTGACAGATTTTGGGGAAAAACTTTTGATTCCATCCTTCCCTCTTGAAAGCTTCCATCCTTCCCTCTTGAAGCAAAAAACCCACCCAAAAGCACCTGAGATGAATGTCAAAAAGCTGGCCAGAAAGCAGACATAGCAGCCTCCTCAGCATGCAGTGAACATACCCACAGGAGAAAGGAAGAAAGATTATGGGATTAATTCTGCACCACAGGATGATCATCAATTCTGAGGCTCCTCGCTAGGTTTGCCAGTCACAATAATCAGCTCCATGCCTCTAATGCCGGGACCTGCAGTGGGGCTGCCTGGCAAAACTTAATGATGCAGAGGAAGGAAATATCTCTGTGCAATACTGAGCCTCCAGCCCATCTGGGACAGCTTCTCACTCTCCTGGTGGCAGGGGAAGCCCAGCAAACTGTCTAAGAGCAGGGCAAGCCAACTGAGAAATAATCTTACAAATTGAGAAAAAAGTCTTGATAATTCACAACATTTTCAATTGCAGAAGTGTTTGGTTTTGGTTTTTTTTTTGGTTTGTTTTCTGTTTTTTTTTTTTTTTTTTGACCACCGGGCTGAGACCTTCTTTAAGAACTGTGCATTTCACCCTCAAATCTCATATTGGATGAATGAGGCTACTTGAGAGCCTACATTTATATATGCAAAAAATCTTAATTTAGCATGCACTTAGTTTTATTCGTTCTGTTTGCATTGGAGGAAGGCAGAAGAACACTGGATCAAAGTTTCCTCCTAAAAAAGAGTGGGAGCTCACACAAGCATTTGCCCATGTTTCATGTTTTATGAATTCAGGTAATCTGAACAGTACGTCACTGGGGAGAGGCATTAAAGCATTTAGCATACATTTAGACGAGTTGGTTCCCTTTTTCTTTCTCTCTCTCTGTCTAGACAGCTGTAAAACAGGGACCTGAAATGATGTGCAAGATGATTCTCCCATCAAATACTTCAGTCTTTAATGCTGGCTTCACACCAATGCAGTTAACAAATAAAGATTTTGCTAACAGTTCATTACCACAAAATGTATTTTCTTTTTTTTCCTTTCTAAATTTATTTTATCAAAGAAAGCGAGCATCAAGATCCTAAACCACATAGAAAGAATTATGGAATACTTATTTCTTGTGCTCTAATGTGTTTCAATTAAAGTATGTAAATATTAACATGTTTTTCTGGGACTTTTTGAATAGAAAATTTAGAAAATGTTGATATGGACACTATTAATTGATTTTACATTTCTTAGCTTCTTCTAAGGGTTTTTATTTTATTTGTAATTTTGTTCCACCCAAGCATTAGCAAACAACTGAGATCAGATTATCTTTCCCTGAGATGTAGCAAAACTGTAATTAAATCTCTGCTCTTTGACATTGGCAGTGAGTAACTGACATGGATAATAAATTTCTCCTTCAGTTTTTGTAATTGTGCAAGGGATGACAACAGTAACTGCAAGTGGAAGATCTCTTCCACAGACAAGCTTTGGCAGGGAAAAGCAGAATACCAAGTGATGATGCAGCAAAATGTTTATAGATTATAATAAAGCCACCTAGTCTTCGTTCATTGCTTATTATGTTTAGAACGAAAGTTACAGCTTCTACTGGCGTGAAATAATCTGAACTGAGAACACCAGACTTCCTATATATTCACACCAAACACAAAAGGTTGCTATCCAGAGGATAGTATTTCCAAAGCCTGCAGGAGGGTCATCTGAAGCATTGGAGAAGGAGAAGCACCTCAGCAGCTCACGGCCGTACAGAGAGACGGCGGCACAAGATGTCACAGCGGCACAAGGACAGCTCCTCCACCACCATGGGACACAGGACCCCTGAGAGGAGCTCCCGTGGCTGTTTGCCTTTCTCATCCCATTTCTGGGAACCCATCTCAAAGGGCAGAGGGGGCAAATGAAGACTGACACACCCTGGCTGCTGTCGGGCTGTGAAATGCACGTCTGGCAGAGGACAAGCTTTCTTACGTGATTTTGCTGCTGAATCAGAGGCCTGAAGTGCCATCAATCCCTCCACTGAGGAAAAGCCCTGTTCCAACCCACTGGTCACCATCAGACACAGTCAGTCAGATGGGGTGGGGGCATCTGGGACTTGCAAGTCCAGCTGCAGGAGCCAGGAAGCTTCCTGGGATTGCTCCCTGCGTGACCACCAGCCTGCTGACTTGTCCAGGGCTGCAGAGAAAGCCCCACATCACAGTAATGGCCCCATTCAAACATTTATTCTTTGGGATAACAGCCTGGATTTTGAATTTGTTTGCCTGTGTTGGTTACTTGCCTTAATGTTTTTGAACAGTAGTCCTCTATTCCCTGAGAGAAAATGCATAGACTAATTTAAATGCATTAAGTAGCATTCTTATTTTCATGGCCTGCCCTTAAGATGCAGAATGTTACGCAGAAGTTCCTATAATGTAAATTAGAATTTAGTATCCATCTCAAGTTGCACCTTGAGAATGTACCCTGGAGTATTTGCTACCAAAGGATGACTTTTAGCTTAGTCAGTATGTATTTTTGTACACAGAATGGTCTGTGTACCACTTTCACCTTAGGGATGTAAATAAATACTTTTATAAGTATGCACTATTTAACTTATATATCACAGCAGATCCTAAAAATCCATATTTTTCCGCTTGCAAAAAAATAAATAGCAGGTTTATCTAAACAATGCAACAAAAGGTAGAAAGCAACTCCAGCCTAGATAAAATTTCCAAATGTCTTGTATACACTGAATCATAACCATTTTATCAAAATAGCTTTAATGAACTTATTTAAGCCCAGTCTTTTGCATATCAAATGAGGCAGCACACAATACACTGTGCAAGAGGAACTGGAGAAGCTGTGAAATGCTGAACAGCTTTCTTGCTAGCAGAAGACACAGACTGCTCATCCTTAGGTGATCCTGTGGTTCCTGTCTCCCCTCCTCCCACGTCTTTGGGCTCTATGCTGACAAGTGTCACAGAGTCATGTGCAGGAGCTTAATGAAGCTCCTTTCAGGAGCACATGGGATGGGTTAGCCACTTGCTAGCCCAGGCAGCTTGGTGGTTACTGCTGAAGAAGGTCTGGATGTGAATGCACCGATTTGCCAGCTTGTTAAAACTTGCTAAAGAAAGTGAAGTCTTCCCATTCTGCCAAATTTTCTAGGTAAGACTTTTACAGTCAAGCCAAGAACTCTGGTCCTTCCTCAGCCACAGAAAGAGAGACACCCCTTGATTCAAAATTTTGTCTTCTGGTGTCCACTGTTCTCAAGTAACTCCTTTGAGTTTAGATAAAACATAAAAGGTAACTCAGTATGATCTAATTGAGTCAAAACAAAGTATGACTTGCCTTTTAGCCTACAGGGGCAAACAGGAGAGATTTTAGCATCATCCATCAGGTTGGTTGTTGTCTATGAAATAATCTAGTGCTTGTGTATATAGGTCACAGAGCAGCAGCTTTTGTCCTTAGGAACTCTCACTGGATCCACAGTCTCAACAGAGAGAAAACCTGAAAATCTTGAATGCACTAAGTAATTGAATAAATACATGATTTACAGGGCTATTTTTCTCTACAAATTCATGAGGAAGCAGTAGATATCTGCTATTTTCCATGGACATAAAACTTTCGTTTCCAGGAGTGTCAGCTCTGGTGGATTCCCTCAACCCTAAAAGCTTTAGCTTTCCATGATCTCCAGAGCTCATTAAAGCTTCAGCTCATTAAGCTCTGTTATCTATACCATGGTTCGTGCTCTTAAAATGTGTCTTTGCCAGCATCTGTTAAAGAAATGCCTCTCTCCAATTACTCCAAAATAAAAACAGGGCCAGTAACGCTGGGGTTTTTTCCTCTGTGACATCTTCTAGTTCAAGAAGTACTTCATCCTCACAGCTGAGTTTCCTGAGGCTGCACACAGGTAGGGTTTGAGAGCAAATGATGAACCAAAGCATGTTTTAGCTTAAACCCTTCAAAAAGAACAAATAACTGATGATGAATTTTCAAGGGGATTGTGCCTCAGGGTACAGACATGAAGCCTCTTTGGCTTGCACAGGGTAACGCAATCAGACCAAACTTCCTATAAATATGATGCCCAAGTCAGGCCTTGTTAGATCAACATGCACAAATCTACTTTGCCACCTTGTAGTAACAGGAGGAAACTCAGCAACAGAAAAAGAGAGATTTAGTGCTGCTTCTGACTGTCTCTACTCCACATTAAGCACTTTCTGTGCAGGTTGAGGATGACATAGCTGCTGCAGAGCATGTCAGATTGATTTTGCCAGGTATGTGCCTGCATGGGACTGCTTTTTAATTTAGTAACTGGAGGGTTAATTAATTCCTGGAGTGTAAACAAGTTGGTTAAGCAGGAGTCCAGAAGAACTGCCATGTTCCAGTTGACTAAGATCTAGGAGTAGACAAAACATGTAGCAAGAATAACCAATCTGCTTTCCTGAACACTTATTTGATAAACTAACATGAATCCAGAGTCTTCTGAGGTCAGAGAGCTGCTGGCAACAAGATGACAAGCCTGTTCCTCACACCTGGGGGTTTCTGAAAGAGTTTTCTGTAGGCAAATTCAAGTTGCATGTTTAGTAAGAGAAGTCTCTGATAATTAGAGCCTGTCAGTTTATTTCATAGCTTTAAACATTTTATTTAAGAAGAAAAGATCCTTCTCCCAGAACATAATTGAAGAAAGTTGTTGCACCATATGACCGTCTGCAGAACGATTGTTTCATATTTTGTCAGCAACTGAAGGAATTTAGATGGGTGAGAAGATAATGAAAAACTAGAAAATGGTTCAAGTGGGCTCTCATTCTTCCAAAAAATTAAAAAATGGCAAAAATATTCCAATGACAATATCGCCAAATTAAAAAAAAATCAAATGAAACCCAAAAGATTTTGCCTTGGTAACTAAAACTGGAGCTTCACCAGGGAGGTCAGATCAACAGCTCCATGCCAACATTTCCAAGTCACACTATTTTTTCCACTATGAATCATGGTCGTTAGTGTCCATTTGAGAAAGTCCTTAGATGGTCCAAATAGAAAACAAATGAGACCTTGCCTGGGTACTCTGACTGAAAAGTTTTTGACATTTTCTGGTGTCCTGGGTTGCAGTGTATTCTATTACCATCCTCATGAGCTGTTGAAATCAGGTGGGGCAGTGTTTCCTTGCCTCCTCCCCCCAGACTATCTTTCTGTTAATTGCCCATCATTGTCCTGCCGCCTGACTCAGAGATAACTCCCTCTGGACTATCTTCTGTTAATGAGCCTAATCAACACTTGGCCTCATGACTCATTACCCCATTGTGAGATGCTCCACCCAGAGGGAGGAACCAAGCATCCCATCCTGGATATAATCTGGGACTCTGACCACCAGAGGCATGCTTCCCACTGGATTTCCAGAGGACAGGAGCTACACAGCCACCATTGGACTTCCTGAGGAAGAGCAGACTGTTTTTACTACAGGATCACTGCTTCAGAAGACTGCAGCCACCATTCTACCAGACTGCTACCACCACCGCGCTTAACAGGGTGTCAGGTTGTACCTTGACTCTGTCAGTTTGACAGTGTTTTCTTTTACTTTTTTTTCCCCTTTTCTTTAATTTCCATTAAATTGTTATTCTGACTTGGTGTCTCCCACTGGTTTGTTTTCAAAATAGTACATCTGGCAAAATATATCTATTTAAAGGCCTCAGCAGTTTGAGTGTTTGGGAAGAGACTAAAATACATAGAGAAAGCGGGAAAATATCAAGGAATTATTTTTCTTTGAAAACCTGAGATTTTTGGTCACTGTATTCAAAAGCCTTCATTTGCTTTGAAGGGAAGTAGAGTTAGGATTCTTATGGAGGACTCATCTCTGATTTAACTTAGAATCATAGAATTATTAAGGTTGGAAAAGACAGGTATTTCACAGAATATTCTGAGTTAGAAGGGTCCCTCAAGGGTCACTGACACCACCAAATTCATCAAGTCCAACCTTTGACCAAGCACCACCATGTCAACTAAACCATAGCACTAAGTGTCATATCCAGTCCTTTCTTGAACACTTTCAGGGATGGCGACTCCATCACTTCCATGGGCTGCTCGTTCCAATGCCTGAAAACCCTTTCAGTGAAGAAGTTCTCCCTGGCTCAACCTTGGCCTCCCCTGGTACAGCTCAGGCCATTTCCTCTTGTCCTATTTGCCTGGGAGAAGAGGCCGACCCCTACCTGGCTACAACCTCCATTCAGGAGATGTTCTGAGGATAACCACTCTTTCTGCTAAAGGCTGAAAGAAAGCATTAAGTACCTCAGTGTTTTCCTCATCCTTGGTGACAATGTTTCCCCCTGGGTACACTAAAGGAATGAGATTTTCCTTGGCCCTTCTTTTGTAGTTAATATATTTATGAAAACACTTTTTATTGCCTTTCACAGTGGGGGCCAGCGTGAGTTCTAACGGAGCTTTTCTCTTTCTAATTTTCTCTCTACATGACCTAATGACATCCTTGTATTCTTCCTGAGTTGCCTGACCTTTCCAAAGGTCATAAACTGTTTTTTCACTGGGTTCCTGTGAAAGCTCTGTGTTCAGCCAGGTTGGTCTTCTTCCCCGACAGCTCATCTTTCAGCACATAAGGACACTACTTCTGTGCCTTTAAGATCTCGTTCTTGAAGTATGTTCAGCCTTTCTGAACCTCTTTGTTATTAAGGACCCTTTCCCAAAGGACTCTCTGAACCAGTGTCCTAAACAGGCCAAATTCTGCTATGCCCAAGATGGCCTCTGACCATCGCGTTTCTAACTTGTCATCAACTGTCTCATCGCCTTTGGATGATTCCATCATTTCTCTCCAAACTCTGGGCTTTAACACCTACCCTGTTCTCAGAAACACACTTAGGAATGATGTGCTAGTGATAAAAATCACGAGTACAGCCATGCTGGACTGCAGAGAATACAGTTTTTCTTCAGTAACACATTTGGGAAATATTGTCACTCTTCATTTTTAGTCTACTCAGTTCTAGGGGAGCACACACATACACTACATCCGAGTGTCTCATTTGTATACATAAGGCCATCCACATTTTACCATATTGAGGTATCACATTATTAATAGCTGTTTTCCTTAAATAGGCTACAGTTTGCTTAATCTTTCTTCCTGTGCATGATCTTGCAAGAGTAAAAAGGCTTTCATGCCAAGACTGTGTTTTTATATGCAAATCTATTATTTGATTACCCACTTTTTTTGTCCCTACATTATCAAGAATATTTCTGATTAATGTTTTATGGGTTAGGTTTAGGATTTGTGAGCTATGTCAATTTTTATCTGTTTGCTATATCATCTGCAAATACCACAGTTTTGTTGATGTTGATTGGTCTCATTTACATATTGATCACACTTTTATTTTCAAGGATGTTTTGCTATAAACTGACTGTCCCCATTTCTCCTCCATGTACTACTACTTGTAGATGGATGTATTTTCAAATTGAGCCCATCTCCATATATAAGTT
This sequence comes from Corvus moneduloides, assembly GCF_009650955.1. Taxonomy (NCBI): domain Eukaryota; kingdom Metazoa; phylum Chordata; class Aves; order Passeriformes; family Corvidae; genus Corvus; species Corvus moneduloides. The sequence continues at coordinate 105,742,116 of NC_045478.1, read as the reverse complement.
TTTTTGGTTAACAATAAATCACCACTTAGAGCCATCCTATGCAATGTCTTCATACACATCTAACATATGGTTTCTGAGTAATTAAAGATAACAGAAGCAGTTCACAATGCACTTTGCAACCCACTTCACAGTCCAAAGTGCTCAATGATTTTCCCTAAGGACTAGGCTAAAATGAACCCTGCAGAACTCACCACCTTGTTGCTAAATCCCTTATTCATGCAAGAGTACAAGGGAGAAGGGTAGAAATAATGCAGAGAAATGTCCTTTGGAGTTTTGCCATTACACACACAGCACTGAAAAAGGTACTGCATTTTAAACACATTTCCCCACTCCCACTCAGACTCCTCTTGAGTGAACAGCCTGTTTGTGATCGTCTCCTGTCAGGGTGCAAGTGCTGTTCTGTTTCTAAGCAAAATGTTGTGATTTGCCCATATATGAAATATTTCAGAAAAATCATACACGAGGTAGAATAATTCAGGTTGGACAGTGAGTGTTATAATTTCTGGTGCTAGCACCAGCTAAGCCATAGATTTTCTGTTGTTAAAGAGGAGACGTGTTACTACGGGTTTTCCCTTCTAGTGGTGGAGCTGCAATACCTCCACAATAACATACTAATGAATGTAAGATACATCTGTTCATCAAAGGTGCTCATAATACTATCTCCAGGCTGATCACTAAAATTCACAGAAACGAGCTGCTTACACTCTTTGTGTACTAAGACTTTTGGATCTATCACCTGTAAGAAACTTCTCTCACTCATCCTGCCAGCTGCCTCTGAACATGCACAAAACAATCCTATTTATTCATTAGTCAAAAGAGAATTGGCTGACCTATTAACAACAGGAGCTCTTTCCACAGCTTCATTCTAAAACTCTCAAAATAACCAGTTTCCTATGATCTTCTGCTATGGCAGTGTATTTATTAACTGCAACGACACTCCATGCTCAACCAGCCCTTTGACTGAAGACTGCCCGATTGCTGATATGAAAATGTATTTATGACAACATTGTTCTGGAACATGGTGTCAGTAAAAAAAATTCCATTTTTTCTTTAAACAGAAAGAAAACTATATGAAGCTCAGCGATAGGGGCTTGCTCACAGGCTGTAAGAGGAGCTGCAATCAGAAAGCGCTGCTTGGAGTAAAATAGTTGTTTCCTAGTAAATATTGACACAATACATACATTTTCTCTAGGTCAACAAGTCCTGCGAAAGCTCCTTTGGGAATGACTCTCATCTTGGTGAGGAAAAACCTCCTGAAAATAGAGAAAATGGGGTGATTAGTTACTATTCACAGCACAGGACTACACAGTAACTTTGCCAGCACAGGAGAGGCCTTTCTCACAGGCACAAGGATGGTCTGTGGGCTGAGGGCTTTGGCATCTAAATGCAGCTGTAACATCCAAAATTACAGCACAGCACTGGGGCTCCTCAGGGGAAAAAGCATCCATTAGTGGTTGCCATTTCCTTATTTGCTTCAGGAAGAAATCCAGAATTGCAACTTCTCTGTTTGCTGGGAGGGAACAGCATCTTTCTCATCTCTACAGCTCTTTTGAGTGATGCTCAAGAACAGGATGAAGTAGCCCTGTGGAGCCAGACGGAGATGAGGTGCTTAGTCAAGGCTGTAAAGTGGTCCATCCATGCTCATGCAGGATACACAGATAGTTTAAGGAGTCAGCTACTGTCTCCCATCATTGCAACTTTAATAACCTTTTGGCTTCTCACAGTCTCTCTTCTAATTAGTTCATAATGTGCCACACAATTGGGACTTTGGAATACTCGATCACACATGCACGAGGACAACATTTTTATCATTTTTAAAGGTCACAGAAAATGCTTTATGAAGAAAGCCCATTTGAAATACCACATAAGCCTTTTTGTTAACCTGGAGTCATCTCCTTTAATCACAATAAACAAAGAGGACTAGAAAACTTCTGATGGCACTCAGCAAATGATACATAGGGTTTCTACTACTCCTTGGAGAAATAAGGCGTTATCTGCATAATTGTTTTCTTTCACACATTTAATCATTGATAAGAAGTGAGCACAAACAAGTGCATATATTAACACGACATGCTCATCACAAGACATCAGATAATATTGGTTGGATTGAGAGACAGTTGTTAAAAATGTTTTGTTCTTTTTCAAAGAAAAAAACCCCACCCAAGTTACATACATGAATGCATTACATACAAAGATCACATCCTGTGATTCAGTTTCTTAGTCTATATTTCCATGGAAATGGGAATGAATTTTTTCTGAATTACCATGTAAGTCTTTTTTTCAATGAACATATCTGCCAGACCACTCCAAATTTTCATCATCTCAGGACTGGTTTTGCATGGCTGGGATCACCTTTCAGCTCAAAAGCTGTCTCATTGTAAGGTCTGCAGGAGAACAGGAATGGGAACAGAGCCTGCTGTGCAGTCCTGAAAATTTTAACACAACACCTCAAAACTAGAGACTGACTTTCTTAGCATTCACATAAAGTGTTCATTCAATCCTCATCTATGTTTTATTTCAGATGATTAGCTGAGAATTTTCATGCAAGATTGTAATGCTTTAATCAAAGTTTTAGGGGGAAAACCTATTATTCTGTCAGAGTACCAATGTGACATGTTCCCATTTTTTAATTGTAGGTCTTTAGTAGAATCTACCCCCTCATGAGTTAATATTTACTTAAGCAGGACGAAGTCAATGCACACCTCACCTAGTTCTAGAGATGTTACTGTGATTATGCCAGGACTGAACTTGGTCCCACACCTTTTTAAACACTGAAATTTATGGTATTCTCAGTCCTGAAAGACGATGAAGTCAATTTGGTATTTCATTATTCTTATGCTATCATTAATGTAAATCAGAAAGAGCTTCAACACACTGTCACACAAGAATTACAGTATTGAGATCATTATGCAAATGTTAGAAGGATAAAAGAGCTTCCAGAAAAGGCCTAACCTGGATTAGGCAATTTGTGAAACCCGACTGAAAACAGGGCTGGTGTAATGCATGCAAAGCTGCGGCTGTGCTTTCAGAGTGGATGGGTACAATGGATCCTTGCAGAACACCCAGCAGGCTTAGTGCTACAAAGCTGAACCATCAGGAAACCCTTTAACTTTCATCTGCTTTGAAATCTCTCTCAAACTCTGCTTTGTAGAAATGCACGCCTAATTTCTGGGCCCTAGAAAAAGGGCTTTGTCTGAAAAGCCACCTATCATTTTTTTATGGCAGTGTGCTAAAATGAATCCTCTCTCTGCAGGCGCAGGTCACAGGGACATTTGCAATTTTTAATTAAATGCTGGCCTACGCCATGCTTCACCACAACAAGAAATTACAGTCTGATACAGAAACTAATGAAAAGAAGGGAACTTCATTCATAGATGGGGTTAGCGATATGAGAAAAGCCACATCTGCATAGAACTAAAAATCAGACCTTGGGTCCTGTGTTAATAAGGTGCCGGAATTCAGGATCCATGTGTCTAATGCCCTGGAGCAATTAAAACAGAATTGAAGTTTAATAGCTGAAATCTCATATTCCACTTAAAAAAATTAAGGTTAATTGTTTTTAAACATCTCTGTGTGAGCTATATAAAGTCAGACTTAAAGGCATAACTAACAGTGAAAATTAGAATGAGCTACTCCTTGAATTATCAACTGTATAATGAATAGGAATCTATTATAACTAGCCAAATTCTCTACTGTCAATAAATCTCACCAATTAGTCTCCAAGAATCAATGTGTGCTTAACTTGAGATACTGGCTGTGCAGTACCCATTCTTTCTGAGGTACATGGAGAAAATAAATGGAAAGCATTTCCTTGGTTTTGTTTCTGGCACTATTTTAGGGCCAAATAAATGAATACAGCCCACCTTTGCTAAAGCATGTTTCATGTCAAGAGAAGCAAGTAAACAAAAGCTTCCTTTAAAAAATGTGTAATGTGTACTTAAGAGCGAGATGCAGTATTTGGTCCTAAAAATTTATGTTGGCACTTAGGTAACAGCAAGGAAAGCACTGAGAGGCCTAAACATTCAGTGAATGGTGTGGAATTGAAAACCTAGAGCCAGATGCCCAACACAAGGCATGAGAAAGTCCTAGAAAGGACTCCAGTGTTGGAACCACCAAAAACTTAACAAATGACAGAGCAGGAAGCATGGGAAAAGGGAACAAGCCCCAGGTAATCACATGGTTATCCTGCATTGTGTGAACAGCTGGGAATAGAAAAATGGCAATATTAACTATTGTTACTCACCATGTAAAAGGATAGATTCAAGTCAATACATAGCTTCAATACATGCCCTGATATCCAGGAGAGGTTTCTAAATCCTGACTTAAATATCTGTTGAAAGAGATTGCTGAGGAGTTTATTGGTAGGAACTGAAGCTGTCTGCTCCAGTTTTACAACCACACTCTCTATATTTCTCTGGACTGAGCATGCAAAATTCCCACAGCTTTTTTCCATTTTTCACTTTTAATTGTTTTATATGTCTCTTTATTATATCATTTTTGTTTATCTCATGAATGAGTGTGAGTAAACTCCTCTATTATGAAGCTACTAAAAAAATGTTTCTGCTTGAAGCTAGACCAGTCAGGACTAGGGCAGAACTATCTCATATAGACCTGTTTATTTATACAGAGACATCTCAACCTGGTTATTTAAAAGATTGGGGTCTCATTTGATATGAAGCCACTGACACAGATGACTTGCACTTGATATCACTATGAAGAACAAACAATAAAAATACATCTTGTTTCTGTATGGCTGTGTCCAGTATAAGAGAAATATCACAGTGCCAAATTAATCTCAAAGCCTATAGAGCACATGACACAAAGAACAGAAATTAGCAGGCACTGCTAAAATGTTCTTGAATAACCCTCTAACATTTCCAGTTATGAAGAGATTTATTGATCTTTTCTTAAAATAGAGTCTTCTTCAGCTGAAATAGTTCAGACAGGCAGAGTATAAGACACGAAGGAAAAAATCTCCAGAAAAATTAATGTTCTTTCATCCAGCCCCACACGATTCCAGTGACAGAAAGGAGATCGACCTCATCATGAAAGGATGGAGGACTGGATGTCATTATTCAAATATCTGGTGCTCAAGGTATGGGTGATTAAAAAGACTTGTTAAATTAGAAGATGAAAAAAGTGGACCTATACAGGTCATTTCTCCTAATTGTCTCTGAAAAAAAGTGCAAGGGAAACCTGTGAAGTGAAACCAATGTAACTACACTGTGTTTGGGAAGTTAGCCATTTATGTGCAGAATGGTGTGTTTTACATATTCATCAAATGAATTCTCAGACCCTGGTTCCACAAGTTTTTCTTGAACGATTATTAAGGTGCTCTTTGGCATAAATTTTCCGCCAGAACTTGCTCCCACATTGCTTTGGTGTCCCCTCCTCCCAGCCCCCTTCCTTGGCAAAGGCCTCCCCTTGCCACTGGCAATAACCTAATAACCTTGCACAACAAAGAACTGCACTGATTATCAGAAATCAGACTGCTTAAAAAAAAAAAAAAAAAAAAGGTCTGCATCATAAAGCCTGGCTGAATTTAGGTCTTTCAAAACACTCTTTAAAACTCATTTCTCAGATCTACTTAAGTCACACACAGTTAATCAGAAAAGTGTGTGCATTGTAGAATTATCTTCCCTGCCTCATGTAAATTGCAAATTCTTGACGTTAAAATGAACTATATCAAGCAGACACTATAAACTTTACAACTTAAAGACCAAAGGAAAATAAAATAAAAAGCCAAAAATATTCAGTGACCATAATGCTAAATCACCAGCTTTGGTTCCAAAGAAATAAATGTGATAGGATTTTGAAGAACATTTTTACTTTAATCTCTGAGCTAATAGACTGATGCTATCACCTTCTAATCCTCTGCAGCAATGTGCATTTTGTCAAAAAAAGATTTACAGTGAAATTTAATTTACTCTCTGTAATTCTTTTTGATTGTTTCTTTGTTGTTCCTTTGTTTTTGCTTCTTGCTTTGGAGATGTGCTGGAGGTTCCAGCACAAGCAACAAATGAATTTTTGCTTTACATGAGGGGAAGACAAAATGATTCTATGACCTATTTAATGTGCTCTTGATTAAATGCACAAATCAACAAGATCCTGCACCCTGGTGGGTTTTTCCCCCCCCTGTTTTTGCTTGATTAGTCAATACAACAGTGAAGGACTATTTTTCTTTTAATGCAGTAATGGGAGACAGATACTGCAGACCACATCCCAGCATCCCATATGGTGTAAATCAATTGATCTGTGTCACTTTGGCCTGAAACTTCTGCCCTAATTCTCACTAGAATGAATCACGAGATTCCTTAGAGCTAAATGCGATTTAATTTAAATTTATGAAGAACATTTGTAAGCCTCCAGCTCACTGAAATGGGTTCACACTGTCATATGACTTCACTGTGACTAGGGTCTGGATCTAGTGAGCATCTCACTGGGAAGGGGCATACGTAGGTATTTGTGAACACTAAAGTGTTTTTCCTAATCAGTTGCCTAAGTGGAAAATCTCTGGAATCTATTAAGTAGGTTGTAGGTGCTTTCAGACAAAGCTGTGTTGTCCCTTTCCTAACAGCATGCAGAGAAGAGTACAAGACTCACAAATTGGATGCTAAAATACTAGGCTTCAAAAACCATCAATCTAAATTCAAAAAGCTTGGGTTTATTTGCTTTTTGGATTTAAAGTCTTTAGAGAGCACTCATATCATGCTGCTAAGCTATTTTCAACACTCATGAGGCTTTAATTTAAGAATGGGGAAAGATTTGTATTAGTCACCTCGATTCCGTGGGATCCTGAAGCAGGGACTTCATAAAGCTGAGTAAAGCAGGATCATGAGGAATGGCAGAGGCAGCGACAAAAAAACCATCTCCCACCATCCTGCTGGCTCGTCTTTTCAGAGAGATATGGCATTATCTTAAGAGAAAACCAAAGCCAAGCAGAGTCTTTTTCTAATAATGACTATTCATCTAACTACAGATTCATTTCAAAGAGTGGACCCTGATAGCACAGGCACACTTGAATAACGGAGGAAGAGCTTTGCAATTCATTTGTTCAACTGAAACATGATCCACGGGTTTGAGAGTCTGAGAGGCCCAACTTCCCACACATGTAAATGGATTTATGAGAGAAAGACCGTAATCCCTTGCTAACATGCACAATCTGGATTGAAGCGTCTGATCGCTGCATCCACCTAATGTGCTTAAGTCAGCTGCTCATCCCTTTTAAATGCTTGAGAAAGGAGTTATCTAGGCCATGCAGCTGGTTTATTCCTGTTGTAGGACGATAAAAGCTGGTAAAGGTCAGTATTCCAAGGAAAATCTAGGCAATGCGCATTTGAAGAATGCAGAATGAAGAAGACAGAAAATAGAGCTCCCCCCTGTCTTTCAGGCTGGACTGGGTGTGACTAGGAGAGAGTTAATTTTCTTCAGGACAGCTCATATGGTGCTGTGGTTTAGACTTTGGCCCAAACTAGTAACACACTGATCTTGCAGCTTTTGCTGACCCATGTACAGAATCGAGGCCGCCTGTTTCTCACTTTGCCCCCTGCAATGCAGAGCCAGGGATCTGGGGTGTGGGCATTGGGCAGGTGACCCAAACTAACCAGGGTTATGATATGATAACCAGGGTTATATGATATTCCATATCCTATAAGAACATCATGCTCAGCAACACAAGGGAAAACCGTTCTTTTATCTGACTGAAAAATGTAGGGTTAATCTGGGAGGGAACGTGTCCTCCCTTTCTTGCTACTTGGGAATCTCTTGAGGTCTGGGAGTGATGTAAAGGGAACCTATGAGAAAGAAAATATTTTGGTTTGTGAGCTATTAAGGTATTGTACAGACAAAGTAAATACAATTAGCACTATGATGATAAAGTTATTAGTGGTCTGTCTGCTTTGCAGGTCTGAATCTAAAACGCAGTAAGCGCAGCAGCTGATGAAGAATCACTTCTTAATCTTTATCAGTGGCCTCCCATAAAAATCAATTTCCTTTTCTTTTTGGAATTAGATTAAAAGGATAATTAACAGTACTGATTGCATTCCTATTCTAAATTTAGTTAACACTTACCCAATATAATAATGCCCCCCAGCCACAAAAAGCTGCAGGGAAACATTTCAAGATCGCACCCCCAATGTCCTGTTGGCATTGCACTTGCAGAGCGCCCACACCACCATAGCATGGATAACAACATGCCTGTTTCCCCAGCAGAGCTGTGATGCTGCTCCCACAGGCACACAGCACATTTGCTGTGGGATTTGTTTTTCCCTGAGGACCTTGCTTAGGTCAGCTAATTAATCGCACACAGTGCCCCTAGGCAGCTAGCAGCTGATAAGGAGAGATGAGGAAGGACAGAAAACTGTTGTGAGAATAAAAAAACAACCAAGCATCTAAAAGACTGTAAAAGTGGTCAAGCAAAGGGCTTGTAAAACTTACTCTCCCTCCTCCCTGACTTAGTTTTCCAAAGCCATGGCATGTTTAGTCTCAGCACTGATACCCTTTTCATTCCTGGACAAAGCACACGCTGTCCTCAGTAGCACTGCTACATCTCCCCACGGTGCAGCAGATAGCTTCCTTCTGAGGTCACACGTGCAGCCAGTTAAAAATAAAGCTCCAAGATGCTTTTAAATAGCTCTACTCGAATAGGGTGGGAGGAATCTGGATATGGAAGAACAGAAAAAAATAGAAGATGGCAAAGCTCCCAGTCAGGAAACAGACTTTTACCTGTTCTGAGATATTTAATGGTCTACACTTATTGAAGTTATTTCAGTGTATTTAGGTTGGGTTGACCTTACACTGAGGCAAAGCTGGAGAGGCACTAGAGTAGTGACCATTCAGACCAGCTGCCTGTGTGTGTTAAGGCATTTTGTAAAGTCCCTGACAAACAATTTTGTTGCAGATTTATGTGCAAGTAGCAGTAGCGCACAAGATACGTCACAAACACAAATGACATTAGGTGAAGCAGGCAAAGCAATGCTCTCTTGGCAGGAAGGATCTCCTCCCTTCTTTAAGCTTACCCAGAGCTCTAGCAAAGCAAAGCTGGAGCTCTGGATTCCTCTACAGTATGCATGCACAGAGACAAAGGGTTTGCTGCAGAGCACAAATGGCAACAAACAAGTCCTCTTTAGGCCTCTGAGCAGAATCACAGTTATCATGTTCGCACCTGGGAAGAGTTTAACTGCTTGGAATGAGTTACCCACAAAAAAGGCCAGCAGTAAGCTTGAAAGCACAGTTAATATTGCTTCTATTAATGTCAAAGACATGCTGTGAAAAGTGTTCTGTGCAAGATAAATAACACAAGTGAAAGAAGTTATCCCATCTTGGTTACAGAGAGCCAGGAAATAGTGATTGCTTTATTTTTACAAATAGCTATACTTTTATTAGTATTGATCATCCTGTAAGATACTATGCTACTTTTAGAAGAGCATGTCCTCGTTACTCACAGCTTACTCACAGGGGCCTTTGAGAAATGTACAGCATGTGATGAATGTACAACTTCCTTAAAATCTGACCTTGATATCTGGAACCATCTTTATGGTGAGGAGGAGCCATTAAAAATTCATTCACTCTGAGCACACTCTTGGCGTTACATCTATTTATATTAATATCTCTGCATATTTTCCTAACAAAAGGAGCATTGTACAAGTACTGGGTATTTTGTTCTTGCAAAAAGAATGTTTTACTTTGTGTTCTTTCCCACAGGCAACTTGTCAAGGCAAATAGGGTTCTGGAAAATGTCCACAGTCTAACCAGATGGGAGGCTTTTTAGGTATTGTCTTCAAAACTTTCTTCCCCCGCTTTTGATTCAGTGCAGGAATAGCCATCCTGCTCACACACAGCCAGTCACTTAGACTCTTTTCCTGTCCCAAGAATGTGTCATAAAAGATCAGCAGGGAGAGAACAGTGGTTTGTTCATCGTCTGAGGTCGTACCAGAAAGGTGATAAGTGTCCTTTGTGTGTAGTGTTTCAAACTCTAAGACTTTGGGACTTTCCATGTTGGCATGGTGCTATTTTTATTGACTGAGACAAATTCTCCAGGGACAAAATCCCTTAAGTTCTGTGTTGGATGCCTTAGGAAAGGTAAGAGAAAAAGTAAGCTTTTCTGCAAAACTTCTTGCTGAACCATCACTGGATAGCAAAACACCAAATAACTCACCTGTGTCACTTTATCTTGACAAATTCATTAGAAACAGCTAGAGTGCTTTTTATCTCCTTTCTCCTCCATATCATCATAGGCACTATACCTATCCTGCTTAATGAGACACAGCTGAAATATCCCAGAATATTAACAAAATAAAAAGAAAGACACTCACTGTTACATTCCCTAATTTGCACACAGTCTAATAAGTAACAGAGTCCCCAGCAAATATTTGGATTAATTTGGATACATGCAAAGGCTTGTTTGAAGTTGTAATGAGATATCAGATACTCTCAATGCCAGAGCAGTCAGAAACTATTTAAGAAACAGCACTTAGAGACTTGATTGTACTCCTCTTTCCTCTGTATCTGAATACAAGCTTAGCAAAAGTAAATATTCTCTCTGCTATCTAATACGTGCTGTATTTTCCAAAGAGCAGCGAGAGTGTCAAACACAACTAATTCAGCTGGAATTCTTGGAAAACAGCCTCTCTGGAAGGAGGGGTCCCAGAGGCAAACAGCACCTATGCTGCTCGTCCCAGGGCACCGGCTAGACTTGTGCTAACACAGCTGTCCTGAAATACAGAAATGTGCCACACATTCCTGCTTCTCCCCCATGGTGGCAAGTGGAGAATTCTCTTCTTTTTACATACTGAAGTACACATTTAAATTTTAAATACTCACGTTTTGAAGTAACACTAAGAGTGACAAAGGGGAAAAATCCCCAACTTCAGTCACTCCAGCAACATGCAAAAAAGGAAATCTCTGGTCATGCCTTCCTCTGCTGACTCTTTCAGGGGAACAAAAGCTGGCTTCTGGAATTGCTGCTGCATGTGCAAGGGGGTGAACCACAAAGCACATTGAGAATGGGAGTACCCATGAGATTAACGTGAGCAACAGGCTCCTGTAAATGTAAAAGAGCTCAGAGTCCTCACACTTTAAGGCACTTTGCACATTTTATTCAAGTCCTGTAAACATTCCTGTTCACTGCCCCTGCTCACCACACATTCCCATATCACTGGTCCTCTTCCTAGTCACAGAGCTCCCACGTCAAGAACTCTTCTCAGCTCATCTCTTGGACATTGCTGAGGGAAACAATCACAGGGATATCAATTGCAGGTGCCTGGACTCTTCCAATATTGTCCTGCACTCTCCTGAGAGTATCTCTTCTCCCTCACAGTCCTTCTCTGTTATTGAGGTCTCTTCCCCACAGACATCACCAATTTGATAGGGAATGAAAAAGCAAGGAATTCTCCCTACTTCTCCTTGTACAAAACCAAATAAATAATTACATTTTCCTATTGTTTTAGGAAGAATTACCTTGCCACTGCAAAAAGCTGAATGTATCTATCTACCTTCCATTAGCCATGGATTTATTTTCACATATTAAAATGATGCTCCTGACTAGCGTAGCACTATCCTTAAAAATACTAACTGTACTATTTCCTTTAAGACTGAAAGATCTCTTCTCAGTAATACACAGGATAAAGCCTGCACCGGTGTCAAGCATGGATCTTTACTGCATTTGAAAGTGAGTATTATTGCTTCAGAAAGAGGCCACCTTGACCACACTGGCAACTGAAATGCTAGGTTGTGTTCAGAATAAAGACGTGCTTTGTGCTCTCACCTTTAGAGTGCTTCTCAAACCTGAACCCTCTGTGGAGCACTTAAAAATAATAAACATACATGGTCCTCCTAAAAAGGGTGATAGAAGAGTGAAATACAGATGGCAGAAACTTGACCTGCTCATGGCACAGCTGGAAGACCTCTAAGAAAGAGCTTAGCAGTTATGCATGGGAAAATATATTCTTTGCAACATCCAACCTCAGTGGATGAGACTTCTGCCCCCTTCCTACACACCCTTCCATCATCTTTCTTCAGTTGACTGTCTCTAAATGACTGTGATATGCATCTCCTTGCATAAGACTGGGTAAAAAAAGGCATGTGGATGTGGCACTGATACGATTTAGTGTTTTCAGCACGTCATTCAGACTCCTGTTTCATTGCATGGAATTGGCTCCACAAGACACTACCAAAAATAAATGTGACAAGAACACTTCAGCATTCTTTAATAATGAAAGTATTAAAAGAATGTTTCAGCTCACCACAAACTTTTTTCCTAGGTCATTTTGATAATCTTTCTAAAATCAGGCATGTTGAACTGCCACTGCAAAGTCTCAGGTTGTCCCTTACTCTTCTCCCAGGCCCTTTTTGGGAGGCGGACTAGAAGGCAAATTGAGCCTCTTAATATTCTAAAGGCTTAAGGGTTTTGTGTCACTTGTTTGCTGCACTCGTTTTCCAAAACCTTCCTCTCCCTTCTCTACTGTAAAAACAGAGGGTGCAGTTCTGACCCCTTCCATCTCAAAAAGGGTATTTGAGTACTGGGAAAAGTAAAGAGGAGGGCACTAATGCTGACCAAAGACATGATACGGCTTTTGTAAGAGGAATGACCAATTTGGCTGGGACTGTTTGGCATGGAAAGCTTAAAGGGATGCTAGAGGTCCACAGAAGTCCTGGAGAGGGTGGGCAAGGACTGATTCCAACGCAAATTCCAGGCAACCCCCTGGGCTGGAATTATTTGGAGGAGAAGTATTGTGATAATGTATCTTAAAAACGTACCCAATTCTTAAGCTACCCTTAGCAGCTCCTAAGAATCCCTGTTGTGCACAGGGTACTTGAGTCACAGCCATAGCTGATATTGCAGGGACAGAGCAGGCAAAGGAGGGGGCCCTTCCTACAGAAGGAAAAACTTACCACGATCTGCCTTTGCTGGGCGGTAACCCTGCCTGGAGACCTGGGGGCAAGGAAGTGGAAACTGGGAATAGCATGGTCTTAGCTGGAGCTGATGGGTCAAATTTGGGTTGCTGACCCCTTGCAGAAGACGCTTTCTGGGCTATACAGTATCTCTGTGAAGGTTTGGGGCAAGATCACATGGTAAACAAGCTGTGGGGAGTTTCTTTCTTGCTGTACCTGAACAACTGTGGTTTTGCTTAAATTATCCCATCAATAATCTACCTGTAGCTCTCAAGTCAAAACAAAGATGCCTTCCTAATGCACTTCATAGGGCATTTCTAACCTACAAAGAAATATTCAGCAACACTGACTTCATCTTTCTGTGCCCATATTGATTCTGAAGTGAAGTGCCGTGTTTTCAAAACCAGACCAAGGCTTCAGAGGATATTACTCTATATTACCTTGTTCCTGTTTGCTTCATGACAATATCAAGGCTTATGTTTTGCCTGATTGATTCCAGCTGATAGTGCTGGCATACTGCAAAAGAAATTGCAGGCTTTAGACTGTGAGAATGACCAAGTAGACCTCAGAATAAATTAGGAACTGACTATGAGGTTTTTTTTTTACTGTGGAAAGAATACCTTACAGCAGCAAACACTGAAAGATGCGGTAGGAAAAATATGCAGTCCCTGCACAAGCAGGACACTCAGAGAGCTTTGAACCAGCTGAAGAATTTGGAGGTTCAATATTTAAATAATTGTGGTAAACTGGGGAAAAGAAGGTCCAATAGTATCACTAACAAAATGCATCGACAATAAATAAAATACCACAAAATCACTAAATCCTGATCTTTGCCTAGAAACTCAAAGCCAGCTTGGTGCTGAAAAGTGTCTATCTCCTTAAGGCTCTTCTTTTAATCTATTTGTAATAATAAGGGCTTCATTCAATTTCTCGAAGGCTGAATAAAGCTATTTATTTTTAGGAACTATCAGCCAGACCTTAGACAAACCTGTGCTTCCCGGGAAGTACAGGGAAAAGATGTCCTCTGCTGGCCCTTAGTCTAGGAACATGGTGAGTCCCATGAACTCCAAGATGGCAAGATGAGTGCATTTAAGCAAATACTTTTTTTTCTAGCATAAGGGTAGTGCTTTGATTTAAGACAACAGAGAACAATACACAGTGGGCTACCTTCTGAACAAAACCTGCATGAAAAAGAGCCAGGTAAACTTTCCTGAGTTCACTTCATATATCAGAAAAAGGAATCTAAACCCCCCTGCTTGCACTGGAGGTGTGAAACAAAATGCCTTTTTTCTCAGAGAGAAGCAGAGGACAAAAAAAAAATGAAACACAGAACAGAACTCTGCTTGAAAACAGAGTGAAAATAAATCAGCAGTGAATGGATTAGCTTCAGATCAGACTGCCCGGAGCAGCCTGATCTGGAACAGCAGAGCACTCAGGGCTTGTGTTTTTTAAATTAGTTTTAATAAATAGAATCAATAGCTCAAATTATGAAGAAGAACAAAAGCACAGATCAATTCGATCAAGGCTGCAGCTTAACGTTATAAGCCAAGGGGTGTCTTCTCTTGTCTGAATGTGATAAGATGGCAAAAGAATCCACTTGCAGCTTTTCAGTATCTCTCCCAGAACAGCTGCACACAGAGCTGGATACCAAAAATACTCCTGGTTATCCAAACACAAACACATACTCCCTTTTCTTTTCCCTAGAAGGAAAAAAAACCACTCCAAAATAATAAATAGAACCCCAAAATAATCCTTTTTTTTCCCTGAAGGTTAATGCAGGAATTTACAGGAAAGACAGAACTAAATAGATAAACAAGCACCAAGCATCCTGCATTATATATGGGATTTAATGCTCAGATGGAGAGATTCTTGGTCAGATCGCTGGAAAAGTGTCTTTCCACACAGGAGGTTAGGAAAGGGTGTTGGAGAACACTCAGAAGTTCTCTCTAACCCCAGTGCTCAGCCAAGGACTATCCACTGGAGGGGAACAAGGGAGGTGTCATTAACTTCAATCAGGCTTTGGGCAATGGGATGGGATAGGTGCACACAGGCACCTTGTTTACCCCTTTAGGCTTTGTGTTTGTTTTGTTGGATTCTTTTTTCCCCAAGGGACTTTGCTTCAGGGAAGCTGCAGTGTCTTACTAACAGGGGGCCAGGTCACTGAGGAGCTCCCATTTCATCACAGGGGTGATATCCTAAACACCCCGAGCACCAGCTCTGAAGAACAAGTGCTACATAGAAAATTAAAGCACTTAAACACCCCCTCAGCTAGTTTTTTTCCTCCCTCCAATAAAACTTTTTGTTAAATTTAAGGCAAGTACAAACTACCAGTCCCACCTTTATTTTATCAAATACAGTAAAACTGAAGAGGTTTTTGGCACACTATGGGACAACACCCTAGAGGTGTGAGAACAACACAAGGTGCTGATAACCTCTGCTAACTCCCATTCATCCTCAGGTTGAAAAGCTGGCATCAGTTATGTGGGCTTTGTGCTCACGTAGAGCACATGAGAGTCTTTTTCATTGTTGTGGTTGAATTATAGATAAACAGCAGAAGAGGAATAGTAATCTTGTAATAATAGAATATATGACAGATGTACTACTGAAAGTCATTCACATGCTCCAGTGGTGAGCATGGTTCAAAGCCTATCTGGAATAGACTTCCATCTTGCTAATAAATATTCAGAGACTTTATAGTCTTCAAGGACATAATATTGAACATCTGACAGAAAATTCAGTGTAGATCCATACGCATTTTTTACTACATTTCGATCAGAAGTAGTTTCCTTAATGTTTATATCAAGCAGTGCCTTTGCCAGAATACACAGAACTTTCCTGGGCAAAGTATTCAATGGTTAACTTCAAGTCCAACAAAACAAACAAAATACCAATTATGATTCAAGTGTAGTGTAATTTATTTTCTATTCAGTGAGGAAGAATTGATTTTCCCAGCAGTGTCACTTACACTGTAATGATTATTGCACATAAGACAACTTAAGAAAATGATGGAAAAACAAATTAGGTGGGCTGCAGATCATTGGCTTGTCTTAACTGCTCACCTTGCAGAGAGAGTTAGGGAAACATAAGATACAGTACTGGATGTCAGGGTGCTTGAAACCCCTGCTCTCCTTCCACCTCTTTGATGTTTCATATTGAAATTTCAAAAAGAACCATACCAACATTTCCAGCAAGGATGAAACAGCACATCTTGCCAGTCTGCGGACATCTACTAAATTAAAAACAGTGACAACTTGCTGTGACAGAAGGCAATTAAAGGGGTATAAATTGTCTAAGAACTTGGCTTTTTCTCTCATTGTACTGTAAACATAAAATGCTCTAATTCTATTGTAAAAATTCATTCATGAGTCACGTGAGAAAATGGTTGCCATGACTCCTTGGCTTCTGCTAGCTGACACTTCAGTGCTGATGACCAGGTGCTAAAGCAATTCAGTAAAAGACTGGGCCCAATATTACCACACCATCTAATGGAAATCAGTAGGAATTCTTCCACTGGTTTTTCAATATGTATCGGACAGATCTTTTATTGCACACAGAAACCTGAATAACGGGAACACAGGTTAACCAATCAGTGGTGCAGTGATAATCTCTTCATGCTGAGATGGAATTGTCCCAATCAGAGTTTGTAACAAAAAAATGAGTTGGCCTCACATTCTTCTGCGGCGACATCCACAATCAGCTAACGTAGCGTACATTAAGTGCTGCACATCTTATCTAGCTGATAGAATTTGCTGCAGAGGCTTGGTTAACCATGTTTAGTAGCTTAAGGGCAAGCAAATATGACAGTCAGCATTAGCCACTGAACCTGAAACATCCCTGCAAAGTTTCACACTTGTCCTTCCAGAATCATTATGTCTTCCCACAGATTTATTTCAAAGGTCTGCATCATTATTTTATTCTAATTGCAGCTTCCTTGTGGAATCTCCTATCTTTTTGCTCTGTTTTACATGGCAAAAAGTATTTTAAGCTTCAAAGACAAGTTGGCCTGGCAAAAAAATGAGGGGATGCATGAATTTTGTAGCTGAGTACTTTGTCGAGAAAACGTGCCACTAATTTATACCCCTTAACCTGTTGGGTTAGATTCAGTGCTTGTTATTTCAGCCCTTTTGATTATGTCACCTCAATAGCCAACCACTTTTTTTTTTTTTTAATGTGACATTCATATCTATTCTTGCAAATAGATTGTTCAAAGAGTAGGTATCATAGCAGCCATTCTCTCTCACTTTCTCAGATTAAGGAATGCTTTTGGCAATGAGAAAATGAACATTTGCTCTGAGTTTGACAGTTGTAAAGGATGTTTATTTCCTAGGGCTTTGTTTCTAAGACTGCAGTGTTTAAAAGAATATTCTCTCCTGCTTTTGGACTCCCTCTCCAGACCCTTCCCCAGCTCCACTCCCCTTCTCTGGAGTCTCTTCAGCCCCTCCATGTCTTTCTTGTAGTGAGGGGCCCAGAACTGGATACAGCATTCAAGGTGTGGCGTCACCAGTGTTGAGTACAGGGGGACAATCACTGCCCTGGTCCTGCTGGCCACACTCTTGCTGATCCAGGCCAGGATGCCACCGGCTTTCTTGGCCACCTGGGCACAGCTGGCTCATGCTCAGCGCTGCCAACCAGCAGCCCCAGGTCCTTTCTGCTGGGCAGTTTTCCAGCCACTCTGCCCAGCTTGTGGCACTGCAGGGGGTTGTTGTGGTCTAAGAGCAGGACTCAGCATTTGGTCTTGTTGAACCTCATACTGTTGGTCTTGGCCCATCTATCCTGCCTGTCCAGATCCCTCTGCCCTCCAGCAGATCAACACTCCCACCCAGCTTGGTGCCATCTGTGATCGAGGGTGCCGTTGATCCCCTCATCCAGGTCATCAATAAAGATATTGAACAGGACTGGCCCCAATACTGAGCCCTGGGGGACACCACTAGTGACTGGACACCTCCTGGATGTGGCACCATTCACCACCACTGTCTGGGTCCAGCCATTCAGCCAGTTCTTAACCCAGACAAGAGTGCACCTGTCCAAGGCGTGGTCTGATGGCTTTTCCAGAAGAATGCTGTGGGAGACAGCATTGAAGACTGTACTGAAGTCCACGTAGACTATATGCACAGGCTTTCCCTCATCCATTAGGTGGGTCACCTGGTCATAAAGGATCAGGCTGGTCAGGCAGGACCTGCCTTTCCTAAATCTCTGCTGACTAGGCCTGATCCCTTAGTTACCCTGAATGTGCTCACACTGTGAGCATTTGTGATCACACTCAGGATAATCTGTTCCATGACCTTCCCTGGCACCGAGGTCAGGCTGACAGGCCTGTAGTTCCCTGGATCCTCCTTCCAGACCTTCTTGTGGATGGGTGTCACATCATCCAACCTCCAGCTGTCTGGAACTTCCCTGGTTAACCAGGACTGATGGGAAATGATAGGGAGAGGCTTGGTGAGCCCTTCCAGCAGCTCCCTCAGTGCCTTTGGGTGAATCACATCTGGGGCCATAGACTTGTGAGTTTCTAGGGTGGCACAGTATGTCACGAATTACTTTCTCCTGGATTACAGAGGGTCTATTTTCTTTCCACTCCTGTCTACCAGCTCAGGGGGCTGGTTACCCTGAGGAAAACTGGTCTTATTGTCAAAGAGGCAAAAAAGAAATTAAGTATTTCAGCCTCTTTTTCATCCTATTGAAGCATTGAAAAGATACAAAACCACAGCCAAAATATTTTCTGCCTTTGTGTATACTTTTTGATTTTCCCATCTCCTTCACTCAAGGGTAATCTTCCAAGGCACACAGATGTTTTAGCTGATTATCCTTTATCTGGCAGAAGTAGCCTCTCAGTGAGTATTGCTATTTCAGCATTGAGATAGCAGGGAATGATTAGTGATTGGTTTGACACCGTTTTCTTTCTGGGAAGTATTTTCCACCACCACTTCTTCAATAAGATCAACAAGGGTGAAGACCATTCAGATGACCACATAGCTTGGGAGCATGCTCTTAGGCTAGCTGACAGAGGAAGCATGGGCAGTAGCTTCTATTAGGCAGCTGCTGAAATACGATACTGATGTTGGAAAAAGACCTTCCAGTAGGAGGAACTCAAACCCATGGAAACTCCTCCACTGCTGCTATACTTGATGTTGAAGGTGAAATTTCGACCTCCACGTAGTCTGGGTGCATCTTTTTCCATCTCTGGGCTATTTTTAGAAAAGCAGTTGGCATCTTATTTCAATAATCTTTCACCTCAAGGGTTCTGGGACTTTTGGGCTTCTAGGATTGAGAGACAATCTGAATCACTTGAGTTCAGATTAACAAAACCCTGAGTGTTGCTATGCAACATAGGCTGAAGCCCAAAGCTATTCATAAAAGTAGGATAGCAGCATGTGGTATTTTACAGGAATCTATAAACTCCTTTATACAGTGGACATTGTAAAGATGCACTCTAGCTAGCTAGTCAGGCTAATAAAAACAGCAGTCTGCCACCCCACCAAAGCAGAGGTTAACAAGCTTTCTCTGGAATGCAGGAAATCTTCAAGGAGACGCAAGCAGGAACTTCTGAGGCACCCCTTGCCTCATTGCCTATTTTAGCTGATAACCACCCCTGTGTGCACTCAGCCTGGAGGACACTGAAGAGATGAATCCACACCTAGAACCAAGGCCGGCTCCTGGCAGCCTGACACAGAGGGTGAAAAAACCGCAGTCTTTCAAAGCCTTGAACAAAGACCCAGTCTCCCTGATTTCCAGTGCCGCCAGAGTGTCTCTTCCAGACAGTGTCCACACCTCTGACAGACAAACAAAACGGTGAAGCCTGAGCTGGTGCTGGTCCACGGCCCTGAGGCTACAAAGCTGTCCCCACCAGACCAGGGCATCAGTACATCCAAGGGCAAGCACTCCTCAGTGGGAACTTCATGGACACTCATGTCTCGATATCCAGCCCGTACAGTGCTCTGTAAAGCTCTGGATGGACATGCTCCAATTCCTACGGTAAAGTGTTCAAAACCCAATGTGATTTCTGGGGTGTGGGCCCAGGCAGTGTGCTCAGCCACAGTGCCATAACACAGCAATAACATGTAGAGAAATAGAGGTCAAACAAATATTGTAAATATATATTAAAAAATTCCTGTAGATCCAATGTTCATGCATTTGTGAAGGTCTTTGACTAAGGAGAAATATACAGAAAGCAATTAAATTCATAAACGGGTGAAAACCTTCCAATTAGTGCTCCTTAGGCAGCCCTACTGACAATAACAGAGACAACAGTTAGCCATAATTGAAATACTCACAAAAATCTCCACCTCAGCTGTCTTTGAATTACTGACTGAAACACTACTGTGAAATGCTGCTCTTCTAATACAGTGACAGAAACTGATACAAGAAAAGTACAGAAATGAAGAAAGTGGAAAAGGTGATGATGCAGATGTACCAAGTCAATAAAAACGCATTTGAGGGAAAAAACCCTGAAACTTTATGCCTCGCTTGACATTAAAAAATAGTGGAGTTATGACTTTCTCTGCCAAGAAAGAGTTATTAGAAAGAAATAGAAATATGCAAGTGGTATTTTTTTTGTTTGTTTGCTATTTGGAAAAAGGAAACGCATTGCCATAGGAGAACAGTCTGGTGAATAAGGTGGGACTAAGCCACTGGGTTAAACCCTGTACTCTTGGGAAATTGCTTGCCTTTTGCAACTCATAGCTTTCCTGTTACTGTAATGGATAAAATTACACTTACATACTTAACATCAATGTTGTGAAATCTGTTGATATTTATAGAAAACCTTGTGAGCCCTAAGACACCTTGTCAATTCCCTGTGACCCATTAAAACAATTAAAATCTCCCCTAATAATTTAAAATAAGTGTAAACTTTTTTTACCTATTTGATTTGCGCTTTCAATGCCCATTTTATTTTTCCCCGCAGTGGTTTCCTGTCTACTGCAATAGCACAAAGTCCTGAATCTGCAAATACATGTAGACAGGTACTTTTGCACCTGCGATTCGTCCCACCGGGAAGCAGCGGAGCTGCTTGGGCAAGCAATTAGGAAGTGTACGAATGCCTGCAGAATCAGACCCCGGATTTTCTTGTAGGGTATTCCCTCACAGGGCCCACTAATGCTGATTTCAAAGGACTGGAGAATGAGGTCTGGGCTTCATCTGCCATGGCAACAATATACTGCAGATAGGAAATTACAGCTCGTGGGATTCGGATGCAGCGAGTATTTCCCCAACCAGTAATTCCATCTAGAGAGAGCTGTACTGCCAAGGCACTTCTTGGTTTGCTGTCATTTTCTAACACAGCCTGTACTTCTTTTATGACTCTTCTCTTGCCAAAAATGAAAAGCAAAAATTTCCATAGCAGCTCTGTTGGCCAAAGAAAACTTTGGGGACAAGAGAAGGTTTTTAGCATCAACCTGCTGTCTTTCCATGGGTTTACAGCCCTTCTACTTACACGTTGCTTGTTCAGAAATTTATGTGTCTATAAAAATTCTTGCTGGGAAACTGGACTCCAAGGAAAGACTCTTCAGAATTGACTGCTTTCCACCAGTTATCAAGAAGGAAAAAATGGGTTTGGCTGATCTGTGTTCCTTTTTTTAAAGCTGTGGAGAGGCTGGAGATGCCAGAGAAAGCAGCACAGGTGGCACTTCCACCACTGGAGACAGATGTGCTTTCTTACCTCGGTGAATGTCTGTGGCTCTCACAGGCATGATGTTTCCCACTGAACAGGATACCCTTTTACAAAGGGTCTGGCCCTCAAAAATGCCTATTGGGCTACTGAAGGCAACAGCCTAATGTGCTTATACCATGTGATGGTACAAGTGATAAAAGAAATCAAAGCTTAACCTGAAGGTAAGCACTGAAATCCAAACCTCTCAAAGCCAAGGGTAGGCAGGAGTGTTACACCAGGGATTATTTCTAAGCACAGAATATGACACCATTAAAAGGCTTTCAAAGGTGTGTAAAGAAAACCACTATAATTCTTAGCCTGCCTATGTGACGATCCTTTTCAGTGAAGAAAACCAACCTCACATAACTACATATCACTTCTTCCCATCCCATGCTCCTGGTTTAGGGAAAAAGGGCAGGCAGACAGTACCTCCTTCCATTATTACTCTCTCACACCTCAGCCTGAGCCATTTTAGGAGTTACGGCTGTATATCCATGCCACTGTTTTCCAATCTCATCCTCTCCGCCCAGGACCAAACCGGCAGAGGAAGAAGTTAAACACAGACACCCTGGGCACATGCATAGGTGTGTACACACACTTCTTGGGGTAGGACCTGGTTTTGGGGCAAGGGGGAGGGAAAGTGTCTTTATAAGTCCCCCATTATACCCCAAAGTTTTATGTTTAGAACATAAATAGAGGACACCAGAAACTCTCCTGAGAAAACAAGAACCACTTTCTTTTCCAGTGTTCACACAGTCCATCCGGTTCTTCATTGCATGCTACTGTTTCAAATAAAAAACCCCAAACTTCTGATCTTCATTTGAAAGCATATTCCCTCCTTGCTCCACTCTCAAACAAAAGATGAATCAAACACTGAAAACTTGGAAATTTTCCCCACTGCATGTTTATGCACATAGTGTTTTTGGAAAACCACTGAAGATTCACAGATTCCTGACTACCAAATATTTACAAATTAATTCCAATTAACTGGATGTATTTGGACAAAGGTTCATATCAGAAGGTGCATCCTCATGCATCTGGATGTGGGGAAACTTTATGTCAATGGGACCATTCTCAGAATCATGCTCCACAGACATTCACAAAACAGAATTTCCAGGCAAATATGTTAAAATGCTGACTAGTAATAGCATCCTTGAGTAGAAAAGAGAGGGAGCAGAGCTGAAAGCTTCAGCCTGCAGCTCACCCAGTGGGTATATGCTTAAAATAGGGGCTGACCTGTCTATAGGAAGCTCTGAGTAAGTTACATTTAAGGATACAGCACTATTTAGTTAGTCCAGGCAAAGAGGGAGGCTCAGCAAGCTCAATATACTTATGAAAAACAAGGATTCATTCAGCTGAGTTGGGTTGGAGGCTGTTTTCGTTTCACTCAGACACATATCTCCCTCTGCCCAGAATAACAGTCTGTAAATTCTCCTCTAGCTACCGAGGAGCAAGTGATTCTAAGTGGCTTGATAAGGTAATGGGAGATAAGAACCATCCCTACCTTCCAGGCTGAGCTCCTGAAAGACTTAAGGATAGTTGGAAGAAAACACTGAGCAAAAGTAAACAAATCACAAGCTTTTGTGATCCTAGACCCTCAAGATCAAAGAAATTACTTCTGAGTAAAAGGCAGAAATTGGGCTCCTTATTATGGTGTATGCAAGATGATTAGAAGAAATAATTTTCTATACTCTTACATGAAATCCATGCTTGAGTCTGACCTATAATTTGAAATAAGCTTCATTTTAATGACTTAAATTTCACTGCTAATAAGAGCAGCCCAATCAAACTATAGGCAAAGTGTGTGAAATAATTTACAGATTTTGTCTGAAAAGGTCAAGGTCTTAAACAAAGAAAAGTGACTTTTCCTACCAGAGTGTTTGCCCCTCGCTGTGTAAAACTAAGACTGCTATGAAAAATAATACCTGTCTTTTGTGCCCAAACTGTCTTGTTTACTGAACACACACACACACACACTCATTCCCAATCAGCTGCTGCCAAAATGAACAACACATGGCTGAGAGAGGTCCCCATTGCCAGACAGTGAAAATGAACTGAGTTCTTTCCACTGAAGTTAATGAAGCTATGACAATTTAAATTAACTGTGAGCCTACCCCAATTATCTTTTAACTTGCCTGCACAAGGACTCAGGAAAGTTAAGCAGAACTAACTAAGATGCCAAAAAGAGAGGAGAGAGTGAGGCATGTTGAACTGTGCATGGGTTTCTTTGGCTCCTCAGTTGGGTGTCTCACAGGTTTGTTTATTTTTCTTTGGCAGATAACTGCTTGGCTCTGCAGGACCCTCTCCTGCACACAAACTGCTGGCAGTTGGAGCAGCTCTCCCTTTCGGATGGATATTCTTACTCAGCATCTCTTCTCTGGGCTCCTCTTTCCCTGTTTTTGTGTCATTCCACATCCACTCTCTTCTGTCACCCTCATTAAACTCTCGCACAAGCAGTATTTCTAGTGACATGTCAGCCTGATGAGACCCCCTCAGCATCTGCAAAGAAAACCCTGGAGGCTCACAGTAGACTTTCTCTTGCTGGCTTATCAGGTGACACATTTTATGTGTGATACTCTTCCACAGGAATGTGATTTGCAGCTTGTGAAGATACCTCCCACTGGGGATCTCTTCTCCAGAAGTCGTCTCAGAAATGTAGCTGGGATTATCATCAAGTATTTGAGAAGCTTTTTTAAATTTTATTTTTCACTTAAGTGGCATGGCCTGGGCTATTGAGGGAGATAATAAGCATTATTCTTCAAGACTGCAGTGCTGATATGAATCTGCTAAATGTCTGATCCAGAAAATGATTAACTCAAATTCCCAAGATGCCATTTATAAAACTGAGTGAGGTATTAAAAGCACAATTGCAGGGAGAAATACAGGGATAACTGATGAACTGTCTTGGCTTGGTAGCTCTTACAGTACAGCAACTGGTACCCTGCTGGGTCAGAGCATGAGGGGCACACACACACATACCCCTTTCTCTTCATAAACACCCTGAGCTCCCTATGTAAGGGATGGGAAGGCAGCTCATTGAAGCTGAGACAGAACCACATAAGCACTTTAATGTCACTCAAACTCATGAAAGCATTTCCCTGGAGCTCCGACTATGCTCTGCTTTCCCAGCTAGCAGCAGTCATCTTTGAGTGATACTCAGTAGGATTCCCTGTGCCAAAGTGTCCCTGCACGGGATGAGAGATGGAGTTAATACATTTTAGTATCAGATGCAAGAAGGCAACAAAGTCTGAAATACAGTGTTTTACTTCTGCAGAGTGAAAACTGATGAGCTGTGAGAAACTGTTGTAAGGGGAGTAAATGAAGATAGGAAATCATCCATACTGTTGAAGTGTTTAGCCTAGCATACCATTCAGAGCAAAGGAAATTAACTGCTGCGTGGCACCAGTGAATTCATGAGTCCTCAAATCTGCTTAGTGATTCATGTTCTTCTTGGAGAAGTAAAAGATAGAACTCCATCCTACTTTGCAATGTCCTCTAGGCTTACCAGTTTCTCCACTTTACCACATTTTAGTTTAAAACTACTAATTTCGGATCTTACTAGGGCTTTTCTTTCCTGCTGTGCCTCATCACTAACTCTGGTATTTACCAGATCGCATCTCATGAATAACATTACTGTCAAACTCTCCTGGGTTTTTAACTATATTCATGACTTGAATGGGGAGACACACAAGATGAAGACACCATATTTGAGACAAGAAAATGTAACACCTACAAGTGACTGGTTTAATCTTCCAAACACTTTAGAAAAATATTTATTATCATCTCATTCAGTAGGCACGTTTGGATTCTTTGTAGGAAGTGAACCAGAACATACCTAAAATGTCTAAGAGAGAGGCTTTATTTCAGGACACGGAGCTCATCAGCCCAGGAGCCCATTTTGCCTGGTTTCAGATGTGTGGGGATGTGACACAGGCTGGTTTGTGTGTGTGTGTGTGTGTGTGTGCGTGACAGAGACTGCTGGAAAAAACTGAATTTATACATTGAGAGAATATCTCTGTAGCTGACCCCAGTGGAAGGAGTCAGCTTGGTACCCTCCCAACGCTGCATGCAAACAAAATCAAGTCTTGGATTTCACTGTTTCCCTGCAAAAAACTCAGTGATTTATTTTAGTAAGTCATCAAATTTTAAGTGAATGCACTTTCATTTCCAAGATATATTTTTTATATATATATATATATATATATATATATATATATATATATATATAAAAATGTACAGACAACTATAAATCTTCAGACTTGGCCATACCTCTCTCGCACATACATCAAACTGCAGACCATATAAGTAAGGTGAAAGCCATGTGCATGTATTTATTTACAGCATCAGGAGTAAGCCAGCAGAGTACTGCACTGCAAAGCAGCTCCCATTGCGTGCAGCATACCTCCTCACGTTCAAAAGCTCCTGAAGCTTTAGAAACTGAATGTTTCTGTAGAGATATATATTTGGTCATTTATACCAGGTGAGGATCTGTCCTGCTGAGTTTATTATCCTTTTGTGTAATTTTCTTATGTTTCTTTTTCTTCCTCTCTTATGATCTGCCTAGTTCTTTTTATCCTCTCAATTAAAATGTCAAATACAGAATCCAGCCTTAAGCATAGGACCACTGCACTGATATACAAACAGCAATCTTACAGCAACTCTGTAGCCTTCTCTTTCAAAGTAGGAGCTGATCATAAATTCAGGAAGAGAAGAATGTAACCCTAACAGATGCAAAACTGGTTTGAATTAAAAACTAAAATAATTAAAAGGGCTTTAGCCAGCATATAATTTGCTCTCAATATGCTCTGCTGTGAAAATATTCTCATCTCATCCTGAAAAAAATGTGGGTTTATTGATTAACTGTATGATTAACCACCACAACACAGGGAGTTCAAAGCTTCGTGGGTCTTCATTTTGTTAGTTTACTTTATCCTCTCACACCTTGCCTTTCTTAGGTTAAGGTCAGTCCATCAGTATAAACACCCAAGCAAGAAGTGTAGCTGTTTGCAGGTTTCAGTGTAATTTCAGCCCTAAGTGTGAAAGAATAAAAAAAATCCTAATTGCAGCTGTCAATAACAGAGTTGCAGCTACAATTCACATCATTTTCAGCTTCTGTCACTGGGAAGCACATCTGACTCACTCAGTACGTAACACAGGACTTGCTATTTCTAGGCAGCTGATGTTTTAGTGCTCAGACATCTACTCAGCCTTGACTTGATAGTCTAAAGTAAATATCCTTGAGCGATCGTACAAAAACACCTATGCAGTGAGCAAGTGAAAAACCCTGCTGTTTACAGTTTGCAGATGCTTGGGAGAAAACACTCTATATAACATACCTCTAAACTGCTCTGACAGTGGCTAAACTGCCTCCTAGAAGCATGGAGTCATTATGGCTGGAAAAGAGCTCTCAGATAATTGAGTCTGGCCGTTAAGCCCACACCACCTTGTTTGCCACTAAACCACGTCCCCAAGTGCCACATCCACAACACTTATAGGGACCATGATTCCAGCACTTCCCTGGGCAGCCTATTCCAGTGCCTAATGACCCTTTCAGGGAAGAAAGTTTTCCTAATATTGAATCTCAACTGCCCCTGGCACAACTTGAGGCCATTTCCTGTTATCCTTTTACTTGGTGCTATTCAAATGTTTCTGCTTAAAGTAGTTTGTTAAATCTTAAGAAGGATCCCTTCTGAGAATGTCATTTTTGTCTGCATTCCTATCTCAAAGCAAGACCTCTAATGAATAAATGAAATCCTGCTGAATACTGATGATGGATTACAAAACTCGACACTGGATTTTTAAGATTGGAATAGATCTTCAAGGAGCAAACTGCCTCCAGCTGCTACTGAGTCACTCCTTCCCCTCTTCCCCTGAGGCAATTAAGAGTTAATACTTTGACACAGGTGAGCCTACATTTCCCATCTGGACTTTTGGCCTCTGGTTTCTAATGGATTGACTCCAAAGTTGTAAGTCAGAGCCATCTCTTCGGCATTTTGGTATCTATTAGAAAATACCAAAAATTCTTCTATCCAGGCAAAGATTATAAAGAAAAACAGCTAATAACCACAGCCTCCCTTGCGAACACTCAGAACATGCCAGATGCAGACTGCTTGCAAATCTGCAAAAAGCAATGTACTAACCAAGCTGTAACCATCCTCTCATGAAATTTTGGCCTGTAATTGAAAATGTGGCAGAAATGAGAGTGATGAAAGCCCATGGATTCTGATCCCTGCTCTGTTTCCACATGGTAAGTACAAAATGAAATCGCTCACTGTAAGAGGCTACCAGCCTTCCCTTTGCAACACCCTCGCTGAAGCAGGTGCTAATCTAGCCAGGACCAAACCCCTGTCTCATGCACCACACTGCAGAGCTCATGTTTGCTGTGGAGCCTAAGCTCTCCCTGTTGGGAAGCCGATCACAAGGAAATCCCTCACGGCAGCACGTGCTCAGGACCAACCCTCAAACACTAAAAAATAACAATAAGAATTGAAAATGTCAGCAATGGCAAAGAGATAATGGTGAGTGAGGGCCCTATTTTTACCTTTATCATGAGTTTTCCTACTGAGTGTCCCAGCTGGCTGCCACATGCCAGTGTCCCAACTTCAGACACAGCTGTAGTGAAATAGAATCGCATAGCAAAGGAAGTGCTTGAGGCTTATTAGGCTCCTGTTCTCACTCTAAAGCATTCACCAGCATGTTATTCAACATTTTCAAGGCACTAGGGAAGGACTCTAGGATAATTTAGGAAAACTATCAAGATCATATAAGGCAAGGTGAAGAGCTTGAAGTGTACTGAAGAAACTCCTCTCCATCAAACAAAACCAGACTGCATCCAGACTCCCAGAATGAGCTCTTAAGAGAAAAAAATACCTTGCAGGAGCTGTACTTAGCAAGAAGTCTCTGCCTGTGGCCTGTACAGGGTTCTTAGACACCATGGCCTTCTGTGCTCCAGTTGGTATGCTGATTTAAAAATCCTTTTCACTCACTGAGACTTTCTGAGGAAACATAAAGCAAGCTTTTTCTGTTACCAGGGGTGCACCTGCAGCGTCATCTGGAGAAGTAAAACCTATTTTAGCCACCTGAATCACCCCACTGGGCACTCAGTGGAGAGACACAGAGAAAAGGACTTTTCCAGAGTTCCCCTTTGATCCTGAAGGAAAAATCTAAAGTTTATCTGTCACTTGATAGCTCTTCACCTAACGTATCTAGCTTTAGTAATCCTAAGGTTTGGTACATTCAACGCTACTCTAGGTACTTTTCAAAATTTTAAGCCATGCTGAAATCAGTCCCAGGGCTATACTAATGGAAGGGGACCTGGATGACTCCCCGAGAAACCAAAAGCTGGTTTATTTTGAGAGAAAGTGAGAAGAGAGTCAAGTTGAGAGATTCTAACTCCAGTATTTGCCCAGCATTGGCAGAAGAAAGGATTTGTTTGTTGTTTTCAGTCACACTATTGTTGTATTCTGCCTGTTTCAGAGAATAACACTCATGCTAAGAGCCCACAAATTAGCATCCTCAACAAACTCTTGAGAAGTTAACAAGGAGAGGACAAATCCCATTTTACTAACAGGTGCTTTTCAGCGATACTCTACTTCTTTGCAGAAATAATTAAAAAATGCTTTTGCTTAATCCCTAGAAGGCAGACCTTAACTGTGTAACCTAAAGAAACAATCAAAGCAAAATTAAACAAAATTAGCCGTATACGCCTGGAGCACAGTTCACTCAGGATTTAGATGGCCTAAATCACAGATGGATTAGTTTCTCCTCTAGTTATGAGAATGATTTAAACTTTTAATGACCTTTTGTGGTTAATTCAGACATTTCTCTCAAGTTTTCACTGCAATCTGCTTAGTCAGTGAGCACAACAACTCCTCCTTCTGAACAAAACAAAACTTCTGCCCTAGGAAAACACTGGCATAATAACCATGGATATACTGTGGTGTGTAAAATTGGGATAGGGCTATATTTTTCTAACTAGTGACACATCATTCTTCATTGTATCCTCCCTTCAAACTTGCCACTCCACTTATTAATCAAAAGCTTTATCCAGGGCTACTCCTCTTGGTTTTGCTCTTGGTTGTAACAATGCCAGATGTCTGTGGGGGTGTTGGCAAAGGGTGATCTAATTTGCTTTAAAACTATTAAAATGAAAACAATAACTTGCAGTTACATACTTGCCATTGCACAAGCTCATTTGCTTGCCTGTGCTACTGACACACAAAACAGCTGCCACACACTATTGCTCACATTACTTTTATGAAAAATAATGAGAAGCTTTAAGACAGACAAAACCCATCCTCTTGTAACTCAGTACAGTATCTTCATGTTGCTCACTGTCTCCAACCGCAGCCACGCTGCTGCTCTAGTGGAGGAGGATCCCTCCCTGAATGTTTGTCAGAGTCCTTTCTGCAATGCCTTTGAGATTTCAAGGGGAAAACATTAAGTTCCTTCTTGGCAAACAAGTGCAAACCTTTGGAAAGCTCCTGCAGTACAAACAAACGCTCATCATGAAGTTGTTTGGGGCAGACAAGTTGCTCTGCGCCCTCCAACAACGCTAAAGCAAAGCTGTAAAGAAAGCTCAGACTTTGTGCTTCAAATTAGTCACAGCACCAAGGATGCTTGTTTCAAATTTAGTCTGCACTTTGCATTATAACGTGCAAACTCCTTTCTTAACAGAGATTTTACATTGACCATGATCAGAGAAACGGAGAGGAGTTTCAAGTGTAATTAAGTGAGCGTCGGAGGAAGGGCTGTGCTCTGCAAACAGCTGGCATGAAGTCTCCCAAGAGACTCCCTGCAAACCTGACCTGTGGCTTGCCAAGCAGCAGCTTGTTTGGAGAGCCAGCCCCAAGGCTGCTGCTCCCAACCGCTCCCTTTCCCTACTTACAGTTCGGTGGTGTTGGCAGGGATGTCCCGGGGAACCTGGAGCACCTGGCTCTCCTGGCAGATGAACACCCTGCCCAGGCAGCGGCAGGCGCGGTGCTGGCATCCCAGGCAGCCCCCCAGGAACAGCAGCAAGCAGGCAAGGGCTGGAGACATCTCTGCCTCCACATCTGTGCCCGTCTCCTTTAGCTCAAAGAGAAGAACGCAGAGACCTCCCAGGCCAACACCCTGGATGGAAGATCCGCCCCGAAAGCTGGGACAAACCATGTGGCTCTTAGGGGATGACTTCTCAGCAAGTTTCACTTCATGACCCCAGATTCCGTATGGCCTTGGAGTGGGGACAGAGACGAGCAATGCTGATTTTTCATGACACAAGTATTTTGTATTTCAAGTGGTGTTGAAATCAGGGGGCCCAGCTGTACTAACCAGGGCTCTTTTAATGTGCTGGGAAAAGGTTCTTTCTTCTCAGCTATGCAATTTTTCATGTCTTGCTTGGTGTGACCAAGAGACAACAAAGCATTTTTGCTTTCTACAGCTCAGACACTTTTGTCCCTGAAGGAGAAGCACCCTATTTATGGCAGTATTTATGCTCCCATTCATGGATCCAAGAGCCCCTGCTTTTGTATTGCTCCTAGGCAAAAGTTAGGTGTTATTATTTTATATGGCATATAGTATACTTCATAGGGTAAAAGCTCTATACACCTAAAGCCAGAGATAAATAACATGCCTGTTTTTTCACAACTGTGATTATTTTTCATGCAGTTGCTGATTCCTCTCCTTTTTCCTTCAGCACCTTTATTGGAACCCAAACAGAAGGAAACTCTACAAACCAAATTGTCCCCATGGACTGGTAAATTAATTTCATCATCTGGAACAGAAATCCCAGAAATATTGCCAAATGACTATTTGTGACACAACAGGAGGAAAATAGCTTCAAGAATATCACCAGGAGGCTTGGATGTTGAATCTTGTCAATGTTGAATCTTGTCTTTGAGTCCCTATTTGTTTTGTTTTGACTGAGCTAAAATATCTTGCTACAAATATTAATCCTTGAGGAAGGGTCTCTGTCAACTCTTTGCTGTCATTGAGTCAAGATGCACCAGGCCATTGTGTGGAACCAGTGCTTCTCTACAAGACACCTGAAATGAACATTTTGGGATAAAGGTGTTTGTGGTTTTTTTTTTGTTGTTGCTTTGCGGTTCTTTGTTTTTCTTTTAAACTGTAAATGGCTGTTTTAGACACACAGGGCTTAAAAATCATGTGCTTTTTAAGTAAGTAAGGGAAGAGCCATGGGTGATTCTGCTAAACTTGACTCACATTTAATCCTTCCCATTGCTTGGAAGGATTTCTTAATCTTGTTAAAAGCTGCTGTTAGCTTGTTTTTCATGGGTTTTTTAATTGCTATTTTTTTTTCTTCCATAATCAAAAAGCATTAACAAATGTAATGAGACAAAAGACAGCATCTTTCCCCTGGACTGTGTTGACCAAGATTCCATCATTCTCACCTTTAAAACAAGCCTCATAATATAGATGTTTCTTAATAAAACTAATTAAGATTTTTAAACTCATTAAAATAATTCTTAACTAAAGAGTTATCCCAATTATACCAAATATTGGTTATTTTTCCCTCAGTCATTTCAGCCTACTCAAGATGAGAATTTATATTCACATAGAAAAAAAAAGTAAGAAAAAATCATGGCAATCTTTTTCTAACAATGGTAGGCTTATAATGAATTGTAAGAGTATTCTTTCAGTTGTATGTGTAAAACAGAGTCCATTTTTCTAAGTTTCATGAGAATGACAGTGGCTGCCAGAAAAAAAGAATTTCTAAAACCTTAGTGACTTTTTCCTCATTTTTCTCTCTTCCTTTTCCTTTGAAAGATCTTAGACCTACAAGATCTTCTGAAATGAGTAAAAACCTTCAGTTACCTTCATCCTCAATGGGACGAAAACTGCAGAATTGCACCCTATGATCAAAGAAATTCCTATTTATTTAAATTTTTTCCATAGCCCACTGAAAGTTGGAATAATGGCAGACTTCAGGATTTAAACAAAGGGCAGGATGACAAATCATTTGAGGCTTTTGGGGTTTTGTCATTTCAATACAGACTCTAGCTCCTGCAGTAGTAGACTAAAAGCAGGCTGAAAAAACTCCAAAATAGGAAATGTGAAGTTTGAGGAATATAAAGAGCACAGGAATATGTGGATGCAGAGGAATTTAAGCTGTATCTCTTTATCCTGAAATACATTAATATAGATGGTCATGTTATACTGATGAAATGGATAGTAGTATTTGTGACATAGTTGAAAAAGTGGCAACATTCTCTGAATGTCCAAACAATTTTCACTGATATGAAGACATCGCAATTTGATTAATTTTGGATTTCATAAATCAAACCACGAAAGTTGTTTCAGATGATAGCAATAATTCTTCGCTATGCAAAGGTCAGGAGATCAAAAAGTATCCCTAGGGTTATAAGGCATTTTTCCAGTTATTAGTGACTTCCAAAATACAGTAAGTATGTTTTATTTTAATACAACTAGTAAAACAGAGATGTTTTAAAACATCAGGTCAGGCTCAGTAGCAAATCATGAACATAATGAAGAAAAAATTGAGGGAGGTTTTCTCTCTTCCATTTTAGTTTGGTGAGGCCATTTTATCGGTGCAGTACACATTGCTCCACTTTCGCTTACATCAGTTAAGAATGAGATGACAATTATTAAATAATATAAACCCCTTATCCAGACTGCAGGCTTCTCTTGTAATACCATGGAGATAAGACTTTGATGGAAATATGCAAGTATCATTGCATTCACTAAAATCAGGCTAGCGTGCTAAACAGAACTGACATCTCATTCATATTGGAACAAGCACTAAATCAGGACCACAATAAAACTCCCTGAGGATACATGAAGATTCAGAAGGGTCTCTCAGTTGTTTTAAACATACGATCCAAGGCCTTAAAGAATAAATTCTGGTGTCTATCAATGTTTTGAACCAGGAGACTGTGTCCTATTTCTGCACATGACTGTCAAATGTCACATAGCCAAATGAGCACAGTCTCCTGCATGGACTGATCGGCTGGTGATCCTCTCACTACCAGCTCAGGAGCACAGTTGTCTCCTCTTGGGAAGAAAATCCGTGTAAAAGAGGGGAAAAAAACCCACTTCCTGGTATCTGTCTGTGGAGTTCGCACTCCTAAGTCCTTCCTGAGCGCCAGACTGGAGCTACAACCATGCCTGAAAACCCACAGGACCTGTTGCAGGGGACCACCTTCAGAGCATCATGTACTAGGAGCAAGGATGCACTGTCATTGAGATTCAAGCTGTTGAATGTGCAAATGCAGAGATGATGGTGCTTTCAGATATTTATGAAAGCCTTATCTTTGCATCCATTTGCAGAAGAACTATGCTCCAGCTGGCAAATTGGTCTTGAGAGTGTAAACTGTTTTCCTGAGTAGGAAAACAGAAATTTCCCCAAATTGAAGCACTGTAGCAACAGACATGCAATTAAGTGAATTATGAAAGATATTCAATGATGATGTTACAGATTATGAAATTAGATGGTGTCTAGGACAAACAGTTAATTCAAAGCTATATAGCCATCAAGGGATCTTTTTAAAGACAGTAGTAAGGGATCCTGGTTGATAGGACTGGCCTCTAAAATTAGCTCTGGTTGAATTTTGCAAGCACTGAGCCAGAGGAACCAAGGGGATCTGCAGACTCCATCCTCTGACCAAGCAGCAGTGCCTGTCCCGGGTCATGCTGTCACCTGGATCAATGAGGTTACAGTTGGAAATAAAATGAGCCACCTCAACTCTCTCTCCTGCCCTCAATAAACTTGCTCCTAAGACAGCTCTGAGCCCTTTCACCTCAGTGTGGATATGGTCAGGTCAACAGCTAAATCCAGCTGTTGAAGGTGTGGGAGCAGCTCTTTTCCTTAAGGCAGGAAGGTCACCAGGTGCTGGAGTGCATCAACCTACAGGCAAGCAAGTTCACAGCAGCATCTGCTTGTGTTTGCCTCCTCTGAAACACAGCATGACAGCTAATTAAGTAAATACTGTTTCTACATACAGAAAATGTTGTTTCCCAGCCTCAGAATAGTGTTTAATTACTGACTGCCTCTTTATCAGTGGCTTTGCTTAACAACATGCATTCTCTAAAAATGTGTAAGGCAAATCAATCACCTGCATGAACAGATGACATAAAAAACACATCCAAAAGGAGTTTATCCTTCAGAGTGGATATTTCTTTCTCTTTTGATGATTTCCAGCACATAGTTTCTCCCTGTGGCTTTAGAAGCAGCAATAGCCTCTATTGTCCTGACTGCTATGCTATGAGAAGAAAAAGGTATTTTCTCTCCATAAAAGCTGGCAATGTGAGAGGGAGCAGATCCTAAGAGGAAATCAGAGGAAATTACTAAAAGGGACTTTGACACATCACCGATTTACCTTTTGTGAATGACCAACATGGGTCTCAAAACAGCAGATCATTGAGGCAAACAGATCATTGACCTGATAAAAATATAATGTTTTAGGCTCTTTCCAGAAATAGTCTTTCTGAACAGAGTATTTTTAGCTTCACCTTTTTCCACGAACGGGGATTATTTTTAAATACATTTGAATGGACAGACTTTATCTGTGCCCTCGGAGTCGAGAACATAAAACGATAAAGTAGCCTAATAAAAGCAGTATTATTGCTCTCTCAGTTCCTTTAGCCACCTGCTCGCAGGAAACTTCAGCTCCACAAAGGAGTGAACCTGAGACAGTAAATCAGCCACCAGAGGGAGTGCATTGACTCGGGAATTGAACACACACGCGTAAGGGAAAGGATTAGAAACTGCATGGAATTATGCTCATGAGGACTTCATGTGACCCTCTGACTCTTGACTTCACAGCCTGGCTGTGATGAATTGCTCCCTTATTAAGCTGCACCCCTGCAGGAACCAGAGCTGCACATCACACGGGGCTGTGTCCAACGCAGCAATGAGCGGCTGTGCCGTGGCTCTTGCTTCCCTCCTCCTCGAAGACGAATTAGGATCTTGTGTAAACAGCCCTACCTATCTGTTTAGCTCAGGAAGGACATTACCCAGCATGGAAGGCTCTCAGAAACTTCTAATGTTTCTGCTGACACTTCTCAGCAGTGATCTTGTTTTTGTGCTATGAACTGGGGGAACCGGGGAGTTTTGACTTTCTTTATTTCACTCTGCCCCAATACTTTTATGGTTTTGATGGCTGACAAGCTCCCACTCAGCCCTTTATCTGTGTGATTTTTCTGAGGCAATCTGAGGATATAAGCACCTCATGTATTTTCAGACCACAGGAGACATATGCAAGAGACAAGAGTGAAGTCAGAGATAATCTTTGTCACTCCATCTAGTGCTGCTCCTCGGGTTCAGGTCTGTTCATCCCCAGTCGATAATAAAAGACGCAGCCCATCTGCTAGGTTTCTATCACATGTCTGTAGAAGAACAGTTATAGAAGTACTTTTTCTTTGCACTGTCCATGAGTGGGTTTGACTAGACCAAAATAATGCACAAGAGACACCAAAGCCTGCCTAGAATCACACTTTGCATCATATATTCTCCTCTGACGCCTTTCCCAGCCAGCAAAAGGTACCTGAAGGTCAGAGATGTGAGGCAAGAGAAACCTTGCCTGACTGTGGTGTCAAGGAGCCCTGCCCACAGACATCAATAACCATGCACTGCTGGCGTCAGCACTACGGGAAACCCATGGAATCCAACAGGGACAAATGCAAGGCCCCAAACCTGTGGAGGACAAACTCTCTGCAGGGATGCAGGCTGGGCACTGCCTGTTCAGGGAGCAGATCTGCTGGTAAATTGAGAGAATTGATTATTCCCCTTTCCTCAGGACCACGTGGACAGCACTACATCCATTCTGGGGTGCCCAGTAGAAGACAGACATCATTTAACTGAGGGAGTGCAGGGAAGAACCAAGATGGTCAGGGCAGGAGTGCTTGCTCTGTGAGCTGAAGCTGTGAGACCAGGGTTTGTTCAGCTGAGACAAGGAATGATCTGTGGGCACCTAACAGTAGCCCCCAGTGCCTATGAAGGGGTGACCTGTGGATACAGAAGAGCAGTCCCCAGAGCATACAGGACGGTGATCAAGAAGTGGACCCAGGCTCATTGCAGAGATGGAGGGTGGGAGAGCAGAAAGCAACAGACTTGGGTTGAAATAAGTGGCATTCAGACTGGCTACAAGGAGATTTTTCACATTGAGGAGAGTCAAGCAGCAGCACAGGCTGCTAGAGAGGTCATGCTCTCTCCTTCCATAGAAGCTTAAAAGACCAGACTGAATAAGTCCCTGAGCAACCCAGTTTGACCTCACATTGAGCAACACGTGGGACCTCCCCACGTCCCTCCTTCACCTGAACTCTTTTGTGATTCTACTTGTGGCACAGGGAGAAAAAAATCTCCCTAGGATGATTAAAAGAGAGGCTGAGTGTTCATGCTTTTCCTCAAACCTACACTGCTGCTTGCTTTTGAGCATGGTTACGATATACCACTCAGCTATTTGTCTTTAATCCCTAAAGAAAGGAGAAATGTTTGTCAGCATGAACAAAATAGGCTGGCAATGCTTTCTGTCCAGTGTTTCAAAGTTCATGAACATTCAGGGATGGTTTAGCGACAAACCTGAAGTTCTTACTCATTAAAATTCAAGAGGCTATTAATTTTTTCAAGTACAATTTATTATGACATAAAATGAATTAAAGAAACTTTAATGATGCCTCCACAACATGCCATAATTATCATCTCACATTAAAGAACGAGAGCTGCCTGGCAAAGCATACGTGAGAAATTTCAAAGATTTAAGTACAGAGATATCTCTAAGGAGGAAACTTGCTTAATCCCTCTGGTGCTTAAAATTGGCCCATGGACAGTGCTAACATCCTGTTGTTTGGCCAGAGCAACCAAATTACCTGAAATTTTCTCAGGTTGGGTGAGCATTTCCAGCATTAAAATATATTAAAGAGGTCTGAAATGGAAATATCTTTACAATATGCCTATCTTCTATTTTTTTGACCTCGTACAGCCTAAGAGAAACCATCTCTGCATGAGAAAAGGAAGAACTCAGCTGTGATTGATACATGAAAGACACTTAATATCCTTCCGGGAAATTAATTTCATTCTGACACTTAATAGAAGAAAAAAAAGAGGCAAGAATGAAAAATTAACATTTGTTAAGGCCTCTAAAGAAGATGCAGATGACTAACTAATCCCTATAGCAGATTGAAGAAAAAGGAGAAAAGAAAAAAAGAAGCATTGTGCAATTAGAGTAGGTTATTAATATTGATAGAAGGAGGTTAAAAAAGTGGCTCAATTACTTTGCAGGAGTTACAGGGTTTTGTATACTTTTACCTTCATGGCAGGTAGGCTAAATAAGCTGCCTGAGGTGACAATTAGGAGCCAAAGAATCACTGAGTCTTTTTTTAGCACTATACAGTGAGAATGAATACTGCACATTTGTTTTAAAGCATCCTTGAAGGGCATCTGAGGTTTTTCCTACTTTTGCTGGAGCTTTTACAGCAAATAAAAAAATGATTTTACTTCATTCAGTGGCTGCTGTGGAAAGACATTAAAACCTAAATATTGTTCCGATCTCTGGCAGCCATTTTCCTCTTCCACTCTTCCCTGAGCTTCCTGCTGGGACTCCTCAGCTGCTGCTGAACAGTACTGTTTTCCACAAAAGAATCCATTGGAGTTAATAAGATTATTTATGGAACAAGCTTCTGCCAAACATGGCTAAAAAATTCAGGATCTGCCCCTTAGCATACAAAATAATGAAAAATGACATATGCACTTAAAAGCAAGCAAATGAGCATTGAAAGGAAAGCTGGCCATGTCTAAGTCTTTATGCAGCTGTAGCCCTGGAAAAAATGAAAAAGAACAGCTCCAAGTTGCTTCAGCAAGCTCAAATTAGTGCTGTAAGACTGTCCAATGATATATTCATCCTCGGAATAGTTGTCCTTTGACACTTTTTCTGTCAGGAAGCAGGTTATTGCATGGAAGGTGACAAAGAGGAGCCTCCGATTCTTGATCTGCCTGCAATTGCTCTCAGTGCGGAGGGAGCAGGTCAGGCACAGCTCTGTGCAGGAGGAGAGGAAAAAGGTCCTGACATCGCTCTTAAGGCACAGAATGGAATGGAAGGTAGGCTAATGAGATCCTGCAGATGATGAAAAAGGAGCTTGTCCATCTCTCTGAGGTGCTTTATAGCGCTCATTACCATGTTATCAAAGCGCTCTGCAGTCTAATGCCCGTTTTTGTCCCCGCTTCTGTACCACAGAAAGACCTCCAGCATAATTTTACAGATGATATCAAGGAAACTAATGGGAAACGACATCTACTGCCTGGTGGTGGGTAGATCCCCTGGGGTCCAGCCAGAGACCCCAGAGAGTTGCAGGTTTGTGCACAACAAAGTATAACCCCACAGAGATGTGCCCAAGCCAGGAAGCTGTGCTTTGGAGCCCTGCCCCTGTCTCACACACACGGGGCTTCTGAACTTCCCCTGGTCCACCTGAAGCCACTTTTGGCTTCTCTGCACATCCAGCTGTGACCTGGCAATGGAGAAGCATCCCTGCTGCCTGCACGAATTCACTGGTATCCACCACGGGAAGCTGGGGAAGGACAGAGATGCACTGTGTTCTTCCTCACATCCCAGCCAAGATCTCAAATTTCCCATTTGCATAGCTTTTTACATACTGAAACCTGACCATTTACATAGCTCTTTACATACTTGCTCTTCAAAGGAGTCAAACAAACTTTGCAAGCCACAGTTGAAGTCCTAACAGACGTATAGCTACCCAAATTGAAATCTGGCCAGTGTTCCAGAAGACTCTGACCTGTGTGGGAAAAGCAAGTGCTAACAGATTTGTGTTAGCCTGCCCACCCTGACAGATTGCATGTCTTTCACTTAGAAGGGCTCCTGTGGCTGCTACCGCCCTTGTGACAATGCTGGGATATGGTTCACTGACGGGTTAGAGGAGAAAAGTTCTAGATATTGAAAAGACATTTAAATCTGTTGAATGCTGTAAGCTAAAAGCAGAAAGAAAAGTCACACTCCACCACATATTTCATTTTTCTTACCTCTACTACAATTTTCCTTACCCTTTCACTCACATGACATGGTTTAGCATGATATAATTTATCAACAAATGACACATCCTGTTGTATTACATCTACCTGAGATGAAAAAAACAAATACCTTTGGGACTAAGCTGACCACAGGTTAGGCATGACAACCCAAACCAAACTGCAAGACTGTTTTACCTTTCATGGCCACCTTCCTTTGCTGTTTTTAAGATGGACCACAAAGGGGAAACACAGTCTGTTAAACACCTCCAAACTAGGTAATTAAGAGCAGACACTGACTAATTTTTTCTTGCCCAGATGAAATTCAAAATTTTTGGAGACCCAAAAGCTCTCAGGTGAGGTTTTTGTACTGTCTCTTCAAAAGCGGTATGATTATATTTTACAAGTCTGTTCTGCATGTGCTCCAAGCTGAACAGAAATCTCATTAGGGCTCATTAGCTCATGCTCAGTGCTAACCAGTATTTCTCCTGATACAATTCCTGACTGGCCTGGCCTGTGGGTAAAGTGATGTGGCCTTTGCTTGCAGAGTAACATGTGGTGTGCCCTTGGAGGCTGCGTTGCCAGCCTTGGCAACATCACCATTGCTTGTCCAAATGCAAAGCAAGATAATTTTGTTGTACACCCAAACCACAGCAGCTCTGGGAAGGGGAAAGAAGGCACCTTGGCCACATGTGGATGCCCTTTTCGGAACGCAGAAAAGCTGAACATTTCCTTACAGATTCCCAGCTGAATTATCTGTTAAGCCTGGGCTTGCAGTGCTGCCTGTCCTTGGCAGCCAGTTGTCCTTGCTTGCTGCTCTGCAGGAGCAAAGGAGTTTGTATCCCCTCGGGATGTGGGGCTACTCTCAGGGCCAGTTTAAGCTGTCCATCCCTTCCGCATGTGGCAGCGTAAACGTAAATGTCAGTGAAGATTCATTTCCAAACTCTATTGACATTCACCAAACTTTCAAGGTTTTCTATGTTTGTGATCTCTCCCACAGTACCCAAAACCATTTCAGCATCATCATGGAAAAACCACAACAAGTCTCATTCCAACGGTGGATCCATTGAGTAAATGTCGACATGGTATTTGTAGATGCTGAAAATGAATGTGACAATAAAAGAAATGGAAAAGTGCCAGCAGGATACAGCTAACATTACAGAATATGAAGGGATGTGAGAGAGAAGGAGCCAGGCCATATCGTCCTTGACTTCAGTGCAGCTATGCCAGAGCACCACTGCTGAAGCTTTGGACTGCAGCAGCCTGGATAAACAGCTTGCCTCTGTACCAGAGCAGCAGCAGAGAGACATCACAAAGGTCATAAATCTTGGAGAATGGTGGTAGGGATGTGCTGCTGGGCCCAAATATAATCAGCTTTTATGGAGAGCTTTCCATCGCTTGCTCTTCAGCCCTAATTGCAAGACATTATCTGGCCAAACAGAGTATGAAGTAGCAGGTAATAATGATTGCCTGCAGGAACCTCCAGTAGTACAGCACACAAGATGAGGAGCTATTCTTACCTCACTTATTACCCAGGAGCTGATTCAAGGAGTAGTTACAGTTCTGCCATTAAGCCACTGGTCACCCTCATACATCTCAATTCAAATTCATTATAGGGGTGATTTTACCAAATTCTAGCAGTGACGCTGAACTGTGGGAAGAGGATTGAACTTTTGAATGAGGAATGAAATGACTTACAAAGACTCTCTTTGGAGAAAAAAAGGTTTAAGAAAACAGAATATTTAGCCTCTGCATGTTGTTATGCAACCTTGCCATCCTGGCATTAACAGTATGCACCTAACCTATGCATAAAGAAAAACAGAATGAGTAACAGTCAAGGTACACAAGCCACTATAAAGGTCTATAAAGCTTTTGGGGAAACAGAAACCCAGACCAAATATGCCCTTCAGATAGGATATTTGTCCAAATCTAAAGCTGCATCAGTGATAGCACACCAGAAAGTCATCCAGCTTCTGGGCAGAAAGCTTGCCAGCAGCAGGAAAATGTTCCCAAGGCTGATCATGGCCAATATTCACACTTTCACATCCTACCACAAACTCTGGCTTTCGTCACTGACAGACCACAGCTGTTGTAGGGAGCATTCTCTGATGTGTGTAGGAGAAGGTGACATTTCTGCCACGTATGAAGGTGACAGCACCAAAGTTAAGCATCT
This sequence comes from Corvus moneduloides, assembly GCF_009650955.1. Taxonomy (NCBI): domain Eukaryota; kingdom Metazoa; phylum Chordata; class Aves; order Passeriformes; family Corvidae; genus Corvus; species Corvus moneduloides. The sequence continues at coordinate 105,700,437 of NC_045478.1, read as the reverse complement.
GTAAATAGCTCCTACTTCACCTCTTTTCTTCTTTGTCTTCAACTGGTCTGTCAGAGTGTAATGTGCCATATTTCTGACAGCAGGCCAAGGCAGAAGAGTAAATACTATTTGATCCTACTTAGTCATCAGATCCCATGGTGAGATTAGAGCTCCAGATTCATTAAAGAAAAATCAAACATTATCAGACACAAAACTCTGAATCCACCCCCTTCAGCAAAAAGCTTGAAACAATAGATCCCACAGTCCCAGCTGTACTTCTCAGCTCAACCTAATGCTGAAGCCAGATGCCACCTGCAAAGGGAACTGACTATGGCACAGCATGGGGCAGGTGCGGGCTGCATGCAGAGAAAGGTCCAGTAATCAACTTTTCTTCCATTTATTTTTAAGTGCATTTTCCCAGGAAGAGGATGGAGAGAGGCTTGTAGAGGAGGATTAGCTCCAGAAAAACCATTAGAAGAGGAAGAGGGGCACATGATCACACTGAACCACATCTAGGTAGTAGTAAGGATGTCCCTTAGGAAGCTGGTGACAGTGATTGCTCTGAGAGGAATCAGACAGCCAGTGAGGGCAGATAATACAATTACAAGGGTTAACTTCAGCTCCAGATGACCAATAACCTTTGCATAAACCAATGGCAGTCACCCAAGGGGTGTAAGAGAACTCAGATCAAGTAGCTGAGTTACTAATGGCAATTTGCAAGAGTACCAACCCCTTAAAATATCCTCCAATCTAAAGAATGGGTGCAATATCAATCCTTAAAATAAGGTTCCAGGGAGATCTGAGGAATCACAGGCCTGTAATCATGACAACACTGGGCAAATTAGCAGAAACTGTAATAAAGGATGCATCTACAGAGCGTGGAAAACTGCCAGAGCTGAGAGAAAGTGCTGAGGGAAATCCTGCCTTGCAGATCCTTGCAGAAAAGGGAGATCTATTTGTATTTCCAAAAGGTTTTTGACAAAATTCTTCACCAAAGTCAAATAGCTAAAGGACAAAAGAAGGAGTTCTGACCTGGTTAAAAAAGAAATAAAAATAAATAGCTAGGGTCAAAATGAAGAGGCTGAAAGGAAGAGCTGATCTGAAAGAATTTGGTACAAGTCTGCAAAATAAGGGTTGGCATGGAAGTAAAGGATTGGAACAGGTTTTTTACTATCCCCTTCATTGCAAGAGCTATGGGTTATCAAATGAAGCCTGAGCTGGTTTTGAACCCAGCAGATAACAGATCTGTGTAATTCCTTGTTATTGTGGGTGCAAGAGTGGACACTGATTCAAGGAAAAATTCTATGATTACCTGAAAAAAGAGATGATTTAGGGTTCTAAATGAACAAGCCACAAGAGACTTAGGAAATCACCAGAGAGTCATGAAGTTGGAGGCTGAGAGAATATTAGGGAAGGTATTACATAAGTTTGCCTGCTTTAGGTGTCCATTTATGAGCACTTCTGGAGACAGAATAGCAAATCCTTGGTGTGAATGTTGTCCCCAGCTTTAAGACCACACAATGGCCAGTCCTGGCTTAAACAAAATTAGCTTTCTACAGTAGCTGAAGACCTTCCACTATATTAATTGAAATACTTCATTTATGTTAATCTCCAAAGTTTTCTCTTCAACATTCTCACTGTTTTGTATAGAAGCTATAACAGTGAAATATACTGGTACTGACAATTCTGGAAATGGGAGACACTTTCTAGCAGAGAGCTCTTGAGTCATATATCCCTACTGCCTCCAGATGCATGTAAGGACAGTGGTACTTTATTAAGAGCTGAAATCATTGCTTGCCAAGTAGATGTCTAATTTTATGAATTTGAATTGTTTTATGTATACCAAAAGCACAATCATGCTTTTGGAGAATATTCCTGGGTTAGGGACTCCCACTGGCAAGGGACGGCTTGCCCTGTTCTGAAGAGATGCATCAAAGTATTTCCTTTTTCCTTCTCTGTTAAACTAAAATACTTCCGAGCACTTACAGCACACAGACCTCTCGTCTTTTGGTGCATGGAGTAAACAAAGGGAAAAAATGTTTCTCCAATCATTTGCTTCAAGTCTGCTTGCAGAAGAAGGAAGCAAGACCACCTGAACTAAGATGTAGAATAACTGCAGCCCTGTCTTAAGTAGCACTACTAGCAAATTATCACAGGTATAGAAATCATCAGAGCAAAATTCAGCTGTGAAACACCTAATTATATGTGTTCCCTAGCCTGGGTTCTCTCACAGAAACACAGGACATGACATGATCTTTTCATGGTTTCTTTTTTCAGAGTGGTAGAGAAATTAATTTGCAAATTGTCTTTGCTTTGGAGGCTTTAAAAAAATTTCACTGTTCAGTGAAATATTGAGATAAAATACAAGGAAAGATGCCTTTTCTTTTTTTTGGTCCTAAAAGCTGTATGTGATCACGAAAAGGAAAGAGTTGTTTTTAGGAATTGCAGAGTTCTCTGAAAGAAAAAACCTTAGCAAGTAAAATATTCTGAGGTAAATGCCTTGATTTGGTATTTCTGATGTATTTTAACTTAATGTTCTTCATCCTTTGATAACGATTCCATGAATTTAAGTGGATTTCCAAAATAATTTGTTGATAGCAGCCTGTATAGAAAGAGTTTGTGAACTGCTACATTTCTCTACAGATCTCAGCATTGGGTACACTGGTGCTATGTACCCAGTGATCATGATATTTGCTGTGCTTAAATAAGGACCAAGCACCACGCTAGACTATGGACTTTTTGTTCATTAATGTTTACCTTAGGTTTTGGATTTGGTTTGGTTTAGCCTAATTTTTACATAGTCCTTTGACTCTATGAGACATTTTGTCAATAAATGATGATGGTATTTTGCACATGTGGCACTCCTTGCCCTTGTGTCTCTAACAAACTGCATTAGCAGAACACTCTCTGTCCCCAGCCTCTGGGAAACTGTAAAAACAAGCCTGCAGATAAAATACTTCCCTTCCCAAGGATTCTTCAACTTTTAGAGGACTCCCTTGTCTTGGACACATCAAGCTCTTATCAACAAGGTTGTTGTGTTCCCTGAAATCTAGGTGATCAATACTTTTCTGTCTATCCTATTTATTTTTATGTTTCTGTATTAAAAAACCAACCAAACAAACACCAAAAAACCAACAACCCCCAAATCATAATTTAATTTCTATTAAAATTGGTCTTTTACATCTTCAATTTTTTTCTGATTTCTCACTACCATGGATGCTGAAAGCCCTGGCCAGCTGGGATTCCCATCTCCCAGAGGCTGCAGGAACTATCTCAGGAGGTACCACACTGACGCATGCACAGCCTCTGGATTTTTCACCTCTCCATCACCTGCTTATGGAAAGTGTGGAGCTGAGCAGCACACAAAGGATCAGAACTCCATGTTGTCAGCTCCATTTTCAGGCATTTTACTCCCTAGCTTTGCATACTCAACATTTTATTCCTATGGGGTGCCCCTCCTGAGCTGCCTTGGAAATCTGTCAGCTTATGTAGTTGGTCTGAACATGAGTTGAAACACAGCGTCACAGAATCACATAATAAGGGAATGTGATCAAAAAAAGACCACATTTGATAGAGAGGAAGAAAGAAAAGGAAGGATGGTGACAAAGAGTTAACATTTAGATACCTCAAAAAAATTGCATCATCGGGGTTAGCAGTTTCTAGTGAATTTGGTGATTCTGCTTAGCACTGAAAATGCTGTTTGCTGCTTGGCATTTCAGTGCTTACATAATTTATAGTCTATTATTTGATAATGTATTGAAGCAGGTTGTTGTCTTTGGCACCATCAAAGGTGTCTGCTAATTCACTGCTTGACCTTCTCTGCATGCATGTAAAATGGAAAAGAAGTGGTGCAGGGCACACTGCGGCAGTTCCAAAAATGGCTCGGTGTTCAGACAGTTTGATTTGGGTGAACCTTACCACCAAACTTTAGTTTTATTTATCTATGCTTGGAGAAAGTAGCAAAGAGGTGGAAGAGAAGTATTTTAAAAGACTGCTGCATTCTGTTCTGCCTGGCTTCTCCAGAGAAGTATCATTTTGTTACCTAAGCAGTGAAAATGTCCTGACATTAGGGTGCAACTGGACACATTGGGCTTCTACCTAACCCATGCCCATGTAGCCAAAGGTGTCCTCTCCTGCTATCCAAAGGTGCTCATCCCTGAGAAGAAGAGGAGATGATAGCCAGCATACACGTGCAAAGAAGGATTCTGCTTCTATATAGGAATATTTATGGAAGTGTTACAGCTTTTGAATGCTGAACAGTTTGCATCCAGCATCCCAAGAGGTATAAAATGTTAGATAAAGTGGATCTACAGATCATCCAGAAGCCATCAAAGCAGCAGAAAAACCAGACAGAAATATCAGTCCTGCAGAGTGTTTCGCTTCATGCGTTCCCTGTAATGGGAAGGACAGAACGTGTTGCTGGAATGTCACAAATGGAAGAAAGCTCCAAGGCTGTCCTGTGACAGGGGCTCCCCAGCAGTGCCCAGCAAACCCTGCAGTGACCAACGAGGGAATAATTTGCCTGTGCCACAAAGTCACAGTTCTTCAAACAAGAAGCAATGTATTTTAGGCACCATCAGATACCTATTGACTTCAGTTTGGACTGCAAAGCCAGGGACTCGCTGTGGAGATATAAAAAAAATTAATTACCTATATTACTCTGCTGGTGAAAGCTCACAGAAGGGAGCATAAGAAATTTTACATGAGGTGGCAGAGCTGTCACCTGTCCCTCACAGGCTTCACCCTAACAGCCCACACTACACCTGCTGCTCTCCAACTGTCCCAAATCAAAAGCATATTCCAATATTTCTCTTCCTTTTTGATTTGCATTCTGTATCTAATCTTGTAGAAAAATAAGTAGAGCGATGTCCTGGGAGAGGCAAAGAAAATTTAAATAACTTGTTTGTGCCAAAGTCATTGAAAGGGTTGATTAATCAGAGATGCCTGGTAGGGGCATAAGATGGAGAAGGTTTCATTGTGGCAGGGTTTTCTTGATGCTCTTTTCCCCAAGCATGACTTTCCTTTTCCCCTGTGAGCCACTTTTATGTTATGGAGAAAGAGTTGTGAGCCACAAATACATGTTAACTGCAATTGATCAAGGACAAAATGAATAATTTACTTTCTGAAGAAGAGATCATCTATATTGCTACAGACTTTCTAGTAAAGAACTTTTTCCCTGATGTTACAGCCATCCTGTTTCAGCTGCATTTACATGTGGCAAGAGTGCTGCTTTGTTTCTAAACTGGCACATCCCAGCAGAATTGCCCACCTTTTTTTTTTTGTTTCAGTGCTTCTGATCTTAAAGAACATGAATTATTCACAAAGAATTCCATACATCTTCAAAACATTTCTGTTAAATAAAACTGCATACTTAATTCCCCCCACCCTTGATTATCCACAATGAGGAATAATGACTTGAATTGTTGAAAAAACGATGAATCCCAGGCAGCTCTCTATGTATGGCTAAACCAACTCCCCCGTTTTTGTGAGACCTGTTCCCAGGTCTGACAGCTTGTGCTTCTTTGGCACAACAGTTTATAATTTTATAGATTGCTATATTACATCCATTTCTGTGATGGTAGTATCAAAAGTTTTTTTAATAGTCAAAAAAAAGAAAAAAGAAGAAAAACAACCCAGCAGAAAAGGTTGAATAAGATATGAGAATTCTCCAGGAAATCAAAGATGCAAATAAGTAAACACAAATAATTTCACTGAACACAGAATATATATAAGAATAGTCAGAAAGTCAACAACTCTGCCATTTTTCTTGATCCTCTTTTAAACTTCTCATTTTAAGATATACATAAACTCTACAATTACAATTAAAAAAATGTGCATGCAGTGTAACTAAATTCACCATTTACTTGAAAAAAAGCCAACAAACCAAACAGATTTTAAAATCCTATTCCTGTTAAAAAGGTGGAGTTTTTCCGGTGGGTGGGAAAAAAGGGGGAATTTTTTCCCAGAACAGGAAAATGATGCACACACAACTCTGTATGACTGCCTGTCTGGCACAGACTCCTGTCTGGGTGCATAGCAAGCTGCCTTTTCTAGAAAGAGTAAGCATGCTGCTTGCAAAAGTACTAAACACTCATGGAAATCAGAGCTGCTGTCTGTGCCCTAGAGATAGTCTCCCTGTTCAGACCTGAAGTACAATAAAGGGGGAAGAATCTGAGGGAAGAACCATGGTATCCACCTATTTATTGTAGGAGGAGTCCACGCTGCATTTGCAGCACCTCTGAAATAAGCTGCTAAATAAAGAGCCACTTAGATTTGCCAGCATGAAGCCCTCTTGTTTTATGAGCCAACGTGTGGTGTGTGAAATGTGGTGAAGGCAGTCCAGGGAGATGCACAGGAAGGCAGGGAAGGTGATTAGCATAGAGTGACTCAGAGCATTGGCCATGCTGAATTTCTAACAAAGAATCTGGCACAAACATACAGGGAAAACGAAGTCTGTGTACAGACCTAGTGATAGCTGCTAAAAGATAAAGAACTGAAAGCCAGAAGGGACATGTGTATTAGCCATTACATTGGGAAAAAAAAAGAGAACTAAGATAAAAAACATTGCTAAGAACAATAACAGAAACACCAGATATCTGATAGAAATGCTGCACAAGCATTATGATGCCCCCCAAAAAGCAAGCCAGAAGGGACCTATCATGTACTTACCCAAAAATAAGTAGTAAGAATTTTAAAACTTTCTCATTTACCTGTAATTTTCAAGGTGACTCCCTACCAACCTAGGATCCCAGCCACAGGAGAGTTTGCTGAGACAGCAATGCCTTCTCTCCAGAGAGGCACCTCCAAATATTACCACCCCACTTGGACCACTCAAGTGATTAGAAAAAACAGCAAAATCACAAACAAATAGGTTTAAGTTAAAGACAGCCATGAGGAGTGAGAAAGGGAGAGGTGCAAGGAGAATGTGAAATAAAGCCATCTGTAATCCCCAGTGCTGCAGCTATTTCAGGAAGAAAGCAGTGAGCAGTGCGTGCACAGCCCAAGGATGCAGAGGGCTTTAGTTCAGAGGATGATGTCTGCAGTGCAATTCCAGGAAAAGCAAGGACTCAGAGTGTGTGCAAAGCCAGGCACCTGTCACTCAGCTGCCATATTTGCAGCTGTACTATTAAATGAATGTTTTGATTCCAGCTGGGCTGTGGTGCCAGATGCAATATTGTTAAAACAACAGTGATAAGCAGCAATCTTAGGCTAGGCAAGCGTGACCAACTGCAGGTAATGGAAAATAAGTCTTCTGAGGCCAGCTGGCAGCAGCAGGCAGTGGCTAAAAGCTCCACAAAATGAAATCTGATCATGTTTAGGGTAAACACTTGTCTACAGAAGTATTGTATAAAGCAAGCATCTTTCTGCAGAGGTGTCAGTGACTGGGGACACTGTGGGCAGAGCTCAGGTCATAATAGCTGCTCAAAACAAAGGAAAAAGAAAAACTACAGTGGGAGTGGTCTATATGAGGCAGGTGTGGATTTTGAGCAGCAGTGGAGGCTTTAAAACCCTAGTACTCCTTAGCTAAAATTTTAAGTGAATGTCATCAGTGGCAAGAAAACACGGAAGAGCTTGAACTTGGATAGAGGAATTACTATGAAAGGATGTGAACAGTCCAGAGGACAAGGCAGTGTTCCTACCCACCTGCTGTACAGGAGTGCCTGCTGCCATCACAGGATTAAGAGACACTGGGATGTGAAGGTGTGCCAAGATAGGCCGTGTCCACAGTGCAGGAATTAGTTGTGCTCACATCAGCAACTAGGAAAAGGCAGGGAAAGACTAGCCCCAAATTTACAAAGATTCCCATGGGGAAAAAAAGATGTACCACAGTGAGGAGGGTGGTACAACTGCTCTCTGCAGAAGTTTCCTGGAGGTGCCAGGAGAAGCATCAGAGCCATTCCCAGGCTGACTTACTACAGTTGTGGCACCTTTACAAACAGATTTCTTCACAAACAACCCATTTAGTTTTACAAGACTAGGGACCATGTGACACCTAAATAGTGCAGGAGTGCTCGCTGCTGACACTGCACATCCATCTTGCATGAAGGCAGCATCATTTTGCAGTGCATCTTACACTGGTACTAAATCCCTTTTATTATGGAAGAGGGTGTAATAGTACGATTCCAGAGATTTAAAAAGTTTTATTGTTATATTTATTGACAATACATAATAAAATTTCTTCCAGCGTTCATTGGCTTTTTGACTGCCTCACTTATACTTTATAACTGCAGGATTTTTTTCTCTTTTTCATTTTATTTATTTTTTTTTTCAGATTTATCTCTTTGTTGATTAAGAACCACAGGATCTGCATACTTAAAAAACAAACAAACCACAGGCCTTTCACCGAATGATTAACTAAGGGAACCATTCATTAAGTTTCAAATCCATGTGGGACCTAGTGTGGAGGCATAGAAGGAGGATGGTGAAAGTACTTCACTGACAGATTAAAGAGATTACAAAACTTAAAAGCAATGATAAAGACAGGATGTGTAAGCATAGTATCAAAAGCCCAAGCACAAATAATGCTACCAGTTTGCTACAGCGTCTGCAATTTCTGAAGTAGGATTTGTAGGATTCAGCCCATTCTGGTGTCACTGTTGGAATAGTTCATAAACTCTCAGGTGTTTTTCAAGACAGCTGGATAAGTACCTTCAATCAGAATATTCATGGTCTTGCTTTGAGAGTATGTTTTTGAATTAAAATCCATTTTACGTTGGCTTTACATCACATTTTATGCTTGCATGCTACAGATTGGTTTTAACCAGCTTACCAAATCTCAGACTCCTGTTTTAAATGACTGCATCAGCACAATGCAGCAGTGCTGCCTGGGTGTCACACCATCCCTTTTGTGTGGCAGGAGGGACATCAGAGGACAATGTGAAGCTGGCAGCCTTGCAGAAACCTGCTTCACTCTGCACTGACTTTGAACTCCTCCTCATGGTGTAACCTGCCATTCTCATTACCATGCAGGAACTTGTTCCTGGTAGTTGCAGCAGAAACATCTTTAAAATTCAATTCCCAAGAGCTCTCCATCCTTGCTCAACACAGCAACCCTCAGTAACTGAGCACTAGCACAACAAGGAATTAAAATATGTATGGCACAACAATATGAAACAAATATATATGAAAAAATTAAATTCTAGTGCTGGGGAGGTGTTCTGCATGGAGACCTTTGGACTTCTCCTGGCTCATGAGAACTAAGGATGCCACTGACAAAGCCATTTAATCCCATGCTGTTCCTTGGAGCTCAATGTGTCTCATTAACCACCAAAGCAAAGCATATAATGAATAATCCACATTATCCATTAAAACAAACAAACAAACAAAATCAAACTCTTTGACTTTCCTCAACCACTATGCTTCTTTTCTGCCAGGAATGCACTTAATTGCTTATCTGAAATTTCGATTATTACAGAAACAGGTCGGGTAGAGTGAAGGGATTACAATTAACTTCTCTTTGTGCTAATGCAGTTCATAATTATTAAAGAAAAACAAGAAAAGAAACCAAAACCTAAAGGTTTTGATCATCAAATACATGCTGGATACCTGGGCCACATCTGTATTGCATTTGCCAGTCCTCAATCATGGCATGTCAGAGTCTGGATACAAATAGTTTTCCTAATCAAGCCTGACTGTCCTTGAGTGTGTTTGCAAATATTTTTCAGGTAACCTGGAAGAGAATATATTATTAAAGGACCCATGCTTGATCTGTGAGCTGTTTGCTTTGACTGTTGGCTACTTTCTGCTGTGGCAGTGGCGTGACAGAATGGGCACCAGGAAAAGGAAAACAACCTGTGTGAATTGAGACAGATAATGTGGCTCCCTGTGTAAACAAACATTTGGCTTGAGAGCCCCTGTGTTTTATAACATTTATAAATCTTTCTACTGGACAAGGCTGTGCAGGGAATGGTGTGATGACACAAATACTGTGACTCGTGCTGATTATTTAGGCACCACTGGAAAATCAGATAGCAGGAAAAAACCCAAACAAAGAACAAATATTTTTGTTTTCTGGATAATGTAAAAATAGAGAATTTAGTGACGGACTTCCTCATATTGATAAAACCTTCTACCAATCAAAAACCTTTTTCAGACAAGGGGAACTGGATCCCTTCCTGGAGCCAACAAAACTGTTGTCAGTCTGTTCCTTTCGTCAATTTTTTTAATGCCAGCAAAAAGTTTTCTGTACCCACAGGTTATAAGGAGAGCCTCATGGTGCAGCCACACTCCTAATAGCTGTTCAGAGAAATAATGTTCTGAGGACTGAGCCAGAGTGAAGAGAGGCTCCAGACTCTGCTAAAAAGATTTCTCACAAGCGCCCCTCCTACCAAGATGACCAGCCAGAACCAAGGATGGCTCAGTGCGACATGTGTCTGTGCCACAGCAACACTGCTTTATTAACTTGCTGATGAGTTTAAATTCCCAGCAACAACAAAGGTGAAGAGGGTCAAGAAATGCAAGTTTGAGATGTCCAAGTCCCATTGCCCAAGTGCCCCATGTACCCAGAATCAGCCAGGAGCATCTTACCCAGGTACAGGTGGAGGATCTGCTGGAGGATGTTTTTCAGAGAGCTCACTCACCATTTACTCAGAAACTCTCCTCTCCTCCTACCCCCTCCTGCCTTTAAAGTAAATGATATCTTGCTGCCAGAAGTAGTGCAAATAACGAGAACATAATTTACTTCACAGGGACTATGGGTCACCAATTGGCTACAGCTGTGAGAAAGGTAAATGTGCTTTTAAACTCCATTACCAGAGATATTCCAATACAGATCTAATAGAAAAGCTATTCTAAAAGACATTCTGCAAGGTAGGTTGTATATAAGCAGATATTTGCTTAACCCTGTGTTTCCAGTTGGTCATTAAACTGCTCTGAATCTTGCCAATATTTTGGGAAATATTTGCAATTTACCAATTCAGAATTCAAATACAAATATAGTCTCATTATATACCAGCTTTCCAGTCCTGAATACGTTCTTCTTATGGGAGAAATGAATAAATTGAGATCATTGGCAAGTGGGAGAGTTTTACAAGGTAATAAACAACTTAAACATTTCAGTCAAAACAGCAAACTTAATGATGAAATGTAAGTTTCACTTCTTTTTCCCAGCGAGTCATGGGAAGCATGCTTTTAGCAGCTGTTTACATCCTTCTACCCCAGCCCCTACCAGAATTAACAAACAAAAAAAATCTGGTTTTGAACATCCTAAAATCCTTTGAACATCCTGAGCTGACAAAGAGGAAAAGAAAAAGGTGGGGGCTTTTTATTGTTTTACCGGTTTTTTTTAATGTATTATTATAGAACAATAGTATGGCAATCTGGTGGATTCAATGGCAATTTAAAGAACCTCTCATTCTCTCCCCAGAAGATCATCTTTGCCATGCAGTTACTTGCTGTAACTTACTAAGCAAGAGTGAAATAAAATTGCCTTACTGACTTCATCAGAGTGCAATCATTGCTTTGGTTTTGGTGACAAGATGTGATTCAGCAGTGTGCTGGGTATACTCCAGGGCAGGTGTCAAAGGAAAAGCGCTGGGAGAGCTATAAAAGTTGCGTGTGCTCGCACTCCAGCTCTCCCACCTTCCTCTCCCCTCTCTGCCCTTATCCTGGTGTTTGTCCCAGTCTGTGGAGATGCTCGTTCTCTGAGGATGCCTCAGTGGCCAGGGTCCCTGCTGGCCTGAGCCCCGAGGCACTGCTGGCTGCCAGCTGTGGCACAAGTCACTCCACACACTGCTGCTCTGATGGTGACAGTGGCCCATGGAGAGATGAAATGTGACCAAAAATCTAATACCAGCTACATTTCAGATGCTGTCCACTGCTCTTTTTCTTTTTAAATCCCCTCTCCATCTGCTAATGGTGGTTGCATTATTTTTCTTCCTTCCCCCCCCCCCCCCATTTTGGGACATGTCTTTTAATTTTACTTGCCATAATGAGCCAAATCTGCCCAGTCATTCATGTGCCACATGCAGCAATACTGAATGATACACTGCAGGGATCACCAGGGTTTGTTAGAGATTTCAAGCTGAATAACAGGATCTGTGTGTTCTCAGTCTTTAATTTTTCATTTCTTGCAGCCATGAGCAAGACCAGAAGGACTTTGGGAAGGAAACTTCAGGGTCAGCTTTCAATATTTGATGCTATTAACAAGCTAGGACACCTTCAGAAATTCTACATCAGCTTTGAAAGGAAACAGACACAAATGTTAAAGTTGCTATACAAATGTTTATAGAGATGGCAAAGATATGCTGCAGAGCCAGTTTCACCAAGAAATATTGATTGTGTTGGAGCTTATGTGCTTAACTATTTCACTGCATGGATTTTATAGGTGACATTTGAGAAAGGTTAATGCATTCATCTTATTCTGAGCTAAGGGGGACCACAGACTACCATGCAACAGAGTGTTGTCATATATATACTGAATGACAGTAGTTTTATAGAAAACTTTAAAACTATATCAAATGTTAATACCTAAGTAAAAATACACATTTTAAATCAATGTTTTTTGTTATAGTCTAGTTAATCTCAGGGTGATGATAACTGGAATATTGAAGTGTGATCTCTTGAAAATTTAAAATGAATGTAGGAGAGTGAATTTCATAACAACTTGCCTCTTTGCCTCATCCAAACAACTCTTTGGAGTATATGTTCTCAGACAGAGCCAGTACACAGTGCTGAATGCTTTCCAAAGGTACGGTAAGTACCACCCTAGTACAAGAATCTCATAATTTAGCTACTGGCAGTACAAAAAATGATGACTTCACTTTAAAAAAAACCCATTACACAACTCCTCAGACAGGTTAGGACCCTATAAAGAATTATCAGCTGAATGTTATTTTCAAAGTTCATCTACTGTGCATCACACATTTTCTTGTTGTCCTTTGCAGTTTTGGTGAGGTACAGAACAGCCCAACCTGAAAATTGCTCTCTAGGTCCTCTCGTTCCCCAGGGGCAGACTGTCTAATAAAGAGTCTGTGTCTACACCAGCAGAAATACCACCCAGCCTAGTCAAAGAGATGGCTAGGCTGACCCAGGTTAAAATGAAATTCCATCTTAACTTTCCTCCAGAGCTGTCAGTCTCTGGTGAGGACTCTAAAGCACCATGCTCATCTCAGTGTTTGTGGGATCATTTGATTTCAGCCCTGACTTGAATAGGAACTACCTGGCCAGAAGCCATTGGCATCATATTTCAGGTAAAGCTGGGATGAGGGAATGCCTGAGCCTGCTGTCCTGCAGGTTTTGATCCAAACTTCAGTCAAGAGAAGAGAGGCTCTGTGGAGAGCCTGATCCCTTCCTCTCCTTTCAACAGCAGGAGTGACAGCATCATGACATGGAGAGGGAGCACTGACTGATCCACAATGGCCAAGTGGTCCTCTGACAGCAGGGGAGGAACCTCAGTCTCTAGGCCATGCTCCCAGCCCTGTTCTGACCATTTTGAAGCTGACTCGATAAACTAAGATGAAGTGTGAAAGAATGAATCAGCAAAAGAGGCCCCAAAAGCACGAAATTCTAGGTGAAAGCACACCCAGTGATTAAAGACACAGGCTCTGCTTTGCAAGGCAGGCACCAGTGTCAAGAAATTCCTGGAAAAGGCCGTGAGGTTGAACAGACAGATGTGCAGGGTTTGGAGGGTGGGACACGATCAGCTGAATGAATCACTGTTACAGGAAAGAATGCAGTTCTCACCGATGGTAGCACAGATAATCTCTTGCATTTAATACAAGCTTTGAAAATACTCAATTTTCTCACAAAATCTCTGTGCATTCCTCCTTTTACAAACTTTAATTGCTTGTACAGACCTCACAGGCAGATGATTCAATACAGGAGAGCAGTCTGTTTTACTGCCTCTCTTCTGAGCAACTGCTGAGGTTTTGAAGAGCCAAAGTGATCATTGTTATCTCAAATGACCTCTTAATAACTCTTACACAGCACAGAGCCCACAAAGTTCTGAAATCATCATTTCACAAGTGTTTGCTGCACATATTACTTTTGGAATAAGGATCAACTTATGTCTCTCGCAAAGTCACCGCAAGTCTCCATTATAGTTCACTTTCATCAAAAATGGAGCATTTCTTGACATGTTCTCATCTCTGCTACATAACTCATATTGACTACCTGCATTTTTTATATTGTAATCTAAATATGACATAAAAAATAATTTACAGTCAAACATTTCATTTTTACCATCCCGTAGTGACATTCAGCTTTCCTAGTTCTAACTGCCCATATGTCCACCGGGACCAATCATTCTCTACTGACAGATCCATTTTTAGAAAGAAATGAGGAAAATCTTTCATATGCCTTGCAATGTAGCCCCATGGAAAAGTTTCATCTCGATGCTCTTTCTGTCTGCAGCAGGCAAGTGCTTGAGGAAATGGATCCCATGTTAAGCCACTACCAGAAAAAACCAAAACTGAATCTTCTCTTTGTACAAATGTGGAAAATACCTGCTGCTGATGAACAGCAAACCTCCTACAATGCAAGCATGACACAAACAAATTAAGTCCAACCAAGCAGAGACTCAGGGCACATGAATAGTAGGATGGCTCAGAAAAGACAATCCACAGAATCTAGAGCCATCTTGTTTTCCATCTCTGCCTTCTTATTACCCACCTGGGTAATAGGCTACCTGGATTATGTTAAAAAATTATGCCCTATGAATTCCTCCGGATATTTTTAGAGTCTGGGGGAGTGTGTGCACATGGGTGGGGAAGAGGAAGGAATCCAGAGAAAAAATTCTTTTTCATTTCCTTTAGCCAAAAAAAAAATAAAAAAAAGATTTTGAGGTTGTCAATCTTGAGATATAAAGCATGTGAGCTTACCTAATAAAAATATATTATAATTTCAAGTATCTGGGAGGCGTCTTGCCTTTCATAATTTCCAGGGAGAGTATGATTGATTTCTAGGGATTAGTACTTCTATGCATGCCCAAAATTTGCTAACAACTTATCCTGACATGAATATATCCATGACGAGGAAGAGAAATAGGTAGATACAGATGTATACTTCTAAAATAAAATCCAGTGCTCCCAAACCTGTTTGTCTGTGTGCCAGGACTGGTGTTTAGCACAGCCCCAATGACAGCAGAACAGAGAGGAGATGATGGCTGTTGGCTGAGTTGGGTTTTAGCAGTGTCATCCACTGCTTACTCATGAGCAGTATGGGAGCCTCAGCTCAGGTCTTGATGATCAAATGATTAAGTTCACTTTTTGTTTAATCTGCAAGCCAAATTATAAACTTTATTAGCCTAGAGGTGATACCAGAAAGGTGAAAAAAGAGGAATGTGATCATTATCCTTGAAGTTCTGCAGAAAATGCAATACTTACAGAGACCTATTTAGAAGACGAAACTTCTTCAGACAAAGTGAAAAGGAATATAAAAATTCTGCCTTTATACCTGAGAATGAATCTGGCTTTGTAAGACAAGTAATGTATCACAACAGCAGATGCAGCAGAAAACAAAATCAAGGGTATAACATGGTTGGGCAAAACAAGATCTCAGCAACTGTATGTGTTAGTTACTGGTGGATGCTGAATCCTGCCATATCAGTGAATGTTTAAGAATAAGTCTGTATACACACTCTGTAATTGAATGTCAAGAAAAATGAAAATATATTGTTTTATTGCTACTGTTCATTGATTTATCGAAGTGATTTATTGTCATCGGACATGAGGACCAACAAATCATTTTGCTGACACCATCAGCTGCCTTAACTAGGTTGTCAGTTCATGACATTAAAGGTAATGGATGGTGATTATTTTACTGTAATGGGTTTAATCAGTGCTTTGAATGACTTAGCAGTCGTGTCATAGTATAGCCAAGTCATCATTCATCAAGGCAGCACTTTGTTTACCAACATCATCTATAATTCATCTGATTGTTGACAATCATCAACAAATACCTCTCAGGCTAAGTTTTATCAGAAATGAAAATCTGCACGGCTGCAGCATACTAACTAACCCCAGTTTACAACCAGAGGAGAAACACAGGAAGGTGCTTGCTCCCCTCTGAGAAGAGGAACTGTCAGCCTGAAGAGGCACTGCCAGATGAGGCTGCGTTCCCCTGGGCTGTGTTTCAGCCCAGCACCAGGATTTACAGCTTTCTGAAACACACAGCGCTTGTTCTGTTGTATGTGAATGCTCTGAATTGAATTCTGCATTACACAGAAATTTGGGCTTATCTTAGAAAAAGAGAAGTGCAACCAACCTGCTCTGTATTCCCAACAGAGGAAAAAGTACAAGCATAACCTGTCTGTTTTCTGTCCCTGAATAGGATTGAATCACACAGTTATTTGTATTATGATTGAGTTACTTGTGGGGAACTCCAGATTCATAAAAGTTCCTGCTAACTTTGTGGAAAAGGGTGCAGTAGTCGAAACATTATCTTCTTAAGACAGGTCTTTAGATCATTATTTGTATTATGACTTTTATGGGTAAGGGTCAACATGCAGATTGCTAAAAATGTTTCATATTGAGCTGACAGGGTAATTACCCAATTACCTACAAAGTTAGGTTGTTAATACAAATTACTGGAAACTTTCTAGAGCTCCAGTAGCTTCCCTACTACTTTTAGTTCAAACTTTTCTCTGACATTTGCCTCACAGATCTCAACATTTATATTCTACTTATCTACTGGTGCATGGACAGAGAGCTACTTTAGATGTAGCAAAAGTACAGTATCAAAGTTCTGCCTTTCAGACGTGAGAAAGACCCTGGCTGAGTAAAAGACAAGTGGCAGCTGTTCCAGACACCTTAATGGAAAAGGAAATAATTTCAAAGTTATGGGAAAATATTTTACATTTCAAAAACATATTTGATTATTGTGTATAAATATGTAAGAGACCAGCAGAAATGGAGTTTAAAGAAAATAGATTTGAAAAGAATATTTAAAGTAAGAATAATCCTCTCTTTCTTACTTCATACTGAAGGTTTGGCTTACAAATCTTAAAACTATGAGAAATGAATGCATTTTTTGAATAGGTCGATCAGCTTTTGAGGGTACAAGTAGGATAAGGATTAAAAATTACCTTCAAGGCCAACAGCAAACAGAAATCAGAGTTCCAGTGCAAAG
This sequence comes from Corvus moneduloides, assembly GCF_009650955.1. Classification (NCBI taxonomy): domain Eukaryota; kingdom Metazoa; phylum Chordata; class Aves; order Passeriformes; family Corvidae; genus Corvus; species Corvus moneduloides. The sequence goes on along the minus strand of NC_045478.1, from coordinate 105,683,391 downwards.
AGTAGACTAGACTAGAGCTGTCTGATGTGCCCAAAAAAAAAAAAAAAAAAAAAAAGGTGCCTAAAGCACCATGGAAAATATTAAATTATGGTCTGATTGCTCAGGAGAAAATGTATGACCAGCTGTATAAGCACTCATACCCACTTTGTCATCCAAACTGTGAAGAGATAGAAGTGAAATAAAGACAGCAACACATAGCATTAGGAATAAGTTATCATGTAAATTAGTAATATCCTGGCAATATCCTAGACTGGGATATCCATGGATTAGAGATGGTCTGCAGTAGGGAAGTTACTTTTATTAGAGTTAAGAGGAGATTAAATGAGTTATTAGAGATTTCTTCCAACCCTAATAGTCTTCCACATGCAGGGAAGCTGAAGTGAATAGGAAGAACTGATAAAGAATGACATGTAGCCAACAAATGTCATTACTATAAAATGGAAAGGTACCAATGCTGGTGCAAGCCCAAGACTATAGAAATTGTACTCATTTGGTGAGGATTGTTTGATCATTTTAAAAGCAACTGATATTAGTGCCAAACAGAAAGTACAAGAAAAAACACCTAAAAAGCTTTGGAAAACTCCAAAATTACAGTCACTAAATATTGAGTATTTTCACAGAACATGACCCTGAAAACTAAAATACTGCATTTATTAGCATCCTGGCAGTTATATATAATTTCTTTAAGCAGAAACTCCTAATACAGTGAGACATTACAGTCTTAAAATTTTGCAATTCTGTTGCCTAAATACCTTATTCAACATTGCAAGATTCTTGAACTAGATGTCTTCATGGAAAGGCTTTTTCACAAAGTTCAGTTTTCATGAATAACATGCTGGATGTTTATTCACGAACTTAGCAACTCTTGTGTCTTCTGAACTCAGGCAAATTTAGCTATGTGTATATAGTCCCTGTATTTAGGATATAAAACTGAAGCTTAAATGCTCTAAGGTCCAGGTTTGCTGACTTGGCAGGCAGCAGGGTACCTCATCACAAAGATGTTATGACACTGAGCAGAATATTCTATCTAAAAGGCAGTTCTCAGGAGATGAAGCAAACCTTAAATACATGCAAAGAGAGTATCTTAGTCAGAGAAGCTTGATATTTGCTAATAATATTAATAATATTCAATATTTTCTTGATGAAGCCTGGTTTGGGGAAGAGTGTTTTTGAGCTTCTCTTTGGTTTGGGGTTGGTTTTTTCATGAACTGGCTGAAGGTGAAAACTCAAATTTGATTCCTGCCAGGGAAACCTTTTTTGTAGAAACATTCCCTTACTTCCAGCACCTGTCATTGCCCTTGCATGATCTGACCAAATATTCATAAAGTCTCCCCTTCTCAAAACTGAGGAACAAGAGATCTGCACATTTAGAGAGTGTGTACCTAAAGCTTTCCCCCTTGGTATTTCTGAGATGCTGAGCCAGCATGCAGAGCCCCCTTTTAAAGAGACATTTTCTTTGTAAGATGTTTTACTGATGTCAGTAGCAGCACTGGGCATATTAATAGGAAAAAAAAATGAGACACATTAATAAAAAGTGCCTTCATGGAGCTGCTTTCATGACCCTGACTCCAGAACATACTCAGATATTTGGCAGAAACCACACACACAAAGTGAACTGTCTGGGCTTGGAGTCAGTGTCCCTCTAAGCTGACATGTCTCTGACAACTGGGGTGGCAAGAAGCGCTGTTGTAGGCAATGCTTGAGTAATGCCTGCACTGCAGGCAGAAGAGGAGGCAGCAGAGCTGCTGAGCTTTAATCTACACATCTCCAGCAGTGCCAGCACTGAAGATACAGCTGCACTGGCTTCAGCCAGCAATGCATTAGCAACAGACTGAAACCCACGCCTCTCTGTCTTCATTTATCCTCATGTTTCACCAAGTCTTCAGAGAGTGGTGGGGGATGTGAAATCCCTCAGCACAGGATTGATTTGAGTGTCTTGCAGAGATAATTCACACGTCAATACTGTTAACCATTTCATTTTTTCTTATGAAGGAAGGGAAGGAGGATAACAAATCACATTGGAATCTAGTTTCAAGCTTCCAGCAAACTCAACAAATCAAGAACTGGAAGCTATACTGAGCTGAAGAAAATAGTAAAGGACATGTTATGGAGTCAAATCGGAAAATCACAGCAGGGACAGGCAAAAGAGATGTCAAGGATCAATTAACAAAAAGCAAAGATTTTCTTCCAGAATGATGTATCAGTAATAGTGTGTCCGCCAAAGAGTTTCTAGAAGTAACAATTAGTCAAAAGGATTGTGCTTTATTAGAGGAGTGAAATCAATGCAGTCAGTGGCTGTTAGGAAATAATTGAGAGATGACATATAGTTTCTCTGCAGGAGAAAAGTCAGAGCAACTGCCTCAAACCAAGATGTAAACAAGCAAGGTTTTAGATCAGAAAAGAGTAAGTTATTAGTATTTCAGTAAGAGTCCTGAAAGAAATCACACATGGAAGTACTCCTATCTTAAACAGGCTCCATACATACAGAATCCAGAGTATTTCTTTAACAGATCACTGGAAAGCTAGACCAGGAAATCTGACTTTTTACACCAAATGAATTAATAGAAATGGTAATAAAGAAAGAAGCAGCACACAGACAAATAAATACAACATAGGAAAGCCAGGACACAAAGCCACGTCCCACGAGGGTATTCAGGCTCTCTGAAAGAGATGATAAATGGGGATGAGGCCATTTCAATTGATCTTCTATACTTGGATTTCCAATGAGGTTTTGACAGGTTTTCCCAAGAAAGGGTTTTTAAAAAATTAAACTATATGGAAATAAAAGGAAGGTCTTTTCCAGGATAACTGACTTATTAAAAGGCAGAATGTAAAGGATAAAAATAAATAGTAATTTTCATAGTGTAGGGAAGTTAAACTGTGAGCCCATGTGAATCATCCCCAATGCATTTAAAGCTCAGGAAAGGAATAAATAATGAAGTGGAAGAGTTTCTTCATGATTCAAAATTATTCAGGGCACTGAAAATGAAAACTGATTATGAGAAGCAGCAGAATGATCTCACAATGCTGAATGATGGGACAATCAATCAATGTCAGGTGAAGTTTAAAGCATAGCATTTGAGGGAAAAATAGTCTAAATATATATATTAATTTACTCTAAATTACCCCCCAGCATTCAGGAAAGATCTTGGAGTCATTACTGATAGTTCTTTGAAAATTTTAGTTCATGGATCAGGGGCAGTGAGCAAGGAAAACAGAATGGCAAGAATCATTAATGAAGGACGAAAAACAAGAGCGAAACCATCGTAATGCCACTTCATAAACCCATGGTGTTCCCACAGCTTGAATTCTGCATGTCTTTCTAGGCACCCCACCTCTAAAAGGATAGAGCAGCAGTAGAAAACTGATAAAGACAATCAAATGATCCCCCCCAAAAATACAGTATCCATACAAAGAAGGATCACACAGACTAAGTTTTTTTAAACTTGGAAAGATAGGATGGATTTATGTAAAAATAAGGAATGTTATTGCAAAGGAGTTTAGAGAACAAGTTATTCATTATGCCCCAGTTTGATTTGATGCTTCTTAATTTAAGCATTATCGGGCAGCAGATTAAAACTAGGAAAAGAAAGCAGATTTATCTTTTTGACCACAATCTATAACTAAAATGTCAAAATTAATTGCCAAGAAAGTGTGGGAACCAGCATCTAAACAGGTCTAGGAAAAAAACCCCAAACTACTCACCACCACCTCAACAATACATAAATTAATGAAAGGAATTACCTGTGAGAGCCTGAAAGATGGGACTAAAAGAGCAGGCTTGATCTGTAGCCTGTCATGGCATCATAAACCCACTTGCTTCTTCTGTAAGAAGCCCAGATCTCTTTGCTCTCATTGACATCTTCCCTTTCCCAATAAATTTTAAGTTGACTAGTCTATTTAAAATATGATTTCACATCACAGGAGCATAGGGGTTGAAATGCTAGATGGAACCCCTAAATGTAACTAAAATAATGATTCAGGTTTGATGAAAAGAAGATGTCAAAGTGGTGCTCACTCAGAATATTCTCTCCATGTTGCTGTATTTACCTGAATCTACACTGTATCAGTGTATACACACACACATATATATAGTGTAGATTCAGATATATAGATATATATATATATATATATACACACACATATAAAGAAACAGGATAAATTTTTTTTTTTTTTGCATCCTTTTGTGGCTCCCACATGCAATAAGGATCTTAACCCTGTTGAGGAAATATGCCTGAAAATGGGATCATAAATTTGACTCTGCTCCTCTGATCAATATAGATCCTCTTGCACTCTTTACTTGACTGCATTAGAGTGAAGAATACAGCAGGACTTCAAAAATGTGCATTAGACTGTAACATATCCTGATGCACATAGAGGGGCAGAGGCTCTCTAGTCTTCCCAGTCCCTTTGGAAACTGCACTGAACTTTAGAATATTGGTTTAGTGGCTGGCTTGAGAGAGGAGAATGATTGTATTTTTACTTCCCAGTGAATTTCATCCATTCAAGTTCACTCAAACAGAATGAGGGCAAATTGAGCTGAAAAAAAAGCAAAGGGTGCCTGTGAATCAGCTGAAGGAAGCTCCAGCTCCATCCTCCATGGAAATTGCTCTTTTTCCTCATTTTCCTGAATTTGGTGGCAGTGACTGCACCAAGTTTGTAAGCAGCTCTGCGTGGCTTAATAATAATATACTGGCAAAAAGAAACATGTTCTTTTCTCTGGTTTTTATTGCCTGTAAAATGCCATGAGAGTTTCAAATTCAAGCAATCAATGTGAAAGAGAATAGACCATAAAAGCAAAGATTATTGCCTCAGAAATAGCTCTACTTTCCCTATCTCTCAATAACGAGGCAAGAACTTTATGGAAGATTTGATAGTGTCTGGTGCATGGTATAAAGGAGAAAGAAACACATACATGATTTGAAACCAGGAAAAAAAATTACTGGATTTTACACAGCTTGCAAGAGAGAGCTGGAAAGAGCAGCCTCTCATCTTTGCAAATAATGCTCTTAAGTTAAAATCTGATCTTAACATTCCTATTCTGCACCGAGAAAATTAAATGCAACCACCAGAGAAAAGTGCAAAAAGTCAAATGTATCCCTGCAAAAAAGCAGTGTGCAAATTGCATGCAAATGAGTTGTCATTTTGTAGGAGCACATCTCCTCCCATTAGAAAAGGAAAACTTAACTCAAAAGCATGCTGTTCACATGCTGTTTGTAAGCTATTAAGGTAGACTGAAAGAGATGCTCTGCAAACTCCATTTTCATCAGTTTCTTGCTGATGAAATACACTCAAAGACCTACTTTTAAAAGATACACAAAGTTAATTTATTCTTCAGTATGAAGCAGAGAGAGATTCTGGGGTGTCTTTGATCATGAAGACATACCTAGTTATGAAATATATGCCAGATGCTTAGATTCAGAGGGACTGGGTTTTTTGGTCAAACTCTGTCATTAGAATATATTTTCTTTACCTTGAACATTTTAAAACATCTGTTATCAAATTCCTTCAGAAATTATTTCAAATGTACCGGTGCTGGTCCAGACATTTTCTTTTTACTTTTCCATTATTATGCATATGTCAAAATTGTATCAAACTCAGCTAGACTACTAATATGAATTTCTTATCTCATTTACTCTGGAAATGCTTAAAGAATAGGTATTTAAAATCTCAAACATACAGCACAAATAGAGACAGCTTAACATAGAAAACCCCACCTTCCATTTCCCCAGACAAAAATGACTGAATCTTCGTAACAGTTAAAGCTACAGTGTTCTTAATGACATTAAAACAAAACTTGAAAGAAAATTGTTACTTTTGCCCTGTTCATGGTGTCCATACTCAGAGTGGTATGCCATGAAATGGTGCAGGAAATTTCCATATTTCAAAACTTCTAATTTTTTTTTAACTGATTTTTATTTGGGGGAGAGCAGGAATCAACCTCAAGAGAAATTTTAATAATTTTTTTTTAAACAGAATGAAAATACTTATTGACATATTGACATTCACCAGAAAGAGAAACACACAGAGAAAACAGCTCTGCCTTGCAATGCAAGACCCTTCAGAGGCTCCTGGTGGTCTAACCCAATTTTTGAAGAGATTCAGTGTCTGAACTCACTTAGATCCTGCAGCATTGTTGGGTGTGAGGCTTTAATGGCTGGAAAAAGCTGGGACATAAAGTGTATGGGCCACCGTTCACCATCTGCGTTACCAGAGTGACAGGAGGGGAATATTCTGAACAGCAATACAGCTGAGTGAGTAAACTTGGGCACTATGGCAAAAAGTCATCTGGCAGCCAACATCACCAGAGATTAATTAGAGTCCAAATTAGAAACAAATACCGTAAATGTGCAACTTCAACGGCTAAAAATTTCCTCTCTTTTCAAATATGTTTTTCGTGTTATATTTTGGGACACAAATGTAATATCGGTCTCAAAATATCCTCATTCCCTTTTTAATATAAAATTTATTCTGTTATGTTGATTTTTGTTCATCTCTGAGCTGGAATTTAACAGTAGATTAGATCACTTTAGAGCTTTTGTTACTATGGTAACACTGCACTGCTGTTATATTTCTTCACCTCCAATCTTGATTTTGAGGTGAGTGGTTATATTTATTCCTGTCCTTTACAGGATCTCAGTGTGATGGAAAAGCATTTGGTAGAAGAAAAATGTTAGCATAAGCTCACACCGTAAGGTGGGGAGTCCACAGTGGCTAATTTGTGCTGAAGGTCAAGTGTGCTGTGGGCTAAATGCATTCACTTAACTTTTAAGGTCTTTCAGTTCTAAATTAAATTAAATTACAGGTGAGTAAAGTTTGTGCTGGTCACCTTTGAGTTGCCTCTCTGAATAGCTTAGGAACAGTATGGCCCTAGAGAGGTGCTCTGAGAAGAGACCAGCTCCAGCTCTTCTGAGAGATGAGACATTTATCATCCAGCACAAAGATGGAGAAAGCCAACCCAGCAGCACCAGCCAGGTCTTGCTTTATGCTCTACAAAACCTTCTCCTTCTTTGAAGCTGCAGTCCACACTGCAGAAATTTCCTGCACATTAGGACCACAAGACATGGAGATTGCCCCCAGCTTCAGAGAGCCCAACTGTCCCCCATGCTGCTGAAACTGCTGCTCTGTGGAAAATTAATTCCCCACCTGTCTGCCTTGTACCTGGCTTTATTGGCCTATAATAGTGGGTATATCACATGAACACCAAGCATTCACAAAAATACAGATAGTATTGGAAGCCAGGTTCATTCAAAACATCACCTGACACTTCCCCCACTGGAGACTTTTCTTTCATGTTCCTTATAATTTTGTTAAACTGAGCTGATGCTGTAAGATAACATGTTTATCATTGAAAGTTTAGATGTGTATCACAGGATGGTTTGGAAGGCACCTTAAAGATCATCCAGTCCCAGCCCCCTGCCATGGGCAGGAACACCCTCCACTAGACAGGTTGCTCAGAGACTCATCCAATCTGGCCAGGAGCACTTCCAGGGTGGGAGCATAATCTCCTCAGTCTTTCTCTACAGAAGGAGAAAGACTTCTCAGGTAAAGCAGCTTACAATACAGAGAGCCTCCTGAATAAAATTGCCTTTGGGAGGCAGGGCTTTCTCGCAAAAAACTAAAGGAGCGTAAGGCTACTTTCTTATTAAATTATGACTAACACTGTGAATAGTCCTTCTAGGCATTTATAGCATGCTGATATGTTCATGGGAAATTTTAAGAAAATATATTTGGGCAATTTTGGATGTAGACTTACAGAAAAAATACACTTTTCCCATATGGCTTTTGTCTGGGACGTGCTTTTATCTTCTTGTGAAAATCAAGCCAAATTCTGTCAACTCAGGACCTGGTAAAATATATAGCTCACACACAGAGGTAAGACTCTTCCACCTTCGAAATAAATCCTCCCTTTCCAGCCACGTTAGAGCCTCACCTCTCAGCCTCCATTCCCAAGCGAGCGGGAAGAATTGTTCCATCCCCTCCAAGCTTCCAAAAAGCGCATGCAAATCCCTTTGGTTTAGACAGCAGGCAGGATTAATTGCTTTTTAATTAGGGAATGAATTCCATCTGCCTAATTCTCCCAGCAACCACAGGGTGGCGATCGTGTTCTGTGCTATCAAATTAATGGCTTTTGGCTCACAAGGTCACTTTGCACAAATAAACATCATGTGCATCCTCTCGAAGGATTCTTCTTATTCCTTGTCTTAATGCTGAAAGATTGCAGGATTCATCATATCCCACCTGCGTCTGGTTTTTTTTTTTGCCATTAATCTAAATCCCCACTCTTAGCTTATTTCATCACTTGGTCTTATTTCATTTTTCTCCTCATCTGGCAACGAGTCCAATGAAAATTATTGCATGATGTCATGCAGGAATTCATTTCGACCCAGTGATATTTTTAGGGGTTGCAGACTACCTCTCATAAAGATATCTGATTGAATAGTAACTGGTAAACACTAAACTGCATATCAAGTAGCATAACTCACTCCAGAAGCTCACTAAAGCTTCATTGGGTTTGTCCTTGAGGCAATGAAAGTAACTACTTAATATTTCACCATCTCTTTGATCATTTTTATAACATTTAGTAACCAAAGAACATTAGCTGAAATGTAGCATCTCCTTCTCAAAAAAAAAAAAAAAAAAAAGCAGCAATTTTTTTATTTTATTGTTTTTTTACCTTCTCTTTCTAATGAGATTGATTGAGACATAAAGATGACAGGTATTTGCGTAGAAGCCAAGAGCAATTCCACAGGAACAAGTGAATCTGCATTAGTAATAGCAGGAAAATAATGAAAATACAGAAATCATTCAGAGCACAATAACAGCCATGGTTGCATTTAACAATTACAAGAGAGTGAATTGATCATATCTAGGGAGGAAGGCAACATTCTTTGGGGATGAAAGCACACTGGCAATTTCTTGATAAAAACGACAGCTTGTTTTGCCTGTAACTCCTGTGATTGTTTCCCTGTGTGGCTGTAAATTCTCTCAGAGAAGACCAGATTGGCAAAACTCAAGCCTACTTTGTACAGGACTGAGGAACTGTGCAAAGGAGAAGAGGAGAATCAGATTGTGCAATATTCACTCCTCCTAGATGTTCACAGATTTTCCAATTTGGTTTTAAAATAAAAATATATTAGCATCTAGCTAGGGCAACTTAAGTTTACGTATAAAGTAGGCCAGGTTGATCTTGATGGAGTGAGAGAACCTGTCTGGAATAAAGATGATTATGCTCTACAGGAAAAATAAGAATGGGCAGCTTATTTGGGATGCAAATATTTTGACATTTATTCAGTGCTTTTACTTGGCATCAGCAGCAGAAACAGTGCATATCCTTCCTGTACCACTCAACAGAGACCTCAGGAGAAAAAGCCAAAATACTGGAAAAACAATGGCTTGGTGTAGTATTACTGGGCAGAAATCTTTGGCCTTACAGTCAGAGTACCTTGGCTTTCACAGCCCTGAACTGACACTCGAGCTGGTTAAAGGCATGTACCTCTCTCCAGAGAAGAGTGTGATGTGTGTTGGTAGAGCAAAATTCAGTTCACTAGGTGGGTATACACAATTTTGTCACAAAAGCAAGCAAAAAAAATCCATCCTTTCCCAGTCTTTGCTTTGAAGCATCAGATTTGCATTTGGGATCAGCGCTAGCTGGCTCTTGGGGAAGAACTTTTGTGGACAACATCTGGCTGGCTTCTATCCTCATGTGAATGAAACATTTCAGCACTGGTAGAAGTTGTCTCCCAAATTCCCTGGGGCACAAAAGCCACAGCACATGTAAGTACACTCAAGGTACAAACCCATGCATGCTGGGCATCACCAGTACTGACATTCAGCAAACAGAGAGAGAGAACGTTCCTGGCCAAGAGAAGACAAAACCTGTGACTTCACTAATCTCCAGGACAACTCTGGCTCACAGGAGGCTCCACTAAGTGGAAGCAGCTACAGGTAGGAAGCTTGCTAGATGTGGTAGCTGAATCAGCCAGTGCACAGTCAGGACTAGAAGATCTTTCCAAATATGCCACCAGTGGAAGGAGCTGAGGGAATATCAGGAAAAGTTGGGGTGGGGAACTGAAAGACAAGGAACACTAGTGTTGTGGTAGCTCTTCAAGGAAGGTCAGTGAAAAAGCTGAGAAACAGAAGAAACAAGAACCAACTCACATCTGTGTCAACTCTTTACTGCTGGTGAAATTCAGCCTGTTCTCAGAGAAATTCAGATGCTCTTGAAGAGGAAGAACACCTTGAGACTGAGGTCTTTAACCACTTAAATGACTCTGTCCTGCTCGTATGGGCAGGCAAACTTGGCAGTTTGCTAAGTTGCAACCAAGCCATCGGACATACCTTTCCTGGGTGTCTGTCCCTTTGAGTTTTAACTTGATATCAGTAGGCAGAGATAGACACAGAAATCCTCCCGAGGTGGGGAACTTGTGAACTGGGGGGCTAACAGTGGGTAACACTGGGAGAGGGAGCTCAGACATGCAAAGGGAGGTCAGACTCTCACAGCTCTCCTTGTCACGGTCTGGCAAGTCCCTTCATGCAAAGAGACTTGTGGTGCTCACTGTGTTGGGGTCACTAGCCCAGAATAAGCAAGATAGAAAGACACTTTGTCCCCGCATTTAGCAGAACTGGTGCGGCAGTGTGAGTGTTGCACTTCTCCTCTTTCCCTTTGGAAGTGTAACAGCATGTTTGTGCTGCCCTGTCATAGTATCACAAGGAGACAGTCCCATTTTATTGGGAGAGCAGGAGCAGCCATCTGCTCTTGGATGTGAGAGACCAGATCTGAAGGGTCTTAGTTACATGCGATCCTCCCTCAGCAGAGAGACACAGCCGTGCTTTCGGCTTCACTGCAAAAGGGCAGCTTGCTCTTGCTAACACTAGTGTATCTTAGCCACCTCCATGAAATCCTAATGGCAAAGGAGTGCCTTGTGGAACTTACCTGGAGACAGAGTGATCAAGGGCAGAGTACTTGTGGCTCTCCTTATCCCACTGTCTCCTTGCTAAAAATGAGAACAACTTGTTCTACGACTTGGCAGTGAGTCACATGAGACTTATTGGCTATGTCACAACACCCCATGGCCCAAGACAAACACACTCCATCCAACACAGGTCATCTGAACAGAGAGCTGTTAACTTGTCTGCCCACTGAAAAGTTCTTCCACTAAGGAAAATGTATGAATTTACCATATAGCAGAGTTGAAGACGACTATGCCCTTCTTAAAAGGATTTAAATCAACCAGTTCAACACACTAAAAGGCACATGCCTTTTCTTGATTAGGCGTTCAGAGAGGGCTAATTAGACCAGACAAGTTTGCAAAACTCAACCTAGACCAATCATTTTTATAAGAGATTGTCAGCCAGAGCCCATTAGCAGGAGAGAAGAGAATCAGATTTCAGTTCGGTTCAAATAGAAACTTTGAGGCCCACTAAGATGACAACCATGATGTTCTATCTGAAGAGAAATGATAAAATGATAGCATTAATCCTGAAGTCCTGAAACTGTTAATTTTTTACTCCTCCTGGTGTTTCACATACTTAAATGCAGTACTTTACCAGGTGTGAGGACAAAATCTGCAATTTTCCTAATTGCTTTGATTTCAGACTAGGACATTCTTTTCCACTGCAACATTTTTCTAATTTCAAGCACACAACAACAAAAAAACATCAGCTGTGTTTCTGGTGACAGATGAGACTGTGTCCTTCTGCTGACACATTTTGTCTAAATAAATTTGGTTGCTTTCACACATTTTCTTGATTAGTTTTATTGCATTTTACTTTAAGAAGAGACTAATTCCTTCGAGGAATTAATAGAGAATTATACATGTCAGAACCTCATCTGCTGGAAAGCACTGGAAGTCAGGAAGGCTATAAACTGGCCAAGTAAAACCCAAGACACTTCACAGGAGAAATGGTGTAGAAACAATCTAGCATACCTTTCACTTAAACACATGCTTTTTAGTAGATAAGCAAAATTTGTCTTGACGTATATTTGTATTTAGTCCAAAAAGATTCTATATTTATATATGTATATATATATTTATGTATATTTTTTGCATTATTAAGGTGCAGAAAATAATTTGCTTTCCAATGTTTATTCTCTTCTTTGTTCTGTTTCAGTTTTGTACTGCATGTTCCCTAGTTGAGGACATTAAATTTCTATTCATGTTTTGTTCTTCAGTTTTTGTGTCCTTGCAGCTGATTCAAAACAAGGATGCTGAAGAAAGAATAAGAGCATTTTTATAGTAATCCTCAGCCAATAATAATTAAAGTTGCAGCTGATCACATGATTTAAAAAAAAATCTTGACATAAAAGAGAGTCTGAATGTGAGACATTTGAATTTTAATTGTAAATGTTGTCTGGTGATTTGATGGGGTTTGTTCTGATACAGACACAGCTTTCAGTGAAGAATCACACTCAATGTATCAGACACCCAAATGTGAAACATTTGGCTTAGAGGCCTATATATATATAAGAATTGGTCTTACCAAACTAGTGAGAGCTGTTTCAGTCCATTCATCCCTTGAGTTTCAGAGGAGAAGAGGTTAAGGGTATTTCATGCTGCTTTGTTTCTGCCAGCACAAGTCCAGAGGCTGTGAAGTCCATCTGCAGCAAAGCACTCTGCCACAGGCCATGTGGCCTTCTTGCTTTTTTTACATGGCTTAAGATGTTCCATATGGGTGATAATAAGATGAGCTGCAAGAAGCTGAATTCTTGACCCCACACTTGTGTTGCTGTATTTTATACACCAGAGAAGTGTTAATTATAAGTTGAGAACCAGTAGCCTCTAAGGGCTGAAGTATCAGGTGGAGATGTCCCCCTATCTTGAGACCAGTGTTTGCTCTTTGACAAACGTGCCACGGAAAAGAACGAGATCTCCTCTTCAAACAGAATATTTTGGGCCCTATCAACTTATGTATGGGGTTGCCCTGACTTAATGAACCATCCTCTGCTACTGAATTGTAGGTGTGATTCACTGTCGAAATTTTATGCTCACTTCACATAAATTACCATGCTTTGAGTCAAACAAATTATTATTATAGGCTTCTTTTCGTAATCTTTGAATTCAGTGTAAAACTACAGCTCACTATGGTTTTGAAAGAAAACCCAAGTGCCATAATTTAGGGTTAAAATCTTTGCCTGCCTCCTACTAGTGCCTCCATGTATAAACCCACCCCTCTCTTTCCAGGATCACCTCTTTCCTTTCCCCCAGGACTGTGATTTTGCCTTCCTAGTCCATGGTGACTCACTGGGATTGCCCCCACAGAACTGACTTTGGCAGAAGTACTTGCCTTTGTATTCTTTCAAGAGGCAATAGGTATGGGAAGCTGGACCCCCATTAGCTTCCAGAAAGCTCTGTGTCGTTCTGTGTAATACAGACAAAGAATTAAAAGAAAAACTGTATCATAAGTGCCCAACAAATCCACCTATATGCTGCACTTATCAGCTCATCATCCATCATCCATTAGTTATCCTGATATACAGAGACACAAATTCAGCTCACTCCCTGCATTCCAGCCTGCCTCTCCTTGTTAGCCTTCACTCATCACACACCAGGACAGGCTCTTTATCCCCTTTTTTTGATTGTTTCTCTGGTGTTTTGACCTGACCAAACCAACACATGCAGTTTTCTCCTAGAGGAATAGCTCTCACCAGATGACTGGACCCAGAGAGTGATTTAACTACTCATTTGTCTTAATAGCCGAGAGCAGACAGATAACAAAGAAATGCATATTACACAGAGCCCTAACACAAGCTTTTTCTAAATTGTTTTTTCCACATATCATTACATTTTCCTCCTTAAGCCATGCAACTTGAGATGAACACCTTTTAAAAACAGCATCTAGGGTGCTAAATCCTGTCCTTGTGAGCCAGGTTTGTTAGGATGTTTTCACCACTCTTCCACATTTATACTGAGAGGTTCAAAGTATAGCTGAAAGAAAACTGTCTCTATTTCTAAAAAATGCGGGCTTTTGTTGTCATAGCCTGTTGATGTTTGTTTGACATGGGTGAGTTTTCATCTGTCTGAAGTGTGCATAACTGAAAAAAACTTCAAAACTGCACCTACAGCTTAGGTTTCAGTGAAACTGTTCCTACAGTGTTGGTGAATTTTCAGGATGGTTGACAAGCTTTGCATTAAATTGATGCTGCTAATGAAACCTAGAGGTCTGCATATAAACCTCAGCAGCATTCCTTCTTTTCCATCCTCTCTCCTAGGCCAGTTTCTCTATTACTAAAACTGCAAGAACATAATTCAAAAGACATTTACATTTCTGCTTTTACATCAAACAAAGCAGCTGTTCCTGAATTATCCACTTCTGAGAATATTTTAGGAATAGAGGGTAAGTACTGGCTTACCAAAAATCTGATGTTCTTTTGTCACATATGTTGTGGTGGCATGAGACCTCAGTGACTCTGGAAATTCTAGATTCAGTCAATTAAGTGAGACTTGGTATGTCTTGTGCCACAGAAAATGGAGGAGCTGACTGGCCCAGGAATCTACTTTGTCTCCTACCTTTTAAGATAGCAACCAATGTAGACCTTCCAATACACACCTTGTAAAAAGCGGGTAGGTGTGATGAGCACTAAGGCTACATCTGATCCCAGGCACCAGCTGCTAATCTTGAGAGGGCTCAGTTTTGCCATAAAGATGTGATCCATGAAGCTGCCTCTCATCTGATCCCCTCTCCTTACCCCTTAGTTTTGGGGTTTTTTTTTCAGTTTTCCTATTAATGTATTCCCTTTTAATGCTGGTCTAGATGAAGGAGAGGTGAGCCCAGCTGCAGCCCAGGAGGTGTTCTGCTGTTTACAAGAAGTTATAGAGATAGTACAGACACAGACTGTGCCTTTACTCCTCTTTCAGATATACTGTGTGCTGGTGGGAGCTGACGGGAACTTCTCTGGTTCTTATTGAAGCATAACTCTCCCTGGGCCAGTGGGATTTTTATCCAAACAATGAAAATATCACAGCAGGTTCATGGTATTATATTTCACACGTGGGCCTTTCAGAGGTCAGAAGATTTCAGCTACTGTAACATATGCATTGCTGGATTGAAGAGCTTGCACTCTGGGGAGTGAGAGATTGACATCCAAAAAGAAAAAAAAAAAAAAATAGCACATCTGGGATAAAGAAAGGTTGCTTCATAGAAAGCAGACCTTTAAAAATGCTGTATTAATACAAAAAGTATACACTGGGGGCTACCATGGCGGTGTAGGTGCATGAGTGGTTTGTACAGAGATGGGCTTTTATTTCACTGCAGATTCCTCATCCCAGGGAATGGGCAACACTCAGCTCTGTAAAGGTTCTCTTTAATCTTCAGTGCCTCTCTTACAAGTGAGGCAGTGTTACACTCACAGAGGGGTGTGAGCCACCAGCCCAGGGATTTACAGGGCAAACGGAGCCTTCACACAGATATTTAGTCATAAATATTGTCATTACAGAGAGGCACAAGCTCTTGTGCTTTCGTGATTGAAACGCCTGCTGCGGGTCAGTACTGTGGTTCAAGGGTCACTCCACAGGAACCCAGTCTTGACCCAGCTGACACCTTTCTGATAAGAACTGGAGTGTAACTGGTGTCTGTCCTCACAATGAAACAAAGCAAGGAGTCTGGTCATACAGCTACACCACATATTCTCTATTTAAATACAGCAATAAGTGCCCATGCCTGATAACAAATGACACCCAGCCTACACAGAACAGGATATTTACCACTATTTTCCTTCGTCAGCTTCAGGAACACTAACATTGTCATCTGTTTGGCACGCTTGAGCCTTAAAGAAAAAGGCACTGAGTTCTGATATAGTCCAGTAAAGCGCAGCACAACCCCAATCGTGCTGCCTGCCAAGGCTAGGTAGGGGCAAGTTACTAAAGGTGCAGCAGCTGGAGATGGCTCACCACTGTGAAACTATGGCTCTTTCTTCTATCAGTATTCCTAGGTCTAGTGAGTGTCTAAAGAAAAAAAGAGCTCAATAAACTGCCACTTGATAAGGCAAAAAGTAAAGAAAAAAAAAAAGAAACAGATAAGGGCAAAAAAAGTGAAATTGAGTGTAATGACTTCAATGCAAACCAAACACTGTCAATACCTCTGCTGAACAGCCAGGACTTTTAGAAGCCATACATCAACAGTCCATTAGTAGCAGTAGATTTTGAAAAATCATTACTTGAAGTCCCATGTTACAAGTAGTGACTTTCATCTGTTGTCTCAGTGGGCTAATCCCTCTCGTCATTTTTAATCCTCATTCCTGTGCCTTGTAAGCTTGATCATGTTTTCTGTGTAGTTGGGTGTTCTGTCAAATAAAGATATTCAAAAGGTTCCTGAAGCCTGCTGAAAGCCCTTATCTTTACTCAGAGTTTCTTAAGTAACATTTAATTTCTCAAAAGACTGACTCCAACATATCTCAGAACAGGCTGCATTTTGGGAGCTGCCTGCTGGGCTGTGGATAGGAGTGAGGTATTGCCATTCCAGGTAACTAGAGGGCACTGAAAAGGAAAACACCATCATATTTTAGAAAAAAAGAGCTATTCAGACTTATTAGATGAATTATATGCCTTGTTTGGGTTTCAGAGTGCTTTCAGATCTTCTGTTCTAACCTCATTTTATGTTGCTCACCATTTTCTAATAGTGTCAAGCCTCTCCTACCCTTCCCCCAACCAAAAGGATTTAAGCTTTTTATGCATTTTGGGATTAACAGAGAAAAGTCTTATTCACTCCTAGAGAAATTTAACACTTTATCCCATCCCAAGCAAGCAGTTTGGTGAGAAGGGCAATTTACAAACTTTGACTTCCTCACAATTCTTATCCTTTTGGATATAGGGCATTTCTTACTTTCTTGATCACAAAATATACCTGACTTGCATTAGTTATTAGATATGTTATGGCTTTTAAAATTAGATATGTTATGGCTTTCTGTCATAAAGATGCTGAAGCGACAGAGAGGACATCTGAGCTATTTTCTGCTGCCAGCCCTGGATGGGAGAGGCAGTGCTCCGGCAGAGTGAGTGTGCATGTGCAAATGATCAAAATGTACCCTTCTTAATTTCCATCTCTTTTTTCCAGTTGAATAAAGGAACAAAGCATATCAAAGTGGAATGCTCAGACTAGCAACCATAAGAAAAACCTCTACCATTTGTAACAATTATACTATGAATATATGTAGCACAAAAAAGTGATTAACTGGGTAGAAAATTCATTGCACTGGTCTGCATTAAGGCACAAAAAATTGACTTAACAGAGCATGTTTTCTTTATGTTTGTCATTAGAGATATTTAACAATGCTGAAGAGATGTGTGGAGATAACTTTGTGCTCTAAAGATACTGCTGAATTTGCAATGAATTGCAAATATGTCAATGACTTTGCATTGTTTGCCTCTAATAATTTGCTGATCTGTTGTCTCAATGTCAGAGCAAATTCCTCTTGAAAGGGGAAATTTACTCTACACCACGTTGTCTCTAACGCCCCGTGATAAGAAGCACTTTTGCCCCATTTTTGACACCTTGTGGAAAGCTAAACCTGTTAATCTCATAATCAATTATTATTACTCATCTGAAAATACACCACTGATAACTCCTCTTTCATCTCTCCACACTTTGCATCCACTATTAATACATCTCCACTGTCAGACTCAGTAATTAGTGTATGGATTAATGAACCTTAACCAAAGCAAGGGCTGAGAGTCTGAAGTTACTACACTGAATACAAAGACAAGATCCCATTCTATTAACAAGTTGTTTGCACAGGCATCTTGAAGTTTTGTTTTTCATTTTTCTGCCTCCCACAGTCCCTTGAAAGGTAAAAAAGAGATTAATATTTAATGTTTTTACAACAGGAGGATTTCTTTAGTGATGCCTAATATTTAATTGTAGAGAAGGGACAGTTATCACTGACTTAAGCACTGTTTGTTTTTTTCATGGAATAGGCATCATTTTTATAAAGAAACACATGTTTCCAAGTCATGGAGCAGAAATGCCTTAACCTTGAGGAATGACTATCCATGTGCATTGCCAGATGAACAACCATGGGATACCCCATCTTGTGAGCACAAAGCAGCAGCACTGAGTCTCTGCACTGTCCTGTCACTCAGACGTCCACTCCTATGTGATAGTGACACTGTGGTTGCAAGCCTTGATCAGAAGTATGTCAACAAAAACAGAATTCTGACCACACAGGTCTCAGTTTGGGCAGAACTGATGCATGTAGCTGCTGAATTTCCTTCCTTACTGTTACTTATCTACAGACAAAATTGTAATAGCATCCATCTCATCAAAACAAATCTCACCTTTAAGCACTTATCAGTCCTTTGCTAGAAAATACAGAAGGGCTGTTACAGGCAAGATTACACTTATCTCCTCATCTGCTTGTTGCCCAGTGAACTACCTCTGTTAAATTTAATTCATAGTCTAGGTGGTGTGTTTTATACTCCTCTTTAACTGCTGACAGGCTGTTGTGCCAACTCTGGAGCTGCCATTTTCAAAACCATTTGTGAAGACAACAAACACTTCTTGGATTAAGTTATTTTTACCAACACTGTATTTAATTACTGAAATGATGGGACAATTTAACTACAACCAACAATGAAAGCCTATGAAGTATTTAAAAGGTAGTCTCAGGTTCAAATAGGTTTTCCTCCTTTGTCCCCAACGCAAAGTACAGCAGTGCAATCCCGAGGTGTACACCATGGTACAGCTGTGAAGCCTTTTTCTTTGGATGAAAGCTGGTGAGCAGAACCCACTCAGCAACAAAAGGCCATCCTCTGCAACCCCAGAAACAGGGGTTCATAGTAGACATGCAGGAAAAGAGCTGCTGGTTCAAGTACATTTTTCAGCTATTAACCACCTGTAGTCTGAATTATTCAGCCCAATACAAGTTACAGATGACTTGTTGGCCAGAATGAACAATTTGTGCCATAGTAGCCACTTTGACTGTGGTATTTCTTTTTGTTAACATGAGCCCTCATTTAAATTATAAAGTTATTTCACAATTCAAAGCTTAGTGCCTAGAGCTACTTTCTGTGCTATAGAAAGCTACCCTGTGATTTTCATGAAGAATAATACCTGTATTGTTTACAGAGCAGGGCTGGAGACAGCTCTGCTCACTACCACCTGCAGGCATTGAAAATTAGAACAAGTACATGCTTAATCATTTACCAGGAAAATGGAACAGTTACAACAGTTACAATAACAAAGCAAAAAAAAAAAAAAGAAAAAGGCAATATGCTGCAAGAGTGTCAAACATCAGCACTTTTTGACCTAGTTCTCAACGAGTAGTTTCTCAAGCAAAGCCCTTCATTTGGTAGGAGAGACATTTTTGCTTGCTGGCTACTCAGAGGCAGCTGAGACAATTTAGTGAGAGTCAATCTGACAGCAAGTGGAAGCTCAGCTTCTAGAAAATAAGTACAACTGAGTTTTGATGAAAGCAATGTGCTGAACTGTAGCATTATTTGTATATGGCTGTCTAGGAAGGAAAGTGAGTGGTAATTCTTTGGCTTGGATTTAGTACAGTGAGTTAGTTTGGTGAAGCAGTGACATACCTGAGAAGCCACCAGGTGTATGCCATTGTCACTGGCTGCCTCACACACAGAACTCTCCAGATGGGCTCCTTTCCCTTCCTGATAACAGAGGCTTCTTCTCCATGGAATTAAACAATAATGCTCAAGGTCAGATCCTGGCTAAAGTTTTCTTCTGGTGGGTTTTTGGTGAAGGTAGGTGAAGCTTGGGGCAGCACATAAAGGAACCAGAGTAGGTCTGAGTAAATGAGGTAGAATAAATGCATAAATATTTCTAATTGTTTAGCTTGTTGGCATCTTTATTAGTTGAGTTGTTTGTTGAAAGCAAAATAAATATAATGAGAACTAGATTTGATAGCGCAAATGTGTTCAGTTTATATGCACCATGTCCTGAAATAAAATGCATCCAAGGTACCTGCTGCCTCTTAAAAATAAACAGCCACAATGATCTTATTAACTATGTTATGAGAATTTAGGATTCACATCTTTCACTTTAAACCTTATATTTAAAGGCAATACTTTCCTTAGCAGATCAGCATCCTTCCAGATGTACAATTCTTGCACAATACCTCTCTGCTAGGACTCGAGAAGAAACTGTAATGCCCAGTGGCCAAGAGCTTGATGTCACAAATGTAAGACCCTACAGCAGGACACCATTTTGTCTTTGACAGCTGTTCCTCATGTAGTGCAGAGTGTGGACACACTGTGGCTGCCAAGCAGCAATCAACTGCCCAGCACATTTGCCAATATCCACCTTCCTGAGCATTCCAGACTTGGACAGCCATCGAATCCATGCTTTCAAAGCACCTTGGATGAATTTTACCCAGTACAAGCAAGAGCTTCTGGTAATGCATAGTCCCAAAAAGGTCTCTCCAAAGGCAACCAATTTGGGAATGCTACTGGAGTCAGGCAAAGAAGAAGGAAGGGAGCTGGCCCTATGAATTTGTGTCACGTATTTTTACAAATTTCTCCAGGAAAACTACCTCTCAATTTCCAAGAGAGGAATAAAACACAGATCAGTGTCTCTAACCAAAGACCAGATGCTGATGCAAATCTGTGGAAAATGCAGTTTGTAGCAGGATCACCTGGCGAGGTGCTCCCCAAGGGTACAGCTGCACCACCAGCAACATCAGCACACTCCCAACAGCAAGCCCAGCCCACAAGCAACCTGACACTGGCCTTACAACTCCTGCAACGGGTTATCCCGGCATTGCTGAGCTGTCTGGGGTAAGCAGTGCCCTTGTTTTCACACCTCCTTTCTGTGCTGAAGCAGAAAAACTGTTCTCCAGCTCCATCCTTGTTCACCTGAACTATTTGTGACCAGACTTATTTTAATCCTCCCCAGAGGAGCAGGCAGTGGGTGTTTCAGCCTGTTTCTCTGCCACCTGCAAAGATCAGTACTAAGCAAGGTCTGGCCCTTTCTTGCCTTCTTCTCTTTAGGCTCTCATGCCTGGATGGGAGCAGGACTCTGACAAGCACACCCACTGTGATCATGAGAGGGTACCAGCAGATACCAGATCACTGCACCAGCCACAGACCATCATCTTTGTGCAGGCCTTCACAAATACTATACTGTCATGTTTTCCTAGCCAAAAGAACAGGAAAGAAAGGAAAAACCTAGTAGGAATTATGTATATCATTGACAAACACAAGCATGCAGGGAGACATAATAATCACTTTTTTTCCTGTTAATTAAGAGCCTCTGTACTTTGTCTCAAGTGGGCATCCAAATACTGGGCTAGCCCAAAATTTTGTGTATTGTGTGTGAAATATTTTGTCTTCAGCATTCTCTGAGTTACTCACATTTTGCCATTGGGAAGCAGCATCAGTTTGTGATAAAACATCCCCCCAAGTAATTCAGGGAGGAAATGCTGCTATTTTAATGCAGAGGGGGGGAAAAAAAGTGCTCAGAAGATACCTGAATCTCTTTTTTTTGGTCACATGGTTTACTTGGAAGAAAAAAAGTCTTTTTTCACCTGGTTTCACCCTGTAATAATGCCAAAATCTCTGCATTACTGATACATGTATCAGAACAAAGAAAAGGCTTTTGAGACCTACATGAGTCTGTAGAAATAAATGGGTCAGTCTGGGTTCAGAGTCAGGATCTGTGCCCAGCCACTACAGCTTCAGCATGCTTGGGGAACAAAAAAAAGAAAAAAATAAATAATACATCCAAATAAAGGCTGCTAAGAGCCCTCCTTATTTCCTTCAAGAAAGTAAGAGCCTACAGGGGTAGAAATAAATTAGGTAAAAATTAATGGCTTTTTTAATTCTAACTAGTAAGCATATCACCCAGGGCTAGGCAAACTGCTCAAAAGAAAAAAAGAACCCAAACCAAACTGAAACCCTATGATTTTTGTTTTTCAGTGGCTGGGAATACTAATGCAAGAGCTCAAGGCAAATACATTAATTCCCCCCCTAGCTATGCAGAAATAAATTGTTATGTTCAGCACTGCTTTCTTCAACCCATTTTAACATGTTTTTTTTTCCCATCAGATTCCTCTCAACAATAAAATTTAATTTCATTTAAATAACAAAATAATGCCCCAAACTAACCCCAGGAAAGATGGACATTAATTAGAAAGCATTCAGTTCCTGGCTCTGAGATAGATTGCATCTTTTTCATAGTTTGAAATACAGATTTTTTTTTTTTTTTTTGCTTGTGTTAAAGTTGTCAATGCCGTGCTTGGAGTTCAGTGGCACTGAAACAGGAGGGCCCTTGCACAACCACAGAGCAGGCTTTTTCCTGCAGCAGTGTAGGTGCACAGGCACAGAAAGCAATGGTCTACCAGCAGCAAAACGTAAGTCTGGCAACCAAGCAAACATGTGCTGTAATGCCATGCCTGAGTGCAGAAGAATTTCTTTAATTGCACCTCGGAGAAACCTGATTTCCATGAGAAATCACAGAAGACCATCCTTGAGAAATGAGGCAGCAGGGTTAAGGAGTAAAGGTGTTTGAGTCCCTTTCTGTTTAGAACTACCTGTAATGCTGACACTGCCCTTCCCAGCATTGCTAGAGGATGCTAACATTTCCAGTATGGATAATATATTAATTTTAAATGCAAAGGCAAGAAATCTTAACACAATTTGTCCCAAGCATATCTCAGTTACTAGAATCAAACAGAACCTAAGAAGCAGGTCTAATTGGCTATCACTTTTCTGTTATCTGGGTTTGGCTTGCATGAAATTTCCCATGTAGATGAGAAGATAAAACACATTAGAGCCAACAATCCGTCCCAATCCATCCCAACAGCTTTGTAAATGCAAGACAAAGCTAAGAAAAACAAACCAACCAAGAAATAACCCTCCAAAAATGCTTCCTGTGCTTTCTTTCGGCAAAATAAGGTTGCAGAAAATGCATCAGTTGTCCCTTTATTTCTGTGTCATTCGACTTGGGAGATTTCCATAAGACATAAATCAGAGTCCTTTTTTTTCAGGGGCTTAGAATGAGGATCAATGTTCTTGATCTTTTTAAACTCTGTGCCATCTGCAAACCTATCCAGACATACAAGCTGGCACAGAAAACCTTCCCCATGTTACAGTTCATTCCTTCCCTGTTTCACTCTGATTACAGAGGAAGTCTAATTTACCATAAAAAAATTACTTGAAACATGGAGTGCACCAATGAACCTCACATTAGTGGGGCTTTTAAGAACACTCGTGCTTTCAAAAGTGCAGAGAGAACCAGGCTGAGATGAGACCTCTTGAGGGGAATCTGAAAAAGGATGCTCTTCAAAACCTCAGTTTAATACAACATTTCCCGCAGATCAGAAAGTGCAGGTAAAATATCTGACATCAAACAAGCAGGAGATGGGGAAAGCTACAGCAGCTGAACATGGTTTCAAACCTAAAGGAGTGGCACATTTGATAGGAATGTTTTTCTTCCCTGCTTTCTGAAGAAATCCTGTGAACACCAGCGAGTCTCTACTGATGTTGAGCATTTTCTGGACTAGGAACAGGTGTGCAGTGGTGAGGAAACCACCCTGGTGAGATTGCCTGAAAATCTTCTGAGGGCTTTATGTGCTCCAGGCTCCTCCTGGTTGCAGAGAAACATCTCTGTGTGATGGCAGACGGGCATCAGCTCTGCAGGTGTCTGCTGACCCAACAGCACCACTAGAGCACTTCAAAAAAATATTGTTCCTAAAGGTTTTTCCTGTCATCACTGCAACTAAGCTTGAAAATGTGAACTGGAAAGGGCTGAAGCCTTTACCTTCAGAGACTTCATAAAAAGAACCCCCAAACTTATATCAAATACTTTACCAAAAGAACTATACAGGAAGCATATCTGTTATGGGAGTGGGGGAAAAAAAAGATGCAGGATAATCACAGGTACACATCTGCTCTCCCCAGCCATGATCTTGTGTGCTGCTTTCCCCCTCTCCCCAAGCACAGCTCATCACTGACCAGTCTCTTGGTGGAAACTGAGTGCCCTTGGCTATTGCTCACTCCTTCCCTGATTCTCTGCTCTCAATGCTTCCTCAACATTACTCTCCTCAAAGGCTGAGATTGGTGCCCACGCATCACACACCAATAATCTGGAAGCAATACATATTTTTGCACAATCACGGCTGGTATTTGCTATATCTTGAAATGACTAGCAAGGATTTTACATTTTAGGAGGAAGAGATTCATTTAGCTGGTAAGGCCAGTGTGGTTGTCACAACTGTGTGGATCAAATGTAGCCCTGGGGTGAAAATATGCAAGTACATTAACTCTGCATTAAGTTTTCCTCTATGGGAGAAGTCTTGTTATTTATACAATACAATTAAGGCATATGTCCAACAATGCTTGTAACATAAATATTTTAAGATGAAGGAAGAAAGACAACAAAACAAAAACTCACTGTCACTCAGTAAACTGCCTCAGAAATGAAAATAAACTTAAAACAGTGCAATTTTCCCAGATGAAAAGCAAATCGTGAAATGAAACACGTTGAAAAAAAGCAAAGAGGCAGGAAAACACCTCTTCTCACCCAGAATTTTCTTACAAAACATTAAGATCTAGTAAATGCTTAGACAATTCCCAAACCTGAAAATGACAAGACACATATTTTTGATATAGTGCATTCCAATTCAAGCCGTCCTGATGTCAGAAGGGCATGACTTGAGAGAGGAATGTTTAAGGGTGAAGAGACCTTAGATTTTGCAGCTTTGGGCAATCATAACTGTTAGAATGGTGTGATAGATGCCAGAGCTGCAGAAACCAGGGACTAATTGGTTTAGGCTGTGCCCTCAGCCTGGAAGGTATATTTGGCACATGGTGATTTTAGCTGAATTTCTCTTATTTTGCATCACAGGTCATGCTTAAGTCAGTTCCCTACCTCTGGGCTCTAATTCAGAACACAAACAAGAATTTGTTGATCGATGGAAAAACTGATAGGCAGGTGGTAAACCCAGCATTCCTTGTCTTCGTTTTTTATTTATATTGAATAAGTGCCCAAAAATTCCACCTCACATTAGGGTCTGACTGCTGCTTTTTCAAGAGAAGAGCTGCAGTGGGGAATCCTTTCTTGCTTTGAAAAATTTTAATATAAAAAGTAATAGCAGTGAAAAATAGTGTCTAAATGGAAAAAAAAAATCCTTTCATAACAGCCTGTTGTTTGCTTAGAGATTTTTTTTCTTTTTATTATTGGTTTTTTTTATTGTTTTCAGAGAACATTTTATGTTAGGAAAGCCAGGATCCCTTAAACTAGGAAGACCTTGAGATGAAACGTGTAACAATATTTGTCCATTTTCTCAGTGAAAATGGATGGATAATGATGACTTGAACTCTTCCCTCATCAAGATTTATATTTCTAGTTTCACTCCCAAAAGAAAGGTTCACACCACAGTCTCAATGTTGACATCATTTGGTGCAATACAGTGCTGCAGTAATTTAATTGCTACAGTAAAAGAACCATAAAAGCTTAGCCCTTTTGGGTTTTGCTTTGTTTGTTCTGTCTTCCAGTTGAACTATTGGTGAAGAATGTGCAGCAGGCTCGGAGAGAGGAGAAAAAACTAAAGTTTAAAAGAAAAATCAAGCTTTCTCCCAGGAAGGTTCAGTCATTATGTCATTAGCCATAATATTTTCAGGACAAAACCAGCCCAATTTGTCCCTGACCCCAGAGCATTCAGCGTAGCAAAAGCCACAATGGATCCAAAAATGAGGCTCCTTATCAAGCCTTCCATGATTGAAATGTGCTACGATTTTCCTGTCCCTACTCTTGGTGTTGTTTACAGGATACTGTCCTGGTTTCTGCTGGAACAGAGTTAATTTTCTCCCTAGTAGCTGCATAGTACTGTGATTTGGCTTTTGGATGCCAATAACGTGTTCATAATGTGTTTTAATTGTTGCTGAGCAGTGCCTAAACTAAGTCAAGGACTTTTCATCTTGTCCTGCTGCCCCACCAGTGAGCAGGCTGGGGATTCACAAGATTATGGGAGGGGGCAGCTGACCCAGCTGGCCAAAGGATATTCCATACCATCTGATGTCATACTCAGCCTATAAACTGGGGGGAAGCTGCTGCTTGGGAACAGGTTGGCCATTGGTCAGCTGGTGGGGAGAAATTGTCTTTCATTCGCATCGCTTGTTTTCCTTGAGCTTCATTTCACTCTCTTTTTGTGACTTTGCTTTTTTAAAAAATTCATGATTTTAATTTTATTTCAATTATTGCACTGTTTCTATCTCAACCTGCCCATTTGCTTACTTTTACTCTTCCGATTCTCTCCCCTGTTCCTCCAGGGGGAAATGAGTGTACGGGGCTGAATTGCTGGCTGGAGCTCAACCATGACACTAATCCATGTGTAATCCTGGCCAGATTTCAGATGCTGTGAGAAGGAAGGGAGTAGCTGTGGAGGGAGGATGTGTTTTTCCACATCTCTACACGAGGCACTCTGAGCACTTCCCCTTGCACCACCTGTGCATGAGTTGAAGCCCTAAAGCAAAGAACAAGACTTTGCATTGGCAAGGGGAGTGGAAGGAGCACAAGATCAAAACCAACCATGTCCTGGAAAGAAAACTGTGAGTAGATATTAACAGGTACTCCTGAAATCCTGTGTGGGTCTGGGCTCTGGGGGTTCTACCACAGTCTTGGCTTTCCAAACTGGGAAAAACCCCTCTGTCTTAGCTTGTGAGCCAGCATAAAGCCAAAGCCCTGTAGGGAACCTTTGACTGCAATGTTCACCCTCTTACAGTAGTCAGCCTTCAGTCTCCCCACTTTTCTTCCCCCTTTGTTTCCAACCCAGAAGACTGCCTTGCAAACAGCGTATTCCCACTCTGCTCTCAGATACAGCATCAAGGAAAAGCTGCTTTTGCTGGCTCCCTCTCCTCTAGTAGCCAACCATCCTGGTTAACAGCTTGCTGTCACAAGGCTTGCTGGCTATGGAAGAGCTGCAGTGACAGCCAGCATGACATTTACTATTTGTGCTTCACTGCTGCAAGGGGCAGGATGGGAAAGGAGCTAGTTCATCCAAGGACACATGGAGCTCCGAGTGGCAACCCTACTTCCCAAGGTGGCCCCTCATCACTGCAGCTCTGCCTGGGCAGGCAGCAGGACTAAGCAGAAGGCTGCGGTTTGTTTGAACACCTCTACATGCTATGGCACAGACAAAGTGGCCCTTACACAAAATTTTTTCCTCTACAGAAATAAGCCTGCGTAGTGGATTCATTCTGTAACAAAAAAGATCACTCCACCTCAATTACTCCCACTTATTCCAGAAGAAACAAAGTGACAGAGCATGAGGAAAAGGCTGAGGTTGCTGCTGTAAGAAGTGGTCTGTATAGCTCAGATTGATGTGGTTTTAGAGACTGTTGCTAAAGCCAAGCTGGACAAAGTCATCTATTCCTGAAGAAGAGAGAGCTTTGAGAGTGACCTCGAAAGTGAAAGCTGCCATCAGCCTAAATTCAGTGCCGGCAGGCGAATTCTGCACTTGTCCATCCAGAGCAATACTAACTCAATATTAGATCTCCTGTTTCCAAAGCTACTGAAAATACCTCACTCTGAAGCTACAGAAATATTATCAGAGTCTGCTGCAAATTTCTGTGGAAACCTGAACTGTCCTATTTGCTGGATAGGGAAGGGACACAAGGGGTAGAAACACAGTCTGCCTGTTGATGGCTGTATCACTGATTTCTTATGCAATCTCTTAATATGGTTTTATTTGTCATATCTGAGTTAGTTTTTCCAGCAGACACCTTTAGTGTCACCAAGACATTAGAGGAGAGGCCAGGGATCTGAATGAGCAACGTGGTGCCTTATGTCTCCCACACAGTAGTGCAGAACACCACAAAGATGCCCATATACAGAAACTTTTTCAGTATTTGAAATTAGACAGGAGTGATCCTCTTTTGAGTGGGAAACATAGACTTGGAATGACGTGCCAGTTCTTGAGGATTTTATATTTCTCAGTAACAGAGTAACATCAAAGGAATTGATAGCAACTAATTGGTTTGATTTGAAACTGGATTATTTTTACATGCACACACCAAGGAAAGTACCTTTTAGGGATAAGTTCCTTGATGAGATTTCATTAGAGCTATTAAGTATTATTTGCTGTTTAAGATAGTATCATCAGAGCCACCATTGCTATATGAAGATCTTGAAGGAAAGAATCAATTCTGATAGTAAAAAGAAGCATAAGGGGGTTTTGACATTGATAAGTTTAGGTGTGCACGAGAACTTACTTTTCCACGTGTTTTCTGAGGCAGAGTCTTTTCTTAGGAGTCTGCAGATTTCAAGTGGATGAAGGTAAACACACAGTGATAAGCAAGTGAAAACAGCAGAGATCCAAATTTTAAATGTGAATCCATTCCATGATTTAATACCATGGGACTCAAATCATAAGCACTTACAATGAGAATGGGTCAACAAGATAATTGAGAGAGCATATCTTCCCATGAGCTACAGAGAAGTTTTTTTGTTTGCACGTTCACCTGTTTGATTTTTTGAGAACTTCATTACAGGGAAACATAAGTTACAACTTCCTTACTGATTATTAGAGGAGAGCAACAAAGGGCATATCTGTTCTCTCTTCAATGATCCATGCAACCAGAGCAATATCCACAGCAAGCAAGCTCAGACTGTAAGAAGCTGAAATGGCCAGTACAGCAAATATTTTTAAATGACTATAGCTAGGGCTGAACCAAGGTGACCTATGAAGCCTGCTCTGAAATACATTCTCTTAGGAAACAAACTTAAACCCCTAACCCTAACACAAATGTTAACCCTGATCCTAATTCTAATGTCACACTAACCCTAACCCCTAATCCTAGCCCTAAACCTAACACTAACCCTATCTCTAACCCTAGCAGGCAGTTCCAGTGTTTCAGGTGCAGATGAGAGGCTGCCTAGGGGATGTAATAACTACCAAGACTTTTCTATGCTGGCACATTTGTCTGTGAGAAAAAAAAATGTATTAAATTTTGGAGGTGGAATCCAAGTTTTGGCAATGGGCTCCTGGAAGAGAACGACTGCTCTTTTCCATAGGCAGGAAAGCACATAGCCCCGGGGTTGCAGGGGAATAAATGTTTCCATGTATGTTATAGCTATAATTTTTATATGGTAAGCAGGAATTCTAGGGCTATACTGAGTTTATATAGACTATAAAACATGAAAACAGTGCTCTTCATGAAGAAACCAGAAAGAATGCTCAATTTTGTGTTTTCTTTTGTTCCTACATACAACACATTTAAAAAGTCCACTTTCCCTAGTTTTTACCAAAAAAAGGTGTGTAATTTCTGGAAACAAGAAGTAACTGATCATGGCTTCAATGTCTCTGGCACTAGGAAGGAGAAAGTGTTCTCACTGCTGAAGATTTTTTGCAGTAAATTTTCAGCTTGGCTGGAGGCTGCTCACCTGTTTTACATATGCAGAGGAAATTATACCCTGCAGCAGTCATCCTCCACCGTCTGAGCACCAGCAAGGTACAATATGAAGGTTTGAGATTCATTAGGCTATGGATGCAAACAGGGGCTCATGTAGAAAGATATCCAGGAGTGGTGGTAGCATGTAAAACTTGAGAGGAGGATCACAGGCATTGCTACTCCTCAAGCACAGAGGAACTGTCTTTGCAAAGGGTAAATCTCATTTGTGCAGGAGACAGACTTCCTTGAGGGGCTTTATAAGGCTGTGAAGTACAACCCTGCAGCATCAACACTTTCAACTCTATCACAAGCTTCAACATTTTCTGCAGATTTCCAAGAGAAAACTGTATTTCAACCTGTCTTAATGAATTGGACATATGTATACCACACAGAAATCTAATAAAACCCAGCCAAGCAGTGAAGAGAGGAGAGCATGAAATACCCATACGAGGCATCAGCGACATCTCTCAATATGCTGCCAAAAGGCTCTGGCACTGCAGTGGCAGACACTGAGTCAGTCAGAAGTCAAGAGACAAGAGGGGACCCCAGAATTTCACTTCTGTGGTTGAAATTAAAAACACCGCAACACTCACCCATATCTTTTCAGCCAGGTTTGGAGGAAAATGGAGATATCGGCATGGAAATCATTCTGCAAAAATTTTTTTCTATGATTTTCAACCTTTTGCGGCTTCCACACAGGTATAAAGGACAAAGACAACATTATCCTGTTAAAAAGGACTGTAAATTAAATATTGAACACTGTAATCTCATATTTTTTTCTACTTTTGGAACTCCACAGGGTTTTGGTTCAGCTGAATATCTGA
Organism: Corvus moneduloides; assembly: GCF_009650955.1. NCBI lineage: Eukaryota > Metazoa > Chordata > Aves > Passeriformes > Corvidae > Corvus > Corvus moneduloides. The sequence continues at coordinate 105,653,228 of NC_045478.1, read as the reverse complement.
CTTCTTTATGATCCACACTTGTCTACTTCTATTAGCAGATATGGCCCCTGAGCACTCATGAGCAAGTGTCCCTAAATGGCATTTATCAGGGATGAATTGGTGTAAACCAGGAATTTTCCACTGGGTCATGGACAATGATTTATAGAATGATATTAAGGGGCCCCTGGATCTCAGCCTCTGGTTATCAGAAGAGAACAATTCAAACACAGTGTTTGAGAGGGACCTGCTGCAACCTACAAGTATCATAGTTTAGGGCACTCTTGATGTAAAAGCATGAAATTAATAAAAATAATTTTTTTAAATGCCTTTCCTACCATTGTGTGATTCTAGCCAGAAAGAAAACCCAAAACCAACCAACCAAAAAACCCCACAGAATAATAGGTTGGCATCATTCCTCCTTACTGCTTTTATGTCCAATGCAGACATTGTTCACACTGCCAACATTACTTTCTTCTCAGAGATGGGTGGCTACAACCAAGGGGACACTAAGTCTACAAGATTTTGGGTCCATCTACCCCACTTTATAACAATTTTCCCCCTCTTGTGCTAACAGTGACAGTCCTGGCACCTGCCACAAGACACCAAAGGAGAAAGTTTACTGCACCTGAACAACTGTCCACCATAGAGAGCATCCCAGGCTATCCCCAAAATTTCAGGGAAGGACATGTAGCTGTACATGAAAAGAGAGAATTACAACTTCCTTTACGAAGTAAAGGCCCTTTTTGCTTTTTTTTTTCCGACACTTAATAAATAAAGATGTTTCTCCTCTTTAGTATTATCCAGCAATGAATAACCTATACTAGTGTTTGGTACAATACTGTTTGCTTAAACCACCACTGTAGTACCTCCATGCATGCACACAAACATACCACTAAGTTTTTACGGTGATGTGTGGTAGCTAAAAACATACTGCCACTGCTTTGGGAGCTTCAATTCTCTTTTCTTTCCTCATCTCTGCATTTGCCTCCAGGCACTCTCTAACAAATGTCTTTAGAACTTCATCTATCCCTCAGATATACTGCAAGTATTTTACCTGTACACAAATTTGTGCTCTCCTCTGCTTTGTGGGATTAAAAAAACCCTCCAGGTTTTGTTCAGTAAATGCCCAAAACCTCACTTCATGCTTGTGTTGGCAACAGTTTCCTTGAAAAGATCTGCCTTTGCAACAGGTAAAAAAACCTTTCTAGAAACAACAATTCAGCAGCAACATTGAAAAATCAAGAGATAACAAGAAAGAACAAAGGACTTGAAGTCTGAAAGAAATCCTAAATGCAGAGCTTCATTCAGTGGTAAATCTCAAGCTCACCCAAAATAAGGATGGAGCACAAAAAAAAGTGACATTGTGAACAGGCAAAATTATACAGACACTGAAAATCAACTATGATCCCTCTAATTTTCCAATCATCCTGATTATTATAATCTGCACCTCCAAAGTCTTCTTCCACTAATGCATTATCAAGTACAGCAGTTTTTTCTTGTTTACTTTGTAACACAGCTGTTGTGCTAATTTATCCTAGCAGATAGTGTCATCACTGGTACTTCTCAGACACAACCTACAGAACAGCATGAGGAAATGAAAGCAGGTATAATTTTTTTTTTATCCCTGCAAAATGATTGCTATAAGCTGCAAAAAACACAAAAAACCCTCAACCAAACAAAAAAAGGAGCAACCAAGAGATTACACACTTCAGGATTACATACTTCAGGACTGCCAAGGAAAACAGATGGTAAGAGGGACAGAAAGTTCAAATCTAGGTGGTCCTTTCCCAGCTGCTTAGGATTTTGCCACCTTCTGTCTCCAGCAGCAAGCCTGTAGCTGAAAGATTCTTCAGTCAAGATACAAACCCCAATCCATAGTGATTTCCTTTTAGGCTTTAACAGCAGCACCTCCCCTGTGAGCAGGGCTGAATGTTTAGAATCCATTTTATTTTGATGCCTTTCTCCAAGCAATGACTGATAGGACTTCACTATTTGTGCTCTATCAGTGTTATCTCAGGCCAAGGGCAGGGCATGTCACCTGTAATATCTCTGATTTAACACTTGTAATTACAGGTAATAATAATCATCATCATCAGTTTGAGGGCATTTGCCTATGTAACTACCCTCAGTCTTAAACTTCTTTCAGTTATTGTTGGCTGAACCCAAAGCAGAGTGGGCAGGAATCACTCCATCCAGTGTTTTATGCTTTGATTCCAGTGCAAGTTTTGGAGAATGCTGTTAAATAACCATCTTAAACTGTAGACAGTTGTCACACAGAAAAAAATGATTATTCTGCTGAAACTGCACAGATGAACACACATAGGAGTAAAGAATAGGCTGTAATTATTGCACATGCTTGGATAAAAAAATATGCCTTCAACAAATATCAATATCTCAGTCTAGACCCTGGCTTCAGAGGTTTGCAAGATCATTCACTGCTGGTTTTACAAACAGAAAACTGTTGTGGTAGGGTAGAAATCAGACTGAAAATAACATAGGACATACTACAAGAATGAAAATAGCTTTGCACTTAGGTATTTTCCACGGATAATAAAGACAGGTAATGGATCGTGACTGACATGTTTGTGACTTCTAAAAGTTTGCAAGTAGCTCTTAAGACCAAGGGTGAATTCTTTGTACAGTACATCAGAGAAACAGCTTCATTTTGTTAACTAGCTTTCCATTCATGAAAACTAAAAGAAAAACTAGGTAGATAAGGGGAGAAAAATCAGTGATTTAATAGCAAGGTCTCAATAAAATGTCTGTATACATGATCTGTCACTGTTTGCTTTGTATACACCACGGATTTTTTTGCAATAGGAGAAACTGATCAAGAAAAAAGAAAAGTCTACAGAAGATGATATTTGTTTCCAGAATGCCACAGATTCTGTATTGCTTTGAGTTTTGATATTTTTGTTTGCCTTTGCAGAGGAGTCAATTAAAATTAAGGTGTTTAACAGGATAATGAGAAAGAGTGGTAGCAAGGGAGAAGAGAGCATATGTTCATTTATTTAAAATAATACTGTGAAGTGTTCAACATAGTTAAGTCAGTGAGGCACGTATTCACCATCTAATTTAATTAGCACTTTCAGTAGATACCATAAATGCTTCTAATGCACATTTTCTCTTCCGTACAGTTATAAATAGTGTGCTTATTTATAGCAGCAAACTGACCAGAAGATGGCCCCATAGTGAATACAATGCAACTTCACTCAAGGGACTAGGCTGATGTCAAAAAGTGCAAGCTCTATTTATCAATCCTGAAAAGTACATTAGGCTAGGTCTCTCTGAAGGGGTAAAGTATTTGTCATTGTAGCACTCCAAATTATTTTAAAATTCATTATGAAATAGATTGGGCAGATACACAGATAACCCCCAATCTACTTTATTACCTTAAACTTTAAAACTAAAATAAACAATGCAAGAGAAAATCTGACAGAGCCACATTGTGTTGTTCAAAAATTGGTTTTCCCCAGGAAAACAAAACTCAGTTTTAGGGGCTGGCCCAATGACCACTGATGAAACCCATAAAAAAAACTCCTGGTAAATTTACTAGAATTTTGCTTCATGCTTTCCTGTGGGGTGTCCTCAGAAGAGCAGAGTCACAAACCTGTGCCTTTATTTCCAGTGCAAGTCACTGGAAAGAATCAGAAACCATTTCACAGCTTTACAAAGTTGCTTGTTCCTTCACAACTACAATCCTGGGATGCAGACTGAGCAGACTCTACGTTTGTTATCACCAGTGCAAATAGACATTCATTCCTAGCTGGAATGACATATCTCAGTGCTCTTCAAGCTTTGTTCATATGCAGGACGTTTTTCTTAGCACAATAGTGCTATGTTAATGTGATGCTAACAGAAATAGGAGATATCATAATCTATGAAACGCAGTAGCTTTTTACTTCTGGTAGATGAAACTTCTAACTACAACAGCAGGTGTTTTGTTTTTTTTTCCCCCAAAAGCAGAGGATTTAAAAAAAAAAAAAAGAAAAGTTTGAACAAAACAGTTTAATATGACTGGGATAAATGATGGCACTCTTTACACCACAACTCTGTAAAGCCCTTTCTTGAAATTAAATTGTCACGCAAGGATATAGTGCGACTTATCCTGAATATTAATAATGTTTATCACTGTACCACTTTACAGATCCAGGCAGAGCAGGGAGGAAGAGGGTTAATGTGGAGAAGTTTTAAAGCAACAAGGAGATGACTCCTTGCAACTGATGAAAGCCAATGGAAAGGTGAACTTAACCCCATCATATAATTTCTGTTTCACAGGTGAGTATTGCACAGACTGAATGGTACAGGTGTTCACAACCCATGATAAGTTAGGACACCTGGTGCCTGCTGGCACCAGGGTCACAGGAATGCTGGCAATGGAGAGAACATGTGCTGACTGACAGAAATACAATTTGGGCTGGGTCAAGTCAGAGTCAAGAGAGAGATACCTGTTTGGATAGGGGGAATAATTTCTTATTGGATGCTGGTAGCCAGTGTAAGGTTCCCTTTAAAATAACTTGTTACTCTTAATGATAATTGAGGATTTTTAAAGAACAGTTACTCCAAGAAAATAATTATGATTTATCTTTCTCACACATACATCCTGACCAAGCACATAGGATCTGAACAGCCCATTTCATCAACAGTGGGAAAAGGCAGGGCAAAATTTTTGCTAATTCTAAGGAAAAACCACATTAAAACCTCCATAAACTCTTTAATCTCCAATTCTATACACTCCACAGGGTAGCTGTGTACCTCCATTGAAGCCACTGGCCATTTGACAATTAGAAACAAATGTTTTCTTGTCGGCTTTTATTTTGACTCCATCCCCAGCCTTCAAGTATTGAAGCAGAGATAATTAAGATTAATAGAATGAAGAGTTTCTACAATTAAGATATACTCTAGACAGGCAATAGCATAATGTTTATTCAAATAGAGAAGAACAGTGCATCAATAATTATAACTTGAACCATTCATTTTAATTCAAAATTGGTAATATTAAAGTTGCAGTACTTTCTAGGGGAGCAAGGAATAATACCCTGCTGTCTAGACAAAAATTTTTCCTGAAGGAAGACTGTGATTCACCCCAGAGCTTTTGATCAACACATCCCAAGTGTAAGCAAATGTTTTCTGAAATAGAAAATTCTTATCACTTGTCACAACATAATTTCAGCTGTTCTGATTTCAGATGACAACAATACCTGCCTCGAAATTTCCAAAGTCCATATCCCACACAGCTGGCACGGTACATTCTAGTGGCTGGTACCGCAATTACCCAAAATCCTCCATTGCCACCAAATAGCTCAGACCTGATTTTCACAGGTGCCCTTTGCCCTGTCACATCAGAGAAAAACTGTCATTTTATGCTACATGATTCAACACAGAAGGACAACCTTAAGGAAGCAGGTGAGGAGGGGCAATACCCAGAGCAGACCTTTGCAGTGCGGAGGGTGGTGAGTTACCTGCTCCACTCCATACTTGGCTTTTCTGGGCTCAGGTTTTAAGAGCAGAGTATGAGGAAGCAACCATATTCTAATGCAGAAGGTTACAGGCCGTTCAAACGAGTATAATCTGAAATCCAACAGATGTATTTGGAAGAATGGAAATCCTTTTGCATAATTACTGTAGGCTTCAGCACTCAGCTATTTCCCAGAACTGGTTGCTGCCATTTTGGACACCAGTCCTTCTGGAGGGAAAGGGCTATTGTCAGGAGCGTCACACTTTATTTGGAGTGAAAAGGCAGATTACAATTCCCCTTTGAAATTAATTTTAGAAGATGCAGCCTTAAACAGTCAGCAGGCAGAAACAGTTAATTTCCTTAAAATGAAGAATAGCTCAGAAGTCCCCATTATGCTACGCCATATTTATAAGGAATGGCACAAGAGGAATAAAAGAATCACATGGGTAAAATTACAGAATTTTAGACAGCCAAACTGTCAGATTAAAATCATCTTACTGTAGTTGACTTTGAATGTTTTTCCCTGCTCACATGCCTCTAGCTCAAGAGAGGAAGCCTGACTTCCATATATTAACTGATAATTCTCCAAACTCTTTTTCCCTGATAATAAAGAAAAATCTCATACCTTCAGAAGCTTGAAAGGGGGTTTTAAAGAAGGGAGATGAAGACACAGAATGAAAAGACATTTGAAAAATGAAATTACCATTTAAAGATGTCAAGGAGTGATGTAAAGTGAGTTTCTCAATTTCTTTATGAAGCAGTCAATAAGATCAGCTTCACGTTTTCTTCCTTTGATTCTTTGAAATATGGATTTTTTTTCCCATGATACAAGTGTTAATTTTAGGGTTCATTTAAAATTCATAAACTGAAAATGGTAATATTTGGGGCATTTTATACTCACATGAAGAACATTTTTGAGCAGTTCAGACAGCCTCAGAGTTTATTCATGAGATGCAGCTAGAATTTTTATTCATTCATTCACACATCAGTACTAGTAGACACTACACTTAATCTGCCACTGCCACACCTACAGTCATCACTCAACACTTTGTGGTTATATTTCCCCCCTAATACTAGGTGGAAATGATGGTTTTGTGCTTTTTATTAGCATTTCTTGAAATATATTTGCTGTCATATATTTGTTCTTCAAATTATGTGGTTTGAACTGAATTTAAATGGAGGACACATTTACCCTTGGATGTAGATTTGAAGTGATGAGCTCGTTGCCAAAAGAGTTGCAACACGAAGCAGGAGTTTCAAAAGCTTCAGGTTAGAAGAGCAGATCCAGTTAAAACTTTCTTAAGAAATTGCACATATATGTTTTAAAACAGTAAAACCCCATAAAGAAACAAACACCATCAAATGCACAAAAACTTTGAATCAGCCTCATCTGTGATTTGTGGCTGTCTATTTAATGTCCATTTCTTTATGTTGTATGTACCCGTGTCTCTGGTGTGTGCCTGCCTGGTGGTGGTGCAAATGTTTAACACCAACAGACAACTGCAGTTGAAGAAGACAAACAGGCCTTCAGCATCAAAAGCAGCTGCACCCCCAGAGACAAAAACCTACTCACTCCTGCATAATTTACAGAGCTGAAGGACTTCCCTTTCTTTGTCCCCCAAATTCCTCTAGGAAATGACATCTTGGTAGTATTTTCTTCCACAAAAGCAATGGAAAGTTTCCCTGTGAGTCATCAGCATAGCTTTCTTTCAGAATTTCACTTTTCAAAGCAATGCTTGTGCAAGCCTTCACTAAAAATACAGAAATCAAAACGAGTTACTGATAGTTTCAAAAGAGGTCACTCAACCATACCTAAGTAGCTTTTCTAGTGAAGTATTGAGAAGTGAGTAGATTACAAGAAGATGGCTGAGCAGATAGAGCATGGCATTAGAGATGCAAAGAGAAAATTTGAAAGTAGAAGCTGCAAACCATATTAAATACAACACTTTTAGCAATACTACAAATTAAGATATCAGGGAAAGGGCAAGTGAGAACATTATGGGCCAGAATGATAAACTGAATCACTTAGGATAGCAAAATGCCTGGACTATTACATAATTGCATTCTCAATACATTTGCAAAAGGGAATGATAAAACATTGTCTTTAACCCAGCAGCAGATCTGTAGTTACATAAGGCTACAAATAGTAGGATGGGGGTTTATTGCAAAAAACTCACAATTAAATGTGTGCCAGAAACCTAACGTGTTACCTGCCTCTGATGGAAGGCAGCAATAAAGTCTTTGTATTTTGTGCATTATTACTCTTTATTAGGCTGTATTTCTGTTAGTCTCTGATGTAAGGAGACACATACGTTGTGCTATGTCAGGTCATGTCAAGTCCCATCAAGACCTATGTTGTAAAACAGCCTGATGTAGCCTGACATGGTGCATATTAGTGCCAATGGAAAAAGTCTAAATGCCAAGCCATTTCCAATAAATACGCTCTGTGTGCTGGTGCACAGCAAGACCCAGATGGGGATTTATCCTGCAGCTCTGCAAAAATACCAGTCGTGAAATGTTGTGGCGTTTCAGAGAGAAATGGGGAAAAAAATTCATGGAGCCCATTCTGCAGAAGCAGACATCTATTGGCATTCATGTCCAGAGCTATTAAGCATGATGTAGAGACTCTATGAATTAGGAAAACTTAATTATCTTGGCTGAATTTATTTCCAAGACTGTTAAAACAATCCCATGCATCTCTGCAATAAATTTGACAATGGAAACAGCTCAAAATGAACTTTCTCTTCTCCTCCTCCCCAGTTTCTGTTACTCATTGCTGCTGCTCCATTAGCACCAAGGATTTGTTTGGGTACCTCCTAGTGACAATCTTCAGTGATATAGACTGTGTTTGGGTATGACTTTTCAGCTTCATCTACCTTTGTGCAGCCTACCCAAAATCTAGCCTGAGGACCTGAACTGATTCAGTCTCTTTCTGCATTTGCATTTCTAAGAGCTGCCTTCTTGTTGCTCCGTGACAGCATCAGGTTCAGGTGGAAAGAAGAGTACCAAGAAATGAAAACTATGCCAAGGGAAGAAAGCAGATGAACAGATCAGCCTGGAAAGCATCTGGGTTCACTGGCCCTGTCAGTGCATGCACAGGCAATTAGAGTAACATTGATGTTCTTCTCATCATGCTAAAAACTCCAACACATGCAACTAAATTGTGAAGTCTTGGAAAAGACTTCCCCCCTTCCTCATTGGAAGAGTTTGATAAAGGACTTGGCTGTGTCCCATCGCTTTCAATCATGTCCTTAGTGTCTTATGGAGACAAGCAGCTGTGCAGGGACAGGGCAGGAGTACTCCATCACATCTGTCCTTGGCTCGGCTACTACCCTCCTTTGGGAAATGTTGGCAATTAGTACCCCTGCAGACAGGACGTTTGTAACAGCAGAAGGCATTTTCTGATGGGTAGTACAGAACCTCCGTCATTCAAAATGGCTCCCCTCAGCTCAGTTGCTGCATATCCACATAAGGCAAGCCCCTTATGCCATTTGCAGTGCAATATTTATACATGAGAACTTTGCCATTTAGGTGTTTCATGATGACTTAGAGGTGCAGTGAAGAAACAGAGATCAAGGCTCATCAAACAGAGCACTTCCACGACACTGTGGGATTGGAATATGCATCACTTGGAGAATCATGGACAGGCAGGTACAAGATTTCAGTCCTTTCAAAGACTGTTAGCACCATTTCAAAGAGAAAATGATAGCTAAAATACACTGAACAGAGGCTTCCTTCTCATCCATATTAAGTTGCCTGACTGAGTTTCACCAAATAGTTGGTTTTTTTCACAGAGCATTCAAAGAGGAGAATAATATGTTGTCCTTAACTTTGCCGTGAACAGAATTCAATCAGCTACTTCAATAATGCTTTAAATATTTAAATAGTATCGCTATGAAGAATTTTATTGAGGGTGAGCATCTGCTCCTTGCAGCAAGTTGCTCACTGCTTAAGGAAACACATTTCCCAGCCACTTTTCAAGAACCAGTTGGAAAGGGCCAAAGGTGAATTTTGGCATGAATGATGACTTATTCACACAAAACAGTTTAAATGCAAGTAATATATTCCTGTCACCCAGACAGCTGACAAAATGTCAGTTGCCTTTATCAATTGTTTCAGTACCTCCTGTCAGCTGCCATCAATCTTTGAAATAAACACTATAAATAAAACCGCATAGGCAAATGGCTGCCAAATAAACCATGGGTTAAGCACACTCCACCTATTAAGCAATTTGGTGCCAATGGTGATTTTGATCAAAAGCCAAAATGCAGAGTGAATACAGATCTTCAGCCAGAGAGGAGGCAAGGCTCATTGTGATAAATACACACAGGCATTCTTTTCATATGCTCAGAAGGAAATCATCCCTGGGCCACCTTGGTCTTACTGTTCCAGTGCCCAGCCACCATCTGGATGAAGAACCTTTCTATAATATCCAACCTAAACCTCCCCTGACACAATTCAGGCCATTCCTTCAGGTCCTGTCACTGGTCACCAGAGAAGAGATCAGTGCCTGCCCCTCCTCTTCCCCTCAAGAGGAAGTTGTAGACTGCGATGACATCAGCAGCTCTTTTTTGGGTTCTTGGATGAATCCCACCAGGCCCCATAGGTTTGTAAGGATCCAGCTAGAGCAACAGATGCAGCACAATTTCAGCATTGACTGGGAGTTGATCATTCTTGCAGTCATGGTCCTCCACCTCAGGGCATTGAGACCCCCTTGGTCTCCCATCCACGTTGAAGACAGAGGCAAAGAATGCATTAAACACCTCTGCATTGTCCCTGCTCCTGTTTGTGAGGTGACCATCCTCATCCCGTAATGGGCTGATGTTATTTTTACAATACCTATTGCCATTAATATATTTGAAAAAACTCTTTATTGTCCCTGCAAGAAGCCACCAAGCTCCTGGCACTGCCCATCTGATGCCCTCACCCCACCTGCAAGCCCTCAAAGCCCACTCTCCAGCAGCTTGGACCTCTTGGGAACTCTTCTGACCCTCAAGAGTTCCCATTACACCAAGAAGACCCGCTCCAAGCTCTACTTTATGTAATCACCCACCAGGGAAAAAGCAAGGGTGGGGACTGTCCCTGAAAGATGCAGGGGTCAATTGCACTTGCCCAGCCAGCCTGAGCTTTGGAGAAGCGAGGGAGAACAGCACTTCACATGTGGTAGCTCAAGATGGGAATTAATAGTGGGGGAAAAAAAATTATAAAGATGCCTTTTTGAGGTTTCTTAATTTTTAAACCTCTAGGAAAGGGGATGTAGGAAAAAGATGAGGCCATCAATCTCAAGAATATAAGCAAGTAGATGAAAATTAGTTTATAATATACTGCAATGTCTCCAACTGAAGCATTTTCTAACTACACACTGATATATACCAGCAGCCATCATCAGCTGTTTTCCTAATTTTTTATAGAAAAACCTTGTCACAGGAAAAAAATAAAAATATACCTGTTCTCCTTGTCTCATCTGCCATCTTTCCACTGTCACGTAGTCAGCACAAGGAGACTAAAAATAAAAGATGGGATAGCCTCTCCTTTCCAAAACCAGGTGAATGTTATAATGACTAAGGTATGGAGGTAGATTGCCAACCTGTCAGCAGAAAGCAAATGCTGAGGGCAGATTGCCGCCCTTTTCCTCATTTCAAGACCCATGCATGTGTTTTTCCACCTTGCAAGATATTATCTAGTTATTGGCCAAAATGCCAATTGTCTTTTAAATCCTTAGAGATGTCATTGCACAGCTCCCAACCTAAATAATAAAAATATCCCAAGGAGTATGACAAGGATCTATTGTTATTGAGGGGATTGATTTAGCAGTGCAGAAACCCTGCGATAAAAGAGTCTTAATATCCAACCTAATTTTATAAGGATTACCAAACCACACTGATTCCAGAGTCTTCACCTCACCCTTTGTCTTTTCAGGCTGTGTCTGTAACACTTTGGGAGCCATTGAATTTCAATGGCCCTCGAAATTCAAAGTGGCACTGCACAATTGTCCAGCTGAAGCTGGAGGCTGCAAGAGGCAATAGAAACAATGGATTTCCCTGGGATGATGAGGTCTCAGATGTTAGGAAGGATGAATAATACTCAGCCCTCACATCTTAACCCCAGGAGGGTTAAGTACGTTATGATCCCTGAGGGTCTCAGATGAGAAGTCCACTAAACACAGTCCTGAAGGTCACTGCACCTATGGGCAAGAGAGGGGGAGCATGAAGTCTTTTCATTGAATGAGGCTTTTACTTCCTGCGAACGCAGGTGAAATCAAGGCCAAGAGTGAGCATGATGGAAATCAGGGAACTGTGTCCACTTAAACAGGTTTGGAAGTATTTTCCAACGCCCAGATGTGGGGATAGTGCATACCCTTTCCATACACTGGATGGGAAAGTGAGCAGCACCAAGCACCGGAGATGAAGCATTCCAGAAATTCCCTGAACAACAGGGATGGCAAGACTGCACTGTGTGCTGTGCAGCAGGCCTGCCTTTTGGGTTGGCCACAGCCAGAGAACAGTGATTCTTGGGACTTGCGTGGCTCTGCTCAAGGCTGAGATAAAGAACATTGTGCAATCATAAAAGACACTGATAATGAAAGGGCAGGAAGTACGACACTAAAATTGTTTTAGCTGCATCAGACAAAAGCAACTGCATTGCTACCTAGGAGGAGCATCAGGACAGCACTGGCTTTGGTTCAAAGTTGGGGATGATGCCTTTTCCTGGTCTTGAAATCAAGAGGCATACACGGTTAGAAGGGGAAAAGGGATTTTACCTTGGTATTTATTTTTGAGGATCCTTAGGTGTACACGTCCAGGTCATATGCATCGAGATGCACCCCACTGAGTCTTTCCCTGTGTCTCTGTGTCTCTCTTCTTCTTCTTCTCCCCCCAACATTGGGTATAACATTATAGGTTTTACTAATTAGCATATCTATCAAAGATTCCCCAGTGAGAGGCTCGAGTGAGCCCCCCTCCCCAAGGAACCTTCCCCTGGATGGTTCTATCTTGGTTTACAGAATGTGTTCTGGAGAGGACCTTGGGGTCTGGGGCACACTGATCCCTAGCTACAAAGCTTTTGAAATGTTTAGTCTCTTAGCTTGACAAACAAGTCCAAGAATGTAGGCAAAAAGCACTAGGAATACAGAAGTTGTAAAAGGTATAACAGGGGTATAAAAGAAAAGGCAAAAATCTTCATGGCATCAGGGAGATGTGGAAGACAACCCCTGTGGAACTAAGGAGTCTTCCAGAAGGATAAATTTTCCAGCGGATTCCTAAGCTCAAACATTTCCTGGGAAGGATGCAGTCCCTAGAGATGTTAAACTGCTCTTAGGCATTACACCACCAGGGCTCTCTGGACACAACTAACCTGGTCCTTTTGGCAGTTTTTAACCCCCCTAGAACCCAGCCTCCACTCCAAAGACTGAAATATTCCAACACAATTCACAGAGCTTTTTATGGCAAGTCCACTTGCATCCTGCACTTGGCACAGCTGCTGAGACTAACTCAGAATGGCTTGGAGAGCACACGGTGCCATGGAAACACTTACCTGTGAGTCCTTAACTCACACAGGCACATTTCTGGTTCATCTCTCTGACTGCCATGAGTAGAGACAGCCATTAGGCAGAAGTGACACGGTGTTGCCCTTGCTGGAGCTGTGCTTGGCTTGCTTTCACAACATCATTTTGGCAGGATTCTTCTGGCCCATCTAAGTGCAGATTTAGAGAGGAGGAACAATGTGTGTCTTCTGGTCTATGAAAAAGCCAAATTCCCGTTTCCATGAAAGAATTATCTGATTATTATTATTATTTCTATCTCTTGCCTGTAAAAGTCAGAGTAAAACCCTGGTCCCATGGAAGCCAATGGCAGAATTCCTACTGATGTCACCATGGCCAAGGTTTCCCCTGTGTTTTTCCAGATGTTTCATGCTCCAAACTTGCCATCTGCAATCCCTCAGACTTGCCATATTGCATTTGACAGAGATTTCCCCCAGTGTCCTGATCATGAATCATCATTCAGTATCCTAGAATCTGTTTGTAAATGAAGTTACCTGACATGGATTGCATATTGTGCCACATTATTTATGTCAGGTCAAAAATTGCTGTGGGAATTGCTATTTGGAGGAAGGCCACAGTCTGTTTTTCCCTCTAGGCAGACTGGCAGGCAACATGAAATTGAAAAGGGACAAGCCTCACGTAACAATTCTTCCCTTTTAAAAAAGCTGCTCTAGCTTGCTGGCTTCTTGAGTTCCTTCCTACAGAACATTGGATCATACAGTCCCAATGCTACTTGCTCCTGTATTTTGGGACCACAGAGTGACAAGGGCACCAGAGTGTCTCAGCAGTCCCACAAGAAATGTAAAAGCTCCAAGACAGAGAAGATGGGTGCTATGCTCATCTGGCACTTGCAGCTGCCTGAACAGGAGGAGAGGGAACACCTCAAATGCAATGGTTTTCCTAAATGCATAAAAACAGCCTTCTCCCTTTGGAAAAGGATCGTGGTTCAGGTTACCATCAAGCTGAGTGTACAATGCTTCTTGTCAAAAAGTTGACTGGTGTTCCACACGAACACTTCCTTTTTTAGACTGCATTGAATTGGCAGTGAGATTTGGGAATACCAAAAAGGGAAAAGACTCATCTATCCAAAGAAAAATGGAGCTTCTGATACAAAACATTATTCAAACCTTGTGTTCATCCTCCATCAGGAGCATCAAAATTAATTATTTCCGGTTACCTGCAATGGGTTTATGCTGAATGCCAGAGAGAATTCTAATAGTTTACCTAAGCATAGATATACAATTCCTCCATATGCTTTTAATGGAATGGGATAAATAAAAGCTTTGAGCTGGCAAATACTTCTATGATTGCAGTTTTCATTATTAAAAGGAAAATGGTTATGAAATAGTATTTGTAATTTTCCTTTTTTACCATAATATCGTCTCTCTCCCCATGCTTGTAATTGAATTCCACAAAATTAAGGACTTAATCCAATAACTAAACAAATCTTTGTATGTTTATCAGACAAGCTATATTCTTCACCCACTAAATGTACAATTAAAATACATAAATTTTTAATTCTTGTTACATTTAATTGGTAAGGTCAATGCCAATTATAGTACAGGAACGCTTCAACTATAACTTAAAGTTTTATCTCCTACATTATTTTCATTAAGGTGTTAAATGAAATCATTATTAAAGAATAAAGGGAATTGTCAGCAAACCAAACAGGCAGTGTCTGCTAGCATTGTTAAATGCACTTCAGGGAAATTGTTCCCATGGACTCATCTTTAGAGCAATTATCAGGAGACGAGGGGAAAGAGGTCTGGAAAATTCCCCACAACACTTAATATATAGCTGTTGGATCTAATATCTGATTTAATGTGAAAGAGAAAAAAAAATAATGCTAGCAACAAGACAAAATCCATTCTCACCTTCCAGTCAGCATAATTGGTGATCTTAAAGGAAAGGGAAAATATGTACCTGACGTGGAGAAGGTTATAGATTATGACAGCTTTAATCTGTTATTTTATTTCTCCCAGAAATGTTTCATTTACACTTGTAAATAAAAATATTCATGGTTTTGCTCAGAGTTTAGGGCCAGTGGAAAGTTAACAGGCAGCAGTAGAGAGGCTTGGACCATGCCCAAGACAGAAACAAGACAATAACGACTTGAAATCACTCCAGCCAGACATGATACCGCATTCCAAGATCAGGAAACTGTGTGCACATCATTAAATATGCATATTAGTTAGCTAAATGAAAGTTGGGAATAAGACCTAGAGCTAGACAGGACCTGTGGAGCCAGAACTCAAGCAGATGTCACTTCATTGATTATACTTTGGAAATATGTCAAGCTCTATTAAAAATTAAATTAAATTAAAGAAAGCTCAACAGGTTGCCCAAGTATAATCACTGTGGCGATGCCTGTCCAAATGTGCATGTGCCTGAAGCCACAGTGCCCAAAGTGCTCCTGGGACAGCATGGGAGACATTAATTCCAAGCTGAATTAGGCTGGCAGGCAGGTGGGGTCCCTGTGACAGACTGCATGCAGCAGGCGGGGAAGAGCACATCCAGTCTGGATCTCCAGCCCTCATACATAACTGCTTCTCTGCCCAGATAAATCCCAGCAGGAGCTTTGCTCCAGCCACCACCATCTCTTCAGTGGGGTAGGGACATGAGTGCTACCCAAAAGACCTAATCTGCCTCTTCCTCAGTTCCATCCCAGAATCATCCAAATTACCAAATTCAAAGCAAGCTACAGTGCAAACTTGGCCAATATTGTAGGATTTAAGAGTTTAAGAAAGGGTGGGCTGAAGGAATGTTGAAATTTAAGTTTACTCTGACTAGTTTTACCCTTACAGCTTAGATGGCAAAGGTACCTAAAGCTGACAGCATCTACCCCCCTTTATCTTAGATATATCCAGAAATAAATGCAGTGCTGATGCTGCTGCACTTATCTATAATTTAACTTCTAATACAAAATGTATAAATTTTAAATACATAGCAATCTGAGGAATATTGCCCTGCAGTAGAAAGGAATTTCTTAAAAAGCTGCTCATCTTTTCAGTCCCTGTTTAGGGACAGTAGGGACAGCTACTGTGAGTCTGTCATGTCTCTAATGACAATCTGAAGATTTATCTGAAATATATTGTGTTAACTGTGCATACATTCCTGTGCAGAACAAAGCTTACCAGCAAAACTGCCCTCATTAAAAGAGAATTTAATACAAAATGGAAGAGCCATTACAGCTGCCTCTGTTAGGGAAGGCTGCCACAAGTTAAGGAAACAAGAATTGGAATCACCCACGTCACATCTAGACAGCAGCAGGCTAATGGAGAAGGAAAAAACAGTGTAGCTGCACATTTCCAGGGGAAACAGGAATGGCAGGGAAGAGAAGGAGTCATGGTTGAGACAGAAAAGCAAGGAAACATCCAGGCTGAAGGGGAAGAAAAAGTGAAAGGGGATAGGAATGTGAAATCAGGGCAGACATGGAGATTAAGCAAAGTGAAATAACAATATTAATTATTAAAAAAAATTCTAATTGTACTGTTAAATATAGCTAACACTGGTGCTTTCCAAAAAGATCATCTTCAGGCAAATTTTTATAGAGCACTGGGAAGCTAGACATAAAGATATTCAAAAGCCCACTACAGCTCCTATTCAGAATACCACCACAGTTTTCTGATTAATTTCATCTCACGGTGTCCTTATTGTCTACAAAATCTTGGTATGGACAGAAGGAAGTAGGCTTTGATGACATGTGTGAGGTTTTTAGTAGGGTCTGCAGGTCAATTTTAGATTCAGAGGTGCTCTACAAAGCACTGGAGGTGAGTTAAGACTACTGGAAGAAGAACAGTCATCTTATGACTACTGTCAGCATGGGCAGATGAAGCAATGTACAGAGGGGTTATACCCCAGGCCTTGCATGATTTTTCCTTACTTGGAAGTTCTTAAACATCTGATATTACATAGAAAAATAACGAGGCAGGGAGTAGAACAGTATTCCAGCATGAGAAATAATAGAAAAGTTTACGTAAGTCAAATATGGTCAAACAACATTCATTTAGAAGGAAATTTTTACTAACACAGAGGATTGAGTAAAGGCTTTGGCTGTCATCTTGTTTTTGTAATATTTAGGATTTGGGAAGGCCCTCTCCTTAAAGCCAATTCCATCTCCCCAAATCCCTCCTGGCTGCAGCTTTTGTCCATGAGAGAGGACATGCCATGTCAGCCTGATGGCCAGGTCACATCCTGCAAACACCCCCTGATGCTCTCCCTCTCTGTGCAGAGAAGCAGGCATGGATGTGGCAGCACAGCAATATTTGAACTAGTGCTGCATAAGCTGAATTTGGCCGGACAGAAACTTTTGGTCTTTGAGAATACCAATGTGACAACTTCATGAGTATTAAATTCCACGAGAAAGAGAAATAAAAGTACTTCTCTGTCCTCCCTTCTTCCCAAACTGTAGCAATAGAAAGACATATTTGGTTTGGCATCATGGTTTTCTATGAATGAAAGTTTAAAGCAAGACTTTCTTTTTTGGATTTTGATTTATGAAGCACTGAACACCCAAGTTCTGTGAACTCATCATGGGTTTTTGACAAAAGAGTTTAAGCTAGCAATGATTGCTTATCTAATTTCTGAAGTATTTATCACAAATTTTTCTTCCTGGTCCATGCCTGGACTTTCACGCAGAGAATTAGGAACAAGTATTTCCCCTTCTAAGTTTCAGCTTTGAAATTTTATTTTATTTTTTTAAGGAGCTTAGGTTTGGAACATGACAGTCTTGTCACAGGGGCTGCATCTGCATATTGTTCAACACTACCTACAGGACCAGCAGATAAAAACAAGGCTTTCTACTCCTGTTTCACTCACCCTACAAACAGGTTATAACCTATTCAATATTAAAGACAATACACAATGGACTGTACATCACAAACAAGCACACCTGTTTCCATAGAAGTTGTAGCTAACCTTGGAAGAAGACTGAGTCAATTAGCCTATAAAAATGAAATGTATCTCTTTGCAAAGCCAATACAGAGTTTGTCCAAGTTCTACAGCCATGATCCCACAGGAGGAGCAGCATATCTGCTATGAAATGATAATCTTTGTCTGTATTTGGGGTATCTCTTGTGATACAGCCTTTTAAATATGCAATATCACGGGCACATTGCTACAGTACTGCTTTTAGAACTGCTACCCAAATATATAAACAATACAAATGGTCCAGTTTTTTGATGAATCCCTTACATTTCTCCACTAAGAATTCTCAATTTTCCTCTTTGGTATGTGATCGTGCTCCTCTTACAACAGAAACACAGAGGAGGAGGAGTTATAAATTGATAACTAAAGCAGCACAAAGGCAAGAGGTCTTTAAATTTAACCTTTATTATGCTCTGTATGAGGTCACATTTAACCTCACAAGCCATGTTGAAATAATTCTTCCTACCCACAGGGCAAGTAAGCAAACCTATAGGGGCTGAGCTGTGCACTACAGACTTCAGAGAAACGCTTGTCTTTGAAAACAGTCAATATAACTTCAAGGGCTTTCAGTTGCAATTTCCCCTTTGTTGAGTCACCTTTTGCCCAGGATCTTGTGACTGAAAAGTTGAAAATGTCTGATCTGTATATCTTAAATAGGGACAGGGAGGATAAAGTGCCTCAACACACTGAATTCTTTATTCTGCTGTGTCTTCAGTACTGCAAAATGCTTCAGAACAATGCAGCTCTCAGAACAGTTCACTCCCTGTGCTTGCATTAAAAGTTAAAATATAGAGGGTGCAGATGACAATGCATAAGAAAACAAAATCCATAACTGGATGCCAATCTCAAATGCTTGTCTGGCAAAATGAATTTAAATGGCAAAAGACTGAGAAAGTACCATATAAAATATGCCAGTAAGCATTTTACTGCTCGAATCTTAATGGGGTTTCTTTTTTGCATTTATGTAAGTTCTTCAAAGATTTATTCTCTCAATTACCAATCAAAAGAACTCATAAAGGTAGAGTTGGTGGACCATGAAGGATTAGAGCTGTCTACTATGAAAGATGCATACTTGGCAGGCCCTGTGCATTAAACAACCCCGTTTGACACCAATCCCTGGCTCAAAGGATGGCTGACAATAGAAGTTGTTTATCATGAACTATTTTGATTTAAGAAAAAAGATAAAGAAATAACCTCCCTTCCACATACCCCCCATCCCCAACAAAACCTTTAGAGGCTCCAGATTTTATTAAGACTTAGCCTGTAAAGACTAATTTTTAAATCTTGTTTATGGAAATCCAGGAGTTCAGGCTAGTAAAAGGTG
This sequence comes from Corvus moneduloides, assembly GCF_009650955.1. NCBI lineage: Eukaryota > Metazoa > Chordata > Aves > Passeriformes > Corvidae > Corvus > Corvus moneduloides. The sequence goes on along the minus strand of NC_045478.1, from coordinate 105,634,001 downwards.
AAAGATAAAGGCAGACTAGATTTTCCTTCCTCAATTTTCTTTTTAGTAAAAACCCCCCAAATTAGTAATGTAACAGTAGCTTCTGCATAAATTTAGTCTAAGACTTGTATGTTTTCTAAAAAGGATTTCTTATTTTCTTTCTTAGATTTCAACAAAGCAATTAAGGATGATAGATTCAAGCATAAGAATACCCCATTTACTTAAAGGCAAAGTGGCAAGCCTGCTTGATGGGCTACACAACATGCCTGCCTAAATTTAAGCATATTTGATTGGACTGTGGCTTGCCCAGAGAAGGAGTCAATATACTGAGCTATTTTTTGTTTCCTTATTTCACATCTGCCCTTTTCCATGGAGGATGAAATCTTGAATATACTTAGAGTCATAGAATGGCTGAGAAATTTCCACCTCTGGAAATCATCTGTTCCACCCCTCCTGCTCATAGCAAAGCCAGCTACAGCTGTCAGGTTTTGAACACCTCCAAGGATGGAGGCTCCACAGACTCCCTAGGCATGTGCTCCAGTGCTTCTTTAAAGACTATTTGCTCTTCAAGACAATTAATATGTGATGCAACAAGGATTCATCAAAAGCTCAGTGACTGCTACTTGTTTGGCTATTATTTTTAATGCTTGTCCCAGAGTTTCATGGATATTGATGAGTAGAATATAGCGTGTTATGAATTCCTGCAGAAGAATTTCCAGCCCATGTAAAAGGTGGTACAGTAATAAATGCTATCAAAACTTAGTCCTTCCTTGACTTGTTGCTAATTATGTGTAAACAGCTTTAAGTATTACATCCAGCAGAAAATTCAAGGTGAACCAACTGGGCAGGATATTCTCATATCAGGGAGGAACTTAGCTAGGATTCAAACTTCATCACTTTAGAAAATGCCCAATAATGTAAAAATCCTCAGGACATCACCTTTGGGTCTGATAAGATACACTACACCTCCATAGGCCAGAAAAAGGCTCTGACATCACAAGGGGTTTAGAATCCAACAGAAAGTACTACTCTGAGAGTAACAAAATTTATTTTTTGCTGACATGCCCATGGTGCAGGAAGCAGCACAGAGCAGACTCCTGTGCTGGTAACTTCTTTGCCAGACAGCAGTGCTGCTGTGCTGCTCTTTGATCAGAGATGGGCCTCAGTGGGACACTGCACTGTGACACCGGGCAGGCTCAGCAGAGGAAAGCTCCAGCTTGAGTGAGCACCATGATGGTTCACTGAGCAGTGGAGACTTGCTCATTGACCCTGACATTTCCCCACAGGCCACTAATCTCAGAAACCCTTTTCACCTCCTCTCCTGAAAAGCCTGCCTTTGAACTAACCTATCGGTTTTTTGAAGGTGCTGCTCTTGGCTTGTTACAAGGGAGTGATAATTAGAAGAATCTTCAAGTCCTTCTTTTCAGTTCTGCCTATATGATCGTGCCCAGACCCACAGATCTTCACTTCCTCCTTTGCTGTGTCAGGCATGGAGTGGTGATGAATGCGATTCCAGCCTCATTTCATATATCCTTCTGACAGGCAGCAATATAAACTCTCCTTAGGGATTTTAGTCGTAAATCAAGAGGCAGTGTGGTCTGGTAAGTGTAGCACTGGACAAGGACTGAGGAGACTTGATTGCCACTTCATTTTCCTATACCTACCTTCCATTATTTATTCAGTACGTGAAGTCATCACGTCACTCCTAACTATGTACTATGCGTATCAGCTTTACATATATAAAATAGTCAGACTTGGTATTACTTCAGTAAGAACAATACTTATCATTAAGATGGTAAAATATACTGAAGTATTTAATGTTAGAAGATAAACATTTGAAATAAAGCTGTCATACATCATGAAGTCCATTCACAAAAATTTTTCTCTTGGTATCTGGTGTCATAATATTCTCCCAATCTAATGATGGGCTTTGCTATGCTGTTAAGATCCACTCCATATTTATGTCCTCCTTTCCCTAAGAAGATCTTTAAAGAGCTATTTTGTCAAATTGTACTAGAGAAGAGCAGTGCTTTGACTATTTCATCACATTAAGTAGGATTCTAAAGCAATATAATTCTTTTAAGATAATGGAGGCTTTTTTTCTTTCCTGGAAAAGAATATAAAGAAACTAATGTAATTTTTTTTCTCCACCATTTTTTTGGGTGGCATTTTACCCCTTCTTTTATTATTTGGAGCATCATTACTGGTGATATGACAGGCAACATATTGCTATATTAACAAGGTCACAAAATCCCATTAGTGGTGAAAATGACAGAACTGAGTTGTCTAGTGACAAATAAGGTAGGTTCTCATTGAATACAGGTCTGTAGGTCTCAGGTTCAAATTTACACAATGTAGAAGTAGAAGAAAACTCACATCCAGTCTGCACAACTCACACAGAGACTTCCTTACTTAGGCAAGAAAAAGTCAGTGAAGTCAGTAGCTTCTTTTGAGCTATACCTGTAAAACCCCCATATGTAACCATAAATGCTGAATATTGAGCAAAACAACCCTCCTTCAGTATTTGTGTGTGATACCAGCACGATCACAGATTTTATAACAGGGAGTGCAGCAAGCAAGAGATCCATAATTCAATTAAAACAGGTATTATACAAAAGCTTTGCTCTCTGATGGAAAGAAAAGACAGCTACTGCTCAGGCATAGCCCAGAGCAGAGGTTTAATCTGTGCTGCCAGCAAACCTGTCCAAATTACAATTCCTTCCATGCTTCCTCCAGGCTCTTGTGCACAGCAATACAGCTCTGGCATTCACCAGCAGCCCAGGGAAGCTTCCTCCTGCCCCTGGGTGGCTCAGGAAGGAGGGGCAGGAGCCCCACTGAGCCCCACTGCTGAGCAGAGTCTGTCCCACAGGAGCTGCACTGCCCGGCACCCCCAGCCCCGGGCATGCTGGAGGGGCAGCATGGAGTGAAGAGCTTCACCTGCACACAGGTTTGTAATCAAACAGCAGGAAACAAAGAGCAGGTGCTGCAAGGAATAGTTAAAGTGTAATAATTCAATGGGAAAACAGAAACCAGATTAAACCTCCCACAGCCCTTCTCTCTTCTTTGAAATCTGCAAGTTTGGCAGACTGAGGAACTCATGAAAAACATCTGAGCAGAATTTTGATTAGAGCCAGATGAAAAAGGCAAGCTGTCTTTCTTCAGTTCCTTGCCATAACTCATTTCCCTACAAATTATCAAGGAATTTCTCAGCAACAGACAAGCAATTGGGTTTTCAGAAATTTTCTCCTACTTTTAAATAATTATCCTTTTTTTGCTTTATCAAACGCCCTAAAAATTCTTGTCAGAAAAATTTATTAACCCTTAAGTTTTTTTTGAAATAGGGTTTTGAGGAAAAAATTAGATATATCTGTTACTCATTTACACACCAATATTTTCTGGGATAAAACCCTCTGGCTCCCCTAAACCTGGTTGTTCCACCCATTTGTGCCTGATGTGGCTGAAGATTCATTTCTAAGGTCAGGCTTTACACAGGCTGGACTTGGTTGCAGATACTGTACAAAACCTGCAAGACACAGAAAATTCTTTCCTTTTATTAACACTCTGTTGAAGCTTTTAAGCACCATTATCCATCCCACGCACAGACTTTTTGGGTACATCTGGTCTTTCACTGAAAAAAGGAAATATTTGCATCTCAAAGACATTTGCTGCTTATGAACCATCCCAAGGACTTAAAAATTTTTAAGGCACACTCTCATTTCAAGGATGTTTACATAGAAACTTTAGCAGTCTTGTAAATGAATCAAGAATTGTGCATCATCTGTAATGAATTCAGGGAGTCTTACTGAGCACCTACACCACCCAAGGAGAGCTGGATTTTCATTAGGTACCTACTTAATGCTTAGGAAAATCGGATCATGAACACAGCTTGGCTTTTCAGGCACTGCCCTTTATGTGCTTTAATTATTTACATTGACAAATATTTCAGATTTAAAGTAGATTTAATGCAGTAGACATTGAAGGTTTCAAGAACAGGAATGAAACATTAAATGTGGTTACATCAGTGTGAGTTTTACTCTTTGCAATTCCACTGAAGAGGAAAATTAAAAGCAAACCCCTACAAATATCTTGGTGAGTTCTAAAAGCTTTTCAGGATCAACCAGCAAAGCAACCCCAGCTCCAAGTGAGACTTGGGATCAGTAGGTTCTTGGGAGAGCGTTTGTTCCCAGGACATCCAGAGAGGGATTTTGCTGAGGGCAGCAGTCTCCTGTCTACTTGGATCGCCAATGCCCTAGAGAAAGGCAGCTTGGGATTCCAGTGGGAGCCAAAGCAGCTCATCACCTTGTGAAAATCAAACTGCTTGATTCGGTCTGACTGCTCAGAGCACAGGTCATGGTTTCCTGCTGCTTCCCTTTTGGCTCGGGTTATCAATGATGCACACAACAGAATAAATGCACTGCTAGTGGGACTTCAGTGAGTCACTCACAGGGGCAGATTTCCACCTTCCTCAGCAAATTCTACAAAAGGGGCAGGTATATTTTGTTAAAAACATTCCACCTAATGGGCAAAATGTATAATAATTTTTCTGTGTGTTGCTCTTTTAGGCTGTCAAAAAATTTTGCCTGAACTTGTTAATACAAAAAGTTGAAGAAAAAGCAGCTTTCGAAAGAAATGTCCAATTAACTTCCTTTTCTGATTTTTATTTGTCCTGAAATTAGATTTTATTGGAATTGTATTTACAAAACTTGTGCTGTGGGATATCTTTCCTCCACAGTCTGTCGTTGCTAATGAGCAAAGGACACTTAGAGAGTTCTTATAGTTCTTTTTTCTCCTGTCGCTCCTCAAGGTGAACTATGATTTCTTTCAAGAGCTTTGCTTGCAGAAAAGTAAGGGTTTTGTGAGAGACAGAGGCAAAAATATTAATTGCTTTTTCCCACTTTACTGACAGTTCCTATAGCAGCAAATGTTATTGCAAAGGAGCAAAAAAGCCTCCCACCGTCAACTGCAAGATCACATCAGTCCTGAAGTCAGCTCAACCTTTGCTGTTCCTCCCACCTTCCTTCCCCAGTAGTGCCTTGGGAGGGTGCTGAGGCATCCTCTCCAATAGAACAGTTATGGAAAAAGTCAGAGAGCATTACCAATCACCAGGCAAATTAAGTGAATAGTAAAAGCCATTCCTGTCTGGTGGAATCTTTCAAAACCTGGAAGGGAGGGGAGAGCAATAATAGGAAACTAGAAGGGAAATAGCCTTTTCTCCCTTTCCTTCACAAGAGATGAACTTTCTTCAAAAATTTCTGTTTTCAATACAGAGGTTGACTTATTAGATGCTGATTTCATGCCTTAGAAATCACAGATAAGGAAAAAACCCATATATTTGCCACCTAGAATAGAATATTGATTTATTTTTTTCCCAGCCAGCCTGCCAAACAAAATCCAAGCTAAAGCAGACTCTGTGGCAACTTGAGGTCACCGTAATTCTCTTTAGTTCTTCTCCCTGTCAAAAGCTATGATATCAAAGCTGCCCTTTTGTTCCCCTTAATTCTATCAAATGCACTCCCCACCTCCAATCTTCTCTACTTTGTCAAGCTAAGATGAGGAATAACTCAGAGACTTGGTGTCAGACTTATCTATAATCAGGATCTGAGCTAGAAGAGCCAACAGAGGCCTCTTTGCACAGCTCCAGCCCTTCAGACAGCCTGTGTTTTCCTGGGAGGTGGAAAAGTGTAGTGTGAATGAGAGCCAGGCTCTGCAGCATAATCAATAATAACAACTAAAAGTAATTCAGTCAGATTCCTCTGAACTTTTTCTCACAATATGACAATTTTGAGGATTTCCTGAACCAGCCCCTGCACAAACCTGTAAATATCCAAGGCCATTGGTCACTATATGCTTTTGAATTTTTATTTCCAGGCACATACCCAGGAAAATCTTGGACTGGATATGAGCTGAGGAGCTCACCTTCACTCTCAGTTTTGAAGGCCTTCACAAAATATTGTCATGGCCCTGGTCCCCCAAGGCCTAGGAACAGCCAAGGCTTGCTGTGTGCCTGTTCTCTGGGCTTCGTAAAAACTAGACCTAACAGGACTTTTAAAATATACAGCCCACCGTGGGGATAACATTCCCTCCATCCCAGGCTGTGCAGAGTGGCTGAACTGCACCCCGTGGCTACCTCAGCTCAGTCATCTCCTTGGTCTGACAGGGATTTAAAGCTTTCTTTCTCCCTCAGACATACATTTTTCTCACTGTTTTGGGGTGGAAGCAGCCTTTTTTTTTCACAGTCACCTCTTACCTATGTATTCAGGATTTGGGATGTTGTTCTGGGAAAGAAATACAGCTAAAAATTGGTCATTGTTAAAAAAGCACAAAGTAGATGTACAGCTGGTGGGTAGGTGTTCTTTTGTTTGTTACTTTCTGGTTTGTTTTGCCTTTTTTACATCTTATAACCTCTAACTATATAATTTCTACCTAGATTTATGATACATTATTTCCAAATGTATAATTTCTTTCATTACAGATAGTGTGAGATAACCATGATGCTCACAGATACATCGTCCATGAATAGAAAAGACCTGCTCATCACGCTCCACACGTCAGGAATTCCTTATACAATAGGAATGAGCATAAAGAGCAAGTGGCCAGTGTCTGAAATTTCACTATAGGCTGTACTAGCAGTTTAGAATGAGCTTATGAAAAAAAGGTTTTAGTCCAGAAAAGGCAGAAGAGAAGAAAAGCCACTCTGGTCACATTCCCATAGGGATTTCCAGTATAATCATATTATAAAGCATCCTCTCATTTATTGCCTTTACAAGTTTGTGTCCATCAGTTCTAACCATGTTTTTCCCTTCAAACCAGAGCCCCATAATTACAGACACTGGCCACACCGTGGAATTGACCATTGCATCTTGTTTTCTGGAGAATAGAAACACTGACTTCTTGTAGTTCTCGCTGGGAAACTGGCAACAGAGACTGACCTTGAGATCTTTTTCTATGTTCTTGGGTAAAACAATGATAGTTTTCAAATCTCAAAAGAAAGGAAAAGGAGAATGAAGGCAGCACAAGTTTCCTCTAAGCACTGTCAGCACTGTCAGTGTGAAGACTTCTATCATTAATAAATTTTAATATCCAGAATATTGCCAGGAGTCTACAAGAGAACACTTCCTGAAGTGGTGGAAGATAAAACCAAACACTGCTTTGAGTTTAGCTAGTACAGAAAGGTCTGAGCTTAAGCCAGAATCCAGAATTTGACAGCATGCAGTAGTCATGCTTGGATCCAGCATTAGAGTTAGAAACAATTATTTCGATATTTTAAAAACACCCTTAAAGCAAGAATAAGTTACTTTCATAAGTTACTTTTCCTGACTCTTCCCAGCAAGCTGAATAGAAATTGGCTCCTTTCTTTCTTCTCCTCTTGTTAACAATGGCAAGCTGAGATACCCTGTAAAGTGACTGTGGGAACCAGCTTTTTCAGAACAAATCAAGAAACATCCTGAGCCTTGTCAACAAGGTACTCTGTGTCTTCAGCAATAACAAAGATCAGTGGTAGATCAGGGAATAAAACCCACAAGCCCCAAATCCCACTACCCTTAACATCAGATAAACTGATTCTCAAACATTAAAGCTGCTTTTGTTTGGATGTCATCATCGAAACCCTTTTGAATGACAAGATCCCAACAATTCACAAACCTCTGACACTAAGTGATCTCACAGAAGAACATAAAGGTGGAGTCGAACTGTCAGGTGATCCAGGGTTTAGCACCAAAAATAAGGTTTGTGCCACTAAAATGTTAAAATTTTTCGGCAGAAGAAACACCACTGGAGTTGGAGGGTAGACAGAAGTGACCAGCTGTGAAATAGTTGTGGTCTCTGGCTGATACATCTTTAACAGCAAACCTGAATGGATGGACCAGCTGATCACTTCCCTCCTTCCTGACAACTCAAGAATATTGTCAAGTCTTGGATCATGGGTTTTAAAGACTCATTTTTTAACTCTGAACAGCAAACAGATGAAAATATATTTAAGAAAACATTTTCCTAGCAACTAGTAAAGTGTGAATAAGTGGTTCTGGGTGATCATTGGTAGTAGTTATTAACCTTTTCAGACATTTTTAAGACTACAGTGATTTGTGTGTCTTCAGCTATGTTGCAATCCAGAAACAATTTAGAAAAATACTAAGAGTCTTCTTTGTTAGAAGATCTTAAATTATCTAAACACAAAAATTTCTGATTCTTAATATGTAAAGTGGTTAATTTACTGCAACCTACACCATTCAAAATGCTGTTTTCAAAATAAGAGATTCTGGCCTAGGGAGTAATATGAAGAAGGTGTGTTCTTTATTGTTTTAATATACCTTAATTATATAATTGATGAAATGATTAATTCTCAATATTTGATGTTCCTGTACCCAGAAGACCATACTTAATAAAAACATGAGCAAAGTATGCAACAAGAAAAGACAGGAGCAAGAAAATATATTATTTGCTTAAAAAAAAAAAAAAAAGAAAAAGACAAAAGTTAGCAGCTCCCCACCTCGAACTGAAAGCACAGGCACAAATGTTTAGACAGTCACTAAGGTCAAAACTGTGTTTCCCAGGGTGAAACTCTGCCACCGCTATCCCCAAAGTCAGCCACACCTCTCCCCTGACTGCAGTAGGGCCGGCGTTTCATTTCCCAGGGCTTTCAGTGAGGACAGGATCAGAGCACAGCAAAAGCTGGAAGGCTGTTAAAATTAGCTGTTTCTGGTGTCCATCCTGTCATGATCTCCACAAAGATTCCTAATTAATTGTATTGCAATTAATTGCAGAAACACCCCATTAAATATAGACAAATCTTTCCAGAGGTACCCATTTAAGAGGAAAATTTAGTAGCTGGCTTAAATCCACCTTTCTTGACATGCCTTCCCTTTTTTGATTTATTTTTAATCTTGCACTTCTCCCTTTCCCAATACCTTTCATCCCTCGTTCCATACTCCTTCCTCTCAGGGAAAATGCAGGGTGACAGTATAGACTGCACGGCAGCAGGAGGAATGAAAGGTTTATTTCAAAGTTGCTCTGTTCTTTTTTTCTGTGTGTGGCTTTGTTAAGTACATACCGTATTTCTGAGATCCAGCTAGGAAAAACTAGAAAAGTCTTCCAATTATAATCCTTGATATTTCCCCTGAAGCTAAACCAAAGCCCCTTTGAACTAGAAAAGTGTCTTTCAAAAATGAGAAGGGCAAGACCTGAACTTTTCTACCTGTAGTCGTCTAGTCCAAGATTAGAGTTGTGGGTTGATTTTTTTTTCCCTCTTCTCCTCAAGGAAGAAAATACACTGATTTTTAATACAACTATTCTTAGTTAATCCAGCTTTCTTTTTTGTCCTCTGTAGCCAATCCCTGCGCCAGTCATTTGAGCATTATTTAAGTTATATGTCTACATCAAAAGTAACAGTTTCCCTGGTGTATATTTGGTGGCTGTGCAGAGGAGGTAAATAAGATTTTGCAGTGCTTGTCAAAAATCCCATTGTCACAGGCGTGTTTATTGATTGATTTTCCTGAGTATGTCAGGTATGGATTAGCCTTTGCTCACATTAGAAAACAGTTTCCATTAGGCAGTCAATGCCTCGTAAGGTGCAGACGGATTTAGCGTGCGTGTATTCATCTGGTGCTCTCCCAAATGGCTCTGAGGTGGGGTTGTGGGTATTTCAGGAGGGAGGGGATTCATCATGCCTGCTTAGGGGCTGGCTAATGGGCTTCTCCCTGCCACCCTGGGTGCTGCTCATGAGAACACAAAAATTGAGACCCTGGGTGTTGGTGAGAATAACTACTCCAATGTAGGTGGTTTAGAAAACTTATGGGTCACATAAACATGAGTCTTTTAGCATGAAGTGTCATAACAAGGTGCAGCGAGGGTTTAATGCACAGAAAGTGAATCAATCCAATTTTTCTAATGGGTTTTCGTATCCATATGAAGAAAAACAGCTCGGTTTCCTACATCTTTTAAAAGCAGCATGCTTTACATAAAAACTATTGCCTTCTGCTTGATCTATGTTTTTAAACATAATATTATGCCCAGAATCTGAACTAAAAAGGTAATAAAGATACTGTCTTTTGGGACAAGGACAGCAATGAAAATTTCATTCTCATAACTCACCAACCCTGAGTACAGCTTATCAAATTTATTCGCATGGAATGTTTTACAAATAAACAAAGGGAAACACATTCAAGTGAAATAATGTTCAGTATTTTAATTTGAGGTCTGCGTGAGGACAATCATGCATTTTACTTAATCACTGACACTTATTCCTTGTTTTTTAATATGTCTCCAGCAAATTAGACAAGAATCTTTGATGTGTTATTGGAGTTGTGTCAAAGATCATGTTACCCGCTTTCTATGCTCCAGCAAAAGCCCAAAAGCTACACAGGAGACAAACTGGACTAGAGTGAGGGGAAACTCTCATGAAAGGATGTCTCCTGGTACATTAGAAAAGTTAAGAGTGGATATTCCTGCTACAGAACTTCTCAAAGGCCTTGACCAGAGTAAATTCCGTGCTGTATCCAGGAGAGGCTGGATGGTTGCTTGGTTAAAGTACAAATACAAAGCATTACATGTTTCAATGCCTCAGGCCTCTCAGAGCTACAAGGCAACCAGGAAAGTCTTCATCTGACTGCTAAGGTGTTTTAGTATTCTTAGTTAGCCCATAATTTCTAGCATAAGGACCTCTCATTGATAGAATGCCAGTACACAAGGAGTACTGCTGCATGGAAGATTGTGGACACCAATTATTTAGGCTTTGAAGCCCTGAGTGTCACTGTTTCGACCCTTGTGTGGAGCCAACACTTCTTTCCGACCCAGACATATTACAAAGACATCTACATCCAACACTGAGGGGAAACCAGGTGCTATGGTTTGCAAGGGCTGCTGATTGCAAAAGCAAGAAGCTGAAATGTGAGAATTCAAGAGAAGAATGAGATTATTCATTGGCTAACAGGACACTACTCTACTCAAAGAATCCCCATATTTCTCCCTTTATGTCCCAAAAGACAGGACTGAGAAGTGGTAGAAGATTTTTATGAGTTCTCACAGAGCACAAGGGTGTTGGTGGGTGCTTGGCTCTCTCCTTTGAAGAAGAGCAAAGGAGAGAGCCTTTGGACCACATCTAGCACAGCCTTTGCAATGGTTACCCCAGAAGATCTGAGAATGACTCTTGTTGGCCTGATCAGCACGGAAAAAGCCATCCCTATATTCATTTTTGGATAAAGGATAAGACAGAGCTACACTGCAGCAGTCAAAGCCTCCTTTCTAGACATGAATATGACATGAAACAGATCAAACAATTTAAGGTCACTACCCAAGGGAGACAAAAGTCACGCTCTGGACTTTACCTACTTTGTTTCATTACCTTGGCATTGACACGCTGGACAATTTCCTCTGCTTACAAGACAGCGTCTCAGAGAGAGGCGAGCCTGGTGACAGCTTTCCAGCTGTCTTTTGTAAGGTATGCACTTCAAAAGAATATGTATTGTAGCAAGTACAAATCAAAAACACTGGCAAAAGTTTCATACAGAAAACACCCTCACTGTGAAGCAAAAAACCCCCCCAACAGGTTAGCGTTCAGAAGCACAGCTCTTTTAGCTGATATTGACTGATTGATTCATTAGATGTATAGAAGTGCTATTAGGAGGGTTGAGGGCTTCTATCCACAAGGATAGGCACACTCAACACAGCTTCAGAGCACATCTTGAAAGCAACCATCCAAATTAAAGACATCCCATCACAATTAAATCCAATCACATACGCTCCATACCCTTTCAATTGTCAATTCCATACTGTCCTACTAATTTCAGGGGCTCTTTTGAGGGAAAAGACTGAATCCCATCGTGTGCCTTGACTTCACAATGTGCTCTGGCTCAGACAATGTTTTACTCAGACGAAGAAGAGAGGAGGCACTTTCAGACCAGGTGTCAAGAGCTTTGAATTACAGCAGTGCCAGGCCAATCTTTCCTCACTCATTTTAATCAAGGAGGTTCCAATTCAGATAACCCCTGCTGATCACAGCTCAGACTAACATTGCAAGAAAACCAGGAGAACGTTAGAACTGCGATGTAGATAGGTATGCTACTCATATGTGCTAATGTATGCACATCTCCTGAAACAGCCTGAAATTGCTTTGAGTTCATGATTCTTTTGCCAACCCAGGCAGAGCTTCCACTGAATGTTACCAGGAACATTATTTGACTTGAAAGAGCAAGCGTGAATTTTGTGCATCTGCCCAGCAATGTGAAATCAATTCCGATAATGCCATTGAATGTAACTTATCTGAAAATTACTTTCTTGTGCTATGGTTTTCCCTGTGAAACCCTGCAATGGTTGAACTGATAATGTTGGATCTGAAATCTCAAGACTATTATGCAGTATTACTCTCCAGCTGGGAGACTTGGCAAGGCAACACATTGACATCTTCATGAACTTAGCACTTCACATCAAGGAAAGGATGTGAGCCTGTCAACTTGACACTCATAGTGCAATCTCTTTCAAATTGGCCCCTGGAAATCTTTACAATGTGACTGGAAGCTCTTCACAGTCGTATAAATAGGATACATTATATTCAGCTGCCACAAAAAAAAAGTCAAAGGGTACTAATCGTGTCCTTTCCCTCAAATTAATATTGTCACATTTACTTACTTGTACTTAGAAGATGTTGATGAAATGTCTCTTCCGTCTGTTTTGGTGCATACGTACACCATTAGGAGGAGTCTTTCATTTTATCTTTACCAAAGCTGTCCTTCAGTTAACACAGAATTTCTTTCTAGCTTGCCAGATATTTTTAAAGTTACAAATATATGCGACACTAATATCTATCTAACCCTTAAGAAATGCCTTCACCTCATTAAATTAAATGGAGAACCATCTTAGCTTCATTACAATGGCAGGATTAAGGGAAATGATCAGAGGTATTTAAAAAGTATTTGACAGGGCTTTAAAGATGAACAGAAATTCTGAGTACTTCCTCCTGCTTACCTAGTCTGCATGGCTATGAAAGTGATTAAAAAAGTGATTAAAGATAAACGAAGAACAACAAGAATTTGACACTTAGAGCCTACTTACATAGTCCTTTATATTGAATTGGTATACTTTACCTATTAATAAACTACAATTTAGCTTAGGAAGAGAAAAGGAAATTTTATGTTGCTCTCATGATCCATATTGCAGAAAATCTCAGAGAAAATATGAAAGTCTAGGCATCAAGAGGAAGGGCCCTACAGGCAAAAACTATCTGTCAGATATTCTCTGCACCATCATCTTCTGTTGATGCCAGGGAGATTTTAATTCCAGTACTTCACATGGCAAAAGTATTGCAGAAGGAAATAAACATCTTTTGATATTTTAGTGCTCTTCAGATCCTCTATGATTTTACACTTTCATACCCATACCAGCAGTGTGAGTCAAACTTCTGTTTGCATAACAGGTATGTTTCCTTACATGTGAGATGAGTGCACAACAGCATATGGACTAACTGCAATTACAAAACTGCACAAGGGCCACTTCTGTGCACAATGCAGCAGCAAAAATCCACAGGATCAAAAATGGAGTGTAATCTTCATGCAAAATACAAACTTGGACAGCATCCCTGGCCACCTGAGACAGTTCCCAAGGGTCTCAGGTGTAAAACAGAAATTTGACATCAAACACCCAGCCATCATTTCATTTAATTACTTCCTCTCATTTCATTAGCTCTGTGCTAGCTGAGTTGCATAAGCAATTCTATGGCATGAGAAGGATCTGTAGCCATGGAAATATTTTTTCTCTGAAAGCATACTTGCTCACTTTGTGAAAAATGTATAATCCTCCCTGGCAAAGAAGTGAGGATATTGGATATTTGAAGCAAGCAGATTGAGCCCTGGGTATAGCTTTCACATTGCAGCCCACAGTGTGGGACCAAGAAAAAAAGAACCAAAAAAACCAAACCAAAAAACTCTTTGGTGCAGGGGGAGTCCTGGTACAGCTGCTGTCTGAAGGCAGCCCTGCCAGCCAGGTTTTCCTGGAGCAAAGGGGGAGCATCCCGCTCCTTTCTCCGTGCTTGGCAAGCATCGGGAGCCAAGTCCCCACCACTGCTTTTCTACCTCTTCCCTCTTGGAGGAGCTGACACCCGGAGGCGGATGAAGAGGAATCCCTCATTTCACTCATCCAAAATTCAAGGAGTAGTGCCTGAAGAATACATGGAAATGGCACCAGCTGTCTTCCTGTGAGGAACAACCCAGTCCAGGGTGTGTGTCACTTAGTTCTGTGAATTTAAGTACAAACTATGAACTACTAGAGTTTTAGACGTGAGACGATTTTTTTCTCCATTTTGCTATATTAGCTACTAAAGCTAATCCTTATTTCAACTATTTTCAAGAGGCAGCAAAACACACACTACATTTAATAATCTTATTGTTTGTGTTGGTAGATTGGCAGAAGAGCCCACAACATGAGTTACATGGCAATAAAGATGCAGGCTCCCATGAGACCTAGTTCTGCTCTTGAAATTAGAGAGTATAAGCCTCTCCACAGCAGCCTGCAGAAAAAAAAGCCACAGTAATATTCCATCAGAATTCAGCCAAAACAGCTGCATGTGTCCTACAGATGATTGGTTTTTTTTCTTTCTTACACAAATCACATTCAACTACACTTAGCTGCTGATAATGGGAATGGGACATTTCCTGCAGGGAAGCAATGACTCTGCAGATCCCAGTCCATCACACAGACTTCAGGTGGCCATAAATATTTCTGTTTTGTTTCCATCACTTCAGGTCTCACACAAATTCAGTGATGAATTTATAGAATGAGGCATCTGTGACTTGTCAAAGTTTACTTTTACATGGTAGGCAGCAGAGAAAAAATTCAATCCGGGCTATCATGACTGGATTACAGTAAAGTGCCACGTCAGGGTGAGCTCAGCTAAATTCAAGTGTCCATTGAAAAGATACAGTATTTCATATTCGAGAGCAATTGCTGAATTCTGGCTTTTTTGCAAAATCCAAGGAAGGGACAATTTATTACTTAAGCAAGCACTGCAGCAGATCAGGAGTCAAACTGGCATCCTGGCTATTAATTACCCTCCAGGGTGACCAGCAGGGAAAACTGTCAGTGTCAAACCATCTACAGCACACGTCAGTGAGAGAAGAAGGGATGAATATCTACCTGCTTACTACTTCTGCTCAAATTACAGTATTAACAGCCAGTGTCCAGCAGTCAAGTGCTGTCAACAGCCACCCCTAAACTCAGAGGAGCTGTTTGGGACCTGTAGAGTGCACTCTGACTCTCTGCACTTGTACAGATTTTTTTTTCCCCCACCTTGGAAGTCACTGTGGGAAAGGGATGCTGCACACCCAGGTCTTGCCCCAGAAAGGAGTCAAGCCATATCGAAGGTGTGTGACTGGATCCCAGTTTACACAATGTAGGGAGCAAGCGACCTACTGTAACTTCCATCAGGTCTGTGGCTTCCCGTGGATCAGAGTCCTGGAGGACACACCCTAAATTGAGTGTTTTCATTTAGGCTGGAGTGGGAGTACAAAGGTCTGCATCCACCTGAATGCTAAGATAGCATTTGAGTTCAGCTGCTCCCACCTCATGACTTCACCTGCACAGGTAAGTGCACCTGGGAGCTACACCCTGGTTCATCACCAACCACCCTGGGCACTTGGGGTTCAGCCCAGAAGTACCCTGCGATTTTGCCAAGAGGCCTCAGGCTAGTGCTAGGCAAGGGCTAATCCTTCCTTCTGACAGACAGGAACCAACCAGGAACAAGGAACAGAAGAGACAGGACATGGGCTGAGATGTGGGCAGCATATTCCTGGGAACCATTTTAACTTCTTAGTTCCTACAGATCCCAGCAAGTTCACAGGGCTTCTGAGCAGATTGCTGCTGGTGAGCTGTGATTTCTCCTCTGCTAGGTAAAAGATTTTTCAAGTAAACACAACTACACAGTCAAAAAGGGTTGAACATGGGTAAGGTCATGTTAAACATATTACCAACATGTTGGGTTCTTAATCTTTCCAAAGAGCTGAACAAGCATTCAAGAGGCAACATGTTCTTCCCTTTTAGCTTAATTTTCTCCCACCATCTCTCAAGCCTTTGCCCCGCTGATGGGGATGCCTTCACATGGTGCAACAGAGCTCCTCATTTCCCCTACCTATAACTCCTGAGAGGCTGCATGTCTTCCTGCAAAGTAACAGTAAATCTTAAACAGGACTTGCTAAGTCCTTGGCTGGAACAACAAATAATCTTTTGCCCCATGCAGAGATCGTGAAAGCAGCAAGGGCTGACAGCCATTCCAGCACAGCACTGAATGGGTTTCCTTGCATTCTGTAACCTGGCAAGCATGCAGGAGATGCTCCTTTTGGGAAGAGCAAGACCTCTTAGTAATCTCTATCTTTTTAACTACTGAGTTGGCAATTTATTGACTACTGAGCTGGCAATTGACCGAAAAAAATCCCACAGGAGCAACAGTGGAAAAGGGAAAAGTGGTGCAAGGCAGAGCTGAATGGGATGCCATGGGTGGTATTTTTTTAAACCGCTCCTGTCTCTGCAAAACACTTATCCTTGAGTGTATGTAGTTTCCTCCTTGGCAACATTTTTTCTGTATTCTTTTGACCTGATGCATAATATCAAAGTATCTGAATCTTGTGATAAGCATGACACACTTAGTACTAATCACGGTGGATTTTATCCCCTTGTTCTTTCTTGAACTTCTCTTAATTTCTCTACTTGTTTCTGATTGGATCAACTATAATTGTAATATTGATTTTAAATTTTTTCTATCTGCAATTTATCAGCAGTATCTTTTCTATTTGCTGCTGCCTTTGACTGCGGGAACAGTCTGAATGAATCAGAATTAGGTCTACTCACAGCTGAGCTGTGGAAACCTGCTGAGCCATTATAGCTAGAGCCCTGGATCCCAGAAACTGTCATAAATAAAAGCCATTATGACTAGTACCTCATGCCATTTCTGACTGTGAACATATGGCAGCATACTCTGTATGGTCAGGAAAACAATAACTACTTTATGGACCTATCTGAATGTTAAAAAAAGGAGCTTTTCTCTGATGTTAGGCAGAAACATCAGAGTTCCTAGTAATTGAATAGTATGATTTCTAAATTCTTCTTCAAACATTCAGTGCATCTCCCTCCTCTTCTCTGTGATCTGAAAAGCCAGATCCAGTGTGAAGGAGAATTTCTTTTCTATCAGAAGAGCAGGAGACACAGTGAGTGCATCTCTTACATGTCTCTACAGGGCTGAGAGAAGTGCAAATTTATCTTAGAAAAAAGTCATCAAACCATGAGCAAAATAAGTGATGCAAATAAAATAAATAAGATATATCTGGGTAGCTCTGCAGACTGGAGCAGGCAGGAAGGAGCAAAAAGAGAGCGGGAGCAGAGGAGTGTAGAGAATGGGGATCTCCACAATGAAGCTTCGACCACAGGAGTGAGATGGACATCTGCCTGCAGCCTTGTACTGTCCAAGGTAATAGGGTGTCATAAACTCTTAATTAAAATTCATCAATTCCTATCCTAAAAATAAGTTGAAGGAATCATGCCACTTGTCCTATGGGAAAACACCTAAATGCTCTGCCTGTTTTTACATATGAAAGTGGTGTTGTGTTAATGCTGTCATTTCTGCTCAATGAGCTTTTTTTCCTCTCCTCCTCCCTCCTTTAGTGTCTCCTCCTCTGGTAAATCTGTAGATATCAGCCACGTCCTCTCTCAGCTTTTGCTTTTTCTCACCTGAAGAAACCACACTTTTGATTTCCTTTCATAAGATCGCCTGCTAAGACCATGTCTCACTCCTTCCATCTTAAATTAATTTTTGTGAGATTATACAAAGAGATGCACACAGTATTTCAGATGCAGGCTGGAGCCTTGTAAGTCACTACACTAAAGGAAGAATTGAGTAACTGATGACCCCAACGAGCTTTTCCACAACTACATCTGCAGCTGACTAAAACACGTGACCTAGCTCCCCTCTCTGTTCCCAGCTCAAGCACCAGTTAATGCCTGAAATTCTTGTTCCTGGTCCCAAAGTGCATATCTTTGCATTTTGTACTATAATGTTCCACCACATTTAAATGGTTCCTGATCTCAAGGTCATCTAATTATTTCTATATAACATGGTAATTCACGTTTTTACTGTTAATATGTCCCACATCTGCACCACCTGAAAAAAAAAAAATCATTAATTCTCTCCTACTTTTTGGTATTGAAGATGTTGATGAAAATATTAAATCATTATTATGATTATTTATTTATTGGATTATTATGTCATAATCTGATAATTGTACTTTGCTAGACACTTTCTAAGAGTTCCCCCTTCAGCATGGCCTTTTGTCAGTTTCTTCTGGGCCACCTTTCACTATTACTTCATAATTTTCATAAGTTCATCTTAATTTAATTAAGTTACTGTAAGTTTAACTAATATTTTCCCATCTGACACAACACTAGGCATTTTACAGGAGCCTGGAAAACTGCTTACACATGAACTTTTTCTTCCCTCCCCCTCACCTATTCCATGCCTTAGAAATGGTGAGAAGTGAGCCAGGGCTGAGTAGCCTTCAATCCGATGGAAGTGTCAGAGTTATGTCACCAGGACAAAGCAGCAGCTTGGGAGCAGGAGGCTGAGAAGACCAAAACATCACTGTTCTCTGGGCAACCAGAGATTCAGGGCACCCACTAGGTTTGAAATTCAGCCTTCTCAGCATCCTACATCATGAGATTGAGAGGGAGATCTTGTCCTTTTTCCTTCTCCCTGGCAGGATGACAACAGACATCACTACAAGAAGATGCCCTTGAATATTTCTTCCCTAAAATAATTTTTCCAGAAAGGACAAGAGATTAAGGAGGTCAGCAGAAACAGGATTTCTCCCCACGCATACACATATGTGTTTTTAAAGCATCTTTCTTATTGTGCACAGTAGCAATTCCAAAAATATTACTCTTGAAAATTATTGGTTCAGCACAAATGCAGTAAAGTCCCAACTGTTACATTGCTGTCAATTCCTTCAGTGCTTGCAGCTTTTTTGCAGCCTCCTAAGAAGTCCAGACTCCTACAGGAGCCATTCAAGATGATAAAGTCATATTAAAGGCCTTTGCAGCTTTTTTTTTTAAAGAAATGTCAGAGCTAATTCTTGTCCTTTGTGCTGTTTTCCTCTGGTATTACACAAATCCTTTGAGACTTTTCCCATTTGACCTGATGACCACATACCTTCCCCTTGGCAATAAAAGGCATATCCATGCATGAGTCAGATCAAAACTGTTGCATTTCTTGGCCTTTCTGTAAGTGGTAGAATTCACACTCCTCTAGTCTTTTATCAAAATCTGTGTTTGGAGAGTAGTGTGGATGTGAGAGAGAAAAATAATGGGTTTGGCATTGCAAGTGCATCAGAACAAGCCCTTGTATTATGCTGTTCATCCAGTGAACTACAGAGTTTGTGAGTGTTGATTTTCATTTGCCAAAACATTTAAGATTTATGGAGTCTTGTTTTACACTCCTATCATATTCCCATCCATGACTCAGGCTTGCTGATATTCTTTATTGTAGCTAATGTTCGCTTATGTCAGAGCATGACATGAAAAACCTTTAAAAAGATGGCATAAAAAAGAGATTACTTTTTTTGTTCAAGGTAGACTATCAGGTTTTTTAGAGCCATTTGCAGTTGAGACTTTGGAGTCTGGTGCCAATCTCATGTTACCTGTACCACTAGGGACACAGCTGACACTTTGCAAATATTCCCATACTCCCCTTTTACCCTTCCTGTCTAGGATGACTCAAAGTAATACAAAGTCCTTGAATGCATCCCAGCCATACTTGTTATGCCTCCAGTAAAATTTGATCCAAACTGTGATAGGATGGGTTTTTAATTGCTATGGTTTCAGGGAGTCTGGAAAGTTTCTGAGGTCCTTTCTTCCTCTTTGTTTTATGGACAAGGCAATTGTTAGCATAATGTAGGCTCTAAAACAAGAAGTAACAGAGAAAGCTAAGATGGTGAACTTAATCTCAACATCAATGCCTTTTTCATTTCATTCTTTATTAAAAAGGTCAGCTGTAATTAAGGTGCTTACTTATTTAAACACCTATAGATAAGGATGAATGATCTTTCAGAGCAGTGCCATGAACACTTAGATAAAGATAAGGAGATGTTTTCCAAGTGGCTGGGTCTGATTAAATTTCTCATAAAATACTTTTGTGGAACTGGCTGAAGTAGTCTCAGATTTCCTAGTGGTTATCTGTGAGAATTTCTGGAAAATAAGTGGAGACCCAAAAGGCTGCAGAGGGATAAAAACAGTGTACTTCCACCATAAGGCAGAAAAGAGAATATTATAGACCACACAATTTTAGCTCTTGGCGAAATAGTGAAAAAAAAAAAAAACAACAACAGTTGAAGAACGTATAAGCAATTAAAATAAAAATAAGAAAGACCAGAAACAGCCAATAAGCAGTCACTAGGAACAAATGCTGAAGACCAATTTAGTTGCTTTCCTTGGCAGGGTAAACAGCCTGTATTTAGAGAGAAGTTGCAATAAATACCAGATATCTTGACATAGGTAAGGTTTCTGACTTACCTCCTATAATATCCTTGTAAGAAACCTAAGAAACATGGTATAAATGAAACTACAGGATGGAAAACCAAGTATCCTGAAAAATATCCAGCGAGCATACTCTGCCAGAGTACACTTCCATGCAACACCTCTCTGTGGAGGTATGTAGTCTCTTCATGATTCGTTGCTGACCCAGATGACAAAATATAGGATGTGTGTTAAACTGACAGGTCTGCAAACATATTAGATAAGAGAAAAATGCAAAGTTTTACGTTAGCAAAGTCATTGCATAAGATAATCCTTCCCTTTCCCTTGGGGCTCACAAGGCCTCTGCGACAACAGTGTATTCAGGTTTGGCCAGCATGTTTCTAGGCAGGTGTGGAACACCTGGGGAGAAGTACAGAGTGACAAAAAGATCCCAGTTTTCTGCAAAATTTTGGGCTAGTTTGATTTAGGGAAAATGCTAAGAGGCTGCATATAACAGTGTTCATCTATGCAAAAGAACACTGTAAAAAGCTCTTACCCGTGACGAAGGAAGACAGTTAAAAGCTAATGAACTTCAACTACAGAAAGAGTAGATATTAGGAAATGCTTTCAGCAGTAAAAATAATTAAGTATCTATGGAATTTTTCGAAATTCCATCTCAGAAGATCTTTAGTAACAGATTCAGATAAGTTGTCCATTAAAAACTCCAATTTACCCATAGAAGATAAAAACTACTTTTCCTCTCTTATACTTTCTTACTCCAGACTCCTTCCCTCAGTGCCCATTAGATTCCCCACACGTGCAGCTCCTCTCCCTGATGGAAGTTCTGCCACACTTCCACAGCTCCTTCCTCCAGCAATTCACACCAGCATCCTTTCCTTTACCCATCTATTGTAACCCTGTCAGCAGATTTTAAGTGCACCACATTTTCCCTCATGCTATGTTAACCCCCTTGCTTTAGCAGGCCTCTACATCTTTTTTCACCTCCATACAAGCTGTTTGTGTTTGCCATCTAATTGACAAGGGATGATCCAGTCCCTGGGACATGTTTGACCAATTAGGACATGCCAAGCAACACCTGGCACCTCTAAATCATCAGCAGTCCACCAGAATTTTCCCCCAGGCTGGGTTAAAGACTTTGAGCCACAGGGCTGTGATTGGGTCTGGCTGGTAAGGAGATGGATTGCTTGACTTCCTGACTTCCACTCCATTGTGGCTGGAAAAGAACTTTAGGATCAAGTCCAGCTGCAAACCTAACACTGATGAGTCCCCCTCTAAACCATGTCCCTCAATGCCACAGGTACACAGAGATGCAGCCCTCTAACACAGATGAAGCTCTGTTCCACTGGATCCTGCTCCACTTTCTTTACCCTCCACACACAAGAGGTGATGGTGAGGCAGCAGACAAATGATTTAGACCCCAGAGGGCTCCCTTGACTAAGTCATGCACAGTCATTCTTTGTAAAGCAAAGTCCACTGCTACCCATAAAAGGGGCAGCAAAAGCTCTTAACTCCACAGCACTGGCTGAAGCTGCTGTGGATCTGCCCGACAAATGCAGCTCTCCAATGAGCAAAGGCTCAGACCTACTCATGATACTCAAATGCAGGCTATCCCATCCTCATCTCTGCAAAGGAACAGGACAAACTCCATGCACTTTGTTTATCAAGCAGATTTACTAGGCTAATGTAGTGAAACCTTTGTGTCCAGGTTTTACTACAGCCAAAACACTGTTAGGTGAATATGGGCTTCTGTACTGGATTTCAGGACCAACACTTCCATACAGAGTTTTCATTCATTGATTTCAGATGCCCATACTGAGATTGCCAGGCCTGAATGTTTAGAAGCACTGAATTTTAGTAATTATGTGTTATTTTCAATAAAATCTATCCCAAACATACCTGAAGCTTCAGTGCCAAGTTGAATACTTCTAATTAATACAAAGTGTTTTAAACATGTGTGCTTTCCTGTCAGTACTGCCTCACTTCCAGTACATGCCTCCAATTGTTCTAAGTTTTACAGATACAAGGCAAATGCTGAAAAATCCTGTGAACATTTCACTAAAGCTGTACATTTTAATTAAATAAAATGTGATTGCCAGTCAGTTAAAGTTTGGGTTTTTTTAAAGAAGCAAATAAGAATTATTTGAGACTCAAAATTTCAGGCACAGGTCTTGAACTCATCATCTATTTTAGGAGTTTGTACTTTGTGCCTATGGCATACTTCATTTTGACACGTCCATCATTTTTCAAATGGATGCGTGCTGCTATCCAAAATCCATTACTTGTGCTATGAATTGAATAACGCTCTATTATTTACTGCTGGCATAGTGTAATCAGACACATGCATCTTTTTTGGCTTTGTTACTGGCTTTCACTTTCCAATGAAGGGGCCTGAATACATTAACTTAACATTTTAATGAACTGGTAACAGTAATGGGTGCTTAGAGTATAGATTGCTTTTGTAAAGTGCTACTGTACTGAGAAGTGCCTTGAAGTGTTGTCCAACGTTTACCAAACAGTTAAGAAAGCATGATTTATTTTGGACTAGTTTTATTAGGCAGTTATTGATAGCTATATAATGAATGATCAGTATGCAAGGAAAAGCATTCGATTGCTTCTTTCAAACCGTTCTTGACATGTAGCGTAGCCAAAATAAACAACCTCCTTTCAGTGACTGCTTAAATCACAGAAGAAATCCCTACCAGCACTCAATGAAGGTTCTTTTCTTCACTTCTTAAGGTAATTATTGTCCAAGTGTATTATAAAATACTGGGTATTGTTCACTCAAATGTCAGACTCAAAATTATTCTGCACATATTGTGAAGGGGGTAACATCTCTTCCTTTTTTTTCTTTTCATGTGAGTGCAGCACAGTGTAGCAAGACAAAGCCCACATAAACATACTCTCTTCATACACAGAATGCAGAGGTTCAAGCTGCAGTGAATCTACACTTTTGTTTCTACCAATGGTAATCCTCCATCCCATGTTTCCACACTGTTCAAAGCCAAAGTAAAATCATGCCTGAAACTGAATTTTAATTAAAAGCTAGAAAGCGATTTTAATCTCAGCAAATGCAAAAAAAAAAAAAAAAAAAAAAAAAGCCTATGGTATCTGACTACCTGCTCTCACCCCAGTATCTGCTGTCACCAACTAGAAAATTATTAATCACAGATTTATTCAAATTCATATTTTGAACAACATCTAAGCATGCTTGTGAAATGCATCACCAAGAAGCCATCTGTGCATTTTCAATGATACCATTTATATTTCATAAAACCAAGCAGCTGTTTTGCTGTGATTTTTCTGAGCCTTTAACATTGACTTTCAAGACCCCAAAGCCGTTGAGGTTATAGAACATAAACCACAAATCATCTATTTCTAAGTGTGCCTGGAAGAGTGATGATGAGAAAAACTTACAAGATGCAGAGAGAAATTCTTAGTGTTTACAATCTTGATTAGAATGAAAAGTAATTGTCAGAATTATTTTGACCCTACAGCCTAACTGCCCAAATTCTCTTCTTTTATTAGACAGGGTTTGAGACTAAAGGTGGGAATGCAAACCTGAACTCCCGATAAAGAAAGCAGTCAGACAATGTGTTAAAAATAATTATTGTGTCTAATTCCACAAGAGGGAAAAGCTTAAGTTAATGCTGAGCCCGTATAATATGGGTAAATAATTGGAAGAAGGAGCATTTTATCAGCAGAGTAATGCATTTCTAAGCACAGATGAGTTGCATTTACTGAAGAGCAGCTAATATTTATGTTGGAGGCAGAAAGTGAGTGAGTCACTGTTCTTTAGCTGAGAATTTGTTCACTGCTTCAGCCTGAACCAAAATAGTTGTGTTGATTAAAATGGTAACGCTTACCTCAGTACAGGCAAGTATAACACACACTAAATTAAAGACTATATCCTGTGATTAGATACTTTTAATCTAAATGTGATACATTCCCCTATTTTGTAGAAAAGAAATGCTCCAATATCTTTGTTGTTGTTGCTTCACAGGACACCATAGGGACACAGCTTTAAGAGATTAGATATAGGTAGGAAGATTAGGAGGAATAAAGAGGAATTGTATCTTCCGGTAAAACCACAAAGTCACAGAATAACTCCAGCTGGAAGAGAGCTGGAACATCTCTAGCCTAAACTCTTGCTCAAAGCAGGATCAACGCTGAATTCAGAACAGGTTTCTCAGGGCTTTGTCCAGTCAGGGCTTCAAAGCCTCCAAGAATGGAGTCACTGTGACCTCTCTGTGCAGCCCCTTGCAGAGTTTGTCCACCTTTATAGGGCAAATGATCCTGCCCCAACCACATTGATCTCCTCCCCTAAACTTTCTCCAGTTCACTGATGCCTGGCAGTCCCCGCTTTGGGTGCAGTACTCTAGATGGGGCCTAAGGCTTGGTATTTCCAACCACTTTCTCCATCATGCAGTCAAAAATGTCTTCTGGCTACTGATTCTACAGCAAAAGTTGCATTGACTTGAGTGAGGGAAAATTTCACTCTGGCTTTTTATAATTTTGGGCCTAATTCTAGCTGCATTAGACTGTTCCAGGTGTATCTGGAGGTTTTGCCCTTCCCAAAAAAAGGCTGGGGCAGAGCCAGCTCTGCTGAAAATAGGCAAGCAAATTGGAGCTCCCCAGGGCACGGCTCAGGGAACTTTGCCACCAGTTCCAACACTCTCACTGCAATCGCATTTTGGCAAGGTATGTGACTAACCCTGAAGTGAGAGAATGCTTAGCTGAAAATTTTTTAGAGGTACTTTGTCATTTCCTGGGTCTCATACGATGCCTAGAATGGGAGCAGTACCCAGGGGCTTTACAATAACACTTAAACAATCAGGTTTATTATCTGCTTGTCTTAATTAAATGCCTCTATTTTTTCCCGGAGGAAGAAAGTTTTTTTACATTAAACAATTTAGTTTGAAGTAAATGGGCCTCTAAAAGATATATCATTTACTCTGATTTGATTTACTCTGCACAGAAGATTCCTGGTCATGACTATTAATGCGACTTAGCCCAATCAGATACGTTTCATTTGTGTCCTACTTCAAATCTTTAGTTTCTCCCATATGTCAAAAATGTTGGGGCTGCTGAATGATAAAGCCTTGTTGCTATGGCAATTAGTTCCATTACCTAGGTGACAGTGCTGGCATAATGTCACCACTAAAGCAACATAAATCCTGAAATATTTTTAGTGTCTGTCACAGATGAACCACAGTAAAACCACTGCTTATCAACGAGCCAAAATACCCACAGGTGATGGGTGGAAGGAAAGTGCAGCCTAACCACTGTCTGTGCTACCTGGAGAAGTGCAGGTAGACAGCAGACTGGACAAGCGGACCTCCTACATTCAGCAACAAATGAGAGAATGACAAGGAATAACAAAGAAAACCCACAGAGAGTAATAATGATAATAATATTTTAAAACAAGAGCAAAAACTTCCTTGTTTGGGCAACTGCTGAATGAACTACACCTCTCTCCTCCCACCACATTGCCCTCTCCTTATTCACTGGGGTAATATGAAGGCATGTGCTGTAGCTGCATGAATTTGCATAATTTAAGCCTTTGTATTATTTATTATACAATATTTAGTCACCCTTTAAAACCTCAGTCAGGTTTAAAGTCTCATTATATCAGGAACTGTACAAATAAAAGCAGTGCTTGATAGCCTCTGCCCTCCCAGGGCTGACAGGCTTGCAGAAGGGTTCAGGTGATGGTGAGGCAAAAAGCAGCCACTGCCATTTTCCTGGTTATCTACAATTTATGAAATCTTTTATCTTCTAGTCTCTAGTCACACTGATTCATACAGCCCACATTACAAATGAAGCCCACAGGTAGCAAATTTGGCAGTGATTAAAAGGACAATGATGGTAGCATCTGTTATGTTTTGGGTTTTTTCTCCTCCCTCAGGTTTCTGGGGCATGCTGAAGTGTGGCTGGTATTGGCTGCGCAGTCAGCATCCAATTGCACCTGCTTTGACCAGGAAATCTGCATAAAACGTGACAGGATTTTTCTCCTACTTCTTTCTCAGATTAAAAGTCCATGTTTTGGAAACCTGCCAGGAAATCAGTAGTTAGGGGAACACCCACAGCCCCATTAAAACGGATGAAGGACTTCATCAATCTTTAAGCATTCAGACAGAACAACAAAAACGTTATTTTCACTATCCCATACACAAGGTTCTTCTTCCCCCTGCCAGGATAGTGTGTAAGCAACTAAACACACCTGAGCAAAGAATAGCCGTCAAATAACAACAAGAAGTACTCTTGTCCCTTTTGCTGCTGAAGAGCTACTCCCAAAACGAATAAATTATTAGTTTATTTATTATTTAGAATTATGAGGCTATGCTCAGAGCAAGTAGTCCTTGATCCATAAATCATTGGCACACCATTAATTATCCACACTCACCGCTTGCTGACTTGGTTAGTCATATAAATCACACGGCACCCTGAGCAGGCAAATGATGGTTGCTAAACATTGCATTTGTCCCTTTTGTGTCACTTTCCCCACTGCTCCTCTGCTGGACTTTGTCAGGAACACTGCATCCCACTTGCTCATGAGCATCCTCTCTTTGTTCATCCTTTCTCTCCAGGTATTCATTGGTACAAATCACATTTGCAGCAAACTTCTGAAGTTGCCTAGTTCAAGATGTAGCTCATGGTCTCCATGCTCTCTGCCTGACCAGCTGCCATTGAGAAGCTGAAAAAACCCATAGCAATAATACCATTGGGGAAGAAAAAAAAAAAAAGGAAAAGAGCTTCTCTGATGAAGATGCAGACTGACTTCACAGCTTTAGGGACTGTACTGCCTGGACTCCAAATTGTCAACAAACCACCAGAGGAGTCCTACATGTGGGCACACTTCTGACATGGTCAAAGGTCACATCAGTAATTTCTCTCTCATAGGGATTAATATTTCATATTGGTCCTCTGCTGCGAGATTCAAGTAAATTAACGCTGATGTTGTGCCCTTTACTTGCTGGTCTGTGGACCTCATTAGGGCTGGAGAAGAACATTGTTTACTACAGAAGCCACGGCAAACATCTCTTTTACAAACCTGCCCATGCATTATTTCTTGCATTTGATCCCACACTGACACTCTGCTCTCTGAACATCCATTTCCCTCTTATCTTTTTTTCCCCTGACAATAAACACAGATGACAGCATCAGAAGCCCACATGGCTGGGGATCCAGGTCTGCAGTTTTGCAGCATAGTTCGAGAGGTGAGAGGGGTCATGCACAGGGCCAACCCTCTGCATATGTTGGAAGCTTACAGAGTATTGGCTTTCTATGAACTACTGAGGAATAAAACAGGGATTGTCATACACAGCTGAGAAAGGCAGAATATTAAAGCTCGCTTATGAACAGTCACAGTACCCAGCTGGAGCTTTAGCAAATGTAGTAGAAGTTTACCTACTCTACCTGCTCAGTGGACTATTTTCTTACAGACACCCTCCAAATGCCCTGCTTCTTGCATTTTGGGCACACTAGGGTTTACACAGGAAGTGACAGAGTTCTTATTCTTGTGCCCCAAGATGTGTGCACTGTATCTTTCCATTCATTCTGAGCAAAATCCCTGTTTTGGACTTATGACAGCCTTCACCAGATTGCATACTGGCAGACAGAGCCAAATGCCCAAGCTGGAGTTTTATAGAGTACGTAGAGAAGGACTTTTGCTTCTTTATCTCAAAATCTTTCTTCTCTTCCAAGGAAGCATCTTTGGCCTGGGTGGTTTATTATGACACTCAGTTCCAAGAGTGCAACCCCAAGACAAATACTGAGTGACTGCATACACGGCAAATAAAGTGAAGGTCTCGGCAGGTGATGACTTAAAAAAAACAAAACAAAAACCAAACAACCTTTTGCACTACACAGGAAAGTACACAGAAATATCCAGTAGGAATGACTCAGCCAAGAATAAGGGATGAGTCACTTCCAAGACACCCCAAATGACAACCTTTGTCCCTATTCCAGTGCTTGATCCCAAGAGAGCTGAGCAGCCTTCTCTGCCAGCATCTCCAGTCAAACAAGTGCACGTGTGCTCTGTGAATCAGAAGCTGTCAGAAGAAAATGCTCAGACTACACCTAAGGATCATTTAACAAATGAATAACACTCAGCTACTCAGCCACCTAAGGTGGAACCCACAGGAGCATGTTATGTTGTGCAGCAGTTTACTTTATGAGCTGAAAATTACAACTGATAATACTGTCTAGCTCCTGTCATGAGAAAGACATTGAAATTGCTGACCTTCCACAGAAGGTAATCTCAATTCATTCAAAACAGTAACATGCCACAAAAACCAGTGTGCACCAGTGATGCCTGTGTTGCAGAAATATGTATAACCAGTTCTGTATACCGTAATTTATACGTAATAACCATAAAACACCATCTATACAAAAATTCAGCCCAAATGTGCGAAAACGGTAATGAAGATATTGCCCTGTACTGGGGTGAAGAAATTTCTCAATAGAAAGCTTTAAAAACATTACTCACTTGCTTTCAGCAATATTAAGATGAGGCAATCTTTCAGCTCAACCTTAGAGACATCTTAGTTCAAGCTCTGCAGTTATCATATTAGCCCAGGTACCAGCTATCAGAAGCTATGGGCTATAATATTACAGGCTTGCTTTGTTTATTTTAAACTTGTGTTAACATTGGAGAGACGCCCCAGGAAATGTGGTGGTATAAATTTCTTATGAGCTGCTCCTGATGTTCAAAGATGCCCAGTTAACTAATTCCTACTTCCTTTAATGAGAGAGTCTCAAAAAAGGGGATAGTGCAAACAGTATGTCATCTAGTGTCAATGGAGAGAAAATGTAAATTGTTTGCAATACCAACAGAAATGTCTTTAAACCCACACTTTGTGTTACCCTTGGTAACCAGGATCACTGTCAGCTGTATCAGAGTTCAAGGTTCTTCAGAAAACTGCAGCTTGGGCTATCCAGGGCATACACATACGCACACAAACCCATCTCCTAAAAAACGCACATTCCTGCCAATAGCACTTACATTTTCAGCTATTGCTGTTTTATTTCTTACTTGGTTGAGGGAAAAGATTTTTCTTTTGTTAATAGTCCTACACATCAGTTTATGACAAGCATCTAGAAACACACAGATGTCTTATTTAGGATACAAACTAAATCTCACATAAATCCCATTTTCCACTAGAGAGTTAAGATTAAATATTTCTGTTGGTAATTACCCAATTCACAGGAAGTGGTCAACTTCACAATGACCAAATTTTTGGTCTGTGCAAGCTGCTTTCCTAAGGACTGAGATCCACTGTCAGTGGTGGCAGGTGTTCCAGACATTCAGGGTTTAACTTAGAGCTGCTTGCTCCACAGGGGACCCAGAGGCCCTGCTCTTTCTTGGAAACTGCATCTTTTGGGGGGTTTGCTTACAAAAATAGATTGCTTCAGCAGGGCAGAAAAAACCAGAATGGGATATAATAGGAAAAATCCTCTTTTCCCTCCTCCTCCCTATGTTGCTGCCCAGCAATGTGCTGGTAGAAGGAGGACTTTTAAAGGGAAGGAAAGGACTTTGTCTGCTCGTTTAAGGAGAACAATAACAGCTAGCTCCTCCTCCCTCCGTTTCTTCCTCTTTTTTTCATTTATGACCCTCCTGCACAGTACTAATTGTTGTATATTTGCTCATGCTTCCCCACTGCCCCATAGTTGCACCAATTATAAAGGGGTGGGAAAAAAGAAACTGCTTTTTCTTTTCTAGCCATAATCTTCCACAAATCTCAACTATTCCTGCTACAGAGAAGTGCCTTGGTTTCCAAGCTCTTCACTCAATACCATCTGTACATATCCAAGGACAAAAATGTCCCTTTTTTCCCTCAAAAGTGGCCTTGTATATCTCTCAAGTTGCTGAGAGAGTTTGGATACACAGGAGATTAGTTTCCTTGCTGTGGAATATCCTATTGTGACAGCCATATTGTTCCTGTCTTTTTAGAAAATAGACAAGCAAGAGGCAATGTATGGTTTACCAGCTATGCTTAAAGAGAATGAAATGTTCAATGTATTAATATATCTCTCTAGAAGTGAGCACTGCTGTGCACTGACCCTCTCACCTATACCACCTGCAAGGGTCTTTAATAATCTAAGACCCAACTTCAGCAACAGATAATTTTAAAAAAAAAAAAAAAATATTTCTGACAACATTCTGCCTCACTCATACTGACATCTTTTCACAGTACAAGCAGCCTAAGTGACTTTAAGTACAGCCACTGAATTTTGTTTTGGGCATACTGAGTTTTCACAAAACACTATTTGAAAACACCAGGAATGGCAGAAAGACAAAAAGGACTCAAGGACGAGGTGGTTCTGGAGAGGTTCTTCAAGTTCTGTGTGTAGCTCTGGGCTTCCTGCACGTGCACGATGCATGCACAGAAAGGCTTGACCTTCTTCTGGGGAAAAAGGCACCTCTTCTGCTAGTGTTACCAAACAAAAAGGGGAGGCCTGACCACTATTTGGGTTTGATCTTAAAGGAGGACTAACACTTGGGTTTAGCTCACCAGTGTCCAGCAAGGCTGTTCTGCTGAGCAGCTGGAGGACCCACCTAACTGAAAAGCTTAAAATCTGTGGAAGGAAATTTAGACCAGGAAGAAGATAGTGATGTCTGGAATATAAACAGCATGAAGGGTAACAAAACAAACATCATTTGAAAGGACAGCTCTATTATTTTAATATTAAAATTTAATATTATTAATATTTTAATATTTATTATTATTGTGTTCACCCTCACTTTGAGGAGTGGAAAATTAGTAGCCAGAGCTCGTGAATGTGTTCCAGAATAATCAGAATACTGGTGGCACTCCAAGTCCTAATGTTTTAGATCCTTTTTTTTTGCTCAGTGCAAATATTTTCAATGGACATTTTTGAGCACTAATTTTCCTCTCTTCTGTCAATCTGGGATACTTAAAAATAAAGTATAAAAGAAGAAGAAGCAACTGTGATTGAAAGGGTCTGGGTAGGTTTTGCTGGAATAACTGAGCCTTGCTCATCACTGATGCTCGATCATCAGAGCACTTGATGGCTTATCAACACATTAAAAATACCTTGACAGTAGTTCTTTTGTTAGAGTATGCAACATTTCTTCCTTCTCCAGAAATGCCCTTCTTAAGTTGTCTGACTGATCTTTAAGCACTTACGAAGGAAAAAGGTCCACTAATGCAATTTCACTGTCGTTGTTTTCAAAGCTATTGAACTGTAAACCCTGTGTGTGAGGCAACTGATGTGTGAACACCTCATCGGGCAACTTCTCTTTAAGGAAAATACTTCAGGAGGTCAATTTAGTTAAAATGTATATAATTAGAACATCAAAAGGCAACTTATTTCAAGGAGCACAAGAGATGCCTGATACAATACTGATATATGGTAAACTTTTCTGTGTTTTGTCTTCACATATGGAAAAACCTATACAGACATGTTGACAATATTGTACATATTTCATGCAAAAACTGAATTTCTTCTTAATTATACTCTGAATTGTGGATACTAAAAAGCTAGGAGCAGAGGAATTTTCCAGCTACTGCAGCATCCTGGGAAGTTTTTCCTCTCTCGTGCAGCTAGCTGAGAAGGGGTTTGAGGTTTTTGTAAACCAAGGCTTTATCTCACAGGTGCAAACTTGTCTTCCAACTACTGTTTTGATACGCTGGAGAAAATACTTTGGATGGGCGTTGTGGAACCTTCACCTATCATTCTAGAGGGTGGTTGGTCAAGGGACCAATTGTATCATGCTCTCTTGTGGACCAAGTTATATAACCCAGCTTGTAATTAATAAAATCATTCCATTTTCCCTTGGACTTGTGTCGTGATTCTTGCCATTTCTCGGTGCAACAGCGACACTGAATTACTCAGCTCCCTGTGCATGAGATTAAAAAAAAAAGGAATCCAAGCCCTGAATATGAAGGTTTTGTTGCATAATTGTGAAGTCCACAGGAATTACTGTTACATTTATCAACCTGGATCCACCATGACTTTTGAATGTAATAGAAATCATTCCTTTTTCACTTGTAATGTCAATACTTTGCTGTTCTGCACACGAAGTTATGAATTATCACAAAGTTCTGAAATCCACTCAGTACACATTTTCAGCAACATAAAGTGGTTTTCCTTGTCATTTATTTTTATTTCAGTCTATAAAATTCAATATGCCTGATAGTAAAGAGGAAGATGGATAAAACAGTTGATTCACCACACTTGCCGCTGGCATAGCGGAAATTACAGAAAAAACTTTACATCAGCATTCTTTGATGTATTAGTTGATCATCAGTATTCAATTATTTAAAAGAGGATTTGTGAATTGTATGCTGGTAGTAGTGACTCAGATGACAAAACAGTAAAAAAGTATGGCTTCAGAGAGCATAAAATTAAAAGAGAAAAAGAGAATATAGTCTGAGCTAATGGCTGCAAAAAATCCTGCACACGGAACATCTGGATTAGTCAGTGACATGACTTGCTTTAGATCATTTGGTTATCTAAATATATGACAGCATTCAGTCTTGAGCAAATATTCTAGAATTTACAAATACATTCAATAAGAAGGAAAGCATCCTGAGAAAGTGAT
The DNA here is from genome assembly GCF_009650955.1 of Corvus moneduloides. Classification (NCBI taxonomy): domain Eukaryota; kingdom Metazoa; phylum Chordata; class Aves; order Passeriformes; family Corvidae; genus Corvus; species Corvus moneduloides. The sequence goes on along the minus strand of NC_045478.1, from coordinate 105,600,958 downwards.
CATTCAGGACTCTGTCAATATTAACAGAGACAGCACTGGGCTCATTGTCAGCCACAAAGTCTTTACCAGGTAGTGTGAAACTAGAGAGATTTGTCTTCTTCCACCCAAACCCTGTCTGCAGTGATGTACTGATAACCTTCAGCTGTGCCTTACCTCAGACACACTGTGCTCTCCAAATCACTTCTCAGTTTCCCTAAGCTGGCCAAATAACACACAAGGAACACAATAAAACCACTATGGAATGCCCCTGCTTCCCAGACCCATTCAATTTATCTCCTTCACCAGATTTTATTCTTCCTAAATCCCTGCTCCCCTCTGGTGAATTGCTGGTGAATTTCCTACAAACTCTGTACCTTTAATAGGTTAAGCAAGTTGTCATGAGATCTGTTATCACCACTATTGACAGAAAGGAGGGGTTTGTGGAAACTATAAGAAGGATATACAAACTAGTAACATTCAGAAAAGGAAGATGCATAAGGAAAAGACTACGACAATGCTATTCAGGGAACTTCATTCACAGGATGCTGGTTCCTTTTGTATTTAGCAGCTCTGTGAAAGTGTCCGATTTCCCTGGAACACTCCCGTGGGCTGTCCAAATTCTACAATACCAAGGGGAGGAAGGCTGCTATAAACTTAATTTCTTATGAAAAAATGCAAAAACTTTTAAAAGAGGTCCATAATCCTATTTGTTCTCTCACATTTTTCTTTAGCATAAATGTTTTCTAAAGCAGAATAATAAAATAATGCAAAGAAGGGAACAATGAAGAATGGTTATCTTGTTTGGGGTTTTAAGATCTGTACTTAAAGGGGGAAAGGGTTGGTGGCATTCTTTTTGGGCATCTGGACCTGGGTGGTCTTGGTGTTATATTGCTTGTTAGTCTTAAATATCCCAAAAAACTGTAGAAGAAGTCATGAGTAAAAAAACCCAACAGAAATTAACTAAACAAAATTTTCAAATCAGGTAGCAAGTGTCAATCTAAGACTAACTATAATATGTTAAAATTGCTGTTAAAAATTTGGAATTACCAGACAAAGTAGCCCAGCGAGGTTCTATGGCTACACTGGATAATAAAGGGGAAGTGGGGACAAAAACCAGCAGTGAACAGGAAAGTTATGAATGACAGAAGGAGGGGAAAAAAAAAAAAAAAGAAAAATGATGCCAAACAAAACACTAAAGTAACAACTCTCTTTTTCATCTAGATGTTAGCTGGAAAAAAGAACTGGGTAATACCACCATACTGGTGACCCCTGCACTGCTTTGTGGGCAGTCAGAACAAGATGGGACTGGAAACAACCTCCCAGGTTACTGAGATCAAAGTTATATCATTGCAGGCACCACGTCATGCAAACACTTGAATGAATCCATCAGTTTTCTTACAGAGACTTCAGCTTTTTTCCCCCCTTTACTAATCCAGCTGCAGGCTGTCCCACAGGGTTTGAGACAGAATTTTCCTTAAATAAGTGTTCCTTCTCCCACTCATGCTGCTCCTCAGGTCTTGCTTTGCTGTGTGAAATGGGGAAAGCATTTTTACTCTCCTACTAAAGGTTCTCCATTCCTACAAGCTCTTCTTATCTTTTCCATCATGAATGCATTTTTAACGAACACTCCTAACAAGCTTCACATGATACTCCAGATACTGCGGGTTGGAAATGCTTCTCCTGACACATCTTCCAGTCACATTTGTCTTTATGGCACTTGCTCAGTGCTATGAGTGCATGACAATCCCGTGGCCACCCAAAGGACTCATAACTGATGTGCCTGATCTGTGTACCAAGCACCACAGACACACATTTAACTCGATCACTGAACAAACTGCAGAGCAGGAGGCTCCTTCTCTCATCCAGCAAGGTATCACCATCTGATGACTGACAGCAGAACAATACCCTGCACAAGCAGCTTCCAAGTGAAGTTACTAATTAGTGCAGATGTTATGAAGGTAAGAAGCCATCAGAACTTGGCAGGAATAACTTTGTCATTAAGTTATTCAATCTCTGAGTGACAAAATGATTTGTAGATGACTGTGCTGCATTCTCTGCCTTTCCTTCTCACACTCCAACACTATGAACAGGAGTATAATTTGGGATATTTTCCCTCTCAACTGTTTTTCTTTCTGGTCTCCTGTCATCTTCTAGCAAGGATGGGAGTAAGAGGTTTGGATGTCACCTCTGTTCAAACATTGTGAAATGCAGCAGAAATGGAGCTGTTAATGACAGAGATAGAGCACAGCACAGAGCAAGGAGACGTGAAAACACACAGCTCAGTTGGAAGTCTGGAGATATCTTAAGGAGACAAGTCAGCAAGAGTGGAGCAGAACCTTATCCTAACCTCATTCATGCCCTTAATAAAGCCCAGCGACATGGCACAAAGCATTTTCAAGTCCTAATCTTTCAGTTTGGCTTGGCTGGAGATGAAAGTCAATGTGTGAGTACACTGTCAGTGTGGCAAAGGCAGACTGTATAGAAGACAACAGAGCAGCCACAGATCAATGCCACAAAATTTCTAAATGAGAACCTCCCCTGAACTGGGTGAAAATAATTCAGGAAAATGTGGAGGCAAGCAGAGGAAAGTGTTCTCCAAACGGTGTCTTCTCATGCCTGGAATTCCAGGATCTCCTATGCAGGCAGACAGAAGCCACTGTTGCTGTTTCAAAATGAACTGCAGCTATCTCTAAGACAACCACCATCCCTTTAGATGTGAGCATCGTGCTTGTCATTAAACTCTGCTGCCAAAACTTCTGAGCTGACTGATGAGCACAGCTACGCTGGCGCTGTGCACACACTGACACGAGAGAGCATCTCATGGGCAGCGAAAAAAATGCTATAATCCTGAGCAACAGGTTATACAGGAGAATGACGAGCTAAAGGACAGAGTCATGAATAACTGGTACCATGATTGAAAGGGAAAAATAAACTGTTGATGATACTAATATTCCAAAAGTACTGATTAAAAAACCCTGTTTTTCCCCAATGTGAAATTAAAGGGACACACCAGGCAATATTCTGTTCATACAATTATGCAATATGCATAGTGAGGGATTTTTACAATCACAGCACCCCTCCTAGGGCCAGTTTGCACCAACACACTTGCACAACTTCACTGCTGTCACACTCTCATTAACCCCAAATGGCCATTTCTGCTCTCTTGTGGCTGTGATTAATTAGCCTACTTTGAAAAGCAAGCTTCTCTGTGCCAGAAAACTCTGAAATTGTGCATTAAACACACAGGGACACAGCTGGGCCTCCAGTTTTCAGCTGGATCAGGACTTCTCAAAGGTTCTGACAGCATTTTTGCCACACCCATGTGACAACGTGAATCCATGTGCCAGCACAGACCTGCCCATTGCTGTTGCCACTGCACAACTGCTGTTTCTTTCTCTGAAGGGAAAGGGCTTCCACCATTATGCTACAGCACGTCCAACTACACAGACTCTGGAAATAAACACAGGCATCAACATCAGCAGCCTGATTTTTAGATGTGTTAAAAATGTACAGCTCTAAGAGTTACTATACAGAAAAGGCAGAATTCTTTCTTGGTGCCTAGCACCTAAGTACCTAAATATGGATTTTTTTTTTAATTAATTACCTGTCAAAACTGCATAGATTTGCAATATTATTCCTCCAGCTACATTCCAAGAGATCTCTTTCCTGTCTTTTAAATGCAGATCTAGGCTCAGGTGCATACGTGGATCCCTAAAGAGCCATTTCTGTATCAGATGATTCATTTTCTGCATATGATAAGGTACAATAAAAGCAGTCACCAATAAACCACACCCCCTCATAATTTGCCTTGTGTAATTGCTACATTTAAGAGCTTTGCACATGAAAAGCTACTGGTAACTTTTTTTCCCCCACAGGTGCAGCCTCTGTTCCTCTGCAGGTGCATGTAAAGATTAGCAAAACATTGCTTGGTTTAGGTTTGCTTGGATTCAAATACCATGGAGGAACTCGTATTCCTGTACTAATTGATGGCGTGGGACTTTAGACAGAGGAAGAACAAAACCCTCTGTGGTCTGTGTATAGAAGGTGCCAAAAAAATAATTGGCAACAAGCTTAACTGGAGGCTAAAGGTAAACTACAAATGAGCGGAAAATCCAGCATTGCCCGTATTGGTTATTTTTGTTACTATCAGGATTTTTTGCCGTGATCGTAATCTCTTACAAATAAAGCCATTTACCAGCAACACATCAAAAAGGCATTATCAGAAAAATCAGCCAGATAGACTACTTCAGCAAGAGCAGTGCATGCAATGCTGCCCCTCTTAAAGGCTCAGATTTATGAGGCAGAAACGTTGCTCCAGGCGGTTTGCAAGAAGAGGTACAGGAGGCGGAGATTCCAGGGAGGAGGGTGTTGTGTTGTGGTTAAGGGTTATAAAGCTGCGTTTACACTGTGCTCCTCAATAGCTATAAAATTAACTTAGATATTTCAAGAAAGGACAAGCACAAAACCGTCAGCGCTGCAGAGACAAGGGGGGAAAAAACCCCCCCTTTTTTTTTTTTCCTCCTTTCTTCAGTAAAATTCCTGTCAAAATGGAAAACAGGGGATTTATGTAGATGTATCAGAAACAAAGTTAAAGTTTCATCTGCAGAAAGTTCAATTTAGAAGCAGACTGTGAGAGAGGGGGAGAGGACAAGGCGTAGGAAATTTAACATGCTTCCCAGGCACATGCTGTGACAGTATGATTCTCACCTCCTAAAGCCCGTGAATCAAAGGTATTGAACATTCAAGCATTTTTCTCCTGGCAGTGGGTGGCCTCGTCCCAAAATCCAGCTGCCTTTCTGTATGAGACAGCTGAAATCATCTTCACATAGACACTAGATTTATGTTATTATGCAGATCACATCAAACATATATGCTCTGCTGAGTTTTCTCACAGTATAATTGCCTCCTTCTCCAAGCTAAGCACATGTCTCATCACAAAAGATCCAAATAGGTCTTTAGACATACCCCAAAAAATCAACAAAGCTATTAGACGATTATAAATAGCCATTTTCTCTTTCTTTTCACTCTTACTCACTGACTTTTATCTACTCCAGATTTTTTCAGTGCTGACCTGGAGCTCAGCTCTTTTCAGAAGCAGAAGTGAAGGGCTAAGCTGAAGAGATCTCACACTGAGTCCCTACTTGATTATTTGACAGTCAGGGCCACAGAGTGACCACACAAGCTGCTAACATGTCTGGGAGCAGGAGTCATGCAGTCAGCTACCTTGTCCTCAACACTGACCAAAACCAGCCCCTCTAGGCAAAAATCCTCACAGGCAGTTACACAAGAGCACAGAGTCTGTTAAAAAGCTCTCCATTTAAGCCAGGAGGTCCCATGCTAAAAGGTTTATATCCCTGTCCTCGATGCTTACAGAACAACAGAGCTGCTGTGTACCATCCTAATGTCCCCTTATTTTCTACTCTTCCTCCACAGTGAAGAGGCCCAATTATACATACAAGAGGCTTTCCACAACACTAAATATTCTACCTTTTCTCCTTGGAAGACCCTCAATTTCTGTTGCAACCCTTCATCACTGGCCATTTTTTCCTAGCCCAGATGCGAGCACCAGCTGTGCCTTTACCGCTCAAGATCTTGTCATTTCCATCAAAAGGAGAGTTTTTACACCAAAAACCTGGTGCACCAGGATTTGGTTTTTCAAATAATTTTTTTATCATTCACTTAATAGCGCAAAAGAATCAGTGCATGCTCTCCCAGTGCTCATATCCACCTCTCAATGCAGCAGTTCTGCAGCAATTTAGAGGAAATAGCTTATTACTTAGTGATAGCTGGTATTAGCAATGCTGGCTTTTATACCATGTTAATCTAAAATGGGCATGTGAGAGTGTGGTATCTCCATCTGCAGCTATATGCATGTGATTTAAAGCAGAGTATCCAAATAAGAATTTCAGGGGCTAATTGTAGATACTCACTCTCTAAAATGGCAGCATTAAAAAGCTGCCACTTCATTTTATAGTTAGCATCAGGCTTTCCAGCAACTCTCCGAGTGCAACTTAGCACTATTCTTTCAAAGGTCTTCATCTTTGAATGAGCCCAGCACCTAAATATCCCAATTTAGACACCAAGGTATGTGTGTGTGGTATAGTCATCTGGGCATCTAGTCCTTGGAAAGAGCAGCTGGAAGCCATGAGAGTTTCATTTAAATGCTGAAGTATGATCTGAGCTTTACTGAATGTCAGATATTTAGGGGTAAAATCTATAAGCATTCAGGTCAGTAAGAATTATCATCTCTGTTGGGAAGGACACATTCTTTTTACTAGATAAAGCAGCAATCATTTAGCTGTTCTTCTCACAGCAAGAAATCCCATGTTTCGTGAATTTATGAGAGCGTGGCCAAAACCTGTATGTTTTATCTTCCCTCTGTATTTGCTGTATGAAGGAAACAGGTAAGGTTTACAATAAGACAAAGAACTAGCTGAAAAGCTGCTATCAAGATTGCAGGTTTCAAATAAAACAGATATTCTGAAAGGATCTACTAATTCAGCTAGAATAACTGAAGTCTGAAGACTAAAAATATCAGCCTACGGAAGACCCTATATAAAGTCTGTGCTATTCTGCTAAACAGTTTCTACTCCACTGATGCTATTAGGGTGGTACTTTAAGCGTTGCTACGAAGATCTGAAGTGCGTTGAACAGTTTCCTTAGTTAGGGAAACTTATTTGACATCTGTGAATGTGCCATTTATATATTACATGCGTAGCAAGAAAATACTGATTTATTGGTGTAGCTAGTTCCGGAGTAGAGTAGATTTATATATTCAACTCCAGTTTATCTACTACCCTGTGGGAGGGCAGAGCTTGTGCAGTTGAAGAAAAGTAGTATTTGCTCCTTAGTGGTTTTGGAAAAAAGCTTCCATTTTTTTATAATCCCTGCAAATAACAAAGAGAATTCCCTGCTGAAAACGTCTCATCACACATTTTCTAGCAAAAAGCTTTAATCATACCAAACATGAGGTTGACCACGCTCTGCCCATGCATAATACCTGCCAGTCTCATCTTTGCCAAGATCCTGTCTATCCTATTAGGTAACACAGTTTTACTTTAGGCTGGTGCATAATCCTTGAGGAACAAAGCTGCCAACGCTTACCATTTTATGGAGTTTCATATGCTATTTACTGTTTCCTCTCAAGGCCACAAGCCTGAGAATATTACACGCCCACCCACACATACAAACACATCTTTCCTTTTAATTGCATTCCTGGCCCTGGAGATTACGGATCATCCTGGAACTGCAAACTATGTGCATCCCAAAATACCAAAACCAACCCGAGACGTGTGCAATCTTTGGATCTTTTCTGCTTAGGATTTTTGGAGCCGGGGGGGAAACACTTCTGATTTGGGAATGTTCCTGGTAGGCCAAGTTTACCCCCTTGCAGCTTATGCAACAGCTCTGACTCACTTGCTGCAACCCATCTGCCACGATGCATGCTGCTCCTGGCACAGCAGCGGCTTCGGTGCAGCACATGGAGGGGCTGCAGGTGCATCCAACCTCTTGTTACCTGAGGATTGCATGGCTGGGAAAGGAGAATGCATCACAAAGGCTGCAAAATTAACCTGGAAGTGGTGTGCACCCACCAACGGTGAGGAGGATCCAGAAGCTGCCTAGGAAGGACCAAGCCCTCGTGAAGATGGATCATGGGAAGCCTATCTGGAGGGTGAATGCTGAAACATCAACACTGTTTCCTTAACATATGCACAGGCAGCATCAGCTCGGGTGAATTGAGAGCTCCAAAGCTGGAAACACAGCCCACTAAAACCATTTGTGATGATGGGCCAGCTGCAGTGGAGATGTCATTACAGCCAATGTCTTGGCTTGCTTCAACTGTCATTTATGTCCTAGCTCGGTAAAATTGGCCTTTATTTTGCATTTATTGAAAAGTGATTTAAAAGACTTTCTTTCACACCATTCTTTTTTCTGTCAGCAGAACATATTCTGAGCCTTGGTTGGTTTTGTTCTTTTTGTCATTTTTTTTTAAAGCCAGAGTCTTAAAAAAGTCAGTAATTTCAATGAGAAGACAAATGTTAACTACTTCAATAAATACAAACCATGAAAGAAGTAAAATTATTAAACTTTCTCCCCTCTTGGAAGCCAGAGATAATTTCATATCTGTGGGAGGTGCTGACTGCCCAACTGTTTGCTTAAATATGTTATTTAAAGTATTCTAAAAAGACTGTTACCTCATAACATTGAGCATATCCCCATTACCCTAACCATCAAAATGATTTTCATAATGAATGCAGGGCATTCATTCTCACTTGATTCATGACAACAAGGAAAATAGAAAGCATACAGAAAATCATGAATAGTTGTGCAGTGTTTCTATGATGCCAAGCATGAATGGCCGAAAAGGCCAAGCTAATCCTTTCTATACTTGTACCATTTTGGGCCATCCTACTTCATTACTGTGAAAATCAAAGGGTCTTCATTTCTTGATCCCCCCTGGAAAATGAACAAGTACCAGCAGCCTCACTGTACAATTATCAGCCCTCAAGTTCTAAGCTGAGAGAAAAAAAAAAAAAGCTCAAAACATAATAAAGAAGGTAGGAATATATCTGCCTTTGTAAACAAAATCACACTGATGAATAAATGGCATCCATGCTAATACTGCCAGAGGCAAAACTGTGACCTGAGAAAAAACATCAATCTCTTTGTGTTGCTCTAGCCTCATTGGGACTGATGTATTTATTAATATCCAGATTTTTCCCATACATCAGTTGCTACTACTGCTTCGTACTTTCTCCCCTGCAAGGTCAAAATGTAGCTCACAGAGTCTTACTATTAAAAATAAAATAAGAAAAAAAGAAAAGAATGATTTGCTTCCAGTCAGCTCAAAGTCACCATGAAAGACAGACTGATCAGCACATGGAGCAGCCTAGAAAGGAGCTTCAAACTGTAGGAGCAGGGATGCTAATAGAACCACACTGAAAGGTCAACACAGTTCTGAAATTAAATTAGTAAAAGAGAAAGAACCTGCTCTATGCTTTCTTAGGTGTTCATGTCCATCTGAGGAGCTGAACTATAACTCAGCAGCGACACCCACACACCTCAGCAGGCTCCTGTGCCACATTGCACATCCCAGCTGGGGGTGCTGCTGCTGGAGGGGTGCAGGTACCCCAGTCCTGCATGCTCTGAGGACCCTGTCTATCCCCTCATCGCCCTGCTAATTCAGCCTCCCCCACATTTATCTGGCAAGCAATTCAGCACTGCCACCTATGAAAAGCTGGAGATGACAATGATCCACTACGGATCACCCCATGGGAGCTCTCCCAGAGCCACCCACTCCCATGGGATGGTCTAGAGCAGGGCTACAGGCTGAGCAAAGCCTGGGGTGACCATAGCTTATCCTCTGCCCCAAGCAGGCAGGACAGTCCCAGCCCTCCTCTGTGCCCGGGAAACAGGGATCCCTCCAGCTCCACAAAAAGGGAGCACCCTGCCCCTCCTCCCCACTGTGAGCCGCGTGGCTGCAGGAACCACGATGGAACAGGCACCCTTGGGTGCCAGTCCACGCCCTGGTAGCAGCACTGCACGACATTCACAGGGCACACCAGACACCTGCTGAGCTGCTTCAGCCTAGCTGCCCTTCAGCAGGCACAGCCATCCCCTCTGGCCACGGCAAAAACGCCTCCAAGGGAAGGGGCACGGACAAATGACCGCTGGAAGATGAATTGCAGCAGCTCATTCATTCAGGTGATTTCAGCAAGTGCTAAAAGAAGATAATCTCTCTGCTGTTTATCTCGCTGCTGCTTTGTTTGTGGTTTGTTTCCAGGCACAAAGTAGCCAAATTAGGTCACAGCCATGGCGCTGTATAAGACCTTGTTACTGAAGCCATGCAAGTAACACCAATCTGGCTCACAGGTGTTGTGATAAGTAAGTTTTTATTTCTCATATTCATAGCACTAACTTTTGAGTGTAAATTTGCCTGAGATGCAAAGTGGATTCCAAAATCCATCAGGTCCAACAATTTCAGTCAAAGTCATCAACTAAGATTGCCTCAAAACCTTATAGAAAATAACTAAATTTAGGATTTTAACAAGGTCCAGGCAGGATGAGTTTTGATTGCTTTCAGATGTGACAGCAAAATTTGAATACTCATAGCTGTTTGTAAATTTAGGCAAGAGCTATAAATCTCTCTCTCATTTGTCAGTTCAGTTAAGTTCCAGTTCTGCTGCTCTACTCAAAAGCTTGGCAGGATTATGCTTCTGTGTTTTATTTCCTAATCTGACCATTATGGTAACTAATTTATTTCTATGTAATTTAATTATCTTTAGCTGTTCTGCATCCATCTCCAGCTATTTAATTTTCACTCTTCTCCTGCATTTGAATAATTTCTCTTTACATAGATTGCTGGCATTGGAAATGTTGCTTAACTTGCATCATCTGCCGGCAGAGCCATTATTTTATTACAATACATCATCTGGTCAAGGGGGTGGACCACAGAACTTTGGTCCTTAGGATTTGCATTCAGAAGCCATTATTTTCTTTCTGATGTTAACAAAGTTGCTCTGCTCTTTCCCTGCCTTGGTTCCTGCTCCTGTTCCACCACCAGGTACTATTTGCAAAGCAGAGAGTTTCCTTGATCCTTGCAAGTCTGCCTTTAATTCCTTTATTTCTATTTTAAAATCCTGCCAGGCCACTGTTGGGAGATTCAAGTTGTGGAAGAACTTACTTCCTCCCCTTTTTGGTGCCACTGATCTTAGCATAAGTTTCACGGCTGAACTCTGTGGAATGCAGATTTCACCTCTACCTACAATATAAATATATTCCATCTTCAAAGTCCTCACAGGGGCCCAGCAGTAGCTTTGGTTTCTCTCAGGGCAGCCTTTCCTTGGAGCTGCCTCCAGCTCCTGGGTGCTCCCCTGGCACATACATCCGTTTTCCCAATGCACAGCAACTGCAGGGTACAGACATCATTTCTCTTGTTTAGCATTCTCCCTGTATCACTTTCTTACAGCTGTTCTGCCACTGCAATATTTGTAAAAGTATAATAACCTAAATGTGGCATTTGGATAACAGAGGCATTTTACATGAACTTGTCTTCAATTTAGCCATGCATATTTGTGTCTCAGAGGAAGGCAGCATTCCTCACACCTTCCTTTTCAACATTTTTCTAAATTAACAAGTCTCAAAATAGAATAGCAGCAGATAAATTTACTTATTAGACAACAGCTGCCAAAATTTGCCACTAACAGGTGTATGCAAGATGTATTTCTCTACAGTAAAGAAGAAATTTAATCTCCCAATGATTTCATTTGGCACTAAGACAGAAGTTCTTTATTCTAAATATATGTCAACAAGGTTTCCACACAAGTTTTACCTTTGTGGTATACTACAAAAATAAAAACCTCTTGTTTAATGGGCTGTTCTAAGGGCAAACTACAATTGCCAGATGATATCTTAAATAATGCAAAACATACTCAAATGCGGAAGGTATCTTTTCAGCTTTATACCGGCTAGCGCTTGTATTTCAATGCCTTAGAAAGCCTCGAGCGGCCTTGAGAGGTAGCATGGGCGATCTAGCACTTTAATAGCTCTAGAATCGGTACCTGAATCAGCTGCAGAGCAAATACCATCAGCAGAAGCAAAGAGGGAGAAATATAGCTCCCTGCTCGCTCAATTCCCTGCAGTTAGAAGCCTTCAAATGAGACAGACGACCAGAGATGTTTACAGGAAAGTAGCTGAGCTGAGAGAGGGCATTTGCCTCCCCTCGACCATCTTTTATTAGGAGAAGGGCAAAGCGGAGGACTGGGGGCGGACCCGGGGTGACCGGCCAATGAGACACTGCTGAAGAGTCTGAGTTACATTTGGCTTTGCCCGCGCTTGGAACAAAGGAGCTATGAGCACATGTCTTTGGGAGGGGGGAGGGGAAGCTCAGAACAGGCAGCAACACTCAAATTATCTGCTGATCTTTCTGAAAGCCTGCACACCTCTTCCCACTTTTTTTATCCACTCTTTTTTCTTCTTGACTGGTTTCACCCTGACAGACCATGCAGCACCTCTCACCTGTTTTGCTTCAAAACTAGTCACTGCCCACTCTCTGAAGTGGGAACTCAGGTGCCACTTCCGAATTTGAAGTTATTTCAAGGGTGAGAGACAGCGGATTGTGTGGTGAGATGACAGGATACAGGATTCGAGTCGGGTCTGGCCAGACCATCTAGCAGCATGAAAGAATATTGTTAGCTATTCTGGCTTGCTCTGAATTTCTCTTTTTGAAGACAGCAGCAGAAATCACAGAGATTCCTCAGTGTGAGTTTACAGAAAGAATCTGATGCCCACATGAAGAAAACCAAAGGGCATTTTAGTCATCCACTGAGAAACCAGTAGACTTTGAGAGAAAGCTGAAAGCCTGGTGGAGCTCAGTGGTGGCAGGGATCTGCCAGCCGGGCTGACCCTGCTCCCCTTGCACATCACTCCTCTGTGCCACCCCTGCTGCACACAAACAACCTTCCCCAAGACAAGATTCCAGGGACGAGCACGATTTATCCTGCAAGCACTGCTCCTGCGTGCTGGAGGGGGACTTGATTCAGAACAGGGAGAATATTCTGCACATTCTCCTCAACGCAGGTCCCTATGCAGATGTGGGGATGTTAGAAACAGGAGCTGAGTGTCTGTGGGAATATCAGCTGGTACCAGGAGCTGACTGCAGAAAGAGCAAGAATAAGCAGGAAGGTGAGACTGTAAAAGTCTACAACTTCAGTGCAACAGGCGCCTGAGGTCACAACGGGGACTATTATTTTCTGGCAGGAGAGAAATAGTAAATCAATGTTTCATTCTGATCTGGTGGCTGGCTGACATCTATGGCACCCTGCCACAGGTGGCTCACATGACAGCCTCCCGCAGTATATCTTCCACACTTAGGAACATCACAAGAAACAGAACAGTTTCTACAAGATATATTGTGTTTGTGTTTCCAGAAGCCTCTAAAACTTCACAATAAAACCAAACCAAACCCAAAGCAACACACCTAGTGTTCAGGTAGCTGAGGTCTCAAAAGCAAGGAAATTCCAGAATTGGCTTCGTCAGTGCAACCTTAGTTTTGTTTCTTTTTGTCTGTTTATATATACACTGTCTTAAATGCAGGAGAAAATATTAGACACTTTTAACAAAATACCTAGAATTATGACATACACCTGGAACCTGTGTGGGTGAATTTGGGTGTTTGGTTGTTTTTCAAACACACAGTGTCATGCAACCTTTCTGCTATGTCTACATGATTCAAATTGCACACCTCTGTCCCCGAAGATGCTTACCTGGGAACCTTGTATTTCAACCATATAAACAAACCCATTAGTTTACAGGCTGAAAACACACCCCAGAAGGCACGCTCCAATTTCCTTGGCACTGCCCCTCAATCCAGCTCTATAAATGGACCCCCAGCCAAATAACTCACTCTATTGTCAACCAAGGAGTAATTCTGCTGTGCTCCAAGTAATTGTTCTGCTTTCCTTGCCAACATCACCTGAAACAGGGACAGAAACTGCCCTAAAAGCAGGCTATGGTCCCTGGATCCTTTAGCCTGACCTCCAGGCAGGAGAGCAGGGATGCATCAGCAGACCTGTGCTTCTGACGAGGTAAATTGTGAGCAAGCCCTGATGTGAAATTGCCAGGTACGAGTCACCTGCTGATTATGACAAATTTTGTTTGCTCTGTTATCACAGGCAATGTAAAACCAGGGCATTGCACAGCTTCTGCACGTACATCCAGTGCAGAGAGGGATTTCTTACAGGGACACATGCCTCCAGCATCATTGCTTCAGTATTTATCCCTGGCTCCATTCACTTTTCTGCTTAGATCTCACATCCAGTCATGAAACACTGGCTCTTTTACAAATAAAAAGTGGGTTTTTTTGATTTTTGTGCATATTCACAATTGAAATTTTAGAAATAAAAGGTCCCACAAATTCTGCCTCAAAGACACCCTTCTAAGTACAGATCTGGATGTTACAACCCTGGGTTTTGTCAGAAGTTTTCCATGTCACTGTAAAACCATTTGTGTTTTAATATACCAAATGGACATGACTACGTATTGGATTTTGTTGTGGATAGACCATCGAAGAGAAACAAGGTGACATCAATTTGTTTGCCAGAAGTCAGTGGCTGTAAGACACTCCAGGTTTACTACTTAAACTTCCAAAAGCAAATTGGCAATAATCTGTACTTAGGAGTCCATTTAAACAGGCAATACTTGCAAGTGCTAATTTTGCATAAACTCTGGTAATGTTTATTAACGAAAGAGAAAATATAGTATCAATTAGGAAATGTTCAGCAGCTAGTTAATAATAGACAAAATAATCCCCTTTGGCTCCTCAGCTGTCTTAGCAAATGTTTAACAATGAAGATATCCAAGCTCGAGCAGTCTAATTAAAGAGGATTCTTTTCCTTACGTACCTTTCTGTCCTTGAATGTTTAGCTCATAGAGATCAACAATTGAGACTTACAAAGGTAAAGCCTAACTATACATCCCCTTTCACTTCTGCACTGTCACAATATATTGTCAGGGGTTACCTAATGACAAAAGCAACTCCAGTTCAGGGAGAGACCAGGACACACAGCCCTCGCTGTGCTGGAGATGATATTCCTTCTTGAGCAGCATCTATACCTCGACTCGTGGCTGCTGTACCACAGGAAAGACACCCATTCTGATGGCACCTCTCTATTTTCTCATTTTCTCTTTCCCAGATCTGCCCCTGCACAGTCCAGGCTGGGTTAGCACTCTCTTTTAAACAAACTATGAGGAATTGCAACTCAAGAGGATGCAGGAACCCTGCTGACACAAGCCAAGGTCAGCCTGGTTGCATGTGCAGGATTAGCAGTTTGGGCAGGCAGCATTTTCCCTGGCTTCCTAGCACTAACACAGTCTCCAGATCAGTTCTCAAGTACTGCGAAATGTTGAAGTCACTGCTGGGGGCTGCAAGAGACTCAACAGCATTGCTTCAGTTGCCTGTTTCTGCTCAGCAAGGAGCTGCACAGCGAGGGGCTTCAGACCTTTAAGCAGAATCCTTTCTCTCCAGGAGATACCCCCTTCTCTGTCCTTGCTGCCTCTCAGTCACATTTCAGTTCATTATCCAGCTCTTCCACAGCAAGACTTCAGAGAGTCACCCCTCCTTCAAGGCACATTTAGTTGAAATTTGCTGTCATTTACTCACACCATGGGAGGAACAGTATTTCAGTACAGCTGTTTCCAAAGATTAAGTGAATTACAAGAAATACTAATGAATTAATATAATAATAATACGCTATATTGTACTTATTATTTATGTCATATTACAGGATAATGAATATAATGAATACGCTTCTCTCTGGTGGCCAGTGACAGGACCTGAGAGAATGGTATGAAGCTGTGGCAGGGGAGGTTTAGGTTGGATATCAGGAAAAGGTTCTTCACCCAGAGGGTGGATGGGCACTGGAACAGGCTCCCCACAGCAGTGGTCACAGCACCAAGCCTGACAGAACTCAAAAAGTGTTTGGACAGTACTCTTGGGGCTGTCGTGTGAAGGGCCAGGAGCTGGACCTTGATGATCCTTGTGGGTCCCTTTCAACTCCGAATATTCTATGATTCTATGAACGACTGAGATCTATTCTTTTCCCTTCCCTCAAATCCAAAGCACCAAAGTCTGCTTTTCTTTAGGGTCCTTCCCACAGGCTCGCATGTCATGGAGATTAGCAGACAATGCAGAACTGTCTGAGAGCATTTCTGCAGGACTCAGTGTCAAATTAGCCAAGTTAACATGATAGATTATGATAAATTGAATGCCTGGGGTACTATGTGCTTGAACTATGTGGTGCTGTGTAGCACAGCAAATGTATTTCCTAAAAACCCCTAACTGGGCAATTTCATCTAAATAAAAATGCTACTAAATATGCCTTTGCTTGTTGTCAAATACTTTCTTCTCCTTCTCAGCAGCTATAAAACATATGGTTTACACTGCTAAGAGCCTCTGTAAATCATGCTGTAATACCTGTAGGTTATGCTTAGGCATAGACATGTCTTCAGCTGATGTCAATTGTTGTAACAGCCCTGACGTCAGAGCCAACATTATTTACAGCAGCTGAGCGTCTGTGCTCAGCACTTACCAAGGCAGGCAAATGAGAAGGGATTTGCTTTAGGTTCAGGGGGACGTTAAAGTAGAACTTGGTCTGGAGAAATTAAAGCCAGGCAATGACTCAAATCTGGTCCTTGTCTGCTTGAGAGCAGATCTATAGATATAAACCCTGTCAATCTTGACTCTCCTGCTGCCCTTTACTGTATATAGCATAAAGCTAAAGAAACACCTGACAACAACATGAATACATACACATATAAATAAAATTGTAGAGGTGTTTAGCATTTGTCTCACCCTCTGAAAAGAGACGATGACAAACACCTTTCATAGGAGAAGCTAGGACAATGCTGAGTCTTCACACCAGCTTCTCTATACAGGCAGGAAAGGGAACTCTTGAAGAGGCACCTCCACACTATAATTCACCCACCAGAGAAGAAAAACTTCATCCAGCTCCTACCTCCCAAGGATGGATAGGAATGTCTGCTGGACTTCAATCACACCAAGATTCCAGGCTTCCTCTCAGGGAAGGTTTAGTAGGAGCCTCCTTTTAGTTAAGAGGGACACAGCAGTTAAGTGCTACAGCCTAGGGGTAAACCTCCTTCACAGCTGGGAGGGTTTCCCAAGTCACTTCTTAAGCGAAGTTCCAGGCAGCCCTCACAATATTCTAAGTTTTGCATTGCTGCGTGGCATATAAACCTCACAACCAAGGTTTTTGCAACTTCCACACCATAGTTTTATAATAGTACAACACAATAAAGAGTCAAGTAAAAAAGAGTAAAGCACACCATAACCATCTGATAGGAAAATAACCTCAACCTTCCCTACTTGCAGGAAGCTGTAGGACTCACAGGGTTAAAAATTATTTTTCAGTCAATCTCTTTATGCATCCCACACACTAGAACTTATCTGACATGAAAGGGAATAGATGGGTATAAATATAGTACATGAAGTGCAGCATTTAGTACAGACAAATTATGTTAAAGACTGTCAGCATTTAGTCTGGCACAACTGCTATACTGCTACAACATTTGGGGGAAGAAAAGAGGGACTCAGGGTGGTCTCATTTGTCTCCTTCCAATAGATCATTCAGAATTGACTCGGGTGTTCCACCCTAGGCTTTGGGAAGCCTCAGTGGAAAGATGTTATTTCTGAAGGTGCTTGTAAGAGCAGCTTCATGGTCTCTGCATGGGGAAGAGGCAGCACTTTGTCAAGCTCCTTGTGGGAGTGTAATGGCTCATCTGGGAGATGCCTGTACTGCAGCACCCACCAGGGATGGCATCTCCTCCTCATGTAGCCCTGCTTTCAGAAGGTGTTCGCAATGCAGGGGCTTCTTTGTTTTGTTTCTGTTCTAACAATCCTGAGAGCTTAACAATTTCTTTCATTTAAAGGAGGAAAATCAAAAAAGAGAGCCAGAAAACCCAATTTTCTATTTATTTTTAGTGCCACTTAATGTGCATCCTGCTAAGCCAACAATCATCCCAGCATGAGCTGACTAGAAGCAGCAGCAGGTAGCTTCCTGGCTAGCTGGCAGGGATCAGAGTGGATAAAAGAGAAATAAGACTAGGTTTGCCACACAGAGTAAACCCAAGCAGGGGATTTTACTTCTGCCCTCTGCCCACATTACAGAGAGCTTCCTTTTTTTATAGCAGGGCCCCTTAACTCAAGATATAAAACCCCAATGGCCCCCTGAAAAATTTCCCAAGACCAAATAACTGCTGTGAAACCACCTTTGGTGCCAGAGTCTGCCTTCTCTTCCTCATCTCTGCTTGTTGCAGACCCATTTCAGTATCACCTGGGGGACACAGCAGGAGCAGCTTATCCCAGACAGTAACAGAAGTGGAATTTTGCAGTGAAGGCCCTGTACCCCACAGAGAACCTTCCAGGTTTGACTCACATCTGCTGGCCGACTTACCAGCAGCTGCTCACTAACACACAGGGAAAAGGGTTTAGTGCCCAAAGCTCAAACACTGTCATAAAACTCTTCTTTTACAGATACCTGCCCAGTGGAAGAAAAGTGTGCTCTATTAGCTGCACAGAGATGCATCAGCTTTGAAACTCCAAGGTCACGTCTCCATTTGAATATATACATATATGGAAAAGCAACAGGGGACATTTATTTCAGCAACAGCATTTTCAAATTTTTTCAACTAAATAAATACTATTTTATTACAAGATTTTTCCACTGGGTGAGAGCTTGCTAGAAAAAAACTATACTGACAAGCCTGTATAAAAAACAATTCAAACCAGGTACCTGCCAGCCAAAATAATGCACATGGAAACGCCTTACTGCCCAAATCACACTGGAGAGCTGTGTGTTGGGTATAGGGCTTTGGATAAGTAAAAACTTAATCACTTTTTAATCCAGGACAAACTCCCTCCCTGCTATCTCAGGTCAGGGCATAGGAGGACAGGTGCAAGGACTAAAGGAGGCAGGCAGGACTCCCACCTCCTGCCAGGAAAAGCCATCACAAAACACTGCACCTTTTCCATACCTAGCCTGCCATGCTCTCTGCCACGCATTCATCACAGATTGCTACCAAGCAGGTATTTAAGCATTTTCCAATAGTCCATTCACAAGTGAAATGCATATTTGACCTCATTTTTATCATTAGGGGAGATAATCTCTTTGGGGGCTTTGGGGCAAACAACCAAGGCTCTATACAGAGAGTCTTTACAGGGACCACACCTTCCCTCCAGAGTTTATGGTTTCTACGATGCAATCACTCACCATAGGCACAAACCAAGTGTAATAGGGCAGGTAAAGCATGAAAAAATGCTGGAACAAGAGCAGCAGTATCTCACAAATCTGAGCTACTTAAGGTTGGACCAGGAGAAAGTTACAATTGTGCATTTTTGCTAGAGCAAGAGGACAGTCTCCAGACACACAATTTAATCTTTTCACTGAAAACCCGCACCTGGGGACCAAACACAACAAAAGAAATCACACTATGGAAGTGAACTTACAAATCACAACAACTCCTACAGAAGCAAGCTTGAGGTCTGCTGAGAACCTGTCAGAGAGCAAGTACCAGGACACAAAAACATACTCTGCATTTTAGTAAGAGGAGAGTACTCATGACTTTGCACCTACCTCAGAGGAGACAAGCAGCAGAAAGGCCCCTACCCTTCCCCAAGGAATTTAAAGAGCCCAGGGGTGTCTCCTGGGAAGGCCACCAGGCAGGTGCTAGCAATCAACACCATCTCCAGTCCCGCTAATACTTTGCTTAATGGGATTAAGTTCATTACAACCACTTCCCTCTGACTGGTTTGCTATCCCTCTCCCTGTGGAAAAGCTACAGCCTGCTCTGCCAGGAGCTATGCACAGGACTGCAGTTATCCAGGCAGGATTTCCAGCCCTTGGCGATGGTATCGTTCACTTCTCAGTGCATCCAAAGAAGACAGTGAAAGGCAGATTCAAGAAGTTATTTCAAATCATTTGCTTTTTATCTTGTCAACAGAATAAAACCCAGAACTTATACTGAAAGCAAAATACAGGAGAAGGATAATCTGCCAAGCCCTTTCACCTCTATTTCTCAATTTAGTGCTAAGATCAGGTGACACAGAGATAAGTCCCCTATCTCTCTCTTCCTCCACTTGAGAGGAAGAGTCTGCCCTCATAAAACTCAGATTAACCCCCTAGTTCACCAAGGAGCTGAATAATAGCACTAATGGCTTCTACCCGTGCATTCTGCAAATCTGGTGACAGGACTATCAAGAGCAAGGGGAAAATTCTCGGTGCCAAGACCTGTGCTAGGACACAGCACCCGGCCCAGCAAGCTGACAGCAGCATTCACAGTGGCTGTCAGACAACTGTAGAAGGACCTGTTTTGCATAGCTCCACTCACAGTGTGACATCTAATGTCAAAAAAACATCTGACGCTCTTTGTCAATCAGCAGAGTCAGCCCGACTTCGAGGCATGTGCTGAGCTATAGGCAAGAAAAAGAACGGATGGAACACTGAGCCTGCTGGGATGCTCAAGAGCATGAGATGAGGTAGGCAGAGTGCATCCCAGGATATCAGGTTCAGCACTGACATGGTGGAAGCTGTAAATACTTTATGTTTTAATTGGCTTGCTTGTGGAGTAAATGACTTACTAAAAATGGCATGCTGTTGGTCTAAATCCAGTTATGTACCATGTACCTCTCTGAGAAGATTAGAGTGAGCACATTCAGTTCAAAGTCTGTGCAGCAGCTCTGGGTGAAAGGCATCTGGGCACACTGCTTATCAAATACTCTATCCATGGTGGCAAGTCCTGGCTGCCAGCAGGTAACACCCAGAGCTCTGTCATTTGCTGAGCAAAGTGCTCAGAGGTGTAAACATCACAGAGCCAGCATTACACAGAGCACCTGTGAGCAAGGGAAATAGCCCATGCCCCCTGAAGACCGAAGCGGTTCCTTCCTGGAGATCACAGTGATGGACGAGGGAAGTTTGGGGCCCTTCACTGGCCTGGGCAAGGTGAGGAGGTCCAATAGCACCTGTAGCTTTCTGCTGAGCCCATGCAGAGGTGTATCATACTGCTCCTAAGAAATGGATTACCCCATACAGGGGCAGCAACAGCAGGCAATAGCTGTTCTCTCTTCTCTGGCTTGCAGCAGTGTGTCAAACATCCATTTGATAGCCATGCACCACTGCCTGCAGGTCAGCTCAAATTGGACTCCAAAATGCACCACATGGCTTTCTTTGAGGCAGGTTACAAGGGCAACACATTAGAGAAAAAGACTACAACACAACTAAAATGTTCTGTTAGTTTTAATTAAGCTCATCGCACTGGAAAACTTTCTGATTCCAGGGAAACACTTATCCTTGGGATTCCTGCCTTTTTTGTTTGCTTTTAAGCTTAAAACCACCCAAGTTTCAAACCAGCAAAGGGCTAAGTGATCCTGGTGAGCTCCCACTCAGGCTCCCGCAGTTTGCAATAAGCTCAGTGAGAGCCCATCTCAGCACTGGATATTGGATATGGTCTCCAGATGGTCATGCAGGGCATCAAGACAACAAATTACCAGGACAGGAGACCTGTCAGAGCCATCCTCTGTTGTAGGACTTCCTTTCACAGAAATGACATGCGGATTGCAAATGGGACAAAAAGCCTATGAGACAGCAACTCCAGACAGGATTTGTTTCTCACTGACTAACTGTGAATTCAGCTTTTTTCAAGCCATTTTCTGTCTCTTTACATATCATGCTGCTGTAGGAATTGCAAAGGTAAGGAACATTTTCTCAGGCACACATTCATAACACAAAACAAAGAGGAAGCGCTAGGTACAGGAATGTAACAGAAAATGTAGGTCACGTTCAAAAATATTATCAGGAGCATGCAGAGTATATCATACCTCTACAATGAGCTTTGCTTTCATGAAAATTAATTAGGCACAGATTTCCAGTATTGCTTTTCATTTCTGTTGCCTCAGCTCTTTGGTGTCACATCTCAGACAGCTTGGCCCTGCTATTCATAAGCACTGATCACCTCCAGCATGACCACAGCAATCGGGAGCTGCCCACTGAAACAAAGCTTTTGATATCTCAAAGGCCACATTCTGTCTCTTGTCTTGGATGAGAAAACAGGTGACTACTGCAGGTATGCCTGTAATCTCCAATGAAAGGGCCAGCAATGAAAGGGCCAGCAGAGACACAACAATGATTCTCCTTTGGTGGTAGCAATGAAGGGCAATCACAGGAAGAGCCTTGGAAAACCACTACAAACAGAGCTAATTTTTTAAAATTTACATACTAAACAGGATTTGACATAAGAAAACAATTTCACATGTTAGTTTCAGAGCAAAGGCTTCATTTCATCCCCTGAAGTAGAATACTGATTGCTCAAACCATGTATTTTCCAATACATGGCCCAGCTACAGATCAGCTAAATGTTCACAGGCATCACTCCAACGTCTCTCAATTTTCTTTCTCACTTCTCTCCCTGTCTGCTATTTTAGCCTTCAGGAATCTCAATAACTTTAGTATTGCTCCTAGTTTTTATCATCTATATTTGAAGATGTATTTATACAATGAAGGAACATGTTTTGAACAAGGAATTCTGCAAAGTTTACTATGGGAGACAAGATCACAGCAGATATGAGAGTCAATTCACAATATATTTTATGCCCATCTCAATCCCGTGGATGAAAAGTTGTAAAGGGAAGAAGAGCCTCTTTGGCTTCCACATTTTGTACATTCTTTAGTCCAAGAGCTAGGGCAGATTGCAGTGACTGGACATATGAGCATCACTGGAAAAGTAGTTTTCAACACCAGAATGGAAGTAGAACATTTTTGTTTAACAAATGAGGGGTCAGGCATCTGTGCCAGATAAACAGAGGATGGGCATATGAAGTTCCTACAGTCCTGCATTAGTACCTCTACAATCTCCTGTGTTGGACCTATGCAGCTACCCAGCTACTACAGCTAAGTGGAGTCTCATCCAAATCCTACTGCCTTCTGCTTGATGCATATGGAAAATTTGACACCTCCAACACCTATATTTACTCCATACAAACTTATGACTACACAGGTAAGTAATTCATGGCCCTGAGGAGGTCAAACCACAGATCTTCTAGCCATCAGTTTTTGCAGCTCCCAGAAAGTAAACAGGGTTTGAGCCAAGCCTCTGAGTGCAGTGTTCAGGGAACCTCAGTTTATGTGCTGCACATGCAGAAAGGGAGCCCATCATAAAATAGTATTTTTATTTCTGCTATATTTTCTCTAAAAACATAGGGTATACAATCATAAATGAAATCTTGCTATACCTCACTGTGCCAAGTGAGACAAAAGCCCCAAAGCCCTCATAAAAATTAAACCAAGACAAACTGTGCTCCAAATCCCCAGAAAACAAGAAAAACATTGCAACAGAGGAACATAATCCACTTGGCTCCTTTGTTGCTGCAGCACCAGGTATTTGTGTTCTGATGGAAACTGATGGTTCGTAACATCATAGATAACAACTCAGCAGCATGAATGGTAGTCCAGAGCAACTACATCATTGTGTGTTACTGCGTGATATTCCCTGAATTTCTGCATATTGATGCCCCTGAAAGTTTAACATGTAATGATTTGAGTGCAGGATATATTAAATTAATATATCCTTTCAAAACTTGAAACTATGCCTTTCACTTGCCTTTTCTTCACAAGATTTAAGAACATAAATGTAGTCTTAAGGAGCTATCTTCTAAATACTCAGCTAAAATCATGTTTCCTGAACAGAGACACAGCTTTTTAACGGGACTGTACTCCGATGTAAACACAGCCTCATATCAAGAAAGCATCATTTCAAAGCACTCTCCATATACCCATTATATCAGGCTGCTCTATGCCAAAAGATTAAACACTCCCTGTTATTTCCTCCTGCTTTTCCTGCAGAGCGATATTCTAGGGTTTGGACATAGATACAGTTGTTGTTTCTGGAACAGACTGTGAAAAACTGCAGCACATAACTTACCTCAAGCAATTGATAACGGGCCATTGTTCATCCTGCCCCACCACGGATGAAAGGAAGCCCACATTCCGTAAGCTTGTGGAAATTTTATATCTTCTGACTCCTTTGCCCCTTCAGAGCCATTTCAACAAACTAAAGACATTTCCCACTAAAAAGATTACAAAGGCAAAGACACAGATAATGATGCAGCTCCTCAGCTGTTCGTGCTGCAGCAGTAGGCATGGCTCAGCTTTAGTTGTCATATTAAAATAATTGACTGTTAATCACTTAGGCATTAAGATCAGTTTATCAACTCTACATTATCTAGCATGAAACCCATTGGCAGCTGGGCACTTGCTGTTTTGCAGTTATGGCATGTCATTTATTAAGGAGCATTGTCTTAGTGTTTGTTGCAATTTATGTTACCCCCTTGAACTTTTTCCCCCTTTTATCCAATGTAATGGCTAATTAATTAATTTATCTAATGGCTGATTTTATTTTATTTTATTTTTATTTTTCGTACAAATGGACCTCCCTGGACCTCGTTCCGTTTCCTCCTAGAGCACACCTGATGGAAGATTGCAAGCAGAAAGGTTCCAAGGATGGTATGTTCTTTTGGTGTGAACAAAGCCAGAGGACTTGCATGTAGGATAACACCCCTGACTGTTAACAAATCCTGGCACTTGACACGGAATCAGACTGGAAAGGCCTGGAGACAGTGATGTGCTTTAGAGAGGTGCCTTGCTCTGAGTGTAGCAGTGAAGAAACCCAGTTAGATACTGACCACAGGTGAGCAATGTGTACGTCCAGAGAACTTTAACATCATAGATGGTAACACAGCTGGAGGTGGGCAGTCATTAGTATTCACTAATTGGTATGCCCCTGCTGGACAAGAAACATATGAAATTAAAACTGCAGAGCTTTTGGTTTGGTATCACAGATTGTTTTAAACAAACTCATTTGTTTGGGTTTTTTAGTGAAATCCCCCATGACAATTCACAACAATAAGTTTTCTGGCAATTCTAAGAAGGTATGTAAATAAACTCGTAAACGAAAAAAATTGAATTTAAAAGTCCATCTTTTGAGCTGCTCAAAGAAATACAACTCTCACAATCCTTACCCAGCAGATTATAGGAGACATCCTTTCCTGGCAGGCAGTATTGGTGTTTAACATAGCAGCCATCTAAAATCTTGGTGGGGAGTTAACTTTCCGTACAGATTTCAGTTAGAATTTACCTGAAAAAAAAAAATAGCTGCAATTCTTTGCAGAGTGAAGCAAAAAGCCAACACTAATGCTGTGAAATCAAATAACCTGAATGAAGGCTGAAAGCTCAGCCCTAGTCCTTCCCACTCTCCCTTCCCTTTTGGCAAGGGGGTCTTGGGCAAGCTGCAATTGCCCTCTGTAAAGCAGAAGTAATTCTATTTACTTACTTTGCATGAGGAAGTGGATAAAACTTGAGATGCACCATCCTAGGCAAGAAAAAATGTTTGTGGAAGCCAACCAGAGTGGGAGATGGGAGCAGACCTCTGCTCTGGGGCCATGGTTGCTTGTTCTTCCCTTCAATCATGTGCTGGTGAGCCAAAAGCACAACTTGGCTGGTGCCTTCTGAGCTCCTGTAGGGCTTGTTCGATGGGAGACTGTGATCCACCCTTATGAATAATAAAAAGTAGCAGGAGTTCAACTCTTTTTACCAGCTGGAAAAGATTGAACAAGCTGCAGCTTCGTTAGAACCCCCTCCCCTCAAAGCTTTAACACCCAGCATCGTCTTGAATGGCAAGTGCCAGACAAACCTGCTGGGAAGGAAGAGCTCCTAAAACAGGGAACCCAACAACACAGATGCTTGTTTTCTTTGGGAAGAAGTCTCCTAAGGAGCTGTATGGCTGCTAGCAAGGTAACGCCAATAATTTTTGCAATTTCAAACAAATAATAGGACATCACATCACCAAAGTCCAGATATTTTAAGGCACTGAGTCAAGCACCTTACTCTCCTATGTATGTGTGAGGGAAAAAATCTGGGAATAGATGTGTTGTTTTAGTGTGGCAAGCAGTTTATTTCAAAACTGCACCACTTTTAGTTCTATTTGTAAATATAAGATTTATGAAACAAGACCGTTTAAGTGACTCAGCTCACCCATTCTCATGTTACTTCAAGAACAACAACATGCTGTGTTTTGGGGGGGATGTATGTCATTGAAGCACATACAATTCAAAGATCATTTACTTCCAGCTTCCAGAAGCTCTGCCTGTGGACTGAGCCCAAGCATGCAAAATTTCAGCCTGCATGTATTTGCCAAAATTGTAATCACCTTAATGATAAGGGCTTTGTTGTGGCAATGATGCAACCTACACCTGCCTGCGCTATGAACATGAAGTAAACGGAGTTAGGAGTATTCACAAATTCTGCTTTTGTAAATATATGTACACTGACAAAATGAAAACAACTAAAACCTCAGGCTGAAAATAGAAGGTGGAATTCGAACACTTTGATTTAATGGACCTGGGTGACGAGAACTCGCCACATGCAGATGCATGACTCAAATCTAGACAAGCTGCAAACCTTGTCTTACCTTTGGTTTGCTGTTGGATGCTTCCGAGTTGCTCCTCATGCAATGAAACAGTAAGCCCTAGTCTATTTCCAAAAGCACAGTGATGCCCAGCACAGAGGTGGCTGTGCCAGCACCAAGGGCTCCATTTGAAAGCCTGCAGAGCTCCTCTGGAATACCCTCCACAGTGCTGTTGTGCAATCCCACCACTTTTTCCCCCGATTCCCTCCAAACGCGTTATCCCGCGCCTGGGCTCTGCTCGGGGATGCACAGCAGGTGCCTGGCGAGACAGAGCTGCGTGCAGTGAGAGCACGGTGCAAGGCACGGGCGGCACTGACTGCCCCTCCGGGCTTTCCTCCTTGCCTTTCAGACTCGCAGCAGCCGACCTTGCATGCTGCCCTCCCCCATCACACCCTCCCGCCTCGCCCTCTGGCAACACAGAGTCTCACGGCCGCTGGACTGTGAAATAGCTCTTTTTTCGTTTTTGCCTCCTTGATGAGCTGAGATGCAGGTGAAGAGAAGGAGACAAGAGGCTGTGCCAGTGTTGGTGAGAGCTGTGCTTGCTGTCCTGTCCATTCTGAGGGAAATGTTTCCCAGCAGCAATGCAGAGGAGGCCATGTCCAGTCCCACTCAAACCTCAGAGTAACACAAGGACCCATGAAAGAAGGAGAAAACCAGGAGATGGTTCACACCGGGTGCAGCCACCTCTTTTTGATGTTCTGAATGCTGCTAGCTGGAGGCAGAAGTCTCAAGGTCCTGGTGAGGACAGTGCTCTACCTGTGGAGTCACTACTCCTGCTCCCTCCCATCCTATTTCCTTTGCCCACCCAGGCAGCTAAGGGAAGGGGAGCAGCATCTTCCACCTCCACTCACCTTGTACTCTGTCCTTCCTTTGGCAGAGGGGATGTGCTGGCCACACAACCCAAGATGCTGGCCACAACTATCTCTAGGCAGTGCCTTATCCATCAGAATGATGTTCCCTTCAGAGCTGGGGGGGATGGAAGAAGAATGCTGACTTTAGGTGCTCTCCATTTCACTCCCATGGAGTTTCTCCCTCTCCCTGGCTCCCAGTCTGGATTACATGGCCAGGGGACTGCAGGCAGCACTGGCTACATACGAATGGCTATTCCCAGGAGGAGGATGGCGGCGTTCTGGGTGGAGAGCGCAGCCACCTGCAGTCAGCAGAAGACAGAATTAATGACCTTTGTTACCTCATTAGTTGAACGGTTAGGCATCTGGTTTTGACAGAAGAGAAAATACTTGAAGCTGCTGTTCAGTATCTGGTGCTGAACAGAGGCCTTATGTCTATAGGGATTTTAGTCCAGCAATTTTGATGAGCCCTACATTCACCCAGAATGAATATATATCTGTACTCCTGGAGAAGCCATTCTAAAAGGAACTTTGAGCAAACCTTTGATAACTCTTCCCTTAAAAACATCCCCTTTGGTTGACAGGGTGATATCAAGACTTCAAATTGGAGCTGGTGAAATGCTCACACCAGAAAGGATGAATTTATCTTCCCAGTAATCTACAGCTGCTGTGTCAGACACCGTGCTGCAGTGTGTCCTGCTGTGTGCCGTATGCCACTTATAAAGCAACGATCAACCTTCCCAGATAGTGCCTCACACAAAGTGTTTACCAGAATATAGATTGCTGTGAGATACAGTTAAAAGTTGCTCAGAAATAAGAGATCAAGTAGGCTGACCATTTGTGAGGTCAGCGGTGCTTTTTTTTGTTGTGCCTTGGTTTTGCCTTTTTGCCTTTTTACTTTTTGCTGCCTTTTTTTTTTTTCCCAGCAGCATCTAAGTGCAATAAAATATCTGTGAGAAGAATTGCTATAGCAACAAAGTATGTTCTCCTAATGGAGGCTGTGTGTAATAGCCGACTGCCACTAGAACTTTAAGGAGAAGGAATAAAATCCATCACTAAAGCAGGAAAAGGAAAAGCATTAAAAATTAAGATTTTATTGTTCCATGATTTATGTTTACTTCCTTCACATCTCCAGATGATCTAGAGAAGTTTCAGGAGCTCCCTGCTCCTATTTACTGCTTCACACAAAAATTTTCAGGAACCCAGAAAAACAATGGTGTGAATGATCAATTAGCAGTAACATAATGATACAGTTTTGCACTCCACGGTAGCAGGATTGCTGTGAATATGAGGAATTAAGAGACTATAGCAGCACTGGGAGACCACAGGTAAGACAGCAGTTAAGACCAACACGATGCCGATACACAGCAAGAGGTCATCCTTCCTGTAAAGATTCACAAAATGTAGAGAGTGAGGGGGAAACTGCCACAGAGAAATAAAGTAATTAAGTTCAGGATCACTCAGCAAGCCAGTAGCAATGTCAGGACCATGTCCTCTCACTGTCCATCATCTAATAAAGCTGTTTATAAAGCTAATTTTACTGTTCTTGTGCAGTGTGATTGCCACAAACCTTAGGGTGCACTATACACGCAGAGAAGATGGTTTGTGTCAGAGTTCACTGGGATTGTTGAACTGTCCAAGGTAACTACTGTACCCCTGCTCCGTCGCCGAGCCCCAACCAGCCCTCACCTTTAGTGGGACACTAAGACCATCCTTCCCTTCCCTCCTTTCTTCTCTGTGGGTCAGACTGTGGTACCAGTGACAGCAGAGAAAAGGAGGATTATAAAATGGACAAGTTTTGACCTCCAAAATTATTACACAGGATATCAGGAGAAAGAGAAGATTGGTTGAAGAATTTAACTTAAAATCACAACAAGTTTTCCCCTCTGCTTCTGGAATGATGAAGCTTCAAATGGCTTCAAAGATGTTTCATGCTGATGGAGATAGCCTTTGTCCTGTTGAGCAAACTGAGATGCTGCATTAAGGTCAGTGGCAAAGCAGGGCAAAGAAGCAGCAAGTCCAGAAAAGTTGATTCCTACTGCCCTGGTTGAGTCTTTGCATACTCAGGTCTGGAAACTGCAGAAGGAAAGCAGAAAAATCAAAAGGCTCTTTTAAAAGATTCTCTCCCCACAGTGAAAATATTTCCTGGCATATCTTTGCAATGAACCTTGTTATATGTTGTCCTATTTATAACTCACATGTCTCCCTAACAAGCAAGCTCCTCAGAGGTAGAAAAGAGAGCGTGATTTGAATAGAGCTGTATATCACAGTTTGATATTCCCACTCTGGCTATGATTTATAACAAAAGCGTAGCAGCATGGGTCAGCCAGGGAGGGACATTCTGAAGAAAAGAAAACTGAATAAGTGAAAGTTTCCTTATCTGTATGAAAGGCACTTTTTTAACTGAAAGAGAAGAGTGTTTTTAACTCACATCCTACCAGACTAAGCAGCAAGTTGTCTTCATTTTAAAATACAGTTTCTTCCCATTAGTTCCGCCTCTAACATTCTTAAACAAGGCATTGTATCAGATAATAGTGAGAACAAGAAAATATGAGCGGCTAACTCACAACCAAGCACACAAGTGGTCTCAAAAATCATATAATGGTACACTTTAGGTGTTTACCATCTGTGAAAAACAAACAAACAAAAGCAGCACTAGAGTTTCCCTCAGAGAGCAGAGGTCACCTTGGGTTAAAGCCCTGGCAACAAGAATCAGTCCAGACAGCAGCTCCTTGGGTGGGAGAGGGCAGAGAGCAGGCAGATGTGCACTCTTGCCATGACTGCTCTCCTCAACCTAAGGCACCTACTGCTGCATAATTTCTTGTGATGGACTGAGAGGAAACCTGAAACCTTCTAATTTGGCAATCTCAGACAACTGAAACCCAGTAAAAAGGCAAAGCTGTCCTCATGTACACTGTAGTGAGTTTTACAGGCTAGGGCAAAATAGGGACACATCCAAGACAATACTGGAGCCTAATTTCTCCACCAACCTAAATGTACAAACAGGGAAGAGATTAAAGGTTCAGAAAATCAAGGGCTGCCATCTCCTATTTGCAATTGTGAACAGGAGCACCCAGTGATTAGTCATGCTCTTTTTTCAGCATTCTCTGGTCCCATGAAACTTTTATTGCTTTTTCATCTGTTGCCCAGCTATTATCACCTCCTGCTCTTCTGGGTAATCATCTTAAAATGAGAATTGTGCTGCTAGGTTGATCCCTACTGCAGCCCCACTTGTGAAGCTCTCCCAGTTGCCTGCTGGTTCCCAGCATCCTCACTGTTTTGGGCATCATGATGAAACCCCTATTCTTCCTCAAGGTAGAAGGTCAAATGCGGCCAGTGAGCTCCAGTTAGGGGGCCAGACAAATAAACCATATGCAGTCCAGCAACAACTTTTTTGGTTCAAGCTACCACATAACAAAAAGAGTTTTGAAAGAGTCTCTTGCTTGTGTCTATTTACCCTAAAATGATGGAACTAGCTTTGTTTAGAAACTGAGCACAAGCTGCGTTTCCTCCTGAAGGTTTAGCAAGTTTCTACCCAGCTGGGAACTGTTTCCCAATCCCAGAAGACCAAGCTTGCATAAATGTTTACAGATTAAGTTACTTACATTCTGAGTAGGGGAACAGGGGAAGGAGTAAGGGGCTTGGTGAAGTGAGGAAGTGTCTATATGCCTCCCACCAGCTTTTTCCAGTTGCCATTGCCTACCAAGGTGCTGCCTAGCTGCCACCAGGACCTGGGGGAGACAGCAATGGCTCTAATAGTTCAATAGCTCTTGTTACAGTTTTCCCATCCTCAGAGGAAGCTAACTGATCCTTGTCTCATCTTTCAGTAGAATACAGCTTATGTACATCACACTCTAGCACAGTCCTTTCCCTGATATGCATGGCTTTGACAGACTGCTTATCCATCCACCAGTCAGTACACAGCAGGCTAATAATGGGCTCATACAGCAGCTCTCTCCCATTTAAGAGCTTACCTCACTGGGGAACAGACTGATGGAAAGGTCCAGCTCTTTAAACAGGATGTTATTCAAGTGGTGTAAAGGTGTTTGGGCTTTCTGGGAAGTACTTTTGTTGTACTACTACAGCTGAATGTGAACTGCAGGGACTTCCCATTGTATCAATGACAGAATGCCATCACAGATGTTAGCTGGAGTTACACCACCCTTCAGTGTTTTTCCTACCTGCTCCACAAATCAGTTAGCGTGACTTGTGATAACTAGTTTCGCTATCAGGTTTTCCTACTGAAAAAAACTAATCCTATTCTAATTGAAGAGTTATACTATACTGCGTTTGATTTAACATGAAGGTATAAGAGAAAGAATGAAACTAAAGATCAACTCCTCAAGCAGAACAGTTATAAAACAAAGCCATAAAAAGTGCCTCTTCCATTTACTTTGTTTGAAGATGATCTCATTTGTATTGTGGGCACAGATTTACCCTGTTCAAATCAAATTTCTATGAATAGAAAAAAACTGTAACTGTGATAAACACCCACAATTATAGCACTTGATTTTCTCTTCCATAATTTAGCACAGCTTTAGCTGGTAAATTCTCTCTTCTTAGGAAAGGAAATTGTAAACCCTGAATTTTTCCATAATAGTTTGCAGAGTGTGTGGTGTGCTGCTCTGAGTCGCGCACATTGTCCAATGGTGCCTAAAGCAGACAGTACCAGTCATAGAATCACAGAAGAGTTTGGGTTGGAAGGGACATTTAAGAGCCATCAAATGCACTCAAATCCACTGTCTATATCATTGATAAGGACACTAAACAGTCCTGGTCCCTGTGTGGACCCGTGAGGGACACCACCTTTCACTGATCGTTGACTGGACATTGAGCTATTGACTCATATTGACTCATATTGACTCATATTGACTCATCAAATACTCAAATATGAGTCATATATATGAGTCAAATATGAGTCAATATACTCAAATATGAGTCATGGAGCTATTGACTCATATTGACTCATATTGACTCATCCATATCTTCTGGATGGAACTATCCAACCAATTCCTCATCCCGGCATCAAATCCACTTCTCTCCACTTTAGAGAAGAGGGTCTTGTAAGGGAATGTGTCGAGGCCTGTCGGGGTCCCTCCCCCCTGCCATGTGGTCCTGGGAGAGGGGCCCTGGGGGACAGACACGGGGTTTCCCTGCCCCTGCTCAGCCTCGTTCCCCATTGGTTGTTTTGTGTTCCCCTGTGCGGGCAAGGACCCTCGGGTCCTGTGATTGAGCCGTTCCTCGGCAGAGCTCCGGCCATGCGGCTGGAGAAATAAACATCTCTGAAACAGCTATCAAGAATCAGTTCATATATATTTCTTTTCCATGGGCCTCGTTGTCTGATACACGTGTTGCAGTATCTGCACTGTAACAAATGGTGGATAATGCGAGCAGAACGATCCCCGATCCCTGAGGGCAGCGACTGATTTGTGAGTAAACTCTGGATTTCTCTTCTTGTTTTTGTTTTGCTGTTCCATCTCTAAACTATGGAGGAACTGTGGAAAGACTCTTGGCTCTCAGAGCCGCATATGGACATTTACCTTAAACTTGAAAAGATTCTTGAACAACGATTTGTAAATTTTAGCTTAATTCAAGCTCAAAAGGAACTGAAACACTTCCTGGCATGGTTGTTTAAAAACTTTTTCTACGTTTCTTGGGACTTGATTCTTACCAAAGACTTTTGGAAGACTGTTTGGACACAGTTAATTTCTGAGTCAAAATATATGCCGATGGAAGAATATTTTAGTGAATATTATTTAATTACCGAGACTGTTGAACAATGTCAGCTGTGTCCTGGTGAAGGGAACCCTGCCTCAGGGACCGTGTGACCCAGGCCACGTGGACTGAGCGCTCTGCGAGCAGCAGCGAGGCAGTTCCCGCGTGTGGGCAGAGCGACGCGAGCTGCAGTGTTGGCAGCAGAGCGAGGCGCGGCGGGAGCCCGCCTGGCCCCGCGCAGCACGTGGTGGAGTGAGCCCCGTGAGAGGGGCGGTGCGCGGGTGGCGGCCAGCGGTGGTGGCGGTGGAGCAGAGCCGTGCCCAGCCGAAATGCGCGCTGGAGCAGGGCATGAGGGGGGGCGCTGCTCAGAGGCCTGGCCAAGACGTGGGCGTGGCCCCAGGCAGTGGCAGCGCAGCTGAGACCAGAGGTGGCAGCAGTGGCGGTACGCAGGGGGCTGAGCGGCATGGCCCGGCCTGGCTCAGCCCACGCGGCCCCGAATGTGGCCCCAGGAGACCCCGCAGTGAGAGCACGCAGACATGAGCAGCCCCGACAGCTCTGGCAGTTCCAACATGGGAGCGACCGAAAACGAAAGTGAAACCTGGAATGCAGCGAGATAGAAAACAGCAGCCACTTGGAAAAAAGAAAAAAATCATCGTAGCTAAGGTTTTAGGAATAGTAAAATGGTATAATGTTAAACAAAATTATGGTTTTATAACAAGATGTGACAACCAGTAAGACATATTCGTTCATAGAACTGCTATTAAAAAGAATAACCCTGAAAAATATATCCCAAGCTTGGGAGATGGAGAGGTAGTGGAGTTCAAAATTGTGCAAGGTAGAAAAGGGTTATAAGCAGCAGAGGTCACTGGGCCTGATGGTGTTCCTGTAAAAGGCAGTATATATGCTAAAAATCGTAGTCATGTTAGACAATATCTCCATTGTAAGCCCTCCCTACAGTCTCCCTTTCCTAATCCCACCTTTCCCTTTTATCTTATATCCTATTACCCCTGTGTATTCCCAATCCATTTTTTTCACCCATGGTTTCCCTCACAAAACCATGCCTTTGCCAATTGTTTCCCCAAAAACCCCTTTCCAATGCCAAGTGGGGGATGAAAAGGGGAGGGAATAATTTAATTATTGTTGTTTAGAGTTCCAACAGGTACAAATGGAAGAAACCCTCTCCTGCCTCAGTTTCCCCACAAAGCATGCTCGGAGAGTCCTGTCTCCCTTCTGTCAGCCTTAAGATGTTCCAGAGAATCTGTCTGGACATTTAAAGACTCAGGAGGGTGGCTTGTTTTGTTTTGAAACTGTCCTTGTTATCTCATGTTTATCCAGTTGTTTTCAATATTAAGTTTTAAATCTCTTTTTGTTAAAAATAAACAGGTGAAATGTCGGGGTCCCTCCCCCTGCCATGTAGCCCTGGGAGAGGGGCCCTGAGGGGAGACACGGGGTTTCCCTGCCCCTGGTCAGCCTCGTTCCCCATTGGTTGGTTTGTGTTCCCCTGCACGGGCAAGGACCCTCGGGTCCCGTGATTGAGCAGTTCCTCGGCAGAGCCCCGGCCATGCGGCTGGAGAAATAAACATCTCTGAAAATACCTACCAAGAATCTGTCCATATATTTCTTTCCATGGGCCTCGTTGTCTGATACACGTGTTGCAATATCCCCACTGTAACAAAGGCCTTACAGGAGTCCACATGAATGACATCCATAGCCCTTCCTTTCTCCACTGCTGCAGTCACTCCATCACAGATGGTCACTGGGTTCGTCAGGCAGGACCTGTCCTTGGTGAAGCTGTGCCATGACCTTTCCAGGCATGGAAGTGAGGCTGACAGGTTGGTACCTGCCAGGGTCCTCCTTTCTATCCTTTATTAAAAATGGGTGCAATGTTTCCCTTTTCCAGTCACCAGAGACTTCACCTGACTGCCATGACTTTCCCAATGTCTTGGAGAGTAGCTTGGCACCTACATCAGCCAGTTCCCTCAGGCCTCATCAGGTTCCATAGACTTAGGCATGTTCAGTTTCCTCAGGTGGCACATTCCATCTTGAGTGCTGGAATGCATGTTTTAGGAATTATGAAGATAAATCATCTCTGTCCCTTCCTCCATTCCCTCCCTTAATTAAACAAATTAAACAAAGAAAAGTTAAACAAGAAAAAATTTGTTGTACATCTGTTTCCCTGTGCTATCTGAAGTTTTCCTCCTTCTCAAACACTCAGTGGTGCCTCTTCCCCAGGAAAGGTCTTCCCTAGGAGAAACCATCCTTTTCTAGGAGGATTTTTAGGAGAAATGGATGAACATGGCATTCTATTCCAGAATGGTCACAGCTGCTAAAAGCTTTCCACATCCTGAATCAGTGATTCCATCTCTCCTGCCCAGGTTTTTACTCTCTGTATTCATGAAAAGCAAGATGCAGTCAAGCCCTACACCAGCTGTCTTCTTGATGTTGAGAGTTCTGGTACCCCAAGGCTGGGACCCCCTACCCCACATCCACCCCCTTCCACCCTGGGAAGAGAGGTGGCCTGAGCAAAATGTTGTTGAGTACCTCAGCCTTCTCCTCATCTTTTGTTACCAGTGTTGCTCATTTTGGGGGGCATGAGGGGCTGCTCCTTTTGACATTCCTTTTCTGAAAGACATACCTGTAGAATCCTTCCCTGTCATTCCTTGTGTGCCTTGCCAAGTTCAGCTCCATCCACGCCCTGGCTTTGCTGACCCCATCACTACACAATTAGACAGTGTCTCTGGACTTTTCCCAGGTCACCTGTCCCTGCTTCCTCTGCTTGTGCATTTCCTTCTTGCCCTTTAGTCTCAACCCAGCAGGTCTCTTGCCTTCCTTTCCTAATTTCCTACACCTGAGGATGAAGAGCTTTTGCACCCTATGGAAAGCATCCTTAAAAGATCTTGTCCCTAAGGGCAGTTTCCCAGGAGTCCTATACCATAAGTGAGTCAAATACACAAAACTGTTAATCTTTGCCTCTTTGATATTCCCTGTAGCTTTGTGTTTCCAAGTGAGAGACAGTGGCAGAAGACAAAACCTGCAGATACCTCTCTGAAAGCTTTCTCCTCCTCAGAGCCCCTCAGACAACTGCTTGTTGGGGACTCAAGTGCTTGGTGGATCAGCCCTGCTCTGGCGTGCTCAGCTCCTGGTGGTGTCTGAGATGTGTTATGGGTACACAGGGACCTGTTCTGCTTCCCTGGCAGAAGAAAGAGAAATCACAGGAGCAAACTGAAGAGAAACAAGTGGGAAGATTCGGATCAGTAGAGTCAGGAGTGGAGGTTTGGAGGGTAGAAAGACCAGGATGGTGACAGCACAAAAAGTCCTAAAAATGCAAAGAAAAAGAATAATCTTAGAGGTTGAAGGATGGGTTAGGTAGAAGAGAGCTGGAAAGGATGAAAACTGAAAATGAGTGACCAATGGACACAGCAGCAAAAAGCAAAAGCCATTTGCAAGGAGCAAGCTCTGTGAATATCAGCAGTCCAAAAAGAGCTTTAACAGTCCCACCGGCCCTGTTTATGAACACCATTTTCTAGCATTTCTCTAAAAGCAGTGAGAACTAGGGAATGAAATCTAGGGTCATCTATATGATACAGTTCATAAAACTTCATAAAGATGAGATGCAGATCAGTGAGGGTTGTAATATAATGGAATAAACGCACACCCTATAAAATGTGGAACGGCATCACAACAATTCTCATTTTCAGGATAAGCCATACACAAGGATTCTGGCCCTTGTCGTTTTGTTGTGTAGGAAAGTCTGCCCATTTTAATTAAAATACTGAAACCAAATTTAGAAACCTGGCTGGGGCTACACTCCTAGGAAAATTTTCTGTGGTCACTCAGTACACAGTAGGATTCAATACTTTTTCTTCCTGTGTGCAATCTGAATAAGTGAATTGAAATAATTTACATTTTTCATAATGATTAGGGAGTTGAAATAATGAAAGGTGATCATGAATATTTTAATTGAAGAATAAAATTATGTTAAAATAATCTTCAGATTTCTCTTATGCTTTGTCAAAAGACACCAATACTATAACGGTATTGTAATTTTTAGAAATGCACTATAGATTCAAATATTCACTATTCATAAGGTTCATTGATGCCTTTTTTCAAAGGTGCTTTAGAAAAAGATGTAGAAACCTCTTTCATCTTTGAAAACATTGTAATTTTTGATTAAATATATCTACAACGTAGCTACAAAGATATTCATCTGCATCACAAAATCAAAATCAGAATATAGCACAAGATCCGTGCGGTTGACATTTTCTATTGCTGCTAGTGTTTTATGCAGTATCCTTCAGATGACCACATCACCTGATAAGTTTCTTACAGAATCTCGCTAAGGGTCCTTAACAGTGGCACATTTCACAGCAGACAGAGGTGATGCTGGAGTCTGCCTTGCACCAAAATTTTGTAGTTTAAGGGTGTCTGTGTTCTTTTCATCAAAAACCTTGCAAGTCTGCAAAAAGACCATACAACTCAAAGTCAGATGCATTTGCCTCAGTGGAAGATCTGAATATCAGCTCAAAATTATACCTTTGTTTTTGTTTCCATTATAATATTCAAGGAATTTAAGTATTAGAATAAAGCATGACTGCATTTTATTGCTGGATGTGCAAAGTATAAAATAACGATTTAAAACGTTATATATTTATAAATATATACCCCTTTAAAGGACTGCCATTATGCTTCTGTGGCCTATCATCTACAATGACTACAGGAAGCTCCAAGACTTCCTGCATTGTGTTCAAGCTGTTTGCTTTCAACATTGTTTAACACTATATAACCAGTTGTAATACTTCGAAAACAAAACTAATACTCAAAAAATGGATTTACAGAGGGCTTGACTTTTTGAAATGCATATTATTTTCCAATGCTATGCTACTAAAAAAATCCTCTATTTTTGCTCATTAATTATTGTAGTTTAATGAGATCCTTTTGTTTCTGTTCCCTAACTTTTTGCAATCATCTAAAGACATACTCTCTTCCGTCCATAAGATACAGAGACCAGAGCAGGAAGTCTTGTCAGCAGAGCAGTTTCCACAGCACACTGATGAAAACCATAAACCATTTAAGAGCCACGTGCATGAATGTATATTCTGTACATACTTCTCTTACTCCAGGAGGTACAGGCCTCATGAGAGCAGATCCCTTCAAATCCTAACTAATTATATTTTCAGAGAACTGGGGCACTGATATAACTTCTAAGAATGCAGCAGGATATCCACAAATAATGCTTCTTTCAAAACTTACCACTGCAGAAGAAATACTGGTCTCAGTAGGAGTTATGTCCACCATGACTGGGAGGTAAATCCCACTGCTCCTTGTGCCTGCCCCTGCTCACCCGTGGCACCTGATGCAGGATGCTGGTGAATAACCTCAAGAGAGCAGCTAGTACTGCCCTCCTTGAAGGCAAAAGGCAGGGAAGAATAAGGGCATGAAGGACACTGAGGCACCGGCACTGCTTCATCTCAAAAGTTATGTAAATATCTGATCCTAAGTGGCCAGGAATTAATTTAATCTTCAGTTTGCTCACACAGAGCTGATCAAAGGGTCTGTCCTTAAAAACAGGCTACCTGCAAGCAATCAGTGTAATTGTATGTCAAGGGGGCACATGGGTCTTCTTTGGAAATGAAGAAGAGCCTTTCATCTGAGAGGATAAACAGGCAACACAGAGGGGATTTTTGAGAATAAGATTTCACCTTCCCACAATCACCAAAAAAGCTTCTCCCAGCAGAATAATCATATCTAAACTCCTGGCTATCCAAAAAGGTACTGCTCCTTGTCTT
This sequence comes from Corvus moneduloides, assembly GCF_009650955.1. NCBI lineage: Eukaryota > Metazoa > Chordata > Aves > Passeriformes > Corvidae > Corvus > Corvus moneduloides. The sequence continues at coordinate 105,562,602 of NC_045478.1, read as the reverse complement.
CTTCAGTGGAGTTCCAGTTTGCCCTGCTCCTCACCTCAATAAAGACTGTAGCTCAGCTTTTAATCCGTTTGCAAACATAAGGATTCATTTAAGAAGCAGGTGTTTGTGCTCACCTCACTGTATTTGTACCTGCCCCACTTCCTTGCCTCAATTCTCCAGCCCTGCTCAGCATCTCCACACTGCAACCTTATCTTCCCAAACCAGACAAACAGCTCCCTCCAGATGCCAGGCCAGTGCCACTGCTGTGGCAATAAACTGGTGAGAGGGGAAGGATTAGAGGTACACTTACTGAAGGAAGAAGTAAATGCCTTTTCCAGGGGCTGAACGCATCACCTCTGCCTCCTTAAGGTCAGTGAATAGCAAGTTGTTTCTAAACTTCCCTCCACCTGGAAGTACAATTATGCTAGTTAATCTTGAAATGCCTTTGGCAGCTGTCATCTGGGTTTTTTTTATATTATCCTTAAAACTTTTCTAGTGGTAAGTACACACGCAGTGAGAAATAATAGCCCTTTGTGTAACAAGCAATACACACACTTTGTCCAATCATTTTTACAGTGTTTTTCTCCATTTCAGAAGTTATTATCATCACAGGAGAGACTAAAAGCTGAGCCATCATACCACAGCTTAAATGTAGTGGTGAAATGTTTCCTCTTTTTCTCCCTTCCCTCTCCAGCTTTTTTTTTATTTTTTAAACCAAAGGTGTAGAGGACGCTAATTGTGACCAATATTGTTATTTCTCAAGAAACCCAGCCTAATCCCAGCACAGCACTTGCTGCTCTGCTCTCAGATTACAGCCTGTGTGGCCCTTTCAGGCTTCTGCCAGCCTCCAAAACAGCAGTCATCCCCTACCATGGACTTCTGCTGATGCCACAGGTTGAAAAACACAGGGAAAGAGTCAGGCCCTGCATAAACAAGAAATAAGATAGTGTCTGCCACTCAGTTTGATGCCAGGTAGGTGCTGTGGGACTAAGAAGTGAGGAGCCTGCAGACTGAGACAGCTGGAGGCACTGGTAAAAGAAGCTCACTTTGAGACAATGCAGTTGATGTGCTGAGTGTTTGTCCTGAACAATTTCTCCTTGGTTTAACTTGGAGCAGGCAGGGACAGACTATTGCAGGAGAGAGGGATCCTTGAGATCTTTGTCTTGGCAACTGATCTCTGACTTGTGACGAGATCTCAGCTCAACCCAGGGCTCTTACTGTTCTGCATTTTCCTGGAAGTGCCCAAGCTGGAGTGTTACAGTAAAAACAATAAAAAATTAAAAAAAAAAAAGAAAAGAAAAGGAATTCATTTAGAAGCCGCTTTTAGTACCAACATTCTCCAGTGTGAACCCCAGCATTTAGAATGGGAAATGGCTGAGGCTGATTCTGAACACAGGTTCAAACCCCCATACAAAGATTGTGAAGGACAACATTGAATCCAAACTGTGCCAAAGGTATGAACTCTAAATTCAGTGCCTGCTCTATGCATAGTGCTCATCTCTTTTGTCATTAATTTTTTCTTTTTTTTTTTTTTCCTCTTATACTTCTTTTAGAATGCCTGATTGATGAAAAACACTCACAAAATCATGACCCAACAACTTCCCCAGGCATGATCCTGGATTAACTCTCAGGATCTGTTGCCTGTTCTACAACCAGCACTGGTAGCAAAGGTTGGCACCTACCTTCTTGTGCCTGAACGTCCTTCCCCCCTGGGAAAACGCAATCTGTTTCCCATCAGAAATGTTATTTCAAATTCAGCAAGTAGTGTTTAAAGCAAAGGTCAACATTAGTTCTGGATGTGCTAATGCACTGTGCTTATAATGGTTCTGTATTGACTCCATATTTCAAAAGGTGAGGCTATTATACTTATGCCACCTAGGATTCTTAGTAGGCACTTAAAGGATGTTTTCACTAGCCTGTAGTAGCCTCTATATATTTAACAATACACTCAGAGGATTTCATCTTGAAGTTTTCAAAATTGTTTTACGATTTTACCTCTATCCAAATATACAATTTGAAATTTAAAATTTTGTGTCCCATCAGTATATTTGTTTCACTGCCTGAAATAAATTAAAAACCTAAGTCCCAGCCTATGTTGTTGGAAGAAAAATTGGAGGTCGGATAATGTTAGGCAGCCAGAGCTACCAAATGATTGAAGAGTGGTAGGTAACAGCTCCAGTCTGTGGCAGGTGACTGTGTTCTACAGCTTGAACAACAGAAATCTCTCTGCCTGTACTAAGGAAAATAGCTACTAATCATATATTAAGGTTACAGCCATGGGATATGCGTATATAGTCTCTTGCACTTGTCTGGCAGTCACAATACACTATTTATCCGCAGGGAATTTTTGTAGCAGTCTTACAACTGTGAAGAAATTTATAAGGTCTTCCTTTCACTCAGCATGTTCTCATCAGAGAAGTAGATAACAGAATAACTTGGGACTGAAATTTAGTCTAATATTTCAAAGCCCTTGAGACTCTGATTAGACCATTGCTCTGTCTGCAGATAATCTCCCACTAAACTAAATGGATGGTGCTTTGTTTTGTCCACATAAAAATAGCACTAAGACTTTGTATCTGGAAAAAGCAAAGTCTGAGCTCCCTGATGTGCATGCAAGGAAAAAAAAATCTTATTTAACTAGCAAAAGAATGAGATAGGGATGAAAAATGCAGATGTTAAAGCAGACTGAAAATTGATTGGCACAAAAATTTTCCTCTAGTTGTAGATATTCTGGGTAGACTGCACTCACTGGGCAGATGACTAATGACATGCTTCTCACTCTGGAGTCTTTAGGCCAAATGCAGCTCTCAGTTACCCAAATTTAAATCTCAAGTAAATCTGCTGATGTTACCGTAGAGTTGTGTCAGCTTCCCTGAGAGCAGAGTAGGATGCCTTGTTTATAAAATTAAGCTCTGAAAGGTACATCTGTGTGTGCATTTTGATTTGCAAATAAAATAATTTTATGGAGCTAAATTTATGCAAATACTTGGAATCTAAATCCAAAGGAGACCTTTAGTCTTGTGTTAATCAAAAAATATGTACCATTTTACAAGAAGGTACTCAAAAATATGATATGGAATACAATTAAAAGGAATAAATTCACAGAGGTTTCATATTTTACCAAGTCTTTGTTCCCTGCATGTGTATAACTGACTGCTCCCCTAGGAGAAAAGAATATACATGCTCCAGTCCTTGTATTTGTCTACCTAAAAATATCAATACATTTCTCCTCACAACAGCTGAGGGAAGAACACAGACAGCATTACCACTCAATCTTTAATCAAGCACAGAGTCAGGAGAAATCATTAGACTTCCCAAAGGCCAGCCTGGGAATGCAACATGTAAATAAGGAGAGAAATGCAGTGTTCTGCACCAACCCTCTAGTAGCATTAGATCCCTTCATAGGGGATGGAACATTGTGCAAGGGTAGGGATTGGGAAAAGATGTCTATGCTAACTCCCAGATCAACACATACAAAATGAAGTCAGAGGAACTGTTGTCTTAAGCATTTAGGCATTTATTTACATTTTTGGGTACACTATACCTGAGTGCATGCAGCTTACAGTTTGTTTCCACTCACTGGAGGCAGAACAATTTATAAAGGACCGCTGCTTCTTTTCCCCTGCATGGAAAAATTCAACACTGCAGGTGAGGCGTTCGGGGAGTGCATTCCAGAATATAAAAATCACATCGGTCTTTCAATATGAGGATCACCTGCAGGCTTTCACACAATTCTTTATGCTTACAACAACTCTGTTTAAAAGAAAACTTAAGGGATGGCTGGTGATGAAGGAATTCGTTTTTAAAGCAGGCATTCGGAAAAAGCAGTGAAGGAAGAAACACCATTCATTTTTCTCAAAGAAACAAGACATCAATTCCACAATGAATATATCTATAAATTATCATTTCTTAACTTCAAAAAATAAGTTTTTCTAGCCTGCTTTGGCAACCCTGTAGTAATTCTCCTGCAGGTTGCAGAATCATGTTCTTGATGGTAGGAGCTAGCCTATCATCAAGAACTTGCTTCCCAAGAAGCCTGCTTTGCTGACATGTTTTTGGGATAAGGCAGGTAACACAAGCTCCATGTATTTTCTGGGGGTGCAAACACTCATGCCACTTAGCTCTGAAGAATCTCTGCTTGGTTTAAATTAGAGTCCTCTGGAGTTTAGCACAGTGGATGAGTCTACTGACTCACACCCAGCTCTTACAGCTTCAATGACACTGGCCAGAGCAAGGAGAAAATTGCCAAAATCACTTCAAACCAGCTGGCAGACAGCCACTACTACATGAACTAGAGCAACCCTCAAATTGAAGCGCTGCTCGCCAAATTGATTTTGATAGGGCAGAGAATACAGGAACAGTTTAGGCTGACTGCAGGCACTGGGTAACCATAGATTCACCAGCAGCACCATGCAGAGATCAGGAACTGGAGCAGCTGCACCCAGAGTGGGGCTCATCAGGACAGACAACTTTTCACCACACCATGAAAGGCACAACCATGCTCCCCTATCAGGTAAAAGCTGGTCCCATCATCCGAAAACCTACCAGTTTTTCTGAGACATTTTATCAACCTTTCTTCAAAAACACTGAGGCAGCCTAAAAACACCCCACAGATTTGAATGTCGCTGCCAGTGGTTTAGTCTAGCACTGTCTCCTCACTCTCAGCTTCCAACCAGCTTTAGAGACTGACATTTGTGCACCTGAGGATGTGTGAGCTGACACTATGTACTTTTTCAGGTGGTTCCATCTCCTCCTGGGTTTAATAACAAAAATATTTTTAAGCTGCACTGTCCTCAAAGCCCATCAATGTAGATCACATGAGTGATTCTTTAATTTTATGTACCAAATACCCACATGACTGGGTGTCTGCTACACTGCCCAATATTTTTCGTTCATTTAAAACATGAATTTTCATAGGGAAATGCATAATGTGATCAAGATTTTTCTAACATATAAATGAACAGCAGTCAGACTGGAAGCTGCTCTTCATATACTGAATAACAAATACAATCCTTCCACACCTCCTTGCAGCGTTCCCCCATTTCCCACTCAGCCTCTTTCCTCACACCACCATTCTGCTCTGAACACTGCCAAGTGGAACACATATCAGGAAAGTCAGGAATTTTTTCTTTGCCTGAGAAAACATGAACCCATGGGCTATGGATATAAAGAAAGGAAGGAACAGATGCCTACTTAAACTGAAATACACAGGGAAAACACGATTTCATAGTTCACAGTCTCACTCAGTGCAGTCGACCCCTGATCTCCCCATTTCCACAATGCAAATCATCCCCCCAGTGTAGCTATGCAAGGATACAACAAACAGTGCCTCTGTAATGGTAGGCTGTCATCATTCCAGGGAAATTGTTCAGCGAGACTTTTTACTTCAGGATTGGAAAGGTAAAATCCGTAACAGCAGCACAAAACCCCAACCACAAACCATGCCCCTTCACAAAAAGACCCCATGACCCAGGGAACTACTGTTTTCCTTCAAAAGGGAGTAAAAGCCCTTTCTAGTTCTGAACATGACAGGATTTTTCATTTTCCAATGACTATGCAAGAAGTAATTAAGTCATCTTTACAGAATGCTTTTGAAGAAAAACTATACAAATAGTTTCTCAATCCTGTTTCTCAGTGAAGAATCACACAGCATATTCAGGCAAAAGAAGGTTTTTGGGCTTCAGCTCAGTGCTTCTCCTTCAGCACAGTGCTGTCTTTACAGAGAATTGATCAGCTGAAAACAAGTGCAATGCAATACCCTTGATATTTATAGAGTACAAAAGGTGGAACCTCTGATCCTCAGACTGTGAAGCCTGCTTTGTGCAGACACTCCAGAGCAGAAGATAGTTTCGCCACATCACTGCACCGTGAAAGAACCAGACGTGTTTGTGGCAAGCAGTTTATACGGATATCAGGCTCCCAGGTGCTTCCCAGTATTTTTACAGCTTACATCACCAAGTTGTGGCATGGCAAACTTGCTTCAAAGGGTTTCTGTGGCCGCCCCTGCTCAGCCTGCCGCGCTGTTGTGTTAGGAGTCAGCTAGATGGTGCTCATGGGGTGGCAGCCGATGTGCAAAGTTAGCTCTGGGATTTCGCTCCGGGCCTCTTCCCCCGCCTCTGGCATCCCACACAATCTAAGCCCGCTGCCAAAAATGAAAAAGCAGCACCGGGAGGAACGGGATGAAGGAGGGAGGTGAGAGTAAACTGCATCTCGGATACCGTATGAGCACGGATCCATACAGAACTGCGCTGGCTTTCGAGGGCTGGGATGCAGGGATGAAACAGGCTGGGTTTGTGTATATGAGCCAGCTCATTTACTCCTACCTGGCAGCCTGAAAAGAGCACAGCACTGACAATTTGGGAATGAACCACGTTGTTGGAGAGATGTGACAATTTGGAAGTTGTTTTTCCTCTGACAAATAGCAATCCTAGCTGTAAGATTCACTGTGGTCAGATGGAGTGTGTCTTTATGGATGTTTGAAGTTAGAATTAATTAGTAGCTTTTAGCAGTCTGTGAAGTTGCCTAGTTTTGCTGGATTAATTGCATATTGCAGATAGTGATGTAAAGACACACTGTGCTAACTCCCAGTAAATATGAAAAACTCTAAGCGCACGGGAATGGTTTGGCGTGGACATATTGTTCAGATGCATTGAGTGGCAGAATACTTATAAATGGTTAAATCTGAAGATTCTACTTGGTCCCTTGGGCTGAAAGTTTGTATGAAAATTTCATTTCAAAATGACAAGCCTGTATATGCACAGGAATGGTTTTCTAAATAAAACCCTAGATCATTTTTTATTCATCTTACGTCTAAAATGCCCAGAGGCATAGATCCGTAAAAATTTTAAACTTTAAACAAAAACTCCTTTTGAGTTGCAGGAAAACAAAACATTCTGAAAGCAACAGTTTATATTATTTATTGTGATGTTTACTTAGCAAGAGAAGCTGATGAGTTAATTCTCAGTGGAAGTGCTGAATTACTTTAGGAACAGAAGCCCAGTTAATTAAGGATCATTTCCTATTGATTTCACAGTACTACAGTCCAGACTCAGAGTACCTGCTATGCTCCTATACAAGATAAACATAATAAATAATAATATACTTACACTAGTTACTGCTGTCCTGATGACTTGTAATTCTCAGGGAGGAAACACTTCTAAGATTTTTATGTGAACATAATAAAAGCCAGAATGTCTCTTGAAAGAAAGAGAACAGGAAAACACAGAAGAGGCACTGTATAAACTCCAGATAAAAGACAATAGTCAAATGAAGAGACAGGTTTAAAAAGCAGACAAAAGTGGAAATATATACATTTGTACTGGAAATATCAATAGGAAAATGTAAAATTTAATACCTAAAGCTGGGAATTTTTACTTTATAGAGTGCAAAACCTAAATGCATTTGGCATACCTCTCTCCACTCCCTGACTGCTTCCTGCCCCGAAGCCCACACAGCACTGTGGCTAGACCTTAAGCCCAGATTCACCTCACAACTTCATTATGAGCAGAAATCAAGCCCTGGAAACGTCATTATTTAACCACTATGATCAGCCTGCTGCATGACTGTGAAGAACCAGGGCACATATTTTCTCTCTAGGTGTGTGTCCTTGTTCCAGGAAAGACAGAGTTAACTTTTGCAGCAGTCAGAAAGGGCATGGCCAGGACCCTGGGGTTATCCCCTGGTCTTGTAGTGCCAGATTCCTGTGGTAAGCAATCACCTGTGGATGGTTTGCCTCTCTGGTACACTCTGTTATTTGTATTGTTGTTGTTGCTACTGCTTGCTTTCTTATCTCATTGCTGTTTCCAGTGAAATTTTCTTATCTCATGATCTTTACCTTTTCATAGCCCCAATTCTCCTGTCCATCCTGTCTCAGGGGAAGGTGGGGTGGAAGTGAGTGGGCAGCATGAGGTCTGGGGCGTTTCAGTGGGAACACTAAATTGGGAAATAGCATTCCTAAACCATGACAGTGAGCTTATCCATCCTGGAGACCAGCTGGAGCCCCACACAGCCCCACTGTCAAAGCCTTTCCACACAGAGCAAAACAGTGAGTTCCATCATCCTGACTCTTATGTGAACACAACAAAATTTGGGGTAGTTTTGGCTCAGTTCACGGGCAAGTTGCACTGCACTGTTGGAATGGACAGATGTGTTGGATTCACTTTGGATAATTTAGCAACCATTAAATGCATTACCAGGATCCTCTATGAAGAAATTCAGGAAGTTCAGCATTCCCTTGTACAACCACATGTATTTGCAAACAGATTACATATAATGGTGTTGTTTGAGGGACAACTACAGAAGCAAGTTATCTGGCTACAATTTTCAGACCTGCTTTTGTTGAGTCTGACACCTGGAGCTGTGCTACTTCTGATTCCTCTTAAAGCTAAACTTTGTCTCATTCTGCTACCTCTCTCCACTCCCTGACTGCTTCCTGCACTGAAGCCCACACAGCAGTATCCAGTGACCCAGCTTTTGTGTTTGTACCCAGTCACTAAAGAGACCACTGGGCCATAAAGATTCAATTTTTGCTGGAGGTTGTCAGGCTAACTACTAATTACTGTCTTGTACAGCAACTTCTCTTTCAGCTCTCACTGCCTACACCGCCTCACTTTTTTTTTCACTTAGCCTAAAGAAATGACAAGAAGCCCACCCATGAAGTTCAGCCATATTCACACCTCCTGATGTCCATCAATACTGCACAGAACAGCAACGACACAGGAAATACAATACTCACATTTACTTAGACAGTAAGATGGAACAGGTAACTTGAGCTGAGGCCCTTGCAAGTCATGAAAAATAATGCATAAAGGTATCAACTTATTTTAAAAGATCTCTAAGCATCTTTATTAGCTAAAGAAGAAGGTGAAATCCTACCTTGCAGTTATGGCAAGGATAAAAGGAAGCTGGGAGCAGTGCTGTAGCCAGCATGCACACAGAGCAGGAGGAGCACACAGTGCCTAAAACCAGCGCACTGACTCACCAGGAGAGCATCCTCCAAGACCTGAGGTCAGGCTTCTCAAGAAGCAGCAGATAAATCAGCAAAGATCCTAGATCTTCATGGCCAGGCATCTGTACTCCCAGACAGGGCTGCAGGGAGTGGGGCTGGCAGCAACAGCGTTCTTTGAAAGCCTTTAGGAAACTGGAAAAGAAGGGGAGAAAAAGGACGGTCTCAGAGCCTTTGACTTTTGCCCATTAAGCTCAGCTTCTCTGAGCTTAGACTCAGCAGGAGGACATGAGTAAACCACAGAAAATGGCCTTTACCTTTCTTCTGCTGCTTACATTTTGGGTTTGCTTAGACAGAGGATGGACTTGAATGAGTGAGGCCATTTTTTGGCCTCAGGAACAAAAGGAATCAAGGAAATGATCAAATCCAGTTAAAAAAAAAAAAAAAAGAAAAAAAAGCATTTTAAAATTTTAACCAATTATTTAAAATTAGACATTATGTGAAAATAATTATTCCAGATCTGAGAGCATGTGTACTAAATGTGAACATGAGATAGAAGGGGCTGGGTTTTCCAGTCTGGAGAAGCGAAGGCTGAAGGGAGCCAATCTTTGTCTTCAGCTACCTTTGGGGGTTGAAGATAAGGGAGCCAGACGTCTCTGCATCTCACACTGAAAAATGAGACATAATGACTGCAGTGGAGCAAGGGCAGCTAAAAGTGGATGCAAAGATGATGTTCTTCACCATGAAGCTGATCCACCACTGAAGCAAGTGCCTTGAGAGGCTGGAGGAGCTCTGTCCTTGGAGATTTTCAAAAGGCTTAACCTTTACTACAGTGTGGCTCGTAAGTCACCATAAAAAATTGATGTGGAGACAATTTAGGGAGGAAGGCTGTAGACACGTGTCCTGTTTCTGCTGCCACTGAGGTGTTTGACCCCTATCCTTCCCTGCTGATTTTTACCGCACTTGAGGGGGCCATGGATGCATCAGTGCAACTGCAAATGCAGACACTCCTCAATCCAGTTACATAAATTAAATGCTTTGTATGTTTCAGCCTATTTTGGGAGAAAGGGTGACACAAAGCTGGGCAAAGTACATTTCAAATGCCCTGGTTAGGAGGGCATAGTGTGCCTGACCTCCAGGTCATACACACAGGTCTAGGACCAACTTGATTCAGGGAGACAGACCGCTGCAATTTATCTTGTGTTGTTCTTTCCTACTAGCAATAAATAAAAGCCCAAAAAGATATAATTTTGGATGGACACAGCAGGAGCTCACTTCACTCAAAGCAAGACTGGAACCTTACCTGCTGACACACAATTATTGAACTCACTTCATGCCCCCATGCACCAGCTGCACAGCACAGAGGGAGCACAGCATCGACATGAAAAAGCCCTGATATGCAGGTGGCTGTGCCTGGAACAAGGGATGGGATCCAGGGGTAAGTGTCAGTGCAGGAGGTGAAGTGTGCACAGCGAGTGCTGACTGCCTGCTGGGTTGGCACACCTGCAACAAAATCCATGGCAGTACCCTCCCTTCCATCCAACTCAGTCTGGAGTGTTTGCAAACAGAAACATCATGGGTGTAAAGTCCAGGTCAGGAAGGCAAGTAAAAGGGGGAAAAGGGGAAAAAAAATAGAAAAAGTCAGCTTCTGTGCAGTGTAAATCTTAGTGATGATATTTTTATTACTATTAATTTGTTAACCCTGTTAGTAGACAAGGTAAACAAATGCAACAATCACAAGTATATAAACTCAATGCATAAACAGCATTACTCAAGGTTGCTTAATAATTCATTTTAGTCAGTTTCAGAGCAACTTCCTACAGAAATAAATAACAAAAGACCATGAAAGAAACCCAAAACTGAAAACACCACTGTGTGTGCTGTGAACTCTTGTTCCTGTGGAGACTTTAATGTTTTGGAACATGATATGCAGCAGAAACAGTAAATTATAAGGTTTTCCATAGTTTTGTTTTGTTTTACATGTGTTTCTGTCCAACTGAATTTTTGTCAAAGCAAGTCTCAAGTCTTCGTGAGCGAAAAATCCTCTCGGTAGCAAAAAGAGGACAATGTGACTGCAGAAAAGTTGGCATGTGCAGGGTAGACTGTAGCCAGGACACATCCAATCTGCTGGGCATTCATGCCTGCTGAGATTGGACACTGGAATGGGCACTTCAGAGCCTGGGCATGGGAAACCCCTCTGCAAACTCCAGCTGCACTTCACCAATCTGTGGGCAAAGCCAGTACATTCACACAAGAGCTTGCTCACCTCAGACCTCGCCTGTGATGCCACTGGCTGTACAAATGCCCTCAGCCTCCGTATTCATTTTCCTTTTCAAATTCATACAATTGTTCATGTCCTGGAAGATAAGGTAAGGACACAAGTAAGGAAAGTCTGATGTCTTTTTCTTGAACACTCACCACAACCACACCTTTCATTCTCACAGCAAATCACGTTCTAGCCAGGGTTTGTAATTTTCAATGAAAAAAGACGCAAATTTTCAATCATCTAATATTGTTTCAACCTTTCCAACAGTACCTTCTGAGTGCAAAGTAGCTGTACAGTATCACATAATTTATGTGGTACTGTATTATATCCAGTGGTGTTTGTTCAGAAAAAGCATAATTACTACCCAAAGACAAGGGGAAATAAATAAGAAATGAAAACTAATAATAGGGTGAGGTGTTGGTTTTCTTACCCCTCAGAGTTCAATTTAGGCACAGTAGATATTGATTTAATTTCACAGCACAGGCCCACATTGATAAAGAATAATATACACTTAACAAGGGAAATTATGGAAAAATAAGGAAGTGGTTTTCTTAAACTACTTTTATTTTGTTACTATATCATTCCTCACATTGATCCTTCATTTATTAACAAATAGTAAAACATATTTTTATAAGAGGAAGGAAAAGAAAAAATTGGAAATTTTAACACTGTGGATAGCTGAAGAGTTTCTTGTGAAACTTCACAAGAAAACTATCCAAGTAATCCTTTCTCTTAGGAGTTCTTGCTTTCCATGGAAGAGAGTGGATATTTTTCTAAACTGAAAAATATAAAAGTTGAGAGATGAAAAAAAAAAAGATTTTGCAAAAAAAAGGATTTTTGAAACGTAAGTTATTGCAATACCTCTTAGAAGTTGTATTTCAGATAGTTCATATTTCTTTTCTATGCCCCTGCAGTGAGGTTCCCAGTGGAATACTACATCCCATCATTTATGGGAGTCTGTGGTAGCTCCCTGGCAAGAACTCCAGGCAAAAAGAGTCTTGTGGTTCAAGGGAAAATAATGAACCACACATCAGAGCTATAACACTGTAAGATACTACAGAAAGCTTTCAAGGCTCAAATTTTGCTTAATTCTACTTTATTTTTTTTTCTTTAATAAAAGAGACCAATGGCAAAAAGAATCATTTTCTTACTGCAGGAGGTGTATTGAGCCTGAGTCAGTCCCAGTCATTTTTTTTTCTATTTCTTTGGTAGTGTGCAGCCTTGCAGCACAGGTGGGAGCTAGGATCTGTACCTGGAAAACACACAGAAATTCACAAGCCAAAAGCCTGCCACAGAGCAGTCCCCCATTCAGTCTGCCACGGATCAGCAGCTCCCAATGTTTGCCTGCCTGCCCAGCAGTGACTGCTCCAGTACCACTCCAGCAGGGAGGTGAACCACTGAGGCAGGAGAAGCACTGCAGCAGTAGGATTGCCTTCCTGGCACCCACACAGGCCGCTGGCTTTGGCTCAGATCCTAAAGGTTTACGTCAACATCAATTTCCAGATTTTGAAAGATGTGTTCTTTCAAGCACAGGTGCAAATAAAAGGCCTTTTAGAAGCCACTACCATGCCTCAACGTAGAAAAATTTTTATTAGCTTTAGAAAGCGAATAAGTTTAATTTAAGGCATGGCCCAGGTTTTGCAGTTTTTATTTAAATTGTCCATAGACCCTCTCCCTAGAAGAGGAAGGACCAATGACCCCACGGCATTTTCTACAAAACACTTCAAGCCTGATTTGGAAACTGTCGAAAGTCTGGCACTCCAAGTAAACACTGCCATATTTTTGGAATCTTTTCCCATCCAAATTCAGTAGTACAGCATGAACTTCCCTCAAATAACAACACAGCTCCCCCGGGGTGTAGATAATACACATAATCACCACAGTCTCTGCCTATTCAAGTTAACACTTCTTAACAACAGATGTAATCTTCAGTGAGACCCAGCTTTTACACATTGCTGCTAATATGAATCACGCTTAACTTGTCCAAGTATCTCTTCTAAAAAGCTTATGTTTTCCCTAGAGGTATTTAAATTAGGAATCTTTAACTGCTAATTGAATATGAACTTGTATAACCGAGCAGGTCATCCTCACTTCTGAAACAGAGGATGAAGGACTGCACTTAGTCCAGACTAAGTGAGGTGAACACATCTGATGAATAAAACCTTCATGATACAGTAAAGGTTTGAGGGGCACTGTTGCAACAGGTCTTAGGGTGAAGAGCACCAGATGATGCTATCAAATCTTTCCCAACAGCTCAAGGTCAATGCCACAGAACGAGTTCTGTCACTGCATTCATTTTCATTGTTCAGGTGTCTAGCAAATTAGGAAGGACTTCAGTTCAAGAGTGTTTTTTAAATTCACTAAGTGTATGCTACATTCAAATACCATTAAGACAGTAAAATGATCTGACAAAAGACAGGGATTTTTATATTGCCTGTTGCAAAAGCTTTCAGAGAAAAGCAAAGCAGGCTCCTTGCTTTTAGTGCACCAGATCACTGTCACATGTCAGTACAGGTATTGAATTTGGTCTAGTATTTTAAAAGTCTTGCAAAGCAGCAGACCTTTACATCTTCTAAGGATTTTGCAAACAGTTCAAAATTGTACTTCAGTATTTTTATACAATGATAATGGTTCAATAAGTAATTTAACACTTGTTATTGCTTTCTATTTTGGTGTAGTAATTTACAAATATATATTTAACCAGACATAATGCTGTCAGAGAATTACTTAATCAGCATATGAACGTACATTGAAGCAAAAGCTGGGAGTACATTTATCCAGTTAGGTATGAATATTGCTAAAATGGCTCAAATAGAGTGAGGGGAAATGGGACAGCAAGGAAGAGAAATCAAACCATCACTGACCCTATAAATGCAGAAAAAGGACAGATAACAAGCACGATATTAACTTAAAACTCATAATGTTCTATTTTTCTCTGTATGTTAAGTGATAGCTTTGCTGCAAAAAGCAAGCTTCTCTTCTTTGAACACAGAGATAATGGAGTGCACACTGGGGAATACTGGGGGTATGCTTACAGCACAGTATTCATTCCATTTCCATCCAATTCAATCTAAATCCCACCCCGTTGCCCATCACCACCGGTTTTCCTTAAAACAGAAACTTGATTTTTTTCAGCTATGTCGATACATTTCAGTTTTACGTTTCTATAACGCAGTATGTGACATGCACACCTGTGGTAATTGTGGAGTTTCTGGACATCTTTTTGGGTTTCCACCTGAATGGCAAGACACTACAGTCAAGAGTGGTAAATATGGTATTTCCTCATGTATTTGAGACAAGAGGTGGAAGACTTCACACAGGCTACAGATGTGGCTTCTTCACAAGCCCTTACCAAAACATGATCTTCTGGCTCCCATGGTGGAAAAGCGTAGGTTTGGCAGAGGGAGAATTACTGGGGTTCAAAGATAAAGAACAAAGGCAAGCAGGGCTCGGTATTTCAACTCCAGCACCACAACAGCAGCCAGAGCAAAGACACAAAGATAAACTCTTGCAGGTAAAAAAGGAGCATCTTTTACTATGGACTCGAATGCCCTGCACCAGGCCACTGTGACTTTCTGAGTTGCACTCTGTTCGACCAACTTTATTACAAGACAGGCAAAAAGGATTCACCTTGCAAGAGGTGAAGTAAAAAGCAAAACATAAGGCAACATAAAACAAGATCTGTCCTCAAAAAGACTGTCTTTGCTTTTAAAGTTACTTTGTTCTCCTCTGGGGTTTTGTAAAACAAGACCTGGAAAATGCAAATATTTCCAGTATTGCTTGCTCAAAGGGACGGTGCTTTGGCAACAGAAAGGCTGTCCCAGTGCCCTGGTTGTCCCTGGCTCAGGATCCCACTCTGCTGGTACATTAAGTCTCCTGGCTCAGTCAGCAGTAGGAACTGGGCAGCCCAGGGACAAAACAGCTTTGGGAAACAGAAAAGAGCCTGGAGGAGGGGACAAGTGAAAGCTGTGAGCTCACACTGCTTCATGTCTTGGATCTGGTGAGGGACTGCCCCAGGACCTAGACCCAACCAGGCCATGAGGGACTGGACAGCTGCTACAGAGAACAAGCCAGATTTCTGTCTGGCAGACAAGAGGCAAAATGAAAATATGTTTTATAAAACCATAGAATATCAGGTTGGAAGAGACCTCAAGGATCATCTGGTCGAAACTTTCTAGGCACAGTCTACACAAGATGGCCCTGCACCCTGTCCAGGCACTTAAATGTTCAACACTGGGGAATCCACCACTTCCCTGGGGAGATTATTCCAGTGGCTGATTGTTCTCATTGTGAAAGGTTTTCCTCATTCTCAAACAGAATCCTCTGGACTAACTTGTACCCACTTGTACCTCATCTCTCCCTGTAAAAAGGGAGCGTCCACTTTCTCTGTAGCCATCCTGTAGATACAGGAACATGGCAATACTGGAACCTTTGCCTTTTTTGAACTTCCCTATCAAAAAAACCATCCTCTTGTAGAAAGATTGACCTCTTCTCTGCTTGGAAGAATTCAGTGTGAAACACACAAACTCAAGAATAGAGACGTGCATAACATCTCTGCCCATCCCCAGAGGAGGACAGTTATGAAGGGCAGCACACATGTGACAGCTTTGCACAAGAGGAAGAAAACAAGAGCAAAAACCCTTATTTCCTCACAGGAGTCACTTGCTTCTATCTTTCCAGTGGCTAGTTAAATGCCATTTACATTTTTCCCTGATACAGACAATACAGATTCCCACGATGCACCTTCTCCTCACCCTCACAGAAGAGTTTTTTCTTCATAGACTTATCATTTAACCAGGAGATGACGAGACACTGTGAAAACTTTTCTTTTCAATCCATATAGATCTGTAACCAAAAAAAATTCTGTTACTGATTTCCAACTCATTAGCAGTTAAAAATCATGCATCTTCCAGAAACTGAGGGTAGGGGAGGGAAATCTGCAGCCTCATGTCACCTGTAACAGCAGAGCATAATCCTCCCACGTTTGGTAACTTTGCAGACACAGGGAACTGTAGAAGGTAGCAATTTTCACTGATCAAAAAGTTTTCTGACTCTGCATAACCCACAGTCATATATATCCTTGAATGCCATTTGTCTATTACTATACATAACTATATCTTATATATAACTAAATAACTATGTTATTTAGTGCAGGTATGACTCTTAAATCTACATAATACTAAGGCTGCCCAACACTCTCCATTTTGGATGTGTTTTCAGCTGCCGGTGGCATTTCCAAGCTTGTGTTCTATGCCACTGTCTGCCTCAGGTTAATTAGCTCTGTAGAATACAGAGTATAAACAAAACACACCATGTACCCAGAGAGCTTTGCCCAGAATAGATGAAATTGTAAATGATTAATTGAAAAAAATTCAGTTATCCATGCCATGCTTTGATGAGGGGATCTGAAATATGGCAGGAGGTAGGGGTTTTTTGTGTTAAAAATCCACTCATTGCTGTTGTAGTGAAAATCTGTACTACATCAATCACCTTAAAAGATTTTGTGTATTTTCCCTTACCCTCCCTATCAAGATGCTTATTCTTAAGCTACTTACAGTTTATCACCTCAAGTCCCAGGGCTACTGCGACTTAGTCTGTGGGCACAAGATTGGCAGTGGAGATTTCATCTTCTGCTTGGATTTCTGCTCGACTGGGGCAGCAGAAGGCAAGGACAACAGAGAGATCCCAGTGTCAGCAGTAACAAAAAGGATGGGCAGGGACTCTTTTTGGGGACACAGGCTTGCTTCTGCCGTCATCTATATCTCCCATATTACTCTGGTAGATGGATTCCTGTGGAAAGCACGTGCATTTGGGAAGCTTTTATGTTGCTGAAATGCTGGAGGTGGATTATAAAGAGGGAAGGACTGGTTAGAGTGTTTTGAGGTGTGGGAAGAAGGAAGTTGCTAAGAGAAAAGACTAATTTGGGCTCCTAAATGTCTCATTACTTGCTCATGCATATTCCTAGTCCAAGGTTGAGAAAGAAATCACTGCATATCCAGCCCTGACAGCAACTTAAAACCTGGATTCTACATTCTATCTTTCTTTCTCAGTGAGGAGGCAGGAGACCTCAGGCTGTGACTTCAGCTATGCACCCACTTGTTGGGAAAGATGCTCCTGCATGTGCTCACATTTCTGGTTATGGATGCACAGGAATAAGCAGATAATTCTTATGTCCTTTATCCTCTCAGGACAAATGAGCACAGCTAAAAACTGTCAGAGCCTTGAGTGCAACATTTAGTACTTAGACAGCACATCTGAAAGAATATGGTAAATAGGGGAAGAGAAAAGACACAGCTTGCTCAAAGAAGTAACATTCTTCATTTCCCTCCCACCTCCCCCTCAGTCATCCGCTTCATGGAGCAAGTGAGTAAAAAATCATGATCCAGAGGGTAATGGCTGAATAAGAGAGGCTCCCAGGTCCACTGCAGGCCTGCTATGCTTCAAAACATAGCTCTTGCTCAGCACTGACAGCTGAAACCTCATCTTTGTAATCTATGGCCTGGCTGTGGAGTTCTCTGCTCTAATTATTCTGCATTTGTCTCTCCTCCCAGCCTGGAACAGGTTTTCAAAGGCCTGAGACCACTGGAACGGGGAAGATTTATGGAGTCAGTCAATGCTGGTTGCATTCTGCAGAACTTTGAATAAGAACCAAAAGACTATTTGAATCTTACAAGGGAAGTTTCCCTCTGATTCGAGTATTACTCACTTCCTGGTGTACTGAAGTTAAAGGATTAAGTAACTTTTCCCAAATATAGAATGGATCACACCCAATCACACACACACACACAGTGCTGCCTTCTTTAAGTGAAGCATCTGAGGAGGAAAATGAGATTACAAATTTAGGAGTATAATGAGATCAAGTTAAATTCACACCATTTACCCGCCTAAGCACAATCTATGTCCTTAGAAAAGATTAATTTTTTTGGTTGCAATTTCTAATCTCATTATACCTTTTGTCACAAGAATGATTTATCAGAATTTCAATACTTAATGCCATACATTTTGTATATTCACTTGGCTTCTCCAGTATTTTATATTTTCATTAGCTGGTATCCACTCACTCATGCCATACCACTCAGCACAGCTATAAATAGAGAGACCAACCAACCAAATCACACAATATTGAAAAGGTCAAAGTAGTATATTACATTACTATAACTTAGAGAATACTCTTTGCAAGGTATTAAAACTTTGACTCCTTATTTATATGACAATGAAAATAAAGAAAATAGGAGCCACTGTGAAATAATCACATCATTACCAGACATCCTTGGGAAACTGAGGGATTGTAAACCCCTCAACATTATTATCTTTACAGCCTAATATAAATTAATGTTGTTCTTTAGGTACTGTCTATCATAGGCTAAGTTAGGCACTGTGTATCTTATGCTCAGGCCATGGTCTGTTCACTACCACTTTTTATGTTTTTAAATACAAATATTCAAGAAGCTCTTAAGGAATAATTATAAGCAAATTTTTTGAAGTCAGAAACCTCTTTTAGTTAACTTGTAAAGAAATTTATCCAGAAACTAAAAATTTGTGAAACTTAAGATAAGGATTATTATTACTGACTCCTTCCCTCCACCAAGAGAGTAAGAGAATTATGGCCTTTCTCTGAAAGTCTGTGCAAAGGATCTGTTTGAACTCAGCGGCTGTGTCAGCACAAAATGCTTTTAGGGTGACGGTGAGCACAGGCTGTTCTGCAATACATCCACCATCCTGTTCCCTCTAAAGACACCCTTGTCTGCATGGCGAAATGTGTATCCCACCTCTTTCCTTGCAGCCCAGGATTCCTAAGAGATCAGGTATACACTGCAGAAACACCTGAAAATCCACAGTAACCTTCCCAGGCCCAGGTTCAGTCAGGTGGCTGATGTGTGCCTTGCATCACTGCCCCTCTACCCAGTGCTGTTTGATCCTGCAGAAGTCTCTGGCTCACATGAAAGTCTCTCTGCTAAGTCATCTACAGGCAGGAGGTTTTACACAAAGAACAAAAGTACAGCTGGGATCTTCAAGACTAGAAGAGCTGTCCCAGACATAGCAGTCATGGCCCACATGAGACAATACTCACAGCTGTAAAGATTCACAGAGTAAAAGGGGATGTTTTTAAAACCGTGAAAAAAATTGAAATGGAAGGAACAACGTTAAAGGGATAAAGAGAGAAGGTGCTAGCTGGGCTTTTCGATATAACTGCAGGAGAACTGAGCTTACTACTCAACCCATAGTGCACTTTTGGTATGTTCCAGGCCACCCTGAACCCCTGGGCAAGTTTAGGCATCCACAACCCAACATGCTGTGGAAGAGGTGCTGGAGGCTGCCCTGCTTTCTCCCTGTGTAGACAGGGGCAATCTGTATTTAGCCGGCATATGTTTGATTAGATCCTGGCATTATACAGTACTGTAGGTTTGGGGAATCAATAATAATGCCATTACAAAGGACTTAATAAATGGAATTGCAATTAACTTAACAGATAACTGAGAAATAAGCTCAGCTAATATTAAGACAACAGCAAACAGTGACCTAATTTCTATTTTATGAGCCTCACTGTCTTCCATGAGAGAATACACAATTCCCAGTGAGCAAGAGGGGATGCCAGGATAACTCTTTGAGGACTATCCACAATTTCCAGTTTGAAACACCACAGTTGCAACAATGCACAGCCAGATTTCCTAATGCAGAGCTGGAGCTGATCTGGCATCTCTCCCTTTCTCCCACTGAGTCCCAGTTAAGAGATCAGAGAGGCTGAGCAAAAACAAAGCTGCAGTGTCTGCAGGCAGTACAGCTGAATAGCCACATTCACCTGCTCATGCTACTTAGGTGCTTATATGGCAAAACGAGCCTGCAGCTTCTATTTTTCATACATGAGACTTGAAGGTTGGGTATGGCTTGGAGTTTTTTTTGGGGGGGTGTGCTTTGGGGGCCTTTTGGTGTGTTTTTTTTGGTGGGGTGCATTGTTTTTGGTTTGATGCCATTTGCGGGTTGGTTTCTTTTTTTTTAGAAAAGTACTTGATAAGACCTTGCTTAAGGCCTTGTCTACACAAAAATAATGTCCTAGTAGAAGTGATGCAGCCTCCTCCCCTGACAGTGACACCTGCAATATAGATGCTATTATTTTAATAGCAAGGTTGTGCACACCCTGCTAAACAGTTTACTGAGGAAGGGATTATACTCTACCTGTGTCACACAATTTTCAGATTAGAAAACTGAGGCTGTACTCTTACAACTGACTAAATGTCCATAGGTAAAACAAGCAAGTAATTTGCCAGGAAGAAGACTTAAAAAATAAATAAAAAACCTGCCAAAAATAAAAAGCAACACCAGGCTTTTATCTTTGCCAGCAAAGGTTACCTGGGAGAGAGCAAGAGAGAGAAATGTGAAGTAGTGCATCTCCTGGCTAATCCATACTTCCTGAAGATTCCCACCCTGAGCTGATGCCTTGGCACTGTTCTGGCAAGGCTCTGGACCCTCTGGCAGAGCAGGTGGCTGTGGGTGGCTGCTCCACCGTCCTCCCACTCCCAGCAGATTTGCTGGCACTGGGGGCATGGAAAGAGAGCTCCACCTGAGCAAACCGAGCCTCTCCACTTTTGGGAGGATGGCTGGAGGGATGCAGAGCATGCCTTATGGAATTTTGCTTTGAATCATGCAGCATATGGAAATGGGTCTGCAAGAAAAATGAGAAATATTTAGAAACAGTTGGAAAGGCTGTCATTGAAATTTATCCTGGCTATGTCTAAACATGGAAAAGGACAACAGAAACCAATGTTAACTTCAGAAAAATGTAAAGAGAACTGACTCTGCAACAAGCAGAAGGCTTATTTCTTTTTAAGTATAAACAATCTGGTGAGGAGGAAGAAAGGCAGAACTATAAAAATAAGCCAAGGCAAGTAAAAAATAATGAGGGTAAAAATTAATAATACTCTGCATCAGTTTGCAGAGGTTTTTTTCTTGTACAGCAGTCTCCAAATATAACTTTATGGGAGAAACCAGACAAAATATTTCTGTTCTGAGCTATCACAGTGGGAAATGGCTTAAAAGGAAGTTCTGCTGGAGGAAGGGGATAGCCTTGAGGTGTGGACAAGCTTTTTAGACACCTTCCTTGGGAGACTAATCTTTCTGTACTCCTTACACAGTCAATGGCAAGAGACGCCAGCCTCCACAGGACAGTTCAATACCCCTAAATGCAGGTGACATGGCCTCCTTATGTACAGTAAGGATAAAGGCTGTAACAAATCACAAAACTTGGACCATTTTCTTCAAGCTTTGCCCATTTGGAGGCCTGAGCTGAATTACAGATGGAACAAACATCGCTGCCTTCAGGGGGAGTTAAGGAAATGGGTGTGAAGACACAGAACCCTCATTTGATGCTTCTTCCATTTTTCTGTCCCCTAAGTGCATCACTGTGTGTTAAACCCCCTCCCCCTTGTCTTTGGTTTTTTGCTTTTTTTTTCTCCCCTCATCTTTGTAATATTTCTTTTCACTTCAGTGCCACAGGCAGCCACAGGCAATGGGAGCTTCCAGGCTGCAAGCTTGCAAAAGTGCAGAGCACCCCCCTTCTTTATTCAGATTTCCTCTCCCACCAAGGTTTTGTGCTGGTGGAGAGGTCCTAGCCATAGGAAGCAACCCTTTATCCAGAACAATAAGCCCTGCAACAGAAGCATCCCTTGTGCAGTGTCTCTAGTTCCAAGGCAGAAATTTTGTTCCCAGGGAACTTGCAAAAAAAATATCACAAAGACAGTAGAAAAAAATTAGTGTGAAAGCAGCCTAACAAAATGTTTGAATACCAAGATTAACAATGACTGTAAATAAGGCTAAGGACAGAAGTAGAGATAATTGCTTCTCATATGAACACCATAGCATTTACCACTTTCCATAGATGCCAAACAGACAAGATTATCTAGATTTTCAAATGAGTTTATCTGTGACCAATTGGCTGAATGGATTGACAAAAATAATGTAAAATGCTAAATGTGAAGCATATTTAGTACGGAAACACCATGACAGATAATGCTGTAATTACTGTATGCAGTTGCTGAATCTAACAATATAAATTAAGTGCCAAGTATGAGTTTCTTTTCCACAGCTAGGGAGAGTCAGAGCAACTTAAATTGCCCTGTATTTCTTTTACAAAGAAAGCTCATTTTTAAATTAGGTATGCATATAAATTCCAGAAAAATCATAGGATTCTTCTGCTTTCCTTACTTCCCACACTGTATCTGAGAACACCAACTTTTTTCATTTATTTCACTTTCCCTTGAAGGACTCTGACAGAGATGCAGTTTGGCTTCGGAGACCAACTCATTGAATTTACTTTTTCTAAGCCTATTACCCAATAACTTAGCATTGTGCAACTACCCAGAAAAAACTAAACAGAAAAATCACCATGCAGATATTTGCAGAAATATATAAGCGATCCTTTACTTCACATACGTCCATGATTTTCAGCTGATAACTTACGTTCAGATCCTAACTTTCAAATTCACTGGTTACTCATAATCCTTTCTGGCAGATGACAGGCACCACATCACATCCTGTGTTTTTCCACCTTCTGCAATACACAATTTCTGGACATGACTGCAATCAGTGGGCAAACTGCAGTTTCATTTTGGTAAAAACTTCTCAATAAAACTTAGTTGCCTACACATTTCTGCAAAAATTAATTGAAGAATTTGGATTAATAATCTTTTGACTTGCTGATAATACATGGCATGGTTTAGGAATTCCTGGGGAAAAACAAAAATGAAAATCAGAAGCAATCATTGAGTAATACATCATTTATTTAGTGTATTACATCAGTTTCTCAAATCTTCCTGACTCATAATAGAGCAAGCACACCCAGTGCTGTAGAAATGTGGCATTTCCTAGCCTTCACTGCACACGTTTTAAAGCACCATCCTCAGTTAAGCCATCCCATGACGTATGGGAAAAAATGTACCTGACATAGCAGGAAAACAAATTTGGACTGATAATGCAGCACATCTGTACAGCAGGACGAGAGACAGAATATGTCATGCAGAGGTGATGGAGGAGAAAAAAGGAAAAGATGTGGAACCTAGCTGAAGTACAAGTGAAACTCTTCATGGCTGAGGCAAGTGCAACCAATGACAACTCCTATAATTTTCCATTGTTTGTAAGGGGAACATTTAAATAATTTCATGGTGTTTCCCTCCCATCCTTCTCGTCCCTCTCTTCCTCCACTTGCAACTTGTCTCACATCACACCTTTTGTTTGTTAAGGTCAGTTGTGAGACATCTTCCTTTACACCTGAATAAGGCCACACTGAATACTGTGCATTAAAAATGAGACAATAACCTGTTTCCTAAAAGTATCTCGACCAGTTAGAACTCAGAAAACAAGGGAGAATTCTTCTACTTTGCAAGTAGGGGTATGTGGAGAGGTGACATATTTTCCTCTTTCTTTAGGTTAAATATACTTGTTATTTACATGAAATCCATCTGCTACAACATCCTACATGCCCAGGAGGACCATACAGTTAAAACATATCAAACCCACATTATTGTGCCTTTCCATACTGTGACATATTAAAAAGGATTTTAGGACTGGGCTGTCAGACATGCACAACAGATTAATTGCTGGGTGAGCATGAACATACAGTACACCACAATCCATGAAAGGATACCACTAGTATATAGCAATACAAGTAGACATAAAAAAAGATTGACATTTAACCCTGGATTTTAGCCCTTCCCATATTTTTGGCCTTTCAGTGACTAAATTCTTTGGAGTTAGCAACAGCAAGCTAGGCTAAAAATATTCCACCTGTGAATTAGTGGTCCATTTTTTTCAAGCGCCTAAAAGGGATACAGAACCATCTATGGGAGCAGACATACTCAAAGCACAAGCAAAACCTGGTTTTGTCTGGAAAAACTGGACAATTGCCAAAGTTAGCTGCTCCTCCACTTGACCACATATGTAGAAGGTTATAGTGCATGACTTGTATGGACATTGGGGGAAATAAAGAATTATTTCAATGTTTTTAATATTCAAAAGCAAAATGGAAGAAAATGTTCAAAAAAATCTGTGCCTACCTCCCCCACTCAAATCTTCCATATATTGAGGTTTTGTGTTATATGGCTTTTGCTCCAGTAAGAATAGTGTTTAGGGAAGGAAGATGACACTGTCCATGCAGTAGGAGGAAAATATAAAGCACTGTTAGGTGCTTGGCAGCAATATGGACAGATATATTTCCTTTCAATGGCAAATGCATATTGGATCTACCAGTCATACACACATATCTCAGTAGATATGGCTACATTTTCCTCTTGACTTTGCTATCAAAGTGTTTCTTTACCACATTTATATGTCCCTCAAAAATATACACAGAAAAGCAAAAGGTCTTTTTGATCAGATGAGAGGTTCCTTTGCAAGATCTTTTTGCTCATTTATCTAAAAGCCACGTAAAAACTGTCTCAAGATGTTCCCAAATTGCTTTCATACTTGTTTTGCTGAAATCCTGTTAATTCCTGTTTAACTGCATGTCTTGCTGTTGTCATTTACACACCTTCCACACGGCAGGATGCTGCAGGACATATTGTGCTTGCTGACAAATTTTTTTGAAGGAAATCCTTGCAATCAGCTGTCCAACATATGAAGCTACATTTGACCACAGGGCATAGAACAAGGGAATTGTTTTTATGACCAAGGAAATCAAAACTGTTCCTCCATAAAGTTCTGGGAGGAAAGAGGGGAAGGGGGAAAGAAGCACAAACCCCTACATCTCTAAGAGCATAATGAAAAGAAAAATAAATCCTTTCTGAAGGCCTGAGGTTAAGAAGCACTGAGTTCCAAAATCCCAGAGGCCAATGGAAGCTGAAAGCATTCAATATCCATTTGGACTGGTCCTACTACTTCACTGTTCAGATCTCACTATTTGCAGCATGCATTTTCTAGCACACGGAAGAAATTGGTGCTGATTGCAATAGAAACATTTTGGGGATGGCAGTAGTAACCACTGCTAACTGCTAAACACAAATTAGAGACAAACTTGAGCCTATTTAGCACACCATTTCCACATGCAGCTTGATTAAGACAGAAAACGACTCAGTCTGTCTATTGCAACACGCTCCACAAGAAGTACAGAAGCGAATTGAGGACAGTAACAGGTAAATAGATGATTCAGGAAGAAGCTGAATTTAGACATATGACATTGACTTAAAAGTTCAGATTTTCTCCCTGTTCAGTTTTCTGAGCTCACGCTGGCTCTGCTGAACAACTAGGCTTTGTTTTCTGCCGTGAAAGGGGAACATCACTGAAGCCAGCAGACACATCATCTGCAAAGAAAAGGTCACTGTTACAAAACCAAATCAAGACCCAGTCTAAAGTGTTTTGTCTGTTTCTAAGCAGGCTGGTATTCTTTTACAGTGAATTTTCATAGGGATAAAATTCCTGCTCACTTGACAAGAAAGACTAACAATACATACTACATAAATAGCAATGGTTCACAAATAACTTAGTAATATTTAATTAAAGTATCTACATGAAAGCAAATAACATCTCTGTGCTATGTAAAGTATTAAAGCACTTAAGGAAATCCTTCTTTCAGAGGATGTGGCTGAGCTATTAACTCAGGCTTATTTTATGGTTTCATCCAGGAGTCACAACTCAGAGCACATCCAACCACCTCATTCCAAAATACTCTACTAGGAACCTTGCCTCTAACCTTTGTGGAAATGTATTCAGGACTCTCCATTCACAACTTAAAAGGCTTTTCTTAGGCACCACACTCCTCAACGTGTAGAATTTACACATCCAGTCATAACAATATCTTATTTTCTTCTGTGTCCACTCTGAAAACTATTTCAGGAAGTCCCCCATTTGTCAAATCGTCAGCAAGCTTTATATGACTTTTTTATTTATTTTTATTCTTTCCTAAAGAAAACAATATTTAATCTATGAACAAGAGTGTGCATGAAATATTTCTCATTGTATGACAATGTTTTACCAGTTCATCTTCAAAAAACCACAAAAAAAAAGTCTGGAGACTAAAGTCAGGAAGATATTACAATATTTGGGCAACAGGAACATTAGCTTGGTGTCTTTAGAGGGGCAGGGAATAAGCCTTGCATCTTACACGTGGTTTCATTGTGTGCAATCCCAGTGGTAGAAAAGGAAGTGGCAATTATTTTTTAACAGATCTTTTCACCTAGGCTAGAGGAAAATGCAGACTTAATGTAGCTACTGCAAACATAAAAACATAGAGGAGGTACCTCTACAAACTCCCAGCCTGTGTTGTTGTGGGCAAGCTGAGGCCACAGCAAGTCTCTGAAAGAGTGAAAGGAATTAACTATTGTTGTACACAGTTGTAACAATGCAAAGGTATTAAATCTCTGTGTGAACCTTTGCCATCCATTGCTTGGAACATGTTTGTATGCATAGAACCTCTCTAATGTTTAATTGTTATAATAAAGATGCTTCATCAAAATAACAAAACAAGATATTCACCTTTCTGTGTGCAGGGAAGTTGATAAAATGAAGGAGCTGGACCTCTGCTTTGGTGCCCACCCTGGCAGAGAGATAACAAATGAATAGAAGATACTGTGCAGCTCTAGGGCAACTGAGAAGCATCTCTGCTCATCTCCGCAGAGCAATTGCACGTGGCAGGAAATCCTGTGCTGAAGAAACGCCACCCATTGAGATGTTCCAGGTTTGGGAAGACAGCTGAACAGTGGTGAGAAGGTACGAAAAAATTCAATATGTTCTTATTCCTAGACTTTATAGCACTACTAATGCTATGTTTTAAAACTTTCCCTATTTATAAACTTCCTGGGCTTTTGTCTGGCTCCTTCAGCTGAGCTACAACACTTCTGCAAAGTCCTCCTCCCATCCCAGCCCTGACCTGTGCCTGCCATGGCAGCTCTAACTCAGGTCTCCTTTACTGCTGACTACAGAATTTTTCTCCCAGCACTGCCACTGCTCACAGATGTCTTTGTTTAACCTGAATATTCCTTAGCATCTGCCAGCATTTTCCCCTAGCTAAATTCCTACTAAATGCACTTTACTTCTCTAAGCCTCGTCAGCTATTGCTCTAAATGCATCCCTTCAAGAGGAAAAAAAATCTCCACCTGTCTTTAATATGTGTATCAATAAAATGAGGATTAGAAATCTGCACTTCTAGGCTGTTAAACAAACTCTCTTCTGCCTCCATTTATTCACCCATAAAATGGCTATAATATTTACTACAATATCTCAAAGAACAGTTAAAAAGCTTAATGCTATTAATTCAATACTACTGATTCTGTCTTGCTACAGGGAATATATAAACATTTCCATGCCAGGTCGATATATATTTATAAGATTTATAGTTTACAGTTTGTAGTCATTAGTATAACAACATTTGCAAGGTTAATACCCCAGTCCTACGGAGCGGAAGGTAGTATCTGCATTATAGGCAAGATTATATTCTTGTTTGCTAGATATTCCTTTTAAGTAAGTCTGTAACATTTATTTTCTCCTATAGGGCAGTATTATTAATAAATACATACTGCCAGGCTTTAATTTATGTAAAAGCCCATTGTTTTTAAAGAACTTCTCTGCAACAAAATGAATCCTTTTTCTTTTTTTAATACATAGTACAGAATCTTTTTCTTACAGCTGCTTTAGCAAGGTTTTTCCCTTAGGTCTGTATATTATACAAATGTTTTCAAAAGACAGTAAAAAAAACAAAAAACAAAAAACAAAAAAACCCCCACCAAAATGAAGAATCAGTAACCAGCAGAAGTACACAGAACACCATTGTACCCTAAAGACAAGAAATACTATTGCTAAAATCACAGACCTGAAGTTGCGCTTTAAAAAAAAAAGTAAAAATAGGTGACTTCCAAGTTTGATTGTGCAGCCCATATGTGCTGTAACATGAACACGCGAGACCGTCCGCTGCCTCTCGAAAGGAAGGATTGCCTTTAGCTGTGCTGATCTTCTCCAGGAATTACTCTGCTCTGTACAGGGGATGACTGTCAGCCATTTCCAGCACTAATTGGACTCAAGTATGGTACGACCTAATTTCTCAGCATGTACCGCAGAGTTCTGAGATTCCTGAATGCTTCAGCCTTTGGAGAGTTTTGTTGTTTTCTATTAGCTACAACTTCTCTGTCTCTGACTGCCAGCAGAGGGAGAAAACGGAATGTGAAGCTGAGAACATAATACGACACACCATCTCTCATCCACACTGCTGAAATAAATATGATGTGGTTTCAACCATTTCTTTTCTAGGGCAGGGTACACTCATTCTAAGTTTCCCAGTGTAAAAGTAATCTGATTAAATTTGGTGGCTTGTTTTTTTTCCCCCCTCTCCTGTCTTTTTTCCACCCTTCTCTCCCCTTTTGTCTTTCGTTCCATGCAGGCGGAATCTTCATGAGACACACAAAGAGTGGAAGAATTATACAGGGGGGTTTATTATGAAACTAAAAATCATTTCATTGGCATTAATGGGAGAGTCTGTCTTTTGGAGAGCTCCACATTTCTAGAAGCCATTTCCTGTTCTCAAGATCCCTTAATGCAACGAACCAGGGCAAGACAGGAATTGCTTTACCTCTCTTGTGCTTCAAAGATGTGTACATGAGATGGGCTGCTGAAGGGCTATATTTTTTTTAAGTACTAGCAGTTAGTCTTTTATATAAACTGGATGCTGTTTTAGTTAACAATTTGTTAAGCTTAATTGGCACACAAGCAGTTATTTTCACCAGAGGTGAAAACAACTTTCCCCTAAAGCTGTCCTCCCCACATCTGGGAAAGCACATACACACACCAGGCCATATAACACACTATTTAAATAAAGTGCTTTCTCATTCCTTCCTCAGGCCTAAAACCTGTTAGCTGAAAGAGAGACAAAGGGCAGACAGCTCTGGCTGCTGCCTCATTGCCTCCCAGATTTTGGCACTGAGGCTTGGCCGGCTGGGTCAGGAGCTTGGTCCTCATTACATGGATCCTCACACTCCAGGTGAGGACACAACTGTGACTGACAATTCAGGATCCCCACCTAATGCCTGGAGCTTGCACCACCTGCTTTAAATAAGGGACTGGAGATGCATTGGTGCAGCCAAATGGTAGAGATTCCCAAGAATAAATTACTTTCTTATTGCTCTCATATTCCTAAAGCCTGTCTTTAGGTTGCTCTGGTCTTTCCAGTTGTAGCATTTTACACACACAGATGATCATGGACCTTACAGCAAGTGACAGCAGTGCTAAGTCAGACTTCCAGCTGTCTACAGGTGTCCATGAATCATCTGGTGTCTGGGGAATTTCTGTTCCAAGGCTGAATGAAAGCAAGCCATGGAGAAATAATTGATGACCAGAAAGCATTAGACACTCACTGAATCAACACCCTCATCGATAACAAAATCATTACCAAAGGGATAAACCCCAAGTGAGATCCTTGCTCTACCAGCAATTAGAAGTGTTTGATCTGGGACTTCTGTAAACAGAGCTCAGTTTCTTTTCCTGAAAAATTGGATTCTTTGAAACAGAAATTGGGACAAACCCCTTTCTTCCCACTTATGTCTCACTAGGTTAGAAAAGACATCAGAAACTTTAAGGAAAGCAGTTTAAGAGGGCAAAGGTGGTCTTGAATAGGACTTCAAAGAAGGAATAAGAGGCAGCAGCTCAATAATATAGCACAAGGGAAAAAAGCTCTACAGTGGTATGCAGACAAGCAGGGGGGTACAACTCTTAAAATTTGTATTTCATGGGGGTTAATAAGATAGATAAAGTTTCTGCCATCAGAGGCCATTGGAATAATGTTGGTACCCCTTCACTGGGGTACTGACAGAGGAAAAGGTTATCCACAACATCAGAGGAGGGCTGCTGCTGAGGCACAGCCACAGGAGCAGCAAACTGAACATGCAGTCAAGGGAAAATGGGCCATAATAGATTCACGATGGAACAAGAGGCTTGCTGACAAGGCCACAGAGGAGACATGCCAGCTGGCTCACATCCTGTTAAATGACAAATGGATAGAAAAAGTGTCCTGAGGTTTATGTCCTGTCTAGCCTGGCAGTGCTGAACACAAGGCATGGAGCTGTTCTGAACCGCCATCCACAGAGGGCTGCAGCTCTGCTGACTGGAGAACAGACAACTAAAGCAGAGTCTGCTTCTGAGCAAGGCCTGTTTTGGGGTCTGGGTTGTTTGTTGTAGGATGTGTGCAGAGCCGGTTGCCTTCCCTGCCCAGAGCTAAGGATACAGGCTGTGTGTGCCACCAGGATTTCAGAGTAAAAACACCTTCATCCCTGGGGGCATAGATGCAATGGGCTGTAGGGCAATACTCTTGGGATGGAGATCATCAGTGTACTTAGGCCCACAGATAAACTGGGACAAGTCTGAGCTTATGCAATCCTATACAGCATCAGAAGGTGATAGATGAGCATGACAGAGGAGCAATAGAAGTTCAGTCAGCATATATGCATACCACCTCTTCCAAAAAAGCAGTGAAAGGAAAACTACCACCTGCCTTTGAAGCAGGGATGCAGGAGCCTCACTGCTGTAAAACTACATTAATCTGACAATTGGAATTCGGCACACAGCAGTAGGCAGTAAACTTCAAGGACCAGGCTGGTGCTGCTGGAGGAATGGTGCAGCTGGCTAAGCAATTTTTATCTGCATGTAAATTCTGCTGATTTAACCACAACTTCCTCCAGGGATTTCTCTAAGATCTAGGTTTCTCTTATGTCAGAAGGACTTACCTATGTGTGATACACAGTCAGAGTCCTTCAAAAGCTCTTTGCTTCCTGGTTGTTCCTGAGATGTGTTCACAGCTTCTGCACGTCACACACTTGCCAAGCAGGTAAGTCTGTTGAATATTAATTATTTCCTAAAAGGGAGCCTTTCCAGAAGCTACACCCCACCACCTCAGCCAGCACCTAACCAGGAGGTTTGGGCTGTACCACTGTTGCTTGTATTAATTTTGGTATCCATAACAGCTTTGGTATCCATAAAGGCATGGATATAAAGGAGTGGCTTGGATTGATCAGAGTGTATCTCCAAGTTACACCTGGTCATGGCACCAGTGAAGCTCACACACTGTGTAGCAGTGACAGAACATCAGTTCTGCCACAGTGATAGAGCTTTTAGGCATGAGTGTTCACTGACAGCTACTGGGCATGCTCTGATGTCTAAGCAGCTCCCAAATCAAAGCTGGCAGGCAGCTCACAGGCAGACTTGGAGATTTATGTTCTATGAAACAGGCCCATGGACTTAAGTGAAGTCATTGCAGCAAGGCAAAGGAAAAATCAGGTCCATATTGTGCCACAAACGGCCTGTGCAGGATTGTAGTTGTAGTTAATTCTGCACAGCAAGGAATATTTACCCAGATTATTTATTGCTCCTTTTCTTATAAGGCTGTGGCTTGTTTTCTCTTGAAAAGTCATGTTTCTTACTCTCATTTGTAACTTGCCAGAGGCAAGTAAAGCAGAGCAAGTACACAGAAAGGCCTACCAGAATAGTTCATTTTAGACTTAGACTGCTAGTGGCATTTGCTGCTCGTGTCAACTTCTACAAATGGGGCAGGCATAGGGAAATGGTTTCCCAAGTGGTAAGTCATATGGCATATTTAGAAAGTACTGATACACTTAGAGAAGCATGCAGGCTGTGAATAAAAGCCTCACGTACTGGAATCAGCAATATTTCATGGCATCCACACGCTGCAGAGAAGGCAATAGCCAGTGCTGTTGGCCTTACTGTTATCCATTCTCATCACTGGGATGAAAGCACAAGGTAATGAAAAGATTGATCTCCTGGAAACAATACTTAATAAAAAGAAAAAATCCGAAAGTAATTCCACATTTCTTAATATAATTCTCTACTTAATTTTGCCTGATTTTCTTGTAAGCAGCTACAAAATCTAAAAATCGAGCTGAAGTCTATGGACTTGATTCTGTTTCCACTCAGTCCAGTACAAGTCTGGAGTAAATTAACTGAAGTTAATGTAGAAACAAAGCAATAAAAGTATGAATTTGACCTGATCTACAGAAAGGTTTAAGAAAAAAATGTAGTCCAGCTTTAATTTGCTGGTTCAATCAAGCCAAGGCAAGACGAGTATTGGCAGAAATAGATACAGAAGTCATGATATATTTGTGTTCTGTGTCAAGATTTAGTTTTTTTTAAGGAGTCATGACACAGTACCTGAATTTGTTGTTTTAGAGGGAACACAGCTGAGATCTGATAACTCTGTTTGGGGATTTTAGCTTTTTTTTCAATACTGTGTTAGATATCATATGCTGCAGACCAAATTCCCAACTAATTTAAGTGGGTGTAACAGCTTTAATTTCAATGTAACTCCATTAGCTCATAGTACTACTCAGCAATGGCATTTTCATGAAATGTATTGGTACAAGCCAATGCAATTTAACAACACAAGCACAGCAGTACTTGGTAGAGACTGAACTAACTCTATTTTTTAATGCTAAGACCAGAAAAGATCATTACATTATAGAGTTTGATCTGCTGAAAAGCACAGCCCAATCACCAAGACAAAACCTCTCATTAAAATAGATTAGAATTTGATCTTGAGCATGTAAGAGAATGTCATAGTTTAGTATACTTTGGTTTTTTTGTTAGAGGTCTCCATCAGCCACGGAAGTGATTCTCTTGCAAAGAGGTGCTTACAGCTTCCTCTATGACCTGACAGAACCTATCAGCTGGCCAGTTTGAATATTGGCAACTTTTTAAGCCACTTAAGATGCTTGACACGGCTCTGTGACCCACGTTTAAGAACGAACAAACCCCGGGAAAGCTCTTCCGGCTTTCGGACAGGTAGCAGGGGGCGGCCTGCAGGCCTTGTTCGGCCCGGCTGTGGTGTGGCCCTGTTCCATCCATGGCTCCTCCACAGCCCTGCTCTGCGCAAGCAGCCCCTGGTGTGGCCGAAACTCATCTGAGGCTGCTGCCCCGCTGCCCGGCAAAGATGTGACCGACAGCGAGAGGCGAATGCCGGCTGCGGGGCCGGCTGAGATGAACCCTTTCAGTGCTGTGAGTTTCCTCCAGGACAGATGGAGCCTGCAGACATCAATCCTCTCCCGAGTCAGAGGAAGAAGAAAGGCGGAAGCAAGTGAAGAAAACACCATAGAGACACCAAAGTCAGTAAAGAAGGAAGAGCTGAAACCCTGAGGGAGGAGAAAGAGGAGGTGCTTCAAGCCTAGAAGCTGAAATTCTGTTGTAAAGCTATGGTGGTGATGGACTATGATACATCAGAGTACCCACTGTAATTTCATGAGAGCATGGGGGGGGGGGGGGGTGTAGTGTTCAAATTGCAATTATGAGCAAAAGTATCTGTGCTGAAACAAGCAAACGACTGTAATTGTGAGCAAAAGTACCTGTGCTGAAATAAGCCAATGTTGAAGTAGCTGTGATTTGATGAGAAGCATGAACAGAGAGAGATGAAAGAGAGGAGGACCCTTGCCCCCAGGGGAGGAGAAGACCTCTGTTCCTAGAGGTGAAGATGCTCCCAGAGATAGGTGAAGAGAACCTTTGCTTCTGAACAGCTCATCCTTAACATGGTACCCCAGTAGCTCAAGATTGGACCCTCGAAAGCAGTTGTGGGGAAAGCTGTAAGTCGGGGGAAGGGACTCTGACATGCGAGCAGAGAACCAACCCGGGATCTGGCTTGCTGTGACACTGAAGCCATGAGAGAACTGTTTCTTGTGGAGATGCCTCCATAGCATGAGCAAGGGAGACTCCTCTCCCTAAGTGAACTGAAAGAGGTTATCACAGAAGTGGTAAACTGACTGAACATCTCAAGGGTTGTCTTTTTACACTGTCAGTGGGAGAAGGGAGAAAAGTGGGGGGAAGAGAAGTGTTCTGAAGGTTTAGTCTGACTTCTTTTTCTTTCTTTTAGGTCTGTTAATAAACTTCTTTATATTCTTTTAAGTTTTGTGCCTGCTTTGCTTTCTCCTAATTCTTATCTCACAGAAAGAAAGTAAGTAAGTAATAGATATTTTGAACCAAACCACTACAGAGAAATATCATCATTCTTAGATAACTAAGAATTATGAAACAGAGAATGGACTGAGCAGCACCCATCCCATAACCATCATGTTTTGAGTTCTGGTCTCTTTCCAGCTCTGACTGCATCTCTCTCTAGTTCAGTGTTTAAGGAGGAGAAAAAAATTTAAAGATGAAAAAAAATTTAAACCACAGTCTTTAAGGCCTGCAGAGAATTGACTGAAGTACAAGATATGGTAACTAGCTGAACAGAAAAAACAGAATGCACTGAGACTGAAGGTGAAAATTTTATCCT
The DNA here is from genome assembly GCF_009650955.1 of Corvus moneduloides. NCBI lineage: Eukaryota > Metazoa > Chordata > Aves > Passeriformes > Corvidae > Corvus > Corvus moneduloides. Next base: position 105,528,174 of record NC_045478.1, on the reverse strand, counting down.
CCTCACTAATCTACAGAGTCAGACCAGACTAAAATACTCTTTGGAATGAATTTGAAAAACTCCTTGTGTCCACTCATCAGGTAAACTATCTCAGCACTTAATTATCCTGTTCCTATGGAGAGCCTCCTTTGTTCCTGCTCCTTCCTTGTGTCTGGAAAGCTCCCTCTTATGCTGAAATTGAATTAGTCCAGCTTCACCTTCCAGCTACTGAACTGTGATGTGCCTTCTAACAGCTGCTGTCATAGCACTTTCCATGTCTCAGGACTGATTTTCAGCCATGAAGTGCCCCTCTAATGTTGTTATTGAAGAGACTTGTGCATGCAAATGGTTCCAAAGTCTGTGGTAAAATGCTGCAGCCCCTGGTTTGGTTGCAATTTCACTGCATCATATTGCACAAGCCCCTTAAAAGGCCAACAAATAGTTAAGTCCCTGTACATGCTGAACGAGCATGCACGGAACATTTCCTTTTATCATTGTTGAATCTGTCCATTGATTTCACTCCAGAAGTTTCACATCCTCTTTCAATCTCCCTTGGACATTATTCGCTCTATTACCAGTCCTCTTTTCTGAGAAACTCTGCAAGTCACAAGGCTGTGTCACAGCCTATCGTGTCAATAGAAACTCTGAGGAGCAGCAGGCTCCAGTTTTCAGGAGAAGCCACTAGAGACAGTCTCTTTCACTCCTGTGCCGTTCTCTGTGTTATCTGCAGCCAAGGTAGATATTAATTTAATGTTTTCTACATCTCACATGAGGCAAGTTTACTTAGTTGTAAATCATACTACAGTTTTATGGCTAAAGCAGCATAAATTCAAGGATGGTATATCAAACTAACTTTTAAGATCTACTAAAAACTTGCAAACCCCCCATTCCACTCCCCCCACGACCCCTCCCCCCCCCCCACCAAAACAAAAAAAAAGAACGGCCTCCCACCACCAGTAACATTTTCATTAAATAATGCTTAAAATGTCTAAAATATCATCCCTGTGACCATTCTCCCTACTACCTGCAGGGATCAGCTCACCTTCCCCCACTGAACTGAGCCGTCTTTCCATCTGTTGTATGGGGTGGGTTCACCCCCTGGTTGTGCTCTAGTACCAAGGCACTCCTGGCTACTGCTGCCCCAGCCGCACCTCTTTTTATGTTTTTAGCACTTATATCTATCAGTCACCCAGCTGCCCTTCAACATTTCCACAATTTCACTGGCTTTCCACAGTGGACCAACACATGACTTGCAAGTTTGTGAGCACAGGGAGTTGCTTACAGAGATTTCACATCGAATACAAACAGACGTTTTCACATCATCCAAGCCAGGTTCTTCAAAATGGTAGATAATAACCATTTGCTCCACTCTTCACCAGAAGCATATGATTTATAGCTAGAAAAATAGAATGATATGGTCTAAAAGTTTCTCCCTTCAACTTGAAGATTGACAGTTTTCTCTGATGGTAGCTTTGGATGTCGAAAGCTCTCAGGAAAGCAAAAGCATTAAAAATAAATGCAAGATGCTTCATGCACGTTATAACATACTGAACCTTCAGAATAAATTATTTATACCAAAGGTTGGATGCGCCATAATAGCATCCACCCAGCAGCTAAAAAATGTATAGGAAATAGGAGAGCAAACCACAGAGATTAACAGAAAGAAGCCTGCCAGCTATGGCTGAAAACTTGGTAGGAAAAATAACATAGTGCTTAACTGAAATTATTCAGAGAGTTAAGGGATGATGAATTCACTCTGGTTTTGGTTCTTTTCCCCCCTGATAGTCTACAAAAGAACAGAAGGACCAGAGAACTTTGCAGAACTACAAATCTGATATATTTGTTTATGTTGTACATCTGTATTTCTGTGAAAATAAAAAGAGAACTTGCTGTCAAGCCTTCATTTTTAAAAAGAGGTCCAACTTGAGATTTCCCATGCAGTAAAAATGTAAAATATACAAACTCTTTTAATCAAATATCTTAGTTCTTACACCACTTTTAGCATGACATTAACTAGCACCTTCCAGGAGTATGGTATTAATAAGATCAGCCCTGGCCAGGATACTTTCTGGAGTTAATTGCAACCATGCTGCAATCACATCACCTCCAGCATAGGGTTACATGGTAGAAAAATCCATTGCATAAGGCAGCAGATAGGGCACTAAATACTCACTTCTCAGCTCAGCACAGCACCATATTTTGTCTCCATGTCCTTGCCATTAGCATAAGAGACTGAAGCACTGGAACAAAAATCCATATGCTGATCTGGGGACGCAGGTCTTTTCACTCCACAGCATAGAAGCTGGAGATGGGAGCTAGTGAGGTAGAATACTAGGAGGAACTTATCCACATCCCTTTAGTAAATCCTTACTTCCACATAGTTGAATCTCTCTTTTATACAAACTGACAATCAGCTCTCCATACCAAGCATTTTGAATCCAGAGTTCAAGAAGATGGTGCAAAATAATCACTGTATCGTATGATTTTTAAAGTTCTCTTGATATTCTGAGAGCTCCCTCCACCACCAGAGAGCTGTTAGGTCAGAACACAAACATACCCTCCCTGACAAGGGAAACCTTTCAGTCAGAAGCCTTCATTGTAAGAATTCAGAATATTACACCTGCAGTGTATTGCATCTCTGTGGAACATTTTCACCTGATGCCATGCTGACACTGTCAGACTTTGGAGGTTCATTTTAATATAGTTTGTTCTTCATTCAGAGAGGCTTCCTAAGCAGGAGAAGCCTACTAACCATGCACAGTAGAATACTGCAAATTTGAAAGTGCTGTACTCCAGCCTGCAAAGCTCTTCCATAAAGCAAGGCAACATGCTACATATCATAACCAAAGTTTTGACAACCAGAGGCTCACCAGATCCCCAAATTCCATAACCTCTTTGCTGCAGAGACCATCACCATGAGGCAGCAGATGGCACATGCTGTAGCCCCCTGAGAGTGGTCCGTATTTTCCATGGCACTACTCCATGGCTGCGCGTGACATGGGCACAAGGAGCATAGCCAGGTACACCCTTACAGTGGTGCTTCAGGCATAAACCATCCTACAGAAGGGAATTGTCCCTGCCCCATCTTCAGGGCCATCTGTAGGCTGTACATCACGCTTGGTGAAAGCCCCTGAACTCAGTAACACGCGGTTTATTGTCCAAGACTGCCACCTAAATATAATATAGCACAAACTAATCATTTTTACTGCTGTCATGAGGCTGAGCTTAGGAGGGTAGGATGAAGCTGAGGGGCATGCTAACTTTCAATAAAGAACCTGACACAATATTTCAGTATATTTCAGAATGGGCAACAAAGAGGCTGCTCTTGTACTGTGGGTTGCTTTGTAAGCTTAAAAGGCACGAGTGGCTACCTTGGATTTTTCACAGACCACTTTGGAAAAGCACATACTCCCCAGACAATGGGACAATACATCTCATTTCAGTATTTTGTGAAGATACTAAATTAAACAAACTCTGTCCTTTCTCACTGTTAAAGGGTAGAGAGCTCACAGAGAGATCCTGTATATAGCAATTTCTCATAGTTTCAGCTGAAATCAGAAGCACATTTAACAAGGCATGAAGAAGGCAAACAAACTTATAAAGATAATTCTACTGCCAAACAAGCTATTCAAACCTCCACTACACTACACTATTCTCACCAAATATACTAGTATGTAAAATTTGGGGGAAGGGAATTTTAAATTTGCCGTTGAAAAAAGTCCCTTCATGGTATCCTTACATGCAATTCTCTTACTAGCCCCACAGTGAGTTCTGAGTAATTCCACTGACATCAAAACTACAGTGGTGTAAAAGCATGAAAAATGTGAGGACAATTGTATCCAATATCAAAACCAGAATTACAGGGTGAATAATGAACAAATTGAGGCAGAGCTTTAGCTGGTGTAAAGCAAGTTGCAGATTTCAGTGTGGCAAGGCTAATTTACACCCGCTGTGGATGTTGGTCCATTGTCAGCAAATCCTGTTTTCTCACACATTAACAAATCTGTTAGCAACATGGGAACAAATGCAGAAGTAGGTGTAATGATTAATTTGATGAAACTCTGAATTCATTTACTCTATTAGAGCAATATGGTATGCCCTATAAATGGACAACATTTAAGTTTTGTAAAAAGCCATTAAAATCACAGTAGCTATTGAGCAAATTAGGGGCTTGGGCAATTATTCATCATTTCATTACAATTAAAAACTAATTGAAAGCCTAAGTAAATAACGTTAGAGTTTTATTCATGATAGCGGGGAAAATAGGTTTGAACAGCTTATGTTAGAGACAGACTCTTGTCCTGTCACTAACGGGGAGGATTATACTACACAATAATTTCTGCCATCACCAGCATTTATGCTGCAGCACTAAACACAAAGATCAAAATGATCAGTTGCAGCACAGAAATCGGGGCAATGGCATTAATAAACCCACAGAGCTCAGTCATCCTGCACACCACAGGGAAATCCAGCCTTGCACAGTTGGTGTTTGGAGGCACATATGTGACACAATTAGTACAACAAAATAAGTTTCTCCTTGCTGAAGCATTTGCTGCAAATTGAGTCATTAATCTCATTTATAAAGCAGGCATGATGGCTGGCACGCTGTGATTGGCCAAAGCAATTTCTTCTCATTAGTGTGCGAATAGCTCCATCCTGTTCACTTTAAATGTGGGTCATTTTAACTAAATATAAACACTTCAGCCCTGAGACCCTGCAAGAGCTGGTCCTGTATTTACATGAACAATCAGAAGTCCCACCATGCTGGTAATGCTGTGCTCTAGCACCTGCCTGGGCTACTGCTTGGATGGAGCTACTTGGCATGTGATTCCTGCTTTGTCCTGGTCATGTTTCAGAGACTTTATCTTTTTTCAGGGTAAGTTCTGTGTGGCATTGGATCAAGTCTCTGATGACATATGTGCAATCTTGTATGAGTTATGCAAGGTCAGGGCCAGTCCACCACAAGTAAAGGACTTCTGCCAGTTCTGGAGCAATAACCTGTGCTGTCTGACAGCAAATACAACCCAGTCTCTACATGTGTAGGATGGGTCAGCCTCTGGCTTGGATAGGTAATCTAACCAAACTCTTAAGTCACTGCTTTCCCCTCATTCAATAGGAACTTCCTTATTTTCGTAGGCCACATTTGCATGAGTGGACAGTGACCAAACTTGGGGAGGGCAAATATCTTGAATGACTTCTAGCAAAATTCCCTTTTTCCTGGTAAGGACTTCTGCCCATAAAAAAAGAGGCAATGCTAGGAATCTTCTGCATTCCTTGTAGGTCTTTTCTTCACAGACTTAATTTTAACGTTTTCCTCCTCTGCATACATAACCACTTGGATGACTCATGCCACATTTACTTCAATTATATCACCTAATGTAATAAAGTGCCACTCATTCCACCAAATGTAGAGAACAGCCCATCAGATCATCACTACGAAATTCTACAGCTCATCCAGGGAGGAGGGGAAATATTACATCACCCCTCCTGACAGCACACACTGTTCTGCTGCTTTTAACTTAAAAAGACACTCTCAGGCCACCTGTCAGGAGTTTCAGTCCCCATCCAAGGGCTGCCCCATCATCAGAGTCACTATAGGGTAAGGTGTAGAACCCCTTCACCTTGAGAATGCAACAAGCTCCAGCATATCATGGCTTCTTTAAGGCTCAATTCCCCTTTCCTATCAAAGGGAATCTGCATCATTTGAACAGAGCAACCAAGTGCTAAGTAGTAGAGAGATCACCGTCTGGCCTTCTTCGAGGTATCAAAGACAACTCTTTTGTCTCTTTGGGTTTTTTGTATCAAAAAACCTCTCCAACCAACCACAAAATCAGACTGATATGCTCATCAGGCTCCAAAAGTTCACATTTTAACAAGAGCAACAGGTTTACAGACAGGCTTAAAAACTTCCTGCAAAGAAAAGCACGAGGAGGTCCTTCAAAATGCCTGAAAGACCTGCTCTTACATGGAACAACATAGCAAAATTAAGTTACCTACTTACCCAGCTAAAAAGGCAGAGGTTGACCAAGACTCCATAAACCTCTTGTCTCCTTCCTATAAATATGAGTACAGATGTACAAAACTTGATGTATAGAATTTATAGTGTTTTGTCCTAGACTGGTTTGTTAGTATTTATAAACTAAAATAAAAATTTTGGTCATTTTTTTGCATCAAAGATTGTGGCAATGCAGGTGGTTCCAGCCACTCCCTCTCCTGAGAAGAATTCGGACGACCAGCTCTGGTAGTCAGCAACCCAAGTTAAGCATATAACTTTTATGGTGAGAACCCATAATTTCTTTGTTCTTTCATTTGCATGTTTTCCCCTCCTTGCTTTATGTATGAGGTTATGTGTATTCATATCCCTTCTTTAATATGTATCAGTTCTAGAAAGTTCTTCGTTCCTCGACACCCCATTGGATCCTTCCCTAAGTCCCTCCTATGTGTTGTTCCCATTGGTTCCCTTGCTGTCAACCCCACCTACTTGCCTTTACCCCATTGGCTGAGATCCCTTTCCCCACCTATTCTGTACCCAGTATAAGATCCCTGGACCCTCCTACCAATGCGTCTCTTTGTCCCTGTCATTTCACTGGAAAAAGCCTGTGGGAACACGTACAGAGAGTCCCCTCTCTTTACTTCTTTGCCTCTGCTACTGCGTGCTTGCTTGACCAGCTTAGAGGGAAGCTCCCTCAGGTGAGGAGCTCAACTCCCTTAGCCTGCTTTACTTGTGGGTGTGTGACTGCCGTAGCGTGGACAGCACCGTGGCTAGACCTCCAGGCCCCTTTTAAGCTAGCACGCAGCTCCCCGTCGAAAGACTTGTGCTCTGCTCAGATAGGGCTCTTCTCTGATGTGTGAGCTCACAGTAGCAGCTTTAAGTGAAGGAATCTCCTTCCTGTTTGAAATCCTTTTGGGTAAGTTGCGAGACTTTGGGAAAGAGATGGTCAAATGCAAAGTGCTGTGTTCCAGCTTAACAGGGTCCTCTGCCACTGTGAAGCCTCTAGATGTTTCTTTCTTTAACTAATCATAGCACACAATTAATGAAAGAGTGAATGTTTGTTCTGACAGTTTAAAAATATTGACATTTTGAATACTACTATTACAAATTTTCATCAGTCACTGAACTCCATTGACCGCACTGAAATTGAAAATGCTGCTACTTTTCTCGCTAAGTCAAAAAGGTGGTGAATTTCAGAGAAAAGGATCAGATCTTACTTACATTTCCAGGCCAGTAAGACCCAGAAGATTTGGCTGAAGTCTGAATCTGGGACGTCTGAAAACAGTCCTGTGACATTATAAGCAACTGTGGCATCTGAGAGTGGGATTACCTTTCCTTACCCTGGCCTTCGTTCTTGTGGCTGAAAGCAGGGCTTCCTCATCTGCTCTTTCACCTGGAGCTACTTAACCCTCTTCTGGCAATCCTCCTGCAATCCTTAGGAAGGAGGGGAGTAACAGCGTTAATCCACTGCTGCAGGTACTGGCAGGAGTTAAGGTACAGGTCTCATTGGAGGCCTTGAGTATTTACAATTGTAATCCACTGTGGCAAGTGTTTTCAACCTGTGCCTTCATTACATTTCTAGGCAACATATATATTTTTTTTGTTGCTCAGAGTAAATACAGGGGCTCTGGACTATTAACAATCAGAACACTTGCTGTTGTTTGTGAAATATTAGCTGACCTACTTCATTGCAGTTTTAATTAGGTATTACTCCCATGCTGTTCTCGTCCCTGTGGGGATTCTACATTTGGCACTGATATAAGTGCTCCTACAGCACGGTGATTCACCAGGAGAGAGGCTGTGCAGAAATACATCATTCAAGGTGCAGGAGCACAACAGTGTGCTGAAGCCTTACCTGAGCCATGCCAGCCTCCCTGCTCCCATATCAGGAATTAAAAGGACAGGGCTGCAGGTGTCCAAAAAGGAGACCATCTGGAATTAGCCCTGATTCCTCCCTGACTACAGCCTACACCCAGAAAAACCCTGCTGTACCAAAACTACTGAAAGCCTGGGTCTGTGCCCAGGGATTCATCACCTGCAAGCTTTAGTTTACTGTGTTGACAACTTACAAGTCATTTTAACTGTTTAATTTCCCAAAATAGGTCTCTTTGCATCATACCTCAACAACTGAAATTATTTCAAATGAGCTATTTTTAGTTTAAAGAAGCATGTTGAGGAACAATAAGGCAGAGATCTTAGATTATTTTCTTCTGTTACTCGTCAGCAGAGCCATGATTGTGCAGTTATTTTGTTGTTTCACTGTGGCAGTTCAGTTGTATGCTGCTAACTGCAAAAATGTATTCCCTAGGAATTTTTACAGATTCCTTTTTCTTTTTTTCCTTTTGGCAAAACAACTCTGTATGCAAAATTTCACTCCTCTATGTCCAAAAATAAGAAGCAGTACGTTGAGCAAGAATATGATTCCATGACACATGAAACAGATAGTTTTACACACATCAAAGTAATTTCAGAAGCAATTAAGGATGAAACGCAAATCAGGAGAGCCTGTACTCCCATTGAAGTGTCCCAGGGGATAACAAACCCCCTAACTGCCACTCTCCTCTAATTATACGTAATGCAACTGTATAGGATGCAAAGGAATTGATAGCTATGGCTGCCTGCTGGCATTTGGCAACAAAAGAGAAAGTTAAAAGCTTCCACCGCAGTGAGGTTTTGAACTTAAAAACATCAAGCATATTTTTGTTAGCTTGTTTCCTTTTTCCCTCTCAAAGGGAGAGATTTTGGGGTAGTCTTCCTTAAGCTGTGCCTTGGATCAAGGACCTCACTAATTTTCACTGACCTATAACAAAACCTTTTTTCTCTCTGTTTATGAATTTTAAGAATTCTTAAAAGCAACCTAAATCCACCTTTCCTATTACTAATGAAGGTTAAATTGGCTACAGCCAAATCCACTTTTAAACTGATGGCACAATCTGACTGTCATTAAAATGAAGTCATTTTTTCATAGAATCGTAGAATGGTTTGGGTTGGAAGGGACCTTAAAGATTATCTACTTCCAACTTCCCTGCCATGGACAGAGACACATTTCACCAGACCAGGTTGCTCAGAGCTCCATCCAACCTTGCCTTGAACACTTACAGTGATGGGGCATCCACAGCTTCTCTGGGCAACCTGTGCCAGTGCCTCAGCACCCTCACAGTAAAGAATTTATTCCTAATATCTAACCTAAGCCTACTCTTTTTCAGTTTGAGTCCATTCTTCCTTGCCCTGTCACTACAAGCCCCTGTCAAAGGTCTCTTTCCATCTTTCTTGTAGGCTGTCTTCAGGTACTGAAAGGCCACAATTGGTTCGTTTTCATTAAAGAAATTCAGAACATGGAAACAGGGATAGAGCACTCCTGTATAAGCTGGACAGCTCTAATGATGATTTACCCTGGTTTGGAACATACCTGTAATACTTTTGTTCACTCATTAGTTTTGATTTGTCACAGCAGGATTGTGGCTGCTCTGCTCGTGCTGTAACACTTCATGAGGGTTGGGTGACTTAATGAAGCAGCCTTTCTCCCATTACGTATAAACACCAAGTTAAACCCCAGCAGACTTCATGAAGGTGCCATAAAATTAGTAAGTTCTGAAGCCTTTGCAGGAGGATTTAATCACATAACTTTGTAATGATGTTTATAGAACTCATGTGGCAGGAATCTTTCTGAGTTACATGAAACATAGTACTGCAAGACTCTGCTTCCCCAACAGCTTCCCTATTCCTCCCCAGAAACAGGTTTTGGGCAGTTTCTTTTTGTCATGATTCAAGAGACTTACAGGTCTTCCATTTTTCATCTACCTGAAAGATGGGCTCCTTTAAAATCAGTAGAAACTCAATATTCCTCTCCCAGATTCCACTCACTGTTCCTGGGTTGAGCCCAAATACTCAGATGTGGGACAGAACTGCTTCTAAAAGTTTTGGCAGGGCAGGATGCCCCACCTGTGCTATGGATCCACTTTAGAGGCCCCAGAGATGTTGCCAGCTCTATCATTACTTCTCCCCATTCCTTTCATCATCTGCAGGATATGGGACTGACCATGGGACCTGCACAAATGGGACTGGAGCAAAAAAAAAAAAAACCACCAAAAAAACACAAAAAAACAAAACAAAAAAAAAAAAAAAACCAAACAAAACAAACAAACAAAAAAAAAACAACCCAGGAATCAAGGAACAATTTTTCCTAAAATAAAAAAGCAAATAAGGTGATTACATTGTATTTTTACTCTCTGTAGTTTGTACAAAGAGCTCCAAATTCTGTCCTATGTATCTATGTACAGAAAGCTTTACAATGAACCTCGGTTCTATCTGAAAGATGTGGAATTTTCTATCATAAGCATACATATTTCAGTGGAAAATACTCATTTACTAAAGCTCCCTTTTTCACTTCCTTTAGAAAATACTAATTGGAGACACCAAGAGGTAGAACACCGACTTGAGAAAAGTGATTTCAATGAATGTATTGCCTTCTCAAACCACGAGAGCTGGTTTAAGCCTAACTAGGACAGGGTTTGAATGGGTGAGGCAGATCTCTCAGAATTAAAGTTGTCACCACTTAATTCTGTTGCAAAAAGTTTGGTACGTATCTACCGCATATGCAAATAATCTAAGCATCAAGTTGTGTTGCAGTCGAGCCACTGTAGAAAGGGGGAAATTTAATCTCTGTGACTCCTGATAATCCTGACTTCTTAAATATAATGACAACAGTGCATCTCTTACCTACCTGTAACACACCATGCCACAGCTGTCAGTCTTTTGCTGATGGAAGTGACTGAGAATAACAAATCTGAGTCATGAAACAGGAGCAGGGGAAAAAAAATACTATGTTTTCTGTTTGGTTTTTTGTTTTGTTTTGCTTTTTTTTTAATATCTAATATTTAAAAATCACTATGTACAAATTTAATTATAACCTGCTATTTCTGAGCTATAAAATATGAGCCCTATCTTGGAGGAAAGGGAGGATAAAGAAAACAGACATTCTTAAAGAAATGCCACCCACTAAAGAAACAAGAGAATTTACTGTAAATGTTCTGCTAGATCCTTATCTGCATGCAGGGCAATAACAGACCCCTCTGTGGTTACTCCTGTGTTCTTGGTTCATGAAAGTCACATTATATATGTATATATCATAATAATTATACATCATTTCTCTGTGTGTTGTGAGTTATCATTTTTGGATGAATATGTAACAGAACCTAATGCTAGGGCTGACTCCTCCCACAAGCATATTTATTCTTACATTTCAATTTTATTGGCATTTCTAATGCCAGTGTTGCACCTGCTGGAATCCTTGCCCTGCTGCACACGTAACAAAAGAAAGTCATGCAACATTTTGGTCGGGCTTTGAAAAAACCATCCATGAAAACATGCCTTTGGGGAGTCAGCAGCAAGCTACTGAGCATAGTATGCTTGTAAAGGTGGGCTCAGCACTGAGTAAGGCCTAAGCAGGGACACTCTTATACCTTCAGAAAAAATATGTTGTAATGAGTGAAAGATGAATATGTTTTGCTTTTGTGGAAATATGTTCAGTGACTCACACAAGTGGGCAGTTAATTTCAGTTCTCTGGCTGCAGTGCCTTAAGTTATGAATTTCGAGGTAACGTTCAGAGAAAGGAGTCATTTATGAATTGCCTCCTTCCTGCCTGTATTCTATATTAATATTTACATTACTTTTCAAGCTACAAACAAATTACCAAAGATGAGATTCAAGAAACAACATCTGGGCTGCTGCTGTAAGGGGTGGGTAGAATATGCAGCAGAATAGCATCATATAGGGGAACTGTCTGTGTGAGGAGACTGACTCATGCATTAATGTTTAAGGAGAAAGCTCTTGGGGCATATTAGACCTTTTGCTTTATGGATATACACAAGATTATTTTATCTTTCATCCTATCCAGAGCACACTGAAATCAATGTATGCCTTGCTTTGATTTCACTGAGGTTTTGAATCAAACCAACGACTGTAATTATGAAGGGCAAAGAGTGATCATAATGATTCGTGATCATTTTGGTGCTCTATAAGCTGAAATGTTGATTTACCATGTTCATAGCCCATTTCCTTTTGCTTTATGGGGATTGGAATCGATTCACACACATCAGCAGGAAATGAATTTGATGCTCTTTTTTTTTTTTTTCCAGTAAATTTGTCCAGAGCAAACAGCTATTTCGTTACTGGAGGGGCCACCAGCATCTGCCATTAGCATTTGTGCCAGGTCAGGACACTAAACTGGTGGTGATGCCTTTTTTACAGCTGTCACTAACAGTTACCTAGAACTTGAGGGCACGTCTTGCTGGGGAATCCCATGATGTTCCAGCATATGCTATCTGGCACCACACAGAGCGCTGGGGGAGGCAAGGGAGGGTCACACTCACAATCCTGCCAGCTGGTCAATCTTGCACATAGCAGTAACTTGAAGTGATGCTAAACACCACAGGTTGGATTCTTCTGAGTGCCCTGCCAAGTTTATTGTAGTCCTGGTTTAATACTTTTCATTGCTTTTTCAAATAGAGGAAGTCCCTAAAGCTCCTTTTCATCTGGTTCAGTGCCACCATCTTTTTTAGTGCTGCTCCTAGCAAGTGTCCCTAACTAATAGTAACAATTACAAACATGCCAAGAGTTAATTAGCCCAACACAAGGACAGGTTTTTCTGGCAAGTATCCCAGGTCCTTGACTGACATCTTGGCATGGGCTCATCACAAGTGCTTCTCTGGTTTGTGGATATGAAAGCATACTGCAGTGTGGCCCAAGGAGGGAGAAGACCGAGATGCTCCTCCAAGTGCTATGAGGAACTATGACAAACAAGCAGAAACTAGATTTCATAACTCTACCATTCTATAGCTGAGATTTAATTATGAGCACAAGACACAAAGCTACCAGTGTGGCTGTGGGGAACATGGTGAAGTCTCCAGAGATGCAAGTGTCCTTGCAATATTTCTTCAATTTTAAGTGATGGCCATTTTTATAGAAATACAATTCTGTTCACAACCACTGAGGACTGGAAGCACAGGAACATTACCTTTCCATGAAAAAGTGTTCTAAACATTTTTCTGTGTTGATGTGGGTCTATCTCTATTCTGTTCCTGCCCATTTTCTGATATGATCTATCTACAACCATTGAAATCCAGAGAGTAACTTTAAAATATGTAGCCTGTGTCTGGATTTTCTTCTATTGTTTTAATATGCTTGCATATATGTCCTTTCACTGCATCTATCCAAGAGTACCACTGCCCTTTATTTATTTAGAAATGATAGAGATTAGAGAGTTTGTATTCAAAAAGATCCTTGATGGTATACGGTATTCCAATGGATTAAATGCCAGATTCTGATCTTATTGTAGGCAAGAAAATGACTTGTACCAGTTTCAACATCTTTGCAAAGCTCTTCAGAGTTGTTTCATAGCATTATAAGAAATGCAGTCACAACTAAACTGAAAAATACAACCTTTGAGAACAGAAAGGGATGGCCCCAGTCTCCCTAAGTATTTTAGCAGAAAAATCTGACAAAATAGGAAAAATATTAGTCATGATGTTTGGTGTCAGAGTACTTATGACAACATCACTGCTTAAAAAGCAAACGAACTAACACAAAAAAGCCCCCCAATATTTCCAGAGAATCTGTGATCAGTTATTTTATCCTAGGATTTTTATGACCTTTCTCTATAAATACGGTAAAAATTGATTTGGGAAATGCAGTGACTTTGGGCAGTTATTCCTTTATTGAGAAAGACAGTGGGCTGCACAGGCCTCTCCCAGCCTTATCAGTAGGTTTTACAATGTGTGCTTAGGAGGAAATATGCAAATAATAAGGCTCAAGATTGAACTATGATTCCTATTTTAAGTTCTCTCTTTACCCATACTGTGATCTGCATTACGAGTGAGTATTGGAATAAATCTGAATCCTTTTTTTTTTTGGTCACTTATGATGCCCTGTCCAAATCCAGAAGTGTCTACATTGATGCTCCAATGAGGCTAATTATAAGAATAAAAGTAAACTTACTGCTAGGGAGGTACGATTCTTTATAGCATGAAGATTTGAAGGAGATGAGTAAGCATTTTGAAGCTGCTTCTCCATCATTTTCCCCCGCATTTTCAAACACCTTCGGATTCTGCATTTGCATTTTCCCCAGTGCCAGCCTGCAGAGCGTGTCGTTTTCCAGGGCCACCACGTCATTCTGTTTAGCTGAGCAAGAAGCATGTCCATGTTCAGTTTGCTCAAAATTCTGTTGTGTTCTTTACCTCTCAAAGATGTATGATCATGGTTTTTGAAGAGGGAATGCCTAAGGGAGAATAAAAAACCAGTGCATGATGCGGTGGCAGTGGATGGGGAATCACTGAACTCCATGGATGTGACTTTTCCCTCAGTTCTTATTCTGTAACCTGGTTCGTTATGGTGCTATTGGTACCAATAGTCAACACTACTACCAGTCCTTTCCTAACCCAGTGTCCCACATCTTAATTTTCCAAGCAAATTATGACCACCAGAGAAGAGCTCCTGTGCTGTTCTGTGAGTCACAGTTGGAGAATCCTATACACAGAAATACCAAGTACATTGTAGGAATCAGTGACAAAATAATTACTTTCCCATCTCAGTTCAAAATATCTCTTAACTGTACTTTGTAATGTAATATAATCTACAAACTCTTTGATCACATTTTGAAAGTAAGCCATGGTACTGCACTGTCCAAGGATTTATGTGGGATTCAGGGAGACAATAAAGAATGATTCAAGCTCTTTACACTCTTTTCACTTAGTTTGAACAAATTCACTGTTATGGCCTAGACATATGAGTGGGCATCATCCCAGTGCAGTTGAGGAGAGATGGGAAGAAGTGCTGATGCAGGTCATTGCAGTGTGAATGAACTCGCCCACTTATCCACCATTTGTACACCTTAAAGACTGGTCATAAGCTGATTGGAATTTGCAATAAGCATTCCCACTTCCTTTTCTCTCTGGCAGTATGCACCATGGCAGCATCCTAATTTCTGTTGTATTAAAAGATTTATTTGTAAAGGTTGACAACCCCATTACTAGCCAAAATATCAAGCAAAGCTGAATTTCCTTCAAGCTCTTTTCAGAGCTCAAGATTGAGGAATTGCTGATCCATAGGTTAAATCCCATAGGTACTGAATGCTCCGGTTCTAGTCAAGGAAATCACAGAGGACTCTGAGGTTAGGACAAGAGATTTTTTTCCTAGTCTCCAGTAAAATTACCTGCATACTTGAAGCTGAACATCTGCCTGAGTGCTCTGTTGGATTGAAACCAAGATGCTTAGCACTTCACCAAGCAGGGCTCTGACAGTCTCAAGGCCAATGATTTTTACAGCAGACAGCCAAGCCATCAAAGGATTGAACAATACAGAAAGAATGCTGAAAACACAAACTTAGTGGCTTGCTTCCTCAAGGAGATGACAATGTGTACCCTTATCACAAATTAAATATGAGAAGAAAAGGTTGTAACCATAGCAGCTGTGAAAGTCAGGCACTCTGGGCACAGGATTTATTATGCCTCTACTTCATCACAGGCTGCATTCATTTACAAAGAAGTCCTTAACGTCAAGAACAAAAGAAACAAAATTTCTGTGAATGCTCTGAGTGTGCTGACTGCCTAATGCTTTGAGTGCCACTTCATAAGCTGAGCTGACAGGAAATAATAATACAATTAGGCAGCAATGACCTTCAGGTCGGGCACTTCCTGGCAGTTAACCCAGTCTTCAACCTGCTGGCTTGGCTGCTCTTGGAAAGTGCCAATCCTGAGGCTTTCATAGCTATGACAACTGCAGGAGTTCTTAAAACAAATAAATTACCATTTTTATGTGTTGAAAAGTTAAAAACTGAACTGCACATTGCCATGGAGACAGTGTGCTATTTAGAGCACAGAGATTTTCCAAGGAGTGAGAGTCCAGTTTAATATCCAACAGGAAAGAATACCTCAGTTTTCACGATTTGTTGGGTTTATAATCATTGTACTTTGCATGTAGGATCCACAGAGACAATGTTAATTGATACTCTGAAGTCATTTGTGCATTCTGGAGACACATCTTGACTATCATATTGGAACTGTGTATTCTGCTTTGGTCTGCCCCAGTTCTTACACCACCTGCTTTCTGTGATGTCCTATTACCAGAGACATCAGTAAAGACAGTTTAAGGAATTGTTTAAGCGTCAGCCAACAGAAATACTCTATTAAACTGCCTTGAGTTTGCTGGCTCTATACCATGCACTGAGTGCTTCAAATCTGAGGAGTGCCAACCTGGCTTAGATTCTCTTTTATCAATATCTTTTTGGGGAATAGAAATGCTCCACAAGTTTGCTGGTAAACACAACTTGATTTGCACTATAGGAATGTCAGACAAATGCTTGGTATTTGTAAAAATAGCGTATCCCAAAGCATTAATGCGTCTTACCAAGGAATCTTATCGACTGAAAAAGTCACTGACACTTTGCATTCCTTAATGCTTAATTTTAAACATTCTTCTCATCTTGTCAAGGAATAGAAAACAACATATGAATGAGCTTTTGTTGTAAATATTGATTCTAAAGGAACCTGTTAGAGACTCTGCATGTAACAAACGTATGAGAAGAAGAATAACGTGTGGGTTTTGCTCGCAATTGTCACACACAGAGTTTGGCCAGTGCTTCAGTTTTGTATTCTTGGGTATACCCTCTGCTTGGCAGACCTGTTTTGGGTTGGTTTGGAGGCTTTTGGGGTTTTTTTAATAACTTTTTAAAATAAACAATGACTTGTGGTTTGCAAACAATTCACTGCAACGTGAGGCAGAATGTGATTCGGAAGGGCATGTGCTTTCTTGAAGGACACTTGCAGAAAAGCCAAAATACAAAGTTACCGAGCATTCCTGCTGGATATCTAAAGATGGATCTGAAAGGAGGAAGGGATGGAGGGGCTGAACATTCTGATTTATGTAAGCTGTAGAGGAAAGCGTATGTAAGACCACGTGCAGGAACATATTGCAAACAGTGCAGTATAGGCTATAGCAATAGAAAATTAATCAGTATATATGAGATTAGACACAGGATGCTTGGATTTCTTCTCTGCAATAATTCTTTCAAGGCCTTCTAAGATCCTTTTCTGTCTTTCTCAACACAAGAGGCATCTGGTTTATTATGTCTAGACTCATGAACTAGGCACAGGCCTCTTATTTTTTTTCCCTTTAAGTGTAGAACAATAAGGTGCTGTACAATACTATATTACACCAGTCAGATCTCAGGTTAACTTTATTTTTTTAGTGGGTGTGAAGGCACTACCTATTAGCTACTGATTGAGATTCTCTTAAAAATGTCTATATCAAATAAGCTATAAAATCAGTGCTGCAATGCCCTGTATTTAAGCAAAGATTAATATTTTCTCAGCTGTGCTATAAACCATTAAAAATATCTCACCAAAACTAATGTGATAAATCATTATCATCAATGAGTCAATTTGAGAAGACCAGAAACCGCTCTCAAACTGCAGCTAGTAACTTCTGTATTTGAGAGTGCTGGGATGAACTCAAGAGCACCTCAGGCTAAGGCTGTCCTCTGACTGAGGAGAAAAATCCCTTTTCAGAAGGCACCAACATTTGGGGACTGGTAACACACAAGAATCTCAGATTGGGAATGGCACAAGACAAATGTGGAGATAATCCATAGCCACTCTCTCCACACAGGAATAGCTGTCATACTGAAGGATCTGATTCTGAGCACTTAAGGCTATGCCTGTGCAGCAGGTGACTTTATCTGCTCTTCACACCAAGCTGAGACCCTGTAGCTTCAGCTGATATGGTACCAGCCTGAGATGATAAACTCTTTTCCTACAGTAGCAGACTAATATGTGGGCTTGGAGCACAGGCAGAATGACCTCACATCTGCCCACAAAAGACCTTTCAAATATATTTAATATTGGTATCCAAACACAGGCACATCCACTATTAGCATTCCCAATTACTTCTTAGCGAAGGTGTCCAGTCCAGTCTATGAAATATCATCACATAACTGCAAGATAAGTGAGAAGCTCGGGCTGATGCAGCCCCAGAACAAAATACCTTGGCTTGGGACTGTGCCAAGTTTTGTTTTGTCAGCATTCAGAGCTGTTGTTGCCTTTGTGGAAAGGAAACAAACACCATTGAAGCAGAAGAGAGATAAAATGAGAACAGTGATAAAGACTTCCTTAATTACTCATATTCTGATCTTTCACTCTAGTGGTGCATTTCAGACTCACCTTAGGGCACGTAACTGGCCAGACTTCAAGAACCTCAAAAGAAGCAGGAGAGACTCTGCACATCTTTCAAAAAGATTCTGCCATTTACCTGCCCTTTACATTTTCTCCATTTGCTTCCATTACACCCATAAGCAATTGCTCTCTCTCTCACACACAAGTGATCTCTGTCCCTGTAGAGCAGGAAATCATACAAGACCATAAAGGAAAGAACACCGTTATCTTCTTGTATTTTAGCAGAGAGAAAGGAAATTGCAAACACATTATCTCTCCCAAAAAAAAAATGGGTACATCCAATTTAATAGTTATTCTGGAACTCAAGGGAACTGTGAGTGTGCATGCTCTGGGAACGGCACCAGATTATCCTAAGTGGAATCCAGCAACAAGTTCTTTTGTGGTAAGGTGGAGGCAAGAACAAACAAACATCTTTCTTCTCCCCTCCTCTGAAAGGGAAGGTGGTGACAAATCAAGTCAAGGGGGAATCACCAGTACGATGACAACTGTTTTATCAACAAGATGTGGACACAATCCTTCCACAGACACCATGGTGGAAATAGTGGCAGCAACATACACACTGAGAAATGGAGCAGTGTTGGTACCAGTGAAAACAATGTGAGTGCTTTGTGCCAGCTGCAAACCATTCTCTGGTCCCAGCTGCCCGCATATCTGACCCACGCAATGCTCTGGCACTGCTTTGGCTTGAAGCTTTTTCTCTGAGCAGAAGATGAGAGCTCTGAAAGAGTAGCTTAGGGAAAGATATTCCAGTTACACTGAATGTCATGCGTTGTTTCCACCTTGCATTTTTAGAGGCTCGTACATACCTTCCTAGACAAATCATAGATTCCATTAAGAGAAAAAGACACTTCAGTTTACCTGAAGCTTGCTCTTGAAATTTGCCCAAAGATAAAAAGTTTCACTATTCTACTATCCAACATTCACAGTACAAAGAGTATCAGAGACTGCAACCTGGGCCTTGAGTACAGTTATACAGTAACCACTAATACTTAAGTTTTAATTAAGACCTTTGCCACTACTAATACATTCATCCTGCTGTCTAATTGCCTAAGGACACTTGAAATTACACCAGCTTTGTCTCCCAGGATACTGGGGACACACAATAATCCAGAAACAGAGTGAAATTTAGCCCCCCCACATATCAATGGGGTTTTTTTGAGTCATCAAAATCTCCACGTCTCAGCAACAACAAAACCAAATCATATTCCCAGTGTACATGAGGTTGTTTAATGCAAACAACTGATTTTCCATGTATTCAGGCAAAAGAAAGTCTGGTTTGAAAACTGCTTTTCAAGCTTCATCTCTTAAGGAATGAAAACAAGGAGGGAAAGAGGATAGGAAGAGGGGGAGAGGAAGTTTTAGGAAGATGCACCCGGGTTTGTATTCATTTATGTCTGGTCTCGTCTGTCATGTCATATGGTGCCATGAAGCACAAACTGATTTCTAAGAGCAAGGGAGAGGATCTGGCTGCTGGTAGTATATGATCCATTTGAGAATTTTCACAGAAAAAAAAATTGAAATGGCAGAATTCAGAGGACCAAGGACTCTTTTTCTATTATTTTTTATAGAACTCACTAAATTGCATGAAAAAATACTGTATTTGCATTCTGGCATTTTCAGCATTTCAAAGGTAGGTGTAATCAATAAAAAAACTCATTGTCAAAGGGTGAAAATTTCCTAATTCTCAGTAAAATCAGGGAGTGAGAGATGTTACCGCTCTTTTAGGGTTTGTTCCTCAGATCAGCTCTTTCAGTGTTGGTGCAGTAGTGCATAAACAGTTGAGGCAAAAAGCACATGACAGAGAAGCATCAGGTTCATATATTATAAAATGCAGTTTCTCTCACTTAGGCCTTAAAGCTCTTCAGTTCTAGTAATCTCCTTTCTAATGTTTTATGCACTGTTTCTAATAGCTTGGTAGACCACAGAAGGAAAATTCTCACTTCAGAGAACACGTGAGATAAATGTTGAAGCTAATGGAGTGATTCTTGCCCATTGAAAAGGAAAAGAAGCATCTTAGTACATATCCTTAGGCCAGGTAAATGATATTTAGTGTTACTTCTTAATCTTCAGCAGTGAAAATCTATCGCATGTGGCCCAGGGCTAAAATGAATCAATCAAACATGTAAAATATTGTTGACAGTGATGAACTCAACCTGCAAAGAATCAAGAAACAGAGTCCTTTCCTTTTCAGACTGTCACCTTATGTCCTACAAAATGCAAATGAATTCCAAGTCTGAGGAGTATGCTGAGTCTGTAAACCCAGCCCAAATAATCCTGATTCCTGCTCACTGACTGGGCTGGTTTAAAAAGGAACCTGTTTCCCGAGGCTTATCGTATGTGCTCAGAGAGCTCCACTGACTGCATGCTGCAGCTTTCCCCTGATTGTACATCCTGCTCCCAGGCCTTTTCTTCCTCAAGAAGAAAAAGCTTGGCAGCCCCAAAGGTTAACCCAGCCTTTTAGAAAAATCTTTACTTATTAAGTGATGACTCGCACTAGTTTGTGGGAAATATTAGGTAATATGACTGCTAATGTTCAGGCACTACATGTCAATACTTCAGGAGCCTGATAGAAAAATCCCACCACCTTGCCTGACCTCTTCAATTTTTAATCTTGTAACATCCTGGTGTGATATCACAGCCAGTAATTTTTTTCTGTTCGTGCTTGGCAAGGCTCCAGATGGTTTTTAAGTCACTTGTTCAGGCAGAAGAAGAATGGTACATTTGGGATGAAATTATCCTGGAGGGCATTGCTACAATTAGAGAGATGAATGGCCCTCAGCTTTAATGAGAACACCAGGTACACGTTTCATGTGCTTATTCAAAGGAATCCAGCTCACTCAGCCAGGCAGTATAGTGCTGGTAAGTCAATACTTGTGGAACTGCAAACATTCCTTCTGGAGAAGGGGCTGTTTCAACTCCATGTTTACCTATAAACAAAACACATCTTAGCAGGGAAAAAACATCCCAATTGCCATGAATATTCTGCCTCATTCCTTCCAGCATGTTAGAGCTGCTTTTAAATTCACAGTAGAACAGTGTGCTAGAGAATGCTGGGTGGGCATGAAAAGCAAGATTAGGACATTTATATCACAGTTCTAAGTACACCCATGCCAGATAGCATGCAATTACATATCTCAGATCTCATTCTGATAGTGAAAATGTTTTTGTGCTACTTGAACAGAAATCTGTTCTTTTAACCCTGTTGCATTCCTGTGCTTTTTCAAGCTTCATGAGATAGTATTTTGTGCTACCTATCTACAGCTTCGCAAACACAAAAATACTTAAAGGACTGTATTTAGAACATAAAGACAAACTCTCTTAGTTGAGGAAAGGAAAGAATTAAGGCTGCTAGAGCTGCCCCAGCTCAGTTTCCCTTTTCTGTGTTGATTATGATAAAGCCTTTGGTGATTCAAGCATATTTTTCCATATCATTTTTCCAGCCTCCTTTTGTGCATAGAATGGACTGCACTTACTAAATGAGCAGCAATTCAATATTTCGTTTTCTACCTGTTCAATGTATTGCCTCGGGCCTTATTTATTGCACATTTACAAATGTGGTTCTGAAGACAGAATTATTAATATCCTCCTGGGTGTTTCTGTGCTGCTTATCATTAGCCTATGCGAGTGCTTCACAAAGATCATGCCATTTATCTTCCCACCGTTTTTCAGAGGTGAGGAGATGGAACCAGCCCTGGTTTACAACTTTCAGCTCACAGCTTTCACACTTTTTTTCCACTTCTTTTTCCTCCACCACCTCTACACTTCTAGGTTCTGTCCTTTCCCCTTACTTCATGTTGTCATCAGCATCTGCCTGCCTCCTCAGCAAATTCCAGCTCTCGTTTCTGTGACCAGGAGGAAAAAGCCCCAGCCAGGGCTTTTCTTCTTTTTGTTGCTAGCACTGACATTATATGTAATTACCAGACAGGTGTTTTCAGTCCTGTGCTAAACCATGCCCCGTCCATCCAGAAACTCTGGAAAACTTAGCGGTCAAAACTAGGAACTTTGTTGAACTCCAGCAAACCAGACATTTTCAAAGGCTTGTAGCTTTTTTTAAAAGACATTATAAGAGCATTCCTAACAGCAACTCTATGCTCCATTCAAATTTCAAAGCCTCATTCAAAGTGTGAATAGTAGAATCTTTTGATGACTCACTCAACTTTTTTTTTTAACAAAAGGAAACCTGCTTTGTCATATTTCAGTTGTAAAAAACCCAAACATTCTTGATAAAATTTATATATATGTAAATAAAATTTGGATGATCCTGTTACAGAAAAACCTGCCCTCAAATAATGTTTTGAAGAGCTATGACACCCTTTTTTCAGTTTCTTTTAATAGGAAGTACTTGAAAATTTTAATTATAGAAACTGTTACCAGCCCTACCTGTAATACATGAATGGACACACATAAACTTCTTATGTCCAACTCCGTGACAAGGGGAAAAAACCAGAATCTAGTAAGTAGACTCATGCACTTACAGAAATATGAACATATACAAGTGTCTTTAAGCTTTCATTTGCTTAAATAAAAATACCCAGGGGAATTCTTTAAGGGAAAACACATAAGGTGAGAAAAAATCCCTAATTTTTCTGGGCAATTTATTGCATCCCTTCTCAAATGCATATTCCAAACATTGAGTCCTCTCACAGCTTTTGAGAAAATGAGGTAGCTGTTGTTAGTGGTGGGCAAACTATCAGCACCACAGTAGAGATGAATTTCTAAATGCATTACTGAGAGTGTTACTTGCTGGTAGTCTGGTGATAATTACAACACATCTTAAAATCTGAGTGCACTCTCCATGCCACTGTAGCTGTGTGCCTGACTCCCACACCCCAGCTACTAATAGTAATAGGAACACAATATTTTACAGTCATGAGATTTAACTTTGGATCAGTATTGTGAAAGACCCAGGTGGCCATGATCAGGACCCTCAGGCTTCTTCCACTGTTATATTTCTGTACAGCAGGACACTGACTTGGATAACAGCTGTGCCCATTGGACATTTCTTCCACCCACACCCTGCATCCCAAGTCACCCTATATACTGGAGCTGTTACTGCTTGGTCACCTTGGAGAAATTTAGAATTACTGTAGGAACAAAACAGAACAAAAAACCAACCAGTACTCCAATAACAGTACAGATCTCCCTCTAACAGAAATAGGATAACTTGATGCTAAAAATCTTGAAACCCCTCAGAACTCAAGTCAGATTAAGATTACTTCAAATGTAAGTATTAATTTACAAATATACAAAGCATATAAAGACCATTACAAAGCATGTGTGTATTTTTTCTGGGAAAAAAAAATCTCTTATGATGTCAGTTTTTCAGGTTACTGGACATTCTCAGACTTCTAGCAGAGGCTGCAGTTCACTATTAATGCATTATTAATTACCTCAGAGATACAGTCACAGAAGAGGCTCTTGGTCTGGGAAATTAGGCTGGGTCTTGCACTTTTAGGAGGGAGCTTCCTTGAGGATTCATTGAGTTTCTGAGTTTCAGTCTCATTTCCCTATCCTTCTTCATAAAAGTATTTGACATTTCTTATCAGACTATTAACTACTGTCACCTCTTTGGAAACATCCATATGTCTGACAGGTTGGGTGCAGCCCTCTTCTGTGCTTGGCTGAGCCAATTGTTACTCCCTGGGCAGTAAAGCCTTCTTTCTGTCCAAGGAGGCACTGCCTATCTCTAAACATGGAGTATTTCAAGGCATTAAAAATGTATAAAGCATGTCAACTGCTTATTATGCTTTATACAAAAATGTATTAAAATATAGATAGATAAAATTACACATGGCACAGTCACACCAGCTACGTGACTGAAACTGGTTTACAACAAATCAGCCACAGTGGAGTAGATGGGACCCTAATGAGTTTGGAGCCATGAGTGCCCACAGATGTCTGATGCCATGCAGGAGGCTGAGAAGGAGGTTGGGATGTTATGTGCAGCAGCTGCAAGCCAGGACCTGGATAAGTGAGTCAGGATGAGTGTTTCTGTCCCCTGGGTGCTGGTCCAAACTGGGGCAGAGGGGCTGGGGCCTTGACTGGCAGGAGTGTGTCACGTACAAGGGTCTTTAAACAGAAATCATACTGCAAAAATCCACTCTCTAGGCCCATCCCGCTTAGTAAATATAGCTCAGATTCTGTCACTAAATGATGCAATTATGTCTCTGCATCTCCTTTACCCTGCAGTCTACCAAGCCCCATCAGCCTTTCATACCTGAACAGAGCATGGCTCCTTTCGACGTAACCTTTCTGAGAAATTGTTTCTCAAAACCAAGGATACGTTGCCTAACCACTGATTAACTTAGGCTAAACTGCATTTCTGCAGCCTTAGACTGGAACAACAAGGCACACACCAGAGTGCCCACTAATCGACTTTAAGTGCATTCCCCTGAAGGCTGAAAATTACATGGCATAGCAACACACTTGGCTTACAAGGATTGCTGGAGGAGTTGAATGCCAAGGATTTACTGCTTTTGACCCTCCAGGAGTTTAGCATGGGGTCTAAGCACTGTCAAATAGGGTTTTGCAAAAGGGAGAGACTGTTGCCAGTGCTGCTAGTGCAGGTGCTCAGACATCTGGAGTGTCCCAAGGACACTGCAGCTGTACCCTTCATTTTGCCTTGGCCTTTTCCTGGGGACACAGGATAAGCCACAGGAGTTTCTCCCATGGAATAGGTATTAGATACTAATCTCCTCTCTGTATGAAAAAATGCTGGAAGTGGTTCCTTCCATTGTCCCCATCAGAGCTACTGTCAATCAATGAGAAGAAAGGTCTAAAATAAGTGTGGTACCTTTCTCACCCATACTTGCAGCAGAGGGAATTTCACTACATGATGTCCTTTTCTCTAGCAGGGATCAGGCCCTCCATCAAGCCCAGCCAGGCCTTTGAGGGCAATACAGTCCTCTTGTTGCTGTATTCACAAACTAGCCAGAATAAATTTTTTTTTTTTCTGCAGACTTCTTCTATACAAGCAGCTAGCTGTAGTATCTTATTGATTGTATTGTTGGTTTCTGTAGAAACAGACATGAAGTTAATTAAGATCAAGGGTTAGAGCCGATACAAATTGATATTTTCAATGCAGTTCATCTATCATGCACATTCAAATTAGTTTCCCCAACAAAACATCTATTGTGGAGAAATGGTGTCGGCTGAATCATTTAAGAGAATGTTACGAAGAGCTTAAAGATGCTAAATTTGCTTTCTGTTTATCCTTCCGAAAAGGTTTTCCTTTGATAAATAAATAAAAACAATTTTTAAAGTTTGCAGATTTTGGATTTAAAGAAGATCTTTAAAGAAGATCTCTTTGATCGAAAGCAATCCTCCTTACAACCTGCTTGCCAATGTTCATTTCTATTAATTTATTTTCCTAAGGAATGTGTTTCTTACAGCTGCTAGAACATTTGTCCAGGTAAAAGGAGCCCCTTCTTTGCCTCAGATGTTATTATTCCTGTCAATTCACTCTATTACATGTAACAGTGAGCTGAAATTCCTTGTGGGGTGGCATGCACATGCCAGATCTTTGGGTCATTTCAGCTCAGCAGGAGCCAAATGCGTCCTCACTTTTTACAAGCAGTACCATGAAGAGATAGCTCCCAAATCCAGCTTATGTTAACAAGCTGCCTGCGTTTTGACAAAGCTGTCCCAAAGCCACTATTAAAATGCTGGTGGTTCTGATTTTTCCTGGTGGCTCCATATCCAAATACTGGTGCATTTAACCACTTGTACTCTTAGTGCCTCGTATTTGGAAAGTTGAGCCTTCTTTACAGCTCCATCAAAAAGCAGAGGGGGAAAAGGACTCCCTGACCTGCCCACTGTATGCTGGCTACAGCTTAATCATCTTGTCAGCTCACAGTGTGCCGTGTTTGCTGAAGTGGAACGGGAAAAGAAAACAGAAAATCATGGATAACGCAGTACATCACCCTTGAATCGTGCTTTCACATTTCAGATTCGCAGGGAAGGTCCTTTCCAAACGAGCTTGCAATCACCACAATTAAGTAAATCACTGTGATATTTCTGTGACCCTTCAACATGGCATCAAACCCACAGGCAGATACTGATTTGTAGCAGACTGAGAAGGAGATTGTAAGCTAGATCTGAATTCAGCATTTCACTGCATTTCCCCAGAGGGGCTTTAGAAATGGGGCAGCCTCAGCTGAATCTCCCAAAGGGCTGCAGGAGCACATGTGCCACTGGGGAGGGATGCTGGTTTACCCAGGCCCTTTCCTGTCCCCAGTGCCACCTCTCAGTTCCCCCCGTGACACTGTTCATCTGATACTCTGTGAACCAGGAGGATGAGCTAGCATCAAAAGCACAGGCAGCCACTTCCACCTGGCTTTGACAAAGAGGTTCAGCTTCAGAAGGAAGCCCAGGAAAGTCTAATGCAGGAAGGCTGTGGTGAAGAGAAAGTGCTAACCCAGCCTGTCAGTCTGCTTGTGTGTCTGATCACTGCTTGTTTATATTATGGGCAGCACTCTAACATGCTGCTTACAGTGCTGCATCTACAAACCCTGCTAACAAGTTAAGTATGACAGAGCCGTCACTCCTGACTTCCCCTGAAATGTTTTTACCTCTGGTATTTTTGCCAGATAGGATTTGCCAGATGCTGACATGCCACACAACTGTTCCTAACAAGGGTAACGCACGCACAGCATAAGCTGTAACTTACCCAGCAGAAGCTCCAGAGGGAATGCAGGTAGCCAGAATGTAATTACTTAAGCTGGAATTTAGCCAGGACAATGGGGTTAAATTCTCAATTTGTTTGGATTAATTTAATTGCTAAATATATTGTTCCACCAGTTGCTGCAGAAATAACCTTTTTGTTATTTTGCAGCAGGTTAAATAGTGCTTTTATTGCAGTACTTTCTGTGCAGTCACTTCTGCTTTTTATTGGACTTCCAGGCCTTTTGCATGATCCTTGTCAGCCTTGGAGCTGCCATCTCCTAAGGATAGGTACGAAAAGGACAGGACTGACCCTGCCAAACTCTGAGTATTAAGGGAACCCCCCCCCGCCCATGCATGGTTTGGTACAAAATGCCACAAAGACAGTGTACATTCTACTCAAAGTAGCCCCACATATTCCCAATGAGGTTTCGCATCCTGCACACATCTTACATTCTCCCCAAGATTATTTGGAAACTAGAGCAGAACATAGAGAAGGGCCTACAGATTAAAGGGAAACAAACAAATAAACAGACCAAAAAAAAAAAAACCCACAAGAAAGAAAAAAAACCCCAACTTAGGAGAAAACTGGAAAAGGAAAAAAAAAAAAAAAAAAGGTGGGGGGGGAATAGAAAGGGAAAGGAGGAAAATAGAGATAACTGGGGGGGAAATTGAAAAAGAGCAGCAGTTTGTTCTTTCCCCTTCCTTTTGATTCCTAGGCCTGTCCCCCATTTGGACAAGTTAAGCCACCAAGAACAGAGCACACAGGGACAAATTTGGAGGTACTGTAAGAAGAGGCCCAGAGCTGAAGACACACCACTCAGAGGTGTCTGCAGTGCTGCTGCAGGACAGCACAGCAAATGCACAAAAGGCTCCCCCAACTCTAACACTAAATGTGAGTACTGCTGGGTAAGATCTTATTCAAAGCCACTTTCTACTTGCCTTCTTTTTTCCCCCTCACTAATCTGCTATCTGGAAAGGCTTTGCTCACTTCCTTGGGGATAAGGGCCCTAATACCCCTCATCAGTGCTTGTGACTCACTGAGTGAAGCCAAGACAATCCTGTGGAAAGGTTTTGATAGAGAAAAACCTGTCATGACTAGAGATGCATTTTTCAGGGTACCTAAAGAAAATGCCAAAAATGTTTTTACTTCAGTATCTCCACCATCACATATTTTAAGGAGTAGACATATTGTCAAAAGAGAAGAAAATAATCCACACATTTGTTGATGGAAGTTCAAGAGAGTTTAAAAAAATATTCTGAAGCTCTTTCATGCTTCTGTTGCCTGCAAGAGCAGGTGTGTAATTACCAGCTATGGAAAGCTCAGATGGAATCATAGAAAACCATTAAAACTGACCCAATATAACTCTTTTGTACATAAAGATGTCAGAAATGTGAAGCTTTAAGTCCTTTAAGGGCTTGCAGGAAATGCTTTCTCACTGAGAAGCTCAGTTCCAGCCTGGAAAGCACATGCTTTGGTTGTGAGGAATCCCATTGCTTCCCAGCTGAGAGTTTATCTTGAGCTGCAGAAGCAGTAAAAGTCCCTGGGACAGGGCTGATTCCTGTGCAACTCTGGCATAGGTTGGTGTTATGCACTGCAAGCAGCTCCCTTTATCCTGGAGGAAAGCAACAATGGGACAGAAAACCTGTCAGGAGAGGAGAGTGCTGGAATAATGGGCTTAATGCAATGGAAAAAGGCTCAAAAATCAGAAGTGGCCAGTAAAGATAAGCACCATCCAAAGAAGTGCTTCTCTAGAATCTCTAACAGAAAGATCTTGAGATTTACAGAAACAGAACTGAGGACATTCTTGAGAATCATCCCCTTGCACATCATCATACTGTATAATCCTTTCCATAAATTCCAATTGTCCCTTGAAACTAGGGAATTTTGGGTAGAAAATCTCACTTCTCTAACAATGACAAACTTGTAACATGTATTCTAAACCTTACCTGTGGTTGTAACATCCAGATGTGTTTATTTACACACGTGAGCAATGGTGAACTCCTTTCCTCTGGATAACTCTTCCCAGATATCTCATAGAGACACCGTGCTTACAGAATGGCCAGGCCATCACCTCTCCCTAATAAGTGGTACAATTCCTGACTGTTTTGCCTAAGCAACACCTCTCTTTCTGTACTTTCCCCTTCATACTGCTGGTAAAACTTGATAAAATAGATTAGACAGTCACCTTCTCATACCTTCAGCACTGGAATAAAGGTCCCATAGCAGCAGCATTAGGAAAAAAAAAAAAAAAATCAAACAACCCTTTAGCAACTTTATTTTCTCTCCCAGACTGACCCAGATACAATTGTGGTGTCACAGTTTAGGACCTGGCCACAGTGACCTGCTATCTGAGATGCTTCCCTTTTATGATAATACCAGAAGCAAAGATGAGAATGGCTTAGGCAACAGGTGTCTATATTCTTTTGATGACAGCATCTTTTGTTCCTTGTTCCAATGCTGGTTCTTTTTCAGTCTCTTTTCAGTGACAGGTCTAAGGGCATTCTCAAATAGAATTTTGACCCAAATAGCATTTAACCACTTTTTGCTAACCTTTCAGTTGTCAGTCATAGTGTGTGGGGCATCACCACTTCAAATTTTCTAAGTTTGTTTGCTATAGAAAAGCTCAGGTTGACTACAGAAGATATATTTTATATCAAGTACTTTCACTATTTTATAGACATTTTCTTCCAGAACTAAAAACTCTTTATTACGTGAAGTGAATTTAAAATGTTCAATGACATTAAATTTCAGGTCAATATAGATTTGAAAAATTAAAGTACAATATGATCTGAAGAGAATACTTTGTGAGGGAGGATTTTGTGACATTTTAGAAAGCATAGCTATTTTCTAAAGCTTGAACTGAAAACAAACAAAAAACACACTCTAAGCTACATGAAAAAAAAAAAAGCTAAGAAGCCTGTCTAACGAAACATCATTGAGCCGGCAGGAGTGTTGATAGCAGTCTTACTACATCAGGGATAAATCCCTACAGCCATGAAAACCTCCTCCCTTACAGTTCTAGAGGATCATTTCCAGAGAAAGGGAAATGGCCTCTCATTTGGGAGACTTTCCTCATGCCACTGAATTCTTTCAAGGCTTTGCCTTTGATTGATATCAGCATTATCATTGTATTTTGTCTCTATCAGGTTCCTCTAATCACCATTTGGCCCTGTCTGGCAAAGAATTTTTTTGATGTCTTTCATGACTCTGAAGATGATTAATCCGTGGTGCCACTACAAATATTTCTCACCTCAAAAATTACAAAACAGGTGGTGTACCCAATGTTATTTAAGTAACTACATGGTACTGTTGGGCAAATGAGTGGCACCAACACATGCAATGATGATCAAAAAGCATGTTCTGTCCATCTCACCATTAATAAATTCCCTGAGTCTGTTCTTGGTGCATGAATACATTGAGCTCAGCTCGGAGAAGCCTAACAAGAGTAAGGAAGCACAAAACCAAAATTTTATCATCCTGAGTTTCTGGGTATTTGCAGGCCAGCTCTGTAGCTAAGCTGCACGTGGTTTGTATTTAATTTCCCCAGCGATTCATGCAGTAATTAAAATAAATTATAATTAATGACTGACTAAGCTCAGAACTCTTCATGCACCTTAACAAAAACTGAAAATAGCTGGTAATATTGAAATAAACAAAGCAATATGCTTATTCATCAAGACCAGGAGCCAGAAACATGAAAGAATAAAAAAAAATTTTAAAACCTCACTCTTAAAAGCTATTGATATGAGATACCTTGAGGTCCTCTAGGGAAAAAAATCATGCAAGGTTTCTAATAAGTTAATGTTCCTGAGTTGTAGGTCCTTGGTGTCTTCTGTCCACAGTCCCTATTAAAGAGGTGGGATATTTCTCCTTCAGCAGCAAAGCAGCACTTGGTGGGTCTCTGCAGGTGAGTACTTAGAGTGCTCAGCACTTACAGCTCTGGAGTGGGGTGAGGTTATCCCACTGGATTTAACATGGAATTTACAAAGCTGGGAAAGCTGTACATGTATGACTGGCAAAGGCACCTAAACTAAGCCTAGGGCAGCTACTTTTGCCAGCTCCCCACCAGCCCTGGGGAGCCTGTTTTCCCCACAGCTCCCATGAGCACTTGGCTTTCCAACCAGAGCTACCTCTCCCCAGCAGGCTTCCCACCCTCCAATTCCCCAGGTATGCCAGGAGAATGGAGCCACACGTGGCCAGGCCACTCCCTGTGACAGAAAATTGCATGGTGGGAGGTCCGGGTGTTTGGTCCTTTAAATACTGCTCGTTTTGTGGAAGCAGAGCTGTATTTGCTTACGGACTTTTCTCAATTTGTTCATAGTAAGGCCCTTAAGCTTTAGATTAAGCATTTAAGCCTATAATAGAAGGGACGCAAAGAAAACAGTAAACTGTTAATTTAGATAATGGTGAGAAAGAAAACCCTGCAGATTGCATGCCATTCTAATTCCTCCCCCTCATGTCCAAAGCTAAGTCTCTGTAGGTTTCTACATTCAAGAGTCCTCAATGCAATGCAAACAACTACATACCATGGACCCCCTGCTCTAGCATATAAATCCTGAAAAGGGATGGAAAACGGAACGTGAGGACAAGCTTATTTTTAATTCTTCACTGTGCAAAAACCTAACAGGATATCCCAGAGCTCTCAACACTAATGACTTTTGTGATATAATTGTAGACCACAAAGCAGCAACATAAAACAAAGCCAGATGTGAGTCCATTTGCCACCAGATTTCCGAAAAGAATTTCAACTCACCCATGCAGAACCATGGAGGCAACGTGGCAAGCTGGCTGACTCTAGGATCAAAGGATTTTCAGCAACATGAACATGGCTGTCTCCAAGAAATTTGCCTCTGCCCTGACAGAAGACATGCATCAACGAAATTCCAGTGGAGCCAGGCTATTGCAGCACTATGAGTGGGATAGTGAAGTGGCATCTGTGGTTTCCTCATGCCTGTTTCTAGCATTTTCTGAAGAACTATCAAAACAATGTGTCCCTGCTGTTACATCCACCCCTACCAAAGTCCTTGCCTCTGGAAAGAGCCAGTCAGCAGCGCTTCAAGGCCTGCCCACCCTTTAGGTCACCAACCCAAACCTGCTCTCTGAACACAGCTGGTGTGTTGCTGGAGATACCAGGAAACAACTTCCCCACTTTTGCAGATACAAAAATGCTGCTAGCAAGGATTTTCTTGCTATTTTCTAAGCCCGTGAGAAACTTTTCTCTCTCACAGAAGAGGTAGCAGGGAATGGAAACAACCAAACCACCTGCGACCTTGAAAAGTCTTGTTTATGGTATAGTAGAAAAATATTTTGACAATGGATGTTTTAGGATTTTAGCCAATCATCCCAAGGGGTGGCTGATCCTTTGTCCAATTAGACTATGAAGAAAAAAAGTCTATGAAAGAGTTTGTAAAATAATTACATAAATCAATCTTGCTGCACAATTCCTGCCTGCTGGAGCTTCTCTCCTCCTCCTCCCTATGGCTGTGGGACACGGTGATATACCCTAGGGCCCAGGCCTGTGGTAATAACTTTGGTGCAGATCACAGGATATGCACTGCCAGGGCTGTGATACCAAACACGGTTATGCACTGGGGATGGATCTGTTTCATTTTGGGAACAGCACCCCAGATCATTCAGTATGGAAGTTTTGGCTGTGCCATGACGTTCCTCAAAGCTGATGAAGATATGGATGTGCAGGACTCGTTTGTATAGGTGTGCAGGTATATGTATGCCTGCAGGTACACTCCAACATGCTCTCCATCCAAATTTTTACTGCAGGCCACCTTCCAGGAAGACAAAGTCCCTCCCACACCTTACCCAGCAGCACCCCTGTTGCCACACTTACTCCATTCCCATTGGACTTGCAGCACGTGGCAACATCACATTTAATAAACCAGGTCCTGCACATGGTGTAAAAGAGGGCAGGACAGAGAGTCAGTGCTGCCTCACAGTGTCGAGTTTCCCTGATTCTCATTCTCTGTGAAGGTATGGTCTTGAATTTTTACACATATTCCGTTGTAATTTGACAGTTGCATTAAATCCTTTTGCTCTCACTTAGAGAGGAGCAAAATGCACACAATTTGCCTTTGCTGCAGCACTGATTATTTGGTGTAGGTATAGCATGGCCTCGTGTCTCTGCATTAAGTAGTATTAATCTCCTCTCGCTGTCATCTTATGGAAGTCTTTCCCGTGTCTCTGATAATTTTTAGCTCTCCAGACACCTCTGTTTCTGCTGTATGCGTCAGATAAGGAAAGAAAAAGGTGCAGTGATAATCTCTGTTTATATACTGTACAGAGAAGCTGTATCCAGCAGAAGGAAAAAAGCTCATAGGGAGGGACTAGTGAAACATCACCTACTTAAAGCAGTGCCACATACAGCCAGGGAAGGCTTATAAAATAATGAGATTTGTAGCAACGACTCCAACTGGGTATTATACACTAAAGAGAGAGATGTTACAGCAGCCTGTCCAAGAAAAAAGATTTAGTGGTGATTTCAGAAAGGCTCCTGAACCATTCAGCCTGATATGCAGCTACGTTAACAAAAGGAGGCAAATAGGGTGCTAGAACGCCTTGCTAGAGGCACACAATCTACATCAAAAGGCTGATGGTTAAATTACTAAACAAAGCACTCCACATGGGCCAAAAGTAGGGGTTTTTCCCATACTCGCACTAAGCTGTAGATAGCAAGTAATTACCTGCAAGTTACTACCTTTATTTTTCCTATAATGCTATTCTTTTCCTTCTCTGTAACAGCACCTGTCCAGGGAACACACCATTCCTAGCAGTGCCTGCCTGCATTCATAGTGACTTCCAGCCAACAATGTTGGACAACAGTGGGTTTATTCCTAAGCTGTTCGTTGGATGAAACTACAGGATGAATGAAGCAGGGACCTGTTTTTTCTCCCTTTTGAATTTCTCAATTAAGCAGGTCACTGATGCACCTTAAGTTAATAAGCACAAACATTTCCAGATAAGGATGTAGCTGAGTCTCTTCTGTACTCCTGCAAGGAGCCACGGCTTGCTTCTCTCCAAAAACACCTTGGAAACCATCACAGTTTTTTCCTCTCCTGAGAAAGAAATATGTACGGCTTTGCTCAAGAGAGCAGTAAATAAAATACAGGGGTGGATGAAAACAAACACCTCAAATTGAACTGAATATAAAGCAAAGTGAGATGGTGAAGATCACTTTTAAATGCTGCCAGCATTTGAGAAAACAAAGTCCATTTGAAGGGGAAATTTTCCTCTCAGTTATATTGCACTAGATCAAAAGCCAGTGTCACAGATTGCTGTGTATGGGACAGATGTAATTGGAAACAACATGCAGCCTGAGTATTTCCAACCCTGAATGTTAACAGGGCAAAAAACCCGGCCTAAAACAATAATCAGGAGCTATTTCTAAAAGAAATTATGCTGTTTAGAACAAAACCATTTGAATTCCTTTTTACCTTCTCACTTCTGAGACTTTAGGAAATACATCATATTTTCAGAGCTTTCCCACCAGTATGGAAAAGCAAACATACACACACGCAAGCACACACATTCAGAAAAATAATTTTGAAATCACCTGACTCCAGGAGCTGGAAACACAAGGGAAGCACCAGTGTTGCAGGACTTACAATAAAAGCACAAGACTCCCATCACAGCAGTTAATTTTTTTCAAGTAGACTTTGCTGAATATTCCTGCCTTATATAAGCAGATGTATTTTGCTAAACTTCTTCAATAACCATGCCTCTGATTTTTAGTATAGGACAAAGCAAAAATTGTCAGTGGTGCCTTAAGCAGATCTGGTTTTAGTTTTTTAAACTTACTCTCTACTTCGGTAGCAATCTTGTGTATGACACAATGAGAACAGAAGCAAATCCTGGCATGAAGAAAAGAGGGGGAAAATATAAAAAAAAGTGAGTAAAATTCCATTGTGGAATGTGCACATTAGGCTCATATGACATTACAAGACATTTGTTTTCCTACTTTTCATGGGAAGATTTTACTGAAACCTGGAATATTGAAAACTATAAATATATATAAACTGATGCCTTCTAGGCAAGAGAAAAGAAAGTACCTAGAACAAACAGCTGCCTTTTGAGGGCTTAAAAATCGTTTTTTACACCTCTTCCTGTCTTCCCCCAAGGAAGCGTTTTGCCCACTCTGTTCCTTACACACTTCTAAACCTGCCTAAGTAGCTGATCGTTCTCTTTTGTATATCTAAAAGCTGATGAGTCATCAGCTGGAAGAACAACCATTTGGTGGATTTATGAAGCATGCTCAAAAATTTTGTAGCAACTTAAAAAAAACAAGAAAAGGAAAAAATTAAGTAGATATTTGCACTGTAGCTTAACAGGCTCCTGAAAGATCCCTTGAGAGTAAGTTCAGATAGTGGCTTACAACTAAGCTAGAAAAAAACCCATTATTTGGAGTGGGGAGAATGCTCAAAGCTTTGCAAAACAGAAAAATATTAGGATGAATTTTAATTCCAGAAGTAGAATATCTGTATTGTTGTGGAGAAAAGACTAGATTATTTATAAATGCAGCAATATCCTTCCTAAGTGCAAATTGAATCGGTATATTTAGCTTTCTGCAGAGGTTCATGAAATTAGGTTCAAATAGAAGAAAACTAGTATGTGAGTGCTGTTATTTCTTATGATAAATGAACAGTAAAACAAACACATTTTTATAAGAAAACACACACCTCATCCAGCATACTGATGAACAAAGCACTCAGCTATCCTGGGGGGGAAAAAAACCTACCAAAAAATCTTCCTTCCTTTGGTTTATGATTTATCTTTATGGCTCTAAGAGCCAGCAACTGCATCTGTCCTCTAAGGTGAAGAGTCAAGAAGAGCACTTCTGTTCTCACTGGACTCTGCAGTCTCCATCGTGATCACTCTTGCAAAGGCTGTGGAGCCTGCTAACATTGCCTCAGGCACTGGAAAACACCCCATGCTCTAAGGTGGGCCAGCTGGAATGGGTTTGGAATGCTGCTTTCACCCTCAGTCATCACCCTTGCTTCTGCCTGAACTGCAGAGTAAGCTCAAAACCCAGCCCGTGTGTAGCAGAGCAGCTGACAGGTGAATTTATCCCACTCACTAGGTCACCAAAATCCTGAGAAATTGAGTGGTTTGGTCCTTTCCCCATCACTGTGCTAAATTGTGCTGACAACAGACTGGTCGACAAGGCCTAAAGGAAATTCCCATAAAAACCACTTTCATTAAAGTAGAGTTAAGCTTCTAAACAGCTGTTTACTGCTGAGGGGAAAAACTTTAAGACAATACTGGAGTTTTATCTAAAAACATGTATAAAAAAGATACTGGGAATTGAAAGTTCAGATTATAGCAAAAAAAAAAAAAAAAGAAAACCCAGAATGCAACACAGCTATTTGCATAGAAATATATATTTGAAGTCAAGAACCTTTACCTTGTCCTCTCGTATATGCTATTCACCTCTTTGCAGCATCTGTGTCTTGTGCAAATGAGACACATTTTGATGGAAGTTTTCACTCTAAAGCCTAAAGCAGTTCACAGGCTGTAACCAGAGGAAACTTAAGGCCCCTTCCTTGGATCGGTTTTCCCAAGGAGATAAAAAAATCTAGTGCACATAGCATTGCAAGTGCGCAGAAACAGATTGATAGATGTTAAGACCAAAAGACCACAGTAAGCACAAAGTCTGACTTGCATAACACAGCATGGAGATTTTAACCTGTGTCTTTGCCTCAAGCTCTGCTTGACCTGGAACATTCCCTTTAAAAAGATGCTCACTTTTGGGACAAATATTTCAAATGCCAGAATATCTGGGAATACCCAGCTCTGAAATAATTTTGTGACATGTCTCCTTACAAATGGAAATCTAATTTGTAGAGAAACACATTATTTCCTCCATTGCTGTGCTCTCTGTGCAAACTGCACTACTTTATGCCTTCTTCTGTCCTTATTAAGTATTTGCTCAAACTCCTCAGCTAAATGCATTTTCTGTCTTCCTCTAAATGCTTAAAATGAATGTTTTTCTTCACAGATTTTGTTTTCAGACCATCTCTGAATCATTTCAACTTCCCTACTTCCCTCAGGTTTCCTAGATGAGATTCTAGTTGGAAAAAAACCACACCACAAAACCAACCCAACCCTGTTAAAATTGAACAAGTGACCTTTGTAGCCTTTATACACTCACTCTGAAAAATTCTACTTCTCCCTTAAGACCAAGGTTGCAACCTCATGCTTTTAGTGCGTGTCTCTAACCGCTTGATGCTTTTAATTAAAGTCCCAAGCCCTAGAATCAAAGGAAAACAAAAAAAATCTCAGCCTCCAGAAGAGCTCTAGCCCTCATGGTAAGCAATAAAACTTGGACATATGACCCAAGCATCACAAGAATACAGCCTCAGATGTAAAATTATTCCATGGTTTTAGACAGCTGAATCGCAGACTTGAACGCATAGGACTGGCAGCACACCACTGCTAACTGGAAGAGAAGAAATCTCCTCCTGCTGGAAATTACCATCATCTCCCAGAACACAGCAGGAGGAGCTTCTAAGCAAACCCTGAAAACCCATCCTTCAGCAGCCAAGTTCTGAGGCAGAAATTCCTCTTGACCTCACATTCTAAAGAAGTAGGAATGCTAAAAGGAGAAGCTAGAGCCCCTCTCCATTTTTATGTGAGACGCACTTCAAGAGACCAGCTGAAAAATTCTCCAGTTCCAACATTCTCACTTCCAAAAAGCAAGACCCAACAAAGAAAACTCTATAGACAACATGAACTTAAAACAGAATGTCTGGCCTTACCTTTCTGAGAGCCCCCCACCATCTGTAGAAGGTGGACACTATTCCTGAAGAACAAAACCAGCAACATGTTCCTCAGAAAAGGACTCCTAGCCCAGGAATGAACAGACACATTTGAAACCAACCAGGTGTTCTCCCCCAGCTCAGGACTCTGCAGATTACAAACACCTATCAGCTGCAGCTCAGAGCTGAGCTTGTTGAAGCAGTCGAGGCATTGTGCTCAGTAAGAAAAAGATTTTGGCTGAAAACCTTATCAGGTAAACAGACAGGTCTTACTCTGGGTCCGCAGCCCAGCTTGGAACACACTGCAGCTGCCTAAGTTGCCAACTAATGCCCTGTTATCCCCAGCAAAGGGAGACACAAGCCAATTGACTGGAGATTTTCCATTCAGAGCCGCCTGAAACCATTTACACAGCCACAAACGTTTGAAAGCAGCTAAACAAACCTTTCCTCTGTCCCTCTACTTCCCTTACACAAAGCAAATTCTTATTGCTGGTAGAAGCACAAAGCTCTGCAGGGCATGCGGGACTGAGAGACAACTGCTGAACAGCTGGGCAAGTTAGAGATTTCACTACTTACCAATTTTGGGTAAGCTAGGCATAACAGCACTATTAGGTTTATATTATGTATCACGAAAAATACTAATTACAGAGGCCCCTGCTTGAAACAGTTTCTCAGAAGAAGGTGCCTACAGCTAGCATGTGGAACCAGTGTGCTTTGCTGGGATACACATTCCCTCCTAAGACAGAAACAAACATGCACAGTTATTATCATTTAGAAAAGACAAAGGCTGCCAAAGCCAAGGAAATGCCATCACTGCTCTGAAAAGAGGCCTTTATTGTTTGCTACTAATTGCAAGGAAAAAAGAATCCACAGACATTTCAAAGCAGCTGCTGTCTTGTCCTTAAAAACTCCTTCCACTTAGAAAGGGAGATTTTAATTTTAACAGCTTTCAAAAGCTTGCTACCATCCGAGGCCATTCAGATGTGTTATTTAAGTATTGATTATATTGTGAGGTTCAGGGAAAAAGGTCTGAGAAGCTAAGAGAAATACCTGGTGAGCCTCTAACTAGAGAAATTACTATTTAACTCTCAGCGATTTCTGTTAATTTAAGGATTAGCTCTCCCCCTCAACACACATTGGTCTTGTTAATTTTACTGGTAAAAATCTATGCAGACTCAATTGCTCAGGAGACTGCAACTTTATGCTTTGAAGCTACAGGTTCCAGCTGCTGCAAATCATCTGTGGAGTGAAGCTGATTTACATTAGATGAGAATCTGGCCTGCTGTGGCTAAATACTCCCCATCTGGTTTAATCAGTCCCCCTTCTGGAAAGCCCTAAGGATTGTCGTTTCAAACAGTATTTGTCTCCAAGACCTTTGTAATGTTGATATTGTGTATACAGCCAGGAATATTTTACCCAGTGGTGGGCTGGGCACAGTCTCAGTGATGGGGGAACTTGTTAAATGAGGCTCAGAGGGTGTCCACCTGTTTTGCAATGTCCTGCAGAATTTTTTATTTCAGAGGTTTCCCCAGCTAAATGTCTTTCTTTTGAGGTGTTGATCCTGCTTTTATCAGCTAGTAAAAGTGGCAGCTGTTATTGTGTGCATCTGACTGCTGGGAGCTGCCATCGTTGTATTTGTGGCATTAGATGAGAAAAACAACTAAAGCATCTTCTGTGGAAAGATTTCACTTAATGTACTTTTGGTTTTCTCTTATGGGGAATAATGTCTGTTTTTCTGTCTCTAGATCTCCAATTAATATTTGGCCATCAGTTTAAAATCAAGAGAAGCTCTGCTTGGACAAGTAGAGAGCAAAACTAAGGCTTCATTTAGATCAGATGGGAAAGACAGATCCAAAGATACATCATGGCTTTGGAGGCTGAGTTCATCTCTGCTCTGCCACAGATTCTGCCTGGGTACCTAAATAAGCTACTCAACGTCAGATCCAAAATGGGATGTAGGCAACTACGGAGAGGAGGAGGCAGAACTGGAATCTGGAAAAAGTTTACACACAAACACTTCACATTCCTTGTTACCAAACTTGAAGGAGCACCAAAAAAACAGACACTGAAGGACCCAACTTCCCAAGTCCAGTTCCTGCACCTGCTTAAAGGGATTAAGACACATCTGCCATCTCCCAGGAGCATCTGAACTGTCTCTGACCAGAGGGACTGGAGAACGGGATCTTCTCAGCTTTGTTACAGCTGCATCATTGTGCAAAAATTATTTTGGAAATTGTGTGTGAGGAGAAGGTATCCATACCACTGTAGCTGGGGAATTCATAAGGATGCATAAGTGGGTCCTGGTTCATACCTGGAATGCATTTTATTCCCCAAATATTATCCCCAGGTAGCAGAGCTAAACTCCCTCCTGCTGCTTGTCTTGCCCTCAAATTATTTCTGATGTGGGCAACAAGTTTGGTGCAGGAAAGAAGGCAAAGGGAGACTGAACTTGCCTTAGCAGGCCGCTAAAATATGCACTAAATGGACTGTGAAGGAGAGGTCTCCTTTGATTTCTGAAAGAGCTGAGGGAAGTCTACAAAGCATTGGGAACTCATGGGTACGCTCCTCTAGAGGAGGGCATGGGCAGTGACCCAAAGCCAAAACTCCCTGAAAACCTGGATGAGGAAATCAAGATGTGCAGTCTAACACCTACTCTTGGTCATAATATTTCTAAGCTGGATAGCTCAGATGAGAGATACACAAGAGCAGTCATTTGAGGCAGCTTCTTTCTCGGTAAGTTGGCTATTTTGGCTCCCATTTAGAGAGAATGAGCCTGTCCTATAAACAGAGGCTCCTCTAAATTGGGACTAGGTGTCTAACAGTGTTCAGCATCCCATATGGACACCAGATGACTGCAAGGTAGGTTCTGCAGTACTGTAATTCTTTATTAGATTTGGCCTTTAGTGTTTCAGCTCTCCATCTGTGAAATCAGGATAAAAGCACTTCCCTGTTTTGTAGCTCATTTTCATACCCAGTTGTAATTACTACAGAAATATATTCAACACTGCACCACTTTCCCAGAGCAGTTACCAACATAGTTAAGCAGGAACAAAGCACAATATGGATGCTTTTAATCTGATTTTATAAACTTGACACATAACTTTTGGCGTAATTCTGTAAGGAATTGGTTGGAGCTTAAATGACACTTCCATTTCACTTCTAGGGAGATAACTACATTCATGGCTAGGTAAATGTGCAGGTAGCCTTGTACTTCCAGGCACACAGCTCACAGCTTCACTGCTACTGGTGCCCAAGAGAGCCATCTTACTGGAGTTTAGGTGTGATTAACCCCACTGGATACCAATTAGCTCTTCCAACCACCTGATCTATCAGAGGCTGTCAGTGATTTTCTTGAAGCATTGCAAACTGCAGTGGCTCAGGAGCTGTTCCTCAGGTGTTCAGGTGTCTCGTAGATAAAACTACAGGTAGTAATCTTATCATCTGTCCCTGAAGATGTCACCTCTGTTCATCCAGCTGAGCCCAGATGTCATGTGACAGATCTGGATCAGACACCTGGGATGTTTCCTGCTCTCAGCCCTCCTTCCTAGCAGACCACTCCTGCCTAGCAGGACAGCTGCATAGGATGCTGGTCATCATGAGCCACCCACATTTAACTTGTACCACACAGCTACAGCCTGTACAGGAGCTCCAGAGTCAGTAATAGGCTCTCAGTCAGATGTTAGGCACCCAGTCAGCTTTAAACAGCTTCTAAGCCACACAGCAGCAAGTCTGGCTTTAAAAGTCTGGACGTGCTCATGTACATTAGCCTGGGCAGCAGCTGAAACGCTCACACTGGACAGGCACAGTTAACATGCAGCTGTCTGTGATGCATCATGCACCACAGAGGATAAAGCCCTAATTGTTACTTAACTCAGCAGTTTCAGTTAATGAAAGAGCCAAGATAATTGTTTGTGGGTCTGCTGTTCTTTTTGATTTCCAGACTCCTCTGGTTTGGATGACCAAAGTAGACTCTTCCAGGGTGAGCTGTTCTGAGGAGCCTGAGCCACTCAATCTGGTTTCGACAATGGAAGTGGATTTCCTAGTCTTCAAGGAAATTATTAAAATCTTACCCTTGGAGTTTATTTAGAATTTGTGGATCTGTGAGCTTCTGTTTTTTCAAGGTCTCCCTTGACACATACAAGGGCACGCTGTTGAAAGTAATAATACTTTCAAAAACAATAATTCAGCTTCTGGGTTTTATTGTTGTGACTCAGCAGCAATTCTCATTTATGTCTCAGGGAAGAAGAACTCCTTTCTCTCCCCTTTGACTTGGAGCACTGTGGCAGAGTCAAGGTGTGATCATGGTGTGACCCTGTCCCTCTGCATGTCACCTTCATTGACACTATAATACAACACATTAGACTGGGAGCTGCTGCAAGCAAGGTTTGTGCCCCTCTTTTATTCAGCTACCACAGCTACAAGGATGAGAATCCTTGTGGACAGAGGGAGCACATAGCAGGGGGCTGTAATGGCTTAAACCACTTCTGTGACATTCACCAGAGCTCCTTCTGTCAGGGAGCCTTGCGTGCAGCAAATGAAATGTTCATGAAATGGTGAGCAAGCCTCATTAACATCTCCCTGAGAGAATGACGAGGTTGGGTAGCAAGCAGTGCCTCCATTCAGGCGGCTTCTCCCACCAGCCCAAATGCTGCTCATCCCACTGCATGCTTTTGCCACAGAACGGTCTGTTCCCTGTGAGCACAGGGCAGATCCCACCTGGCAGACTGGTAAATCGTGAATGATTCATAGTTGTTAGAGAAACACTGGTTCTGACTGAAAATACAGAGGTATTTTTAGGGTCTGCAAGAAGTTATTTGGACACTTGGCTTGCATGTGCAAACAGCAAGGGTTTCTTTATCCTATGGGAACATGTAATGAATTAGGTGATATGTATGTCTGAGGTAAAATACTTTTAGTTAAAATAAAGGAGGTGGGGACATCACACGTGTAAAATTCTTTCCTTCTGTCTTTTTTCCGTTCCTTGTTCTCACTTCAGAAATGAGAAACAGCTTTCACAGCTGGAAGACAGAGAGTTTTGCACATTAATAGTCACAGTGAAGGTCAGTAAGTCTGACTCGCTCAAGTAACAGCTGAGTACATTGGATCTCATTTCATTTTATTGCAACTGCAGAAGCAGTGCTGATCAACAGTGTCATATTTCCTTTTCTTCAGCATAAAAGATGAAGTGATTGTTCCATGAGACAGCAGTGGGGCAAGGAAAACAGGAGAGGAGCAATATACCCAGCGGTGCACTCACTACACCTGTGCCTGTGCTTTGTCTTTCCTCAGTTCTATCCCTTTTAGTGCTAACAGTGGGGGTTACAGATAACCCGTCTGGGGTTTTGCAGGGTTGCTCCAAGGTATTTCAGGGTCCCTTATATACTCAGAACATGCAGATAGCTGCCTCATGAGTGCCTTCTGAGTGGGAATGCTGGGAAAAGTGGTACTTAATATTTCTGTACTGGGTGCACATATGTAAGGGCTCTACTGTTCAGTGTTGGACATATCACTGCCTGAATCTCCAGGGAAAAAGCAGGAGAAATTTTCCCTCCCAGAGGCCACAGAGGCTTTCTGGATCTTCCACATTAAAGTAAGATGGGGTGGCCCTTCCTGAGTGAGTCCAAAGGAACTGGGATGGAGACTAGAGGAGTAAACTCCACCAGCTGGCTTGAGTGGAATTCAGCTCCTTAAAACCTGAATACCTTGCAATAGTTCTGCAGGGCAGAGAACAAGATCCACATTTAACAGCTTGGAAGCAGAAGTGATATGACTGGATGAGGAGTCTTAGAGGAAGCCTGAAATGCAGAGAGGGTCAAAAACATTTCTGTAATGTGATGTTAATTTATTTCTTATTGGGCTCTTTTTTGTCATTGGATCCCCAATAATTCTCTTAAACACCTTCAATTCTTCACTTCTATACTGTAATGCTGCTCCTAAGATAACACTGTAAGGTCCCAGATGCTGGGACATGTTGACCACAGACAACTGAAAAAGAGGCAAAGTGCTCAGGGAGTATCAATTATTGTCTCGGTCTTGCTCAGGACAAAAACAAAAGACTGTGATCCCTGGAGAAGAGCAATTCTTGTTGACTAAATCTGGATGGGCCCCCAAGCATACTGCACTAACTTTCCTCTGTACGCTCCTTAACGTTTTCTGGCATCGATTTCCTGCATGTCACCAAGACTATAAGAAACATAATAGGGATGCTGCTAATAACCCCACACTGGTGTTCAAAAGTCATCAGAAAGAAGTAAACCTGCCCCCAAATGCCAATGAGAGCTCACAAAGCTGCTTCTAGGAGCAGCAGGCACTCCTTCTGCCCAAAAAGTAGCTGTCTTTTCTCCTGCTGCTGCAAGAGGCTGCATGTCAAGTGAAACAAGCAGCCGTAGACAAGCTGTATTTCTAAGAAGAAACAGATTTAATATGTGGCCTGGCCTGGTCCATCCTCCTTTGCCTGGAAAAAAGAGGCATATGGAAGTCAGGGTGCTGAAGACATTTAAAATTGTACTAGACACTTGTATGCAGGCTGCCCTGCTGCCCAGCAATGGGAAATTTTCAAATGTGAGTACCTTTGAGGTAATTTCAGCAATGGAAGCTCAGACTTTAAATTCTGCCTTGTTCACCTTGACTGACAGTCTTATAGCAAAAGTTCATAAATTGAAAGGGGGGAAAAAGAAAACTATTCCTAAATATCCCTCGCTTATCTGTGAGGAGGCTGGAGGGGAAGGGAGAGAGGAGGCTCTTATTTAACTTGTTTGTAAGGGAGCCTTGTCATAGCTCCCAGCCAGTGCAGGGAGGATGTTCCTGTGAGGGAGCATCCTCCAAGTGAGAGCTTTTGTCTCTCAGTGACCACTGCAGCAGCTGCTGCCTCTGCTGAAGAGGTCAGCTGGCAGCCTGGCTGGATGGGTTTGTTCATCAGGGACAGAAGCAGGGCTCAGTGGCCTCTATATCACCCAAACTAGCACTTTTTAGTTATTAGCCACCTGGGAAGGAATTAAACCGTGGTCTGAAAATGAATATTTTTATGCAAAATCCCAAATCCTGCAGGCTTCCACTCAACTTCCCTGCTTTTGCAGAGTAGTGCTGAGAGCATGCACACCAGAGCAGTCATAACTGTGGAAAAGAGAGGTTTTACATCACCAGTGGGAATTAGCCTGTTGTACCATCTCCTTCAAAATCTGATTCTGCCTTTTTTTTTTTTTTTTTTTTTTTTTAGGAGTAGGAAACATTGATTATACATTTATGCTGAGATTTGCCACTGTTAAAATGCAAACTGCAATTTTGCCACCAAATGCAGTATTTCTGAATTACTGCGCTTTGAAGCCCCAAAGGAGCCCCA
The DNA here is from genome assembly GCF_009650955.1 of Corvus moneduloides. Classification (NCBI taxonomy): domain Eukaryota; kingdom Metazoa; phylum Chordata; class Aves; order Passeriformes; family Corvidae; genus Corvus; species Corvus moneduloides. The sequence continues at coordinate 105,483,208 of NC_045478.1, read as the reverse complement.
GAGGAGCACTTCTGAGCACTTTTTTCTTTTAGATTGTTTGCATTTTTCTCCAAGACCAGCCAGGTAGATCTAATACATTCCTGATGGAGCAATTTGTTGCTGTTGTTTTTGGTTTTCTTTTTGTCAAATGACCTCTGCCCACACTCACAAACACCTTTAAATTTCTCAACTTTTGTTAAGATATTCCTAAACCAAAGAATTAAATAGCTCTCCTTTTTTGCCAAAACATTAGATGAGAACACCAGACTCCAGCTGTTTTTGTGATATCATCCACAACAGGGAACAGAGAAGTTACTCTGTGCAGGTGTTTGACAGAGACAGGAACTGCTGCTGAGAGTAGCCCTGGAGGCAGTGGCTCCAGACAGAGCAGGAAGGCAGGGAAAGTGGTTCTTTCCTGGCCATTTTCCCCCAGTTTCCTTCCCATCCCAGTGAGAGCAGCCACAGAGCCAGGGAAGAAATTCTGAGAGAGGCGAAGTCCTGCCTCCAGGAAGCCACTGATGCTCCCTGTTCACTGGCAAATGATCACTGCTCAGTACGTTCCAGGGATTTCCCCACAGCTGTGCTGCACTGCTGGGCTTCTGCTCACACTGATCACCATCCAAAGCTCTCACTGAAGCCAATAGCATTTTTCCCAGTGACTGCACAGGGTTTTGGATGTGGCTCATTATAGCCAGTAGTGCTGGCTGCAGCCAAATTCTTGGCCTGTGTTTTGCAGGCAATGGGAATAGATGATCACAGTTATTCTTTCTGACCATAAAATCAATGCAATATCTTCTTCTGATATTCCTTCCCTCTCCCTAATAGGGAGCACTTGTTCTGCTCTGTTCCTGACCGAGTTTTCTGGGAAATATTGAGTTTCATATTGTTTTTTTCCTCGCTGAAATGTTTTCACTGGGATGCTTAGATATCAACACATTTATATCCAAAGGATCCTGAAGAGGTTAGCCAGAGGTGATTACGTCTCAAATGATGTTGTACTATAATTGCTCAGGATATCAGCTTAAATGAAATAATCAGCACAGGAGAGAAGAAACAGTAAAGCTAAGGAAGGAAATTGCTCCTATAATTACTAGAGTATTTCTCTTTGAGGTATTAGAAAGAAATGTTTATAACATAAAAAGCCTGAAGAGGATGACATGAAGCAACTACAGACTGGATGGCAGAGCCTCTGTTACATTACAAGCTTCCTGAACACTACCTGCACAGAGAGGGAGGCTGGGAAGGTAGCTAGAAAATAGCCCAGGGTGATCATCTACCTCAGACTCTTTATAATTAGTTACAAAGATAAAAAGATATGAGACAGGTACTCTTGTTTAGGGTCTTTTGCCACTCAAGCCATTCAAACCTTGCTATCAACTTCAATAGTGGCACAAGCAGACCCACAGCCAAGAAGGATAAGAAGGAGAAGCTCCTTACAAACCACTGCCTCGCTTTTTTCTTTGATCAATTTTGTCTCTCTCCCTGCTAGGTTGTCCTGAACAAAAGCCTCTCTGAAATGCTCACAGCTAGAGCAGCCTCCCTGTGCTAAACAGAACAATGCCAGGCAAAGTTCTCATGTTTCCTCTCCAGCTCCTTTACTGTTTCCAGAAATAGGAAACTCTTCATTGGAAACTCTTTGGAGCTCTTTAACACCCAGGTGAATAATTGTGTGAACCTCACCAGGCCAATACACATGATTAATAAAAAAATTAAAATATAATCACCCAAGGGAACATTTCCTGGTCTAGAGCCCTTCTGAACTCACTGAACCCTGCAAGTGGCCTGGCATTGGGTCATTTTGGGCATCAAGCAGAGCCCTGAGGCATTCACTGGTTCACAGGCCCTCGATACAAGGGATTGCTGGACTGCATTTTATTCCTGGGGTACGTCAGTGTAACAGGATTCTGAGCACAGATTGGATACAGCAATTTTTCTAACCAAAGTCTCTGTGCCAGTGGTGCTCTTAAGATATGAAAACCTCATGGACTTGGCAGGGAAGCTGCAAGGTAGATCTGTTTTTAACCTTTTTCTTCAGGTTTTGTACAATTTCCAACGGGGTGACCAGTGACAGCAAAGACATTGGAAATTCCTTAGCTACAGCATTAGCCCCCATTTTTTCTCATGCCACGTCAGCTTTGAAGCAAAGCAAGACTTACAACACAGAACAACTACAGAAAAGACACTAGAAATTGATGAGCAGCCCAGGTGAGCTGCTCCATCCACTTCTCTTCAGAGCAGAGTGACTGATGATTGTTGCCTATCAGGGAGGTCACTCTGGCCTGGTGGATGGTGCCAGGACTGGGTGGGGATAGGTGTATGTCCTGTAGCAATCAGAGCTAATGAACCAGCGACACTTCCACGGACACAGCCCCTGTTGTGCCCTGTGCTGTCCTGCCTGTGGATGAGGAGCAGCAGCACAGACTGCTTATGGCAGAATGCAGAGAAACAGCCCAGCCTTGTTTTACGTTTTTGTGAACGACCCTCATGTCGTTCTGCAACCCTGGAGGACTTTTGAGATCAGAGCAACATCTGTGGAAGTGATGAGCCTGGTCCACCTCAAACTGGAGAAGCTGGGCACTCGCACCAGGTGATGAACAGCAGTACTCCATTAGCAGGCCCCAGTGTCCTGGTTTGTTAGGTCCTGGTGTATGATTCATGATTTAAAATTCTATTTATTTCTAGTAATTTGATTTGCCTGGGGCGGGGGGCAGTGTTTGGTTTGCTTCAGACACTTTCATTTTATCTCAGCAGAAGGAGCAGGCAGTGGATGGCAGGAAGGACAGGGAAATTCTCGCAGCCATTCCGATGCAAAGTCATACATTAAAGTTCAGTGTGGAGGCACTGCAGACACTGAGGGCAGGTGCCCTCCTGAGAAACAGAGCTGCACAAGCCTGCAGCCCTTTAAAAACGAGACACATAATCAGCTGTAGCTTCTTTTCCCAGCAGGGATCCTTGGCATGCATTCCTCTCTGTCTCTTGCTGCTTCCATGTCCTGCTCTGCTGCTACACATCAGATCTCTCTCTAGAATTCGTCCTCACCCTCTTGCAGCACTTCCAAAGTACACAGAGCCTAGAGCAGACATGAGAGATGGATTCATTCCTCTGTGCCAGCTCTATTTAATGCACAGATACCATCCTGCACTCAACACCGGATCTTACTTTTCTACCCAAAATCACTGGAAGCAGGAGCTTTCTTTCTAAATATACATTTTTCAACATATTTGTTTAAAATGGTAATCCTGAATTGGAGCACCAAGTATATAAAATTGAAAGTATTTTCCTTACCAGTACTTGGTATGAATAAAAATTCCTGAACATGTTTGGAGCCATGGATATAAAGACACTGAAGGAAAAGCTGTACCTGAGTGAACATAGGGGAAAAAAAGAGAAGGAACTGTTACCCCACTTTACAGAGACTGGGGAAGATTAGCATGACTTGCCCAAGGTTATAGAGGAACTCTAGGGAACTGAACTGGGAGCACTGGGGTCCCAACACAAAATCTTAATTACCAAATCCAATTTTCCACTTCTCCTTTCATATGTTTTTTTCTTCACACATTAAAACACTTCACATAAGCTCTCCTTTTTTTTTCTTCTTTTTTTTTCCCCCAGGAAGAATAGGAAAAGCAAAGGCTGCAAGCTGCCCTTGTTAAACTAGGTTGCACAGCCAAACAAATTTAAAATGAAATCTCAGCAAGATTTTTCAACCTGTCTGTGACAAATAAAAGGACTTTCACCCTGAAAACATGTGAGTGCTCAGGAGGACTAGCTGAGAGAATTTAGCAAGGCTCCTAATGAAAGAGATGAGCTGCAATATGTATATGCATGAGTTCATGTATTATTTAAACCATTCTGATCAGAATAAGCATCGTGAGCACAGCACTCAAAGTGTCACCAGCGTTCATGCATTGAATAACTTGCCCTCATAAAGGTATAATAATGTGCTCATCAGTTTTGTTTGTACTCCCAGAGCTGTAATAGCATAAACAGAAAATAACCCTCTATATTGCACAAAGCACATAAATATAAACCTAATTATATCTTTCCTTGACATTATGACCAAGAAATGACGACGGTCACTGAAGTAAAACAGATGAGATCAAGGGTACTCCAAAAAGCCTTTGTAAATGTCTGCTTCCGAGTTCAAATCTAGCCTGGGATTTTGGGGGCTAAAACAGATAAAAGGTTGATTAGCCTGCCTCAGTAACCTGGGGGTAGGTCCTTTATCTGCTAGGTGGCAGGTTCAGGTTATATTTTCAAGGATTCTGAAAATGACCCAGTGTTTGCTGCCACACACCACGTCTCCATCCGCAGGTATCCCCCAGACTGACAACAAAATCAGAGTGCTGATGGCTCCCTGGGAAGATGTCCTATCCTCAGTAGTCCTGAGGAAGACAGTACCACGTGAGGTAGTGAGAAGGATGAGAAAGGAGAGAAGAAAAAAATGGAGGAATGAGGTAGTTCTCAAGGCACACCTAAAGCACTCTGTCCACACACACCTTATCGAGCAAAAAGATGAAGTCATACAAGCTAAAATCAGGGCATAAAGCAAACAGAAAGACCATCCACAGATTTCTTTTATTGTACTCAAACGGCTGCCTCAGTGAAAGATTTCTGTACTAAACTGACTTATGAGCTGTGATCTCAGTCTTTTGGATTTTTTTTAGGTGTTAGTGGATTGTACTTTCATGTGGGAAACTTGTGCAGCAGCCTGTTCTTGCTGGTAAAAGTGGAAAGACTCCCACTGGTTTCATTCAAAGGTTCAGGCTGTTAATGATGACTCAATCAATCAATCAGTCAAGACATGAGAAGCTGCAGAGAGAACATGAGCCAAAATTGGTTTCAAAATTCAGTGAGCTCATTTGTTCATCAGCTGAATTAGATACACTCTCTGGAGTAGTAAGGAAAGAGGCAAATCTCTAGGAGTCTTTGAGTAAGTATTTTTGGGGAGCACCATCACTCTGTGATTTCACTGCAGGCCCTTTGTGTCAAAAGTTTCAGCAGAGCAGGGTGCAGCAGGGTGCAACAGGGTGGTGCTGGCTGGGCACTGGGACATGAACAGGGTGGGGGATACCAGGACAGGAGAGGTCAAAGTGGCCAGGGCACCACAGGAGATGACTCCGGCTTTTGGGGATCCAGAAATGGTGAGTCAGCTTGAAATGGCCAGTCAGGCTAGGGGTGGTGAGAGAGACAAGCATGAGCTGCCTTAGAAAGATGATCTGGTCATCTACAGCAGGGTGAAATCAAAGCTAGAGCTGTGTGGTCTATATTTAGGAGGGGGGACCTGAGACCCTTCTCCTCCAGGAAGTACTGTGAGAATTCCCTTATTCCATTTGGCTTTTTATGGCTGGAAGTTTAAAGGATGTTACTAATCATCCTATGCTACCGGTAAATGCTGGATACACTTATCTTCATAGTCTGCTTTATTATTAGAAGGGGCTGTAGAAAAATTACAATTCTCACCTTGCTCTGAAAAGAGCTATTTCCAACTGTCAAGCTTTTATTTTTTTTTTTTTAAACTAAGACCTTGAAAATTAGCTTATAGACTAATTACATTGAAGCAGCCCATAAAGTTTGAGGAAGAAATGCACAATAAATGTTTATTTACCCTGCAACTGTACGTTTCTCACTAGATCTGTTCCATTTTCCCTCTTTAAGAGATAAGCAGTAATAGATAATGTGAAGACATGAATGAGGTATGTATAGCACAGAAAAACACAAGGTTTCTCTATAATACAGGCATGCTTAGACCCAAGTGAAAAAACCCCTAAATATTGAAGGTTTATTGAAGGTACATTTAAGCCAGAAATGCTTAAACCAGAAGTTCAATAAATGCAGCTAGGCATAACTGACATAAGCATATCTACATTGTTTTGTGTCTGCAGGTTTCCTGTTATGCAGAACAGCTTGTAGTCTTTAATATTTCAAGCTCAGAAGAGAACAAGCTTTAAAAAAGGGAGGAAAAGAGGAGAGTACCAAAAGCTATCCAGCACTCGGGTCTCTTCTTTTTTTCCCTAACACCCTAAATCTTCAAGACCAGAATGTTTAACCTGGGTGCTGCCATAATCAAATAAATATCAGTTCAGTGCATCCCAGTGATGCTGCTCAATGAATGAAATTATGTTTGCTTTGACCATGGCCTTATGAACTTCCCAGTTTAATTAAATCTTGATATTACAGGCTCTATGTGTGTTCACAGTTCCCATGCACAAAATATAGACAAGTAGAGGTGCTTTTTTGTTGTCTCGCTATTTTCCAGAAGACTGGCCATTGTTCTGTACATAAGAGCATTAATTGGGGAAGATTTATGGAATCAAGATTAAAGCTCAGGAAATTTGCATGTGATGACCAGCACTGCAATAACATTTTTTCAACCAGAACACAATGACACAGTGTGGACACTTTTTCTGGGCTCTGGACTCTTTTTCCACAGCTGTTGAATGGTTTCTTCCTGAGTTGACAGCAGCACCTCCAACCTCAGTCAGTACCAAGAGCTCTCTGAGGAAGGATTGTGAATGAGGAAGGACAATGGGAGAGCAGGAGGATCAGCTAGGGGCCAAGAACCTAGGAATGAGGGGGAGCCACCAGAACCAGTGCAGAGAGAGGCTTCAGGACTTCCATTAGATCAGGCAGTGTCCTCCAGTGAGCACACTCAGGTCACACAGGGTGAAAAGGGAGCTGGGGATATTCACAGGACTAGCATTTTATTAAGGGAATGCGCCTTTGATGAATGTATCTTCAAGAAAGAAGCCTCTGTGCCTCACATACAATAGGAGACAAAGTATTTTTCTACTTGAGCTTGGGTTATGTATTAATAATGGAGGACTTTCCAGATGGAAAATGATGAATATATGTAAAGTCTTGCCACAATTTAAGTAGGGCTTTTTAATTCAAAGAAAGCAAAAAACCCTGTAATGTGAACTGTCTAGACTCTCAAGAGGCAGTGGAGAGCAGAATTTGTTTTTTTCACACAAACCTCTAAAATGATTAATATATTACCCTCTGAAAGGGCTTATTTTTGTCAGATAACTATAGAATTATCTAGATTAGATTTTTATTATGGAGATAGTTAAATATACAGTGAATTTCTGTGCAGTGAATCCTATTCTACTTTCCAAGAATCAGTGTGTTTATTTCCATGTTTTTAAGGACCTTAAATTATGGAAAGGTCTAACTTGGTCAGTCCTATGACACCAAAATGAAAGCTGGAGGTATTCAACACCTGGATATTCATTTTAATAACATGCAACAGTTTGAAAGAACAAGAAAAACAGGATTGAACTGGGATAATGGAAAGATCAGCCTCTTTCTGTTTCTCTGTTGTTCTTAAGAACATAAAGAATTGACCAGTTTGTTTCAGTTTGGTGAGAGTCAGTAATTCAATAACACGCCATATAATGATGAATATGCCAGAGTCAGAAATCAATGACAGAGAGTGTAAAACTTTTAAAAGTTGGTGAATTATTTAGGTGTCTCTCTTAATTGAGCATTTTTTCCAGGTGTGTTTTTGAGTAGCCAAGTGTGTTCAGAGAGCTGTTTGGGTTCTTTTTTCCTCAGTCTCTGCATTTATTTCTCAATCTGCCTGAAAGTCCATGTAGCTGCAGCTAAGGGCACAGGCAGGAGATTTAACATAGATGAGTCAGAATGGCTTAACAAGTTACCACCAATCTCCTCAGCTGACACCATTCTCCATTACAGGTTGGGTTTTTTCCCCCCTCAAAGTCAAGGCAAAGTGCATGAGCCTCAACCTCATTCATTATTGCTTAAGCTAAGACCCAGAGGTCTTGAGGCAATCTCCAAGCATGCACATGTGTAGATACAGTGGCTCAGTAAATACATAATAGCTTTAAAGAGCTTCTGGAATTCAATCCCATGGCCCTACTTCAACACAGACTGGCACTGTTCTTCAGTAATTTAGCTCTTCCTAGCCACTCTGCTGGCTTTCATCTTGCTTTTGAGGAGGCAGGGCCAATGTGAAACTGTCACTGACAGCAGTATTGTTCTAGGATATGCTCCTTTCTCACCATGTACAGAAGAAGACAGAACAGAAGAAGCAGCAGCCCCACTATCAGCAATTGGAGCTAAATTAGATACAGTTACACTGACAGAATGCTTTGTGCTTGTTATTTTATCCCTCATTTCTTCCTAACCCCTCTTGCTACAAGCGCATTTTGCCCAGCCTAGGCAGCTTCTCTGCTAGTAAATGTGTTGGCACAGTTTTTGAAAGTACTTCTGTATCATAAACACTAGCATGGACTGGATAAATAGAACTTACAGTCAGCCTTCCTGAAGAGCTCAGATCATAATAGCCCATGTCACTGCATGCTTTTGAGAGCTGGACTGCGTTAAGGTGTTTATACGGGCTCAGGGTTTGAAACAAATCTGGTATTTATTGTGAAGGTGCTTTAGCAAGAATACAGACCCTGTGTCTTTCATGGAGGAAGAGGAATGAAGGAGGAAGAAGGAAGTTGAGATTGCCCTCTTTCCCTTATGTACCTCATGTCTGTCATACATATCCCCAGTGGAGGTGGAAAGAAAAGCAGAGCAAGTCTGATTTGGCTAGAAGCAGCTGACCCAAGATGAGGCACTTTACATGATCTCTTTTATTTGGAAATTCCTGTCCTTCCCTTTGACATACCCCTTTCTGCTACTGTGAGAACAGTTACCTGCTTAGAGATGTTCCTGAGTCCCTAAACAAGAGATGGGACAAGCCTTTGTGGAACAGTGCAAAACAAAACTAGAAGGACTGATTTAGTTTTTCCCACCTGTTTTGACTTGAGGGGTTGTAAAGCACTGCAGAAGATTCTTTGTAAAATAAGGTGCTTTCCTATATTGTATTTATCCTGTTAACCCTTTGGTCCCACCAATTTTACATGCAGCAGTTTTATTGCCACCATTTTAGTTGTGATCTGGTCTTGCAAAAGGAGCCAGTTCATCTATAACTTGGTCTTGTCAGTGCTGTCTGTTGCTGTAGTAACACAGAAGTGCTATACACCTTCAGGAATCACTGCTGAAGGACTGCTGACTTTTCTAATAAAGAAAAAAAAAAGAAGATAAAAGACCCTTTGATTACATCTATCATTCTTTGTGTTGCAGTCCTGTCACAATGGAACTTTAATGTTCCCTCTGAAATAAAAAAAAGAGAAAGCAGGACTTTCTCCATTGTGTGAGGTTGAAGGAAGGTCTCAATTTTAAATCCCAGTGACATGGACATATACTGCTGGGCTCAGTTTCACGTTGGTACAGTCACAAAAAATTGTAATGAAGTCTACCGAGTTATGCTGACATAAAAAGTCTCTGAGCAAGGCTGGAATCAAGCATCTAACTTCTGTAAAGTTGCATTGGCTGCTATACCCGTGGGCTAACCTGAACACATATTCTGGCCCACCCTGACACAGTAACTCTCTACCTCTGCAATGGCTCCAATGTTTAGTAGTGACCCAGTGGTGGATAAAAGCCTTTGCTTGTAGCAGGAGCCTAGTTAATCACGAACATCTTCCTTTCATTCCTGCTTTCATTTCCTACTGCATGCACTGGAAAACTGGATAATCAAGAAGACACCCTTTCCTGAACAGTGCAAATTCAAACATTAATTTTAAGAGGGTATTTAAGTATCCACTATAGTGTGGTTTTCTCCTTCCTTTGTCTCACTGAACACACCAGCATGACTACAATTATATCTGCATGCAGGAGATGTGTCTGTGCTTATACACACACATTCTAGTAGAGGCAGCAAGATCCGACTGAGCAGTAGATGCTTTCAAAATTATAATTCCTGTCCACATTTATCCTTACATGGGTATAGGTATATTAGGAAAACAAATGCTCTCTAAACATACTCACTAACGGCAATGTGCTGGTGAAATGTAATCTAGACAATTATTGAATTTTAACTAGGGCAAAAAGCTTAGACGAAGTGACTCTCCCTTACACTGTCATTCCATATGTTGCAAATACTATTATTTTAATGAAAGTCTTGGGCTTTGCAGTCTGAGTCATGTACTTGGAGTGCTTGAAATGGACACCACTGTAGCAACAGAAAAAATGACTGGACAGTATTAATGGGTTTCTTGTTAACTTTGGTTTTTTTTTTAATGGGGCTTTTGTGTAAATTTTCCCAGATTATTTTAAAACTCCAATTAGAATGATTTACCATCCTAATGCTCAATTATTTGAAACCTGTTTGCATCATATGAGAGACTGAAAGATGATTATGACTTTAATAAAATATTAATTATAATTTGATTGTTCTTTCCCAGCATTAAAAAAATTCAAAGCAGAAAAGCCCACAAAAACCAAACATAAGGGAAAAGCATATGCAGTGACATAAGCAATTCTCTAATTCCAGGAATTCCTGGTGGATGATAGTGGGAGTACTAAGGAAATGTGGTTGTTCAGTGAAGGAGCTCCAGCTGACAGGGCTCAATATGCATCTGAAAGAATGAGACTTCATGAATCAGATTCAAGTGGAGTCCTGGGATCATCCTGCGGTGGAGATTGAACACGCCCTGTAGGAATGAAATTGCTGGTGCTTTGCCATTGCTTCCAGAGGAGCTGTGTCTCTCTCCCTGTTTCAGACACCACAGCTGTGAGAGAAGCTGGACCATCCAACCTGCATGGAGCTCAGGGCCACCCCCAATCCTAGGCTGTCTTAGCTCCCTGCCTAGCAGACGTAACAGACCATACATAGCATTGCAGGGTTTTTGAAACCAATTTTTAAAATCAAAGTGTCCTGTTTGTTAGTCTGCATTATTTATTGCTGCAGCTTCAGGACTTTCACGTCTCACCAGCCTGCCAAATTTCAAATTTGGAAAAAGCAAATTATGAAAGGCCACTAAGGACTGCAAAAGTAAGTTATGTATCCACTCTAGCCTATTGTCCACCTTAGGAAGTCAGGTTGGTTTTAGGGTCTTTGGATTGGCTTTTCGATATTCAGCGTTCGGGATATTTGTTCAGGGATGTATCCTCCCTCTCAATCTGCTCTCTGCAGCATTTTCTAATATACTGATTCATTTTAGATGCTATGGGCTCCCAGAAAGCAGAAAAAGAAGAAATACCTCCTCCCACTGAAATGAACAGGAATTTTGCCTCAGAGTATGTATTAGTGCCAAGTTCTGCTTTTGAGCCAGGGACTTTGCTGGTGTGCAGCAGTGTCTGTGCAATGGTTCCCAGGGATGAGTAACCACTGGAAGCTTTCAGTGGGCATCAGAGCAGCATAGGATGCAAAGTTGTGCTCACATGCAGGTCTGGCAAAGGTGCCCCCCAGAAAGGCCTCAGACTATTGCCACACCTTTCCTCACAAGCACTGAAACCTTCACCCAGGATATCTGGTAACTGCCACCAAGAATTAGATGAACAACAATTCAAGTTTATTTTTGAAGTCTCTAAAATTCTAGATTATCTTAGATGATGGCAAAAGCTCAATTAATGTGTCTAAAAACTCTAAATTCATATTCCTGTTGCTGAACTGAACTGTTCTCAAACTGAACTGTTTCCGAACAAACTTATGTTAACAGAGAATGGTTCTTTCTCTAATTAGCAATCTACTTTTGGCAATATATAATAATAAAAACAGACTTCCCAAGATGCTTTATAGAACTTAGGCAAAACTTACAAGCAGCTACTTAAACACAAATATGGTCATTTACAACAACTCAGATTTAAAAATCTTTTAGCATCAGTCTATATTGTCAGTCTTTGGTGCCTAACAGTTAGAAATCTAAAAGAATTAATGATGACTATTCAGAATACTTGCATAAAATGTTCATAACAATATGCAGTGTGCCAGGGGGAAGTGTAATCACTCTGTAGTTAAAAGTAGCAATGAAGTCTCAATCTTAATGGAAACGGCAGCTTTCCTGTCTGCAGAAGATACAAGAAAAGATCTTAAAATGTAGCCCAATCTCTTGTGGTTTCCTATGATATTTTTAATACTGACTACATTGGGAAACTTATTGAGACTAATTCCCATACAGGAATGAATTTATTTTGGTGAGAACTATGTCAGAGAAGACTTCCAAAACTTGGTTTAAAAGCCGACCTGTCTTGCAAAATCTGGATGTAGAGTTTCCAAAAGACTGGGTTTGTTCAGTGTGGTTCTGCCTCTGAGCAGTGGCCCAACCCAGTCCTGCCCAAGCCATTTTTCCCAGTTCACCTACTCCAGCAGCTCCAGGTTTGCTTACGCAATACTTCTTCAAGTTACAATTGCATGATTTTTGATCTCCATATTGGTAACATGGCTTCCTCAGACAGTGCCTACCGAAAAATACTTCCATATTTATCTCAATCTATTCAAAGGAAACAATTATTTTAAACAGTTATTTCTTTAGGTTTGAAGAAAAGGGCTGTGGAGATGCTATGTAGCAGTGTGGTAGTTAAAGAGGAAGATGAGGGCTAGAATTACAGACACTGTGTCCTGTAGACATATCAGGGAGGCCTTTATGTCTAACAGCAATTTTTGTTTGGGGCTGGGTATTAAAAATACCCTACTTTTCTTACAGTGCCTTGTTTCAAGCACACTGGAATATAGCAAGGTCCAAAGGGTGTTTCAACACCAAAGTTTTATTTCAGATCAGGCATACAGATCTGAAGCAACTCCAGCTGTTCCCACTCCCTACAATTAACTTCACAGAGCACTCTGCATGAAGGACTGGACACTTTGCAGATTAAAAAAAATTAATTGCCTGAACAAACCTAACCACTAATTGGCACTCAAACTGTGTGACCAGACTACAACTGGTTCAAAGAAAATCCTGAAATATAACATGGAGGGCAGGTCCAGAGCATCAGCTGCCACGACCTACAAATGTATTCTTACTGGGCTATGCTTGCTAGTGCAGATGTACTCTAACCTATGAGTCAAACCCAGCAACCCATACTTAGACAAAGCTATTAAAATAGGTGAGAAACTGCTATAGGTGATGACTGTTACACTTGTGCTATCAGCATTTTGAAAGACTTCCCTAAAAAGAGCCTGAAGACAGGTATAAATGAGCTCCAAACAAATTTAGCCTTCAGGAAAACTGAGCACAAACATGCCTTTCCCAAGAAAGCAACACACCAAGACTTAAATTAATTACCTGAAATTCCTCTGCTTGTTATATGGAGATTTGCTGGTAAGCATGAGATAAACCCTGCTTGGTTTTTTGTTCTTTTTTTCTTCATTTCTCTCACTGGATTATGTTCTTTTCCTGCTTTCTGGACCTGCCCATAAATCAAATATAAGTCAGTAAATATCCATCTCTGTATTGGTTGCCAGCAATCCTGAATCTAAAGGAAAACCTCTGTACAATTAGCTCACACGTGGAGTGAAGGGTCTGGTAACTACAGAGAGCTCTGTGCTTGCTAGCAGGACAACCCTTCTGCCAGGCGGGCTGATGTAACAAGCCTGCTCCCTCTCCAGGTGCAACCAGCGAGGAATTAAACCACCTGAAAGTCTGATTAGAAGACAGTGGCAGATGGGGTAGGATTTCCCAGGGATGTCTGTTTGCATTATAATTTTCTTCTTTCAGATTTTCACGTCTTGTGCTGAAACTTGTCTATCTCCCTCTGGTTTAATAAAGCATCTTGCTGGGTCTCATCCTGAGTCAATGTTCTGGTCCAAACCTTTGAGACCTGGTGTCCTTGAAAGTTAAGGATCCCCATATTGCTGTGGGGTGAGTTTAATGCCTGTGAGAGGTTTTCTCTGCCTGGCCTCCTTCCCCAGGCACAGGAAGCCTGAGCTTCTCCTTTTTGGTGTGAAGCACAGGCAGGGAAAGCACTAAAGGAACTGAAGTAACTCCTAATGAAATTCCTGAACTCTCTATGCCACCAACTTTTTGAGAAATACTTTTTTTTTTCCCCTTTGAGGCATTTGGCAACTCAGAAAAACCTGTGTTTTCTCTGTCTTTGCCAAGCCAGGAACCTAGGGGCAAGTTCCCCGAGCAGTCCTGGTTGTGAGACCCTCACAGCTGAAATTTCCCCCCTTTCTGCAGCCACACCAGACCAGGCTCTGCAGCTCTCATGTCCGCCCTCCTCACACCTGCCCATCTTGGGGGGCTCTCAAGGCCAAGGCAATCCTGAACAGGGTGGAGGTTTCTCACCTGGATCTGCGCCACAGTTTCTCTTTAAGATGGTGCTGAATGTGGTGGGACATGTTTTGGGAGCCACTCAGTGTGTCCCACAACTCAAGCTGCTGTACTATTCCTGGAAAATGTATTTCAATTTCAAAGGGAAAAGGAGGTTTTCTGGAAACAGCTGATCATCTGTTGTGCAGCAGGTGGTTGTGTGGAGCCTGCCCAGTCCCCCAGCTTGGAGGACACCTGAACAGCAATCTGGCCCCTGGTCCTGGAAAAGCCAATGCAGCCCCACAGCCCCAGCCTGTGTTCTGTCAGCTGCATCCCAAACTGTGACTATAATAGAAGTATTTTGCTGTTTATCATCCAATAAATGCTTACTGGCTTGTAGTTGGGCTCACTCATAAGAGTCCAGCCAGTGTGCCAACAGTTATTTTTAGCTGCCCAAATTCCATTTCCCTGTGTTATTTGTTGCAACCAGACTGACACATTCACATTTTGATAGCCTTGCTGTTGGTCCCTGCTTGCTGACAAACAAGCTCATGCCTTTATTGTTTACCAAAAGGATGTTTTTGAGGATTACTGACCTGGATTTCTAAATCTCTCAAGTGTATGCCAGCATGAAATTACTGTCCTTAAAGGCAATTTACTCACTGAAATTCCTGCACCCTTTGAAATAACTCTACCCCTTATATCACCTTTTTTTTTTCCTTAAAAAAACCCCCTCAATGTCTACCACAATCAAGCCCGAATGGAGGAGCATTGTCATATGGAAATCTGTTTGTTCTGAACACAGTGGTCTAAAGCTTCCTCTTGAGGAGAAGCAGAGGGGCAGGCACTGATCTGTTCTCTGTGGTGACCAGTGACAGGACCTGAGGGAGTGGCCTGAAGCTGTGTCAGGGGAGGTTTAGGTTTGATATCAAGAAAAGGTTCTTCACCCAGAGGGTGGCTGGGCACTGGAACAGGCTCCCGGGGCAGTGATCACAGCACCAAGCCTGAGAGAGTTCAGGAAGCCTTTGGACAATGCTCTCAGGCACATGGTGTGACCCTTGGGGTGTTCTGTGCAAGGCCGGGAGCTGGACTCAATGATCCTGATGGGCCCCTTCCAACTCAGCATATTCTGTGACTGTGAAATGAAGATATTTGTATAGTAGTGAGTGACTGAGAAAGAAAAAGAAAGGGGCCAGACTTTCTTTTCCAGAAGTCAGAGTTGGTGGCTGAAAGGTCAAAGACGTTCAGGAGGAAGAAGCCTCCAAAGTGGTAAAGGACTGGTTGAGCTCTGGCCCTGCATCTCACAAAACTGAGCTCACCTGTATCTTTTCTGGAATTTCCAGTTCAAAGCCCGTGGGGGATGCTTCTGGTTTCATGAAGAGCAGTGACGAACCAAATCAGTTTGAGTCCATCAAGACAGATCAAAGGCTGACAGGCAAGCAGTTTTGTCATTCCCAAGCATTTATCAATTTATAAATTGAATTAAATGCAGTGTGGATTTCTCTTTCTCCCCACTCCTGTGAGGGCCAGAAACATTTTAACAGTGACATACTTAGGGACGTTAAAAAAGTGGGGGCTTTAAAATAAAGAAAATAGTCTGCATTCCAAATAAAATTGTATTGACAAGAGTGTCTGACCCAGCACAATGTTTCCAGGCACCTCTAAACAGGCCTGTACTGAACTTAGAAGCAAATTTCTATAATCAATACGAAAATCAGACCCAGAACCCCAATTTAAAACTGTTTTGTTGAACTATAAAGAAGTCCCATAGGAGGAATTAACAAACACAATTGTCACTTACAGCCTATGTGTGCTTTATTTCCCTTATTCTAAGTCACATTTGGGGGCGTTGCTTAGTTTTTTTCTGGTTTTTTATCATCTTGTGAAGGTTTTTAGCTACTTGACCACAGTAATGATTGATGATGGAGACCACCACTTATAGTGGCCAGGTAATGATGAATGATGCAGGTACTGAGCAGCCATGAGGATTTTGGTAAAAGGAAGAGCACAGTACAGATGTGAAAAAAAAAAGGAACAAATACTGTGTAGAATTAAAAAGTTTATAATTAAATGTGAGTTGTTGTTGGTTTTGGTTGGGGGTTTTCTTTGTAGTAGTAGTAGTAGTAGTAGAACAAAAATCACTATTGTTACAGGTCCTTCAAATGTATATAAAGCATTTTCCTAAGTGGAATATTCAGTATTTATTTAAGCACACTCACAAGACCTAATCTCAGTATAAAGCAGTTTAGAACTTTCAAAGTGTTTTATACCAATGGAAGATAGGGACTGTTTTTCTCCAGATATTCCTGAGCTGAAATTATCTAAAATACTTCAGTCTGTACGTAATTAGAGCAGATGAATAAATCTCATTGAAGTCAAAAAGCTACTGATGTGATTTAAGAAGATACAAAGTTAAATTCTTTTTGGAGCTTAGATCCAAAAACTTAACTCCATCCCCATTCAGCAGTACATTTAGGCAAGTTTAGACACTTGCTTATATCAATAGGATTAGATGTTTGCTTGAAGTTGCCCATGAATTTAAATGCCATGCTAAGTAGGAAAGCACTTCTGTAATGGATTAGCTACGGCTGAAATTTTGTAATTATTATTTAGGAATGATTTTAAAGACCTGAAATACATTCATTTTCCCATTAATTTTTAAATCATCTTCTAGACAAGAGGAAACATTTTCAGTTTTAACTTTTCATGCCATTACCTTACCCTGCTCCACCTTATTTCCACTATGGAAATGAAAAAGTCGCAAAAAAGGGAGTTCTTTTTTCATACAGAGGGGGAGGGGAACATCAAGTTTCAGTTTTTTGATTAAAAAAAAATACCAGAAAATTTCAAATTAAGCAAGTCTGTGCTAAACCAATTCATTGATGTCATTCATACTTCTCTAACTGGGTCAGTTTAATACAAGACTTGTAGAAGGTTTTCACTGAAGCGTACAAAGAGCTCTGAGGTCACTTTTTCCTGACATGAATGTCTGCAACTTCATACCAATTTACCAGTTTCTTTCACAGCTTCAAGATGAACAGGTACTCACAATCTAAGAGCAAGAGAAGAAACAAGCCAGCATTTGTATTAAGAAACATTTTTATTAACAAAACAGTAAATTCCACTTGCTTAGCATTTCCAATAATGAATAAATTGGCCTTGCAACAAATAAAAAAATTGTAAATATCTATCACAGAAAGCACTATAAGGTTAGGGGCATTGGGCCTCTCTTTGATGTTTTAGGGTTGAAAGTTTCACATGTTATTTAGTGTTTTGTTAAAAAAGGCAACACAATACAGTCATAGAAATGAAGCCATCTCAGTCAAACAAATTAGGTTATTATAGAGAAAGGATCCAATTTTATGTTAGGTAGTTGGTTTATGTCTGTTTGTTTGTTGTTGCTGCTGTTTTTAAACAAAAAGGAATTTTAAATCCACTTGCTGGCATTTCTGATACATCCATAATTGGTTTTTTTGTTAAATTATGAAATTAAAGAGGAAAAAGGAGAACCTTCAGAAACAGTGTTAAAATCGTGTTTGCTTATTTTAATAGTGGCAGATCTTTTTTTTTTTTTTTCTTGATGTATGGATTTAGTTAAAGATTAACCTACCAAACTGCCTGGAAGTTGGCCTGACAAGGCTATTTCATTAATGCAATCAATACCAAGCAGAAAAGACCATTTCATCTCGCCCAAATCATATTCTGTCATGTCCAGTCTCCTGCCAACAGATTACTCTTGTTCTTCTCTGTATCTTCAAGCACTGAAACCTGAACACCACCTGGCTTTCAACTTCCTTCCCCCCTCCAGCTGAAGTCTCTTGCTTCCAGCAATGACCTCCAGTAACACTCGTCCCTGCCATTCCCTGAGTACAGCTGTCTTGTAAAGGTGGGAGAAATTATGAGTGCCACAGGTGAACAACAGTCTAAGAAATGAACATCAGATGGATTTTGTGGTTTGTTTCTTTTTTTCATTTTTGTGTAAATGCTAATGAAAATAAAAAGCTGTTTCACAAATGCAACATGACACACCTTGATGTGGTTGGCAAACTTCAAGAGAGGTGTTTTCATGTCAGCTACATGTATTTTTAAAGTGCTCTGACTCCCAGATAGATAGCTGTACCAGTTCCCAACTTTTTTTCATCAGCTACAGTGAGTAACACACAACAAAATATTTTGTGTCTGCTGTTTAAAGCTAATTTTAAATTCCTCCTTCTGGTCTGTAAAGTGTGAATATCTATATCCCTCTCAGGAGGCCTTCTGATGATTTGGTTGATCTCTATTGAACTAACCTCTTTCTGTCTAATGTATTCCCTTTGAACTTCTGTGTAAATAAAATGTTATGCTATGGTTTATTGCTGTGAAACTAACAAAATATTACTAGAAAAAAATTCCAAACTTAACATGTAAATTACAGCATTACATTTCATGTGTTTAACTACAATGCACTAATGTTTTATATATGCAAGATGAGCTGTGTCACTTTTAAACATAATGAACTTATATCTGTCTGGTTATGATGTCTTGCAATACTAAGCTAAAAATACCTTTTCGTATGTCAAAATGCCCACCATTGAAAAATAATATCGTGCACCTCAAGAGTATTTCCTTTTGGGAGAAAGGGATAAATTCTGCAATAGAATCAGCCTGGATAATTATGTTGGGTATTTTTAGATCTTTTACCACCCAGTGCTGTAGTAGCTGTTGTTCATATAACTGAATGCCAGATAAACACTATATGATACTTCCTAAGATTCTCAAGAAACTCATCATTCTCGTAATTTCTAAGAACAAGGTTTCTGTAAGGCAAACCATGCTCTCCAATAGTGAAGCTTTGACTGGAAGCCAAAGGCCAGTTTAATTCACTAAATATTTAGCTAATTAATGAGTGTATATTTGTAGGAAAATTGGCCATTCTGATCAACTTCATTGATGCATATCAGGAGCAAGAGATGGGGATAGAAGGGAGAAGACAAATTACAGTAGAGATATATTTTTGCTTTCTAGTCCACTTCTTTCATACAAACTACTGAAACTTAATTGCAACATAATAGAGCTGTACAGGTAAGAAAAAAATTAGCTGACTCTTATATACATTCATACACATCCCCCTTAGTATAACCACTACACTGTAAATTAAAAAGAAAAAAAAAAAGGGGAAAAAGTCTGGGACAATTTATAATGGCTGCAAAAAAACTGAAGTATGTCTGTTGCTCCAGATGTCATAAAACTCTCTATACCTAGCAACACTTATAACATTGAGTTTACCAAAAATGGCTGAAGAGCAGATATAGTTTGCATTTTCTATACAACAGGCTATAAAACATCACTTATCACAGTCCAGAAAGCACATATAGATGTGTTTTTATATAAACATATGTAATAACATATTAAGCGTGCATGAAAATTTCCCAATGATTGCATCTATGCCCTCTTGTTTTTCTTTTTTTTTTCTTTTCTTTTTTTTTTTTTTTTTTTGTGGAAATGTGCCTTATATTCCAGATTTTTGTTTTTGTTTTTGAAAATAAGGCCTCCGTACTATTTTCCTCACAACCAGAAAGGGGCTTTTTGAAAGTATTTCTACATAAGTCTTCAGAAAAGCCAGCACTTTGTTTCAAAATGCAAGTTTCCAATCACTGCTTCACTGCACCAGACGGCAAACTCTTTATGTTTGCTTGTTGAGTCACCATATATAATGACAGTCTTCTCTGACAATAAGACTAACTTACTTCTCAAGAAAGCGCTAGCACTTTGGCTAAATCCAGAATCATAGGTAGCTTCTTTTTTCTTTTTTTTTTTTTCCTGTTTTGTTTTTTATAATTTGTATTTTTTTTTCATATTGTGCCTTGATGTTGTAGTAATACTCCTTGCTTTATGAATGCGTGGTGTCATCATTGTCTTTCAGAAACGTTCCAGCAACATAAAGACAGGCAGAGTAAATGAAAACACTGTGGATGTTAGGGAATTTATCAGCTCCTGTTTCTGAAAAACAAGAGCATGAAATGCTTGTTTTTAAAAACAGTCTTTCCTTTCTGATTGCATTCCCTGTCTTTTCTGTTTGTTTGTTTTTGAATGTGCTTCATAAAAAGTAAAGTAAATAAGTTTGTATTATGTCTCAGATAAAATGAAGACTATTTCTATACAAGCGTTCTTTTAGATGTTGAGATCAGACATAGTACTCCTTATCCTTATTTTTCTTGTTTTTGTTGGAACTTTTAGCGCTGTTGGGCTGTTTCTCCTTGATCACAGCCCCATTGGATTGTGCTGAGTTACTGATGTAGTTTCGACTCTCATCTACGTGGTAGGATCCTTCGTCTCGATTCCTGTACTTGTACATGGCATAGAGGAGGATGAGGATGCACAGCGCTGCCGCCGCCACAATCCCAACCACCATGCCCGTCGTGCTGCTGGATTCACGGATCACCTCGGACGAGCCGGGATATTCCCTTCCTCCTCCTGCCCTGGTAGGGTTTGCTGTGGGTAGATAATGAAAGAAGGGAGAGGTTATCATTGGGTTTGCACACCGAGGAGTCACTCATGTCTGCTGCTGCAGTCATGCGTCCTTCTAGCTGCACCCACTGGGCCAGGACAGCCTAGCGATGTACCACCCTCTACCAGTCCAAAACCAGTTAGGGTTGCAGCCCATTCCTTTTTCAGGCTTTTAAGCTAGGAAAATGACAGCAAGAAGCATCTCTTTCTAGCCTTCAAAAGTATAATTTGTCCCAATGTCTTAAGTTAATAGTCCCTAAATAATCTGAAATAACAGGAGTGCCACAATTTAAATGCAGGGACATTAACATCTCAGAGGAAAGGATTTCCTTTTTCTTCTCTTTCTCATTCTCTTTCTTTTTCTCTTTCTCTTTCTTTTTCTCTTTCTTTCTCTTTCTCTCTTTCTCTCTCTTCCTCTCCTTCTGTAAGGAACGAAAAGTGACATTATACTATTTATTGAGAAGGCAGTGATGATAAGACAGAATGGAGGAAAAAAATAGCTGGTAGCAGCCAACAAATTCACTACAAATAAGGTATCCTCACCTCTCCTGTACACTTCCCTCAGCAAGCTTCTCAGTTTCTCCTTTCCTTCTACTATTTTCTTTTCTTTTTAAAAATTAATCATATTTACACTTAGTACTTTTAGAGAGCTATCCAATCCTACCTTCTCTTTTCTAATTGAGAGTCCTCCTTGAATATGGCTACACTTCAGAGCACTTTTTTACTCAACTTCTCCCGTTCCCTCTTTCCATCACTGATGCCATTATCAGATGTTCCTTCAAGGATTGCTTTATGCCCCAAGAAAACCTCTCAAATTGCGCAGAGCAAGGACTCAGCCTCCTAAGATCCCACCTCTGAGGCCAGACTCTGGTCTTTTCAGTTGTGATGTGAATAGAAGTGACCTATGTCTTCACACTGTAAAATCTTCTTGATAGGAACTATTGTGTTGTCGGCACATTTTGTCCCCTTACACAGCCATGAGGAATGAAACCCTAATTCCAGGAAGAATTTCTAGATTAAACACTCACAGCACACACAATGCTTTTACATTTTCCACGATCTCCTTTCTTCATTGAATTTTGCAGCAGGAGGGGAGGCAGATCTTTGTATAGACTCACTTTAAGTGGTGGCAGCTGAGATGGATCTTCTCTAACTTAACAAGTGTCATGGACAAATATAAAGTGATCTGGATTTATGCAGTATTCCTCTGATTGTACCAGCATTTCCAAACTTCTGAGAGGCTATGTATCCTCAGCACTGCCAGCCTTGGCTGAGCTCAGGAGAGCCAGGCTGGCTTATGGAAACTGCATTTAAATCATAATGCATGGCTAAGAATTCAATCAGTAAAATACAGATGCTAACTAAAAGTAGTATTAAACACTAGTTTTACAATATATTCGTAATGTTAACTTTATCAGGCCTTTCCTACAGGTAGCTTTTTACTGAAGTGTGTTAGAGAATTGTCTTGCTCAAAGTCCACAAAAGCACACTATGCCCCATAGTCACTTTTTTTTTTGCACTGTAAAGGCCTAATAGGAAGATGATGATTTTAAGGATGCTACATTAAAGGTAATGCCAGCCTAACTATCAATGCTGGTCAAAGAATTGCAACAAGTTTGGACCACCAGAACTGAAAGCAGCCACCAGCTACAGACATCTACAACTGGCCTATGAATAATAAAATATAGCAAAATAGCCACAACCCCCAAAAAGAATAAGTTCCTTCTCCACTTTGGTATTACTCATCATTTATTTGTTGGTGAATTGGGTTCTTACTGCTGAAACACCACTTCCTGGCAGTTATTTCAAATAGATTTAAAGAAGCTGACATTTTGTTTGGCTGAAAGAACAGAGGCAAAACTGTAAGTTTCCAAAAAACCCCGTACCAAATAGTATTTTAACTTGTTTTTTATTCTTCTGAATGTTTGTAGTTGTTATGAGTTGGTGCAATTGGTATTTTCTATGGCTTCAGAAGAGATCTTGAAGTTTCACTTCAGAAGGTTTTAAGATTTTTTTGTCATTTCAGGGTAGATGCCACCCTACTAAGAAAGGTGCCCTGTTCCAAAGTAGTCAGTGACTGTTTTAGATCCTGTTTGTTCATTGTAACTATTGTAGAAAATGGAAATTCTTTTACACCTAGGGTGTCATTTACTGTTTTACAAGAGACGATGCATTGTGTGCTGAACAAAGACTGAGTATTTCCATAGTGAATGAAAATGAGACAAAGTCTTATCATACTGCATGTGATTTCAGGAAATTAATTTCTGTCTGAGAAATAATAGAAACCACTGAATACACTGTCAATACTTGATGGATTAACAGCTGCTCTTTCTCTTTAAGATACATACATTTGGGCCAAATACTGTCAACTATCTTTACAATTAATGTCTACTAAATGACACTTAACAGCTTGCTCAGAGGAAAACATTCTAATATTGCAACCTAAAAGACAGATTTAAGGTATATTTTTCAGTGTTACCTAAATTCCTGCCTCTCACCTGATGGCTTCCTTTTATTTTAAGAATGTTTTCACAATTATCTCATTTAACCCATCTGTCTGAGAAATATTCAACCACTACATTAATGTTATTTAAACTTATAACATTTCAAAGCATCTGTTGTTGCATTTGTTTGGACTTCTGGAAAAGGAGCAATTCAGCAAGGAAAAGGACTTCTTGCTATTTTTGTTCCATTTACATTAAAATATGCTTTTAACCTAGCAGGGCCTCTCCAGACAAATGAAGGAAGAGGAAATAGGAAAGTTTTACAAAGTGTATAGGCTTGTCTGTGAGCACTTTAGATAGGAACAGCTAATGGAATACCCACCAAAGCAAAATCCTATTCTGAGACAGGGAGGAAAGGGCCACTGGAAGAAAACCAGCCTTAATTTCTTCTGAAATCTATATAATAAATAAATCCACATCCATAACATTGCTGAAACAGCTGCCTTCTATTTAAGCAGTACCTTTGTTTGACTAAGACTGGAGACAATTCCAAGGGGAATTTACCTGGATTTTTTTCCCCTGCAAGACAGGAACTATTACAAGGGATGGCAGATGATCTCGATGGAGAGCAAATGAAGATTTTAAGTTTACAGAAATCATGCTCTTTGTCTCCCAACTCTTTGGGAAAACTGGGTGCAGTTTTATTCCCAGCATTTTGGTAGCTGGACCAGGGAGAGCCACTGGCTCCTGGCACAGCAGCAGAGGTGTGTCTGCAGGTAACCTTGTCTGCCACTCAGCTGCAGTCACTGTTAGTATCTGCAGCACAAAAAAGATACCAACTTCATCCTAGACATCTTACTGTAAATGAGAACTGAAATACCTTATTGGAGTATGTCAAGATTAAATGTCATAAAATATTACTCTGATTTTTAAGAGTAAAAAGTCGTCTCAAAAATACCCCAAAATCCTAACCCTGAAACAACATCTTTATTAAAATGATAAATTGAGGTTGGTTTGATTAGGAACAAGACAAAATCATAAAGGCACTAAATATGCTCAAACCTTGCCATAACAGTGAGAGGAAATGAATGTCATCTTGTGGTGCAAGGATTCCTTCTTGAAACAACTTCTCTGATGCACAGCTCTTCCTCTCAACAGCACACAACCAGTGTTTTTGGATTGCCTCAAAGACCATCTTAGAAAAGACTGATTTCTAAAAGCCTCTTCTACCACTTATGAAAGACTTTGCATGAAATAATAGCAACTGAGCACAGTTTTACACTGTGTAATAATGGATTAGAAAGTTGTTGTTCTTGACTGTATTTCTAAGTGGTTTAAAATTTAGAGGGGAAAAAAATCTAACTAGTTTCAGTGTCCAGTTTTCATTAATACTGTGAAAAGAAAATTGGAATTGCAGGTTCCCATGGTGTTTGTGAATTGAAATTAGCAGACTGAAAAACAAAACAAAACAAGACAAAAAGACCCCAAACCTGTTTTCTTTACATTTATGCCTTCCCACAAACTGTGAATAGGAAATTACTCACAAGACAGAAATGTTTAACTACTGCATTTGCAATGAGGCATGAAGGCAATTATTTAGGGGACACGTATTAATTTTCACTCTGTGTGCTATCATTGTAGACCTGTTTGCTGTCGATTTTCTGCAGCACTTTTGGATTCTGGTGAACTGGTTTCTGAGCTCACTGCAATTTCAGCACCTCTTTACAACAAATACCTCTGAAAAATGAACCCCAGTGCTTCCTCTGCAGAACAGGTAGGGTGGATGCAGCCCAGCTTCAAAACCAGTATGAAGGTCTGCTGTAAACTTGTGTTCAAAGGAAAATTTTTAAGGTATCTGTTCTACTCTTTGGTGTGCAAACCCAGCATATAATGCATTAAAATACCTCTGAAGTGACATCAACTAACTTAGCTTGTTATAAAAATAGTCTAGCAGCATCCACAGCTAAAAAGGTTGCTTTGCCAAGAAGCTAAACATTCTCTCTGTGCTGAGTAGAGTGCTTCTTTCCAAGTGTAATGATTCGTCATATATCGACTTCAAATCATTTACAAATCCTACCAACTCCTTAGGACTCCAGGCTTTGCAAGTACCTTCTTTTTCCCCTGTGGTTGAGAGGTGGAAGGCAGTTTTCTCAACCTTTTAAAATGCCATCATAAGTCTAAGGGGAAATAGGTTAGTTGGTTGTACAGAGCCAATTGATGGAGCATATCAAATCAATGGGGTTTATGAGTTACTGTGCTCTGCAGATCTGAGGGGAATATTTTCACAGTTTTATAAGAAGATTTTGTGAAAATATTTTCCACAAAACTAAATTTAATTTTAGCCAAAATGGAAAATGTAAACCAATATATCACTTAATGTTTTTAGCAGCCTTCATCCCTGCGGTCTTACCCTTTTTATTAGTATATTTTAACATTTTCAGTTGCATTGCTCCTCTTTTAGTATTCCTTCCCTCCAAACAAGGATTCTTTCTCCTTTTACCAGTTCAGGTGTCCTATCTCTCCCCACTGCTACTTGAACCTCTGCTTCTTTATTTTCTACGTAAAGTAATTTTCCTGGTTTTGTGCATGTTCTGAGAAATCTTTGGTAATTTGGTAGTTTATTTCAGAAGTTTTGACTGACTAACAGAGTCAGTAGCTAGTCTATATTTTAAATCAAAGTTTTCTTAAGTTGGAAGAATAAAAAAAGCTTTTGCAAATAAGATAACATAAGGAAGACAAACCAGAAATATTACACTACTGACAGCATGTTTTCAAGCTAGAGCTAAGTTGCTGTAATTGTGGGCCACCAGTTCAGACAGCTAAACTGGGATCATTTGCTTGGTGAGTTGCCTGCAGCTCTTGCTCCCTGAAGACTCGGAGGAGCACCAGTGTTAAAGTAAGAAAAGAGCAGGGGCACTGGAAACATAAATTTTTGGTGGCAGCTAACTGTA
The DNA here is from genome assembly GCF_009650955.1 of Corvus moneduloides. Classification (NCBI taxonomy): domain Eukaryota; kingdom Metazoa; phylum Chordata; class Aves; order Passeriformes; family Corvidae; genus Corvus; species Corvus moneduloides. The sequence continues at coordinate 105,457,303 of NC_045478.1, read as the reverse complement.
AGATTGGCTTCATTGGACCAGAACTTACTGTGCTAGCAACAGTGACATTTGGGCTCCACTGACTTTGGGAAAAGTTTTGCTATGAGCTTTGCCAGATCAAGGTTTCATTGCTTGCTATCTTTAGCATTGTCATCTCATTAAAGAAGAAGGCAAAAAATTCCAAACCTCCTCATCTAAGAACCAGTTTCAGCAGGAGAATACCAAAATGTAGTTGTAAAGCGTGAGGAATCTGCTGGCTTGGCCTGCAGAGCGTGGAATGATTCTTGCTCATGAAATGAGCTGGAGGTGCAGACACCCACATTCATCTCACAACTGTGGGTGATTCCCTGATTTTCCTCCTTCACTGAGCAGCTACTACATGAAGAGATAAATGTCTACGCCACAAACATTGTATATATCTGGCTTGAATGTTGAAGCTGAAAGCACACTGCATTCAATTTGTTCCAAATACTGTCATCAAGTCAGACCCATTACTGACAAAATTGATAATATGCCTGGGAAAAGAAGGGGCCTGGCTTTCAAGACATCCAGAATATCCATGCATACACACTGGGAATGAAACTGCTATAAATACTGAACTACACCCCCTACCCAAAGGCTCAGATTCAACATGCAGATACAGCTACGCTTGTTCAGCCTGAATCCTATTACTGCCTAAACCTTATATGCTTCTCTGGGAGTGGGAAGAGAAAGACAAATGGAATTACAAATGGATATAAGTTACATTTGATGTAATTAATGTTCTTTTTCTCCTGATAAAATTATTAAAATTAATAAGACCGCCTTGTTTTTCTTTGCTTCTCTCATCATAGAGAAAACAATTAAAACAATTATTATAAAACAATTATGGTGTCTCTGATGTTAGCACAGGGGAAAAAAGTTTGAGATATCTATAAAACTTTGTTTCATTTCAAAATGTAATTCTTGTGTTCTCACTTCTTTCATCTTTCATTTGTCCCTTTTCTGAAACTTTTTAAAGGGTACAATATATGATGCATTCTAGATCTGAATCTACTATTTAAGCCAGTTCACGTTTAAACCATCAAAGTCCCAGAGCTAGACCATAGCCCTTAACTTCAGGAGAAGTGCTGGTTTTGAAATGTCAACACAGCAGAACAAGGTTTCATTCAGTTCTTTATATAGTCAGAAGGAGATAGCCTAAGGTTAGACTATTTCAGGTACATGCATCCTCATTACAGGTTACTTTTGCCTTGAATTTTTCCTGCTTCCATTTATGAGCAATATCCTTGGAGAATACCTAGTTCTCATCTTGTCAGCCTTTGCCTGACACTTTGCAGGCTGTCAAATTACACTACTCACACACTACAATACCCCAGTGCTTCTGCACAGGTTTAAATTAGCTGTGAGCAAGGGGTTGGAAATTAGTAGCAGCAGCCTTAGTGCTAGGTGTGCAAGAGCTAATGGGTATTCACACTGGGCTGACTGCTAGAAAACACCAGCAAGAAGTTTACAATTTGTTCTTGTTTCCCTTGTCTGGCAGAGGCGTCAGCAAAACCAGTTTGCTGCCAGCAGTCTGCTAGCATGGTTACTGGTTTGAGAAGCTGCTGCTGGCATGCACCAACTACACTAGAACGCCATATTAAGTGCATTTATCAGGTGTTGGAAATTTCCTGTAGAATTTGAAAGACCTGATTTACCACCTCATTGCTCAAATTTGGTCTGAGAAAGCTTTGGCATAGAAATTGAGCAATACAATGCTAACTCAGGCCAGTATTTTGTCTATAAACCCCCTACCTTTGCAAATTATTGCCTCTCTTCGTCTACCTTTTTCATCAAAAGAAGGATGAAAAATAGTCCTAAGGAAAAGTGCCTTTTTTTTCATAAAAAGGAGAAATTCATTGCATATGCATTACAAAGCTACAAGAAACAGTTTCAGTATAGTGTCCAAAATACAGTATGCAAGAAATTGTATGCACTAGATGTAGCAAATCAAGCCAGAATGAAGTGTAGCTCAAGGAAAACAATGAGGTTGCATCAATCAAGGCACCAGTAGCACACAGTCTAATTTCAAACAAACTAGAACTCATTTATTTATTCAACAGTCTATGTGCAGTCTTGATCCTAAGTTTAAGCTTGATTTAAAGGACCGGTTTTTAGGATTATGCACTTTAATTTAGGATTTTCAAGCAGAGTGACGTGAAAATTAATGGAACTTGTTCCCGATCCAATCATGTCTCTACTTCATCCTGGTGTAAGTAAATCCTCTGCCTTTCCAAAATTCCTTATTGAATCAGAAAAAAAGAGGTTTAGTCAAGTCAGTAAATGACTTGCCTGTTTCTGAAAACCTCAGTTTTGCAATTACTAACTTACTTATTTTCCGCATTTTTCACCCAATATCAGAGTGTGAAGTTCACCTGTGGAAAATGTTTTTGAGAGTTCACACAATCCATATTTGGCCTTATTTCATTGTTATCAGTAAATATATTGTGTTTTTCAGTTCTGTGAATCTTTGGTTCCAGATTAAAAAGATCTACACCTTTTTTGAAAATGGTGGAAACTTCTCATAGTGAACACTGTCAAAGAACACAAATCTATATTTCTGTGGCTAACAACTAAGAATCACAAAAGGTTTAGAACTGCCTAGAACCTATTTTCATGACCTAATGATATATGCACAGCCCTCGGAGCTTAATGTGTTTTATTACTGAAAATCTTGAATACCAGGCTTGAAAACCATGTCTGCTTTATTGAGGAGAGCATAGACATAGATCTAATCTCAATTTTTTTGTTTTCTGACAAAGCCACTGCACTCACAGATAATTAATTTTTAAGGTCTGTGTAATACCTTATCTGTAAGACAGGTTCTTATTTTGGGAACATCAAAAAGAATAGGTCAAGCAACCTTTCATATGCAAGCAACAGTTTTTCCTGCAAATTTTTCTGGGGAAAATCAGGAAGGTAAGTCCTCAAGTTGAATTAAAGGACATGATATTCCTGGACATTTCACTGAAATGTCTAGGGAATGTTCTAGCACTGAAAAATCGAAGGAATTCCTCTGAAGTCAGTGGGTTTGTGAATGAGTGATGGAGAGGGCCTGGCTTGCTTCTCTACGTCATGTCCCAGTCCCGGTACTGCAGAAGCATCTTGGCTTCAGCTTTGCCTGTAAATACCTTCAGAACTGACTCACTAGCTATCTTTTACATCTTTAAAAGAAAGAAAAATAACAGACTCCTCTTTCTTCAGCCACTCCTTCAGGTGCATTGAGTAATGTGCCCATTTTCCTTGAATTATTGTTCATAAAATGAGTACATTTCTTGAAACTATTTGAAACATTGCCACCTGGTTTTGTCTGTGCTGTGGAGATGTCTACCTCTAAACCGCTGAACATGTAACAGCAGGACTAACAACTGTCACTTAATAAATTTCTCTGCCTTTTCTGTGTATGACTGAAGCATGAAATAAAGCTTTAGGTGCTTCCACACAAATAATAACCCCAGTGTTTGCCCTGTGAATGTTTGCTAGCTGGGATTAAACCACAGCAGCCATTCTTGTATAATTCTTCTGCATGTTATAGAAGCGAGAAGACCCAGCTTTAGCAAGGATATGTGTGGAATATGAATGCACCCTCAAAGTTCACACCCAAGGAAGACCATTCATCATTTATGCACCAGCAGAGAAGGTCTTGTGCAAGTTAGCAAAGAGCTTTGTGTGATTTATAGCGATCTGATGTCCATATTTCTTACCAGCCATAGAGCACAGCGAGCTGCTGGTGTTGCACTGCTGGAAAACCATTGTGTGCAGGAAAAAAGCCAGCTCCCCAGTATCTATCTATATTCTTCCTTCTGACACTGGGAATGTATGAAAATCCCAAGGACTGGTTAGAAACCTACAATTTTACTCAGTATTCCCAAGTTTCTGTGGCATGGCTGGCAAAGAGTAGAGGCTGGCATTGCCACAAGGGACCAATCATGATTTTTAACCTCACTTTATCAGATAATTTAGGAAAAAATATTTTTGATCAAATTGACATTAGAAGTGTCATATTTTTAATTCACTGTGACAAGCACTAGGACCTCAGCCTATTGTGACCTCTAGTTCAGCTCACAGTAAAATTATTTGGAAAAATGCTGCATTTACTTTCTGTTCCTCTGGAGAAGGCTTTATGATTTATATTAAAAAAAATTAAATAAACTTAACAGGTATTTTAACTTCAATTGAAGGAAGATTAATCTATATCTTAATCCCCTCAGTTCTTTTATGCATAGCCATGGTAAATGATAACATTTGGAAAGTTTGTAAATAAAACCTAATTTTCTCCCTGCAGTAGCTTATACAGAGATGTCTATGTGTATTGCAGCTAAACATTTTAAAAGTCTGGTTCAAGACAACCCAGTGATCTTTCTGGTACTGGAAATGCATATAGAACTACAGGATAATTGGACTGAGGCACAAATATTCCCTTTATGTCTCGAGCCATAATGAACACAGTAGCCCTATGAACTAACTGTAATTTTATTTTTCTTTGTTTCAGCTTCTTGCACAATGAATTCCATGAAGAGCATTAAATAGGGCACTTGCAGTGATGTATAAATTATAGGAGTCACTTCACCTCCTACTGCAATGTTATCTTGCTGCCAGATGCACCAGGAATACAGTGCAGTAATTCGTGACAGGAAAAGAAAGCAAAACTTCTAGTAATGAGCATAAAACACTCACAATCCATATTTCACAGCTCTGCCTGTCAGAAAAACAGGTGTCAATGCTGGGACCAAACCTAAACCATCACAAGGTGGCTGAGAACATAGGGTTCTGAGCCATCTCATCTATCCAACACATGTTGTCACAGAAAAGAGGACATACACGTGTAGGAAGCAGTTTGCATGCAAAGCCCCACACTGTTCTGCTCCCAGGACAAAGCCTTCCCCAAAGCAGTGACTGATCTATAAGAGCCATCTCCAGCAGTGACTTGTTCACTCTCTAGCCTAAACTGGTGCTTTGGAGATTTCTGGCTGTCAGTAGCTGTTCTCTGCAATGTATTCTGCAATGCGATGAGCCTGGCCAACATGTAGGAAAAATTAAAAACATGCTCAAAGATCAGTCCAGAAGCATCTATCCTAGTAATTATTCTTATTTAATAATATAGGAAAATAAATTTTTCCATTTATCCCTCTGAATTAAGAATTAGGGCTAAGAAAGGTAACCAGTGCTACCAGCTATTATACATGACTGAACTCTGTCCTGACTATTACTCTTTTTACCTACAGAACGATAAAGGACAAGAACTGATACCAATCAAAGTGTCCTGGGAACTGGAAGCCAAAAACTGCCAGACAAATCAAGAGATGATGAAGTATTTTCTTTGGTTGCAACATGTGGAGTTCCTCTGGTTGAAAGACACTTGTTTGAACCTGAAGAAAAACCCCTTTTTCACTTTGAAGGTTATCTTCTGCTGGAATTTTCAAGGCCACTGAATATTCTGGCTTTAAGACCACCAAAACCTCTACTTATCCCATGTCTACTGGAGCTGTCAGGAGAAGTTTTCAACCTAATTGTGAGCTTAAACCTCTGTCGAGTCCCAAACTGGAGAAAGATTTAACCATCGTTTGCAGAAAAAGAACTGTGTGTTTGTTTGTCTAAAACTGTAAGGCTTTTTTCCTGGTTGAGATTTCCCTGCCACTAAACTCAATGATTTCACTTCATTTGACCCAGCTCAGGCCTCTCTGCCTTTTGGAACATTTCAATAACTATGGAAGTGGTTAGATAATAGCTAACAAATAAAATACCAGCCCAGAGTAACTGGAACAAATAAGCTGTGTAGCACAAATGCTCACTGAAACTCGGCAGAAATCAGAGCTCTCTACAGAGCTCAGCAACGGCTGGAACAGCAGTCCTGATGTGCAGAACAATTGTCCACCTGCAGTTTTATTACTCCTCATGTAAAATCAGTAAATTGTCCCAGGTTCTATTTTTTGGACAGGTTACCACTAAAATTTTTTGTAACTTGTCTACAAAATGAAAAGGTTTTATTATTTCCTCCATGACATGAAGGTGAGGACATATAAACAAGGTTTTTTTATTATTATTATTATCATCATTCTCAATCTTCATGTTGTTATTGGTATTTAGGGGAAGGTGGAGAAACTGTGAAAGCAATACTTGTTGCCTTACTACACAAAACATAATGCAAAAAAAAAATATGTTGACTAAGTTTTGCATGCTAATAAATTTGTTATGACTTCATTCAATTATGGCACATTTAGCAGTTTGTATACCACAATGAAATCTGCAATTATAATTTTTGTAACTTTATGTTCCAGACAAGATGATGGGATTGCTGCTCAGCAGCTCCTAATCGGGTTTACATTTTTATGTCCCATATAAAATTTGTGGCAAATTGCATCTCTGCATTTATTATTTAGCAGACAGGTGCACAGAAAGCAAAGCTGGTGGTGGCAGAGTGGGACTTGTTAGCCACTACAAACTGCAACATATTTGTACTAGGAAAAAGAAGCCCTATTTTACGCATAAATCTCACTAATTAGTAAAATCTGGATAAGCAGTATTTTCTATGAGATATAGGCGTACCATATTCAAACTGTTTGTTGAATAGGCTGTCATTTGGAGCTGAGAACTTTGGTTAGAAACAGGAATATTATGGGCAATCATCATGGAAATATTGAGTCATGGCTCTGCTAATAAACCTGCAGGGGCTTTGGCCATCCCTTGGTTGAATTCTTCGTAGAAAAGTGTTGGCCACAGAGCTCTGAAGGCATCATCTCTTGCCATGAGGCAGATTCCTTTGCTGAGTAATCATCAGGGACCCAGACTACAGCCTCTGAAGTGAAAACTTCAGAGTAAAATTGCCCTAGCCATCATATATTCAGCCTCCTAGAATTACTTGTTAGGATACATAAGTTTCACCACCTTTAGTGAGGATGTTGAGGAATAGCTGTGGAGAAGCAACTCGGTTTGTGAAAAGGATTAAGGGGAAAAAGCTGAACTGAACTATGGGGATAATTTAAATGGAGGGACATATCCTTTTGTGTCTCCTATTCCAACTGAAAAAATAAACAATCATTAGTCTCTCACTGCCAACAATATTGTGCTTTTCTCCTTAAATTCCAACCTACTGTTAGGAGTAGCTCAAATCCACATGGAGACTGCAGTATTATGGAGACTGAGCAGTGCCTACCTGACTCTTCATGGAGAAAGGTTATTCATAACACTAAGTGACTAAGACTTAAACACCTTGCAGAGAGACTGATATGCCAGAAGTTACAACTTCAGTAACCCCTTTGGTTCAGGTAGTTTCAAGTATGATAAAAGGACAAGGTCGATGAAGGGAAATTAACCGCTTTTAAAAGTTGAGAGTGGGAGGACAAGTGACATTTTGATGACAAGAATGACAGGTAAAATGATCCAGACAATTGGGATTATGCAGAACGTAATTCCTGTGCCAATCCACAGTTTTTTAAAAAAAGCAGTAGCAGTTGGGATCTGACAAATGAAACAGTAAAACCATTCTCAAATAAACAAAAATGAGACGTGTAGCTGGGTGATGAATGCTAAGCTAAAACAGGAAAGCTGAACACCAGGATGTAAAGCTAATGGCATTTTTTTGCTGAAAGACTAACATTCACATCCCTCTCCTGAGCCATAGTTTGGACAGAAACAATAAGCTGTCAGAAAGTTTCATTTCGCCTCTCCCATTCTTGTACCCACCAGCTAAATGACTGTGCATGGCTCAGGACTACCAAACACTGCAGCTCCAGAGCTCAAACTACCTCAGAGAAGAATTATTCTGAAATTTCATTGGCTTTCAGTGAGCTGTAAGGCTGAGAAAATACAAATACAGCTTTAATACCAAAGATGCATTCCCAGAGGATTTGGAAAATTATTTAGTGCTACGTAACTAATATATTGCTTTAAAATTACCTTATAAAATAAAAAACTACCCCCCCAAATGGCACTTTATCTACTAAACAGCACTGCCTGAGTTAAGTAAAGCAAGGAAGCAACTGGCATGAATGAGCTCAGAGCCATATGAGCTACTGCCCTCACTCATACTGGACAGGACATTCTTGCCAAACTCAAGAATTTGTAAATGAGAATGAAGGAACAGAAAAAAAAATATTCCTGAATATCATGATCATGATGTCTGAGACTTCTGTGAGTGAAATGTCTCCCTGAGAGATAAAAAACTGTATGAGTGTACCCATTACTGCTCAGTTTTAAGAACAATCATTCAATTTCACAGAATTTTGAAAATTACTCTGAAATCTTTTAATTGGAAAGCGAAAGAAAACAGTCCTAAAGTATTGTCATCAAATCTGTAAATTGGTTCCTGGAAGAGCTCAAGTGCCATCCTGCAGGTCTGTCAGACACTGAGACAAGTCAAATGTCTCTGCCTTTACTTCAGTTTAAGTAAATAATTCTTGCATGTGGGTATCAAGCTCTGTGACTTAAGAAAGGAACGAGACATTTGCATATGAAGAAAAATTTCATTTGTCTTAAGGCTATGTAGATGTTTCTGCTGCCCCAGATTTTGGCGCTATACTAAGATGGCTTTTAGTTGCTATTTGCATTAATATATTAGTCTCTAATTAAATTGGTTTGTACTCGAGCTATATGTGTTACTGCACAACAAACAGATCTTAATTTTTTACTATTAAGTGAAGTAACAAGTACCAAAGATTACCAAATTACATCAGACAACTAGAAGTGGGTGTGCTACTGAACAGCACAGAATTCAAGGGAATTCTGAGGAAAATTCTAAGGAAAACTGAGATATATCTACGTGGTGCCATGAGCTGTTCACTCAGGAAATGTAAAACCTAACCCGAGCCAACAAAAAAAGCAGGAGTAATTCACTGGACTATCTAGGATTATTTTAAAGGATATAGAGTAACACTCTATAGTGTGTTATAAGTATAGTATATATATATATATATATATATATATATATATATATATATAGTAACACTCTATAGTGTTCAGACTGATAGGAAGTTTTGCAACCCTTTCACTTCAGTGATAAACGTTGGGCTTTTAAGAGAAGGTATGTAGTATTTAACTAGACATAATTGAGTATAATTGAATCTTTGGAACAGGTTGCCCTCAGAAGCTGTGGATGTCCCAGTCCCTGAAATGTCCAAGACCAGGCTGGATGAGGCTTTGAGCAACCAGGTCTTGTGGAGGGTGTCCCTCCCCATGGCAGCGGGTGGCAACTAGATATAATTAAAGGTCTCTTCCAACCCAACCAGAGGAGAATTATTACCAAATCTCCACTATTCAGTGGAGTAGGAAAGACATGGCCAAAACACTACTACATTTTGGTTCCACAGAAAATACTAAAATGTCAAAATATTTTGTTTCTGGTTACAACTAAAACTTACACTCTGAATAGGCTTGGCTTGGAAAAAAACTGTAAAGCAATTTGAAGTTTGGGACTGTTGTATTCTACATTTTCAGGTTTTATCTGTCTATATAAAATTTCATACTACAAACAATAATTAAAAATGAACTCAACTCTACCTTCTGGTGCCTGAAGGCAGCCTATAAGAAAGAGGGAGAGGGACTTTTTATGAGAACATGTAGTGACAGGACAAGGGGAAATGGATTCAAACTTAGACACTAGGTTTAGATTAGGTATTAGGAAAAAATTCTTCCCTGTGTGATTGGTGAGGCACTGGAACAGGTTGCCCAGAGAAGTTGTGGATGCCCCATCCCTGGAAATGTTCAAGGTCAGGCTGGAGCAACCTGATCTAGTGAAATGTGAAATGTGTCCCTGACCATGCCAGGGAGATTGGAATTAGATGATCTTTAAGGTCCCTTCTAACCTAGGCCATTCTGTGATTCCATGACATAACATGACATTTTAAATATGGTACTTTTACCTTATTTAGGGCAATGTTTAAGGCATAAACAATAGCAACACCTTCCTGCTAAATGAAGCTGTGCCTTCTTTATCACAACAACACAACTGCAGGGGCCCTTCCTAGTCCATCCTCAGGTCCTCAGCCACGCCATAACTTTGCTCAGATCATGACATCCCATCCGATGTCTTGGAGCAAATTCTCCCTCTCTGATAAGGTCTAGAAAGGCCCCAGTTCAACCTCTCCTTGTGATGCACAAAAGGACTGTCCTGCTAGTTGGGTCCCTTGCGGACTGGAGCATGCAAATATGAAATAAAAGAAAGTAATAAAAAAAGGTGACTAACCTAACCCACCTGAGCTCGGCTCACAGGGATCGATGTCCTCGTCATCGCTAGGACATTCAGCCGAGGCCACCAGGATGTCATCTGTACTCTGCAAAGAAAAGAAGAGTCAAATAGATGTACTTGAACAGACTGAACATGCTGTAAGATTCTCACCAGCATGTCTTCTCTTTTTTTAATTCATGCAAGGCCCAGAGCATTCCAGACTTAAAGTGTAATGGTGCAGTGACACTCTCCAACTCTGTATTAATGGGACTTTGCTTTTCAATTTGCACTTGTCAGGTTTTAGAGCTGTGTTAGATATCCAGTCTGGGTGCTTACACATTTTAATATTTTTTTGTAATAAGGAAAGAATGTAGAAGGACAGAATATGTATATTGAGGCTGCTGGTCTTTCTTCTTTATCTCCAATATCTCTACTTTGATATTACTGAGAACACTGAGGGCATTAAAAAACAAGTCAAAATAATAAACTGCCTGCAGTACAGCTGTTAAAACTATTATAAATGTAGTGATGTTTTCTCCATTAACTGCACTTGCTTTCTCAGATGTAGAGTCAAAAGAAAAAAAAAAAAAAGAGGCAAACATTTCTCTCACTGAGCTGAAAACTATTTAATGAAAAGAAAATCAAGGAAAGAAAACAATAATAAATGCATATATGCCAGAAATTATTATGCTATTTTCTTAAATAAGTGAAAATGTCTTATTTTCTTAAATAAGTGAAGTATTGTGTGAGTGCTGTGTTTACGTCCAAAGGTCAAAATGCATTTGGACAATTTTCTGTATAAAGAAATCAAATAAATCAAGACAAAGCAGACAAACCAGGGGATGTGTGGTATAACACACCATAAATAAAAGAACTGGGGAATTCCTATCTACTGCTTCTTACAGTGCAAGACAATGAAACGCTGAGGCAATCAATCAGTCTGAACATGAAAAAAAGAATATCTTTTCAAGCCACATCTGAGAACAGTCATTTAGAAATGTAATAAGAACGTCTACAGTAATTCAGGGGAATAATAGCAGGGAAATATAAACTGTCATGCACCTGGTCATTTCTCAAATTACCAAAGAGGTTAGGAAGAAGCTTTTCTTATGGGCAAGACGTTTCATAACTGTCCATTTCAAGCTTCTGTTCACCTCACCAAAGGAAATACATGGAGAGAATAAAATACTACATCATATTGAAACAAGAGGCTAAGGACATAGCAGGCAAAACCCATTCTTGGATTCCTGTATGATAAATATGCCAACAACCCATTTCAGTGAATGTGAAACTTTCTTCTTTTATCTCTCCATGGGTATAGAGGAGGGACATAAAATGCATGAAAGTTTTCCTTCATCAGTTTAAATCTGAAGATGTAAAAATTTTATTTCTGTGCAGCAGGGCCAAAGGCTAACCAATGTTGTTTATCATTATTATTCTAACCAGAGTTTTAAAGCGAAGCATATTACAGTAATAGGCTTTATTTTGTCACGCTTCAAGAATATTAATGAATATAAGCTTTCAGCACTTCTCTGAAGTAGGAAAGTGATACAGGAATACATTCATTAATATGTGAGGCATAACAAAGAAAAGCCCATTATAATAATAATATATTTTAGAGGTAAAAGACTGAGGCATAACAGAATGAAGTAACTTGCTGAAGGTAATCAAAAAGGCTATAGACAACAGCTATGTTTGGATGCCATAACCGCAAAAATTATCTTTCCTTATAGCTGAGAAAATTTGTAGCTAGAGGAAAAAATTGTAAATCTGAAATACTGCCAAAATTAGTTGGTAGATTTGCAAAATTTTAAAAGACCCAAAAAAAGCATTCTAGTTATCCTTTTTTTCTACCATAGTAGAAAACCAAAATTGGAAGAAAAGCCAGCTGCAAACATCCTCTTGAATTTCCCATGTCCATTTTTTTCCCCAGGTGACAACCATTTAAGCTTGAAAACTAGTATCTTATTCTCTTTGAGGAAAATTACCCTTTTTTTTTTAATAAAAAAATATAAAGAATATGAAGAATAGAAAGTATAGAAAGGATAGAAAGAAAAAATAACCAAGTAACCAACAAAGCCTGCCCATAAGAAAATATCTCTACTGTAAACCCCACAGCTATTAAGTATAAAAACATGATAATAAGTACATAAAGTATCATGCATCTCCCAAAGAGTTTCAGTTGGGTCAATGAAGCCACAGTGTCAAATTTTTCCTTCTACCCACAACACTGGACAAGACTATACTTTTATGACCTGTAGCCAGAATTCTGAAATGTTGACCAATGGATCACTGAGGAACTCTACACAAATACCATTGAACAGAGAGGATCACATGCATACACAATAGTCACAGCAAGAAATGGTCTCACACCTACTGGTCTAACTGGAATTTTGATTAGGGGTGCTTTGGTACATGCACAGATGAGTCACCCTTGTAACTTGAGTGACCCAAGAAGAAATGATCAGATAGATTTATGGGATTATTGCAGTATCTGATTACTCTTGATATAGGACAGCATGGTAAGACTTCAGGTAACTACTTTTTTGTACAGTTTGCAGTACGTTCAAAATTCTGGGAATTCAAAGTTATCAGAAAAATAATACACTTTAGGTATCTTAAAGGCTGAGAGATACTTTGCTGAGTTACTTATATGAGAGCGTCAAAACTGTCTTTATAAAGTGACACTAATTCCAATCTATAGAAAGAGTATTCACACTTCTACAAGGAGAAAGGGTTGTTCTTGAATGATAAAAATGCTTGCATATTATGGGTACAGAAATGAATAATACCTTAAATAAATGAGAATATAACATGTCAAGAAAGACCTTGTTAATGTCTCAGAATATTAAAGGAAATAATGTATGTTTTGAAGTCAATACTTGGTATAAAACTAATTTTCTTGCAAGCAATAAATCAAGTATCAGTAGTTGAATAAGAAACGAAGTGATAAGATGATGTGAAAAGTGTTTTTCTTCAGAAAAACATATCAGGAAGGATTCAAGTTTAAGAATCAATTAAAAGATGTGTCACAACCTCCCCCCATTCTCCCCTTTCCCCAAACCCAAATACCTCTTTGTTGCTACTCATACACATTTTTATCAGGAATAAGGGCAAAGGAGCTGTGGAAGGCAGGCGAGATGGCAGTGACCAAACTACAAATGAAAGCCATTGGTCTGCTTAATAGAATTCAAAATGGGATTCAGAATTAGCTAAAACACTAGAGAATATAAAGACTACTTAAATTAAATACTGGGGGCCAGTTGCTTTCTGGAGTTCTTTCTCCAGAATAGCTCTGACTGATGGGAATTTACCTGAAAAGAGAGCAGAACTTAGACCTAAGGGTGTCAGACAGCCATGGGGTGCAGATCAACAATGCAAGATGGAGTAATATGTTTTACTTACTGCACATTATCTTTTCCTCATGCTTTTTAATTTGGATGGGAAGATTTAAAACAAATCAGTTCTCCTAAGTGAATTGCCATTGTTGCTAGCACTATGGCTAATTTACAGGACACTGCTTCAAGCATTTTCATTAATCAAGGATTTAAAAGTCAGTGGAAAATCCCTTATTTACAGTGAGTGCCTAATAGGATAACATCCAACTGGTATCATCATCATACATGATCGGATTAGAATGTCTCTTGGGTGAGTTGTTCAAACTCATTTAATAAGTGATACTCCAGTTGTAAGAGATTAAAAAAAAATAAAATAGCAGGTGTATATTGTAAAAGGTCAGACAGAACTTCCATTAATTGCTTCTTCTTTTCTTTGTGTATTTTCAGAGATTTTTCAGATTCAATTTGCAGCTATGACTGTGTGATTTAAAATGCAGTCCACTGTAAAATGTGGATTCTTAAAAATTTGACATCTGTACACATATCAAAAAACTGTGGTAGAAAAAGCTTACAATTAACATGGCAATAAAAAAAATGGATCCAAAAAAATCCCACGTTTAGTAAAACTAGAAGTTGCTGCAGAATGTTGGTTCTGACAACTATTCAGGGGTGTGGCCCCTGCAGGAATAGGTCTTGCTTACATCAGCTACATTTGCTTACAAAAATAAAGAACTTGGGATTTGTCTCTCAGCCAAGAGACAGTTTAAAATATCACCAATCTGCCACTTTGCCTGAGGATGGAAATGGTGACTATTTCAAGAAAGCTCCTGGCCAGATGAAAAAATGATGCTGTAGTCATGGCTTAAATACAGTGACAGTCTGTAGCTATGGATAAATATCAAGCTGCCTCAAAGGTTACTATCACTGGTTCAAAACTAGTACCAGAAAATAAGGCTGTGCCCTTCTAATAGTGCTCTTTGAATGCTATGTCATTAAAATAAATAATTGCAAATGAATAAACAATGCAGGAAAGCAATTTTTTATTATTATTCATTTTTTTTTTGCATGACTGAGATTAAATACACACCAACTTACTCAGTTTTTATGTATGAAGTCTACTATACCTGAGGGTATGAGAGAAATATGACCTAAAAATTAAATCACCAATCTGAGCTGTGCATTCATTAACAGTATAATGGATCCTGCATATTTTCTGCTGTAGTATTGCACCAGCTCTCTTTTAAATCATAGCACCCTACAGCTACTCTGAATATAGTTTATGCCTTTCTTGTTCAATAATATACTTTATCCAATGAGAACTGCAACTAAATCCAAATTACACAATAGCTAAAAACTAGCAGTCCTAAATTATTATATAAATTACAATCAGCACAACCCCTTGTGACTACTCTTTAAATTATTTTAGATGAGAACTTCAACTGTGTAATTCAGAATTACTCTTATTTATTTGTTTGGCTTTGGTGCTAAATGATACCAGAAGCCAGTGCCATTGTGCCTGGTGCTAAAGGCAGCTGGAAGGCAAAGGTTCTGCTCTGAGGAGCTTAGAATTTGATTTTGGACAACAAATGAGTGGGAGAGAGAGCAGAGGATGAGAAGGGTCAGGTGAGGATGCTACTGAGAGGTGCTGGTGGTTACACAGGCTCTGATCCAGCACATTTCCCAAAATTATGCTCCCATAGAACAGGAGGGAAGGTCAGAAAGAAAGCAGGCACAGGAAAGCCAGGCAGGAGCCCACGACTGGCCAAGGAGATGCTGGGAACAGATGGTGCCTGGCGAGCACTGCTGAGGCTGCAAAGCCTCTCTGAGGAAACTCCATGTGTTTGGAGTGTAGAGATGAGGACAGGCAGGGTGGCACAGAGAGAGGCAAGCAACACCAATGCTTAGGATCAAGGGTGTGGTCAAGGCATGGGAGGATGGAGCATGGTTTTGCTGGGAGTGGAAGTAACAAAGGAAGTGAAAAATTATTAGTGAGGTCATGGAGCAAAGGGGATGAGGCAGCAAAAGGGGAGGGTCAGGGTACAAGGGAGGTGATATCAAGAGACATGATTATGTGAAGATTAATGGGTAAGAATCCAATGACTGTTAGCAAATGACTGTCTGAAAATATACTTTCAGATGTAGGACAAGGAAATTAAACCTCTAATTCTCCTTTTCCCCTTTTCTGTAATGCTTCATTATCATCTCTACTTACCTCATTTTTCCTCCTGAAAACACAGTTTATTCAAATACTTGCAATTTAATTCCGAGAGAATCAGCTACAAGTGATGTTTAAACATAAAGGTCTGCTTCAATTTAGCAGGAGGCTGTATAGCTAGAGCCATAGAGGTATAAACAAAGGTTTTGGAAACCCAATAGATATACACTAATGTCTTCTTCATTAGCTGTGGCAAACTTTCCTTGAAAAATATGGTTCATGCAACACCTACAGAAAGGAGCTTAGGGCAGGCATTTTGTACTTTTGCTCTGGACACATTAATTTCTGAAGCAGAGGGGGACTTTCCCAAAAACTAATCCTTTGCATATATTCC
The DNA here is from genome assembly GCF_009650955.1 of Corvus moneduloides. Lineage (NCBI taxonomy): Eukaryota > Metazoa > Chordata > Aves > Passeriformes > Corvidae > Corvus > Corvus moneduloides. Next base: position 105,441,254 of record NC_045478.1, on the reverse strand, counting down.
TTTTCCCCCTTTTTCCCATTTAAATGGAGGAATAAAGTAACCTAAATCAATGGGAATACTGGCAGAAACCAACAGGGTATTTAAAATCACAAAAGACTCTCAAGATCATACCACAATCACAAAAGTTTTTCATGTGGAAAAACTCAGGTTTAATTTTTCAGGATGGGATTAACTGCCCAATTTTCTAGCCAAGACTGCATAATTTGAATTTAATTCTCGGTGTACGAAGCAGATCTTCGTGACTGGTTACTGAGACAGTTGTGGAAGGAAACTTGAATATGTCACATTAATCAGGTGTACTCCTCATCTGGTGTTCATAACCTCCCACTGCATGAGAGGCAGTTTGCTGGGAAAGAGGCAATAGTGATGTAACAGTAATATCAGCTCTGGATGATTTGCTGTTTAGACAACTGCCTCTAACGTTGTATTTAACCTGCTATAGGTCAAACAAGTACATGTGCATCAATTACTGCTCATCCAGCCACATCCAAAAAGTATTTTCTCAGCACTGTGCTACTGAAAAATATTATTTCTGGACATGGGTATTAAAATGCTAATATTTCAAACACATGCACAATATTTATTAAATCTTTTGCTAACTGCTGACATGTTATTACCCTGTAATGTGAAAATACAGTAACTGAAAATCGAAACACTTTCTCAGAACTGGCTCTGCTCTAATTAATACTACCATGTTATTGCTTGAATTGTCAGCGTTTGAGGCTGGGAGAAAGCAAAAGCCTTTATTAATAAGTTCCTCTCACAGGAAAAAAAAAAAAGAAACCTTGAGGACATGGCAACCAAACACAATAAGGCCTTTCAGCCAGTGAAATGAGTGCTGTAGAAATTAAACTCAGAGGTGTAGGTGAAAAGCTCAAGACGATGCCTCAGATGCCCTGCAGGGCACCTTCAGCCCCTGTCCTCAAATCCCAGCAGTGATGGAAGCGCACCTGCTCCATGCAGCAGAGTCACCTCATTTCTGGCCTCCACCTCTCTATATACAGACTGTTTATCTTTCCACACAACAACCTTAAAATCCATGGTGTTCATTCCATGCAGAGCAGCTTTTGTATTGCTTCTCCAGCCACCCTCCTCCACCCAAACATCTAAATTGTCATGGGCAAAACTGCCACAAATAGCAGGAATATATTTGAGAAACGGATTTGTAATAAAATAATGTCAACAAAACCGTGTGCCTTTAAGCTCTGAATTGGAAGTTAATTGCTTTGGTCAAAGTCTTAGAGCCACTCGTCTCATCTGTAAAGAAGTGGAAGCAGAGCTGAGAAAATCCACATGCTGGCAAAGCTACAATGTTTTACCTGGACAGATGGCCAGGCAGCACTCTGCACTAATCTTTGAAAATTAAAGTATTACTAATTAAAAAATAAGAAAAGAATCCAAACATTTTCCTATCAGGTCATGTTCCTTACCTCCGGCAACATATGGATTATGTTAGTTTCAAAGATCAAAACAAATTTCTATATTAATTTTATTTAAAAATGTCACATTTCTTGTCCCCTTTTGAACCTGTTTGGGTTTGCTGCCTGGAAAGTTATCCCACTGTTTTTCCTCCATGTTTCTCTCCCAGCTGGGTAACTAATGAAAATGCACACATCTCCATTAATACGTTTTTCACTGGCCACTCCTCCATATTTAAAGGCTTTACAAGGAGATATATAACAGAATGCTCACTGTGTAAGAGCAGGGGCTACTTTGGACTTCTCTTCTTGAAACAAGCTGATCCTGCACTAACTGTAGTTCTTGGAAGCAGAACAACCAGCAATCACACAGCGACAGAGTGCTAAGAATGGGAGAGGAAGGTTTATTTTTTGAGGTAATTTGATATTTGAATCAAGGAATAACTGATGTTTACCATGAATGTTGGACTAATGCTTCAGAGCAGTTCTGGCTGCAATCAAGAGTGAATTGTCCATCTTCCACACCCTTCACATCAAGGCCAGATCATGTCATAAAACCCTGAGCATGAGGAGTCATGTCAGCATCATGAATATCTTTGCATTGATTAAGACCTAAATTTGTTTTGCAGTGCCAGATGAACAGACCAGGGTTTGGCTTCCTTTCCAAAAAACAGTGTGACATTGTCTTGCTTCTGACTGATGCAGAACTACAGGTACAGTAAAAAGTCAAAACTGCTTCTATCCTTCCTACTGGAAATGTTAGGGATGGGTGGCTGGCTGGGAATGAGCAGTGTACGAGCTCTCTACCATGTGTACACTGTTCCCTTTGCTCCATCCTGCCCTCTCCCTCTGCTCTGCAGTGGGCCTGATGGAAATGGGAGCTCACTCCCTGCTCTCGAGACCCTCTGTGTCCCCTTGGGAACTGCTGGCTGACCCCACAGCTTGGTCTGCCCAGGCCCCTCAGCCTGGTCTGCCCCACAGCCTGGAGCAATCCACATGAAGATATAGGCACCACAAGCCCAACGCTAGATTTTCTCTCATGCTGGAGAAAAAACTGCAGGTGAAGAGGCACGGCACAAACCTGGACTTCATCCCTTGAAAGCAGACATTGCTATGCAACGTGCCACTAAGCAAACCACTGGCACCTAATTGCATAATGTCTATTCTTTCTCCTGTGCCATTTGTGAAAGCAGTCATGGCTGCCTGGATAAAGAACGAATGAGTCACCGCCTTACTCCGTTCTCATCTAACTTTTAGATTCACAGTGGTGTAACATTTCTGTTTCCAGAAATAATTCTGTTGGCTAATTTTCATTCTGCGATTACAAATAGTTCTGCCATGGATCATGCTGATCAGAAGAAGCTGTGCTACTTTTCAGCTTACATGTTGCACCCTTATTTCCCCCAGGTAATGAAAATAGGTCCCTTGAAAACAAGGGCCTGATAATCTGTGAACTCTTTAAAAGTCTTTTGTGCTTTCTTTCCAAGATCCTTTCCAGAACATCCATATTCCTCTTCCATAAACACCATAGTTCATTCCAGAACAAGAACAACAAAAATGAAGTGGTTTTTTTGTTTTGTTTTTGTTTTTACATTTGCACTGAGCCTAAAATATACAGAATAGAATGTGGTTGATGAAATGCAATCCTATTATTTCCTCCTAGGCGAGAAAATTATTTTGCCTCTAAGTATGAGGGAAATGTTTCTGGGCATTATGCTTTTATTTTCTGGTATCATTTTATTTTTAGCCATCTCTTTTGCTGAAGTAAACATTTTGGTCTCCATTAATTCTGAACTCACAAAACACAGTGGAGACTTTTTCGTATTAACTCAGAGAGAGACTGTGCTTATTAAACGGCAACGTTATAATAGCGATAGCAAATCTTTTAATTTATATTCCTGTATTAAAATCTTTTAATTTATATTCCTGTATTACCAATCACATGGACAAAGATTGTCAAATTTTTGGAATATGAGAGTCTTGCTGCATTTGTATTTATCTCAGAAAATTCAAGCATAGCATTATTAAAGCCTTCAAAATTGACTATTTGAGTTTTTGTTGGGGAAGTGGGCTTGCTTTTAATTGACCATTGAGCTGCTAGCATAGCCTTTTTTGTTGTTGTTGTGGGGTTTGGGGTTTTTTGCAATTTAATCACATGTTTTAAGATTGTTCTTAGCAAAACTTAATAAAGTTAGAGAAATGACTGGAATCAACATTGGACACTTTTAAGACTCGGCTGGGCCGGTTGATCCTTGAAGTACCTTTCATCCTGGTATTCTGTGATTCATTTAGTTATGAAAATACAGCAAAGTTAGAAAGGTACTAACTATGAACTACATTTCCATCTTTTTTGTACAATTACAGGACTTCCAATTTACTTCCTGTGAGTACCCCTGGCTATTAAATTGTGGCACACAAGAATATCTTGGTCTACCGATATCCATGGGAATTCTTTTAGGGGTCTAAAAGAGTGGAAGGCAAGGAAAGTCCTTCACACGGAATACTTCCTGCAACTCACATGGAGTCTCTGTTCTCACTTAGCATGTTTTCAGGGTGGAAAAAGCTTTCCTATCATATTTTGAAACACAGAGCACAAAATATTAATTTTAGAAGAAATATAAGAAACTGCTTAAACCATTAGACTGCTTTTTAGCCATTTAGGTAAACCAGCCATCCATCTTGCTTCAGAGACAAGTGAGAAACTGAAACAATAGAGATCACATGGGATCTTCAATTTAATAATGTCCTACCCGCACCATGTTTTCAAGTCCATTTGAGCATGTCTTTGGCTCAAGGCAAATTATTTTAAGTCAGTCAGAACAGGTAAGCATCTGCTGGGATCCCTCTATCAAGCACAGTTTTCCTCTCCTGAAGGAAAAAGAGCACCAGTTCCACTAGCAACAATTTTCTTCCTTGGATCTTACAGTAAAGAATAAAATTTAAACTTTTTGAGGGTCTAGGAGGGCACACTATTGTCTCCCAGATATTAGATCCTTTGTCACACTTTATCCCCCGGTACCACTGGCTTACACAGGTTTACCTAAAGCAGAGAAAGCAAAACTGAAGCTGTTTTCCCACAAACCTGTCTTTGAAGCCCAGCCTTTTCAAATATAAAGCAAAAAGTTCTATTCCTAAAAAATTCCCATGTTTCCTTATGTTAATGGTTTAATTAAAAATAAAACCAACAAACTCACACAACAATGGCACGACCAGGGAAAATACTGAGGAAATAACCTACTAGTTCTGCAGGGATGAGAAATGTTCTACAGAGGACCTTCATTCTGCAAGTAAAACTTGGTAATACTAACAAGAGTTAGCTTGCTACACATGCACTGGAAGGAGACAACGCCTAACTGCCTTTCAATTAAAATAAGTTTCATTAAAGCCACTGTTACAGAGGTACTATTAATTACACAGCTTCTGAAAGTGCACATTTATTGCAGAGGTGTTTGAGTTTGTTAATGATGCTTTTATTTCGTAAGAGCAGTCAACATTCAGGTGAGAAACATGCTCCAGAAAAAGCAGCAGGCTTTGCACAGCTGGGACGTGCTCAAGGTGACTGCTGTGATATTATTTACATGCAGATGTTGTTTATAACCACGTTGCTGACCAGGAACCTTCCTTTTTCATCACATGTATGAAAATCTACCCAGGCTAAGAAAAACTGTGTCTCACACAGGAGGTCATTTGGATTTGGGACATAAAAATATGGTCTTGCTTTAAAGGATTGGCAGTGGTTTTCCAGTACCAAAGAGGAGCTGAAGCCTGGGAGACAATTTCTCCTCTGCTGTCCAGACTGTTCCTGATGGCGTTGGGGTGGTGTGGAGGAATAGGCTAGACTTGAGTAGGAAGGAGAGAGAAATCAGGCTCGGAACAATGGCAAGATGGGATATTGAGATGAAGGGGCAGGAATGTGGGAAAAGTAACTGAAATAAGATGCCGGAAGATTTGGGAAGAGAAATGAAACACTGTGCTTTCTGTAAGGTTTGGGGGACACAGACCATTACAAAGGGAAGAGAGGATGGGGGAAAAGAGCTACAGTAAATAAGCAAAGTGGCACATGGAGCGCCATGGAGAACTGTGGGCATGGGTAAGTTTGGAACAAGGACAAAGGATGCTGGACCAGTCACTGGAATTATTACAGATTGGAAAAATTACAGATTTATAGCCATTGGAACCGGCACCAAGATTTCAGCTTTCCTTTCACTGTCAATCATAATCTGCTAATCCCTCTAGCAAAGACTTCAGCTTTCCAGCACATGTCTGGCCCATGGGAATCCATCATTTAAAAGACATAAGTGTAAGGCAGAGATCTGCCAGGTGAATCCACAGGCTCCAGCCGTGCCAGCTGTCCATTTCAGGGTGTCAGTTCCATGGTGTGCAGTGGAACAGGTTTCTGCTGTTTGTTTTGAAAGGAACTCGGAAAATCACAATGCAAAACATTTGATTTGGAAAATTTTAAGTGTGAAAGGGAAGTAACACCCAGCAATTAGGGGATGCCAGAACTCGAGTCTGATATGAAGCCTTAATTCACATGGCTTGTGTCTGCACAATCTGATGCCATCTTAAATAAAATGCTGGTACAGATTAATAACAACATATTTGAATGTCAGCTGGTGTAAAGCCATACAGTTCCAGAGAAACAAAATGTTCACACTTCAGTTGTGCATCTGGCCCATAATTTCTGGTGATATCATTTAAAACTGAGGGCCCAAAGCTGTAGGGAAATATCTTAAACTTGAGTGTGCCTAACGCTACACACTAATCGCTGTTCTCACTGCAGCATGGCACGCTTCTGAGTCATATTCCAAAGACAGTTTTGCTGTCAGGTAATCAAAAAAAATATATATAAGTTAAAATCATTAAGTCATATAAGGTCTGTATTTCTGACCTTCATTATTACATTTTGAGCAATAGCTGGGAATATGGCAGAGAATTTAAAATAGGATGCAAAATGAGAAATTAACCATCTATGCACACCTCAGTTATTCAGTATAGCACTGTATTTTGACAAGGTCTTTCCATTCCCTGGCAGAAGCCTATCAGTTATTTGTTAAAATTTCTTTTCATAAGACTGTATAGCTGTTGAAATACAGCAAGGAAAATACAAATACAAAAGCAAGGAAATTTCATTTGATTGGAGTGCAAACAGCAAGACAGAGTAAGATTCCTCTTTAAAAGTAAAAAGGATTTCGTAAGACCCAGGCTCAAACTCCAATGGGTGTCTAGAAGTTCTTGCTGGTGCAACTAAAACATTCAGCTGACTCCCTAAATAGGCATGCTATGTCAGGAAAGGCTATAATTAAACTCCCTGAGTCTGTCACTCTTGTCTATATGGGAATGTTACTGTGATACAAATGAATTCAATTACAACTGGTATAACTCCCAGGTGCATAAATTTTGCTGGGAAAAGACCAAATGTTCTGTGCATAGCTTTGGAGGGCAGGGTAAGCACCTCCAGACAGCCCATGGATTTGCTCTGGGCATCCACAGGAGGAGGTGGAGCTGCATGGGTTCACCCATCCACACGTAATGGCAGCAGTAGGATGTGTCAGACCCTTCACGGGAACAAGCTGTTACACTCACACTGACATCTCGCTGTGTCTGGCTGCAGAGCAAACTCCACTACACTGCAGCTCTTCAGATTTAGCTCTCTTGCCTCTAACAGCCATGTACTGCTGTCAGGAGAGCAAACTGTGCGACCAAAACGATGCAGGCAAACATGTGAGAAAATCTGAATTCAATCAGGCTGTTGCAGTCCTTCTCCCAGTGCTTCACCACGAGGCACCCAGGCAGTTTGTCACTGTCAGCGTGCCCTGCGTTCCTCCTGTTGGACAGCAGTCAAAGGGTCACATTCAAGTCTACACTCAAGTCTCTTAAGCTTTTATGAGTCTGAGGAAACTTCAGTGCTGTCTCCCTTCAGTATTGCAGCACAGCACCCGACTACCCCAAGGTGTTTTTTTTCTTTTTTCCCTTTTTTTTTAACATCTTTACAGAAACATGCAATTGCTAGACTCTCCAGATATCTTAAGATTCCCCAGATTCCTTAGGTCTGAACAAAGCTATAAAACTACCTTCACACAAGGCCTGTTATTGATTTCTCCTGTCTTTAGTATTCTATGGTCTCACACAAGGGACTCAACCTCCTCCTCCCCTGCTGTTCTCCTGATGTCTGTCCTTTGGAGCACAGGACTTCTCTCTTCTCCCTAATATCTCTGCAAAATCTATTTTTTATAACCTCTGCTCACCTTTGTCTCCCTGCTGAAAGATTTCTAATTAGCCTGCTCGGATGATCGAACTCCTCTGTTGCCCTCAGCGCTCTCCCTTTCACAGTCATTGTTCAGACTTCACTGCACCAGTCCAAGAGCCTGGCTGAAATTATTTCATCTGTTGCTCTCTGATAATCATAATGATAATGGAGTAACGTTCTTCACTTAATATTGCCCATGTATCATGAACTTTATTATCTGTAATAAGCTTCAACATAGAGGAACAGATTTTGAGCTGCTTGGAAGGGAGAAGAGCACAGGAGCTGCCTGCGAAACAGTGTTCTACCCCTCTCCTCCTGGATCAGCTATCAAAAAAGTAGTCCTCAGACACACACGAACATTTTTCACTATGACACCAAACCTCTTGGCAAGTACTTCTTGGCTACTCTGCTATGCAGCCTCAGTCATTTGGGGCATCCTTTCTAGTTTTATCCAACACCACAAAGCAGGAATTGGGATCCAGAACCTGGCAAAAAAAATATTGCATAAATGCAAGTTGTATTTTTAGGGTCCCTGAAGGAAGCTGGCATGTCCACAACTCTGTTTCTCAGTGCTGTAAGTCAAAGATTTCCCAATAGCAGAGACACAACCTGTATCACCATGTGCAGCAATTTGAAATGAAAGAAATACCAACTCTGGAACCTTAATTTGATTATTTTTACAGAATGTAAGTGTAGCATCTAAGCACTCAGGTGAAGTAAAGAAAAAACTCCACAAGTTAAGTGAGACTGCCCACAGAGAATTTCTTCACCTGATCACACCAATTTGCAGAGATTAATTGTATGGAAGGAGCCACATAATGCTGAATTTCATGATGAATGGACACTATGACAGCAAATGATTTCCCCTAATGTTCCATTATGCTTCTTAACGTTTGAAATTTAATTACTTGAAGAAAAAAAATTAAAAGACAAAAGCCATCAATAGCCTCACCATTACAGCATATTTTCAACTTGAAAAGGCATTTTGTTTCAACATAAAGAAAACTTCATGTGCAAACCCAAGAGAGGCAGATCTCAGACATTATGACAATGTTGCTATAGCAATTATTTGTGGGGACGTGCATCAGTGGCAGTTTAGTTCTCAAACATACTGCTCAGCTCATGCATGCTGTTCTTAACCAGAATATAAACTGCCTGGTGCTCATTGTATCCTAATAAGATTTGTAAATTACTTACAGTGACGCACTTTCAACAACTAGGAATGGAAGAATAGTTTTGTTACTAATACTTAATCATGCTCAGAAAACCCCTTTATATCTATACATTCAGTTAGATATTTCAACTGCTCCTTTCTGTGAAGGCAAAGTCATAGAAATATATTCTAAAGGCTATCAATTACCTTTCCTGAATTATTGTGCATAATATATTATTCAAATGGGGTCTGCTTTGAATACTGGTTGTTTATGATGAGGTTAATATTTGGAAGCAAAGGAAGAAAAACTTAGATTGAGGCAAAATTTTGTAACGATTCAGCATAAACGAGGGGTGTGAAAATTCAACGTTCAAGTATTCTCAAAAGCCCAAGCAGCAGATAAAGCAGAAATATCTGAATCACCCTTGCATGCATTTAGTCCATTTAATAATACTTCACTGCTCAGCTAAACTAAATTTTCCTGGATACATTCATCAAAAATAAATGCAATTGTCCAACACTTGTGATATTAATGGGCAGCTTCAGGCCTGAAATCAAAACCTCAGAGCCAAAGCATCCCATACTTTGGGAGGGTTTAAGTTTGAGGCTAGTTCAGTTCAGCACAGCAATCTATGAACATAAAACTCACAGACAATGGACAAACTACCTCTGCAGCCAAGACTCTCTGGGGTGCTCAAGTCATATACTCAGCCAGCTACAAGCACTTTCTTCAACCTACTGTACTTTAATCCCCAATTAACTTTATTAATTGATCTTATACTTGAAAACTGCTTCAGCAGCCAGAACAGGATGGGTCCTAGGAGGGCACAATGCTTAATTTCACAGTGAAGTCTTTGGTAATGAAAGATCCATCATACTACAGAGTGCCCTACATAATACAAGGCCACAGAGGAGCTGGCCATGTTTGGCTTACCAAAATGACAGCCTCTCAGTAAACTCCATCAGATACACAGTGAGGCAGTTCCTTAAGATTTCCTTCCCAGTGTCTGCAGCCTATCGACTCAGCATACATGTATTTCAGCATGTCTTAATATTTTGCTTCAGCGCACTGAAAACGTTGCAGCCTCCCTCCTTTGTTCTTTACAGCCTTCCGTAGCAACGGCTGAATTAAAGTAGGTCTGGAATATCTACTTAAGCAAATTGCACTCAGATATTTGGGATGCTGAAAATCCTAGGGAAAACCCCTATGTCTGAGTGGTTTTTTGAGCAAAGCAATCATTTGTCTTTAGCTCTTTTTTTCTGGAAATAAAATTCACAAGCCCTTTTCAACACAAGAAAGTCCCTCTTCTTAACCTCATCCATCAATGTGTGGAGTAGGCTAGTCACTCCCTGTAGTATTTTTACAGGTAATAGAGCAAAGGCATTTTCTAAAACACACTTGACACATGCTAACGCTCAGTCTGGAAGTACCTGCTTTGTTTTTAGAGCATACAGGTTGTCCTCTTAACCCCTAGCTTTTTTTTTTTCCTTATTCTTTTTCAGAACTCCAGACAATAAAACAAGTGATAACTGATTTTAATAATCTGCAGATGTGTAATAGACCTGCTCTTTAGCTTCCCTACCTGATTTTCCACATTAAAAATAGATGAGGAGATGATGAGGTTAACATTTAAAAGTACAGTTCTGTTCCATGGGCGACAGAAACATGGATGGGGGAAAACATATCTAGAAAACTCATCTGTAACTCCCACCCTGTAATACAGGGAACACCCTGACACCAAGTGATTCTTTCTTCTTTTGCAGTCTTGAAACTTGGCTCCCATTTTCTTTATTAGCCACCATGCCAGGTAGCTGTAGGGCTGTAGACCCAAGCAAAAACCTGCTGTCATGTCCTCTCCTATCCTACCATTTGCTTGCAAACACACAAAAACTCCAAATGCGCCCCAATCCTAGCATTTTAAACCGAAACAAAACTCAGGAACTCTCTGTTTTCTGTGATGGCAATGAGAAATACACGTTTTCCATTAGACAGCTGCTATTTTCCTAATTCATATGGGGTTTAGCACTGGAAAAGCAAAGGAAGTGAAAGCCTTCCCTGCAGTCTTAAATCCTTTTCTGGTTATGGATTTCCTTCAGGACAGATTACCACCTTGGTGTGCATAGCTCTGCACTTGTAGCTTTATGCAACATCTTCCAGTTAAAACAGCAGGACAAAAAGCAAATGGTTTCTTCCTCCTACAATCTTCTGCACCCATGACTCAATTTTGATTGAGCAGCATCAAGGTGGCTTTACCTGGAAAGCACCTCAAGGGAAAGGCAGGCACCAACCCACCATGAAGAAAGGGGTGGCTGGTGGTCTCCAAGAGGGTAATCAGGGAAGAGTGAGCATTTTGCTTCCTACAGCAGGACAGGGGCTTGCCAGTGGGCAAGAAGCACAACACCAGCACTCCACTGCCCCTACCTCAGTCTCTGCTCCATGAGCGGCTGCTTTCCCAGCTCAACAGGGCGCAGCAAATGCCGGCAGACGGGGTGTTTACACTCCTTCTGCTCCAAAAGCTAAATGTGCCATTATAACACAACGCTAATAGCTAAATCTCAGCTGTATGTGCCAATTTGTACTTAAGGAAGGCTGTTCTCCCCTGCATCAACTTAACAGGAGCAGACTGAGCATTAGGCAGTTCTTGTGTACATGGAAAATGCCCATACAGCAAGTGCTACCACTGCATGATACTGCAAAGCAGGAGTTCTGGAAATGCTGGAGCAAAGCCTCCTAGAGGGGATTATAGTCCTCAAATACTGACTAGGAGATGGCAGACTTCTCTCCACAGCATAAGCAGTCATGGTGAGCATTTGCAATATTTATTCTCCATTAAACATGTAGTGTAAGTATCAATAAAGATCGTTTGTCTTCTTTTACTACCAACATGACCTCGTTGTTAATAAAAGTAAGGAATAGCTTTTTTACATCAATATAGGAACACATGTAGATTGATATTTATCACTACACGGCCTGCTTAGAGCCCTTCTAGTTTTCTTTGAAGGATCACAAATTATTCAAAACACTGCGGGGTTTCTTCAGTGATAACATCTGATACATTTTATATAACATCCTTGTTTTTGTATCTGATACAAACCCTATAAACCACATCATTTTATGGGGAACCTGAAATTGGATTCCTCTGCAACAGAACATTTCCTCCCTTGACTGTCTGCAGCACTTTATAAAATATTTATTGATAGGATGCCTAAAAATACACATAGCCCAGCACAGCTTTAAGATGGAGAACTATTTAGCAGTCATAGACTAGATTTCATACCGCAGGGTTCTTATTAGGCATAGTTGCCTAGAAATCACACTTATTTTCTGAAACATGACTATGAAATATTTTCATTTCAAATGAATAATTCAGCTCACTGAACAGACAAAATTATATAATTTTTTCCTTCAAGGTTCCACACCAAAAGCTGTGCTCCAAAAACATGCAGAGGACCCAGGTGAACAAGCCTGTGTCTTTCTGTCTATTTATCTTTTATTTGAAAACAAATTTAATTACTCTTTGTCTGACACACATCACATACTTCTGGTCAAGCTTCAGCATGAAATGCAGAGATGCTGTTTTGGGCCAGGCATCCCCCAGTGTGATTCACGGGATGCTGAAAACTCCCTGGGCTTGGTTGCCTGCATACAAATGAGCCACGGCTCTTCTCCGTAATGCAAATGGCAAGGCAGCACTCTTTCCTGGCAAATTAAGGCAGTGACAAACACTTTCTCAGCACACTCAGAGAGGCATGAATTCTCCAGGGAAACATGGTGCAGTGTTTTGCACCAGCACTGGAGAGAGGCAGAAACACACAGAGCCACTGTCCCACCCCACTGCTACTGTCGGGCTGGCCCGTGACAAAACTACACTCACTGGGTGAGTTTCAAGTGAAGCACCAAGAAATAACCCACCACTGCACACATTTTAGGCCAGCTGGATGTCCCAGTTGCAGATGGCGAGCAAGAGCTGGCACTTTGACACCAGATGGGAGGAGAGGGCACTGGCAGCACCGCAAACCTTTTCTAGCAAGAGAGGTATCACTACAATTCCCAGTTCTTCTATTATGGATGTTGAGGGGTTCATCCTCCTCTGTAACAAAACCTTACCTTTCCACTATCGTACCATATTTTTGTTTTTAAGGGAATGACTTCCACAGTGCTACATGAATCCTCTCCCAGCACTCAGGTTTTTCACTCTCAGTGGGGTTTCTGTGAACACACCGAGGTACCAGCTGTTACTGCATCCACACTGCAGGAGGCTGGCTCTGGCTCTCCACCCCTCCTCAGGCTGTACTTCCCAGAAAACACGCTCCCTATGCTAAGGACATGCCTTGACATTACTCAACACACAACCCGAGCAGGCCTGCAATCAATTCAGTACAATATTTTATTCACAAGCACATCTGTTGCAGTGTATTTCACCATGTTCAAGAGACTAGATAAAAGCCTATTGTCCACTCTCTGTAGGTATAGAATGAATCCATCTCACTCAAAACAACAGCTTTGCTTTCCCAAAAGCAATGGAACTGAATACAACAGAGAATTCCTGCTTGATGAGTATAGCAATCTTAATTGAGATTTAATGTTTACTTTACCTGGCTAAGCACAGAGCAAACACCAGAGAAATTATTGTGAGGGAAAAAAAAAAAGATAGAAAAAGAAAAAAATAAGAAACTAATTAGCAGTGATTGAAACTTGCTTGGTTCAAACAACAGGCTGCCCAAGTGACGGGGTTTGCCTACACAGGAAAGGCTTAGCCTTGCAGATAAAACTTTGAACCCACAGAAGCCCTTTTTTTCCCCAGCACCTGAACCACTAATTAAAAGAGAATCCTTTAAAAGAAAGCGTAATCTTGCCTGCAGATGAGGAAATGACTAAATATTTAATTCTTCTCTTGTACACAGTGAACTAGAAAATGGGCACTGAGCATGTGTGTGTTTGGGGGAGATTCTGTTTAATCCCCACAGTTCATAATGCTTAGAGAGATACAATCACCATTTCACGGCTGCTTTCACGTAGGTCACTACTGTATGACTTAAAACCACATTAAAATGTCAGTTCTAAGACTGATGAATAATCATATTCAGCTTCGGACCCTCAAAGTCTGCCCTGCCTTTCCCACATCAAGAAGGATCTAGTTCTGGAGATGCCATGCCCTGCATGCAATGGTTTTAACCTTCCCACTTTTACTTGCAGAGAACTAAACACATTTAGAAGCTCTAGAGATTCAAGGAACTCATTACTTCTGTCCCAAGTCCAAACACTTAGATCAACTCTCCCCCGCTTATGCATCCTTGTGCTTTGCAAAACAAAACTAAGTTATGTCTCCCTGCTTCTTCTTCTGTAGGCAGTCACCCATGACCTCCAAGAGCCTTTAATTTAGCCCCTCCTGCACTGCCTGATGTGGTAAGAGAGCTACTTTAGCTTGGAAAAGCAAGAACTGCAATGCTTCAATGCACAGCTGAGAGCTGGGGCCGGTACTGGGAATACCCAAGAGAAAAACCCTACTTTAGTGACAGCAGCAGCTGCTCAGCATTAAAACATAGAACCATGCAAGCAACAAACAGCCCTAATTGCTCTCAATAAGAAAATTATCTGCAAAGTGGAATGGCAGAGTCTCTGAAATACATGAATACAACCTTATCAGACATAGTACTGCATTTTCTTAAGCAATCAGGACCTCCTTTGAGGACCTGTTCTATTTCTCATGGTGGTTGCTCTACTTTTCTCTTTCCCAGAGATTTTAGCTAGTGGGGATAATAAGAACAGATTAATGTCATAGAACACTGATAACACACATACAATGCAGTAATTATATAAGCAACTGTCTCTATAATCACTCTTCAAGGAATCACTATCTACAAATCTGCCACTTTGCCTTTAAAACTACAGCCCTAACCTGTCAAAATCAAATTGGATTTTCATTAGAATACTGCAGAAGTTAAGCAAATAAGCTATGGAACCATGCCTTGCAACAGATCAATATTTCATGCCATAATTTATACTGTGGAGAGCCAAAGTACACAGACATTTAGGTAAAACAGGAACTTTCCTTTTGTTGTGTTTTTCTGACTTCTTTACCTCTCCCACAGAAGTTCAGTGACACTTCAGAAGTGTCCAAACCTAGAGCCATCCCTGTTGGGAGCTAAACTATGCTGGGCATTGAAGAGTTTTTGGCTTTCAAGCAAACAGGAATTCCTGTATCTGACCTACACCACTTTTGTTGTTCATCACACGAGAGATACTAAAGCACAAGGATATTTAAGAAAGAAAGGAAATGAAGGAATAAAATGCACAGGTGCTCACAAATGCATGAGCCTCTCTAATTAACTCCTTGAAAGACAAAAGTGGCTTCAGGGTTGTGCACCAGCTCCTGCATCCAAGTCTGCCCTTTGTCATGAGTGCGATTTCACTCTAATAGCAGCACCTAATTTTTTTGTTTCCATTAAAAGTTCAACTTTCTTAAATGAAAGATAATTAAAATAATTCCAAAATCAAAGAGCAAAAGACAGGATTGCTCTACAGGTAAATTCTTTCCCTAATTGCTCTTTAAATTCATCTCCCACTTCTGCTCTCCTCCCATAATGTCAGCTGGATTTAAGCAGAAGTTTTCATAAGCAGGGATGAATTCCTCTGGTGTAATTCCAGAGTGTTTGGGTCTTACTGGGCATTACCCTCACTGCTGCCAGAGGGAATTTTACTGGGATGAAGACCAACATATCTACCAGCCTCTCTGTCCTTAGCAGACAGTTCTGCAGAAGTTCACATTGTTATGAGAGAAGCCCCCAGATCAGGATTATTTGGCCAGTTGTTCCACTGTTAGTGAGAGACCTTCTTAAATAAATGTACTGTTGCTAACAGGCTACTTTTGTTCATACACAGAAATACTTCTCAGCTAATAGATGTCTTCCTTAGGATGACTGTGAAAGGCCAGCCCAGAGGCCATGAGATGTTGCCAGGGTCAAACAAGCTTTGTAAACATTTTGAAACACAGATATGTAAAATCAGAATGCATCATGAGCCCCCCAAAATGTTTTACTCTCATTATAATAAACACAAAATGGTGATGACTTTTAAAAAACACCGATGCTGGGGAAGAATCAGCGACCTGAAAACTGCTGGTGTCAAGAAAGAAGCATCTGAAGAATGTCCAATAACAATAATCTACTTTAGGCTCTGTCAGGAACTAGTAATGCAGGTTTTCATTACAGTAATATAAATATGTTTATGCTTAAGTTTTGGATTTGTAATTTGTTCGGGTCTTTCTGCATTAAAACAATGCCCAGTGAAATGACAGCAAAATAAAACAGAAAAATATGTTCACTGTTCAGCATTTCTAAACAACTAATTTAAGGGTCCAAATTTGCAGCGCTGGGCATTTTTTCCTGCCCGAAGCCATCTAATACATTTTCACTGCTAGAAAGGCCCATCTAAAACTGTAATGCTGGAGAACTTTGGGAACAGACTGGACTTTATGACCCAGAAATTTTTTTCGGTCTTATGTTCTCTTAGGTAACTATGAGTAAGTTCCTCTGTGGGTGAAAGAACAACTACGAGTTTTCTGTAAAATTTGTGTCTTCCTGACTTCTTCCAGGCTTTCCTGCCTTCAGTCAGAGATGTCTCTTAACTGAATTGAAGTTTTGCTGGAAAAGGCTCTGACATTTCTCCCATGCCAGTAATGGGTGGAGACCCTTTCTATATACAGGGAGATTCAATAAAGTAATTTCTTTCTGGTTTAGAAATAGCAAGGCTAAATTTGTTTGATGTTCAGTATTGTACCCAATAAGACTCTCTCTCCCCAAGAGCAGACAATAAAAAATCCAAACATTGATTTAAACAAGCGAATCTTCACCTCCAAGTTCCCAAAGGTGGAGGTGGAATGACGTTTTTCCTCCACAGCACAGGATTTTGGTGTGTGGCACCACATTGATGCTGCAGAGCCCTCCAGCCTGCACCAGTAGCTCCCTCCCACTTAAACTTGAATCCTCCTGCTGGTTTAGCATGGAGGCAAGTGTTAGAACATGTGCAAAGACCACTCCTCTTTCTGGCAGCTCCTTTTTTTGTGATATTGTGCCTGACTATCTTATCAACACACATCTCAAAATGTGACCTCCCCCAGGGACTTTCACAGAGGCGCAGTTTCCAGACACTGTTCCAACCACAAATCTGTTTGCAGGTGACGGCCTGCAGAAAAACTGGCCCCAACCTCATTCTCATCCAGTTTTCTCCTTTCCTTTTCAAGCAACACTTGAAAAGTGCTCTTTAATCACAGAATATCAGAGAGATTTTGCAACCATTCCAACCTGCTGTCCTCCTTCACATCCAGAAACCTAATCCCCGCAGTGATAAGCTTTTCAGCCCATTTTTTCTCTTTCCACAAAGTCTCATATTGAAAAGGTTTGAAGACCTTGCTAAGCTATACATATCCCAGCCTACCAGGCATCATTTTCTTTGCAATGTTACTTTGGACATGGAAAACAGGCTTTACGAAATTAAGCTCTCCAACAGTTTAGTTGCACATTTCAGGTTCTACCACACAATTTTCACATTTAATATAAACATCTCTCCTAATGGCTACATTGGGTGAGCAAAGTGGAAGGGATATCTATTTCATTAAACTTCACCAAAACCTAACTTCATTTTAAAATCCCCAAGCTCTCCCCCGATGCCTTATGTTAACTGATGCATCTCAAGAGCCACACACAGAAAAGGGTTTCTAATGCACCTTCCAAAAGCTGGCTGAAGTTCATCTACAGACAAAAGAAACCACTTAGAATGAGCACCATCTTTTCACTTCTCTGATTGAATGGATCTCTTGCTATTGGAAGCTTTGGATGGAAGTTACTTTGTTTTGAGCTTGATATTCCTCACACTTTTCCATGCTCATCTGTGGTAACTCTCCTCTTCTGCTGCCCATTTGTTCACAGGCAGGAAACTCTTGTTTTGTGAAATAGCCCATCAGGCATTGTTGCCACCTGATTGCTTCCAGCAGCACAACAGCACCTGACAGATAAATGGCAGATGTATCACAAGCATCAGCTGAAACAATCCCACCCTGCCTTGCCTTTGTGTTCTCTGGTGAACTTTGGCACCAACCAACTGCAGATTCAGCTACTTACCAGTTCTCCAGGCTGCTTTCATTCCTCCCCAGAACAGCCCAACTCACACCTGCTTATGTTCTCTCCTGTTACAGCTTTGGGAAAACACAAACTGTATTTAACAGCCTTCTTCAGCGTCATTACAGCCCTTCCAGGGGATAAACACACTACCCTGGGACTTCGCAAATTGCCACAAGCTGATTCTACCTTAAATACTTCATTTTGGCAAACCTCATAGTGATACAAAGATGGACAGTAAATGTCAAGGAATGTGTGCTGTAATCCATGGAGCCAATGCCTGCCTGCATCTATTCTCTATTCAGGCCTTGCTGGAATTGAATTTTTCACAAATGTAAAACACGAAGAAAATAAAACTTCCCTGTTGCTTGCTGCGCATTTGTGTGTTACTCTCACTCTTTGGCAAAGGTATTTTGATATCCTTCTCATATCCCAGAATAACACAAGGATAAACTGTTAAGTGTCTGAAGAGATTTCTCTTTCTGGAAAGTTAAGATGCCCTAGTCTTCTTAGGTTTTTTTTTTTCAAAGGGGCTACAGGAGTTTTTCCAAGACTGGTTTCCCAATCACCAGCTCATATAATAAACATTATAATGTTCTACAGTTTAATTAATCCTCTCTTCCATCACCTCCAATTCACTCATCAGTGTTTACTATGCTCAGGTGCTCTTGAGGATGGTATCACTTGAGAAGCTGGAAGTAGCACATCTGCCCAAAGAAGATTCTCTGACTGAAATCAGCTTATTCCAATACAATCTTTTCTCTTTGTATCAGGGCTGAAAGCTATCTGTGATCATTCTCAAATGCCTAAGCTGTCCTCCACAGCTGAATCACTGCAGGAAAAATGGGAGATCATGTATCAAATATTTTTACAACTCCACCCGAGCATGGAAACGTGCACACACATACTCACTGCACAAAAGGGTCTTGTTTTGAAGGAGAAGCTGTCAATTAGCTCTCCCCACAAGGCTAATTTATAACTCTCTGTGACTTCCACAATTGCAGCCCTCAGCTGCATGCAAGATTCAAAGTACCTGCTGAGGCACGAATCCTTCTAGAGACTTTTCACTTTGTTGTTCTGGATAACCTCTCATCAGTTTTCTGAGCACAAAAGCTGGTGGGTGACCTTGGAGAAGGTGCCTTCTGCATGGGCATGGTGTGCAAAGGCAGGAATCAAAGCCGGCAGGCTTGTGGGATCCTGGTGGCAGGCAGATGGTTATAGAATACTGGCTGCTTTGTTTTAAAATTATACTGAAAGCACTGAGACCCCTTCCTCTTTATACTGATATGGCTCTAAGTGGAACTACTGCATGTGAGCTCCTGGCACAATGCACAATGCCAGAGGATCAGGTATGGAGCAAGGGCAGATGCCATGATGCTCAGCTAAATTTTCAGCCAGAAAGAACAGTTATAAGAAGCAAGTATTGCTCCCAGAAATTTCAGGGAGTGGGTGCTTGTTCTGAAATGAGAGTATAACACAGTCTTCTGCTGTAAATGAGGTTAAAAAATAAAAACGAAGAAGAGACTGTGCTACCAAGGGCAGGAGAGACAGTTACAAGACTCTCATTTTGAGATTTTAATTGGCATGAAATTGATGGTAAGGAGAGCACCACTGTTTCCCCTGATTTGACCTCTGCAGTGTGAGATAAACAAAACTTCACTGATAAAGACTTAAAATGTATCTGGTCCTCAGTCAGCCACCAGCCTCATATAGGCAATCTAATAAAATTAGAGATCCTTGGAACGGAGCCAGTGTTTTGCTCCATTCAGCATCCAGACCTGGCTGGTTTCCTCAGATGGAGAGGTCGTGGATTGGGCACACACCCCACGCCGACAGCCCAGAATCAGGCCACCAGCACAAGGGCGAGTGTCGGTGCTCCTCCGCCTTGAAGGTGCCACCGCTGTGAAATTCCTCTTTGTTATCTGGAAACTGAGATGCTGAACAGAGCATCCTTTCCAGTATTCCAGAGCCAGAACACCTCACATGGGAATCAGATCCACCAATTTATGCAGCTACTAACATTTTCAATCGGTCAACACGAATTTACGAAGAAGAAGGGAAAACCTCGAGCTTCTTTTGACTGCTGATCTCACTAATTGTCATGGCTCTGAGGACCATATTTGGCACCCATGTCTAACTTATAGGATCACCCTCTGAGGGCAGAGACAAAACCCAGGATATATAAAACGTGGTAGTTTCCTTAACTCCCACGCCCAATTATTTTGCAGGGCTCAAAGGATATTCCTGCCTTTCCTTTCTTCCAAGAATATCATTCCCCCTCCCAGTTAGTAGCATTAACACATTTAAGCATACATCCATGCAAAACCATTCCCAGGAGGAAGAAATGTCATCTCAAAATTAACAAACAGTCACTGGAGGAAGAAGTCCAGCTGACCCAAAAGAAGCAGCTCGTTGGCTAATTTCAGTCCATACACTACATGCGAAACATTGAATAGAGAGTAACTCAAATGGCACCTGGAAAATGAAACATAATTACACTCTTTCTAACACACTTAATCATTAGACAGACAGCTTTAACATTCAGGATATTTTCAACTCAAAACACAATTTATTTGTCACTCCAGCCCTCTATTAGGGAGATGCCCTGCTCTGGAATGCTGATACTGGAGGAAAAGCCCAGAAGAGAATATTCATGGGAAAGGAAAATTACTTTTAATATCTGAAAATAATGGCAGTAATGTTTTAATGTAAGACCACATGAAATAAAAGGGAGTTTGCAAAGCTCACCATGAATTGAATGGGTGTTAGTTTAACAATGACACAAATTTTCTCTGAAATGGCAGAATAATGGGATTAATAACTGTTTTGTCCAATTCTTGCTTCGATCCTCAAATTCAGTTAAAATAAAGAAATTATCTGGCATATCCAAAAATGAATAAGGAACATGAAGTTCCCAGAAATACATGAATGATCAGGATCTTCTACAGTCAATGTAGAAATAGAGATAATCCCACACTTGCAGACTGATTGGGCAAGGAAGTAGGACCAGAAAGAAGAGGATCCACAGTGCCACGCCCTCAGCTAAGAGAGATGTAGATTCTAGTCAGGCTCTGTTCTTACCATTGTGAGAACATTGTTTAACTAACATTTTTCACAGCTTCATCTGCCTTTATTCTGGTTATCAACATGACTAAGGAAACATCTTTCCATTTTGCTCTCCACAGATCAGCAGTAGTCCATGAGTCTGCCATGCATTGATAGTCTGAGAAACTACTGAAGCTGCTTATTGTTTGTTCAAGGGGAATAACATCTTCTTTTCCAGAGTCATCTTATTATTTAGTGATCTCAAGATAGTTCTGTCTAATTAATCACAAATAGGTGAGAATCTTCTCCTGGAACTGAAATGAATTACGGTTGAGGTAGGCTTCCAAAAGTGATTAGTCACTTCCCCACTATATTTTTAGATTATTTACTAGGGTTACTTTCAGTTTTCCTATTTCCAAGTACAACAATACCTGAAGTTGAAAAGCTGACTTTAATTCTTGAAGCTATCTGGATGCCTGGCTATAAAAAGAGTAAGACAAAGTCTACTAGAGCAGTCCAGTCAGTCTCAGCACAATGCAAGGCAGGAGCAAGGGTCACAGATCAGCTGCCAGAGCTCCTCATCCTGCAGTGGCTGCACACTGGAAGAATGCTCCCACTGGCATAAAAGCTGCTGCTCACTCCAGGTTCAGATAAGTCACCTAAATAGCAATGGGGAACTGATAGTACAGACAGTTTGAACACAAGAAAACTGTCTCAGACTTTTTCAGGACCAGGTTACCATCTCAGTCACCTATTTTAGGCTGCCAGAAAGCAAAGATTAGACAAAGTGACAGATACATTCCTATGAGCTTAAAAGTTGCCATTATTTCCTTTGTAACCGTCTGGTGCACAAAAACAGTGGGACTTGAATGTCACACCTCCTCCCCAGTAACCCTGAAGGAGCATTTTGCAAAGGTCACCTTTGCAGCCTTTTCAGATGTCTCTGCTACCACTTTACTTACATTATTCCCTAGATATCCCCAGTAGAAAGGGGAAATATTTAGCAATAGAAATTTGCTGCACAGGTAAAGCTGCAAAGGGAAGATTCAGGGCTGGTAAAGATGACAAGAGTCAATGTGCTTACAGAAAAACTGGGATCTTGCTTTGTTCATTCCTCTAAGGAAAAATGGTGCATCTGGCAACCTAGCACTTAAGATACTGGCAGAAAAGAACAAATTATGCTGATTCTCTCTTAGCTGTTTCATGCACCCTGACCGCTGCAAGAGCTAGCAGAAACATCCTACTGTCTGTAAAGTTAGTTAGAATGGCTACAAATAAATAGAAAGAGGAGTAACAGAAATGCTTTCCTGTAAAGTCTCTTCCTAATCAAAACCAAACAAGGCAACCATAATTCAACATGCCCTGAAAATGCCAGGGGACTCCTGTGGGGATCTGCCACCATTCCAGACTGAGTTTAAACTCATTTAAAAGATGTGAACTGTGTTTCTCAGGGTTAAACTTAGAGACGAATAAGGGTGTAGAGCCTTAGCATTGTGCCCTTTCTGCCTAGGACGAGAGGAGAGTTGTTCCTGGCACTGCTGCGGCGTGTGCTGGGTCAGGCAGTGCTGCTCACGCGGGACGCGGCAGTTCCGCCGACGCAGTTGTCAGCGAGGGCCCGGGGCTGCTCAGGCTGTTCGGGGCAGATGGACATCCTCTAGGAAATCACAGGCTCCACTATTCAGCTTGGCTTTGCAAACCTCCGCGAAGCTGGCATGGGCCAGGGGAAGTGAGCTTCCCCAGGATACGGCGCTTGACGTTGACATCAACCTCACAGAACAGATTTGCATTTGGCAGTGCAGCTCGCCGGAAGGGATATTTTTACTGGCCTGCTCTGATTTTGGCTGGGAGGTCTCCCACCCCTTCCTTGCTGCCACCTCACTGCTCTAAAACATGGAGGAGGTTTGTATTTTGTCCATGACTTCATTCCTCAGCTTCCCCAACTTTGGTGCATTACTGACACTTAATATCAGTACTGAATATAGCTGTGTCATCTGTAAAGCAAAATTGTGACTTTTCATTCACTGTCATATCCCTATTATTATGCAATTCCAACATCAATTAGGAACTCAAAAATATGCTTTACTCCCAAAAGCCATAGGAACTTCATTTTTTGCTTCTACTGTGCAATATACCCTACACAAATGATGTATATGTGTATGTGTAGTCTCTGTGCAACAGCTTACTTAAAGATCTTTTGGTCATGCATGATAAAAGAGGTGAAAAACAAAAGCCATTCTCCACCTCTTCAGTTGTACAGGTGTATATTCTGCTTTGAGGGAGCTATAAATTTGGTAGCAGTCGTAGTGGTAACACATGGACCCAGACACTCTAATCACTCTTTTTCTCAATAAACTTGCTCAACAACTTTGCTAACCTGATGCATTTGCTTAACAGATCAAACAACCCCATTAAAAAAAATTTGAAATTCCAACAAAACAACTAAGGTGGAGCAGCACTAAAAACCACCACCGAAAAGCAAGGCATTTTCCTCAGCCTCCAGTATGGAAAAAATATAACAACAGCATAGATAGTGGTGTAGTCTTCACAATAAGAGTGATCTAGCAAGGGAATTTTGAAATAGATAGGAAATGGAATAAGAGAAATCAGAAGAACTACAAGAAAGGAAAAATACAAAACCTGTGGAAACTTAAGGAAAACAATTTAAGTCTTTACTCCATGTAATTTAGTATTGGTTTGCAGCTGTACCACAGACAATTCAGAGAAACCAGCAAACAAGGCACTAAGTACTGGAGCCAAGAAATGCAATTTACTCTGTGCTAAAGTCCACAAATTACTATATTCGTTTCTGGAGTTTTGCCAAAAAACATATGGCCAGGCTCAAACCAGAAGGTGTTCCAAGGTCCTGGACATTACAGACTCGCAGTGTGAAAAAATGTCTCACCACCTGAAAGCTTCCCAGGTCTTCACTGGCAAGGAATCATTTAGTTCGTGGGATGGAATTTAAAATGAATCATTCTGGTGAAAATACCATCTTGCTCATTTCCCGTTTAACTTCTTATATACTTTAAGCAACAATCATCCAAGATAGCTGGGTTTAGGAATCAATTCATACATCCTTACACAGACTTTACACTCTGTGCTATTCGGACTTCTGCCAGAGGTAGAATGTCAGTGACATTGAAGTCACTGACAGCACTTCCATTGACCTCAAGGATGGTAGAACTTCTCAATCCATCTTTTTTGGAAACCCAGCCAAACTGCTGCACAAGACTAACTGGAGTGTCCACAATGCTCAGATTTCCTGCACATACAGCACACAATTTCTAATCCTTATCCTTCCACTTTTTTTTAGAGGTTGCACACATTTTTTCCCCCTTTTAGTAGGGAAGGGCATTCTCTAGAATTGCCATTCTCTAGTAATGCAGCTACATGCACAGAAACAGTCCCAACAATTACTTTTTCAGAGGAGCTGCAAGGGTTTTGTTGGCTGCCTCCTGATGTACCCCACATGGTTTCATAAAGCTTTGCCCTCAGCCCCTGCTCTGTCTCATCTTGATCTGGTACTTGGATTGGAGGCATTACCTGAAGTTTCACCCAAAAGGGATTGAAAGATATGATCTGAAAAAAAGGGATTAGCCCTTATTAACTGCATGTGATTACATCTAATTATGCATCCCACTGGCAAAAAATGAAGTACGGTTCAGATACAGACAAAAAGAGAAAGCCAGTGTGGAAAAGCATAGCAGAAGACCGTAATCATTCAAGCTAACCCACAAGAGGAACTTCTCATGATTTTATCAGACTTTTCCTGGATCTGTTGATCAGAGCAACTTGCACGAGCAAGGTAAAACACTCTCTGGATTGAAAAACCATGTCAGAAATCAAAGAAAACAAAGAGAGAGCACTAAATCCAGAAATTCAAAATTACTACTGGCTGAATGTGCAAAACAAGTGTAAAATTAATTTTTGTGTCAGAAAAGCTGATCAATTAGTTGCTGAAAAACAGCTAGTTCATAGTAGCATGAAACAAAAGAATAACTAAACATTGTAGCAATACACACAACAAAAAATAATTATAAAATATCTCAAGATACTGAACATGTCAACCAAGAAGTATGAAAATCATTTACTCTTCACCAACAAGTTCTGTCTGTCAAGCTTCTCCTTGGCTAAGACTGAATTTGGTGCTTTCTTCAACTCTTTATATTGAAAGGCTCAGAAAGGCTTTCTCGTGTGTATGTACACAAAACCCAGCCAAGCTGTGACACCATCTCTAACAGTGTGAAGACATAAGGAGCTTTAAGGAGAGGAAACAACTCCTCGAAGTAGTGGCAATGTGTGGCCCGTGGCAGAAGGGTGTCAGCAGCGTGAGAAATCTTTTTACTACGTGGAGCTGCTATAGTTGACATGGCTGTTGAAAGAAAAAAACCCCAATTTTCAGTAGCTGTGATGAGAGAGAGGACAGATAAACAGGCAGTGGTCCAAGATTTCCTGGAGGATATATCCCACTTGAATTGCAGCAGGTTAGATTGTTCCCTTAGTTGTGTCACCAGACTTTGGAACTTCACTTAAATGATCAACCTGGCACAGAAGCAAGTTCAGAAGAATGTGATTTTCAACCTGAGGCATCTGTATTCTGGTCTGTTCTGTGCACCTCTGTTCTCAGCTGCTCCACATGGGTACCTTCTGTAATGGCAACAGAGGATGGTTGAACCCCCTCTGCATTTCCCCCTCGCAGTAAAGCCATGCTGGCAACTCTTAACTTTCTGTGTCGTCTCAAATGTACAAGGTCAAAAAATAAACCCTCTTGCACTGTGACTGGGATTTCTTGCTAAATCAGCATTACTCCAAGACATAAAGCACAGCTGAGTTTCTAAACATTGTCCTTAGGCTGTTTGTCTCCTCTGAATTCCTGTTGAATATTGATTTGGGATTTAAAGGTCCAGCTGCCCACCTAATCAGGTTGTGTATACAAAGTTTGACTGATTAATGGGTTATTCTAAATGAGCAGCTACCTCAAGGACTAAAGAACATGGACAACATGAACTTTTCTTCTCTTGCTTCATGTCACAAGGTTTTAGATCAAACTACACCTTTACAGAAATACAGGCTTGCCCTTCAAGATACAACCACCAACCAATTTTTTTCTGTGAATTTGCTTTTTCAGGCACTTCTAAGGCAATTTGGCTAAGCCTTAGTTATAAGCAATCTTAAAACACCAGAAAAAATACTTGGTATTAAACTTGAGGCCACATGTTGGCTTTTGAGATGTTCGTAAGTCCAGCAGACCTTATATTAAGCAAATGGAATTCATTTTGTACACGCTTATCTAGATGCATCTCTCCACAGGTGAGCTACCATCTAGGCAGGTTTAATGGACAATTCCTCAGGCTGCCCTGGCAATTACTCCTCTGCTGACCTAGAAGGATCATTAATATTAGGGAGTTGAGATGCAATTCAATTTCCATTCTGGCTCAGCCCTAAGCTTCTCCTAAGTGGATGCTGTCAGCTGTGTCAAATTATATATGATGCCTAGGTGATGTGGAGAATTATTAGGAAGAGAGCTGGGAATGGTAAGCTCAATCGAAAAACTTTTCAGCCTGAACTTGAAGAGTGGCCTAAGATACCAACGGGCCAGAGCCATTTGGCATGGTAACAACCACCCAAAATATTTTTTTCTGGGGTAAGGTGCCGTAGGCAGAGCAAAATCAGGTATTGATTAGCCCAGAGCAGTAAGAGAAGATCTGCTGTATAGAATGGCACATTAAGTGATTTAAACAAATACAATAAAAAAACCCCAAAAGGCTTAATGGCAGGACTCTGAGGAAGCCCAGCTAGCAAATGCAAACAGCATTACACAACACACCCAGTATACCAAAGGAAAGAAGGTTTGATGCTCAGCCCCACAACTGCAGCAATAACAGCTCACATCCAGTTCAGCCTTTTCACAATCATGAAAAAAGCCCCAAAACCATAACTTCTCTCTCAACACAATGGTTATAACCTGTAAACCAGAATAAAACTGAACCATCTCCCCCACTTTACTATCCTCTGACAAACGCACCAAAAAACACCTTTTCCCCCTGCCTTTCTAGCTAATGGGGGAGAACGAAACGTTTCTGTACAGATGGAAGCTGCTGATTCCTTGCTTTAAAAGCCCGTTAACCTCTTTTGGCAACCCTCATCCTCACCTTTTCCTTTGCCCACTATCACGATACACCTGTGCCACCTGATGCCAGCTCTGGCTTTGCCAGCAGAATTCCCATGGTGCACGCAGGCGCCAGACTGCCACAGCATTTTAACTCTTCTTGGGGAGAATAAGGAGCTGAAAAGATCCCCAGCCTTCCCAGAGGAGCTGGGCGCTCTCACACAAACACACACCTTTCTGCTGGTTTTCAGGTAACATGAAAAGCTTTGTACCCCGTGCTCGTTTAAATCAGATGCCTTGGAGGTTTGTTATTTGAAAAACAAACAAATAAATAAATAAAAGGAAACACCTCACTCTTCATGTTAGAAACAAGCAAATAAACAATCAACCTTTGAGAAAATACACAAACACTTTCATTGTCATAAGCATGCAGCGATTTACCCTCCCCCAAAAGATTAGAAGGAACTCATTTAAAAATATATCACCACATTTTAGTCCATCAGATACAGTCATTCATTTATATGCAATTTTTCTTATCAAAACATGCATATAACTCACAGGAAGTCCCGTTGTGCAAATGCTCACTGAAAAAAAAATCAAATCAAAACAAGTACACACATACGTACACACACACGTACACACATATTCTAAGCCAAGATGAAAAGCATGCATGGTCAGGGTTTAAGCATAATTTAAGCCAAAATAATTGCTAGATTGTTAAAAAGAAAGCAGCCTGGCAACTATTTGAAGCAGGTTTTATTCATGCTTTTATTTGATTCTTCTCAATTTTCCTTTCCTTTTAGACTCATTAGTAGCAAATATGCTCAAAAAAGAAAAAAAGTCTCTATTGTTTAAGAAAAAGCAAAAGAGAAAAATAAACAGTAGCATCCATGCTCTGGTTACCAAAGCGTTATTTTCTTGGAGCAGAAAAGAAAAAACAAAAAAAATACAACTTAGAAGCTTTTCTAGATTTAAAACAGATATCGTGCAGAAATTTGATCTTAATATTAATGACATGCAATCTCCAAGGAGATGTATTCTAATTTTTTTTGGTTTTTTTAAAAAAAAGTAATTTTCAGTAAATCGGTGCAAATGCCTCTTTTTGGTTTTTTTTTTTTTTTTTTTTGTATTTTTTTTCCTTTCTCCTCCTTGCTGTCAGCCTAAAGGTATCTTAAACCCTGCATGCGGCAGTGCTTCGCCTGTGCGCTGCATCGGCTGTGAGAGAAGAAGCTACCTGCGAGTTTTCACAGTGCCATCTCATATCCATGTCTGCCTGGCTACCCTGCGTGGTTACGGCTTTTTTTTTTTTTTTTTTTTTTTTCCCTTTCTTTCCCTTCCCTTCCTTTCTCTCCCCCCCCCCTCCTCCTCCCCGCTTAATTCTTAATGGAAATCCTAGGAAATTTAGTCCATCCTCTGAAATCAATACTGGTGACAGGCGCGCTGCCTGCCTCCGCGGGAGCCGGGGATGATAAATTGCCTGCGCATCCGCCCGGCCTATCAGTGCCCGGCGCTCCGCCCGCCCATGGCCGCGCCCGCCGCCGCCGCGGGGACCGCGGGGCCGCCGCACGGCGCTGCGGAACGGCGCGGAGCGGCGCGGAGCGGGCGGCGGTGGAGCGGCGGGATGCGGCGGGATGCGGCGGGATGCAGCGGGGGGACGAGCGGCGTGTCTCCCGCCGCACCCGCAGGCAGCCGTGCGGCACCGACCCCGCCGCCTCGGTCGCGTTAGCGTTTTAAAAAAAAACCACCCCAGACGTAAAGCTGCAGAATTCCACAAACACCGCGCGGAACGGGATCGTGCGCCTTCGTGCTGGAGCCTTCTCCCCCCCCGCCCCCGCGCCCCTGGAAGCGCCCAGGCACGGCACGGCACGGGTGCCGCGTGGAAACCTGCCAGGCACATCTGCCGTCTCCTTGGCCACACACAGATCAGTCGCTCAGCGCTGCAAACTAGTCACCAACCCCCCCTAAAATCCAGCCACAGCGTCCAGCACCATTTTATTTTTATTTGGCCCAGAATTTTTTTTTTTTTTTTTTCCTTCCTGAACAGTTTTCATGAATCCCAACAGTTGTAAGATATCAAGCGCCCACCTTTAGGCTTTTCCGGAAGCCCTCAAGATTGCTTTGAATAATGGGTGTCTATGCTGAGGAAAAAGACAAGCGAGATACGAAAAAGTCAGGTGATACCAACTTTGCAGTTCCCCTGACGGGAGCTCGGAGACCATAAAAACTTGCCCTGACATACCCTCACCCACCCATTTCAGTGGCAGCGTGCTGCCTTTTTCAAAAGGCATTTTGAACTTGCAACACCATTTGATAAACAGCACGTCTGCATCTTACTGCTAATGGCCAAAGCACGTGGCAGTAAAGCAAAGCTGATGCAGTATCTTGATACTCTTCATCATGAAAAATAAATTGAAATGGATTGATAAGATCTACTCTCTATGAAAAACATCTCCCTCCTCTAAACAGAGCCAGGTTCAACCCTGGGTTGTGTGGCTCAGTATATTTGGTAGATTTGCACAGTATTGCCTACATTTTTAATATTCAGTTATTAAATTATAAGCCAGTGTAATAGGTGTCTACCGTGTTCCTTTCCTGGTGAACTGAAAAATAAGTCTATGGACAGCTGCAGGGCTGCTTTCTGGACACGGGGGCTCTCCATCTACAATCATTTGGCTGCAATTCACTCACAACAGTTAACGCTGAAAGAAACACACTGCACAGCTTGTTGGAAGTGGCATTCCAATTTGTTAAATGTCTGTCTGGTGCTAATTAGAGGAAAGTCATTGCCCTGAGGCTCTTACACTTGCCTTATGGTGGAACCTGACTCCTGGCCCTAAAGCTGGCAAACTTTAAGAGAGTGTGCTAGTGGATGGAGCAGAAAGCACTGTGCTCACTTGTTCCACACATTGTTTTCTAAGCATGGGCCAGCAAAATTAAAAGGTCCCCTGGAACTGAACATCGTGTTTTGATAGCTCTCACAGCTTTTTCATTCAGAGCAGCTCCTGAGAACCCTAGAAATCCCCAGCCTTGACTCTGCACCTTTCCCCCTTTGGAAGACTGCAGAGGATACCATCTGTCCATAATTACGTGGTTGCTTGTCCAGTGTTTTGTGGCAATGGTCAAACCTTCAAGCCTTGTTTGCCCATCCCTGCTCAGGGACCAGGGCAGAGGACAGGAAGGGCAATGCCCATGGTTAGCAGCTGTGCTCTCACTGCCCTTCTGGCAGCAGCATCCATTTCCCTGGGTTGCCTGACAATAACTTGTGTCGGGGCTGTGTCCTCAATGAAAGGAGTTCATTTGGGGGGCAAAACAAATAAGAAAAACACTCCTATTTTAATTAAGAAAATTATCTAAATGAGAATAATAAATACCATTTCAAGAGGATCGGACAATGCAGTCCTTTCACATTTACTAAGTCAAACTTTCATTAACCCCAGCATGTGCCTTCCTGAAGGACAGTACTAAATTATCTATAATATTTTGCTTGAGGCAATATTTTTTAGAAGCATGATTCTACAATAACACCATTAACAGTAATGGACTGTCATATGTCCTGCGTGCTGCTATTCAGGGGACTAACTAACGCAGCAATAAAAGGAACGGTATAAAGATGGATGACAGATCCCAACTCCTCTCAAACGCTGAGCAGATGTCTGGGAGGATGAAATGCTGTTTGAGAAGCCTTGCCTTGAAGTGCTGCGGAACACAGCTTGCTGTGAGCTGTGCTAGGTCAGAAAGCCATATCCTACAGATTCTGGGTGTCCAGCAAAAGCTAGCTTGCAAGAGGATTCCTTCTAACCAAGTTCAGGGGGCCTTTTTGCCTTTCACAGAGATGCAGCTGCCTGTGTATCATATGTGATGTGCTATGGTGTGATGTGGAAATACAGTAGACAGTGTGGCTGGGATAAATTTTACCCAAAGGATGTGAGGGCACTTATGGGCTTAGTATGGCAAAGCAGTTAGAAATGATCTGACGTTACACTAAAGTACTTGTAGCTTTGCATTTAAGTGAACTCCAGAGTGCTTTGTTGAATCAGGTCCAAATATACAAAAAAAACCAGAAAATGCAAAAAAGCAATGAACCTGAATTTGCTTGACTACACACTCTCAAGCTGTACATGAGAGTTTTGCTGAATGTATGTATTTTGCCAGACATATATATAAAATATCACTTGAAAGCTTGCTTGTCAATGCAGTGAGGGATAGGAAATGAGTTGTATAGCATATATTTCACATCAAGGGACGCCGTAGTAAATATCACAAAGACAAATCTCTATAGTTACTAAAATGCAGAAACATCATTATGCTTGAAAAACATAGACAAAAAAAATTATGTTAAACCCACCATACACAACTGAGAACAGGGGAAGCCAAACTTGTGATTTGATTTAGATCTAAATATGCCACATATTTCATTAACTAGACAGAAACTGTACAGACATATCATCATTAAAATCCTTGCTAGTGCACCGAACAGGCAGTTTTATAAAATGATTGTAATTTATCTAGGAAAAACATCTACTCAAGAGCAAAAAATCCCCCAATTATTTTTTTTTTTTTTTAGATACCATTTTATCAAAAAAATTTGCATCTGTAATTCAGACACAGGTGGAAGCCTTCAGTTCTTACACTTCAGCCTAAGGGCAAGCACAAATTAAGCTACTTGAGATGAGAATGAGGTATTTTATATACTATCCACCACTTCAAATGTGCTTAATGAATGTGAAAATTACGTGAGTTTTAAATATAAATGTCTGTGCGTCCTTAGGGATTAAATTATCTTTTCAATTTGAGAGTCAAATTGCTCTTATGGCCAGGGTGGGCCTCCACTGATGCCCAGTCACCTGCAAACCCTTCAATATTGTCCTTGGGAAACATATTTAACAACTTTGAGGTGTATGTGGGTTTGCTGTCATAGTGAGTTTTAATACCATAATTACTTGTGCACAAAGCCATTCCTATCCAGAGAGAGCTGGTATTAAGGAGGAAACCTTAACTGTTTTTATGGGGGAACTGAGACAGTACTTGGGATTTCATCAACATGACATCTTCCCTGTGCCCCTGGAGACTCTGCAATACTCCACTCTGCTAAACTACCAAACTCTGGGAAATGAGTGTCAGTGTCAACACTTTGTGTCATCTCTGTATCACTTAGTGTACTGGCACCTGTGACAAAATTACCCCCTTCTGGCAGGAAGTCTGTAATCTCCTTCCCGGAGCTCTGAACTTTCCCATCATGCTGTCAGCCAGACTGCACCCATCAGGCTGGTTTGCAGATGCCTCCAGTCCCATGGATCACAGGAAAACAAGCTCGACAGTGATGAAAATCTTCAAAAAGAGAACTGCCCTCCACTGCTTAAAAGGTCAAGATCCTCCTCCTTCTTTAAGCAAATGGAAGCAGAAAACTGGCACTGGAAAAAAAATTGCTCTCTCAAAAACCATAATTTAGATCAATCCTACCTGTTTGGAACTAACAGCTGCCATCAGCCTTTAGTCCCGAATTCTATACTGTCAAGAAAGAGAGCAAATGTACACTTTTATCTGGGCACACATATATTTTCATTCTCTGCTTCCTCTTACTTCCTACTTATTATTCCCTAATATTTTTTTCTGGCCTTTCCAAATCCTTCTACACCTGGTTAATCAACAGTGTCATAATAATACACAGGGAAAATGATGACATGCAGCTATTATCCTAATTATATAGAGCACCTTTATTTTGTCTCAATTGTCTTCATAAATTATGTTTCTTACCTGTGCAAATATTAACACTATTTGATTGCTCATACCTATCTGGTTTAGTCAGAAGTACTCATTGCCTTTCCAGAGTGGAGGGGGCAAATTACATGGGAAGATACACAGATACAGATGTAGGAAGGGGAAAGAAGTCATCTATTTGTATCAAAATCTTTTCCAAGGATAAGTAACAGTGAACAACTGCAAACTTCTAGTCTTGAAATGGCAAAATTAAACAACTGTTGAAGCATGTTTAAAGCTGAATGCCTGTAGAAGAAAGAGGAAGCAATTTTGCTCCTAGACTGCCACAAAAGCAAACACAAAGAAACAATGTATGATACCCTTCTGTGGGGAAAAAAAATAATCACAGGTAAGACACACCCATAGCAGAATTCTGAAAATTTGGAGGTGTGATGCCCATGATTTTCTAATTAAAAATAATCCAGAATTACAGTGTCTAGTTATTCACAAGGTTCCATTTTGCCCCTGTAGCTACACAAAGGATGCCAGGTGCCACATGCAGAATGGGTCCACCCTTGCTATGCTGTGCTGGCCGGGAAAAGGGGTTTTACCCTCCTGTTTCAGTCTAGGAAGTATTGAGGCTGCCTTAATTTGCACATGACTATCCACTGTCTAAAAGACTTGTAAAGACATCATCTGCCTTGATTTCTGCAGCAAGTGCCCCTCTGTACAGGTCACAAAGTCCTAAATAAACTAGCCCTAAATCCCCACAGGTGATTCACATGGGATGCCCCTACTTCTTTTTTGTAGGGGGGCAAAGGGAACACAGAGCAAAAACAGATTGAGTCTCTTTGATTTGTTATTTTAAAGCAACAGCCAGTGATGTTACAGGTATTATTCTCAGTGAGTATCAGTTCAGGCACAGGGGTTTATTAGGGAGCCTGAAATAAGTCCAGAGGCTCAGCAGTGTCAATGAGACCCCAGCATTCAGATGAGCCTGAGGAACAGGGTCAAACTTGGCACAGCTAAGAGAAAACTTCTAAATTGCCTAAAGGTTTTTCTCCTCCTGCAAACAGCAACAGGATCCAGAGAAGAGTGGAGAATGAACTCCAATAGCTGCAGCAGCACACTAACAATGTGTGCTTTCCAGGAGAAGCACATGAAGTTGTAAACGTGAAAACAGAAGGTGGGGAAGAAGCAGTATCTGAAGAGAGAGGCCCACATCTGCCTTTTGCTCTTTGTTATGAGAGAGAGATCATGTCAGAGATCATGTTTTCTTCCCCCAAATAAGAACGAGGAAAAGAAATAAAAATGAAAGTCTTTGTGTTCTTTCCTCCTGGGTACATAAAGCACATCTGTGTGTGCACAAATAAATAAACTGGGAGCAACTGCAGTCGAGGATATGCTGTAAACAATAAAGCTATTTATGCCATTCCATACTTCTGCCAACATTTGATGTTTCAATATAAGTGTGTATTTCACAAATTTTTAGATTCTCTCATCACCTCTGGCAGGGTCAGGAAAGGTTTTACCCCCATGTGTCAGCCTCCTGCAGGGATAACAGGGGCAACTGCCTACACCAAAACGTATACAAAATGATAAAATCCATACTGTAAGACTACAAGACAAACTTGTTGTACTGGCAGGGGAGCAGAAAGAAAGAAAAAATGATGAACTCTCAGTTTCCAGTGTATTTTCTCCAGGTGTAACTTTGTCCTGCTCTATCAGAGCCATTTTGAGCAGCTGGGGAATCCTTCTTGCAATTTCAACATCTATAAAACTGTTTAAATCTAAACCCAACAGAGTGGAGAATGTAATATACTGGGTTTGATTGATCTGTATCTTTGGGTTTCTAAAACCTTGTTGGTTCAAAGAAGATTGCTACGAATATATTGTTTGTTCTACTTCAAAATCATACCTTTTGAGAGACACCCACATAGCTCAGAAATAGATGTGCAAATGCATTAAATTTTGGCCTTGCTACATTTTGCAGAGTGGGAGTGTAAAGGGAAAAAAAAGAGATCGTGAAGCCTTCCTTCTAAATTAAAGGTTTCATATCCTAATAAGTAATTTCTTTGGCTGTTAGTAAATGCTTCCATTATCCCCTAACGTGGAGAAGCCCTCAGAGACTGGGTGTCTGCTTTATTCAGAAGATGTTTTGACTGTTCCATCAGGTAAACAGCAGAGCCTGGGCCGTGTCTCTTTTTTGTGCTCCATGGAAAACTAAAGCAGCTGTGGAATAACTGCACAGACACTCACAAAAGCACACCCAGTGTGATGTTAGCTGTTCACCCAGGTCGGTTCTTCCCTGCATGAAAAGAGGGTGGCTATCCCCTGGTCTCAGTGGTGCTTGGGGCTTCCTGGATCCTGGGCCTTGGGTTTTTATGGGAAGGATGCCTGACGTGGATATTGGATTCAAAGAATAGCTGGAGGCAGCTGAACCTGCTGTAAGTTGACAAGGATGGAAACACCAAGAGAGGAATTTTCAGATGAAGAGCTAATTAATGGGTGCAGTTGTGTGCTGGTTATCAGGAGGGCTCTAATTACAGGCCTAGAGGAAGACAGTGATGAAGAAATTCACATTTTGGAGAGAATATCTTGCTATGACATCAACCTCCAGGTGATGGGAAATGAGGAGACTGATGGGCTGAAAAGACTGCTTGCCTTTAAAAAGCACAGGGCTACTAATCTGCCTCTCTCCTAGCAGCCAGGTTTAAAAGGGAAGGGTTTTTACCAGGGAGAAAAACTAGAAGATCCCAGAAAACTACACCACAGTCAAATCAACCCACAGACAGAACTAAAAGCAATGGGAACTGCTTAATTTCTGAATGAGAAACTCATATTCAATAAAAGGGCATAACAACACGAAACTGAGCCCTTGGTACCTGGACAGGTCTAACAAAACAAAACAAGAATATCCTCAACAAAATTGGAATTGGAACACTTCATGAGAGCTATATGATTTTCACACTTTAATTAAATTATTCTTTTGGCTCAGCCATTTTGCAATGGGCAAGAACTACACAGAATTGGGGGGGTGGGTAATTAGTTGTTTTTTGTCTAAAGTGAATAGCATTTAAAGAAAGAGATTAGAAAAAAATACTCCCCTCACAAACAAGGCAAGCATGCAGAGCCCATAGAAATTCGCAACAAGAGTTTTATGGATCATGGAAGAAGCATTAAAGGGCTGGTGCAAAAACCTGTTCCTTCAGAAATCAACTGCAATTCTGCCAGGATTTCAATCCTTATTTTTCAAAACATCCCATGGTCTGTCCTCTGCTTTTGTACCTCTTTGGGAAGCTCAGTGAGAAGCCCTTTTGCAATCAGTGTCACCCTCTCCTCGCCAGTCAGTGTGACTGAAGGAAGGGGCAGAGGGTCTGCACACACACCTTAAAAACATGTGCTGTTAGAGAAACGGTTTTGAAGGTGGAATGCACCAATCCACATCCTTTTTACAGAAGACTACAGGTAATTTGTATACATTGAACCAGTATGGACGCATGTGATGCAATTAGAAAGGTTTCACTAATTACTGGTGCTCACCATTCAAGCTAAAACTCTAACACAGTATTTATATTCATTTCTATCACTACAAACCTAGTTAAAACACAAATTAGCCATAACTTTTATTTTACCATGACAAGACATGAAAAATCAAAAGCACATTGCTCATCATGATGTCATTCTTCCAGTACATACTGGAAGAAAAAAAAAAAATTGAGTTGTATTTTTTGTCTGATTATCTGTCAGAGAGTTGGCTTGTGCAGGTCACAGTTCTGTAAGCAGTGAAATAAACTCATAATAATAAACTGGAAATTACAATACTCATGTACAAGGCCACACTCAAGCAGGTACACCCTACATGGTGGAAACACCCTATTTGTTTTCTGCTTTGTTTACTATCAAATCTTATTTCTCTTTCATGCTAAGAGACAACTAATTAGAAGTCTACTAATCAATAGACCATTTTATTATCCGGTTCAGCTCTGAATAATCCTCATAATTTAATGAGCTTCTGAGCAGGCCAGCAGGGAATATGCGGAGAAAAACAAAGAATCTGACAAATACCAAGGGCTAGTCAGTACAAAGCAGCTTTCAAGAAAATAAAAAAGCTATCCGAGATTAGTTTTAAGTAGTGGAACCAAAACAAGTGTAATGCAAATCTGGTTTTCCTTCTTTTCTTTGTAGTAAAATTCACAGCTGCTTTGCCCAGCTAAGCCCTGGAGGTCAGTCAGCTCTGGAGGCTGGAGGTGGCACCTCTGCCTGAGCCAGGGAGAGCTTTTTGGCCACGGGAGGGGATTTTTTTGTTCAAAGAAAGGAAGGGAAGGAGTGTGTTATCCTCCCTCAGGCTTCCCCAACAGGTTTAGGTTTCTCCACGGAAGCTTTGTGGAGAAGTTCCAGCGCAGCTCTGCTGGACC
This sequence comes from Corvus moneduloides, assembly GCF_009650955.1. Lineage (NCBI taxonomy): Eukaryota > Metazoa > Chordata > Aves > Passeriformes > Corvidae > Corvus > Corvus moneduloides. The sequence continues at coordinate 105,404,047 of NC_045478.1, read as the reverse complement.
AGTGGCATCCTCAAGCAGCAAAGCCAGACGCTCCTCAGCTGCCATGAAAGTGCCCTTCTTTATGCCACTGTAGAACTGGATTTGTCACCTTAACTCGAACAATAAAGAACCAGGAACATCCTGTCTGTCACAATATTCATATATTCACAGATTACAGAAGCAGACAGTTATCTGCTCAGACCACTCCCCCTCTATTTTTTTTTCAAACAATGTCATTGGATTTTATTTGGCATTTTAGAAGTTTATACTTATTTAATTGAAAGCAACCCAGATATTCTTTGTCGATCCAAAATGTTTTCTGTGCTTTAAAGAAGACTACAGAATAAAAAGTAGGACAATGCAGAGTAAACCCCTTAATTAAATAGTCCTGAACATATTTTATATGCACTTTCATTTCCTTGACAGCATAGCTGTGCTACTTCCTCAGTCATTGTTAATGAACTAAGTCTATCCTTTCTTGGTCATGCTACAACATTAAAACAATAAAAATAAATAAAATCAGCCTAATGTTAAATTTAAGTTTTTAGGTCCATAATAAATATTTACAGCTCAAATCACAGTCAAGTTTGAATCAGAAACTTTTCAATATTTAACAAAATATCTCTGTAGCAAATGCATAAATCATCAAATAAATAAGACAAGGAAGGATGGAAGCAGGCTTAGGAAAAAAAACTGAAACAGGATACAGATGCAAATGCTCGTGTATATATAATAAAAAGTCAAAAGTCAGTACGTTTTTAATTGATAAAATTTTCACGTTCAACTTATTTTACCGTGGAGTCCATGACTGATGATCCAATTAATTTCATTTATGAAATTATTTCTAAATGTTTAATTAATTAGTGCAAAGTATAAGCACAGTGTCAGCTCTGAGGAGCCTGGGGTCTAACAGGTCCAAAGAAAGGCTTAACAGCCCTTCAAAGTCAAAATTCCACTAGGAAAAAAGTCTCTTGAGTACAGGTTACTGGCCTAACATTTATTCATTTGTAAAATCTTTAGATATTTTTGCCATATGCCATGCCAGGTCATTCTTGTTTGTGTCTGCCTCTCAGTAGGATCATTTTCTCTGAGCAGGAGCAGTTGGAGCAGACCCCTCCCCAAGCCTTCTCTTCCTAGGAAGGCAGAGCTGGAGAAGTCCTCTTGGCTCAACTACATCCTTAGCATAACCAGCACAGGACCTTTTTACCAACCAACCACACCAGTTCACTTTTCACTGTCTGACACCAAGCTTTTTGTCTATTCCTGTTGGAACACAACTCTCTCAGTACCTTCTTATTATTCCCAACTTAATTTTACCTGTGGGCCTGTTTCCTCTCAGGGCACTTCAATACTTTGGCATAAATTGTCCTCTCCCCTCACTCATTAATTTATTTTTATTTCTAGTCATTGTTTTCATAGGATCGTGGAAAGGTTTGGGTTGGGAGGGACCTTAAAGATCATCCTTTATCAACCCTCTGCCGTGGGCAGGAACATCTTTCACTAGACCAGGTTGCTCAGAGCCCCATCCAGCCTGGCTTTGAACACTTCCTGGGATGGGGCATCCACAGCTTCTCTGGGCAACCTGTGCCAGTGCCTCATCACCCTCACAGAAAAGAATTTTTTCTTAATGTTTAATCTAAACCTGCCCTCTTTCAGTTTGAAGTCATTCCCCCTTGTCCTATCACTACATGCTCTGGTAAATAGCTCCTCTCCATCTTTCTCATAGTCTCCCTTCAGGTACTAGAAAGCTGCAATTAGGTCACCCCAAATCCTTCTCCTTTCCAGGCCAAACCATCCCAGCTCTCTCTGCCTTTCCTCATAGTAGGGTTGCTTCATCTCTCTGATCAGTTTAATGTCCCTCCTCTGGGCTCTCTCCAACAGGTCCATGTCCTTCCTGTGCTAGGGATCCCAGAACTGAATGCAGCACTGCAGCTTTTACTGAGTTAAAACAAACCATATTCTTGTAGAGGATGGAAATGTGAACAAGATCATATCAGACAAGCAGGATGTAAACTCAGTGATTCTTACACTCTACACTATAGTAACTATCTTAATGTCATGTGTTTTTGAAATACAGTGGGATAAAGATGCACATTTCCAGTGGATGCAGGGTATGGGTGTGCTGCAAGTACCACATAAAGCTGGGGTGGCTGGCTGGTGCAGAAATAGCCTTTTTTTAATCTTGTAGGACAGGATTTTTGGCAGTTCTCCCTCCCTTGAGAGGGGCCAGCAGTACAATTGCCTTCTCCAGGGTCACACCACCACAGCTTACTCATCCTATTGTTATTTAGAACTCCACATGCTTTTACTTCTCTTTCATTTCTAACTAGTGAACAGTTGTCTTGTAGCTCAATACTTTGTTATTCTGAAGGATGTGATTTTGCATTTGATCCTCATGAATTCATCTCTCTACTCCTACACCAGTCCACACAGGGTCTTCCAGCCCCACACCCTCATTTTCTCCATACTGGCGATGCCTGCTTTCTTTCTGTCATACCTAATCAGGGCACCTCTGCTTTCTGAGCTACTCCTGGGCTACATTTTTACTGCTGTTCATTAGTGAGTCTCAAAGGAAGAGACAAGACTTGCAATCAACCAGCTCATCAACTAGAAGGAAAATGCTGGTTTTCTGTTCCTGGTAGGCTGCATCTGAAGTCCTGGCTTCATCTTGTAGCTACCTACGGCCTTTATCCCGAATCAGAATTTGGAAGGAGGTCAAACTTACTGATTTGTAAAGAAAACAAGATCTATAAGAACAGAGCCAGGCAGAATGCTAGTAAAAAAAGAGAGGAAGAAGATGCCAAAATAATCTGCAACAGCACTGCCCATACCACCAGAAGGAAGAATGATAAATGTCTCAGTCCTCACAGATAAAAGGAAATATTTGGAGTTATACTGTTATTCTAACCCACAATGGTACATCTTGTTGATGTATGAAATTGATCCTAATAGCAAAATACATCCTCAGTAAAATGAACAACTCTTTGGGTTTTTTCTGCAGCTGTAACAGATAATTGATTAATAGTGCCGAAGCCAAGAAGAAATAACGTGTATGATATCATGTTAATATTTTTTCAGACAGATAAAGTAAAGTTTTAAGGCTTCATGTTCCTTCTTTGCAGACTGGTAAATTCCATCTGTTAAAAATGAGTTTCCAGTTGGCACATGGAAAATGACTGCACTGTTGTATAAGCATCTCCACTAAGCTTTGTCATTTATTTCTGTAATTAAAGCCATTTTGAGAAAGACATAGTCAGTTCAAGCAAATTACATGTTATAATAAAACAATTCTAATAACAATCCAGAAATTATTAATGAATACTCAAATCTATATAGGAAAGTATTAACTGGAGTAGCTCCTGAACAGGATTATTGCTATTTTCAGGCTTTTAAATGTGAAAATGTGTTTTCTGCACAGAATGTGGCAGTTACATTTGCATAAGAATCATAAATCCAATCCAGAAATGTAATTTTATTTTTCTCAACAACCAGTCTGCTAATTTTTCAAGGGCTCTGAACATCTGAACTGGTGGAGCAGAGGATAACGATATGTCTTTTTCATGGGATTTAGTAGCTAGAAACAAGGAGGGAACTGAAGGATGAAATTTTTAAAACAACTTGTATTGATTGCAAAAACACTTTTTACCATTTCTTAGAGATGTCTGCCTAGTGTTTGGCAGACTTTCCTCAGCTCTCCAATCCCAATAAATGCATCACAGAACTAATAAAAACCTCTTCCTATTCTGATTAATTGTTTTGAAAATACCAAAATTTCGTATCTCCCAGAGCCCTTCCTAACAGAATGTACTGTGGCTAAAAGCCCACTGGCAAATCACTCCACACAGATGCCTTAAGCACGTGCTCACACAAAGAGCCAAAAAAGCAACATCTGACTAAGGGCTTTTGCTTTCGGAAGTGTAAGTATTGGCAGATAAACTTCCTGTCTCTTCTTGCCTTCAGGGGAACAATTTCTGCTTATTAAAGACCATCCCTGCCCAGGTACCTTTAGAAGAGCTAACTCCAACAATTAAGACCCTAACCCTAGAAACATGGAATTCCAAAGGGACTGTGCAGCTTGGTCCAGAAGCTCTGGAGATATTCAGCAATTTGATTCCAGTCAAGACATTCAGTAAGGTGGGGTGGTGGTGCAACCCACTTTAGCCAGAAAACTTCTTCCCATGATTTCATTGAGATTGATGAATGAGACACCACTAAGGATAATGACCTCACAAATTTGTGGGAGTTGTGACCTTTCGAGCACAAGACGATCGTTCCAAGATCATTTATCCTCTGTCAAGGACAGGCTATGAAGATAAAACCCAGCATATGATAAAATAATCATGCCCTTTTTGACATCAGATGTCTTCTGTTAGGAAAGGGCTACACAAATCCACAGTACTGACATTATTGGTTTATTACATGAAAGCCTGCAACTCCTGTGACAAAAATAATGTTCTTTTACAAGCCTGAACACAACATTCACAAATGAAACATTTTACAAATGAAATAGCCCAGTCTCTGCTAGCTGGGCCAGACCATGGGAAGAGAGTGATACAAGAGCCACTGTAAACCAGGATTTTATTTTATTTGCCAAGGTAAGCAGCTAGTAACTGTATGTGTGGTTAAACATCCTGGTCTCCAAAGAAATTCCTATCATGAAGGCCGACAAAATAAGCTTATTTCAGCCTAATAAGGTGGTAAATTTAGATTAACAAACGGGGTTATGTTCATGTGTCTTTTCCTCTTACAAGCTGTGGCTTCTCATTAACACTTTCACAGCTGAAACCCAAGAAGTACCTCAACCAATTATAGTCTCTGTGCTGAAATTTGACAGGTGTAACACATTCTTTGCTACAAAGAAGAAAGCACCTTTCTCAGAGGCAATTAAAGCATCTTGCTTTGCAAAGACCACACCATGTTTTTATTTCAGGGTAGACCAGTGCTGTGACCAAGTGACTGAATGGTGACTCAATAGTCTAAAATTAGCTGACCTATCCCAGGTCTGAGACGTGTCATTCCACCTATGACATCAACAAGAAATGGTACCCAATGTTTTTCCTTCTCACCATAATTAGAAGCCTTGAGGGTTGTTATTTCCAAAATTTAAAAAAAACAAAAAAACAACACCTCCCCCAAACAAAAGCTCTAAGCAAATCTGGTTCCTCTATGACAGGTGACTAAATCACAAAGAAACTCATACAAAGTCCTAATTTAACAGTGAGACAAAGGATGATCTTTGGGATTCTTTTAAGTAAGTGAATATTTTAAATTTGCTTTCACTCAAAAGCTTTTAGACTCCTCTATTCTTGACCCCTTTCTCCCTTCCGCCTATATTTTTTTAAACAGGGTAAAAGAAATAAAAGCAAACAAAGGAAAGAAGGAAAGAAAGAGACTACAAGACTTTTGGCAAAAAACAACACTGCAGATTAAAAATCAACTAAAAGCAGAAATATATGGAGAAATACAAAAGAAAGACAGGTTCCACATAAATTTGCTTTCACTGGAAAACACATCAAACCTCTCTCAGATCCTTCCTCCCTTTCCCTGGCAATCACAGAAGGGCTTACCAAATCAACAGCCTAACTAGGCTGGAGTTTTGGCCTAGGTGAGTTAGTGGATCAGCACCAGGTGAACATTGGCACTGTTAGGTTGCTGATATGGACTTGCTCATGAGATCCATGATCTGCCCAAAGCAATAAAGCCTCCTCCTGTGCCCACACTTACATGCACCATATGAAAGTCCATTCAAAGAGACAGCTACTTGTAGCATTGACAGGAGTATCCCACTTCTACATATGCTGACTTAGAAACTCGCTTTGAAAGTTTCACTGCTGAAATCAGTCATCTCAGTGTTCCCAGGAAGGAAAAAAAAATAAAAAAGGCTGTTATTAGTGCAAGAGAACAACAGAGCCATGGGGATATAGCAGTTGCAAGGATGATGCTAAAGTTCAATGAGAAATGGCAGCTTGAGAAATGTTGTTGCTTCAGAAAATAAAATGGGGAATAGGTTTGGAGGGGGGGAAGATAGTAATGATTAAATAGGCTAAACAAAAGGGAGGAAGGATACAGAGAGCAATCAAGCAAAAATTTTCAGGACAGGAAAAAATCTAGAAGTATACAACTAATAGTGAAAAATAGGACAATTAGTGAAAAATACAAAGGAAACACATGGAAAAATTAAAATGGTTTGTTGTGTGGGTGAGAACGAACACAGAGAAAGAAAACAATGTCAGATATATTATACTCCTAAAGCTTTTTATTTTCCCATGTCCGTTTGCTTTTCAAACTCTTGTAAAACATTACCTTCTCTGTTTGGTTTGTTTTTTGTTGGTTTTTTTTCCCTAGTGTACAAACATCACATTTCTCATCATTGTCTTTTCCACTGCAGACAACAACCCTCTTCTCTAGCCAGAGCACCATCAGAGAAGCAATGTCATGCACAGCTGACTGTGTCTTCAAGTGCATTTGTTTGTATTTGCTAAATGCATTTTGAATGTGTTCTGTTCACCCACCTCTTCGCAGCAGAAGCTCAGGGAGATCAAACACTGAGGAATGCCTGTTTCACAATCAGTCCCAGAAACATGCACACACTCCGTATTTCTATGAGGTTTTAAGTAATCAGAGGAAAATGGACACATTTCATTTTTTTTAATCAGTGGCTAATTCAAAACCACAAAATGTCTTCTTTGAAAGTATTCTGTCATCTCTGTAGCCCCTAGCCTACAATTCCTTTTGAAGAAGAGAATCTTTGGATTGTTTTGGCATAAAAATTTCACTAAAATCCTGAGTAAATTGGCTTCTTTACTTACATATATTCTTTGCAACATATATGTTTTGCCAAATAATACAGTTACACTGATAAAAAAATGTTTCACTTATAAACTCTTGCAGTTTATTTCTCTTTCTAAGATCCAAAGGATGTTCTAATGGAATCAGACCTCTTCAGTGTGTTAAAATAATCTGGACCTTCAAGACTGTAAGCACAGATGTATTCAAACCTCTGCTTTTCCCCCACAAAAACCCTATTTTGAGGGTATTCACTATATGGCAGAGCATAGTGCAAAACATGACCACAGATGTGTGCCTGTGATTTGAGAATTTGCCACTGAGATATTTCAACCTGAACCAGAATCAAATGCAATTTTCATAGCCCTCCTATTAATACACATCCTTGACCAAAGATCAGCCCATTTGTGATTTTTAGCCACTGTTTCTTTCACTGCTGAACCTCTCCCAGATGTCCTCATCACTTTAGGATACCGCCCTTCAAATTTGCTTTATAATGTGCCTTGTGCATTTCATAAATCAAGGATGAACTCTTCACTTCTACAAATTACTCCTGAAAATAACCTCACTCATCTTCTGGAGTATGATCTGCTCACTTGATGAAATACTAAGATTTTTCCTTAATGTGTCCTGGTCAAATTCATAATTATAACACATATTCCATTAAATGTTCCATGCAGTAATTAGATGATAATAACTTGATGATTCCCCTGAACAAGGCAGAGAATAGGACCTGTGTGAAATCTCTTCTTTCTGGTGCACTGTTGCAGGGTTGGAATCTGAGTACTCACATATAAATTCAGAAAATTGAACAAAGTTACAAAGTTACATTATACCATCAGAAGGAAACTCTGAATAAAGTCTTCAGTGACAGGAGGTTCAGATGCAATCCAGAAAAAACAGCCTCCTTTGTGGAGAATTGTTGAAATTACTCAGACACAGCTTAACTTCGTGTCTGGTTTGACAAGGAAAACTGCAAGCTCGAGAACTCTGCCACCAAGATTTCAAAGAAAAATTAATTTAGGTGCACAAAAGCTTTTGTCAAGTAGAGGAGCTCTGGATTACTTTAAAAAAAAAAAAAAAAGATAAAATTATTGCCCACGTTCTGTTTAACATCTTTGTCAGTGGCATGGACAGTGGGATTGAGCACAACCTCAGCAAGTTTGCTGATGACACCAAGCTGTGTGGTGAAGGCTGGTGGGAAAGGATGCCATCCAGAGGGACCTGGATAGACTTGAAAGGTGGGCCCAGGCAAACCTCATGAAGTGCAACAAGGCCAAATGCAAAGTCCTGCACATGGGTTGGGGAAATCCTAAGCACAAACACAGGCTGGGTGGAGAATGGATTGAGAGCAGCCCTGAGGAGAACAACTTGGGGATCTCGGTTGATGAGAAGCTCAGTGTGACCCAGCAAAGCACACTTGCAGCCCAGAAAGCCAACCTGGGCTGCATCTAAAGCAGCATGGCCAGCAGGATGAGGGAGGGGGTTCTGCCCCTCTGCTGGTGATTCTCTGTCTGGTGAGACCACTCCTGTGTCCAGCTCTGGGGCCCACAATATTAGAAGGACATCAACGTGTTGGATGTCCAGAGGAGGGCCCCAAAGATGACCAGAGGGCTGGAGCACCTGTCCTATGAGAAAAGGCTGAGACGACTGGGGTTATTCAGCCTGGAGAAGAGAAGGATCCAGGGACATCTTATTGTGACCTTTCAGTACCTAAATGGGGCCTGTGAGAAAGATGGAGAGGGACTTTTTGCAAGGGCATGTAGTGAAAGGAAAAAAATTGCCTCTGCATTGAAGGTAGAGGGGAGAGAGGAGATTAAGACAAGAAAAACTAGTGCATAAATAACTTCTATGAATAAATCCCATCTAATACAGTAGCTGTGATACCTGAAGACTATATAAAGATTATTCTATCAAATTTAATTTAATTAGTAAATTTTTTGCTTTGTTTCAGTGGTGCCACAGAAAACTCGAAGCCAGAATGCTGCATTTCTATTTAAATTTATAGGACAGTTCAAAAGCTATTGGAAGGTTATAATTTTCTAGTAAATGATATAGTGACCTTTTCATAGTGCTTAAGGAAGCAATACTCAGGCTATGTATTTTTCAAACAGTGCAGCACACTTTTAATTTAGGAAAATGTATGCACAGTATTTGCAGAACAATCTAAATTATTCTGCACTTGTCAAGATTTCAGGAGTCACATCTATTATTGTAATATTTTTCCCACAGAGTACTTGCTTCATATCTACACAGAAATAGTCCCTGAAATGTCAAAGAATACGGAAGCTGTGTGGTTGCTTGTTGACTTGTGAGGTTACAGGTTGCCAGACTCACATGGCAAGAACAACTGCAAGGCCAGATGACAATCAAACTCCACTCCTAATTACTTCTGCTGCTGAGTCTAAATATATGCCCAGCTTGTGCTGAAATTGTGTCGCGCCACATCTCGCTGATATGTGTCAAGGGACTGCGTCCTTCGCTCTCCACCAATATTCTGAGGTATCAACAAGGATAAATTCAGTGTGGGCATTGTAGCAGGTGCTGAGACCTTGCTTGATATGTGTACATATGCATGTCAACCTAGATAATATACTTGGGCATGGCAGGCAGAAAAGAACATAAATCACTGTCAAGACAGGCTGCTGTACTCCCTGGAAGACTCACGGTGCTTCACTCAACCCAGGTGCCATTTTTTTCCAAATGAGATTTTGATTAAGAATTATTACGCCTCAAAGTCTTTTAACCCCAAGCCCTCATCTTTTTGACTGCCACTTCAAAACATGTGTTCTGATTAATAAAGTGACCTCACAGAGATTACAACCACACAGGCATTAGCTAAGTCCCACTTGAAATGAACACAAGAAGCCAATCGTATTTGTCAATCTGACTTTCTTGTGTAGTTGAGCTACCTTTTGTCTGTCAATGTGTTTTTAATCTGTTTGCTACTTACATATTTGCTATGAAGAAACAAGCATACATTTTCTTTCATTAGGCTAAAGGTTGAAAATAATTTTGAAGGATAAATAGCATCAGACAGGAAAAATGCTAAAGGGTAGGAGAGGTCCAGTAGGTGTAACTTAGGTTCGTATTATTCTTCAAACATAGAAGAATAAATTTCTTCTAAATGCCTGGTGCTGGATGCTTGGCTATTAAAAATGGACCATTAGAAAAACAAAATGACAACTACTTCTGTGAGCTGCAGTCTTTCTCAGGATCAGTGTTCTGCCTGGTTTTACCACCCTTACACATCAATACATAATTTGAAAACAAATCAGAATCAGATGACACCATTTAAAATTTTACAGAACCATTACTTAACTTACCTCTCAAAAACAAAAAATACACTGCACAATGTGCACAAATCATTGAGTCACTTTTAAAAATGTAAGCAGGGAGAGGTTTATATGGTAGAAATCCTATACAACCTTTCAAGAAAGGCAATCATATCTTCACTGTGCCTTATTTTCGAAGACCAAATGAAGCATAGCTTCTTTTCCCATCACTCAAATTGGCCATTTTCTTTCATACCTTCGTGTTCTATTATTGTGTCACTGCAGCTAGAATTGCAGGATTTATTTAGGAACAATACTTTATCAATCATGAAACACAAAGCACAGCCCAGCATCACAGCACGTATGTTTTAAACAATGTTTTACACCTCATCTTACTTACAGAAGCGTGAGAACTGGTAGCCTGAATCAGGATCTTTAGTGGTAGCTATTAAACATTAAGAGCCCTTTTTTCCTGTACAGTCTCAAATTTTTCATTTTCTGTTTCATTTTCAGTGTTATTTTATTACATTATGTTATAATGGGAAGACAATCACAAGACATTTTTATGATATGTGATATAGTGCTCCTTTTCATCCAGATGGGGAAAATGAGTGAAGCATTTCAGGACAATTTTCCAAAACTTTTACCATCTTTTCCTCTCAGATAAAAAAAAAAAGTGGAAAGTACTGTTTTCTTTAAGCTTACTTAAAAAGACTTCCTGCTCAACTAATTCTACTTCCATCCTATTTACTTCATGTGGAGGCTAAAACTGAACCTGTATGGTTACAATTTAAGTCATCAAAGAGAATACTAGCTCCAGGATATTTGAAGAGAAAAAACCCCACCAATCAGACCTCAAAATCCCAAACGGATTTCACACATTCACAAAACCTTTTAAGCATTGCTGACACAGAGGCGTAAAAATGATATCTATTTCCCAGCTGAGGGACAGGACACTCTAAAATGAGGTCTATGCTTTGTGGATAATTGGCGATGGAGAACATCTGCCCTCCCGCACACTTGAGTGACTACAGAATTTGTGGCTAGTGGTTCACGTGGATGGACTACAGGGAAGCTCTGATCACCTGCTGACCCAGCCATGGCATTAGCACATCGACTTTGTCTCCAAGAGCCATCTCTTCAATATTTCTGGAACTCAAAATCTTATTACTGCTTGTGAACCAAAAAAATACTCTAAGTCCTGTGTTGTGTGAAGGCAACTCTTCTCATATGTGTGGGATAAAAAGAGACTGTTTCAGAGGTAGAGCAAAGGACAGGGATAAGATCATTCATTAGCTGGGTTTATGCCTTGGCGTAGGAACTACTGGGAGAAATACACTGCACTGAGTCCAATGGGAAGAAAACATGAAGAGCAGAAGATGAAGAGAAATTGAAAGGTTTAGCAGCTGGGCACAAGAGAAGGATGGTGAGGCAAGTTGAAAGGTTCATGTTTCAGCTCTCTGCACAATTAACACGCCTCTCTGGGCACTAATTTTAATCCTCTTGGAGAATGTTTCTATTTTAACATTGATTGGCAGCAACACTAGAAAAATGAAGAAACATGTTGGCTTTGACCCTACACTTGAATTTCATGAATTACTAGCAAAAGATATAAATTGAATGACTGTCAAGCTTCTATACCACAGGACAGGTGTTTCTAAAAGCATCTCTGAAGCCTGACACAGCTGGTTAGAAGAATAGACTTGTCAAAGAGAGGCCAGAGACAGAAAAAATGCTTGATCCTGAAAGCAGAAATATATAGTAGAAGTCAAAGAAGGGAAGTTTAAAAAGAAGCCTTCACAAACATCTTATGAAGTGGCTAAAAGGACTTTCAAGGGCTAGTTTTTCTCTCCAAACAATTACGGAGAGTGACCAAGGTTTCTACTTGCATTTTTCCCATGCAGTTTTATTCTTGATGCCTACACACACTACTACTCAAATTTACAGCACTATGATTCAACAGAGTCAGAATCTGGTCCCATGTGATCCTGAGAGTGTCTACTTTCCAAGAAACAGGCATAGGAGGCACAGGAAATCAGCCTTGAGTCACAATGGCTCTTTGCAACCTCTCATATGAAAGCATTTTTCAGTGTCCACAACCAATAATATCAACATATATTAATATAAATCAAACTGAGCTGGCCACATTAAAAAAAGAAAATATCGATTTTCCACTTGAATTTTGTGCTGTAAGGATAAGGGCTCTGCTCATCTGAAAAAAATTAATGACAACCCCAAACCTGTTAAGAAAAAATAAAATTACTGTCATTTTCTTGATATTTAAACTCACTGGACTTCTCTGCCATCTGCAAAAATTGTAAGGCATTATTTAAAGGTGAAGATATTTGAATGCCTGGGGTTCCTAAATTCAGGTTTTTCTCATTTCTCAATCTGATTATTATTCAAAGGCACTCTTCTTTGATAAAATCAAGGCACCTCTTGGTGTTGTCTGAAAACCATAGCCCAGAAAAATGAAATAATATCAAATATCATGAGTGATATATAAAAGATTGAGGATCAACAATGTATAAATACTCAAACCCGGTACATAAAATATGTTGGGCAAACCTCAAAACACCAATTGGCATACAAACTACCTGATAGCTAATGAAGTACTTGAATAGAAAAATGAGAAATATTATTTAAAGCACAGTACATGCAGAAAAACAGTTGCAATATTTTGTACTAAATTATACAGCTCAGATAAATACTGGAAATGCAATGTTGTCAAATTTATACCAAAGTTGATGCTATGGGACTGGTTTGAAGTTCAGCCATTCAGCATGAGGCAGAATAAATTTAGCTCTCAACTTCAATTTACAGCTTGTAGGAGAAGTTTTCCTGCAAGGGAATAACATCTCTGCCATCAACAGTGGGTCATAACAACCTGATTCCCTGGAACAACCATGACAGGAGAAAGATTACATCCAATAAAACAGAAGTTGCCAAAACTCCCCAACTCACAGCAATTGATTCATAATCTATTAAATGAGGAAAATTATTTAGAAAGGTCTCTGTTCAGACAATGGAGGGAGTTAATATCTACAGACTGAAGTGGCATGTAGAGTTTTTCTAGATTAGCAAGGATGACATATATTATTTACCAGCTTGGGCATTATTATTCTTTTGAAGCTTCCATTTATGTCCAAAGACAAGCTATAAAACAGAGGGTAGCAGAGCTGTTCAGACTCACCATTTGTCATTAACAAATGACCTTCTCATAGGTCTTAAAGTGTCTTTAATATGCAAACTCCATTGTACCAGAACACCTTCAGCCCCACAGGAGAGCAATAAAAATGACCTGGGAAGACTTCTATTAAAATAATTATTCTAGATGAAAGTACCAGCCATTTCTGAAGTTTATTAATACACTTCAGTGTATCAATAAAATTATATTATAATTATAAATTAGTGTATTAATAAAATGTTAAGGTGACACTCCTATGAAGATGTTGTTTTAGTCTTTTCTGGCATGTACACATGTGGCCAGTTTTCACTGTAAGACCTTCAGGTCTTAGTGGTATCTGTCACTGTTCTCTACACTCCAGCATTGCAAATGCATATATCATAATTTCACTTCAATTTTTAAATAGACGAATTTCTAGCTCTCTGGTCTGCAGAGTAGCTCCTGAGAGTGTGAACTCTGGGTTGAAAAATGAGGAAGTTATAATTATGGCAATGCTACAAGGGCTGTGCCTAGTTTTTAATAGCATTTACCTTGAAGTACTTCTATTATTCATGTTTCTGTTACATCAGCTAAAAAGACAGAGACTTGCTGCAGAAGAACCAGAACAAATTAATGCCTGGACTACTGATACGTGGAGAAGGGCTGACATTTGGTCCTTTTCTAGAAACAGCAGGAAACATCCTCTCTGCTTCCACTGCACGAATCAGCACCAAGCCGAAGGATAACTTTGAGTCTAGGCCGCTGCAGAACAACAGGGGATATGAGTTGTTTTCAGCACTCAAACAGAATTTTAATCTCCAGCCACATCCTGCCCTGCTTTTTATCTGCAGGGCTCTCCTTGTATTAGTAAAAGAATCAACAGAAATCAGGAAGAGCTACAGGGTCTGTAGGACTCTTCCCTCCCACTCCCTCACTCCTCATCTAACGTGTCTTGGTTTCCCAAAGCTTCAGACCTGAGCAGATGAGGACAGAAATACATGGGGAAATTATTCCAGATGCTGTGGTTCAGTGTAAACATATCAATCATGACAGGCCATTTCTGATGCATCATAACAGCAGCTGTTGTGTACAATAAATTATGCTTAATATGAAATATAATTTCTATTTACAGAATAAGAAAAACTGTAAGTTCAAACCAAGAGTCTGGAATTGCATGAGGCATAACAACCTATCCAAAACGCTGCCAAGACAAGGGAAAAGCACCCTCTAAAGCATGCTGTGACCTTTCAGTGAGATGATAACCAGTCAATTACATGGCTGCTATGGAACTCAGACTCTCTCAGTGAGGTTGATGGCACATGACCTTAACAATGAGGAGCTATTTGATATTAAAAAAAAACCCAACAAAACCAACCAAAATCAAAACAGCTGGAGGATAGTAAGGGGGGGCATCATCACAGTGCATAACGGTGAAGCAGTAAAATAGTATAATGCTTATCAACAATGCTGACTTATAAAGGAGGAAGAAGGAGAGGGGAGGAGAGGGGAGGAGAGGAGAGGGGAGGAGAGGAGAGGAGAGGAGAGGAGAGGAGAGGAGAGGAGAGGAGAGGAGAGGAGAGGAGAGGAGAGGAGAGGAGAGGAGAGGAGAGGAGAGGAGAGGAGAGGAGAGGAGAGGAGAGGAGAGGAGAGGAGAGGAGAGGAGAGGAGAGGAGAGGAGAGGAGAGGAGAGGAGAGGAGAGGAGAGGAGAGAAAAGCTGGAATAAGGAAAGAGACTGAAAGCCAAAGGCCATGCCAAGTGCCAAAACACAACAGAGCTTTGACATGGCTGTAATTCACTCAGAGGGCAGAGCAATGTAAGGGATCAGTTTGATCCTTTTTTCTGGACTTGCAGCCTTTTCCTGGGTTTATTTCCTCTGCTGCCACATCACCCACTGTATGTTCATCTCACCTGTATTATCCTTAGAAGTTATTTGGGAAGTCAAAGCTGTGCCAGCAGGAGCTGAGGGCTGTGCTGAGCTGGATGAGCAAAGGATATCACAGGCAAGCCCAGAAGCTGCAAAACAATCTGGATGGGGTAGGACACAAGCTGTTGTGGGGTGGCTCTGAAAGACTCAGAGGCTACACACATGCCTGAAAACCTTGTTGTGGTGAGCTCTTACCCTTTCCATAGCACCCTTTGAAAACACACCTGTGCCAGCCAGTGTTGTAGCCACTAAAGTGCCTTATGTGCCAGATGTTCAACATTTAACCAGTGTTACAGTTTAGTGGTGTTCTAACAAATGAAGCTACACATCAACTCAGATGCTTACAGCTTACTTTCTGTAGAGAGACATTTAAAAGCAGCTTGTTTTCAAAATCTGTAGGCAAATGTGAGCAGGCAGTGATTAGAAATGTGTTTTTAGAGTCTGTGGGGATCTAGATCGGGCCCTCATCTGGGAGCTGTGAACAACAGATAACGCCAGAGGGGGACAAACAAAACTACGGATGAGTTTACTCTGTGTAGCCTGATACTGTGCAAGCAGGTGCAGTGACATGTCTTCATTATTACTTAATCTTTCCATCTCATAGATATGGGGATTGGGACAACGATGGGGATTGGAACTGTGGTGCAGCATACTGAACTGAGATAATCTAATTTACTTTAGTGTCTGCATTGGTATTCAAACTCAGCTGTTCATGAAGCAAAACAAGAAGATATATTTTGCCCCTTTTCTAAGCCATTTTTTGGCTGTTTCAATTATTTAACTAAGCTTCTCAGTGAAAATAAATGCCAAAACAGCTTTGTGGAAACCTTCCTCTCAGGAAAAAAAAAAACCTACTGAGCACAAAAACATGAAGAAAGGCAGAAAGATGAAAAACTTATTTCATTCCAAGCATGGATTGACTGCATATAAATTAATCATACTACATAGGGAAGGGAAGAGCAAATCTCCCTGAGATATAATTGTGTCATGTATCACAAAACAGATTCAGGGCACACCATGGTGGAATTGAGCATGAGTGACAGCAAAGGGGCAGTGCTGTGGTAAACGCATTTATGATCTTAAAAAGAAATAAATCAGCATTTGTTGATAATTACCTCTGAAAAGAAAAATAACTGCAGGACTTAACAGCACCTGCTCTCAGTCAGTCTGTGGTGGAGCACTAATGCTTATGATGAGGGAGGGGATGCTCTGCTTCCTACAAAGTTCAAAGAAATGATGACAATACAACATGAGAAGCAATCCAATCCAATAATCAGGAAGTCATAGAATAAGACAAAGATTTTTTTAAAAAGCCTTCAGGTGATTTACAGAAAACAAAATCTCTTATTTTATAATGCCAGAATTCTATTCCTGATCATTTGAATCAGAAGATGCTGCTTTAGCTTTTAGGAGAAGAACAGAACCCTTGCAATGGCACTGTAACGAATATCAAAGAAAGGAGTGTCAAGACCAATAAACATCTGTCACAAAGACAGAACTGTAGATAAAGCAGGATCTCAGGGCATCTTCAGACCCTAGGACTACTTTACCCTAAATTAAGAGGAGCCAAGCAGGATTTTGCTCAAAAATTAAACCACTATTCTCTTCAATGGAAAACAAACAAACAAAACAAAAAATCAAACCAACCAAACAAAAAAAACCCCAAACAAACAAAAAACACCCAACCCACAACAAACAAAACCCTCCAAATCCAAATAGATAAATTTTCATAACTAGCTGCTGCTCCCCACACCTTTTTGCTGGGGATATGGTCATTCACAACACACCACTTTACACCCTTAGCTTACAAATCATCTCCATGGCAAGCAAAGCTCTTCAACCCTGAGAGCACAAATGCACAGTGGATACTGTGAGTGTTACTAAAATATATCCTAAGCATGCCTTCTCCTGTTCCTGTTCAATGACTTCAAGGGGAGGTACGCTTCCTGGACACTAAATTACTAGATTGTAACCTGAGGTTGTCTTTTTTCCACCTACAGGCTTATGCATGTTTGTTTTACTTTGGAGGAAACTACTTAATACCCAATGATTTGACATCAAGAGAACTGCTCTTCTACGCCTTATGAAGTTTTTTGGGATAGAGGAAGGTTCTTCCATTAGCTTTTTGAAGTTCCCTGTTTGAAAATTGAAGCTTTTGTTTAATTTGTGAAGGCAATTCTAGATTTACAGCTGTGCAAGAGAAGGAAAAAGAAAAAAAAAAACCAACGCCTCACTCTGAGCTTGGTGTTCTCAAGATAACACCAGAGTTAGTGGAATTTCTGAGTTTAAAAAAATCCCATGAGATAAGAGTTAAATGCAATGGAATGCCGTGGTTCCTCTGAGTACAGGTACATACCTGCACAAAGGAAACAATGCATGGGTAACCAGCCAGCTCACACTTTGCATTTGCATTTCATCATATCTCAGAGCTACTTTCCAGCGCAGCAGGCAGTTAGCTTGCCCTAATTACTGCCAGGGAGACCCAGATGCTTTTGTCAGCTCTTCAAGCACGGAGGAAGATTATCAGCAGGCAAGCCAGCCATAGGATCAAGGATGGCTCCTAACAGGAGACTTGTAAAAATCTGCTAATACTTATGTTCTCTACTGAACGGAAGAAATCTAAACACCTTATAAATCTGAGAGCAAGCCAGACTATTCATATACAGGATTATCTTCCATGCTGAAGAAATAAACACAAACGTGGTCAAGTAAAGAGAGAGTTATCGCAACAAACTCTTTTTTGTGTAATTTGTCCAGATAAAAACAAGTGCCTTGAGCAGACAGGAAGGCACAGCCATTGAGCAGATGTGCCTGCCTGCCGAAGGAAAAAGATGTGACAAAAAGATGTGGGGTCCAGCAACTCCCACAGCTGGGTGTGGGTTCAACCTCTTCCCGACTCCAGTGGCAGAGGGGGCTGGGACCCAAAGGATTGCAGCCACTTTACCTACACGGATAGTCTGAATAAGTAAAAGCAATTACTATTTTTCACATTTTGAAATTACATGGAGAGGATCCTCCATTCTCTTGCAAATTGAATTTCACAACCTTTCAAAGCAATTTGGCTTAAGCCTGAGAAATAGACTCAGCAGCAGCTCTTTATCCAGCAGTAGTGGGGGAGACCAGTGCCTCTTATCACTGATTTCAGCAGCTGGTTGAAACCAGCACAAATTCTCTACCACCATACAAAATACAATTACCTTTTTTACCCTCCTCATATGAGAGAAGAAAAAAACCTGTTTGTTTGAAAAACTAGGACTGCAGCTTTAACCTGAGATACTTTCTTCTGTTCAGCTATATGATTTTTAAAAAAATGAAAAGCCTGATTAATGCAGTTCAGGGCTGTGTGCATTGCAAATCTGTAACCATTTGCTGACTTATTATATATGGTGAAACTCACCTGGGTCAAACACAGTTTTTAACTACAAAGGTGACCTCAGAAGACCCAAGCTCATCCACGTCCTGTCTCTGCTGATTGCTGAATTTGAACTGGTCACTTTGGCTTCTGTGTCTGCAAAATGAGCAGAGCAATCCCTTCTCCTTAGCAAAAGCCAAGGAGACACACTGATCATAAAGGAGGTGTTAGAAGTTTAATATTAATGTTATTGCCATTATGTTGTTAGGACTATGATCCTATTTTGAGCAAAAGAACAGAAAATTTGGAGGGAGGATCCTCTTGTTGCCACAAAAGCAGCCAAATTGGCATTAGATGCCTCTGTGTTGAATCCCATGTGACTTCAAGCAATGTTCAAGTACTGACAAATATCTGAGTCAGAAAATTTGTTCAGCAAATTAAATGCACTGCCTGAGATGGCAGGATAATATTCAGGAAAATAGTGTCTTATCCCAGCACAGATCTTTTGCTCTTAATTTGTCTTGTATAAATGAACACTGACTTTGGGCCTAAATTTTTGATATTTGCAGATGCCATAGCACACAATATTGGGGTTTACCTGAGTAGCTGGTGGTTAAGGATGGACTGCAAACCCAGGTGCTTCACTGTCTCTTTGCCCATTTTTCATTTTGAATTCTCAGCTCAACAGCTCCTGCATTCATTTTTTTTTTCTTATGCACAACAAGAAAATCGGAATTTTGTAATTCAAATTTTCCTCTTGGCTACACTGATGCCCATAACTGAAGAGTTACCACAGTGACAGAGAATTTGGCTTGGTATATGAAACAGTGAACGAACAAACAAAAAGTTTATTTGCCAAAGTCAAGGATCTGCTACTCTTTACTTTCTGTCCATGATAATGCCAGGATAATACACATTTCTGATCCAACTCTCAGAGCATATTCATTTGTAAGGAGGAAAAAAAAAAGCTAATTAAGAATTAGCTATTTGGCTGCTTTCAATGGTAGCTTTTTGTCCTTCTTTGAGAAATAATTCCTCTCAGAGAAACAAAAATGTACGTGCTTTCACAATACTAAGAAACTTGTCAGCACAGCCCAGAGAATTTCCTCTCTAGTCCATTATTTGCAGTTTCCTCTTGGTCAAGAGTGGCTGCAGCTTATTCCATGAAACATCTGCTTGTTACCCTCTGTGCTTTCAGTGGATGTTTGCACTCCAGTCCCCAGGGAACAAGTGAAAACCAGCATTAAATGAGAGCTTTGCTGCCAGCCTGGGCAGAAAAGGACTGACATCATTAGTAGCATCAGCCACATTTATCCCAGCTCTTCTTTGTCAAAGTCAGAGATGGAAACTTGGAGAGATCCATCAAAGTTTGTACTGGAGAAAGTTATACTAAAATTTATATTATGCTGTAATATTGACAGATCTGAGGTCTGCTTTCGTTTATGGTTATGTGCATTCATGCTTTATCTGCTAGCACCCTGTATCTTCTCATGCTTCACCAAAACTGTTATAACTATGGGATATTCTAAGATTAATTACTCCTATCTACCTTCTCAAAGTGTCTTCATTGTCCAAACATCATCTTTGCAAAGAAAGGCCTTGCAGCCCTTAAATACCTTCTATTCAAGATTCCACAGATCACTTCTCTCCCACAGGAAGTTAAATACAGGCTCTTGAGGCAACTATGACAGCAGAGTATGTAGGAAAACAATCTGTCAATTATTCATGTATTTTTAACTGTCAGTAGTGTGGTACAGCAAGTGGAAATAAAAGGAGTAGAGCTGACAGAGTAATGAGCCATCTTCCCCACAGATCACCAGTAAATGCTCTGCTGGTCCCAAAGAACCACAATTAAGAGAATGCTGGCATTGATAATTAATGAGTTATTTAAAATGAGCAAATCAGAGTACACTTTACATGCCCTTTCACCTGTGGGTGAGATTTTGTAGTATGTAATTCACAGGTGCTCTACTTGGAAAGAAATAAAACAGTTCATTCATTTCAAATTTTTGTTACAGAACAGTGGCTCAGATATCAGAATCACACCTCATGTCACATCCTAATTAGAGAGATGAAAGGAAACAGAACTCCTACTTGTGTAGGGAATGAATGAGAACTGATTGAGATTTTACCTTTAGCTTAGACCTAGGTTAAGATAGCACCAGAACAGACATGATTGTTTCTAATTTCAAGACTTGATTCAAGAAAAGACTTGAAAAGCACATGCTTAAATCCCTTCCAATCCCAGCATTTACTTAAGAACATGCTTAAAGAAAACACATATATTTAAACACTATCTTGAATTGGAATTCCTCTGCATACTGAGGCCCCACATGGATCATCTGAAAAATCTCATATGCCTTATTCATCAGCAATAGATTTTATAAAATTTCCTTCTACTCTACTGAAAAAAATAAAGCAATTTCAATGATTACAGCCAATACTCAGGGAATGCACCATTACAGCTCTATCTTGCTGTTAGTATTTGTAAATAAAATTGTACTCACACTGTGACTTTCACCCCTGCCACTGCATTTTTCTCTTCTTTGACCAAGAAATGCCAGCTAGGAGTTTTACTCTAAATTCCTATTTTCTCCCATGGGCATATGGACTCTCCTTGTTAACTGACTGAAACACCTGAATACACTTCCTTTCATATTTATCTATTTTTCTTCTTTTTTTTTTCCCCCTTTGGCTCCATCTTCCTAGGTCATATCAGTACGGTTTCTTACTGATGGCCTTGCCTTGCCAAAAAGAAAACTTGCCATTTGGTTTGGTTTGCTAGTCAGCTGAGCAACATGAGCAAAATTTGCAAGTAATTCTGTGGAAAATATGTGCTTAAACCCCAAATATGAACAGCTAGATATTCAGAAAAGCAGGGAAAAAAAAAAAAAAGAAGGCACACTGTGTTACAAACCCAGTCTTGTTAGGTTATCCAGCTCATTTTACCATCAACCCAGGACTAGAGAGGGAAAAACCAATACAGCTTGTCCGATGTTCAACACTAAGTTTAAATCAAACCTTGTTGCTTCTTCAACAATGCTGAAACTTCCTCCTACAAAGATTAACCATGTTGCTCAGTATTCATCATTATTATTTTAATATTGCACTAGAAAGAAAATGGAATTGCCATATGGTGGAATTATCATGTCAGACATCTGTTACCTCCTCTTATGGGAAAAAAAAACCAAACCACTTCAGTCTATTCACAGACTAAGCAAGCTGATAGCAGTTATTAATATATAAAGATATTTATTATACAAAGATGTTAAGTGTAGGATTAAATTAATTGTAGGATTTTCTTTAGAGGCTTACCTGTTTAATACTAAAAACATAGGTAATGGTCTCTATTTCTGTGTGGACTCAGCACTACAAGAACTTGCAAAAGTTTGAGTGCTAAAGTCAGTTAAGATTGCAGAGGAGGCACTGCCTCAACAGCTTTGCAAAGCTTTTCAAACAGTTGATTGAAAACATTGAGCTGATCTCAACCATTTACAGATTTATGTCTAATTAGATGAATATAATACACACAAAACACTTTTCAAACAGTGGTTTTATTTGGATTTTCATTTTGAATTTTTTTTTTTTTTCAATTTGCCTGCTCTTAACAATAAGGAATAATAATGTTTTTAAAAAATCACACAGAAATAGGTTTGAACAGAAATTTTTCCTTTCTTTCATTCTTGGTATGCTGCTGATAAAAATTGAGAAAATATCTTGGGTCATCAAAAATGATTCTTCCATTAGTCATTGGGGAAAACAATAACCACATCCTGACCCCTTCTCTCCTGCATCTGTTTTTAACTGACTGTCATTTCATAAGGAAAATACTATTACTGCCTTTATGTCTCATTTAATTATAATACTTGGTCATTTTGATCACATTAGAAAACATTATTTCTAAGACTATTTCTGTGTATGGTGATGCAAGCTACCACCATCCACCACAGGGAGAGGAAATGTCAATGTCATTATCAGGGAAATATTTTAAGGGCTTATGTTGAAATTGGACATCACCTCAATATAAAAATGTAGTGAAAAATTACTTTTATACACTCAAATACCTATGCAAATACTTTATTTAGAAGGCAGCACACATCTAGCTACCTCTGCTTTCCTACACTGTGGGATATGAAGGTATTGATAGTGCTTTGGCATGGATTAGATCAGTTAATTACCAAGTCCATCACACCTACAGAAAATGTATTCAGACTGTCATATTCAATACCGCTGGGAGCCTGGAATTAAGCAACTAAGTCTTAGTATTAATGTAAGGAATTATCAGCTTTCCTGAACACATTAAGTCTAGATGGATATCCCTAAAGCATTCAGTAAAATTCCCAGACACTTAATTTCAGTGAATTTGTGGCCTCGTGGAACATGGAGACAGGATCTACACTAATTTTTCCAAAATATGACCTGAAAAAGACATAAAGAAGGGGGAATATTTCTCCTTGGAATTGATTAATGCCTGCACATCTGTGAAAATCACAAGAGAATCTGGATAGGAAGAGAAAAGCAAATGATCTATTAGTCGGGGGAGTCAGCTATGGCTACATGGGCACCAGAACCTCACTCGTGCTGTTCCCAGCATCCTCCCAGTGTCTACTCAGCACAGATACTGATGTCCTGCTCCAAAAACCTGAAAATAATATGCAAGTGTCATTTGAGATATGGCTAAGGCCACTTGTTCTGACCTCATCCTTTTTGTTTAATTCATGAAAATGTCAGCATCTTCCATATATTTTTAGTGTTATGCTGGGAGCTGAGAAAAACCTGCAAGCTGGTGGCCATTTCAAAAGCTCTGTCGACCTCTTCAGTCTTTCTTCTCGACAGGATCCATCCACAAAGCCCCAGACATTTCATATGTGGCTGGATTTAAAGACCTAGCAAGACAATACAGAACATTGTACCTTCAAATGTTTTGTTCCCCACACAAGCCTTTTTCCTCCAGGACCTGAGGAATGTCAGCACCATGGAATCTCTTCACTCGGGCTTTCTGCCACATGATTTCTGCTCTTTCCAGAACTGCCTCTAATTTACCTGCTACAAGTTCTCCCAAACCCTGGTACTTGCACCACTGTGTTTTTAGATACAGACACAATCCATAGTGATGTGTCTGAACATATCAAAGGCCGTAATGGATTT
Source organism: Corvus moneduloides (assembly GCF_009650955.1). NCBI lineage: Eukaryota > Metazoa > Chordata > Aves > Passeriformes > Corvidae > Corvus > Corvus moneduloides. Next base: position 105,380,416 of record NC_045478.1, on the reverse strand, counting down.
AATCCTCAGCTCATCATCATCTCACAGTGGGGAAGTGCTTGGTGATTTATTAACAGAGAGGAACTGGAGGAAGATGGTATCATTTCCCCTAGGTCAGAATACAAACCTACATCTTTGATTTCTGTTCAATTGGTGAATATACCATCATATCCGCTGGAGTGGAATTTAAGCAAATGGTTCCTATTTCTCAGCCCATATTCCTATGCACTTCTAGGAGAGAGTGGCATACTTGGATCCATGGAAAAAGTTCAGTTCTTCTCTTCCTTAATGCAGATGCCCCTGCCCATCATTTACATTCTCTCTTTGGAGAAACTGGCAAGTCCCACAGGTTTCTTCCTTAAGTCCCTTTGGACACTTTACTGTTCCCCTTCACATTAAAAAATTCCAATCTAATAACTTCATCTGGCTTTTAGAAGTGTTTATGTGTGTGTATATACATATATTTGTGTGCTTGAGAAATCATACTGCAAAAAAGAGACATTTCAACGGAGATTCATTAAATGAAAGGAAAACTGTGCAAAGAAATAAACACTGCATGCAAAATTATTTGTAACAGAACTGCAGATGTTCTAGGCAAAGAACATGAAGACATAACTATTAGAAAGTATCTAACTCTGAAGTAATTCCAGCATATAAACAAAACATAACTTTCAGCTGTTCAAATCAACTGTTGATTACTAAATGAAAACAAGTATTTAAAGACAAGTTTAGCTAACAGATCAAATTAAATAAATCAATAAATCACAAAGTACTTATTGAGTCATTCGAGACAGACGTATTATGTTGATACTACCCACAGGGAAAAAAAAAATGGTTTTGAAGAAACCTTCTGTACTAATTTATTAACTGAAAGTCCCAAGAAGTGTTTGATTAAAGAAAATGATCTGCAGTCTATGAAGCAGGCGTGCCTGTGAATGAAGATTTGGTCTTAATAACTGTAAGTGAGCAGAAAGGTTTCACACATTGCCATCACCATCGTGTTTAGAGGAAATCTCCAGTACATAATACAGCTCTGATACGTGCCTGATGTTCAAAAAAACATCACACAACAGACTGTTGTAGCCAGGTCCTTGCCAGCCACACATACAGCAGGTTGAACACTGCAACCTGCAGCAATTAGCCTGATTAATTAGATATGGAAAGAAAATTCATCTGCCAGCGGCTCCATGTGCCATGGAAACACTTGAAATCCACTGGCTGGCTGCAGCAGCAGGACTGACACTGCTGCAGTGCACTGGGGGGGCTGCAAGTGAGGCAGCACTTTGAGGCTTTATCAGTGCAGGCTGCCTGCTCTGGGCTCTCACCACTGAGAGAAGAGGGTCACACCCTGAGTCAATTTGCTTTTCTTTCCCTTAGCTCTCAGGAATCACACACAAAAGAAATATAATGTATTATTTCATGCTTTCTGAGAGGAAATTGTGTGAGCCAAACTTGTAAAACACACAGTACTTCAATCATAAGAATGCACCAAAGGAAGTGGTTAACGAGATCTTCAGGCTTAGCACAGCTCCAGAAAGTGATAAGGGGACTGAACGACTCTCGCTTTCTTTTCACAGGAGAACAGAAACTCTGAGACACAATACAAGGATTTCTATCCTTCAAGGCTGCTGAGAATCAGTGACTGTAACACCCAGCCCTTTTCAGCCATCCTAAATGCAGAAAAGTGCATTACAGCCATGTGAATGGATGGTTATGGGTCACCAGCTCAGCAACAACCTCTTGTTCCACCTGGGTGAAGCAATCCCATTTCCGTATAATCCTGATGCTTGCTTGGTGTGCTGGCAGGCACTGAGAAGGAGCAGTGGAAGGCACAGAGTATGAGAGAGGACCAAGCACTGCTTCATGTGAGAGGACCCTTCCCAAGAAAGAGGTTGACAAAAAGAGCTGCGACTGAGAGGGAAATATTTCTCCAGCAACGAATCACTGCCTAAATTTGGGTATGACTTTGCTCAGCAACCATTTGATGCTATGTCCCATGTTATGCAAAGGGATGGTTTAGAAATACTACTATCCTAATATAACATGAGCAACTTACTAGGAATAAAGAAAGGCAGCATGCTATGAAAACATTAGTACCAAGATGATGTTTGCTGTACTATATTTCACCATATTTAAAATGGTAATGAGTCAGAATTTGAGACCGCATAAAACCAATCTGGGTTAAAAAAAACCATAATAAAGCAAATTGTAATAAATTAACTTGGTCATTTATACATGAAAGAACAACAAAATTAAAGCAGCAAGTGGCCTGAGATCCTTTTTTCTCAAATTGAACTTAAAAAGAAATCTTATTTGTAACTAATTAATCAGCAATTTATGCAAGCGTCTTGCCATTTTTTGGATTACTAACACTGCTGTAATTTCATTTACAAGCAGATTTTTTCCCTGTGTGTACACACTGTAGGGGGTAATTTCAAAGCAATGCTCAAGGTTTTAGACATATCCCACTGGCTGAACAGAAATTCCATGGTTTGGCTTCCTTTTGGAGGGGCTGGAAACCCATCCCACCTGGATGGTGCCTCTTGAAGTTAATCCACAACAGAGCCAAAGACAAACCAGAAGTCTTTTCTGGATTGTGCAGTGGAGCAGGAATGAAGTAGCATTGCTGATCATGTCCAGTTGTTTTTGGGCCTGTAGTTTGCCATGCAACTGGTTAGGATTTGCCTTCGGTGCTCCACTATGCTCCAAATTGCCTCTATGAATCTTTCCAACAAATGCCAACGACAACAACTAACAGCAAGTCTTATCCCTGAGCTTGGCACAATTAAGGATACTGTTAAGAGTATTTATATATAAAAGTGTCCTAGGATAAGATTTTCAAAAACTTTGATGGAATATAGAAACATTAATGAGTCTGAGGAACTTTTGAGAAGCTCGTCCTAAGCACACACATACACTTTGTTTTTCTTTTTCATCTTTGCTTTTAAAACACAAAGCAGAGGAAGACCTGGCTCTGCAATATGTAACAGAAGACCAGGATGGACACCAGAACAGATGAAATTTAGCTTTTCTGGGAGCTTAATATCCTTGAAATCTTTATGCTGAAGCCAGATTTGACTGACTTGGTCAAGGGATGCAATATTTATTAAGAGGCAGACAACCATGAGATCATCTAAGTAATACTTGGAAACAACAAACCAATGAGCCAGTTCAAGAGGCAATTGTACTGAATACTGACTTTCTAAAGCCATCCTATTTATACAACTTCAGTACTCCAGCTGAAGAGCCAATATTCAATATGTAAATATTTTGCAGAAGAATGGGAAAGTCAAATGTGATCAGGTAGCAAATATAAAAACAAAGATAGAGAAGTTTAATGTTCACTGTGTCCACTTTTCAATGTTTTAGAGATCTTGAATGTCAGTGATGTTGATAATTGTTTTAAAACAATTAATCAAATTATCAAAAATCACTAGAAGAAACTTAAAATTCTTAATATGATATTTCAAACAACAACAACAAAAAACCCCACAAGGAAAAGTGCATGGGTTTCACGCACTTAGATAAATTTCTCTCAACCTGCAACTGAAACATGTGCCCTTCACAACTATCATTTTGCACAGAGATCCTACTGCAAATGGGATTTGTCCCAAACACTCAAGCTTCCCAGGATCTGTCATCTATGGGACATGTATGGGTGCTGAGCACTGGGACGCTGGAAGCTGTGGGATTCACTTTACACTAGTGAGCATCTGTTGAGTCAAATCTTTGTGATTTATCAGAGCCCTGGCAAAGAACTTTGCTTACTGGGGCTGATGAACTGTGGAGAAGTTGGTGTGACCATCCAGAGAAAGAAGTAGAAGCAGTGCGGATACACGGGAAGAATACAATGCCTGTATTCTTATATTATATTATGTATTCTTATTATACAATGCCTTAGGAATAGGACTTTGCAATCCATGCAGGCATAATTTTAAACCAAAATGGGTGGAAAAAACTCATCCTCCTATCAATATTATCTGCATACATTTAATGATTACTGTGCCTCCACAAAACATGTTCACATTTGGCTAGAGGTTATGTATTCAACTACCATTCTTAAAATTGAACTCTTTCCAGGATAACACCCCTGTTTTTTTCCAGTGCTTGTTTTTATCTGGCAGGTGAAGTCTCTGAGCCAAGCCTGTCATTGTCCCTGCTACAATGAATGCCATTTAAATCTGCTGCTCCAATATAGGTAGGGAAACATACCCTTCACCTGATGTATGCCCTCCAAGGCAACTGACCAAATTTCAGTTCATTGACTTAGTTCTGCCTGACCAAAAATCAGTGCCTATTGTTCCCAAACACGCAATCATCTCACAGTATATAGCAATTGCTGGCTAAGTGGCTTAGTGCTATTGATAAGAACCCACCCTGACGAGAACAAAGAGGACTGCCAGAATACGTTATGGAAAATAAAAAAAGCTATTTTGCACACAATTTTCAGAAGGAGTTTCCAGTGCATGCAAGTAGAGGCTGCTCTGTGGATAGGCTGTCATAATCAAATCCTTAGAAAGGGATGAAAAATGAGCATATTATTCTTGATTTACTATCACTTCATTTATGATTTCCAGTTAATATGGACTCACAAAGCCGTGCCAAAGAGACACTAAAGGCCTGATTGGGCTTTCCTAATTCAAGCAAAACCCATTCTCTAAGTCCTTTTGAAGCCTTTCAGGCTTCTGCCAACTCTTGCAATTTTTATTGCAAGCCTTGCAGTACTCAGTGTTTAGCTTAACATTTCAGCTCCTGGAGCTCTACAACATGTGAATCTTTATTTTCAGTTTTAAAAGATGTTTATCACCTTCATGACTGAATAGAAAAACTTGAAAATTAGATTTTTAAAAAGTGTTAAAAATAAAAGAAAAAAAGAAGGAAGAACTTCACTGTATCATTTTGCTGAATAACCTCATAAAAAGTTGATATTCTTGGATCAAATTCATGATTTCTGAGTCCAAGTGCATTCTTATGGCTCCCCAAAAGTTAGCAACACCTATTTTCATTTAACACAAGTCCTGTTCTCACAAAAATTAACCTGGGGGATTTCTTTCCATGCTCATAAAGGTATGCAAAATGTTGAGCCTCCTCCCATGCAGTGTGGAGGGAACAAATCCTGTAATCCTCAGCTCCCATGCCAGTGGCCAGGGATTCCCCCAGGTCTCAATGGCAAAGTGAGAAGCAGAGGAAAAATCTCACTGACCACCCAGCTGGTGCCAATTTTGCACCAATTACTTGGCCAGGCAGCCAAGTCCTTAAATTGCCTGCTCCAGAGTCTGCTGTACCTCTGTGGTAATCCTACAGCTGTCTGAAAAGACTGGATAAAAAACTACAGGGCAGTAAAGTGTCCCTCCCACAATGGCTGCAAATCTGCACATTTGTCAACACTGAAACAACACAATCCTTGCTTTATTTCCCTCTTCCTCCCACCTCCTGATTTCCTCTTTTTCCCCCTCTCCTTACCTGATACCTTTTGTTAATTCTGTGAGATATTGGAGGCAGGCACTTTCACTTCCACTGTGTTTACACAGTGCCGTGCATGGAGGCTGACAGCTCGAATGCCATTATAATCAAAGGATGAGTAGGGGGGAGGATTTAAGACACTAAGGAAAATGAGGCATTCACCTACTATTGACATTCAATAAGCTTTGAGTACCTTTCTCCCCCTTTGAAAAATTTACATTTCCAAGTGCAATAATTAAGATGTCTCTCATCACCAAAACATCCATTGTTAAAATATTTCCAAGCTGGGAAAGTCTTCATTTAGAGTCTCTAGCAAATAAGCGTTTCTTTCTCGGAAGCACTAAGACCTCCTTCATCTACAATCATGCACAACAGTATTCAACGTACTTTCTGGAAGTCCCATGTGTATCTTGCATCATATATTGCTTTTGCTAATATCTGTGAGGAAGCAGATAGGAGGAACCTACAATTAAACATTGTAGGTTTTTTAAAAGAACCTTTCCTATAAATAGAGGTTTAAATGATCTCCTTTAAGTATTGCAATCTTTAATTTAATTCAATACCTCTGCAAATGGAGCAAACAATCTCTGACTGATTAGATCATTTGCTTCTATTCTATTTCAGCCATGCACTGGTTTGTAGTAATGTAGGGTTTTTTCATTAGCAATTGCTGTTCAGCTGCATATTTTCTTCAATAACTTAATTAATGCTGGAGAGGTAACTTTTCTTCTTGTGCATTACCATATGTCAGTGTAGTTGATGCTCTTGCAGAGGTTACATATGAGCAAAAATCAGAAAAAAAAAAGTAAAGGACAAAAATGAAAGAGAATGAAGAAATTAAAGGTGGTTTTTTTCATGAGATGGTGACTGCCTTCATCTCCAGGGGCATCAAGATGGAAAGTGATTACTCAGCACCCTGCAGGACAGACCCATGGGAGTCCTATGGGTCACAAGCTCAGAAATTATTTCATGCAGGTAGAATAAGAACCAGGTATGAATGAAGAGAAGAAATTATGTCCCTAAGGGGATTCAGTAGCTTCCTAGGTCTTTGTTGCATGAACAGTATAGCATCCTGCAGACGAATTTCAGCTCTGACTTTGGGATGTTATAAATCTCTCAAAATCAAATCATAGGCCTGGAACTGTGTTCCAGTGCAGTCCCTGACAAATTAAGTGTATAAAATGACACACAGAGATTCTACCAGAGAGGACATTCAGACACAGATGAAGTCAAGAAGGGCTCATTTATACACTCAGGTTATCCCAAGTGCTGCAGTGATGTCACCATGGAATGCTTTCCTCACAAATGTTGATTTCAGGCCCATAAATCGGCATTGTGTCCCATTGGATGCATGAAGTCCTTGTTCCACCCCAGCTAACAGGTGACAGAGGCTGATCAAAACCTTCACCCTCAGAACTTGGGTTGGAGAGATGTTCTGTACCTCTGGGTGCTCCTCATGGTGAGGTATCAAAGAGCTCCCGTTATTTTGGCATAGCCACTTCAGCCAGAGAGGAAGGAGGAAATGGCACAACTGCATCGAGGCCACTCAGCCCCAGTGGCAGTGAGGTTCTCTAAAAAATTGAGTGGATGTTCTGACAGAATCAATAAGGGCCACATTTTATTTCAGGCGCCACAGTCTAGAAACAGATCAGCTTTGGAAGATCATTTTGCCCTAACTGTCTGTTTCCCCACCTCAGAAAAATTTACACCTCACCATAGCTGTTAGCTTATGAAAATTTTATTTCAAAAATATCCCATTGGAACACCTCAAAAAGAAAAGTCTTAGTGGCTAAACATGAAAATAGTGTGCAAATTATAGTGGGGAATACTCCCAGAAACCGAGGCCAACTGGCAAAGCAATTACACCAGTAAACTCCTGCTGCCTACAGCTCATGCAAGGTGCCAACTGAGAATGGCCCCTGTGACATTTTTCCTCCAAAATTGTTGGCAGAGGCCAACAGTATGCTGGGAACTGACAGAACAGCTTAACATTGTTTAATTTTAACTTAGTAACATTAATTGAGCCCAAATTCTTCCACACTGGGAGGGTGTTCTACACTTTTAGAGGCAGACCTTCCCTTTGGTAAATTTGATGAAGCCTTACATTTTGTTGCTGCAAAATACTGAGGGTCAGACTAGCTGGATAATAGAGTGCAAGATACTATTTAAAACAGAATTAGTAACAAAGAAAGTGTATTGCTATTTAGTAAAACTCTGTAACCTACTACAATAATTATTAAACCCTCTGTCAACCTGCAAGTCAAAATGCTTTTCTTTTTAAGGCTCATTTCTAAGTGAAGTGTACTGCTTCAAGATTTTTAAATAACAATTTTTACTTTACTGTAGTTTTTGGTCCATAGTATAAAGCATACAGAGATACTACAGACAGAAAAGCTGAAGTGTCAAGTTTGATGCCCCAATCATATTCAGTCTGTGACTTGAGTTTTTACACAGAAAACAGGCAACCTGACCTCAGCCTCTGTCTACTGTGCTTCATTCTTGAGAAAATGAACCTCATTCAACGCATCCTGTCCCTCCCTACAGGTCATGATGCTTTCTGTGTTCTTTGTCCTACTTCTGGATCTCAGGAGTGTAGCTGTCATGGCTTGATGGCCCAGTGGGCACACAAACAAGCATGTGAACCAAATGAACATAAGAAAAGCTTTTAGCAGTCTACCTGTGTTTCTTGGTTTGGTTGAGGGTTTTTTTGTTTGTTTTGTTTCATTTTTTTTTAAGAAAGAATAAATATGAAAGAATCTTTCCCATCACAGGAACGTCTTGACAAGTTTTAGGTTCTTAAAGCCCAATGTCTGATGCTGTTACTCAGGATATCCATGAGATGAAGGTACTTAATTCACTCACCTGTTTTTCTCCCCTCCTTTTCCCAATAATTAAATTCCCCTGCATATTATACAGAGATCCTGACAAAACCTGAAAGCAACTAAATATATCACCAAATTCATGAGATACAAATAACTTCAAACAGTAAACAGCCTATGACTTTGAGCCTGAGTCTCTCATGGTGCAGAGTGTTCTTAATTCCCTCTGCTGGCACTGCTTCTTGTGAGGAATACTGCCAGAGAAGATGATCAATCATGGGACTAGAGAAAGTTCTAATTCCCTCTTTTCCAGACTCTTGCAACTTTTTGTCTTCACACCTCTTTCCTGTTCTCTCTTAAAACTGGGTCTCTTTTCTCTATCTCAAGGATAAAGTCACCACTTCATTTAATTATCTCTAATTCCAGACATCCTGCATTCCTACACTGAAAATAATCGATGTAAGCCATCAAAGGAAGAAAGGGTATTTAAAAATATGCACCACTATGAAGATGGATGACAGAGCAATATAACTCAGCACCAGAACAATCTGAACTGGAAAGTTTGCCTAATTTAGAAGAACAGCAAAGTCCTTACTTTCCCTCTAAATGCTGATGAACATCACATCCATGAGCCACGTATGGTACAGAAATTTCAACTGTAACTCATGCATTTCTTTAACAGGAGCAATTTCATCTGCAGAGGGAATGAGACAAAGGAAGCCACGCTCAGAGGTGTGAGGATATTGGCAAAAGGCGAGGAAGCCAACTAACCTGACCAATGGGTTCTTTGGTCGGAGCCTTTCCTCTTCTAGCGGTGCTTGTGGCCAAGGTGGTGGTTGTTTCCATGACTGACGTGGACATCTCCGACTGCATTGCGGTGGCTGTGGACTCGGTTGTCATAGAGGAAGGCACTTCACCAACAAGTCTCACATTTCCTTCTATCACGATGTTGGCATCATTTTCTGCCGCCATATTCAGAACTTTCAAGCCATTGTAGTAAAGACCAGAGAGCTGGCCTTGGAAAGGGTGGCCGCGTTCCTTGCCTCCAATTTTTATGGTTGCTTGGCTATTGAAGATTGTGAGCTGACGCCCTGTGAAGATAATATTATATACATGCAAAAATGTTGACTGTGAACGCTATACTCTACACGAGTGATAACAGATTGTCATGGGGTGAAAAATGAGAGCAATAAACTATAAGAAAAGGATTTGACTCATAATTCATTGCTTTTTAATGAGGTGTCCATGAAATGCATAAAATTTGAGAGCATTTGCATTTTTCTTAATTTACGACGTTTTGGGATCTATATGTTTTTTGCTAAAAGGCCAATCAAATATATTTGCAAATGTGTTTGGCACTACAAGATATACCCCTCTCCCTTTTACCTGAAAGCAGTGTTAACCTTTTGGTGTGTTTTAAGAATGCCAGGTTTTCTAATTCCTTAAGATAACGTTTTCTTCAAGTCTGCCAACATTTAAAAGTTTGGATTTTTTCCACGCAATGCAGCATAGAGCCTATAGCTTTATGTACAAGTGAGTTTATGTATGTATAGACATATACGTATATGTATATACACACAAAGTTTATATATATGCCAAGAAGTCACTAGGTCAAGTGAATTTTAAAGAATTTATGCAGTAATCTGTTGCATCTCTATATATGTGAATATTTACATTTTAAATTAAATATTTCCTTTTCGTATTTAAATGTTTATTTCCCTTCAACATACACACTGAAAAGAAACACATGGTTCACACTGAGTATCTCAGAGGCAGATTCAAAAATAGATGTCTGATTGGCTTTCAGCAAGGCTATCAATTAAAATAAAAGATTTTAGATGTAAAAGCGGCTTCAGAAATGATACACATACCGATGGAGAAATCATGGCACATTTCCATTAAACAGAGAAATCCTCAGCAACAGTACCACTCTTAGTAAATAGAATAGTCACTTTAGCAGATTGGTTTCTGCTCACAAAAAGCATGCACACAACTTTAAAGTTCTGTTTTAATTAGTGTTTGTTCCAAAATCCCCTTAGAAGGTTGCAAACGTTAAAGGGACTTCATTTTGATTGGCAATTCATATTGCCCACTATTTAAGATACCTACAGTTTAAACAAATTTTTTTCAGGACCATGATGAAGATATCATAACTACAGATATTTTTAGTTAATAATTTAGATGCTGGAACATGGAATATAATCTATGAATGATTTATAATTTTTGGTTAATGTTTGCTATGAGTACCTTCATAGATTGAGTTAGTGGATTATATTTAACAGTCCCTTTAACCTTAAGTTAACAGGGTAAGATTATTAAACAGCTGGTACTTCTAGAAATGTATAGAAATTATTATACAAGGTATGCAAATATTACTCTATATTTTACTTTTTAAAATTTGTTTTAATTTAGTTTTACTGAAATTTATTTTTTATGTTTATTAGTGTTACAATGAAGCACTACTTGGTTATGTTCAAATTATTTTTTTATTTGAAGTTTTAATCAATGTTTTTTACCTTTGTCGAGTAGCCATTCATCAACTACTCGACCAAGTCGATATGGAATTCGCTGTCTAGCAATCGCCAGGCGCTCGTTATCATTGTTTCCTTTAAAGTTTAAAGAGACATTTCATTGGTTAAAATCTGTAAGGTCAAAGGTTAAAAGTTAATACTTAAAGCTTGAGCTATACAGTTGCCACATGATTTTTTGAAATTTGGAATTTTAAAAAGTGCTACCTAGAACATTTCATGGTTCAGACTTTTCATTCATTCATTTATTTTATTTTAGCAAACAAAATTATTCCTATGTTAATTGAAAATTAGAAATCTGCATTTGAGCTAGGTTATTAAACTTATGTTATAGACAGACCCAAAAAACAAATTTAAACATCATCGAATGGCTTTACAAAAAAATGATAGTTGACCTCAGGGTTTTGTCTTTTTTGATGTTTCTTATTAACTAGTTAAACATGTTCAGGTGAAACAGGTTTAAGTTTTCAAAAGACATCCAACCTCTCACTCCAGGTTAGTCATTTAAAGAAGAAGAACACAACTCTTAATCACCATCTAAGGCACACTTACTTCTTCTGTCTAATAATAGTCCTGCTGTAACTTATTCCTAAGCAGAAAAAATACACATTTCTTCGCTTCATTTAAACAAAATCCAGAGATTCAAATACATGGTACAGAACAGACCAGGGCATTTGCAGTTTGTACATTCTCTTAGGACTCGTTGACAATGTCTTGAAGGAACACCAAGGCTTTGACAAAAGTGACTTGCTGAAAGGTAGCTTGGTTCTGAAACATGGAAGTGCTTTAAAATTTAGCAAGAGGCCATCTGTGGTGGGGTTTCATAAATTAAGAGCTAATCAGAACTCAGCAATGCAAGGGACAAACTTGTCATATTTGCCAACTGTATCTATTCTCAGTCAGTGCAGAGATCTCTGACTTTTTTAACTAAAACAGTGAGATAGAATAAGGCTAATACAGTCACAAAAATAGCAGATGAGGAATAATTAGCAAAACACTTTAAATATTTATTTGTAATTACAGGTTTTTGTGCTTGAGTTATATAGTTGTGATCCCTCAGAAAACCACTTAGGAGAATGGCAAACCTAAATATTTGCTTCAATGTATAGGCTTTTGGTGGCAGCCTAATTTTAAACCAACAATGTCTTTTTCTTTCATTGTATTGGTTCATATTAGTAAAGAATCTGAGAGATAAGAGCCGGATGGGTAAAAAGCAGTCATTCATAAATCATGTCCAAATACAAAATCAATCTTATTGGCTCAAATGTGCATATTTTCTTTGACTTCAAAACCCACCAAACCAACCAAGGAATCAAGTCCTGTATCTGCAGTAGAAATGTAAGCACATGCTGCAGTAAGTCCATGTAGTGCTCAGAAAGACACATTCCTGAGCTAGAAGGATCCCACTGCTAACTATCAAACAATTATCCGAATTCAGGAGATCAGTGTTCTGGTTTGTCACAAAATTACAAGCCGTAACAGGCTTGCAGGGAAGAATCAGTACAATAGATCCCCAAAACTGCAAATGAAACCACGGTGGTTTTATGCAGGTATTTGTTCTGCAGCAATGAGAACTGCTATTTCCATGTTTCATTCAGCCCTCACTTCGTTTATCATGGACATCATCCACCATGCCAGAAGCTGACCTATTTGCTTTTGAGGAGATGATCTTTTCCTGTTGGTTCCCTTTCCAATGTAAAATCATAAAATGGTTTGGGTTGAAAGGGACATTTGGAGATCATCTCTTCCCACCCCCTTGCTATGGGTAAAGACACCTTTCACTAGATCAGGTTGCTAAAAGCCCATTTGACCTGACCTAGAGCCCTTCCCATGATGGGGCATCCACAACTTCTTTGGACAACCACAGAAGAGGGTTCCACAACTTCTCTGAGTAAATATGCTATGTGAACATCTAAGTGTATGTCATATTAAAAAGTGGATGGACGTACATACATATATATATATAAAACATATACATTTTGTTTCTATGTACATTTCTCTCTGTTCTCAATATTTAGATATATTTTCCATGAAACAGAACTGAAACTGAACATTAAACATTTTACTGAATCTCTCCCTTTTGTACTTCTCCAAGGAAGTGAAATTTTGGAATTAAACACATCACAACACAACTACTGTGATGATGTGAGAATAGAGGAAGCTTTAATTCTTTCTTTCCTGTTATGATTTTTAAAATTACTGCTCTTCATCCTGGCCTCCTTTTCCTACAGCAAACTTACTGTGAATAAAAGGAAATTTGAAAAGTACCAGAAAAAACCCAGGAAATTTCATGTGACCAACACAGGAACCAAAATAAATGGTATGATCCTACATGTTTCTGTTCTGGATTTGTATCTTCCATCAAAATATGTGTGTATGTATGTATACCTCAACCACTGAGTTAATAATTTATATTTACTGACACTCAGTTACTTTTAACACATTTAGCTTTTCAGAAGGATGTTCCTACAGTTTTTATTGAGGCACTATCAGTTGAGTCACTGAATAAGTGAGAGAACATCCTATTTCCAAAAGGTTTCCTTAACTTAAAGTAAATGAATCATGAATTTTAGTTAGGGTTGCATACCTTTTTTTCCCCGGTTATTTATATTTAAAAAAAAAATGGGGGAGTGGGTGAGATTCTTCTATGTCATTTATAAAAAAGGCTAAGTTGTTCAGAAGAAGTCTGTGGGCATAAGGAATGCAGTAACATAATGGAAATAAGTTTAATGGGTAGAGATCATCATTCAGTCATCAACTTCACACACTGTTACTCACTGGATGCCTTTTGTGAACGAATGCTCTCTAGATCCCACGAGAACCAGGCAGTTATGACAAAGTATTCACAACTGCCTTTACTGGGACGGCATTAAACTGTGGTGTTTTATTCACCCAGTAGGTGTAAATCTGGAACATTTGGTAAGAGGACCCTCTGCAGACACCAGACTGGATCCTTAGCACTATTGCAACTCTCTGTTGTAATTCCATGACTAACACGGGATTTATCGTCGGCAAGGTCCACTCTCACTAATCTGCAGCTGCTCCAGAACCTCTCTATGGTGAGCCTGGAAACTCCTCTGTGAATTAACACCATAAATTTAACCTTGGCCAGCTTATACATTTCTTTGAATCCTTTCATTAAAACATACAGTATGTATGTTTTTTGAGACTATTATAATGTGATTCTATCAATAAATTATGTTTTATACTAGCTGCAGCAGTCCTGCACCACTGGGAGCAAAATTCAAATGAAAAGCAAGGAAATAACAATTTGATTTGTAAAGGTCACACAAAAAATAATTGCTGATTACATTAGCCCATTCGTCATCAGAGGAAAAGTGCGCTGTGAAATACATCTCAATTTGACACTATTACATTAGCTTAAATTCTTCTAGTGTATAATATAAATGCAAAGGCTAGGGGGAAATGGTGTGGAACTTATCTGGATTTAGTTTCAAGGAGAACACATGGATTTAGTAATGATGAAACCAGTAGACACATAACAACTACATTAAAAAAAATTAAACGTAGAATTGAAAATAATGGAAACTCCATTAAAAGCAACAAAAGTCCTATTACTACATCATGAAAAGCACACATAGTTTCAATAACTGCTTCTTCCGAAACAGCTGGTTTGGGTCACGCACTTAGATACAACGAATCTGGATAGATCCACTGAATTCAGTAAAACTGTATGCATTTCCCTCATCTTATAATCTCATCCCCAGTAATCATAAATACCACAGATTGTTTTCCTCAGGAGTATTCAGCTCATGTTTTTCTACCTTCCTTTATTTATGCTTGTTTTTACCAATATGGTGAACCACAAGGAACTTCTTCAGTAAAAACACTTCCAAGAAGGTTAATAAATTTTTTCATACTCTAAATAAACCTGCGGCTTTGAGATTTTATTTCTGCTACCCTTCTGAAAGATTAAGTGCTCTGGCAGGCATCCTTTCCATCGTAATTCATAAAAAACCCCCCGATGTGCCTAAACTTTAATTGTAGACAGCTATGTGACTATCCAGCATTACTCTTCCAGGTTATATGGCCAAGATTTCTTTGATTAAAAAAGCTGGGTAGAAATGATTCACTCAGGATGTGCACCATGACACTGTCTAACCTGATTGACTTCTAGATGGCTTCATTCTTCTGCCAAATAGACAATATTTTGTCACAACAGAGTGTTAATTCCATACTGGCAGAAAGGCTTCAAGGGAATAACAATAATTCCAAAGAATCAAGGTAAGCAGAGAAAAGCAGCAAAGGTCAAATCTTTGAGTCAGAGCTAAATCTTATGTCACAACTGAGAAGATGTAGTCTAAAAAAAACTTTAATCATACCTTTATATCTATAGGTCAGCTGGGACAAACCAACTATGTGAACTTCACTAATATGTATTTTATCCCTCCTGATTTATTATATTGTCAGGGCTGGAGTGTAATTCTATTTTGTGCTTTGAAATAAAGGTGTCAGTTATTGATGTGAAATAGCAGCATCCTTGAAAAGGAATAAGTAAGAAGGTTGAAAATCGTGAGTCTGTGAAGAACAACCTATACTAGAGAATATTTTCTTTGAAACAAACCCTTTAACAGAATACAAATTCACATTGTTAGTCCCAGTGATCTGTTACGGAAATAAATAACAAAGTGATGAATCCAAGGTCTATCTCCATTTATAAACAACCTTCTTTCCCTAGTTTTGCTCATCATGATCTTGACACCGCTATTTCTGAATCATGACTCCCCTGACATCTGCAAGAGAAAGACAGAGACCCATATCATTCCTCCAGATGCAGTTAGGGATGAAACCTGACTGAAATGTCAACTGCATGACGTGAGAGGAAGCCACAGCAGCTCTGGGTGGGATATGGGCACAAACAGTCCACAAACAGTCTCACATGGCCAGGAGATGAAATCATAATCTCAGTAACGGCCCATACTAAAGTTCTTTCATAGCATCTATTTCCACTATTGTGCACATATACTTGAGACTGGGTTGCATGGGGGAGAGGAGAAGAGGTCCAAGTTCACCTCAGGAAGTCACTGTGTTAGTGGGGGACACTGCTCTGACCTACATTTTTGCTGAGTGCTTACAGACTTGTCTAGCCAGTGTTTGATCCAGGAGTGAGCTCTGGATGGATCAGATGAAGGTGCTGCTGAAAGATGTCAGCTCTACTTGTTACAGTGTGTGGGGAGAGACAGAGGAGGAGTATGAGGAGTTACATACCCAGAAGGTTGATTTGGGCCTCCTCCAGTGTTCAGAGGGAAGGTACACACACAGTTGCAGAATGTGAGCATTTTGAACAAACCTTACCGTCAACTCAGAGAGAAGAGAAAAGTACAAAGAAACTCATAAGTTAGAGAAGGAACCTGTAGCAAATAAGTAAGAGTGCAGCTCTTCAATGCCTTACCTTCTGGAGAAAATTTAACCTATGAAGAGAGAAACCACCATGAAGTACAACTTCTCCAAACTTTGAAGTGTCAAGCCTGGCAAGTTCATATTAAATGACCAAAATATAATATGACCCTTTACACCCTACAGGAACTCTCAAATTCCTTATAATGAATATTAAGCATCCCAAGAGGTTATTTGCCCACAGAATGACTGATAGGCGTCTTCATAGCAGAGTCAAATCTCTCAGTGGTGGCTCATAACAGTGCTAAAAACAAAGCAAAACTTAGGTTTGCCTTTAAGAAGAATACAATTACAACATTTATTGCAAGATGAATGCATAAGTTGGTTCCCATTCCATTTATCCTACAGACTGTACCAAAACATCTATTCACCTGTAAGCTCCTTATTTCATGCTTGCATATAAACAAAGTAAATAATATTTTTACAACTTTCTACAGGATTAAATGGAGAACTCTCATTAACCTCTCAGGGGGAGCTGAACCTTCACTTCAAATCAACTACCTTCTGCCCTGTTTTGTTTTTGATTATTTTTCACTGGATTAATTAGTAATTAAATGAAGAGTATGCTCTTCCTGACTCTCACTTCCTCACTGTAATGCAGTATCTGTCTCAGTTTGTGCAGTTCTGGAATGCTTATTTTGAGAGATTGGTGTATTATATCAAAAACAAGCAAGAGAAGATGAAAAGCAACAAGAAGCAGATAAGAAAACATAAGACTTGTCTGATAAATTAAAGGTCATATTTTGTTATCAGGAGTTTTAAAAAGATCCTTTGTACTGCCTGTGTAGAATTTAAAGAGCTAATACTGTAGGGCTGCTGCTAAAATAGGCAGGAAAACTGATAGAAATCATTGAAGAGGAATGAATTGTTGCAAGTATGGTACCATGCCCAACATCCCCCCAAGAGTGACATTTTGTAGTTCTCCAAGGTAAAAGGACTCTGAACTGTTTCTAAATCATAATGTCACAGCATTTAAGGTTATATTTTCGATATAGATTTAACCAGAGGTTGGCTGTAAGCAGTTTCTTATTCAATAGATTTTCAACAACTGGAAAATGGAGAATGTTTCAAGCCTATTGCATTGAAAATTAGCTAGATCTGAGATAGCAATCAACTGCTGAGGGTGTTCTACTGACTTTTGCCCAGGTAGCAATCTGGATGATCTTCATTTCATGCTAGCAAAGAGGTGCTATATAGAATGTCTCTTGACAGAAATAATACATTATATAAATGAACAATGGCAAAAGGGAAACACTGTGCTCAGCGCCCATTTTAAATTCCCACTGGGCTGTAACTCCATGAATATCCAGTATTCAGGTAGAAGCCATCACTAAGAAAGGACTTACTAACTATGTGGTAAGTGTCTCCTAATTAAGTTTAATCACCACATAAGTTCCAAGTTTGGAAAAAGGACAAACTGTCAGAAGGTCATTGCTCATAACCTTGTATTTTATTGTGGTTAGTGAAAGGCTTTGGGAAAATCTATTTTTCCCATAAGTTATTTGTGGACAATTTGCAACATGAAAAGTCATCTGAAACAATTGGAAAAATCTTCTGGAGTTAAATCCTCCTCTTGGATATGTGGTTGATAAGAGAAAATAGAAGATTGGCCTTCAGTTGTGATCTCCAAAACTGCTGCAATTGGACTGCTTGAGCAGGCTGTGCAGGGGCAGTGCAGGGTGCAGATAAAGTCATGCTCATTACATGACCAGGTTCATAAACACTGTGGGAAATCCAAAGCACTCAGCATCAGCCTTCATCAACAGCACACAAACTAACTTGACTCCAGCTGTAAATTTTAAAAATGTTGATTTCATGTTCTTTCACAAAACATGAAGATGCTGGAGTTAACCCCTGTGTTCTAAAGTCCTGGGACATACAGGTGCTTTGTCACACTTGCTGCACCTGCCCAGGCTGTATCATCTTATTCTCCTATGGATAAGCATAATTACACACAAGCCAACAGGAACAAAACAGAGGTCATTTTTTGGACCAGAGTTTGCCAAGAAGGAAAAAAACAGATGTGCCCATACAGACAGAAAATGGCATTTAAGAGATAAAAATCTGTTCTGTGTCAGCAGTGCAGGCAAAAAAAAGTGAAAAAAACCTAGCCCTTGGCCAAAGCCAGCTCCAGACTTTCAGTTCTGTCTAAAAGTGGCATTTCAATTTGTGTATTTAAGCCTTGAAGACATTTTACTATAAAAGAATAATCTATTTCAAATGGAAAGGTTTAAACTTGTACATACAGGGGAGTTTTAATGCTTTCGGCAAGATGCAGAAACAGAAACTGTAAATAATAGAAACAGATGTTCACTGAGATAAAAACAGAGGAGTGCTTTAGGACTGCAGAACTGCAATGACAAGACTAAAGTCTAATGGAAAAGTCTAATGGCTGTGGGTAGACTCCCAGCAGAAGTTTAATTTTATCTGTTAAAAATTGAAATAATCTGATTTCATATTTATAAATTTAAGAAAAAAAATCACTAATAATTCCCCTTTAACCTGTGCTATGTTGCACATCATTATAACTTTTTATAAAATGCAGCTAAGTTTCTAATAATCTGCAAAACATTTACAATTAGCTAAGGTTTTTCCTCTTGTGATTATGTTTTACCTCATTTTTTTTAAAGTAGTACAACTTAGAATACTGAGAATTGTTGTGAAACATTTGATTTTGTTTTGAGATGTTAATTTTGAAGAGAATTGGACAGTTAATTGCTCAGATACTTTGAGTTTCTATAATCAAAACTCTTCTATATTTTCCTTTTTGTATGGTTTAGGAAGTTCTCAGGGAAGGGAACATCTGGTTACCATAATATGGTTGTCACTTTCCTGATATGTCTCCTTCATGAATTCTCATATTCTCTGTGTAAAAATGGGACAAAGACCCACTGCTGAGTAAAGACCTTGTGTGGGGAATAGGCAGGAGAAGGGCTGTCAATGTTGGCACAAACCACGTGCATGGCAAGTCCATTTCAGTGCACCCTATTCTGCAAAAGTCCATAAAGACACGCTGAGCATCAAGCACGGAAGCAATTCTCCAGTGTCTTCCTAAATCATGGCCTGAAAAGATCTTTGAAGCTACAGATCTCTCCTTGGATGTTTTCAGATGACAGATGGTGTCAAGGTAGCCTTGAGCCTCTAGAAGAGAAAGCCAGTGACTCCAAAGCCAGTCCTAACACATGTGGATCTGACCTACACCAGCTAAACCAAGACATCCCAATGCTTTAAGTTCTTGCCTGGGATCCACTTTCATATGAGGAGCTGCTCTGTTTTAAAGCTAACAAGGGCACGTTTTGGATGGGCAGTTCAAAGCTGGCAGCTAACTTTCATGTAGGTCTAAATTTATTGGCTTGATTTTCAGAGCAAATCTGAGCTGAAACACCAGAATGAAGAAACAATCAGTATTGGACTAGGTAAGCATATATGACTTTGCAAGGAAATAGATAATCACTAGTCAACTGTCAATATGTTTAATTTTTCGTTTTGTTCTACAAAAATCCATTTGCTAATGCAATATCCACAGTGTGGACCTGACTTCTACTCTGAAACACTTATGAAATGTTAAATGGGAAAAAGATCAACTTTAGAAAGAAAATAGCTCTGCTAGCACAATTTACACATCTACTTTTTCTCAGGAAACCACTTGACCTTTTAAAAACCTACTGAAACCCACCATGTTGAAATTAAATAAGGCTATTATCATCTTTCCAGCTTTATGAACTCTTGTAGCTTCTCTAACACTAAGCACTAATGCATTATTAAATATAATGTAATATGCTATTTAAATTATTTTTATTTCTAAATGATGGTACTGAGCAAGGTGAAGTATTAAATAAGAATCTAATTCAAAGCAGATAATACACTAACAGCTAAAATGTGCAGATGACTTACTAATAAAATATTAATGAATTCCAGTTTAATAAGCATATTTCAAGACAAAATTCACGACTATGAGCAGGGAGGACTACATCAGTCCATCAATCTATTGTCCATCATCACCCATGAAAGTACTGGCATGGACTCGATAGATTAGATGGGAAAAGGAAGGTGCCTTCTGTGCTTTTGTTCATATGTTCACAGATTTGCCACTGCTTCTACAGCAGAACACTAAAACTTTGTTTAGAAGTTTCACTGCTGAGGCTGCAGTATATTCAATTAACACTAAAATATGTCTGACTGCCAGGATGGATTGTTACCACCAATAAAGTACAAGGCTAAACCAGGATTCTGACAAGGATTGGAGCAACATCCCATTCTGTTTTCTGCACAGAACACCCATGGTGCTCACATCCACAGAGCTATGACAGATAAGGGAAGTGTACAGGCAGCAGATTATTTTTGACACACTCCTGCAGCACGGCTCATCTCTCCAGCTCAGCTGGAAAAGCTGCATGCAGGCTTACTCCATGGAATGCTCTTTAACTAAAGTCAGCTACTGCAAAAATTACATGCAGCAAACTGTGAGCTATCAGATAGAATGGACAAGCAAGCAGCTAACTAAGAATCATTCCTTACATATCAGGATTTCTGGATGTATAAATACACAAAACTGAGAAAGAGAAATGTAAATTATATATTAGGATTTAAGTAATATTTCCAGTATTCTCTTTCTGCTCTTTTACAAGCACATTCCCAGTTTGATGTAATAGGACTGACATATTTAAGGCATTGCATAGCTGTTGATTAGCACAGTAATGTTTCTGGATATAGAAATGATACCTGGAAACTTTTTTTTTTTTTTTTTTACTCTGACTTTAATTCCTGGAAAGTTGTTGCTATATCTGCATTATAAACATATTGCTACCACAGCATTATTCTTATATCAATAATACACTCCTAAGACATAGGCCTAATGTCAACTGCACATCACAGGATATGACTATTGACCCACTAAATCAGGTATTCAGCCATGAAACTATTCTTTGGTTAATTTATAACCTGTAACAGGCTCAATCAGGGCTTCCAGGAAACCACCTTCTCCTGACGTGGTGATACACCATAGAGGTAAATCTCTCAGAAGTGAATACCAAGGCTCACTGTTGAAATTCTGTGCTCATTTCTTCCATGAATATCTCAGTTCTGGTTACAGCTTTCTAGGAACAGCTAAAGAGCACTGTAAGCATCTCCAGTTTTCTCCTCCTGAAAGCACTTAGATTGTAATCAAGTCACTGCATAGTTTTCTTTTTGACAGTATAAATCACTTAAGATTGTTTCTCTCCAGGGATCTCATTACACACGCGCCAATTTGTTTTCTTCCATAGAACCACAGACCCCAGGTACAGACTTTGATACCCGTTCCAGAGCCTGTTTCAAAGTGCTGCAAAAGGTGGTAAAATCCTCCCTAGTTCTTAATGCTTTAGCCTTTTGTGCCCATAAAGTGATTTCCATAAATTCCTTTGTCACAGCCTCATGTGATGCTTCATACAGAGCAACCTGGAAGACGAGACCCCCACAAGTGTCTTCTTGGAATCACATTTCTCCAGGACACTGTCTACATTGCCATAACCTTTTTAGAGCCAGTAGAGAATCCCAGTGGGTGTTGGGAGTTCCAGTCAGTGAGTGCCCCTCACTGAGAACCATCAGTTTTATGCAATACTGAACTTATTAGCTCAGGCTGACTAATGAATAATTAACTATATTCACTGCTTACCACTTGGATGAGGCGTATCCACTAGCTTTGGGATTGAAAATGCGATGTATAGCTGTGATGTGCAGGCTCCCCAAAGTCACTGCCACACCGCCCTCTGCAGTGTTGCTCCTCTCTGATTGTAATTTGGCTCTTAAAGTATGATTTTTACACACAGGATACCTATAAGCACCAGAGAACTTAATAAAAGGGGAGGAGGAGCCCTGAAATGGAGCCTGAAACCTCTCTGCCTAAATCCCTCATGTGTACCATATCCTACCATAGCCTTTTAGAATGGATAATGCAGCCATAGCTGAGTGTGTAGTTTAGTTCAGACAAAAACTCACTCACAAAAACTCTAGGACTAGGACCCTAAAGTGAGATGGGCAAGAATCCTTTGGTTGAAAATTGCTATGAGGCAATTGCCGTGCTCTGAAAATAAGAAAATTCTTTCAAGATTTAGCCCTATACCCAGCTACAGTTATATTTTTAGCACCACTTGCTCTTTTCAAAAGGGCATATTTGTTATTCTCTCCCTATTGTGCAACTGTAATTTAAAAATTTAAACATCTCCTCTATTAATGCCCATCAGTTCTGTAAAACAGGAAAATCAAAATTGTCTTTATATATACTTAACCTTGATGATATCGTGTTTCATTCATTTTTTAATGTCCACTAAACTCAATGCTGCACCAGAAAAGCCATTTAACTCCTTAGAAATAGTTCACAGAGGAAAATAAACCATTCACATCTCAATTAAACCAATTTGCAAAAGCATAATTTCACTGCCTTTAATTCAGTTAACTTCTGTATGTAAGGGGCTGAAATTAGGATGCCCTTTACAATGTTTCATGCTTCTGATACACTGAGGAATATTCAATTTCTGCTTCAAATTTATTTGAAATACTTATACTACACAATATGACCCTTGTGAAGCTCTTAAGAGTTCTAGGTTATATAAATCATACATTTCTTTTTTGACAGGTAGGATAGACTGGAAAAAAAAAAAAAAATATATATCCTCTATCTTAGCTATACCTTGCTAGGGTCAAGGCAGGTCTTTGAACACTCCTGGAACACTCTGAAGTTAACTGTATATGCGTGATATAATACAAGAGTAGAATTTGTTGCAACCAAGGTGCCATTAATCTTAAATCCAAAGTATTAAAGAAAAAAATTATTTTGACAGTGTGGATACTGCAGTTGCAAGATGGTTTTTGTTTGATTGGCTTTTAACCAACAGGGCTTAAGACTGAAGAAATCTAATCAAACCAGAGGATGAGGAGATGGGCGTACAGCTTCTCTCCTGTGTTCGCAGGGCACAAAGAGGAGAGAGAGAGTCTAAAGAATGTGTACACTTATATGTTCCAGACAGCAATGATTTGTGTCCTTCTGGATACCTGCTTAATGCAGTTTGCTCTCTGGAAAATATATCTATCTAGGATGGAGCAAGTTGCTGTTTTCCCTGCTGCAGTATGAATTATAGTGACTATTTCTGAATTAGTTAGTTTAATGGAAGTTCTTATCCTGCAGACATAAAGTACTATACTGCTGTCACACCTCATGCCACCAGTAAAATATATTGGGGACACGTGCACGAATGTGCCCCAAATAAAAAAAAAAAACCCTCATCTTCCGAGAGCACCTAAAACACAATAGCACTGCAGAGAAATTAGTTTTGTTTTCCATATGATAGATTGTCTGCTTCAAAGGCTCAACACCACATTGATTTGTTCTGTCCTGAGAAAGGCTCCCATTGCAGACTGACTCCAGGCTTGCCCCAGAACATAATGGAAATAGAGTGCATGGCAGGAGGAGCACACTGCATTGTACTCTGCTCCTGCATTCTCAACCAGCCACTGGGAGCTTCAGTGTGAGCCTTAAAGCAGACCCATGTGTGTGCCAGTCTAGTGAGGCATCTCAGGACAGAGGCACTGTCACAAGTATACCAACTTAAGTGTTACACAGAAATCATTTTACCGGGGTGAGTGAATTATTGGTTTGGCTCAGTGAGTGACATGTTATATAAAGTCCTGTGTAATGAGGTAGTTACAAACCCACTGGAGGCTGGAAGGAAAGAGAAACAAAGGAATCTGCTGTTCAAATCTCTGCACTGACAACACGGTCCTGCCACTGGGAAAGAAAAGATGAATGACGAATTTCTTTTAAATCACTGATGCCATCAGAGATGCCAGCATTATATTGTTAAGGAAATTATGCAGCTTAAATTCCTTGGGAAAGAATTTGAGCCAATTGTTCTCTTAACTGACAAGATGTTAATCCTCCATTTCTAACTTACCCTACTAGATTGGGTGTGATATTGCAGGTTACACAGAAAACCTATGTCAAGACAAATACAAGTTTGTAAAAGAACCTCTAAATATGGCAATAATTCATCCTTTGTGATCTGACTTTTGGGAATTGTTAACAGATAATGCCTTTCCTGAAGGGGTGAAAGAGACCAGCTGTGGCAGATTTGCCCCGTCTCTTTCTTAGGTCTGTTTTCATTCCCATTTTATTCCTCTAACTTGAACGCCTGGAGCTTGTTGTCTTCAGAAATTCCGTTTCCATATCACCCTGTGCCTAATTATGGTAAGCAGGTACCAGCCCATCCTCTTCCACAAGACACAAAAAGAGCACATCTCTCTTTCTTTCAGTATTTTAAAAACATTTTTCTGAATCACTGCTCATTTGACATTTTCTTTCTCCTTCCATTGTGCCACCTTGCCGTATTTAACTGAAAGGTGTTATACCTTCTGTGATCAAGTAATGACAACTGTGCCACACATTTTATCAAGATCTGAATTTAATTACAGGATCTAACAAGCCTAAGAAGGGATGAGCCTTTGTATTTCACCAGGATATCCAAGATGAAAAATAAAGGGGGAAAAAAAACCTGTCTGCAGACTTGGAGAAGCATTATTATATAGCATTATCTGACAGAAAGACCTGATAAGCTGTCAAATTAAAAAGCTGATTTGGGAAATTTTACTGAAACCACTTTTTCAAAAGAGACTTACTGTAGTGCTTTGTTTGGGTATCGCCTAGGCTCTTTACTTAAAGAGAGCAGCAGGATAGGAGAATTTCATAATCACTCAAAGGGCAGCAGTGCTTTTTTTTAAAAAAATAATTCCTTGTCTTTGGGTAAGCTGCAACAGCAGCTCACCCAAAGAGAAGGGGAAAATAAATTTCCATTTTTGTTAACATCAATCTTTCACATCAACAATAAAATTATATGGGAAGTGAGACCTGGGTGCATGCTGACAAATACATTTAATCATAACCAAAGAGCAGTCAGACCTGTATGAAATCAGAAAAACATGCAAGAAATCAGTTGTGCAATTACAAAGGCAAGGGAGAACACTGGCCTAGTTACATCCATCACTTAACTGCTGGTTTGTGTCTCAGTAACTAAGATGAATTTTTCATGTATTTTGATTCCTGCTTCTTCCAGGATAATTTCTTCCATCTTTACTCTGGAGAACTTACTGAATTGAGTTTCAAATAACTCCTTGCCTTATTTTTACTTCTCCTTGTCATTATTTTACACACTGGTATAATGCCTTCTTTTATTCATATTATAACTGGACATAATAACATGAATATAGGTAGATATCAACTTCCTAGAATATTCATTGAGGCTTTTGTCCAGACAAAACCAACAAAAAAGAACACAATTTTATCTTTTCCTTGGCTAAGGATTGGAGACATCACAGAAAAGTTAATTGTAGGAAACATTTTTTGATTGAGTGATCAGGAGCTGACTTAAATTAATATAAGGACAACTAAAAATAAACCTGTAAATCTGATTTTTGATTTAAAAAGAACAAAATTTGATACGTCGAAGGAAGTTAGATTGTGCAATCAGTGTAAGGGGCTGGATTCAGCCAGGAATGACACTTGGAAATTCTATAAGGTAAAGTATTAAAATAATGAAAAAAAAAAAAAAAAATATATATATATATTTTTGAGCTTGCACCTGCAAGGTTAAAATATACAAGAGGAGACCTACTAGACTGAACAAATACACTATCACAGGCTATATTACAGGAGGGTAAAACCCCAGATTTGCTCAGTAAAGAAAGCAGTGCCTTTCAGAATTACAAAAATAAATAAACACAGAAGAAAAGTTGCCAGAATTTAAGCCCAAAGAACTTTCCAAGGGAAGTAAAATAAATTTAAAAGCCAGAGATTTTTAAGTGCTATTAAAGAGATCATAGAGTAGAGGAAAATCACTTTATAGTAAGGCTGGTGGTGATCCAAAGGAGCAGTCTCAATTGACTAATAGGCAGGTATCTATGAAAATGCAGATCTCTGCAGCTCAGAAGAAAGCAATGTACATATTCTTACTGATCTTGTGTGGTCAGAAAGTGAAGAAGATAATCTTTATCCCAGAACTTCAAAATAAGAAGCCAGGAGTTTTTAAATCCAGCTATCCAATGGGGCATGTTATTTTTTGCAGTAGAGAACAGATAATGTAATAGCTTTACATGAGAAGAATTTAAAAACTACCCAGGTTAAGTATTTAGTCTGACCTTAGCCATATATGCTGCTTTAGAACAAATTTTAAAAGAAATAATTAAAGATATGGAAGCAATTGGAAAATGAGATAAAATGCAAAACTTTACCAAATCATGTTAGGCTAGTTTAACAGCTGTATTTGACAAGCTCACTAATTTTCCAGATGAAAGAAATGAAGTATATCTAATTTATCTGGATTTCAGTAATGCATTTGATATGACGTCATGTAGCAAATCATGGATTAACTGTGGAAAAAGTACAGGAGTGTAAAAATTGTATGGTAAAAAGCTGAAGGAAAAAAAAACCCCAAACGATAGCATTGAACAAGGAATTTTTTTCTGTCCTCCTTCCTCTATCTCATATAGAGACTGATATCCTGCTGCTGTAGCTATTGACAGGTTCTGAATAAAAGGGCTGCTTGTTTTACATTACACTCAAGGCTCTCATCTTCCCAGGATGCATCTCCTTCCAGGAACGAGCCCTGGAGTTGTCTCCTGTCTTCAACTCCCACTTCATTCGGTGTCTTCTTTAGCTTCTCGGTGAATCTTTCACACAGATGATAAGCAGTCATTGCTTGTCACATTCAGACCTGCCAATGTGTCAACTGTACCATATTCTGGCCCTTATGTTCCCCTCTATATTGCCTATATTTGAAAAATAAAAAGCCTCAAGAAATAGTTGGTGGGTCAGATGGACCAAAGCTCTCCATGTATTTTGGGGAACTGATGCCATCTAGTTGAATGAGTAGAAGATCTACATGTGCTTTTGTCACGGAGACATGATAAACTCAATGCTGAGTCCCACGTGGAGTTAACAAGAGGAATATCATGGTGAATTCCCAAACTGCATTAGACTGTGCCGTAGGAGCTACCACGGACACCACTGCAGATATGAATGTAAGAAAAACAGTGGTTTTCTGCCAGAAAAACTACCTCAGTGGAACTCCTAAGAAAGTACCCAAGCTGAGCTCCACAATCAATCATCTTTTGTATTTTCTTCACTGATCTCAGTATAAAGTGCCAAGCACACAATGATCTCTGTAGATGACATGAAAGTAGACACCGTGGTAATGCTGAAGAGGATGCAGATATCAGTCAGGAGGGAAAGAGCCCTTCTGAATTAACAGAAGTGACAATAAACCTTATACACAAAAAGGTGCAGGTCCCACACTTAAGATATAGGACCAGTTGTACCAGTTCTTGCGATAAATTGGGATACTCTGAGATAGAATTCACAAGGAAAGACTTTCAACAGGTATTCAGCTGCAGAATGATATTGGGCTTTCCAGTTCTGAGGTATGAAAAAGAAAATTAAGATCTTAAGATGCAGAATTGATATCTGCCATACTGTCTTCCTATATCTTTGAGGTCCTAGTGTTCTCACTACTGTCCATTGTCAAACATGTGCCGTTGGAAAAACCAAATCCAAACCAGAAACAAAGTGTTGAAGGGAGGTTACTGTGATGAGCGGAAAAATGAGAAAACTATTCTGCAAAAAGTCGTGTAAGAACAATGTGGGATGAACTGGAAAGTACTTGGACTGAAGGCAAAAGAAAATTTCTTAAGAGTAGAATATTTCTCCTAAGTTACCCTCTAAGAGAAACAATTTATGCAAAGAAGCAGACTTGACCCAGTACATTTTAATTTCTAATTTCTTAAGCTCTTCTATTGCTAACCTAACTTTTAAATACACATGGGGAAAAAAAAGAAATGGGAATGGGAGAAAAAGCCATCCAAACCACTAATCCTTTACAGGGAAAGTGGGCCATTGATTTAAATATAGTTCCATTAATATTTTCTTTAGCATTCTAAACATTCTCAGAACTTGTTTTTTGACTGATAATGAAAATAATCCATGAGCTGTCTACAGCATTAAACCTTTGTCTTGAGCCAGTGCAATCAATTAACAATGTTTTCTATGAAAATTCAGATTATCTCACCCATGTGCATTATCTTTCATAGATCAACTTTGCTTTTACTGCTACAATGCATTTCCAACAGAGAAAGTTTTTTTAACTCTGGGATAAGAATGAAAAATTCTTTGATTGATTAAAATGTTGTTTAAGCTAACAAAGGTTTTGCAAAATCTCTCATTCTAGAAAAAAAATGCAAATTGCACAAAACCAATAATTTCTGGAATCCAGAAACGTAAATATTTGGGATTATTAAAATGTTTGTATTTTAAAATACCTGTTTAGATTTTTATGCCTTTCATTTTTCCATTTTTTTCACTGCCTGTCAAAGGAGGTACATTTATATTTTTTTTAATTCTTCATTCACTAATCTTTTTCTTCTGTAGTAATCTTGATATTGTCTCTATTAAAGCTTGTATGTATGGTTTCTAACTTTTATATTAAAAATGTCAATGTTATTCAACATATAACGAGGTTTAAATGATCATACTTCCATTGAAGATCGATTGATTTACTCTGATTTTCACTAGGTGGGAATCTGTGACCCGGTTCTCCCTAAGGTAGAGTTTGATCCATCAAAGAACTCAACCTTTACCACCAGGGCTGGGCAAATTCTTCCTGATTATTTTCACATGGAACTTTATCAAAGACTTTTTGCAAATCAAAAACCCCGAGTGTATTAACTCATTCATGTTTATACCCCATTATCGCCTACAAAATCAGAGTAGGCTTAACTATAACGTACCAGCAGACCTTCCCAGATGGAGACCTCAGCATAAACAGAACCCCAAGGAAATGGACACATGAAAGGCCATAAATAACACTGGTGAGTTTTGCTTTCCAAATCAGGGAGGATGAGACATCACTCAGTCAGAAAATAACTACTGACTTAGCTGGTATTTTTCCCGTTCTCTTCTGACTAATTCCATAGACTAAATATTTTAGACCCACATTTTCCACTCCTAAAGCCTGATTTTATACATATGGCATAAATTTATACATAAAGTGTTTACTTGCACATTCATCTTCTACATATTCCCAGATGGAGAGCTCCTGAGAAATCCTCATGATTTTTCCAAATGCTGTGATCTCCAAGGGAAGTAAAGTATTATGAGATGCCCTTATTTCATTGGCACTGCTGGTTTCCCCCAGCAGGAAAATGGCATCCAAACCAGGAGACATGGGGCAGTCTGTGTTTCACAGAAGCTAATTGCTTGAGCTTTAAGTCTTTTCCATTGGATTTCCCTCCTGGGCGGAAAGGCAGTTTTTATTTTGTCTTTGGGAACAAGTAATGAGAGACCCCTCTAGGTCTGTAAGCTTTGCATCTTATCAGATGGTGGTGTTCCTCACACCCTCTATGCTTTACCATTAGGATTGAGGGATGACGAATCTGATTGCAGGAGTCAAGACTCTGACTGCAGCAAAGGAACACACATGAGAGAGAATCAAGATGAATTCTTTTAGCCAGAGGCACCAAGTGAGAAAAAAGGTACAAGCACAGTGTTGCTGGACAAATAAATAGCAGTCAGAAGCTTATGTTACTTTCTTGTGAAACACCCTGAAAGTCCCGTGTCCAAACAGCAACGGCCAGGGAGGTTTGAAAACTTGCTGTATGGCAGAAGGCAAGGCAAACACTGAGTGATCATTTACTTGTTAGATTCCTAAATCACCTTGGCTATTGTCACCTTGCATGGATGTGGTGATAACAGGCTGACCGTCCCTTTTATTAGAATATTCAAAGACACATTTGTAAAAGTGCTTAAGATGTCTCCCTACCACCACATTTACACCTGAAAAACATCCTTGATTCTCTTCAGAAGTGGCTGTAGAGGCTTGAATTTGGAAGGTACTTCTAAGCCAATAGTAAGCAAGTTAGGCAAGTACATGGATCTCTTGGGAAATGCTAATCCATTCCTGGAGAAACAAATGTACTGACACAAATGTCTCCTGTTAATTTTATAGTCAAAATCTGAACACAAAACCCAAGACAAATGGATGCTATTTACCCTAAATAGGATACATGGTAATATCTGACTCCTAGCATTTATCTTAAAGTCGGGTGCACCCCATGAAAAGATGACAGAAGCTTTTTATATTTTCTAGAATACAACAAGCAAGAGAAGCAGTTAAATGACATATCCCCTTCTCCTAGCCGTTGGATATTCTGCAGGAACAACCTCTATCCCACAGATCCAGAGAAAGTCCCTAAAGAAAATGTGTGTGATCTCAGCTGTTTAATCAAAACCAAACCACCAAAAAAACCAAAAACCAGCTAACCAAAAAAAAAAAAAAAAAAACCAACCCAAAACCCAGTACAGAGTTATTCTATATTATACTGAAGCCCTAAGAGCTGGTGATTGCCATATTGCAGAGGTACTTGGCACTAAGCATAATGTCAGTTTGATCTTCTGCCAGCATACATGGACTCTCACACAGGTTCTTCTTTGGTGTTTATGTTCCATCGTGATTTAAACTCCCCAGTTACAGAGATACATTTGTTCCAGTAGTCTGGCAGTGCTTTGGACAAGCTCTTTTGTTCAAGCAGTGTGAGTGACATGCTCATGCTGTCAGATCTTGGTCTGTCAGGCACATCCCTGACATGTCCTGACCCATGGGGTACATGAGGACAGCTGTAACGAAGTTATACTTTTCTAAGGCTGAGCAGAGATCCAGGAATGACTAGGAGGGCATCGTTTTAGATATTTGCCTATATCAGAATGTATCTTCCAAACTGCTGCAGGGTCCCAAGTATGCTGAGCATTCTCAGCAGACTGAACAGCTTTGAAACCACAGACCCATTGCCCAATATCTAATAGGTCATTTTCTATATAGAAAATTCTGCATCAGTCTGATTTACGATGGAAATCATGAAGAGAACATCCTCAATGGTAAAATGATTAGTTCTGCTGTGTGTTTCAAAAGAATCAGCATTGGGCAAAGTGACTTTGACCTCAGAAAGAATAGAGTTAGTCTCAGAAAAGTGATTTTGTAATTCTTTCACAGTAAGTGGTGGTTATTGTGGCTTTAAAATGTCCTCTGCCTTGCTTTGATATGCTTTCTCAGACTAGTAAAATGTACACGCTTCACTACCAAGGAACAAGAATCAGATAATTAAGAAAACCGTTTTTTATGTTAAATAGATATGGTTCTGAGCACTATTATGATAAAGATTTGGAGCTTTTTTCTTCTCCTTATTTGGTCTTATTTGAAATAGATTTTCTTTCAGGTAAGGAAGAAAATGTTGTTTCAAATTAAATAAAATGCTTTGTTCTCAGATTATGTAAATTCCCTATAAACACTGGGCAATCTTGGCATGAAAAGTCAGAACATTTTATTTAGAAAATTAAGATTTTGAAATTAATATTTTGACCTTATTTAAAAAAATTTCCTTTTCTTTTTTCAATTTTGACCATAATTCTTAGTTCGGTTTGACACAAATTAACAAGTCCTTTGTTTCATGCATCCTTAGGAAATCTACACTTCAGTGTAGAACTATTACCTAACTGAAGTTACAAGAGCAGCCTCTTCAGAGAAGCAGCTGGAGTTGCTATTGTGGTGCAGTCCCATCACCACAACAGCAGCCAGACCATTGGGAAGGGCAATTAAAACTAGACAGTGAAGCAGACAAGATAAGCCACAAGGAGTCGAAAGGATATGCATGGAAATGGGGATAGTCTATTGATTAGGAGCCCTGACTGCACAGTCAGCAGTTTTCTCATTCCTGTTTAATATGATCATAAATTAGGCTTCTTCCAGATAAGTTAATGTGAATTCACTATCTGAAAAAGAGGTCAAGATGAAACGCTAAAGTTCTTTGGGAAGATGCAGAGGGATAGTGATAATTCAGCAAAGAGACTGGATTTAGTTAAGAAAGATGGAATATATAAATCAAGTGAAGATACAGGCATCTTAATCAATTATCAAAAAAAGTAGTGTCCCACTCTCAGTCACAGGGCTATGCACCAGCCACAAACACAACGAGAAATGGGGAAAACAGGATCATTATTAAATAAAGGGCAGAAATTGAAGTGTACATCCTCATAGCTCTAGCATTTTATTCAGAGAAGTGACAAGAAAGAAATTGCAGACTAAAAAAATTACTTTGATGGTAGTCTGGAAGAACATACATATGTAAATCTAAACCTCTGTTTCTGAAAAACAACCAGCCATTTCAGAATACTGAAATCTTCACATTTGTCTAGAACAAAACCACAGTTTTCCCAACTACATTTCAAAAAACAACCATCCACCTTAACTAGGATAATCATCCTCTACCACTGACCCCTACCTCTCTCCCTTTTTCAGCTCTCTGATTTCACACCCACTCAGATATAAATTGAAGGTGCATTGGCCCAAAGCAAACTCAAGTCTAGTGGGATCAAGAATGATGTAACAGGAGAGAGACACTACATTCTGTTCATCTTCCAGGGTCACTCTTCTGCATTTTATGCAGCTCTTGGATAAAACACACAAAGCCACCATGGAAGCTCTGTGAAGCATTGCCATGTGATTTTTTTTTTTTTTTGCAAGGTACCAGCTGTTATTGGGCCTTGGGTGTCCTTTTCTACAGCAGTTACATGGGGCTGGATGAAGGATACACAGGCAATGAAACTGGAAAATCCCGAGACTCTGACCAGAAACTTCTCTCAGAAAATCTTCACCCAGCATTTGAAGACACCAAACTCAAACAAGCAATGTCTTGTAATCAGACATCCCAACCTGAAGTGTAATTCTGAGAAAAATCTTTCCTCATAAAGAAAGACCTGCTTAGCTGGTATGCTTTAGACAACCAACTGATTATTTAATCTTGTTTTATTTTTGAAAAAAGAAAATCCAGCATATTTAAGTACAGCAATCTTACTAATTAAGCTGCCTAATCTTGGTTTTATCTTTAATTAAAAACCCCGGAACAACAAGACTGGCAAACCTGATGGAGCGGCATGGAAACAGAAGAGAAAGTTATGGCTAGATGGTCTCGTTCTGAGAAGGGTAAAGAGATGGAAGGTGAAAAGGAGGAGGACAGCAGCCAAAAGAAATGTTAAGGCATACAGGAGCCATAAAATATTGCCGTGGGAAAGGCAAAGAAAGTTACAGGCCAAAAGCAGTCTTAGAAGATCCAGAAATAAAGCAAACCAAGGGATTCTGTAACTCAGCTAAGGAAGCAACTGAAAATGCCTTGAAATGCAGCCTGCACATGAATTGCTCATGAAAACTCAAGAAGTTCTAATTTTATGTTTTTCTTTTTCACAGAAACATCCAACCTTCCTCCACTCCACTAATCCCATCCCAAGGATACCACTATATATTCTAAATTGATCTTTGTTCAGTATAAACAAGTTCTGTGTGCCACCAGCTTCTGAACTCAAGGCTTCTTTTTGTGTTTGAGCCTGTCCACGAGCTCCTTGCTCATCCCCACAGACCTCCTGGCGTATTTGCCCGACTTCCTCTTTGTTGGGATGCATCACTCCTGAGCTTGGAGGTGGTGAATTCATGCTCATCATTTAGGTAAAAACCAAAAGAAACAAAAAACCACCTAAAAACTATTTTTCCCTTTGTGCTGAATATGTCTTGAACACAAACTAAGACAAGTCCTCCCCAGCTTCCACCTTCTTATTTCAGCAACCATCTACCAAACACTGAAAAATTAGAAAGCCAGGGGGCACAAGGGAAACAGGAATATCTGAAAGATCACTGAGCATATTTCATTCAGTATCCCCCTTTCCCTCAAGAGTTTATCACCTCTCATAGATGTCTCTAACTTAGAAACAATTAATGGCTCTAATTGCCAGAGCTGTCATTCATTCATAGCACATTAACACATAGGTGGGGTTTTTTTTACAGCTTCTGCTATACATAATTTCTTTTCCAATACATACTTTCATTATTTCATGTATTCTGAGTTATTTCCAAGAAATTATCTGAAGGGTTATATTTCATGTGTGGATTTTTTTAAAATTATTTTTATTTTTTAAAAAGTCACGTAAATAGCTGGACTACAACTGAAATGGCAACAACAATAACAAAAACCCCCATCCTAAAGACTAATTATTAGTCCATGGAATGGCTTATGCATTCCTTACTAGTGAAACACATCCTCCTGTTGCACTCCACCCCCAAAAATGAAGAATTTTCTACTTTTAAACCAATAAATCAGAACAGTCATTTATGCAATAGGGATTCTGGTTTGCATATTTGCCTTCATGTACACCTTTAGATTTGCTGCCTTTTACTTAATATAAACACACAGAGCAACTGTTAAGGGATAACATGCAGATGTGTAAGTTACCATTAACGGCTCGGTAGTCCTACTCAATAAGAAAGGTGGTGCGTATCTGAAAAACCTGTTGCCTTTAAAAATGAATAAAATTAGTAGCATAGTAATCCCCAGGGCATGGCATTTGCATAAAATTAAATATGGGCCTACTCAAGGCAGCTCTGTCATCATACTAGTGGTCCTGTCCAAGTAACCAGCATCATCTGCATAAATAATATCCTGTAGTTTGCATTTGAGGTTAAGGCACCTCAGTTTGGTTGGTTGGTTGTACAACTGGTAACTGCGACACCGTTTGGTTTGTGTCTGCTGGAAGACTTCTGCTAAATTCATAAGCCTCAGACTGCTGTAATCTTGTAATCAAAAGAACACTGACAACCTTTTCCTCAGTAAATGTTTCACCCCATCAATTGGGGATAGATTTGGGAGTCACTTTAAACTGTGTAGCTTTTGTCAAAGCCTTTTTTTTCCCCCTAAACCAAAATTGCAGTAAAAACAAATGAAAGCAAAGAACAGAACTACTACTTCATGACTCAATAACTGCATTTTTCCACTTCCAGTAATAACTTGAATTTGAGCTTTTAAACTCACTTAGGAAATGCCATCATCATAAACTGAACATTGCTCAGGACTCTTTTAACTACTTCTGTAGCTACTAAAACACAGCAAAGGAGCTGATACTGCATTAGAAGAGGAGCAAAACGAGGCAAACTCCAGGCATACCCCACCCTCTTAGTGCCAGGTGTTTGTGTGAGGCCTTACCTGCTGGGTAACGCTCGATGACGGGCCAGTTGTCCACCTGTAGGGTGGCATTGCCACCACTCCTTGTGAAGCGAACCACGTGGTACTTCCCATCGTTAATGATGGCGTTCATCTCTTCGATGGCGATGTCATCCGTCCCAACATTAAATTTAACTCCAATTTTTCCCTGGTGCTGCATATTTAAAAAAAAAAAAAAAAAAAGAGGAAGAAGAAAAAGAAGGTCTAATTAAGAGTTGTTTTGTAAGAAATTGAGACAGTGTGTCATACAGGGGAAGATTTCTAACAACATCTTCCCTCCTCAGATGTAACTTCTGAAGGCTTGTGTGTAGCAGTGACAAACCTTCTGACAGCTTAGGAAGTCTGGGATGCCTTTTTGATGGATAATTGATATTCCAAATGAGTTATTTCACCAAATTGAGCTCTCTCCTTTTCCAAGAGATTCAGATCAAGATGGGGAGGGGGGAAGATGGAGGAAAGCTCAAGGTTTTTGTCTTTGTCCTCTCCCTCACCTCCATGAGGATTAAACAAAAATTTTCCTTTTAGACTTTCAAAACAGAAAGCCTTGCAGTGTCACTTGGAAGAGATACAAGAATTTTCTGGCCATGAAAGCCAAGTGCCAGCCCTTCTTTTCCTTTTTTCAAACCTCATTCATACTTAAGAGTCTTCACAAATTATACTAAAGAAGGAGAATTTTTTTTTTTTTTTCTCTTGGAGAGATTTTTGGCATCACATTGTAGTGATTCTGAATTAAGTTAAGATCATACTGGCTGATTAAGAAAGAGTTCCCTGTTCAGAGCCGGAGAGCAGGGAAAGGCATTGGCTGACACAGGGATGGTGGTAATGTTCCCACTAAGGGCAGAGTCATTCTTTTGCTGGGATTTGCCTATAAACTCTTGTGTCTGAGTGCTCTCAGGGCTAAGGGGACTTCCCATGTACATCCATACCTGGGACCAAAGCAAAGATTTTTCCAAATTATTGTCATATTGGCATGTTTTCATTTTTATTGACTTTTAATTATTAAAATATTCTCTCAAATAAGACACTTGCATTTTAATAACATCCTTTAATGTCTATTAAAGTTAACTTAAGGGCTATGTAATATTTTTTTTTCTCCTATAAAATCAATTCTACTCTTCAATAAAAGTATTTATTACATTGAGGAGAAAAAAAGAAAAGCACTGCATAGTATGAGATTAGGCACTTGTGCATAATAAGTGGTAATTCTACATGAAATTTCATGTTCTTGATACTGGTACATCCTTCATTTAAAGTTAAAAATCTTCATGAAGTTCTTACACGACCAGATCAAACACAATGAAATATTTTACTTTGCACATCTTGGCTATTCACATCAAATTTTCTAGAACCAGTTTCACCTCTCCAGCAGAGCTGTTATGTCTGCTCCCTCTTTGTCTTACTACCCTAGCACTGCTTCCTGCAGTAAGTGTATTCTGCAGCTCCTTGTCTCTGGAAGCCCCCAGCTAAAAAACTCAGGAGTTCTTCATTTTATTCTCTTTTTAAACACCTGACTTTGTTTTCCAACTGCTTGCAGTTACACAGCTGAGCAGCTGCTGAACACCTTTGCAGTTCCTCAACATTTTGGCACGACCCTATCACCTCTTCAGCTATGACCTTTTTTGAAACAATAAAAGGGCCACTCCCTGATGAGATTTGCAGAATGACTCCGAAAAATATTTTTTGTTTGCTCAGTTGATTGAACAATGTCCTAAGCATTCCTCTTTTTTTCTTTGTGGATTGTTCTAACATTTCTGCATTGGCTGGTGCTACTTTTCCGTGTCTATAAAAGCGTCACTTAAGAGTGTCACTATAAGGCATCCACTTTATCCAATTCATGCCCATCTTCTTTTGCCTCTGGTGTGAGTTGCATAGCAATTTCCCAGTTTTCTTGGAAAGGTAACTGTAGCTCTTCTTAATTTTAGCTGTTTCAACTAGACTCAGAATAAATTTCACCCATTTTTTTCCCATGGATGCAGTAGCTTACTTGTTTCACCTGTTTCATTCATATGCTTACTCTCTTTACACAGAAATATATACAAAGAAACATAATGTTGTCCTGGCTTTAAAGTAATCTCCTCTTTTAGTAATTTTTGAAATGCAAAAAACCAGCGTGTAATGATAATGGCATATGCAACTTTTCTTAGTACTTTCAAGAAATCAAAGGCTCTGAGGATTAAAAAAAGCTGACTAATTTTACAGTGACTCATAATTATACTATTCATAACCTACACTTTAAATACTGGCTCTCTTATTTGCTATATATATGCATATACATATATTTTAGATTTTTTAAAAAATGATAAAGAAAACAAAACAGCTTTACAGTGAATAGAACTGTCGCAGGTAAAAAGAAGTGGCACACAAGGTACATATATCAGCAGTTTTTCCAAAGTTACAGCATGTGGGGCTGCAGCCAAGTTGCCATTTACAAATGGCCAGGTATTGGCAAGTGAAATGAATGCTTTGCAGACTTGAAAGCAGATTTTCAGCCTTCCTTTACAGATATATACTTTCTAGTGAAAAAAACCCCAAGTTTCCCTGACTTCCCCACCTTTGTATAGAAATACTGTGCACAGACACCAAACATGCAGACACAATAGCAAATATCACCCTAAAAGCTGCTAACATACTACAGTGATTCTTTTGTCTTTATTTGTAATATATTTATGTATCTGAAAGCACAAAAAACTCCATTTTAAAGGGTACACTTCATTTTTTCCACACTTCTCCAGCACCTGTGGGCATCTCTGTAACCACCCACCCCCCCAAATAAAAAAAGGAAGCAAACCTGTGTTTCACATTGAAGACTTCCTGATTATTATATCCATATTTAAGTTTGACTTCTGGACATCACATCAAACATTATATGAATTACAATCCCACTGTGCACAGCCCTTTAGAACCACAAAACAAAACATGATGCTGCAATAAGCACTTTTCTGTGTAGATAGGGGGTTTTCTGAGCCCTTGCATTATCATGCAGGACTCGCTGCACGCCTCCTGCACTGCAAGATAACATTATTTTTCATTTGTCTTTGGTTAAGACCACGTGCACACAGACTTATTGTGGATCAGCTGACATACAGTAACTTGTTGAGATAACTTGATCTCAGCCTTCAACCATATTATGATTAATCTAGTGGGTCTGTAACCTTTTAGAAAGAACTGGTTTTTATATTTCCTCTTTTTGGAGCAATATGGTAGTGCAGAAAGGAAAGATACTGATAAAATTGAAGCCTACTAAATTACAATTTTCACTTTGCCAGCCTCAGTTGCATAGTAAAGTGGTAGAAATTTTCCTTTATCACTTGTTCATTCAAAATAATCTTAGAAGTCATTCTTCCTTTCAGAAACAGCCTCAGACAAATGCTGAATGAGAGGTTCCCTCTTCAGCAGCCTGCTGATGGGCACTGTAGAAATGCCTGTGCATCACTAAATACTGCAGTAAGTCAGCACTTCTGTTGAATGGTGCCATCCCTGACAACGACCCAAAAGAGTGCAGGCTCATATTCCCGCAAGCAAAGATTTTTTTTTTGCCCACAAGCAAAGATGATAATTTCAGAGCTCCCCTGGTAAAGATCAGCTCTGTACACAGAGCCCATAGAAGTCCACTGCACTCTTTATGGTTCTCAGCCTCTCTTTTCTTTTTCTCAATCTCACCCAGTTGTGAGAGAACATAGTAATGAAATCAATTCCTTTTCCTACCGTGCCTTTATCTATTCCAAACTGCTAAGGCCACAATAACAGAGCAGTGTTGTGCAGGAGGAGGGAGAATTTCCAAGAAAGGCCAAAAGAGAGGATGCACCTTCAGGAGAGGAGGGATGCATTTCAAGAAGTGGCATAAACATTGTGTTTATGGAGATTATTTTGAACCTCAGATCTGAAGGTAATAGGAATAATGCTAAATGCCCCACGTCAGCACCACTGCTCCCTGGGGCAACACAGCACAGGGACCTTGGATTCATGTACAGATGCTCCATGACATTCTGAGCATCATCAGCAACTCTAGAAACGCCAAACTTTTGGTTTGGAGGTGCTTTGGCCACCAAGCTGTCCTGTTTCTGAGGCCAGGGTAGCTCTTATTTCTATATTAACTACAGAGGCAGATAAGTTAATTTGTTGTTGGCCAAAGTGCCCCTGCACATTACTGCAACACACAATGCAGGCTTTGTTTATAGCTTAAATTCTGCTGTCCAAGCTCACAGGCTAAGGACAAACATGTCAATGGCTTCAAAGCAGTTGGATAAAACCGTGAGACAGCTCCAATTCTATGCTCCCAATGTGCTCTGAAACACTGGGAGCTTTGATTGCTCAGATAGTATAGGATGTGTATGTGTGCACCTGTACATACCAATCACTTCAAAATGTTTTGTCTTCAAAAGCTCTGGCAGCTACTGCTGTAATCTAGCAACTCCAGGGGAGTATTTTCAAGCCTGTTTTAAGAATTGTGTACTCTAAATACTTAACAGACTTCTGATGAGGCACCAGGAATGCTGATGAACCCAAGAACCAAGCAAGAAAGGTGGAATGCAAATCAAGCCAGCAGCTGACATTGCAATTTGTTCCCTGTTGGACTCTAGTTCAGGGCTACCAATCTGCCAAAATGCAGTAAAACCAATGCTAGTATTATATATATGTAATTGATATTTCCTATAACATCAGCAATGCTTCACTGCTCTCTGTAGCAATAACTCTGGAATTAGTCAAACATGAGTGCGTGCAAATTTGGCACAACAGTAGTTTTAGAACAGACTGCAGAGAACCTAAGCTCGTAATGCTTACAACCTTTAACCACTTCCAAGGAAAAGTAATAACACTGTGACTCCCACAGGTGAACAAATAGAGAAGAAAAAATTCAAGCATGTCAGCTTGCATTTTATATCATCAGCCCCTGAGGCACCACTTCCTGGTGAATGTGGTAACAAAGTCTTACAACTAAGTGAAGGTTTACTTTGATTTTATTGAAGTGTAAGTTTCTTGAGTTTTATTAAGAGTGAGATCATTTTCACTCAAATGTAATCAGAGGTTAATATTCCGTATGATAGAAATCTATGGAAGATGATTAAAACAATCTCTGGGTTTCTCAATTCTGTAAGGAAATGTATATTTTAAAATAGTACTGCTTGCTTCAGAAAGTGAGGGGAGGGATATACAACAGACAGAAGATACACTTGAACTCCAAGACCAATGGAGTAACTACATATATTTTAGTCCAATAATCCATCGTTATTTCTTATTACCATCTAGTATCTTCCAGAAGAAATGCTTCCTGGAAAATACACAGAAAATATAAACCGTCTGTGAAGAATTCTTTGAATGAATACATCTCTTATATGCCAGTGAACTTTCTGAATACTGAGTTTTAAATTCATTCTCTTGGGTTTTACGCCATTGACCTAACACTACATTTTTTTTCTTGTTGTTGTTATTGCTTTTCTCTATCAGAAGTGACAAAATAGCCAACCTATCTTTACCAACAATAACCATTTTTTCCCTTTTTAGTCAACTGCAAGTCAAGACACCACAGAAACAGGCATTCTCCTGTCATACCTCATCTTGAGTACTTACAGTGAGTTTTTGTGCCCTTTTATGAATTCAGAAAGGTAACCATTTGCAGGGATGGATTAGAGCTTTCAGCATATCAGTGCTTGACATACTGCAGAAAATGCAGGAGGGGCTTGAAATCTCTATCAAAGTGCTGGCAAGCAAAGTTACTACTTAGAGGTTGGCACTTTGAGCAAGGAAGCAAAGACTTCTGCTGATGCCTGATAGGATGCATCCACCTGGTACTCAGTCTTTTGGCACCTGACAAGTGGGAAACTCTTTGGTTTCTCTTTCTTTTCCCAAAAGCTGGTAATGTGTAGCCAGCGTGGAAAAGCAAAGAAAACAAAACAAACTAACCAAACTTTCCCTTTTTCTGGTTTCCTGGTGAGGACACTAAGCTATTCCCAGTGTTCTTTCTTGCAAGTTCTCACCATTTATTTGCACCATTTATTTTCCCAATATTTGTTTAATTCTTAAGTTCACATCTTTGTAGACCTTTGGTTACGGGGAAAAAAAAAAAAAACCACAAACAAAACCAAAATACTTTCATCTTAATCCAAGCTACAAGTTCTGATAATTGTACTGAAAAGCTGAAAACCCAAAGCTGTGCAAGACACTGTGTTGGTAGACTAAGAGAAAGAACTGGAAATCATGTTAAATCATGACTGGGCTTGAGGCTGGAATCCAAATGTGGCCCTTGGATTCCTGTGAGAAGAGCAGTCAGATCTATGATACCCATTTACACACACCAGTTGGAAATGCAATCCTGGCAGCAAAATGCTGCCTAACACTGTGCTATGCCACTATTCAGATTATTCATAGAGGAAAAATGTCTGCAGAGCCAGAAATGTTACCAGTATTTCCTGCAGCACCTGTGCATGCTCACCTAAGCACACATATACCCTTTTCATCTACACCAAGATCCTTCCAGAGACAGTACAAAGCACTTAAAAGACAGATCAATAATCATAAATATACAGCAACAAAACTTCTTTTTCCTCCCCTGCTTTTGGGAGCCTCAATTGGTTGTGCCATGAATTTGCATCATGTTTTACTCTCCCATTTTACTCAGAATTTCTGTAAGACCCTTTAATAAACCTCTACGTGACCCCAATTTCATGCCATTAAGTTATCTAGGTTTTCTAAATCGATACGGAAATAATAAAAATTCATTGTTCACCAGATGTCCCTGGTTGACATACAAGAAATAGCACTGTCACTGTAACAACATTATGTATACAAATACATACAGATGCTACCAGAGCTACTGCACTCTTAAACATTGGTCAATAAAAATTAAGCATCTTCTAGCCTTAAACCAATGACCCTTAAAAGAAATAAGGGTGAAAAGAAGAAAGGGTGAAGGAAAGAAATAAGTATGGGCTCAGCATCCCACTAATTTACAGCTGAGGTGCACCTGGAAAAAGAGACACCTAAGTGGCTCACTAAGTGGAAGAAACAACATGTGACAGAACAATCTTTTATGTCCCAAAACGCCATCTATGTGACTCACAGAACGAAATTCCTGGAAAGAAG
The DNA here is from genome assembly GCF_009650955.1 of Corvus moneduloides. NCBI lineage: Eukaryota > Metazoa > Chordata > Aves > Passeriformes > Corvidae > Corvus > Corvus moneduloides. The sequence goes on along the minus strand of NC_045478.1, from coordinate 105,338,016 downwards.
TTATCATGAGAGCAATCATTCACTGACCCAGCATCTCAGGGCAGGAAGCAACTACTCTTTACTGCTATGAAATAATGACTTGTATTACTTTTCTGCTTTAAAATAGTTGTCCTCACTGTCTGCTGTGAAGTGTTATAGCAATTCGATTTATACATGAAGCTCAGCAAGCAGAAAATATAGAAATATTTATAAAACTACAATTCTGACACTTCAACTCTCAGTCTGCAGTCTGCTTAGTTTCAAATGTTTTAATTCTCACTGCTATATATTATAGGTGTATTATTTCAGGTTACCCTGATGATGAATTCCTGAGACAGTGCAATTAGCTGAACAACCAGCCCCCGAAATGCAAAAGTTATGAAAGACATATGGTGTAGAGCCCACAGCAGCAGCATACTGCATCTTATTATCCACTCAGCATCATTACTGCAGTACACAAAATTAGGTTTTTCTGAGAAAACCTGCAGTAAAGAACAATTTAAGTAGCCAGCCCTTAATGTGCTATTTCTTTCAAAATAAAATGTTTCACAGAAATACCTTGACCTTACCAGTGCCTCACTCAGGGGTTTCAGGCATGGTAAGATGCTATGGATGGTTTGAAGAGATGCTGTTCACCAAACAGAGCATAGTCTGAAAGAAATCAAGTCTTAAATACTGGCCAAGGTAGCTCACAGGGCTTGGCTTTGCTCTGCACACCCATTCTCCATGAGGGCAGACATCTTGAGTACCTTAAACACAGGATGTCCAGCCTGAGGAATTCTATACTCACTGGCAACTCCAGCTACTCACAGATGGAAAGCAGTGCTCCTCCCCACACGTATATCAACATGTGTTTCTGAAAGGGCATGGTGAGATTTGAAAATTAGGCTTGCTTTCCAGTTTTTCATAGTGTGTTTTATACAGAGATTATAAAAAACAGCATTCCTGGAACTCAATACAGTCATCCAAAGGTGTAAAACAAAGGAGTAGCACCTTGGTATCAGTACAATCTAATCCACACTGGAAGTTGTCCTGGCTTAAGGGTATTGATTTCTGTGTTTAGAAAGGTTTCACAGAACTCTTCTGATAATTTGTCTGAAACAAATCCAAAGTCTGAGTGAGTAGGAAGTATAACTGGGACCAGAAGTGAAGAATCAGCAAATTCTCAATCAGGTTTTCATGCTAAATGATTAATAGCCATATGAACAACACACATGCTCATGAAAACACCAGTAATTATTCTTTGAGAATCTGGGTCAAAGACTTTTCATATTAAAAGCCTGTAAGGAATTATTAAAAACCAAAAATGGCATTAGACATCCAACTCCTATTGAGCTTTAATGAAAAATGAACACCTACCTGCCATTCACACCTTTGCTAAGATCTCCTTTAATATTAACCAGGGTTTTGAATATTTCCAGATGCCTACCACAAACACTGGGAAAAAGCACTTTTTAAAGACTTCTTAAACACACATTTTGTATTCCTTTGTTGTTCTGATTGACTGTATGTTAATGTATTTCTAGAATAGTTTCCTAAATATTGTTCTCTTGCTTTGGGGTCACCAGCTGGAAATAACCTGTTCCTAATTCATCTTGGCTGCTAGGTACTTATTAGTGACAAGAGTTTACATGAAAGAAGATTGAACAGAAGAGGAAAAAATCCAGTCCACAAAGTGATTTAAAAGCTGGGCATCTGAATAGTGGACTTAGATAAATATTTTTTGCCTCCTACCTGTAAAATGAAGAAAGCATGATATTGTCACTTCAGAAAATTGTCTATCTGAAGCAATTTATAACTGAAAAGTAGTTCAGCAGAAGTAAAACAAAAAAACAAAAAAAAAAAAGAAAAAACCCCAAAAATATCAACTACTGGTCTATGAGACAAATGTAGAACTGAAGTGAAAAGCCCTCTCACAAGGACACGTAACTACGCTGTTACAAGCCAGCACAGCCATAACATGCCACAGGTTGGACTTGGGCTCCCTGCAAGAAAGGCAAATCCTGGTTGTTGTCCCATTTTCTGAGCAGTCCTATCACTTCTGTTGCCAGCTTTTTTCCTTTTATCCTCAAGTGTGGAGCCATTCTATGGCAAGCTTTCATGCCATGTATATTTTCCTTCACGGTAGTAGTTTCCTTTATCTTACCTTTCTTCATCTTGAAGATCTTTCAGAATCAAAACCAATTTGACAATTTACTGGTGTGCTGTGCTGTGCAGAGTAGCCTATTATCAATGCCACAACAGAGGATCTCACTTCTTTTGATCACTTAATGCTACAGAGCATGTAAAAACCCTTACACCAAATGCATGTAGCACACGAAGTGATCAAACAGTGTTTGTTGACTGGACTGTAAAATCCCTCAGATAGCTGGAAGGGAAAGCAAAATCTGATAGCTACCTCCACGTTCTCTGCTCCTGCTGCTAACAACCCCCAAGGTTTGAAAGACATTGTTTTGGCATCTTAATAAAGCAAAACAAAACAAAACACCACCCTGTGGAAGAGTAGTGCTACAAATGAAAAGGCTCTGTACAAGAAATCATTAGTGTTTGTGAACAGCCTCTACAAGGTAGAACTCTCTGGGGGGAAGCCCTGCAAAATAGCACGAGCACCTTTGACAATGTGCTCCTCAATAATCAAGAAGTTCCTTAATTTTATTTAACAAGAAATCTGTCAGATAACTGAAGAGGCTGACCTTGAGAAAATCAGAAAAGATCAAAACTGAATTTAACCCACTCCAAGGGAGCTTTGCCTCTAACATGTCAGTACTGTCAGGCTCTGAATGCCTTCTGTGAAGCAGGGAACAGTCATGAATGCTGTTGTCCTTACTGGAATGGTCAGCATCAGGCTTGAACAATGTCCAAATATATTCGTGTTCATGAACACAAGGTTGTTTAAAAGAATCCCTAACAATGTCTAAATACTTGCTTTACAACAAGTAAAACAACGGCCATTAACAGCCAAATTGCAATATGCATCATTATCTTTAAAATGCACGTGGGAAGGGAACAGCATCATCGTTTTAGTTACAAACTCTTCACTTACAACAGACTTTTATTACAATTGGAAAGCACCATTTTTGGAAATGGGGCATGTTAGGCAGCCAGCAATCAATGGTTTAGGGCAGCATTCTAGCCTCACTGGTGGTGTGCTCCTGACTTCTCCCCTTACTTCATCTACTTTCTTCTCCTTTTGTTTTTTATTATACTTGGCAGATATTTGCCTTGGAAAGTTAAAAGTCAGAAGGAACTCCACAGAAGTCAAGGCTGCTTTAGAAATAGTAACATGCTAAAAACAGAACATTTTTCATTAGAGTTACTTGTCACTTTTTCAGAGCTTCTGCCTTGTACTGCTATTCTCACACATTCCACTGTGGAAGAGATGTGATGGTAAAATATTTGAAAGACAGCTGATGCAAATTATGTGCTTTCCATTTTTATATTTTTTTAAATTCTGTCTTTACTAAGATCAAGGTTTTACTAGAAAGAGCTTAGTAGAAAGCAGATATATAACTGTTTTTCCTTTTCATACTTCTACATCTTTAATGATAGTGAGGGACTATTTGAAAAACAGTATATTAATAATTTCACTGCTATTTGGTCAGATAAGCTTTTGCAACTAAATCAAGGTGGCAGGGAAAAGAATGGGCATCTCTGAAAGGGAAGGGAAAAAAACCCCATCAAAAACCTGCAGAGACCCATTGGAAATGGGACTTCCTAAAAACACAGCAGGGGAAAAAAGTCTGCATCTTAAATAGCCTCATGGGGAAGCTTATGTTTGAAATAACTTGTGATCTGCACCAGATAACCCAATGTCTTGCTGACTTTGCTGGTGTCACAGAGGTGAGGTTTCCACATGGGTGAACAAACCACTCGAGCAATTTATTCAAAAACATTAGACTCAAATTGGCTTTCATACAGCACCAGGCAAGGTAGGTGTGTGTGCATGGCTGTGCACACATACTGCCTTTCTGACATTCTTCTGTGCTAAATGAGATAACTTAAAGGCTATAAAAAGAAAACCCTATTTCTTTTCCTTCTCTTATTTTTTCCAAATTGTTCTTTGCCCACAAATAGTCTCATTAAGCAGCAACACCATCAGAGGACATCAGGCACACATTCTTTCACCTGAAGTGAAGCTCTAGCTTTTTGCCACTTCTGCTTTGTCAGTGCAATTGCTAACAGGTTTATTGGCTCTGCCAGTGCAATGGGCATTTGTGATTGACAGATCTCCTCAGTAAACATTCTCCCATTTCCTCTTTCAGCTCAAGCAGAGCATTGTGCAAGTGCTGTGCCCACCCTGCTGTGAGGAAACTCCACAAACTCCAGCATAAAGAACACACCACAAGCAAGGAATCCACTGGAGCTGCTCTGCCACTAAGCTCTGCTTCTTATATTACAGGAGGGCTTACATTAATGCCTAGATAGTTTTAATTATTATTATCTTCTGTGCTGCATCCCACAGTCAAACACTGAACTGGAAGCAGAAAGGTAAGTGCTGACAGTCAGCCATTTTTCCACCTGCTCTCACCAATATAAACCCATCACAACCTGCAGATACCTCCTTGAATGCTCGTATCTCTCTATATTTGATGTATGCAGATATATATATAGGAGAGTGATGAGGTGAAACAGCCCCTCCTCCTGCCCACTCTCCATGCAGAGGGGTAAGAACAAGAATTCCTGATTAATTACTTATCAAGGCAAATCACCTTAATTAGGGTCAAATTCTGTGGCAGTTTAATTCATTCTTCAGTTTCTGTGTGTGAACATATTTCTTTCTACAGAACAATTGATTTGCATCTCAATTCACACTCTTCAATTACATTTTTACTTTTTAAAGGAAAAAGAAATTAAAATAGTATCTTTTGAAATTAGCGTATCTGTTAAGAGGAAGATCCAATTTAATTCATAAGGAATTAATGTTTCCTGCTCTTTTACTCCTGTTATCCTGCTGAAGAAATTCTTGCAGAGATTGCACTACTGGTGGGATCAAGGCAGTTCTCAGCCTCTTAAGCTCCTGGCTGAAGTGCTGATCCCAGTGAAGGAGAAGGATGCGTTCCCAGACAGAGAAATACTCAGACACACAGGAAATCTTGTGCTGTCACAGGTACCTGTTTATACCTATATGTACCCCAAGGGAGGGTGGCTGGCTTCCGTTCCTTCTCATTACCCTCATAACAATTGTTTCAAAAGATAATTTTCCTATTTAAAAAAAAAAAAAAGAAAAAGAAATTCCCCCTCTGGCATATGGCTAAAATTATTTAATTTGGAAAGGTGTCATGGATTCACTGTTTCAAACTCTAAAATTGCCACTGCTTACTGTATTTATCTTTATGTACTTATTAGCATTGATACTGAATAAGGAAAGGTTTTAGCTTGACTCTTAGTAAATGAGATGGATAAAAATAGGAAAAAATAGATGTGAAAAACTGTTTAGTCTTAGGAAGTAATGAAACTCAATACGAAGCCTCAGGATGTGATTCACAGGGAGATGGCCTATGATCCACTAGAGAGGCTTGCTTTGAAAGCTTTAGACAAAAAATAAATAAAAGAGGAAAAAAAATATATAACCAAATATTATGCTCTTAATACTTTCTTCGTTTTTTTAATAAAGGAACCTAAGACATGGAGGTAAATCTTCCATATACAGCCTCTAACTTCTTTGTCATTCCTGTATCTGTTGGACAATGGGTGTAAGGTTTACTAGATACAGAAGCAAACAAAAATGGGGAGCAGCACAGTAGGAGCAGCCTTTAGCTTTAGAGATATAATTTATGATTTGTAACTTCAGCATTTATTTCCTGACAATTTATAATCTGATGATTATAAATCCACAGTATGAACTAGATTCCAATTCCTTGTGAAATATTTTTGCATCACATTTACAGCTGTAAAAACAAACAGAAAAGCTGTTGTTGGGCAGCCCTCAACTCAGAGGGATTTAGATTTGGTTTAGGAAACAGTCTACCCTTATTCCAAACCATGTAATTGCAGGCTGGGATACTTTCCACTTCAGTGAGTAGAATACTGGGATACTTTCTACTCTGGTAAGTCCAAGGCCTTCCTGCCAGGCAATTCCCACCACTATCCTACACAGCCATTCCAAAAGCAGAAATATATCTGCTTAATGGATGTTTCTATACTGTTTCCAGCTTTCCCTCCCCACTCTCCCCTCCTCCCCAAGATTTCCTGGACAAGCTGAAGTTTTCCAGCTTCCTTGGTTCCGCTTTCTGGGGCACAGCCTGACAAAGGAGTGACCCCACTCCACGCTTGCCCTGCTCCTGGAGAAAAAACCATGTAAAAGAGAATTGTAATGAGAAGTGTCAAGTTATCAGAGCCTGACAGAGCCTTCAGGGATCTTTGAAAATACATTAATGACTGCAACACAAGCCCACTGTGGTGTTACAGGATCTTCCCAAGCCTAGTCCTAAAGAAGCTTCCTATGAATCAGTGACGTCAGATTATGAAATCAAAGCTTGCCCTCTCCTTGCCCTCCTTCTTCCTTATAATATATATACCTTGCAACCCACATAATGTCCTCCTGCCCCACAAAAAAACCCTCAAATTATTTTCAAAGCAGAACATGGTAAAATGTGAATATACAAAGCATTGTGCACAGATGGTGCCTTTCTGCTCCCCTCGGGCAATCCCTTTAGGGATATTATTGTTGGTAATAATTTGCTTTGCTTTAAAAAGCAAATAAGTGCAAAATAACAAATGCAAACAGTGAAAATAATGCAGAAATACGTAATGAAAAATTGTACGGGCTGCAAAAAGTCATTTCATATTATGTAGACTTAGAAAAACAATTCAAGTAGATATTGTCTGAAGAAAAAAGTATTTCATGCCTTCTTGCTGCCACTAGAACAGCTTCAGCAAACAGTTCTAACCAACCCAGTGAGCCAAATCGTAAAGCTTCAGGCAGTCACAAAAAGCTATTGATTTTCAGAAAAAAAGAAAAACGAGCTTTTTTAGCTGTAAATTCCTATTGACATTTGACAAAAGTGTGCAAGGGGCATGTGCCAGTATAGCCATTGTGGGAAAAGCCAAAATTGCAGCTTCTCTGGTTAAGCTCCTCAGAAGTTTATTGTGGTCAGCCTCAGCCTGCTCCATCCGATCTTGGATCAAATAAAACACAGCACATGTGATTCCCAAGAGCAATAATCAAAACTGAGGGTTTCAGATTCTGCTGGAAACAAAATTACAGGAAGAAGAAATGAGCTGGATATTTCTTTTTATTGCTGGGAAACAGATTTCTAACAACAAACCATGTGGATTTATTTTATTTTTTTGAAGTTAGCTCACCTATCCTGTGTAAATACATCACTGATGGATCCAATGGGAACCCTCCTCCCCTTGCACAGGACAGGTCTCCATTCCCTACAAGCAAAAGCATTTCAAAAGCCAGGTTTAGGCCATCCTAAGAAAGGATGACATGAGGCTGGACTATATGTTATTCCTCCCTTCTCTGAACATCATCTCACTTGTTTTCCCTCCTCCTGACAGTGGAAAAAAAGAGCTCATTCCCATTGCAGCCTGGGTCCTCTGGTCACCGTTAGTGGGACAACTCATCAGTGCCTTTAGGGTTGACACCAACCTTTTCAGCCTGGAGGTGTGTCTGAAGAACAGGTTGGGCTACTTTCTCCTGCATATAAAAGCTATAAAGATGGGATAATAAACTTTCAACAGTTTCTAAGGCACTCAGATGCAAAGCTGCCAGCAGCTGGTGCTGCATAAAACACTGCAACCCAACTTTATCACTGCTTTTACTCATATGACCTAGAATGGTTTGATTACATCTACCCATAATATATTCACATTTCTGCCTGGATATACTATGACTTGCACTCAGTCTCTCACCTTAAATATGCTGTTGAGAAAACGAGCTGGGGAGGTCCCAGGAGTGCAAACTGATAACAGTTTTTTAAACTGTAGGGTGGGAGACACAGGTAAATATTTATTTTGCTACATATGTAACAAAATGACCCACTGAAATTATATTGTCAGAGTTTCCAACCAAATGCAGCAAAACCTAAAAGGCCTGTGCACTTAACCAGTGCCTGATAATTCAAACATTCAATAAGTGAGAATAAATCAAGTCTGGGTAGAGCCACACAGCAACTAAAAGGACAGAAAACATTCACTGAATTTCAAGCATTTGACAAAACAATTTCCTTCTAGACCTTCATTTTGGAGCACAGCACCCAAAAGAGAATAGAGATGGGAAGCTCCAAAGATTTCACAAGCTTTTGTTCTGATCTCCCTATGCCTGAAGATGCTGCTCCATTTTCCAGCTGCTTCTCGCACCACTTTCTGAGGGTAGGCTGGACTAAATTCCGTGTTTAATTTAACATTATAATCCTGGGAAACAGCTGTTAGCCACCTTCCAGAGTCATTCACGGGAGAGTTTCTCCAGGTTTGTTACCAGCGGTGAAGGGTGCTGACAGAGGAAAGTGCCATCACTTGTCCCCTAAAATCACCTTGCTGCTTTGTATTACAGTAATAAATACATAATGACGTTGTGCATTTAAAAAAACCACCCCAAACAAACAGCAAAAGCCTTTCACAGTCTTCAGGATATCATTGCCAGCATCCCATTACAGATTCCGTGAGGCAGCAAACGGCTGGTGTTTATTATTAAGTATGACTGAACCTCAAACCCTCGTGGAATAAATACAGCTAGGATATATGTGAAGTACTTGCCTGCTTGCCTGCACCTGCCAACACTTGTCTCACTCTTGCAGAGGATACACAAAGCAGCAAGAGAGTCTCAGGGTTCGGAGACTCCCAGCTTAATACTTCCTAGTGCTAGTGGCTGCCAGAGTAATTTTAGTCTCTCCATTTGGGTTCATCTTTTGTACAACAGCGATAACATCTACGACGCCAAAGATGCAAGGACATGGTGCTGCTCACAGAAATACGACAGCAGAGCCCACAGATATTGGCAAGAACGTGAAGATCTTTCAATCACACATCTCGGTCTGCAAAGTGCAAGTCAGGACACTTGGAAAAAGAGAAGATCTTTTGTGTGCCTTTGCACTTTTTCCTTTTATGCAGCAAAATCCAAAGTCTTTTCCAAAGGAAATCTAAGCCAAGGCAAACCAGATATATATTGATTAATCATGTTCATATTATGTCTGGAAAACATTTCTGCCATCTCCTCTTTGAGAAGTTATATTTAGAGTTGGGGTAGGAGCATATTTAGATGGAAGGGAAAATACATAGAAGAAACTGAATCTGCAATCACATTTCCTGATTAGATCTTACCGGAGTGCTGTCTCAGTGCTGCCTAAACATGGGGTAGTAAATGCCTTCAGTGCTCATTTTCATGCTCTCTATCCCTGCCTTCTCTGCAAATCAATGATTGGGTCATACGTATGAATTGGTTTTTGGGGTTTTTCTTGATTATTTTTGAGGTTTTTTGTTTTATTCCTCAGCTATAAGCATAGGCCCTAACTCCAAGCACAAAAGTCCTTACTGGGCAAGGGGAAAAATTGAATCAAAACCTCTTTTTTTTAATAAGAACCACCTTAATAATCTCTTGAACAAATGTACGGCTTTAGGGAGATACATAAAACAGTGAACACAGATATGCAGAAAGGTGCATTCAATCCCTTTCCTCCTGCTTATATTGAATAGAAGGTAAAATTGTCTCTATCAAGAAGACATAGAGGTTATAAGAATAAAGCATCATGAAAACCTGCAGTAATCCAAGCTTAAAAATACCTTGTTAGTAGAAATGGAATTGAAAACTTTGAGGATTTACATGCATCAATAAGCAGTTTCATTACTTCCATACCTTAACTTATTCACAGTGTGTACTTGGACTGGTAAAAATAAACATTTAACTAGATTTTTTTGCTTTTTTCTTTTTTTTTTCTGAATATGGGTGTGCATTGAAAAAGATGAGGTTCAGTCTTCTAAGCTTTGTAATATTATGAGCTTTGTTAGCAGAAAGAGGATGTGAAGAAGCAACAATCAGCTTTATGACAGGCACTTCATTAACCCACATACTTCATAATTTGCTCACTGAACTAGCTGCTTTTCCTCTTCTCTCAGCAGGAACATAAATAGCAAAGACTATCATGAGCTGTTATGCTACTGGAAGATTGTTAATCTTACCAAATATACCACGGAGCATTTACTGCTACATATTTATTTATTTAGATTTAGAGCCTGATTAAAGGGAAGACAAAAACGATATATCTTGAATCTGCCTCTCAACTGATACCTAAATTGCAGCACTGCACTTGAATAACACTCAGCTGAGCTGGAGAATTTAAAGAAACCAAGTGTTTTACCCCACCAGCAATTCCTGCACATATTATCTAGGTGACAAAAATGCATCTGCAAGAAAATATCAGCCTGTGTTTCAAGAAGGACCAGCATGGCAGGGGATGGAAAAAAGATGGAGTGGGACCAGCAGAGCTCTTTCCTGCCTTGCACTGGGAAGGACAATTTGTGTCTGAGCTTGCAGAGGGAGGGATATGATGATGGAAGAGCTAATCCAAGCTTATATGGTGCAGCGCCCACGAGAGGGGTCTGCAGGCACAAGGAGCAAGCCTTGAGGTAAGTCGTGGTTTGGGATCTGGCTGTGATTTTAACAGTCAGTTCTATCAATTGCTCCAAAACACCTGCATCAAGACCCCATAAGACCTCCCTCTCCTCAAAGAGGAGCCTTGTAATATGCTGTGATAGTTAAGAGCCCTTTCACTGGAGAGAGGGGCGAATTGGTGAGAGGAGTGTATGTGTGTCCACACAAGTGGTAGAGAGCTGGGAAACAAAATAATTAACACTGAAATAATGCAATTATTCAACTGCAAGAATAAAGGGCAATCAGTGGTACAATCTCTTTGCTTTATCCCTGTATTTATTTGTTGTGAATCTGAGCGAACGTTGCTCACAGTGGGGGATTTTTGATGGCCTTCGGTAGGCTTTGATGAGGCTCATATTTGCTCATTTGCCCAATGTATTTATCTGCACCACCAGCAGCGTTGATCAGCATGGAGCAGCAAAGCCCAATGAAAGCTTTAAATAATCTCCCACTTGTTAAACTATCCTCAGCTCAGATTCAGGGAGTTTATATAGCAAACACTACCTGAGTCATTCCTCTGGGAGAATAATGGACTGAATGATGGGAAGACGTTTCCAAAAATGCTTAAATGGCTATTAATAGAAGTTGTGCTCCTAAGTTATTTAAGTGCTTTTGAAAGTCTGAAACAAAATTCAGCTCGGCAATCGGAATCACCAGAGGAACCTTTCTGTTATACTTATTGCAAAAACAGTAAGACAGAATCAAATTCAGCAAAAATGAAAGGTTTCTGCATTTACACCAGCAAACAACTGATTAAAGGATTATGAAGCAGAATTATGTCTGCAGAATCATCTTTCACATGAGCTTAAACGCCTCCATAAGGACCACTGCAGTTCCACAACTGCAGTGTGCCAGAGGGCTTTGGTGACTCCCAGTTTAGCCCAAGTTGAAGTTTAGCAAGGGCAAGTTCTAAATTCTGTATCTGGGACAGGATAACATGTAATACATGGACAGACTGGGGAATGAGATGCTGGAAATCAGTGCCACGGAAAGGGACCTGGTCCATGGCAAGTTGAACATGAGTCAGCAGTGCCCTGGCAGCCAGGAGGGCCACCGGTGTCCTGGGAGGCATCAGGCACAGCATCGCCAGGTGGGCAAGGGAGGGATTGTCCTGCTCTGCTCTGCACTGGGGCAGCCTCACCTTGACTGCTGGGGGCAGCTTTGGGTGTCACAATACAAAAAGGAAATTCTTGCTCTCTACAACTGAAAGGAGACTGTAGCCGGGTGGGGGTCAGTCTCTTCTCTCAGGCAACCAGTGACAGGGCAAGAGGAGATGCCCTCAAGCTGCATGAGGTGAGGTTCAGGTTGGACATCAGGAATAATTTCTTCACTGAAAGGCTGCCTGTTCCCAGGGGTGTGGTGGAGTCACCAACCCTGGAAGTGTTCAAGAAATGGCTGAACTTAGTGCTATGGTTTAGTTGGCATGGTGGTGTTTGGTCAAAGGTTACCCTTGATGATCTTGGAAATCTTTTCCAACCTCCATGATTCTATGATATACAGCCCAGTGTCAGGTCACAATTCCACAATAACCTGAAGAGCAAAAACATGGAGTGATTTTTTTGTCTAACCTTCCTATAAGCGCACTCTGAAACCATGACGACACCCCAGATTTCCTGTTCCACCACAGGAGAGTTACAGACTATGAAATTCCAGTCTGTGACTGGTATGTGTGAGGCAGAGCCCCACTAGGATGCTGGAGATTCCATCATACAAATTTAAACAGCAGTATATCAGCACACCGTTCAAAAGAACGTTTAGTTTTTCAATTGCCAAGTCTGGCCTTGGTTAAATACCTTCCTTGAAAAGAGAAATTGTTTCTTTCAGAATGATTTTTTCATGGATGAGCTTTATTTCCAAGGCATATTAGTTTCTGATGTATAAGCATTTTAACCCCCTCAAAAACAGTCTGCCAGAAAATTTATGATCACCTTTTCTATTTTTTTCCTCTGATTAAGCACATTTGCAGTTGGAATGCATCGAGCTGGCAATGCTAGTTTTATCTCATTAGAAAGTGCAAATCTTTTCTGCATCACCATTCACCTGGGTACAATTTTTAAATTACTGGTACAAGAGTCAGAGAGTGTCAGGCTACAGAGAGACAAAGCTTGCAGGGAGAGGAAATCTCTTCCCAATAACCAACCAAAAGCACAAGGGGGAGAGGACAAACTTTCATACTGACAAGGCCATGTTTAGGTATGAGGATCAAAAAGCAATGAAAATAATTGAAAATTTGCTCTCCCTGTAAATCTTGCCTTTTTGTAACTTTACATGAGCTGACTGTACCACCATTATTACAGAGTTCCTGTGAGGCCTTTTGGTTGTAAAAGCATTTCCTTCTACTAATTCCATTAAAAAGAAAGTTTCAGACATGACTACTTGATTGACACATTATTAGGAAAAGTATGAGAAAATCAGCAGTGTCGCATTAAGCTCCACTGCCACAGCCATCATCTTTCCCAGCATATCTCTGTATCTTCCCTGCACTGCGAAAAGGCAAAAGGAGAGAAAAGACTATGCTCATTAGGAAGAAAAATGGAAGAAGCTCTTCTGAGCATCCCATCTGCTGCCATCGTGTCACAGATATCACATTTTACCGCTGTCACCAGCAGGTGCATGCAATTAGATGACAACAAAATGAACTATGGCTTCCCAGTGACTGTTTCGAGCAGATTTCAGACTGTTGGCAAGTGTGAGATAACAGACTATGGGCATTAGCCACTGAATAATTCCTGGAATTTACATGAAAAATGTACAGGTGATTAATTCTGGTGTAGAAGACAACTGCAAGAAGTGATAGACACAGCAACTGCAACAAAGCAGAGGACGATGGAGGGCACGGGCTGGGCTAATTCAGGCTATTGAAGTTATTATGAAGACATAATAAGGCCAGTCTGTTCAATTCTGTTCTCATTTGCTGTAATATATCGGGACAATCAAGCCCAAAACAAATGCATAAAAATACAGCCTCAGTATGCTGAGGGACTAGGGACAGAGCATGGATGTTTTCTACTCCTGTCACCTAAATATATTTTTACTGTTCACAACTGGTGGCTAATTAACAGAAGGGTTAATGATCATTAGAAGCTCACCAACTTTCAAGTGAGGCAAAAAGCGTAACATGCAAATCACTAACAAAAGAACAGCTGAAATGCCTGTTTTCCTGTAGTGTTGCACTGAAAAAGGAGGAAGCCCCTGTGAAGCAGACAGAACAAGGACGATGTTCCTGCAGGAGCATGTCCGAGGCACAGCCCTTGGGGATGAAGCTGTACTGCCAATGACTATTCATGTACAACTGCTGTGCCACACAAAGATGGCAAAAATTACTGTAATAGCCAAAACATTCTTCCCACCAAAGGCTTCTTTCTGAGTGCTGGGTGTCTCCTTTGTACTGAATGCCCTGTGTTTGCAGGGCTCTATTCACACTTGCTGGGGAAGATTCCTCCCTTCCTTATCTGAATACAACAATGCAGGAAAAACACCTTCTCTTCAGTTATCTAAGGTGATAATGGAGAATTGCAGAAACTTGTCAGGGGCTGTGAGATGCCTTCACAGTGCTGGAAGAAAATCGTCACCCAAAACATGAACAAAGGCTAATTTTGCCAGGTTAAGAAAAAAATCTTTGGGGACTTAAACTAAAGAGCACAGCAATGCAAAACATTAAATTGTATTTGTTAACTTCATCTGACTGTTAAGTATTTTACCTCCTGGTAGACAATTCCCAAGAATAACAGCCTTGCTCTGAATGATAAGCTGGTGTTCACCCTTTATGACAGAAATTCTGAATTTCAATTCAGTAACCGGGAGTGGCAAAGCCATTTTTACCATGTCTGGCATAAACCACTTCAATGGGATCAATACAGGACTGCAACATGCCCGGGCAACTTACTTTAATTCAAGCCAGTATATAAATCTTATAGTAACAGAGGATTTTTTTTTCATAAGTCACAGCTTATTTTAGGAACGATATATCTACAGAGATCGTCCTCTTTCTCCAGTCAAAAGTGTTAATGCAACACTCAAGCAAAATTGTTCTCCATGCAGATGTTTTATCCTTAAGGAAGAAGGAATACAGCTTTTGAAATCATATTGTACCTCATAAATGTACTGAGAAAGTTAGGGAAACTCAGCCATTTTCAAATAGGGTAACTATGATGGAGCAGCTCCGTAAACCACACCACAGCAAGGATGCAAAAATTCTACATTTAAGTAAAAACAGCAGTTTCCAAAGCAAACAACAACTTGTTAGGTCATGTTTCTGACCCCTGTTACCTTACTGCGAGTCTCATAATATCCGTTCTTCTATTTTAAGAATTTAACTACCGGAGTCATGGTATGTGGAAATTTCAGTTTTTATTATATTTTAAGGTCCATCTCCAGCTATGAAAAACACAGCTTAAAGTTCAAGCCAGCTGAAGAGTTTAAAAGGGTCAGGTTTACTTTTTTTTTGTAGATTCACATAATGTAATGATGCAAGTGTCATAGTTCACATGCTGAAAGGCAATAAAACGTGCTGCTTGAGAAAAATAAAACCAACTGAATTAGCTATAAAGAAAAACTTGCACTAATAGGCAACTTGCACTAATTCACACCACTAATTACTACAGAATATAAAACAGCATTTCCAATAAGCAGAAATGAGTACAATTATTTTTTATGATTAAATGTTGTTATGACTCAGCAAAGGATTCAGTGCCATTGCCGTTGTTCACAACTTTCTCAAGCAGCAACACAGCTTTTAATGGGAAGCTCAGAAAACACTGCACCAGACATATCTGTAGAAGTGACACTATTTTGAGAATGGGAAAGTAAAGGGGGTAAAACTCTTCCCCACCTTGGCCCAACAAGAATTAGGTAAATAAGCATGGGTGAAGAAGCATCTGCACCGTTTCACCTCCACAAAGGCAGCATTTGTCTTTCTGGTTTCAAAACATGCTCTTTGAGCACTTATCTGCTGCTCTCAGACCTCTTCCTACTACAAATTTCCACAGAGTAAGTTCACGCCCACAAACCCACTCTGGTGGCAATAGCCCTTGCTGGCGAGAGGGAAGCGTGAGGCAGTGAGGAGTCTCCTTAGTCAGCTTCCTCAGCCCGTGTTTGCTCCCCAGTCATTCAAATCAAGGAAAGAATCTAAATCTAGGGCAGCTCCATGAGCTGCCTTTGCAAATCAGCTGCTCTGCCTGTAAACTAGGAGCACCATTTTCACCTCCCACCACGCTGATGTCAGTGCCTTGGGAATTCTCTGGAATTCAGGGTGAAATAGTTCTTTGTTTCACTTTGACCAGTGCCCGTGCTGTAGCGAATAGATACCTATGTGCAAACAGCAACAGTGCCAGGCTGGAAAAAATCCTAGACTTCACAGAGGACAGCACTTTGCACGATAACCAGGTCTCCCAGACATAAAATGCTTTGATTAAACTGGGGCAGCTCTGAAGCAGGCAGGCAAAGGCAGTATCAATGTTTTCTCACATGTAAAGATATTAGTGAAGATTCTGACTTGAGTAATATTTTCCAGCATAGCTGAGCTTTAAATTTAATGAGATCCTCATTTATATTCTGGGGAAAGGAAGAGAACAGAAAACTGCACATGTACTGGAAATCGGCAACAAATAACATTAAGGCAAGCAAATAAAAACATGTACTGGTAACTATTATCCTTGTGCTCCCTGGCCTGGAGCTGCTATCACAGCAGCTCTACCCTGCAACCCTAACAGGTCGTATTAACAATCTCATTGTGCAGTAAGAGATGCAGGGAGCCACTTACTGAGTTATGGCCACAGGGACAGGCACCCTCAGGGGCAGCTGCGCCAAGGAGAGCCGAGAGCCGCAGCACAACCAAAGCCAGTGTCTGATAAAATTTAAGGAAGCACAGAAGAGAGGTAACTGTTTTTTCCTTCTCTGTCTTGACTGAACTTAGAGGGGACTACAGACTTCCTCAAAAGATGGCAAGAATGAAATAAACAGCAGAAGAGGTGGAGCAGACGGATGGCTACAAGCAGTACAAGCAATAAACTCCAATTCCACATTTGCCATCTAACAAGTTTTTTAATATATGTCTTTTTACCCTATGACTTTAATATTAAACTTGGCAAGTAGGCAAGCCAAGCAATCAAACAAATCTGACAGAACGTACTTAATATAATATTCCCAAAACAAGCCAATTGGAGTCAATATGTACAACTCCCTTTCATTGGAATATATGCTTGTGTGTCTCACATCTGCAGGTAGTTCAATAATATTAATGAGAATTTATGTACCCAAGGAGAGAAGTGAAGGCATCAGTGAAGTAAGTTTCTGGTTCGGATATATGCTCCTGGCTGCCCGGAAGAAAGCATGCTAGGAAATGGCTAAACATATTTTGCTTCATTTCTTTAAGTTATAGCTGGCTGTAAATTACATTTAATAAACCCATTATTCATACCCTTTTGAGAACATTTAAGCACCAATAATGTTTACTATGCCAATGCACTGTGAGCTCTTATAAGCCATGTATCTTACTGAAAGTCACTGGGCCAGTTCCATCGCTAAGATTCTCATGAGCTTCCTTTAGATCTGGCAATTAGGCCATCTGCCAGGAGCTGAAATCATTAGCAATAAAAAGAAATGCAATAGCTCTGCTTTGTAGTCCCTTCAGTCAGTCCTGGTTCCATTAGCCACTGGGGGCACCATGAGAATCAGGTGAACAAAGAACAGTAACAGAGGAATTTGTAAAAAGGGAGGAAATTTTAAAGGAGTGCTGCAAAGTCAATGGCAAAACAGAAAAAAAGCCAAAAAACAAACCCAACTTTTTCATAGTGAGATTTCTTTCAGAGCAGCACTAGAGATTTCATCATGTCCTGTTTACAATGTCACACTCTGTGGTCCTCACCACTGCCTCTCAAACTTCTACCCTTCTCTTGCTTGTTCAGTCAGGCATTTGATCAAAACTATTTCCTGTTATTTATATGTGCATGCATAGGCACACATGGATCACGTTCTTGATTAAGGCATTTAAGCACTGCTGCGATTCAAATAATAATACTAATAATGGATTAACCAGCAGTGGACATTAGTGCAGCTGATGATCTTTAGCCTCCTGCCTTGAGCCCACAGGAAATCAGAAGTCTTTGCCCATAAATGAAGCTGAGATGTACAGAGAATAGAAATTTTGTTTGATAAAGGAGTTTGGATTTTAGAGCTATGTTGTTTAAAGCAGCGTGAAACCTGCAAATTTCAAAATCTTCAGACAGAAAATAAGCAAATCCAATACAGTGAGACCAGTTTGATGGAACAGCATTTTCCAATGAGAAAATAATTGTATTAACTTTTTTTCCACTTAGCTGTAATATCAAAGAATATAATAGTATTGCTGCTAAACAATAACCTTTTTAAATGGCCTGGAGAGTGTGGCTGAAAGCCAGTGGGTACTATGGTGAACCAGTGGTAATGTACAGCACAAAGCAATCCCCACATTGCTCAAAAATTCCTTTCATGATATAAAAGATGTATCTCATTCTCAAATGTGAAAATTTTTAACAGGCCAAAATTAACACAAGTGTAAAGTGAAGGAGGACACATGACCACATTCACAGACTTCTGCCTTGTTCCAGAAGACTGACAAAAGTCGAATAGTGATAAATTTTCAGTGACTATAATCACTCACCACAATTAGCTATAAATCATCCATGGAAAAATGTTTATGGAACTGCCAGATGACCCTCCAAGACAACAAAGAGCACACGCTGTCTTACTGTCTCTGAAAAGAGGTTACAGAAAACTGTGTTCCTACCTTACCTCCAATATGTATTCTTTTATGCAACAAACAAACACGAGTTCTAATTTTTCATTTTTATCTTTTATCACTAAGGTCCTCATGCCTCCTAAAATCATGAGACTTTTCTCCAGTCTTGGGGGGAACACATAGGTTGGATGATAAACTCAAGGATGATCTTTTTTCTCTGAGCCACAGAATATATCTACTACGTACTCAGTCACCCTTCTATCTTTCTAGTGCACTTAACAGAGTGTTTCCTACGTGCCTCTGGCAGTAACATAAAAATATTGCATTAAAATAATCCAGTCCACAGAGCAAAATCAAAAGTTGATATGGAATAAATAAAATGGCAGTAGTAGTAAACATGTCCTTCATTGCATTAATCACAATATTTTTTTTCTCTTCATCAGTTATCACATGATTCAAAAAGAACACTAAAAGTGCAGAACCTAATTTTCAACAAACCTGGGCTCTGCATGGGCTTTTGCTTCTCATAACTGAAAGCTAAACACACCAAGGGAGCATGTCAGACACCAGGATTTCACTCAAGGGTGTTTGTTGTTAAACAAGCAATCAAAGCCAGTGGTTAAAGAACACAAATTGTCAAACATCAGACCACACTCATTATGTCTAACATCTCCCATGTAAAAGGATAAGGTATCTTTTAACCAGCAAAGGACATTGCAACTGAAGGCAGAAGTGATGGCACTTGAAAAGCACACTCTTGCTTTCTGGTATCTCTACTTACCTCCTTCCTTCACCCCAACGGTCTCAGTAAAGTCAATTATAACACTCAATTTTATACATGTGTAAAATGCACATGTGAACTGTTTAGGAATCAAACATAAAACACTTATAAGAAACAACCACTCTATGAAAATAAAAGAAAAAAAAGAGCAAACTGCAAAATTTCCAAGGACAAGAGATATATCAAACTAAAACCAAAAAACAACCAAACAAACCAACCCACCAAAACAACAAGAAGAAGAATCTTTGTCAGAACTGGCTTAAAAGTGCCAAAGAGAAAAAGAAATATTGCAGCATATCATCAGTACAAAACACTTGATAAGCCTCCTTTGATGTTCCTTGCAGAAGCTCTAAAGAATTCAGAGACAAAGAAAGAAAAATGTGATGCTGCAGGATGGGAGGTGTCAGAATCCCCATCCTGGCAGTTCACTCCAGTGGTATGTGCAGACAATCCTGTCCTCACTGTGCACATATTCCTCCAAGATCCTCATCCTCAGAAATACACCACTATTCCAGAACTGTCTCACTTTGGAAGAAACTGAGACAAAGTGTGATTTGCAGTTAGGACTCAAGAAAGGCAAAGACTTTTGAAAGCAGGAAAACTAATCCGAACCAGCCATCCAACCCCAAATACATCTAGAAGTCAGGACCAGAAAAACCTGCAGATGAAAAAAGACCAGCACAAAAATCTCCTGCAAGCCAACCAACATGACAGTTATTGCTGAAGCAGATGTTAAGAGGCAGTTCAAGCTAAAAACTGATGCTTGACGTAAACCTATAGATCTTCAAATGTGCCTGTGAACTTCACAGTTTTAATCTAACCTAAGACTAGCCTTATTATCTCTACTTTGCAATAACCTGACTGATGTTAATGATACGATACAAAACAAAATTCAGGCTCCAACCTTTTGTTTTTATTGCCATCTTCATCCCAATCAAATATTTCTCCTAGATTAAGTCTCTCGAGTGTCCTCCCACTCTCTTTTGCAGCCAAAAGTGGTGTGACCCTTCAGATGAATATCTCTGTCTCAACCTCTGATCCCACTTCATTTCTGAAACTGTTCAGGGCTCCTGCAGAGACTTTAGCACTTGGAGACTGAACATTTTTTAACCCTGTTGCAGTGCTGATACTTTTCATTACCATTACACTGTTCCCATCTAACCAGAGAGCTGCCCAGCATTCCTTACCCTCCATCTCCACTCTTAAGGACTTTAGTCCTGCAAATTGCTTGAGTTAGAGGTTATTTCACTCTCATCCCTCTTTTTGTGACTGCCACTGTGAATGCATTAGTTCAACTGAGGATAACATGGTCTTTATTGTCCAAAAATACCACTATTCCGCCTCATCTTTTCTCTTTTTCTCCCGCTGCATCTGCCTTCCTAGATCCTGCAGATCATTTGCTAGCATTTTCTGAAGCAGGAATATAAGACAAAGGAAGCATTTTCACCTAAAACCCATTGTCAGTTGTCAAAAAGAAATTTGATCAGTCTTGCCAGAATCACTCACAGTCAAACCATTTGTTTCAACAAGCTTTTGGATTCTACCTTTGGGCTCCTGAATGTGCAAAAAGAAGCAGGGGTGAGAAACCTTGCTTTGCTTCTTATATTTTATATATAAGATAGAGATATATATATATCTTATTAGCACCAAGACAAACCTGATAAAAACATCGAGGTGAGATTTTACACAGCAGTGGGAGTACAATTAAAAAATGGTTGGGGTAATTCCAACAGGGCTGGCACCTTTGCATAAGGAAGAGGAATCATGAGTGTCCTTGTAAAGCTTAGACTATCACAGCCTTTATAGTAGAGGTCACATTGAGCCAAGTTGGGGAAAAAGCAAAACAGAAAAAAGGACAAAGAGAAACATTCTCTGAACACTCTCTTCTCCAGCAATCCCTTCTGTTTCACTGGGTTTTAAGGCCGTTTACCCCATGGGTAGAGTGGAAAAACCACAGTGACTGGAGAACAAAAACCAGAATACAATTTTTTGTGGTCAGAAGAGTAGGAGCCTTTCAATTGCTACTGACAGTATAAATATACATTAGTCATTTATACTTTCATAGACTTCAGCCACACAGGAGCTGAATGTGCCACACTAATTCAAAATGTATCCTTCAGGCACAGAAATACTCCTTTTCTTTTCTATTTTTTCTTTTCTGTGTTTTTTATGTACTTCTATAGTAAACAAATACAAATGGTAAGATGACGTATTAATTTTTATATGGAAAGCCCATAGCAAACTCAGTTTCAGATGTGAGCTATTTTACTGTGTCATATCTTTTTGATGATGCTGGTGTTAAAGAATGTATAATTAAAAAAAAAGGACAAGCTAAACAAATCTTGCAGAAATTGCTTCTCGTGCTCAGGTACGCACCCACAAACTCTGTGCAATGCAGAGAAACCTCAGGTAGCTTTCAGTGAACATCTCTCCTTTGACTTCTCAGCTCAGTAAATCAACTTAAAGGGGTGCCACAGTGCCACAGTAGATTTCTCCTGACCTCCAAACAGTACATTTACAAGCCAGCTTGAATAGCCTTTGTGTTCCAAACTGCAGACATGAAAGTTGATATAATCCTTGAAAGCTTACCAAAAGCATTGAGACAGATATCTCTAATATTAGATAAGAAAAATAGATACCATAAATCCATTAAAAACACTCTCTTGTTTGGAACCCAATGACTGTAGCAATTGGCTGTGGAATACACACTGAATACAAAACATCTTCTGCTCCTGGCTTCTGGTTTACCCAAAGGAGGGAAAATAGAAAGAGAAAAAAACCACAAGAGCATGTGATTTTTATTCAGGTATTCACAGAGGGGACTTGAGTGTTGGTAATCTCAGACCAGTTGCAGTTAAACAGTGACTCTATCTGCTATTTAATTTAGACATTATTTGAGGTATTGCTCATGTGTCTGGGTATCTGGGCTGAATGGACCATTGAAAAGTACAGCTGAGAGTTACCATTAAGGGCAGTAGTCAGTCTAATGGCACTTGATGGTCCACTGAAGCATGTAAGAATGCAAGAAAACATTCCAGAAAATTCTGGGCAACCTTCCCCAGCCACATAAGGCACCACAGTTTAAACCAGACATTTCCCCAGACAGTGAAAGCTGGGTTTCCTTTCAGCTCTTTTTTGGCCAGTGTGACTAATAAGAGTAATCACGTTAGGATATTTTTGATTCAGATTTTAAGTATTCTTTCACTAAGCCCCCTCTGAGTCCTATTTTCCAAGTGTGCTCAGCGTTGCACTAAAGCACTTAAAGAAAAAATTTGTAAGAGGATTTTTAGAAGAAATGGCAACAGTAGTTGGCAATTCCTCAAACTGATGAGGACCAACCCCAGATCTAATCCTGGTAGACCCATCCATACCACTGCAGGAGAGCAAGTTACAAGGAGTCTTTTAAAGTAATCACACATTAAGCAGCTCTCACAGAGAAAGGCTCACAACCTCCTAGTAGGTTTTTACTAGTACAGTGCTGTTTAAACAACACAATGCTGTCGCCTGAAGAAACGCTCACCTAAAGACAGTGAAACCACAAAATCATCCTTCAGATAACAACAATAGACTCAGGGTAGGGAAGTCTAATGACAGAGCAATATCTGGTTGCTTAGTGTCTATAGCATTTTGCACCTTCCTCTAGGAGAGTGGCACATATATGAATTTTCTAATTGGTTTTCAGTCAAATCATTCCACTGAGAATAAACTTAGAGCACTTACAGGAAACTGGGCTGCTAGACTGGATAATAAAAATGCTACTCTGGCTCTTGAGTTTTTTGCACAGGCATTTTGAAAACTTTCTTAGCTCCTACTCGTTCTGTAACTACATAATGGCTGAATGATGCTTTACTTACAGCAATTCCCATTTATTTATTTTGGCTCCAAATTGCCCAAAAGTTGGACAGCTAGAGTGAAGGAGAGGGCTATTTTCCTTATGAATGGAATGAAAGAACCAGGGAGAAATGAAGCAGCCCTCAATGTTATTTTCCCACTTCTCCTTATAGGCTGTTTTGTGAAATGCATACCTCAGAGTTTTGAAGCATCTTTGGGTCACTGCTCATTCAGGCTGGACTTCAGTACAGATTTATGTATACTTTATTACATATGAAATTTAGGAATCATGTTTTTGAGGCATCTTTACTGCCATATTCTTCATTTCTGAAAGGAATTACTAGAGACAGAGAAGAATAAAGCTTGAGATCCAAAAACATAAAGCGATTCATTGAGCCAGCAAGCTTGGGTAGCTCCAGTTCCTTAGCAAATCCATCAAAGCTGGAGCATAAGAAAAAGGAAAACAGAAAAATGGTATAAAAACACCTTGTCTGAGGTCCCAGCCTTCTAACATATTTTAAGAGCAGTTTAAGAAAAGAAAAGAACACGAAGAGAAAGAGAGAAACTTTGAAACTAGGTAAAGTTTTTATTCTTGCAGTTGAAAAGGAAGCAATTCCTGGAGGTCAGCTCCATCAAGAAAACTCAATTCACTGTTCAAGCCCGTCACTTTCAAAGCTGTGATGCACCTCTTAAGAACCTGAGTCTGCTGCTTCTGCATAAATCACAGTGCAGACAGTTTCTTTCAACGTATTCATTTCTTTACCCACTTATTGGTGTGGTGGCAGGCTGCTTGATGGCATAAGACTGTAAGTAAACAAGTAAATAAATAAATTTATGCCAAACAACAAAATCTAAGTAGAGCGATTTAAATGCGATGCAAGGAGGGAAATATAGATGATAAATTCTGGTGGCAAAAGGTGGCTTTTTTCAAATATTCAGCAAAATGAACACAAGCCATTCAGTTCTGAGGAACAAAAGAAAAAATGACTGGCAGGAAAACAGCTCCCTTTTGCAACAGTAGTGCATTTGTAAACATTCCAGCAACTCCTTGCTCTTTGCTTCTCCCAGTTTTGCTTCTTCCCCAATAGTTATGAAGCCAGAAATAGTTTTCTTTAGGAATGGACAGAGCTGCCAAACAGCCAAACACACTACAGGAGTGCAACACCCAGCACAGAGGGCCAAAGTGAGCTGCCTGGCTGGTGTCACACAGAGGAACTCCGTGTCATAGCTAATTTCCAGAAAATGAAGCAGGACTGGCCCATAAGCCAGGGAAGAGGCCTAAGACCATGAGGTTCTGCACTGGGATATTGACACAGCCCTCCTGCTGGAACCACTGAAACACAGAGAAGAGGGGCTGCAAGCCCAGCAAGATTTCTACTCTACTTCTTCTCAAAGAGTTCCAGCAGGTCCAGACTGAACCCATGGGCAAACCAAACATCACCACTGAAGTGGCCCCTTGCTTTTTAGGGCGGGGAAGACATAGATCCCTTGTGTTGGCCATTTTAGCACCCAGCAAGACATGGACTGAGGACAACTCAGCTCTACACTATTAGAGGTTTCCCAGGAAAAGTGAGAAGCTCATAAATGTTCCATACATAGGGCTATCCAGGCAATGAGCAGTGTTCGTGTGTGGGAAAAGGCTAGCTGAGATCCTTGGATTCTTCGTCCTTTCCTTCTTCTCTCCTTAGCTTTAGAGACTACTAGAAAACTCACCAGAAAATAATTAGCCACTGATATTTCTTAATATTGGCTTCTGCAGAAGGAAGGTGATGCTACATGGAGCAAAAAAAAAAAAAAAAAATTAATAATTTGTTTTGTTAGGCTAGTGAGGTAGGGTCAGGGGCTGAAATACTACCTTGAAGTCTGATTCTGCACCTCTTGGGCCCCAGTTTTTCCTAAACAATTGCTCAAGTCAATGGAAGGCTTTTCACTAGCTACTTTTTATGTGCAGCCCTTTAGAGAGATCCTCAGTGTCAGAGGAACTACGATTACCAGGAAGGTACACCAAAGCTAAAAGTTTAGTGATACTTGTTTCCCTGACATTGTGGAAAATATAACACCAAACCCCTTTTTAATGAATTTAAAAAGCAGTCTTTTAAAGGGACATGTCCTACATGAAACCTCGGCACTCCGTCTACCAAAGGAAGGTTTTTAACTCAGCTTCCTCATATGCCCTTGCCAAAAGTCTCTCCAATTCTTCTCTTTAAAGCTAAGATTTCGCTCTCAGAAGAACAAATTTGTGTTGCACACTTAAGCTAATTTTTGAAACCTATAATAATTAAATCAGGTTGAGTTGCCTGATGATGAAATACCTTGGTATAATCCTAGTTAAGGGTAAGATTTTGTCTTTCCATGCGTTTTATTGTTGTCTAATTTTAAACAAATTGTTTTCATTAGTCAAGAAACTGTGGGCATTGGTAATACACAACTGTTAAACTGGGTGAAGACTGGAACTAAACAAGGCTGTGATGTATTCCTGCTGCTGAGTCTATAAAGAGGGGTTAAAAGCATGTTTTATAGATCAGATTTTACATGGGTTTATTTGTGGTTAGGACTTGTGATAAGGCAACACTGTCTTTAATCAATATTTGACAGAAGCAGCAGGGATAATCCTTTCTACCCTGATGATGTCATCTGGAGTTTTTCCTTAATTTGCTGTTGTTTCAGCACGGAATTCTAGTTCTCTCTCTCTCTTCTGCTTTACATCAGGTGTTTCAGGTGAACAAGTCCTTTGATGCAATTCCTCTGACTTGAACTGCAGTTGCCAAAGGCTTGGCACATCTGCAAAGCCCAAACCATTCCAGCTCTGCAGAACCACAAATGCTTTATGTGTCTTTACAGGCCTCAGTTTTCCTGTCCTTGCAGTTCTTGAGTTTTTAGAACACTCCTTTCTCCCTCTCTTGCTACAAGCCCATGGCTACTCTTCTTTCCATTGGGTGATAGTCAGCGAATAACTGAAGAGCCGTTTTAGGCTTTGGGTGGGATAATATCACTGAACTCAGCTGGATTTTGCTTCTGGCAACTGTATAGCCAGGGGCCTGAAGCTTTAACATCGTTTGCCCCACAGCAAAGACAAGTATATTCTTAGCATCGCAGGAACTCAACTGAATTTAACAGAGCTCATCCCAAGGGGCAAGAATCCCTTGCATTAATGCTGAAATTCCAAAATAAGGTGCCTTGAAAAGTTTCTCCATATCTGAATGCCTGCACTGTGTAAGTGCTGAAATAGACATGCAAATTGCAAGATGAGGTTTTGAAAGCTTGGTCATAAAAAAGATCTACCCTGATGATTACTGAGAATAGAAAATACTTGGTTTAGAATTTTGAGAAGTTTCAAAGAGAAATGAGACTAAAATACAACAACAGACAGTAATAACAACAACAACAAAAAAATTTATGCAGGATGAATCATAGTTGCCTAGTCCTGGTTTGGGTTTATTTGAAGAGAAATAGGCTTTCTGGGACTGCCAGATGAAGAACATAAAGCAAAAACTCCGGGCAAGTCTTCTAATTTAGCAAAAAATTCAAAGCCAACTGACTAAAGTAAAGAAGCTATATATGCCACCAAATGAACGGGTGCTAGCACTTGGAAAGAACAAAGTCATTAGTTTTATGAGCTGACATTAATTAGCTCTGTTATTTCTATTGGTACCAGTTAAGCTCTAGGCAAATGCGCCTTTCATGTTAGATACGGCATGTGTTTCCAGAAGAAAAGTTAATTTAATGCTCTCTCTAGTTAAATACTATGCTAATCATTATTAATGCTGGGCAATTTTGTAGCTTAAAACAATACAAAACAATCTGAGGATTTAGTTTGGAAAATACCTGTTGTGCTCCCAGTTTGATAATTATAATTTAGGATGGTTTGCTGTGTAAGGAGCAGGCTTTCCCCAGGAATATCATCCCCTTCCCCCAGCTCTGCCTGCTCTCTGCCAATAACAGAGCAGGGCAAATAAGGGCAAGGTATTTACAGCCTGGGAGGAGAGGAGGCAGCGACACTGAGAACCTGATATGAATCTTTCATCCTGCTGTCCTGATCTGTAGCAACCTCTTCGGTCTGTCTCTGCAGCATCTCTGGGAGTTACATCAGGATGTCTGGGTCCTGCTCTCAAAGTATGACTGTGACTGGACAACCTGAGCACCACTGCTGCAACATAGCTACCTGCAGAAAATGTAACAGGAGGTTAACCCTCCTTTTCTGCAAAATAAAAAAAAGTTCTGCTTGGATTTTTTGCAGGAGTGGTGGTGGTAGAAACAAAAAAAATTACTGAGTTGAAGAGGAACTCAGCTGTATTTAACAGAACCTTGTTGACTCTGGTCAATGAATATTTCACATGAGGCCAGAAGTCATCCAAACCAGGACTAGAAACAAAAATCTAGGATGGTGGGAAAAGCAGGCAGAAGAAAAAAATGCAAATTCTGCAACTTTGTCATTAGCTGCAGACTTGGAGCCTTCATGTCATTATCTTTAAGTGCCTAGCTGTTGTTGCTGCCGAGAGAATCTGCAATAAAAACAGAAGCACAGATGTTTTGCTATACCAGTCCAGGCAAAACATCCCTTGAGCAGTAGTTCTGGGCATTATAATTAAAGGGGAAAAAAAAAAAAAAAGAGAAATATTAGAGAAAATGAAAATTTCAGAAATTAGGCTTCACCAGAGATCTGTGTATGAAGAAGGGTAGGAGCTTTACCCATTGAACAGACAAGAGAAAAGATGTCTGAAGAAAACATAATAGCAAGAATGGAGGGGAAACAAAAATGATACAAGATATTTTCAGGATGGTGAGGGGGGAAACTTGGGAAAAGGCATCTTGGGAGTTCTCCCAACATCGATGAGTTTGATGTGATCCAAGAGAGGAAGGGCAGCATTTCAGATCCATAAAACACACAAGGCAAAT
This sequence comes from Corvus moneduloides, assembly GCF_009650955.1. NCBI lineage: Eukaryota > Metazoa > Chordata > Aves > Passeriformes > Corvidae > Corvus > Corvus moneduloides. Next base: position 105,310,218 of record NC_045478.1, on the reverse strand, counting down.
TTTAGGACCTTGCACTGCTGGGATAAATGTGGTTCCCTTCAACCCAAAGAAAATTAGCATAATACACTTGAGAAAATATTTTACCAGCGTAATGAAAAAAGAACAATTATCACACATAGACCATGTAAAATCTTAAGGTGAATTTTCCCCCATGGAATGGCAGGTCTAGAGCCAATTGTAGCTACTCAGATCAGAATAAAATCTGGCATTTTCTTTGGAGTAGCTGCATATTCTACAGGAACGGTAGTGAGAACTTGGATTTTATTGTGTCTAATAAAAGAGTCTCACAACAACATCTTAAGAAGTAATTTGACTCATGTACACACTGGATAAGCAACCATTGTAGCCATAATATCATTATTTTAAAAATTTAAGTATGAACTATCAAGGTCCAAAGAAACGTAGAGAGAAGAAGAGCAATGGCTATAAAACTCTGCCAGTGTGCAAAATAAACACCAATTTAGACATCAGCCATATAGCTCTGGCATCCAATTCAGAATGTCGTTCCACAGCTTCAGGTTGTTTTAAAAATGTGCATCTTAGCATTCTGATTGAAGGAATAAAAGCACAATTCTACATCACTGGAACAAGGCATCAGTGATACAGCCCAAGGAGTGAATTTCTATTTTGGTCTGTCTATGGAACCAGGGAGAAGAGAAAGTTTGGGTGAACCACTGCTTTCTCCTCCATCCTTTCCAGCGTTTCTCATGCCACTGCAATTAACAGTTATTCATAACCTCCGCCAGTTGTTGATTATAAAAGTTATACCAGTAAGCAAAGATTTTTTTTGGACTCTGTCAGGTTTTTATTACTTTGTACACTAGAATTTCAGCAACAAAAACTCTTCACTATTTAGGCTCTGTTTATAAGACAGATTCTAACTCAATCATTGAGGAATCATTAAGCACGCACCCCAATTACAAGACTGGATTAAAAATATACCTGTAAATTTTTTTGCAGTTTTCTGGGCAGCAGGACACATGTTTCCAAATTTGCTTCCACCATAGGGATACACAAACGCCCTCCTTTAAACAAAAACTGACATTCTTATAAAGGCACACATCTATAGGAACTAGGGCTTTGTAGAAGCAGCAATTTCCAAGACCCATGGCAAGATGGAGTTAGCCTCAGAAATGAGCAACTGCTTCCCACGCTGACCTCTTGCAGAAAGTAGAAAAGGTGCATTGAGCACATGTTCAGGCTACTCAGAGCAATGCAACATGAAACTTAGTTTGTCTTCTGTGTCTTGCTAGATTAAATTTCCCTTTATGCAGGAGATTAAACTGAAATCTAAGCATCTCTGAACATGACATAAATAGCATTATCATTTTTCATTTGTTTTTTGCAGAAAGAAGAATTTGACTATGAGCAAATATAATAAACCCCATTGAATATGTTAAAATAAAGTGTTCATTTAAAAAAGTATTTAGTAGTCTTTAGTAATTTCAGTAAAATAAGTAAAGAATAAAGGCAATGGGGAGAAATACAGAAGACCTAACCAATTGGATGGCTGAAGTTCAGTGCTTCCAATTGCAATATTGAAGGCAGTTAGAACCATAGGTGCTCAGATTCCTTGGAAATTCAAACACCAAAAACCATGAATCACTTATTTCAGTCATAGAACACTGAAAAAAAGCACATACTAACATTTAAACAACTCCTCTGTCTCCTAACTTAGCACATAAAGAAGAAAGAATAAGACAGAATGAGAAGAAGATAGTCCAATACTTTCCAGGAACAGCTGCTTCAATCTCTGATTATTCTATTGTGCATGCTTCTTTCCAACAGCTATCAGGCAATTACTAAGAAAGATGACATCAGGCACTCTACATCAGACCTCATGGTTCAGGATACTGAACCGTTCGACGACTCCTCCTCAAAACCAGCTGGTTTGAAGACCCATGTTCTTTCCTCACCAACAACCTATTTCCAGGACATCACTCCCAAGGTTATGATTTATGGCTATTAAATACCAAGCAGGTTGAGGAAATAGTCTGCTCTAGAAATCCAAAGTTTGCTGAAGGTTTCTAGGTAGCTAACCCTAGGGAGGAATGGGATATGCAATTCTGCAGAGACACAAGACTTATTAAAATACACACTGCAGGAGGAGGAAACAAAACCACCACCACCACAACAAAAAATAACCACAACCCAACAACAACACATGACTCAAATGTAAGAAAATTTTTTCTGAGGGCTACAGAGGTAGTTGGGGAAAAGATTCCAAAACAACTCTGTTGGAGAGTTCAATAAAATTGGCATGGAAAATTTAACAAGATATACCAGGAATTAATGATCTGTCCTTGAAAAGACAAGCTTGCTCTGTTGAAGCAGGAATACTTGAGACAATGTTCTGTTCTCTCAGAACAAGAAATATATTGTGGGAAAAGAAAAGGGAAAAAAGGGAAAACAAAGCCTCAAACTAGCTCTATAAATTATAGGTCTAAATTTCTTAAGAGGGAGATGAAGGAGCATGTATCCTGCGTGGGTCCCCTAGGAACACTGTAGCTTGCTGGGAAAATGCCATTTTTCCCCAGCAGGACTCCAGGGTCACTTGGATGTTTTTGAAACGCAAGTGGAAGCAAAAAAAGTACAATCTTTCAAAGACAGTTAGTGATATCTGATGCCCAAGATCAAGACAGAAGAGAATCTTTGAAATACTGGAAGTGACCCACCAGATGATTTATATTTATTTTTATCTTTGGCTATTACAGTGTGACTGATGTATTGAAAATATGGCATAGAAGCTGAAATTAGAAAGACTAGAGGTACAAAAGCACATAGCCTGGATAAATAGATTTGGGCATTACAAGCAAGTACTCCGAAGCATTTGCTCCAAATAGGTCGTGTTAGGCAGAGTTTTCTTTTTTTCCATGCTAATAAACACCTGTCAGTAGTACTGTCTTCAGATTCATACAAACATCTATTCCCCTGGGGTCAAATCATGATCAACACCAGCGACAGACCAGCACATCTTCATCGCTGTTAATAGCACAAGGTGGAGAGCAGCCCTTAGCAGATGCTCCTTCCAGCCTCTCATTACGAATAGGGCACGATTGCAGTCTGATCCCCAGCATGGAGAAAGTAGAAACCCAGACCTGGAAAAATGCTGGAGCAAACTGGAGGAACTATGTCACTGTGTCTCAGAGCTAACTCATGGTCTTCTCTCTCCTCTGAATTTGAAATTCCTAAGGTTCAGTGCACCTTTCTCCTGGCCCAGGAAGTGTTGCTTAAATAATATGTTTACAGCTACAGAATTAGCAAGGACTTGTGAAACTCCAGACTGGATTAACCCATTAACAGCTACATCACCTCCCTGACCCACAACACCACAGTAAGTAAATGGTGAACAGCCAATTCAGCAGAGTGAAAAAGGAACAAGGACATTTTTCTCAAAATCTATTTCTTAATAAAACATTTATTCAGCAAGATCAGATACAGAAACAAGCATGACTATGGCAGCTGATGTAATATTTATTATCTTTTTTAAGTGAATCACAATAGGAAACAGTCTGCCCACTAATCTTGCACAAGTCTAATGCTTATGCTACAGACAAGACTGCAAAATCCAAATGGAAGTGTTTATAAGTTTGAAGTTTACTAATCCTGTGTATCTTTTATAGTCTACAACATTGCTGCTACTCCTTTAAATGCTGAAGGTCACAGTGTCTGTAAATCATCCTGGTTATTCCCCACCTACTACCTTTAAGCCATTCATAGAGACTTCCATAAGGAAATTATATGTTCAGTGATCATGGTAAGCATTTACATGGATTTTACAGTCAATTTTAGTCCAATGCTACTTCACTGTAGCAAAAGTATGCACATAAATATGAAAAGAAACATCAGTGCATGTTTTATATATTTATACTTTATTTATATTTATACTTCATGATCTAGCACCATCTTGCATCATGAAAAATATTGCAGAGTGCCTGACTATTCGGATACTCCCACGGGAATTTCCTCCTTTTTAACAAGGCATAAGCTGGATATTAATAGAGATGTCCCAGCAACACTTTGAAAGGAAGTTGTTTGATCTGTCTCCCTGACTTTCCATCAGTCTTTTATCTAAATATTAAACACCACATAGTGACATTTAGTAACATTCACATATAATAATCATGTTAAGGCAATATCCTCATGCCAGCAAAAGAAATCAGATATTGGAAAACCTTTAGTTTGCTCATCTGCAGAAAACATTTGATGGCTCTTTGCTAACACCCTGGGGGAACTGAAGTCCTCAGCCTGTAAAAACATTCTAATGTCTCAAGGACAGCAAAACTGGGAAAATTAGATGTCTCGTTAGGTTGTGGGGATTCTCTCTTTGGCTGGGAGGATGGTTGAAGCTTGCAAATTCTATTCTGTACCATTTTGCTATTATTACCACAATTTTTGTAGAAAAGAGACTCTAAAACATCTTCCTAAATTACCTCTTTCTTCTTTCATTTCAGAAAATTAGCAAAAGGACTGAAACTAATTATCCTCTACCTGCCCATTTATCAAATAGATGAGCAACATTTCAGAGTACAGTTGTCAAATAGATTTCATGATTACCTTAGCTTAATTAAGAAGAGGGAAAGCAATGAATCTTAGGCTAATTAAACAGACATCCTCAGCTTCAAAGCCTTTTGCCTTGGTCCTTGTCTGCAATTGCCCAACTCAAGAACAGAACTAGTACAGAGATTTGATTAGGACAGGGCTGTGTTTCTAAGCCCAGAGTGGACCAGTGCAATGCAGAGCAGCTACCAGATCACTTGCACGTACCAAACCAAATCCTTGAAAGACATTGTTTGTTTTACAGGCCCCAACTGATAATGCATAGCTAGACACACAGGTTTTCCTTACCAGAGAATTCAGAATCTCATTTATTTTTTTTTCTTTCAGATACTCTTTCCAGAACTTTTAACAAGACGAAGCTACCAATTATTTAAATGTAAATATTTCAGTTATTTAAATAGCTAGTATAGGAACCTATTGTAAGACTAAATTTAAAAAATTAATTAAAAAAAAAAAATTAGTCTTTCAATAAGTTAGAGGGCGACAATTGATCAGGCTTAAGTTCATGGCCAAAGTTAAATAAAGCCCCTGTCTTACATATACAGCAGTATTTCTTGATTCAATTTTCATTCCAGGTCTGAAAACTGTATTTTCATGTCTGAAAATATTTAGACATGGTATAATTCAAATGGTTTCCCATTTTGAAAGCACACTTTTATTTATTACCATGAAAACATGGATATACCAGATGGGAAAGGAATACTCTGCTAGTCTTATGAAGCTTCTTGTACACAACCATGCCAATGTTCAAAATCACAGCCTAAAATAACTCCCCTCTCTTCATCACACAGCCTACAGTAGGCAAAGCCTGTCATTCAGTGACGGTTTGAAGACTTTATTCCTTACCTTACTGGAAGCACACCACTGACTTGGCAAACGGCAACTTTTCCAGGAAACCTTATGCACATACTGCTGACAGATTAGCTTTGCATAAATAAACCTTATGAAACCTCTCTTATGTCATCTTTCCCAGAAGTGGGTACTTAAAGAACATATGAAAGGCAACTTAAAGAAAAATATTGACTCTGTATGGGAATTCTGCAGCATAAAAGAAAGAAAGCTGTTCTCAATTACACCTTGTGCAATATGCAGAAACTGTAGCATTGTCTTTAGAAGATAATGTGAAAGATGTATTGTATTGCAGTTGCTATGGGTATGCAATTGTGCATGAAGAACTAATAGACAACAATCATCGGGGATGAGCAGCGGTGATGAATTTCAAGTGGCTAAATTTTAAACATTTAAGGCTTTCAGGAGGTTGGTTAAAAGGAGCAAAGCTGAGAAGATATAGCCATAGCAGTCATAAATACCTATAAAATATCCAGCAATGGAAGCTTCTGCTTATTAATCTCATAACTAAAATTACAAGAGAGATCAAAGCAAGACAGAGGAATTACTAGGGCTACAATCAATCCTCTAAAAGTCAAAATCGTGCCTGGTAATTACAGAATTGATTACAAATTGATGTTTCTTAAAAAGAGAAGGAATGAAAACAAAGGGCAGACAAAAGGTGTGGGCTAGAAATAATGCTGGGCAAGTGGGAAAGGATAATGTGACACCTGGCACACAGGAAAACTGTTTTCATTAGGTCAATATTCATTCCACCATCTCCTAAGAGTTCTTGTAGATCTTCTACTTGTGGTGAGGATAAGACACTTCACAACCTTCCTGCTTGCCTGCTTTAAACTGTAGCACATCAAGGGTATTCCTGCTATCTCTTCAGTCCAGAGATCTCCAGAAAAGGAGAAAGAGGTAGAGATTATATTCTCCTTTGATCTTTCTCTGAGCAGGGCAAACCTTGCCTGGGTCTGGGTGACAGAGCCTCTTGTAGCATCTCCAGTTGTGCTCCTGTGACTGAGCCAGCCAGAGCATGTCCCAGGAACATTAAAGAAGGATCAATCATTGAAGAACATGCACACAAAGATCCTGAGATTACCCAAGATGAGTTTGACCGCATTTTCCCCAATACAAAAGAATAAAAAGGGTCAAATGGGCATAGGCAAATTCTGGTGTAGGCTTTGGAATGGTAAAAATTACTTGTAATGCAAGAGAACAAGCAGAAACTGCTTTCCTAGGATTTCTGAAAGGCTTAGGCTCTGATACTGGGGATGATGTCACCAGATTAGAGCATTTAGAGTTATCATGTAGCAAGAATCAGATCCCTTTGATAGCAGGAGAGATAACTGTATTTGCCAGACTCCAACTCCTTATTACGATTTAGCCAAAAATTGTGCCAGCAAGTCTGCAATAGCACCGAAGTATGGCAAGGGTAATTTATGCATAAGTCAATGATATGGTGAGAAAATGTCTACTGGTGCATGACAGGATGAGAAGATGTGGTGATTTCCTAACCAGTTAATAGGCAAATTTGATGTACGTTATTTAAAGGAGCTGTAGATAGTAACACAGACTCAGGTTCAGAGCAGACAAACCCCACCAGGATCCCATCCCTGCCTAAGCTGTGGGATGCTAGCACTTCCTTTATTTCCTTTTTCCTTTCATTAATAATGTCTCCCCATCTTGTTAAAGGAAACAGAAGTGATTGTTTAGCATCAAGGCTGGTGTATGGACTGCAGGTCTGGGTCTGTGTCAGCCGAGAGAAGAAACGCCTGGAGGAAAATCAGTCCTTTGAGGACTGGCTATTAAAGGATAAAGGCAGAAATGAAAGACATCAAGATGATAAAGAGTTGAACAATTTGGATGACTTTATTTATAACAGGACTGTCCAAACTTAGAAGGAAATTACAGCATGATGCCAGAGACACAAATCTACACAACAGCTTGAGAAATTAAATGCCCAGGGCCAGACAGTTTGCTGAGTGCCTGAAGACTATAAAGGAAAAGGAGCAGAGCCAAGAAAAAAAAGCTGTTAATTGTAAGGAGTTAGGCAAGCTATTCCCACATGATCCATCTTCCAAAACAAAAATAAAGTTAATTCTCACCGCACCACTGAGTGGCTCAGGGTTCAAACACTTTCTAAGCCAAGAAACAGATTTGTCCTTAGCACCAGGACTGGTGGCACACCAGTACAGTCACAAAAGATCTTCAAGGCAGCCCCAGTCACCAACCTGCCTGATCAGTCCTAAAGCATAAGGTAAAGCTGGAAAAACATGTGATAAGTACAGACTGAATAAACCAGAGGACTGACTCTGTAAAGAAGGTTTACAGTTTGCAATCTGTTCTTTCACAGCATTCTTAAATGGTAAACAAGTGGGAGCCTGTAGCTACATTCAGAATTGATTATTTTAAAATTTATTTCATGTTGGTCAAGACCTTTCATGAGAGATTATTCAGAGAAAAAAGATAAAAGGATAATGAGTTCTGAATTAATAACAACCTAAGAGAGAAAAAAGGCATAATTAATGGCTGCCTTTTAGAAAGAAGATTACTTACAAGGAAGTCATTTCAGCAATCAATACTGTCAAATACATCTTTTTCAATGATTGAGCTCTAAAATGGACAACAAAATTATGGAATACACCCAACAGCATAAACTTAAGTACATTAAACTAAAGAGAAAGTTATGAGAAATCCAAATTACTTTGGAGCAAAAATGTAAGCCCAATTAAAGGCAGTGGCATGTATAATGAGAATAATGAGCTTTTTAAGCATACTCTGATGTCATAACTTTGGGTGACTTTAATATGGGACCAATCTACCAGTATCCTGCATGCAATGTGCTGAAAGAGTTGAAAAAACAATAACAACAAGAAAAAAACCCGGAGAAAGCTGAGACACATAAAGAAATCCCAATAGGAAATAGCACATCAAAAATTCAGAATATAAACCAGGACTGTTCCCCCTCTGCACTGAGTTCAGATGACTTCTATCCCTCAGAAAGAGCTGACTTACACCCAGACAGACTTCAGTCTGCTAACTATTCCAAGCTGAAAGCTGTTTCCCCATCCAACCCCAAAAACTTCCCAATAAAGTTGAGACCTAAATATCTGAGAAAGCATCATTGAAAGCATGAGAGTGCTCCTGAGAGTGCTTGTTTCTTACTTTGAGAATAATCAGACTGATAATAGGAGCAAGATCAATAGCACAACTCACTTGTTTGCATCTCCTGCAAACGCCCACGTCCTCAAAATGCATCACTTTGCCCACTTCTGCCGTCTAATAGTTTCCCAAAGGGAGAAAATACCCTGAAAGAGTAACTGAAATTCTACTTCTCTTTTTAACCTTGTTAATGGGGGTCACAAATCACAAAAAATCCATAATATGTGAGCCTCATCTTCATAACTAAGTCACTTTTGAACCCTGGCCATCATGCTCACTCTGGCTCTTCTGTTATTCATCTCTAAATGAGAGATTTTTTTTTTTTTTTTTTTTTTAAGGCCTATGAATGCTAACTTTTCCCACTTGGAAGGGTTAATAAGCTAAAATTCCAGAGGAGAAAAAAAAAGGTAATGCAATCTCTAAGTCAAAACTGAAGCCTGTGTTTCTGTGCATGGAAGGAACATCAGGAAGCCTCCTGTTTGCTCTCCCCAAGACTATGCTACAGCTAACATTTCAAAAGCCTGCAAGCCTGTAAGTGCATTATTCTGCTGGTGCAACACACATAGTGATGGAAACTATGACTGGAATAGCTCATTTTGGAGACTAATGATTTCTAACAGGAACCAGAAAAGTCGTTCTAAAAGCAGCAAACTTTGCCAACAGGGCATGACAACTGGCAAGAACCTTTTGTTAAATTCCTCCATCAGATTAGCTCTTCATCTTTCAAAGAGAAATATATTCTGAAGTAAAACCAAGTCATATCCATTATTACATCCTTGCTGGTTCAAACATATATACACATTTGATTTGTAGTTTCAAACAATCAAAAATTTGGGATTCCGACTTCTCTAAAATTCAGCTTTTAACCTAAATTTCCTGCAGAAGGCACAAAGCATTGCACTCAAATACTACATTATGCATTCTTTTGGAATAAAACCCTTTTCATTTGACAGAGGGGAAAAAGAAAGACACTCTCAGCTGAAATAAATTTTATGTGCATCTACTGTCGCTGGTGAAGTTGTGACCATTTATACTAAAAATTGCTCCTCATGTAGTGGCTGTGTAATGCCTTCTCCCATCTTCTTGACAAACGGCTCCTTTCATTGCTTAAAATCCTTCAGATTTAGATACTAGGGCCAAACATCTGCAAATACGATGAAGACAACAACATTTACCCAAGATATTTTACACTTTTATTACTCTTCTGTGCTGTTGATAACACAACCTTCCCCCTTGCAGTGGTGTCAGTATCGAGTGCTAGCTTCAGAGCACTGACTGTATCTATTAGTCAGTGTTTGCATGTATTGTCTTCTAAAGCATTACAGATTAGCCAAGTATTAGCAAGTACAAAACGGAACATGCACATTTTTAATCCTTTTATGTGTAGCACATTTACTGGAGAGGCTGCCTATTACTACTACCTTGTAACTAACATTCACAGCTACAGTACAAAATCTTACATGCACTACAGTAAATGGCAAACAAAATGAAATTATGTTGAAATAGTTAGATTCAGTCTTGCAAATTTGAATTTAAAAAGACCACAAACAAACAAAAAAACCCCACCCATCAGTATTCTCCTTAGCTTTTCCATAAACAGTAACCCTCATTTCTCCCTCTAAAAGCCACTGTGTTTAAGTCCTGTGTGTTGAGCCTAAGAGGAAAAACATCAGCAAAAAAAATGCCTCCTCGTGGATTGAGGAGTACATTCAAAATGGAAATAGGATGGTAAGTGAATAAATTGCAGTGCAATAAAAGTTAATCTGTTTCAGAGAAGACAACTTGCTGTCTAGTAATACTTGCTGCTCTGAGCTGAAACCCTGTTCTCTGCTAACACCGACATCATTGCTTGGGTTATTATTTCCCCTCCTGAATTCATCTGAATGTGGCACAGAGCTACTGTCTTTCTCACCCAGTTCAGAAACACGATAAATAATTAGTTCAATGAGATATTACTAGCAGACCCAGAAATAAATAGAAGGCTTTTGTCAGGCTGAGAGTAAACGCTGCTAAGATAGAGACAAGCAAGTGCCATACAGCATTCATCACTTGTAAGGTAAATGACTTCTTCTGAATTCACTCAGGCAGAAAATGAACAGCTGCCAATGCTGATCAGAGAGAAGTAAAATGTTGCATCTAGGGATGAAGTGTGGTGGAGTTTTTTGTCTTGTTTTCTTTTTCTTTAGTTAAAATAATATCTTTCCTCCACGGAAGGACAAATTTTGACTTAGAGGTCAAAAAAACCATTTCTCAGCACACCTTTGTTGTTCATGTGGCACTGTCAAATTGTTCAAGCTATTAGCAAAGCAGTACCTCTTTTATCCCATTAAGCCCTCTACATACAGCAGAATAGGGGGGGAAAACCCACCCTCTCAGTCCTTACAAACTTTCTGACATTTCTGACATTTGCTGAGTCCAAACAAGACATCCCAGTCACTTCAGGAAAGTCTGTGTCTGCAGGAGAAAAACTCCTCCTGAGGGAGGACAGAAATCAGGCAATGCCTCCTCACATGCATTTTGGTACCCAGTCTCACAGGAATAAGTTAATTTTAATGGGATACCAATATGGGAAGATTTGCTGTCTTCACAGTACGACTTCCAGTGCAGACAGAGTCCTTACTATTGTTTATTTGGGGGAAATGCAGCAAAGAAAATGGAGTAAGGAACAAAAGCAAGGAGTATTGCACGTCTCATTTTTAACTTAAGCAGTAAGCCCCGTTTTAGTCATACAAAATATGGGGTTTTCCCACTCTTTTATGGCCTGTATTTTTTTCTATTATTGCTAAACAATTAGCACTATATCACCTCCAGAAAAAGAATTAATTATTGATCCACTCATGAAACACTTAAAATTCTTATGAAGTCCCCTTTTGTACCAATGTAATTATTAATTAACATCTTGCTGCCTTTCAGACTCCCAGCAAGTTCAGTGGGGTTATAGTAACAATGCATGCAGTCAAAAGAGTAAGTCCTTACCGGTCAATTATTTGCTCTGTCAGGAAAATTCTCGCCAAAATGCAAATGTTTGGACATGAACATCTTGAATACTGATTCTATAACACACATTCGAGTTAACAAGAGCAATATAATCAGGTCAGAACAGGTAAGTGATTTCTGAACCTGTACTTTCCTGGAATTGAAGATGCTTTAAACTTCATGTAAATCCTACTGGTGGCATTTCTATCCAATATGCACTGAACCAGGCTTATTGAACGTTCAGGGAATTCAACAAGTTACTTGTAGGAAGGAGCTCTCCTACAGGGGGAATCTGATCAAAGTACTTGCACCACTTGGTTTGGGACACAGGAATGGGAACAATTTATCTACCCTGTGGAAGGTCCTCTCATGAGAATCTTCTTCTAAGATAAAATTATCTTTATTGAAAAATAAAAAAATAAAGTACTTTTTTTTTTTTTTTTAGAGTAACGAGAATCTAATCACATTATTTCAGAAGAGAACTTCTAGCAGAGAGGCAAAGACCAACTTTGAAAAATTTCTTTAGCAGAATTCATAAAAAGAAACCCTTCATACTAATCAAAAAGAAATCATTTTTTTCCTACTTAAAACAAAATCATTCATTTCACACCCAAAGCATATTTCGGGAGAGATCAAATGGGAGAGCAATTTGTTTCATACTTCTGCCTTAAAAACCCTCTGAGCAAATAACTGAATCAAGAAATTAAAAATTTTAAGTGAGTTACCAAAACGTATCTTCTCACAAAGACAGCAGATTTCAGTGAAGAAATTCTAGCAGAACCAATCTAGGCTAAATATGAAAAATAATCAGTGGAAGAAACCAAAAGGAATGCAACCTACCCCTGTTGTTTTACAGAGTTAACGCTAAGGTTTTTACTATACTAGACTTGCACACTTTATTATAGACTTGTACACCAATTATACAATATTTACACTACATTGTTGTAAAAGTAGACAAAGAAGGTAAAACTCCAAGTCCTCAATGTGTCCGAGTCCAGGCTGGTGGCCTGGACTTAACATGCCCGTCGTCTCACCTTGGGCTCAGTCTTCTGCAAGATGTGGATGTGCTACTGTCACAGATGTGTATTGTCCTCCGGTCTGAAGGCTTGGCACAAACTGCTAGCTGTTTGCCTTTCTTCATCCCTAGGGCCCATGAGAAGCTGTCACCCAGTCCATCACCCCTTCTGGTTTCCACCCCTAAGCCTTTACAAGGATGTAATGTTGTTAATGGTTTTCTGTGCTGCTTTGTTTTGTCAAGGCTGTCAGTATCACCCGATCAGAGAAAAGCTGGGTAGAACTAGCCCAGGCCTCATTTAAGCTGAACTGTGCCTCGGGGTGCTTGTAACAAAAGGTTTGTAAACCCAAGGGTATTTTCTGCAGGGTGTACTGGAATGCCCAAAGTCAGGAAAATCGGAGCAGGAGTTAATGTACTTCAGGGTATAATTTTCGATTCGGAAACTCAAGATATCAAATCTATAGCCACTGGTATTCAGCAGCTGAGATGATATGAATATCCTCTTATCAGAAAATATACATAATCTTGCAGAATGTTACCATCAGGAGAAACAAAACTCGTCACACTTTATCAGGGACATGTACTTAGGAGAGGTCAAGCGAAAGTATCCCCTCATATATGTAAGACTGACAAGAAAGCCAGTAGGAGGAATTTATCAATCACTAGTCAAGATTAATCTTGTGTTCTTTTTTACAGCATAATAAAGTATTCCTCTCATGCTCTGATAAAGTTATTTTTACTTCTATTATCCTGAGGTTAAGAGACAGAACCAATACCACGCCTGTACTTTGGCTAGGTTAGAAAATGGCTGGCTCTTTATTTTCAAGTAACCAGACAGAATCTGTTCCAGCTTAACTTGTTTTCTTAGAAGAGATTAATCTCACAGCCTTTATGACTACTTGTTTTGCTACAACACAAGGGAAACTAAAAATATAACAAAACAAAAATCTTTTGAACGAGAAACTGATGCTGGAACAACAAACCATGACAAGGACTCCAGAGACCTGGATGCCTTTCTGTTGGCATGAAGGCACCTCGAGGAAGCTGTGGCTCTGAGTCAGAGCTAGCTTTCACACCGAATTTGATGGGCTAAGAACTCACTCCTTCCCAACTTCTGGCAAATAATTTTTATATACCTTTTCTGTACACTAACAACAGTGTCTCTTCACCTCTGAGACTGAAGCCTTTTTCCTCTGAGGTCACACAAAAGATGTGACAAAGAGAGGCAGCATTAAAATATAGGTAGGCTGTGCTTTTAAAAGTCATCTGATTACTGGACGAGCAGAGACTAGAATATGCTTCCTTGGGCTGGAACCTTTTTAAAAGGGGTGCAGTGAACAACTTCAATGCTGAGCCAATTGATTTTGTGCACCTTCCAGGTAGGTCTTGCATATTATGGTTTTGATCTGCAGTCAATTATCCACTGTAATAGCGTTAAATTTCAATGTAATTAAATTATTTTACTAGAAAATGTTCATAATAGCATTAAAATACAGTCTATTTAAGTCAATATGGCACCACATAATCTATAAATTAGTCATAAGCACTATCCCACAAGTACAAAAATGATGAAAATTAATGCAGACTAATGCAATACAAAGTATATGGATATTAGAAACATTGCAGGCTGTTTGCAACAGAATGACAATAAACTAATTCCTTACATCAAAATTATTTCACTTGGCTACCATGGGTTGGAAATTACAACAATGTCTTGGGCAAATGTTCACTCAATTCTTATTCCAGTTTTGATCTCATCAAGAAGATCTGTACAGTTCTCCAATTTTTTCTATCAAACTAGAAAAATAAGACAAGCTTTTTCCCATTAATAAGCTACAGATAAATCCCATTCTTTCTTAATAGGAGTTAATAGGAGACTATCCATTTAATTCAATATGAGAATGTCTTTCTAAAAAAAGTGATTGCAGTCCTTGCATAAATTTCTTGTTTTTTCATTGCACCACAGTGAAATAGGAGAAACTATCTGTATATTAATATTTTTTGTTTTGCCTTGAAATATCGTACATATTATTATTATTACTTAAATAATGACCCACTAGCTTTAAACATATGCTTTTGAGTCAGACTGGGCATTTGAGACATCTGCCTGGGTCTGGCAGATTGGACATTGGATCCAGGGACATCTGCAACCTTCTGGCGCCACGGCTGAAGGCCAGGCAGGACAGTCCAGGATGGAGTACACATGGTGTTATATCCCTATATTTATGTGCTGAATCTCTCCATGTCCAACAGCCTCTTTCCTAGAATAAGGCATAGAAAATAGCAAATTGCAACTTCCTAAATCAGTTGAGAGATCAATTTGAGGACTGGTGAGCTTCAAATTAATGAAAAAGCAGTCTGTCACCCAGATCTGCTATTAGACCTCAAAGTGTGACAGGGCAGGTTTATGTGATGCTGTGGTTTTATAAATAAGCAGGCATGCCATCCCTTTTCCTTTCCTGCAATGCCAGTGGGAACTTGGTGTTACCAACTAACTGCTACCAGGAACTCCTGATCAGTGCCATCACAGCAGGTACGGGTTGAGGCTCCAGCCCAGCTCCAGGCTCAATCACCTGGAATCATCTCCCACTTACCATAGGAAGGTTTAAATTTGCTGGGCTGCTCAGCCTTGCCCAACACCAAACTCCATGGCAATATCTATCACAGTTATCTGGGATATTCTGATAAAGTGACAGCAAGCCCCTGCTCAAGAAAGAACACCTGTCATCACAAGCAGTGGTCATTCTGAGCTCTTCAGGAGCATGAAACCACACCATTGAACCAAGTCCTGGCTGCAGAAGGGTGGTCAGTGAGCTTATACAGACATGAAAAGGCCACCACACCAGTGATTCATTCTGCACAGTCTATACCCAGGTTAAGCCAAACACATGATTATTTATTAATAACTTCAGTCCTTACACCCTTAGTAATCTGTTCTCAAAGAATTTATGCAGATTCCAGTGTTTTGTTCAAGATGTTGCAGAATGTATCTCTGGAATGGTCCATACTCTGCATTCCAGCAAGCACCTTGATCAAACCCCATCACATTTTCTAGCCTTCAGCATCTTTCTTTACTGACAAATAAAGTTATCAAGCTGGTCAGAAAACAAAAAAATTCTCTTCCTCCCCCTGCAGAAATTTCATATAATAAAATCCACTTGTTTTCCTCATTGCTTTATAAGGACTTGAAACAGATGATGTCAGCCCTGCAAATTTCCTGAGGTTTCTATACTGTTTGACATTTGCCTGTCAATATGAAGAAAGATTATACACAACTAAGAGTTATTTGTTCTAAATAGTTCTTCAAAATACACACTCACTGACTCTCACAGCAATCTGTCTGCTGTGTGTAAGCCTAGCATTTTCCAACACGCTCACAAAATCTGCATTGTGAGCCCTCATTAATTCAAGGAGATAGAAATTATACTTGTTGTTCTTCCCACTATGCATAGAAATTAAAGTTCCGACTCGAGAAAGCACATAAGCAGTTACCAAGTGTTGAACAAGTGCTGTGGTTCCTGTGAAAGGTAACAGATAGAACTCATTTCCTGGAAAAGATTAATAACACTTCAGCAGCAGCCACCTCTTGATTGCTTTTCCCTGGGGTTTTGATTTATTGATTTGCAACAAAAGCATCCCTACCAGAAACGTCCACCAAAAGCTTTGCATCCTAATTGCCAGAGGTCATTCCCCTTCTGTGGGGGCACAGAGAAGAAATGATCATTAATCAGCTCCTATCAGCTCACTCCCATCTGCCAGTGAGTTGCCTAACTTAGTACTGCACTTAATTCTACAGCTGATGAACTTGAACACTTGCAGAACAGGTGTGTCCAGCAGGTATTTAGGTGATTTATCCATTACCCCATTCCATCTCACATATGGAAGATCCCAACTACTTCATTTCTGTTCGTTCTGCAGAGGTACAACCAACTGCATCACTCTTTGCACCAGAAGAAGGTTACTCAGCCAGGACACATATCTTCCCCATCCCTACCCGGAGATGCAGGATCCCTTTTTCCCTGCAAACATCCCAAAATAGTCCCCAAATGGTAGCTAATGATTTTTTGGAATGTAAATCAAAATACATTTCCCTAGATTATCACATACAAAGCAGTATCCCGTAAATATATATATATATATTTTTTTTTTTTAAGGAATACAGCACTAATTATAATTTTCACTGTATTTTCAAAGAAATATCTTCAACTGAAATCTTTTTGTGTGCTTTCCAATGCTTTCCAAGTTTAGATCCTCTACTATGTCTATACTTTATTTTTTAATGGTAAATGGCTCATCTTTGCATGACCTCACAAGTAGGAATTTTAAGAAATACTCCAAATAATAAGCTCCTCGAAAAGTTACAGCTGTTAATTGAAACACAGTTGATCTTGAAAACAGTTCCCTTCCTAAGAAAGATAAGGATTCACTAAAGTCCAGAGCAACACATGAAGTTCACTTCTCCTTCAAGCTAACAGGTTCCATGAAATCAAATTAGTGCTGTTTCTTCCCATATTTTGTTACTATTTACGGTTTTTCCCTCCACAAAGGGAATCATAACCTCCCTGTCGCTTATCCTTACTTAAATTTTCCTTTTCTTCTAAAAAATTTCAATAAAAATATTTTTACATTACTCATTTCAGCTTTCCACTCTCCTTCCAGCTTTTTCCACACCACACAGAAGCTCACCCAAATTTTCTATTTGGTCTGAACAAATAAGGCTATTTTTTAAGCAAGCACTGCACTAGTCCTTTTCAACCTCTTACATTGTAGCCTGAATGTGTTGAAAACTCTCTGCCAGCTTTTCTTTTTTTTTGAATCAAGGGTAAGATATGCACATATTTTGTTCATGCTCTGCATTATAAAGATGATAGTGAGGAAATTAATTAGAAACATATGATTAACCATAATTTTCTTCCCCTCCTCACTCAGACTTCCCTTTTATGACTCTGTTACAAGGTAACCCTAGACCTCATCCCTTAACAAAGAAATACTGAGATAGTGCCTTAGGTTCATAAAGAAATGTTTACATAAGGAACAGATAATTAAGTTCTCCTGAAAAAAGGAGAAGCTGTAAAATTCTGATAAGGGGCTAAAAATGCAACTTTTTCCAGTTTGCTCAGCACATTTATTAATGATATTTTCAGTTCTTGTGATCCTGCCAACAGCAAAACCTGGACATCACAATGTAGGCTCACGGGTATTTTGTCTCAGACCAACCAATATCTGTTTTTCATGAATTCTCAGCTTCATCTTAGGAGGGATTCCAGTTCAGAGGAATAAAAGTTAAGTTGACAAACATCAAGTGTAAGAAAGAAGATAATTTTTTTTTTTTATTAACTGTGTTCTGCAGCAGTGAGAAGCCAGCTAAGTGCATTACCCTTGCTTCTGCTCCATGACTGAATATGTGGCCAGATCCTGATCTTATGACCATCTCCTGTTCAAAACAAGTGACTGCCACCTCTGCAGTCCCCTCTGAAGAGCTGGGCAACTACTCAGGTCCTTGGAGATGTAGCTGTGGAGCCAAAATCCCACGGGATTATGACACTGCAGAGCATGAAGATGACGTAGAGTACAACCCTGCCCACTTCAGAGCAGGACTCAGAGCTGTACTCTGTAACATCTCAGAGAAGGGAGTGTGTGTGCATGCAGACCAGCCCGTTCATTGTTATAATTATTAAATGACAAGGGCTTAAATGGATTATCCACCATCTCCTGCTGACTTCTCCAGTTCACAGCTCCTCATTAGAGCGTAAGTCAACTTCCATCAAGTACTCGAGACAACTCTGCTGTCTAGAAATACTGGATGGTCAGGGCTATATCTCATAGGCTATCAGATATTATTTTAGTCTAGTAATTGTTCCATTATGAGGATAAGTACAATCTTGTAGTCATTGAAAAAGAAATATTTATACCAAATACCACACAGAGGACTGAATTCTCTAGTATATATATATAAGACTGTGGGCCTGATGAAATGAATCCCAAAGTCCTGAGGTGATTGGCTGATGTAGTTGGAACTGTATGATCTTTAGGGTGCTTTCCGAACCAAACTGTTCTGTGATTCTGTTGCTCTGCACTTGGCATTGCCACATACAAAGGACAATGCTAAGCCAACAGCTCTGCTTTAGTACTTTTTTAAACTATTAGATATCATTCTTTGCTAGTAAAAATGACAACACAAAGCACAGTCAGCAAAACCCAGTGCTGCCAGTGAATACAGAATGAATTCCCTGGATATTAGAGACTCGGGCATAAAACCCAGAAAATACCTGGCCTACTTTTCCTTGCACTAAGGATGTTTTTCTCTTCCTTCCCATCTCCTCTGGCATTTACATCTGTGTTTAGGGCACACTATAGGGAAAAAATCTGTCATATAAGATCTGGTGGAATAACGGGATGATAAAGACTGGATAGATGTGAGTGTGACATGCACAATGGGTAAGTCCTGGAAGAGTGAGCACACAGAGTCAGCTGCCATATCTTCCAGCTGCTCACCTGGCTGACAACTCTTAACTCTGTCCAGATACCAGAGACCATGAAAACATGGAAAAGGGCAGACAACAGGAACACTGTATCAGATCCCCAAGCAAGGACAAATGTAATCATGTTTTTGACCATTTTCTATAAAGGTTTTTATATGGATAAAAAACAAATTAGCCCCCAAATGTCAATGTCTTCAGTGTAAAAGGAAGGCCAGCACTCAATAAACGCCTCTATATAAGAGATAATTCTCTGTGGTCTCTCTACACAGAGATCCACACAGATTTCTATCTGAGATTTCATATACCATTCATGAACAATTAGGATACTTCCACATAGCAAATTTACGGGATAAAAACAACCAGAGCAAGACCCTGTACAAAACAGACAAAGCACATATTAGCTACAGACAAACTGAGGCTCTAAAGATTGTTTTCAGGGTTATGCATAACTCTGAAGAGGCCTAAAGGGCACAACTCCGAGGCTATAGGGAAAGGAGGAGCTGCAGTCATATGGCAACCTCTGCTGAGTCCAGCAGCCATGTGCTGCTCATTGGAGCGAATCCAGCAGCACACCTGATAATGTATATATGCTGATAAACTGACAGAAGGAATTTGATATGTTTCATAACGCTGCATAACTTAGAGCTGTGTACAGAAGCACCTTCCAAAGCAATGACTTTAGACAGGCATCCTACATGGCTGTATCTGAGCCAGGAGCAGCTTGGATTCGCAGCAGCACAGCCTGTTCAGTCTGCTCCTCCCGACGCCGGCTCTTGCAGCAGTGAGATCCCACTCCATATCCCAGCCTTTGGAGGGGCTGGAGCTCTCAGGCAAAGGCATTGTTGGATTCTGATGGAGCCAAGGTGTGTGTGCCTACACACAATTCCGTGGCACACACTCAGAGCAGACAATAGGGCTAATAATGCTACCTCACTCCAGTAGATGGAAATGTAACTGCAGAGCACCTGGAAGGTGTCCAAGTCAATGGCAGAGAAAGGATTTCAGGAAAGATTTAGTCCAATATTATTCATCAGCTAGAGCAGGACAGATAAGTGGACATTCATACGTGCCTTTTTCTTAAGTGGGACAAAGCCTGCTTTTCCAGGAAAAGAAAACCAACAAAACACACTCCTCATACTGCTGAAAACAGCATTTGTGCCTAATGAGATGTAAGGCAGAATGGATTGTTCCCACTCTCCCATGCTCTGTTTCATCTCCATAAACACAGCCAAAGTTAGCAGCCCATGAAGGTAAATACCACCACCACCAAGGTGTCTGTGACGAGCCATGATGTCCAAACACAGAGCTCTGTGTGAAACACATCTCTCCGACTAAGCGTGAAATCCTGGCACTGCTGAAGGCAGTGGAAATTCTGCCAATAATTTTGAACAACGAAGGATTTTATCCTCATCTTCTAATTATAAAGAAGTCTTCTTTGAAATACAAAAGAAGGTAAAGATTTTACCTCGTTTATATAATGCTTTAGTACTAAATATCATAAAGCTTGCTCTAAATTAAATTATGCAAAATTTTAGAAGTGACAATTTCCAGCTGAAAAGTGATCCCTTAAAGAAATATCTTCATGGATAAAAATTTAAAATGGTGATCAGAACTCCTGTTACTAAATTTTACCATCAGAATTATTGCTACAGGGTTGAATACTTCTTAAGAGGATCTGCTTCTCATATGACAACAGACTAAGAGCTGGCAACAGAAGCATAGATGTTAATTGCAAACATTTATTATACTACCAGGGTTTACATTTAGCAGCTGTCAACATTACTAACAACTGTAACAGAAATCAGAAAAAATGGAATTTTTGGTTGCCAGAAGGGCAGCTGGTGCTTGATTTCCCTGCTATTGTTGTTCCTTGTTTATTTACTTTCAAAATGTGTTAAAAACAAATCTTTCACCAAGATTTGTTTAAGAATCCTTGTTCTTATTTATTTATTCTTTACCTAGCAAAGAGGAACTTATTAGTAGGCAACTACTAAAAAATAAATATTTTAAAGGATGTGCTTCAAACTCTGATGCAATCCATTGCTTTTCAGCTTTGGTGAAGCTAGATTGCAGAGATATCAAAATTTAATGGGCTATCTTTTTTGCAGTACTCAAAACTACCTTTCAGAAAAGAAAAAAAAAAAAAAAAAACCAGAGCTCAATAGTTTATTAACCTAAATATTATCAGGAAAAACAAGCTCGAATGCTTCAACCTAAAAATACGGTAACAAAGTGATGCTGCCATGGTAGTGTCATCATTTTCTTTTAAAAATCATATTACATGCATTTATAAGTTGAGATATGGCTAAACTCATAAGCTTTACCCTGAACAGAGCTGCAGCACTTTTCAAGACTTCTTCATAACTTTATGTCTCAACAAAGTGAAAGGGATGGACCAATCCAGAGGAGCAATACTAGTTCAGTGGATTAAGGATGTTCTCCGTCCACCTATCTGATTCAGCAGTGTGCCCACAAGTGCAGTGGCAGACACCAAGGCCACATCCAAGTTAAAGGCCAGGGCCATTAAACAATCTTCCAGGCTGCAGTGTCTGGCTTGCTGGAAATGCTTAGCCTAGAAAAGTCTGACATGGAAGGGTAATCTATGAATCGCTTCAAGTTACTGGTTCCAGGTTCTACTGTAAGAGTTGAGAGCTACTGATTCACTGTCATACTTTGAAGATGTCTCACTCTCTGATAGCTGAAGAAAGACAAACAAACAAAAACAGCCAACCAAATAAAAGGTGCTCTATGTCAGTGATGGGTTTTCCCAGAATGGAGGGAGGAGATGTCCTCTCCTGAGCATGTCTGACAGCTTCACATGTCAGAAGAATGGCTGAGCGTGGGAACACATTCACACAACACATCTCAAAAGATGTTCCAGTCTTTTTATTTTCTTTTGATGTCTTTCTTTTTTCGTATTATAAACTTACTATTATTTAAAACTTTGCAAACATAATCCTTTATGAAGCAAAATGAGTCTTACAGCATCTTTTACGACTTAGTATCCTAATCCTTAAATCATAGTCTTTAATATTGTGATTATGCACTTGCTAAATACATAGAGCCTGAAGAGATTTTCTACTTCTTTACGTATCTTTTCCCATATGTGCTATTTATCTTAACCATTTTTCTTCCTTTTCCTTGTGCAATATATTTTTACTATACTTCTGATATTTCTCCCTAGTTTTCTTGCATAACGTATTAATGAACCAAAGAGTAAGATTCAGAGTTGACATGCATTATAAAATGATGGTGTGCCTGCATTATGGTGGGCCAGAAGGACTTGTCATCCTGAATTTCAGTTGTTTCCTATTGGCATGAAGCCATCCTGTATGTTAGGACTCCAGAATCCCAAACTTTCTTGCCATCATTTGTCTACAGTTGAATCTTATGGGTGCTGTTCTCTCAGAGCTTGTTCGGCAATAGCACATGGTGTCTTAAACGTGCCTCGTTTTATTCCTTGTGAATGAACAATTTAGTTCTGACTTTATCATAAGACCTTTGCATAGTTTCCAGAAACTATATTGTCAGGAAGGACAATAATTAGAAGAAGCGAGTGGAATTTGTGATTGCTTTTGTCACTCTTGTTATTTGCCAGAGTCCTGAAGGCCACGAAGCAAATTCAATATTTTTCATTTGGAAACATGCCAGTGTTCCTCATGTTTAATCTTGGGCAGTTACTAGCCTTGACATACTTGCAAGCAGAAATAGTTTAAAGGAACCCAAATTCCCTAAGCATGCCTTTTGTCTGCAAGCTTCATTACATCAAATGAATCAAGATTTCCAAAAATCGCCCAGACCCTCATGCATAGGGCCAAAACTGAGCTGCCACCTGAAAACCCTCTCAAACATCACACCTTCATGCCAGAGAAATCTACTTAGTGGAAACAGTTCAATTCTCAGGATGATTTCTTGAGACAAAAATAAATACTACTGAAATTGCTAAATGACAACAAGATAGGGAGAAATCTTGGGTTAAACTAAATTTTGGACCAAGTTCTTAGAATATTTGGAAATTATATGTTTCTTCAGTGCCTTTTTCTTTCAGTAAGCAAAGGACGAAAAGGCTGAAGAACATAGGTACAAGGAAGCAATCTGAGTTACTAAAAGACTTGATTTTTCCACAGATTCCCTGCTCTGCCATTTTCACATGTCCTGCAAGTTAAACAGCTGATATTTGGACAGTGCTTTTAAACTAACAATTCTTTAGGTAATTTGTAATCTCTCACAATGATTTATATAGGCATCAGAATTCGAGCAGCATAGCATGCAAATGGAAATTCACTATCCCCACCCTGTGCAAAATCCTGTCAAAAGCCCTTGCTCCTCATTGGATCTGCACTTGAAGGCAGAAAACCATAAAAGCAAACCCAGTAGCAAAAGGAAAAAATCACAGCTGTTCAGTGCACGGGGTTTTAGCTGTTTGATGTTAATCAGTAACTTCCTAAGGTGTTGATGCATTTCATAGTAGATAGAAATACTTGTGTGTCAACAATAACATACAAAATGCAAGCCTGACCCAAGCATTCATGGAATTCCTTTTTAGCCTGGCAAAATACCTTGCAGCCTAAGAGTTCTTTTAAACTTCATGGCAAAAGGAGCACCACATTCAGCGCTTCAGTTGCACATAATAGCACATTACTTATTAAACTATAACTATATTATTACAACTATTAGTTATAAAAGAGAAATTTCTTGCATGGAAAGTTTGAAATTACTCCCTTGTTAGCAACTAAACTGTCAAAGTTCATAAAATATGAAACATTACCAAAAATACTGAATGTGGCACTTTCAGTATAACTATTAAAATGCTTTCATTGACACGTAATTTCATTTTTAGTTCACTATCTTAAAAGTACTCAAATTGCACAGGAACCTGCAGATATATTCAGAATGCACTGCACAGTAATAAGGACAGGATTTCTTGCCTGCTCTGAACTACTGTCAAATGATATTCCAGTTTGCAAGCAGTCAGATCATTTTGCTTTCCAATACTTTGCTGTGTTTCATGAAAAAATATGAGAAAAGTAGTCAGATTTATTTTTCCTGCCTCAGATGTGAGCTAAGTTGTGCTTCTACCACATATCTGTTCAGAGTTCCCAAAAATACAGAAAAACAGACTAAATTTCTCCCCAGAAAGACAGTGATACAATTCACCAATCAAGCAAATTACATGGAATAGGAAAAAAAGTGGATGCTCAGTTACTGATGGCAGACTGAGGCCATAAAAATACAATAAAACATCTCTGTTTATTACCTTTTTATGGGAGTGTTTTGACTTTGGATTTCAGTATCCAACAGAAAAACAGATCCATTATAGAGCTGCAATTAGCACGTGTGTCTTTTGCCTAAATCCTCCCTGTTCCTCAAGAAGCTCTGCAGACATATCCCAGCGTGTCTCTGCTTTAATCAAAGCATGTCAGCCAAGATGCACAGAGGCCAAGCAGGAGCTAAATGCCCTGGTTGTCCCAAGAGTTTCTCTGCGTGTGTTCCCTGCTCAGGAGGTCACAGATGGAATTGGATGAGGGACACTCATCAAATTTGGCTTTTGTTGAATTAGGTTTCTTTCTGCACATTTGTCCTGAATAACCTGCTTCAGTCCCTCCCAAGAGCCAGGCTTCCTCCAGACTTTGCCTCTGTCTCCCTGATTCCTGGCAGCAGTCTCACAGATCACAGAGCACTCACTCCACTACATTTTCTGACTTTTTGGACATATTTTCTTCTAAAAATAAACCAGCTCCTCTTGTTGCAATGAAGCAGAAGGATGACCACAGAAGGACGCATCATCCCAATATTTTGAAGCCTTTATGAACTACATCATTAAGTGATGACAGTAATTTGCTCAGCACAGCTCCCTTCTAACTGCACATCTTGGATGCATTTTGTCTGTAGCTAAAGTAGGTTGTGTTTGTTGACTCACTGTGGATTCAGCTTTTCCCCACATGCTGTACATCTGCTGCACATGCCTGCACAGCCCCCATCCTTCAACACCCACAGCACACTGATATACTGAGTAACAACACGTGAAAGATTTCTATTGAACTCATGCATTAAAAAAAAAATCCCAACCTGATTATTATTTTCCATCTCCAAATCTGCAAGATTTATTTAATACAAGCCATTCTTTTCATTTGAAAGTAGTTTTTGCTACTGTAACTCTCCTAAGAAATTCAGATCAAATGACACCCTTTCAAGTAAATTTTCAGTTTTTTTCACCATTTCTTTTCCTTATTGAATGCTTTTAATACACCCTGGCCCTAATCCTACAATTCGCTAAACTTGCCAGCTGCTAATTTTTATGTGCAACTAAAACCTGTTAGTAATTGGCACATAGCACTTCATTCATATGAAGGAAATCTGTCAAACATTTTTGTTATAATGTAACATGAAAGCAAAAATAAGAGTCTCTGAAGTTCCATAGACTGAAGTATCTCTCTGTGTTGGGAAACAGCATTTTCTGATAAATATTCCAACAGAAGAAAAAGAAGATGGAAGGAATGATTTCTATCCTTTAGAGGACAGCATAGGTGAAACAATTGTGAACATAAGCTCAGATGGGGCATAACCTCTCTAATTATTTTCTTTTTGAAGAAGCTGGACAGGACTTGATTTTAGAGAGACGAACAGGTAAGCTTATTTCTGCATTTTGTTATGTAGGTTTTGTACAATACTGAGCAAAATCTGATTATCCACATGAAAATAAGAATGATGATCCTTCCCTTTCTCCCACATTTATTGTCCTTTAGCTGTTTATTCTGCAAACTGCTGCAGGCCTCTCTCTTGACATTACAACAAAAGGAATAGCAACATAGTAATGAGTATTAAAATTAATAAGAATTTTAAGATCAAACCAAAAAAATATTACGAACAGATGAATATAAACCTGTATGTCCACATTTATCCACAGCAGAAAACAAGACTTAATTCTTGAATTAGTGCATAAGCATACTACCTGTCAGAGTTTCAGGTAGATTTTACAGTGAAGTGTCTTGCTCAGGACTGCATATATTTCCCTCCCCATACATAATTAAAGTTATTCCTATTTTACATCCCATAAATATTCACTGAAACAAGAGGGAATATAGAACGCTCTCTTTCCAAGATGCTGACAGGACCAAGCAGAACCTCATAAGGGATCCCTTCAAAGATCATCTTCTCATCGCCAGAGAAACAAATTTAAATGATCTTATATGAGCCTACTGTTAGCAATTGCACTCCTGAATTATGCATGATTCTTGACTGCTCATAATATGAACAAACGACAGAGTTTCATTAGTACATTTCAATTACTGTAGCCATTCTTACTCCATGTTTGTTACAGTTAATTTTCATTTTTAGAACATCCTTGCACGTTTGCTATCAGCAATGATGCCATGCACAAAAAGAGGCTTATTAGATGCCTTATGCATTCTCTCTGTGCTGCCCCAAAGTGTACAAATATAACTATAAATTCTAGAAAATTCTGCAGCTTTATTTCACATACCACTGGTCTTCTGGTGCCTGTAGGAATAATTTTTGCCTAAACAAGAGTTTGAATTTAATCCAGTATTTGAAACTTGTGAAGCATTAATGTCACTTGATCTTTGTAGGAGTTAGACATACACATTACCACAGTACCTGCAAAATATAGCAAGACATATGTTAACTATAGCCTCATTTTGACCACCTGTCAAAAATCTTAACACAAAATATGCCAGAAATTAAGTTGCCACTGGTCAAAAAGAAAAAATTAATTATGCAACAGCATTTGCCTGATGCTGATACAAGTATTTTGGAGTGTTTTTGGAGTATTTTAGTTAAAGTGAGGGTAGTCAAGGGAATAGACCTGAATTCTTTGGTGGAGTCAATACAGTTGTGCTAATGGAGGAACATTTCTTCCTCCACCCATCTTCCAGAAGCAGGAAAGGACTTGATCCTCTCTTGTTTGGGTTAATCATTGTCAAAGTCAGTTTCTGCCCTAGAAAACTGTAGGACACCATTTCTGAAAGGCAGGGGTCCTTCCTGTCCAGATGGCTGACAGCTAAGCAGCCAGCAGGACCCATGGAGCCTCTTGGAGGGCTTTGGTACAGCTACTTACCCCACATCAGGGCTCCTCTAGTGAAGCAAATCTCCTTTGTGTTCCCACTCTGGCCAAGATGGGAGCCAAAGCATGATGTCTAAGCATTCCTAAACTGGCTGTCTTTGGGACAAAGCCACACTGAGCTTCAGGAGCGCTCTTGTTGCCAGCGGACATTCAGTAGCTCCCTGAACCAGACTAATGGCAGCTTGAAGAAAAATCAGCTGAAATATGTGCAGCATTGGTTGAGGTCCCCTGCACCACCCCTTCCTCACTTCAGACCTGCCTTTCCTGAGCTGCAATTCTTGCTAATTCGGGTGTAGTCGATACATAAGTGGGGACTGTGCACTAAGATTGAGCACAGCTCCACTCAGCCAAATTCCCACTGGTTTGCACTCGATGAGGAGTGCCAGTCTGCAGTCTAAATGAAAACTACCTCTACCACCCAAATTTGGACAAGTGTGTCTGAGAGCCAGGGATTTCCCACTAAGTTTGCCAGAGCAGGTGACCTTGCAGAGGCAGAGGTGAGTCAGATGCTGCTGGGTCTCACCACAGCATACATCACACAACATACTACCTCCTGCAATCCAACACCAGCTTCGGCCGAGCTCATTTTCTATTCCACACCATTTCCTCCTGTGGTTTCTCATCAATAAATAAAGAGACATGCTGCTACCACAGCTGCTCTGCACCTACCTAACCCTTTATTAGCTTACAGGCACACAGGCACACGCAGCCTCCCAGCCCCAAAACCCCCACCGCTGGCAGAGTGACACTGATAGAACAGAGATACCATCAGTGTCCAAGAGTTGTCTGCTTGCATGTTAATGGTTAGAATTCTCTCAGCACCACCATGGTAAATCTCCATTTCAAATGCTGATCCATACAAATTTAGAACTGCAATAAAACATTTAACTTCCTAGATTATAAAAATAGCTCAGGTTTTAAAGCTGTCAGAGAAGTAAGAACGAAAGCATGAATTAGTGGGTGCAGAGAAAGCCAGACAAGAAATATCCATGTTCAATGAAGACAGTTTCAGATCCTTATCAACATAAAAGTTGAGTAATTAGATTAAGCAGTAAAAATTCTGAAAGCAGCCTGAAGTGCCATTAATTTGACAATGAGAATGTGCACGAGGAATATGGGAGAATTTGGATTATCTGTCTGGGTAAGATTTTGAGAAAAACTTGAGCCTGTCTGCTCTGTGCTGGGTGACTGCCTGAGCCCATTTTCTGTCCAACAGGACAAGCATCTGCTCCCTCCCCAACACTGACCAGACACAGCACCCTCTGAACAAGGAAAACTGCAGGTGTTGACAGAACCTGGGAATTCCCAAGATAAATTCTGACTTCAGCAAGCCAGCACAGAAACCCGATGGAGAAAATTCTAGAACAAGTTTCATTTCAGTTCTCTTTCTTTTGCTTGGCGTAGCAAAAAGCATTAGAAACACCACATTTGAAAGAGCACCCACGTTTTAGCAAAGGAAGGAGAGCCACCTTGAGTTGCATGCCCAAACTAAGCTATTTTAGATCAGTTTGTTGGCCATTTATGTTTTCATTTCAACTTTAGGCCAAGTAAAAATGCATCTAGCATGAAAATAAATACGATCTCATATACACAGGTTCCAGACCTTAAAATATCAGCTTTAAGTTTCCTAGTGCGTAATTCAGGTAAGTTTGAAGACCACCAGTGTTTCAATCCAGCTTCAAATCACCAGGAACACTAAAGTTTTCCAATCCATAATTAAAATATCTCACTGAAAATAAGGTGTAACCCAAATAGAGATGGACAACAACCAGTTGTATTAATTAACCTCTTAACCAATAACACATACAGCTATAAAGGTCTGGCCAGATCATTACCCACTTCTGCCTTCATTAGAATTTATTCCATCCCTCTATGGGCCCTGTCTCTCCCACCAGCATTTCCACTGTACTCCACAAGAAAACTGAGCATGAGTTTCCTTCATTTTTCTAAAAAACACTGAGCATGTAGCTTCCCAAAATATTTAACATGACCTTCAACTGTATATTCACAAAACAGTTCTGCTGAAATGCCCACAAAAGTCAGCTAATCTGGGTTGATCCTGCAACAGTCTACAATGACTGGTACTAGATTCTTTCATCCATAGACTTAAAAGGTTGTACACTTCTATTCGTTTACATACATTATGCTCTCTCATTTTTGTTAATACACACAGTTCTTTACTAATCATTATATGCAAATATAAGCTAATGCTTTAATTAATGTAATTCAAATTATAACTATTGAAATAGTGAGGTTATTTAGGAAGACTGACTGGCACTGTCATGATCATAAATCTCTTCAGTATCAACAACCTCAAGAATAATAAAAGCAAGATTGTCAAGGACCAATAAATAAACAAAAAAAGTCAGTTTACATTTGACAACTCAGTAGCCTCTGCATCCCTGAAAATCTCTACAGGTGACTTTGGGAAAAAGTGCATGACCTCCCCAGGCACTAAAGAGGCTTTCTGGAAAATACATACTTTAGCTCTATGTTTATTTTCACCTTGTACTTTCATAACCTTTTCATAAAGCATGATTGCAGCCTTGATCTTTTTACAACAGATTCTAATTAGAATTACTGACGAATTAATTAGAATTTCTTCTCTACATGAAAGCAGTTTTAGTTTGCAGTTGCTATATGCTGGGTTATGTTTGCTTATGTATTTTATTTTTGGCCTTGGTGATCATTTCTACAGATCCTAACAGATTTCAAACTCAATATTGGAGACAGAAATAAAATAACAGTGAGAGTGATGTTCTGTACACTTCTGCTTGACCAAGTGCACCCATTTCATCAAGAGTTAACTCAAAATGCTTACTAATGCAAATAATCCACTCACAGCATGACATGACTTCAGCAAATGCTCATATGTAATGCTTAATGTTTACCTAGGTTTACAGATAGCAAGAATTTGGCTCTACAAAATGAACAATTACAAGATCAGTTTATGCAAGTATCAGTTTCTCTTCAATATATGATCATCACTGTTATGTGTTACAGCCAAAATTACAGACTAATTCTGAATGTCACTGTCAGAATTGTAATCATAATTACTAGGGCAGTTTAAAAAGAAGCCCTCTTATTATCATTTCCTGGTTTGTTTGGGTTTTTTTTTAATTATTATTTTTTGCCTGGACAGATTCTTCTAGTGAATCCAATAAAATGCAATACTGTAATTCACAGCTGCAATGCTAATGGCTAGAGAAAGAGGAAACCATTAAGAGACAGCCTCTCTACTGATGAAAGCTGCTAATAATCCCACTATTCCTCATTTTTATGACTTCATATTTTATGAATGATAATCTGCTCATTACATATTGCCATAAATATTTTGGTTTAGCAATGAAAATAGGCATCAATAAAGCATATACCCTAGAAGCTACTCTGCTAATACTTCAGTGTCTCCTAATGTATATCATGGTGATATTTTCCCTTGGCCCCCAACACTGGGTAACTATGTGAACTATTATTTTTAGCTGGAAGAAGTTCATGCATAACTTATACACTATCTGCAGCTATAAACCAGTTTTGTCAGATGCCTGAAATCATACTGAATCTGCCTCATTAATTTTCCCCCTACTGTACAATATAGCCATCCAATATATTAATATTCCTACAGCGTACATAGTCTTGACCCAACAAAGCAATGAGAATACTGTAAATTCTGCATCTGAGCACTACTCGTAGTACTGTGTACTTTTAGCTTCACTCAAGCTATTACAATCATAGGTGGATGTAATTCAAGGTATTTAAGAATTGAGGACAAGCTATAAAACCCACTGAATTTTAAAAGCTATTTTAACCTATTTGGAAATACTTTCTTTTCAGCTTCATATATCTCAGGTCTCTCTATTAGCCTGGAAATTCAGAAGTACCAGAGCTTTTAATCACCTCTGCTACAACTTGAGACTGATGTCATTCCTTCTTCCTGGTAAAATAAACTTTTATTAATCATTCTTTTGAATGACAACTCCTAGTACTAATTTTAATACAATAAATTTGGCAACCTGCTTTTAAATTTCACCAAGGTTTGGTTTTTTGTTTGTTTGGGGGTTTTTTTGGTTTTTTGTTTTTGTTTTTTTTTAATTTGGTTAGCACATATTACAGCAATAGCTCTCTTATACCATTTGTGAGCCAGTTAAACCAATTTTCAAAATTATCTGGTAGCTTGGTACAAGCCAGGCTAGGTTTGTTCCCCAAAGGAAACTAGGAAAAAGCAGCATAACTGCTGGGTTAGAACTAGTTTATGCAGCTGAATTGGGGTAATAAACTGGCATACAATTGTTGCTAAGCTCCAAAAAAATCAGCACAAAATAGTACTTAAATGTGAGAAGCGCTGTGGGATTTCTGCTCTAATTAGTGTGCTGCTTTATCAGAAGAGTATATGGTAACCAAAAACGAAGATTTTGCCAGGTTAAAAAGACAAAAGCAAGGAGACCTGCTCTTAGCTTTCTATTTCTATTTCATGCATCTTCAAAAGACTGTTCTGCAAGCACAATTAACTCAGCTGTTTTGCTACTGATTTGACTCTGATGCTTCTCTATCCCTTCCATGCCAACCGTCCCCTCTCAAGACCCCCACAGCCTCTCAAAAGACTTACTTTTCTACTTTCTCCATTTATATCCTTCTTTCTTGTTTTTCCAGCGATATTCTGTCTTTCCCTGTCAATAAAAGACAGTAAATGTCTTCCCCAGGCTGGAGTCACACACAGACTGGCCAGAATGTTCCACTGCTGATTGATCATTCAGCTACTGCCAAAAAGGACAGATCGTATCTGAGTTTTCCTTACCTTTCTCTCAGCGGGAGATTAACAGGTCTCCCTCCATTACTGAACTGCTGATTTTCAACAAAAGAAAATAAAAAAAGGAAAAATCCAAACAAACAAACAAAAAAACCAACAAAAAACCAAACAAACCAAACCAGAAAAATAGGCAAGAATTTAGTACATTTGATACCTTAGGCTTCTACTAAATTTTTCTAAAACAAGGTTCAAATGTTGCTGGAGAAAAAATAGGATTGACTGGTGGACATGATGATTACAGACACATGTTTTCTTCAGAAATCAAACTCCTTTCCTGGAAAATCCAAAACCTCCATCAGCCATAACGGACTTTTTAAACTACCACGATAATAAAATGCCATTTCTAGCCAAGGCATCAACCCCCTCAAACTAGAAAATACAGGAAAAAACCATAAATCTTGCTGCTAGAAGTATAAGCAAACATTACACTGTTTTGTCTTTTTCATTTACTATCCAGGTAGAGCAGGCATATTTTATCTTGGCCAAGGGAAAACTGTCATGGTTATCAAGATGCATTGTACTGGTCATCTTCTGCCCGGCCCTACACCTTGCCCAAGGCTCAGAACTGAGAGACAAACACAAAAACATGGGCTTAATGCCAAAAATTAATTTAAAGTAATAAAAAAAAGGTTACTACCCTAGGGACATTTAAATGAATAATAAAACTGTTACATTACTGACTTTATCTGGAGAGGTCAGCATTTCTCTTTGAGGTCTATGTTGTAAATCAAGCTACAAATCAAGCAAAACAATAACCTGTCATACTTTGCATTAATGTCTGATGGACAAAATAGTCCTCCTGAGCATTTGGTTCTTACATGTGAGAGTAACAGCCTAGAAAGATACTCAAGTCCATGTAACACTGCAAGGTGCTACAGACAAACACACAGCTACACAGGCAAAAATAGGAGCTACAGTGATTCAAGCCTAAATACGGGAGGATGTGATAAATCAGAAAGCAGCAAAAAAAAAGCTTAAATCAAACCACTCCCCCAAAAAAATCCCAATATATCCTTTGATTTACACATTGCCCAAGGGACTGCTGAAAACCAGGGAAGCAAAGCTCGTCACTTGCATTGCAAGAACAAACCTCAGTTTAGGGCTGATCACTGAGGAAAATTGCATGGATGAGTGTAAAAGTCTCCTATTTATGACCCAGCAGTTGCTCTAAAACCATGCAACAGCAGTAATGGACAAAAATCCCTCCATAGCAATAACCGTGTAATTTTTTTTTTCCCTACCAGTAATAATATTTCAGTTTAATGTTCTACAAGTTTTATTCTCATTAAAAGTGCCTTTTAAAAAGTATGTCTAAAGATGATCAGCATTTCCAGTAAATCCAAAATGCAAGCTTGGAATATTTGAGCATTAAAATTCTGCTAAAAGTTGCATGGAACAATTCAAAATCTGAGAAAACTTGACAAGTAAAACTATTTACTTTTTAAGAACTGGGGGCAAAAAGGGTCCTTGAGTCCTCCAGGTAGGTCTCACACACAAGAGAATTTGACCTTGTCCATTTTTTGTTGTTGTTGTTGTTTTTACAGGGCTGTTTGACATACAACTTTATTTGGTAGCAGCTTGGCTGAATTAAAAACAAACAACATCACTTTAGGCTGTTAATGCTGATTGGGGCAATAAACTGTATATTGAGAAAGAAAAGCGCGCCAATGTTTTCCATTTAGGAACTGCCAGGAAGAAACACCCATTAAAAATTTAAGTTGCCAGTTCTTGCTTCGGTTTTGGGTAAATATCAGATGCTGAATGCTTTTCCAAGAAAACATGCTAGAGAATTCAAGCTCAGAGTGCTGAAGTCTCCATGCCAGGGCATGTACTCCACACTTATCCCACACTCCTTTTTCCTATCACTGATGTGGCAGAAAGCCTCTGAACAGTGCAAGAGTCTGTTCCCTATCTGCTAACATTAACAACAGCCAAGTGTAACATTAAATTTTTACTTCTCAAAAGCCTTACCCTGTGCCCACAGCTATTTGAAATAACCAGCAGATGTAAAGACGAGAAAAAGTAGTTCTGGGGGAGGGATCTGGAGGGAAGTTAATTCAGAGCTCTATCTTTGGAGGTATAGGACAAATGACAGGTTAGACTTTTTTAAAAATTATTTTTAATTTCTAAGTGACCTCTTACTCCATTATTCCAAATAGTCTTCAAAAGATGAAATTATTTTCTTCCTCTTAAAAGCATCCTTAAACTTTATGATCGATAGTAGAATTCCAGTAGAATTTCTTGGTGATCACACCAAAATATCAAGTATTTAGTCTTCATTAAAGTCATGGAAATAAAAAAAAACCCAAAAAACCAAAAAAAAAACAACAAAAAAACCCACCAAAAAACAACCAAAACCAACCTTTTTGGAAAAGGGCTTAGTAGAGGTTTGATGGCAAGCACAGCAGAGATACAACGAGTGATGTAATACCTAGAGAATTAAATCTTAGAGAGGCACTGAACCTTGACATAAATAATCAAATAACCATGAATATTTCTACAGAGATGTAACAGAAGGGAGTCATTGGTAGCTACATCTTAAAAGATGAGCCCTCAGTATGTGCAATTTAAGGGGGGAAAAAACCCAATGACAATAGGCATAGCCTTCAATTATGACAGGACAGCACAATAAAGGGATTTTCTTCTTTTACACTACATTATGTGTTCTAGAAAACAGCATAACTCACATTTAGCATCCTCCCTATAGACTTGAAGGGAATCATACTTTTTACAGAGACATTTCATATCTTTGTATATTTTTTCAGGCCACAGACTGTGTGATGTTCACAGTAACAGTGCACACTGTTCCTACTCCACCAAAGATCAGGCTAGGCCATGGTGGCAGCTCCCTGGGGACGAGCCATCCCTTCCTCAACGTGGAACACTGGAGTCCATGGTGCATTTCATACTGGTGAACACACACAACACTGTTCCCCAAAAGAGATGGAGCAGAGCCACTACTGCCTTTGCTCAGCTCACAAGAACAGAGCTCTCAAAGGAGCAGCTTTTGGGATTCACCGCTTCATGCACAATTATTAAACCTCTCCAAGCACCACAAAAGCTTGGTGGAGCAGAGCTCCAGCTCCAGACTATTGCTGCAAGAGCCCCAAACCCTCCCTTCACAACATACTTACAGTAGGCCCTACCAATACCTTCTAATTTCAGATCACCCATGAGGAACCAAGAAACTTCATCCTTTTTGCACAAGTACGACAGAAAAAACGTGACCCATCCTTTGAACAGGCTGTCAATTATGTTCCTGTTTGTTCTGAGCCAGAAACCTTTTCAGTTTAGGGAAAGGACAGCTTCATAACTACCCCCATCTCCCTGCCAAGTACTATTGGTCCCATCATTTTGATAACAGGATTCATAGATATAACTGGTTGAATAGTCAAAATCTTCTGGGAAATATCTAAGAAAACCTGCATGAAGTAACGATTACTTCAGCAAAAGAAATTCAAAATTGGATGCTCCCTTTATAAACTCCTTGCATGGGGTAGAAATGCTAGAGCATTACACAAATCTGGTCTGGCAGTGCAATAAGCCTGAGTAAGAAACAGTGTTAATTAAACCTGTTAAGGATCAGAATAAAAGCTGGAATCTCTCCAGTTCCAACCCAAAGCTGTTCTAACAGGTTGTCTACTGTCTTTGCTGTGCCCTTGCCCAGATCAAATCATCTTTAGCTTTTCTATTGAATGAAGAGAAGGGGTTTAGCTCTCCGAAGGAAAAAAGTGTAAGAAATACCTCTAAGCTGCAGATGATCTGGGAGAGCTAACCTATGACACAGAGCTCATTCCATCTTGTTGCTCTGAACTTCTGAGGATTCAAAAAGGATTTTTCACAATTGGAAGCAAGTTAATAGAGTTGAAGATAAGTTTCAGGAATGTGATAAAGTTAATTCCCCACCTGTCCACTCCTTGTCATATATCCCCTGACTTACCAGCAGCTCAGTCCAGGAGCTGGGGCGGGGGGGTCCAGGGCATTGTGTGGCAGTGACCAAGAGGTGAGGAGCCATAGTGAGTGATTTGACAGCAATCACTGATCAACAGGACAGCCATCTGTCTATTCTGACACACTGGGAAACAATGTTTTGTTCCCCACCACAGTTGGAAAGTAAAAAATAAAATAAAATAAAAATAAACCAAGCAGGCTCAAATGCTTATATGAACCCAGATAAGGTGGCTTTTTAAAAGTTCATTCATTGTTTCATGCTTACATCTATTGACTTGTTCGTATAAACTGAAAGGGAAGAAGGAAATGTGTTGACAAAATGCTGTCATCCCATGTTAATAAAAAAATCACCTGACAAGCTCACAGCTGAATAATTTTTTTAAAGACTTATCTCTAGAACATCAGTTTACTTTGTGTCACTACTTCTGATTCGCTAATCAATTTATGTAGAGCATGTTAAGGAGTGTAAAATTTGCATGGAAGACACTACTAAGTATTACATGCACTAAATGGAAATCCCTTCCCCATTGAGAACTTCATAACTGGGGTAATGAAATTTTTATCAGGTCGTAACTTAGAAGATTAGAAGACTGGTAGCACATTACTCTAAAAATCAAATCTGATTAATGTTTAATTGTAGCAATGTGCAGAGGTATTAATTAGGTGTACTTTCTATGACTCATAAATAGCTATTAGAGCAAAAACAAGAATAATTTGAAGATTAGCATGAAGAGAATGGCATACTTGAGTGGTAAATTATAATTAAATTGAATGGACTTTGTGTAAAATAATAGAAATTGTCATCCAATATTATTATTTTGATGCATAATGCAGTTATAACAAGTTTTCCAGCAATCAAATGTGACACCTTTTCCTCAGGATATTTTTTTGTGCAGAAGCCACAGGTGTGAATTAAAAATTCATTTGTGCTTTCCAATGAGAACCACAGGGCAAATCTTAAAACCCGTTTCCCTCATCTGGTTGTTACTGCACCACTGAAGCATCCATGCAAGCTTTGTTTAAAAAGGAGGCACAGGTGAGGCTCTGGATTGGTATATTCAAAATAAGCGTTGCAATTAAACTTGAAAAGTGGAACACTTGCATTTTGGTTTTTTTTTAACAAGTGATCCTCAAAGTCACACAGGGATTATATATCTTGCTTTGGAACTGCATTTCTCCAAAGAGACACTTTTCTGCTGCATTTGTTACCGAGATGGTGCCCAGGCATATTTTTGCTGCTCATTCCCGTTCCTATGGTCTTGCAGAACCATTTTTCTCTCCATTATCAGAAGATATAGCTTACACTGCATTCCTTAAAATACTATTTCTACTAATAATAAATAAGCACCTACTGTTCATGATCTTGCAGAAAATGTTAAAAATATGACCAAGAGGCACCAAGATCCAAAGTATATCAAATGAATCCAAGAGTTTTGGTTTTTTATGCCAACATAACAAACTTTAGGTATCTGCTTTTGGCATGAGTTACATTTTCTAAATGTATTTTAACAAAAACAATTGAAACTGGAATTAACTTCTACTATGTGGGTCAGGAACAGTACCAGAATGTAGAACAAATACATAATCTTGTCCCTAATGAAGGAAAAAAAAGGAAAAAAGGCATGAAACAACTCATCCTGTCTATGTCTCTTACTTGTAAATTATGTCTTGTGATTACATTGCTGTCATTATTCTAAACCCCTAAATTTATAATCAAGGATAAGGTAATTAAATGGTTAAGATTTAAAATTCGTTCAAAATAAAAGCAAACAGGGCAGTGATGTAACACCGAAGAAACTTCTTTGCATTTTTATTTTCATTGTAACTAAAATCAAGGAGCTG
This sequence comes from Corvus moneduloides, assembly GCF_009650955.1. Lineage (NCBI taxonomy): Eukaryota > Metazoa > Chordata > Aves > Passeriformes > Corvidae > Corvus > Corvus moneduloides. The sequence goes on along the minus strand of NC_045478.1, from coordinate 105,272,506 downwards.
CATGTTGGCCAGGTGATCCTCTGGATTACCTCTCTCTAATGCTAGAACCACTTTTTTTTCTGTTGCCATGCAGCAAAAAAAATCTTTACGTGGCTGGTCCGCAACGTGAAATCGAAAAATTTACATTTCTTGAAGGCTCAAAATACACAATCTCTGCATGACAGGTTTCTATTATGCACTGAGTACCTGCTGCACTAGAAATATCTTGGAAATGAGAATAGAATGAAACAAATTAATTGGCACAGTCTTTGTCAAAATAATATTTTGAATTTTCAAGAAACATCGTTATTACTGGCAACCATACTTACTTATTTTCTATTATTCAGAGAATGTGAGGTGGGGAAAAAGTGACCAAAATGTTTTGCCTCAACAATGATGGGAGTTTTTCCCATTTATGCTCATGTCAAATACACTCTTAATTGCATGATAACCAACAGAAACCCAACCCAACAACTTTGCTCTCTCTCTAAATTTACAGCCTTGAAACACACACAGCAGGATTTCATTTTGAGCAGGAAAAATATGGGGAGTTGCAGCTGGCTTGTAAAAGGCTACTTTTTTTAAACCATTAAATTGTCTTTTAAAAACATTTTGTATTCTAATGCATTAATTTTTGGTTACAATTATTGATTTTTTTTGAGTGTTATAACAAGTGATTGATACAGAGAATTATTATGTTGCCTATGTTAATAAATCAAGCAACTAGGAGACAGAATTCAGATTCAAAACATCTCAGGTAGCTAGAATTGGTAATAAAAATTTCATAAACCCCTTTCATAGCTAGGAAAATTCCCTCCACAACATGTAAGAGAATGTGTCACCTAATTGTTCTGCCTTTTCCATCACTACAATGCTTAATCATCATGTCTCCAGACACATTCAGTTGTGCTAAGAAGTGATAAATTCAGCAGTATTCAGGGATTTAGAAAAGGTTTCAACCTTTGGAAATGCACGTTGGGTTCTAGGAACTGTGGATGTGCCATGTTTCACGTTAAGAGCGGATGCAGTGTGACATTTTTCCTTTAATGCGTTCCTAAAGCTGGGCAACTCTTGCAGTGCTCCACAAGTTTCTTGCCTCCTGCACTTCTAAGCAATTCTAGAAACAACAGTTAGGAATCCTTTTTGTTTATTTTAACAAAATATTAAATAAGCCTCCAACCTGAATTTTGATTAAAAATCTCTCAGGAAGTTGTTGTTATATGGATCCTGATTTTAGAAAAAGCAAGCAACAGGAGTCATGGTTATAATGACCATAAAAAGGACCACTTTGGCATCACTATATAGAAGATGTGCTTTCACCAAAATTGACTAGAAAACATTTTCTTTAATACATTTAATAAAAAGGAAAATTTTCAAAGCTCTCTCCTTCCTGATGTACAGCAACAAAAATAAACCTTCTACATTTTTAAAAGCAAAGAATGAAACAAAGATTCAGTCATCAAAGTGAGCCAAAAGTTGAGTTCTGAAGCCACAGCATGGGAGTCTGGATCAGGTCCTAGTCTGAACTAGGTGGGGAAAGAATTTGAATCCAGGTTTCTTCCAGTCCCACTGAAGCCAGCACTGGTTGGTTATTGGTGCCAAGCAAAGAGTCCCTTTGCATTCTGCCTGCTACATTCTATCACAATCCTGAAAATTTTCCACGTTCTGGTTTCCATTGAGAAATGAGACTAGGAAAAAATTCATTTTTCCAGCTTACAGAGCACAACTCCCTTGCTCAGATCACTGGTCTTTCTCCTGCTGCAGCCAGTTCCTGGCAGTGAACAGGAGCTCACAGACAGTAAATGGGTAACCCTTGATTTGCCTCTGCAAGGTTTAGGTTTGGTGTTTTTAGCCTTAGATCAAAATAACAAGTTTGAAATCCCATAAAGTTTTTCCCGAGAGTGATGCATGTGCTTAAGATGGAGGGGAAAAAACAACAAAAAGAAAGAAATATGAGCATCCCACCCAGGACTTTTTAAAAAAAGCCAGCTGAACAGCAGCAGAAAAGCCTGCTAACTGCCTAAAAATCAGCCTTAAGAGTCAAAGCCCTGCTATTACCTCCCCAATAGGACCAAGAGGAGGAGCACTGGTTTTAGTCCTGACACCATCATTTAGTATTACTCAGAAGCAGTCAGGCCCACAAGGAAGCACAGCAGAGTGGGGTGCAGGGAAGGCTCCACCACCTTCTCCAGCTCCTGAAGAGATTGCATGATTATACTCTGCTTTCTCTACACCACCTACCACAGGCTGGTACTGTGCCTCTGATCAGAACTGTCTTGCAATCTGACCCTTAAAAAACAATTACAAAATACTCCAGTAAGCTTTCTAAATCTTTTCTGATGTAGAAATCAACCCTGGCTATAATTGAAAAAAAAAATACTAACGACGTTAGGAATGGTTGTGATAATCCTATCAGTAGTACACGTGTGGGAGAATATGATTCATGCAAAACCATTTCCCTGTCTTGATTTTTCATGTACATTACAGGAAAAAGGCAGCACAAAACTCTCAAATACTGTCAGTGAGAAAAGGAAGGACTGTAGGGAACCAATTAGGTTTGCCAGTAAACCAGAAGTGCCTGTGACTGGTGCCCCTGAGGGTCAAAAGTAACAAATGCCATGCACCAGTATCCTGATATTACACCTGTATTAGGGGATAATGAAGATTAATACCATAATTAGAAATGCTGAACAATATCTCCATTACAAGACAGATAAACTGGCAATCCTGACACAGTCACAGCAACAAATTTATTCATTGTTTTTCTTCCAACTCGATGAAAGGATGTACACTGTCAGTCTGGACTACTTCTAATATTTTGGGGCAATGAAGCAAATCCACGACCTACCTCTGCAACTGCAGAAGTGCAAGATAAGCTGGTGAAGCTGCATGACACAGCCTGGGGGAGAAGGAGGTTAGACAGGGTGATTAAAGGAGGGTGCTCCAGAGGAAACCCCAGAACACAGTCCTCTGACAACAGCACACAGAGAGAATCGAGATTTAGTCACAGAGAACAATGCCAAAGAGATAAAACCTGTTCCACACTTAAAGCATACTGAGCTTTCATGATATGAGCCTGAAGTTGTGACAACTCTTAATAGCCTAAGGATTTTATTAAATCAACATTCCTTTAAAATCAGAAAGCTGCAACACAAATAGTCAGCAATGTTAAGAAACCATAAAATTTACATTAGAAATTAAACATGAAAGCTTATCTTCCATGACTTGTGAGTGATTTTTATCTTTAGATAAACTTCATGTACTATTGTGACAAGAAACCTTAAAAAAACATTTCATAGAGCTGCACAGCTATGTCTGCAGCCAGTGAACTGGCCAAATAGCTCAAAAAGCTGAAAAATAAATTCACCTCAACTGCACGTTATTTTTGCAATATAATCAAACGTGTTTTGCTCAGCAATCTATTTAGCCCATTGGGGTTATTTTGGATTTCCACCAGGATGGTTCAAATTACCTCACCACTCCCACACATCAACCAAAGCAAACACTTGCTAACATTTGAGAGGTGGGCGAGGAGGCAAACTTAGTTACATCACCACCACCTTTCCCACAAGCTGACGAGGAGGCACATGCCAACAGTCAGAGAAGAACACACCAACAGGCCTTTGCTGGGCTGGGGAGCAATTCCCAGCCTTACAGATCCAAGCTTCTTTCCCACATTTAGCAGCAAAGCAGTTCTCTAGTGTTAAACAGGAGGGGATGTTGCTATGGCAGAGGGAGAGAAGATTCTACCTGGTGCTGCTGCACTGTCTTAGAGTTTGCTGCTGACACTAAGACCAATGGATATTAAAAGAAAATGCTCAGCAGCAGCTCACTCTTTCCCTTTTCTGTGTCTTTAGGAATAACAACAACCTTGCTGTGGTTACATCCAAGCATTCCTCTTAGATCATTCCTGGACCCAAGCCTTCCAGTTAAAAACTGCAGCATAAATGGGAGCGTGCAACCTAAGAAGAACTTGCTCTACCCATCCCTTGCTGGCAACAGTGAGCACATGCAGGCTAACTTTAGCAAAAACACACAGCAGAAGTCTCCATGGCATTCCCATCACTATAAGGAATGGAGCCCGATCTTGAAAGCATAAATTAACAGGGCCTGCCTACAGAGCCAGCTCCACTGCTAGCCATCAAGCAGAGAAAGTTTTTTCCAATACCCAAGAGCATTGTTGCAATTAAACCAGCTGTTACTTACCTTATCCTGACAGACAGGCAACACAAATCAGCCACAGTCATGATTGTTAATAACTTGTATGTACCAAAAAGGTGGTTTTCACGACCAGTCACTCTGTCGTCTCTTTTATAAAGAAAACAGAGCCCATTCCTTCATTTTCTTCTTGGGAATTTAATAAACTAGAGCATTCAATAAACTAGAGTATATTGCTGATTCTTTTAGTAGCTGCATTCTCTCCCTACCTCCTTCTCAAAAGCCAAGCACTCGAAACTGGACATCCTTCTTCAGCTAAGATCCCAGCAGAACTGTGCAAACATCAAACTTTGCCTCCTCTGCCACCCCCTGTGTTGTCAATGCATCCCAGATTGATGCCTGTCTGTGTCTGCAGCAAATTGCAATCAGCTGTAACTTCCCAATCTTTTCTGTAGAACTACTTCTAGGCCACAATTATTCCTCATTTTATAGCTGTGCATTTGATTTTTCCATCTTAAGGTACAGGAATCGGCGTTTTCCTTTGTAGAAATTCATCTTCCTGATTTCAGATTATTTCTCCACTTTATCAAGCTCATTTCGAATTTTAATCAGTTCTCCACAGCGCTTGCAACCCCTGTCTCCCCTCCTCCCACACTAGCACAGCTTGGTGTCATCATGTACCACACTACAGCTGTGACAAGGAGACGTGCTGGTGGGTTTTTTGAGTTTGAATATGCAGCGAAAAGCAAGAGGAAAGAAAAGAAAATCAATGCCACAGGAATGTCAGCTTAAATAGCCAGCAAAATATTCAAAAAGTAGATTAGGAATAAAACCTCAGAAATCTTAAATGTCTTCCAAAGGAGCATCTCAGCTCCTTCCAACGGAGCATCACAACATGTCAGTTGTGACAAGTTTTCAGCTCTGGGGAAGATATTGCCCAATATACATAGATAGGCAGCACCTATCTAAGTATATAACCACATTAATAATGAAATATATCCAAGGGAAGTTCTGTTTTCTTCAGGCAATATGTGGTGGATAACATGAGTTTTGCAGCACTTTCAGTCTTGTTCCCATCTTAATTATATTATTCTTATATGTTTCCGGGAAAGAAATAACCAAATCATATAGCCACGGTTTCCTTATCTCCTCTGTATTATCCACTGATTTTTAGAATGTATTAACAGCACAGCCATCCTCTTTTAGCCTCAAAGTACATACTCAGGTGTTTTTTTAGGCAAGCAATTAGAAGACCGGAAAAAAATGTTCCTCTGTATTGTTCCATGGAGAGCAAATCTAGAAGCACCAAACAACTGCAGCATCCCATGGCACTACTACAGGCAAGAGTTACTGCTCACTGTGCAAAGTGACTTGCAGATGCACACACAAAGTCTTGCAGTTAAAAGAAAATAAAAATCCTCAAATGGGAAGTCACCTCCAAAAACTGGCATAGTTGCTATCTTACAGTCTATGCATATGGATACATGTTTCCTGCTAAAACCCAACTCTTTTCAGATCAAGGGGGGGCAATTTGACATTAAAACATGCCTTATATTATCTTTATTAGGAATTTCATAGCACATTCACTAAAAAAAAAGAAAAAAGTCTCTTGCTTTGGAAACAAGCAGTAGAGAATTCCCTTGCCTTTTCCTGTTTGCTGAATAGCAAATCCAAACACTACAGAAACCTGGGATACCAGGGAAGGCTCTCTGGGAAGGAAATAAACCAAAACCAACTTGTCAAATGGGACTCCCTGCTGCTGCCTACCATGTGGTGCTCTAGTGAGCTGCATCTGTTCAGCTATTAAACATTGTGGTGAGTATGATACCGACAGCAGTGGCATTATCAAATATGCTGAGTGGATATTAAGGCTCTCGAGCATAATCTCTCCACTTTTTTATTTTGGTTGGTAGAAGTTACTGTAAGTAGCTTCATGTATGATAGCACTCTTTGTGCTTGTCCCCAAACGAGAGGGTACTGCACATAATCCACTGACAGCCTTAAAAATTCCTTCTGCTGTGAAAGGGAAACACTGAGTACTTTTGCTCCAGGAATTCGCTATTGTTCCCTGGAATTCACTGAGTCAGGAAAAAAAGCCCCATAGGGGGAACAAGGACATTAATGGTGTTTCACAGCAGACAGGCAGGATGCAGTCTGTTGCATTCTGTTTGTAGGCAGTAAGCTGCAAGTCCATCAAGAGGGAGGGCTGAACTAAAAATAAGAAGAGATTCCAGACCCAAAGTGGAGCATGATGGTATCTGCTGAGGCTGTAATGCCCACCCTTCAATCCAGAGACCTGAGATGAAGAGGAGTGCCTGACCCAAAAGTGGAATAACAGAGGGAAGAATTCCCAGTCCTGTACAAGCAGCTTTCCTAGCCCACAAAGAATGTGTAATGCTGCAGCAGCGTGATTTACATCTCCCTGAGGGAACATCTGGACTTACATTTCGTCCTTGACTGAGCATAGATCATCACCTACAAATTCCAGCACAAGGAGTTAAAGCCACATTAGTAGCTTCACGCTGCTGCACTGAAGGCTTCAGGATAATTTCACGGAGAACTGGCAAAACTGAAGGGCTGTGTCTTTTCTTTGTTCCTCAGCATCCCTTATTCAAGGTAAGCTAGGTAATTATCGAAAGCCAGGAAATGCATGAGTCAGTTCCTTCAGCTAATCCACCCTCTGAAGCATTAGCATGGTTCAGTGTAAATGGGCTTTCACAAACAGCCAGATACTTAAGCCTCTCCAAACACTTAACAGGAAAACTCACCTGTTGTTAGTGGGATTGTTACATTAAACATAAGCCACCAGAACACAGAACACTGACAGTATCAGTTCATTAAATCTTTATCCTGTCTGTTATTGTTGCAGGAATTCCTCTGAGTGGTATGATCTAAGCAAAAAAAAAAAAGACTTAACAGCAGCAGCAGCCCACTGTCAAGTGGGAAAAATCACTGCTAGATTCAAAGGGAAGGCAAAGATTGTACACCTATGGTTGTCACTGGGAGAGAAAGCAATAGGCTATTCAGTGATCCACCCGCAGTGGAGATGCACTGATGTCAAGGGTGTCAAGCTCAGGTAAGAGAAACAGTGATTAAAGAGCACAGGCAAGTAAGTGAGAGGAAGATGAAGATATATGTGGCAGCCAGGGTTTCAGAAAACACAAATAGATTCCCTGCTCTGGCTCGGTTTCCTGCATGACCCTGGTGCAATGAGCTACTGCCAAAGACTACAAAAGTTAAGTAAGTTAATTGGATGAAGGTAGGAGCCAAGCCCTGTGTGTTCAGTTCCACCCTCCCCTACACACATCCAGTGATTTTGCTCCAGTTCCTCCTCACTGATACAGTGGTGTAAGGAAATAGGGAGAAAGGCTCAAGACCATGAAACAGTCTAGAAGGAAAAAAGCAAACTAGCATTAAATATGAAGTTTTCAATTTGGTGATGACACTGAGGCTTCACAGAGCAAAACCTGAATTAAGTAAGTGGTCCAATTAACTAATTGTGAGTTACAATTAAGGTAGTATCTCACAAAACCAGAATAGTATTAAGATGAGCTTTCCTTATTAGCACAAAGTGATTAACTATATTAACAATATTTACTTAAACAAATGACTGAAGGAAAGCAGCAGGCTCTGTAATATTGCTTCTGCACCTCATCTTCCAGCAGTAGTTTTCTGGCTTGATGTAGATCCTGCTTATACTTACTCGTATTTCTACAATATTTTCAAACAAATCAATACTGGAAGCGGGGGGCTGAGAATTACTTGGACTTAGGATCAGAATCTCTTCAGGCCACCAGCAGCACTTTTGCCCTTGTTTTGTTCTGCATCAATAGGCTAATCACTCTCACTGGTATTAAAAATAATATTGTTCATACTGCATGTCCACTGAAAAACGGCTACACTGGTACTTTGTGCTGCAGTGCACACTTCATCCTTATCCTCACTCAGAGCCCATACATTTAAAAGACAGGGAGGTAATGGGCCAGATCTTGGATTCTGGCTTTTATTCGTAGGAAACAAACCTTGATCTGTCCTGTGCAAACCTGGCTCTTCTTCAGTGGGTCAACAGCAGTCTGAGAGTCACTGCCCCTTATTAAAGCTGCCATTAGGAGCTAAAAGCATAGTCTAGGATATGCTGAAAGTGATGCCATCGCTCCAGTCTGTCCTTTTATATCTTTTTTCTTTTTTTTTTTTCCCCAAACCACACATTCTCAGCCCAAGGGGCCTAAAACCTGTCTCCAGCCTGCACTGTCATGGCTTCTGACACACTGGGTATACATGCCTTCCACTTGGTGTTGAGCCAGGCATGCCCAGCAGGGAGGAGGGAGCGCAAATCTTCTTGTGCTTCTCTAAAATTAGACAAGAACCAAGCAGGAATAAGCTAGGAAATATTATTAGGGCTGACTCTGTTATATGACTTGGTATAACAAACTGCACAGGCCTATTATATATATAACAATATATTAATAATATAAGCATATAATATAGATAATATTTATGTCTAAATATAATAAGCAGAATATTATCCCCATGAGATAAGTGGACAAAAGTAGCCTGCTCTTGGATTTCACTCTGAGTCATCCAGAGATCCCATTCTCCAAATAATGACAATGAATTCCTGTATTTCAGTCCTCCTCCATTTGGAAGATCAGCCAGGTTAGAGTGAATACCTCAATGGCTCTGCTGCTGCAAATAGTCAAGTATACTTTTAATCTCAATAAAGTTGCTAAAATGCCTGCTAAATTTTTCATCGGCACTTTTTATACATGGCAATGTTCTGGGAGAGTTGCTGCCAAGTTATTAAAATATCTGTAACCTTCATATGCCGGGATGCTGGTTAGTAGCCAGGGCCAGGAATTTTGAATTACAAGTATGTGATTAGATCATGATGGATCTAAAACATCAATGAGAAGATCTAATGTTAACTAGGGAAGGTGGGAGGCAAGATGGTCTACTTATTTATCTGTACATCATTAACTAATTCTTGTGTCTTCCTTTCTGAAGCCAGAAGTTTGTTATTTATATGTGAAAAGCCTTGACACAAAGTGATATAACTCCTAATTCTGGCCACATGCTTATTTGCTCTGCTGTTGCTGCTTTTGTTTTTTAATTAAGCAGAACTTATCAATGGTTCTCATCAAGAAGTTCTTCCACGTGAGTACACCGTACAGTCACCACCTGAGGTGACTCCCCTGTTCCTTCCTATGCCTCATTTCATGGGAAAGAAAAGGAATGTAATCCCTGAGACCCCTGGAGGTTTGCCACCTGTTTTCACTGGGGTTCACTGGGACCGCTGAATTTGCGCAACACACGAATTTGTGCTTGAGGACATGGCAAAAGAACAAGACAGGGCACAAGGGAAAGGGGAGAGAAAGAAAGAATCCTTGAAAATATGACTGGATGTAATCCATAGAGTACTGCAGAGCTTTAAAAGTGACAATGTAAAAAATTAGAGGAGCTTTATGAAGAGGTCATGAGCCTCTTCAAGTCTGTGCTAATTAAATATGCTTGGTCTTGTGCTTGCCTTTCCAAAATGGTCCACTTGAGTTCTCAAAAATGCAGAGTTTTTGTTATTAATATAACATGACCCAGGCCAAACCCTCTCTATTCCTAATCTTGGCGCTTTTTTTAAGCTCAACAAGAAAATTAAGTTCCATGTTTACTTTCTCTCCTTGTGCCAGATCTAAGGTTCTATTTGTGCACAGTTTGCAACAGCAAAGTCATAAGAAGACTTGCCATCAAATTCAGTACCAAAGTTTTGGATCTTAAGCACTTCTCACAACAGATGGATTCAATTTACAGTGTAATCTTGAGATATGTGGGATCAGAAGGGAATTTAGAATCCATGACCTGGTCTGTACGATAATTTCATAAACGCCACGGCCACATGCAATTCTTTCAATTGTTTTCAGATGATTCTGATATATATGGGCCCACCAGAAGTGTTTTAAAGATCTACTCACCCTCAGCCAGGCTTCACACCTTTGCTAGAAGGAAGCACTTGAGGAGGTTCATCATTGTTGAGGGCTGGAGCACTGTGCCACTGACACGATGTTTTAGCTGGGAGCTTGGGTCCTACTGGCTGTGCAATTTTCTCTGGTCAAGGGGCTAGCAGGTGGTGACCCCATTACACAGCATGCTTTTTTGGGAAGGAAGCTTGTATTCTCCCAAAAGCACAAAAGGAGCAGGATGCATAAAGGAGTTATTTGCTGGATAGAGAGAAGTGAGAATTTCTATTTTATCCCAAGACAGAGGAAGAAAATGAAAGGAGCTGCCTCCCTCAAGCACATTTCTAGGCTGAGGAACCAGGCAATCAGCTGGGAGATCAGAGCTACCACACTGGTACACTGGACCCTCCACAAAACATCAGGATTTGTCCTTGCAGTGCTCCATGATGGCAGTCACAGTCAAACTGCTCAATTACATCAACTTTACAAATTCCATTCATATTTTTCATACAGTTAGGTATCAGTCTGTTCTGTGCCAGAATTAGCACATTTCCATAACCTTCCCTCAGCAATTTGGCCTGTTTATGGCAAGAACAGGCCACTGTTGCTCAATGCATGATAACAGATTGTGCAGAGTATTCAAGATGAAGCATTAATAAATAGCTTATATAACAAAAACCCTTTTCAGAACTTTTTTAATCTTTGTCTCTACTGATATAAAAGGATAACTGCATGGTTTCAAGGCATGAGTTGACCATCTCAGTGATTTATTTTCTTTCTGACAAAGTTAGATCTTTAACCTGATCACTGAGGTAAATGATTGCTGCATTTAGCAAAAATTCCCTAGATTAATTCATTGCTCCCATTCTAATTAACTTAATGTTTGTGTGCATTGAATTGCATTCTCACCTGCCTGTCTAGTCCCATAAATGAGTCTTTTTTGATTGCACTGCTTTTTTTTATTCAAGCCCATAAGCAAGTCCGGAAATCCTTCTTCCACAGTAATTTTTTTCAGTTTAAAGTTTAACATATAGTCTGGTTGCTGAGCTTTCTGTTCCGCAAAGAAACCAATCACTGTCCATAATAGTTAAACTTCCTATAGCATTTTTCATTCACATATATAAATGAAAACTAAATCACAAATAAATATCCCATCTATAAGCATAATAAGGAAATACCAAATACTAACAGAATTCTGGATTGGATAACATCAGCCTTATGAAATTTTCTTGTGCTTCAAGGTAGCAGAATATTAAAAATCACAACTGTGATAAACATAATGGTCCGAAGTCTTTCCAGGGCTCCAGAGTGATCCTTGATGCCCCCTTAGCTGATACGATGATGACCTGGTTTTCAGAGGTGCTGACTATTTTCAGCTTCCATTGACTTTAGCCACTGTTGTGCATGTTCAGCACTTTTAAAATATCAGATTTCTGAATACTAGGTCTGCCCTTTTTTTCTTAAATCCCTTCCTGGATGTGAATAATTCAATTTTAAATTCATTACTGTTTCATGAATATACAAGCCTTCCCAAATCTTTGCTTTCCACAGGTACGTATATAATAATAAGGAAATCCAGATTTGAATGATGATTATTTGAAGAAACAACATTCTAGAAATATTATTTTTTAAATTAATAATAAAATATTAAACTCTTCCTGGGAAAATTAATTAGCTCCAATACAAACCACTAAAATCAAAGGTATTTTTATCATCAATCTCACTGAAAGTACATCCAGCTCTCTAGGAATTGATCCAAATACAAGCAAGTCAATAAAAATCAATTGACTTTCCATTAGACATTAATCCCAAGAAGTATTCAACAGAGAATAACAAATGCATTTGTCTTTAGACATTGCAATTCTTTCTCTGGTACACTCAAACACAGAACTCTGATCCTCACTTGAGTTTTTCTCCTTCTGTTCACTTGAGGGAAGGTCATTACACTTGCATAAGTTAAAATTATCCATATTTTATGGATATGTACAATAAAGTCTAACAGAGTCAGCTCTTAAAAGCCTGGTGTAGCAGAATACTGCATATGTATAACTAAGAGACAGAGGGAGAGGAGTAGGAAAAACTACTCATTTTAAGTTTGCTGAAAGTCAAAAAAAAATCGAATAAAAAAATGTCATTTCCCCCATATATATTTTAATATATATAGTATGTAAATATTTGGGACAAAGAGCACAAACTGAGTTTATTCCTGATCCAAAACTCTATTTTCTGAGACATATAATCTTTCCGCTCCCATGGCTGTTCACCTCAGTCATTAATTGTAACTCTGAAGGCTTCACAAACACATCTTGAAAATCTAAGGACGATATTGATTAATCCATCATGCCAGTAATGCTACATCTTCACAGTATTTCAGGTTAATTGTGTTGTGCCTTGCATATATTGACACCATCTGTTTTAACCATATCATACTTTTTCAGGTAATGTGTTAGCACACCTTTTGAAGTAGTTTTCCATATTTTATCAACACAGTAATAATCTTATTGGTTGACACTTCCCCTAAATTATTATTTCCTAGTGACATGAAATAGAATGAAACAAAAAATATCTACTACAATCTACCCTGAGCTTTATATCTTTTTATTTTGGTATGTTTTCTATATCCCAGGTATAGACATACTGTCAACTGTTCTCTCACTGGAATCACAGGGCATTTCCCCCCACTTTCCCCCAGAAGAGGGTTAGGACAACATTCAAAACATTGCCACATCTGCCTTATTCCTTATTTTAGATCTTTGAATGTTTCCTATTGGAATGATCACCACCACTTCACCTAAACCAGCAGATCCACACCTGTAAATGAGCTTAATTAGTACATCCTCACCCTGCTTGAGTTAAGAGACGTGGCCAGTTCAGCTTAAACAGCTTGTGTGCTCTAGGCTGGGTGTCTTCTCTGGAATGCCAAAGCTCTATACTTTGAAATTCTCTGCTTGCCTTATCCTCCATACAAACTTCTTGTTCTCAACTTCAAAATCATCCATCATCATAAAAACAGCTGCTTTGTGCTCTGCAAATACTTTGATTTTCAAACAAATGACACAGACAAAGACGACACAGAAACTGCTGATTCTTTCCATCAGGCATACAAAATGTCGCATTTTGTTATGAGATCTTTAATTTTAACAATGAAAGATGAAAACATGGCATAATTTATAAATTTTTTATAATGGTTGAAGTCTGTTGATGGAAATATATCCTTCTTCTCAAGCACAGCAAATACCCCTTGTGCCACAGAGGAGAATACCAGTTTTCTATGCTACCAGCATTACCTGAAAGAGCAATATAACAGGACTTCTTAGCCCTTTGAGGTGGTATCTTTGTCTAACTTTGCTTTGTTCCTCACCTTAGGAAAGCTAGAAATTCGAGGTAGCCACAGCACAGCGACTGTGGAAGACAATGACATTCGTATATTTGTACACTTCTGTTTCTAATGACTTGGGATAACAGGGTGGGAAGAGGAGTGGAGGTAGGAACACGAATCTCTGACAGAATTACCTAAGGGCACTAGAAGTCAGACAAAAAGCTAAGTACAGGAACGCATATGGTGATTTATTGAACATTGCATGAAAAGCTGCTGCCTTTTTCTACGTGACATGGAGATGGATGTGGACCATGTCATGAGAAGCAGAAAGAAAGGAAGCTTGCCGTAATTATCAGAGCTGCCTGTCCTTCATCTATCCATCAACAGGAGAGGAAGTGGCAGTAGGCTTTTAGATATGATATCTATTTCCTCTTGAACTAGATCTCCCAGCAGAGACAGCACAGGAGACAACTACCATAAGAGAAGTCAAGTGGTTGAAATGAAAGCTAATTACTGCATCTCTGGATGACTAAAACATTTTAAAATCCCTTTCTTGAAGTACTGTGATGCATATGTATCATACATATAAACAGTCCTTTATATTTGCATTGCTACAGTACAGGTGGAGTTTTATAATAATTTGTCTTGGAATTTAAAATATTTGCACTGGAACTGTTAAACATCTGGTAGCAATGGAGACTACACAATTTTTAAAATGTTTCTCATAACAATGCTTATTTGGAGAGGTTTAATGATTACTTTAAATAAATATATTCCCAACCTAACACCAAAGCTGTGATTCAGATGATCAAGCAGCAATTTTTAAAATCAGAATTTGTTATGAGCTTGATTCCATTATTAGGTTTACATTGTCTTTAAGTAAACAGAATAATAAAGAGGGCAAGCACACACTGAAGTACCATAATCTAACTTGTAATTTCCTCTTCCATTTCCAGAATGAAGAAGGTTAAGAGCAAGCTACCTCAAAGCTCCCAAGCACCCTCCCCAACATGCTAGTGAGGGCTATAATCTAAGTTTTTTTAAAGCAATAGCTCCAAACTTTTTTTACCACCACACACAGGTGAGTTATCCATGCACAGAGCATCTCAAGGTACACAGGCACTTATTGCTCATGCACATTCATGGCACAAACAGGTGAGTGGGTACATGCAAAAGAACATGCAGAATCAGACACTTCTCTCCTTCCAGTTTTATCTCCTTCCACCACCCATAGCATGTTTCTGGTTGTTTAGTAGATAAGACACTCCTAGTGGCATCTCAACATTGATGAAAGAAGGAAGTTTTCAATGACAAACCCCTCCTACTGTTTTTATTACAGCAGGTTTAACACAGTAGCTGCCAATATGAAAACACTTAGATCCAATTAAATATTTTTCAAATATAATGCAGACATAGACCTCCCTGTTTCTATGTTCTCTTCATTTTTGTAACTGTCATATCTCACAATATCTTTCTGAGCTAAAATAGATCTCAGGTGAAATTCTCAGAAGGATCTGCAGTTCAACTGACTTTAATGAGATATATAGTCTTTGGTGTCACAAGTGCTTTTGAAAATACTGCCTTTCAACTTCCCTTTGAATACCATCCTTATTTGAATTAGACTCTGGGAAATTATATCCCAGTAGTTTTCCAAGCTTTATCTATCACTGACAACCCTTATAAAAGTCCTTGCCAAATGTCTTAGGATTTCAGGTCAATCCCTCAGTGTCTCCACTCTAGAGACAGACAACACTGAAGCTTCTCTCGGAAGGTCAAACCTCATACCAGTGAAATTTCACACAGTTACCATTTTGCTCTGAAGCAGAGCAGGCTTAAGGGAGGTTCCCAAAGTCTCTTGCAAAGGCATCAGGGGGAGACCAGTATCACCTCACAGAGCAGGATGATAAAGCGCTTTTTGCTGCTTCACAGAAATTTCAATAGAACCAGTAAGGTATCATTTATCATTTTCCCCATCCCTATTAAGCTGGTAGTGTTTCTGACCATTGAAAACTCTCAATTATTCTTTTATTTTATCATCTGTTGCTACAGCATGGGTATAAGAAAGTTATTTGAGAAAAAGTAAAAGATTGAAAACCACAAACATTTATGAGCAGGCAGTAATTTTTGATCTCAAACTCATCATTAATGAGTATAATGTTTTAAAATAGAAAAATCATGGCTAGATGGAAGAGCAAACAAATATTATAGTTTGGATAGACTTCAGGTATAGTAAAATACCAAGGAAAACATTCCTTTGTATGCTAATGAACAAGAAAAATCTAAGAAGAAAGTAACTCTGCCAACCACGGAGTGTGCATTTGGTCTGAGATTGCAAATAAAGAGGAAAATGATAACAAGGCACCTGGTGTTTGGACAGCAAATATTTAAATTCTGTCTAGCAACACAATACTTGCCTTGAAATATGTAGGCTCTCAGTTTTTCTGGCACCTGGGAGAAGTTGCTTTGTTCACATTTTTAAACTAAGATTGCACAATACCAGCCAACTATTTTGTCCGTGTGATTCAATGTAAGACAAGGATACAGAAAACCTCTGAATTTTATTTAAGGTTTTCTTTCTGTGTTTATTTGCTCAAGCCAGTAAATAAATTTTTAAAAATCACCTTTGTCCACAATGCAAGAGTGCCTTTGCAGAAAAAAGGAGTCTGGGAAGATTGAATACCATATTTCCCTCTAATTTTGAAAATGATCACTGCTGAATGTTTTCTGAGGGTAAAAGTGTAATTGGTTATAGATCAATAAGCAATTTCATTCAAAAGGAACTCAACTCTTCCTGAAAGTAGAGACATTCTGAAACAAAAATCAAACTAACGCATTAACAAAGTTCAGACTAATCTAAACAACAAAATTTTATACTGCCCTAGTTATGCTTTTCTCAATTGATCATTTATTTATGACGCCATAAAACTCCATATGCTTTCAATTTTGATTGCTAGTTCCTTGCTTTAAGGCAGCTGAAATTACTTTTTTAGACTTCCTAGCCTGACAGTCTTCCTTTCTGCTTAAGATTTACCATCACAAAAGAGTGATGAAATCAGAGGACAAGTTCTAATACTAACAATAAGCACAGTCAGCTGTGATACACTGCAATTCCCCCATCAGATTCCAGATTAAATCCCCCAGGGTAAACATACTTTCCTCTGACACTGCTAAATTCTGTTCCATGTAATTACACTGCAATAAACTGCTCTATCTGTGCAGGTATCCCACTATGATTTTTAATTGAAAAGCCATGAAAAGTAGCACTGCAGCAAATAAAAGGCATTTTGAGTATGTCTGAGACCCTGTACAGCATCATATGCTATAAACCAGTATCATTTAGTTCACTATTGACCCCAAAAGGTTCATTAACTGCTATAATTACATTCATATAAAATAAATTTAAACCCCACAAATGTAAGAACAACCAAGACAAGAAGAAATCTCCCGCCTTTGGTGCTGATACTTACGATATGCAGCTCTAAATAATCTCCAAGGCCAGTAGAACTGTCCACTCGCACCAGCACAGCCTCTTTTTGCACAGTGCTAAACCCTATTGCCAGTCTGTCGGCTCGAGTGCTCGGCCGGTCGTTAGGAGGCCACGTGTAAGTGATTTGTCCACCACCTTTGCTAAAGATATACGTTGTCCCCGCTGGAAAAAAAAAAAAAAAAAAAAAAAAAAAAAAAGAAATAAATATAATCAGCCCACTTGCACCGGTACCAACCCACGTGGAAATCACATGCCCTACAAAAATCAGGTTCTCACATAGTAAATGGATTCATAATCTGTATTTCAATGTGAAGAGGTCTTTATCTCTAAAAATTATGCAGCAAGTGAAATATTAGTGGGTTTTATATTGTGCAATCAGCACAGAATATAACTTAATTGCAAATGAAACGACTTGAAATACCATAGCTCTGATTCAGAAATGCACATCTATTTGGAAGAGTTCTTAAGCTTATGCTTGATGAACATATTTCTGTGATGTGTAGAACAGGGACGAGTTAAACCAAATGCCTTCCTCAACTGGGCCTATGTGGAGAAATCAAGTAATTCCCGTTGCCTCATGGCTGACAAAAAAAATGCAGCTACTTATTTACACAATGAAAATGATACATGATGGTGGCCAGCAGAGCAAGATGTTAACAAATACATACAGATAAGACTTTTACAGATCTGAGGTTTATCATCCTGTGACAGATGGGGATAACAAATGAACACATACTTGTCATGTCAGGACAAAGAGATTAGTCTACCATCTGAGTAAGCAATGGCTTATTTGCATAATGCTCAATGTACATCTTTTAAAAGTGGAAATCTTTAGACATTATATCTAGGGTGCACTTACAAAATCTGTAATCTGTTTGAAACAAGTGTTGTAATCCAAAACCACTTAGCACTCAGGTGCTTAACTTCATCACCAGCATATTTCCTCAGAACTAAAATAGCAGCATATCCGGACATTTTCCATTTTAAACTTGTATCTTAACAAGAGCAACAGCACAGAGCAGGCAAATTGTGCATGCACTTGATCTTTCATTGGAAAAGTCACTACAAGCTGTCCACTCCTTTCCCATGAGGATAGGTCAAAGCTTAGGGAGATAGGTTAATGCATTGTAAACACAGATGTCTAGTTTTATTATCCGTCCTAAGCTGTCTCAAAGCGTGGTTACTCTCAATTTTACTGCATTTCATCTATGTTTATTACATTTTATCTATTTTATTAAATAGAACAAGTGGGAATATTTTTAAACTAAAGGAGAAAAGACTTAGCTTCTATACCAGGAAGAAATTCTTTACTCAGAGGGTAGCGAGGCACTGGAACAGGTTGTCAAGAGAAGTTGCGGAGACCCCATCCCTGGAAAGCCAGGTTGGATGGGGCTTTGAGCAACCTGATCTAGTGGGTGACATCCCTGTCCATAGCAAGGAGGTGGAAGGGAGTGGAACTAGCTAATCTTTAATGTCCCTTCCAACCCAAACCGTTCTGTGATTCTATGAAAAGTAATTCAGTTTATTTCATCCAATGTTCTCACTCTCTGCTTCACGTGTCCACCTAAGGAGAGAGTGCATAACAACATAATTGCAATTTTCTTACTTTCTTTCAAGGTTGACCAAAAATGCTGTGAGCATATAAAGTGATCTAAAATCCCTTGAATCCGCAGACTTTTAAAGCCAAAGCCAAGAAGGACTGTACAGTTACACAACTTGTTCAACTCCCAGGTGTCTCAAAATCTTGCTGTACTAGTGAGCAAGACTGCTTTGTGTCAGATGTAAAACAAAAAGGACACCCAGTCTTTTTGAAAAGCTCCCCTATATTTATTTCTAGCATCACTTTTCCTTTACAGAAATACATGCCTACAACCCTATCTATTAATTAGGGTTTTTTTCCAGTGCCATCAATCTGTAATAATTTATGCACTGTGCATAGCACTAAAACCACTGTAAATCTCATTTTATATTAATACACTTGTGGGATAGTTTCACTGTGCTTCAAATAGATTTGCTGGCTTTTCTCTTGATGCCAAAATACCAACCTGCACGTGTTTCAGGAAAGTTTGTCAACTTCTTCAACAAAGACAAACACAATAGCAGGGCTGTTATTTAAGGTTTCATTTACACTCTAAGTAAAACCAGGTTTTATCTTTATTATAAAGAGTTTCGCATGAGTAGCGAAGATTGGGGCTGTGCCAGGATTGGTAACAGACATGGGCAAAGGTGTCTGGTTTAGGAACGTGTGAGACAAAACCCTCCTCTCCTGCTCTCCCACCCTGGCTTTCCTCCTGTGCAGTGATCTAAAATGCATGATAATCTGCTGTGTGTCATTAATCTTCAGTTGTAATACATCCCAAAACAGAGATACATTAGACAGGTAATATCACTGCTGATGGCCCCCAAGTTCTCCTCTTTGCTGCTACTGTTGGCTTCAAAGCTTCAACTGATGAGTTGGGACCTTCATGGAGTTTATGTCACTGTGGCGTCTGGAGTGAAAGGATTGGGTCGGTGTTGATGAAAAACTGAGGGCTTGACCCAAAGCTCATTAAAAACAGTGACAGCCTTTCTGTTGACTTCATAAAACATTGTGTCAGGTCACAAATGAGGTTCTTATAAGTAACAAAAATGAGAAGGCTAAGAAAAAACAACTCCTTACACCTCAGTGTCACAAATGAAACCCGCTAGAATAGTACCTAAGATTTAAGTGGCAGTGCATAATTCTCCTTTTCTTGGTTGTAACAGATGTGTTTACCCAATTTAGAAGACAAAGGAAAAGCCTGCC
Organism: Corvus moneduloides; assembly: GCF_009650955.1. Classification (NCBI taxonomy): domain Eukaryota; kingdom Metazoa; phylum Chordata; class Aves; order Passeriformes; family Corvidae; genus Corvus; species Corvus moneduloides. The sequence continues at coordinate 105,252,830 of NC_045478.1, read as the reverse complement.
AAGCACGGTGGAGTCATACTGAATACAATGACCCAGAAGTAAGTCTTCAGATCTGAACAATGAGAGGCTTTGCTGTTCTTATTCAGAGTGAATCTTTGCTGCATTTTTTTGTTAAATACCGCCCTTCAAATCAACCAGTGAAGAGCAATTCATTCCATACTGCTGCCGCATTGAAGCCAAGGTCAATGTCAGTGGAGCTGGATAAATCTAGATGTAAATCTTTAACTACACAGAATAAACATAAAAGTTTAAAAAAGTATCTTTTATCCATGAGAACATGTGGCTTATGGGTTTTATGACAAAACTTTCCCTCCTTTACAACTGCCCATTTTGTAGCTCTTCTAACTAACTGTGTGTCTGGTAAAAGACTAATTAATCCATGCTGATGAATACAGATCTGCCTCTGTCTGAGCTGTACAGGGAGTCACGTTCTTCAAATTTCCTGTATTAATTATGAAAAAAATGGGTCGGAAGCCATTTGAGAATAGATCCTCTGGTGTTTATATTTCAAGAAAGACAAATATAATAATGTAAAATTTATTACTTGGGGATTGATCTCAGCTTATAGCTCAACCTCCCATTAACTATTAAAAGCTAGAAACTGAGCAGTTGTTGGAAGCAACCTTCCTTACTACCTGTTTTGGATATGTTAAGAAACAACAGAGGAAGCCTAATTCACTTGCTTCATAAAGGCTTTTACGCTCTCTGACAAACCTTATAATGTCTCTTCCTCTCTTTCAGAACATTGTCACAAAACTCCAGTCATCTTCCTCCTCTCTCTTAGCTTGTGGCACTGTGTTGTTTGGGGTTTATCATCTCCAGAGAATTGAAAGCAGCGGAATTATAATGTCAAGAATAGCAATGCCATCAGCACAGTACTTGTAAGCAGGCAACTTTGTAACATGCCAGTTATATCTCTCAGCCACAGAATTCACTGCTTAATTCTTTATGCTTCCATGCATCTGCACAATGTTTAGGAAAAATGTCCACACAGCTCTTTGAAATTCTTACCCATGAAAGCACGGCTCCCATTGTAACAAAACGCCAGTGGTCAAGATACAGTAATGTTTTTTAATGGCCTGGGCCTCTGAAGTCCTATTTGTTTGCAAAATTCATCTTTATGAAATAGTGCATTCATTTCGGCACAGCCTGGCAGCAACTCAAGGACATCTGCTTACCTCTACAGTATTAAGCAGATAAATATTTTGTTTATTACCCATTTACTGTATTTATTATTGTTTATGACTGCAAAGCTTTTCAATATTTATTGCTCTGAAGTCACATTTGATGTAGCTTAATAGTTTGCTCAAATCAACAACAAATCAACAGCTTTCTGCCTTCCTCATGTTCATTCCAATTTTGAGTTTAAGGTATATTGCACTGAAGGGTAATGTACATAATTCCATTTTTCCAGTATAATGTAAGTAGCATAATGTTTATTTTCAACATCCACATCAGGTTTCAGGTGCTGATGAAGTAAATGCAATGGTTTGATTAAACTCTGAACCCTATTAAACTGTGATTCCATCACATTCTGTGACTGAAAAACTGAAGACTGAAGCCTGTAAACTTCTGTAATGAAAACTATTAGCTGCACTTTCATTAATAGAAAAGCAATTTTTAACTATTATAAAAAATATGAAGGGTAAGGATTGCTAGTAACAAGAAATTACCCAATAATGTAATTTTCTTCTTTCTGTACCTTATCAGTACTTCATTCTGCGCTACAATGTGAATTCTCTTATTCCCATTGGTAAGTAGATTACTTGCACTGATAAACCTGCTGAATCCAGTGAGACTGTTTGTGCAGGCTACTATTAATTACCAAGAATGAAGAATTTACAATATGAAAACATATATATACACACACACGATTGTCCAAACGTCTATATGAAGGCATTAATTACATTTACTATGTTCAGAGGAGCATATAAATCTCCATTAAGACTCATTTTTACATATTCATCTACGCATTTTCAGTCCACACAAGCTGAAGTTCAGAAAAGTACACAAAATTTCTGTACATATATTTGTACAGATTTTCTAAGGTAAGTAAAGAAAGGAATGCTTCAAGCCAAAACCATGATGTGCTGGGGGAGAGAAGGAGAGGAGGGGGTTTCAAAATTATCCATTTGGTGGATTAAAATACAACCTTTCTGTATCGTTTCTTCCTAGACTTTGATGTGCTATTAATTATTTACACAGAAGGGAGAAAATATGCCACATGGTTGAGGTGAGGAGGGTATGGCCATTAGGGTTAACCATGGGAAGGAGATGGAATGAGCTGCTGGAAGAAGTATTTCAAACTAAGGACTAGATTCAACTGAACGTTTCCTGAAGGCATTCTCATACACTCTCTCCCACAAGTCTGGGCAGGAGCCTGAATATGGATTGTAACTTCTCTCCTGAAAGAGCAACATCAGGCTATTTAATAGCAGGGGAGGTGTATTGCATGGGGAAAGAGAAAATGTTCAAATGGATTATTGCCTGTAGCCCTCCAAAGAGCTTGAGCCACAAGGGTAGGAATGAATGTCGTATTTTCTGGCCAGATTCTCTTAGATTTGTGGATAACAGGAGCGTATTTATGATGTGCCTAAGCTTGGCAAACCTTGATAAAGGTTCAAAGGTTTCCTGGAAATTGGTTGCTACTCCAAACAATTTCTAGTTAGGTCCTTGAACCCATCTAACTGCATGTCCAAACTAAGACTGTTACAAACAGTCTTAACATTTGTCACCTGTAAGGTCACAAACTGCACAGCATAATTCCTCCGTAATTCCATTATTTCGTTCATTGATCTTCCCTTCTTCCAGAATAACTGGAAGAAAACTCACTGACCAAAGCACCATAGACAAAGATTGTTGCTGGGTTTTGTTATTAATATTGTCATTAATGATATCATCATCTCTCTTCAGGTAAAGATGCTGAGGAAAATAAAGCAAATAGAAAACGTGTCTGCCTCCTATCAGCCTTTTATGGCACTCCCATTTCACTGTGCTACAGCTCAGCTCTAAAATTCAATGTTTCTGTAAGAGAGGCTGAAGCCACATCTTTCCAACACCTCCATCAGCTGGAGCAATTCATTTAAAAGAGCCAACAAAGCAGTATCTACTACTCATTCAAACACAATTTTACATTGCATTATAGAACTCTTTCCAACACACTAAGGTGACCCTGATTTGCTTTATCAGGCCCTAAAAGACTTTTCATCACATTGCATCCAATTTTTCAGAGACATCTATAAACCAGTGCTGTATGTGGTTTATTATATTCAGCTATCCCCTAAGAGCTGTCTCCAGGTAAAGGTCTAAGTGATAATAGAACCAACACAATCTCAAGTCACACTGAGCATCCCAGCCTTTGCAGTGGCATTTGTTGAAGATTCAGGATACTAACACAGAAGCAAAGTTTTTTCCCCTCAGACCAAAGAAAACCCGCTAAGAAAACCACTCCTTTCTCTACTTCTTCCTTCTTACAGTCTATGGCTATTGTATTCAGGCAGTTGTTCATATTTTACCTTGCATGTAATAATGAAGTAGGTGAATAAATACTCCATTCCTGTTCTAAAAGTTTTTATAATTTAAATTCCCTAGTTTCTACCACGCTCTATTGATTTCAATAGGGTCACTAAACAACAAAACTAAAATTTGTGAGTAACAATGGTTCAACAAATACATATATCTATAAAGAACAACTCTGACACAGCATCAGTATTCCAAGTCAGCACCATTCTTAGCATCATAAATGACATAGTTAAAATAAAAGTTTCAAAGAATTTAAAGAATTTTCCAACTAGAGTGTTTTTAATATTTTAAATCAAGTAGCATCTTACACCTCGAATGACCCCATTGATTTAGATTAGATCACTTATCTGGAGTAAGGTGCTACTCAGTTTGAGTAGGGACACTGAACTAAGAGCCTCAAATTGTGCTTAAAATGAATATAATTTTGAGAAGGACCTCAGCTAAGCAAGAGCCAGCTGAAAGGACTCCTAAGAGAAGAGAAATTAAGAGTATCTGTGAATCTGACTTATTAACAAAACATGAGTTGATTAACTGAATGTCAATGGACTTGATAGTATTAAGGCACTGATTCTGTAAAATTATTTTTATTAGCTTTGAAACATCCACAGGAAAAAAGTTCTGTGGTTTGTTGATCTCATAAATATGCTCACTTATACAAAAAAATCACTATCTATTTTATGAAAGGATACAGTTTTTCTAACACAAATCTGACACAGAGTGATAAAATTATTGTTCTTCTCCAGATTCTCTCAGTTTAAAAATTTTATGGGCTGCCTATTACCTATCACTTTTCCAGTATGAATGCTGTTCAAAATGAATTTGAAACATTTCTGTATGAAATATAAGGCAAGTAATTCCCCATTAGGCCTTGGACCTTTATGCAATGTAGATGGTTAGAAAATGATCTATTTTGGAAATTAAAGCCTGCTTTAAATGTCATATTGCACTCAACATGAAACATTTTAATCCATTATAACTCTATTAAAGGTAACAAGGATACAAGATGTCTGATTCTTAAAGCTTGCCGAAAAGTCAGATGGAAATTAAAAGCCAAATGTCTATAAATAAGGGAAGGTTTTATTCCTCCTACAACCTTGTCAACATATAGTTAAAGATAAATTTCTTGAACGCTGATTACAGAAGTGGAAATTGCGTGGTTGAGAAACACATATGAGGAGGCAATGGATTAAAAAGTATTGCCTAACAGATAAAATGTAAAGGCATTGTCAAGGGAACTCCCCTGTCTGACCATCCAGGAGCCACTCTGGAGTCACTCTCACACCACCTGAGCTGGGACCGAGGCTGCTTCCCAGCTATACCCCCACACTCACACAGTCACACCAAGTCTCCTTCCCAGCGCCACCCTGGGCTTCCCATAGCAGAGTCCCAGACATCCAGAGCCTTAAAATAATTTAATCATGGAGTAATAACTAAGCAACAGAATAAGAAGATAAAATAATAGCTCAAGCTGGTGCCTTTGAGGAGGGACCGTGAGCAAAGAAACCCCTGGGCTTTTATAACCTCGCAGCCCTAGCGTGCCAAAGTCTGTGTGGTCAGCTCCTGCTGGCCCTCAGTGTCTGGTCCTGTGGCTGGGCCACAGGTCCCCGTGCCCTCTTGGGCTCAGGGTCGGGTTCCTGGCCCTCAGAGCCCAACCTGCAGCTGACACTGCAGCTGCAACCTGAGCTACCTGCACTAAAGGTACTCCTCAACACCACTGTCAGTTTGAAATCAGTAAACTCAAGCACTCTCGAAGACAATAGGACTGTTCCAGTCTCCACACTCCTGACACCAGGAAAGTTCAAGGCCTAAACTTCAATTTCATCACAGTTGCAATCAGTTCCATCAAAATAAATGAACTGCACGTGCACTGATTTGCTTCTTATGCCTTATTAGTTGTGCCAAATCCCAAATGAACGCAGTGAAGGGGCTGGTTAGCTGAAGTGATTTGTAACAGGATGCAGGAACTAGGACATTAACTCAAATACTATGCAGGTTGATAGAGACCAAATGTTGTCACCATCTGTTGGTGCCCTATGTGAAATCATTCAGTGGTTCCAGTCCAGGGACTTTACAAACTCAACAGATACCTGGCAAAAGTTAAAAATTCCCTAAGCCAAGAAACTTGAGTTGTTAGAGTTTCCAAGCTTGCTGACTCAGCTGGGAAGCCAGTAAGTTGAAGGCAGAAACCAGGACCTGAGCATCTCCCACATTAAGTAGTTCTGCACAGATGTCCTTATAGGCCAAAAACTGGTAAAACAAAATTAAATTTTCTCTGTATAGGAAAGGCAATGTTCTTTTCAGAGAAAGAATAATTATTTATAAGTCATTACTTCATGCAAAATATTAGTGCCTGAAGTTATGTTTTTATTCAAGCACCTACAGAAGTATTCTGATTCTCAGAAGTGTTATTGCATTTCTGGCAACCTTTAAAAATACCCCCCCCCCGTTCTTTAAATAGGGATCAAAACATTTGAAATAGCTGGCCTTAAGTCATTTAATAGTGTTAGAATGGACAGGAGCTCAGCTGCAAGTGCCTAGCATGCTTCTAGGCTAAAGTCTTTATTTCTTATTGACTTCCTTACTAATATAATATTCCAGCTATCCAGTCTTACATTAACTTAGTTATTTTTAAGTGACGTTTATATTATGTTCCTTGCTAAATTGTGCATCTCATAATTGAATCTTGAAAAATCCTTAGAGAGCTTTCAAAAGTAGCCAAAACTCGTCTTAGAAGAAAGGCATAGCATGCTGAAAGTGAAAGCACTGCAAGCCCGCCAAAGTCACTGAAAAATGATCCACGCCCAAGGATAAGATGTTGCTATTGCTTGCAGCAGAAGGATGGTACTGGCAACACTGCAACTTGCAGGGTTTGCTGAGAGGCAGCCTCTGCTGAGAATAGGTAATTGTATTATGGGCAGTGTGCACTGAAGTTTAATTTTGCTTGTTTGCAAATGCAGTGAAGAGTAAGAAGTTCTGTGCCATACATGCTCTCCTACTAATTACCCAACTACTAATACTTAGGAGACAAAGTATTCTTGTGGCAACATTTCTGAATGTTTTTGAGTAGACAGACATGGGCTATAGCTCAAGGAAAATAGAAAGAGCACAGTTTCTTAGAGATATTACATCCTGAAATGCAAAAATAGCAACCATTCTTCGTGTAACAAAAATGAAATAAAATGAAATGCAAGAGATGAAATCTTTGGAAAAACACCAGGCCTCCCTGAAGCACATGAATCCACCCCTGAAGCAGCTGTTCAGAGGCATCTCAGAAGGAGACCTGGCACAGAGAAAGACTGATGAGCAGGTTGCATACTGACTGCAGTGTTGTGGCACTGTACCATCTTCCTAATTCCAAGCATGAACAAAACTTCAGGATATTTAATTTGATATACAAATCAAGTTTTAAAGCCAAAGCAAGTCATCATCAGCATTATATGTACTCAGACCTCCAAAAAGTATTAGGTAAAAGAGGAACATGATATAAAAGTCACTGCTTGGTTGCCTCACGAAAATAAGAACCAGGAAGCAGATACAAATAATACTTTATTTGGAGAGTTGTCCTAATCATTGTCCCAAGGATTGACTTTGGGACATCAGTGTTTACTTACATTATCAAGACTGTGCACGAAACAAACAGTGTTTAATAGGTGTACACAGACACAGCTGTATTTGTACTTGACTCTTTAAGGTTATTAGACCATTATAATAAGAGTTAACAGGGGCCAGCCAGGTTGGGCCAATTCACTTCTTTCCCACTTCTTTCTGTTCTACTGCATAATAGATTTTCAATTGTGGCCTGGCACAGAAGCACTACATGCTTTGTCATTATGATAATTGCCATCATTCTTCTTTGCAAAGTCCTTATGCTGTTGTTTGTAAGCAACAATTCTCTGCCAGCTCCAGAGGATAAAGAGCTGCAGTGAAAAATATGCATGTTAATGCTTTTCACTGCGTTACACAGTTAAGTAATTAGAGAGTGTGGTTTAACCACTGGATTCAACAACAATGTTTGGAGAGAACATGACAAAAGAGTTTTGGGCTCTGAGCTATTCAATCATCTCCCCAGGGACTAACTCAAGTGTTGGCTCTGACACTCCATATGCCAGTGCTATCAGCTATAACTTAATTCACTTGTGTATGCAAGAAAGGTGAGCAGTTAATCACCCTCTGAAGACTAACCCAGCTTAATTAGAGCAGTGATTTTGTGTAGGCCACTCTCACTTCCTAAGGTCTGGCTGCAGAAAATTACGATTGCTTTTAACATTCTGAAGTGAAGATCAGCATTCAATAGTTTGGAAAGCCTTACTTTAGCACAGTACTTTACAGTAACATACACAAAGATGTAAAGAATACTTCACAACTGTAAGTAATACCAACGCATGTGGAAAATCATTCTGTGAAGAAATGCGCTCAGAGATAGCTTACTGAAAAATGGGTTTTCTTATAAGTATGCTCAAAAAAACCCAACCCAAAGTAAAACAGAACATTTCCCAAGAAAAGAAGGAAAAAACCAACGTTTTAAATACACTAAACACCGGTCCTGCAGAATGAACTGCAGCACACTACTTGGAAGTTTTGAGGACCCCTGCACTACAGTATTTTCTTACAGCATTTCTGTAACACAAAACATATTTCTAGGTATGTTTCTGCATCTCACACAAAGATTGATTCTATTGAAGACACACAAATATTAAGATAGGGATTGCATGCTATTTGACTTGAAATTTGTTAAGTTAAATTTTAAAAGTCATAGGAAGGTTCTCTGCCGATTCATGTAAGGAACATCAATCAGAAATTAAGAGTCATTATTTCAATGCAGAAGGTTTTGTTCGTATCCTGATTAGCTCTCAAAGGACACTACCTACTCACATGCTGGAGTCTCAGTAAGAAGGCTATTCAATGAGAGGCTGGCTTTGTGATGATACTGCCAGCATTTGTAATAACAATGCAACCTAAACACCAAAATTAAACAACGGAGTAGTATTTTTGGAATACCCTGCTGTTCTAAAGTGCATTGTGAATATTAACATATTCCAGTAAATTAGTTTGCACTCATTATCATAAGCAATTACTTACTGTTTAGATGCTGCTGATATTAAATTGGCAAGCAATTTGCAAGAACTAATACACAGCATAAAAAACTTTTCAAAATTCTAACAGTATGAAAAAACAAGTGTCTCTAGTAACACAGTCCCTTACATACAGATGTCTCTCTCTAAAAGTTCTGTGAATCTCTTCCTATCAGTTATCTTTTTTCAGCAGCAAGTGGATAACTAACTACCTGAGGCTCTGTGACAAACTCTTTATAAACTTTGTTTTGATTCTGTGGAGTAAATCATAATACCTCAGGCCAAATGCGACAGTAACATCTCATTCACACCGAAAAAAGAAAGTGTTTTCATGCTCATTTTTGAAAATAATAGTTTAGAAAGTATATCAATGTGAAGTTCAGTTCTTTGCTCTCAAAGCTATTACTTTCCTGATATCACACTGTCAGATGGTGAGGGTAAATCAACACTTTTGTCCTCAAGATACAGCCAGGAACAGAACAAGGCATGGAAAACCTGTCCTGCTTTTAGCAATAGTGACAACATAAGCCTATTTCTCTTCAGACCAAGAGAGCAGTAATCCCAAAGGAAATAACCTCAAAAATAAAACCCCAAGTTAGGAAACAACCAGGACTACTTTTCTGAAGGACACCTAGTGAATGTGACAGACATGCCTAGCCCAGTGTTCTGATTAGCCACAGAAAATGTGCAGATTAGGTAGCGTAACCCAAAGAGCTTTGTGGGAAACCTAAAATAAGGGGAACAATTTGCTTTGTTCCTTAGTTTGCATCTTGGCCCCAAGTTTCAAATCAGAAGCACTGAATGTCTTTTGGCTTACATGACACCACTGCTCAGGTTGCTCCACATGCAGAGATCATGCCAGAGCACAACCAAGGATGGGGACCGAATGGAAGGGTGGGGAATAGCTCTGCTATGGGGCACTTTGTGCCAAAGTCTAGTTGGCAAGGTGGTGATCAGCCAAAGGTTGAACTCAACGATCTTAGAGGTCTTATCCCCTCAGGGTTATCCCTTCCCCTGAGACAGCCTGCATAGTCAAGGAGCGAAGATCCAGCTGCCAACAGTGCTATCAGCCCTCAAGGACCTCAGAGCTGTCCCTATAGACACAGGATGGGCAGGTTGATCCTTATGCTCCTGGTGAGCTGAAAGACCTCAGTATAGCTAAGTGGAATTTCAGTCCCATGTTTCAGTAAAACACTCACTAATCCTGATCTGGTAGGATTAAGCACCTATTGAAACCACAGCCTCAGCTGAGGGTGTGAGACTGCAAACTACTTGTATGGGTATCGTGCCTATCTGTTTATGCAAAATTGCTTTTAATTCAACTGTGAACCTTAACAGGGACCTTGGGAATCCAGCATAACATAAACAAACCACAGTAGTTTAAGTAATTCCCAGAATACATTTCTGAAAGCATAACTTGTGATCTCAGATCTCAATCTTTCAAGCTATGTTTCAGTCTGGAACCAATAACTATAACCATCTTATCTTGCAAAATACACAAGACTGTAATAGAAACACTAATGCACCCTTAACTCAATGGTCCCTGTCTGCTGTGCTCAACTTTGTACTCTGCTGTTATAGATTATTGGGTCGAAAATATCTTTGCTAAAAATAGGCATAACTTTTGAAAATAATTTAGTCAGTTCTTAAATGTATTTTATCTTATTCAAAGCTGAAGCACTTTTAGCACTTTTCTTGTCACTACCTTTAAAAAAAAAAAAATTCTAAATGTTTATTTTTTTTAAATCAAATCTTCCAATTAATTCTGTGAAGCAAAACCACAGATTTTTGCAGCTAAATATGAAGTGTCCCTTGGTCCCTGAAACAAAATAATGAATTTCTCATCTGACTAGCAAACCCAGTGTTTTGTACTTATTGACCTTGAGTAGAAAAAAAACATTCAGCAACTGTTTGCAATGAGAGCAGGGCTTCAGTCACTTCATATTTCCCCTTTCATCAATCCTCCATTCCTTCCTCCTTCTTATCCTAATCTGCAAGAGTTCTGACAGATTCTTTGGTTTCTAACAATGTGGTAGCCATCATGAGCAGCTCTGAGAGCCATGGCCCAAATCTCCAAACAATTCTCCCTCTTCTGCTTGGGGAAAAAAATACCTTACATCTGACTTTCAATATCAGTGTCCTTAAGCTACTACCGCCTGGTAGGCTAAAAGAGAAGGAATGGAAGCATCAAATTTCATTTTGATAAATAAAAGATTATGCATAACAGCATACAAGGAAAAACAAATTTTTCACAAATCCCAAAAGAGCTATTTCTACATTTTCTGGAGAAATCCCAACTCATCTACATTCAGGATCTTGGCTGTACATTTAGACACAGGATTGTTAAACCGGAACTATAATGAAAAATGCAGGAGTATTTCCTTAAACAGCAATTTCTATTCATTCCAATTAAACCTCCTTAATGTTTGTAGACCCAAACATGGCTTTTTCATACCCGCGTTACACAAAATCTTAGCAGTGATGAAAAATGTCATGTTTCATGAACAGAATTCCTCCCTAAAGCCTCATCATCTAATAATATCAAAACCTAAGGAAATCTGAACTTTCACTAAGAAAGAGCAGATTGTTAGAATTAACAGCTGAAATAAGCATCTGTATATGTGACCTCAAAATACCCTAAAGCCACCTTAAAAATTAGGAGGAACTCTTAATTTGCAAATGCAAATAACAAGGCATTTTTATGTTCCATAGCAGCTTTTCAGCCTCTCTCAGACTTAAACTTACATGTAAGCAGTTCCCTGCACAGGTCAGGTGTGGGTTTAAGGGAAAGCCAAGGGTAGACACATACCACAAATAAAGGAAAGGTACAGAAAAGCTTTGGATTAGAATTACACTGTGTGCCTCCAACAGTAACAGCAACAGGATGAATCTGACACTTACAAGAGAGTCACAAGAGGGCACAACCACGGAAGAAAATGTGAAGTAGTTAAAGTTACCCTGTGAGCCTCGTTATGCTTGTGCAAACATGGAGCACATCTTAAAAAGATGTTGGACCTAAAGAACACATCTTGCTCTAATTGTTGTGCTGGTGGCTGGAGAAGTCTGCTGTTCTTAGCTCAACATGATAAACTTGACATAATCGTTAAGCACAGCCAAATCACATGCAAATCCCCTGAATGCATGTCAAACAAGCCTGGATCCCTCAAATCCCAGACTATGCTATCCCTATGTTATCCCTCTTCCCTAGGTCAGCAGTAGTGTCCAAGATACTTAGTGGTACACTGCTTCAGGAAGCTGATGCAGCTCAACTGATGCCTCCTCCTCCTCTGGAATAGCCTGGATGGCCCTATCTGAGTGCTGTGGACTTAAACTGTCAGTGCACTCTTCTCCTGGCACCTGTGTCACTTAAATATTTTTTGGATGTTTCATCTGCTCAAGGGACTAAACTCATTGTATAAGACAAAAATGATAAAGAAAGGATGAAAGTCAAAACTGCAGATAAACGGAATCCACAAGGTTCTACAGTAATGCAAACATAACTGATTGTCAGCTTCTACAAAACCTACCTAATTAGAGCTGTTATCAAAATCAAGATCATGTTAAGTAGTACTAAGCACACCCTGTACTTACATTAATATTCATGTTAACGTTCATCAAAGTAATTTCTGTTTTAAAAGGGATGATTATTTAGTACCATTATCAGTCTGAGCCTCAACATACTATGCTGTCACTAATATGCAGAAGCCTCAGCTTCAGAAAAAGATTCATTATCTGAAGTGCTGAGTCAGTATGAGCTCTGTATCTTGGACAAAATACAGATTCTGAACAGAAAAAAAACCCAGTCCTGTTTGAGCAAGACACTGTGCCCCTTAGTCTTCCCTTCAGTTGAGGTGGTGACCTGGATCCTTCATCAATAACTCAATTTAGTAATTCTGGACAGCATATAGTAAACTGCTTTCTGTAGCAATTTGCACTGAGGGAGGAGAGCTATTGAGGAACTTTCCCCTCCTTTAAAGAAGACACTTTAGCTGTCACATCCTGTATAACAATCAACGTTTCCCCTAGCTTCTTCCATCTGCTTTCCAAACTAGCAGCCTTAAGAAGGCATTTTCAAAACAAATCAAACTGGTATGTTTTCCTCGTGTTCTTCTATGCAAGTTTTATAAGGGAATAAAGTGTGATTTCATCTGAAAAGATACTCTGAACTATTATATTTTGGGATTTTTTGCCTCAGTGTGTTTCATTTATTTACTTGCACTCAGAGCAGACAGTAAAAGAACAAGCAGCTTGACCTTTGGACAACTGTCAAAAAGCCCAACTCTGCAACTACAACAACCAGTGTGACCTTCTCCTCTACCTTCAGCAGCCAACAATCACACACAAGGAAAGAGAAAAAAGCAGCCTGGCCCATGTAGAAAACAGGACTAGGTCAGGTAACACAGTGGTTCTCAAAGCACTTAAAGATGAGCACTTTGTGAACCCTCTCAGAGCATCTGGGACCTACCAGCTAAATTCCAGAACTGTTCCCTGTGATGCCCTGCCAGCAGCAGCTGCCAGTTTTGCCAGAAGAGATTTATCCACGTTTCTGTAACTCTGTCACCTCAGACTGGATATCGTGTATCATCTGTCTTTCTGAGAGCACCATAAACACCTTATTATTTACTCCTCCATAATCCATATCCAATTTCCACAGCTGCATGCGTACAGAGCTGGCGGGAAGGATTTTGAGGGCGGGGCTTGGTACACAGAGACCTGAGAGTCTCCAGTCTTTACCCAACACACCACTAGAAACGAGGGTAATTTCTTCACAGCAGCACATTCACTGCAGCAAATGGGCAAAGTTTGCTTCCAACAGCTTTCCAAGGTCACAATCACCAAAAAGTGTATCTTGCAGCAGTGCTGGGAAGTAAAACACAAAGTGGATATAGATGAAGAGGAAACCTACCATGACTACTATTAATTCTTAATAGCTCTACACTTCAAGCAAAATACAAGCAGCACATGTCAGTCATGCTCTTAGAGATAGAAACAGCCACTGTATTTTCTGGCTCCTTTCTATACTGCATTGAAAGTGGCTTGGTTTTATTAGGAAAAATATATAATGGACATCCTATGCCGTGCAATACGCTCCACAACTCAGAGGGCATGTGGTTGATTTTATTGATTCAGTTTTCACACTACTGTAACCCCATTATTGCCAGCAGAGCAATTGGAAACTGCAAGCAGATTCTAGATTGATAGACTCTGATATTTCTAATTTTCTAAAGTATACAGCTAGCTTTATTTCTATTCCTTTCCTTTTTTTTTTTTTTCATTTGGATTTTCCTTTCTAATAAACCCACTGCTGAGGGACACCTACTCAATGGTAGTCTAGTAAAAAAGGGACAGAATTCATTCCATTAGAAGCATTTATTGGTATTATTAGGATTTTACAACATGATAGCATAATCTATCCTTTGCCTGAAGTAAACACTCTTAAAGGAAAGTCCACAGGGAGAGTAAAACTGAAGCATTTTTTAAAGTGGTGAATACTAATCAGATCTATAGCTGGAGGAAAAAATGTTGTAACAGGAAGATACAGCAAGCAGACCACGCGACAAGCATGATACCAAGGAATCAAAATATGACTGTAGCATATATTTCGAAACAATAAGAGAGGGGGAAGAAATCAAGGACAAATTGGCAGGAGGAAAATATGACTGTCACTATTAGGAGCTAGAGAAGAAAGTCAGGGCAGAAAGGTGAAGATTTGAATGCTTGCACTGAAATCAGCGCAGTGGGAAAGACGAGCCAGAGATTTCCCAGCTTGTGTCTCCAGGCTCTATTACAGCTCAGGATGAGACTGCCAGGGTTTCAAGCTACCACTCATGTTGTAGTGATTGGAGGATACCTGGATTCTTATGGCTCTTGTTGGAGATTATTATGGATGTGTTTCAGGACACCTAGACTGTTAATCACCATACCTCTGCTGTTCAAACAGGTCCAGCCTTTCCTGTAATCTTCTAGCTCTTTATTCTATGTTTTTTTTTCCACATTTGTACTGGTCTCGATGCTATCAGATTCTTGACCATAGAAATGTTAACTACACTTAGGCCTTCTGTAGAAATACTTGGTAATAATGAAGCCAGTCATTTACTGAGCTCAAAAGCAGAACTGTAGCATAAACTGCACAACAACACTGCTTATTTAGATTACATGAGATAATAGTCTCATAAATTGTGACTATGGTTGGAGTGATCAACATTGACTCTTTCTTAATAGGCCTTATTACAATGTCAGTAGTAGAGGATTAATGTCTATAGCCTCTACTTGCTTAGAAGTCAGGTTTCCTACTTAGTACTAAACTAAAAAAAAGAAAAAAAAATTTAAAAAAGCCACACTGTACGCATACAGCAGTTTCTGAACTGTTAGCAAGTACCAGTTAAGAAATCTTTTCATTTCTGCCTATTTTCATTTTATTAATATGACAAAAGTAAAGGCATTCAAAGCAAAAGTATTGATCCCAGAGACTGTTTCTTTTCTCACAAACACCAAAGTAAATTAGGAATAACTCACCTGAAGACAACTGATGAGAAACAACCACACCGAAACAAGAAGAGACTGCCTCTGGAACTGTAAAACTGGAAGCACCACTTGGAAGGGGTGGTATATCCTGTGCTACCTCCCCGGGATAGACACAGATGCAACAGAAGGGAGCTGAGATGAAGCTGCCCTCTCGGAGAAAAGGTGTGGAAACACATCTCTAATTGTTGTGTCCCCCTTTGTTGCCTTAGCTCTTTCCTAAAGAGCTAACTGGCAATGGAAAGAATTCCTCCCGGGGATGCCTGACTGCCTGCGGCTAGTTTAAACACAATGCCTAAAGTTTAGATGCTTATTCCAGATGAGACGATTCACACTTCCTCAGTAAATCCCAGAGCTATTTACTCTGGTTAAAAGCAGGCAAGAAGACTGCCAACAAGTTCAGCTGCATGGGGTGGGGCTCATTTTCTCTGCTAACACAGGTGGGAGAGGAGGAGCAGTTCAGAGGACAATCGGCAGCAAAGGAGAAATTCCCAAATTGTCGATTAAAAAAAATTATTGCAACTACAGCTTGTGAGAAATAATTATCTAGGCTTTGTTAACTGATCATCAGATGCAGACAGGCACTAAGAGCAGAAAACCTGTAAAAGGGGACACGCAAACGATTTACTTTACACCAGCCCCGAGTTCTAAAAGTGTGAAGCTTACCATTAATTTTGCAACTCGGAAACTAACTAAGAATTAGTTCTTTGAAAGTAGTTTGCAAAGTTCTGTAGCTCTGATTGATTTGCAAACATTTTTCCTTTCAGTCCATGCACAGGTAATCGACAGCACGGGGAGAATGCTGCTAATCAATCTCATCCTCAAGCCACATCAATCTTGGATTTGTATCAACCCGATTTTACCTCAGCTAAATCACTGCTTCAACAAAAAAGCCAGGAGATAAATATTTGACGAGGAGTAAGGTGGTACATGAGACTTTCTCCGTGATCCGGGAGAAGTCCAGAAAAAATGCCCAGTAGGACAGAATAACAGACAAAAACTTTCTGGTAAACAAGCAAACAGAAAACAACACGACAAAAATGTCTTTTGGTAGTAAAAGTGATTTATCATATTTGCCCAACTTCAAAGAAGGTAGAATGTGTCCAGAGACACATTTGCATTGAGCACAGCCCTATTAAAATTGATGACAACTATTATTTAAGGAGAATCAGCCTCTGTGTTTCCTAAAAGCGAGAATGCCACATGATGAAATGTGCATAAGAAAACAGAAGACAGAAGCTAACTCCAGGCATCAAAGTCAAGTGATCTGTGTAGGATCGTAAACAGTCCAAAGAAATTTCACTCTCCACTCCACAGAAGATTATTCAAAGCATCTGCAATTTGGACTATGTCCAGGAAATATATACAAGGACTCCAAAGCCCTGAATTAGGCCTATAGATCAGAGCTCCAAAGTTAAGACTGTGAGTATTGTCAAGATATTCATAGGCCCAGCCACGTTCCTAGAGGGAAAATTGTAACTTTCATGGAAAAACACAAGTGCTCTACTTTCATGATCTGGCTTATCATGAAAGATCAGGAGATTATAAATTTCACATAGTGCATTAGGAATTAAATGCCCACCTGCATGCTAAGAAGGAGCAATAAAGTCTTAATCTTTTTTTTTGGTTAATGAATAGGGATAAAACATTTTCACCAGCAGCAGTTAGCATCCAGTTTAAGTACATCACCGAACTGTCTTGCCCTTTGCAGCTGAAAAAGAGATCCAACAGCAGTGATGAATGACTGCAGATGAGTAGGTACATCAAGCCTACACACAGTGCATCCTGAGCTGCTGCTGCTGTTTGTATTTACTATAAACAGAAAAAAAATCAAGAGAAGAGGGTCTGAGAGAAACAAAAACTGGGGAAAGTGCAGTGTGAGAGAAAGTGTATTACACTGCAAACAGAATCAAGGAGAAATCCAGCACAACCTGAGAACAGAGGGGGAAGGGGAGACCTGTAGGCATTCCTTTTTCACAGTATGTGAAGCAAAGTTAATTACTGTGAGCTTCAATAGTAGAAAGAAAGAGTATTTCAAAGCCCAACAAGACACGTTGGACACTACCTGTGGGGTATTACAGGATTCAAGTATTGACCAGAACATCAAGAGTGAGGATTCTGAATTACAAAACAAACAAACAAAACAAACAAACAAAAAACAGGAAAGAAAGATAAAATATTAACACCTGATTAAGCAAGTGGAATGGATGCTGGGGAATAGCTGGAAAGCATGGTAAGTAAAGGGGGGAAGAAGAATAAAAGCTGTTAGCTAGCAAGATTAAAGACAGATCTATAGACAGAGGGATAGACAGAAGTAAAAAAATAAAAACATCATAGAAACTGTATCTATGGCAACACTGAAATAGAAATTAGTAGACATTTTTCTGCATCTGAAGTCTGAAGGTTGGAAGAAAATCAAGCCACGTTGCCAGCTATTTTTCTGCGGTCTGCATTATAGAAAACATGTCAGGAGACAGAAAAGAGAATATCAATCAGGTCAGAAGAAGGGAAATGGAACATCCTTCCTGCTTCTCTAATAAGCTTCACTTTCTAGTCCTTATTTTCTAAACCAGAGATGTGTACACTTTTTCAATAAAATTCTTTTTTTCTAAGAGGTAATGGCTAGATTTGGGGGATTCAATTTGATTTAAAAGAATGTAGGTTTTATATGTGTTGTATCAATCATATTAAAAAAACGCATTTAATTAACCTAAGGAATATAAATGACTGGTTTCCTTGATTGCCTTTTCTCTCAAAATGCACATCAGAACCAAACATTTTTATTTGCACACTATCAAATTTGGTCCCTGTATATATATTCAAAAATTTGTTAGGTAAATGTATGTAATTATTGACAAAATTTATAACCTCTTATAAAACGCCACAATATTTTCCACTAGAATTTTGTTCCTCCAATGTATTGTGCAGCTCATATTTTGGGCTTTCTCTAACCTGTTATCATTCATACTTAAAAGGTAAAGCTTGATTTTCCATTGCTTTGTTCTCGGTTCAGTCATTTATACATGAGCAAGTGGGTGTGAAGTGCTGGCAGATGTGTCAGGCTGTGTTGCACTGCTTCTAACAACTACAGAAGGAGAAAGGCACTGGATACTTAACCTCACCACTTCTGTTTCAACAATTAGACGCTAATATTCAAGACTCATTTATTAGGCTGTTTAACCAAAGTCATAGACTTGGAAGCTGACTGTCAGGCGTATATATTAATAGGAGGATGCTGTAATGGGATTTTTAATCTATCCATTGAGAAGAAAAAAAGGTGCAAATTGTTGGTGAACTGAGAATGAGGAAAAATATAATTCCAGATGAAAAAATAAATTCATGCCCTAAGCTTCAAAAGCTCTGAATTGTATCTTAAGCATCACTGTTATTTTAATATGTTTCTGAAATAAGTACATTTCATAAAATGTCTGTTCAAATTTTAAAATGAAGTCATTCTTCACTTGGATAACATTATTCAAAGGAACAGTCTGACAGAAGCAACTCAAAACTTCCCTGCATGATGTAGGGAACATACTCCATGCATAAATCACATTCCTGGGTCCCTCAGCGGATCCCACATTGGATAAATCTGCTCTCCATTGTTCAAAGTGCTCTTCCCCAGTTCAGCTCACAGACATGCCTCCAGTGCAATATTGCCTCAGACTGTGCTGACAGTGATGCTGATTTAAGAGCTCAGGACACACAGCATTTCCAATACATAATTTTTAAAGCTACAGATAGTACCCCTAAAAAGTGCCAAAAAATGTTGCACCTACACACAAAAAGTGTTAAGCCTGTATTCTGAGAAACTGTAACAACCACACTAATGCTATAACTCCAAATATTAATGTTTCAAATTTCTCTGCTATTTTAACTGAAGAACCTCTGTATAAATCGTAAATTCTGCAATAGAGAAGTCTCTAGAAATATGTGAGTATAAACTAAAAGCCAGTGGAAACATAGACCATGGGAAATAAAACTGTGGATACAAGGACAGTGAAGATAAAATCCATGACTCTCTCAAAGAAGGCAATGGAATAAGAAATCGAGGCTTTAAAAACAATTAATAATCTGCATGAAATTCTGAGCATGTGGAGCATATGTCCATATAAGACACTGGAAATGGTTTCTTCTTACTCTAGAAATTAATATGGCTCTTGAGAGTTTTGCTCGGCTCCAGAAAAAGAGGAACTAAGAAATTACTGTGCTCATTGATGTTGAGAAATTATTCAGTAGGAGAAATTATAATCCTGTGATAATAGTCATGCCTGTACCGAATGTCAGCCTGGGTGTTATATGAATCCTCAGAGCAGAGACTGAATAGAATTTAAAGCAACTGCAAATACTTTAAAAAGTGCTGTTGAAGAGATGTACCATGCATCCCTTCCTGGGAGAAACTGCCATGTGTCTAGGTCATGTCCTCATCCCTGCCCACTCCACTACAAGCTCTTCAGCTGTGCTCAGCCTTCATCAGCTGATGTGCACTGAAGAAGCTGAATTGGATGTTAATGACCCATCATTCATAAATCTGCAGAGCTGGCTTCAGTGGCACAACACTCCACACTGGATTAAAAGACACCTCCAAACCCCTGGAATGTATTTTATGGGGAGCCTACCCTGCACTTGCCACGTAACACAGTGAGATTGAGTCACCATTGTAATTATGATTGTACTCTGAGAAGTGTATTCAACTGCTCTAGTTAAGCACAAATCTTAAAAAAAAAAAAGGAAAACTTTCACTAATTTCAGTGGCTAAAGTGTTTGCTCCCCATGGAAATAAAGTAATCAGTGTGCACAGGACTGAAGTGAGGCTAAAACCTTTCCCTGTTCATTCACAGCTTTTTAGAGAACCAAGTACAGCACATCATTTTCCCATAACTGTGTAAGCAGCTGTTTCCATAGTCCTGCATCCAGCACTGGGGCCCCCAGGCAGAGGAAGGATATGGACTTTGAAGTCCAGAGTAGCAAGTCCAGAGGAGGGTTGTGATGATGACCAGAGGTCTGGAGAGGTCTCATATGAAGGGAAGCTGAGAAAGTCGGGGTTGTTCAGCCTTGAGAAGAGAAGATCTGGGGAGACCTTTTAAAATGTTCCAGTACCTAAAAGGGGCCTACAAGAAAGCTAGAGGGGACATTCTGATAAGGGCATGTAGTGATAGGACACGGAGTAATGACCTTAAACTGGAAGAGCGTAGATTTATCAGATATTAGGAAGAAATTCTTTACTGTGAGGGTGGTGAGGCACTGTCACAGGTTGTTGTGGATGCCCCAACCCTGGAAGTGTTCAAGGCCAGGTTGGATGAAGTCCTGAGCAACCTGCTCTAGTGGAAGGTGTCCCTGTCCATGGCAGAGGATCCAGATGATCTTTAAGGTCAATTCCAATCCAAGCAATACTGTGATTCCATGGTATCATTCTATGACTTGAGCAATTCTTATTTGTATCACACGAAGGAGGATGCATAAATCACCGAAGAGAAACTCCTTCTCACACTGTACTCTTGCACACATTTGTGTCACATGAAGTTTGTGCAACAATTGCTGCAAAGATACCCAGTACAACGAGCAGCTTAAAGCTTCTGCTTCTGCTCTGAATAATTTATCAAATGCTTAGTCGTACTTTAGAGATCTCTTTTCACAAGCTCAGATTACAGCACTAAGGGTCATGGTGTGACTTCCTCATGCTCACAATGATGAACCATTATTCATACAACTAACCCCACTGTGACAAAACCAAAGTGCAGCTCTAAATGCAGGGCAGTAAACTGAAATCAGAATTTCTGATGTTCTTCTGGGCACCTATCATTCTGCAACAAATATGAATGAAGTAATTTATTTGGTTATTTTCGCACAAGGGAGCTCTTCCTCACTCACATCACTTAGGAAGTTTAAAAAGCTGCATTTTGACAGACTTTGACTCATATATATTGAACAATCTCCCTTTTAAAAGCAATGTTCTACAAGTAGGTTAGCTCAAAAGATGACTTCTATTTTCTCAATAAATGCTTTTGCTATGCAGAAGAGGCAAACATCAGCACGTAGTCTCAGAGAAGAACTACTTTCTACTCGTGCAGTACCTCCAAGTAGCAGGAAAACAGATCTTCTTCAGCCTAGTTTATGTTCGGGTGGTGTTAACTCTGGGGTGTGGAGGACTTCATTGCTTTCTTGAATAAAGCTACATCAGTTAGTGTGCAGAAAGAATCCAGAGAACAGACAAAACTGAAAGCACTATTTCTCTACTGCTTTTGTAAGGATAAACCCAGAGTATTAATAAAAATATTCAACTTGACTGCAAAGCACCAACACTGGTAGCTGAACCCAGGACCATAATGGTTCCTAAGGAGCTGTTACAGCCTAACTAGTCAGTGATCCCTAAATTAAGAAGGATTTGCATGACTAGTTTAACAACTCTGAAAATGTGGTTATAGTCCACCAAATCACAGTTCCAGAGCGTCAGAGCCTCAGAGATAGAACTGGCTCCTGTGGAGTACCTCCTGTTACTGGAGAATATAATTGCTATTATCAAACCAGTGTACCACATACTAATTAATCAGTGAACTATAAAGGTAACTATTATGTCTACCTGAGTCCCCATGGCCTGTATATGTAAAATTAAATTCACTAGCATAACACGTGGCTGTATTGCCTTTTCGGTAGGACACAGCTCATAGAATCATAGAATGGTTTGAAGGGACCTTAAAGATCATCTTATTCCAGCCTCTCTGTCATGGGCAGGGACACCATCCACTAGACCAGGTTGTTCAGAGCTCCACCTAACCCAACCTTGGACACTTTCAGGCATGGGACCACCCCAGCTTCTCTGGGCACCCTGTGCCAGAGTCTCACTACCCTCACAGTGAAGACCTTCCTCCTAATATCTAACCTAAACCTACTGACCGTCACTTTGAAGCCATTCCCCCTTGTCCTGTCACTACATGCCCCTGTAAAAAGTTTCTCTCCATCTCTTCTGTAGGACCCCTTTACATACTGGAAGGCGGCAATTAGGTCATCCCAAAGCCTTTTTTTTACCAGATTCTCTCAGCTTTTCCTTGTAGGGGAATTGCTCCATCCCTCTAATCAACTTGGGGTCCTTCCTCTGGACTCGCTCAGACAGATCAATGTTCTTCCTGTGCTGGGGACTTCAGACCTGGATGCATTATGTGATTTTTCAAAAAAGAGAGATGGAAACTGCTTGTTAAGGCACTGAACCCTACGCAGGCAATTTTAACACATGCTTTTTATGAAATCACTGCAAAGAGCAACTTCAGTGATTGAACTTCCATCTTCAGTTTGGTAGATGGAAGAATTCAACTCTTTCAATCTACAGTCTCCACTTCTTCAGTTACAAAGGATTTTTGACCTTAGAAAAATCTTGCTATACTGGTTCTTGATATAGCAGCACAATACCACCATAATAGTAATATTTATACTAATTTCAGTGGCAAAAGTGTTCGTTTCCCACAGGAATCAATTAATCAGTGTGCACAGGACTGAAGTTAGGTGTAAGCCTTTCTCTGTTCATTCAAATCTTTTTAGAGAAATACCAATATACTCTGGTTTTTTGTTCAGAAACAAAAAAATCTGGTTTTGTTTAACAATTGTTTCTTGTTAACTTCACCATAAATTTAATTTGCAAGTGGCTATGCCAGATAAAATGCTCTATTTCTGGTTCACAGATGTGATAAGATAGAGGAGGGCATGGCAGGTGGAAGACACACACTTCCACTGCCACCTCCCTGTCTTTTCCCGTGTGGGGTGCAGACAGAAGTCTGCTCAGAAGCCAGTTAAATCAGACCAGCACCCTATTATTCACAGAGGCAATACACTGTCATTCGTGTCACAACAGGAGCAGGGAACAGAAAAGCTTCACTACATTTAATACTGCCAAGTACAATCACCCAAAAGACTGGCAACAATTCCAGATAACTGACAATCAGTGTAATTTTCCTATTTCAACCATCTTAAAAATAGACCTTCAGCTTCGAAAATGTTCATCTTGATAGTTTTTTGAACAAGTTGTTGCAGAGATCATTTGTCCTGGACTTGTCCACGTGGTACTTTTCTCTCTTCCCAGTGTTGACAATGATCCACGCAGCATAAAAATCTCCCTTTTTTTAACTTCTTTGACAGTTTCAAATTGCTAGTGCAAAATGCAATTCCTAAATCAGTCTAAGGAAATCAATTTGTTTAAGCTAACCTGTTTTCTTGGTCTTATAGACAACCCATCATGGTGCAACTTACTGCCAGGAGAGTATATATATGTACATTATAATTTATACTTTTATTAATCCTATTAGAATTAAATACATATAGTGGAAAGGACTGAAATCCACTATTTTTTTTTCTTTTGAGTTGGCATAACATTTTCTGATGTTTCAGTAATCTAGTACAGAAAGATGCAGTGTTCCATACTGTGCACTGCTAATTTTCCTACCTATAAATGAACTGGTTGGTAGCAATAATAATGAAATTGGACATTATGGAGAAAGGTGTCTGTATAAAGTAAAAAAGGTTAAAAGACGGAATCAGTCTCAGGGGGGACAATTTTCACTCAAATGGCCCTAAAAGTTTGTATGTGGGTTTTGGATAAACAGAGGGGGAAAAATAGCAATACGGAGGGAAGCCTGTCAGCTGTCTTCACACATGTGAAATAATTTATAAAATCTGTTCTAGACTCAACCCTCCTTCTTTCAAGATTCATAGATTTCATTTCTGTAAAGAAGAAAATGTTGAGTATTCTGTCTGTCATAACAACAGCCCCTGAAACCTTTTTTTGTCCAATTAGTTCACTCCCAGACATACACATGGATTTTTTTTTTGCCTCTTAAAGGCTCAACAATTCCCAAAGAGATTTTGGCCAGTTTTCATTTGAAGAGTCAAGCTTAGTTAGTTTTAAATGGGTTGAGACTAATGAAAAAACATGAGAAAGTGCAAAAAGGTCAAAGCAAACTGCAGCAGTATTTCTCCAGACAGCATTATCAGAAGTGTGACCATTTCAGGACACATTAAAGAGGGAACTGAAAGAAAGGGAATGATTTGCCTAAAGGCTAATGGGAAACACAATACCTGCAACAGAGTATTGTCTTTCTCCTCTCAGGCTGGACTTACTCAGGAAAGAAACTATGACCATGGGCCAACATATGTCACGGGAAAATAAAGCAGACATCACCCAAAAACCTGACATAACAAATCTGTGGGAAAGTGTGATGGTTGTGAAAAACCCTGACCTTCTCTTTGGAAATGGTCACTTGCTGTAAGAATTTCTAATGTAATTTCAGAATTTTGAAAATACCTTCTAGGTCTCCTTGCAAGAATTTATTTTGCTCTTTTTAATAAAACATTTTATTTCCCAGTATTTTCTTCTTTCCTTGCCTAACACACATGTAATATGACAAATACAGCTAGGTCTGGCTAAATTAATGATTTAGCAAAAGGAGAAAGAATTCAAAGCACTAAACAAACAGAAACAGTAAAAAATATCAGAAAAGTAATAATATTTGGGATTTTGTTCAATTTATTTCCACAAATATCTATTTTATATATATATATATCTAAAAAAGTTAAGTTCTGGGAACTGGAGTTGGTCTAGATGATCTTCAGGGATCCCACAGGGATCAAGATGACAAAGAGCAAATGAAAGCAATAATGGTCCAGAATTACAGGATGAAAAGAATGAAAAATAAATTCTGCGAAAGTAACAGAGGACAACATGATACTACTTGGAAGGACCCATTAAATTTTCCTGTAATATTTTTTTCATATCTCCAGAAATGTATATTGCCCTGAAACAACTAAATTATCAATATGAGTTGTAGCATTTTATTCTTCTTTGGATAATTGAAGCAGACTAAAACCATCTTAGATTATGCATAATTTTGTGGTTTGCAGCTCCATGGCAATTGTGAAATCAACACTGGACCATATATAATTGAACCAGATAAGTCTAAGGAGACAGTTAGAAAAACTGGGGAAAGGACTGATTTCATTTTGCATTTTTATTTTAAATTTTTATTCTTATGGCACCTAACATGATTTCCTTTTGCTGGATGCTGTACTGAAACAAAAAGAGAAAGAGACAGCTCTTAGCTCAGTTTATATGACTGAGGAAAAAGGTATTTGCCTTTTGCAAATGCCCCTACTTGACCTATATTCACTAGAAGGGGACGCTGTGGGAATGAAGATAAAATTGAACTCAGGATTTGAAGCCCAACATTTTTAACTACACAGAAAATATTTCCATTCAAATTCAGCCTTTTTTAAAGCTATGCTTAGAACCTTTAAGTGTACATAACTGCAGCTCCATTCTGCTACACCATTTGGTGATCTGTCCCATTGTTTTACCTACCTGTGTTTATGGTAAAGGAAGGGGCCAGAATATCTTCTTACATCTTTAAAAGATGCCTCTGCTGCCTTCCTGGTGGCTTTTGAGACTTAAAGTACAGACAGAGAAAGATCAATAGGATGTGATGACACCTTGACAAAAGCAGAATGTAAGCAAAGACAGCTCCGTGGCACTGGTGACCTTGGAACTCATATGCTGACTTAAGTTAGTCATGGGTGTTTGCTATTAAGGCGAATAGCAAACTCATTGCTTACAAAAACTTCTCACAGGCTCTTAGGGGAACTCCCAACTGGTAGAATGGCAAAACAATAAAAGATTCACTGTACTTTTCAATAAAATATATGGTCTAAAATTCTACAAGGAGAGTTGACATGACAACAGTCACTATATTATATTCTTCCACCATGCTGCTGTCAGCAAAGGTGCTCTAAAGCCTGAAAAACATTTCCTCCTACAGACATGCCCAGATTTTACAGTATGTTTTACAGTTACATTTTTGCCAGTAAAGGCAGAAATAAGATTAAAAATTACAATTCACTTCAGAATTGTTTTTAGGTTTTCACATATACACTCTGAAAGTATGGTTTAGATTTTTGACATCAGCATAAAGAAACTCTGAGATAATGTGGCTGCACTATTTTTAAATTAGATCTAAATCAAGAAAGACTTTCCTTTTTTACTTTTTCATCATGACACTGTGCAAGACAGAATTGTAAAAATTGCCTGGATATTATCTAACCTCATCTTTTCCTGTAAGATTAAATTCAGCATGGAGGGCAAGAATGGAAGTTGCAGTTCTTTCACTTAACATTTATGTCTTAGTATGAGATTTTAGAATATTGTGTTTATTAGATAACATGATCTCTTCATGCTTTCAGTGTTTTTGCCACTTGGGTTTCATAAAAAGGATGATTCCAAAATAAGTAAAGAATCATATTTGAACAACTCCTAATCGAGCTTCTCAATGTGGAACATGGATATAGCACACACCCAATGTGTGACAGCAGGAACGAGAGTGATGCTTGAGGAAAAGCAGCCAAAGGAGGAAATAGCCAAGGTTTCTCTAGCCTTTTCAGTTATCAATTACAACTGAAGCCTGCACTTATTTCCTTGCTGGGAAGAAAAAGGTAATTTGTGAATCATTCCTTTTGCCTGGTGTCTCAGGAGTGATCCATTAGGGAAGTGAAGGGAGATTAGAAATTATCATCTTGGAAAAAATCCTGCTGCTCTGTTGGGCAGAAGGCTTACAGGAAGGTCATCCCAACATTTGAGGTTTTTTAAGCCTTCCATTACGTCAATGACACTTTGCATTTTTACCAGGAAGGTGATTTGTTACCAGGACCTGGCTCAGGCAGCCCCGAACTGCGTGAGGCTGAGGATTCCCCGTGCAGTTCCCTGCTCAGCCAGACGGTGCATTCCCTGCCAGCTGGCCCTCCCTGTCCTCCAGCTTTTCCTGCAGTGACATCCAGACACTTCCCTCATTGCCGCCATAGGTCACCACAATTTACACCTGCAACAAAACCACGCTGTCCTACAGACACCGGCAGTGATGCGAAGTCCTTGCTCACTGTGTTTGTGTTCAGTTTGTCCCCCAAAGGATTTGGGCTCCATAACTCCAGCCATAATTTATGCAAGTCCAGAGAAGTTAGAGTACTGTCCCCTCCAATAAATTGATTTGTGTCCTGATGTTTACAGGAAATAAAAACTTTGAGACTAGGCTACAACTGGAAACAGGAGAGTTACTTGAGAAGCTCTAGCTATAATTTCGGTCTTGCCCAGATAGTTTTGCTGACATCACATATTCTAAGCCAGACCTCATTTAACAAATAAATGGACTTTTAAAATTGTTTTTTTAAATTGACATTGAAAATGAAAACTGTGTCCCAGAATCTACACAGGGCATGCAGCATGGGTGAATCTTGTGGACATTGCTATTCATATCATTATGGTTGTATTGTCTTTTCTCCCCCTGATCTGCCTAAACATACAACAGCCATGTCTCAAACCCAGGTTAACTACCAATTCAAGTTCAAAAATGTAACTTTTACTGTTTGACATGTGGGTCAGATTAGCACAAAGCCAACCTTGCCACTCAGGTTTGCACAAAGAGAAGCACTTACTCACTGCTGAAGTGTTGTGCAAGGAAATGAAGAATTTTTTCATGATTAAGAGCACTTGGCAAGGACTCTAGTTTAATCTGCTACAGCTTGAATGTTCAGTTTTTGTTTCAATCTAGACTTTAGGGAAATAACTAAGTTTGTTTGTATTCTACTTCTCTAGATCTACCTCTACAAGGAATCCGGTATTAAGTCCAAATTCCAGTCAAAATATCATGCCATTAGAACCCAGCAGTGAGATGTGCTGGGAATATTTTGAACAAATTAAAAATTCACATTAAATGCAAAAAAAAATTTCAGACTTGGGGCTGTACAGTTTATAATTTTGTGTCAATTCAATGAATAGTATCAGTTGGGAAAAAAAGACGATGATTTTACTGGGTTGAAAGAGTTGGGAAAGGTTAGATAAAAAGGTCAAACTGAATATGAAACACTTTATGTTGATATGAGAAAAATTTACACTAACACCAAACATATTTGGTGGGCTTTTTTGCCTAATTGGTCGTTCCAAGAATTCCTGTTCCATTTAATGTAAATCATGCCCCTCACTTCCTCATGTCCATTCTGCTTGCTCAAGAACTCATTCAGTTCTATCATGCTAGTGAGAATTCTCAGATCAGCATAAGGAGCCCACAGGATCATCTGGGGAAGATACTCAGAGCAAATCTAAACTATTAGGATTCTAAATGTAAGAATTAGCTGAAAGACAAAGACAATCAAAACAATGAGTGCATGACAAAACACGATGCAGACAAACATAGCAAAGATACTGCTGCCACATAAAAAGCTGACATATTTATGTCAGAAAATAATGCATTTCTTTCCATGTATATAAATACATGCAAGAGAGGCAAATTACAGATAGAGATATGCAGGTACACCACGAATATTGATTTCCAATAGAATCAAGTCACTTGAAATGAGCAGACGGGAAGGAAATAAATCCCTGCTTTTCACAATCAGTTAATCCTTAGTAAATTCATTAATTTTTAAAAAGGAAAAGAGTTTCATGCAGAATTATGAATCTCAAATGGCAGTGTTTCCTGAACGAAACAGTTACTGTTAGTGCTCACTATGGTAAGAGACCATTAGAAATTAATTTTTGAATTAAAAACTAGAAGGCAGCTTTGCAAGATGATTGAACAAGGTAATTTCTAACAAGGACAGAATGTTTCCCATATTTTTTCCAATAAAATAACAGCTTTTCTCTTGGCTGTTTCAGATTTATAAAGAGCAGGATGAATTTTTCTGCATACATATAAAGTACTGGCATTTTGATGAGGTAATGGGAAATTTAAATTTACCCAATACACTGTCTGAATATTTCTTCCTCCACCTTTTTTTCTCAATTAAAAATTCATGTTGCACTTAATTGCTCAATTTGCCCAAAGTGTAATAAACAATTGAAGAAGCCATTGAGTGCCACATAACAAATACATTACTTAGCATGATATGACAAGAAATTACCAGCCCAATTAGAGATACAGATCCTTTAGTGCAAGGTAAGAAAAAACAGGGATCCCTAATGAAAATAAGGTGCTCTGCAAAGGAGAAACACGACCTGTATGTATTGTACACTTTGAAGTCTTGGAGTGTCTCCTGGGAAAACTGAAAATAAGGCACTAAGCAAGTTACTGATTAAAGCCATTTACTTCCATGACATTTTGTGGCTGTGTATTGCCAGGGTGTATTAGGAAGAGATAGCATTATCAGCTGTCCAGGAAGAGAGTTGTTTGAAAAACGTAGAAAACATTGCAGGGATTATAATGTAAACTACAGTTTTTCCCCATAAAATGTTGCTCCCAGTGTGAGTAATCCCTTGGTTTACACGCACCATGATTGCTGTTCCTTATCCACTCTGCAGAATCAAAGGGAACTTTGAGGGACACTCTCCTGTGATGTGCCAAGTGTATCCAACATCCAGAAATTTTTCTCACAGTTAAAAGTATTTGACTTTTCCCAGAAGACACCCAGTACCTCACAGAATCAGACTCGAAAGGAAAATGTTAAAGATCCAGTAAAAATAAGGAAGAAAAAAAAAGAAGGCTTACTTGAAAGGAAAGTGTGGCTGGAAGGTCCAAGAGCTATAAATCAGAGCAATTAAATTCAGTGGAAATGCTTCTCTCACTTAAAAGGAAATTGCAAGAACTACAGTGCCTTGAATGGCAGTTTTGCTGCTGTGGTGTAAAACTTGAAATGTGTTTCACAGTCAGCTTTTTAAAGATACTGCTGTGTGCACTAAAATCCACAAAATATGGAACTTCAGTTTTCCCCAGCATCTGAGTATTTATAAGGTCTTTCTTTATGGTATCTCTCCTCTGGTCTGAGAAAGAGGAATTATAAATCATCTGCTTCAGATTATCTCCAGTCTTTTATTAAGCCACTTGAGGGATATTTCTATGGTTTGGAATTCAGCCACTAATAAGGACAAAGTAAATTAGGACAGTACCAAATACTAGTACATCCTCAGCCTGTCACCTTCACACTGTAGAAAAGCCCTTTAATGCAGGAAGCTGTCAGCGTGGAATCTCTTGGTAACTGGATTTAAGAAGAACTATTCTTCTGATGAGCAAAACCTGGTCCTATGTGCTACTCTGGATGGATCTCCATTTATGACAGATATGCAAGATACCTGTAGCAATGACAGACTGCATCCAAGGATGTTTCTGCAATAAGCCAAGCACGTACAGTCAACTCAAAGTTTACTTCACAAGTTCTATCCGGTTTCTTTTTCAAGCTTTCTCTACAGAAACAGGTAGAAGGAGAAGAAAACAAGCAAAGCTTTGGGCAGTCACTTTTGTCGCAGTTAACTACCACTGCACTTTACTACTCTTGCCCACATTATGAGCCTGTTAATTTTGAAACTTTTTAAAAGTACAGTGTTTAGCAGACAAGTTGGAAAATATAAGTCTGCTTACCACACCTGCATTTATTTTACAACAGCATAATTTTACCAACTAGACAGGTGTGACACCAGATTCTCTTCAGAAGAAAATCTCTTTCTAGTTCTTGTTTGGTTTCCTGAAGGCTTGATTCTCTATAATTGTGTATAGTACTTAATTTTAAGGAATCTTATCATAAAAGCCTTTGATACTTGCAGGTAATTAAGTCCATATACCAATTTACTCTGACTACATTAGAAAAGGTAAACTACCCATCCCACTGGCTAACTCAGCAGCAGCAGAAGAGCACAGTAACACCTTGAGTTGGAATGCCAAACTAAAAACACATCTGTAAATTATCCTGTTAACACAGATCATCCTTCTTGTAACTCAAGCAAAGAGCACACAGAGCAAATATGTAGCAAGTGCACAATGTAAACACATCAGACATGCTTAATAACAAGGAGATTTCACCGGCACAGAATGCATTTGAAGCATGCTGAGAAAACTAAGGGTGTCCCACTAGCCAGGCTTTGTAAAGGAAACAAGAACCCAAGAAATTTTCCTTGGAAAGGTGGCCAGCTATGGCTAAAGGCATTCATCTTCCCCACAGATCATCTTTTTCTCCTGTCATTAATCAATAGGAGAAGAAAAAAAGTGGGAAGGGCAGGATGAGGAAATCTTCACATTATCACACAAGTGAATAGAAAACTGTAGGAACCTTAATTTCAAAGGGTTATACAGCTACATAGAGACATTTGGGAAGTCTGTGTGCTACTCTGAATTTTTCAGGGAATACATTCTTCTACATTTTAAAGTAGGTTAATTAGAATAAGATGAAAGAATAAATTCATGTCTGTTATTCTCCATTCATTTTCTATATATACCCACATGCTTCATGTATGTCTGCTCATTTCAAACAGATAAAGTAGATGCTTAGTGGGCAGATTTTTCACTTGTCTTGGTGGCTGTGTCTGCTTTGCTGCAAACTGGGGACCAGTTCAGATTTTTTAGAAAGTTACTTTTTACTTTCCTATAATATATATTGTGGTTTTATAGATATTGTCTTTCTTTTTATGCTGCTAGAACACCTGTAATATTATTCTAAAAAAAGTCTTCAGATGTTTTCATGATATATCTGACATTTTATGCACAGAAATACTTTCCCCACTTTAGAAAGCACGACCAATATTTTAACCTGAGAGACCTACATTTAAGCACATTCACCATCTCAGAGAACAAAGGCCCTAACTCTTTACTCGTTACTCTTAGGTTATTCAAGCTGTTATATGGCTTACGCATATCAACTGAAACACAGAAATAATATATTGTATATTAACCAGGAAACATAGCACACTTTTAGTGAAAACTACTATACCACTACTATTGATAGTCACTGCTACAGAAAAGTGAGAGTAGCTGTTGTTCTCTCCTATTTTGTACGCAGTTCAGTTTCATCAAGATAGAAAATGGTCTGATTATATTTAATTACAAATCCACCGTACAAATAAAGCCACATATTCTAAATATTAACCTTGTTAAAAAGTATGAGAAAAATAATAAACAAACCCACTAAAAAAAAAGCCCAGAAGTGAGAAAAATAATAAAATCATGCTGTTAAAAACCCCAAGCTACTGTACATTCAGGAAAATTAATCTATGTGGAGATGGCTTACACATTTTTGAACAGCACCTGTTCAAAATGCAAAGGCACAAGAGTACTCTCTATTTATCAAATGACTTCATGCAATATTACTGTATCATACTTTTAATTAGCAAACTCTGTGCAACAGATTTAATGATATACAGTAACTCCACACTCACATCCAGTCTTATACATTGTTTAAGGGTCTACCAAACAAACCACACAAAACTTCCAGGTTTTTTGTTTTCTTTTTTTACCTTAGTGAAAGAGAAATGAACTGTTCTGCCTGCTGGAAAAAGACAACACACCAAACCTACAAAACCAGGGGCTTTTGGCGCTACTGATTAAGACAGAATTGATACAAAAATCACAACATACTCCCTTCCTACTTAGGTCAAACTTCTATTTGCATCCTTTTATTCGTGGTGGGGCAGAAGGGGGACAATAGCAGAACTGAAGAGGATGCCACAGATGCTATATGAAGAGTGTTGCTCAAATAAAACTATTTTAAAGCTGAAAGGTTCTTCTTCTTTCAAACTCTGAAAGATTGCAGGCTGCTTTTACCCACAATCTACTGCATTAAACTCTTCTAGGGAGGACTTAGCCTCATCTTCCTTAGCCATGAGTGTGAATATCTATTCAAATATATCAGTCTGATAAGGCTTTCCGTCAAGATAAAAGGGAGTTGGTTAGATCCAAGGCCATGGTGAAGACTGAAATGAAGAACATTTCAGGTTTATGATGTGTGCTGCTCAAACTCTATTTCTATAGAGCACACAGAAAATTTTGGAATGAATGAGACTCCTCAATAACAGCTAATCTTAATACTGCAGTGAAATAACAGGACCAACAGATTTCTGTTAATTGAGATCCCTAATCCATGCAACTCAGAAAGAATACAGGTGCTCACAGTTTCCCAGGCACGTCCTTCATGCTCCTGCTCCTCTAGAAACCCTCTATGTTCTTCAACTGCTTTCAGTTAAATATGACACATTGCCATTACAGCACAGTCCTTGAAAGTCAATGCACATTCTTCCTGAAAGGAGGAAGAAATTGACCCCAGATTACCTATTCAAAATGTTGTGGGGTTGTTAAAATATTGAAGGAAGTTTCTCTTTTTCTCTTTTTTAAGAGAACTTAACAACATTTTCTGTTGACTTGGGTAGCTTTTAGAGTAATCACTTCATAAAATCCTGCTTCCTGTTCCCCTGCCTCACTCCCCAATCACCTCATACAAACTCACATACATCATCTCATTAAAATATGGGTCTACATTAGAATTTAATAGCTAATTAACATTGCCTAACTCTACTAATAATAATGATTAAGAACCGAATAAGTTTATTTCCTTTGAAAAAGTCTATTTACACTTTTCAACAAAATTCTGAAAGGGCATCATCAAGCCACCTACAGAAGTGATTTAGACACTTGGCTACATGTATTCCTGCATTATATATAAGGTGTCTCTACAGAGTTTTTTACCAGCACTTAAAAATTCACACACCTTGTGGCATCCAGAAACCCTGCCCAGCACAGGGTGAGGCTACTGAGTCGTGCTGCTAGGCCATATGGCTTTTGATCTCTTCAGAAAGTGGGCACAGTCCACCCAGGTTTCCCATGTAGACATATCCTCTGACTCTTCAGATGACTTCAGCACTTTGGAAAACCCTATCCTGTGCCAGAACAGCTCAATGCAATGAAGCAGCAAATTAAATGGGGCATCTGAAGGGTCCTTTTGAAACTGAGTGAATGAGCCTCAGCACCTCTTTTCTTCTAATGTGGGCTCAGGTCTAATAGAGACACTCCCTACTGATCTTGTTGGGCAGCTGAAGGCGCAGAGCTAAGAGGGAGGTTTATACATTCAAAAAAGGTAAGAAAGGTAAAGGGTTATTCCTAAAGATAAGAACTGAAAACAGGAGATGGAGTAACAAAGTGAAGCAAAGAGAGGGGTGAAAAGAAGTCAGGGCTGGTAGTAGCAAACAAAAATGCAATAGGTATGAGAAGAAAATAGGCATTGGAAAAGGAAATACAGAAGCCAGGAGACGAAAACAGAAAGGAAATAATAAAAAAAACAAGCAGTCTAGTTTTAAGAGGTACTCTGTTGGGATTTCTGCAGACCATACAATAACTCCACAGAGTTGTCCTTTTGGACCTTGATCCAAAGATTATTACTTTGACTCTAATGGGCTTTGGATTAAGGAAGAGCCCCAGAGTATAAATTTATTTATATCTTCATATATAATTCAGCTCTGTCTACCAGCTGCAACATATACTGTGTACAGAATTTAAATAGTTCCTTTTTTTGAACCTAGACACTTGTATATAAAAACGCTATTTGGCAAAGTTAAGTTTATGGTTGGATTCTGTGATTTTAAAGATCTTTTCCAGCCTAAATGATTCTACGAGTCTATGAAATTCTTACCCCATTTTATTCATCCCTCTGCACCACTGGATCAGAAAGGCATCTCTCTCAGTTTGCATTTTGATAAACTCACCCACTTTAAAAAACTCTGATCAGGAGTTACATCCAGCTGGTGAAACAGCCTCCTGTTTCCCTGAGACACCCCAAATACTCACGACAAATCAGCCCGTTCTACAGAGAATACATCCACACAAGTAATGAGTGAAACACAATAGCTGAAAGAAATTACTGATAGTACGATCCTTAGCCAACATACAGAGTATAAAAACGCTTTAATGTTCTATTTATAAGATGTGCCTCTGTTCTTACAGAATACATTAAATAGGCTGGCATTTAAATTGAGTGCCTTGGGGGAGATGCATCTCCTGAAGCATTTAGTTACCTACATTAAGAAACAAGACTTCTCCCCAGTTTAGCAACAGGTTTTATAAATATGTGAAAATTCTTTATGGATGTATTTGTTAAAAACACGAGATCTTTTTCACACCTGTAAAAGGCATTTAATAATCCTTAGGGAGAGTTTCTCCAGTTTCAATGAGTAAGGCATTATATTTGCTTTAAGTGGAATGGGAAGCAATTCTAATTGATCTTCTTGAGTTTCTTTAAAAAAAAAAAGAAAAAAAAAAAGATGCTCTTAATTAAGCCTACAGTTATTATAAATCAATGGGGTGGCATGAAAAAATACTACTTACTAATTAAAAAAAACCTAATTGGATGCAGAATGTGGGCAGACTGATGCAGCATATATGCAACCAATCTCTAGGGAAAAAATGTCCAGGGTAAACATTTTAAAGTTTTTCTGTTGACTTAATAGTTATTCCACATAAATAAGCTCTCCTTGTTGATAGCCTCATTTTTTCTTAAATGTAACGATTATAATTTTTTTTTGAGCATTGCAACTGTCAAAATATTATTACACAACACAGAGAAAATAAATGTATACTCTTTGATTGTGACCAAGATTGATTTGACCCTGATGCTGCTACTTTTGGAAACCAATTTTCTTAATCACATAGTCCTCTTTATGAAACAGCTCATTTATAGATTCTTCTTCTTTTATAAATGGAGGCAAGGTCAGCTACTCTTTAGCACAATATATTCCACTATGTACATGCCTAAGATAGGAGGACTGAAAGAAAATTCTCTCTACGGAAAACACATTATACACCCCATTTCAATAGTGCATTATACATCAGTGTTTCAATATATTAAATAATCTACATGATATAGTGGTCCATATTATGTATTCATTCCCCTGCAGCAGTTTCAGATTCTGTTCCACAGAATAATGTAATGCCACTCTCAGTTCTCGTCCTGCATCACTTTATTTCAGCTCATATTACTTCATTCTACATATGGTTCTTTATTATGGCAGAGTTACAATATGTGAATCACCATAACTGTGATATCCTGTCAATATCTATCGAGTGATAGGTCCCTTTCCTTGTATAAAATTTCAAAATGAGCAAGACAAAATGTTACAGGGTTACCGAGTGCACCTTCAACACACAGTTCCATAGCTGGGTTTTCACCTGACTTATATTGCTCACCTTCAGAGCACACATTCATAAAGCAAGGGGTAAACTATTGCGTGTGAAGTAAATATTTTAAGAGGAACTGATTTCTGCAAGTATTCTTCAAAAGAAAGTATCAGAGGCCAGTGTTGCCATATGTTAATAAGTAGGGAATAATCTATGAAAAACTACTGCATAAATAACCAGGACCTCATTAGAATTATGAGTCATGGAATATGAATTAACTGAATTAATCTTCTGGTAGTAATACCTCTTGGGGTCTTGTAAAAAAGACCACCTTTCCTCAGTCCTCCTTGAGCCACAGTTTCTTCTGGAGCCACTATGAGCAAACTGGTGCTGAAAAATACAATGCCTGGCAAGGATTGAAGAAAGGAGAAAAAAGACAAAACATGGTAGACTGGAATAGAGTGGATAAAGAGCCATAGAATCATAGAATGGTTTGGGCTGAAAGAGACCTTAAAGGTCATTTAGTTCCAAATTCCCTGCCATGAGAATTTGGCATGGAACTAGAGCAGGCTGCTCTGGGTCTCATGCAGCCTGATCTTGAACACTTCCAGGGATGAGGCATCCACAGCTTCCCTGGGCAGCCTGTTCCAGTGCTTCACCACCCCCCACAGTAAATCTAGCCTGAATCTCCCTCTTTCAGTTTGAATCCATTACTCCTGGTCCTATCACGACAGTTTTTGATGAAGAGTCCATCTCCAGTTTGCTTGCAGAACCCCTTGCAGAACTGGAAGGCTGTTATGGGGTCTTCATGCAACTAGAATTGTATTCATCCCCCTAATTATGATAAACAGTTTTTGGCTCAAAGTCTCCCCCATTCTAGTGGGGGAATGTTTAGTGACTTAGCACAGTGATTTTTTTGTAGATTTGCAGATGGAATAAAAAAGGGAATCTAAGCATTTTTGTATTCCATTTCTTATCTTTATTTCCCAACTCATGCCTGGTGAAAACAGTTTCTGAAAATGCTTGAGAAAGAGAAGGCTGAATGTAGCCCCTTCTAAACCCAAACTCCTCTGTAAATATAAATGGGATTTCAGCATAAAACAAAGCTTTGCAACTCTCAGTCTTCCAAGTCTATACATTCTGTTCTCAGCAAGAGCAGAGATTAATTAATCTAGCTAGAGTCTTCCATTTTGGCAAACTTCTTTTGGAGAAAAAAACCTGTTATTAGCTTTAGATATTTTTAATTACAAGTTTAAGAGATTAAAGACAAAGGGCATTTCTCAGATCCTTCAGTTTTTTAAAAAATAACTAAGTCTTTGATTAAGACACATTTAAAGGAAAATGATTAATCACACTTAAAGGAAAATTATTAATCACATTTAAAAGAAAATGATTAATCACAGTCAAGACACTGTCAATCTTAGGCTAATTCCCATTTCCACTAACACTTATACATGACAAAACCTACTGTACCAAAAAGCCAAGCCTGGCTGGACTAGCAATGAAATAGCTTCACCAAATTTGCTAAGGTGGCTCATGTATTTCACATCCCAGTTCCTTCAAAAAATTATCTAATCAAGTTTGCAGACAATAATTGTCTACTGAAAACAAAAACCAGTGCTCAACCAGAGTTGTAGTTCCACAACAGGTCAACAGACAGTATTTGTACAGGAAAACAATAAAAGAACAGACATAGTTTATATTTATTTAGTTAGTGTATTTTGAACCAGCAAGACTGACTATTTCACAAATCTGCACATGTCCTTCTGTGCACATGCTTAATTCATGCATTTAAAGGAGCTGGTTTCAGGATACATCTAGAAAGAAAAAAAAAATGGGTTTATCTTCCTGTGTTTTGTAAAGCTGTTTTGAAAACCTGTTCTCCAATGAACTGATGGAGATATCCAAAACAAGTAGCAAATACTTTTACTAAAAGTTACCACAGAAGTTTTTCTTCCTGACACAAGGAGCCTCTAAGACTGAAGTTTGCTTTCTGAAAGCTCCCCTCACTATTTAGGCAAGACTAACACTAAGTGTGGTTGTCATGACATTGAGATGGGACACGGAGAGGTACAAAAAAAATCCATAGCATTAAAAATTCTATCATTTCATGTTCTGTGCAATGGCCCTATTTTTTCCCTTATTGCCATCATGGTGGGTACTAAACCATTTCACTATAAAATACAAATTCAAATATTTTCATATTTTTGTAGCACGCAATCATATACTCCTTTATTTTCTGTTACAGAATAGCTAGCCTGGTTTTTACAATGATAATTGGCCATAGACTTGAGGATACCATTTAATCTAAAAAAGGAGGTGGAAAATGCTGATGGAGAAAAAGGGACAAAGAAAAGAGGCCATTCCAGTTACTTTTGAAGTAAGAAAGGTAAAGGTTTGAAGGATGAACCTGCAGTTTCAGCAGGTTTGGGACCTGGTATTTGGGACCAAATGAGTCACCTAAGAGAAAAAGCAAGAACTTCTCCTCTCTGAAGAGGTCAGGCTTCCTGATGGAGCTGAAATACCTGCTCTCTAGACTGAGCACAGGAGCAAAAATGGATCACATAGAATTAATCCCCTTTTTCACTCTGTCATGCCCAAATCTGCAACCCTGAGTATTAAAGGATCATTTAAACACAGGGATCTGATATCTTTCAAAAGTGAACAATCACTTACTATAGGGAAATTTATTTTAATGCTTGTACATACTACGCTCTGGTAGTCATACAGCTCCAGCTCTTGTTACATGAGCGTGGACTTGGATTGCAACTATCAGGTACCAATTCCAGTTAGATTTATATTCCAAAAATTAATTTCACCTAAAAAGTACCTAAAAGGCATTTATCATGTTTGATGTCACAGTTACAGCTTAAGACAAGATTGCACCTGCAGAGAAAAGACAAGGTTGTAACCGCAGTGGAAAAAAACAATGCAGAGAAGTTCAGAAAAAGCACAGGAGGAATGTCACACATTTTATAAGATCCTGGAAATTTTACAATTTCCACCTGTCTGGGTGAAGCTGAGGCAGCAGAGGATCTGCCATGTTCCCAACAGGTCAAGTGGACTGCACTGCACAGAGTCCACCTCGTACACTCGGGAGAGCTTCTTACCCCTGCAGTTATCTCACCTCTGATTCACATGGCCTGAACCCTTCTCCAGGGACTGAAGGATGTAACAGCTTTTGATGAAACTATCAAAGATCTGAGGCTGAAGCAGCAGCAGAGCACTTAGCAGTTTTTCAGGCAGCAGCCATGAGTGGATGGTACAGTCTTAACCACATGTCCCTTTCAGGATTTACTACACCTGGATCTAGGTCATATCACCTCACTGAATATCACCTACATCTTAGCATAACCTCAGTAAGAAAGAATCCTCTCTAAAGCCTTAATATGCACTGAAAACACCTGTGTTTATGAAAAACAATGGTTCTCACCAGAGTACAGCAGTTATCTGCTACCATAAAGAAATCTATCAAAAATTATTATCTAGTTTAGGACAAAGCAGCCTTTTATAGACCGTAAGTGTAACTGGAACACACATAACTTATTCCAATTAGCTGGAAGTCCTGACATAGCAGGTGGCAGCAGTGCATCCATTACTATAATGTGGAAAATATATGGTGCATGGCAACAGGCAGTTGTATTTGTCTTGATTATGGAACCTGGAAACAGCACTTTCTATCCTATCTGCTGTGGAAAAATCATTTTTTCTGACCTTCGAATGGAAACGAGCCTTTAACAATGTACACAGGTGACACTTCCATGTTTCTTCTGCTAAATGAATACCAGGGCTATGAGTCTTCTACGGACACTTAAACACCCATTACAAGAGAATTTGATTGTGAACATGAAGTAGAAAAAAGTCGAAAAGAATTTTAGGTTAAACAGGCACTTAGAAATCTCCCAAGCTAGATCAGGGAGCATGAAAAGATCCTTCTTACCACAGTACACAAGGCAACAGCAGTACATGCACAAACAGCACATGTGAAATTATAATTCTTTGTCTCCCTTCTGGAAACAGTAATTATTTGCCATTATTGCTCTGAATCCATGCTGCAATTAAGGGTTTCCCTCTTGTCAATTCAGACATAGGAGATCTGGATCTAAACTCAGCCTGTCTTCTTAAACATGCCTATGTATCAATGGAAATTATATGAACAGAGCAGCTACTTCATCATTCCCACCACAGATGCCTAAAATATGAGAGATCAAACATGTCTAACCAGATTTATGTTTTACTATATTCTATTGCTAGAGGAAAAAAAAAAAAACCAACAAAACAAAAAGCTTGTTGCAACTGGAAATGAGAGATTCCTGCACAGTCACACAAGACATTAAAATCTCTGAAGAAATAATATCCTGATGCTGTTGCTGACCATGTTTTAAAGCAGTGGATGACACTGTTGCAAATGCCTGACCTAAGAGCAATACTTGTAAATCCCTTTTAAAATAATAATTAGAGAATATTATTCCTTATCCATTCATTCATGAAATATTTTACTCAAGATTGTTACCAGCCCTACAGGAGGATTTTTAATTTACCAATGGGTAGCCTGAGAACAATTGGCAATAAAACTTACTCCTGACTCCTGCCCTGGTCAAATACTCAATGTGAATACAGTCGTGCAATTATTTGGGACATCCAGAAAGCTGAAATCACACCTCTATATACAAGGGCAGCTTTTGAGATAAGACACAGGTAAATAAAGTCTAACTGTTAAGGATATAGGAGATCAGAACCTGGCTCATTAAACATTTCAATGGAATTTCTACCTTAGCTATCTTAATAATGTCTTATTGTCTTAATGCTTGCAATGTGTGCTGGTTTTGGCTGGGACAGAGTTCAATTTCTTCCTAGTACTTAGTATGGGGCTATGTTTTGGATTTGTGCTGGCAACAGTGTTGGTAATTCAGGGGTGTTTTAGTTATTGCTGAGCAGGTCTTACACAGAGTTGAGGCCTTT
Organism: Corvus moneduloides; assembly: GCF_009650955.1. Classification (NCBI taxonomy): domain Eukaryota; kingdom Metazoa; phylum Chordata; class Aves; order Passeriformes; family Corvidae; genus Corvus; species Corvus moneduloides. The sequence continues at coordinate 105,211,870 of NC_045478.1, read as the reverse complement.
TTGGCTTCTCATCCCACCCTGCCTCTGAGCAGTGGGGTGCACGAGGAGTTGGGAGGGGCCACAGCTGGGACAGCTGACCCCAAATGACCAAGGGGACATTCCATACCTTGTGGCATCACATGCAGCATATAAATCTGGGGGAAGAAGGAAGAAGAAGGGGACATTTGGAGTGATGGTGTTCATCTTCCCAGGTCACTGTTACCTGTGATGGAGCCTGGATGTCCTGGGGATGGCTGAAGACCTGACTCTCCATGGGAAGGGGTAGAGAAATTCCTCAGTCTGCTTTGCTTGCATGCCTGACTTTTGCTTTAGTTATTAAAGCATCTTTATCTCAAACAACAAGTTTTGTCACTTTAACTCTCCTGATTCTCTCCCCCACCCCACTGGTGGTGAGTGGGCGAGCGAGGGTGGGCCTTGTTTGGGGCCTGGGGTTGAAGCATGACACGATTCTTACTAAAAGGAAAATGTACACACACAAACACATCCATATACATACGCATGGGCACGACTGAAGACTAGTCTGCTTCAAAAAGCCCATAATTTTGAATCCAGCAGAGGTTGCCAAAGATGACAGGTGAAGGTTTATAACACAACCAGGGAACTGGGATCACTGGTGATGAAACTGGGGTGTAAAACCTGGTATGTCCACACAATCCCATGGACAGTCTGCCTCTTCTGCAGACTCTGCTCTCCTCCAAGCCTCCTAACTCATCATATTTACTACACCAGAAAACGACTGATTTGGCCCTTATGTAGGTGTGTTTTCAGAAAAGCATATTTACGTAGGAGGCAAAGCATTACTTTCTTCTCTCAATAAAGAATTATTGGTAAAAGGAAAACAAAAATTATTAATGTTTTTCATTTAAAGTCATCTTCTCTGATAGGGACTGGATAAAAGACCAAAAATTCTAAGTATAATCATTTTATTTCACATGCATGAATTAGTATATGGGACAGCTAAATGCCACCTGGTATCATCATCATGCCTACCAAGTTAAAACACAGTGTTTTGTTATTCTTACTAACCATTTGTGGGGGAAATTTTAATTCTGAAAGCAAAAGAGGCCTATCAAAAATACTCTGTTATAAGAAATTGTAAAAGAAGAGACAGGAAATGTTCATGCATATTGTTCATTTAAGGAAAAAAAGAAAGACAATGCTGCAGAAGATAAGAAAAATTATGCATAAGTAGAGGTCCATGCTAACTTTCAGCAAGGCTTTAGCCTCTTGTTTTCATTTATATTTAAGATACAAAGACATTTTAATTAAATTAGCATTTATATGGAGAGTTCATAAATTAATGGAACATTTAAGAAATACCCAGCATATAAAATGACATCCTTTAAATTGCTAGAATACCTGGATGACATTTCAGCATGTGTAGCTTTCACTTCAGGGATAATTCATTCGGCTGTCTGGGCAACAGTGTTTACCCTATACAATTTGCATCCACTAAAGACTCTATTGCTACATAAGATTCCCAGGAACATAAAACAAGCAACAGTGAAGGCCCTTTGTCTCCTTTCTAAAATTAAACAGGACTGTGCATATCTTGTGAGGCATTAGCTTCCCTCTCCACCCACCAGCTGGGGATGCTGGTCAGGCTGGAAGGAAAGCTGTAGCTCACTGGCAGACCAGCAATGTTCTCCGTGTTCTAGAGCTTGTGACAATGAAGAGGAAGTTTTATCCACTGGTCCAATCACACCTTGGTTTAGATAAATCTCACTGACATCTGAAGAGTGCTGTGTCTTCAACAGATCTGCCAGCACAAATGCTTTAAAAAGCAATGTAGATATCAAACCGAACTGGCAACCTTCCTGGAAGGCATGGTCATGAAATACTGCAGAATACAGCTTCCAGATATCTCTGCTAGGAGAGGATCTGACCTAGGTGTTTCTGGCACTAATGCTAGACCACAGTCAGCATCTTCCCTCTGTATGTCTGGGTACAGGCACACTTCAGGGCCAGGCCTGATGAAAAGACCTGAAAGCCAGGGCTTGGCAGCACCTTGAGCTAGTGAGGACATGGCTCATTCAATCACTATGAACACAGGATGCAGAAACTTCATATAACGTTAAAGTTTACCCATATTTCATTTTTTATTTTCAGAATATCTGAGTAATGATGTCAAAGAGAGTTTATTGTGCATAATATCACTGCATTAGTGAATCTGCCAGTCTGTGTATATTGAAATTACACCTAAAACAAGTTTACTGGCCAAAATAACACAGTTTGAATCAGCAACACTGCGTGCCAGTGATGACACTACCTAAACACCCAAATCTGAAATGCAAAGGACAAGCAGGGATCTGGAGAGTCCTCTTCTCTCACATCTGTTACAATATTTGATTCCACTTCCTAGAAAAATACTAGTAAGGTATGAACTTACCAAGAAATTGTAATTGTTTTTTCCCCTACCACAATTTAATACACTTTATCAGATAATTAAAATTGCAAAGCTGCAAGGTAAATGTTCTACAGGGTCTTTGTCTGACTGACTGCAAAAGTAAACATAGAGGCAGTGATTTAGAATTAAGATGGAATAGCTGAACATGGCAATACATCCTGACTTCTTTAAAAGGGTTATCTATAAATATTAGATATACACCAATACATTTTAACTACTATACCTTCATTGTGCATATTTAACTCCTTGACAATTATGCAGTATAGCTCAGAGCATTTGGATTGATGTCTCTGCTGAAATCAAAACCAGGAAACCTTTTATATATTGCTAAGTACTGTCCAAGAATATTTAATAGGCTCCAATGAAGATGTAACCAGGGTATATCTAAGGTAATGGAATAAGCTGTCCTCTAGCTCTGTTTATTAGGAAATACATCATTATTAAATCTTAATCCATTCCATAAGAAAGTAAGCAGAGGAGGAATAACTGCAGCAAGACAAATAGCCTTATTAGAAGAAGATCTAAGAATACCTTTATTTCAAAATTGGATTAGAGGTATGACAGACTGTGCCACATAGCAAAAAAAGGTCTGTGCCATTTATCAAGGAATCTAAAATTTGATAAAATGCATGTGTGTGCAGAAGGATCGTTTCATAAACACATTTAAGTGAATATGATACAATAAATTGAGTCTATGGACATGTGCTGAATAATTATTTATGATAGCAGTAAAATGTGATGGTGGCATTTATTATTTCAGGGTTTTCTCCATGACAGGTAATGGTTTCTTTTTTCCTTTCTAATTATGATTCAGTGCTATGTCTTTATTTTTAGTTCTTCTACTACATATATGGACCAAGCATATACTGTATGAAAAAACAGCACTTTAAAAATGCCTCAACACAATTAAAAACTTAATGCCACAAATCTAGAGTCTGAGAAAACACCTTTCTACATCAGAGAATACAAATTGACCTAGTACCTCCAAGAGCTACTAAAATTTCTCATTAACATTGTGTTTCTATTAGATAAGAGTAATGTTCCCTGATTTCTCATCTCTTCCTGCCGTGAGTGAAGAAAGTTATAAAGATGCCAAAGAAACAAAAGGACACTGATTTGAGTTTTATGCCCAGTAAACCTTGCTCTGAGGACTAAACAGACTTCATCAATGCAGATATTTTGTAGTGGACAAGTTCCATCCAGAAGACTTTGATGCACATTGTTAGTGTGCACTCATCCATTGGACTCAGTAAAATCTGGACTTTCAGGGGCAATCTTCAGCCTCATCGTCTTGCAAATCTTATTTGCAGCCCCTCCTCTCTACAGAGATCCCTCATGCCAGTGTAATATGAAAAAGGATTTCAGTACATGGGGAACAGCTTATTAATTTTACACAGCTCTTGAGCTATTTTGAAACCTACCCTGGAGAGTATTGTCAGCAGTAAAGAGTGATTATTCCCTCAGTTTTCTTGTCTTTTTCTATTCAATCCATCTGCTTAGCACAATGGGCTCATAACCTCTGACTGAAATTTCTAGATGCCACCATAATACAAATTTTAAAAACTGTAACATTCACTAACATAAGATATAAAAGACATGTTACAAGACATTTTATTAAAAAAAAATTATGAAAGAAAGCTAATCTGACCTTTCCTCTGTAACTGTTGGCTCTTCATATCTGTGGGTATGGCACATGGTAAATCAGACAGACTCACTGCAATCTAGAAAGCCTTGCCCCGGTCATTGTCACAAAAAATGGCCTGTGAAATCACTCTGATGAACTGCTAATTATGCTAACAGTCCTACAATAATGAAGGCAACTAATCCTTTTCAACAAAGCTGTCTTCATTGAATGAAATCCTCACCTCATTCACACTCACTCACGGATCTGAGAGAAAATACTTTCCCTACTGATGCCAACATTCAAACATCCAGAGCAATTACATGGAGAGGGAACATTTAAATGGCAAACAGTATATGTAAAACAAAATGACACGAGGTGAAGCCACCAGTTCAAATTTCGACTCAATGCATTATGAAAGCCCTTCTCACTTAATAGACATCAGACACCATGAGCAACTGGAATTACAAGACAAGCAGAGGCAACTGCCCCTCATATGGACATGAAAGCAATGATGGGGAGTTTGGAAAGATTTGATTTATACCAAAAGACAGGCAAACCTCATCTGTGAAGGGATGAGAGCTCAAAGTTTGGTGTTCTGGCATCCACAAAGATCAGTATTTTAACCCTTTTCTACATCTAAAATAATTATAACAGCTCTATAAAAATCAAAACAGTTGACTGTGGAGTTACTCCCTGGGGAGGGGGTGAGGGAAACACAGAAATTTTCACAGGGAGAAAATATGTCTTTTTCTTAAAAAAGGTATGCTGTCTGCTCAACTCATTTTCCTTTTCTTTGTCCCCTATCTCCTGTCTTTGCATACCCCTTTTTCTGTTTTGTTTTTTTTTTCCGCTTGTCAGTTCTGTGAATCCCACAGTGTGACCTACACAGCAAAGGAAGGAAGAGTGGTATTTGTTCAGTAACTAGCACGTTGTTTTAATGCTCCTGGATCTCAGCACTGGCACAACACAATGGGATGAAACAGCAACACAGAACTCGAGCCTTTCATTCCTTTTCCCATTCCAGGCTGCTGTGTGACTTATGGATAGATGCTTTTCACATTTAGGTAGGCAAAGCTGTGCATATTGCTGGGAACAAACCGGATGGCTGTTCATTAACAAGCACAAGCAAAGGCAGAGCAGAATAATCCTTAACCTGTGCTGTGCTGGTTTTGGCTTGACACGCAGTGGTGGGAAGAGCACTGCCCAAGGAATTGCTCACAGAGGGATGACTGAAGCCTGGCATACGCTGAGCCAGCATGGAATCTGCCCTAAGCTGTGCCAATGGAGAGCACAGTGCTACACACTCTGGCCATGCCCCAGATATGGCGCTTACATCACGGGCAAGTGCACAAGAGACACAGAGGGAATTTTCAGGTGGCCAGTCCGGCTACTGTGTGATTTCTTTGAATCATTCAAGAGGAGATGAATGCAAAGCTGATTCACTGTGTCTCAGCTGCTCTCTGTGAAACAGGAATAACCATTCCAGACAAGCCTGTGCCAACATGGGCAGCAGTGAGACACCAGTGCGTATGCAGGACAAGGGTTAATGCATGTGCCACTTTTCCACATGACAGAAACAGAGATTTTTTAGCAATGTTGAACTCATTTACACAAAGTCTCATTTAGCAATAATGACGGCTCATTTTCTCCCTCTGATCTTCCTTTTCTTCCAAACTATACTTTGTCAATTAACTGACCCCTACAGAAGACAAAAGTACCATTACACACTGTATGCACATGTAAATTTATTCCTAGATTACATATAATTATATTTTTTTTCGTTTTTTTTCCATTTGAAGTAATTACATTTGGAAAACAGAAATAAGGAAGAGAGTGATTATCAAATAGCCAGCTGAGCTCAAGTTAATGACTTGAACCAAACAAAAAATATTTGCAAAATCCTGACATATTTACTCACACCACAATTGCTATGACCAGCTTAGGATAAGTCTTTCTCACATCTCCAGTAGTGACCTTGCAATGAAAAACTGACATTCATCCCTATCCCAAATGCCAGCAAACCAATATAGGATACACTGATCTCACTTAAACCACCTTTCCAAAGTGTGTAAGTTCCCTGGCACAAAAATTTGACCCTACAAGAACAATGAACAGATAGGATCTCGGGACTCTCCAGGTGAGTCACTTGTGATTTATATCAGCATCAATAACTGCCTCTATTGCTATGTAGAAGATATATCACGTTTTTCCAAATTTAATTGTTTACCTTTGCTGACCTCAGGCTCTTTGAAGCTAAGCTTCTGCACACTTATGTGGGAGCTGCATTTTCATTTAGATAATCATATAACTGGCAAAAACCACTGCCAGCTACTACTGAAATTTAAGTGTCTGGGTTAGGCATTTACAGGCCACTGTTCTTCTTAGCAGACCAATAACTCCTCTTATCTGCATGCTTAACTGCAGTTTTGCAATGTTTGCACAGTAAGAAAGTCAAACATCTCAAAATGAGGTGTTTGTTTTTGCTGTTGTTACAAAATAATGTTGTTACTATTTTTTCTTCACCAAGTTCTCCCTCTAGATGCCATACAGTGGATTTTACTACACTCATGTCAGACAACAGCTAAAGCTGTCAGATTGTGCTGAGTGGTGAAAAGAAGCTTCATGAGCTAATGTGAGAAGATTCTACATAAGTTAAAAACCATCATTACAAAAATTGTTCTGGCTTCAGTCTTAGTGTGTGACTGGGTTTCTGTTAGAAGTCAGCACAAGCAAAATGATCTTTTGGCCTATGTACCCTCACACACAACACCTTCTAGCCAACAAGTTCTAACAAAACCATATTGCAAGTTTCTTAGACTTAGGACTTGAAAAATAAGGTCTTCTAATTCATAAGGCATAACGGCACCAATCACACTCCCACAAATTCAGTAAAATTTCCAAGAAATAAAAAGTTACTTGGAAAAGCTTTCAGCAATAAAATGACTGTAGTCTTTACCCTCACTTTCACTTGCCCATGTAATGTTCTATTTAGCCTCACTTGAGATAAGAGATTGTTTAGGAAGAGGACATTCACAGCATTTCTATTTTTTTCAGAATAATCGACATCAGTATTTGAGAGCTGCTCTGAATGCCAGGGTTGGGGTGCATGCCCTAGGCAGATTTAAAATCCACAGCAAGGCAAACTGCAAACACAAACCAGCCTGAGAAGAGGATGACTGGAAAGATGGGGCTTGGATGAGCGCCACAGAATGTTCTGACCAACTGGGACACCAGGATTTTAGGACGCATCCATTTAGACACAGCCAAAGGGGCTAATCTCACATCTGTTGTTTTGTCACAACTTCTAAACCCTCTCTGTGGGCACTGACTATCAAAACCCAAAATAACGGCATGATTCAATTCATGCTCATATGTTTTCCATAAATATGGCAATTCATTATATTCTCTGAAAGCTCCCTCATAATTCTTGTCATGTGAAATAAAGTGAATGCATCCACTAACTGCACCAAACATTTCAAAAATGCACGTGTTTGCATTATGATTTGCAATATTTTGCCCACAGTTTAGGCAGCATTATTTTAGGGAGGGAGACCGGGGCAGAAGCGTTGTGCACTTGAGACACATTGTATCTGACAGAGGCAAAACCATCAGGTCATCCAGTGGAAATTTTGGCCTTGACCTCAATAAAATCAAATCAGGCCTGGGTCAATGATTAGAAACAGTGCCTTTTGTAGCGCTCACTTCCTTCACCTCTCCTCGTCTCCACTGGTCAGTCAGGAGGAGCCAAGTCTGTGGCAATTTGTCCCCTTCTCCTCTCCACCTACTTCCCAGGGCTCTAGAGCTGCTGTCACTGAGAAACACAACCAACTCCAGTGATTCAGTAATTCAGACAAGGATTAAGACTATATCTGATTCTTCTTCAAGGTAGAGAAACTTTCTCATGTTTTTTTGAAATTTCTCCAAGTCTAGTCATTTTCTATTCTTCTTTATTTTACAAATGCAGATGAGCTGAATTAATTAAGTAAATTAGAGAAGCACTATCTCAGTTGTAGATATGAAGGGATAAAAGAACACATTTAGAAAGCAGTCAACTTGCTTTAGAAGCTTGTTGGCATTTCTTTGCATGTACAGCTGCAGTAAAAGAGAGCTAAAGAAAGAGTTAACACTTCTAACATTTTGGAGTAGTTGTCCAAGGGCACCCCCTGCTAAGGCTCCCTGAACACCAGAAGGATCTGAGCAAATCCTCTGTTGTTGAGCCTCTGTCTCTCCAAGTTTGAGCAGCAAGCTCTTCAGGATATACCTAGCCAGGGATTTTAAAGGAAGACTTGTCCTTGTGCCACTTACAGCTCAAATATGCAGTACAACAACAAAAAGTCTATGTACATTCCTCATCCCTCCAGGTAAACCTTGCCTCACCTCCCACCTTGTCTGGCCTTTTAGGATTTAGGGTCCCAGCTACGATGTGCTTATTGTATATGCACACTTTCTTTGTCAACCAAGCCCAAGTAAAAAAGCTTTTTGAATCTTAGGCTACCTACAGTGCATAAGCCACTCATACCCTTAATCTGGGCTATTTTGGTGGACTCGACCATTTCAGAGCTTTCAGAAATTCAGAATTCTTTTTCTACCATGGTTCAATAATTGGGGGTCAGAGATGGTGACTTCTCCTAAGCAAGGCACTCTCCCTACCACCTTACCCCAGTCCCATAGGGTGACATCCAGCAGCACTATTTCTTTGCTCCTCCTTTCACACTTTATTTCTCTGGCTCATTTTTTCAGTCAATTAAGAGGGAAGGGAATAATTAATTTGGTTGTTCTGACCAGTTGCATCTGTGGTTAATGAATATTGTCACTGAGTAGTTTTTTTAACATTTTCAACTCTTAGAGAAGCTCTCTCTTTTCCAACTCACCACTGTGGACCATTTTCTCATTATCATGGAACAACTGTGATATGTAAGAGCATGCACGTGCTTGTGCACAAATGTATGTAAAGTCATGAGAAAGAGGCAAGGAAAGCCCTTCCAGACATCCATGTAGCTATTCAGAAGGAAAATAGTGCCTAAATGATGGTAACTACATGGCCTATGTTTCTTGCTTTTAATTCTATAGAACAGTATTTTTATTTATAATAAACCTTTTTTCATCAAATTAGACTCTTCCATTCTCCTTATAATCACAGCTACATTCACAAGTCAGCTTATTATCACAGCGAGATCTATCAGCTCTGCCTACACTGTATTTACAAACCAGAAAGAGAGTTGTTAGCTTAGAAAAATGCGTTACAGACACTGCGATAGACACGAGGACATCAAACTTAGTCACAGAGAGATAAATTAACTGAGTCTGGGGAAAGACAAGAGAGAGGTCAGCAATGTCATCTTGATTACTCAGAAAGGTTGAGAACTACTGCAAACTTTGACCAAGGAAAGACAAAAGATAAACGTCAGTGAACGACACTATGTGATCCATTCAAACCACAATAATCAAGCCTATTTTCCTATGGTTAACCATGGTAATGACCATCTGGGTGAGAAAGGGGAGAAAATATTAGGAGTGCAGAATTGGTTGAGCTTAAATCACACTGGGTGTAGTAGTTTTGTCTACAGAGTTCTCCCTTGGAGTAAAATGAAGAGACAGAAGGAAATTTCCCTTAAAGCCAAGTCAACTTTTCACTATCAGAAAAAAATCCATCTTTGAAAATTAGAAACAGCAGGAAGTACACTGCATTGAATGCTAAATTAATTTCTTCTGATAACTTATTTCAAACAGTATTTGATTAAAAGACAATAGAACATGCTTTAAATCTAAAAAACATGGTTACCATAGGCTGAGGCAAAAGTGGTGCTGCTGATAAGTGACAACAGTGCTGTTATTTATTTAGCTCTTGTAAAGGCACCCCAGTCAATCAATAGCTATGCATGTACCAAGGCAGTGGGACTTGTATAAAGATGCTTATCAGAAATCCATGGGCAACATTCCACTTTTGATTACAGTGCTGCAGACTGTCCCAGTCCTGAAGACTGAAGACTGTGGGCCTCCTTGACAAGCCATATTGACAGAAATAATAATATAGAAACCCAAGTTCCTAATATGCATATCCAACTGCACAGCCAATTAACCACTATGCTGACTGAAATTGCTTTGTTATTCATTCCATTCCAACTGATGTTAATACTTTGGCAGCTGATGGGGATAATAACTGATGGAGCATATTGGAAATTTTGAAAGGGGATATAAAATTTATATAATTTAAAGACATTGAGAAACTGCTATGCTTTACAGTCTTAAAACACGAAAATGTCTCAGTTGTGAGTAAGAAGTACTCAGAGCAGGAGAAGTAGTATATATTTGAAAATCTCTGAATGAAAAGGAGGCATTTAAAAAGATTGTGATATACAAACAGGTTTGAAAAAACATTTTAAAAGGCAATTATAAGATGAAAATGAGACTTTTTCACCTCTACCTCTAACATCACACTGAGTAACAATGCTTGAACATCTGGAAACATTTACTTTTGATGTTTTAATTAAAATATAACTCTTTTCTGCAACATAAGCACATTGTAGCCAAAAAATGTCATTTCATTCACCCTAATCCCTAAAACTATTTGGTTTATTATCTTTATATACCTAAAGAGCAATTCCAGTAAAATAAAAAAAAAATAGTAAAAGGCCATAAAATTATTTTTACCTACACCAATTAGTTGGGGTCTTCCTACAGAATTAAAATGTTTTTTATACATCATAGGGACATCTTTCAAAGTTGTTTGGGTCATATACTTCACAGTGGTGGTATAAATTATTTCACTGCAGTGTTGCAATTCTGGTCCTGCAGTTTTTATTTGGTGAAAACTCCTGTGGAGCTCAACAGGCATCTTCCCTGAACAAGGGCTGCCTGACCACTGTACTCCAGTAACAGTGGGCTGGTGACTCTGCTGCAGAAGTCTTTCCACATGGACATCATGTGGGTGAATCCAGTGCACGTGAGCCCTGCCAACAATGGTGAAGCAGAGCCTGGAAGAAGCTGGCCTAGCTCAGGAGTGGGAGATCAATATGCATGTCCCTGCTGCCACATCATGCTCTGGATGGAAAACACTGGAGGAGTGGATGTGCTGTGGTAACACACCATCCTCAGTTGTCAGCTCCAAAACATGCCAACTTCTATTCCTCAGAACTCTCATTTTCCACAAACCCTTATCCCTGCTCAGGAACTTTGCTGCTAAAGCTCAACCTCTTAAATCCCTCTACTGTTCCACTACAAAGGTCCCTAGAACCTAAACTACCACTTTCTTAAGATCTGCTCCCAGAACCCCATTCTCTCTACTTCAGGCTGCCTCTGCTCCTCCTAAACCACGGCCCCACATGTTAGTCCTAAGCCTCATCAAGTCAAATCTCTTCTGGCACTGAGTTAAGTCAGGCGTTTAAGTGCACAAGCCCTACTACACACAGAACTTGGCTCTTTCAGTTCTGCCCATGAGCATGTGGTCCTATTCTCTCCCCATTTTTGCCTTTTCTTTCCAAGCACATGCACATATCAACATGCAGATTTCATTATTCACCTCCTGGCTCCTATTCCCACAAATTTTTAAAAAAAGCAGAATCAGTTTGTATCTAGCCTCAGCAAGATCTTGAGAGCACAGAAAGAAGAAACAATCAGAAGTGGACGCACTGTACTTGTCATCTGGTAACTGAATTGTAGGGAATTGTGAGGCCTTAAGAGAGCAGACAGTAAGGAAGTGTTTGCAGGAAGGCAGGAGTGAATGTGGATGATGACAGCCATCCATATGGCTACACTTTTAACATATTCAACACGCAATTTTCCCTTCACATGTGATCCATCATGTCCCTGGATTCTTAAAGAAACAGCCTGCTTCATTTAAAGTTACTGAGGAAGTTGCAATCTCTCTCATTTTTTATGGGTTTTGCCATGGATCATCCCTGCTTTTGTAATCTAGAGTATGAACTATTCTATCTACTCAAAAAAAACCCAAAAAAACCAGACTTCATGATAGATACAGCTATAACAAAAGCTATAGCCACCTCCTTAAATGGATCGAGTAGGTATGGACATAAATCATCAAATAAACCACATATTACAAGAGACCACTGGTGAGGGCTAAGCAGTGTATGATTCAAATTTGTTAACATTAGTCTCTCTCTTACTTCTCTGTACTTCTCTTTACCTCGCTGATGTTGTGATCCACAGAATTATTTTCTTATTCCTTCCTGTGGTTAAACTTTCAAATCTTTCACCAATGTTTCACGTGAGTTTAATGAGAGTCAGAGAGCAAAATTGAAAAATCATTTGATCAAGCTCAAAAGATGTTGAATTTTGACTTTTGGTGTATTAAAAGAGTGTGTGCTGAACTACTTTTTGTCTAATATGGTGAGCTAATTGCTTGGTTGGGATTCCGTTTATGTCTCTGTGAGGCACGATACTGTCCGCTAAAACCACATGAGATCATACTACTAAGCAAAATCCCAGCAAAATTACCTGATGAGAATGTTAGCAGCAAGATTGTGGTTTGGTTTTTTTAAAAGAAATGGAAGAAATCCAACCATGCTGGGCTTTTGGCTTTGCTTATACTACTAGCTAAAATTGGGTTGGCTCAAGGAAAACCGAAAGATTAAAAAAATTAAACCCGAGAGGATGGGGGTGTCAGGGCTAGCCAGTGCAGGGGAAAAGGGGAAGGGTGTGGATGTCTGAGGACTGTGGTGATGTTTATTGAGTGCCTGAACAAAGTGATCATTTCTCCTTCCTTTCACACTTCTAATTCACAATATTAGAGAGCAATGCTTCCATTTGGGATCGACTAATTGACCTGCCCTAAAAGCTCTTTTCCACTTTTAGCAGGTATGATGCTACAAGAAGCTGACAAAGTAACAAAAAAAGCTGCTATGAGGTCACCATAAAACTGAAGTTTTTTATGCACAACCGTATTAGACTAGAACAAAATAACTGCAAAACTGAATGGAGCTGATGCTGAAGGATACAAGCCTGAGAAGCAAATTCTCACCTGGCTAAGTCAGCAGGGGCTAGGGATACTGGAGAAGAGCAGGCAAGGAACAAGCACACACACACACACACACACCCTTCTCCCTCATCCAGTTCCCTCTGACTGATGCTTAGAGATACAGTGTTGGGCTCCACAGGAACTGTGTCCAACACTGCTCAGCCTGAGACAGAAATGCTTCTGTCAGGCTTACAGAAGCAAATGGGAACACCTCTCTGAAGAATTAATAATGAGAGGAATTAAACATTTTAAAATGCTGTCAGATAGCAGAACGTCTCACAAACACAGGAAAGCAAAGACACTTAGAGTTATCCAGTAAACATTCTGAAATGCTGCCTTATGACAGAGAACATCCCTCTTTTCATAAAATCAGCTACTTAACTTCTGGAGAGGCTCCTGGGCTTCCCTATGAAGTCCTTAAGTGACAGCTCCACCTCTTCATATTTCATTTTCTTTGAAAAGACCCATTTCTTCTGAGAAAGCTGCTTTTTTACACATCACCCTTTGACTGGGTTCAAGGTAATGCTTTCAAAAATTAGCAAAAGGTGTGATTTTAAAATGCTTTCTAAGGAATTGTAGTTGGTACCTCTACAGTGATGTTTCTTTTCCCCTCGTCCTTTTATCCTTCCCTCAAATGGATAGCAAGCACCTACATGATATCCCCATATGGACAGAAATTGAGACAATAATAAGCATATACATGTATCTGCACACACTTACATCTTTAATCCTCCCCATACATTACAGAACATGCAGCATTCTCAATGTTGCACCACCTCAAGTGCGCTACAGACAAGAGTGGTGGGCTGAATGTCTCAATTGTTTTGTTTTTAATTAGACCAGTCATACAACTTTTTAAAAAATAACAAAACGCTTAAGAAGAGGTATTTCTGTACACTTCATCTTTTCTAGCAGTTATGTATCAAAGGATATTTAGCACACAGTGGGAATTTTCAGGTAAACAATGCTACTGTTTCCACCAATACCAGCATTGTTAATCACTGGAAAAAATCCAATAATTCCTAAGTACCTCGTGCCTGCAACTAGGTCATCTTGAACAGAGAAGCAAAGGTTAAGTAGCAGATCTGGTTTTTACTTTGCAAAGCCTGTAAATGACATCGCATGGTCGTGCAAATGAAGCAAGGCGAGATGAGAAAAGGAAGAGGAATGAAGCTGTATAATCTAATCAGAAACCAACAAGGGGATTTCTTTATCTTCTCTTCCTCCCTCGGAGACAAAGGGAGGCTTTAAATCCTTAAAGCACAGTCTGGTGCGTCGCTTTTTTTGACAGCTTTTGGTACTACCGAACATATGTATGCACATCTATTCTGCATGTATTGATGTGCAGGTTCTCACAAGTCTGCGTGCAAAAGGAAAGAGAACGGGGCTTTCCAAAGGGCACTGAAGCAGCTTCCTGTCACTTCAGAAACTAACTACCGGAGCACTGTCGTTCTTAAGCAAAATGTATTTCCACCTGGAAAGAATTTCATCTCCGTCCCTTTGCTGCCCGCTACAGTGGGCATCGCTTCCCTGCCTCAGTGTCTCAGCGCTTACCGCTCCCCCGATCCCCAGCATAATGAGCTGACCTTTGCTTTAGTTCATCGACTTTCGACCAAGGTAATGAACTGGAAGCAGCACAATCATCACCGGCGGTTTAAGCAGCGCACCGGCTCCCTCCCCGCCCCTCGCTCCGCGCCGGGCTCCCCGGGCGCCCTGCCCTGCCCTGCTTCCGCCGCGGGGGCGGCTTGCCCGGAGCGTGTGTCCCCGCACTGGGGCAGGGAGGGGACCGAGGGAGGGGACCGGGGTGGGGGGAAACGAGGCGGGGCGCTCCCAGCCGGGGGCCGCAGCTCCGGGCGCCTCCGGGCTAGGCTTTCCAGGCGGCTGCCTCTGCGGCGGGGCAGGGAGCGGCGGGGTGCGGGAGAGCCTCCGCTCCAGAGCCTGCCCCGCGACTGCAGACCCCGCAGCGACCCCGCGGGGCGCACGGCACGGGCAGGCCGCCAGCCCCAGGGGATGCCCGGCGGCCCCGGCAGCATCCCCCGCCCAGCCGGGGGCCGGCCGAGCCCCCCGCCCTGCCGGGAGCGGCGGGACGGGCCCGCACCCCGCCCGGCGGGGCTCCCGGCGGGCCCGGCCCCGCAGCCCAGCCCTTCTCCGCCGTCTCCTCGTCCTCCCCCCGAGCGCCGCCGCAGCCCCGGCCCGCGGGGTCCCGCAGCCCGCTGCTGACCTCTGCGGGGCGGCGCGCCCCCGACCGCGCAGGGACCGAGCGGCACCCGAACCCACCGTGTCCGCCTCGCAAGGAAGCCGGTGACCTGTAGATAGCGATAGGCACTGAATGATGTTTGCTGCTGCCGTGGAAATGGTGAATGTGGTGAGCGCCCAAACTGGAGGCGCCCCACGCCACCCCAAGGAGGCCGCTGAGAGTGAGCGGGACTATCCAGAGCAGGGCCAAGCCGCCGCCGGTGCTGCTGCTGCCGCTGCTGGCGGGTCCCGGCTCCGGGCTGCCCCTAAGGAGCCCCCCCATCCTCCGGTGCGCGACGAGCCGGCCCGCGGCGTCCTCGGGAGGAGCAGCAGCCACAGCAACGGAGGCAAACTTTGGGCAGAGGCGCTCGCACACTCGCACACGGCGCTGGCTGCAGCTCACGGCACCAGGCGAGCCATCTCTTCCCTTTGGGAAAGCCTATGAGGATCCTTTTTTCCAGGTCTTCTTCTACCCAAAACAATCCGAGACATAGTCAGAGAATCCAGGCAGTTCAGAGCCTTCGCAAAGAGGTGGAAGTGGGGAAAAGCCCCGCGCCCAAACAATCGTTAGTTTCAGCTTTCCCGGGGCTGGTGCTCATTAACAATACTCCACAGTTGCAAGGGCTACGAGAATGCCAAGCATTCCCACATCCTCAGTAATCCAGAGTGTAGCCAATCATGCCACATTTCTGCTAAGGAAGAAAAAAAGGGATGCCACTCCATCAGCCAGCGCTGGGAAAGCAGAGAAAAATCAAACTGCTGCTCTTCCCTCCATTCATCTCCAAACTGGTGAGCCCTCACCGAGCGAGCTCTCTCCCGGCGCGCACACACTCACACTCGCGAACACACACTCACACACTCGCACACGCGCCAGACAATAATCGGGCTGCTCCGGCAATCTCAATGGTCTGGCTATTGACAGTAATACCCGAGGATGTTTTCAGGGAGAATAGTGCACCCTTATGAAAGAAGCTGGGAAAAAAAAAAAAAAAAATAAAAATAAGCACGCTTGCGAGGAGCAGGGCTATGCAAATCTGCAGTCTCCGAACAGCAAATCGCTGAGGTTTGGATGCAATGCAGAGGACGAGCCTATGTTAAAGAAGGAGGCTGAGTTCAGCTCCCACACAGTCGCGCTGCCTCTCCTCAGCCTTTCGGGAGCCGCGCACTGCCAGAACGCGGCTCGGGCGGTGTGGAGGGGACACACACACACACACTCACACACACACTCACACGCCTCTCCTCCCCACCCGCGCCGCGGAGTCAGCAGCACGGCGGGAGCACTTCACCTCCTCCGATAGTTCTGAGGTACCAGTGTCTTGAAAACCCACTTTCATCTTAAAAAGAACGATTTCGGGGTCTTTTAATTAGCCTAAACTTCTCCCGTCAGATGTTTCCCTCCGTCTATTCGGGCACCGGCTGTGATTATCCGATAATTATACACACGGCGCCGAACAAAGAGTTACCGGGATTTTCTCCGGCACTACTCAACTACCGCACCTCGGCCGCCCACCGCAGCCGCGGCCGCAAACTGGGCTGAAATAAAGCCTTTCTGAGCCGAGGCCCCCCGTTCCCCCGCAGCTGCAGGGCGGCGCCGGCAGCTCCCGCACGGCCACCGGGGTGCGGGGCCGCTCGCCCTACGCCTACCCCCAAAACAGGGGGGAAGGCTACCCTACACCACCACCACCACCCCCGCACACACACAGAGCCGAGGGTGCCGTGGGAGCCGCTGTCACATTTAAAAGCCAAGGGTCGGTATTCTAAGGGCCAGCCTATCACCCCGCGGCGGGTCCTGCGCCCCCCGGAGCCGGGCGCGGAGGCGCAGCCCCTGCAGTACCGCACCTGGGCACAGCAGGGTGTGCGAGCCGCACACTCCCGGCCCTCCTCTCCCTGCCTCCCTCCCTCCCTCCCTCCCCCGCTCCCAGCCTGCCGTAGATCTTGTGCCATGCCTTCAGCAGCATGAGATCATGGGTGCGGGGTGCGGATGCGTGAAAGCGAGAGGGCGAGCGGTGGGCGTGAGAATGGGGGTTTTTTATACATTTCGCGTTAATTTAAACGAAAACCGCTGCAATTTGCCGAGGCGCTAATTCCCGCGGGTGCGAAGGGAAGTCGCAACCTTTGCTCAGCTGCGTAGGTTGAGGAACGAGAAAGGCGTTTCGCCCCGGCTGCGCTCAGCCCAGGGCGGATCGCTCCCCCCGGCGACAGAAACGCCCTTCACCGCGGGGTCGTGCCGGGGCCCCACACAGCGACGAAAGGACCCCGAACTCCCGGAGCAGCTGCGAGCAAGCGGCAACTCCTGCCCTGACCCGTGGGCGGTGCTGGTCACACCCCTGCCCACCTGGACGCGTCGCATCCCGCACCCGAAGTTTTGCCAAGACGCCGAGGTAAATTACAACAAAGCCTTAATGCAGTGAGGCGAGCAGCAGTCCCAGAGCCCGAGCTCTTTCTGCGCTCCGTGGAAGGGCAGACACGCACCCCGAAGGAAGCCCGCATCCGCCCTGGCCCGGGGCAGCACCCCTGCGGGGCAGGAGTCACCCTCTAACACCCCCGGCTCTCCAGAGAGAAAGGCAGCTTAGGTGGAAGTCAGTGACTTTTCCAACCTGTCTCCAAAAGCCTGCTTGTGAAAGAAGGAACACCAATTTTCCAAACTATCAGCTTTCAACTGTCATGCACTGTCACCTCCTAAAAAAAATAAAAGACAAGAAATTCTCTAAGTTTCAGAGTTAGGGAAAGAAGGAAAAAAATGAATGAAACCTTAAAGAAATGTCAGCCTGGATTCGACAGCTCTCATAAAATTAAACCTCCTGATATATGTTTCCTGTTCATGCAAGTAATATGTGTTAGAAATTTCATCCATAAATACCACTAGGTTTTCTATCAATCTGACTTGGGAAACAAAATATTTCAGTCACTGGAACCAGTTTTTCATTAAACTGTTCACATGTTGCTGCTGTTTTAGAAACAGGCAGTAGTTAACTTGACTGTTCTTAATGATTCTAGACATCCTACAGACGAGGAACTTAAAATTGTTATCACTCCTCTGAAATAGGAAGCTGGTATTGCCAATCGTGTAATGATACAGTTGGCAACGCAGTTGTTCAGATAAAATTTCAGTTGGCAAATCCTGTCTAGACTGACTTTGCTCGGCTGTGCTGTTTCAAGGCTGCCATTGGGAGCTGTATTGTGCTACCTTACAGTGGGAGTTTCCCTGCTGGCATCCAGGAAAGCATGGCTCCATCCCCATTGAGGGATTCCCCATTAGGTGTAACCTGCCCTTCCATCCCAAGCACAATTTGTTCCACTTTGGTTGAAGATACACTTCGGTGTGGATTCAGAAGGACTTTCTGTAAGTACTCTGTATTGTTGGATATCTTTGTAGTTTGACTACCTTAATCTAAATTCTTGCTCCATCTGCCATCTACTGTGCCAGGGAGGCCTAAAGTGCTTAAAAAGCAAGGACAAATGAATAAAATGTTTAGGTACTTCCAAGGTACTTCATTTAATATTTTACTGAAGATAAAAGGGGTTTTTAAGCACTCTACTTTATTAAATATGTACTATTTATGCAGAGCACATACACAACTGCCACTAAAGTTTCTAGTTTCAATCTGTGCCTGGAGACTACTTAGAGAAGTTGTTTTTTCTCATCAGATAGACTATAATGGGTCATTTTTAGGTGCTACATTATGATATTAAACGCTACTTAGGGACTGTTAAATTAATGGATTGTTTTGCTGCTGCGCATCCAAACCAAGAGTTGAGTACACAAAGGCCAAATCTTCACAAAACTATTTAGGCATCTAGCTCTTACTTAAGTGCCCTATTAAAGTGTGAATGGGATGACTGCCCTCTAAGTAGGCATCCCTTTCTGGATCTGGCAACGTGATCAGCACTTTGCGTGTAGCAGCTCTAATTTTAACAACATTTGACATTTTTCTGGCTCTGCACTCTGAACCACAAACAAGAGAGGACTATCTAAGTTTCATGGGGGAGAAAGGTGATCTAATGCAGTGCAAGGGTGAGAAATGGGAGAGAACTGATTTGCAGAAAATATTAAAAGATTGAAAATCAAAAGAATACCAGGAAGGTGAAGAAGAAAGTGTATGAAAGCAAGATGGAGAGAGACAGGAAGGCAAAATAAGGACATTCCAGGAAGTAAAATCGTCTCCTGATAAATTTTTTTTCTTGTTTTTTCAGCAAGCTAATAATACTTCTTTCCAATTTGAAGTATCTGCTAGTCAGATACTTATAAGTTTTGCATGTTTTGATTTAAAGGAGCTTGCAGGTGAGTGTCGGTTTCTTTTCTCAAGTAACAAGTGATAGAACAAGAAGAAATGGCCTCAAGTCACTCCAGGGAAAGTTTAGATCGGGTATTTGGAAAAATTTCTGCAAGTGTTGTCAAGCATTTGAACAGGCTGCCCAGGGCAGTGGTGAATTAATCATTCCTGGAAGTATTTAAAAGACTTGTAGAGATTTGGATTAGATATTGGGAAGACATTCTTTACTGTGAGGGTGCTGAGGCACTGGCACAGGGTGCCCAGAGAAGCTGTGGATGCCCCATCCCTGGAAGTGTTCAAGGCCAGGTTGGATGGAGCTCTGAGCAACCTGGTCTAGTGGGAAGTGCCCCTGCCTGGGCTTGGAATGAGATCATCTTTGAGGTCCCTTTCAACCCAAACCATTCCAGGATTCTATGTGGCACTTAGGGACATGATTCAGTGGCAGACTTGACAGTTCTAGGTTAGTGGTGATCTTAAGGGTCTCTTCCAACCTAAATGGTTCCATGATTCTGTGACCCTATTTAGAAAGTTTAATTGGGTGTTTTGGCACTTGGAGTTACGCTTTTTAATGACCAGTTAAAAGCTTCTGCAAGTAAACACTATGAAAACCAAAGGTAAGCAGCATTTCTTATTTAAAATGATTGCCTTTTTTTACCCCTTGCTGACATGAGAGTATGAATTTTTGTTATCTGAGGACTAACTGAAGTTGAAATAACCTGGTTTTAATCCCCAAGGACACAGAATTGTACTCCCAACACAATCAACATGCTGGTATGTCTATGGAGGTTCACTCAAAGAAGGAAGAAATGGTACAAAAGAAGGCAACAAACAAGAGTTTGTGTAAACAAATAAATGTTCCACTGCAGGCATAGCAAATAAAGTGTGAAAATGAACTGTAGGGTTCAAGGTAGTTTTTCGTATCTCAACAACTTATCTCAGTGAAGTTAGTCCCATTTAACACTTACCTTGTGCAGTTCACATTGGTAGCAAATGTGACTTTTAATCAAAGTATTTCCACCAAATGAACTCTGTTAATACCAGTAGGCTCCTAAATTTTTGAGCAAGAATATCCTTAACTGTGAGAACACATCTTTCCCTGATTTCTTCCAGTGCCATTATGCTATAACACCAAATGCTCCCAAAGAAAATTCATACAAACAAAAAAAGTACGCCCATGAATATAGTTTACATCACTTCCTCAAACAAAATCAGATACTTCTTGCTGGTATGACCACATCTCTCTGCAATGGTACAGACAGATCAGCTAAGATGGACAACTTCAGCAACACCAGCAAAACCGAAGTGCAGACCATGCCTTAGGCCAGCAGAAGCTGTCAGTTAAATTCAGGCCTCCTTTTGGTTAAGTGCCACCTTATGCAACCAGTCTCCTCTGGCCACCTCTAGTTAATCCTGCACTTAGTGTAGCAACATCCACTCTTAAACTACTGAAGCTCAAGTGCTGTTCAGCAAAAAAAAAAACCAAAACAAAACAACAAAACAAAACAAAAAAACCAACAAAAACCCAATCCAAAACACCTCCGCAAATCTGTAACTGTATTACAGGAATACTACATAATTAATTATGCACAGCTTTAACACACTACCTGTGTTTTATGTTACATGTTTTCCCCACTGCTAGGCTTGGACTCTCCCTTAATTTGAAAACACATGGACATTTGTGATTACAATTAAACAGACCAGAATTTATGTTTATACAGCCCAGACAGAGGCTTAGAGAATAAAAGAGTCAAGCTAATGTTTCCTCTTCCCACTATAAGCGCTGCTTAATTTAATGACCTATACATTGTAGCTCCCAGTACTTTTACTGATGTCTGATAACATTGGAGGGTGTAACTTTCTTTTTTTAAACAGCAGAGAATGTTCCTTTCAAAAGCCAGTTAGTTGCAAGATACTGAACCAAGGCCTGTCATCCATGTCCAGTTTGTGTCCTAACCCTACATACCTAGGGCAGAAACCATTTAAGCCAATAAATGTTATCATATGAAGTACTTGAAGACTTGGAAGGTAAAAAATATGATTCTAGGGGGATGGATGGAGTATTTGTGCAGCCATAAAATGCACAGAAATTCGAAATTTTGGTACTTGTGTAATAAAGGGGAGCTGACAAAGGAAATACTAGGCTGCTTTCTCTGTAGTGCAGCTATTCTCTCACTATGCATAGTTCAAAACAAATCCTGGTACAGTTAATAAGTCTTTCTGTCCATCCAGATAGGCTTAAATCTTCATAATAAATGTTTCTTGACTCTGTGTGTATAAAGTAATTTCTTTCCCTCTATTCCTTGCTGTCAAAAGCAAGCTGATTTCCATTTTGTTTCATTTCATTGAAGCCATGCACATAAGCCAGATCTTTTCAATTTAGAACCGAAAGGGCTTGTGGAGAACATTTTCCAATGGGGAATGTTGACTTTGGAGAGAAGGTCCCTCTTGGTCGGTTCATAAGTCATCTGGGCACTTTGCTAGGTCTGTTCATCCTTACTTGAGTTAGCCCTGATTTGACCTGGCTTGAGGAGGATGGCTCAGAATCCACTGGGGCTGCCTTTTGCTGGCTCCTGGTGCTGCGATGCCACTTAATGTCGTATTTTCTTTTCTTTTTTTTTTGGTTTAACTTCTCACAAAGAGTTCTAACACTTTGTATACATTCCCATTTTGACTCCAACCTAAAGCCACAGGAATTAAGGCCAAGCCCACCTGCGTGTACATAGAGGCATTTGAGAGATTTGTAGTCCTGTAGCAAACACTCTGTAGCCATGTTCTCTCTGGCCTACCACATGAGTGGTTAATTCTATGGGCAACTAGGCTGCTGCAGCAGAACCTGCAAAAGTCTCTCTGATTTCTCCCAGTGCTGCTGCAGGAACTGGCACTGCATTGCCGCAGAAAAGAGAGATCCCTGGTACAGCTTGAATGCTACTGATTTGAACTCCTTAGCAAATACCCCAGCTAGGGACAAAAAACAAGCCACCACAAAAATAGGTTGTAAGTTAGTCACCAAGAAGTTTGATGAGAAATGCCAATAAAAGAACCCAGTATTGTGCTTTTTTGTATCCAGTACAAGCACACGAAGCATATGCAAAGCCTATTTGTTGATAAAGGCCTCCAGAAATAGGAGAAGTGTGTGTATTACAGAGTTGTTTGCAGTCCTTGATATTGTTTACCACGCACAATAACTGAGATATTAAATGCCATGTCAAGGAAAGCTCACAATAGACTCATAGTGCAACAGCCACAAAATGGGGAAATTGAGTTTAAAGACCTTGCAATGTAAAGTTGATTGGTTTGTTTGTTTGTTTTTGTGGGAAGCTCACTGGTAGCCAAGAGAGCGCTACATGATGTTTGTGGGGCACCTAAAGTCAGGAGTGCATTTTTAAACAGGTTTTCCTGACAGAACTTCTAAGATATCACCCATTATGAGTCATGAACATCACACAACACCCCTCACTTTTCCAGCCTTGGCTGAGAAGAGGATGTACAATGAAGTTCCACCTCCTGCCTTCCTTGATCGTGTTGGTCCTACTACAATCTTGGCAAAGACAGGGATAAGGTACAGCCATCTACTCTTTGTCCAGTGCAATACATTTCTTTAGACTCCAGACAGCAGTAGTGCTACAAGTCAGCTGTAGAAAGAACTGAATCTAAAAAGCAGAGTTGCAAGAAGATGACATGAACTTTTGGCAGTCGTAACTTGAAAATGTCCAAATACTTATTTAGCTTTAAGCATCTTTCTTTCTTTTTTTTTCTTTCCTCCAGAAAAAGTGTCACCATTGAGCAGAACACATTTGTAATGCCAAGCAAATTTGCTATAGCTGAGTTATGAACCTCTGAACATACAGGTTTAAAATGAAAATGCTGACCTAATCTTAAATGTAGTGGTACAAATACCGCCACAACAATAATCCTTGTAATCTAATATACTAGCCCTAGGGGGATGGAGACTAAATTGCTGGTTCCAGACAGCCTTTCTGAGGCTCAATTCAAATTGCATAATTATTCTACATCCTTCGAGTTCTTTAAAATACATTTCAGATGCCGTATTGTACATTCCGAAATATTTGTTCTTCAGAGATTGATTTCACTATTTTTTCTACCTTAAAGAGATATATGACCTCGGAGGCATGTGAAAAATCATTTATCAAGTTTAGACTGTGTAACACTCTTTTGTGTGTGAAAGACTTACTTTTTTTCTAGATTCCCTCAGTTATGTTGCCAAGGTGATTCCCTCAGAGAGCCATGTGTTTATCTTGACAGGTGTTACAGAGATCTGGGGAATCTCAGTGGAATTGTTACTAGTTGCTTTGAGGTACAGTAGAAAACATTAAGTCTGCAAACTAATGAACTTACCTTATTACATTCTGAATAAAATAAACCACAGAGTAAGTTGGATTAATCTACTAATGCCTTTCTAATGAAGCTTTTATTGGGCATATGGTGTGGTCTTGCTACTTTCCTCATATAGTTAGCACAAGCTAAAACTCAAAACCTACGGGTACCCCTTCTGTGACATACCAGTCTCAAAAACTTGCCATCACAATGGTATTCAGACTATTTTACTGGCATAACCTCTCATTATGGTTTGCAAGACTAAATGGATTAAAAAACCAAGAAAGCAATCAGATTAAAAAAGGAAACAGGAGACACCACTGTTAGGAAAAGAGAAAATACAACTTCTACTGCTGTTTCTGGGGGGAAACTTAAAACCACTGCTGGTAACTTACAATTACTCTAAAATCCATTCCGTGACCTGTCCTGACAATGTCATGGAATCATTAATTAAGTACTGTAACTTCCAAAGTTAAATAATCATTCTTTAGTTACAGTCCATTTGTGTTTTCCAGCACAGAGCTGTAACACACTGTATTTTTATAGTGCATATTAGAAGCAATAAAACAATAGGTGCTTTTAACAGAAAAGAATGAGTCTTAAGCAAGGTGAAACAGAACACCATCATTTTCAACCGGCTATGCCTTTTGCTTCTAATTGCCACTTTCTTTCTCTCTGTATATGTACAAGATCAGAACACAAGAAAAAAACATTCCTTAGCAACATTCATCTTCTGGGAACATGCTGCTGAATTTAGGTATAAAACCATAACGGCGTCTCAAAGAATAGCAATAGCTCATATACTTCAGCTTTGATATACTACTTCAAATCCTTAATCTCCTCTTTTCAGATTTCCACATAAAGTTTTAGTCTGCTTCCATATTTGCAAATGCCCATTCGAGACAAAAAAATCTTTTCATATCCAGGCTCTCCCCTCCCTGTATTTACTTCAACAACAAATTAGCAGCCAAATTTTTCTCTTTCTTTTTTTTTTTTTTTTTTTGTAGAGCATAAGAAAATAGATAGAGTGAAAACAGAGTGAGAACACAGTTTTTCTTTCCTTCAGCACCAGCAGCCAGAAACAGTATGAAAGCAATGGATCATGAAGAAAAGCAATTTCCTACTTCAGGGATTAAGCAATACTCTCTTTTGTAATGTTAAATGAAAGTTTTAGTTAGTTTTTTTCCAAGTAATACTGATTTTTTTCCCCCAATGTAAATAAATACGCACTGGAGAAGCTCCAATAGTCGCAAACACATCACTTTCTAGCCAATCAATAACACAGATAAAGCCCTTTTTGTTGTACTTCTTTCAGCTGGCCTATTGATAGGGGAAGAAAAATTAAGCTACTACAGAAGCCAAAGGTAATTAACTTAACGAGAGAGAATATCTGATAGTATACACATTCTGTTCTTTTCTTAAGGACAAATATAGGGGATTCTAATATAGAAAATAGACAGACTTTTGGGGAAGCATTCAAGTAGGGACAACTATCTGCATTTTACTGGCACGTCTCTCATCCAGTGCCACTGTAATATGAATTACCTGTTGTGATGATTGATGGCTAGACTATCAGATGAGGTACCACACCCCTCCTCTAAAACATAATCCTACACTTCTCTTCGGTAGTATGGAAAACATGGAACTTCCACACCTGCCTCTGCCACAGTTTTTCAAAATGCAGCCTTGGACAAATCACTACGAAGCATTTGGCATTTGATGGCTAATTGGCAAGCTGGGTCAATGTTACCAGTCCCAAAGACAAAGGGTATTTGCAAGAGTAAGGCTTGGTGGAATTACACCCTTCACACCAATGCTGAAAGGTTCCAAAAGATTTAATCTTCCAGTGCTATTGAACAGAACATTGCAGGATTAAGTCTTCTCCACCTACAAGTTTGTGTTTATAAAGCTCTGACACGAACATTCAGTGCAACTTTAAAGCCAATGCTCTGTTTAAAGCACTTTGAGATTGCTTCCTGATGAATGCCAATGTTTGTAACTATGGAAGTGTGGGCCTCCCTCAATTTTTATACATAGATAGATGGAAATCCTGTAAATATTTGATCAACTTTGCTTAAAGGGACAATTAGTATGGGAAAACATTACCACCGTAAAGAAACTTTCTTGGCCAAGCTTGTTCTCCTTAGCATATATGCAAATAACAGCTGCAAATATGAAGAGATTGGAAACAGAAAATAATTTTATTCATACCTGTGTTTTAGTTTTTAATGAATTACATTTAAAAAAATTCCCAGCTAAAATGAAAAGTGCCTGCTATATAATTAAAATGAAGAGTCACAACCAGCTTATCTTTAAAAGCAGGCTGTAACAGGAAAGAAAATCCAGGACTTCTCAGCTGCTATTTTATGGCTCTATCAAAACTTGCCTAATTTTACCTATTTATTTCAGTGCATAATAAAAGATGTACTCAGAGAAAAAATGTGCAATGCATACATATTTTTAAAGGCTTAGAAAGCCAGCAGCTTTCTTTTAGCACCCTTGGATCTAATTTTGTTTCTAACAAGTAAAATGAGAAGAATAGGTCCCTGAAAAGGATTGTGGTCTGAAACCTACTCTTTGAATCTTTGCACATGCTAAAGCTATCATAAATTTGAATAGAAAAGATGGGTGGTCTGCTCACCATCTTTGGTTACAGAGTTGAGCATTACTGCCCAGAAAAAGCTTATGGGTTTCATCAGGAAGGTTTCAGAAACCACTGTATTGAACCACCAGCCTATAATAGCACTTCCACATTTCACAGGATGTCAGTTCCTGGAGCTGTTTTTTCTTTGATGCACACAAAGTACTGCCAGTAATTTCAATCAGAATTATGCCATGCACTGGAGGAAGGCAATCACATAATATGAATTATCACATTTTTTCCATATCCCTGCCTCTCGCAGAAGTGCTGTTTTGTTAGAGGAGTTGGTACAGTATATACTACTGATCTGTGGCTGCTTTGCTTAAAAAAAGCTTAGTACTGGTGTAGTTCTTCTCATCCAGATATATCAAAGCACTTCATAAAGCAGCAAAAGCAGTAGAACCAAGAAAAGACTTACAGTCTTTTTTTTTTTTTAAATTTGGTACCATGAAATGCTCTCAAATTATTTGTAGTGAGAAATAAAGGGAACATTATGAAAATTAAAGAATCACATTTTTAAAAATTACTTCATTTTTAAAATTATGTTCCCTTTCATAAATTTTATGGTCTTAGTTTAAAAAAGTTAAATGCTTTTTCTTTATTGCTATTTTTCAGTTGGGATTGAACAAATCTTCTTTCAAATACTTTCTTTTCAGAGAGACCTCTGAACCTAATATTAGTTAATTCTTGTAACTCAAATCAGGGCATTTCACTCAATAAAACTCTTACCCTTGATGCCCTTGCATTGCGTGGGACAACGAGCAGCAATCCTTTGGCTAAGAGTGAACATCTATGCCAAAATTCCAATCACACAAAGGTTTATGAATTAGAGGACATGCAAGAGCAATGCTTGTGTTGCCATGCATTTTTGAGCTCCAAAATGCACACAGTGGTCAAAACCCACAAAGTGAGGGTTGAAGGACAGATTGTTTCAGCAAACATCCCACTGACCTAAATGGAATTTACCCAAGTCAGAGGCCTGGGCTCTGCCATATTGCTGAAACATTCCAGCAAAATCAATATGAGCTATAAATTTTTAGAAGCCATTTTCAATTCTCACCTACTTTGCACTAATGATCAATTTATCATTAATGCAGAAAGAGATTTAAAGCAATGTTTATGCCATTAAAATAAATATCCATTAGCTATAGAGGATATCCCACAAGTACATTTGCTTCTGGTGGAATTCTTCCAGAACACTGGATCTATATACAGTATAATATAATGATATTTAACTGGTAATGAGCTATTGAATTGCACAGGGGGAAATAGCTTACAACCTTAAAAACTTCTAAAGTAACTTCTCTAGTCAAGATGGGCTTCAATTATACAACTCAGTATATGAAAAAGTTGTTTTGTCTATAAAATGCATCCCTCTTAGTTTGCATTTCTTTCATTTTTTTCACCAAAGGAGATTTATAATGTGCAAGCAATACAGTAAAGGCTTCATTCTACTAAAGAAGCTCAGAAATAAGCAGATTCACAAGATTAGTTTTCCAGAAGGAAAATTCTAATTATGCATTTGAAGAAGTTTGCTTATTCCTTTCCAGTACACTTTGCAATGTAAATGTTGTAAATGTGACTAGCAGCAGGGAATTCCTGTGTCATTGCTCAGTACGGACCCAGGTGGTAAACAACAGTTAAGTTTTTGTTAATTTATTTAGACTCTCTAATTTAATCTCTTTGTATGAAAAGGAAAAACTATTGTACCACTGAGGTTTTTGGTCACAGTGATGAGATCAGCAGATTATTTCATCAGTCTTTAACCACAGACACATAAACCTCATTAGGAAACTTTCTGACCTGAATGACTACCAACACAAGGAGTGAGAAAACCGAGAGCATTAACACAAATCCAGCCACTAATCTGCAATGCATATTTCTCTCCTGACAAAAAAGATTATCATATTTCCTGTTGTTGGTGAAGGGGATGACTCAAGCACTCTGAAATCAGTAAATGTTGATCACTGATCTCTTGTCGCAAACAGGAACTTCTTTCTCCCCTATCTTTTCCAGCAGATTAATCTCCAATAAAACTTTATCAAATTTGTCTAACAGATATGTGGCAGGGTGAGATGTCTGGAACTCCTTCTCCCTTCAGTTGCCTGGTTTTAGTGTGAGCCTCCGTGCTTGAATGTGGTTCAGGGTGACACCGTGAGTCGACATCTGCTCACAGCATATCGGAGCGCACAAACACAAGCAGAGCCTGCAAAAATGGGAAGCAATTCTCCCCTTCAGCTCAGCATTAATAAAGCCTCAGCAAGAATACAGGTACAAATTTGGACATTACACCCCAGGAAGACACAATCCTATTGGGAAAAATGTGAGGAGAGCAACATGACCAGAGTCTAGGGAACATGGGCTTCAATAAAGCTTGAAAGAATTAGGCTAGAAAGGAGACAACTGAGATTGAAAATGATAATAGCTTTCAAATGCATGAAATGCTGTTTCTAAAGAGCAAGGAAATCACCTGTTCTCAATCACAGTGATGGACAGGACAGAAATAAATGTGCTAAATTGCAGCAATTAAAATTCATGGTAGATATTGCAAAAACCTTCTCAACAGTGAGGATGGTAAGGTGCTACAAAAGATCACCTAGAAGATGGTGGAGTCTTCACTATTAGAATTACTTCAGAACAGCACAGTCTTCCTAGAACTACTCAAATATAATTTATTACCTTTTCAGCACTGGGACAATGTCCTGCACTCCCTTTCATCTTTAAATGCACTCCTGCATGCAATCATTTTTGCTGGAAATTGTTAAACCGCAGAAATAAAAATATTCTCTTTTAGGCCTCCCCTTGCCCATGTTGGTACAGAAATAAGTAGGAGGAAATTTCTTATCCACACCCTTTTTTTGCCTCATGTGATGTTACTAGAGATGACAGGTCTATTTACCTGTTTGGTGTAGAAGACAACAATAACCAACCTTACCTAAGCCAATAATAAACAAATTAATAAGAAAGCAAATCTCACTGTGCCATAAATTCCTCTATTAGATCACAAAACAAGATCAAATGAATTCAAGAAAGAGGAAAATTCATCAAGCACAAAGATTTTAGATGAAAAGAAAAGAAGTTGCACCATCTACTTGTGTTTTGGAATACCCTGTGATATCTATATCTATCTATATCTATCTATATCATCTATATCTATGTATCTATATACCTATCTCCATGTGTGTGTTTCCCTTTAACTTTTTAACACTGACAAAAGTGTTACACCTTATTTCCTAAAGTTGGACCATGTTATTAACTATTACATAACATCCATGAGATTCAAACATGGTCCTGCTCCTGGACTCAGTGGGCTCTATAGTATTCATTAAATAGTCTATTCTCATGGGATTCAACTTCCAGTCATGCTTTGAAACTTCCAGTTGAAGCAATTTTAATTCTTTACTGAATTACAATGTTTTAGTGAACAATATTCTCCACATCATCCTGTAAATGCTTTTACATCTCTGAGTGGTTCAGGGAGTTGGATATTGTGGTGTCCTATTTGAAATTTCCTGGAGCCACTTACATGTACTAAATGAGGAAGCATCCAGTGCTTGTCCAGATTTGGACAACTGTGCATGAATCTTTCAAGGGTCAACTAAAACATGATTTAAAGAACTCCCTTCAAAATGTCAGTTAAAAGCTAGAGTAAAATTTGCTTGCAATGGTTGTGAGGGAGAAAACTGTAGTGTCAACACAGCAGAGGGTTGGGGTTATGATCTATTGCTGCTGAGGATAGGAAGGAATAGAAATACCCTGTCCCTTCCCAAAGTTATGTCTCTGTAAATTTCCATGTTACATCCTTGATGTCTCCTAGTATTTGTAATTTCTTCTTTTTCTCCCTGGTAATTTGCACTGATGTGAAGAGTGAGAGAAATCTCCAGAGCAAGTTCCTCTACTTACAAATCCCTTAGGAGAAAGAACTTTGCCTTTTTACTGGTATGCAAAGTATCTCAAGATTTGTCCCTCATTTATTAAATTCATTAGAGATCATCATGACTATTGAATTTCTTTTCACAGGATACTCTCTTGTCAGTAATTCCCTGTCCACTGTTCTTCAAAGAAACAGTTTTCCTTGATCCATATTGTAACTGAATCTTCACAACTTGAAAATAAACCTGTTGTAGCTCACTCCTTCACTGCTGATAGCTGCATTTCCAGTCAAGACCATTCTCTCAGAATATACTTTTCAAGGATGTGAGTCTTTTCTCACACCTTTTGCATTACCTTCCTGCTTCATAGCACTTTTCTCTACTAATCTGAATACAGATTTTAAAACAATTAATCTATGCTTCTATTCCAGACACTTCAGCAGGACAATACATCTAGAAAATATAAAGCATCTAAATAATGCAAGAATTGTGTTAAAAAAATGAGAACGGTTGGATAAAAATAAACCTCCTTATTATCTAACCAAATTCACAGCTGCAATGTCATACCCATCACATTCAAAAATCAGCATCATTAGAAGAAAGTGAAAAACCTATCCAATAGGAGGCCATCAAAACATCCAGGGAATATGGAAGGAGTACTGAGGAGAATGTGCAGAATACAGAACAAAAGAGTGAAAAGTAGTGGGACCCCAAAACAGAAATTCATAATATATTAGAAAATTGAAGCTAGGAACATTTTACTTACCAGACTCTAATTCTAACAATGGATCCAAGCAACTGCAGAATACACAACAGCAAAATCTGGTAATACACAATTATTTCATCCCCTATATACTTATGAAATGGATGTTTAAATTTAGTGCTGCTCTTCTTGGAAAGGAAAGGAAAGCTTTTTCCATCACATTTCAGAAAAGCTTCAGGACTGAAATGGAATATATTTCAAATGAAAAGATCAAAGTTACTGTGTTTTATCCCAGAACACACAAAGTTAAAGAAATTAATTATTTTTTTTCTAGAAGTGTTCTGATCCTGATTTCTTATACATAGGGAGCTTGAATTTTTGCCAAGTTGCATGAAAAACTATGCAGTTTCAGTGATTCATAACTGTGCAATTATATATAATCTTTGCTTACTGCTCCTGAACAAGGACAATTTTCATGTCATTATTTTCCTCCTGGTTTTCAGTAAGCCAAGCATCACTGGTTTAAACAGAACATCATTACAGGTTGCTTTTCTCTCCAAATACATTTTCCAGTGGATCATGTTAAAAAAAAAAAAAAAAAAAAAAAAAAAAAAAAAAAAAAAAGAAGAAGAAGAAGAAAGCTAACACAAAACCAAACTAAAAGCAAACAAACCCTTTAAAAATGACAACAAAACCACTGCCACAGCAGTACAGCTGGGATGCAAGCTTCTCTCCTTCCTAGCAGTTCATCCAGCCAGCATGGGGAATATTGACTGCTGGGCAGATTACTATAGCTATAAAAGAGAGCATGGGGAAATGAAATGTGAAGGACAAAGAGTGTGAGTGGGGTGTGTGTGTGTGTACACTTGTTTGCCTGCATGCAGGAAAGAGAACAAAAATAAAGCTCTATATTTGGGTTTCTGTATCCTTTGCAACAGTTCAGAGGTTAGCAACAGTCCCCAAGAAAGCTTCTGCTCATATCCTTTCCTGATGAAGGCAATAAATATTGAAGTAATCTCATATTCATGAGTAATTTGCTAAATAAAAAAGCAGGCATTTTTAGAAAGACTTTAGCTAAACAATTATGGGCTACTTAGGATGGGCCAGGTCCCCTTTACAAAATACATGCTTTGTTGAAGCTTTCTGAAATATCTATAGTATACTTTAGGCATCCAGACCCACTATCACATAATTAACTCTATGAAATTATGTTTTCAGAACAGGTATGACTTTTTTTTTTTACTTTTTTTTTTTTAATCTTTAGAGTGGATAACAGGTAACGATATTGCTAGCAGATTAAAACTGTTGATAGGATCTATAATTGCATCCATATGTTTCTCCTCTCCACCTGCTCTTTTTAAAGTTTTGTAAGCTTTGATTTCAGGAACCTCTCACTTATTCATTTACAACAACATGAAGTAGTATAAGCCACACAATTATTGCATAAACTGATGCAGTTCCACAATCCTCCATGGAGAATGACACGTATACTCTGAATGACACCTATAACTCTGAAAATGAAGTAGGGTGAAAGGCAGATGGAATAGGCAAGAATCCCCTGGTCTCAGTTCAAACAACAAGGAAAGCATTCTACTTTTCACTTGGAAAGGAAACATCAACCCAAGTTGCTTCACATGTTTAGAAATCACAGCAAACCATTTGGAGATTATAGCCTTAGATTTACATTTGAGTGTGTAGCCCCTCCACGAGTCTGAGGCTTACAAATTGTGCTAAGAAACTTTCTAATAAATGCATGTGGTATTTTAACATCATGGAACCATCTGATAAATGGCTGTAGACTATTAAGGAGTTGGAGCCCAATGATAAATGTGGTCACAATGAGATTAACTAACTGTTGCTTTTTGCACTGCAAAGCTCCTGTTACTGAATTCATCAGTGTTATTCCATCAGCAAAGCAGTGCTCTCCTCCTCTGTCACATGAGATACAAGGGATTGTGAATAAGCTCAGAAGGATCACACAGGGAACAGCATAACTCTCCAGTTCTGTTTTCCACCACCACTGCAGGATAGCAGACTGTGCATGCGAGAGACTTAATGGAGTCATGCCAGCCAGTAAAGAGGGAGAGACAAGAAACTCTGCAGCACTTCTCAGCAGGGTTTTGGTGGAAGAGGTATTGATGGACATTCCCATCTGATGTCTTTCAGTGCTTTGCACAACTTTTGGGTAGAGGACATTCAGGCTAGAGTCACCATTTTAAGCCTGGTAAGTCTGATTTATCCCGTAAGAACATCTGTACTTAAAAATTTTGTTCCTGATTCATTCCATTAATCTATTAGCTGTTTCACCAAAGCTCTCTTGTGATGTTTCTGAAAAATTAGGAGCTTTCATTTGTCAAGTAAGATGGGCTTATTTGCCATTCAGTCCTTCTGTCTTTCTTGTACCTGCTCTCATTCTAATTCTCATACAGAGCCAGTGACACCAGTGCTGATGATAATTACACTGGCAAACATGCATACAGAATTAAGCTAGAATGTGCTCCATGCTGCCTAGAATTAGCACCAGCATCTTGGCTATTCCTCCCCAAAGGAAGGAGGGAAAAGGATTTCCCTCCCCTCTCCTCAATTAGCTTTCTTTTTTCTACTGTAAGTAAATGCAGAATATATATAATAAAAGCAAAAGTGAAAGCAAGGTTCACCTGCAATTCAATTAGTGATGCTGAAGGCTAAAATAATATAAACAGCATGCACAAATAATAAACAATAGCTCTCTTAAAAGGGCATATGTTATTTCTAATAGCATTTTTCAAAGCAGTCCTGTTAATTTTAATGATATTTGAAAATATTCAAATAATTGCAAACCAGTCAAGAACATTGTGCATTCCAAGGAATTTTTGAATTAAGGAATCAGTGAGCTTGTATTGTAAAATATTTTACCAGATATCAACTATGAACAATAAATATCAAACAAACCAACAATAAATATCAAACCTTGGTGCTGAGGGACTTGTAATGCATATAGACAAAGAGGAAGACTAAGCAGTTAATAATTTCTTATTTCTGTGCTTGTTTTAAGAGGTAATATGAAAGTATTTCTCTTGGGTTCCATTCCCTCCAAGTCAGACACACAAACACACACAAATTTTAGCGAGCCACTTCAGGCAGCTGATACTGAATAACTCTGAAAAACTTGACAGACAATAGATACAAAGGCAAGTGCTTAAAAAGCCAAAACAATGGGTCAAGTCTAATCTCTACCTATGTGAATTAGGGTTCCAAGATTGAGTGTGATTTGTTTTAGAGCAACAATGAAAGCCGTATCACTGGTGTCAAAGGAAGCTATCCAGGAGGATACATTTATCTGGCTAAGGTACCAGATAACCGGAACAGGAGCGACAGAATTTGACTCAGTCGGTGTCACAGAGGTGAAATGTGAGGCATCCTTTTATCAGCCAAGCAACCTGTAATAACCTTGGGAGGAATTACTTGGGAAAAGATGAGGGCTGCTGTAGCCACCTCCTTTCCCACTTTCTCCACAGACTGATGTAGGTGCTATTAAGTCCTGGTTTGACTGTGTAAGTTCCCCCTAATGAGGCCAACTCTGAGTATCCTGACTACCTGTTGGAAAGACTATCATGATATATCTCTGATCAAGAGTACCCACCTTTGAAGCAGCATTTCCTTCTGCAGCCATATGGAATTTAGGCCTATTTTCTGTAGCTGCGAGTAGAATTGAACAAATAATAGACTTGCTGGCTCTTTTCCAAAGCCAAAAGAAATAGTTGTTGTGGTTTCTCCAAACCCTTTTTTCCCAGACAAATGAAAACACTTAGTATTTTATGATTTTAGATTTTGTCCTACTTTAAAGGTTTCAAAAACTCTGCTTTAGAAAGAAGCTTTTTAAAAGCTGTGATTTAAAAAACGAATATTGCATCATTTTAGCTGATGTGAATTAAACACCTCTACACAAACCAATGAATTGTTTCAGCTGAGAGGATCTCTAACCCCTGCCTTCACCTGACAGACTTTGCAGAGTTTGTAAACACAAGGTGTATATTCTGGAGTTCACACGGCCAACTGGAGTTCTGCAGAGTAGGTTGGACCTTTGATGGTTCGGATTTATTTGTGGACATTTGTTCCTTTATTGTCTTTGATGATATAACCAACCACACTAATTTGGGATATAATTGTAGGTAACATGGTGTTTGACCATCTGTTGCAGTGTCTATAAAAAGATTTGTACTTGTACAATACATTTAAACTCCAATAAATAAAGTTGAAGAACTAAGAACATTCCTGAAAAGGAATTTTTTTTATGAGTTCAAAACTTTACTCATATAGACAGACCCACGATTTTGAAAGTGGTTTGTATGTAACATGCTGCACATTTTGTGATTGTTGCACAGTCAGTATGTGTGATATTCCAGTGCACATGATATTGCTCTCCTCCTCTTCCTCTGTTTTATATGTTCACATCTACTTTTATGACCTTTTCTCTTTTGGTTCAGGTATGTCCTGCTGATATTGTTGAATATATCACAGTGCAAAACAATGGTGACCAAAATTTCAGACTAAAGATTTGCTTAACTAGGTTGTGTTGTAAAACTATGAAACAAACAAACTCCAAACCCATTTTTACTGCTTTTGATTTTACTTCTGTAAGTAAATCCAGAAAATTACTAATGGAGAGAAAAGATCAGGGTAAGGAATTAATTGTACTGTATTATTCTTTTGCATGGAAAAACAGTACTAGTCAAAATATGCTACGGATAAATCCTCCCACAATTAAGCACTAAAAAACTACAGGAAGCAGAATTATCAAGAACTATATCACTAAACCCTTAGAAAGCATGAGTATTTTTGTCATTGCTTGTCATTATTTCACATTAACCATAATGAAGTTTCCTTTCATTCATGAAAGATAAAAGAAGACAATTGTTTTAACACCTTTTTTAAAGTAGTTTTAAAAACTACATTAAACTTGCATGAAATACCATTTTACAATACTTGAATAGATTCCACTCACACAGAGATCCATGCATTACTGACCTATTTTTATGCTTTTATGATTTCTTTTCTTTATGTCTTAGCTAGTTATTTGGTTTTGTTTGTTTGTGGGGTTTTTAATAGGGATTCCTTAATTGTGACATACAAAGCTCAAAGAACAAGTGCTTAAATAGCCTGGTATATGACCTGGTACTGTCCCTTTTCTGCTTTTCATCAGAAACAGCTTTCAGTACAAACTTGGAAGAAGACAATAACAGAAAGTTTGAAAGCTTATAAAAGCTTATGAAAGTAGCAGGTAAGACAGCAGATACAAGCAAAGAAACACAGCAAAACCTGGGACATCCCAGAATACATCAGAGAGCCTTCAGGACAGGGGAAAGCTAGAGAATTAGGAGTGATTAATGCAGAGTGCACTGAAGGGATCTAAAACTGTGTCTACTCAGATAGTTTAACCTGCTCTTGAATTCTAAAATATTCCTTGACATACCTTCAGTTTGCTCATGGAAGTATCTTGTGTAATTAAGGCCTGGGTTCCAGCGCCTGAGCTTTGGTTTCCTGGGGATATTGGGTAAATGCCTAAGACCAGAGGCTCAGTGCTCCCCATAGAGATTTTTATAAATGACAGTAATTCAAGCTCCGAGCAGAAGTATCTGGTAATCACAATGTAGCAGCATGAAACTCCATTCCAGAAATCAAACACATGTTAAAAAAAATCAAAACAAAACACAATCCCACCCCCCACCAACTACTAATTACCCATTCCCTTAGCAACTCTGATCCACCTGTAACTAATTTTTAAGACCAGATGCATTTCCACACGATAAAAATTCTCTTATTTCTTTATCTTGATGGTGTTTTCTCCTCATCTACCTCTTCAAACTTAAAAGTTTGAAGACTTTGTTTCCTCTAAAAAAAAATGGTCTAACTCTGGTTACTCTCAGTAACTTGCAAGCCATTTCCCTAAACCTGGCATATAAGTTTTCAGAGAGTTATTAGAGGAACTGGGAGCCACTCTCAGTCCTCTCAATCTTGGTGACGTTCTTTTCTCTGACAGGACACAGCAAGTGACAGTCAAGAATGCCTTATAAAAACAAAGCATGTAGCAAAGCTGAGGAACAATAGTGCATTTTTATAGGTATAGTATAAATATAAATCATCAGAATCATTGCTAGAAGGGATTAAAAAGCTGAAGTGTAATAATAAAGAAGATATTCTACTCAGCAGCACTTAATTGTCTGGTCTTAACGCTGCCTGATGCATGTGGAACAACACTTCTGATCCAGGGAGCTGTCTGCTCTGAAGAAGCCTAAAAGTAAGACAAAACTGCAAGGACAAACTGAAAATTTAGCAAGCTTATAAATAGAAATCAAGTTTGGGAGGTATATGGCATATATATGGTATATAGAAAGCCAAGCCACTGAAAGGTGAGGTTTGGGAACTTCATGATGAACCTTGATGAATCTCTCAGTAATAGCAAAAAAAAACACTAGAAGAGAAATTATTTGGTATCTGGAAAACTAAGATTAGAAGAAAAACTCAAGAATATTAACAAGGATGACTTTGTTTGCATGACATCATAATATTTTAAAAGCTCCAGAACAATTCATTCCAAAAAGCATCAAAAATGCATTTCAGAGCTAAGTTGTCACAATTAATGACACCATATTTTCTGTGTGATTGCCAGTGCTTATTTAAGTTGCCTCTGATCTGAAAGCTTCCAAGAAATAGCCCTGGTTACCCTTGGAACTTTGATAGTCTGGCAACAAGAGCTTGAAAAACATGGGAGAGGTAAATCTGTTAAGCTAAAAAAACCAGGAAAAATGTTTTCTTTTGGTGTTTGTTGCTCAGTAGCAACTTAGAAATTGATGGTTTGTTCTACTATAAGTCACTAAATCTTGATTTTCACTGCTAAACTTCCAAAAGGGTCTTTAGAGGAATCCAGGAGACCCTGTAACTCAGAAAGAAGTAACAATAATTGGCAGTAACTTGGAAAATGGCACATTTTCTCTACTGTTTGATTTATCTCATTGTACTGATCACTACCCTTCTGTGCAACTGGGAGATAGACAGCCAAAGAAACTGCTTCATTTGGAAATAGATTTGTTATAATTTAAAAAAAAAAAATCACTGAGCAACTGACTTGCTCTTTTTGAATGTAAACATCTCTGCAGATTAATTTCTGTTTCTACTTAATGAAGCAGGTTATTAAACTTGCTTATCAATTTTTTAAACACTTGTCATCTTTGATAATCTTAGAGGTGTTTCTCTTTCAAGCTATAATATGTATGTCATTGATAAACCAATTACAGATTTCAGAAGTCAAATGATCATGAAAAATGGATAATGAGTGGTAATAATTTAAAAATTCATACTTTTTTTTTAATAGAGCTAGAGATCAGGACAAACCTATATACATTTCAAGATAAAAATGCTAATCATACATGTCACCTTACAGCCATAATCTTTCTAGATAGGTCTCTATATAGCATCTATTAGATGCTAGGAAAAAAATTCTTTACTGTGAGGATGGTGAGGCACTGGCACAGGTTGCCTAGGGAAGTTGTGGATGCTCCATCCCTGGGAGTGCTCAAGGCTGGGCTGGATGGGGTTCTGGGCTACCTGGTTTAGTGAAAGGTGCCCCTGCCCACAGGGCAGTTCCCACAGGTGAACAAGATGATCTTCAAGATCCCTTCCAACACAAACCATTCTATGATTCTATGACAAAGGAACAGCCAGAGTGGCACTGAAGGCACTGAAGACTGTAAAAATTAAGCACAAACCAAATTAGCTCACCAAAGAAGTTTTTCATGGACAATGAGCACAATAGAGATTTGTAATCAGCCTTGGTAGTATTTGCTGGCAGAAGGTCTGTCTCTGTGCAGGTGAAAACTGTCTAAGCAAAAAGATCAAAAAGACCTTGTGTTTAAAGCTGGATGAGGGAGAAAGGATATTAACTGTGATTATTGGCAAGAGTTTCCTACAGAAAGCTAATCACTGAAAAGTGACTGTGTTTAGGCAGGGTTGATCATAGTGTTTAAGGAGAGTGCAGAAGAGATTCAGCCAGAGAAAAGACAGCCTGTATCAAACAAGTAAAGATGGTATTAAGGACTAGAACAGAAAACTCATTACCTTCTGACCTAGATGCTCATTCTTTGTTTAACTTCCCCATCTCTGCTTTAATTTTTCTCTTTCCAAATGATTTCCACATTCAGCTATCTGACCAATTGATTTACCAAAATATGAATATCGATATCCAACTGAGACGGACCAAAACTCTCTAACAGTTTAGAGTTAGAAAGTTTTTATGTTTTATTTGGCACCAGGCTCTGTGTGGGATAGCTCCCTAAGACACAGGGCCCCCATCCCAGAAAACACAAAGCTTTTTATTTACAAAAATTATGACTATCCAAAATACAAATGCATATTGATGACATTAACACCTCCCATTCTCCGCTTTGTATGGAAATGAGCTTAAATGTCATTAACATGTGCAGTGTCTGTCCTGAACTGAGTCAGTGGTCCCAAAAAAGTTGAAGTAACTCATCTTCCTCATTTTGACCTTTTTGCCTTTCTGAACTTTAACAGTCCTAATTACTTTAGTGACCTCTAAGTTTCCTCTTGCATGACTTTTGAACGGGTTCCCACCGAGGGAGGAAATTGGTGATTGTCCCTGCTCCCTACACCAATGTTTGTATTCCTTGTTCTAAGCACAGCTAAACAAACATATAAATGACAGATCATCAGTTATTTGGTAATCAGTTACTAACATCTTAAAACCCATTTCAGGTCCAGCTCTCTTAACTATTTTAATTAACTCTAGCTGGGCCCGAATTCCTTCTTACTCTAACTTATTTCAATACAGCTAGCCTATAACTAAAATCTTTATGTTTCTTCTAAATCTATAGTTCACAGTCATCTTCCAGATGTGTTATAAATACTTGGGGTTTTTTTACTGCAAACTGGCCTGAATGCTCTGGAACTGGCATAGTTTCAAATATGTATCTATATCTTTATCTATATATATCAGATGAGTTTGCACCAATTGATGTATAGGACCAACAGGCATGGATAAAACTGGAGTTTACTGGGCACACAATTCCTAGGAAAGGGATGCTGTTCCTTCTTTCATATGGGCAGCACCACTTACCCCAGGTACCACTTATAGGAAAGTAAAACCTCTTGGTTTGCTAGTAGGAAGCACTAGGTACGAAGAACATTATTTTTTTCTAGTAGGAGCTTTTGGTAGAGAAACAACTGAAGACAACTGACTTTGGTAAGTTTGGTCTGATGTAAAGTGACTGCGAAAACTGGTCTTGATCAGGCTCCTACTACATTTTCCTTTCTACTAAAGGACCTAGTCTACTGCCATAGTTTTCAAACTCAGTCCAGGGACTTCTCTGAACCCTTCCAAGATGCTTAAATTATGAATAAATTCAAGGTAATGCTAATTGTGTATGTTTTCAATGCTGTCCTGGGGTGACATTATGAAGCCGCTTTATTCCTTACCCGGCCGCTCAATGCCCAAGGACGCTGAGCCTTTAGGATGGACCCGGGGGCGGGGCCGGAGCCACGGACCAGAGGGGGCGGCTGAACAGTTCAGCCCAAGGGCTCCAGGGGCTTGGCAGGGCTGAGGAGGGAGTGCACCAGGAGCACTGTGCTGCTTTTTGGGTTTCCTTTGTGTTCCAGCTAGCTGGGAAAAAGTTCTGTTGGTTTTTTCTTGTTCTTTTTTCCCTTCCCTCCTCACTGGTCTGGGGAGCCTGCGGGTGGCCCCGGCTGGTCCGAGCCCCGGTGTCTGTTCCCTGTCTGGGAATTTGTTGTATTTTGAGGGTTTTTTTTAATCCTGTTTTACCCTGTTTTGTTTGTGTGTTAATAAACAGTTTGGTTTCTTTTTCCCACTTTCACTTCTTGTGACCCATTTGGCTCAATGGTGGAGGAAAAGGGGAGGCCCTTTTCCCTACGGAGGAGACGCTCACTCCGGAGTGTTTTCTCCTGAAGTTTTGTCTCCAAAACCAAGGCAAATGCCAACGTAAAGTTTTCTCCACTGAGGTAAACAACACTCTTGAACAAGGTCAAAAACACATTCAGAAGTAATAGCTGCTTAAATCATTTAATGTGACATAACTTTGCCACATCTTAAGACCTTTTAAATCCCAAGATAATCACATTTTACTTAAGCATCGAGAGTAGATTTCAATCTAGCATATTACATGAAAAACACATCTTCTCTGCCACAAAACAAAAAGGTGCTATTTACAGATAAATAGCTAATAGGAGGTTGTAGTTTCCTTGTGAAAATTGGTGAAGGAAAAGATAAAACTGTCTCTTCCCTTGTCTTATAAAAGGCTTTCCACTAAGGTATCTTCAGCCAGAAGTCTCCATGTTAAAGACATAATGGTTTCTAATAATGAAGACACAATGTAAGGCTGCATTTGCAGAAAGACTACCCTGCATTTGTTAAAACATATGGTAGCATACGGCAAACTGACATATGGTAAAGGATGAGTGTGTACATGAAAACTGCAGTTTTCACTCGCATTATCTGTCCATGGTAGAAAAGGAAAAAAAAAAAGCCTCCTTCTCCCTTGCATCTTAGATATTTCTATAAAATCTTCTTG
This sequence comes from Corvus moneduloides, assembly GCF_009650955.1. Lineage (NCBI taxonomy): Eukaryota > Metazoa > Chordata > Aves > Passeriformes > Corvidae > Corvus > Corvus moneduloides. Next base: position 105,170,225 of record NC_045478.1, on the reverse strand, counting down.
CAGCAACTCTAACATTCATTTTTCTTTAATCTGTTGGGTTTTTTTCACAATTGTAAATAAAGATCAAAGTTTGTTTCTATAAAAACTAAAAAAAAAAAACAGCTTGGCAGATTAAGCCATATGGGATTGAGCTAAGGGTATCCAACATCAGATATGGAATTTAGGCTTTACTGAAGCATATGACAGTGAGAATAGGTGGGAAAATATGAGGGGAGAGAAAACCATGAGCAGACATCCCTAAGCAAGCGCACTGAAACTGGCAGACTTGGTTGGATATAGCTGGAGATGAGAATTTGGCTCAAAGTATCTTTGATATTTATTTTAAAATAAAGAACATCTGTGAAAACTGAGAGAAGGAAAACATTTTCGACATTTTATATTTAAACATTTTGAGTAATAAAGTCCCACTCTAAGAACACAAGAAATGTCAAATGTGCCCTATAAATATACATATCTCAAAAGCAAGAACTGATGCAACTATAGCTATTATTTCCCTATTTTCTCTTCAATGTACATTATCTGTATCACTGAAAGACAGCAGAGAACTGAAATTTCCAATTTCCTCAAAAAGGCGGTTGAAAAGTTTGAGGTGCATTTACTCTTAAAAGCTTCAGACTGCAATCTCATCTCAAAATTGCACCATATACAATTATTTTTGTATGGGATTGTCTTATTTCCTCATTATGCATACTACTCATAACCAGCATTTTATCTCTTCACTGTGGACTACAAAGAAAAATAAACTGACTAAATTAACAACAATAATTGGCAACCATCCCACATGGACTATGGTATGCAAAGGACTGCATACAACCAACACTCATACTTTCTATTTTTCTAGGCATAGCTGCAGTTAATATCCAGTCAACCTCTGTTATTGTACACAGAGTGTTTCTAATATTCTTCAGATCCAGGGGTTTTTATTTTGCTGCATCTAAATGGGCCTCTTGCATTGGCTAAGGTTTACCTCATTACTTCCAACTGACATAAAACTGTTCATGAATCTTACATTACTTGGAGTCTCCTTTTAAATGCAGCCTTTCTCACTTATTGGGACAGCATGAGATATTTTAATTTCTGCCTACACTAACGCTCACTGGCCATTGTGCTTGGGATATTATTATCTCAGCACTGAGCAAGCACGACACTCTCACTGTTTTCCACAGCAATTGCATATCCAGTAATGACAGTTAACTACACACTGTGTACAGGCTTCAACATGAAGCCACTCAAGTATTCCATCTTTCAGTGGGAGCAGAAAATAATTATTGTACTCTCTCATCTTGTCAGTACACACACTTTATTTAGAAGATGGTTTTATTAATAAGAGAGGAAATGTTGTCCAGTGTCTATTCACTCCGCTGCACCTGAAAGTGGAGTGATTAGGTGAGAGACCTCTTTCAGATCCCTTTTACAGCTGATCTGCTCTGAGATCCTGAACCACATTTTTCTGCATCCCAAAAGAGTGCCCTATATACCAATCTGCGAGGTGTTTTGTAGTGGAACTGCTAAAGCTGTTTCACTACATGCAAGCCATTCAATATTCATAAGGGAAGGGACAAAGGACTTGAATTTGGATGTCCTGTATGAATGAATGCCTTAATTACCAAACTATAGTAATTCCTCTTTTATTTCTCCTTGTGTGTATGGAATTACTTGGACAACGTGGTGTTATTTCAGCAGCGAGTTTTACCAAGACTATCCAGTTCTGGCACGTGGGGGACCATCATTAAGTCCTGCTTCAAACAATTCTGGGTCTAATGGATTCAATACCATGAGGTATATCTGCTCTCCCACAAACTTCTAACTCCCAGCTACCTTTCATCAGGTCCTGCACATGAGAGAGGCAGAGAACACTCAGTTTGGGAATTTGGCCAGGGCATAAGCTGCACATCTTAAAAAAAAGCTCTGCAGTGAAGAAAGAGTTACACAGCAATCACTGTTTCAACAGACACAAGCTCGCTGCCAAAGCCAACAGACACTTTTCACATATGGCTGGGGAAAGAATAACCTAAAGAAACAGATGGAAATCCTACCTGAGGAGCATATCAAAACACAGGCAAGCCAAGAGAGTCAAACAGAGTCTTTTGTCCTGAACTTGTGAAGGCTCACACAACTTAAGAGTGCAGAAAGTAAGAATAATCACCATGTTCTGAGTCTGTGGATCCCTCTACAAGATCCAGGTGCATGGCTATGTTTCCACAGAGGAATAATACCTTTAACCTAAAGACCAGATACTCTGTGAACTATTAAGTTATAGGCTCACAAGGAACCCTGTCACTGATTTCCCATATTAACAACAGCATTAGCTAAACATTTGAAACCTAGAAATTCTAGCAGTCAAATTTTATTTGCTGCATACATGTTATGGAAGTACATTCAAAAGTGTTCTTTATTTTATCCAGGAATCCTAGAAACCTTCAAAATCTATAGAGGCTTATGAGTGTCTTGTGGAAGACACATCTGTCCAAGGCAAAGAACATGATGAATGCTCAGAAGCTTGAGATGGGAACTGCTTTCTAAGCAAAAACCACAGGACAGAAACGGCAGCCTTTTTTTCTGGTACAGTTTGGAAAATTAATATACTAGATTTGCTGTAGTTAAGACTTCTTTAACTCCTTTCATCTGTTCTCTTTCATGACAATGGAATTAGGTCTACACAATAGAATAAAGAAATGAATTTATCCCAGGAGGAAGCTACTGAATGACAGTAGTTAATTGAGCTAAACTCTTTTTTTTCCACTCACTTTTCCAATTTCCCAGCTGTTAAGCCTTTTTTTTTTTGAGGGAAAATTACTTTTCACCCTATGGGTTTTACTTTTATGACGATAAAATAAAAAACAGCTAGATGCATACAAGTTTCAACTTTGTTTGAATGGAGAAGTTTTGTATGGGAAGCAGTAAAGCAGAAAAACACAAGAGATCAAACCTGAATCTTGGCCTTACCAGCACCATGCCAAATACTGCACACAACACAACTTCCTGTGCATTTATGGATGCTTATCCACACTCAGGACTAAGGCTGGACTTTGTCTTGACCTTTGCAAATTTATCTCCCCATGTTTTCAACCAATTTCTTGAAATCTTTCAAGATGGACAACACATCATTAAACAATGGAGGATCTTGAGCAGCAAGGCTAAGATGCTAAAGCCACAGAGAAGGTATCAGAGAGCAGCAGTCTCCACAGGAGCTACAGCATCAGAAAGCCTCAAAGTCGTGTCAGATTTTAGCTCTTCAGAAAAAGCTTGCGTAATTTGCCTTTTCTTCCTCCCCCACTATTTAAAAAAGAAAATACCAAAGGGAAAAGCAGACATATGGAACAGTCCCTCATATTCTGTGAAGCTTTAGTTATCTACTGTGCCCTGATTTTACCATTATTTAATACAAGAATGATGAAAAGAAATCAATAATCTCGCATGAGACCAGAAACTATTGGTGCTTTGTAGTGTATTCATTATGGCATTTACATTACTGTTATATCCAACTTCTATATTGGTACCAAATAATAAATTAATATTTATACATGTCCATACATATGTGAGTTAATGTACCTAACATTTTGTCTTATATTGTTGAAACTAAATGCTATAAACTGGTTTTTTTAATGAGGAGAGGTTTTTTTTCCAGATCTCAGGGAAAAGAGAAATCACCCAACACTAATCTTTGTAGAGCAGTTTTAAATCTTCCTACAAAGTATTAAACCTAAACAGTGGTATGAAAAGCTGGAACTCTGGCGGCTTCAATATCCCTTTTTGACTAATTAAAGCTTTAAATGCAGTCAGAGTCAGTAACCTGCCACTGCTAGAAAGGTGGGGACATTAGATGATAAAAATACACTCTCTATTATCCAGAACTAAGGAAGGAAAGTGCCAGCAGTAGAGCAGAAGTTTAATATTTTTGTAGTTCTGCGCAAATTTAAATTAATATTATTGGAATCGCAGATATAATGAAATAGAGTCAGACAGGTGTTCAGAGTGGCAAAGTTCATCGAAACATTCTGATAAATCTTACAGATGCTGAAATTAAATACTTCTATTAATCAAGATGGAACAGTGCAGCAAGATTTAGACCCAGTTTCCAGTCTCTCTTATGTTCTTGTTAGTGACTTATATTTAAAAACTACTGTGTTAAATTCACCCTTATTATTGTGGGAAAACCTGGGCATTAATTTACACTCAGACAAAAGTCCCACTGAAAGGAAACATTCCAGGTAATGCAGGTTTGTGCCAGGCAGCTAGTCTGCTGTTTTCCTCCTATGACCCATGGAACACCATTACCAATCTCTACAAACCTACCCTTGCTGACAAAATCAACTCCATATTATATTAGCTTCCGTGCAGATTTTGTATCAAAAATAACAGGAACTCAGTTTTAGGTCCAAAGATTTAGGGAATGATAGGCTGTACACGCTGATGTCTGAAAGACCAACTAAAATAGAACTTGGAAAATATTAAAAATGTTACTGTTAGAGATGTAAATACATAATTCACACTTGCTTGCCCAAAAACTGGCTTTGACTTCAGTACACAATCTTCTCCACAAAAACCTTAGGAAAGGATCATAACCAAATTCAATTTTTATTGCCTATTTTATTTTCAGTGCCTTTATCAAAGTGCAGGGAGAGAGCAAGCTTCTGCCTGAAATAAATACATAAAAATACTGATTGCTGTCTGCATCGAGTTGTGTTACATTGAGGTAACCTTTTGCAGGCTTTCCATCACAGTTTCCTGCCTATGAACAGGCTTCATCCATTCCCAGTGCTGAAAAAGCCCTCAACAAATAGCTTTGGTTGATTATCATAATATCATCTGCCAGTGCTATTATGTTGTATCAGCAGACACATTATGAACTTCTATTTTAGGTGCTAAATTTCCAAACTGTGAAAAAAGGGCTCTGAACAGAAAGTTGATATTCAATAATGAGTAATTTCTGCATACATTTAAAAAGAGCAGTGCATTCATATTTTGATACAAGGGGGGAAAATGGTGTTTAATTCCTATTTCAAGACACATTACTGCATTAAAGCGACTTTACAAGGAATTTGTTTCCTTACTTTTTTTTCCTTTAAGAAGAATTGAGGTGATGCAAGCAAGCCTCTGCATGGTGCACTTTGTGTGTTGGACCCTTTTCTCACATCCAGGGTGTCTTTTAAAGTAAATCTCTTGACTGCTTGCACAAGAATAGCCTTGTACATAGTGCCAGTAAAGTTCTTTATTCCAATGAGCAAAATACAATGACTAGAGAGTTTTGATGAAACAGTTAAGCCCTACAATATAAATCTGTTTTTTTTCTATAATTCTTTAATATTTCTGAGACTTTGAAAATGAAATGGCTAAAATTGCTATATTTGACTTTAAAAAAAATCTACTTTCTAGTAGCTACTTTTATTTTTCAAATCCTTCAACAACAGGTGAAATCCTGGCTAATTAAAGTCAGCTGAGTTTTGCCATTGACTTCAGTGTAACCAAGATTTCACTTACGAAGTTTTATATAAAAAAAACCCCAAACCCTAAATGTAATAAAGAGCTCTGACTAACAGCAAGTGCCAATCTGTTTGATAGATGACGTATCCTATGCACCAATATACACTACAGCTCATAACAGCACAACAAGAACAGCCTTAAGCTACTGAGTAAGAAGTGATGCATATGTTTTTAAGAACAGATTAAATGCAAAATATTGACATTTGTGTTGGTCTATCAAATGCACAAGGTACATTTTGGGAAAAAAAAAGACCAATAAATTGACTAGTCCTGTATAATCAAGTTTTAAATTCTAGGTTTACTAAGATAAACTTTAATAATTCTTAAATGTGCATTAGGAAGATAAATCCTAAATTGAGCTGGCTGAGTGCTTCATGATTGTTCTCTTTATCCATTTAGCCATCATTGAAAATGGACTATATTGGCAAAAATAGTTGTCTGTTTTCCTCTTAATCCCATTGTGTACTCTTGTTTCTGCCAAAGCTTTCAGCAAAAATTTATTTTTAGGTATTGCTAGATATCTTAGCAATAGTTTTTTCTATGACAGATATAAGACTATATATCATAAAAAATATTTTTCTTTAAAAAAATACTCTTTAGACTTGAAATTAATATCAAATGAGAGTAATTGTCTTTTGTAATGAATTAGAATAACTAGTTTTTAAATGTTTATTTTACAAGAGTGCATCCTTCAAACCTGTACAGGGTGCTCCTCTGACAACAATTTTGCAAGACCGAGGAAAAAATGCCATAATTATGCTGTGAATTGTGCAATACTATGGTAAACTGTTGCTAATCATTGTTAATGATGCAATGGTTTTTATTTATAAATCACAGTATATATGACCAGAGTAAAAAAAGCAAATTTGGATGATTATTGTACTGAAGTGGATCTGCTTTGCTGGTTAATTTACTTGAATTCAGTATACATCGATTACAGTAACACAAAATATTAAACCCTTACCTTTCAGTTCATATCCTTGTTATAGAAGTAAAATACTCCCTACATTCAAATACAATACTCTCTATATTAAATGCTTGATAATTTGCAGCACTGATTGAAGGAAAAACTTGACAAGGCAGTACTTATCAAACTGGCCTATCTTTTAACAACATTGAAGAGTTTGGGTTTTTTTTTTCCAATCTATTCTTCAATAACAGATTGATCTGTTATTCATCTATTCTTCAATAACAATCTATTCTTCAATAACAACGTGTTTTATGTCTTTACCATTATTACAAAAGATTGGGATGAATCTGCTATGCTGACCACTGCTAAACTAATCTAAATAGTCAGGAGTATCTAAAAAGTCATTAGACATTTTGATTAGATGTGTAATAGGCAGATGGTGGTCATTTAGCTGATACAATACACTTTAAATCAAACTAAGATCATGAATACAAAAAGATTAATCTAACCCTGTCCAGCCAGGTAAGTCAGGTCCAGGAAGGACCAAAATTCCCTATTTAGTAGATAGAAAGGAAGGTTTTGTTTAGGAAACTCTAACAAGAGCTCCAGGATTGAAACCTCAGAATGAGCCTTTCTCTTTAAATCAACCATGGTTATTAACATTATATGGCAGATTTGTGGTGTGGTTATCTTTTATCTAAACAATCATTTTGTAAAAGATTCCACAACCTGATAATTCTTGGAGATTTGTATTTTCTCTCTCCATCCATTTGCTTTCTTGAACCAAAAGTATATATAATGATAAGGAGCCAGTGGTTTTTTGGGTGTTTTTTTTTTTTTTTTCTCTTTTTATGTGTTAAATCCATTTGCAACCTTTGAAATTTGTTGGCTCCTGAAAGCCAAAGTGGAATTTATACATGCATAAAAAATTGCTCTAATTTAGCTCTGAAAATTTCTAGCAAAAAATCATCGAGGGCTAACTTTCCTGTCCCAAACCCATACTACCTGGAATTTGATATTAAAATATACTTCAGCCCAAAATCCCCAACCAGTTTTAGTAACTACAGTTTTCATGTAAAACTCAGTTTTCATCATAAAACTCTGTCTAGATCAATATATTCACTAAGGAACTGCTCAGCTGTGTGATAAGCACTTCTGAGTGATTTTTAAGCTGCTGGTATAACACGTCCTGAGGAGATACAGGATCACTACTTAAAAAGGTAAGGTTTGCATCAATTTCTAATATAATGCAACTGAGAACAACAAGATCTCAGAAGTGGTTGCTTGAGATACAGGATCTTGTTATTCCTTTGCACATAAACACAACTGATGAAGAATATCAGAATATCTTTTTTGGAGTTCATAAAAAAATGTAAGTGATTGAAGCCTGGTGGCTTTGTGGCTGAGCCAAGACAATACTCAGGTTGCAAACAAAGCACTAAAAATGGCTGCTAAAAATACTTTGGAAAACATGGGGAGAAATTAGTTTTTTGCAACTCAAATTAACTTTGTTCCCCTGGTAGATGACTGAGCAGGAGGTATTATCAAAGTGGAGTAAGGCTCAATACAACAGAATTTTTCTATCTCTTTCCAGATTTGATTTTTTTCCATGGCAAATTAAAAATTAATCAATTAATAAAACTTTTCATATTAATGCATCCCACAACCTGATTCATTGAATGGAATAACTAAAAAGCATAATGAATTGATTGGTCCATGCTGCATATTTTGTCACACGGGTAAGTCACATAGTAAGTAGGTATAACTTCCCACAGTAGATGGAGTTTCAAAACCAGCCACAAATATTGCAGCAAAATTTGAGAACATAAGCATTGTGCAGTAGAATCTGAGTTTCAGGTTGATTCTTCCAGATGAAAGCAACACAAAAACACTTATCTAAAACCATCCCCAGATGGAGTGGTGGTACCATCATGTATCCAGTCAAATATTTGGATTTGGCAATCACTTTTGCAGGATAAACCCCAGTAAAGAGCCTTGCAATTAAAACAAAACAAAAAATATACATTAAGTGACTAATCAAAGGAATTACAATGCATGGATGTTCTGAAACTCAAGTTTCTGTCCCTGTGTTTAATTTTACAAAACAATACGGATGGAGCTAACCAAGGAGCAGGCAGTTCCATGCCTGCTTTCCATCAGATGATTGCCGGGGAATTTCTGTGTCCTTTGAAATACAAGTGGCATCTTCCCACCTGCTGTGTTTAATTTGAGAGTCCAGCACTATCATTAACAGAATTCTTTTTTGAACTGTGTACTATCTCACATTCATTCTCAACAAAAACAGAAAGCTTTTCTCAACAGGCATATGCCTTTATCTTCCCCTGGAGAAAGCAAATCATTCATCCAAAGGATACATGGTAGGTATAATGTTCAAACTCTTTTTGGAGCATTTTAAATGCTGCTTCTTTCCTCATGAATGGGAAACATGAACATAGTCTAAATATCAGTGACTGAAGCTATGCTGAGAAGTTTCTGAGTTATCTGAGCCCTCGTTTAACTTCACAGGCATCCCCTTCTTTAGTGCCGCTGTTGCTTTTGAGCAAGTCAGATCACTAAGGTAGCTAAAAGCATGTCCAGGAAACATGTTCTATCAGATAATTTACATGTGCAGGAGATATATTTTTCATATTCATTCCTGCATAAACAGGATTTAGATTCAATTTATTTTTAGATTTACCAAAACATAAGCATGAAAAGGAGAACAGGATTAGAGCTGAACCATGTCAGCCTTGTAGTGTAGTGAGTCCAGATCACCCCCAAAGTTTAGGTCAGTTCATATGAGATTAAAAAATACATTATCCAGCTCTCACTAGCTAGTCAGTAGAAATAAAAACCTTTCCTAATGTCATCTTACTCTTTATCGATTCTTCTCCTCTTGTCCCCTTTTCAGTCCCAGCTCTCCCTTACATAAGCATAATCAAATTACAAGAGCACTATGTGATCAAATTCTACTTTGCCCGTTCTCAGCTTCATCCCTATTATTAGAGTCTCCCCAGTGCCTTTAATTTAATGAAAAGCCCTGCAGCCTAAATGTCATTGCTATTCCAGATTCCTATTTTAAATCTTCAGGCCCTGCAAGGCCTCACAGAAGGCACTACATGAGCTGGGTGGAGCATGCACAGCTGAATGCAGGTCTGAAGCACTTAGGAACAGACCCAACACCTGAGCAATAACTCCCTAAAGACAGGGAAGAAAAGCAGGAGGGTGTTTATCTCAAGAGGGGTGCATGAGGTATGGAAGAAAGGTTAGATGCTTGCAAATGATACTGGGTCTTAAGCAAAACCAAAAAGATTAAATCTCTCATCTATTTTTTTTTTTATTATCAAGTTTTAAATAGCTTTATGAAAGTGTGGGATTCTTTCTAACCTTTGGGAACAAATAATTCTGATGTTATAGATTATTATTTTTTCAATTTCCTACCCATAAGTCAGAAATACAGCTGTGGGCAAAAATTTACACCTGCAATCAAATAAAGGCTCAGTCATTATGGTATGGTTCTCAAAATGCCTGTTTTCGTTCATGTAGACACTTTTACAATCTTAAATGCACCAAAAAATATCTGCTAATGCCATCCTTACCTTTGGTACCTAGTTCCACAGGAAAAAAAATTACCATTCAATGAAAGCCTTGTCAAAGATGAGCTAAAAATGTATCCTCCTGCCTTTTCCTCTGGCAATTTGGACAATCATGTCAAAGTTATGTAAGGGCCAGAGACAAGAAAATCCACATATGGTAATTCATACACCCAGTTTACTACAACATATGGCACAGTATAACATGAACATGTGTTCACTGCCCTGCCCTCTTCCTTTTTTTTTTTTTTTTTTTTTTAATTTGGGAGCCTTATAAGTAATTTCTGAATGTATGGGAAGTTTTATATGTATGGAAAGTACGGCAGCTAGTAAAGAACTTATTAAAATGGACTAGTGGGTTAAATTCACACAGGAATAAGGGAGATAGTTAGCTAGGCTGACTGTTCATAGAATGCTAGTACAAAAGAAAATGGAATTTTTGGTGATTTCTATCAGTGAGCACAGGCTTCATGGTAGCACCAGTCTTTAGCTCCAATTGCTTGGGTGATTATTTTGTAAGGCTTTCTAATGAGAATCGAGAAACTTTCTGCAAAGCACTTTCTAGAGCAGAAATCTGTTGAATAGGTGGAATTTTAAAGTTCTACAACATATTGCATGTATTATAACTACATTTATATAAATGTATTACATATGCATCATTTTACATACACTACTATATGTATGATATGTAAGTATCACATATATATATACACACATATATATATATATATCTTCCATGGGTACCAAAAATTTGCACATTTTTCTTAATATTTGAGGTGTTTCAATGATATCTAAAAAATCCAGCATGCAAACATAGAAGGAAGCTCATCAGCTGACTCGTTACGTGACAGGCCCAGAGGCAACTCCAAAGCATCAACACAACTGCTTGAGGAGACTGCCAAGGAGCCAGCTGCTGCTACTGGAAAATCTTCCAAAGCTTTGCATCTGTGTCCTGTTACTGCTGTCCAAAAAAAGTCCACCACAGTAAACAAAAGCAATAACAATAATCATAAACAAAAAACCAAAACAAACAAACAAAAAAAAAAAATCAAAAATTCATTTTTGTTGTGAAAAACTCATAACATGTTATATAACACACTATATGCATCAGGGCAAGATGTATCTTTTCTCACAGATATTCCTGTACTCTGCTCATGCGATGTGTTGCTCCTGACTTGCCTCTGGTGCTTTCCATGAACTTACAACAAGTGAGCAGTCAAAATGTTAAGGAAGCAATTCAGGAAACTAATCATGGGTGTGTAGTGGCATTTTAAACACCTAGATCCCAGCTGCCTGAAGGAAGCAGTGGTCCAAAATGTTGTGCAGATGTTTAAAATTGCTTGAGACTGCTAAATACAGTCCTCTCTCAAATAGCTGTCATGTGCTTTAGCAACAACAGGAAAGTTGGACTTCATGCAAGATGGTTTTACAGGATTGAGAAGTGAAAATAGCTCCCTTCTCAGTCTGCTCTTGAGTTTCTGGATCAGTATAGTTGCAAAATTTAATTAGGCAGGATAAATACCTGGATGGGATTCACTTGTCCTAGCTATTAAGCACTAAAATCCCTTCTCTAAATATAGGAGTGGAAATTCAAGCAATTAGAATAAAGTCCTTTCAAAGAATGCTTTTGCAAATTACCTCCGGTTGAGTTTGTCATTACTAAGACTGACAGATACCGGATAGTTTTTTCACTATCATCCTTCAGAAATTATTGAAATATGATTTGAATGATGAATGATTGATCAATGAATGAATACCCAGAATGTTGCAATGGGATATGCTGAACAGGCTCTGGGTCTTTCTGGTACCTATGATCTACAGCTGTGCAAGACTCAGCAATGCAGTATTTTATCTATCCCCCTGTGGAATCCTTAAAAAAAAATAAAATCTATCAAACCAAGCAAATATGACCAACAAATAAAAATCCACATGAACAGAAAATATCCTTGTATGGATAGTTTTATTTTCCTCAAGTAAAGTAGGTTCTCTCTTTGTGAAGTGTTGTCTTTTCTTTATATTGTGGGAAAGCCAGACAAAATTAAGGGACAAACCAAATCTGTGGAGTACTTGAAAGAGAGTTAGCAATACAAACACATCCTCACAGAAAGTTCAAGAATTTTTTAGAGTTTAAGAAGAGGATTTTTTCCTGCGGAACACAGAGCTAGAAAAATGCTCTTGAGTTACAGGTTGCTCAAAGAGAACATTTGCTTATGCAGATGTGGGCAATTCTGTTTCATGAGGTTTAAAAGCTGAGTCATGAGCCTGCAGCATATGGAGATGGGGATTCTAGGTGGAAACATGTCTGGCTTATTTTGGATCAGAAGTCTCCATGGGTAGCCTCAATAATGTGAGGCAGAGTGTCAAGCAGCTGAAAAAGCCCACACTTGGTAATGTTGATAGGATGACAGTCTTTATATTAGGTGCTTTAGGAATAATTTAATCAATCCTTTAAAACCTATGGAAAAGCTGAAGGATATATTTTCTTGGGGTTAAGTTTCCAGTTTATTGCTTTCTCCTTCCACATGGAGACCACAGGCAACTTTCATAAATGACTGGATCTAAAATAATTCCCGAGTTAAGCTTTTTAAAAATTTGGAGGTTTTATGCAAACTGGATTAGTTTTAGGTTCTGAAATCTAACTCATTGAATGATTTATTCTAAACAAGGATATCCTTTTTCTCCCCCCCAGACGTTTGTAGTATTTGAGAAAGGGTTTTAAATGAGCCCTTTAAAATACTGCATTATGTTTCTTGAAGCCTCACTGTGAAGTCTGATGAGCGGAGGAACAGTGATTAATTGTAGTTTGCTGTCTTGCATTCCAAAATAGCAATTTTCCAATTTAAATCTCTTGTATATTTTTGTAAGAGTGTAATTTATATTCTCCCTCCTGTGATTTCCCAAGTTAAGACACGATTTAGATATAATTCCACAATATTAGAATTGGGGAAAATGAAGCTCTTTTGACTGAATATTCAAGCAAAGAATGTGTTTTGGGCTATGCCATAAATCATGCTTGTCAGATCCTTCAAAGGAATTATTCTGTACCACTACCTTGTCTATTATTTAGAAAGCACAGGCACTGAACAAGATAATTCAGCAGTACTGTATCTGATTTACATATGGTTGTCTCCCTTTAATCTAAGGCTTTGAAAGCACTATCTATTTTCAATTTAACTTCAAAATTGTTAAATTTTATTTTGATTGCCTCATAATTGCACTGCATGTGCATATTTAGAGCCTTTTGGGCTTCTACTCAAAGATGATCTGGGGGTTTGATGATAACTAATGAACCATGGCAACCAAGTGGTGCTGAACTCTTACATTCAAGACACATAACTCACCATGAAATTACTGACACTTTAGGTTAGGCTGCTCTCTTGTTCTAAACATTTTTCAGGAAATTTCCTAATAGAAATCTTCTATGGAACCAAGAGATTAATTCACAACAGACAATCAAGCATAAGGAAGCAATCTTCCAACTTATTCCAGAATTTTACATTTCAAGTACATGTTTAATAATACATTAATCCCCAAACCTGCCACTGGACCCTCCATGTCAAAAAGTTACCTATGAACCACTTTCCCACAGAAATGCTTTTCAACAGAAATGTTTGTTTTCAAGTCATTTATATTAAGAAACATCACGTTTTTATATGGCAGATGGAAAGCTGAAATCATTTTTTATAAAAATAAACTAGTAAGTGAAATCCAGTTGAAAACTTAAGAATTTAAATATGCAACTAGGGTGTAAAGTTCTCTGTTTCCAAAGTTTAGAAAATATTATTTTGATTTCTTAAACCACTACTTATAAACTGAAATATCAATTTGCAGAACAAAAAAATAAAAAATAAAAAAAAAAAAACCACCAAAAAGAAGGAGAAAAAGATATGACAAAGTAGGAGTTGTTCTACATAGGAGAAAACAAATCATTGCAAAAACAAAGATTGAAATTTGAGATGATTCTTACTGTAGAATTTTATTGAAGGGAAAAGATGAAAACAGTACTCACCGGCTGGAAAGCTTAAATTGGGAAAATACTTTGAAATGTGTGCTGACAGTACGTATATGATCTGCATAATAATAATTAGGGCAAGTGTCCAGGAAGCACCATTTAATTATTTACTTTCTTTAAGAACTAAAGACATAAAATTTTGTGTAGCATTGAAACTTGTGCTATGCACTGCCCTCTAAAATTGTAATTGTAGCAAGGCAGAGACACTTAAGCTAAACTGTTTTGTGAATCAATACAGGTGTGGCAGAGTATGCTTCAGACTGGACTGCACAGATTATTTGGGTCCACACATAAATGCAGGTTTGACTAAAGAACCTGGACACCCCCAGGGTTTAACAATAATCTCATCAATTTGGTTAACACCAGCTGGATTTATTGGTGTAAATTGTAGTCACACCTCTGATTCAGACTCATAAATCCATTTATTAGCACTTCAGTCTCAGGCGATTTAAACACTAAAGCAAAACTCCGTGCAATGCAGGCACCTGAGACACATAAAACTTGAAAATATTTATTCCACAAGTCGGTTTTGGTAGCCAAATAAAAGTTTAAAGATGAATCAAGAAACACAAGTAACATTTTGCAAATATGTAAGTATATATTATTAAACCCGTTGGAGTTTGGTTCTTTTAAAAATCTCACTAGGTGTCTATAAGCATGTTTAAGTCCATAACTGTACTTATTTTTCTCTCTCCCTCCCCTCTATTCAAAAATATAGGAAGGTCTGAAGTGGTTTCCCACTCTGAATGATTCACCTCTGTATTTAATGATTGTTATTTCCTAAAAAGCATTAATAAATGCCAAGAGGACTGTTTCAAGGGCTTGTAAAAATAACACTAAAAATCAAAGATTTTCCTTTGGAAAGCCCAGACTGCACCAAACAGCAAATGTTTCAAGTTTCATTCCCAGCTCACTATTTTGACTCCTGTTCTGTATAGTCAATGGCCTCACTGTGCATCTTCAGGACTACATTTTTACATTTTTAAAATTCTACTAAACACTACTTTTTGGGGGTGGCAGCAGAGGAGGGGGGAATTTTTAAAACTATTTTTAACACTTTTTGGCGTAGCCTCTTTCTTCTGTAAAAAAGCCAAGCCCCCTTATTTAACATAGGGAAAAAGCACAACTTAGTTCTTTCAGTAACTGAATACTCCTCTTTTTGAACACATGCTCCCTTGTGACACAGGTTGAATCACAAGCTCCCTTGTTAAAGTCCTAGCACTCTGTTATTCACCATAAGCTATGGAAATGCCACTAACTACTCCACTAGTTTCTGTTTTGTAAGTAAAATGTCAATTCTCTGCACCTTCACGTGTTTCTGATATGCATCAATGTGATGCTAGGAGCCTTAGCAAAGATATTGTTTGGTTTAGAAAAAAATTAAATGAGGCAAAGAGAGTCTGCTTTGACATTTTAAATTTTCTATGAAGTGGACATATGTATTTGCATCATGACTACATCTAACTTTGAGCAATCATTAGCCAAACAAGGATATCACTCCAGCAAAAGCAATTCCTTACTGTTTGCCTAAGGTGTCATAGCACAATTCAGTGACATCTGAATGCCCACTATTGTGGGCAACAGAAGAAAGAATTATGTTTTTCCTTTCACCTTACAAAAAACCCCAAATGTATATGCAGAAGAAAAGTTAATTACACTGACAAATCAAAAAGAATAGGGAAACATGTATTTGTTGGTTGCTGGAAACCTAAAATTAAGCAAAAAAACCATGAATGATTTCTTTCATGAAAGCTGCAGAGTATACCTCCCACTAGCAGCTTTGGGAATCTATCCTGTACTGTTCTAAAATTGCTAAACAATGGATGCAACTTTGCAACATAATTTTCTACACTGGAAGTTTCCTGATTGCACATGTCTTCATACAACAGTACCCAGTTCAATCTTGTTTGGTGTTTTCAGCTGAAAGCATAATCCAAAAGAACTGGCCACCAAAATAAACAGAGCAGAAAAGCAAAATGACAAATACGGAAGGCATATCAATCTAGTAATTATTCCTGTTGACCAAACCTCAAAGGCAATATGGGAATTTTTCCTAAAGAACAATCACTACCTGTACATGCAAATAGACCACCTGGGTGCCTTAACCGATAGCTGCAGGAATGTTTTTTTACTTGCACATATTGTTTTTAATCTACACAAGATGGGGTGTGAGCTCACAACTCAAACAAGTGAGTGCAACCAGACTGATCCTCCATGGCACTGAAGATCTGTATACTGTAATATAAACTTAAACATCTGTCACAGCGTGCAAAACTTTGATTGTAGATACTGAAGGAAAAAGCAATTTTTCCTGTACTTGCTGCAGCTTTAAATCACTAATGAAAGAATATGAGGGAACAATCTTGCTATTGTATACCAAAAGACCTTACTGTCTGCTCCTTGAAGTGTTTGGATATTAATAAATTCTGAAGTCATAGGTAACTAGATAAGCACTGTACAGAACTTCTGTCAGTGCCTTCTGACGTCAAGGACTTTCTTGGTAGTGATAATTAGCTTTAAAATACTCCTCTGAGATCATGAGATTCAACACTTAACTGTGATGGCTTCTGTACTGCACGTGGCAGTTGTTCAGGGCAACTGGAAGTCTACTCCCTGAACAGCCACAACCTACTTTTTGTTTCAATTTGATCAACAGAGTGGTTGCCAGCAAAATCTAAGTTATGTATTAGCAAAAAATATATTGAGATCTGAAAGGGCTGCTATATACAGCACATGTAAATTATTTACATCTAGTCAACCCAAGTGACTGCAGACATTGTAAGAAGCACAGCTGCTGCTGGTGCTAGAACCTTGAAGCTGTTTTTTAATATGAATATTCATCATTACACTCTTAGAAGACTGTAGGGGAAAACATAGTCAATAAAAGTATATTCTGTGTTTTGTAATCAGTAAACAACGTAAGCAAAACAGTATGTGGAGGATATAGAGCAGCTGCTCTTTCCAAATGAATGCCTAATTGTGAAATATTTAGACCTCAGCACTATGATTTCCTTAACAATTCTTTTTCTTGTTAGGGTACATTGGATGTCCTTGTGCTTTATTTAGATTTTCTTTTTTTTTTCTTCTCCACTCACGTTACCACAGGGTCTAAAGCAAACAATCATGGGACAGGGGATTCAGATAATATAACTTCACAATTATAACCCACATTTTTACAATGCTTCTTATCCCAGGGCATCGCTAGACACCATAGTTATAGCGTAGGTGGGAATTTCCTACTGATAAGCAAAATATACTTATGGCATGGGGAATCCATTTGCCACTGACACTTTGGATTGATGGAGAAACCCATAATATGTGCACCACTGTTTGACTCCTGGCCCTCAGGCAGAAGAGTGGTTTGAGCATGGAGTGCAGCAAAGCGCACTTTGGAACCTCACCAATGAACTCTATAATATTATACAAGTTAACATTCCAGAACTTAGGGCTTGTAATCAAGAACATAAAGCACACATGGAAGCAAGATTTCCTTGCAGCACAGAGGCTATTCAGTAATTGTGACTGCACAGGTAAATTCCTAAACCTGTGTGTAGTCCGCGTATAATCCAGAGTAACTCATCACAGGGATGCCAACCAGCAGTAGACATTTGCTTTCATGGCAGCGCCTGAAAAATCTCCTCTATAATGAAAACTCCCCTTCTTAGAACTCACTATGCCTTTGAACATTCCAGTGTTGCCCTTCATAAATACAGTGACCACAGATTGAGCACTTTTTAACAGCTTCATTCTTGTTTCATATTGTTTTTCAGGAAAAGATTTGGTCTGTTTAAATTATACTCTGTCCTAAGAAACAAATACAAGCAGTTTTATCTGTGCAACAATAAAAAAGATAAATTTTACTGTTCCCAATACCTTCTAAAGCCTCTACAGGGACAAAAAGGTGCTATTATTTCCAAAAACACTTTTTATTTTCAGAAAATACATTATAGTGTTTAAACAATTTTTTATACATCTGAGTGAGAGTGCCTAAACCTCTCAGCAACAAATTAGAAACATAATCTTTCAGCAAAAAAAATTAGGATGCATATCTTCTTATCATTCCCCAAAGGAGAAATATGCTTATATAACTTTAGGTATTGCAGGGATAAGGAATTTTTTTGTATTTGTAGAATGGAATGCAATTCCTTGACATTCTAAAATATGAAATTCAAAAAGTGTTATATGTATGGTGGTAACCACTGCATGAATCTTCCCAGCTGAAAAGGCAAAATCTGTACAGCAAACAAATATTAATGTTCACCAGGAGAAAACTGGACTGAGGTGTTAAACATCTAAAAGTCAGCTGATCTCAAAGCACAACCACCATTTTTTGTACTGAATTAGATCACCAGCTTTTTTATCACCAGAGACTACATTGTGAAAGACAAAGCTCTTGTATCGTTAATATTACCGTGAGCTTCTTTGATAATGCAAATATCCAGTAAATGGATATTTACTGGGCATCACTTAGCACCACTGATTCACCTCTTGCCACCTTGTTCTCCTAAACCCTATCCACACATAAAGGCCATGAAAAAATCAGTATATTGAAAGGTTGTACAATACAAAAAGTTGTACAATACAACTTTCCTGTACTTCCTGCTCAAACTGTTTGCAAAGAAAAACTGAGGGACACAGATATAAAATGACAAAAAGGGATTGGGGAGAAGCTGCAAACAAGTCAACTAATTGTTCTTGACCACGTTTTTGTTTTTCCTATACTTACTGAATGCGTCAGGTGAGCTTCCCTACTGTGCAGATTCCAATATACTTCCCCATTTGATGGACATGTTGAGTGTCACCTTCTGGATCTTCACACAACCCCACTGCTCTTCCCATCATGCTGGGAGTGACCTTCTGTTCTGGCATTACTCCTTATGCCCTAGACAATGAGTTCCTGACCTGCACTAAGAATAAAATCACATTCCCAGCCATCAAGAATGACAAGTTCCATGCACAGCAGGCTTTCCATGCTACTGAGGTACAGTGCCAGATGTTCCGATAGATATTTAATGACTATGACATTTTATTTTTATTTATTTAGTCATTGAAGGGAATTATTATTATTACAGATAATTTTCAAATTATTAGAGCACATCAAATGATATTTTTATTCATTTTTTGCTACTAAATGGTAGTGGCATAGAACATTTAATGCAGCTTTATATCTGCTGTATCTCAAAATGCAACTGAGGAATTAAAAATTCTTAAATAATGGGATTGTCTTGTGTTGACAAAGAAATATACTGTAGGTCTCCTTTTTCTTTGCATAGGTATCATAAGAAAACAGCCAGATGAAAACCAGAAAGACCACTCAGCCTGAATCTTCTGTAATGAGTTTTAAAGAAGGTTTTTCACATTTTCTGTCTTTACAATTACTATGCCATTTGGGGGGTGAGGGGTGGGAATTAAAATATTTCAAGCATGTTTTCCTGGGGGAATAAATTGAGAAATGAAGAGATATTTCTTTATAATGTCAATCTTTACAGACACAATCCATATCCTTTTGTTTGTTTTTTTGTTTTAAACCCTGGTGATAATGGTTTTAGGTGTAGTATTTACTTCAAGAGCTTGGAATGTTTGCATTTGGATAAGCAAAAAACACAGGTTTTTTCTACTTACAACCAAGTAAAGTCAAGTAAATACATTTGTTTCCTGAACCTTTCTAAAAGAACATTAACGTCATCTATGCATAACAAATATTGTCAATCACAATGAAGGATAATCTATTGAATGATATGATTTTAACTGTTTTAATTCCCTTTACTAACATAAAGCAAACATTTAATTATAACAAGTGACTAATCTGTTCACTCTATTTTGTCTTAAGCTTGTCTTCTTTGTTTTAGAATTTTCATTTTCTGAAAAATTGTTTTTAGCTACCTGTTCCTTATCAGCAACTATCCTTCTACTATCTGCTTTCTCTTTAATCTCTTATGCAGGCTGTTGTTTTATTCTCCCTTTATTTTCACTTTGCCCATCCCTGCTTTTCCTTCTCCACAGAAGCTTGTTTTCTAATCTGTCCTATAGAAACTTTCTCTGTAGTATTTACAAGCCCTTATTTTCAGACAGATGTTCTAAGCATATGCTGAGGTGCAGAATCAAAATTCTCTTAACACTCCTTTGGCATAGCTTATTGTAGAGACACAAAGGCTGAGAAATTCTGACCTCCAAAATATGAAGGATCTCTACAAAGGCAGAGCTGGCATTTAACTAAGCCTTTGTTATTTTGCTTTCATAGTTTAAATAGGTAATAAATACAGAAAAGAAAAAATCTGATACAGCAAAACTAATGAGAGAATCTGGGTTAAAATCATATGAAATGCAGAGTGAAAGTGCACTTTAGTATGTGCAAGAAATCACTGGATCACAGAGTTGTTAGGGCTGGAAGGGACTTCAGGAGATCACCCAGTCCAACCCCCTGCCAAGGCAGGGTCACCTGGAGCAGGTGACACAGGAGTGAGTCCAGGTGGGATTTGAATGTCTGCAGGGAGGGGGACTCCACAACCTCCCTGGGCAGCTGTACCAGCGCTCTGCCACCCTCAGTGTAAAGAAATTCTTGCTCATGCTGAGGTTTTAAAGGTTTCCAAACTTCTCATGTCTGTTTATGGCCTTGTCCTTTCACTGGCCATGACTGAAAAGAGCCTGGCACCAGTCTTTGAATATTTGTATGCTGTAATGAGATCCCCTCTACCTTGTCTTCTCCAAACTAAACAGGTCCAAATCCTGCTCAGAACTAAATTTTCACCAGTAAGAAGAACCTTGACACAAAAAAAAAAAAAAAAAAAAATCAACTTTAACTGCTTACAGTCCACTATGCAATGGAGTAAAAAAAAACAAAAAACAAAACTTTAGGCTTACTGGAGATAAAAACATTTATTTTTAACCTAAATAGATCCTCAAGAGCAACCAAAGTTGAATTTTAAAAAGACTAAGGTTTAGAAAAATATTTCTGAACAAAATGTAATTGTGACCCCATTTTTTAATTAAAAAAAATCTATTTTCATAGCCAATTACAGCTGCCAATTTATCAGTCATTCAAGATGCAAGTTTTTTCATTAAAATAATAAAGAAAGGAAGGCAGTGATGTAAGATCATTTAAGATACAGGTTCGCTGATTCTCTCTGCAATTAATGAATGAATTAATTAAACTTGACAAAAACCAAAATGCACTAGACAGCTCATCTAAGAAGCAGTCCCAATTTGGCAGATGACTGTAACCCAAAGAGCAGCTGAGGTTACCTGAAAACTAACTGGTCAAAAAAACCATTTATGCCACTGGGGTCGGGACTTGCACATTTCTGCTTTGATTACAGTCACAAACAAGCTCATTTGAGTGAGTTAAGCACAACTTCACGTGGAAGAGTTAGGGAGCCAAAGTGCCTTGGAACAGAAACTCATCAAACCTGCAGTATCCACTGCTTTTTCCTGTGCAGATTTTTCTCGCACATAAATACAGTATCATGAAAGATACTCGCCATGGAATTATTGAGTTCTTGCTTCTAGATGTTGGACATCTAAGATGAGCACGTTTGTGCGTCAGCTGTGGTCTGAGACCTAAATTTTCTCCAAGTTTGCTGGCTCTGGGCTTGATGGTTTGGGTTAACTCTTTTTTTAAACTTCAATTTGGAAAAAAAGAGAATTTAGGTGCTAATTTCTCAACTCAGTCAGCAGCTAATTAACAACCTGAATGGGAACATGAAAAAACTACTACACACTGAAAGAGAATGCCTCTAGATTTGCCAAATATAATCCTGTTTGCAGGTTTGTGTTGGTTTTTGGTATTGTTTTTCGATATTGTTTTTCCGTGGCAAAGTTGTTTCAGAACAAACTTCTTTAATTTTGCACTGAGAAATACCTCACAAACGTTTATCTTTCATTACTGTAATTTCTTGCTCAGATTGATGCTTCCTCTAAATGGCAAATTCTTACTTTGAGTGACAAGTGATTCTGAGTAATTTGAGTGTTTGCAATAGTCTTCTCACATTGCCTACACAGGTTTGTTTTCCCATTTGTCTTATCCCATACCTATCTACTAAAGAAAACAGAAAGTAGATTAAGGATTTCAACTTAGACATTTTTCATATTCAAAAAAATTATTGCTTATGAATATTGTGGCTCTTGGGAGTTACACTTCAGAACTCCACACAAATGCTTTTAAGAAAGACACCACCACATCCTCCTGTGAAATTCCAGACTATTACATCTATGATAGCAAGGTAAGCAAACAACATTCATCCTAATACTTGATAAATGTTACAAAAAACGGGTGTACACAGGGTTGAACAGTCAATTGGTGTGCAACACTGACACTCTAATCGAGCCAATTTCAATCAGAGTCAAAATGGCAGTATCATCCAAAAACCAGCAGGTTGATGACAGGTATTGATGACAGGTGTCATCTCACTGAGGAAAAAGATGGCCATGGTTGTCGGCATTATGTGATTCCCTGCTGTATGGGACAGGACACCCAGGAGGGGATGCTCCACAGGGGGCACCCATCACCATCTTTCCTGATGGCCACTAGAGAATTTTCCTTTCTCTGTCTACCTGTTCTGCAATACGGACGTAGCTGTAGGTCACCAGCTACATGTCCCTGGAATAAGAAAGACTTCGTGCATGTCTGGCTGCCTCAGCTTTGTGTTCTCTAGTTTGTTATACCAGTCATTAAAATACAGTATTTATTCTTCATCTTAGGAGCCATTGTCTGCTTCATGTTTTCTGCAGAATGGTCTGAATAAAAAATACTTAGCACTAATTTGTACTAAAAGGTCACACTCAGGTAGGTAAATTCGCATTTCCTCTAGTTCCGAACACGAGCAGAAATGGCACATGGCTGCAATGAAGCCAGAAGACACAGTAGAAACATGTGCTGCCCTAGTGCTATTAGACTGCACAAGAACAAGCCACTTTATTTTAGTATTTGTATGATCAGAATGATGACGTGGAAGCAACTTTATTGCTTTTTGTAGAATTTGCTCTCTGGAGTCTTTCAAAATATGGAATTTAGCTCCTTTTTGTGACATTGACCTTTTGGGGTGAGTGTCTTGGTTGATGTTTCCTATGAACCCCAGAAGGTCATCATTGCAATGTTTTTTGGTTTTTGTTCTTTTTTCTTTTTCCTCTAGGTCACTCTCAAACTTATCACCTCCAACTTTAATGTTTAGGCTCAAAAGATAATGGTAACAAAGACAACAGAGTGTGAAGAGTTTGCTCATCTGTTTGTCTCGTTGTTCCTTTTTTAAACCAAGTGGAAGAAGGGTAAGATGAAAGGAAGAAAAATCAGTTATTCTTTCTCTCTTGTGAATGCAGCCATGGGAAACTGTGCTCCACAGGTCGTGAGACTTAAATTACAAAGGCTAGAGGCTGGTTTCAGTCACCTCACATCAGAGCACATGTCTGCACTTTTTAATTTATATTTTCCCCTCAGTTTACAGAAGGCTGCCTGAGATCAACATCGTCTTTTGATCTCCCTGAAAGTCACTTGTCCCTAGGTAGGCACATCACATATATAGAGTTATCTCTGTTCCTCACCCAGCGTTTTAGTCTTTCCGTTGTTTCCAATCCATCTTTTAGAGACACACACAAACGTGCTCTTCCTAGCCAACTCAGCAAGCTGTCCTACCTGGAAAGCACAGAATGTGTCTCTGGAATGGCTTTTTAACAAGTTTCACCAGGATGCAAAATTACCTAAAATGACACTGTGGATGGTCAGATGGAGCTGTCCACAACAGGCACCTGGAACTAACATGCAACTGCCTCAAGCTAGGGAAAGCAAATTTGAGAATAAAGCACCTCTTGGAGAGCAATTGCCCATGTGTGTTCCCACTGTGAGAGATTCACATTTGTGAAAAGTAAAATCTTGGCAGGCAACCCCTTGATGTGCAGAAATTTGCAAATCATTTCAATCTAAGCAATTTCCCCATCCTTACCAGAAAGCACTAAGGCTGCAATTGTACCTTGATAATCATAGCTACTGAATTCTAAGCAAAATGAAATTTCAGCAGAGTCAACACTGTTAAATACTAAAATGCTTAAGAGAAATGGCATTTAATTAAAATATCCAGAACTTTTGTAGCTAATGCATCAAACTTTATATACTAGAAACCTAAACCCAGGATTAGTGGAAGTTTTAAACAGGGATTAAACAACATGAAGATCTGGCATTATTCTGATAAAACTGCAAAACACAAGAGTGCTCCTCCATCCAGCCCCTCACCAAAATGTGAGATTAGAGTTAGTGACACCACATACCCTTCTCTTTCACATCTCTCTTTAGATATCTCACTGGTTAAGAAACAAAAGCTCGCCCAGGAATAAATGTAAAAAGAGGGTTTAAATGTCAATAGTTCCTAAAGGTAAGCTCAGTCATTCAGCACATTTCTAGCACTCACCAGAAACATCTGGTCTTGCAAACAGTGAAAAGTGAATGAGTTGTATCATGGGTTTATCCCAGCATGGTAAAACCTCTGATCTAATCGTCACACTAAGATCAAAATGAGAAAAAAACCCAACAGAGCAGAATAACATAAAATAGAGCATGTTGTGAGAGAGTCTGAAATGGTTTAGTGAGCCAGGATAATTGGTTATTTATTAGGTAAACTTTCCTGGCCTCAGACAGCACATGTTACTCTCAGCCTCTTTCTAGGATTTAGAAAGAAGTAGGGAAAGAGCAGGGTATTAGTTACACAAACTGTTACTTTCATTGCACATGATAGCACACCTTCTTGCAGTCTCAAACACCAGACCAAATCCTAGACACTAACATGAATTTGAGCAATCAAGTCACCTGAAAATTATGAACAAACTGTTGCATGTGACCTGTGTAATCCCATCCCTGCACTTGCATGGCCAGCTGAGGTGGAAATTTACCTATTTTCAAACTAATCCTAAAATATCAACAGAAAGCATGGCTCTCTTCAGTTGTTCACTTTCTCCAAAATGGCATTTAGAGTAGTTTTGGATTAATTTTAGTATTAAGCTTGTCAGATGAGCAACACCACCACAGATTTCAAGTATGAAGGAGTCCAATGGAATGGAAACTGTTTACTCAAACTCTGAATAGAGCTGCAGCTTATTGCATGAGATGATAAGGTTCTGCAGACTTCTATATGTCTCCAAAAGGGGGAAAAAAACAATATAGTTAAATAATTCTTTTTTCATCTTAGATTTCTGGGGTCTTGAAACCTTTTATTAGAAATGCTTCTCCTACCCACTCTCTATTTCTAATGGTTTTCCCACAAAGTGCTACCTACCATCTCCTTTTTTTTTTCTTGTAATTTAACTGTTTTCCAAATTTTTGGTCAACAGTAACATTATGGGAGATAAGCAACTAATGATCAAATTTTAACAGATTACAGGTCTTAAGCCTTAGAGACAGGACACAATAGCATGCAGTATGTGATTTTATCTGCGAGACACCCATTTTCTATCATTAAACTACACCATATAAAAGGAAAAAGGAACACTGTAAGCACAGTTATTTCATCAAACAAAATACTCAAGGATTTTAAAGGTGCAAAAAAAAAAAAAATTGCAAAATCATATGCCATAAGACTCTAACCATGCTGGAAAAATAAAACCAAAGTCTTGTAGAATATTGCTTTAGTTAAGGAGTGCTAGTTGTAGGATGTCTGAATGCATACAGGCACCAGCTTCCTAATGATTAGCACAGTTTCATTGACAGGCTCGGCTGCAGAATCACAAAGCAAACATAAATTGCAGAAAATTAGCAGAAGATTTTTTTTCTTTCAAGAAAAAAGTTTAATGGATGTTTTGCCTGAGGAGCTGATTTCGATGGCTTCTCAGCAGACGAGGCCGTGCTGCCAGGAACCACAGGAGTGTACAGTAAATTTAATAATGGCCCTATGCCACAGCATGGTTTATACAGCTATGCAGCAGATCCCCAGTCAGGCACAGGCTCTGCACATTCAGCACAGGAAACTGAGCATTTCAGAGCCATGAAGGCCTGGGTCTCATTAGGCAGAGCTAGAACTTGTGGCTGTCTACAGAGATAGCTGCCTCTTAAAAATCCATCTTGCTTCCAAAGAATTTAGCACAACTTTATCAATAAACTCTGTCACAGTGGAATTAGCCCATAAACAAAGTCACTGAAAGACGCCTAAAGGAAAAGGAGATTTGGAAATATTTGAGAAAAGATAAAAATGAAGAAAATGTAGTATCAGGAGGAATTTTTACTACATCCAATTGATCACCAGATTCATCTCTCCCAAATTAAACACACAAAACAAAACATCAGGTTCACGTTGCAAATACATGAAGTAAAAAAAAAAAAAAAAAGCCAAGCCAGGAATATTGATATCAGAGCATGCCATTTGAGTTACAATTGGCAATAATTGCCAGTCTCCGTTACGGAACATTTTAATTTACTCATGGCAAACTGACATTCAGATAGGTAGAAAAAATTATTTCCTACTTTTAAAATCAGCAAAGAAATTGCTTCCAGTCTGATCTTTACAACTGACTAACCCCAGCATAAACACAGGGCAAATATCAGCACTGAAAGGAAAAAGGTTTCAGAGGTGATGCTTAATCATGGTAGCCACAACATCATTGCTTGCTTATTTTGCTGTCTGCAGAATTGATACATATGTTCTCATGAATAAATTCATTGATCTCTCTCTCTCAAACATTAATATGAACAGGCATCATGCTACAGAAACATATCCATTTGGGATGCTCTAAAACCTTCTGGGAAAAAGTGCACATAAAAATAGACATTGAAGATGAATAAGTATTTTGTTATTATCACCATTTTCAAGTGTCTCTATCATCGATGAACTCAGACCTCAAACATCATTACATACTTGATGCCTTTCTCAAAGAGGTATGAATTATTGCTGCTAGTTTGGAGTGGACAAAAGTGTTCATTGCCATGTTAATGCTGACATGTCCTCTACATGTCCAACACATTTTCCTTGAAAAGTTAACACTCTTCAGTCTGCTGGATAGCAGAAATCATTCTCTGTGTACCACAATAGATGAACAGTTTATTTATTTGAGTCCCACTCACACCCTACAGGAGTGAGTCCCAAACTCACTCTTCCTATGCAGGCAGAAGAGCCACTGTGGGTGGGGAGCAGGAGTGTGCCTGTGAATCCCAGCGATGACCCAGGTCAAGGAAGTCAGAGACAAAAGAAAACTTTAAATCTCCTCTTTGAGTCCGCACTGTCCTTGAATTGCTTTGCTGTCCTGGAGGCAGGGGGCAGAGGGGACATTTTCTGTTCTGACAGTGCTATTGCATTCTATCTTCTTAAGGTAATTACTCTGGCTTTCTTGAGATATAGTGGATTTTGACTTAAGGCCTTTTTATGCTACTCCAAGAGGAAAAAATAATAAAGGTTTTAAAGTGCTTGAAAACAGCCTCAAGTCCAGAAATAAATAACTACAGAATTACATCCTAAATGTTTACTAGGCTGAGGGAAGAGATAAATCACATTATATCTAAATGGAATAAATATACTAATAAATAGAAGTTTTGGAGCACAGATGGCAGTAGAAATAAATATCACTGCAAATCTTTTCCTTTTAAAAGCTGATTTAAAGGGAACATAAATGATGACATAATCATATTTAAAGGACAAGTGTAGGTTAAATAATTTACATATATTAAATAGCTGAGCCTTGGCAAAAAAAAAAAAGAAAAAAGACAGTGTGGACAGGACCATTCATCACCACTAGACATTTTTGTTGCTCTCTGTGGCAGAGTGGTATATGAAGCCTAATTATTTTACGTTACTTTCTTCAAAAGTTAAAACATATATATACAAAACCTAAAGAATTTTATTACCACAGTGAGATTTACATAGGATTTTTTACTAAAAGCACAGGCAATATGCAGTGATTTCTGCAACCACGCTGGAGTGGATTACCACAGCTCTCCTTTGTGCCTTGGCAACACACGACCAAAATACAATTACGGGATCGCTGCCACCTGCCAGCTTGAGGAACCAAACCACACGCTCCCACAGAATAATAAAGAATGCTAAGATTAAAAAGCAAATGAAGGTTAAACCCTAAAGGTCTTCAGGGACCTCTGGGCTGTGTGTTACTCCTTTAATCCATTTTACTTGCCCACAAAGACGAAGACTCTTCCCAGTCAAATAAGTCCATCTAATGAAATGTCTGAATTTTCACACAACTGAACATGTGCAATGTGCAACTCGTATTAAACCTCACCTTTGGATTTATAGCTTTTTCATCTTGAAGCAGGAAAACGAAAATAGGCAAATTGTTCCCACTGTCAAAAACCCCAGAAACTCTGCTAATAATTTCACATTAAGAAGACATCTTAATGTGAAAAGAGGATTACTGTTGTATATATCAGTCTGAAAAAATTCCAAAATGTTGTTATTGGTCCATGATTAAATTCTCACGCTCCCTTTCATTTTCAAAAAAAAAAAAAAAAAAGGCAATTATATTTTAATAGAGTGATGAAAAAAGGATTTATTCAGAATCACTTAACAGTGATATGAAGGAATAATTTTAATTATCTCTGAGAGTGTATTAATCTAGAAGTTTTTGTCTTCATATGAGACCACTTTAATAATTCTGTATGTGTTCACATTTTTACTCCCATAAACTTATATATTAGATGTGATTTGAGAATATTCACTGGGGAATAGTGTTTACCAGTGTACAGGTGCTTCTCAATAGTCCATATTTTGGTTTAAATAAACCTAAACATGAACAAGGGCTTGTGTACAGATATTCTGTGGAGTTTCTTCCCCACACTTTCTATTATTAAAAATTGGAAGACTTTATGCCCTTAATACTTAAGACCAGTTAGAACTTGGCTTGCAACTACCCAGTATCACCCAGAATTTATCACCTAAGGCTGTACAACTACTTACACCTACAAAAAAGATTATGATTCCCTACAGACTTCCACATTCTTACTCCTTCTTGCTTAAGCTTTCCAGTTTTCAAAGCTGTTTCATGCACAACTCCACCAATATTTACGCATCAATAACTTAGTATGGCACAAACTGAGCAATATCAACCTCTGCTCCCAGCATCCCCTCCCCATACTAATTACTTCTGGCATATCAAGTTGAAGACATTGCTCCCCAAGATCTTCGCTTAGGATGCAGAGCTGGCCTAAGAAGTTTATAAGTCTGATATTTGCTCCAAACTTATCCCCCCCACAGCCGCCACACTTGTGCTGGGGATGCTGAATTAAATGATGTGACTTAAAAATATCTTTGCCATCCCACTTCCACCAACACTCCCATTTTGGAAGGTACAATGGACCAACAGTTTATAGAAACTGAAAATAAAAGGAATAGAATTCCTACTCTTAGAGAGCTTCTACGCAGGGTTACATTAAAAGGGTGTTAGGGGAATTTAGTGTTTCCACTTATGATGTTCCTGCTCTAAATGTAAAGACCCTTTTGTTTTGACTTTCAAAACTGACATTTTCCAAAGCACCTAAATTCAACAATATTTTTTTGCAATACGACATTAATCCTGACTTCATTATTGCTAGAAAAACTAGGCTGAGAAACAAGTTGAAGCAATTCCTTAGACAACTTATTTGTGTTCTGACCAAATAGTTCTAAAAAAATTACACAGTGCAGAAATACTCAAAGAAATATTTTTTCTACATATCTGAAACTACAATACACTGCACTGTTGTTATAGGTTGACAAATCAGCTTTTCCCTGGTGTCTGGTGTAAAATATCATACACAGGAAAAGGTTAATCTTCAGAGAAAATATCATCTCTTGGCCCTGTGCATTTGTTGGAGTCACACAAGCTTTCTTTGCTGTCATCCCAGCAAAGCTGCTTTAAGTAGTTCAAATTAAATATCGCTAGTAGTACATGTTGGTAGCAAGTAGAGGCAAGAAAGAGAAAAACTTTGGGGTGAAATTTAAAGGGGAAATAGGATTATGTTTGCTCTGTAACATGGCCCCGAAATTATGATTTTAAAAACTGTTCAGGCCTCAGTTGTACAGAAATTCAATTTACTCAGTTCTGAAAGTAACTGAACTTGATCTGACCTGCCACTATCGATCCAGCAAATTTAGAAACATTTTTCATTTATTCCTGGTAGTGCTTTCAATTACAGAGATACTATCATTTTGAATATTTCCCCCTATGAAGACTTCCCCCCAGGTTTTACAAAAGGAAACCTATTAAAATGTTTCCCCATCCTTTTAGCACGAAAGAGACAAGACTGAATACAACAGGAAAGACTGGAGCTCAACACTAAAGCAAAACTTGGCCGAGGAGCCACACTTGCTACTGGATCAGAGGAAAAATTCATGACCACAATCAAACTAAGGCCAAGCTAACATGCTTTGGTGATCCAGAAGGTGGGGGAGTAGGAAGAATTGCAAGTAATTTCATAATTTCTGGGTTTAGTTTCAAGAGCTGGGTTTAATACTCGAAGGAGAGGGAAAATGCCATGACCCTCTACATGACTTTGGATTTCAACATATTAGAATTAAGCCATTCAGATAGTGCTTTGAGACTCAAATTGTAGCTGAATTTCAGTTTGCTGGTAGGAAGCATCTATCCTGTCTAAATATCAAACCATTGACCTGATTAGAAGTTTTCTTAAGATTAACACTCTTTAAAAGGGAGAGAATATCAAACCATCAAAACATACTGTAGCGAGGACTCCCTTATATGGTAAAGCAGACGCTGAGGTTGAGATGACTTGCAAATGGTATCTGTAAATATTAATGCACTTTGACATTGAATATTGCATATCATACATTTTAAGTGTTTTTTAGTGTGTGGATGTTTACAGTGAACTGATGTGCTTCTGAATATGTCTGTTTTCAATTGAAAGTGGGGCTTCATTAAGGAGAGTGAGAACATAAAGCTTAGCATCGTGATCATTCCTCGAGAATCAGCACTAAATTGACATGCATCCTTAATACAACATTTAATTGGGTTTGTGGGCACCAAACAGCTTCATGAGCTTTAGCTGTTCTTCACCTTCTTTTCTACAGTTCCAGCTTTCCAGTACCCAGCCTGGGTATTGGCTGCTTTTAATACAGAGTGGTTTTCTCCAGGCTGGGACTTCATCTTGCAGATGCCTTCATTAAGCAACCAGACATGAAAACCTCGTAAGATTCCTTCAATCCTAGGAGCATTTCTTCCACCAGGATTTTTTTTAATATTCTTATTACTGACTCTGTTACCTTCTTTCATAATATCCTAGAATGGTTAATTGGAAAATGGCTACGAAGAATTCCAAACACATCAGTACACAAGATTCATAACCCTCAGTTAAAATGAAATATTGAAGGATCTTAAACATTGCAGGTGACCTTGAGAGAATAAGCACCCTTATATATGTATGGGCTAAGAAAAATATGGATATTTCATTTAGATTAACTGCTGGGCAAGTGAAGTGGCAGGCCCAAAGTGGCCAAAACAGGTGCAATGTCCATTCTGCAGCACGGGAACAAAATCATGAAAGCTGCAAAAATGTCAATGTAATGCATCCTTCTCTGTGCCTTTAATTTGGACTCTGAAACACCTCAATTTACCTATTTCAGATTCAGGGCATTTTCTTTATTCTGCTTTTAACAGAAAGATTTTCTTTGCCTTAATCTTCTGCAGGATCTGACAAAAATGAACACACAGAAGACTGTGTCAAGAGACCGACAAAAATCTCATGTTTCAATAAGCACAGGAATGCCTCATATGTGTGGAGCTACTTTGAATCTAACCCACCTATGCAGCTGTCAAGCCAGAGCACATGCTGAGGAAGAATAGGTTGCCTTAGCAACCCCAGTCCTGTTGTAGAGACTTCAGAAAAACTGGGTAATTTTATCTCTCTGAAGCACCATTGTGCCATTGTGCTTAAATACCTCACACATAAAATAGACATACATTACCAAACTCTCCATACACACTTTGAGCTATTTTCATGCTATGGGTTATAGAAGACTCTGCTTGGGAAAAATTTTCTTCTTCTTTCTTACCATTAGCGACCCTTGCAGCAGTCATCAATTAAAAAAGGTAGCACTTGCTTATTGCCTTTTTTTGGGGTTTGTTGGAGATGAATGACTGACACCATTACAGAGTTAAAACTTCTCTTCCAGCTGTGCTGGCTTTAATGATTAATCTAGCTCAGAAAACGACCAGCTACCTAAAATTGATTTTAATATATGATATTGTTGGGCTGTTCAGAGAAATTTGTGAGAGGGAATAATGACTACACTCGGCCAGTATGCTTATTATTGTGAATAGCCTTTGGCTACACAAATTTCAGGTCTGAACTGTACATAATATGCCATTAAATTGTAATAATTGAAAGTTCTAGAAAAAGGAATCTAACGATACCCGACAGAACAATCTTAGCTCCATGAGAATATATTTAATTAACCCTTAATCATTTTCCCCTTTATGACACTGGAAACACTTCTAGGATTTGATTTACAAAATTATTATGCCATTAATAAGAGGAAGATATTATTGACATACCAAAATCCAATTTAATTACTCCCTTGATTCCTCCAGAGGCAGAGAGAAGCTTGCAATTTTCTGACACTATGTTCCATTTTTAATATTGTGAAATAAAGAATATCTCTGAGTAGGCCAGAAATGTTGCATAATTGTTTCTATCTGAGCTACAAGCACAACTATACCAACGTATTTTGGCTACCTTGAAAGTTCTTTTTTGTCTTTTTCTATATCAAGTATCCCACTTAATACTTTACTCTTTGCTAGAAATACTCTTACATGAAAGAATTTCTATAGTAACTGCCAAACAACTTGTTATTATTTTCATTTTTTAAAGGTATAGTTTGCAATGTTCGCAAAGAAAATGGAAATTCCTGAACTATTTTAGGAATGCATAACTCATCTAACTGACCACTCCACGATTTGGATGTAAACACAAAAAAACCTCTTAAACTTGTTTTCTAACTGTCAAGAAAACCATGCCTGTTCACTTTCATAATTAATAGACTGATATATCTTAGCAAAAAAGCTAAAATTTACATGCTTCCAAATTTCCATACTGCAAAATCCGCATAAAAGAGAGGAGAAAAAAGCCTAATAGAGTTGGGACAATAAAAGCTGGAAAAAGTGTTGTCATTTATGCATCAAGCACCATAGTTCTTCCTGAAGCACCATATGCTGCCATATAACATCACAGGGGCCTGACAGTTCAAGGTGAAGTCTATCCTGATTAGGTTTCCAACAAAAACAACAAAAAATAAGTAATCTTTGTTGACAGCCACAGGCAACAGTTTCCTTGCTCTTTTTACAGCTTTTGTAATTCTCCTAAACACCTCAACTTTTCTGCATTTTCAAGATGTGTGCAAAGTCCTACTTCATTTGAATTTTATACAAATAGGCCACTGATATTTGTCATGAGAAATTCCAGATATTCATTGTACAGCGATATCAGACAAGATAAGCTGAACAAATTGAGATTTCTTCAATTAGTTCATTCCACTGTCTTGCCCTGCATTGTAATTTTGTGTGCAGCTATCTTTATTTCTCATGTGTAAAGTGAGTCTCGGTGGCAAAATAATCATATGAAGTATTTAGACTGGTATGTTATCAGGGACAAATCTTTTTCATTCTCAGCTACTGGAGATGAAAATCAAATGTTTTTTAAAGTACACTTGAGGAATTTCCTATCCCTTTTCTTAATAGCAGGTTATATGTTTATTAGTAGCTAGCAACTAGAAAGTCTTAGCCAGAAATATGTAATATTATTTTGGAAAGTACTGCTGAGAGTGGATATTATGGTTAGTTCAACTTTTGGACACTGGATTAATTAGGCTTCTTTATTTTGTATATATCCTGCTCACAAAAGTAGCATTAAGACTGATCTTGCATTCTAGGTGTCAAAAGGTCCAAAAGATTCATTATCCATAACAGTTAAATGAATTAATAAATGTGAAGGAAATCTATGCAGCAAAATTATTTAAATCCATCCTTTGTATACTAGTGGACTGATAATACAAAGTGAGTATCACCCTTGTTTGCAGTCCAGGAGAAGAAAGACATTATGAAAGGAGAAGGACGACCAAATTCTCAACACCATACAAGAGTTCAGAAAACTGTAAAAAGTCAGTGGCAAATATATGAGAAAATAATAAATACTTCTATTTTTTATACTCTATAAATATAACGTGTGATTTTTTCAAGTGTGCAAAACACATGCAAAACATTAAACAGTGCAAGCCTCAGGATATGCATATCTGCACTTGTGTGCAATACTGAATTACCTGCCTCACATCTGGGCAATTGCATACCCACTAATTACATGTTCCCAAAGCATAAGACCCATTTATGTTAGAATAGACCTTTATTATGTCTCATTTAGTGTGAGAATATGCCTGGTTTGATCTGAATTCTACAGGGAAGGTGACTGGTGTTTATAAAACCACTCATTTGATGCTGAATGCTGACCCAATAGTGAGAAGTTTTTTGGTTCAAGTTGTACATCAGTATTACTTAATAAACTCTTCAAACACTACAGTGAAGAGAGAATTCAGTTCCTTCTGAAATTTTTATCATGTCAAATACTCTAATATTCAAATCTCTAATTAACTAATGGATTTTTACAGTGCCTTGTTTCTAATATCTTCAGCAACAGTCTGAAGTATCCACTTTTCAGTGTGTACAATAAGAAATAATTAGGTCTTGTTTTTCTGGAAACATACATGTTTCAGTCCCCAGTGCAGAAAGGGGATTATGAAAACCAAGACCCACTTGGAATTTAATCTGGCAAGGACCGGTAAAGTCTCAGCTGAAAGGCAGTATCTATGTAATGCAAACAAATGACAAAATAATCAAACATGTTTTATGTGAAGCCATGTTTGTAATACTGACACAGTTCTCCATTTAAATCAGGACTTTTAATTTTTCTTGATAAAGAGTAATAGAAGAACCTTTTAAAAATTGTTTTATACTCACAGTAGTTGAGAATGTTGAGTTCCTAGCCAGGAGAGACTGCATGGTGAAGCACTAACCCTTCAGAACTGGATTTTAGTGGAAGTGCTGACACAGTCTCAGTTATACCACCGTGAGTACAACGCTATTATTCCTTTATGGTAACAGACAGTGTTGAAGCTGCCCTGTAATTTGGCACAGAACACTTCTATACTAATGCAATGTGACAATGTTATTACGTCTGCTATTTTCCATGCCATAATAGCAGTATTTGTTTCCACAAACGTGCCATTACATTCACTAATAGGGCTCTACTTAGAGACTGCCTGAGTAAAAACCAATGCAAACTTATAGAAAGCAGATAGTCTCATATAGATTTGTTTTGCTGTGCCAGAATCATTTTCAACCCTATTCTTATTAAAAAAAAAAAAAAAAGATGAATTCCCTGGGAGGGTAGCTTTCACTACATAACCTGCTGTTAGATATGGTTACTATGTTAATGATGTATTTTTATGTAAGAACAGCCATTAACTGTCGTTTTAGTACAGTATCTTTATGTTGTAGGAAAACCACTACTGGTCTGCTTTACACCAATCAGTGTAACACTTCTGTCTATAACATCTAAAGAGCATTGGTGCCCCGAATCTCTAAGTGTCATATCACATCAAAATAAAAAAAATGATAAAACAGATAGCATCCTGGGGTCAAAATTTCTCCCGCCTTGTTTATCTTCCAGCAGACAGGACACTGCAGCACACTGAAAGTTCCCACCTCTGCCACCACGGAGGCTTCAGGTCTGCAGGCACATCATACTTACTGGAGGGGGCTACTGAGATTTGCAACCAAGCAAAAGTTGTGTGATGGGTGTTTCTGACTACAACTGTAAAACTATAGCCTTACACTTAGTTGGCCTGGGTCTATTTCCATAGTAGTGAATTCCCTAAATTTCTCCTTCTTCCCTAGCAGACACATAGAGGACACTCTTGGACTAGGAAAGAAAACAATCTGCCTCACATGGTGCTTATTTTGAGAGAAATTTAGAAAAAAGAAATAAAAAAAATCTTCATTTTCATTTCCACCTCCAATAATACACTGGACAGGACAGGAGTAATAATTTGCTGTTATCACAAAAATTAAGGAAACATCTTGCACAGTGTATTAATGGAATACATTATAACAATTTCCAAGAAAGGATTCCTTTTATTTTTGTCTCCACACTTTCTGTTTTGGAAATTTAAGACAAAAGCGATACACGTGAACCATTTTCATTGTAAAGCCCAGGAACGATGCATGTCAGATCTTCGTGCTCTGGAGTTACTACGGGAAACACATTGAAAGTATCAGCTCAAATGCAGCGAGGTAATTTATGCACATTTATGCAAATTGCAGATGATACGAAGTTGGGAGGAGTGGTTGATCAACCAGATGTGTGTGCTGCCATTCTGAGGGATGCTGACAAGCTGGAGAAGTGGACTGACAAGAACCTCCTAAAAAAATGCCAAATCCTGCACCTGGGGAGGAATAAACCCTCACATCAGGACAAGCTGGGGCCTGACCAGCTGGAAAGCAGCTTGACAGAGAGGGATCTGGTTATCCTGACAGTCAACAAGTTGAACATGGGTCAGCAACGTGCTCTTCTGGCAAAGAAAGACCAACAGTGGTGGTTGTTGTCGGTAAAATGTTGCGGAAAGGTTGAGAGATGTGATCCTTCCACTCTACTCAGCACTGCTGAGAACCACCTGGAGCACTGTCCCCACGTGCTGAGCTCCCCAGTGCAAGAACAACATGACAGTACAGGAATAAGCCTAGCAAAGGACCACAAAGGCCATCAAGGGTTCTCTCCTATGAAGACAGCCTGAGGGAGCAAGGACTGTTCAGCCAGGAGAAGAGACGGTTCAGTGGGGATCCATCAATGTTTTAAAATAAGGTAAAGATGACAGATTTTTCTTAGTGGTACCCAGTGACACAACAAGAGACAAACTTGAAATATATGAAACTGAAATATATGAAAAATCATTTAAACTTTAGGAAAATATTTGTACAGTGAGGGTGAATGAGCACTGTCACAGGTTGCCCAGACTGGTTATGGAGCTTTCATCTTTGGAGAGGATGACCCAGACAACTGACTGGTATCTGACTCTGCTCTGAACAGACCCTCTCACCCTGGAACCTTTATCACTGAAATTTCTGCTCAGATATATCCCCTAAGAACTCATGGAACAAACCATAGGCAAGGTGTGATGGGTTAAATCCTGGTTGAGGGTGAAACACCCATGCAGTTTAACACCCACTCTGTCTTCTCTGACTATTCCCTCTGCTATTTCTCACATGTTTTCTTTCCTCCTCCTTCATCTCTCCTGCTTTTTGGCAAGAATGGCACACTTTGTAACTGTGCTTTCATAGAGAAACCACCAGCTTGGCTGAAGGACTCAGCTCTGCCCTGTGATGGGTCTGATGGAGCTGGTCACACCCAGTATGGGACAGTCCTGTCCTCCCCTCGACAAGACCCTGTAAACCAAGTACTTTTAACTGTTTCTCTTATTATCCCTGACTCTTATTTTTAAGTAGTCAATTTTTGGGTTTGAAACAAAAAAATCTGTCTATGAGATTTTGACCTCTTGAGTATTCCATTTTATATAAAACACCAGTAAAGTGAGCCAAGGGCCTGCCTGAGTAGCAACACTGGGTTAAATCTGAGCTTCTGTCAACCAGCGTTGCTCCACACACAATCTACAATGGAAACATGCTCAGGAACATGCCTACATCCTTCCTGAACGGGCTGCATTTTCCCCAACAAGCAGGTGCTATTCCAGACCTGTTGAGGAGATAATCTTTCCTCACAAGAAGGGAATTTGTCTTATTTCAGTGCTGCGAAGCTCAGTCTGTGGTGTGCAGCCTGTGCCACTTTTCAAAAGCTGTAGTAACATTTCATCGTTTCTCTTCCCACTATGCTCTTTGCAAAAGCAGCAGAGAGCAGGCTCGGAGCATGCAGGTGACACTGCCAACATCATTTTTCCTCCTTTCCACCATATTTATCATTATGAAAATCTTTCATTAGATGTGCTTTGCAGATTTTTTTCGTGTCTTAACTAATCTAAGGAGCCAAGATAAAGCAGAAACCAAATGTATTATATTTACTGCATTCTATTACAAAACATCCATATCAAGGATAAATTTATATTTCATGCTCGTGATAAATAAAAATACTGTAGAACAAATTTATCTGGGAATAAAGTCAGTATTTTTAGCACCCATCTACTGAAAGGACTCCTTGACCATCATCAGAAATAGCATACTGTGAAATATTTCAATTGTGTGCAATGTAGTCCATGATGTTACTATATAAATGAGCATTCACAGACTGGTAAATATCTTTCTTAAGTAAGATCATCAATTTGCCAAATTTATGCATTAGCTGTCACTTGAAGAAATAATTCAAAGAATATTCCGGGTCCACACAGCAATTACTACAAAAGCACTTATAAACAGAGCTTTCCTTTGTGAGATGTTATATCTGCAACTTCCTATTCAAAGGTTTTAGTTACTTTTGAAACAACTCAAAAGATAACAAAACAGAAATAACTTAAAAGCAAAACAGAAACATTTTTCTCTTGTAGCAGGTAGGGGGAAGAAACTTTTAAAAATGTATGCTTAGCAATATGACTGATCATGTACCTTGCTGAGAAGTGCAAACTCATACATAAAGTGAGCCCAAACCTTTGCTCAAATTGCTGAAAGTTTTAGATACCACATTTCATTTCTACCATGAGAGCAATTGCAGAGAAGCAGAATGAGTCCTTTCATCCATCCCTAGTTTTCAAATGATGGAACTTTCATGGGAATAAATTATTAGGTTTGCATGCAGTTAATTTCCTAGCCTTGTGATAAACACAATTTGAGCCAAAAGATTTTCAGATTATAAATATTCTGCTGTTTTAGGGTTTCTCCAAGATGGCACACCTTGCTGTAGAGTGGAGAACCAGAACAAGACAGAAAAATCCAAAATGCTTGACTTGAAAGTTATGTAACTCTTTCTATCAACAATCATTATTTCAGATAAATGCATACAAATAGAAATAAAAATGCTTAACCTTAAGGAAATTCCATCTTCATATGGGTGGAAAAATATGCAACATTTGGATATTACAAATGTGATGAATTAAAACCAAAACTCAGTAGCTCACTTTTATCATTTACCGTGGAATATTATGGCTCTTCCATTATTATTCCACCATCACTTCTGCATAATTCTATTTAGATCAATAAGGTTAGACTGGAATAAAACTACATTGTGAAGCTGGTGAATCAGGACCCTTATTTTTGACACGTTTAAGCTTTTCCTGAAAGACCAGATGGTTGCTGTGTGTTATTCAGATGAAATCCAAAAGAACTAAAATACTCAGCATGCTTTTATTATTGGCATGTTTAGTGTGTCACCTAAAGAAACCCACAAAGGCAGATAATAAGCCTTCTCAACTGTTTCACAGTAATTATAGCCCTTGTCATAGTGCTACATTAAGATAACAAAATGTAAAATGTGTTTTCAATCAGGAAAAAAAAATCCATCTGCAATATTTATGCAGGAAAGGAACTACATCATACAGGTAACCATCACTACATTAGACTTGGAATCAAGTGTAACAAAACCAAGTTCTGCTCATGTGTGATACTGCATGTTCAAAATTTATAAAGCATATTCTTTTTTCTTACCACAAGCCTTACAGATTTTCATAGGGTTTACCAGTCCAGTTAAATATCTTATATTAAAACAATATAAAGCTTCAAGCACTTGCTTCAAATGTTTCCTTGAAGGTCTCAGGTGTTCAGAGGGACATTTTTTCATGTACTTACGGTCATTGCATAATGGTCCACTAAAGGAGGTCATGCTACAGTCACAACTGAATCCATCCCACTGCTGTAAGCACACGCCCTGGTTTGCACAGGAATCCTCTTGGCACGTTGTGCTGGGGCCTAATGAGAACACACAAAAAAGGACTTGCACTTCATCTTCCAAAGAAAGGCACTTCTCAGTGGGTCACATCGAGTAGTTGCCAACATCTCAAATCAAATGAGCAAAGAGTTACCAAGTCAAACGCACATAAACTTGCTGGTTTTGGAGCAGCATGTAACATTAAAAGGGGGGTTTTGCTTCAGTTGTAAGATTGCTATGTCAAACACATGAGAATGCACAAAATGGAAGCAGAATTATTCCAGGTACAGTGGGAATGTTAACTTTGTTGTCAGTTATTTGTTAATCTCGTGTCAGACCATTAACTGGCTAACTGTTGTCTAAAAACTTCATTATTTCTTCCTGTAAATACATTTCAAACAGCAAAGCCAGATGCCACAGGAATCAAAACTCTGGGATATGAAAGATTGGGTAATGAAATAGAAAAATGAAACAAGTTTTAAGAACTAATAAAATGAAGCTACGCTATTACAATTGTTTTAATCCCACAAATTATTTAAAATGATTTAGGTCTGAAATTCAGGGCAGTTTGGGATTCTTTGGCAGGAATGTTGACAAGAACTGATTCACATGCTTTAGGGATCCCATGCAGGTTCCTTTTTAAAGGGGAAATGCAGAAAATCAGACTACTAATGAACTGGCATGCCAAAATGTGACATACACATGAAAAACAAAGCTACTCTATTTCTAGAGAATCATAACTAGACTACTGAAATATAAAGAAATTTCAAAAAGGAATGATCAAAGCACTAAAGCAATCACTATACAAACATATTCAAGACTGAAAGCCTTTATGCAAGCAATGCTGGAAAATGAAGGTTCATTTAGCCCATTGTTTTAGAGGTGGGAAAGACAAAATAAGCAACAAAATATCACACTTTAGTTCTGAAATGTACAGAGCATTTATTGCAGAAATCCAACTGTGCATTGGGGGTTTCAGTCTTGTTTAATACACACAGGGCTATCTACCTTGCAAATCAGCTTTCATCAATGCAACTTTGTCAGCAAAATAAAAAAGCAAAATATAGTAAATGTTAGTAAGCAATATTGAAATGGCAGCAAACACAGAAAAAAACCAGTCAGAATAAAGTGCATGCTGCTGTTAAAGAGAGAAAGAAATGCCATATAATGCAAACAAATTAATGCTAATAGCCATAAATCTTCAGGCAAGCCAAAATAAGAAAGCAGTCATTTGCCAGTATTTTACTAGAAATATAATGGTTAATTGAGCTGATGACATGTAATGGAGGAAAATTAAAAGTGGGGTTTCTTTTCTTTCTTGGATAGCTATGAACGCATTAACAGAGTAAATGCATGGCTGAATCCTGACTAGCCCTTTGTCATGTTCAGATACACTGAATTCAAGAATAATTAGCACCATCATCCTCTGTGGTCTGTCTTTTTTTCTAGGCCTTTGTCTGTGACTGGTGAATGAAGACTGAAATACAGACCGTGAACCACAGTTTACCATGAGCTCACACACACATTTCACACTAACTCTTGACACTACAAGGAAAAATTTGGTTCTGGGATTATAAAATTGTCCCAGATTGGTTTGGAGGAGACACATCAATATCCATTTGAAACTCCCACTGCCAGTCAGTGATGACAGGGCAAAGCTGGTCCAAAGATTATATAAATAAATTAAAAATCGTGCCCTAGAGAGAAATCCTCGTAACCCTTCTTTTCCATTAGACCTTCTTTAAATATCTGTGTGGGATTTTATTTTGATTTGCCAGTACTTTAAAAAAA
Source organism: Corvus moneduloides (assembly GCF_009650955.1). Taxonomy (NCBI): domain Eukaryota; kingdom Metazoa; phylum Chordata; class Aves; order Passeriformes; family Corvidae; genus Corvus; species Corvus moneduloides. Next base: position 105,128,613 of record NC_045478.1, on the reverse strand, counting down.
TCCATATCAATATGATTTAAATCAGCTCAATGGCCTCTTCCTTTAAAAGAGGCACAGCTCAGTCTCTGAACCAGGGCTTGGAACAGTCACCAAAGTGACTGAGAGCGAGGGCAGGGTGCATCCCTGTCTTGGCAAAATTACTAACTCCTCTATTTTCTCCTGTTAGAATAATAATAATAATAATAATAGTAACAATAAGGCCACCACCACCTATAACTGACTGCAGCAGGCAGACATTAGACAGTGATTTCCTTTTCTTTGGAGTTCTGAGCCCAGAAGTTTAAACATTTGGGCATTACATCACCCTTTCTTGAGCAGAGGATTATAATGACAGAATCCCATAGCTGACAAGACACATTTTTTCTCACCAGATTCTGCTACTCGGAAACTTTACAAAGCTGAAGTGAAAATATCTGTAGGTGTTTAAATGTTATATATTCATGGATTTATTTACACTTTAGTTATGCAATGTTGAATTTCCTCATCTTTGCAAAAGTAGAGCAAAAGTCACAAGGACTTGAAAGTACATAAACTGCAGGACCCTGTAGGCACATTAGGAAGTGCATGTGAAAACACATATTTAGAAAAAAACCACAGATACAATCTTGCTAAAGTGAGGTATTTTTCTTTGTATCAATTTGATTCTTAGCACTTCTGGCTTATCTATATTAGTCATTTTTCTAAAATTGCTATCAAGACTAGCTTGCACATAAGCATTTCTTTTAGCAAAAGTAGGATTTTTTTTTTCCTCAAAGAACAGAAGACTGTTTAATGGTGGTAAATACTATGATATTTACCATAAAAACTTCATCTTTTCACATATATATGTATTTATATATTGCAGAACTAAGGTATTTAGTAAAAATATTGTAATACACCCTTCTCTAGCACTTTTTCTTTTTTTAGATTCAATTTTTAAAATACTCTAATTTGTTCAGTCTTCACTGCAGACTTTTTAATTGACTGGATTTCTGATCTCCTTTACATTTGTCTTATGTGAGGGTTTACATGCAATATGTATCACAAAAAGCATCATAAACTGACCCATAGATGTTTTACAATGTATTATAAAAACAAATTTCTTATCTTACCACTGAGAATCCTCATGTATGTTAATACTGTGAAATTTTTCATAGAGTTCATATAACACTCAAATTACATTTTATATGCACATGTACACACAGTGCATTTTTCTTTTAACTATATAAAGACTATGTTTGTATCATACTTTATTTTAAGTGGGAAAAGGAAGTACAATTGAATTGACTAGAGGAAAACAGCCTTGACACAACCTGGCTTTGGGGTTTGCCATTAACAATTCAAAGAGCTGGTTAGCATATTTATCTTTCTAGCTGTTAGTTTCTGTCTGTTCTAGTCATTGAAAATTTGTCAACAAGGTGGATTCAGCTGAGTGTAAATTATGTTTCATGTTCAGTGATAGAGAAATCTCTCTGCCTGTGGTTGAAGCTTCAAAATGCAAACCTTCCAACATGCCACAGCAATCCCATGGGTGGGCTTGCCAAAAATGTTTCATGCACTCCTGGGCAGTCAAATTATTGAGAAATATAAATATTTTAAGTGCAAAATCTAACAGATAAAAATAATTAGCAGTATATTATGGCTTCAGACTTTGACAGAAGAGAGAAAAGGGCTTTTTTTGGGTTTTTTTTTAATATATACCTGAAAGTTGGGGAATTCAATCCCATAAATCTGAAAAACAACAAATCCAAGAATCCAAGTGCCTCACTTCTCAGGACAGATTTTCCAACAACCTGATGTCTTAGCACATGTACCAGCTATCTTTGGGATTGAGAGTGGTGGTGACTAACACTTCTGAAATTACTTCTGCTGCTGTGTCCTGAGCTCTTTGGACATGATGTCTCAGGGGAATTCCAGGGCTCACACATCCCATTGCAGGGTGAGATTGATGCAGAGCTTTCAGCTCTCTAAGGATGGAGACAGTCCTGGCTGGACACAGCAGCAGAGGTGGGAGCAGCTTGAGGCATGCAAGGGTTTTCTAGGAGGCACCTAAATTCACAAGTGACCAAAATCATATTTTAGGTGGAAGAACACTTTTTTGGACATCTGATTCATGGTCTGCAAACAAAAGACTGACAGATGGGTCAGACATGAGGACTGGAAGTAAACGAGTGAGATGGAAGAGATAGCTTGCAAGGTTACGCAGAAAGGTTGGAAGGGGATATTTCATTCCATGCTGTCAGATTTCCTTCTGAGGGCAGAAGATTTTTGAGGAGGCAGTTCTCTGGGAGCCAGGCAGCACACCTGGTTTGACCAATTTGTTGTGTCAGGTGATTTTGGTGTTGGAAAAAACTCTCTACCAAAAAGGACAATAGTTGTATGGACTTTATTAAATTGTTGGTAGCTTTATTAAATTCATTGATAGCTGAGTTGTGCCAGTGGTTTCAAAGATGGACTCACACACCAGGCCTGTGGCAATATTTCTTTGAAGTACATAAAATTCATTTAGGAAATGACATACTTTCAAAAGAAGCTATGAAATGCATAATGGAATTAAGGCATACTTTGACTCTCTGACGGGATGGTGCAGGGATGGAATTGCTAAAACCACTCAGGAAGCAGAATCTAATTTTCTAAACTCAGTGGCAAACTAATTTACGCATATTTTTGCACTCCTGAAAGAAATATGTAAAATTCCCATCTTATATTTTTCTGTAGCTTTAGTGCCTGTTTCTATGTGCTAACAATAGAACATACATTGCTAACTAAGAGTAGCAGGTAAAGAACAAAAAAGCTCCACCTCTCCAAATGTACTGTAGGCACAACAAAAGAGGAGACAGAATTTATCCATCAGGAAGCTTTATCTTGTGAAACTTGAGGAACCCCCCAGCTCTCCTTCGATTTTTACAATGTCAATTTGCATACTTAACAAAATTGATATCAAAATCATTAAGATTCCAACTTGGAATTGATTTTATAATGTCATTTACACATTTTTCTGTCCAGAGAAGAATGGCACTTGAGAGAAGGGAGAACAAATAAAATTGAACATAAACACAAAATCCAGAATTATGTGAATAAATTAGATTTTCAGGGACAGAAAATGTATTCAAATTATTCCATAAACCATAGTAAAAATAACGTGGGATCAAATGACAGCTGGAAAAATAGCTAGAGATTGACACCCCTGAATTAGAAATACACCTCTTCTAATTCTGTCCTCACTTAAATTTCATGGTATTCCAGAGGAGTCAATAAAGACATAAAATTGTGAGATAAAACATATTTGTCTGTTACTGATTTCAGACAGAAATGCTCATGTCAATACTAATCTCAGGGACAAGCAAAAATATTGGTATTAAAAAGTTTCATAAATTAGCCTTGAGTTAAGCAACTCAAAATGTCTGCTTTGAGATTGGAATTACTTAGCTAAAGTCTCAGCATTAACTAATGCCTAAGTGCTATGAAGATATAAAGAACTTAATTGAAGCTAATTGTAACTGTTGTTATCATTAATTAAAATACATCAGAAGTAAACAAAATACATGCAAAAAAATCTTGCCACTGGAGAAGTAAGGAACCTACATTGAACATTCTGAAGTTAACTCATGTTCTCAGATCAATCTCTGTGCTTTAGGGCAGACACATGCTTGTCTCCATAATACTAAAAAAATGCAGCCTTTATGTAAGAAAGGGCCAAGCAAGATCAATTAGAAGCAGGTAAAATATAGTCTCTTGATGTATGGAGTGTAAATATCAACAAAATGTTGCAGGATTCGCACGGTACTTTCAATATGAGAGATATATATAATCAGCATATTTAATACCTTCACATCCTCTTTCTATTTGCCCATTGCAGAAGAGAGCATCTGAGATGAGATCAGGGAGCCGTCCGTTCAAGTCAACTGATGCAAGGCAGCCTTGGAATCCCTCCTTTGCATGCACCAGTTTGGGCAAGGATTTGAACATTTCTTTGGCCACTCCTCCAATATACAAATCACCTGTTGAGGAGAAATAGATATTAGATACAAAAAAGGACCAAAAAAGAACCTTTGAACCACTTGATCTTCTGGCCTTTTTGTGCGGAATGACACATATGTCCTAAACAAACATTCTTCAAAATAAATGTAGAAGAAAACACTGATAACGTGTATGATACTATGGCATTGCAGGACTGTATTTTTTTAGCTGCAAATGTAGACTTCAAATTTGTATGACTGATTACTCAGAAGTACCTGGGCATGTTTTTTATGTGCCACCTTGTGTTCAGGAAACATGCATCTGTTTCAGAGAGGAGGGTTAAATCACAGAATCCCCATCTAGAAACCCATCTAGAGCTTATGCAATTGTTCACATACTCAGGGAGCCTGACCACAGGCCACACCAGTGATGGACCCAGCACAGTGAGATAAAAGGCAATAAGTGAAGCAACAAGGTCCACCCGAAGTCCATGAATCCAGAATCATCCATTCAGAAGTACATCAAAAAAATAAAAGATTTAAGGACACATGAAAGGAGAAACGTAGGGATGCCATTGTCAAACAGCAAAAAGACCATCCCCACTAAACTCACACTCTGTGCCAGTCGTGGGAACAAGGGGACTTAGATGCCTTTAAAATGGCAGTATGAACACTGATCAAACAGAATTTTATTGCCAAAAGTAATTCTAATAATTCAGCTTGCTCTGATGGACCTCAGGTGACTTACTCAGGACTGAAAACCAGTGCTTTTCTCCCTTCAAGTAATTCTTACCTCTGAGACTTGCTTTGAAAGGACGTAACTATAACTTTCCCCTTCAACACCAGTGGGAGTATGCTTTTTTTGTTTTAAAACAATCCAGGCTCTACCTTTCTTTCATGTGTTGGGTGTGTCTGGTGGACAGAACAGTCATCTTTTCAAACCAACATAACCATAACAACTTCTCTAAGTGTGCCTTAAGTGTCAGGCTGCAAGTTTAACCAGGTGCTTTCCATACCGGCTGCTGAGGACATGCTGCAGAAAAGAACCTGACTGCTACTTGGCCAGAGAAGGGAAGCAGGCACAGCACAGTTTCTACCTAGGCATTAAATCCTCATCAATGACAGAATTTTTTGCTAGTACAAATGTTTGGCAGGTTATCTGAATATACATTCTAATCTACATTGTGCTTTCCAGTAGAAAACTACAGTCTGGCTGATTTTGGAGCCTAGGCCACAGGACCAGGTGCTCTAGTACCAAAGAGTGTTTCTGCATCACCTCAAATGCAAAATTGTTAATTCTGTGTTTGCTGAGCTTTGTAGGAAGGTTTTACAGTGACAGAACTCAGAATGTACTATTGCCGCTACCCCTAATTCCAATCTCCCTCTTATTGATGTAAATCACCTTTTACTTGTTCTCCTGGCATACTTCTTGTTTGAAAGGGACCGAAATTTAGTGCTGGTTGTAATGGTTTACAGTTTGCCTGCAAGGAAATAGCCTGAAACTAATAAAAGTCTATCAGAATGAGAAAAATCTTTAGTCACTACATACCAGCCCTAAAATTCAACTGCATTTGAATTAGTGAAATAGAGACAAAAAGCTTATGAACATGCATATTATTAAATTTATAAGCAAACCAAGCAAGTCTTAGCAACCTTTGTAGCATCATAGATTAAGAAACCTCAAGCTTTATCCATTTCATGTAGACGATTTGGAAAATAAGATCTTGCCTTCCTCTAGAGTTCTGAGGTACAGTGTAAATCTCACAAGCACAAGATTAAACATAACAGATTAAAATATGGTGATCCATCTGTTTCCACAAATGGGATCTAATTCATTCACAGCAGAAAGATTCCTGCATTTTTCAATCTGCTGAACTGAAAACAATGTTAAAACACTTGTGTCACGATACATGTTCTTCATCTTTTTCTCAGATGGAACACCTAGAAAGCAAAATCTTTCCAGGTTTCCTGAAGTTCTGTGCCTTCAGTCACTGTCAGCTCAGAATAGAGAGATAATTCATCTCAACTGATCCCAACAGACTTAAAAGAGGGAAACCATTCCAGAGAATAGTATTAAGAAAATAATTTCTATGATAAAAAAATTAAACTTGATCTATTGCACATGACATGTGCAATGTCTTTTTAAAAATATACTCTCCAAGTAACCTTTTTTATTCTGTGATTAGTTAGACCTTTAAAACCACAACCTTTCAGATTGATCCCCTGCTAATTCCTGCTACCCATCTCTCAAACCTATTGAGATTGCTATGCACAGTCATACAGCAGGTGCCAGTTATGATGGATGGCTAGCAGAAGTCCAGGTCAGTGTGCCAACATAGAAGCTGGAATTCAGAACATTTGCTCCTGAAAATATACACTGGAATATTGCCAGTTAGGTATCATATGCAGTGAAGTACAATATATTGAGTCTAAATAAGCTGTATCCCTACAGTTTACTTACAGTACCTTTGTGTGTCTCTAATTATCAACAGAGTGTTGATAATTAGATGGATCATTTTATACTACTAAAGATACAATTTTTACAAAAACATGTTCTGGGTAATATTTCAGTTTTGTTCATGTTCAAAGTAACTTTGAGTTCTGCTTTTGTACTAGCAAGTACACTACACAGATACATATCTCAGGTATTGAGCAGCCAAACTGACTATTAGACTGAACCTTTTATAAATTATATAAAAAATATTTTTATGACTATGAGCTAAATCTTCCCAGATTTAATATCAAATGTTTAATACCATATGTGGCTCAAGTTTGCTGCTGCTGCTGGCATAAAAAATGCTTTCTCTCAGACACAAATTTTTCTAGGGGATAAGCTCTGGAATCAAAATTCAAATTTTTATTTTTGTTTGAAAGTTAGTTAATTATTTTCACTTGGTAATTTTTCTTATCTGCCATCACAAAATTTCTGCATTGCTACCTTTAATTAATCATATGCCATTTTCATGTTCATCTCAATGAAGAAGTAGTTTCCTACAAAACTCAATCCATTAGACTTTCAGACAAGATAGGATTGCAGAAAATATTGTTAATTAAAATATTTTATATTGAACATGCAATGGCAGAGATTCAGAAAAGAAAAAGATTGTCCCTGCTCCTGCTAAATGAGATCAGGGGAATTAACACAGTACAATACAAATTCCCAGGTTTTCTCTTTCTCACTTCTTATGTAAGTACAGCTTCACTACTGGAAATTTTACTCCAGAACAAATCCCTTGTTGTGTATCTGGCTACCTACAGGTGTGAATTACATGCAAGTTATTTCATGAAGTAAGGTACCACAGTTCATCAGATCAATATTACAAGATTATGACACTGTGTAAACTGGCTGCAGCCTAAATGCAACACTAATGCTACACTGCTACCCACAGAAAATGTGTAACCACTGTTTCTGGAAGTAAAGTTCAGCTGTTGCCTTTCTTGCACACATTCTCTTCTAAAGTTCAGTTTGATTTTTTAAATGTATTCCTGAAAAAGTCTCATTTTTCTCATGGGAATCCTGATTTTCTTTAATTTATGAAGGAAAATAGCCAATTTACATAAAATATGTGTCAACTCTCATAGGCAAAGTTGCAGGTAGTAAAGAAATGGGTGAGGTAATACAGTGAACCAAGATTTCCTTCTGATCACTGGAGAAGCTTCAAATAAAACAGTTATTTAAAAGCAGATCTCACAACTCTCTTCTTTCTTGTATTAGGAGTCAGTGCACAGATTTATCTCCTTTTTGTTGGAGTGGGAGGATTGTTTCCTCTCTTTGTTTTTCTGAGGCCAAAAAACCCAAATGTGCTGCAGGCATGTTCTCACTGGCACGTTCATGGCAGGCCAGAGGAATCAGCTGGAAGGCAGCACTTTCAGAGCTAGACCTGCTCATGGCAATGATGGTACTGCTCAGTTATGCCATAAGCACTGATAAAGAGAAGATTTTAGTGGGTTTAACTTGCATCTTTTACAGGTACTGCAGATCCTCGTTTATTCCAAGAGGATCTTTCCTATTTACACCTATTTATCTCTTTTCTGACTTAGAGCTGATTCGTGCTTTAACAACAAGTAAATTTAACACAGAAACAAATTGCTAGCTAATAAATTAACCCCAGTTCTCAATGTATTCATTATTGGTATCACACTATGCAAAAGCACACAGAACACCACACAACAGTGAGTCACACACAACTGTTGGTAAAACAAATGCCAAGTCCTCCTGTAATAGCTCATCTTTTTTTATCCCAAGCCTCTGCATTCCTTCAAAATAAGAACTTTGCAAATGCTAAACCAAAGAAATGTAAAACAAAGATTGAAGATGCTGTTCTATTTTCTGAATAACTAAAAGAAGTTATTAAGAGCTATTATCTGGCACTAGGGACATTGCTGACAGGTCACTTCATAGACTTTTCTCCTTTCCTGAGAATTCTTACATGATACATGCTGGTGGGCAAAAACTATTAGCTTCATGTAACAGCTACCATTGTCTTCAAACATAAGTAGAGAAAGAATTGTTTTCCATGTGTTTATAATGGTAACAACATAAGAATACTGCTCAGGTGTGACTGGTGCACCTGGACCCCTTAACCAGGCCAGCAGTAGTTTGGTACAGGAGATTGGTGACATCAGGGAGCAAGTAGTTTAGCCAAGATGTAGTTAGACTTCTTTACTCTCCTAGACCTGTGTGCTTTGTGTACTTATCTGGTGTTCATTTCTTGAACACCTTTGTTGACAAGAAATGAAAACCATTCATTCAAATATTGTTCCATGTAAAAAAAAATAAGGAGGAATTAAAACAGTGGAGGGAATTGTGGCTTGACTTTTTCGTAACCCATAAAGACAACATCTCATTTTTATATAGCTGACCAAAAGCATCTTCAAATCCATCATTCTCTCCAAAAGCAGACATTCTCTCCCCCAATCTCTTGTTGTGCTGCTGGTTTTAAATATACTGTCAGCTATTCTCTTAATTTCCCTCTCACTTTGGAAGAAGTTGCTCTGTCATGTTTCTAATGTCACATTGCACTAAATCACCATCGTGGCTAGGAATGAGAGTTCTTCGTGGTGTACTAGAGTGGTGTTACTCCCCAGGAAAGAGATGGATAGCCCTGGCATGCCACGGTGGATTCTGAAAACACAGCAGGCATCTCCACAATTCCTTTATAAGACACATGAAAATACAAAGGAACATCTGGCTGCGGTGAAGCCAAGGTGTCAGGCATACTTTTTTCCAAATATGCTATTTCAAAATGATCAAGCATACAGCAGCTTCTTCCCTCAGGCAGGCAAAGAGGATGGAGGACTGTAAAGGCTGAGAAATGCCATAGGGAAAGTCTAATCTCAAAAGAAAAAAGTGCTCACTTTATTCCAGTCCCTCCTAAAACAGACGAGCTGCTGTTACCAGATCAATAGAAATCGCTTTGTAGTATATTAATAATTGCACTACAAAGTACATGGGGAACTCATCCTAGGACAACCCACACAATCCCAGCTCACAGTATTTTTGAGACAACTGAATTGTGAAAATAAATTACTCTGCACAAGCTGAATATGCACTGACTAAAAGAACAGACACCATCCTGGTCTTCAAATCTCGAAGGGCTGTTGTCTCAAATGAAAATGTCAGGCAGGCATTCAGATGTCTTTGACATTCACTGAAATATGGGAACCTACCTGGCCTTGATGACCTTCCCACCTCCCCAGTGTACAAGAGCACCCACCTTTTGCACATTTACTTTGTGCAATAGGTGGAGCACAGCGGACACTTTTCTTTCAAATGGGGGATTTCAGCACACGATTTAGAAAAGGAACTGGGCCTGAATAGTGGATGAGTGCTCATTCTAGAGTGTCTCCTCACCTTCATCAATCCTGAGTAAACACTTGCTCTTTGTTCCATATCAATAAAATGTTTGGTCCTTTTAAAAATGTTGATGAGATATAATTGCTCTTTTTTCATAAACCAAGAAGCCCGCTGTGATCATAGCCCATTAATAAACTGAAGAACAGTTGACAAAGGCTTAAATGATGCATCTACAGAGCTTCTGCAGCACATACGCTCCAGCATATGGCTTTTCAAACCCCCTTTGCAGCAGAGAATATGCACTTTGCTGTGCATTCACAGGCCTGCTTGATGCTAGAGCAAAGCATGACTGAATTTTGTCTACCACTTCCAAGGGCACTTGAGGGAGGACATGAAAATGTAAACTTAGTGTTTTATGTCCACTTACTTCAAAGAGTCCATTCTGTAGCTTCAGTATTGATTTGTGGTTGATGTCTTTTGGTTTTGATGTGATTTTTTTTTTTTTTAAGAAAAATAGTCTTTTCAAATATTTGTCCTGTTGGAGTGATTAATTCTATCACTTTTAGACCCTCTCTCACCTAAGGAGGGAAAGGGTGGCTAGTTTACTTGTCCAGGCTCTGCTGAGTTATCTGTCCTTTCAAATACTTCAGGCAAGAGGCTGTTTTATGATGTGACAGGTGGTGGCTTTCATCTTTCACATTCCCTATACTGATAACCAAGCAAGGCAAAATGTTTACAGGCAAATAAAAAAAAAAAAAAAAAAGAAAAGAGGAATTTCTAGGTTAGCAAGTCACTCTTTTAGGAAGGAGTGTAGAAACTGATCTTTTCACCCCAATTCTACACTGCTTTCAGTATCTTGCTTGAATACACCATTAAATGTATTAGAAAAAAAAAAGAAAGAAATCACCAGCACTGAAATGCTGACATTGTGGATTTTCTTCAGGCACCCTTATTGGCACATAGTACATATTGTAGTTATTTGTCAAGAGAATTGAACTTTGAAGATATTTCTTCCCTTGACTGATACTTGACTTTTTACAATTTCATTGTAGCACTGCCCCGTAGTCCACACTGACAGAAAAAAAAAAAAATGCAAGGAGAATTAAGAGGTATAAGAAAGAATTTACAGTTGATGGGTGGGCCAGGAACAGCATCTTACAGTTTTCACTTGCCACCGATTTCCACAGCAGTCCAGAGTGGAGATAGAGCTGCTGCTTCACCTTTCCCCAATCTCCTGGTTCCATCACATTACACAGAACTGCACTGAAGGCTTTTCATACTCATGCAAATATTCTTCTGCCTAGAAACTTTTTCTTAGGGCTCTGCTAGATGTGCTGTCCACTTCTGCATGCATTTCTTGGTGCTCAGATTTCATTCTTACTACAATTTCTGTCTCACTTTAGTACTCCTCAAGGATCACACAAATGTGCCTATGTTACACAAGCAAGTAAAGGTGGTGTTTAAGAGACAGCAGCAACACAACAACGTCCTTGGGAGAGAAGTTTTGAATAGACAAAAGGAGATACTCAAGAAGTGCGTGCTCACATCTGAAGATTTCTCCAGGTTAAAATCCACCATTTCCCCAGAAATTCTGTTCTCAAGAAATGTTTTTTCCCCAAACAAGAAACAGTTACACAAAAACATTTATCATTTTCCTGACAATAAAAATCCTCAGATTCCCCACCGCTTTATTCCTCTCTGCTTGTTTTTACCCCCACTAAAGACTAGATGGAGAGCACTGGCATTGAAAAAGATTAAACAGATGTAAAACCAAAGCAGTCTGCTTGTGCAATGGACTGTGAGGAAAATTGGTGATGCATGTTAAATGGTAAATAATAAAATCTAATTGCCATATAAATGTGCGTGGCAATCCATCTCCCACATAATCAATGCTAGGCCAATTACTCTGTGTGAGGGGGATGGCTGTGGTGGAGAGGTGAGGCATTCAAGCACATCAAATGTCCTTCATTTCTTGCCTGTTCTGGCCACTTTTGGAGATTGTATACACCTGAAAAATGGACAAAATCTAAAAAAGCTAGCATTTGCATGGCATAGAATAGTCAGATCTCCCTTCCTCCTGCTATAATGTTTTCACTCTCTGCTTTTAACAGCCAACACATGCTCTTAGCAGAGCCTGCTTTCAAAATAGTGAGGAATTCCTCTTTCCAACAGACACACTAGACCTCAGAGATCATAATCTACAAAACTCTTCCTTTGGGAAATAGTTCAGGCACAATTCTCCACATAAAGCTACCAAACAGCTGAGATGTTAAACGTTCTCCTTTTGAATGGAGGCTTGCAGAGAGTAACTTTTTTATACGCTATTACTTTTGATCAAGACAATCACATTCAGACTCTGAGGACATTCCATGAAGCTGCCTTTTTGCAAAAAGGACTGTTCTGTTAAAATACCAAGGTTAATGAGGGTTCATGGCAGCACATTTTAAAACAAATTTAGGATGTGCTTCTTCAATCTGTGTATCTGTGGGGGGACTAGGATGCAGTGGAATGTATTTATACTAAATATGCAGAGGCTTTGGTAAGTTTCAAGAGTATACATGTTTCCTGTATTATTCTTAACATAACTTTTATTTGGTGTTCCAGAAAGGGCTTGAATGAAATTTCACAATCACCAGGAGTAATAACCTGCATGTCAAACAGCTGTAGGAATGTAGGCAAATCTATTCACTCATAAATGTATGAAAGACTGAGAAGAACAGGGGAGAAGCAGAAGAAAATAAAAAACCTTCTCACCATGTCTGACAGCCTATTGCATTGTTGACTTCACAGTACAAGCTCTAGAATATCTTTATTTAATCTAGAACTACTGGAATAGATTTTCAATTTTTTTCCCTGTCTCATAGTTTTGGCAATTTGGGCACAACTTCTGAAGCCTTAGCACTATCAAAATTATTTTTACAACCTGGTAGACAGCATTGCTGTTTACAAGCAGCATGTGAAAAATGGCAAAGAAAGGAGGATAAAGGAATTCCCATTAGACCAGGTTGTCCAATGATGTATTGTTATCTACTCCTAGAACTTTGTTACATAGGAAACCTCAAAGAAGAGTTCTCAGTTTTAAGTCCCTTGTTTTTCCTCTGTACAGAGTCTGCTTTCCTACATTATCAGGAAGACAACAGCTACATTTGCTATTATCTACTCCAATAGGTCACACTGAGAAGATCTATTTGCTGCTGACAGTATTTGGAACTCTGTATTTGGAACAGAACATTATTTCTGCATGAAGAATTCACACCCCACTGGCAAGGTCATTACATTTAGCTCACGCATGATTATTTGAGAAATTTAAACATTAATACTTGCTCATTTGTACAATGTTTCTGTGCTTCTTAAAGCTTTGTTTCTCTAGTAATAAAAATATAAAGGATCACTGCTGTTGATAGAGACCTTGCAATGTAGAGAAAAACATATAATGAAGCAACAAAAATAACTGCCTCAATATAAAACAACAGAGAAAAATATTACATGAAAGTGAAACAATTTCAATTTCCATTCCTGAAACAGGAATTCCTCATTATGATCCAGACCAATTTAGCTCAGCATGAATAACCTACTTTGACAGGCAAATGAAATATCAATAGATTAAGGGACTATTACAAATCATCAATGAATATGCCAGGCTAGTAGACCTACAGATAATTTAGTTAATTGCATTCAAACTTTACAAGGATGAATTAATTGCCAAGCGAATATTTATGCACATTGAAGAACTATAATTTGGTGCATTTGTAAAACCACTGAGGTGATACCAGAAATAAATATAACTACTTTTCTTTTAGGTGCTTCAATCTAGTCTGTTTTCACAGTATGGGACAAAACAGCAAATGAAAAAGCAAACATAGATAGAAGCAGCAGCCCTATCTCATAAGAATAAAGGAAGCCAAGGGCCAGTGAGGAGATAGAGAAATAAAAGCAACACTGACAACAAGAGTTCTAGACAGGTTATTTTATTCCAGGCAGGCTGATTCTGATGCATGCTCTAGTATGGATAGCATTTTTTTGAGGATGCAGTGATATAACAGCACAGGAAAAACACGACTTACAATGGGCTCTAAAACTGACATTTGGGAAGGCCACATGAAAGATGATGACAGTGGGACAAGTTGAAATTATGAATGTCAGTTCAAAAAAACAGGTCTTGACATATGAAATGATGCACAGGCAGTAAAAGTTAACCCATAAATATTGAGCTGTGTAGGATTTTTATTTTCAGAATGGTGATTTCCTACTAAAAAAAATGTAGTTAGCCCAATATCAAGATTAAGATGACTGCAGATCATCTTAGAGGATCCAGCATATCTGCAAATAAGTTCTGTGATCTGGAAAGTTTAAAATTGGATTGGATACTGAAGTACTGAAACTACTAACTCATACAAAAGTTTGTAACTACTTTTTGTCCAATCTAAAATAACCGAGGCATTCTTTACCTTCTCGTTTGGTAAGAGTACAGTATATCAGCTTCTCATTTCAATTTATAAATAATTAAAATGCTAAAATATTTTAATTTTCTGATGGGTCTTCCAAGAGAATTCTGATTGGATTTTTGCAGGGTTTTTTATGCCTGCTGTTTAAAAATGTGTGTGAAAACTTTGGGAATTAAAATATTGCCTATATGTGTAGGAAAGAAGCAAGAGGAAAGTTAAACCCTGGTTGGTAAGTGGATACAATGTGTTCTTGAGGACGTCCTCCTCCTTGGAAGTAGATCATGCATCTTTAAGTACTTATAAAATAAAATAGTTTCTGACAGAACTACAGTTTCCCATACCACAGGAAAAAAATTGTGGAGGGGGAGAGACATTATAGATCTTGTAAAAGTCACAGTCTAAGCAAGGGAGACGCCTTTTCTTTGGCAACAGTGAGGAACAAGACTCATAGAATGGTTTGGTTTGAGTTCTGATGCAGCCCAAGACACAGTTGGCTCTCTGGGCTGCCAGCCCACGTGGCTGGGTCATGCCCAGCCTCCCATCCACCATCACCCCCAAGTCCTCCTGGGCAGGGCTGCTCTCAATCTGTTCATCCCTCAGCTTGTGTTGACAATGCAGGTTGCCCCATCCCAGGCGCAGCACCTGCTCTTGGTATTATGAGAGTACAATGGGCCTACTTCTTGAGCTTGTCCAGATGCCTCTGGATGGCATCTCATCCTTCAGGAGTGTCAACCACATCATTCAGCTTGGTGTCATCAGCAAATAAACCGAGGGTGCCCTCAGTCCCTCCACATCATTAATGAAGACATCTAATAACACTGCTCCCAGTAAGGACCCCTGAGAGACACCACTTGCCACTGATGTCCATCAGGACTTTGAGTTGTGGACCACCACTGGATGCAACTGTCCAACCACTTTCTTATCCATCTATCAATCGACTCATGAAATCCACCTCTCTCCAATTTGGAGAGAAGGGTGTTGTGGCCATGTCAAAGGCTTTACAGAAGTCCAGATAAATGACATCTGTAATCTCTCCTAGTCCACTGATGTAATCATTCCATCAAGAAGTTAAATTCCATTTTCACTTGTTTTTCTGTGCCTTTTGAGGCTACTCAGACCCCTCAGAACATCAGAGCACAGCATCAAGTACAACAAGAAAGAATTCCCCTCCACCCAACTCTTTCAGGCCTTGAATTGCAGCCATGCCAACCATCTAAGCTATCCTGAGAGCAGGACAGGGAATCTGCTCATGAAATATATGAAAGGAAATTTGCTGTGTAACTGTGTTGGCAGGCTTGAGCTGCACTGCTTTTGCTGTTCAGACTCATTTATCTTTACGGGTTATCTGCTAGAACTGCACCTCAGCACACTTCGCTAATTTTCCCTGCGAGGGAAAATAACACTGTTCTTGGAATCCAAACACAGAATTATTTTCACTCATTTATTTGTCTCCAATTTATAATTTACCCATCTAATTACCGCAATAATTAGGCTGCAGGATGTAATATATGTGTTTCCACAGGTAGCTGCTGAAATTGTACCAGAGGTTATGCAGGGAACCGATGTTTGTGATAATGAACTTTCTGTGTTACATTGCCAAATCCTACACCCAAAAGGAAACATATATTGGAAATTCTCTCCTATACTTTCATGGCAGCTGTCTGCTTTCCCAGACAACTTCCATGCTGTGCAGGCTTGACAACACAATCTGTGTCTTATCTTTGTGCTGAATTCACTGTGTATTTGCAAAAACCCACATACAGAGGGATTTCTTTTTCCAGGATCAGCTTGGATTTCAAAATCAGAAATTGGTAACTCTGCAATTACTCAGAATGGCTGCAGGTTCCATACTATCTGCACACATTAATATTTTACCTAATGATAACTCTGGTTAAGCAGAACTATTGATACCAGTAGCAGGAAGTGTAATTTTGCATTTGCTTTGTTGCTAAGGCTAAAATAGTACAGGACAATGAATTAATTGTAACTATTTATATCAGGAAAGTTTATGGAGTGTTTATAGCACAACAGAAATATGTCATTGTTAGAAACATTGATGTAAAATAGAAAAGAAGCAACTACAGGAGACTATTTCTACTAAATACAAAGGAAGGAAAAACAGTAATGAAAGGCAATTTTTTTCTCTCTTTTAGCCTGCTGGCTAAAAAGTATCAGCTTGAACCCCCTCCCAAATCCAACCAAAATTCTCATGATATATACTGTGCCATATTTAAGGGAAGATGACTGAGTAAAATTTGGTGTAACAAATTTAAAAAAATAAAATAAAATGAAGCATACTATTATGAGGAGACAGAGGTTGAGGATTTGTGTATGCTAGACCAGTTTTAGAGAGGTGCTTGCTATCTATTTCTGCACGAAACACGTCAGGCTTGTTATTCTTTTACCATCCACATTCCCTGGGTGGTGAATTACAGAAAATCATCTAACACAATTCACCTTCCTCACTTCAAATCTCAGTAGGTTTTTTCATGCTCCTCATTTCTTTTTCTTTCTTTCTTTTTTTTTTTTTTCCCAAAGGAATTCAAGGTTAGAAAACGCGACAGCTATGGATACAGTTTTTACTTCAAAAGCGCAAGGCGAAAGTAGCATTTTCAAAGTGCAGCGCACAAAGGGATGTTGGATTTTGCCGATTGCCCTCGCAATGAGCCTTCCCTGGGCAGCGCGTTCGGTGAGATCACAGCGCTCTCTAGTGCCTTCAGCGAGCACATGGAGCGAGCTTGATCTGCTCTCCTTCAATAAAGCGGCACACCAAAGACACGCCACAATCGGTTTGCAAAATATGTCGAATGAAAGGGCTCTGTTAATTATCAGCTCGCAACAGGATTGTTTTTTTTTCCTACCCATGCCTGATTTATCTACTAGGAAAAAAGCCAAACATATTGAAGACATACACATATGCATGAGTAGTACTTGCCATCTTAAAAATGTCAAGGAACAAGGTGGATGCTTTTTCTACAGCACCAAAACCAATGCTGAAATTTTACACTGTCTCAATAAACAAAACAATAAACAAAATCGATGATGTTTAACAGAATGCAAACCCCAGAAATAACACGGCACAAATTTCAAATGCTACTTTACGAATGGAGTGTGAGCCATCCAAAAAGCTTTATCAGAAATGCTAGGTTTATAAATAAAACAATCTCTTACTGAAGATTATGACATATCAGGATACTGTTTTCACAGTCTTTCTTACAATCTTAATAGCACTTTCAAGTGAGGCAAACATGTAAAATATCACAAAATCCAGCATAATTACCAAGGTCAGCTCATTATCTGTGACTCAGAGGCAGTTAAAAGAAAATCCAGCAAGGAATAAGCTCTTGATGGAATATTAATATCTACTTTGAACATCCTGGCTTTTGAAATATCATATTTCTTTGACTGTTATGAACTTTCAGTTTTCCTTTCAAGAGCCTTCTTAAAGAATGTTAAAATATACAGTACTTTTCCACATGATCAGAACATATATTCTTATGTCTGATTAGGTAGTCATTATTTTAAAAGTATATTTACTTATACATCCTTCCAAAAAGATATTTTCCTCAGATGCAAGTTAGCTTTTCAGAAACCCACCCATAGAACTCATTACTATCACTTATTTTAAAATATACATATATTTATAAAAAATGGATCTTTAGAATCTAGCTGGATGTATAACATGTAGGTTTAATGCTATAAAACAAAGTTTACCCACCTGAAGTCGAAATTACAATACATTACATATTTAGATGAGTATGTTATGCCACTTGTATAACTTATGTTCATGTAAAAGACATTGTAGGCTTCATTTAATCCCCCAACTATCTTTTGGTTTATATGGGCCACTCTGTGTTATTATAATTTCCTACTTATTTTTTTTTATTCCCATGGGATCTCCACATGTTTAAAGTTGTACCTACCTGTGCAGAACTAATACTAAATTAGCATTGTCGGGTTATGATGATGTTATCTCTTGTGATAATATAAATTATTATAAAATAAATGATTTCATACAATATTAAAAAAATATATCGTACTTTACATCCATTATTAATTTGTTTATCATTCTGTAATGGCCCTCACTGTAGATTACACAAGAATAACTGTACTTACTTTTGAGATCTAAATTTCTGGCTCCTGCTGTGCTCTGTGTTGTGATTTTAGTGTCAATCTTTACAGTGTGTAGGTTGTTGGTATCCCTTGATATCATTACATTATGCCACTGGTTGTCGTTCAGAGGTTTATTAGAACTTCCCTTGATGAGGTTGGCACCGTTTCCCAAGTCAAACACATAGTGTAAATACCTGGGAAAAGAGAAAAAATTGGAAAAGTTTCCTTTTTCTTTACATGGCAAGGGGGCACTAATTAATATGTCTAATATTTTCTATTTGCTTGTACTCCTCAGCAGAGCTGGCAAAACCAGAAGACAACAATGAATGCCAGATGGGGAAGCAACTGTCATTCCGAGAAATTGCCACTCGTTTGGATGAGTTGAGGTGCAGTCCCAAGTTTCTGGAAAGCAACGAGCACTCCATGTACCAAGACATGCATACATACTTGGAGAGAGAACAAGAGGGAGGCTACAAACTAGTACTTCTTTGTGGTAAACACGAGAGAAGTTATACCTATTATTTACTTTCATACATTTCAGGCATCTAGCTTCATCTGAAAGAAAGAGTCACAATAAAGCACATGAAGTTCAACATGAAGAAGCATTATCAATCACATCTATCCAGTCAGAAAAAGGATTGGCATCCTAAACTTTCCCCTGTATTTCCTCCTGCACATACATTTTGAACGGACCGGTTTTGTCGTTACGCTAATCCATACATACCCTTTCACTAATTCAACCACAATGAAATCATTGCCATCGCCACTGTTAAAAAGTATCAATCCATCCAGGGAGGTGGTTTTGAACTGGAAAAAAAGGTGCATAGATGTGTACGCTTGTAGCGTGGCCAGTGCCACATAACTTGCTTTTGTTTTAAAGGTTACAGGGTCTGCTATGATGTTCCTGAACCCAAATCTTGCATTTAGCTCACAATAATCGATGTCTCCATTTTTACACAAGTCAATGTATGCCATGCCATTAAATGTGAGACTCTGCAGATGCCCAATAAAATTAGAAGGCACAGAAGACAGGTAGCGCCGTTCTGTTATTATTCCTGTTTCTATGTTGTGGAATTCCAGTCGTGTGTGATCGCCAGCCATTTGACCTTTAAACAGCAACAAGAAAACACGTGTTAGTGTCTGAAATGGGAGGTCAAAAAGCACATCATGTGATTAAGTATCTGCAATAATTTCACACTTCTCAGAATGTGCAAGGCCAATTCCAAAGGGAATTCTTCTAAATTCATCCTAATTACTGGTAAATCCAGGAGCCTTTAGCACATTTGGATAAGGCCAACAGCAAGATCTCTAAACTGAAACAGTTTGCCAGAGTATATTAAACTGCCAACAAAATCCCTCACTTTAGTGACACTTAACCAGATGTGGGGTTTTACTATAAGCAAGTACATTTACTTAACATGAGGAAGACAAAGGCCAACCTCTGAGCCAAACTGACAATATGAGAGTTTCATGAAAGAGAAACAGAACAGCTTGAGGGATATTATTCCATGTGCTTTGCTTCAACATGCATGATCTGACTAGAGGAAGGAAGGATTCCTGTTTCCGCTGTCTTAGGTTCATTAATGCTGGCCCTGCTGCAAAGCCCTGTGCCACAAGAGTGGACAGCTGCTTGAAAGGAACTGGCTTTGTATCATGGGGATAAACCATGGGAGAAAGGGCAGAGCCCAAGAGATGGGCTGAGTAGAAAGCCTTCAGGAAGGGTGCACGCCAGTGTTTTGTAATCCTGGAAACAACAAGAGACTTGCTTTTGTCAGAAAGGTGGCCAAAAGCAAGCCCCACAGCTGCCTTTGAGTTCTCTCTGTCATGCAAGGACCCCTGCAGAGCAAGAAGCCTGAAATCTGCTGACTGTAGAGCTAATCTGGAGGAAAGGATCAGCACTGCCAGAGTACACTGCATACAGGTCAGGTAAGTTTTTAAGCTAGTTATTAAATACCTTACCCAGCACATCAAAATTGTGTTCACGGAAGTGTTCTTTTTTCTGACAGAACTTCCAATTTTTTCCATGCTGATTTTAAAGAAGTAGGTCAGTATTTTCACAGGGCTGATTCATGGTCACATTGTGTGGAAAACCAGCTTTTATTACTAATGAATTTCACCTCTTAATGTACCTTTTGCAAACCATGGCCTAGATTCTCCAATTCCTTAGCTGTATCATGTCTCTCATGAAGTACAGAGAAGGTGAAGAGCAGACCTAGTCAAGCTGAACTAAATTCTGGCATAAAGCTGCTCTAATTCAAGTTCCCACTGTGGCAAAGCTGTTGACAAGACAAGTTCTCTCTGTCCATCCTGAAATATACTCTTCCAAGAGAGAGTGTGAGCACTGCCCCAGGCTGGACATGTCAGAAGTGGTGCACAAAGCCTGGAGGAGGCTGACACAGCTGTACCTTTGTGGGTGTCATAAGGAAGTGTCTGTAGACATGTGTGTGACAGGGAAAAGACAAGGGAAAGAGAAATGTCGATATCTGGGATTTGCCCAGGGAGATGAAGTCATGAGCAGGTTAAGTCTCAGCACTGAGATACAACTACAGGCATCAGTGAAATTACAGGCACAAAAATTGCTCTAATAATTTATGAGAAATATTTACAAGTAGCTTACTTGGCTTCAGGATGAGTTCTGTATGAGAACTTACTCTTACTGGTGTCATTGAACAGCACCACCACCTGGGATCTGCACTCACGGGACTGAGCACTGCAGCACCTTAAACCCCAGGGACAGTCTTCTTGATGTTCTTGTTTCTAAACATCAGCTCTGAAGATACCACTTGCCCTGAATGTATTAAGCAAAAGTGGGTTCTTCCTTGCAGTAATGAGTCAGGGAGCTGTCTTGGAAAATGCCAAATGTGTAATTTTGCTGGGACAAGAGCTGTATGTTGGATCACAGCCAAAGAGCTGAGGATCAAGTTTTAGAGAGGAACACTATGTATTCCAGTCCTGTATCCCTTCAGATGGCATTGCATTAATATCATGGCATAAATCCACTGAGCTTTGGCCTGTAGCACAGTATCCCCACTACATTAAATGTATTTCTTTCTTTGAGCATAGTAATAAAAAAGTTCCTGAATCTGGGCTCACATCCCAAATCTCCCTCTGACATTTCAGTTCTACAAACATGCAAACAGGACTTGAGACTTCACATAATGCTCCACAGGATTTGTAAAAGCAGCAATGAAGGAGAAGAGAGAGAGTGTAATTTGTACTTACAAGGTTGGGAGTTTGGGGGTTTGGTGGTGGTTTTTGTTTTTTTTTTTTATTTTATTTTTTATTTTGTTATCTTTTTCTTTTTTTTAATTTATCCAGTTTGTGGAAAAACACCATACAAAAGGCCAATTGAATTTCTGTTCATAACTATAAGCTGTTCTGTTATCCAACTTTAGTGACTTTCAATCCACTTTTATTTTCTATACAGTTTTAGAAAATAAGGTGCATCAGGGCGGGAAGTATTTAAACTCTTCTATGACGAGTAATTTCTTCAAAACCACCCGCATGACCTTCAATGAAAACTTGTTATGACTCTGAATTATATTATTTAACCATGCACACATTATGCATTTGTCAAAGAGAACCAACTCACAAATGACTAAGTAGTATTTCATAATCTGTAAAAACTGGAAAGTCAGGCTGAATTATTTAATGGCTTTTCCTCCAGTTTAAGCTTTCTAGATCTGATGAGGTTTCTTTCATATACGACAGGAAATGGAATCAAAAAAGGAAAACACAATGTGTGGTGGGAAAAAGCTGGAATTTTTAGTAGGAAGCCCTTTTCTTCCTTATTCTCCTTATAACACTACAGTGACCTTTCACAGGAAAAATGAATGGGTTAAATTTTAACCAAATTTCTGATTGTTGGGACACCTGAAGCAAAGTTTTAAGCAATATAAAACAAGAATGCTTTAATCTCATATGGCAACTCTTTCCCTACCCTTTCAAGAAATTCAAAGCTACTACACATTAAATTCTAATACATACATTTGAAATTTAAACTTGTAAAGGCTTTTAAAACACTCAGTGTTGAAAAAAACCTAAACCAACAAAAAAAACCCACCCCAAAAAAAAACCCCAAACAAAAAATCTCATCAGCTACACAACAATAAAGACTTTCTTTGTTGGAAATGTGATATTCCTGGCACTAACAGCAGATCACCCATATTTAAAGTTTGCTCTGTTTCTTCTCTTACACCAGTTCCCTCCTCACTGGTGAAGGAGACCACGGATTGGCCATGCAGATTCCTACAGGTAGTTTAGGAAGCTTAGGAAGTCTTTTTTTGTCTAAAATATTGGGATGACTTTCTCCCTTTGGATGAATAATATTAAGCATTTGTGGGTTATGCAAATGCAGACAACTTCCAGCTTGAAGCACTGAGAGGGAATTCAAGTCAACTGGCCAGTTTTTGATGCAGATACTGGGTTGTGGAAAGAATACAAGTGTTGCACCAGAAAACTGGACCCAGGCTATGTAACCTGTAGTATTTGTAAATTAGACCTCTGCCATGAATTGTGCATTTGGATCTTGCACTGGATTTTGATCTAAACAATTTCCACTATATTATAATCTGCCTTGAGTGGTAGTTGAAGCAGCCAGATGATAATATTATTCAGTATACTTCTACCCATACTATAAATTTATTATCCAAGAGAAAATAAATTATTTAGGCCATCTACATTCTTGGGAGAATGACCCTGGGCGTCATAACATACACACAGACTTCAGCTCTGGAAGATATATTGGTAATTTCTGATTCTAGAAAATATGTTCTTGCAACTATATGAATTATTTTTCAACCAGTGACATGACCCTCAGAGTTCTGCTGAGGTGAAAAGGGATTATTAAAGAAGGTACATGCCTCTTTAAAAAAAAACAAAACCAAAATCATTTAACTTTTTACCATTTTAACAAAGGTTAGAACCAATGATAAAAGTTGTTTAATGCTACACAAAACCAAAGGATAACTCTAAATAGCTAACACAAAATTAGGCACATTGTACTGTGCAAGGAATCAGGGCCAGAAGCCAGATCAGTTGCTATTAACAATATGTATGTTGTTAGCATACATGCCATACAAGCATTGCCTTGTACAGGACAAAATCAATGTGTTCTCTATTAAACTTTCTGATAATATAAATATAGAAATATATTTCTAACATCTGCTAGCATGCATGTCAGTTGTTTTCTTCCATCCTGACTGCTAGTATTTGAGAAAAACATGCCGCCTAATATATTGAGGACAGTTGATGCAAGATTCAAACCACAGTAGAATATCCTTCAAATGTTTATTAAATTCTTTCTTCCAGCAGTGGCTTAGAGTTTAGCCTTAACAATGTGTTGCCAAAGGCATTTTGCTTGCCTTCTCATTAGTGATGTATCAAATCACTCCTCTCCAATTACTGTATAAAAACACTCATTTAAGTCAGCACAAAATTTTTCTTTAATTTCAATAGCAAACTCAGAGCAACATTTACATCAAGTGTAATAACACACTTGTTGTACCAGCATTCCAAGATGCATAATATGGATTTTGAATCTTACCCAGGAAAAGAAAAAAACCATCTGTTTCCTTCAGCTAAAGCCATTTTACTTCCGTCATTTTTCTTTTTTTGTTTTGTGTTTCCCCCCAGCAAACATGGAATCATGGAATCACAATGGCACACTACCTGTCACGGCCTGCTGGTCATCCACCATTAACTTTAAACCTTTTCCTCGCCGCACCACACGCACTGTGTGCCACTCATTATCATTGAGGTTATAGCCAGCAAAAAGGGTTTCTGGGCCTTTGCCTGTAGGATATGCCAAACAGTCATTATGCAATCTTTAAAGCAGTTTACATGTGAACCTCACAGAGAAAGAGAGAAACAGAGAGACTGGCTGGGCAAATGTTAAAACTCACCAAAAGTCACATCAAGCAAGAAAATTACCAAGTATAAGCAAAATATAGAGCTACTATATACTGTATACTATAGAACTACTACATTAAAACACTTCTAATGTCTATTTAATTACGTAAGTACATTGTATACGCACCAGGTTTTCATAAATAGGCACAGTCAACATGGATTTAATTATTCACTTTTCAATCACATACAGGCCTTTAAGGAATGGGATTACTGAGCTAAAAGAACTTCAAGTATGGATTTACAAGACCGGATTTTTGCTCCTTTATTAAAAATAATTTGGTGGAAAATAAAAAGTGGTAAATGTGTGTGCATGTGCGTTATATTTTTCTTAATCTATGTCAACTCTCTGTTTATTTAGCATCTGTTTATTAGGACTTCTCAGAATATCATCTATTATCTGATCTAGATGACTTGCTAATAATTCCCACACAGTACCTTCTGATGTTAGTGGATCTTCATACTTTGCTTTTTCATTTAGTGGATATGTTTTTCTTGGGATCCGCTATTTTTGTCAGCAGTACAGCAAACACTTTTAATGCAAATTCTGTGTATAACACAATGTACTGGTGATAACTGAAGTATTCACAAACCTAGGAAACAGGATATCTTTAATGCCCAGGAAAAGATTTCTCGTAACAAAAGAATTATGGAAATTGTCCCCTGCACTGTCAACCAAGAAGTGAAAGAGAGAAAGAAAAATCCTGACTTTGTACTGTCACTGATAGGAATAGATGATAGACCAAGTGCTGAACCAAGTGATCAGAACTTATGTGGTGACTGTTCAAAAGGCAAAGTTAATCCACAATTAACAAATTACATTCTTGTAAAATAGAGACCTCTCTGGCCTGTTTTTCAGTTCCTGTGGCAGAACAAATGCTGCTGATAACTAAAAGTTGTCAATTAAATTCTGGACTCCTCTGTCCAAGAGAGACATGGAGCTCCTGGAGCAGGTCCAGTGGAGGGCTATGAAGATGATCAAGGGCTGGGAGCATCTCTCTGATGAGGAAAGGCTGAGGGAGCTGGGCCTGTTCATTCAGCCTCGAGGAGAGACACAGAGAGGGAACCTCATCAATGGCTGTCGGTGTCTGCAGGGAGGGGTCAGAGGATGGAGCCAGGCTCTGCTCAGTGGTTCCAATCAATGGAACAAGAGGCAATAGGCAGGAATTGAGGCATAGGAAGTTCCATCTGAATATGAGGGAGAAATTCCTTCTGTGCAGGTGACAGAGCACTGGAACAGGTTACCCAGATAGGCTCTGGATATTCCCCCCTCCCTGGGGATATTCAAGAACCATCTGGACATAATCCTGTACCATGTGCTCTGGAATGAAACTGCTTGAGCAGGGAGGTTGGACCAGATGCCCCACTGTGGTTCTTTCCAACCTCACCCACCCTGTGATTCTGTAAAAGAGACACATTATGAAATAACTTTTGACACAGAAGTACTGTGGTTACTCTGAGTCAGACAATTGCCTCCACTGTGTCCTTCCAGGTGACCGTATCCCATGTGTCAGTCTTGTTTTGAAAGGAATATGCCACTAGCTCTGAAACTCTCCCACATTTCTCTTGGGATTCTTTTCCATCCACCACAGGCTAACTGTGGTGGAGGAGGTCTATTAGTAAAATCAAAGCCTAAAATCAAAGCCTCTATGACTCCAGAACTGCACTGAGAGAAGAGGACGCTAAGAGCTTGATGTAGCTGTTCAGCATATTGGACAGTTTGCATGTCAGATGTTTCCTATCTTCTGTCAGCATTTTTTTAATTGCTTCTGGTTCATTGCCTTGCTTTTATATGCAGCCTTTACTATTTTGGGCATGCCAAGGGATCTCCAGGAAAGAAAATGCAAAGCAAAGGCAGTGAGATTCTCATAACACTGTTTCTCTGTGTCTCTGTATTGACACCAAGCTAGGAAAGGTGTTCAAACCCAGAAGAAGCAGATGATTGGGGTCAATTACCTGAATCATTCTGTTTCTTAAATGTTTGCTTTCTTTGACAAGACCGGTTTTGCATAAAGCTTAAGTGAATAATATTCTCTTTGAATGTGCTGATATAGATGCAGTGAGTAAAACTTTAAGCAATTTCTTTTAGGCACTTCAACAGAAGCAATTTCTACCTAGAGTTGGAAAAAGCAGATGGATTTATATAAAATGCTGAAATGACATGAGCAAAATCTTAGTGAGAGTCAATTAGCCTACCTAGTCATACGTCATTTAATATTATTGTAAACATATTCATACTTATTTGTTAGTCCAACCCCCCCTTTGTTTTTCAATTATTAAAGTAGTTGAACCACTTAGTCTCCATTTTCTTGCTTCAGATCTCTAAAAGACCTAAAAGCATATGCAATTTTAATTTACTCTCACATTAACAACCCTCTGTAGTGTCCCTTTCGTGTAAAGGTGCCTCAGTGTATATTAATATCAAATCCAACTTGGCTGCTCACATTTACAAGCAAATCTATCTATTCTCTTTTAATGGCTGGGGACTTGTAAGCTCTTCCTGTTGTAAAATTAAATGTGTGTTTTCCTATCAGTCTATTTTCCTTGCAAGAGTATTCCGAGTAAAAAAAAATCAGGTCAGCTGCCTGTTCCCACTGCACGCAATCCAAAAGAGGATTAAGGGGACCCCTGGTGAAAGGGCTATAAAAAGGACAAACCTTGGTATGACACACCATGGGGGCAGTGCACTGAAAAGAGTCCTGGTCTTGGAGAAACTATCCACTTGCATGGAAAGGAGACCTTTCTTTCCTCTCTAACAGAGAAGAAGGGCTTTTACTTTGTCAGAGAGAGTTCAAGAAATTACAAAATAGCCAGGTCCAGTGCCCAGGGATTGTGTATCTACCTGTCCCATCTTGCTGCATCTCTGCTAAGTGGAATAGTTTTCCATGGCAGCTGTAGAGGGAGACAAGGAAGGATGCATGCTCACCATTCCCGTGCTAATGCAGTGCTTGGGCTGCTTCCTGACAAGAAGATGCTTTCACACAGAAAAGCAGCAAATATGTTTGTGAGCAGAGTATTTTGGAGAAAACTGTCTAAATACTTAAACACAAAAACATGTAGGAATCCCTTGATACCACAAGACTACCAGAACTGCAGAAGAAAACTCTTAACGTACTTTGTTAAATGGCATCGGCCAACCAAAAACATAGTTTATATTAGTACTTTACTCACTGGCTTTCAAATATATTGACCTGAAATTAATTTAAACATCATATTGAGGTCATAACAGTACAGAGTCTTCTGCCCTGGTTATAGTTCTTATGGTGAATCTACTAGAAATTTGTATCTACTAAATCATTGGCTCTCTGGTCTCGCTCTGACTTTACACTGATGTGACTCCATTTAAATCACAGCAGCAGAAAGAGCTCTTAAATAAGTGTATTTAAATAAGAATTGGCATACTGTCACCTTTTTTTTTTTTGGCAAGGGGGGGAGGGGTGTTCTGGGCTTTAAAAAAAAATATTGTTCAATATCTCCCACAAGAAGAAAAGCAAGAGCCCCAACTAAGAGAAAAACATATATATAATTTTCAGGTTTTTTTGTTTTTCAAGGACTGATACTACTTTTCCAAACTTCTGTCTCTCCACTCCTATTTCCCACACTGACATTCCCCTGGAATTCATCTGTCTCTTTCTATACAGAACACAGTTATTTTGCTTCACATACCCAGCCAGCTCACTGGATCACTTTCTGAGCTACTCATTTTCTCAGATACTAAACTCTTAATCATAAACCTTTCCTTTCTGAGACCAGATGCAAACTGGAAAAAAAAAAAAAATCCACTAAGTGTCTCCTCTTGCTTAAGTATGAAATTTATTATCAATGTCTAGGTTCAGCTCTTCCCCTATTTTAAAGGCTTAAATAACTACTAGATTTTATGCATCCCTGGAGAAAATGGATAGTACAAAATAAAAGAAGTACTGGCACTTTTATGGCTACCACAATTTGCTCAGAGTCCATCACGCCAGTAAAATTTCCACATCCATTTAAAAGCAGATAATTGCTTGTATAACCAACTTTTTACAAAGCAAAATGCAGACTGTGCAGTCAGTCGATACAGGTACAAATCTTGATGGTGCAATTCATTATGAGCTAGGACATATAAAGCCCCAAAAATTCCCAGTTATATGTTTACTTTGGCATCCAAAGATGAGCTTACTTTGTTGTCAGCACCTCAGCTGGAAATTAACAGCCTTTCCAAAGTTAAAGGAAAAAAGTGTGAACCTCACAAAGAAAAAAAATCGAATTTCCAGTGCACTGAATGTTCTAAATATTCTCTAGAGATTCCTATTCTCTTTACTACCTTGTGAGGAGCTTATTCAGCCTAATTCAGGTCCTGAAGATTTGCTGAATTCCAACGAGTCAGTCAATTAACTTCAATATGCACAATTTTTCCTCTTATAGATATCTATCCTGTGGTACTATACTTTTAACCAACTATCTGAACAGAACTGATGATTTTGAAAGAAGATACTAGCTTTTGGCATTGTACCAAAACACGGTCAAAATTAGTTGTCTGCACCAAACACAGGAATTTGTTTCTCACAATGCCACCCACCACTACCAAGAAATGTACCAAAATGCTTGGAGCATTCAATGCTGCCATTAAAAGTAGATATGAAACACGAAATATAGAAAGAGGCATAGTAAAGAGAGACTAGCAAGGGAGACTGGGTGGTTCAGTGAATGCTATACTAACCTATGGAACCCAAGCCAGATACAGGCAAATCACCACTATTTATTTATTGGTCAGCATAAGAAGGATCAGTGGTTTCAGCCTGGTTTGCTAACAGAAAACTATGCATTCTACAGCTATCAGTTTCAGGTGGCATTTAGACAAAAAGCCATTTGGACAAGAAGACAAAACCCTGAGATCAATTCAGTTAATAGCAAATGTTACTTTAAGTCAGGGTTGTCAAGATTTCAGCTAAAATAATAAATATTTTACAATTCACCTTGCTATGTATAGAAAACTGCATGGCTCTAAGGGACACCTAAGAGTGTCATTGTAAATACCTGGTGCAGAACAAGACAACTCTGTGCCATCTCATTTATCCTGCCTTCCAGAGTAAATTTAGCATGCCTCTAACCCATGCTTCTGTTCCAGCACTCAGCCAGACTCACAGTCACTGTGCAAACCTCACGAGGCATCTGCATTTCATACCAGGCTGCAGCACAAATAGCTCAGGGGAGGCTCCTCCAGAGCAAGGTACAGAAGCAAAAGACGTACAGGGTAGGGCATCTTAACCTTCACTATCCTTTCTATGGCTGGCTGCAGAAACATTACTGGTCTTCCAAAACACTCATTAGCACAGCTGATCTTAAAATGGCAATTAATATAGTGACTCAACTGTATTTTAAATGACTGTGCCTGTATCATCCCAAAATTCCCTCACTAAACATGTTTCTTGCCAATAGGAAAATTACATTGCCTTTTAAACATCAGAAAAGTGTATCAGGTTATCATTTACAGCTAATTGATAAGATAACTTGAAAATATCTAATTGCAAATCAAAGAAATTTTGTCTACTGTATTTTCTGCCCAACAGACTCATATGGAAAATTCCACAAGAATAGCACATTCACTGGATTGTATCAAGAAAAACACATCAATCTTGCACTGCTTGATCCAAATGCTTCAGCCCACAATAGTTTTATTATAGGCAAAATTGCTTTTGGCAATTTGGGTAATGTATTGGCAGTTAAGGGTATTTTTATCCCTTTTTTTAAAATAAAATTTGACATTTCAGAAATTAAAATGAAGGAGATTGGAGCTGCTGGTATCATTTATTAGCCTTCATTTCAGCTGTAGAATAGATTTGCTCATATTCTTTAGAATAACAGGAATGTAATATTAAATATTGCCATTGAGGCATATCTATATTTCTCATATAGAAACGCACAAAGCTAAACAAGTTACTTTTGAAAATTCTGCTGGTTTCCCCTACATGAACAAACTACAAACAGACTGCATTCAATACTGATCTAGTTCACTAGCAAGGAGAAACAGCATACACAGTGAATTCACTGGGGAAGAAAAATCCATGGAAGGATATAAAAACAACCAATCCAGGAATCAAGCACCCATATCCAGCTCTGAGGACACAGAGTTTTCATTTGTCTGGTTCTTTTCTCTCTTTTCTCTAAATTCGCTTCCCCAGGCCACGGCGTGAGCTGCTGTGCATTTCCCCCCTCCCAGCTTTGTCTTTCTCTTGGAAGCTGCTTAATTTAGGGTGTAATATCACACATACTCATCCTTTTATCTCTTTTAAGCTGTGAGATATTCACTGTGACACAGCTGATGTCTAAACAGAGCCAGTGGATCTAGGTGGGAGGGTAGAATACAGATCTATTGGACTAAATTAAGTCTAAGGATTCTGCCAAGAAAGGTGCTGCTGATGAAACACTGTCTTGTGAAAGCCTATTCTCTACAAATAGGACCAGTACTCTATTTCAGCAAGATGGAGAAAGAAAGAAAAGCATCAGAAAGCAATAAACTTTAGAGTTACAAGTCTTGGCCTCCACACTTCCCTGCTAGAGCAAAGGATATGTAGAAGACAGACACATGCTCTCAAAATTGTGCCTTGCTGGTCAATTATTTGGTCTATAATAATTGGAACTGTATTTCCTGGAAAAAAAAAAAAAAAAAAGGTTTTGAAGTAGCAATTACAGCTCTCTGTGAGCTCCGAGCACATGAGAGGATAAAACTAGTTTTGTTACTGCATTATGAAAAGTCTGACCCATCTTACAGGCGTTTCTCAATGCATTACTCAAAACGTTTATGCATTTTAATTTAGTTTTGTAAGTCATCTATGTAAGCAAGTGAAACACAAACAGCCCTAAGGACATGTAATTTTCCTTCTTCTTGAAAATAATCAAAGAAAAGTATCTTTTAAAAGTAGCTGAAACCAGAAGGCAGCTAGATCCCTGTATTTTTAATGAGTGCAGTTTCTCTTTCATACCGTTCTCTGAGGATCACAAGGACCAGAAAATGTGCTAAAGGTACTAAAGGTTGTATGAATCTCCCCCAAGGCTGTGAACTAAAGCAAAGTCAATGAGCTTGAAAAAGATGGTTGTTGCTTTGTCAGCTTACTGCTGAATGCTCTGAGACAAATTTTCAGAAACTATGGTGAACCTGACAATTGGCTTTGCTGTAGGTGAGGTGAGCTTTCAATACATGGCAATTGGATGCTAATTTAAAGAAAACTTGTGTGAAAGATGATTTACTTTGTATTTACTCCATGTAAAGCAATGTGCGCTTGCAAGGATCGTGCAGCTTCACAATCACACTGCAAGGTCATATCCTACCTTGAATCAGGCTAAATTTTTTAAAGTGCACTCAAGAGTTAACAGTGTGAGTTGGCATTCAGCAGATTCATTTCCACAAACTACTTGTGTGGCTTTAATAAATCTTAATTTGTTTTCACATTAGCTTGATGTGGCTGCTGTGATGAAAAACTCCACAAACTTTAAGCTGAATACATTTGAGCATTTTTCTTTAAGTCAACACAAACGCTTTCAAGTCAGTATCTTTGGCTTCATTCTACCTAAGCTACTGCTCTACACTAGGAAAGGAGCTATTTCACAAGTCTTCTACCCCATTTGATAACTGAAATTATTTTTTCTTCAAATATCACCCACCATAAGCTTGTGTATTACACGAAAAAGAAAATGGGAAGTTTTAATCCCTTTAAAAGACTGAAATTCTCCCATGCAGGATTTTTGCATTACACTGAGCTTTCTAATTCTGAAAGCTTGCTTCAATGGAAAATTCTTTTTAGCTCTTACTTAACAAAAACTTTGTAAAACTGGCAAAGAAAAGAATGGCAAATTCATTGGGAGTTATTAGCGTTTACTTTTTCTGCTTCTATAAAAAGAATAGGATTGAAAAATCACGACAAATGATGTGGGAACTTGGGAACTCCTATGTAAAATAGTACTAAAACTGACATTAAACCCCAATTTTAAGGAGTATTGAAATTCAATTTTTTTAAAAGTAAATATTCATTGTTCAGATATGACTTTAATGGCAGCCAGAACCTCTAATATTCATTAATTCTCTATAAATTCAGAGTTCTAGCAATACTACTGGTTTTTGAGATTTGGCTTAAAGTAATGGAAAACAGCAATCCTAAGATAAATTCAAGGTAAGTTTCTCCTTTCCCAAGAAGAGTTTGATATTTACCTCAGCAGACTCATTATTCTGGTCTTGGCTACCAAACCAAAAGTCCCAAACCTTAAAAAAACACAGAGGCAGAAACATACATTTCCCTGTCCTGGATTTCCAGGAGCAGCAAGAACGTTCCCCTAAGTTTTCAAAGAAGTGGAGAGTAATACACCTGACAACCTCCATTTCCTTAGGCATCATCTCTACAAGTTTCTATTCAAACACAGTGCCCTCAGCTTCCAGAGGAATTTTGTTATCTTCTCTGAGCCCAAGAGATCTGGAGGAATTCTGACTTCACAGTAAAATAGGTATCTAAATAACTTTTATAATCTGGACCTTAATCGCTGTCATTCAGCTAAGAAGCAAACAAACAAAAAAGACTGAGAGACAAAGGTGCTGCAGGCAACAGATGCAGCTGATCTCCAGGTGTACCCTTAGGAGCCCGAAGAACCTGTGCTACTGCTTTCCACTTAAACCCAGTGAAGTAAAAATAACCTAACTTACAGCAATCTGCATAGAAAAAGTAGGTACACACTTGATTATTTCATTTTTTTTCATGGAGAGAATTGTAATATTTGTTGTACATTGGCTAGATGATAAGTGACAACAAGGAAGAAAAGCAGAAACAGCTTTGACCACACATCAGCCTGACATTCATATTGACTGTGCCCATTTATATCAAAACCATGGCTGTCAAAACTCGTTACATTTTAAAATATAAGTAAGCACAATTTAAGTATGCTTAGCCATAATTTACCTTTCTACAGAAAAAAATTACCTTTATGTTTAGTTAAATTAACATAACAGGAAAAAAAACCATTTAAATATTTCCTTTTACCCTTACATCTTGCACAGTGTTCTTAAGAATAAGCAGATTGGAAACTATCTGGCATAGAAAGGAAGAGAATTTGGACTGTGACTTTATTTTAAGAATAAACTCCTCTTAATTTACAGGTGTCTTCATCCCAAAAAACAGTTGTTATAAAATAGTTACAACTAAATCTTACACTCATATCCTTTTTTTTTGTAATTTAAATGCTGAATTATAACATTTTGCCTAATTAAGAATAATGAGAATAATATTTAGAGTTTTATTATTATTGATTATTTAAGTGTTTTAAAATATTTTTATAATCATCATGGATCAGAAAGCACAATTTCTTGACACTGCTTATTCTTGGATACTTCTAGGCAGACAGGAATCAAGCAAGGAGGACTAAAATAGACATTTCAGATTGTTTTCAGAAATTACAAGTGAGTGAATACAAAGGTTGATCCCTGTTCTACGATCAACCTCCACTGACTTGGATGGGTATAGTCTTGCATGCCTGAGAAGAAAAGCATAGCTTTTTAAATTTAGTACCTGGAGTTGTTTTTAACATTGAGAGAATCTCTCCAATGCTCTTGTGCCATTTATCATCTCTTTAGGATTGTGCTCAGTGTCAGAAAGTGACAATTTTTTATTTAACAAAACAAGTAAGCTTCTTGGCAGAAGTCCCTACTTGCACTTTCTTAAGGTGTGCTCTGTATCTTATCATTGGTTTATGCAATTTCAGGGAATCAAGAATCCGTGTTGCTGACTTTCAGAGGTAGTGCTGCTCTTATTCACAGCCAATTAGCTCATCAGCTGAGTTCCTAAGTGTCTTGTATCATGTCAGTGATGGTGTCAGCTGTCTCGTGTTAGCTGGAGATGCAAGAATACTTCTTCCCCCCAGAGCAAATGGTGTGGTCGTTTCCTCCTAAGAAACTGCAGACTGGCTTTTGAGCTGCTGAAATATTAGACAGCAAAAACTGCAGAGACAGTTCAAAGTGTACCAATAACCACAGCAAAAGTTCACCAGGTAATTTTCACCCATATTCAACAATTATAGGGCTTAATTTTTGGTAAAACTATAAGGTTTTTTACAAGTCATCTGTAAACAATTCATGGCATGTAAGTGAAAGATGGAGTTGTTGACTTACCTATTTGAGCTTTCTTTTCCAGACAGATTTTACTACTAGTGAGAAAAGCCTTAGTGTGCAGAGACAGAGAGGAACTTTTAACTAGTGAAATTTTATTTCTACATACATGTGCTTCACTCCCTGGAGGAAAATCTCACAGAATATAAAATGAATAAGAAATAATACCAAAGAATTAGCATAAGCTACATGAACCACAGCTCCCTTTTTTCTTTAATTGCTTTTTCTCATTCCATGTCTTGGTCTTCATCTTATGCCTTGTTGCTTCAAGACTGCCTAGACAAATAACTGCTGAAGAGTTCCTTGCACATTTCCCAAAGGGGACTGCATCTCTGAAAGCCAACTTTATCTTGATGTCTCAGCTCAACAGAGCAATATCTCCTCTGAAGGGACTTGTCTGATGGATTGAGGCCTAGAAATCAGCTGGAAGGGAGCATAAGTTAACCTCTTGACATGTCATCCAAAAAAGTAATGTACTTGGATGGAAATTTCAACAGCTACCTGAATATAATTCATTAAAGTTATTGTCAAGAAGAGATAATAAGGAAGCAGTTATGTGGTTCCAGTAATAAGCTACTGAGTGCTTAAAATGTTATGATAGATGTTTCATGCATTTTAATAGACATAAATGCAAAATGTGCTAGATACAGAGTAAGTGCTTTTAATATAAGTAACTGCTCATCAGTGACATGCACTGGGTAGATGTTTTTAATGTTTTCAGCTCTTCAAAAAAAGCACATTGAAAAATGAATTACGGTTCTTATAACATTAATGAAGAATAATGTTGTAGCTGAGAGACTGCTAGGCTCCTTCATCAAGACTGAGCTTATGAAACAATGCCCTGCTGCAGAGAAGTGAAGCAAGGATAAAAGAGCCACCTTTCTGAAACAGTCATGGA
Source organism: Corvus moneduloides (assembly GCF_009650955.1). Lineage (NCBI taxonomy): Eukaryota > Metazoa > Chordata > Aves > Passeriformes > Corvidae > Corvus > Corvus moneduloides. The sequence continues at coordinate 105,093,389 of NC_045478.1, read as the reverse complement.
GCTAATACATACTTACACGAAGGTTTTTTGCAGATGCAATAAAGGAGGGGCCATCAAAATGCCACAGATGACTCAGAAACCAGGTTCTGTGAACTTGTACTTATGCAAATAGGTGGACAACTTCTGTGCTACATATGGAAAGGACAAAAGCTCTACGCACATGTAGAGTTATAGTTATCTGCTGTCTATAATCAGATTTCACTGGTCTTAGTGCTGAAAGAGTAAGAAAATTCCTTATCAGGGATTTATTCCAGACTTCCAGCAGAACAAATATAGAAATGTTTCAAAATAATTTTGATTTATGCAAAATTTTATTTTGGCAGCCTTGTCATTTTTCCTTTCTTTCTTTGATTGAAGAAGAGGGAGCCAAACATTTCCTAAGCAGCTTGGCTCTCCTCTTCACACAAAACTGAGATATAGGATCAGATCTGACTCTCACAGAAACCAGCTTCAGGTTTTTTTGATCATTTAGAAGTAGTATCTATTAATGTGAGAGGGACAAACAGAAACTTGGCAATTCCCCTCAACATATGCCAGACCTACTGCAATGATCCCTGGCTGTGCTAGTGAGAACCAGATATCCCATTCCAATTTCACTCTCCTTGATTCTGTTTCCCCTTTCCCTTGCTTCCTACCAAATGCATGTCCATTCTATTAAAAAAAAAAAAAAATTCCAAACATTTATTCTATGAGTTCCTTACAAGTGTGTATTAGGACAGGATGACGGCTGTGAGCATGTGGTGTGCTGATCAGAAAAGCAGTATCTCCCTGCAGAGAGATGGCAATTTGGTTGGTTTTCCTTGAAAAGTTCTCGAGATAAGCACAGCACCACTGAATTAGTAAGGCTTCATTTTTAGAAAAAGTCCTATTCACTTAATAGATTTAAATGCTTCCTGAACTAAACTATTAATGATTTTAGTATCTTATACAGAGCTTTTGGGGAAAAAAAAAAAAAAAAAAGTAATTTTCTATTCCCTGAAAATAACTCTTTAAACTGTAGTATTACAATAGAAATAGTGGAGTATGTCTCCATAGAACTTTCATTTATAAGCACTTCTAAATGTTTTCTGCAAACATATTAATAAATGTTCCTCTCAAGAGCATTATATCTTAGAAACAGAAAGTCCTAAGAAACAAAGACATAAAGAGCAAAGAAAGGTGTTTTTACATGAAGTCTGATAGTATTTTAAATATCTGTATAAATTTAGAAACATCATCAGCTCACCAATGCTGAGTTACTGTTATTTTTTCTTAATACTGAATGCCAACAATTCATTTTTTTTTAAAGAGCTACAGACCAAAATTTCTGGCCAGAAAGATCTTAGTAATAAGTAAAAAAAAAATTATTCACAATGTTTAGTGAGTATAAAAGAGCCATTTTAATTAATGGCTTACCCTAATTTGACTGGATTTGTCAGTTAATCAAGAGGTTTTTTTGAGAATTTGCTGAAATATTGGCTTGTGTCATCTTCTGCCATCTGTGTGTTAACACTCTAATCTTCATGGAATCTGATTACAAAGTTTAGAATGGCTGTATACAACCCAGTTGATGATAGATTTATATTTTTTTTCAGCCCAATGTGTCTGTGAGTCTGTGATTACTTTCACTAGCAATTTCCTCTTGCTCTGAACACAGGGTATAAACTAGTGATGAAATAATTAGGGAAAGAAGTTGCAAATTAAACTGGGAAATGGCACATAAGACCAGCTAGTTCAGCACTGTGCTTTCAAGAGCACCACAGAAAAGTAGGACTGCTCTGTCGTAATTACTACTCTATCACAGCCACAGCTTCCAGTGATGGACATGTTTGGGACTTCTGGAGCTGCAGAAACAGCCTTATCACACAAAGTCCTTGATGTATTTCCATTTCATTTAAAAAAATCAATTTATTAACCTCTTGCTGCTTCTTACGGCTATATAATCATACATTTATAAAACTACATTCATATTCTCCCAGGTATTTTTTTTCCTAGCATGCCTAGCTGCCTCATGTAGGAAAGCTAATCCATACTTGTAATCCTCCCAGCTGCAGTGACCTGTATTTTCCCCGTTTAAGTTAATCAAGAGGAACGGGAACTGAAGACACATGGAGCATTCAGGAAGCGGATAAACCATGACTGCATAATAGCATAATGCTGCTTTCTCTTCTGGTCTTACTTCTTCTCCCCACAGCTACTCCCATCCACTGGGATTTCTGGTCACTTCTAAGCACTGAACTGTTTTACAAGAGCTATTTACAACGACTGCACAATTTCTTCAGCTCAGTGCCACCACATTCCATTACTGCACTTGCATAATTAAGGTTACTTTTCTCTAGCACAAATTACTTTGTGCATATTGCTAGTTAATTCCACCTACCACTTTGCTGCGCAGTCATTCAGCATTTTGGAGCCCCTCAGAAAATCCTCAAATGCAGCATTTCATTTGATTTTCCTAAATAATCCCACTGCATTTGCAAATAATATCATCTCAGTGTTCATCTTTGTCTCTCAATCACTTATGAATATGTTAGCAGAGATTCCTGTGGGAGCAGCTGGGAGAAGAGCTTTACTGTGGAATGACTGCCATGGCAGCCCACTTTGCTAATATGAATGACATTACATTAACTTTTATATATTCTTCACCAGAAGAAAATAATATTCAGTTCCTTTGCTATCACTGATTAGAGCAGGATTCCTTGTTATCCCTGCTAGATTTGACTGTAACACCCACTTTCTGTCATGGAACAAAAATGTGAGGATAATTTAAATCACCAGTCCTGAAATGTGATTAAGTCATCTTGCTTCTCAAATCTAAAGGAAGAAAACATAAAAGTAAAATATGAGAAATTTAGGACCTGCTATACATGAAAAAGTTACTTTCAAGTGCTTCTTTCCATTAAAATATTTAAAAGGCCTAGTCTACTTCTTCTGAAAAGTCCTTTTATAAAGGATTTGCTAGGACCAGTATGAGCTAGACATGTATAGCTCCCTGGCATATAAATCAGGATTTATTAATTCAAGACAGTCTATTCTTACAGATCCAGCACATCCTGGAGGCTGCTTTGTCCCTGTTGGTAAAATGAGAGGCTACATGCTTGCAGCAATCTCTGCTTTCCTACCCTCCAAGAGTCCTCTTGTCATACTTAGTATTTTAGAGGATCTCCCGCTCCCTGCTTCCCTTTAAGAGTTCAGGCTGAAGGATCAGAGGGAACAACTTCCATCCACTTCAGGCTGTTCCCTTGGGCTTTGCTTGTGAAACTTTGGCAGCATTCCAGCTCTCAGAGCCCCTTGATATATAACCACACTCTGGCCCTGACTCAGATAGCCCCATATATTTACTAACCTGACAACTATCTATACCTGGTGGGGCAAAAATTAAAGTATACACTGAAATGTCACAAATGGAAAGTCTATTGTTTTCAGCAATCTTAAAGAAATTTCTGAAAACATTTAGGTGGTAGTGCTAAAAACGTCTTTACCTGAACATTAAACTAATGATTTTTCACCACCAATTAGGGCAACTAATTTTCAAATTTACATAAATTGCTTTGTGTTTAAGCTTTTGCTGTTGCCTTTTTTCTGTGGCTATTTCAGAGCACACCACTGTGCCTTGAGAAAGCCCCAAACATATTATTATTGTATGTTTGATTACTGAGGCTCCTGTTAAATCATCTATGTCTTTAAAGTACCATGAGCAGAACGTGTAACTTAAAAAGATAAAAATAAGATGGATGAAAAGAGTGACAAGACAGGAAAGAAGTATACACACCAAAAAGGAAAACATCTGTTTTATAGTAAGAGAACTTGAAATAATACTTTACTGACAGCCTGCCAGGAGACTAATGGCAATTTTCCCCTCTGTTAGCTGAGGAAGAGCAAACACAGATGAGGTTCTATAAGGAGCAAGTAGAATTCATGCACAGAAATGAACTTTATTGCTGTCCTTCATGCAGAAAGCACTGATAGAGCAAAGCCCTCAGTCCCCAGCAGCCAACCCTGAAAGCTTTGTCAGGGAGAAAGTAAATATTGTAGAGCCTTAAATGGTCAGCCAGCATATCTAAGGCCTTTATTTTCACTTTGATGAAGGTTTGAACTTTTGTTTGCTGTTAATATGATAATTGTCTCCCATGCCCCAGCTAAGCAGATTCAGGCCTGAGCTAGAGAGAAACTTGCGGAGGCTTTGCCACTGGCTTTGACAAATTGTATGTGCAAGACTCTTCTCAAGATTTCTTCATAATAAGCTAAAGTTTTTATACTCCTTATTATTTAAAGTTTTTAGTTGGTTTTCTTTTTTCATCTTAACAACTGGAACTGGATAAGGAAGGGGTAAAAATGGAAGCTTTTTAGATAACTTGAGCATTTCCCGGCAAAATTCCTGTGCTAACCAAAACACAGGCTTGAGATGAGAAATCAGTATATCACAAGACTAATTTTCTCAATCACTCACTAAGTGAGAGAGCTCACACTTGGAAGTCCAGTGTGCCTTCACTGTTACCTTCTCAGAGTCCTCTCTCAAGACAAACTATATCCATGTGAAATTTCCCAAAAAACCACAACATAAAACATATTGCAGACCTTTATCATCTTACTTGAATGGCCCAAAAGAACAGCATCCCCTTAGCTGGCATCTCCTATGTTCCTCTTCATGATACTCAGTGCCTTTTCCTCATGCTTGGAATGCCCTAAAACTGGGGATCAGACATTTCCTAGGTTCAACATCCATCTTGTTTCATAAGCCAAATTCAGGAGAGAATAGTTGTGATGTACATAGCTGAAAGGTGGACATCTCTACCCAGAAACCGTTCCAACGTTTCCCTTCAGTTGTCAGAAACATCACTTCCTTCATTGACATAGATTAATCATTCCACATCTCAAGAAGTGATGTTTATGCCTTTCTGTACACAGCATGTACTTTTCCAGGATGTTGTTGCTTAGATGCAGGCCAGATGACTTCATTTTGGGATAGCATAAATCTGTGTTGCTGAAAAAAGCAATGCACTCTCTCTACTAAAGGTTGTTTTTCTAGCATTCCTGCGTTCCCCCCATCCTGTTTTATTCTACAACAGATATCAGAAAACTGCAGCACGTTAAAATTAACAATTTTGTTAATGGGTCACTTTAGTCAAATTCATCACATAGACTTGAACCTTTTGTGCTGGCAGCAAAGCAATGGGCAATGTAAGAGCAGTACCAGCAGACAGGAAGAGGAAAAAAACCAGTTTTTAACGTAAATGAAATTTTTTTTTTTTTAAAGACAGATGAAATTCTGAAACACAAAACCCAAAGAATAGCATGAAAACTTTTGACAAATGATCAGCAGTGGCCATGCTGGTTCCCTTTACATTCCCACCTAAGTCACTCCAGCCATTCAAGAAACAGCTACTACTTTTCTCCAGAGCAAGTGGGCACGAAGACTGCAGGAAGAAGTGAATACCCAGTGAGCCAATTAATGTGTTGGGCTGACCTGTGCAGCACCATTTCTTCCCACTCTATATTTAACAGAGAAGGAGAAATTAGAGAGCATCTCTTGTAACTGGCTTCTGTGGCTGTACAGAATAAATAATGTGCTATAATGACTTCAGCCCTCCTGATTATATTTATACAGGCAGGCTCTTCTGCTTTCAAACATGGACTTTTTTCCCAAGGTGAGCTGTTTTCAACCTTTGTTCAAAACATAAGGCCTGGAACAAGAGAGAGGATGGTCTTAGTGCAGCTTCAGGACTGACTACTGAGGACTCCAGTGAGAGTCTCTGAGTAAAGCAGCAGTTTTCCTTTTTTTTTGCATGCTGTCTACTAGCAACTATGAAATTGTAATCAGAATTTGATTGAAAGGGGCCAGGTACATTTTCAGTTTTGTTGCATAGCAGCAGAACCTGTTTCTTCAGGAAATTATGTGAAATAGGGGCCTTTAAACTGATATTGCTGAATGAGAAGGAATCCAATGACTTCCTGCTCTAAATCTGCTAAGTATAGGCAAAGTTTTAAAAGAATTATTTATAATTGTTTCAAACTTTATGCCACAGAGGGAAGTTCCTGACTGAACTTGCAGAGAAAGTACCCTGATGATTTGCTGCATGTCCTCTATGGTAAAGCTCTTTTACATATTTTTGCCAGGCTGTCAGCCACACTTAATGAGGAAAAGATCAAAACTCATGCAATTCATAAGCACTGTGTAAGAAAACAGGCCAAGTACAAAATCTTACATTTTGGGTGGAGCTACAAAATTGAATCATCATAATGATTTTCTACTGCCAAAAACAGCAAGAAAGGGAGTGAACAAAGCATTCTAATAATTCTTTTCACCAGATAGTAGGAAGTTAATACATGGAAATATATTAATGAATTACTTATCACAGTAGACTTTGGAATATCCATAACAGCACAGCTGAAGATTCTGGATTTTGCAATAAAATGCAGTTTTACAAGCAGTAGCTTTCAAAAGGGTGTATAGTCTTCACGAAACATTTTCTGCCTCTTAAAATTCATCTGCACATTGAAAATATAATGCAATTCAACACCATTGCTTGTTCTTTAAAATATACAATTCTCCTCTTATTTACTAATAATCTGACAGAGCTCCTTGTCATGCCCTGGATTTGTAGGATATTTTGACAAGAAGTGCTTCAGTAACAGATGTTTCCAAACAGAATAACTTAATCATCTGTAATGTGCACATCTGCAGAATAGAGAAGTTTTAAAAGGATGAGCATACAAAAGAAGGAAAAAAGATTAAGGGCTATAGAGAAGAACAGAGAATTGAAATGGCATGAGAAAAAAAAAGTGAGAAGGACAGTAAATGATATGGAGAATGGGTGATTAACTAGATAGACACAAGAACGAGGGGTGCATGTAAATACAACCACTGAATGGGAACTTAGCTGGAAGAACAAACAGAAAACCCTCAAAGCCCAGGAAACTCTTCCTAATTTGTAAAAGTGGACACCCACCTTGCTCACCCTGGGGAACTGTGTGCACGTTTACTACCATGGTACTCTCTGCTCCCTGACGTCCTGCAATTCATAATCATTTCTTCTGACAGTCCTACATTTGAGTATAACTGAATTCAGTGCCATTGCTCTATGAGTTATTGCCTACAGAAGCAAAGCTGTGTAGAAGAAAACTAACCTAAATCTCTCCTGCACTGTGTGCCACAAGCTGAGAAATCTTTCAGAGCACCATTCAAAAACATGTCCTGTGCCTTTTCATATTGAACAAAAGTATCAGACTGGGAAATAAGAGCCAGCTATTTAACAATTAACATTATTAGTGGTATAATGTATCAATTAATAAAAAAAACTACAGGCCTACTCTGCTGACTTATATAAAAATATAGAAAATTTATTTCCAGAAATTATAGCAATACATTAATAATAATAAAACCCCTCACAACCCAAAAGATGAAATAACTTGTAAGACTGGAGATGTCTCTGACAAAAGCATATTGAATATTAAAACCAGCAGCCTTTACAGCTACCTGGATTTTTTCAGATGTTAATGTTTTGGAATTGTTAAAACTGAAACAAAAAAGGAATTTAAATTAAGTCAAGATAGTAGCCTTTAAGTTACAGCAGTGAAAAATATTAAAATATAGCACAGCTGCTTTTGTTCAAAAGTCATTCAGAAGCTGTTATTGAACTGCAATGTAAATTTTATTGGGATGAACTTCTATCTCAGAAATACTACGGAAAAATCCCATTCAGTTCAATAGGATTCACTGCTATTCATAATTTATGCTTAACAGTTTATGATTAAAGGTTAAAAATTACTTCCTTCTTTGAAAAGGAGAAATGTTTTCGGGCTTTTTCAAAATTTTTTTTCATAAATTATTACTAGGCAAGTTTTAAGGATTAGTTTATCAATTCTGTATATAATGTAGAAGAGCTCTACAGCTACCAACTTATTTTTTACAGAATGATTAATGCAAAAAAAAGTTGTTACATTCATATTATTTAAAAGAACAGAGTTCACTGCAGTCTTATTTTTAAATGAGTTCTTTGCCCCGTGAACACTAATACAGAAACCACAGCAGCTATTTCTGTTCATTAAATAAGTTTTTCCCTTTCTCCTGCTGCAGCCTCAACATTGACCTACAGGTACCTGCAATTTAAAAGGACCATTTAATTCACTGCCTGACGGACAATTTAATTTTGTAAACTTGTAGCTCTGAAGAACACAATGAAGTTATTTAAGGATGTACAAGCCCAACATTTCAGCAACAGTATTTTCTGACTGACATGAGACAGATTTCTCATGATGTGTGGTTTTATGGGCGTATCAATCTTCTAACCTAGCACAAAATATTTAGCATTCCAGACAGTTCCATAAAATTGGCATGAACAGCCTCCATAGTATTGTTAATGAGACACAAGCTCAGTACTGACCTGATATCTGATTAACATTTTAAAAGTTTAAAAAATTCTGCCCTTCAAACAAGGAAGACCCCAAAATGTCACCTCTTCTGCAAGACAGGACATCAGCTAAAGGGGAAGGCATGACCATGTGTAGAAAAAGTTGCTACCAAAATCTTAGCTCTGTCAGCTGACACTTATTCCTTTGATGTGCAGTGAGCAGAAGACAGGCTTTGGGAGAAAAGGAGAAGAGGAAGAGGTATTTTATTGCCTAGGTTTGTAATTCACAGCAGGAGAAGGTGTTTACATTCACATTTTCCTTTTTCTTCTCTCAAGTTTGTTTATGTTTAGTTTAAGTCTTTGGATTTGTTTTAAAGCTATCTGTCCAAATTCAAACCTTCATCCTGACCTGTTACTAGGCTAGTTATAACTAATGTCTGCCACTCCCAACACTGAGGTTTTATTAACAGGACTAATTTCTAAGTAAAACAAAAATAGGAAATGGAAAAATAAAATTCTGACATGGAGACCAGATTTACTTCTATCAACATAAAATTAGGATTAATACACATCCAGCTCTCAGCAGAAGCAAAAGGAGAGGCACTCAATTATCAAAGTGTTTAGCAAATTAATACTCCAGTTCTGGATGCTGTTGCTTTGAAACAAATTGTGTCCCACTAAACCCCATTATATTATCCAATAAGCATTTTTAAGGACTGCTCAGAGCAATAAATCTCTGTAATCTAAATATTAAAATATAGAAATTGCTCATGAAACATCTGGTTGCTGAAAAACTCCAGTGCAGAGAAGAAAGCAGTGTAGTACTTACCGTACTGAAAGTTCACAAAACCCTGCTCAGTACACACAAGCACCACAGGGAGATGGAACTCATCACCCAAGTTCATTTCTAACAACAAAACCACTATAAACAAACTGTAAAGAAAAATAACTTATGAGTATTGTATACCAAGGATATTTTGTAGAGAGGTCACGTTACTTCTGAATGAGACCAAGAACTTGTAACTGCTAATCCAATCCAGTAGGTACATTCCTCCTCTTTGCAATCTTCTAATTGGAGGCTTATTACTTTGTGTTTGCACATTCTCTTTTGATCATCAAAACTTGCTTAAAAATGAAACCTAGAAGCCATTTAAATTTATCTTTGACACATCATTTAGTCCAAAAGAGATTAAAAACTGAAAGCACCTGTTATATTGTGGTTTTATTCCCGGGAGGTTTCCTTAAGTTAGTAACTCTATTTTCAGAGGAATTTTCTGATTTTATTAAGGAAGTTAAGAAAAAAGCAATATTGCTTTTCCTGAGAAAAAGAGGAATTTACCACCAGCAGGCAATCTCATTACAGTTCTGCTCAAAAAGCTGCTTGTCTTACACTTTTTTCTAATTTTTTCTAATTGAGATTTCAGCAGTAGAAAAGAATAGTGTCCTGTGGCAGACCAAGAAAATGCTTCTGAGAGTTTTCATGATTTTATATATTTTAGCGAGTGGAAACAGAAAATATTTGTGTTTATAAGTGAGAATTTTTTACTTTTTTATTATTTTGTTTTTAATATGAGGAAGATATATCTTTATGTCTTGGTAATTACAAGCATTTCCTTTATTGTATTGAAAAGTCTCTCTGAATTTAAGAACAGTTTAAATTAAACATTTGCCCCAAGAAATTTTTCTCATTTTTAATACAAATGCTGTATTTTTGTTTTGTAAAGTTATTAATTGAAAAATCTATTAGCAAATGGCACATTAAGAATAACTTCAGATCATTGTTTTTCTTTATGGGTTATAAAATTATTAAGGAATGTTATGTTAATATCTTTTAACTCTTACCAACTACAAATGAAACCTGTGCAGTTTGTTGTTTAGCTTTTTCTCTATTTGCATAAAGCCAGTCCTCTGGCCTGTAAAACCTGTTAGGAAGGGAAACAAAAAAACAACCCAAAACTCAAATCTACCATACTTACTATCAATAATTTTGTTGACACCATTCAGGAATTCCATAGACTCAAAATAAAATCACAGTCCTTTTTCTCCTTTCAGAATATAGCCTCTTAATCCAAATAATATCAGAGAAGTTAAAATTTAGTCCATTCATCTGGCAAATGTTTCCCTCTGTTTCATAAACATGCATATCACAGAGAAAAATTGTTCAATTCAGGGTTTTTTTACATAATTAGAGTGTAAAAAATCATCATAGAAATATGGTTATTCTCAGACTTAATAATGTCCTTATTGCAATGCATGATGTTTCCATAAATCAAAGATTTAGCAAAACTCAATTGTGCTATAACCAGCCAGTAAATACAGTTAATTATCTAGGAGGATTGTAAAATAGAAATTTTTGTAGTAAGAACTATTATGTTACAACAGTCTAACCACAGGTTGAAGGTCAAATGTCAGGAAAATTAGGAGGAGCACATGGGGGAAAAATGTGTGACAGCTTATCAGAAATGCTGGTTCAAAAATTCTTTGGCTACTGTAAATAAATTAGCCTATCTAGAATAATACAGTACTAAAAGCAGCATTTCCTCTAGACTTGTTTACAACCTGTAGAATGCTTCCTTTTTAATATTCCAGTTAATGCTATGTCCTATGGGAAGGACAAAAAACAAGTGCTAAAGATATGATGACTTTTTACACAGTGATAATTAATCATCACATTTCATTAATAAATTATCAAGTGCTTGCAAGCTGTCCACAATCTTTGCCATTCTAGTTTGCATATTTTACAATGGTGGAATAACATTTTAAAAAGTTTGAATAGGCACTTACTGGAATTACAGTTAATCCTGATACAGTCTAGATGGGGAAGAATAGATGAAAAATGAAAATTTATCCTTCAAGGTAATAGCTGCAGACATCCAATAAAATCACAGTCCACCCTTCCGGGGACAGACACATGCAAATATGGCCACTCCATATCATCAGTCTTTATGTATTGTTATAACCCAGATATACTGCGAGAGGTCTTTACCCATAGAAACGACAAATAGGGTAAAAAATGGCCAATTTCAAACAAAGCTACATGGTGACAAATCTAAGTGAAAAGTCAGGATTAAAAGTCAAAGATGCTTAACTGAGGCAGGCTGCAACTTTCTCCCCATCTGTGAAAGAACAGGTAATTTCTCTCAGTGCAATTAGAAAGTGCTCCGTCACAATGGGTCATAGAGCAGGCCAGGCCACAATCAGACACCTTGGACAAGTTGTGGATAGTATAACCTCAAAGGCTCATCTTCAAAAGCTAAGGATTGACATACAGAGCTCATCACCCAGCCCCAGAAATAAGGGTTTGTGGGTTTACGTATCCTTAATGTCTAGATTTTAGAAATGAGCAATGACTACTTTAAAGTTATACAGAGAAAAAAAAAATCACATATTTATAAATACTCATTAGAGAATGAAGAGAATCTTTTCTATTTTAAGAATTTTTTTTTGCCTGACTAAAAAAAAAAAAAAAAAAAAAAAGAGAAAGAAAAAAAAAGGGGGCATGGGAGGAAGGAACAATATTACTGGGGCACGGATTTATTTACTTTTTATTGACTTTCATGAATGATAGAAGTAGGCAGAGGGTGGTGTTTTGTATGGAAAGTGAACAACCTGCTCTGTGCACGATCCTCTGGTGGGCTACCTGCATTTATCTATTACTGGAAAAAGAAAAAAACCAAACCCCAAACCCTACACCACACTACTCGGTTTGTATGGCTACTCCGGGTTTACACCTTTGAGGAACATATATACCATCAAACCTAGATTTTGTTTCCATATAGCTGAGTTTGTCATGTGTCGTCAACCGCATCAGAAAAGTGGTTGCAAACAGCCAAGGAGCAGCACCTGCACAGCCCCTTTACAGAAAGCGCTCGGAGCCTCCCGCCGCGGCCTCTGAGGGGACCGGCAGGGAAGGGTCACCCGCGACACCCTTTGCTCCTCCTTCTCCCTCCTCATGCTAAACACCAGGGCAGAGTTTCAGTGAGTGACACTTGGATGAAGTGGAGGGTTAGGTGGTTATTTTCTTACCCCCCAAGCCCCACCAGTGCTTTCTGGAAATCTGTGACTAAAGTAATAATGTACTTGGTTCCCTTTAAAAATAGCATCCCCCTGAAGGGGAATAACTGCATAGAATGTGCATTTTCCTGAACTCCTGTTCTCTTTCGGGTCCTGGCTTGGACTTTCATAAGCCTGGCTGAAGCACTTTTATTTCTTTAGTTACTTTTTTTTTTAACACTACAGAAAAACATAACCTGACATTTTGTCCATCATATTTTAAATGAGGAAACCAGTTTTCTTTTCTTTTTTTTTTTTTTTTTTTTTTTCTGTAAAAGGGCTTGTGCCTCCTGTGTTCACAAGGCTGTTTGCTGAGGGCCGCAGTCTTTGGGCATTGAAGGGTTGTGTTATCGTTCGATACTACAAAAATACCACTACAGAATTGTTTAAAAAAGAGGAGATGGATTTAATATAGATTTGACACCTAAAAAAAGGAGACCAAGAAATCCATCAGTGGGAGTATCTAACTGCAACATTTTCAGTGTTAAAACCAGAATGTCTTTGATATATTTGCATGTCGTAGATTAATTGGTGGAGGTAAAACTGAGCTGACCTACATATATGTTGTTTCTGCTTGCACATTGAAACTGTGGAATTGCTTTTCTAAAGAAATTGTGGAGGGAGACCAATATTCCAGAACCAACAAACCAATTCAGCCAAAAAAATGCCACTGATGAACTTGTCTTCTTTTTTTAGAATACACAACAGTACAAAAATATTGTGATGGGTAATGTTAAGACTAAATAAAGAATACAAAAATGCAAAAGGAAACAAAATAAATCGTAATAATGGCCGTGTATTTGTGTACGTACGTATGCAGATGCCGCATTGACGTGTGTTTATATATCATTTCAGTTTACTTTTAATGTTAAAACGGGCTGTTTCATAAATGTTTGCAAGCAAAAAGAAAAATGTAAAGAAAATGTTAATTTCTTGGAGGAAGAGGTTGTTACCTAGGTTGACCGTTAGCTTAACTCGTCCTGCATCCAGCTCTAACCGAAGGGTGTCTGCAGATTCCCTGGAAGTTGTTGCCATTAAAATGCCATAAGCTCGCTGAGACCTGAACCTTAAAGAAACATCTTCGGCCTCTGTGTGCATCACAACAGGAAGCTGTATTTTCATAAACATACTTCCATCATAGCTTAAAATTGTTGCCTCTGGAAACAGAAAGGAGAAAAATCAGTTGTTAAAGAATTATATTCTGTCTACTGAAACTCCCTAGACGTAAGATGGTAAATGTATATTCAGTCAGCATGACACAGAAAAGTTACATTTTACTTTTCATTATTATTACTGGGAAACACAGGCAAGTTGGGTTTGGGGTTTTTGTTAGGGTTTGTTTTGATTTGTTTTTGTTTATAAGTGGCATATCTTGGTGCTTTTTAAAGAAACTAAATTGCTCTTTAATGACCCAGCCAGCCATGCGTGCATCTTCAACAAGATTGGTAAAATCACCTGTAAGGCAATGCTTGAAATACTGGGCCTGTACTACTTAAAATAGGTCAAATCAGCAGAAGAGATTCAGGTAAACCTTACAGACTAACAAAAGCCCATGTCTGATTGTCATTCCCCCTAGATAACCACCTTAGGATGCTTCCTGTATAAACCTATTGGCATTGCTACAACTGTGAGTTACAATTATCATCCAGTGAGCAAAAAATCCTCCTGAAATGGGTGAGAGTCCCCAGCACAGTATGGATGGGGCATAGGTTGTTTCATGACTACAAAAACCATGGTATGGACTCAAAAACGCTTATATGAACACTACGACAGCCTCAGCAAGAGGATTGAGACTGGACATGGCATATTGAGGGTAACATGCTAAAACCCCCAAGACAAGCAAAGAGCTGTCACTTTCAGACATTCCAGGAAACCCTCCTGGCCAGAGACTCTGGCACAGAGCAGTCACAGTCTGTTAGACCCCAGAGCAACCAGTCACAAGCCTTCTTTTCCCAGCTTCCAGGCTGGTAACGAGAAAGGTAGCAAAGAGACTGCTCACAGGGAAGGCACTGCAGTTCCTAGAAAGCAAAGGAAATGTATTTCTGAAACATATTAGGAAGTCCTTTTTGGCAGGACAATTGAACACTGTGGGCAGAGAACAACTATGGGAAGCTTCTCTGTGCTTCAATTTGCTTCGGTGTAGCAGAGACACTTATCTAAAACAAAGTTTACTCTGGTGTCAACATGCAATAATATTTTCAAGGACTACTACTACTGATGCTATGTGTAGTAAGTCTCACAACTATGTTTGCCAAAATTGTTCCCATAGCATATCTTGTACGCTGTTAAAGGTCTTCAAGACTTCTGGCCTATGCGGTCCATGGAAGGACAAAATGTTTTATTAACTCCGTGAGAGGCAAAAGTGATCGATTATATTTTCACTAGTACAATCATAGAACAGCTTGGGTTAGAAGGAACCCTAAAGATCACCCACTTCTAACACATCTGCCATGGGCAGGGACACCTTCCACTTGACCAGGTTGCTCCAAGCCACATCCAACCTGGCCTTGAACACTTCCAGGGGTGGGGCATCCACAGTTTCTCTGGGCAACCTTCTCCTGTGTAAAGAATTTTAAATTCCCCCAATATAAATTTGGAGAAAACAATCTGATGTTGGAAAAAAGTGGTTGCTGAGACTGCTGTGAAAGTCCTTAGATATAAAAGGTTATTAGAATGCATTTACGTGTTTGATGATTTCTAACTATGCAGGTAATCATATTTTCAGCATATTCTGAATCTAAAATCATTCTGTGAAGTAGATGAAATACTTGCAACAACCCAAAAAGTAATTTCAAATCAAAGAGTTTTCAGTGGAAGCTGATTGGCTTTTTGATTGTTTGGGGGTTTTTATTTGTTAGTTTGGGGGTTGGGTTTTTGTGGGTTTCCTTGTTTGTTTGTTAGTATTTTGGGGAAGTAATGTATAGGGGTTACAATTCCTTCCTATGCCTAGCTGTCTAGTCTGTGCATAAAAAGCTCCCAAGGTCTTTATCAAGGAAAACATGATTTAGGTAAAGAATTCCAGGAAAAACCCTAAAGTTACATGCTCATATAACAGAAAATATAAGGTATTTTGTATTGTCTACAAAAATCCACCACATTAATAGTAGTTAGGGTTTTCACATACAGAGCAAACCCAACATTCATCAGTGCTAGAGTTCTGTTGCTAACCAAGTATCTTACGATAATGTAAAAGAGAGGTGTCAGAATCAGCACTGATACCGTTTGCCAACTTTCCTGTAATTACTCAAGTTTTTCCAAAAATTACAGAAAAAGGAGAGAAGGAACTTAATTGGAGCCTTAATTTAATTGGAGATGGCCTGTGAGTAACACCATGGTGAGCAGACCTGATGTGATTAGATACTTAATCCTCCTAAGCCATACTGTGCCAGTATTTTGGGAACAGATGTTCCAAGAACAGACTAAAGATACTGAACAGAATATCAAATGACTTAAAAGCTCTGGGCAATGAGGAAGCCCCCTCATGTCAACTAGATGCTCTGAATATGTCAATATGTCCTTTCCAAGGCACAAGCTTTCTAAGCACAAAGGTATCATAGGGGAAAGAAAAAGGCAAAAAAACCAAAAAAAAAAAACCAAACAAAAAACCCACCCCCAAACTACCACCAAAACAATGCCAAACAAAACCAAGACACACAAAATCCCCAAATGAAAAGCAAATGAAAAACAACGAACAAAACAAAAGCTAACAAAAAAAACAACCCCCAAAACCCCCCAACAAAGTAGAACCAAGCACAAAAGTGGCAGGAATGGATTGCTAATTTACAAGGCCTGGTTAGTAAAGCAGTGATCTGAACGACAAGAGGCAGCAGGTACACAAACCTTGAAAGAACAATTTAGCTAAAAATATGTATTAATTTTTGCCTCTTATGGTTTTTTTGCTTTGGACCAACTAATTCCAAGTAGGTGTCTCATCTTTACATGAAATCTACACTGCTAAATGTTCTCACATAAGTGTTGACAGAACGTCTTTTCTCTCTTGTTCAGCTTTCCCTTAATTATTAGATCAAGTGATAATAGACTAAGTTTAGTTCAGGATGTGATACCCATTTAAAAAAAAGAATGAAAAGAGTAATAGTTTTACTACCACTTCAGTGTTGGAATCATAGCGCTGAAAAGAAAAACAGCAGAAAATCCTTATAATAAAATCACTGACAAGTTTTTTCGTGGTAGCAAATAAGTGCATGCAGTAGAGTTATTAAGAAGAAATAAATGGCTTTATACGATACAGAGATTTATATTAAAATGTTTTATACATTCATTCTTTGACAGTTTTATAAATCTGACATTTAAAACTTTTCCTGTTCCTGTGGTAAAAACAGCCAACCAAAACACACAAATGAACCAAACTCCAAAACAACCCCATTGAAGGGTTCAATTCTCCTCTCATTTTTTTTCTTCAATTTGTTTCTTATTAAAATCTTCACTGCTAGATAGTCTTCTTTCCTACATATATACACACAGACCACCTTAATTATCTCTGTGTTTAAACCCAAGGATGCACAGACCAGTACTGACATGAGAGGAGATTCAGGACCTTAATTTCCACTTGAGCTAGAATTACCTAAATTGCTCAAGAGACTGAGGCACCAATTCTGGAAACTTTCCTACATCTGCTTCTACCCTCAGAAATGATGACTGGATATTTTCAGGAAAAAAAAAAAAAAAAAAGAGAATTTCCTGAATAGATGCTATTCTTCAATTCACAGATTATTTAAATTAAAGTGGAAGAAGTATGGAGTAGGCATTTGAATTTCAGTGGTCTTTCTCGTAAGTTCTGCAGTCAAGTTTGTGTTACTTTAAAAACATGATGCTTGGTGAGTAAGAATGCCCATTGCACATATTTTAATAAATAAAACAGGATCTTGTTTCCTCTGGACCCTTTGTGGTACCTGTGAAATCCCAAAGACAGAATTCTTAATTTTTTCCTGCTTTTTCAGTTTCAAAGTGTCTGCAATAATATGAGGACCATATTGCAACCCACATAGCATTTTTAAAGCATGAAATCACCCTCTGTGTCTGCTGTCACTGAAATCCCACACAAACTTTGCCCAGAAATGACAGACTATACAGTCCAGAGTCGTGCCAGGATGTATATGAGCAATCTGGATCATCCCTAATTAACTATTCAGGTTTGCTCTCTGAGCCTGTTTTATTTACCAGTACGAGTAGAGCAACAGTATCCTGCCCAGAAATGCTCCCTGATATATACAATTTTACTCCTAGAAATTGTGTGAGTATTTAAATATGTTGGCTGCTACTGAGTCAAATTTGAACTTTTTGCTCTTTTCCCAGACATTTTGGGTTTTCTCCATGGCATCTGTGTCCACCTGGGCGCAAAGCTGAAGCCTTGGAGATTTATAGGGAACATTTCCATCAATCTGATAGAAACATTTCTCTGTATGTGATTATTTACTAGATAATATGTGAATAGAAGTTGAAATTATTTCTTCCAATTCCCACACTGGTATTATTTCAGGACTGAGGTCCTAAGCCACACTGTAAATTTTTTACAGCCTTAACACACAGGACCAATCAGTTAATTTAAGACAGTGATGGAATTAGTATAATATTTTGAGCACCTGATTCTTCATGCTATCTATCCTCATACCACCTTTATTTTTCTTAATTTAAAATTGTAGAGCATCCAGTTATATAACACAAAGAATGAAAGTTACATTTCTTTAATGTGTATATGAGTATGTAGGGGTCTGTGCATGCACCATATGGATATCTACACACACTCTAAACATATTTTCTCCTCAGAAATGTCACCTCGATAAACCTTTGTTTGCATGCTTACTTTTGCTTATCACTCTTTGATGATTTTACTATTGTTTCTGGCCATCCTGTGAAAAGAATACACCTGTAAAAGGCTTTGCCAAGAGGCAATCACTCACTGTGATCCACAAAGTACGAGACGATGCCAAATTATATTGCTGTGACATCTGTCCATCCATCTGCTAGAGTTTTCATAATCTACTAAAGCCAGTCTACAGATTATGCTGATGTTTAACCTTACTGAAAATCAAGAGTAAAATTAAGAATAACTTGCAACACGATAAAATGGATGTGGATATAAATATATATGTATATATATAATTTTAAGTATACACAAATTAAAATGGACCACAGTGGTGTTCCAGGGGTTTTGTGCACTAATGAGCTGAAATTATTCCAGGTTCTGTATTGTACACTAAACATCCAAGTATGGATGTTAACACTCCTATTTCAGGGGAAATATTATGAAAAATAAAAATTAAATAGCAATCAAAAGTAGCTCAACACTTTTTTTTTTTTTACTAAAGACACCTTATATACTTAATGTTAAATATTCTAGTTGTTTAATCTCCAGTATTTTATTCTAAAGGTTTATTTTCTTTGTGGAACTGCATTGTTTGCTGAAACGAGCATGTTCCCCTTTTATTTAAATTAGTTTGAACAATTATAAATGTGCTGCAAAACAAAAGTTTATCAGCTCCTACACACGGCTAGTAGTTATAATAACTTTGTGTGGTAGGATGCCAACACGACGCTTTCAGAATCCCAAAAGCTATAATCTTATTAATGCATGACCACTCGGGATATGAATACTACTGAGAAGACATCTCCTTTCAGCACAGTTCCCTCTGGAGAGGGAAACCCAAGAGCAGGAAATGATCTCATACAGCTGAAGTGCCACACATATTTCTGCTGGACAAAAACCAAACGTTGTTGTAGAGGAGCCAGCATCACCGCTCCAGTACCACCATTCCCACCAGGGGAATGCTCTGGGAAAATGAAGCCTTAAACTGGATAATGCTTGAAAATAAGGCACGGGAAGTAAAAAAAGCAGAGGTTTCTCTATAAAACATCAACACCTGTCCAATATGTGCACGGGAAATTGCTGTGATGAAGCCTGCTCTCAGCTCTTTGCAGATCTGCTGTGTTTGTGTCTCTAAGGCACATGTTTCCTGGCTTTTCAGTGGAAATAAAAAAAAAAAAAAAGCAAACCCGGTTTTTGCTTGTTCCCCTCTGTAATAGGAGAGTTTGGCCACAGGGTGGTACACCAGCCATGTTTAACCGAGGGCTGCGAGGATGCATCAGGCAGCTCCGTTATCCCTCTGCCAGCTCCACTCCACCAGGAACAACAGTCTGGAGAGCTCAGAACAGCTGGCCATGAGCCAAAGGCATAAATAGTCAAAAAATAAGACAGAAAAACCACACAGAAGGATCTGAGAATCTACGTGCAAATGCTGATAATATGCAAGGACCTATACTACATAAATGCACATATCTACTGACATACAACTTAAAACATTCATTGGGGTTTTATTTCTAAAGAATACATTTTCGTTTCATCTGACTAACTGGAAAAATTAATCAAACTAGATGAAAAGAACTTACATTTTCAGCCAATAAATTTTAGGTTTAGATTTCAGGCTGAAGACAATATGAAGAAACTGCTGTGTCAAATGGGAGATGAAAAATACAACTCCTGGCATTAAAACACTTTCTAGTTCCATAAGATTAAAAATAAAAAACTAAAATATTAACTAAAATCTTTTTATCGTTTACGTACTTACATTAAAATCTTTTATCAGCACACTCTGCAATTTTAAATAAATTACAGGGTTTTCTATTTATTAACTAACCTCAACATCTGCCTTCCTCGATGCTATCCAGCTTTTCAATTAAATAAATGGAGTTTCTCAACTTCACTGTTACCTTTTCTAGGTAAGAGGAATACTCAGAGATTTTAGATAACTACAGGCAGTTTCCTTGGGTACTAGGATCTTTTCAAAAAGAGATAAGTACAAATGTTAATTCCTACTGACTCTTCTGCTTTGACTCATGGATGAAGTTCTGGCCATGGATTTAAGTGACACTGTGGAATTCAAAAGTGAATTTATTCATATACTGATATTGACATAAATAAGCAGAGAACAAGACTACAGTTTGGAACTGGAATGTGACCATTTAGCAATGCAATAATATTTAAAATTGCTTTCACAAAGCTTTTCAGAACTCAGCAATGTATGATGAGACACAAATGCACTTTAGAGTCTCCCCTAAGATCTTTCCTCTAGAGTTACTTCTTGAAGTCTACAGCAGGGCTCCACCTCACATCAAGGGAAATCAAGGATGCTTTTTTTGCCTCAGGACAGTAAATGATAATTTACCATTTTTAATCATTGTACAGGAATTTATTTATTTTATGCTTGTACTTTTTTTTTTTACCATAAAAATAGAAGTGCAGTCATCTCATGGAACCTACCTCTTTCGCATGATCTGCCAAGGTACCCCGTGCCAGAGCAATCACACACATATCTGTTCCACCCATCCCTGCACACACCACTGTTTTTACAGGGGTTGCTAAGGCAAGGTTTTGCAGTTTCTCTTGAGCATGAGGGTTTTACTCCAGCTGTGCTTTGAATTTCAGCCATCTGTCGAATATCTTTGCTTTGACCATCAATAAATAAATCTCTAATGCAGCCGACGTATCCATAATTGAGGAGTGCTGTCCACACCTCTGTTGGGAAGACCAGGCCTGCTTTATTTTCTGGTAAGCCTCCAAGATACAAGTCATCATCCAAGTCAAGGATTTCACTTTCCCCTGGTGCAGTATATGGAGTACGTAACGTGTTCACAGATATCGTCCCTGTAAAGACAATAAAATGTGTGATTTTCAAGAGATTTGATTTTGGTACTTTTTTTTCTCATTCATCTACATGTCACATTAGCTCCTGTCAAACAGCTATAAGTGAAGCAGAGGTATTTTATTCATACAGCTATAGAATCATAGATGAACTTCACTATTTTAATTGCAATGTAGCCAGGAAATTAATGATGTAAAAACCTTTATGCACAACACTGTATGATCACAACATGAAAAACCCCAGTCAAAATCACCTTACCAATCTCATAGGTGCAGGGGAAATGCAGTTCAGAGTTATTTTCAGAAATATCCTCATTGTGCAACAACAACAACAACAAAATCTTCACTCCCTCATGTGTTTCAAAGCATTACAGATGGGGTTGAAACCTGGGAGGCAAATCTGAGTCTTTGGTTTGGGCCCAAAGACACAGTATTTTAAAAGACTCTCACCACTTTCAGTGGGCTTTGGATAAGATTTTTTTTCTTTAAGTGTAGAAGGAAAATGCTCTCATCAGCTGCCAGGCAGGCAATCATTAAAAAGGAAGTGATGGGCTCCTAGAGGGAAAATCAATGCCTCTGAAACTTATCTCAAGATGTGTGCATGTTACAATAAGAGGGAGAGATGATGTATATGGACCTTCAGGATATCAGAAATATATTTTCCATTTAAGTCTAAAAATTAAATAAACAAAATTGAAACTAAAATAGAAATCTCTTTTTATAAAGTGTCTGCACAAAGAAACTGTATTCAACTGCAAAGATCCTTTTTTGGTGATACTTTGTTTAAAATAATGAGGTATGCAACACTAACAATTTGAATAAACAGAAAAAAAATTAGTACATACAGTCACAGAGCACACTTATGTCAACCAATTTTAAATTTATTTCTAAGTAAAATCACTTGGAAAAAAATCTTCATGTAGATCTTCACAGAAGTGATTCCTTATCACTCTACGTGGGCACAAAAGCAAACAAAATATAAATCCAAATATTATATAGGTCACCAAATTGTCATAATGTACCAGTCATCATCATGCAACACTGGACTTAACATGGAAAGTGTATTAATGGTGACAAGACACTGAAGAATCCCATTTACCACAATGAATTTATCATACATATATATACAAAGTGAACATGATTCACCATCTCCACTGTTGGTCTGAAACAGATTCCAGAAAATAACACTGATTACCAAAAAGGCTCCCACCATGGTAGGAGTTGTGCATAAGAAGAAATTCACACTTTACACAGCATACATTACTAAAATGTGAGTTTTAAGCAAACAAAGGCAGGAAAGAAAAAAGATCATCCTATGACTTGGGTACAGCCTAAAGTTTAGGCTTCTCTTTTACCAATGGACCCTGTAGAAGCTATATTTTTTCTGTTCTTTTGTTGGTTCAATAGGTTAACTTCAACAACTTGGACAGAATGAATATCTAAAGAATTTGGATCATTAGTAAAAGCTCTTTGGTATAAAGGTCTCAGGAGGTCCAACTCCCATGTGAGACTTGAGACATACGGATTTCAGAAGCGCTGGATACCACAGTCTCCCTACTATCAGAAGAGAACTAACAAGATAAAGCAAAGGTTTGCTTAGCATTTTTGCATCTTTATAAGTTTAAAGAATGAGGATGCGGTCAGTTTTCCCTTTTATAGACTGTAAGAAATGTTTTCTGTCTCAGCTGAATAATCACATAGATATAAAAGTGAACTTCCAAGAAAGTAAGAAATAGGCATGCTGAAACAAGACACTTTTCCTTCCAAACTCCCATCTGTTTAAAACTGATAAGATGATTATGTTTTGCTAACTCTAAAAATTTGTTGTTACTTCTCAGCTTCTAGAAGCAGAACTTGGCACTCATATAGGCTTGACCTTAGGCATGCAAGCACAAACATTTTGAGGTTTGATTTGATTAATCAGCTGCGTCAAACAAGGACACCTGTGAATGACCTGTCAAACCAAGAGAGACATTTCAGAGAGCATCCTAGGGATCAGGAAGGATGGCTAACAGGCAACAGATCTTTTCTTCTTCATAAACATTAGAGATGCTGTAAATATAAATCGTCCTTGTCCTCGCAAAGTTTCTTACTGCTATTGTTGCCTTTTCCCATCTGTTGATGTACAGGCTAATTTAAGACCAAATGCTCTAAACCTACGTTCAGGCAGCACCCACTTGTGCACCCACACAAGTTAACTCAGCTGCAACCTCCAACAGCAAGCTCCAACATGTGAACAGTGCCACTTTCTGCTGGACAAAGACATTTATATTTTCAAGACATTAATGAAGACTCCTGGAACTACTTTTCTATTAAAAAATAAAAATTTACTACATCTTGATTACTTTCAGCTCACAGAAAAAGACAGATAAATCTCTGCCAGTATAGGTGACACTCTGTTCCAAGTGGAAAGTTTGCAAGCACAGAAGGCTTAGGAAGGTGAATGATAAGGGGAACTGGTGACTGTGAATTATGGTAAAGTGATAGACTGAAACAGGAAATTTTTCTTCTCTATGTCATAGAGGATTACCCTGAAGAGAGCTTAAGTATTATTTTGAGTAGATGTCAACAGCTTCTTAAAGAAATGAACTTTTTACCTTCCCAAGAAATGAGACCCCATAAAATACTCCGTATGAGAAGTCCTCTGAAACCTTAGTGTGATCATAACATCTAATGACTATGGGTAGAAAAACATAACAGGCAACCACCTAGCCATCACTGCTGGTGAGATCCAGAGTACCTTTTATGTATCTCTGACACACAATGCAAACTTTACTCACTAATTGCTTTGTAAACACCAATGAAAAAAAATCCAAGTAAAATAAGGGAATATAAAAATATTCCAAAATACAGCAGAAATTACAGAGCCTTTTAAGTATCCTACTACAAAATGCAGAACTCAAGTTTATAGAACATAGGCTTACAGGAAATAAACAGTGGTTCCATTAACACCTTTGGATTCACAGTGCATCCAGAGATGAGACAGAGGTAGCATGTGCTGTTTCATCTTGGTGAGGTTTTGGGGGAGGGATTTTTTTGCTCATTTATTGCAGAGGTTTGGGTTTGTTTGTTTTCCTGTGGTTTGTTGGTGGGGTTTTTTTGGTTTTTTTTGGTTTTTTTTGTTTTTTTTTTTTTTTAAAGCCTGTTATCTTTGTTGAGGGAAACTTTCTGAGTTCAACTGAAAATGTCTCAAATTGGACCTCATGACAATGGCAGAAACTACCACAGAAATTGGGGACTGTGGTGCACACCTCCTTTGATAGACTTCAATTCTACTCTCCCTGAGAATTATAGGCACATTAAAAGGAATAGTTTTGTCAAATCACCAGTGTACTCCAATCCATTCAGATGTTTCTGCTTACAAATGTGAAGAGACATCACTTTCCATAGAGGAAGAAAGGGAAACCAATGGAGCATGCAAATGCCTTATGTGGCCAGCACATAAAGGGTTAATAAATTTCCCTGTAAAGGTACTGCAACATCATTGTCAAGACAGAATTTTAAAATTTGATAAGACGAAAGAATTGGACATATCTCGTTTAACAAAATAACCTAGAGACAACAGATATGAGGAAGCAGCAGATTCAGAAGAGCACTGGCTGTTCAAGAGAGAGAGAAAACTATAACCCTAAATTGTAACATCTCTGGAGTAAGAACCATCTTAAAGTTCCCTCTTTGCATAACAGCACCCAGCACCAGATCAGCAGTGATACCATTTCTTCGAAAAGAGCCATAAATGCCTGCCAGGAAACAAGCAGCTTCCATACAGAGATTTTTAAGACTCAAATTTGGAAATATTATCTGTATTTCTATCAGAATAAGAAAGAAATAGAAGAATGATGATAGCATGTGGTTTGTCCAGCCTGAAAGGAGAAAAAGAAGGGGTGGGGTGACTTATTTAGTCTGGGAATTCATGATCCAGCTTCAGATTCTAAAAGCAAGTAGTATTTCTTATCTCCAGAAATTAGACATAAATTTAAGGCTCCTGTAATGACCTATAGGTCCTTTGATTCCACAGCATTCCACCTGAGAACACAGTGCAATTTAACATTCAGAAACTTCTTTCTGTATTGGAAAAGCAGTTTGAGAAATAAACTAATGAAATTATGGCTTTCAGCAAGAATTATTGACTTAAAGGATAACTGATTAGTGAGCAGTCCTTCAAAGGATGAGTCAACAACATAAGTCAACAATAAAACACATATGGGAAAAAAATGGGAAATACACTGGAGATTACAGAGAAGCCTACTGTACCACTTGGCTGAGTGCTGGTTAAGTTTAATCTTGGACTTGGAGAAAGATGCAGATCAGCCAAGGAAGCTGCAGATCATTGAAAGAATTTTCCCTAAAATGCAATATAAACCCGTTCTCCCAAATATGAAAACTATTAACATTTGTTGAAATAGGAACGTGTAAATCTGGCTGCTCTTAAAAGGTTAAAAAGATGTGGGAAGTAATAAAAAGAAGGGTACATGTGAAAAAAAAAAAGAGCCTGCAACAATAATACATGTAATGGATATCAACAAAGCACTACTTACAGGGAGATACTGATTATAGTTAAGGTCTAATTATATACTCAAGAAATAATTTCTGGTGTTCAAGCTGAAACTCTACCTTTAGTTCAAAATTTCAGTGACTCAGCCCTTAAATGCTTCCTACCTATGAATAGACTCTGATACATTCTGTTTTACACTGCCCTACACAATTGGAGGTTGACAAGAACAGTAAGTTTCCTCCCTGAGTTCACTATGTAATGGTAATTTCCAAAGGATGAATGGTGTTTCAGCAAAAAAATATTTGCATGGTTACCCTTGCATATGGAAAAAAGAATTTAAAGAATACTTAAGTCTCAGAAAACAGTTATTAAACCTATCCCTGCCGTGTTACAAGAAACACTCTGAGCAAAGACCTTTACAGCTGCATTATGATTGTGTTTTATTTCGTTTGGGTTTGTTTTTTTTTTTTTTCCTAATTCTTTTTTTTTCTGCAGGGTTGGCAGTACTGCTAAGAGCAGAACAGACAAACATTTCCCTTAGGTATGACTTAATGAGCCTCTCCAATCATATTCATTATCTCAGCAATTTACTTTTTCCTAAGACTGTGTATAAGAAACTAAATCATATTTCTAAACCTCATCTCTCTCCTGATCAGTTAAATATGAAGATTTTAACTGCAGCTACTACAACTGTTCTGATCTCTCTGCTTACCTGACGTGGCTTTTTGTGCCGATAAAAAGCATTTGCTTATTACAAAACATTGAAAAAGCAGAGCAAGGTATTAATTCTAAATACATCTTGTGTGCTAAAACACAATAGCTGTGATGAGGACTGCGACCACAGCAGGCAGCTCATGGCCGAGACAGGACACCTGTGAAACAGCTATGAAGCCCCAGTCCTTCCCAGGAATTCAGGACATATAATTCAGGAGTACTGTGAGGAAACTTGGGACACAGCAGCTGGTAGCATTGCTGCACACCTAGCAAGAAAGATGGACCAGAGGAGAATATCTTATGAATATCTTTCTTTTCCTAATCCTTAAATGTCAACTAAATATGGTCTCAGGAGCTACATTTTCTACCAATGATCATCTTTTTAGGTAAGGAAGCACTCAGAGCAAGTCTTATAGGCAACAGAATGGGATTCTAGGGTGAAAATGTCAAAAGGTCTTTCAGCAAAATGAAATTAAAAGACACCATTTCTTCCCTCTTTCTGTATCTCTCAAAATCTGAGTGGATTGGCAGAATTACTAGCGAATGGGGCCTGGATGATGACAATTTAAAAATGTGTTCTCATTCCTTACATCTCCCTCCTGCCTCCACTGCAATCCCAGACAAGCAAAGGCAAAGTCAGTAGTTTAGAGTGGATGCTCACTGTGACTGAGAGTCTGGAAGAGAGTAAAGAATGAGAAATAAGTCTAATACTTGCTGAGCCAGCTAATATGAAAGTCAAGGAAATTAGCAAAGCTCCTTGAGAAGTGTCACAGCATTCTACTATCAGAGGGAACCACTCTGCATTGGATTTGAAGGCCAGGAGCAAAAGGTTGCAAGACACCAAACTTAATTTAAAGAAAAAAAAAAAATACAGTTTATTTGAGCTACTTATTCATTAACAGAAGAATCTCTTCCTTTTTGCTTGATTGCTAGGGAAATATGCTGTCAATGGCAAGAAGAAAGTCTCAGAAAAACATTTTTTTTCTATACAAGGTATATTCATTCAATTATATAAAAATTCTAAAGGTAAGCTAGTGAAAAGTAATCATATTCAGGTGATTTCCAATATGTTTGGCTTGGGCTAGAGAAAAGAAACCAAAAAGCATCCTGAAAGAGTAAAAAGTGAATTTTATTCTTCATGGGTAAAACACACCAACATTCTCAACACGACCACGAGGTGGAGGGGGGGTTGAGATCCTCAGGACAGTGAGGAGGGCACACAGCAACCTCACTGCCCTGGACTTCAGGAGAGCCTCTTCAAGACTCAGTAGAGCCTAATGGGAAAAAGCCCTGGAGGGCCAAGGGGCCCAAGGATGCTGGCTGGTATCCAAGGATCGTTCTCCAAGCTCAGACACAATGCATCACGACAAGGAGGAAATCAGGCAAAATTACCAGCAGGCCTTCTTGGATGGGTAAGGAGCTGCTGAGCAAACTCAGAGTGAAAAAAGAAGCTTTCAGAAGGCGGAAACAAGGGCAGGTGGATTGGGAGGAATAGAGTAAAATTGTGCAGGTTGCTAGGGATAAGGTTAGGGAAGACAGGGCCCAGTTAGGATTGAGTCCTCCCTACCACTCTACTTTCTTTCTATCACTCTCCCTCCTCACATTTACTGTTAGATAAAAGCTGTACTATTGACTTTGGCACATGGTCTCATTTGCACCTTAATTCAGGCAGAGGCATCTCTCTAATAACTGCAATAAGCAGATCTTACCATCATTAAGACAAACAAAAGCATTGCCAGTGTTATTGGTACTTCTCCTACCATAAACTATTATTGTATGTATTAGGATAATAGAAAAACTTGGATTCTGTTTCAGATCACAGCTAAAAATTCAGTTTGCCAATCCATAATCCTGCATATTTTATTCAGTATTCCTGGTAATACTTCAATGTCTTAGAGTTAATAGGTATAATGAGTAGTTTTCAACAGTGACAGGGGGGTTACATAAATTTCACCCATCTTCATCACAGGCAAGTCATCAGATGGATTAATTAGATTATTTATAATTCTACTAAAAAAAAAATAAAAAAATATGCAATCCTGATCAGCAGGCAGGTTTTGCTTCCTTAAATTACTCTATGTTGCAGATGTTCAACAGTTTTTAAGGATTAAAGTATGCCCTAAACTCTCTTAATGTCACTTGTGAATCACATTTTTTTGTGAAGCAATGAAAGGGCAGAACATATCTTCAAATGTAAACAATTGTTATGCATTTATTTCATTCCTTTATAGATCTGTTGGCTTTGGATGTAAGAATAAACTTTGCTTTCAGCAGTCCCACAGGCACGATTATTACAGGATTTACTGCCTCATATGAATCACTGAAACCACACTTAAGAAGAAAGTCTGAAATAAAAATTGTAGTATAAATAATATAACTGCTGGATATTCAATCCCAATTGAGGATTTTGAGAAGTTGTGTTTTATTGTTTGGTTAGGGGTTTTATTTTTTTTTGGTTGGTTGGTTTTGTCTGGTTGGGTTTTGGTTGTGTGTTCTTGTTTGGTAGGTTTATTTAACCTCAAGAAATGTAAATGAGCAACTGACGTACTATAATAAGAAAATTAAAGTCTCTACCATTACAATTTGAAGCTGCACAGTCCAGGAATAAAATAATTATTTTTCGTAATCATAGTGCATATCAATTGAATTTGGGGTGATTTGCAGCATGGATTTGACTGAAATCTTCAGTTTAAAACTGCACCTAAGATTTGCTTGATCTGAAATCTGATTTGTGTGTAGTAAGAAGTTAAGTGATAAAATGATGACTTTTGGGGGTTAAGTTTTACAAAGAAATCATAAATGCAAGCTATGGAAAAGGAGCCACCCAAAGGAGTAAAGTGGGGGAAATCCCACAAAATCCAAAAGAAGTGGAGCTTACATTTTTCAACACCCACTTTTGGAGTGTAGATAAACTTCAGATTGAATACTAATATTAATCAGAAAATTCTTCAGG
Organism: Corvus moneduloides; assembly: GCF_009650955.1. Classification (NCBI taxonomy): domain Eukaryota; kingdom Metazoa; phylum Chordata; class Aves; order Passeriformes; family Corvidae; genus Corvus; species Corvus moneduloides. Next base: position 105,064,188 of record NC_045478.1, on the reverse strand, counting down.
ACTGAGTTACAGACTCGGTACATTCCCCGCCCCCTTCCTCCCCAGATCTTGGCATGAACTACAGAAAAGGCACCATAGAAGAGAACTGTCCTTAAATTGATGTATATTGATTATTTGCTTAAGCCAAGATATGTACTCAAGATGAGACAAGCTGATACATTGACAATTTCACTGGATAAATCCATTTTAAGTCGTAGTAGATTTCAGTAGCATTAGGAAGAGTTTATGAATTCTTTATTTTTACCACTTTTCGGTGAGATCATTTTCTGAGTAAACCACTCCAGAATATGAATCATACTGATAGAATGTGGCAAGTCAATATTTCCATTTCTGCTGACATGTGTTGTTAGCTGTTCATTAGCATATCATTTAAGTGTGCTGAGATCTGCTGACATGATTGGAAGCTCTGTGTTTTTTCTGTGGGGCAGCTATTCCCCGTGTTGGAGATTGTTTTCAGTAATTCTTTTTTTGCTTTATTTTTATTCTTGAAACTTGCCACTTCAGCTATTTGGTGTAAGCAAGCACAGAGGGAGATTACTGTTGGTTTTTCAAGCACACAACACACTTACTTGCAAGATTAAGTACTTGATTATCCAATAAAGTTACCATAAGATATTTAACTCAGCAAATAATTGTATTCTGGTACCTGACAGTAATGATTTCTTGTATTTTCCTTATTTTTTGGATGATGCTCAACTCTTATTGTGGCAACATCAATATGTACCTAGTATTCTCTCAGGCACAGCAGAAAAAACATTCTGAATGCTAACAAAAGGAACTTACCTGACCGCCCATCCCGCTGAAAATCCACATGGTACCATTCACCATCATTCACCTTCTTCTGCAAGGCTTTTATTTTTATAGTACCTGATCCCATGTCTAACAGTAGGTAGAGGTGGCCATCAAGCATCTCAATGGCAAAAAAGTCAACCTTCACCATCTGTGGATGTTTGGCATCTTTTTGGTGCCTTGGTTTCCCGTGACTGAAAAGAATCAGGCCATTTGGCTCAGTTGTACGAAAGTCAAATGATATTGAGCCTGTTTTCTTGGCATTCCACTTTGGCAGAGAGATGAAAGACTCTGGTGTTTCAAATGTGATTGGATCTAAGGTTGCAACATTCTCACATTTAAATGCTACAACCCCATGAATCTTCATTTTAGCATCCCCTTGCTTGGCAAGTCGAGACAGCTCCAACCTGACATCATTATTTTTATATACAACCTGCAAGCAAAGCAGAGAAGTTACTCAGAGAAACCTGACCATTTTAACCAAAGAGACATAATCTCAGGCACATTATTTAAGGGATAATGGTGATGAAACATGAATATGATAATTTACACACAAACTAGATGAAATAACTATTTTCATTGACTAATGATTTAATAATTGTTTTCATTAAACCAAAAAAAAGTTGCTCTAAAAATATCCCTGCAGTTAATTCTAACAATCTGAAAGAATCTACACATAATTTATACTATGAGTTACAAATTAGCTTGTGTGGCCTTGATTACTTAAAAGCCTTTTCTGCACAGCCATTTCGTTATTATAAAGAAGTATTAGATTTCTTCTTCCTCTAAATCCTTTGTCATTGTCTCAACTCTTCTGTTCATGTACAGAAAATATACCAAGGTCAGACACTTCATAATTTAACATCTTTTCAGTTTGTCCTTGGGGCTGAGGAGTAGTAGCATTCACGGAATTCATGAAGCTATATAAGAGAGGCAAACTAATATCAAAACAGATCAAAACAGACAAAAATCTTTGAGCCTGTTCAATTGGATAAAAAGCCCCCCAACTTACATATTTTCCCTGACTGAAGAATTTTCTGATAAAAACGAAAGATAATATTAGTTTTAAATCCAATTGACCTCAGTAGCAAATATCCTTGCTTCAAATCACATTTTAACTTGTCCAAGAAGCCTGTCATGATGCAACCATTTCCCAGGGTTCTATTCTTTATTAATATTTTCTCATATTGCTGCTCTGAGTTATCCATAATACAAGAGCTGCTAAAGTGAGCTCCCCAATACCAAAGGCGTGCACAAGTGTTTTGTCAATACTTTAATTGTTTGATAAATGAAAGACTCAAACTAAAATACCACTGAAGGGCTGAATACAAAACCATAGCGACAGAAGCTAAAACTTCTGTGTTTCTAAGGTTAAGCCCTACATTAAAAAGCAATTTGGAGAAAAAGCAACAGCTCAGCAAAACCAAGCACTTTGTGCTGAGGCTTCTTCATCTACAGATCTGCAGCATTCAGGACTAGATCACATCTGGCCCTGGTCCAATGTTCCAACTACGTAGTGTAGTTCGGAGCTACAGGGGACCCATCACTGGTTTAGACTTTACATATCTATTTGGGGTTAGAAAGTGCTTACTGAATACTTAGGATAGAGCTGCTGGATTAATTTCCTCTGAGATTTAGTTTGAACACAAGTGAAACCCACTCTGACACCAAGTAAGGGGAAAACACAGCAGATGAACAGCAGAGCTGTGCTACTGTTAGAAATCAGAGCACTAGCACTTACACAATCTAAGATGACATACCCCACAAGTGATAGCTGCTATTGAAAATTGATGTTTCAAGACAAAAGAAAAGGAAATGATTGATAGAGTGACATTTTTTCAGTAAGAATAGTGTTCATTCCAATTATATCATTATCCACAATGCAAATTTCATCATAAGACTTGCCAGAATTATTCTACTATATTAAAATGTATGCTAAAAGCTAATAAATAAGCCTATTTCTTCATTTTATTTCAGAATTGAGTACAAGAAGTACTGCTCCCATGAGAGCTGTGTCTCCAAAGATGACAGATAAACCTCACCGTGGATTGCTGACAGCAGAAATGCTACTCTGCCATAGAGACACAGATAATGTGTTGTGTTCTTCAACTGAAATCACCAGAAGTGAATAGAATTGGACTAAACTGTAGCATTACTTAGTAAGGAAACATATTTCCATTTATCAAATGCATCCGTAATACCTGAGATTTTACAGATTGTGCACAGGAGTTTAGAATGGTACTGGAGAATAAGCACATGCAAGTGACATCCCTTTGGGCTGGCTTTCTGTCTTTAGAGCAAAGAGGAATGCAGCAAGAAGCCAGCAATCTGGGAGGTTACTTAGAGGTATCTGGTCTCATGAAGCATTGACCTCTTTCTACATCAAGAAGGATTTTGGATAGCTCCCACTTCGTTTGAAGAAGTTACAGGGGGCAACCTTTCTAGATTAGACTAAAAGCAGATTAAACAGTGCCAGAGGATAAAATAAATAAAAAAGAAACAAATGGACTTTTATTAGAACTAAATCATGCTTGGTAACAGTGAAAGTAAATATGCCAACAAGGAACATGAGAGCTGAACAAGAACAGGTTCCAGGGCAAGGCAAATAAATGTACAAAGAGAATTTCTTGTTTATGGACAAATCAAATTGTCCGACCTTAATGAAAGATGGTGAACTGAATATTACAATTGGGAGTTAATAGCTGTGTAAAACAATCAGCAGACTAAATGAAAGCTAGGTTTTCCTTGATGTCTGAAACAGCTTTCTATGATTTGAAGTCATTTGCCAACTCAGAAAGAATAATTTCTAATAAATACAGTTTAAGAACATAATGGATAAAGTGAAATGGTTTTCTCAATAACTTGTCACCAGCTCTTAATTAACTTAATATATAATGTATGAGGGCAATGTTGCTAGAACACTTTAGTAACAGTGACAAATATTGTCAATTTTATGCCACCAATATTAAAACATTCTTGGAATCCCTAAATATTGCAAACGACAATTTCTTGCTTCCATATTCCACAACTGAAACTTCATAGCTACTGAGAAACCATCTGCATCTTATTACATACATTGTGGGGAAACTGACTAAAGCCTATATCTAAGTTTTAGAGTGCTTACCTTCTAAGTTTTAGAATGCGCTTATGATTGTTTACTCTTACTAAACTGAAAATTTGGAACTGAATTATCATGAATAGTTGGTAATGAAACAGCAATATATGAACCATAACTGAAAAGAACTGAACACAGCTTGCATTTGGGAGCCTGTTTCCTGGTGTTATGCTGAGATTCTTACCCCTCTCCCTATCCATGAAAAATGTACTTAGCCATCAGTGAAGCACAGCAAAAAGGAGAAAAGCAGTATGTTCACAGAGATTAGTTATTAAATTTTGGGAAAACCACTGAACAGTAAGAAATAATTCTGAGGCTAACATTTCATGAAGGTACATGCTTCAGAAGCAACAGCCTCTAGGGTACAAATAACTTACTGATTTATCCATTGATTTTGCCTTTTTTCTTTTGGTTCTGGGTACATAAGGACAAACATGCTTTTAATAGGGCTTATATTATCTGCTATTTCCATCTGAGGCACACAGCATATTACGTTAACTCAGTACATTTTCCCTCCATTAGAGACATGGATCCACAATTAGTCAAGTGAAGGTAATTTGCAACAGAGAAATATTGGAGTCACATTCCCCTTTCCTCCCACACAACCCATCATTCAGTATCCTGGCATTCATTGGGTTGGCCCTGGTTTTTAGCTTGCTCTTGCACTCACTTTCATACCTGAGCAACAAACGAAGTTTCCTACACATGAAACTGCCAGCCCTCAGGGAATTGTATCATGCCATTAAGAGCACCTTGAATTTGTCTTGTATTCACTCTGTTCTTTCCTGTTAATATCAAGTGAGTTTCAAGACTTCAGTCTTTAAAATATTTAATTACCTCATTCTTGGAAACTTCAAAAGGTCACCTAAGCTCCCAAGAAAAATGGAGCAGTCAGCAAGTCCCCACATAATTTGCAACCAAGCTATCCAAAATGAGGAATAAATTTATTTTCTAAGAGAGACAGGGAAGAACATTTTACAATCAAGATATGGGGCTTCCTTTGCTACCATCTAGGCCAACCACATGCTGGGTAACTTCAATATCACAGTACTGTGTTTTAACAGATAAGTCCAGCTTTGAGACAGCAATTATTACCTTAAGCTCAGCACTCTCTTTAAGTGGTCTGTGGTCATCTTGGAGCGCAACCTAAATTAATTCATGCTTCCCAAAGATATATCATGTATAGGTTGTTTTGCAAGCCAGGGCCCTACTATGCAATGAACTCCAGAAGTGTAAGGAAGTATAAATCTTTGAATGACCCTGAGAAAAGGTGAAGGAAAAGAGAAGGAATTCGTACTAGGGATGTATCCTAAATATATAACTGTTTAATTAGAAAATTTATAAGTCAAGAAAATTAAAAAATTAAAAAAAAACCCCAGAAGACTATCAGTTCTTTCTACTGACCCTGTCACATGAGATTTACAACCATGAAAGGTGTGAAAGAATCCAGATTACAACACTATTTTCAATTTGAAGTGCAACCCTTTCCACATTAAATCTTATGAAGAAAGGGAATTACCCTTAAATATTTCAAAATACTGACCACCTCTGCCAGCAATAGCTTTTCAATAACTATGATTAAAAATCCTTTAAATTATTATGAAGCATTTATTTCAAATTACTTTACATTCTTAAAACCAAACATAATTCCCCCAAGGAGCTGATCACATCACCTGATTTGCAGCGTCTAGATTTCCTTGAGAATCAAAGAGAACCCAGGATTTCAGAGCACCTGCCACTATGACCTTACCCTGAATAACTTGTCTATTTACTTAACTGGCAGATGAAGTAAAATACTTTTCTAAATGCAATTTGAATAAATGGATGAACCCAATGTCAAAACCTATTAAAAATTGGATGATATAAGTCTTTGTTACCGTAAAAGAGTACTTCCATATTTTCATATTTCCATGAAACCTGGATCACCTGGTGCATATGATGACAGTTAATTCTCCAAAATGGAGACTAATATTACCAGAAATAGCTCAAGTAGGTGCTACCAACCTACAGGTTTCCCCTGAAAAGAGGCATCAGCAGGAGGGAAAACTTGCTGGTGCCAGAAACTGTAACAATGGGACTTGCAGTAAGGGAAGACTGAGGCAATTTTATCAGCTTGCTTTACCACTTTACCAGCCACTAGAACTTCCATGCTCACTGAGAATAATCTGGTGCACACAGCAACAAACTCCCCAGGAATCCACCTGCAAAACTGACTGCTAAGAGCTACCAGGTACTTTTTTAGACCCTGCTGTATGGTTTTGAAATAATCTAGGAATGTCAGCTTCTCACAGGAGGCTTGTCATTTTCCTAATATGCTTCCATGCATTTTCAAGCTCCAAAATGAATGTATCAGGGAACACAATAAACTACAGACTATTTACACAAAACTTAAGGAGCCCAAGTTCAAATGTTTGCAATGGGGTGCATTTTTGAACACAATGTGAAAGCACACAACGTGAATGATAACAGCTATTCAAGCCTCTAGGGTTACTCAACATCATAATCCAGCTTTGTTTTCTAAACATAGAGAAGCAATTAAGGGATATATTGAATGTTGCAAGGAACAACTTACTCATCTTCAAGTGAAATGGTTTTCTTTCTCCTGAGATCGATATTTGTGCAAATGTGGTGGTGATGGTAGTGTGAGGCATTTAGAAAGGGGGTCATTGAGCACCAACATAAAACCCAGATATCTCTAGAGTCCCACTAAGTGGGAGATAAGGCTAAGGACACAGGATAGGGTTCCATGCTATGGATACATAAACACCTGGAGAAAACAATAGCATGTGCATTTGTTGCATCATTTTAGGTCAATTATTATGGTCTGGGAAATGGCTCTGCAAGTTTCAGCTCAAAAAAACCCTTGACTTAATTGATTTAGGAAAAAATAAAAAAGCACTACAGTGCAACAAATTCCCTGGATTATATTTCTGGGAATATATATCTCCTGCTTCCTCTTCCTGTCCAGACTGAGCATCCAAAACCATGGAGTACAAACAAATCACACTCACAATTTTGAAAATATTAAACAGGTTTTCCAAGGCAAACATATAGTTCATATGGTATGATGATGTGCTTTGTTCTGCTGTTTATAGCTTTATATATAACAAGTATATTTCTTAAATCAGACGTTCTCTCCATAGACTACTTAGGCCTAAGGTAGAAAAAAGAAAACCATTCCTTGTGTAAGGAAGTCAGGACCAGTAATCCAGGGATTGGGGTTTAACCTGCATGTAACTGCCTCACAGAGAATTTAATTTCTTCTCGCTTCTCTGTAAATTGGATACACCGTCTCCTCACAGGGCAGAAACTTGCCTGAAGACTGAGTTTGCATTACCAGCACAAAATCTAGTGAAGCTTCATCCAAAATCAGACACATTTTCATTTCCTATAGGGTGTCAATCCCCCTTTTTCTTTTTAAGGAAAACAAGTATGATATAGTTCTGACTTTCTAGTCTGCAACTACAGAGTGCAAAGCACACTGATCATTCAGATAAAAAATCCAAAATGCACCCAATTTGTTCAAAAGCTGCACACAATAAAAGCTGAACTTGAACAATCCATGTCTCAGGGTGAACACAAAAGCATAGCATCCTATGCCCTGATAATGCACTTGGCAAGTGCTTTAATGCCACACTCCATGGCTAACTAAATACAACAAATTTGTGATGTTTGTTGTTTCTGTAACTAAGCAACATGGACATTTTCTGCACTCCCCTTCCTGAACAGAACAAGATATATTGCACACCAGGCATTTGGAAAACTTCTGTTTACACAAAGCAGGCATACTTAATGCACATAAATTTATGCTCTACTTAAACTGCTAATTATCATATCCCTGCAAATTCTAGGAAGGAAAACGGGTACAAAAAAAAAAAAGGCTAAAATTACCATAACCATAGGGAATTTCACTATAATTTCAATAGCACACCTGAACTTCCACTGTAGATTGTCTGAAAATCATCACTCTCCTAATCCCAAATAATGATGCAAAAAGAATGGGGAAAAAAAAAGAAATCAAACCAAACCAGAAAAAAACAACCCCAAAAGAACCCCCAGAATTAAAAATAACTCACAATTCAGTACAAAGCAGATCTATTAATTATGCTAAAGCAATAACATGTTGTTAACAGATGCATACAGCTGTAGGAACAAAACCAGTACTGACAGAAATGAAGTTATAGGTATACTGTGAGTGTGAATTTAGATTCCCTGAGCAGTATGGGGAAAGTCACCTCAGTTTAGTGTATGTCACCTATTTGCAGAATGAATACAGTCATGACAGCTCAGCTTCTGGGCCAACTAGTCTTTTCTGCTGGAGTTTTCAATGTGGATCCCAGAACTGTTTGTTTCTCTCCTACTTTGACTGCCTGAATAGAGACAATATAAGGGGATGCCAGAAAATGCCTTTTTATGTTCTGAGTTACTGGAATATTGTTTAACATGATATGTTGGCAGAACTTAGGAAAAAAAGAAAATCAACATTTTTTTTCTAACAACACTGATAATGGGATTGTTATGTTTTTCACCCTGCTGTGGACACAAGTCTTTTGAAGATCTTTTTTCCCCTCTTCAATAGACTATTTTGTTATTCTTTATATGTCCTGCTGTCTGCTGCCAGACTGCTAAATGTTTCTGACTGTGGTTGCTATGCTTTCTGCTCTTAAGAAATGGGTTCAAGTTTCCTTTCCTTTTATTTATTTTTTTTTTTAACTTCCCATGGCAAGGACTCATAGAAATTTCTTGGCAACAGCTTAATTGCAGAGTTTAGGGACAGGTTGGTTCCACAAAAGCTCTATTGGCTCGCTAGTAAAGATAAAGCCTTTACCAAGACATAAGTCATGAAACAAAAACAAGAGAAACAGGAACCACCAAAAGGAAAACAAAATGTATTATTTAAGACAAAATCCGCTTTGCATTAATATATTGTACACAGCCTAAGAAAGAAAACAAATTATATGCTACCTCCAATGACTGTTTGGGAAAGGAAAGGGCTACAGGAGACTGAATTGTCATGCTGGATTTTAGCTTTTTCCTCCTCTTTCTTTCAGAGTGCAGTAAGAGTTATCAAAGACTAATTCTGCAGCAAAGTCAGAAATGTGCTGTTTTCCTCTTTCTCCATTAACCATTCTCAGCCAAGATCAAGCAAAAGAACTCTTTAAGGACTATGAGAAAGAGGGACTGTAAAGCAGAGCACAATCATTACCATTGTAGGGTTCAAGGCTTATTTCTTTAGCAAAATATTCATTATATGCTAGATGTTCCCTATCTTTAGTGCTTAAAGTTTTAAATTCAAGGTCAGAAAATACAGAAGCAAATCATTAAAAAAGGAAAAGATAATGCATATGCAAAAATTAATGTTCTAAGGAGCATCTCACCTCAAGTGCACTTGAATGCAACATGACAGATGTACTTAAAGTCTGAGTTACCTTTCATTAGGGTAGGAGTCATATGAGTTAAAATGGAAGTTGTCACAAAAAGAGAAAAATAATGAATCTCAAATTAAAAAGAAAAGCTAAAATGAGCTCAACACAATCCAAGTAGAGGAGGTCAGAGATCTGAAGACAAGCTAACAGAAACTTGTTAAAAAAATTTAGTTACCAACACACCTAACCCTGAACACCTGAAATATTTGAACAAACATTTTTTCCATATGAAACATGATTGAAAACATGGGAAAAGAACTGTATGCTTCAAATTAAATGCAGAATGTCAATTCTACATATCCTTTTGTGAAACGAGGGAGGTCAATTCCACCCCTCACTAGATTTCCTTCCTTCCTTCAGCCTTTCCACTAAGTTTATTAGTAGCTCCCAACTTATGACTCTTAACTTATTATTTCCCCAGAATAATAAACACCCAGCTGGCTTTTTCTTCCTCTTCTCTCTCACCTGTATAGGTTACTCCAGCCTCTAGCTGAATAGGTGGCTCTTGGCTCTGGGTGATTTTAGTTGCTCTCTTGTTTGGATTCATCTCCGTTTCCCAATTCCCAGTTTGAAAGAACCTTCTGTTCCACTGAGGAGAAAATGGCCCTCTTTTATGAGCTTTTGGCCAGCCTTCACATAGAAACCTCATTCTCTCTCAGCTCTTTTGGCTGACTATTGGCTCAGTGAAGTTGGCTACTTGTTGACAAGATGTAGAAACTTTGCTTCTCTAGTTCTGAGAGCCAGCCCAGCTCCCCCTTAGCTTTACAGCTCTCTGATTTTCTGTGATATTAATATAGCAGCAATTAATGCAGTTGTTGGCTAAATTCTGCTCTACCAAGATAAGTAAATAGTATAAAAGTAAAAATGAAAGTCAAATTCCCACCCATTAACTATACTGGGCACATTCCTGGAAGACATCCAGGAAAATCCTTCCCTACCTTCACCTGCAATTTATTTTGAATCCTCATAACCCTTTTAATGTGTCCTTTTAGCTTTGCAGCACTGCAACATGAGCAACTCTTCACATCAGTGTTTTGAAACAATCTTTGCCTTCTCAGATACCTATGACAATTGGAAGATAAGTTTCCGTGGTACTTTGGCATTCAAGGTTATTACTGTAATTGCAGCACAAGGTATGAAACCACCACATGTTATTCAGAGTCAGTTTTTCCCTCACCACTGTTTAATGACAGAAAGGTGCAGCTCGAGGCTGCTGCCACTGCATTCCTTTGCACTTGGTTCTGTGCTCACATTCCTTTTCTAAACAGCCTGTATTTTCTGAACTGACATATGAAGAAACAGTACTCATGCAGAGAAGCAAGAGGAAAAGAAGGGCTCTTCCAATGTCAAAAAACTGCTCTGCATAGTTCACAGCATTTTTGGCTAAAAGCGTATAGACATTTTCAAGAAAATAATTCATTAATGGGATACTTCTAAGGCATCTCTTTCATATTTAAAGGCATCTCTAACCAGAGACTACCTATGGGCCAGCTTTATGTAAATAAATTTAATTGAGGTTATAGCTGTCTTCCAAAACAGACTGGTTGAACTAATTAAAATTAATTACCACTATAATGATAAGGAAGAGGGATGTGTTATTTGGTTTTCAATACATGCCACCTCATTGCAGTGAGAGAATGCAACAGAGCACCCTTAAGTATGGTGTTTAAAGGGTCTGATTCTGCTTGATGACCTCCAAGCCTGAGACTTTGCTGTCAACGTAGTGTTAAAGGAATGTCAGACGACAAAATTCACCTTTGGTTTGGTACTGAGTGAGAGGTCCTCAGCCTCAAGCAAAACCAATTCTTCTGCAAGATGGTCAGAAGAAAACACTACAACAGTGTTCATCTAAAACCATTCCAGAAGAGCAGCTTGCCATACAAAATGAACTGCCAACAAGTACCTTTACACAAGTTATTGCAGCTTATTGAAATTTAACACATAGGCAAACTTTAAAAGTTACTTTGTTCTGCAAAATATTTTTGAATATGTGTGTCTGTCACAATAAACACTCTTCACAGTGTTTTGCGGTTTTTTAAATAGCCGTGAAGAGAAATAATTCTGAGTAAAGTGTAGACAGTACAATTAAGTGTTTATCACTTCCCCATGTCTTTGGGTACACCAACTGAGACTCCCAGCAATGTTCTGACATTTGTTTTCATCGTTAGATTTTTTGGATTTTTTTTCATTTCAAATAACCACTTCAACTTGAAGCTACTTTAAATATAAAGCATATTTTAATATGTTCACAAATACCACTTCAGAAAAGTGGGAGGAAAATAGGCTTTTCCTTGGACAAAAGTGTCAAGTAAATATGATTTTCTATTTTCATTAGAATACTTTCTTGGGACTACACATGGCCGGTGCTGAATTATACATATGTTAAAAAAAACCGTAAAGAGTATACGTGAAACCTAAATAAAGGATTTAGGTGGCCACATCTATGCTAGTAACTGTTGCTTATGTTCATCTGAGTACAACTCCATCTCACAAAACAATATAAGATTATGTAAAGAGCTGTAGCATTAATTTCCTTTGGAAGAGTCTGAAAAAATTACTTTTAAGATTCTGCTCTCTGTAGTGGGGCCTTTGTCTTGCTGAAGTCTCTTGTACTGGTTAATGATTGTGAGAAAGCCTCCTATACAAACACTGATTCAGGATTATTTAGCAAGTAGTTGATGATGAGTAATAAAAACTTTAATTCAGGAGTAGATAAGAGATAAGAAAGCAAAAATCAGTGTGGTGTGAGCCTCATGATTATTATAGCCACAAAAAGTAAAAGCACTTACCTTTCAAGAGAAAATAAATTAATAGTCTCATTCTGACTGAAAAAGTAGATTTGAATACAATATTTAGTGAGCACAAAAAAAAAAAAAAAACAACCCTGTGAAAATATGCCTATATAAGGTATTAATCTTAACATAAACCAATAAATAATACCAGGGCATGTGACTAAATCCTGCTGTGTGTACCTGTGTGATGTCAGGAGAAACTAGTGGGGCTCACTCATCTTCTTCAACTGGAGTCAGACCCATGGCATCATCCAGTCATTGGAAGTGTTTGGCTTTCAAGCAGGTGTTTCACAAAAATGAAAAACACCCAGAGGCTGACAGGAGGAATGTTGCTCTCTGAAATCGTAATGTTAATAATTTGACCTTGTTAAACCTGGCCCCTAGCTGAGTATGGCAATACACTTTCAAAATACAAGCTTGGTAACTCAAATTCCTAGTACCCTTTGATATTAATAATCTGATTCAAAAAATACAATGGTCTCGTGGCATGATTGTTGCTGTAATTCAAGTTATTTCTACGTCTGTCTCACAGGAATAATGAACCTGACGAGCCTTATGCTTTCTAACAACTTCCTCTGAGCCTGTACAAAAAGGAAGGTTGGCATACTGATTAATGTGATTTATTTTGACTTGAAGTATCTGCTCTTACTCATTACTTAGCTAAGTTCGGCTTTTACTTCATAACTAAATTGGGGATTGCAAAACACATCATTTTCTTCTCTATCATTGGCACAATGAATTGCAAAATTCACTACTACTACCACTAAACTGGGACTACTTTCTAAAACATTTTAATGTACCAAGCATTTTTAACTTATTTCTTTGGTCAGAGAAAAAAAAAAAAAAAAAAAGAAAAAATGTGCTCCTGCTCATCTCTGTTATACATATTTAGCTGAAATAATATCAGAAGTTTTCTTACCAGCTTTTCAGTTCTTGAAACTGATAATAATGGAACCCCCAAACACAGATACAAAAGAATTTTAAGGTGTCAGATGTGCTAGTCATTTTGTTTGCATGTTCACAGTTGAGCCAAACTACTGAGGCTTTTAACCACATAAGCCACATCACTGAATTTTCAATTTATTTTATATATTTCTCTTCCTAGGCATAACCTTATAATTTGCAAGTTTGAAGATATCTGAGCTGAACATATAACTAAAGAAATAGCAAATTTGTGCAAGCTACAATTCTCAGTTGATATAAAAATTTATATTTATTTGATATAAAAATAAGTACTTATTCAGACTGGATACTTATCTAGAGCTGCACATACCTGAAAAACTGACTATGGACTTTTGAATGAAAGAATATGCTCTTTTGAGCATATTAGAGCACTAAAATATTTAGGTAATTGACAGTAACTGGTTTAGATTTTTTTTAAACACCATTTTGATTCTTATTAAATGTATGCTAAATATGTTTTACAAAAAATTGGGGGGAATATCAACCTAACCTTCAGCTAAACATATTGAAACAATTGTGAAAAAATTGTAAAAGAGTTAAAAAATAACTATTTTTAGTTTGACAATTAGATGATAGATAGATTGATAGATTGACTCAATAAGCATGGATTTTTAATCAAATCAATAGTACAGATTTTTATATTTCTACAAATCTTGTTCATTAAAATATTTTAAAGCATATCTTTGCTATCTGGAAGTAAAGAAATAATTCTTGTCTCATTATTGTTTTCAAGCTGACCAGTTAAAACTTGGAAAATATGCACCATCTAAATGGCAAAAAAGCATCTCAGTCCTCAGTAGCTTTTACATGTATGAAATTCCTTGGAATAAGTCTTGGAAAGAGAACATTTGTTTCATGGGGTCTTTTTCTTCTACAACAGTATAGATTTTATATTTAAAAAAGCCCCAAACCTAACAGAACAAACAGAATCAAATATCTAATTCCTGTCTTATTAGGAATTATCATAGAATATGCTGAGTTGGAAGGGGCCCATCTGGATCATTGAGTCCAGCTCCCGGCCTTGCACAGAACACGCCAAGGGTCACACCATGTGCCTGAGAGCATTGTCCAAAGGCTTCCTGAACTCTCTCAGGCTTGGTGCTGTGACCACTGCCCTGGGGAGCCTGTTCCACTGTTCCAGTGCCCAAGCACCCTCTGGGGGAAAAACCTTTTCCTGATATCCAACCTGAACCTCCTCGGACTCAGTTTCATGCCATTTCCTCATACTCAATTATGTTTGTGAATGCTCCTAAAAGCAGAGTCTCAGCTGAAAAAGCACAGAACAAATCCGCCAGCTCTTGACAGATTTAACAGACATTTCTCCAACAGAAACAAGTATTATAATAGCAGTGGTAAATGAGTACATCTTGTGAGCAAAGGTTGGAAGGATCAGGAAGCTGACATCTAGGTGTTCATGCTTGTCCATTTTACCAGTCAATTCTGGACTCTGATGATGCATTAAATTACAGTAATATGTTCTTACAGAACTTTATGATCTTATCTGTTAGTATAATACATCATCAAATGGCTGTTGCTAATATAACGTATCTAGTCAATGTGCAAGAAATCAACAGGAACAGAGTCCACTTACTTTCTATGGTTTTGGATTAAATGACCTTAAAAAGATTAGTCTTTCAATTAAGGGAAAGAGAATCTTGACTAAGGAAGTGGAGAATATGGACAACAAACATCTGAACATCACTCTCAAACCAGGTTTGAAGCCTTACAATGTCCAGGAAAATGACATTTGAGAATTTCTGTTCTACAATTCTGGAGGCATAAGACTCATCAAAATCTTCCTGCCAGGTTCCAGCTACTTTTGTCAGTATATTGGCTGGCTCTTAGAATCTAATCTGCATTTTGCAATCTTTTTAATTTGCCCTATCTCACACAGAGCAAAATATTCTGTTTTTCCCCCCCAAAATAGTGACAGATGAAATATAGAAAAGTATTTTCTTTTCAAACATTTTCTTGGAACAGCTTTTCCTGTATCTTGCATATTTCCATTTCAATCCTGATGTTGCTGAGTTGTGCTGAATATTTAGTTTATGCTAACCTGTCACTTATTTTTTTTCCCCCATCTATACAGCTGTGAATATTTATGAACAAAGCAGTGGCTGACCTGCACCTTGTATTATCTGCAAAACGTATGCACATTGGGCAAATGGAACGAGAAGGGAGAAAGACTAAAATTTCTTTTCCCATCTTTGGGGCACAAAACAAGCACTCTCCATAAGAATGGCATTAATGAAAAGGAACATATTGTTCCTTATGGTAATTATTTTAAGCATCTCACACAGAGGCTCAGGAAACTCAGTTATTTCCAAGTCTGGCATGGACAGAGGAAAAAAGAGCAAGGAAAAGGACGAGGACACAATTGACCAAGTGATGCTGTTCAAGTGCACATCAAGCGTCCAACAGGCCTCCATGACTACTTTTAATTTCTTCCTCTTAGATATTTCTTGAAAGTGGAAAGGAATAATATAAAATTGATAATTCAATACACATCACTTCCAGCCTCCACAGCAGGAGATCTACACTGAAGTTTGTGAACACCGAGGGCTATTCAGTATCAAATGAGTGTCCTTCCCACTGGTGTTTCAAAGGGTAAATACGCAGGCATTACATGCATTGAAGAGGAATTAAGAAACGAAATGCTTGAAAAACTCCCTGTGATGACCCAGTTCTCTGGGCCTCTGCACTCCCCAATCTCCAATGATTTCATCCAGTTTGTGCCTATGCAAAGCCTCCACAAGTTCTTGAAGAAATATTGTTACATATGGGAGACAAAGCGCTCTTTCTGAAGGTCGTGTCTTTTAAGGAAGTATACTCCTAACACCTTCTGTGATCATTTCCTTTGTATCCTCCCAAGCAATATACTTTTCAGACAATATGAGTACCCAGAACAGTTACGGTTTTTAGAAAAGTAGGAAGAAAAATACTAGAAATAAAGGATGAAACTCAGGTCGCAGTGAAATCACATCACAGGGTCTGTAAGCTTCCAGAACTCCCTTCTCACACACTCCCTGTGCTAGAACACAAACATCCTACATCTTTCACACTTCCCGATTTCCTCCTCCTCTTCAAAATATTTTATTTCACAAAAGTGTAATGAATAATGTATATAAAGTACTGTTATGGGATATTGATTTACTAAGTCTGTGATGAACACAAACTCACTATGATCCATAGTGAGTGGGAAATGTTACAGAACTACTTTCAATGAGAAAAAATCCGTAACACATCTCTAAATGATTCACATAAATGACTTGTAGCAAATCTATTAAGTCCTTCAGCACAGCTCTCCAAGAACAGCATGTTTCCCTGCAGAATAGCTTTTGCTTCTATATACAATCTACTCTGAAGTATCTCAGCAAATACTGATACAGGGTTTTTACCAATACCTTTGGGAAAGTGCTCCACTACATAATCTATTCTCACTGTCAATCATTTTTTCCTAATAGTCATCCAATCTAAATTTTCACTTTAGCAATCCCATTGCATCTCTCCCCTTGTGCTTCTGTGCTTTAGCATTTATACTCTTCAAATATTTATAGTTATTGTTCAGGAAAAAAACCAGACCTTTTCCCTCAGCATATCAATTTCTGTGCCTGAATGCTGTTGGTCTTCCTTGGAGTGCTGTATTGCTTTGCACATCCCAAATAACTGTCAGGGAAATTAATATTTGCTCTTGCTGGAAAAAAAACAGTGAAGAAAACTCCTTTCCCCATCACACAGTTTTATGTGAGCAAATGTTCACTTTGGTGTTACATCACCAAAATAAAGATTTATGAAACCAAATATTCCAATTAAGGAAAGCAAGCAGATATTTCACAGGGGAAAAAAACCCCAACCCTCACATATAATCATCACTTGGTCCTAAGCACAAATGATTATTAATAAACACATTAATAACAAAACACAATGGATAATCAAAATACCTTGGATAGTAATCTTTCCATTCTCATTTCAAATGCTTCAAAACAGATGCTTTAGTAAACAAAAATTCTTTGTTTCTCTCTCTCCTTTCTTCTCTAGTGCCTCTTAACTGGATTAGATGCCCAAACTCAGCCAAACACTCTGCACCTTTCACACACCAGAGACCATGATCTATATAATGACACAGTTATTATTACTTGACTGATTTAAATGTTTTTATGATAATCAACATTTTCTCCTAGACTTTCTCCAATTTGCTTTTCATTAAAAGTCCAGGTTGGATGGGACCTCAGAAAGATCAGCTGATTTAATGTTTTTGGGAAAAGGAGCCTGAGATTACCTAGCACCCTGTCCAAAGGCATTGTGAAAACTTCCAGCAATGGGAACTCCACCATGTTCCTGGGGAGCTTATTCCAGTGATTGATCTCATTTTAGCAAGTTTATTCCTTATATCAACATAAAACCTCTTCTGGTACAATGTGCACCCGTTGCTCCTTGTCTTCTCCATGTTGGTGCCTGTGAAGAAAGAGCCTCTGTCCTGGTTGTAGCTGCCCTTTAAGCACTGGAACGCTGTGATGTCCCCCGAGTCTTCTCTTCACCAGGGAGAAAAGACCCAACACTACTTCAGTCTTTCCTCATGGGGCAAATCATCCAACTCTTCTGCTCATCTTTGTGGAACTTCTTGGGACCCTCTTCCAGTCTTTCTACATATTTTTTTGAAATTTGCAGACCAGAATTGGGGACATTACTCCAGGATGTCCCTCTTCCCTTCATTCAGGTTAATATTTCTTTATATGAACTTCTGAAGCATCTGCTAATCCTCCCTGTAAAAGCTGAAGACTACACGTTCGTGTTTCTGCCCCATTCATAACCATCATGTTTGACTCCACGTTTCTAGTACTTATAACCACAATTATAATTCTTTACACATGACCTAATTATGAATTTCATCTTCCCCACTAAAGCTGCTTTAAATATTGGCCTTTCATATAACATCCCTTCAGCAAAACTGAGGTATTCCAAAAGTTCATTTACTTCTTACTCAAAATCCTTTTTTAAACCTGAAGAAAAACGTGCTGTGTTCTTAATTATTCTAGCAAAATACACTGATGCTCCTTCTGGATTTTAACACTACATTTTCACTGTTCTTTATTCACTGTGGTTATTTGCTGTTCCTCCTGAAATTACAGCCTTAAATTAATCAGTAAATTGCATTCCTTTCTGACATGAACTCACTTTTTGGTTACTAATGATATAGTCCTCCATTTTTCCCCATTTTCATTCACTTTCATGTCAGCAAGAAATGGACTCCGGATGTCTCTTTTGGGATCCCCTACTTTCCATTCAGCAAGTCTGACTACTCTGTAATTTATGAATTTCCCTGCTAATTTGCTGAAAGTGCTACTCAACAGAGATGCAGGTAGTTAAAAATCTCCCATGAGTATCCTTTTATATAGAGTATCTTCAGAAGAGACAGAATTTCTTCAGCACCACTTGAAATATGCCTAATGTTTGTTTTGCTTTGTTTATATTTCTTCACAGGAAAATTATTCAGCAGTTTCCTAGCACTGTAAGTGTTTTTCAAATATTATGGCAACCAATTTACTTGTTCCATTTCCGTTTCTCCTATATAAATTATGTTATACTAATCTATACCGATGTCTATTAAAAAAATTACCTCATTACTCTCATCTGAACCCACTAATGGATTCCACATACACTTTAATAGGAAATTCACTTGCTCTTTCTGGGCTTTTTTGTATGTACAGCACAGGTGTTTCATGGATATTTTTCTGACTTCTACTGGGATAGTTAATGTATGTGTCAAGTTATCTGTTTTAAGCAACATTTCCTTTACTGTATTTCTTGGCTACTTTAAACACCACATAACAAGCCCCCCAAGATTTGATTTCAGGAAGCAAGTAACACACATTCTCATATATTTTCATAGTATTAATTTATATTACTTTAGGTACTCCTCTTAGCCTGAAAGATATTAAAGTGCCATAAAATCATTATAAAGAAATATACCATTCATTACAGTCTGATCATAGCTAGACTAAAGCTGATGAGGTTTTTTGAGTTTGAGATTTTTTTTTTGAAGAATCAGTCCAAGATTTTCCACAGTAGAATCTTGATATAGCTCCTACCAAGGTCAGCAGAGGTTAGTAGCAATTACATCAGACTGGAAATCAGGGATAATTAGGTGCAGATCTGTGTATTAATTGACCTAGGAGATGCAGGCTAAAACTACGAAGATGAAACAGCTGAATTTTGAATGTGAATACTTAAAAGCCAGTACTTAAAATCTTGCATAATGTACCCAAATTCTACTTGTTTTTATACTAGTGTTTACAAGGTCACTCTTCAGGAAACACAGATGTATTCTGAATAGAAATTGGACCCTTCTTATTTAAAAAGAACCTGAATAGTCTAAATACCTCTGGAAATATCTTGTAAGCTCCTGGTGGGTTATTAGCTAAACATTAATATTTAGTAGTGGAATCTGCACAGAAGAAGGATAATAAACTGAATAAAGATTGTGACAATGAAGAATGAGAAAGGTTAGAGAAGGTACACAGAAGATCAGCAAGAGTGACCAAAAGACTGGAAAGTATAGTCCACAGAAAAATACAAAGGATTCACAATGACTGAATTAACAATGAGGTGGAAAACTGTCACAGCACAAAAGTACCTCTATGCAGCAGGGAAGTAAGGCAGGTAACAGGGTGCAAACACAAAGGAAAATAAAATGAAAGTAGATAATTCAGGTGTGAAGACATTTACAACAGGGAAATCATTTCGCTACTGGAAACATTTCCTGTGAAATGTGGTAGATTCTATTCTACTATATATAAATTATTTACTATTTATAAATATATATAATGTGAGACAATGAAACATTACAATGGCTATGATATTTGAGAAAAATTAGTTCAGCTTAACCCAATGACCTATTTTATACAAGAAGCCTCATTAGATTATCAGTGTTCCTTGAAAACTGTGACTGTTTCAATTAATAGGAGATTACAGAATAGGGACAATCTTCAAGACTATGAGTGTCAAAGTTCTGCTTCATTTTTATATGGATATAAAGTGGTCACCATAGCTATAGAAGTCAATGTACTTAGTGTTAGCTGAATAAATCACTGTTGCCTACTCAAACCCCATGTACTTTTCTGCCAGTAACAAAATAATCCACTGCTTCATAAGATATGTGGCTTCAGCCATCCAAGGATTTCATAGCATTTTTCAATATGGAATTATCCTTGCATAAGATACACTGTAGGTATCAGGAGAGAAGAAGCCATAGAGAATCAAGTGTTATGATGCCACAGGTCAGGAAACGGGCTCCATCCAACATTCTGCAAAGGCACACAAAGGCTTCATGAGCCTTGCAACTTGACACTCATATATGGAAATTTAAAGAACAGTAATCAGAGAGGGAGGTTCCAGATTCCTCACAACCATAATGTCTCCTTAAACATGAGCACCTTTTTTATTTACCTAAAAGGAGAAAATGCTCCCCCCTCCTTAATTATTGAGATGCTCTTTGAGTGTGGTGCATTGAAGGCAGCTTTGGTTTTGCACTGTGGAAATCAATGGAAGCACCTCCATTTTTAGAGTGGTGCCAGGGCCAACCACAATTAAGATCAAGTGGTGCATTACAGAAATAATGTAAATAATGTAATTGATTCTAATGGAAGGTACATGAATGATACATCAGGTTACAACTTTTATTGATGACAATTAATTCCTGGGCATATATCCATAGAAGCTCTGCCCATCCTCTGCTAAATCTCAGTCTACCAGCCAGCAAACAAATTTTCTTGCCAAGGATTCACTCTTGCTAATACTAGATTCTCACACTAGCAACATGAATCAACCAGTGTAAGTATGCAAGCTGTCCTGCTTTCTAAAAATCTGAACACAAACCCTCTTTGAAAACCCAACCTCCTTCAATTCAGACTTTCTGAAGGCTCCCAGATTCCCACCTGTGACTTGACACAATGAAAGCAGGAAACAGTGAAAACTACTCGATGGTAAATGCACCAAATGCTGCAAGGGTCTGCCTCCCAAAGACCAAATGGATAGACTGCTTCCTTAAGAAAAGTTGTGGGGTTTGGTTTTTATTGTTAGGTTTTGGTTTGTTTTTCTTTTTCATGAGTGACAAACTATATCCAGGAACCTCTTTCACATTCAAATTGAAAGCCATTGTACAAGCACTAACAGACATAGAAACATTTTATTTTACAGTATCATACTTCTGTGAAAGAAAGTGCTGAGCAAGGAACTAAAATGGGACAGGCAGCTTTCCAGTCTGTAGCAAAGTGTATTTGTGCACTTGCTTTTTCACTACACTAAATCTGTCTGTGGAGTTACAAAAAAATAATCATCATACAGAATGAGAACAAAATTCTGTTGCTACTGTTTCTCATCTGTGTTGAAAAAGCAACCACAATCCATTACAATGAATGGCTAGAGAGAGAAAATAAAACAGCAATTAACAAATAGAGTTGGAGCAGTTCCATCCTCAATAAACCAACACAGCGGAAAATGAGTAATTGATTGTTAGAGAACATCTACCTAGTCTTGAGAGATCACTCTTTTTCATCAATTTGGAATGATGTAGTTCTATTAAAACCACTTCCTATTAAAACCCAGATACACATATGATTGTGTGCTTTATAACCAGAACCAATGTTTTTCTATTATCATCTTTCATATACAGCAGCCTGCAGAACTAACACCAACAAATAAACTGCACCAAAGCCTCAATTCTTGTTGGAGTGAAATGTGATAATTTTGAAGAGATTCACTCCCTCAGCCAAGCATTCACCACTTTAGGTCATACTACACAGTACCAGTAGCAACTTCAAGATTTTCTGTAAAGCACATGCATTTCAGACTTACACATAAAGCAACCTGTGTTTTAAATAAATTTGTTGTACCATTACACACACAAATTGCTAATATTAATGAATACTGAATATTATTTATTTCCATAGCATTCATGCAGAAATAGCAGAGTTTGCATAAAACTAACTCTGAGATCATGAGCTAAATGATAGAAGAGGTATAATGAATGAAGAGGTATAATCGAAGTCAGGAGGTCTGGTGTTCATATCAAAAGGGTGCTGCATTGAATTGTAAATTTATTGTGCATTTGGACTATTCCAAATGTTTTCCTTGTAATTTATGTCAGCAATATGTAGTCTAAGCACCTACAATTTATTCTTTATGCAAAAACTAAGTATTAAATTTAAGAATTTTAAAACCCCTCTGTTAAAGATGACTTTCTACTCTGGTCTATGTTTATGTTTGGGTATTTTTTTCTTACAGCTCTAATGTTTATCTCAGAAAAAGCCTTATAAATTCATCCGAGAAAACACTGGAAGTGGGGAATTCCTTAGTCTTTGTTCCATATTTAGCCAGTTATAAAGTGCTAATCATTTCAAATTTGGCAGACTGCTAAACTAGTAAGGGAATGAATGTTCCACAGGCCTGATCACATGTCACAGCTCAAAGAACAACCGCTTGTAGCAACAATTCCCATAACATACTATTTCTGTAGCAAGGATTCAGGAAGGAAAAGCCAATACCACAAAGTAAGGCAGCAATGCTGATTTGCTTCCCCATGCCTTATTTTTCCTCACAAAGCCTCAAGTTCCTCCCCTCTTTCCTCCTGCAGGTATAATATGGAACAAGATCTCCCCAAAACCTGGAGATCAGGCAAAATTCCTCTGAGTTGGGAAATTCTGAATTTACAGTTTCTAAGGAGAGATTCTTATTGCCTGTTAACACATCTACTAGTCTTTTAATATTGTCATATATATATATTTATTTAAGCATCCTCTACACAGAATGGATTTAAAAGGTAAACAGTGGCAAATCCAGCAGTTAGTAGACCCTTGAGGTCTGCCCTTTCCATCCTCAATAAACTTACTTTTACTGAAAGTAATTAGTGACATAGGAAGGGTTTATGTGCCATGTATCAAACTTTATGCACAGCATACAAGACATTTCAAGGCATAATCCCTCCTATTCCCTCGTGCATCCAATTTGCAGAATTGGATGGACCCATAACAGCACAGATATTTCTATCTGTGAGGCAACTCTAGGAAATGCAGTCTCAGAAGTGTGAACAGAACATCCATCTTACACCTTTAGCTACCATTAGCATATCTAAGAGCAGCCACGTGGCCATCTGGTGAAGGAACGATTGACAAAAATGTCACTCATGGAAAAGAAATGCCATTCCTGATTCTCTGTAGGAACTTGAAATCTGTTAATCCTTCAGGACACGTTTGCAAATGTACTCTTCACAAATTTATGATCAATGAAGAGCAACATCTTTAAAACATGAGATCTCTACTTGCTTTCACTGAAATAAAGAAACAAGTCCATTGATTAGATAAAGCTACATCTTTCCTTCTCTTCTAGACAGAGTGAAATGGCAGCCAGGACACCTTTAGAACAAATTACTGTTAAAAGTTTGAAAGGGAAAATATTCACATAAAATTCATTATTTCACTGTCTGCTTATAAAGATTTTCTCTTCTCACCTCTGAGTGAGGAAATTCTTTATGCTACATGCAACTTTAATTCCAAGAACGTTGAAATCAGGATATGAGAGAAGACCCTATCTTCTTATGTTAACTTAAGTCAAGAGTTACCTTGTGAGAGACAGCAAATTTTCACTGACACAAATCTACTTTTAATTAGAATTTCTATTTGCACTTCAGTGTTACATTTCTTCTTCATTAGTTATAGGTACAAATGTTATTAAAAAGATTCAGACATGATCTTCATTTCTATTCCACTGTATATTTAATGTCACTGAACTTCTTGTCATTCAATACACCAAATACAATGAAGCAGAATATACACTTATTTCCTTCTGATTAACAAATGTGCAGTTTTTTCCGCCATAGTAACGCTAAAATGTTTCACTTGGACATACTCCAATGCAGTACAACAGTTATTCCTGTCAAATAAATATCCTTGCAGAAGCTGGGTGTTCTTCATACAACAACTCCATCTCAAAAGTTGCATAAATCAGCCTGAGATTTCAATCTATTAACTATGGAATTATTTAAGTCCACAAATGCAATATTTTCTATATATTTTAAATACAACTATCTTGGAGTGATATCTGCTCTATATGCCAAGCTACTTAATCAGGAAATTAATGATTAAGGTATCCATCTGATACAATACACAACGCCCAGGTATCTCTGTGCATTTCATTTTTGCAACTCAATCCTGTGCCATCTTTCAAAGATTTCAAAGCTATCTGCTCTATCCACTATCTTGAATAATGACAATAAACTGAAAGCAAAACAGATTAAATGCTGTGCCTTGAGATATATGAATTCCTCTATAAACCAGTAATAGATTATGATAGAAAGTTTTTTAAAGGAATGCTAGCATCTGTAGAGTATGAACTCAAATACTTGCCTATTTTCTTGTGGTTTGCAATGAGTAACAAAGCATTCAATGAGTAGATTTTGCTATCTCTAAGCTTACTTTTCATGAATAGTACTGCACAGATTGGAAAGAATATTTCAAAAGGCCATGCTTTCACTATATGAATTTACATAACTCTGGGGAAGAAGGGAAAGTTCAAAGAGATCTTCATTCCTTTTCCTCCTCCTTCAAGCAAAGGACTTTTATTGTTTTCACAGGTGCTTTAAGACACTGTGAAGTAACTATAACAGGTTAAATGTGTAGAGGAATAAGAAAAATAAAAGCTACTTTATTAAGAGTGCTTATATTCCTCAAATCAGGAAGCCTGGAATACCACAGAAAGAGTAATTTTCTCCTAAAAATAAAATAAAAAAAAGGTACTAAAATGACTACTGCTCTTACTGAAAGACAGAATGAGTTAGAGTCTTAATTTCAGCTAGAAAAAACACATCACTGAGTGGACATCTACACTTCTCATGCATTCATGTATTTTTCAAAACAAATCTTGTAATTTCACTCGAAATTATAATTTCATTTTTTCTTTTCCTCCTTTTTCTTTCCTCCTTAGTCTATCCAACTTACTGATATCAAAGAAAAAAGACACGAGCAATAATCCTCATGTTCTGAAGGCTCCACACTTGACAATCTCTGTATTTTTTTTAAGCACTTTTCTCTGTAAATGGGCCTCCCTACAATAATAGAGCATTTTTAAATTCCATACGGGTAACTTAAAAAAAAAAAAACCCCACTAATTTTTATGCCCTCCTCACTCCTAAACTGCTCTTTCCTAAATAGTGGTTTCCTTGTAAAATT
This sequence comes from Corvus moneduloides, assembly GCF_009650955.1. Lineage (NCBI taxonomy): Eukaryota > Metazoa > Chordata > Aves > Passeriformes > Corvidae > Corvus > Corvus moneduloides. Next base: position 105,038,882 of record NC_045478.1, on the reverse strand, counting down.
ACTTAATTCATTTTTCAATTTTTGCTAGTGTGTTTAAAATCAAAGACTCTATATTTCAAGTTGGTCTGTTGTAAACAAAAGCTGCTTTTATTTGCTATGCAGAGCAAAATTACCATATTTCAAATTTGGTGATATTTTAACCGGCATCTTGATTAAATGCCTCAAAAATCTTTCATTCTGGTAGTTCTAGTAGAAGTTTTTTACTAAAAAATACAATACTCACAGATGTGTCACACACAAGTTATTTGATTCTTCCCCTAAGCTACATGACATCAAAGGCAGCTGATATGAATTTCAGGCGCAGCGGTTCAGCCAAGAAGTGACCATAAAACCATTGCAGGAATTACCTACAGCACAACTTCAGCGATATGTCAATGGCACCCTAACTTTAAAATGTTTAAAATCAGAATGTTTCAAAGAGCAGAAGAAAATTAACAATTAGATAAAAATAAGCAAGTGATAGACAACAGCACACAGAGTAGTGAGAAACCAACCCAGAAATAAGAGACAGGTTTGCAGGCAGGAAAATCTTCTTGCCGGGACTTTAGACTGTCACAGCTACAGCTAAGTGTCAGGAAAAGGGGAAGGGAGAAGTGAGACAGCTCAAAGATGAGCAGAGGCGACTGAATGATCAGTTGATTCCACCACCATTTCCAGCAGATGTCCCAACACCTGATCTGGGAATGCCTGCCACAGGTTGACAGACACAGACTGAGACCACCAGTTGTTTTGGATGCCAGCTTTTGAATTCTCAGGTCTTTTGGTTGACATAACACCAGCATAATGATAGCAAGTCACCTCAGAAAAACCCCTGTAGTTGGGTGCCTTGCTAACAGTTCCATCTGTAAACTCACAAATCCATGGATCCCCGGGGTAAAGAAGAGCTGCTGCCATGCAAACATCCCCCAGGAAGCAAACAGCTATTATAACATCTTAATGGAGAACTGACAGGTTTTGTCTTACTTTGAAGAAAAGAATATAACACAGCTAGCTTTTCTAAGATGCCAAGTGAACAAACAAAAGGAACAATATCAGGGTAAGAGAATCAAAGTAAATTAGAGGAAAGGTTTTTGAGTCTTTTTCTGCACAAAAAGCAAGAGCATATACAGAACACAGGATGATACTTTCAGAAGGATAGGTAATTGTATTTTGTCCATTCAAAAATATTAATATAAATAGGCAATACTCTAGAATGTTGACATGAACTTCATGGGATTCTGCTATATTCTAACTGTCAGTTGTTCTTGTGACATTTGCAGGAATGCATTATAACTTCATATTTAAAAAAAAAAAAAAAGTTGCCGTGATCCTGGGAATTCCAATGAGTCCTCCAATTTGCTTTGTATGTATTTGACTATTCAACATTTAAAAGTAGAGGTCTGAAAGAAACCTCTTACAGCTAAAAAATATATCTACCAAAAACAAGCAGAAAGACTCAGAGAGAAAGAAATTCTTCTTTGCCGTCTGAAAACTTTCTTCAATACATATTTAATAGGGTCAGAAAGAGAAAATCAGTATAAGAGAAAAAGAAAAATTAGTTCAAAACCTCTTTGGATCAAGACTGAAACAGAAAGTCGGTGTTATTATTCCAATATAGGGAACCTATCATCCATAAATGTACTTTATTCTTCTGTAGCATTCTTTCACCCTTTAACACCTTTCAACAGACAAGGATAAAGTTGTTAAAAATACATTGTTCTTTCAGAAAAATGACCCTATTCTCTATCAATACCAGTCAGAAGTCTGATGCTCTTGCTCACATTAAATAAAACACCGTACAATAAAAAAAAAAATCAGACCAATTTCAACTGACACAATCCCAATGTGACTGACATACAAGATTTCTATACTTCAGACTACAGAAAATAAAAATGCTGAAATAGTGATTATTTACAAATGTCATAGCTCACCCTCCCTCCTTGACTCCAGAATTAGTGGTCAGAAGGGAGTACAACAAACGAGCTTGAGAAGTTTATTTTGCCTTTGAGTATTTTGGAGGGCTATAAGTTACAGTAGGCGAATGCTTTTTCTTAAGAGGACTAAACGCAAACTACAACTGTTTCATACTTCAAATGAACCTGCACTACCTACAGTGAATAAAGCAGAATTGAAAAACCTAGTAGCAGGGACCATTACAAAACTGGAGCTTGAAGCAAAGAGATCATATGGTTTCAAGATACGTAAAAGTATGTGAAAATACATGTACAATGTTAGTATCTTAACTTCTATGATCACCTATTGTTTGGAAGTGTTCCCACTGAAATGTGGGTTTCCTGTCTGTTGTTGACACCACAATACTCCCTTAGTACTGTCTACATAATTCTGAGATGAGGAACATTTCTTGTACGCTCCCACTATTGTGATTTACTAGGCCCACATCACTTTGCCTGCATTTAATTTGAGGCCCCATTTACTCCCAGCTTTTTAATTCTTTGTTGGGCCATGTATTTGGCAGAAACCCAGTGATTTTGCTTGGCACACTTATCCTTCAATAGTAAAAATGCATAAATAACCAGGGGCAAGTGTGGACATGCAGTATTAATATTCTTGTTCTAGTTCACAGCAGCACAAACAAAAGTAATTAAAGAATAAAAGAAGTTAAAGCATTCATTTAAAATGACTGAAGGTGTTGCTGCACTCATCCAAAGTGATCTCAGGCCAGCTGAAACTATTTTCAAATTTAGCTTAGTGTTGTCTGGGGAAAAGAAATTAACATTAAAAATACATATGCAGCAATGTTTACTTTGAGTAAAGTAAATTGTGATTTTGTTTCAAAAATGTGTTTAAAACTTAGCTTCTTAGTGATTTCAAAAACAAAACCCCAAGGATAAAAGAAAAGAATCTTAGAATTTAGCCATAGTATTCAGCCTAACCTTATTCAGGTGAAATTTTCATGCTTACTTAAATCAGTCAGCATTTTAAATAACTGATTTCTATATTGACTCAGTTAAAGGGTGTGTGCAAATCTTAAAGATCCGTTTTATTTCTTCATCCAATACTAGATAGAACTTAACAAATTCTGACTATATCAGATATTATACCAGCTGTTCAAATGTCCAAAACTCTTGCAACAGGAGGAGAGCAAGGCAGAACTATCTTGTAGTGCTGATATGAACAGAAATTATATTGCACAGAAATAAATACCTGACATCTCTATGTTGTGCCTGACAAAAATGTGCGTGCCACAAGAATGACAGTAAATACTTCTCCTTCACTAATACAAGAAAAATTTCAAGAAGATTTTTCAACCACAGCTAGGTATTGTGGGCAGAAGTATATTTATATAATTACATCAACTAAGCATGGGGAGATTATTTTATTTCAATACTGGTCACTTTTTGTATTGAATACTAATATCGCATGTGAAATTGTCTTGATAAATGGTCTCTGCATTATTACTTACAGCCAGTCAGGAGAGGAACACACAATGGTGTGAGCATTAAAGCTCAATACTTACGTGAACATCACCAGGCAAAAGACAGGAGCAGTCCAGAACCTCGGTCCTCATGGTCTTGGCCATTAGTCATGCTTTTTCTAGAACTATTATATTAGCATAGCAATTACCTGAATATCAGCCCTGTTCTATTATCAGAACAAATCTGAATTTCACACAGCATCATGGCTTCAGCAAGACAGACAGAATTCTCTCTCTCTACAGAGAAGCTGGTGCTGCCTGTACTCACCCAAAAAGGTAACAAAGAAATTTTATTCTCCTGAAGAACCAAGCCCTCCCTCCCACATTCTGAAAACCATCATGGCTCCTGCCTGTGCTTTGTAAGGAGTGACTGTACTGCTCTCTGATCAGCCAGCTTCTCCTGCAAAGCCCATTGAGTCAGACCTTTCAGAGCAGGAGGGTGAAGGTACGCTGAGTTTCTTAATTTCAGGCAAATGCATACATAAAGAACACAAGCAGCTGACAGATAAATGTGTCAGAAATAGGATCAAAGCAACAAAATCTGTGTAAGCACTCAGGAGAAGGGGAAAAAAAAACCAAACCAAAACACAACTTTACAGAATTTAAGTCAACTTCCAGCACCTCCAGACACCTCCAGACACCTTCATGAACAGAAACAGCTGACTTGCAGATTTCAGGACTGCAAGTTTGGATTTCACTATGATTTATATATTATATATATATATATATTTAATAGATTTGTAATGGGACTAAGACTGTTATGAGTGAATAACAAGTGAAAATATGTATGTGAGAAAGCAGTAGCAGAACTATCAGGGTTAAAAAATGGCCTTTCCTGTTAACAAAGAGAAATCACTCCCAAAACTTCATTTCCAGATGCAAAATTGAGAAAAAGCTGTTTCTGTTGAAGCAAGTGCTCTGACAGGAGCAGAGCACAGACACTCCCTCCACAGAAGGCAGCAATCTGACAACAGGAGGATGGCAGCACTCTTGCAGTCTATCACACCAGCTCATTTTCCTGCTAGTGGAACATGGAGAGACATATGGCACACGTACCTTCCCAACAGAAAACAGGCAGCAGTTGCTGCTCATTGTCTAAGAGCTGGGGAGCCTGAAGTAAGCAAAACTCTGAAGCAAAGGAACCACCATAACAACTGCTGACTTATGAACATGAGGACAAAGCAGCAGGCCAAAGACTGGTTTGTCACTGTCAGCAAAGGAGCCCGAGAGATGCAGTGAGTACTTCACACCCAGCATGCCCCTGGCTTTGTGCTGAAGGCCAGAAATCCAAGCCAGACTACTCAAATGTTTTGATGGAAAAGTTGATGAGAGTGAGTGAATGAGTGAAATCTATGGAGTACAACTGTGACCTGATAAAATTATTTCCTTAGATATTTTGCTACATAAAAACACCTGGAAAAACCCTAAAAAAGCAAAACCCAAGCAAACAACCCCCAAAAAATCACTTTCCCTCTCTCAAAGGCTTGAACTCCTTGATCAGGTTTGACTAAAAGCTAGCAAAGCCTAGGTTAAGTCTAACAGTAGAACTCCAGTGCCTTAAACAGAAGCCAAATGGTTCTTCTGAATTAGCATCTCTGTATTTCACTGAAATGAAACAGAAATCAAGAAAATTAAAACATGACATGACAAACATCAATTACAATAGAACTTTAGCATGCAAAAATTCCACGCTTCACTCCCCAGAAAAATTTTGTGGTTTGTATTCAAAGTCTTGCTTCAGGCTCCCTCTCAGTTTCTCTCTGAAATACATACTGCTTGTTTGTTTATAAATAAGTAGATTTCTAAAAGCATTCACTGTATTATATACACAAATCTGCTATTTATTTTTTCATTTGTGTCATGCCCCAAGTACCCTGGACAAAAAAACTGTCAGGCTGGAACTTGTAATTCCCAATATCATTAGAACATGAATTCTATGATACCCTTTCACTTGTGACACATCCAATGTTGTGATTATTGCAAAGGTCTGATAAGGTACAATTCCAGGACTGGACAAAGCTAGGAGAGCTTAAATAAATGGGTATTGTTGATAAGAAGAAATAGGCTTTTAGGAAAAGCTAAATTAGTGAAGGATTTGGAGGGAAAGTGAGATAAATTAACTGTAATCATTAGTAAAAGCTTTGAAGACCAAGCCATATCACTTAAGTTACAAAATCTAAACCATAAAACTGACAGCACAAATAAAGATTCTTGCAGATAGCTCTTTGTCCACAAGCAGAGCATTTAGAGAACACAGTAGCTGTTCAGGCCAGAGCTGTAAATACCACCAATGAATTCAAGAGTCAGCAGTCATTTTCATAGCACTGAGAGGGGAGAAGGATTAAAGACGGCCTGGCTGGTTGGGTCACTGAGGTTGACATAAATCTTGAGTACCACACACTCCTGGAGCTAAGTGTTAAATCTCAACTTAGCAAGTCCTTGTGTGCTTGTGGTCAATAAAGCTTCTAAGTTTTCAAGGTGCAATATTTCAGTGGTCTGCTCGCAAGACTTGCCTCTTTTCCTCATCGGTATCGATTGCTCCTCCCTACATTCTATTTTAAATAGATGCATTTTAAATATTACACTAAAGGTGATTCAAATACACTAAACTTTTAGTAGGCAGCTTTTTAAAAAATAATCTATTTTTAATATAAACCAACGTGCATCCATGTCCTATTTATTGCTCCAGATGATTGAAAAGACTTTAAATGTGGGAATCCAACTGATTCTTGTCAGCATGGTGCAATACTGCCCAAAAACATAAAAACCCAGAGCCTTCATTTCCCATCTTCCTGAGCCTCCAAATAATGCCCAATAGGGTCACTGTTGTATTCAGCAATGACTTGCATTCATCTGTACCTAAAAGACTATTACAAAGCAGAGATCAAAGATACACAGCTACTTTGATAAACAAAGGACTGACAGGGGCCATTCACAGATCACAGAACCACTTACAACCACTGTAAAAAGAAACATTTTTCCATACTTGCACTCCTAATTTTTCCCTACACTTTCCTGGGGTTGTCCTTTCTTTTCAGATAATACATAGAGAATCAAGAAAACTTATATTAAAAAGCATTCCCCTACCATTATTATTTGCCTGTAAACAGGTTTATGAATAAAAAACCACATTATAAATAGCCATGTAATAACCCAAAGTACAGAATGTTCTTTAGCAAAGTAGCATTTCAAAGTGTGTTATCATTCTATACATACAAATTGCAGAAGAGGCATAATGTCAAGACACGACCTTTTCAAAAGAGAAAGATGGATGACTTGAGAAATATATCCACCCCACTTCTACATTTACTTCATATAGCCTCTCCAGATCAAGTACACATATCTTCCAACTGCAAAATACAGAGAATTTAGTGTCTCTCTTCTCACTAAAACTACAGCTTTTTTTCTTTAAATTCTGTGCCAGTGACTCCTTTCTCAAAATTATATCTGTGTTCACGAGAACAAACTCCCCCTGACCTTCAGTAAGTAAGTCAGTAGTCGACAGATATCTTTACAGACATGTCCATCACAATGTTAGCAAAACTTAGCATTCTGAGGTATTTTTTTTTCTTGAAGGTTGAAATGGTTCGTTACACATTAACACATCAGCTTTTCTGTTTGTCTTGGCAACATGAGATTTATTAATCTGCTATCCTTCAATTCTGCTCTCCTGAGTCACTCAGGAGAGGACTCAACCCACAGATGTCTGGCAAACTTTTGCCCAGACACTTCCTGGGAGTCTGCTTGCAACAGATACTCAATACTGCCATTAAGTATCACATCTTTCCAGAGAACATATATTTTTCATATCCAAAATAAATATCTGGGAGCAGAACAGTAACAGAAAAAGTGAGACGCCAGATCAGCAAGCTAAAGATTGTGTGGAGAAGAGAAGCAAGATTAAAAATTAATGTGAAACAAAAAGAAGTAGTATACCTGACAAGGCAGTACAAATGCAGAAATTGTGATTTTATTTAGGCAGATGGAGGATGTCAGAATTGGAACAGCTGTAGAGAGCTGATGACATCAAATTTGCATTAGAATTCAAGCATGAGTTTTCTTAAGAAAACAGACTGTCTTCAGAGCAGAAGGCAGACAGTAACCATAAAAATAAAAAAAGGACCAAAGTAAAAAAAGGAAAAAAACCCAAAACAAAACAAAAATCCCCTCAGCTAATTAGAAGAAAGAAGTTTGAGAAAGTTAGAAAATTACAGCAAATAATGTTTATCCTTTTTGGAAACATAAATCTTCACTGAACTTCAAATATGACTACAACATAAAAGCTTTCCTCGGGTGAAGTAGTTGCGTAGAACCTACAGCATTAATGAACAGCCAACAAGAATGGGGAAATTTTTATCATTTTGAGGTATTTTACTCTACATTTTTCAGTTATTTCAACATTTTAAACTTTCTAGCTAGAAATAGAGCTGCTTAAAATGTCCTGTTCACATCAGAACTTTCCACTGCTTTGGAAAAAACTCCATTTCTATTCTGTTCATTTAGGCACTTCTATTCTGCTTTCCAAAAATGGTTTCTTCCATCTAACAAAAATCCACTAATTTGCATAAAGAGCCACTCTGGAGGGATCCAGAATAGATTGTTTCAATGCACACTTACACAGCATAGCTAAATACAGTAGTGACATGCCAGTTAAAGTAATTTGGAAAAACAAAGCAGAGATGTGAACATTTTCTGGCAGAACAGTCACTGCTCCTGATATAGTTCCAGATACATAAGTTTAGCCCTAGTTAGTACTCTCATGAAACAGGTTGACCTCCATGTGCCCTCTCCTTTCAGCACTTCACTGGGTCAGGACTTAACTTCCCACAGAATCTGACACAAGCAATTAAAAATTTTGGTTTTAAACTAATAAAAATGATGCACACAGTAATTAACTTCTAAAACAGCCAATAGGCCCTTAGCCTTCCATAAAAATGAGAAAACCATGACTCCAGTCTTCTTTTATATTTGAATTATTTAGTAAACCTGCCCATACACATTTTAATAATGTCATTAAATGTTGCTATTACCTATAACAACACCAGCAGTTACAGAACACCACATGCCATAGCCACAACCAAACCTATACATACCAAAATTTGGCAAAGATTTTGCTCACAACCCTTTGTTAGGGTTAATTGGTTGGGTAATTTAGTTATCTAGTTAACTTTACAGTAAGTCATGCTAATATTTTTGACAGATTTTTCCAGTGCTCACTTGAAGACACTCATTGATTAAAAAGTATTGAAGATGCAGCAAAAGAGCTGTTTTATGGAAGATTTAGAAAGTCTCAAACCCTTAGAGCATCACAGATTATTTACAACGTGTACTAGGGTGAGGAACAGAGATGTGTTGAAACACCTACTGTAATCTAAATTTGGTTTTTTTTCAATGGGGATTTCATTTTCTCCTGACTTTTTCTCCTTCCTTTTGTCATTCCTTAAACTTAAATTATATTTTATTCCATTTTAATAAAGATATTAAAATGAAGACAATTTGAACATCTGAAACCATCACTACAAAATATATTGTTTTTACTCTTGCAAAAGGATGAGTCCTCTAAACATTCTCCCCTTTCACAGAGGAGCCATCCTCTTCCTTGCTTAAGGTTACATTTCAGAGGTTTTGGGGAACTAGTGTTTAGAACAAAACCAATCAAGTTCTGTACTTGAAAATGCACATGCAGCTTTTTGAGGCTTGGGATAGGCCTGAAAGCTCTAATTTTTTAAATCTTTATCTTAAACCTGACACCAATTGTCACAACAGTGCATGTGTTCTTCTGCACCCCTGTCCATGAGTGTGGAAAACAGAGAACTTTAAATAAATCTCTAAGGCATAAGGGGGTTTGTAAGTTTAAATTTCTGTATTAAGCATTATGCAAAGCTTCAGTGGAACACAGTTATTTTTAGACTAGATCTAATTCTCTGCATACAGAAATAAAATACTCAATCTCCAAAACATTTCTTTTGCCACCATCATTGTTAACTTCTGGCATTACCAGAAGGTCAGAGTGGGGTTCTGTAAAAAAAGTAGGATAATCTCTGCATTTAGGAGTTTTTAATCTGTCTAATATGCCTTCAACTGAGCCAGTGAAGTGACTCTGGCAGTGGTGCACAAGCTATTACATGTAGAATTGGCACCTCTCTGGACATATTTCCCATCTCAGACAAAGGACTGCCAACATCACAGCAATGTTTTCTACCATGAGGCCTTCTTACATTGCTGGATAATCAAAGCCAAACACCTCAGTCTTCCACTTTACTTAACTTTCAGAAATTGCCAGCATGGATCACAGGAAAACATATACTTCCCTGAGAACCAATCCTGACTCCCTCAGAGAAACAGCTATTTATTTTTAAAATAGGTTTCTGCACGACTTTCTCCTACTGCAGCTAACATGAGGAAGCAAGTGCTTAAATTCCATCTATTCAGACTTCATTAAAATAGCATTTATCAGTTTGTTTGCAACACAATTAGGTACAAGCAGTGTGCTCTTGACCATATCAATGAAAGCCAGCAGAAACAGTCTTTAAAAATGCTACATTCCTCATCATAGGAAATGGATCATTTCAGTCCTGAAATGTATTGGAAAACTGCTTTTCAGCAAGTCTGTTTTATTAAATGAATTACCAGATTTAAAAAAAAAAACCAAAAAACAAACAAATTAATAACCTCCACAGAGCAGATCCAGGACAGCCAAGATGATGTTTCACAGAAGATGTTATCAGAAAACTGTCCTGTTGTCATATACATTGAAAAGCCTCCAGAATACACTCATGCTCCAAAACACCACAGTGTCACAGTGTTCTCTTTTATAGAGGTAACCAGAGCAAGATACATCTTAATCATTCATTATTTATCCAGGGGGTGATCAAAGTCAACTAAGGCAAAAGGTTTGGGGAATGAAAAAAAAATAGCTGTTTTGCGTATGGAAGTGACAACAATATTAGACAATGCAGGATTAAAGAAAATTCTTTATAGTACTGGTTGAAAACTTGTTATTTTTAAGATGTTTAAAGAAATGGACAAAATTTTATTTAAAAATGTATTAACCCCACACAAAGAAAAGTGCTGCATACTATTTACAGACACCAAGAAAGAGGATTGAACTCAAAATACAGAATTCAGATTATCAAATACAATTTGTTCAGGCCTCACTTTCTGGTGGTATTGAAACACAATTTTAAAAGAAACAAAGATCTAGTTAGAAGGTTAGCTGCGCTGAATTTAGTTAAAATAGAAGTGAGTTTAGGCCCAGCTTGAATCAATTAAAAGTTAATAGTTAAGAAGAGCTGAAATAAGTTTTCAAGATGCAAGTAACTGATTACTAAATAACTGATTACCTGTCACTTCTGTGTTTGTTTAGCTGTGCTTCGAATGAGAAACAGAAACATTGATAAATAGATTTAGGGAACGTAAACAATTATCACTTTCCTCCCCATCTGAGAGCCCATTCAAAAGTCACAAAAAGAGGAACTGGAAGGTCACCAAAAGTAATTTGTATTGTCAAAACCCAGGAAGGCAGAAAGGTCAAATCAAGGAAGACCACTTTTACTTCATCTTCAAGACCACGGACCCAATTCAGGGAGCATACCACGCATGCTCAATGACATTTAAGGTAATTTCCATACGAAGCAGAGAATGGGAGGTGTTAATGTTATAAATATGCATTTGTATTTTGGATATTTATAACTTTTGTGGATAAATAGACTCTGTATCAGCTTGTACCTTTGCTCTGCGTATTAGGGAATTATCCTGCGCGGGTGCCCGGTGCTAGAATAAACATACACTTTCTAACTCTAAACTGTTAGAGAGTCTTTGTCCATCTCAGTTGGGTGTTGATATTAGACCCATACCCATATTTTAATAAATCAGTATTACTGCCAGAGAAAGTGATGGCAGAACGATTTACCTGGGGAGATCCTTCAGTTTCCCAGACCACAGTCCTCAAAAAGAAATAATCTGTCCATCTCTTTCCATCCTCCAGGGCAAATCTTACCTCTTCAAACAGTACTACAACAATACATCTCTTACAATCCTGTTACAGCCTCCAAAATTTTAATTCTCCCACTTTCTTCTATGTGCTCCACCTGGCTCATCAACTGCCTGCTATTTATTGCATCTCTCTCCTCTTTACTGCAATTCTATTAGTGCTTAATCCCACATTCCCTACTTCAGTCCTACCCCAATGTTCTGAATTTTAAGTGAATTTACAGATACTCTACAACGAAAGGAAAGAAAGGAACAAAATAACCTTTGGCAGCTCTCAAAACAGCCCCAACACCACTGCTGTCACCTTTTAGTGGTACAGCTACAGCTTTGTTACAGGTGTCACAGCTTGAAAGGTTTGGTTTATAACCAAAAATTTGGTAGTTTTGGTAGAACTGCACCTTGTTTTGTCCTTGGAAGCACTGAGCCCACTGAATTGACACAAGTATAGTGAAATCAATGCAACTGAGCACTGATTTACTGTGCAAACACACAGCTGACCAAGCCACCTCAGAGTCACACCTGATGTGCATCCTCAGACATGAGCAGAAATTCTTCAAATGCTATCCAGATATATCTTCTGCATGGAAAAAAAAATATTTGGGGCCGAATCTGGACATATGGGAGATAAAGACTAACACAATCTGCGTGAGACTATCAGTTCTGGGTACCACAGAGTAGGCCCTGCTCAACAGAAAATTTATGTCTGTGAACTTAAGAAGTAATGCTAAATGTATGCAGGTTTGTAGGACCAGAGATTTATTTTGTTTTATTTTGCACTGAGCAGGTAAACAGTTTTTACAGTGATTCTAGTTGAGCACCACATTTTGAGCAATAAGTAGGCAAGAAGAAGGACACAACTAACACTAAATGGATTCAATTTGGGGGACATTCACGTAGCACAAAGTCTTGATCCTGCACAGCCATTTCCTTTCACATTACTTATGACTATTGAAATTAGCTGACATTTTTCATAAAGTATTTTAAAAATAAATTCAGACCAGATTTTCAGCATCACATTCATTCCAGACAGCATGGTTCCTTGGATTTTTTTCCCTGTACTTGCAATGAAATAATATATAAAATGCATATATTATTTTTATTATAGTAGCCTTCATTTGATGCTATTTGAATGTAGGGAAAAAAGGTCAGGGCTTCTCAGTTTAAAGTACCTGAAGGAGCATTTGAGTTGTGCCAAGACAAGAACCAACAGAATTTTCAAAGCATAACAAACATTTTGAATGACATATTGGGATTTGAATGTTCAATACACTCTATTCTTAGAAGCAGTTAAAAATAATTTGTTTAAAACAGAAAGAAGAAAAGCAGCACATCTAAAAAACACACAGCTTAAAAGAATTCCCTAGAAGGAGAAATCTAAGGGATGCTTTCTGAAAGCAGGCCTGGAGAATGAGTAAACTAAGATTGAAATCTAAGAAAAGGTATGGATAGGACAAGAAGAGTATTGGGAGCAAGGAGGAGAAATTGTTTTATCTCGTTTCTACAGGGAAAAAAATCTAACAAAATCTATACCAGGTTATTTGAAATTTGTTATTTTTTGTGAAGTTTCAGTTGACTTTTTTATTTTTCTTTCTCAATTGTTTCACATTCCTCAGCAACTGTATAGAAAAGATTCTACTAAAAAGTCTTCTTTAAAACTGTACTTTGTAATCATGTGCACCTGCTACCGCTTCAGCACAAGTAACATTGACTCACAGAAAATAGTCAAGTCAAGAAGTCAAGAAAAACAAATGCACAAGTTTTTCTAAGGGCAAAATGAAAACCTTTAGAACAGAAGGATGGTTGTGACGCTGTCAGCTTCTGCATCATCTCAGCTATCTGACAAATATATTGTACCTCTGCTTTTTCAGCTAAGCCCCTCCATAGCAAGCAAAGTATAGTGCAAGCACAGTAGTCTCCTATATTTAGATATTTGTGGGGTTTAGGTAGACATAGTGCTAATATAAGGCTCCTAAAGCTTTAATTATAATTCTTTAAGTAAGTTATAAACCTTGAAAGCAAACACTAATTAGTGGAGTTGAATACTTTTTGAGAGTTGGCTCAGGAAAGATGAAACCTACACTAAACAGGATAATGAAAATCAGGCTTTTTGACATTTGACATAAAGCAGTTAGGAAATGTTTAACAACTACAGCTGTTAGAGGAACCATTTTAACAGCAGTCTAAACACAGGATCCAAAAGGGACATGTTCCCATCTGCAAGGAAGGATAAATCTGTCTGATCTGTTGAAGGATCCCAGAAGCAGCCTGTAATAATCACACTGTTGCTCCTGAACAAAAGGGTACCATACACTTCAAAGTCTGATGGGAGGTAGCTAATCAGAACCCAATATACCAGAGAAGAACAGTGTCCTTTATAGCCCCAGCTCATTACAAGATGCTAGTGACGGACTTTTCTGTAACCACAACATGCCACAACTGTCAAAAAATTATAGCTGAGTCAACAGTGATCCTTCAGTTCATTCATGGACTCCTGCATTTACAGCAGGCAGATTTTTTCAAAAAAACCATTTCATACAATGAAGACTGAAAATTCATGTCAACCAAGATAACTAATATATTTTTTTCTGTATTTGTCATTTGTTTAGAAGGAATCAGGAGCAGTTTTCAATTCTATGTGTATATGAACTTCAATGGTTTTCCACCAACACCAATACGAGAGTAACTTTTAAGGCATTGTTGTTATGTTTCTTTCAGCTGAATTTGAAAAGGTAAGAAATTTGAAAGGTAAAAAGCATATCCAACCTTTCTCACAGCATCAAAACAACTTTGATCAGTTACATAAAAAACAGCTACAGTAAAAACTCCTGGATGCTATACACCAACAATAACAGCAATAATGTTAATTATATCTGCAAACATCCCTGAACACTGGATCAAGCCCAATTCTTTACTTTATCTTTCATCTTCATTATTGGATAAATATGTCAAATACATTAAAAATATCACAAGTGTACTGGAGATCACCACAGACCTCCAGGTATGGGATGAAAAGCAAACCATAGGTGTCATGTATATAACCACTGAGAAAACTGATCTCAGCCATATGTTACCCAAACCACAAAAC